>NC_139024.1:105000-2928011 GCF_964662115.1 Mustela nivalis | reverse complement strand
TGATCCTTCCTTCACCAGCGTCTCCGCCGCCTTTTCCGCCCTCAGTCCTGCGATGACAACATCACACACAACACCTTTCCTTGACCCAGAAACATCACACACAACACCTTTCCTTGAACCAGATATGGTGATGTGATTTCCCATAATATCGATAGGCCTCTTTGTTTATAAACTAGGTCTTTTGACAATTACTTATATCTTCAGTGGTCCCCTGTCCGCCTACTCTGCAGGGTAAATTCTCCCCACTCACAAAATCCTTAAACAAATGAAGAAATAAAAGTACATGTTCTTCATCCTGCCTCCCAGTCAGCTCCAGGCCTGTCTCGCCCCCGGCACACGCATGTGCGTGGCATTCTTACTGTCTACCTGCTCGACCGGCCCCTCTCTTGAGCCCCTTGCAATCTGGCTGAACTTATCCTATTATCCTGAAGCACCAGAGTCCCAGGAATAATTGATAGATAGATGATAGGTAGATATAGACAGACGGATAGACAGACGAATAGATGATAAATGGATGGTTGGACAGACAGATATAGATAGATGGTGGATAGATAGATATAGATGGATGGGCAGACAGATGATGGGTGAATGGATGGATGGATGGATGGACGGACAGATGATGGATGGACAGACAGACATAGGTGGATGGATGGATAGACAGATAGATGATAGAGGATGGACAGATAGTTATAGATAGATGAGTGGATGGATGGATAGACAGACAGACAGACAGCTACAGTAGATAGCCGATAGTTTCCTCTGTCTTCTGTCTCCACCTGGACCACACTAAGCAGGCCTAGGCAGCTTCCAGTGCCCAAGTCCATTCCTGGGCTTCCTGACCCCGTTTTGTACATTCTTGCTTTACTCCAAACTTTGCCAGATTGTCTGGTTTCTTTCCTTGGCTCCTGTATCTCCAGTCTCCTGTCTCAATTTCTCTTAAAAATCAGAGAATTTCAGGATGATAGAGAACCTCAGAAGTTATATTTCAATCACCTTCTACTGTTTACACCCACCCCAGCACCTGTCTCTAAATGCCCACGGACAAGGCAATGCACCTTGACCCAGCCACAATGTAGGAAGACCTATCTCTTATCCTATCAAAACTGGCTTCCTACAGCTTTTTCAGTTCTGCTTCTTGAGGTCAACAAGAGCAGGCACGGTCCCTGTTCTCCATAAAATCATCCAGACACAGAAGGCCCTCGCTTTGCCCTGACTTTGCCCCAAAACCTTGAGGTTTCTTCTCTACAGATGGCAACCCAACTTTCTTCACTTGCAACTCATAAAATATGGTTTCTTATTCTCTATTCTTCTATCACTGAGCACATCCCAATCTACCTATATTTAAACTCCAAATTTGACTTGCCTGCGCAACCAATTCAAAATACCGAGAGAGGCCTGCCCCTTTGGGTCTAGAGAAGATGCGGGTGGGAGGTTGATCCCCAGCTGGAATGGGTTCCAAGTAGATAGCCGGATGGACAGACAGGTGGATATGGACAGAGACAGAGGGATAGGGGACTCATAGATTAACTGGATTCACACGTCAGAAGGAAAGTCCAGCGGCAGCGAAGAAAAACAAAAGCTGTTTATTTCAGCGCTGAAAGATGACCAGAGCAGAGAAGTGACTGCATGTGTGCACGGAGCCTGTCGCACGGCATCGTGAGTGGGTGTGTGGATGGTGCCACGTCCTGGCGGTCCACGCTCTGCGGTCCTGACCTGAGTGACAGCCGTGTCCTGCCCGCAGCTCCGCTTCTCCACCAGCCACAACTTGCTCCCCAGAATGCCCAGATCTACTGTCCTCAAGCCCTTACCCCATTCTGGAACTATCCTGTCCGACTCGGCGTCTTTCTGCACCCCAATCCCACACCTGGGAAGAAAAGTGTCTTGTTCACAGTGGCAGTGCCAGGACCTGGCATGCGACAACAGCTGCGCAAATACTAGTTCATCCAATAAGCAATTTGGTGATGGATGAAGATGCGCGCTGGCACACAGGAGAGGGTGCGCCTCTGGGATGTTCAGGGACCTGTGAGGCTTTGCCTGGCTTGTTTCGCCATCATGTGGCCTTTTAGGGTATTGCAGCAAAGGCCTACAGCTGAGCTGAACTTCGCAACTGTTAGCCCAATCTAGGACAATTGTGTTTACCCCAGTGGCTGGTGGAATTAATTCAGAAGCTAATAAGACCTACTACACCCACCTGCGTCTCTCCTACCCCTCCTTCTGCATCTGTTTACATGCCTCACAGTCGGTGTTTCCCTGAGGTCCCAGTGTGACTCATTACATCTGTGTGCTGAGGACTACTAATTCCACATCTCTGTCATAGTAGACCTCTTCCCCAAGTTCAGATTCCTCAAAGCTGCAGGCTTCTCTCCAAACACAGCGTTAGCTGCATCCCACAAACTTAGATATGCTGTATTTTGTTGTCTTGCAGATCAAAATGTTTTCTAATTTCCCCTTGATTTCATCTTTGGTCCATGAATTATTCATTAGCATGTTTAGATACTTAGGGGTTTTCTTAGATATTTTATTGCTGTTGATTTCTAATTGAATCAGAGAATACACTTAGCTGGACTTTGATCTTTTTAAATGTTTCAAGTCTTGTTTCCTGTGTTGCCATATTGCCTTCTTAGTGAATGTGTCATGTACATAGGAAAAGAGTATGTATTCTGCAATCACTGAATAGTCTATAAATATTAACCAGAAACAGGTGGTGGATAGTCTTGTTCGGATCATCCCGTTTTTACAGATTCTTTGTCAGTTTGTTCTACCAGTCGTAGAAAGAGGCATAATAATGCTCAGCTCTAAGTGTGGAGTTACCTGTATTTTCCAGTTCTGTCCATATTTGCTTTAGTATCTGAGGTTTTGTTATTAAGTATTTAAAAAAATGCTGAATCACTAAGCCTTTCTGATGAATTGTTATTTTTACGATTATGATAATGAAATGTCCCTGGTGATGCCATGATATTACAATAACCATGCAAACCTTATGCTCAACACTCGCTCATGGGATACCTTTTTTGTCCATTTCTTTCAACAGACCTTTGTCTTTCTATTTAAAGTGTGTCTTATAACCGGCATATAGTTTGGTCCTGTTTTCTATCCACTTTGACAATCTCTTGTTCCCCACCCCCCATAATCTCTGGCTTTTAATTAGAGTGTTTAGACTGTTTACATTTAGTGTAAGTATTGACACAGTTGGATTTATGTCTTCCATATTATTATTTGTCTTTGCTTTGTTCCCTCTGCTCTTGTTCCTTTAATCCTCATTTCTTCCCTTCTTTTGGATAACCTAAATTTTTAGTATTTCATTTTAACTAATCGATGGGCTTTTCAGCTATATCCCTTGTATGTTCTTAGTTGTTGCTTTATGGATTAAAATATGCATGCACATTTTTTTTTACATTTGATGTACAGTTAATCTCCTACTTCAAGTAAAATGTAGAAGACTTGCAGACTTTCTGACCACCATCCCACTGATCTTTATGTTTGAGTTGTCTTGAGTATGATGTCTGCATTCACTGAACACCCCACCAGACCATACTATACTTTTTTCTTTCAATAGTCATAAGTGTTTAAAGAACTTCAGAGGAAGAAAAATAGGCAGGTATATTACCCAAACTATTTGTCATGACTTTTCCTTTATTAGTGAAGATTCAAGTTTCTCTCAAGTGCCATTTTTTTTCGGCATGAAAAACTGTGCTTCACATTTTGGACTATAAGTGATGTTTTCTTAATGTGCCTTTACCTGAGAATATCTTAAGTTTGCCTTTATTCCTGAAAGATATTTTTGGTTAGTATAGAATTCTGGAGTGACAGTTCTCTTCTTTCAGCATTTTGAATATGTTGTTCCTTTATCTTCTGGTCTTCATGGTTTCTAATGTGATGTCCGTGCTCATTCAAATTATTGTTTCCCCATATGATTTGTGCCATTTTTCTCTGTTTTAAAGAATTTTTCCTTATCTTTGGGTTTCAACAAGTGGGTTATATGTCTAGGCATTGTTTTCTTTGCACTTATCTTATTTGGGGTTCATTGAGCTTTTTGAGTCTATAAATATACATCTTTCACCAAATTTGGGAAGCTTTCAGCATTATCTCTTCAAACACTCTTTCTGCATCAATCTGGATGTTCTGTGGTGATACTTATTTTAGACCTTTTGACATTTCCTCACAGTCTCATTGCTTCCTGAGATTCTTTTTTTTTTTTTTTAAATAATTGCCCTCTCTTCTTCAGACTATTTTTATTGATCTATCTCTAAGTTCACGGACAGTTTATTCTGTCATCCCCATTCTGATGTTAAGCCCATCCAATGAATTTTTAACTTCAATAACTTTATTTTTCTAAAATTTCCTTTTGGTTCATTTTAATAATTTTAATTTCTCTACTATTAATTTCTATCATTCTGTTTATCTCAAAATTATTTACCATTTGTTCATGGAACATAGTGATAATAACTGATTTAAAGTTCTTGTCTCATAATCTCCATGTCTGGATATCTTGTGGTTGGCATCTGTTTATTGCTTTTTCACTTGAGGATTATATCTTGGACATGTGAATGTTATGTTGTTTTGACTCTGAGTTCCATTATGATCTCTTGGAAAATATTGACGTTCTGTTTGTCAACAGACATAGATTCTCAGACCACCTCAGGCAGCTATGATGCTAAACAATTATAGCTGATTGTTTTTGACAAATGCCCTGAAGATAAGATTATCACTACTGGAAAGCTCTGAGTCTGGTTAAATAAAGACCGGTTCTGTGATTAACTACTTTCCAGGGACTCACAGGTCAGTCAATGAAGATTCTCTTGGTTGCCTCCAAGTTTGGGAAATTAAGAATAAAGCTGCTATAATCATTCATGTGCCGATTTTGTGTTTATCTTTGGGAGGAGGTTTGCACTAACCATATATGCTCACTACTATCTGTTCTCCTACTGATGAAAATTAAAATCTCTGGACAAAACAAAACAGGTAACTACTTTGAACTCTGGAAAATAAGCCAAAGCAGGTGGTTTTTGAGGGAGAGTAAAAAAATGTTGGAGAAATGACATGAAGTGGAGTAAGCTTCCTGTTTATTTTTACCAAGGACACCAGGACAACAAAATGGGAGAATAGTAATTTCAACAAATGGTGCTGGAATCACTTGATATTTACATGCAAAACCAAAATAAAACAAAACAAAAGATGAAGTCAACTTCTTTTCTCACAACATACACAAAAATTAACTCAAAATATATCTGAGATCAAAATATAATAGCTAAAAATATAAAACTCTTTTTTTTTTTTATTTGACAGAGAGAATGAGAGAGCACAAATGGAGCAGCAGGCAGAGGGAGAAGCAGGGTCCCCACTGATCAAGGAGTCTGAGGCGGGGCTCGATTCCAGGATCCTGGGATCACGACCTGAGCCAAAGGCAAGGGCTTAACCATCTGAGCCACCCAGGCACCCCTAAAAATATATAACCCTTAAAAGAAAAGAAAGTAGTAAATCTTCATGATATTGGTTGGCATTGTTTTCTTAACTATGACACCAAAAGCACAAAAGCACTAGTAAAAAATTTTAAATGAATAAATTAAACTTTGTCAAAATCAAAAATTTTGTACATCAAAAGACATCAAGAAAGTGAAAAGATAACCTACAGAATGGGAGAAGCATTGGCAAATCATATATCTGATAAGGGATCTGTATCCAGAATATATAAAGAACTCTAACAACTCAACAGCAAAAGAACAAATAATTCCATATTTCTAATATGTCAAAGATTTGAATAGGTATTTATCCAAAGATGTAGAAATGGCCAGTAAACACATTGTGTTGGTCAGCTTGGACTGATATAACACAGTACCACAGACCAAGTAGTTTCAACAACAAACATTTATTTCGTATAGTCCTGGAGCCTGAAAAGTCTAAAATCGAGGCAACAGCAGATGCAGTGTCTGGTGAGGGTCTGCTTCCTGTCTGATAGACCGCTGTCCTCTCACTATTTCGTCACGTGACAGAGGGGCAGGAGAGCTCTCTGCGGTCTTTTTTATAAAGGCATGAATTCTGTTCACGAGGGCTCCACTCTTATGACCTGATCACCTCCCAAAGTCCTACTTCCAAATATCATCACACTGGGGATCAGGATTTCAATACATGAATTTTGAGAGAACACCAACATAAAACACATGAAAGATGTTGGACGTAATTAGTCAGTAGGGGGATATGAATCAAAACCACAATGATATACTATTTTATATCCACTAGGATGGCTAACGCTTTAAAAAGAAAGACAATACCAGTGGTTGGCAAGAACACGGATGACTCGGAAGCCTCGCACATCACTAACAGGATTGCAAAATGTTGCGGCAATTTGGGAAACATGTTGGCAGTCCCTGAAATATTAAATATAGAGTCACCATATGACCTGGCATTTCTCCTTCTAGGAATATGGCCAAGAGAAATGAAAACATATGTCCACACGAAACTTACACGTAAATGTTCATAGCAGCATTATTCACAACACCCAGAGAGTGGAAACAACTCAAATGCCCACTGAAGGATGAATGGATAAACAAAATGTGATGTATCGGTACAGGGAATTGTGATTCATCAATAGATGGGAATGAAACCCTGACACATGCTAGAACATGGATGAACCTTGAAAACGTAACGCTGAGTGGAAGAAGCTATGACAAAGGAACATATAGCATATGGTTCCTGGTATATGAAATCTCCAGAGCAGGCAAATCCACAGAGATAGAAAAACAGGGTGGTGGTTTCCAGGAGGTGGGGGGAAGGAGGAATGTGGAGCGACAGCCGACAGCCATGGGTGCTGAACACGTGTGAAAGCTGGATGGTCATGAGAGTTGCACAGTCTCGAACTCACTAAAACTCTGAATTGTACACTGAAATACGGTGAATCCGTAGTATGCAAATTTTAGCTCAATGAGGTTGTTATTTAAAAGCTGAAGTAGCATTTTCCCCCATCACAATGATAATGTCTAAAAGCTTGGTAAAAGGCAATGCTGACAAGGATGTGGGTAAGAAGGGACTCTATCTGCTGGGGGCGGGCTGTCAGATAAATTGGTGCAGCCTCTTTCATGGGCAACATTTAATGTGCATATACCCAGAATTTCAAGTTCTAGAAAAATACTCAGTAAATTCATGTCTGTACGAAACTGACCTTGCAGTTTTAGATTTGCTAATGCATGAAGATATAGAAGATACATTGTTGCACTGACAAAATTCTAAACAGTTCTGAGGTTTAGTTAGTAGTATTGTATCGATGTTAATTTCTTGATTTCCACAGCTATGTAAAGGCTATATAAGATTTCAATACCAGAATAAGCTGGATAAATGTTATTCGGAACTTTCTGCAGTATTTTTACTACATTTTTCTTACATCTAAGATTTTCACAAAATAAAAGGCTTAAAATACCTATACATATTTTTTTACACAAATGTGTGTCTTGTCAAAATATAACTATTTGTATGGAAATGAACACCAGATTCAGAAGAGTGGTTTCCTACAGTGAGAGGAGTTGGAGAATACAGTCAGGGAGAGGTACAGGGGGCGACTGCAGCTCTTCTTGCAAGAGTTCGCTTTATAAGCTGCACGAGAGATTTTTAAGTGTTTCTTGCACTATTCTTTGAAATTTCTGTGTATATATTTCTCCTAACAGATCAGTAACAGGCAAGTGCACAAGAAAAAGACAACACAAAAAATTTGCTCTTAATTTCATAGTCCACAAATGTCCTTGAACCCCCACAGACCCCAGGATTAATGCTCGTGGTTTGAAGAACTTTCCAGTGCTCACAAACCCATTCACTGCACAGAGGTACTCTTTATTCCACTGTCAGATGCACAGAAGAGGGACACATTTGTGATGGGACGCCCCTCTGTCCCTGGGAGGGAGGCAGGGCAGTGTGATGGGATGGAGAGGGAGGGAAACCCTTTGAGCAAGCGTTTGTTCTGTGGCGAGAGCTGTCCTTCTGTTCAGAGAGAGACACCACCTGCCCCTCGGGAAGGTGCTGGGAGATTCTCTGCCTGGGCTCCCCACGCTGCTGTGAACTATTTTTGTCCATATTGATGACTCATTGCTTCAACTGAAAACAGCCGGCCCCTAGCAACCGTGCATTATTTTTTCCCCCAGACATGTCCGACTTCTCTGCATTCCTATGGAGACTGCTATTTTCTCCTGACTTCAAACTTTGCATGTGGCGCAGGGCAAAATCTTCACAGCTTTTCCACCTCTGATCAGGAGATGTGGCTGTGGATCGGGCCAAAATCGGGGCAGAAAAACAGCTGCGGACCCAGATTCCCCAAATAGACAGGCTGCTTTTGTACTTTTTAAACCTTGAGGGACAAGGCACCAGAAGTAATGCCTGCTTCCTCTCAGCTTTAATTAACTGCCTCCTGGCCTCCAAAGGCCGCTTAGATCGCGGACCATGCCCGGGAGGTTCCCACGGCCTCCTGGTTCCAGATCCCACACTGAACACCCACAGAAGTAGGACAGAGAGCAAGATGAAGACAAACCGGAATAAGCAGGAGAGAAACTGAGCCGTTGTCCCAGCAAGTCTTCTTCTGAGCTCGGTTCCCGTGGCTTTCCTCCACCATCTAGCCCGCGCGTTCCTCAACAGCGCTTTGCTTCTGCCGACCCAGTCTCTGCAGCGAAGTGCTCCCCTCCTCATCCCGCAGGCCATCACCCGTGCTCTGTCCTTGCTTGTCCTTCCCTCTGGCCAGGCCTTGGTCCCTTGCCAGCCTCTATGGGCCTGGCGGATCTAACACTGACGGCGCCTCAAATTCCGAAACCAAGCCCTCTTCTGAGCACAGCCCGCAACCCTAAGTGGCCGGATCCATTCCTTGACTTCAAGACCCCTCCAGGCCCCAGCAACTCCCAACTCCAACTTCTCTAGATGGTTCCTGGACAAACCCACTGGGGACCTGCCCAGCTACCCGCAACAGTGTGTCTGGAATTGCGTCGTTTCTCGCCCCAAGTGTTCTCCTCCCGGACCTCTAGCTCCACACGTGGTGCCTGGGTTACCCTCTTGCTCCGCGCGGACCGGGGGGTCATTCCCGCCACCCCTCAGCTCAGCTCAGCTTGTCCACTCTTCCAGGGAAACCTCGCCTCGGGGCCGCAGGGCCAGGAGTCATGGCGCTGCCGGCACAAGGTGGTTGCCTCCGGGGCCCCACAGAGCACTCGGGCGGCTGGGCCTGGGAGGAATAGTGCCACGCTAGTGCCACGGTGTCACTTCCTACAGGGGAGCGGGGATGACGGCCGCCAGGAGTCGTCACAGTGGCCTCGGCCGCGACGGGGCCTGGGGGGGGACGGCCCGTGGGCTGGGCAGCAGCGGCCTGAGCTCAAAGGCCGCGCCAGACGCTGCGCGCAGGCCGCTGCGGACACTGCCCTTGGCCGTGCTTTATTAGGAAGAAGAAGAGCCGGGCGGAGCGGGGTTCCCGCAGCAGGTGCAGGGCAGGAAGCGCGCCCGGACCCCCGGACCCCGGGACCCCCAGACCCCCGGCTACTCGCGTCAGCTTCTGCCTCGCCCGGTCCCGGGCGGAGGGCGGCCAAGTCCGAGCGTGTGTGAAAGTTCGCACCTTCCCACAGCGCTGAGTCACACAGGTCTGCACGTCCTGTCCCGCCCCGATTTCCAACAGACACGCGGGGCCATAAACAAGTTTGTTTGTGCGTCGTCTCCATGAGGCTGACCTCCCTCCTCAGAAACACAAGCCCCTTGTGCGGCCCGTCGGGGGAGCCGCGCGGCAGCGAGAGCGCACGGGGCGCGCTGGCCCGGCCTCACCCCGAGATCCCGGGGGCGGCGTGGGGCACAGCGCGGCGCGGGGCAGCGGAGTCACGGCGGGGACGGTGGTACGTGACACCTGCCAGGTCCGCAGCCCCGGGGGCGGCCGGCTGCCCGCGGCGGGGCGGGGGAGCAGGTGCGGGGAGCTGGGCAGCCCTGTGCCCGCAGCCCCCGCCCCTGCGTCCGCCCCGCAGCGCCAGGGCGCAGGCCCTCGGCGGGCCCGGCTCTCCGCTCTGCCGCCGCCGCCCGCGTGTTTTCTGAAGGGGACTCGGGGCTGCCTTTCTGGGGCGGAGGAGCGGACACACGGGTTCATTACTAGTTAATTAGTATTAACTGTCCGTTGTTACCCGGCAAGCCTTAAACGGTCTCGGAGATGCATTTTCCTTGTTGGCGAAACTGGGATGAGAGGCGGCACTTGGCAAGACTGTAATAAGGATTAGAAGTTTGCGTGTGTATTTGTGTATGTGAGTGCACGCATATGAATGCACATGTTACAGATGAACGTGTGTGCGTGCGTATGCATATGCGTGTGCATGGAAACGTGGATGCCGCATACTGTATACACGGTGTGTGTGTGTGTGAGTGCATCGTGGATATACGTGTGGATGCATATACGAATTCTCACAGACATGCGTTATGTAAATATGTGATGTGAGCGCACTGTCCCGTGTGTTCACATGAACATGTGTGTACATGTGTGAATATGTACCTGTGCTGTGTATACGTGCATGAATGCATGTGGTGGGCATGCATATGTGTGTGCGTGTAATGTGCACACGCGTGTGGGTGTGTACGTGTGAATATGTATGCTACATATAGAACGGTTGTCACATGATCACTTCCTGGCCTGGACCAGTGTGCTCAGACTAAACCACTCTAAACAGTCTAAACCACTCCCCGCCTCCCCCAGCAGGTCACTATGGCTACAGCCATCAGCCCGCACACCCTGATTTTGTTCAGCCACCCCAGGCCGCCCTAACCCAGATGCTCAGGACGCCCCGCGCCTGGCACTCCCCAGTCTGACCCAATTTTCTAACCTTCCATACCTTTTCTCTGCACATCTGAAATCTTCCTTTCTATTTTAAATGTGTGTCACTTTACTAGTGTATAAATAACATGTAATAGATTGTCCATATTTAGGCTGTATTATTTGAGTGTTTTGACATGTGGACCCTCCAGCGAAGTCGCCACCACACTCGGGATCAGGGGGTCCCCGGCACACCTGAACTCTTCCCTCGCCTGGTGGGACTCATCTCCCTCCCAGCTTCCACGCTACACCCGCAGATGGGTTTTCTGTAACAAAATACTACCTCGCATTTAACAGAATTTTATTAAGTGAAATAACAGACCATGAACTTTTTAACTGTCTGGATTTTTTATGCAGCATAATTATTGTGAGATCATTCAATGCTGTTTCACTTATCAATAGTTTGTTCTTTTTTATCACTGAGTAATACTCCATTGTGCGGCTAAACCAAAAATGATTATCCATTCACCAGCTGAAGGGCATTTGGGCTGTTTTCAGTTGTCCTAAATATATTCTGTGAATGTTGTGTGCCTGTATTCTATAGAACAAAATGCTCATTTTTCTTGAGCAAGCATTTATGAGTAGAAGTGCTGGATCACATGAAGATACCTCTGTAGCTGTTTAAGAAACTATGAAATATTTTCAAGTAGATGTACTATTTTACATTGTTACAACCAGCCTGTGAAAATTCCCATATTTTTGCCAATACTTAATATGGTCAGTCTTTTTAATTTTGGCCATCATAGCAGCTGTGTAATGGTTTCTTATTGTGCTTTCGATTCACATTTCTGTAACAACTAATTACACTGAGCATATTTCCATTTTTATTTGCTATCTATACATCTTGTTTAGTAAAACGTCTCTTCAAATCTTCTACCCACTTTTATTGAGTTGTTTGCTTTCTTATCATTTAGTAGTGAGTTCTCTATATGTAAAAATGCTTTGTTGGATATATATTTTACAAACATTTTCTTCCAGTCTATAAGTTGCCGTTTCATTTCCATTACAGTGTGTTTTAGAGCAAAAGTTTTCATTTTGGGGAAATCAAATTTATTGATTTTGTTTGTATGTCTTTTACAATTTGTGGTTTTGGGGATCTTTTAATGAAATTTTGCCAAATTCAAAATCACTAAGATTTTCTCTCGTTTTCTTCTAGAAGTGTTATAGTTTTATCTGGTACATTTGGACCTATGATGTATTTCAAGTTAATCATTTACATTTTTTGGAGATATTTAGCTATTTATTTATTTATCTGCTAGTAGGAGAGAGAGATAGAGAGCAAGAGAGCACAGGCAAAGGGAGAGGCAGAGGGAGAAGCAGACTCCCTATTGAGAAGGGAGCTTGTTCAGGCTCAGTCCCAGGACCCCAGGATCATGACCTGAGCCAAAGGTATCTACCTTCAACATCCCTCAAGCTGATGCTTTAAATGATGTGAGGTAAGAGCTTACATTTTCGTTTTTGTTTTTCTATGGCTACCAATTGTCCTAGTACTGTGTTAAGATTATCCTTGAATTGTCTTGGCACATTTATCAAAAATAAATTAATTATAGATACATGGGACTGTTTCTTCACTTTGCATTTATATTTTTTCTGTTCTTTGTTTTTTAAGAAAATGTTTTATTTATTTGAGAGAGAGAGCAGGAAAGAGAGATCAGGAGCCGAGGAGAGGGACAGAGGGAGAAGCAGGCCCCCTGCCGAGCAAGGAGCCCAGTGTGGGACTCGAGCCCAGGACCTTGGGATCATGACCCGAGCCAAAGGCGGACACTTAACCTGCTGAGCCACCCAGGCACCGTCCATTTATAGTTTCCTATCTGTATGCCAATATCACATGCCTTTGATTAATGTAAATATATACTATTTCTTTAAATTGCTTAAGATAAATTAATCAAATCCGTTCTTTTTCACATGTCACTTTGACCATGTTAAATCATTTGCGTTTCCATTTAAATTTTATGATTAGCTTTTCAACATCTACACTAAAAACCCTGCTGGGATTTAATTTGATTTGCCTTGAATCCATAGATCAATTTAAGGAGAACTGACATCTTAATAATATCATCCTTTCATCCATGAACATAGTATATATCTCCATTTATCTACATCTTCTTTTATATTTCTCAGCAATGTTCTGCAGCAAGATATCACAAATAAGATAAATGTCCATAATTAGGTAATACAGATTGTAATGCATCCACGTTATAGCAGGTAAAAGACATGTATTATTAGACAAAATAGAAAACTCAAATTACAGTAGATTAAAAAGATTAAAGTTTAATTTTCTGTAATGTGTAAATCTTAAAGGAGGTAATTCAAGACTTGTGTGGAAGATTTGGGATGGTTTTAGAGACCCAGGTGGCTCTGTATTTCTTCCCTATCAACCGTATCACATGGTTTCAATCCGTAGTCCAGGAGATTGCTAGAATTACAGTCAATTCATCCATAGTACAGACAGAAAGTCAGAGGAGGATGGGGGCTGGGAGTTACTGTTTACAACACAGTACAAAGTTTAGGACATGGCTGAGAAATATAGAGTAGAAATGAATAATAATTTAAAGAAGTAAGTGTAAAAGGTGGCATATTCAAATGACATGCAGATGAGATACAGCAGATATGTTCTTCCAAAAGGGAGAACAAAACAACAGAACAAAATGCCAAACTATATGTTATAAAGAACTATGCTATAAATTACAAACCATAAGAAATAAAAAAATATATGCCCTTTAGATTGAAAAGCTCACTGCAGCCATTGAGAAACAGACACAGAACAATCCAGAAGTTACTGAGAAACAATGGTAAAGAAGAAACCTTTAATTAAACGTCCAGAAAAAGATGAAGTCATCTGTGAAGCGAACAGAAGGGCTCCAGAATAATCCCCAGCATGTTCCACATGATCCACAGCATTATCCACAGATCCTTAAGAAAGAAGGTGTGGTTGATGAATTTTTTACCCAAACAAATTATTATTTAAGGCATAAAAGAATAGAGTGAACGGATAGAAATGAAAGTCACTGCTGGAACAAAACTGAGAAGTCCCGTTACTAAAAGTACGCACCTAAAACAAGACAACAGAAACACACAGATCAACTTAGTGGGAAATGCGTTCTAAATAGGCAATAAAGAGTAAATATAATACAAAAAGCATAACAAAGTGAATATTAAAAATATCCTCCATAACAATAAATGCAATTGAACTAATCTTATTTTTAAAAGACAGACTCTCAGATTGGATCCAAAGGCAACCTCACATATGCAATATACTAAAAATAAAATAAAACCACCTAAAATGAAACACACCTGAATGAGAAACTGGTAACAGGTTCCACCTGCGGAATGGGGCCACCGTCTGAGGTAAGACCACATGTGTTCTCTAGGGACTGCTCTGCATGCATTAGGGTCTTAAGTTCCATGTTGCCACGACCAGGAAGGTACAGTCGATTAAACAGGCAGGTGAACAACAGCAGCCGTGGGGTGGGGTGGGGTGGGGTGGGGTGGGGAGGCAGCCTGAAAAAGGCACTTGAATTCAAACTACTTTTAAAACGTGCTGTGACCAAGCAAAATATGTCTGCAGGTCAGATGCATAGGACCAGAGTTTCTGATCCTGTTTTTCTTAAAAGAAGAAAGTGTTTCCCTAGGATGTAAAGTAAGGTGGGAGTCACGGGGTTGCCACATTCCGAACCCTGAGTGAGATGCCGTGCCGAGGGGAGGATGGCGTGAGACGTGGATGGTAGGTTGGGGCTGGCAGAGGTGGGCCGTGGAGAGGACAGTGAGCAAAGCATCTCTGAGCTCTGATCATTTAAGTGTAATGTGTCTCCATCCTATTACGCTGTGAGTTTCATGTTAGTAATTCTCTATCTGCCACTGTGCATCATGTTTCGAAGAGAGTCTGCCTAGAGTCACAGAAAATCATCAGCTTTGGAATCAGATGCGCATGAGTTCAAGTCCAACCAATTCCTGCAAGCCCTGTTCACAACACTGTGCTACCCAGCTTCTTCCAGAGACACTAAGATGTGTGAAATATCCAGGGCAACACATACACACCCTGATGTTTTTCTTTAGGATATTATATTTACCATGAATGCTTGCCAGTACAACCAAATCGGGAGGGAGTGGAGACCCCTCTGCAGGTGCTGGCGGCTGTCCTCTCTCCGGGCCCCAATGCTCAGCTCTCCCCCAACCTCCGTCTCCACCACCACGTTCCATCAGCCCAGAACTGTAAGGTTTTCCTTTAACCTGGTAAAGCATCCAGCGTGAGGTGCAGAACAAGAGAACCACTATTAACTTGGGCACGGTTACCTTTCCAAGCCACTAAACCCAGTGTTTGCCCTCGGAGCCCTGAGGTCAGACCTGTTTACCTTCATGAATAACCAAGCATTCAGGAACACACATGGATTCTGTTTGCCTCGTCTGGAGAGAATGTTCTCACAGTCAGGAGTGGAAGAAGGGCGTGTCATAGATCACCCTCCTCCCTTGACATTTCGGATCCGTGGCCCCCTGACTCAGCCCTCAGAGAGAGATGCCGACCGCTGGACACCTCTAATTAAAAGTTATGAGACCTAAAAAGTGCTTTGGAAACCGATGAAAAACCCACTTAGAGAACTCTGACCACATTATCTTTCTAAAAGTTATATTGGCAAAAAAAAGTTTCAGAATATTTACAATCTTTTCTGTGAAGTTTCGTGTTATCCACTGGAAGTGGTTTCCAATGGGTTATGTGTTATGACATTAACGTACCAAGACAAAGAAATAAGCAATGGTTTCTTTTCAGAATGCTTTTAACTTAGATGTGTGTGCAATTGTGGGCGACTGAGCCAGGTGTCATCCTGTTTGAAACAAACACCGTCATGCTTGAAAGAGTTATGCTGTTTAAAAATAATCTAGAATGACTTTAAAATAATCCAGACTAACCCAACAATTTAATGTTAATTTAGTCGCACTGGTGGAGAGGGACCACATTACATGTAACTCTTGCTGCTGTAAATGTCCAGGGAATGACATACTGGAAACACCATAGACTTTGGAGATAGAGAGACCTTGGTTTTATTTTGAACATCCATTAATTATGTAAGCGTGGACACATGTCTGAAAACTCCAAGCTGCAGTATGATTATAAAAGTAGAATTACTGGGGCACCTGGCACCTGGGTGGCTCAGTGGGTTAAGCCTCTGCCTTCAGCTCAGGTCATGATCCCAGGGTCCTGGGATCGAGCCCCACATCGGGCTCTCTGCTCAGCGGGGAGCCTGCTTCCCCCTCTCTCTCTCTGTCTGCCTCTCTGCCTGCTTGTGATCTCTCTCTCTGTCAAATAAATAAATAAAATCTTAAAAAAAAAAAAAAGGTAGAATTACTTGACACCTACCTCATCCAGGTCACCAGGAAAACAAATAGCTATGAGAAATCATTTCCTTGGCATAAAACTGGCCTGTTAGTCTCCCTTTTCCCTCATCTGTTTTTTCCAACATTTACATCTGGAATTTTGGAAACTGTGGTATCCCAGAAGCCCCTCTGTGTCTGTTGTATGGAGTGCACATAGGAACGGTACCGGTCTCACTGGGTTGGTGTGCAGACAAAGTAAGAACACATTATTAGGTATAATTCCCAGCACAGAGTAAGTGGGTCTGTAGACGTTGGCTAAAATGATCCTACTTTTTCACAATTTTCTAAAGGGTCACTATCCGCAAGAGAAACAGGACTGACAGTGTGAGATGTGCCCCAAAAGAGCAGGAAATGAGACGCTCGTGAGGGAAGAACAGAAGGGAAAACTCCCTGTATTGTGGAAAGAAACTACATTTGACCAAGGTGGAAGAAATGAGGGGCACACTCACACTCATTTAAAAAAGAGAATGCATAAAAGCATACAGTGCACTTACTTCTAATGGTGGGACAAGGTGCTTGAAACTAGGCCTAAAGACTTAAGCCGCGCTGCTGACATATTTCTGGAAAGACTGACACATACACACCGGACACACTTCCAAAACCAAAAATCAGGCCATAGAATCAAGTCATACAGCAAAATATCTTAGGGGAGTAGTACAGTAAACTAAAAATTGCAACAAATAATTTAAATTTAATGACTGCTTACAATGTTTCTAATGCAAGATTTCTAGAATGCAATTCCTGCTCCTAATTCAGTAGGATTCTTCTGGAAAAGACAAAACGAGGTTGTTTCTAATTCTGAAATAATTTAAGTGTGCTCTTTCGGTAATCTCATTGCGATATGTTGAAAAACATAAAACAAGTCTTAGAAACACTCTTAATTCACAAAATACCGTTCTTTGGCTATGTTCTTGAGGGTATGCAAGATCCCGAAATCGGCTGCCTTCACGTGAACGTAACTATTACAAATAAGTCACGGGAACGTCAGCGGCCGTCTCTGTTACACTATGAAGAAGTCACAATCCACGGGTCAATCGAGTTAACTGCCGTGTCAAAGGTAAATCATTTAGCGACTGTCCAGATGAGCCACTTTCTTCAAAAACATGTGCCATTTAATTAGAGCACAGTCCGCCTCCTGTTTTTCAGTCCGGCTTCCATCTGTCACTCAGCCCCGAGGAATTTTCCTCAACGCGGTCTGAACTATGTGTTTTTCCTGATGAGGAGATTCTCCTACAGAGGTGAGGAATGACATGCATTTCCCACACTTGGCCTCGAAGAACAGAGCACACAGAGACAGGCATGGGGAAGCTGCCGCCAAGAGTGAGGCCATGCACACCCCCTGCCCCAGCCACCCCCGCCCCCATCCCTGGCCTACCCGCCCCACCCCCATCCCTGCCCCCACCCCCCATCCCTGCTCCCCCTGCCCTGGCCCCATCCTAACCCTGCCCCGCCCTCACCACAACCCCAGCCTCTACCACCTATCCCCACCCCTCCCCCTCCCATACCCTGCCCCCACCTGCCTCCCAACACCCCTCCCCACACTGTCCTCCATCCCCAGCACCAACCCCCTCCCAAACCCCAACCCCCTAGAAAACTAGGATAACTTTAAGGCTGAGCCGGAAGAGGAGGCTCAGCCACAGCGCACGGTACGGCCGCAGAGGAGCCTGAGCCTAAGGCCACGCTGATGACAGCGTTCTTCACGAGGAACCCAGAAAGACACTCCTTGGCCACCTACCCACTTTTCAACATGTCAGCATCCCTGAGATTGGAAGTTGCGTTATCTAGAGAATTTTCTGTCCCGTGTGGCGCGTGTGGGCTTACACAGCCCCCCCTCGCCCTGGTCTCCCCCTGCGCCCTGCCCAAGCTACAGGCAGCCCCATGCCATGGTTCTGGCCGAAGGAACGGACACAGCTGGTGCCCTTCCTGTCTCTTTCTTCCCCTGGGAACGTGGACAGGAGCCTGGGAACAGAGTCCCACGTGTGGAGACCACAGAGCAGACAGAGAAAAGAAACCAGGCTCATAATAAGAAGCCGAACTTCCTCATAAGTCCTGGCCTGCTGCTCACCCTCTCATTGCAGAATGCAAAAAAGTCCAATTTTCCCAGTATTATTTGGAGTCCGGTGGCTTTTGCAAAACTCATACCTCTCCTGCGTACAAAGAAAGATGATTCTGAGCAGAGCGTCTGACCCCACGTAGGTTAAGTGGGAGCCATTAAGTCAAACACAGGTACTTACTGAGCAACGCGGCCTTTGAGTCCTTACGGGCTTCGTGGAAGAATCCAGAGTGGAAGGCGCTCAGGACGGGCTCCCGGACTTCAGAGATGATGTCGCAGCAAGCCTGGGCCGACACACTAACCTATAGCCACCTGCCCTCACGCGCACCGGGGCCTGTGTAGCCAAGATCCAGGAAAAGCAAGTTTCTGTGAAGACTGAGTGCCCCCAGCAGGGCAGCAGGTCGGGCCGAAACCCCGCTGCGCCCTGTGCTGCCGCCCAGCACGGCCGGCAGCCCGGAGAGGATTTCTCATTCCGACGCGACAGGGAGTCCATCCTGGCTAAAGCCAGCCGTGGAAATGCCTTCCAGGGGAGAAAGACCACGGTCCTGAGGACTCACAGAGTTAGGACGGAGGCATCGTGCGGGATCAGGAGCCCTGCCCCGGTGTCTGCGGACGAGAGCCGGTGGCATCCGGGTTCTCACTCGGGTGAGGCCGCAGAAACTCGGATGACACGGTTAACAGCATAGAAGGGAGACAGTCGCGCCAACCACCATGCACTTAACTACAGGTTAAATCCACGTTTCAGAGAAAAGTGCTGGGGGAGCTCAGAATTAAATTATGATCATCAGGACTTTAAAAATCGAGAAGTGCGATTGGAAATGAGCAACACACGCAGACAGGCTGCCCCGGGGGGACAAGACTGTCACGGAGACAGAAGAGGGGACGCGTCGTCAGCAACTCTGCCCTTGCCTGCCTGGTTGCAGGCTCATGCGCGTGCACACACACACGTGCACACACACGCACGCACATGTGCACACACGGGGAAGTGCTGCTCATGGAAAACCCGGCCTTGCCCTGCTCTCAGCGGCCGGCCAGGAAGACACTCGTCTCGCTGAGAGACGAGCCGCTCGGTGTGCGCACAGGCGAGCGACAAGACCAGAAAGCAGTCCGTGGAAAGGAGACGGGAAGCGTTTGGTGGATGAGGAGCACATCAGGCGGGTCCTCGCTTCCGACCCCTAAAAAACAAGTTCCCGAGGCCACTCACTCCAACCCAACACGGAAAGGGAGAGGCGCTGCGGAAGAACCGCGCTCGCTCAGTTCCGAGGAGACGGCGCGTAAGGGACCACACTCGAGGACGTGACAAGCCGTCGTGGGCTGGAGGACGCCCGGGAGTGCCACCTCCACATCAGGAGAGCAGGCCCAGGAGGACGCTGAGGCAAGGGGGCAGTCAGGGCAGACCTGCGTCCGCGCGGCCGGAGCCCTGCGTGGCTGAGCCCCAGGCCCGGCCTGCGCCACGCCTCCCGCGGGCCCCCACCCCTGCCTCCCTGGGTGCGGAGGGGGAAAGGCAGAATCAGGGAGGAGGCTGTGCAGGGAGACGCTCGGATGGCAAGAGCCGAGTGAGACCGTGGACGGCAGCCGCTCCTAGGTGTTCGGGCCTTTGCATGGTGCAGCTCGACGTGAAGCCGTGCAGACCGGCCCTGGCACCTTACCAGCGTTCACAGCCCAGGCTCCGCTGATCTGTCCCCCAAGCGACGGAAGCCAGGCGTGAGCAGAACTTAACAAACCACAGCAAAACTCAGACCACCCTCTGCGACAGATCAGCTCAACTATGCTCCTCCTCAGCCCGAGACAGTAAGGGGCACGTCGTTGACGTCAACCGCTACTCTTCTTTTCTCCAAAAACGCAGAAAATTGAAATGACAAGATATACGATAAAGTGGCGTCTGGTTTAAAAGAAAAGAAAATTGTCAGGGCGCCTGTGTGACTCAGTCAGATGAGTGTCTGACTCTTGATTTCTGTTCAGGTCATGAAATGTGGGTCCTGAGATCGCGCCCCAGGTCAGGCTCCATGCGGGGGTGGAGCCTTCTTGATACTCTTTCTCTCCCTCTGCCTCTCCCCTCTACCCCTCCTCTCCTAAAAAATAAAGAAAGAAAAAAAAAAAAAGAGGAAGAAAAAAAAAGGAAAGAATCAGACCCAGAAATGATGGTGAGTCAGAGACTTTACAGAGTCTATGTTGAAAATGCTGAGATACCCAGTTCGGGGGAAGTTGATGACATCTGCGGAGAGATGGCAAAACTCAGCACTTACATGAACACTAGAAATCAGAAGCACCGTAGATGCCAGAGATTTAAAAAAATCAGTGATAAAGAATTCATTAGATCAGTTTAGTAACAGGTTGGACGCTATAAAGGAAAGAATCAATGATCCGAACTCAGGTCAATGAAATGAATCTAAATTGAATAAAAAGGGAGAAAACGCGGAGGAAGAACCAAAGAGGAGGAACCGGAGTGTGTAGGACAGCATCCAGCAGCTTAACGTGCGAGTCACTGCGGTCTGAGAGGAAGAGGAAAGGGAGAATGCCCCAGAGCAAACAGACGAAGGGATAACGGCTGCAGACCTTCCAAAGTTGGTGAAAATCACTGTTTACAGGTCCGAATTCTCATCAAATCCTAAGCAGGATAAGTGCAGAGAAAAGTCATCTTTACAGCAACCCGGTAAGACAGGTGAAAGTCGAAATATAAATAACAGATCTTACAAGCATCGCTGGGGAGTGGGAGCTGTGTTTAATCTAGGACCCGGCCATTTCCGGTGACGTGAGTGACATCTGGTCTCCCCCTGCAGGCCGGAACAGAAGGGCGTGACCCACAAACCCCACAAACAAAACCAAAAACAGCTAGAAACCTATAATCAGTGAAACGGTTATTCAGAACTGAAAGTGAAATAGAGATAATCACCGATGAAAACTTAAAGAATTCATCTCTAGCAAACCCATCCTACTCAAAAGGCTAAAAATAATTCCCAGTCTGAGCCTCAGATCTGAAGGAAAAGATGAAGATTACCAGGAAGGGTAAATATAACGTCAGTTATAGTTTAAACCAAATAATAATAATAATTTTGTAGGGTTATATATGTTTATATTTGTATGTAAACATAAAATATGAGACAAAAAGAAGGAAGTATAAAGAGAGTAAATAGAATGATGCTGTTGTAAGTTTCATAGACTGCGAGGTTACACCGGAACGACTTAGAGATGAATATCATGGGGCACCTGATGGCTCAGTCAGTGAAGTGTCGCCTTCAGCTCAGGTCATGATCCCCGGGTCCTGGGATCGAGTCCCACATCGAGCTTCCTGTCCAGCAGGGAATCTGCCTCTCCCTCTGCCTGCTGCTCCCCCTGCTTTGCTTGCTCTCTTTCTCTCTCTCTGTCAAATAAATAAAATCTTTAAAAAAAAAAAAGGAAAGGTGACTATCATAATCTCAGAGAACCAAAAGAGAATAGCATGAAGAGTAAAACTTTGCACAACAAACAATACGTGACGTGTCCAGAATAAAACAAACAAAAGAGGACAGGAAGGAAGGGAAGTAAAAAGGCAAACACAGGTGGGTTAGATGAAATAAAATCCCCACGTGTAGACGTAGCCAAACCATGTCAAGAAGAACATGAAACGTAAGTGAGCTGAACACTTCAACCAAAGGCAATTATTGTCATATAAAATAGTAAGATCCGACTCGAAGCTACTGGTAAGAAAATATGCCTTAGGGGCACCTGGGTGGCTCAGCGGGTTAAGTCTCTGCCTTCAGCTCAGGTCATGATCTCAGGGTCCTGGGATCGAGCCCCGCATCGGGCTCTCTGCTCAGCGGGGAGCCTGCTTCCTCCCTCTCTCTCTCTGCCTGATTCTCTGCCTACCTGTGATCTCTCTCTCCATCAAATTAAAAAATCTTAAAAAAAATAAAAAGAAAGGGAAAGAAAATATACTTTAATTATAAAGACAGGGGTTGAAAGCAAAAGGTTGAAAAATGATACATATTCCAAATTCTGTGTAAGGAAGCTGGTGTGGTTAGAGTCATATCCAGGTAGAAACTCCAGGACAAAGCGTGTGACTGGAGATGTAGCAGCACATTTCCAAAGTTAAAAGCTCAATTTATCAAGAAGACAAATATGCAGGGTGTAGGCACCTAACAACAGAGCTTCAAAACACACAGAACGAAATAAGGACAAAACAGAAGAGACAGACAGACAAGCCATTTATTATAGTCATGGGTTGGTGTACTCCTCTTTCTGTAAGTGACTGAAAATACACGTAAGATCAGTGTGGCGACAGAAGCTTTAAACGAGGCTTTCGACCAACCTACAGAATTTAACATGTAAAGCACGACTGGTTGTGGCTATAAAACAATCCCTTAGAAAGCGTACATGCAACGTTCATGAAGATCAACTGTATGATAGGTCGTAAGAAGAGTCTCCATGCGCACCCAGGAGAAGAAGTCAGAGTATATGCTCTGATGACAACTGCGAAGATAAACATAGAATATCCCCAATATTTAAAAATCTAATGAACACTTCTAAATAGCTCGCGTGTGAAAAAAGAAATCAGAAACACCTTAAAAAAATTTTGTAGTAAATGATAGAAATACACATAGCGAAATTTGTGACATGTCGCTGAAACTGTGTTTAGGGGGAAATCTACAACATTCAATGTTGGCTTTAGGAGAGAAGAGAGTTCGAGAGCCAATGGCTTGAGCTTTCACCCTAATAATCTAGAAGAAGAACAACATGTTAAATCCAGGTGAGTAGGGGAAGGGAACCATAGAGAGAAAAGTAAAAGAATCAATGAAAGAGAGAATGAAAACCCAGCCTGGTTCTCTGAAAACATCTATTCAAGTTGAGGAATGTCTCACGGAACAGGTACTGAGAGAGAGTAGACCGGTTCAAAGATCGAGAATCAGAGGCAGTAACACTGGAGTTCCTCCTCTCCATGTTGAAAAGAAAATGGGGTTTTAGGAAAAGCTTTGTTTATATTCAGTAACCGATTCAATGAGGACGTCTTTACAAGACACGAGTTTCCAAAAGTAACTACACAAGAAACAGAAAATCCAAACAGGTTCGTATCTACTCAGAGAACTAGATTATTCACCGAATCCTTTCCCACAAGGAAAGGGAGCTTCCGGCAGAGGGAAACTCTGGGGCCACTGTTCCTGGTGCAGACGGGCAGCTACAACCCTCAGGATTGATGGTCTTGCCCTGAAACGTCCAGAGAGAACCACCTCACCCAATGGTGTAATAGGGTAAGTAACCTGAATTTCGGGCAACCCTTTAAAAGAATGAAAACTTGCCGTTTGCAGTAATATGGACGGAGCTAGAGTGTATTATGCTGGACAATACGCTCTGTTATTATGATAATAATAACGATTAGTGAAACAATTCTAAAGTGAAGAAAGTCAGAGTAAGACAAATACCAAAGGATGTCACTCATACGTGGAATTTAAGAAAGAAAACAGATGAACCTGTGGGAATGGGGGAAAAGAGAGGAAAACAAACCCGAGAGTCTCTTAAGGGTAGAGAACGAATGGGGGGGGTGGGCTCGATGCGGGACGGGCACTAAGGGGGCACCTGCCGAGATGAGCCCTGGGAGTCGGATGTACGTGGCGCATCACTGAATTCTGCTTCGGAAACCAATCTTGCTCTGTATGTTCGCCGACTAGAATCTAAAAAAATTTTGGAAAAAAATATTTTCCCTTTTCTTTGACTGGGAAGAGTCATTAACAGATGACAGAGTCACGGATGGTCTGATTGGCCTTTCCAGCTTCTCCGTGAAGCCACTATTGAACGTCCTGGCTCGCAGCCGGCAGGCGGTATCCCCTTCCTCCACGGCCTGGGTGGTTGTATCGCCACGACTCCTGCATCGTCCTGGTAGAGACCTCCAGTCCACCGTCCCTGGGTTCTGTTCTCTGGTCATTCGGTATCTTTATTACTATCCGTTAAACAACGGATCCTAGTTTCCTACTGGAA
Organism: Mustela nivalis; assembly: GCF_964662115.1. NCBI lineage: Eukaryota > Metazoa > Chordata > Mammalia > Carnivora > Mustelidae > Mustela > Mustela nivalis. Next base: position 2,903,838 of record NC_139024.1, on the reverse strand, counting down.
CATGCTCCACAGCTCAGACGCGATTTTAGGAAAAAATCACAAGCACAATTTTAAAGTGGTGACTCCCCTAAGATCAGCTTTTTCTTTGGATCTGGGCAACAGTGTTTCTCATAATCCAAACATTATGTTGTTTAAAAGTACAGTCTTTAAAAATCATTCTTTCTAAGCACAAAACTTTTCCTATGAATTTGCATTATAAACTACAGACATTTCAATCCCAAATGAAAGACTCGAGTCGACTTTTCTATCTAAACCTCATGAGAAGGTTGATGTGATCTGCATCTCAGCTCTTCTCTTAGCAAGATCTTTGGACCAATAAATACTTTCAGATATACTTTTAGAATGGTACCAAACTGCTGATATTAAATAAGTGTGTTCATTGTTCACGCTCTCTTCCTGAGAGATGGTCGATACGTTCCCCATCGGCGCTGAAAGATTATAAAGATGCCTCGCAAAATGCAGAACAGATGCCCAACTGTTTGGCTTCCCCTTCTGTGCTGATCACCGGGCACGGGGGCGAGGGCCTCCTGTGGCAAGGCCCACCCTGAACCTAACCCTTCCCGGCGGGCACCTCTTCTTTTGTGAAACCCGGTCAGTCTTACGGTTGGTAGACGAATCAAGGAACATTTTAACTCTTGTTAAAGGAAACAAAAGAAAAGACGGGCTCCTGGGTGGCTCAGTCGGCAGACGCCCGACTCGGGATTTTGGCGCCGGTCATGATCTTGGAATCCTGGACGGAGCCCGCGTGGGGCTCCCCGCTGCGCAGGGTGTCCGCTGGTCCCTCTCCGTCTGCCCCTCCCCCAGCTCCCGCGCGTCCTCTCTCCCCCGTAAATCAATGACATCTCTGTGAACATGTGCTGCGAACAACGGGATATCAGTCAGGCTTCAAAGGAAGGAAATCCCCTTCACAGGGACGAGCCTCGAGCACGTGAGGCTCAGTGGAAGGAGCTCGTCACAAAAGACACGCCCTGTAAGAGCTCGCTTCTGGGAGTCCCTCGAGTCATCACATCCGCAGGGACAGAAACGGGAAGGCTGGTGGCCGGGGCCAGGAGAGGGAGGGTTCCGAGGGGACAGAATGAAAATGCTCCGGCGACGGACGGTGGGGATGGCTCACGACGAAGACCGTGTCCCTGAAGCCACCGAGCTGTGCACATACAAACAGTCACGATGGCAAATTGTTTCTGGTGTACGCGTTTCACCGTGATCGAAGACCACCCCCGTCCTGGCTGTCCCTGCCCCGCCGGGTCCTGCCCCGCCCCCGCCCCTCTACCTCCCTCCCTTCTTTGCTCCCTCCGCTCCGTCCGTCCGTCCGTCCGCGTGGACCTCCCGGGCGCTGTCTCTGCTTGCGGTGGGGTCCCCAGGAAAGCGCCCCCAGCAATCTCCCCCTGCCTGGGGCTTTGGGACTCAGGCCTGGCTTCAGTCACTCCCTGGAGACATGATCTTCACAACCTTCCTCAACGCAGCCCCGGCCCAGCTTGCCTTTCTCCTAAGACTTGGCATGATTCCCGCGTGTCTTCCTTTAACACTCCTCTCTCGTTTTGGATGCAGCGACGGCGCTTGCTCCCCACCCTGAGACCAGCTGAGCACGCACGTGTGCCCGCTGCGTCCTGGCCTACCGAAGGGGGCAGGACACCAGTGTGCTGGAGTGTGGGGTCGGCGCGCCTCGCTCTTCCAACACCCGTCTGCCCCTCACGACCGCCCGCCACCCTCCACGCTCCTCTCCTACCCTTCCTCCCTCCACCCCTGCTCCCGGCGAGCGGCCCTTGCTAAGCCCACCGACACCATCTCCCTTGTAATGTCATTTTACCTATCAGACGCCTCTTGGGTTCCCCCTTGGAGCCATGGCAGCCTTGTCTGTGCGTGTGTCACCCCTCCGTGGTCCCACATGTCAGACCTGGGAGGGACACGGGCCTTAGTCCTGCCAAGCCAAGCACACTCGGGTTCCTGGGCACGTGTCTTACCACCCCCTTCCCAGCTGTGTGACCTTGGAAGAGAGAGTTCACCACTCTCTACCTCAGCCTCCTTTCCTATGAAAAGAGGACCGGTTGCTCAGGAGGCTGAGCTGACACATGCGATGAACTCAGAATAGTGAAAACGCATCAGAATCACCCAAAATGACAGCCGTTACCAGCTTCCAGGATCTACGGGCTGGGAGTCAGGTCGGCGGCCGGCTGGCTTCTGTGGGTGGCGGGACCCAAAGCCGTGTGTGTCTGGCTGCTGGGAAGTGTCTCGTGGGATTTATTAGTGGGAGCCTGGGACCTTTATGAGGCCCTGAAATTGGACAATTGTCCTTCCGTTTGATGTCTGGAGGCTTTTACACCTGAGTCAATGAAGATCCCAGTGAGTCAGCAGTCAACCTTCCCTTTCAAGTGGAGAAGGGGAGGGGCAAGGGGCCGTTGTGAGCCGAGTTGGGAAGGGGAACCTCCGTTTCCAGAACCTCCGCACGCAAATCAGCTCCAGGACAGAGTCTGTGTGGCGAGGAGGGCCGCTCCAACTCTCAGCAGGGAGACCGCTCTGCAGGGAAGGGGGTGTGGACGTGGGGCTGGTCCCGCACCACGCACCGCCAGTTACCAGCATTTACCCGGTAAGACCCCTGAGCTCACAGACAAGTGTCTCGCTTGAAGTCTTCTCTTACTTTATTTGTCTGGTTTGTTTTCTAAGGGATTTTGCTATGTAAACATCTTTGTAATTATAATGTTTTCTCCCACCCGTTTGTAGAACCAAATTTTACTTTAAGAAGAATGTTTATTAGCGCAGGTTCTCTGTGCATCATGGTAAAAAGTAATCACAGGCGACAGATGAAGGAAAGGAAAGGGAGGGTGAGCTTTTCTGTCATAAGGACTTTTAAAATAGTATATTAATGACATTTGAAATCATTTCCCAAACACAGGAGATACATTAATTAGGACTGGAACACAACATTTCTTGATTATACACACGACAAGTCATTAAGAAGCTATTACTTAAAAAGTATTTATTTGTGGTGGGGAAAAAAACACTAAATTATTTGGCTCAAAGTTGGATCGGTGATGCTAAGCTGTGTTGCTGTCTCCTGACTATTCACGCTTGTCTCCCACGGAACGCTCTGGGCGGGGAGTTAGGGTTCTCCATTCCCCTGACGTGGGGCTTAGCCAAGGGACTGGACGTGGCTAGTAGAATATGGGTGAAAGTTAAAGCTTGCCGGTTACCAGTAAAAGGTTTAAGAAACGTGGGAAGGTTGGGGGGGCAGCACCTGGGTGGCTCAGTTGGTTAAGACTCTGACTCTTGGTTTCAGCTCAGGTCACGATCTCAAGGTCATCGGATCAAGCCCCACATGGGGCTCAGATTGCTCAGTGGGGTTCTGCTTTCCTGCCTCTCCCCCCGGCCCTCCCCAAGCTCGCGAGCACACCCTCTCTCTTTCTCTCACCCTCTCTCTTTCTCTCACCCTCTCTCTCTCTCTCTCACCCTCTCTCTTTCTCTCACCCTCTCTCTTTCTCTCACCCTCTCTCTCTCTCAAATAAGTCAATAAATCTCGGGGCGCCTGGGTGGCTCAGTCAGTTGAACACCTGACTCCTGATTTCGGCTCCGGTCGTGATCTCAGGGTTGAGAGCCCGAGCCCCACGTTGGGCTCCACACTCAGGGCCGAGTCTGCTTCAGAACCTCTCTGCCTCTCTGCCCCTTCCCAACCTGCTCTCATTCTCCCTAAAAATAAAAATAAATCTTTGAAAAAAAAAATTCTTTAAAGAGAAAAGGAAAAAAAGGAAGAAAGAAGGAAACACTTGGAGTTTCCGCTGCTGGAGATTCTGTTGAATCTCTTCCCACTTCCAGCCTCCACCGTGACAACTGTGTACCCAGACAAGGTCTCCCTCAAGCCCGGTCCCTGAGGAAAAAACCCACGGGCCGTTTTGAGACCACCCCTGCCCGGAGCAGAGCCACAGACCTCCGTCATAAACACAGACACGCAGTGTGAGTGAGAAACAAGGATTCAGTTTTCAAGAGTACTTGAGGTCTGGGGCTGTTTGTTACACGGCGTTATCCCATCAAACCGATTAATGCGGCGGGAGGACAAAGTCAGGTTCTGCAGAACTGGGGGACTGAGTAATCAAATCCAGCTCGCTAGGAACGTGGAAGCGCGTGAAACGCCTGTGTAACGAGTTGCTCTCACCAAACAGTCATTGGAGGTGGGTGCACGGAGGCTCGATGAGGGGAGATGCTCATACAAACGTCAGATGCGATCCCGTAGGATCGGGGTCGCTCTTCCTTTGCTCACATGCAAGTGTAGGCTTGTTCTTGAACAGGCTAAGGGCAGAGGGGCGGGTATCCACGAAAATGATGACCTCGTTTGTTAGGGATGGATTATTTGCTCTTTCTGCGAATGAGACAAGACTTTCAGAATAGTCTTTTCTGAACAGATTAGTTTGCTCTCGGGCATCAAAGTTATGTACTGTGAAGACGTGAGGCCCTTCACAACCCCAAACCTCTGTAAATGAGGAAAGACAAGGAAGAAAGAAACCTCAAGATGCTGCCTGTTTAATAAGATACAGCCTGGCTTAGTCCGGGGAGCATCAGATGCTTCATCTTCACGTCCTGAGTTCGAGCCCCATGGGTGATGTAGAGTTCGCTTAAAATATATTTTTTTAGTTTTTAAAAAAAGAAAAAGAACACTAGCTCACACACAGCTGTGGGCCAAAGAGCCTGTGGTCCCTCCTCCTCAGGAGCTGGCCCCGGGTCCAGAGGAGGCATCTGATGTCTCCGTGGGGGACACTTCTTGGTGAATCTCTTTGCTTTGGTGTAGACACAGCCCGATGTGTGTCCGTGCACGACGGGTGCTCCCCCGTTGAGGATGCTCGGAAGGGGCCTGCTGGTCACCATCGGCTGGTTACCCTCCGCCCACGGTCTTGCAGACACAGCTGCCCCTGCAAAGCCAGGTCTCCTGCTCAAAGAACTCGTTAAGAGATTCAACTTTCAGGTGCAGACATTTCATTCCATTTCCAGGTGAGCTTTTACTGTGGAACAGAGCAAGCTTCACATCGCTGTCACCGAACTCAAACCTTGCTTGCTAATTCTCTCACCCTGTATCGCTCCTAGAGTGCCCCCCAGAGAATACTTGTCCGTGTTCCCTCTTCAGTGTTCACTTTCTCACTCTGGTGACCAGCCGAGCTCTGGGCCGTCTGATACTTCCCGTGGCTGGCTTGCTCCCCACTCTGGGCTCCAGCCTTCAGAACCAGGGTGAACTGTTCATCTTCATCCCCGTCTAAGGCAAAGCATTTTCCGAGCCCCCCGAGCCGTCTGGTATTGTCTGCTCTGCTCTTGGAGCTCTCCGTGTCGCTGACTTAGCCTTCCGCTCTTGGCGGCAGCTGCTCCGTGCTCTCTGTGCTCGAGACGTGTACTCTGACGTACACTCTGTGCTCTTCGTCGTGTGACTTACTCTCCTGAGCCCCACAGACCTTGTACTTGACCTTCTCTTGGCTTATTAGTAAGATATCTTCACTTCCTCAGGTTTAAAGAATTCTCTGCAGACCCTTACAACATTTCTATAGATTCCTGACTTTTCAACCTCATGTCCTTTTTTAAAAAAGATTTTATTTATTTATTTGAGAGAGAGAGAGAAAACACAAGTGGGGGAGGGGCAGAGGGAGAGGGAGAACCAGACTATCCATTGATGTGGGACTCGAACCCAAGACCCTGGGATCATGACCTGAGCTCCAGGCAGATGCTTAACTGACCGAGCCACCCAGGTGTCCTGACTTTTCAACCTCGTGTCCTTTCTTATTAGCTGTTAACCCTTGCCTTCAAAGGCAACCACATTGTTACTGGCTCAGATGGGATTCTTTAAGCCCTCTGCTCTGTCTTTCCAGACGTAAGCCAAACCATTCCCGCAGAGAGTCGTGTGGGGTTTCTAGATTTCCCATAGAGGTTTTGCTGTTTCTCTCATGTTTTAACATTCTAACATTTACCGTCAACTCCTCTCAAACTCGACGGCTGTCCACATGGACACAAGCATAGCACCCCTGCCAACAACCTGAAACCCTCTTCAAACCCACTGGCTCCCATGGTCTCTGGGTCCACACTCCCTGGTGGCCTCTTTCCTTCCTCCGGTGCGATGCCTTCCCCTATTCCCTTGTGCACTGCTGATGCAAGCTCCTGGTGTCTTTTGGGTTGTGTGTCTTCTGTTGAGTAAATTTCACAGCACTTTTCAACTGGCCCAGCAAGTGGCCAGTGGGACAATCTGCTTGCTGCCCTGAAGAGTTCGTGTTCTTGATAAAATAGATCCTTTTTTTTTTTTTTTTTTTTTTTTAACACCGTCCTGCTCCTTATCTGTAATCTGGTACTGTCTCTGCAAATCTTGGATGCTCTGAGGAGTGAGAAGGCTGGTCTGAGACTCAGGAACATTCATCTATCTCGCCAGCTCTTCCTCAGTTTCATCTTTTATTCCATGGTGTGCCCTATTGCTGTCTTTGGAGAAGACGCTGGGGTTCAGGATACCTCTTGAGCTCGGGCGAAGGGATGTTTCCCAGCTCCTTTCTCTGGGCGCCTCCTTCATACCTTGTCACCACAAGCTCAACTTGAGGAGCCCCTTGAGAACTGTGGAAACTCCCATTTCCTTGTGACGACAGATCAGTGCTGCCCGTGCCCAGGTTTACGGCTGGACGAGTCACTGATGCGAGACGGGGAGCTCCGGCCGCACAGCCCTCTGGACAGTTGAGGCAGGTGTGAGATAAAGTCCTTACGATTTTAGAGATGTTTTGCAGTAGAAAGGTTTTGTAGAATCCCCCTGATCCATTCGGAAGTCTTAACAAAGGTTGTTTCATGCCCTTGATGTGGTCTTCATCCCACAGCTGTGCCGTTCGAGCAGTGCTCCTGATTTGCTTTTGGCCCAAGCTGGACAGACTGGACGTGAGAAATGATTCCCTAGCAAGTTCTGGAACCTGTAAATTCCCTCTATGTTTTGCTTGGAGACTGGCCCGTTCCTTTTTTGGCTCATCTCTTACTGTGTTACCACCTGCTGCTGACAGCCTTTCAGTCCTCGGTGCGGGCACCAGCTGCCCAGTTCCGCGCGCTCCCCGATGACTTCCCTAACTTCCCAGTTACCACAGGTAAACAGTTTTACCAAACGTTTTGTGCTGGTGAGCATGGGTCGCCACACCCCCAGATCTAAAGCGTTCCTGGCCTTCCACCAGCCATCCCAAAGCGAACCTCACATGGTTCAGTTTCTGGCTACGGGGGCGTCGCACTTCTAGGTACCAGTCTCCATAGCGATTTGCTTTTGCTGCAGAGCGACCCCCAGAAGATCTCAGTGACATGACGCGGTGCCCGTGGGCCTGCAGGCAAAGCTCCCTTTGTCACCGCAGTTCTGCGGGTCGGCTGCCAGGGCTCTGCTCCTTCCGTGCACCTTCTGGGCCCAGAAGGGAAGAGTCCAGCGACATTCTCGAGGAAGTGGCTGAAGCCTTGTCTCCCCACCAACACATTGTCCCTCTTGCCCACATCCCACTGGACAAAGTAGGTCACACGGCTAATCTGGGGACGTGAAAAGAGAGAAAGGAGACTCTGCCTTTGTGGGGAGGAGCTGAGCAGTGCCACGGTGAAGGGCGCAGGTACAGGCAAGAGTAAAGAGGCCGATAATGCAGCAGTCACGGTCTGCCCTCGTGGGAACAAATGATCCCAGCGTCGGACTCAGCACTCGGCCTCGTGACCTCCGCCACTTCTGGACGCCACTCTAGCAGATAAAAGGTTTTTGCCCCACCCCGCGGGCCCTACGAACAAGAGACAATCACAGTACATATTCCCATTCCCAGCAGTCGCCGGCCCACAGCAGGTGTCGCTGGCCCTGTCCTCCGGCGGAAGATGTGCCTGCACAGCCCCGCTCCTGCGCCCACAGGAGGCTCCCGAACCATTGCTCCCCTGGCTTGCCCTATTCTGGACTATTGTGTGCTCTGTGGCCCAGCCGACCTACGATCCACACAGACACTCCAGCTTCGACTCGACCCGCATTTCTGCCCATGGCGAATCTTCTCCTGGGGTTTTCTTCTTACACTCGGGCGTCGAGATTTAAAGTGCACTGGCTGTAGGAAGCACCGCTACATCTTGCTTTCGCTCCACGTCTGACAGCCCATGCCTTTGCTGTGTTTAGACGGCTCGCACGGACTCTAATTCTCGACAAGCCTGAGTTTAAAATCACCAGCTTGCTATTTGTTTTCCAATTGGCCCATCTTTTTCAACTTTTTCCTCCTTGTTTAGAACTGAATATTTTCTATAATTCCCGTCTACCTCCTTTGTTGACTTCCGAGCTGCAATTCTGTTATTTTCAAGTTGATGGCACTTACCTTCCTCTCATCCCTGCCGACGCTCCAGGGACAGTGCCCCGCCTCCCGGTAGCGTGGCCACCTTACTCTGCGGTGGCTACATGTCTCCCTACCCCAAGGCTCTGCAGTCATATATTTGTTTAACATGTTATAAACCCACATGGCATTGCTATGCTTACATAAAATTTATTTGATAAAATACTAACTCTTTGCAGGCTAATGATATCATAGTTTTATACTAATATGTTTGAAAAATTAAAAACAATACATTTATTTATAATTCCTAATGTGAAATCATTTTTTAAAAGATTTATTTATTTATCTGAGAGAGAGAGAGAGGCAGAGAGAGGGAGACAAGCAGATTCCCCACATGTGGGCCTCAATCCCTGAACCAAAATCAAGAATTGGACATTTAACCGACTGAGCCATCCAGGCACCCTAGAAATTATTTTTTAAATTTTTATTTATTTATGTATTTGACAGAGAGAGGGATAATGAGAGTAGAACACAAGCAGGGGCAGTGGCAGAGGGAGAAGCAGACTTCCCACTGAGCAGGGAGCCCGACGTGGGACCCGATCCCAGGACCTCAAGACCATGACCTGAGCTGAAGGCAGAAGGTTTAACCCACTGAGCCACCCGGGTGGCCTAGCCTCTTCTGTTTTTATATGAGAAAAAATTTAGAATTATAAACGTATTTAGATATGAGAAAAATAAGCTTTTCTTCTCAAAACTATAGCTTTGGGAATTGAGGAGAAATGATTTTAATCACAAGCCACTTGCCGGTTTCTGGGTATACTTCCATAATCCAAATGCAGTGTTTTTATTATACAGCTCTATAATTGTCTAGCATGGGATAATGCATTTTTAAAAATATATATAATATTATGCCAAAAAATTAAAAGAATTGGGGATTTAGATCCCTTTAACTTTGTGTGAGCTTCTAGTTTTCCAGTTGGCTGTAATTTTAACCTGATTTCAGATGTGCCATCTTAATCTTGCACACATATCATGATTCACTTGCCCTTTTTCCTGGTCAGGAATGTGCTCATGACACATCTCCTTTTAAATACATATTTTGAAAAGTATTTTTCTTTTTAGAAGACATAATCCTTATCTATTACCACCACCTTCCCTAAAAAGAAAATGAATGAAACAGTCTGACCACAGACATTCAGAGTGGCAGGGAACAATGTTTAAAGGCCACTTTCACCTTGTATAGACCCTCTGGAGCCCCAAAGACAAGGAGGTCAGATTGTATAATTCCTTCTTAAAAAATTGGGCTATATATTTATTGTTCTTGAAAACTTTAAAACCTCCCTTAATCCTGGTAGAGAAACACCTCAGAGGACGTTCCCATTGCGTTCTGAGTCAGGACCGATGGCCAAGGATCTCGACTAGGTGTTCCTTCTATGCAGCCGTACCTTATTCTAAGGGTTCCATAAATAGAGCTGGCAACAATTTGTTTTATTGGATTGGAATCTTACCTACGATGCTATAGCACACGTCACTGTTTCTACCCACTTTCCAAGAGCTTTCTCTCTTTCATTTCTCACAACAGCCTTGATGGGCGAGCATTTTTGTCTCCGTCTTTGCAGATACGGAACTTGAATTCTTGGAGTGGGTAACTCTCACTCAAATCCAGGTCTTCTGGACCAAACTGCAGGCTCTTTGCACTATGCGGCTGTCACTGCCCCGTGGCACAACCAGAAAAACACTGTTTGGTTTATATAAATAGCCCCTGCAGACAGGGCCATATGACTCAGTCTCCCTGTGGCCCCTGGCCATGCGCTCTAGAACCTTCCACCCAGCCTCCTCTTATGCCTTCAGGTTAGTCCTGGAGTCCTGACACTTGCTGGCCTGCAAGCGGATGGCCGCTGGGGTGGACCCTAGGAGGACAAGACCCTGGCAGCCGCCTTCACAGAGCCGGGTGGACTCCCAGCGCTGTGGGAGCCCAAGGGGCTGTCCACGCCCTCAAATCCCAGCCTTCTCCAGCAGCCTCTGCTGGCACCGCGGCCGGGCAGAGCCACAGTGCAGACCAGGGCCAGCTTCATCTCCCAGTTCTATCTGGGCAGCAGTTTACTGAAAAAATATGCTTCTAATGCGTCTGTCGATAAATCGTCTGATTTAGGACGTATCTGCATGCAAGTGGCATTAAATCTAGTAGTTGTGACATCGAGGAAAACTTTCAAGGGCAAAATGGCTGAGGAGAACCATGTCCCACGTGGACGGCAGGCAACAGTACTCTAAATTCTCAGCCCTCCGCACTGAGTTCTGGGTTCACACCCAGTAAGCCAAGTGGATCAGTGCGTGTCCCAGAAGGGCAGGTAGACCTGAGCGCTGGACTGTGACCCTGGCAATGATAGGGCATGAGTTCAGTACGGTAACTCATAAGTGAGCAATGCTGACCTTTAAACACTTCCCCCACTTCTTCAGGAGGGTTCAAAGCCCCTTAGCCTTATTCCTCTTAACCTCCAACGTCCATGATACCACGTGCATCCATAATGCCGCCCTACTGGCCGAGCTCCAGTGGCCGGGCCATCCACGCTCTCAGCAAGCAGAGCTTCTGAATGTATTAAGCCCCGAAGAGTAGCATCAAATGAAGGATTCAGCCACTAGATGGAGAAATTGCCCCGATCAAGCACAAAGCACCATGCTGGTTCTCCGCTGGGAACACAAGCAGGAAAGATACTTAGAAATGCCATATTGTCCAAACATACTAGCTGTAAGTTTTTGTCAATTCATTGGATCTGCTTTTCTTTGAATTGCTTGAATCGGACACACATCTCACGCTCGTCTTTACTGTTCTATGCTGTCGCTATCCGCGATTCAGTGCTGGCTACCTAATCTCTTGAAAATCACTTGTCATCTTTTGCATGTTTGTGGTAATTAGCATTGAGTAAATACATGTGGATTCCGCTCGCTGCTCACTGGAGAAAGTATCAGGGTTCACAACAGATTTAAAAATGCCCGTTTGGGACAAGGTCCTCACACCAGCCATCACCAAATCCCGCCCCAAAAGAGAAGTCTAGATAATAACTAAACCAGCCAAATTCAGATATTGCCTTTATTTTGCAGAAAATGTTTCCTGCTGATTGTCTTTGGCTACTTAGAAGAAAAATATAAACAATCATAGGTTTAACAATACGAGAGGTTAACTACCTATGCTGGGAACAAACCTTCTAGCAGGCAGAGCAGGCAAAGCTGCGTTTCAACTACAATCTGCGGTCCTCAGCTGTGATGACAGGATTCTGTCCCCGTCCCAGCGCAGCTCGCGCCGTGGCCCCGGCCACAAAGGGCCTGGAAACTACCGCCAAGCAAAGGCAGGGAATTAAGTGTGCTTTTTACCTTGCCCAAGTAGGACCGCTGGAGTTTATAGACTCCGATGGGCCAAGTCGCCCATGTGCCCTAGAGAGGCAGACAGTTTCTGGACCCCAGAATATCATTTTTACTGTGAATCGCGGTAAGTCCGGCCAGCGGCGAGGCTTCCGGACCGAATGCACCTGCGCACCCCAGCGGCCGCGGACCGCGGGCACCGCGCTCCCCAGAACGGCAGGACGCGGCCCCTCCTCTTGCTTTAAAGGGAGGGTGGTGGGGACCATTTCCTCCCCTGGACCCACGAGCTGCCGCGTTGTACCCCGAACGGCAACCAGGTCCGCAGCGGAGGCCGCACACGAAGTCCGGCGTCTGTGCCAGCGCAGGCCTCGCTTCACATGGAAGGTGGCGACACCGGCGTCCACGAGGCTAGGAGACGGGCCTGCGCCGCCGCGTCGTACTGGCTGTCGGGAATGTCTGTGGCCGTGGGGGCCCCTTCGTAGAGCGGGGATCCGGACGAGGAGGAGGCCTGCCCCGGGTGGGTGAGAGGCGCGGCGTGCGCCGGCGAGCCCCGGAAGAACTGCGCGCCCAGCCCGTTGGCCATCGCCGCCGGCGGGGCCCCGGGCGTGATGGCGCCGTTGCTCACGGACCACAGGCTGGGGTACTGGCTGCAGAGAAACGGACACGCTCAGGCCACCGGAGACGCGGAGAGACGCGGAGAGAGTCCAGACGGCGCACGGGGACCCCGACCCCGAGACCCCCTCCCCCGATTGGCGCCCTGGACGGGGCCGTCCCCGCAGGCCGTTCGCTCTGTTGGGTGCGCAGAGCCACTGTCCCCTCCCGCGGCCAGAAACCGAAGTAGCGGACGGACCGCCCCGCAGAGCTTGCCGAGCGCCCGCGCTCAGGCCGTCGTCTGGGGCTCGGGACCAGACACCCTGAGCGGTCCCAGGGGACATGCCCAGGCTGTGTTCATTGGCCCCGCTGCGCTGCTGGGCTCTTGCCGCGGACACAGCACCCTCCCGGACAGCAGGGTACCAAAAGTGCCCGACGCGGCGCCGTCCCCCGCGCCACCCGGTGCAGCAGCAGGTCCGCGGGACACCGCGCAGGGCGAGCAGCCCGGAGCCAGACCCCGGCGCAGATCCCAGCGCGGCCCTTCACGGGCTTTGTCGGGCCCCCTGGGCTGCGGCCACTTTCCAGCCTGTTTCCCGACCCACGGCGGAAGCCGCTGGACACAGATTTAAACCGCATCCGACTACGCTAACGTTGCTTTGAGAAAATGTCTTTCTACAGAAGAACGTCCGAGTTGAGCTGTGCTGTTTACCAAGCCCCGGCCGTATTTCAGGTGTATCTGACCTCGAAAACAAACCTGAGCCAAACAAAGTAGTTTACTGTCCCCTACACGGAGAGAAGAAACAGCGCTGAGATGCCCCATCAGAATGGGAGGGCTGTGGGACTGCAGGGACCCCCGGGGCCAGCGGTTTGCAACCTGCAGGTTAGTCCGTTTAATGGTCTGCAGGTTCTGAGCCACCACTGGCCCTTGAACAGCTGGCTGCTTTGTGCACTGTTCGCTTAGTATTTTAAGAGCAGACAATTAGGGGCACCTGGGTGGCTCAGCGGGTTAAGCCTCTGCCTTCAGCTCAGCCGGGAGCCTGCTTCCTTCTCTCTCTCTGCCTGCCTCTCTGCCTGCTTGTGATGTCTCCCTCTCTATCTCTGTCAAATTAATAAATAAATAAATCTTTTAACAACAACAAAAGTAGACACTTAGATTCTCATTATAAAGGAATTTTTTCCTAGCCAAAAGAATTAAGATTTGGGGCATATTTTGGTATTCTATATACAATAAATCACACTGCTTTCGTAGTCAAGATAACCTGTCTACAGACTCACTTTGCTGTGAGCCAACAACCTGTTAAATCGTTTAATGTCTCTGAGCCTGTTTCTTCAGAAAACAAAAGTTGACTTTCAACTTTGACTTCTTTTTTTAATAACCCTATGAAAAACAGCAATACATTTACCAATCAGCTTGATTTGTAAGGAGATCTCCCTGTACATTATTTTCAAGCTAATAATAAAATATTCATGGTTCTTTACTAGTTATCGGCATATATGTTCAGGACTTTGATCCTGTAGCCACAGAAAAGCCAACACTTTTTTTCCCCGTAATTTACTAGCTCTTGTCAAAACTGGTTCTAGAAACATATCTTCAAATTTCACCTGCTGACCCTAACAACTCTGTAAAGACAAGCTGAGGACAGGTGATACAGCATATTTTTTTCTTGTAGAAATGAGGCTCAGAGAATTTAGGAGACTTGTCCCCTATAGGAACTAGGAAGTATCAGAGCTGGGATGAGGGTCCTGGTTTCCATCTGTCACAGCCCAGCTGCACACCTGCCATCCGAGGGCCACCAGTTCTCCCGGAAGACAGACTGGAACACTAACACACCGTCATGTAACCTGGGATCCCAGGTTAGTGACAGAACTGCCAATGACAGCCCGGCTGCCCACAGTGAGCAGCAGAATAGAAATCCATGGGTGGGAACGGTGTGATGTCACCCTCACGACCCCGGGACAGCGCACCTCATGTCCAGACATGTGTTACCTGGAGCTGGTGGGCGGGCCGGCGCCGTGGCTCATGGGGAGCATGCCGGTGTGGGCAGGGGTCCCAAGGCTGGGCCAGCTCTCGTGGGATTGGAGCATGGACAAACACGCCGATGGATTGTCAGAATAGGCTGCGGGCAAAAGAAAGCATCATTAGTGGGGCGGGCGGGCTTCCAAGAGTGTCAGGATGCAGCGAAACACTAGCAACAAGTGGAGCTACCCCGCACCCGAGACAGAAGGGGTGCGGCATGGAACAGAAGGCTGTCCAGCCTGCCTGGGGGCTCCGTCGGGGAAGCTGCTGCCTTCAGCTCCGGTCAGGATCCTGCTGGGATCGGTTCTGCATCGGGCTCCCTGCTCGGCCTGGAGCCTGCTTCTCCCTCTCCCTCTGCCTGCTGCTCCCCCTGCTTGTGCTCTTGCTCTCTCTCAAATGAATAAGTAATTTTTTTTTAGAATAAAAAAAAAAGAAGACTATCCATTGACCCATTTAATTGGTCATCAAAGGCAAATAATTATGGTCAAATGTATATATTAGAAAATAAATTCCAGTAAACCCAAGCTTTTTCTTTATCTTCAGATCAACAGATGCCCTGTAGAAAAGGAATCCTACGATCACTTGATTGGGAATTAATTATCTTTAAAAATAAACATAAATATAACTTTAACCTGCCTTTTTCCAAATTTTTATTTCTTAAGAGATGAAAAGATCTTGGGACACCTGGGTGGCTCAGTGGGTTAAAGCCTCTACCTTCAGCTCAGGTCATGATCCCAGGGTCCTGGGATCGAGTCCCACATCGGGCTCTCTGCTCAGCAGGGAGCCTGCTCCCCCCACCCTCTGCCTGCCTCTCTGCCCACTTGTGATCTCTCTCTGTCATATAAATAAATAAAATCATTTAAAAAGAGAGAGAGAGAGAGATGAAAAGATCTTAAAAAGCATTACTCTGGGCAAGACGAAAATATGATCTTCTAGCCTCTGAGTCTGGCCGCTGGTTGAACAAGAAAGACCCCATGACTATTTCTTTACCAAATCAGCTCCTTTCATTTCAAATCAGCTTTAATTGTTTAATTGTTTTATGGTGTTCATTAGCCATGTTCCTCCTTTTAGGGCCAGACAAAATTAAGTCTGGGCATACGTGGCTTTAGAGGAAGCTAGACAAATGGATCCTAATGGTCCGGCCCTGCGTCCGTCATCTGTAAGCACACATCGGGCTCCTGGAGCCGCTCATTCGGTGTGCCTGGGCCAGGTTCGAGGTGACGCTGCTGCAGGTCCAGGCACCACACGTGGAGAAACAAACTTAGCGGATCAGTGGGAGAATCACGGGCGGTCGTGCAGGGGTCTGGCCAGTAATCCTTACGCCTGCAGGACCCAACATCGTCACCTGGGAGAGGTTCCTGAAACACCCAAACGTGGGAACCTAGAGACAAACCCACAGTTCTGGGTGGAAAAGCTCCAGCAGTCGCTGAGTGCATTCGGAACCACAAGCCCCTGGCTGGACCTCACGGGGCTGAGCCAGCAGCAACAGCACGGACCTGAAATAAAGGTCCCTCTCGAGCCACTGAAGACCTGGCCTGGGCGTGCGCTCCGGAAGAGGCCCTCCCCCGCCCCCGGATCTCTGGAGTCCGTCCTACAGATGCCTTCCTGCACGGTGGCTTCCATCCACCCCCACACCCAGGCCGACTCCGACGCAAGACTTACTTGGAGAATTATTCCGGTGTGCGTAAGGGCTGGGGTAGGGGGTTGGCCGGTGGTTCCTTAGGGCAGGGTACCTTTCACAGCCGTGCGTGGAGGGAAGAGAGAGGGGCCCTCCGAACTGAGGGTGGGGGGTGGCGGGTGGGCACAGGCTGCTGGTTCCAGGGATGAGCCACCCCCCTGCTGTGAGAAAAGAATGCTGAGTAACTGGCCTTTGCCTTGCCTGCATCAATTTAAAGGACGGACAGGAGAGCTGAGACTCGGAGTCTGGGACTAGAACTCTTCCTGAAGGGTCCCCGACCAAGTGAGGTCTCCTAGTCCAAGTCTTAAGGCATCTGGGTTTCAGCTCCACAGCAGAGGCCACAGGTTGACAGGATTTCCAAACCCACAGAGCACCTGAGAAAGGCTGGGGACCCCAGCCCTGGCCAACGCCTACTGCTTCTTCACCCACTCCTTCTCAAACCTGCCAGAATCTTCCCAGGCCCGTCAGCTTCCAGGCCCTAACTGCTGAGCATGAAAAATCCCAGAAACACGAAATTCAGAGCCAGATGAGCTCAAGACACACGGGGTGAGTCCGGCCCGTGGCGCCCCCGGCCTCCATCCGGCTGCTCCGACCACCTCCCCAGGACGGGGAGCTGTGTCCTGGCTGGGCGTGTGCTGTTTTCTGCCCACTTTCCTTCTGCTTTAGGCTCGCCTTCTCCCCGCCGTGCACATCCGCCAGAAAACCATCCCGACGCCGCCACTTCTCACACTCCAATCTCTTCTCTAGTCACTGCTTTTAAGTTTATTGTTGCTGTTGCTTTAAATTCAGAAAAGTAACCCCCAAGAGGACAACTACTCTGGCTGTAATTTCCGACAAACAACCTTCAGACAACACTGAAATGAGGGAAAGGTCCGGATCTGCCCACAAAGCCTGCCCCCTTCACGTGCCCAAATGATGGCACCCCGAGCCCCTTAGGGGAGCTGTTGGTTAAATTAGTGCAACAGACGATTAACGGACAGAGAACACAAAATGAGTGTCGGCGGGAGGTGCCACGCTGGTCCCCACAGCCTCCACAGGCGGCGGTGAGCCCTGACTCTCCCGATCATGTCCGTTGCCCAGGCTCCGAGCCCCTTCCCTGCACGGAGAGGGCGGCCACACGGGACTGTGTCTCCTACAGATGCTGCCCCACGGACCTGCGCCACTTTGTTCCGGCTCGTGGAACTCGGAAAGGAAGCTGGACCTACAGCACTTCCCCCAGCCTGCACGCCACCGTTCCCACCAGCAAAACCCGCCGGAGCTGCTGGGCCATTCCTGGAACCGAAATGGGCTTCAGGAGAAACCCGACCTGCTCATAAGCATCATCCCAAAGGCGGCCCTCCAGTCCGCCGCCAGTAACCCAGACAGAAACCATCTTCAAGTGCGGACGGCGAGGCCTTCTCCGCTTGCCCGACAGAGCAGAGTCCAACCCCCACCAAGACCTCCACACTCCGACCCAGCCATAGTGGGGTCTGCCTGGAAGCCGAACAACAGAGCCTGGGGGGATTGTCCCTGCGTTCTCCGTCCGTCCCACGTGCCAGAAGCGCATTCACAACCCTCAGGGAGAGCAGAGGCGAGTGGAGACCGGCCCTAACACAGCTCCGACAGCACGGGCCACGGAGGGCCACCTGGCGCCCGCCGGAAACGTGCTCTCGCTTGCACCCCCAGGGCTGGCTCTCAGCAGCCTAGTCCTGGAAGCAAGGGACGTGCGGCCAGAGTGCAACAAACCGTACATTGGGAGTAGGCGGACTGCTGGCTGTCTCCAGGTTCCTCCATCATATCTTTGTGATCACTTCTGTCAAAAAAGTGTAGAGTCGTCAAAAAGGAGAACATTCAGAAAATCAAATTTGCAGCAATATTTCTTCTTACTGTGTATTTCTTTGCCCAAAGGATATAGAATTCTCTCACCTTTCCTTTGCATCAAGGAAAGCTTTTGCAAATGGATTGTATTTAATTTTAAGAGCCGTGATCTGAAAAACAAGAAGCCACACCGACTGGTACACTTGTCCATCAGGCGGATGGTTTAATTTGGTCCCTAGAAACAGGGAAACATCAGTAACCCCCCCACCCCCACCCCCTTTAAATATTCAAACAGAATCAGACTTCTTCCAGATCTATTTTTCTATTTGGGTCTGAAGTGGCTCAGTAATTGTCATACTTCGCAAAGAATAGTACATTTATGGAAGTTCCTCAATGCTGCTTTTCTGAGTGGAATTCACAGTGAGTTCAACCTACTGCTGACGCCATTCTCTGTGCATAAATCAAACAAACAGAGCTCAAAGCATCACCAGAATCGGCTTAGGAAGTAGCTCAACTCTGACAACTTAACCAGCGAGTCACAAAATGTCTGTCCTTTGGGGTCAGACTTAGAGATGTACAGGCATGAACTGGGATTTTGTGTGCAGCTGCCCCTTCCGTTTGTAGGACCCTCCATACTGCCCAGGTTTGCAGGGTTGCCCCATACCCCTACCCTTCCAGGAAGATCTCCAACGATTTCCTCTCTCCTTCAACTTGTTCTTAAGAAATTCTCACAGTATTAACCTAAATATTTGGTTCTTTTTACTCGGAGGATTTAATAGATGGTTCTCGTTTTATAGATAGGTTTACAGAGGATTAAAGGAGAAACAGGTGGACAAGCACTTCTAGAACTTCTTCCCTCCACCCCAGTCTGATGGAGATAACAGATTACTTGAAAAGGCGAAACTTTTCGGTCTAAAGTCCGCCAACACATGGGCTGTCCGCATTCTTCACGACCTCCCAGGGCCCACGCCACCCCGCCCGCACACCTCCTCGTTCTGGTAAGCGGTCACGGCGATGAACTGGGTCTCAGGGAAGCAGTGGCTGGTGATCATCCGCTGTGCGCCCCCTACTCTCACTATGTGGATCCGGGGCTCGTACTTGTGTAAGGAGTTCAACATGATCTGCGGGAAGCCCACGGACAAGACCATCAGATCACAGGACATCCATCTGCCCTGCTGCTGAGGACAGAGGCATGTCCGAGCAGCCGCAGGCGCGGTCGCTCACAAGGAAGTGTCTTTGCTGCGGAGGCTGGTGGGTTTCCCTCCAGGTGCCGCTTCCCACGACTGATTTAGGAAAAGGAGTGTGAGGTGCTCCACAACAGGAAAGGCAATGAATGCCCGTCTGAGATCCTTTGACCTGCTGCATTAACGTTCTGAAGCTCCCAGCAATGCTAGAGACGCTTTAAAAGCCAGAGCTGGTTTGTGCTTTGCTTGAACATGGGGTCTCCCAGTAAAAATGCCCCAGGAAAGCCACCCTTAGAAGAGGACAAATCTACAAGTCTGTTCAGACCACGCAACAAACACCGTGGTGCAGGTTGAGCCTGAAAGTGCCCCTTGAACACCAAGGCTGCTCTTTTGTCTGCCCCTAGGGAAGCTGAAGGCTTCAATGCGCAAGTTCCAAAGCCTGAGACCCCCTGAGTCTCCAAAGGTGAAGCTCAGCACCGACCCCCTCTCCAGCTCTGCGCCCTGGTGCTGCCTTCATCAGGTTACTATAAACAACACTGATGGCTTAACAGAGGAAGGCTGTGATGTTTCTCCCGGACAGATGTCACCTCCCGCTCAAGCAGGTCCCCTCCACCACGAGGAAGTCCCTCTCCCCCCCTGCCCCCGCCATCCGCGCCACCACCACCCCCTCCATTACACCCACCTGACCCCCTCCGTTGAGTTTGTTGGTGAGCTTGACTTTGCTGAAGGAGACGGGCGCCTTCATCCAGTGGGCCCCGAAGTTGGGCGAGTCCGGGTGGATATAGACGCAGCTGGGCGCCTGGGGCTCGGGCTTGCCCCCGGGGACCCACTCTCCGTTCACGTACTTCCAGCGGTGGTTGTCAGCAGCCACGAAGTCCAGCAAGAAGGAGTACATGGCGTTGGGGTCCAGGCCAGACACATTCACCTTCAGCACCGGGAACATCCTCCTGCAAAGGAAGGGGGGCAGCTCTCGACCCCGGATCTGAGGCTTTAGACCTTTTGATGTGAGGCAGGAAGCTTGGGACAGAGGCATCTGTCATTTGGGGGCAAAGAAAAGCTCCCCAGCCCCCCTTCCCAGAGTCCCCCTAAGTCCCCAGCTTCCTCCACACTATCCCATGGCCCCAGGAGGCAGGGTCTGAAAGGACCCAGCCGAGGGTTCCCGCAAGCGGGCAGGGCGCGGGTCTGGGAGACTTCTCCCCAACTTCGGCGGAGAAAGCCCCAGAGAGTGACAATTAGGGGACGACGCTGGGCTCTGTCGCAGAGAGAGAGAGGGGAGCAAGAAGACCCCCACTAGGAGAAAACCGTCGGGCAGCGGGCAGCGGGCAGCGGGGAGCTTTGCCCCAGGCCTCCCCACCGGCGCACGCCCCTCTCCGGCGCGCCCACCTGCCGTTCTTGGTCACGATCATCTCGTTGGTGAGCTCCTTGAAGCGCAGCCACAGCTCGCTCTCCTCCAGCCCCACGCGCAGCTCGCGCTCCGTGGGGTCGCCCTTCTCGCTGCCCGCCTGCAGCTCGCTCTCCACGGCGCTCAGCAGGTGGTCCACGCGGTACTGCAGGCTCTTCCCCGCGCTCTCGGCGCCCGGGGAGCTCATCCTCCCGCCCGCCCCTCCCCACCGCCCCCCAAGCCCCGACTCGCTACGCGAGAGCCACCGTCACGCGGGTCAGCGGCCGCTTTCCCGAGACGGCGCCGGGGCTCCCAGCACTGGCCGCGGAGGAGGGCGCGGGCCGAGATCTGGGGGGGAGGGGGCGGGGCGAGGGGCGAGGGGGAAAGTGACTCCACTTGAACTCCCGCGCGGCACGGCCAGGGTAGGTCTCTGGGGCCAGAAACTGCGTCCCCTCCCATAAATAGAGCAGCGGCGGCCGCGGAGGGGGCCGGCGGATTGGGCCGCGCGCCCTTTGAAGTGCGGGGACAGCTGCCCATTGGCCGCGCGCGGCCATTTCAGACCCGGCCGGCGGGCTGGGGCGCCCGGGGGCCGACAATGGGCTCCCGCGCCTGTTTCATGCAAATCCCGGGCCGGGCCCCGCGCGCCCCGGCCCAGCCCCGACACCTCCGCCCTCCCCCAAATGTTTGCACCTCCATCAAAGCGGCGGGGCGGGCCGCGGGCGCGGGGGGTGGTGGAGGAGCCGGGCGCCCGAGCTCGCCCCGGCCCGCACGTCCCCGAGGGGCAGCCTGGCCGCCCGCGACGCGCCCCAGCTCTCGCACGGGTGCCAGCCTGGACCCCACCGCGGGCTCACCTGCGCCCGGCCGGAGGCCCTCCGCGCCCCGCCGGCGCACGGCGAGCCCAGCCTAGCGGAGGGCGCGCCCTGTCGGCTTCCCCCGGGTCCCGCGGGTCTCCCTCCTTTGAAGGCTCAGCGCTCCACCGCGGAGTCCGGTCCCGACACGTCCCTCGCCCCGCGGCGCTGCAGGTGGCTGCGCTAACACCGTGCAGCCCACCCCGGCGCCCCCCATCCCCGGTTCTCGCGCCTTCGCGGGTGTGGAAGGGGGAGCCCCGCGCCCGGAGTCTCTGCCCGAGGCTGAGCTCCGGGCCCGCAGTGGGAAATACTCAAAATTCAACCAAAAGAGCCCGTTTAGGAAGTTTTCCCGCTTCCCGTGTGAAAACAGGACGTTGATGGCGAGGTTTGCGTGGCTTCTGTGGGCTGATCTCTGTTTCTGTGGAAGGTGGGAGTGAGAAGGGGCTGGCCAGGGTGCTCTCGGGAGAGCAGGGTTTGGGGTGCGCCTCCCTGCCAGGCCCCGCCGGCCGCCGCGGCCGCCGGTGTGGGGAGCGGGTGGTTTATCACCTTTCGGTGAGAACCTCCGCGAGGAGAGCGAAGGAAAGGTGACAATGAGCAGGAAATAGTTCAATAAGGTCTCTTTAAACAGTAACATTTCTCCCGAAACTGGAGCCCAGGATGAGAAGAGGAAGCAGAAGCTCCGAGCGCTGGCTGTGAGCCTCGGAAGCCCTCGGTCACCACTCTAGCCTGAACGTGTGGTTCCAGACTGTATCCAGGTCTTCGCGCGCACCCCACCCCCGCACCCTACGGGAGCAGCCAGTGCAGGGGGGAAGCGCCCCATTTAGAACAGCCCTGCGCCCTAGCTAGGGGTCTCCCGGAAGGCCTTGGAATGTGCGCCCGGGCTACCCCTTTCCTGCCTGCGCCTGGCGCGCCAAGCCGCGGGAGGGATCCCGGCCGGGGGCGCACGACCCCGGCCTCTGCTTCCGGGAGCCGGCGCAGGGATTAAGGGCCTGCTGCCCCCGCCCCCCACCAGCTGGAGTGAGGATGCTTCCAGGGCTGATTTTGCGCCCCTTCCCAAATGAGCACTGGAGAGTCTGGAAGCCCAGCGCGCCTCGATACTATCAACATTTCTCAGTTTCTTTTGTTGTCTCAGATGCTTGCGATACCCGAGGGGATGACCGGAGTGGGGGAGTTTTTCTTCTGGAAAGAGGCACCAAAAGGACCTCATTCGCCCCTGACACGCGGACCCTCCTGAGCCGCCCTCCATCCGGCTCTTCTGGCCACGGGCACTTGGGGGACTTGTGAGTGCGTCTTTCCTAAGGGAATAAAAGTGTCTCAAAGGTCATTTCTCTGGCCTGAGACCGCCTGAGCTCCCGCCCTTGGAGGAAAGGTGAAAGGCTGGGTGTGGGGGCGGGGCCGCCGGTGGAGATGGTGGGGCTCCCACGCCCAGGTGGGAAGGGAGGCGCCCCGTGCTCCCTGCCTCAGGCTCCCACTCTCTCTCCCTGACCGCCCTGGGGTTGTCTCCCCAAAGTCCAAAAGAGCTCACCAATGCCAGACAGTTTTCAGATCCATCCAGAACGCTGGCTCTGACCTCAGCGGGCCCCCTAACAGCAGTGAGCACCACCAAATAAGAACAAAAGCCCAGGGAAAGAAAGTGAAATTTCAAACGTTTGCAATGACATTTTTACCCTCCACAAACAAAGTCCGAAGTGTTCAAGGACACCACCCAGAGATGCAGCCCCCCTTGCTGGCAGATCGAGGCTGGAGTTACTGACTCCGCGTCCCTCTGGGGCCCTCCTGGCCTCCCTACCTATTCTTCCCCCCACCTTTCTCTGCCTCGTTTTCTGAATCTTTGTTCCTTGGTTCTCAGGACAAGCGTCTCCACTCTCCAGGCTTTTCAGTGAAGGCTGTGGTGCATGACAGTTTACAGCCAAAAACTTCCTCAGGCCCAGCTGTAAAGGATCCCCAGTTAATAACAATGTGCCTCCTTGAGGGGGAGGAAGCACTTTTGGCTGTTTCTTTCCCAATGTCTGCCTCTGCTTGGGAAGCCCGGCTATTGGAGTAAAAGGTCCTATGGCTGGGCCTCAGGATGCAAAGGGTTACCCCCAAAATAACTTAATGAACACTTTACAAGAAATCTCTCTAACACACACACACACACACACACCCCTCAGTTCCCAGAGAGGCAGTTTCCCCAGCTTCCACCCTTCCCAAGCAACAAAACCATTTGTCTTTTAGAAGGTATCGATGATGCCCCAACAGGCTCAGGGCTAGTGGGCACCGGGGACAGCGTTGTGGGACCCTTCTTCTCTGGGAGAAGAACTTCATTTACTTTCTGGCTATATACTTTGTGCTCAGTGTGGAATATAATATGTATTATGCATATGCATACAAGTAATGTGTGTGTGAACATAGAAACCTCAAGCATTAATCACAGCCCGCATTTTGGTGGGTTTTCTTCACCTTTGTTCATTCCATCCTTCTCTGGGGCTCAGTCTCCCTCACTGGTGAAGCAGAGTTTTGCCAAAAGCATTGGCAAGTCCTAAAATGTAAGAAGGGTGCTTCCCAGCAAACCCTTTCTGTCCCCAGTTGGTCTGTCTCCCCCATTGAAAGAAAGCCAGTTCGTTTTAGTATGGCTTTTAAAGCTGATTTTGTAATTCTGTGGACTCCTCACCATTAAAAATGTTTTTGAGGACGTTGGGTTGTTTGGGGGCACCTCTGGCTTGTAGAAAAGACACAGGTGTGTTTTTCCTGAGTGCATGTGGCTGTGCCCGTGGCTGAGGCCACTGTCCTGCGGCCACGGGCAGCCAGCCCTCCGGGCCTGAGCTCCGGCTTGCTCTCCGGGCTGCGGGCACGGATGGCTGTCCACTGAAACGCACTCAGGAACCAAATCCGTCCTCACTAGACAGTCTGTGTGCTTTGTGGTGCAAGACAGCATAAGGTTTCCTGACAGAGTTCACACATTAAAGACAAACACAGGCGCGGGGCGAGGGGCTCAGGCCCGGGACAGTCCTGGGGCCCCGTCAGACCCCAGAGCTGTCGCTCCGTCCCTTTGGATTCAAGGCCGCAGAGGAGAGCTCGGGGGCAGCGGGGCTGCGACCCCTCCCAGGGCGGGGACCTCGAGCATCTTCCGTGTGGGCACTTAATGTTGTCCATCCTGTCTCCGTGCCTTGATTCCCCTGGAGTGCAGGGGAAGCCCTTCCGCGGTCCGTCCGGCGGTGGCCCGGGTCGCGGAGACCGTCCGAGGCGTCCAGTCATCCTCGGGGGCTCCTGGAGCCCAGCTGTGGCCCCGGGCCTGCTCCTGTGGCTGCGGCGCCTAGGTCTTTCTGCGCTCATGAAGTGGCTTGTGACGGGTCCTCTGGCCTCTGTCCTTTTGATTCTAGTGCCTCTGATGGGGAGCGCACTCCTGCGGCAGCCCCCGTCCCATCCGGGCCCCGGTCATGGCCGCACTGGCCTCTGGGTCACTCTTGCTCCCCGAGGCTCTGTTCCTGTTTCCCACAGGCCACGGCTCTCGGGACCTCCCTGAGAAGGCCCCGTGGTCTGCGGGGCTTGTCATGTGGTTCCGTAGTTCACTCTCCTGGGGCTGCTTTCCCTCCGATCCTTGCAGACAGGCCCATCGCCCTCATCCCGCCACGCTTTGTGTCACGTGGCTTTCTCCCCTGCTCACTGCCCCCAAACAGGGCAGCTGGCGGCTGTTCTCCGTGGACCAGGGGTCGTGGACATCCCCTCACAGCCGCACTGCGTAGACAGCCGAGCCGCAGGCTCTGACTCAGTTGCTGTGAAACCAGCCCTTGGCCCGTGGAGGGGCTCGGCAGGTCCTCACCCAGGGACAGGCTTGGCAAAATTGAAATGTGGCCTGGAGCGTGTCTCTAAGGAGAAGCAGGAGCC
The DNA here is from genome assembly GCF_964662115.1 of Mustela nivalis. Taxonomy (NCBI): domain Eukaryota; kingdom Metazoa; phylum Chordata; class Mammalia; order Carnivora; family Mustelidae; genus Mustela; species Mustela nivalis. The sequence continues at coordinate 2,878,860 of NC_139024.1, read as the reverse complement.
GCGGATCCCGAATCCACCTCCCCACGGTCGGGAACGTTCTCCACACAGGGACTCAGTGTTCATCCTTCCCACTTATGAACACATCCGAGCCGCGGAACCAGACGCACTCACGGATTCAGTCCGTTGTTTCGAAGGCGTTAAAGGCGGGATTCCCTGTGGACATTGTGCATAAGACGAGGCCCAAGGATGAACAGAAATGAACTCTTCCAAAGGCAGCAGTGAGTGTGCGGGGATAGAGGTCTCCCTCCAGGCTTAAAATTACTCAAGAAATCCTGGTGGGAGACTCTGCATAACCATCTAAGTCATGATCACACACGCAGCACGGCGACATCGTGATCACACACGCAGCACGGCGGCGTCGTGATCACACACGCAGCACGGGACCTTCTTCCTCCTTTCTTTATACCTTCTCTATACCTGCATCTCGGTTTTGGAAAGTCCCGTGTTAGTGCCAAATGAAGTACGAAGTGTCCGATCTATTCTCTCGCAGAAAGGACGGTGGGAGTGATGCGGGGTGAAGGGCCCAGCCCTGACCAGCTCTGGTTCCCACCGTCGCTCCTCAGCAGGAAGGGTGGACATGAGGTCCAGAAGCCTGACGGGTGGTGATCGTTGCTCCAACAAGGGCTGGTGCAGCTCAGGGCTCACAGACTGGCGTCCGTGTGAGGGAGCAGCCGCAGCCTCGGGGGTGCGGACCCGGGGCAGGCTGCACGTGGGACTGGAGGACACACAAAGGCACGGAGACCTGAGGAAGGCAGGCGGAGAGCATCCGGAATGTTCTGTGTTGATTCTGGGGTCACCGTGAGGACAGCAGCTAAGAGAGAGTGGCCTTTTCATGACAGCAGGGATTCGAAGACACACTCCCTGACCTAGGAAGGCCAACCCGGCCGGACGTTTGTTGAGACAGATGTGCTATGGGTGTGATACGGGAAGAGAAAGGGGGCAGCGGGCAGGGAGGTGTGGGGGTGAGGCCCCAGCAGACTGCTTGAAGGGAGTGGGCTCTCGGCATCTTCAAGAATAGCTGGGAAGATCCTGAGAAGGTCTGCAGAGTGGACTGGCAGTGAGCAGGGCACTTCCGGGGGGTCCCAGAGAAATTCCCATAAAAACACAGAAGAAGACAAACGATGGACAAAGAAGACTGAGACAACAATCAAATTGTACGAATGGCTTGGGGGTAGCGAATCCCGGAGCAGGAGAGAGAAGACAAAGGCAGAGCCAGGCAGGCCCACTCCGGAGGACAGAGGACAGAGGGGCCGGAGCGGAGCGAGCCCGGCTCCCGGGTCTGGTCGGCAGGATGGGCAGGGAGGAGCCAGGGTGGGAGTTCCGTCCAGGTCGGGTCCAGACTGATGGTAAAAACGGGGCCACAGGAGGGCTGAGCAGGGCTGTGAGGAGAGGTTCTGTCAGTGGTCCATTTGGAAATGAGAACCGGCACATTGTACATGCAAGGGAACTCACGCAGCTGGCGGGCTCCTGCCACCCCCCGCCCCTGCTCACCGGCGGGAGCTGTTAGCCTTTGCCGAGGTCTCTTGCACACGAGCCACGGTCCACAGCATCCTCTGGGCACCAGCCCTGCGGGGGGTCAGAGCCTGGCTTGTATGTCCGGGTAGCTAAGGCCCCCCGACAGAGGAAAAACAGCAGCAGACGGGTTCCTGACTGCTCTCGTTTTAAACTCACCGTGTTTCCCCTAGACCAGCTTCCGTACACCGCCAGCGGGAATAAAGGCAACTTTCTCCCTTTCGCCCGCCCCAGGCACACGGCCAGGCCTAGAGGGGGACCGGTGTGTGCGTGTGTGTTTGTGCAGGGGGAACAGGTTGGCTTAAATACTTTTAAAATCAGAAACAAACTTTAATCATATAAAGGATGACAATAGGCTCGGAGGGGAAGAGCGAAAGCCTCATCCCTTAGACAACTTGCCACTCAGGCAGAGAGGTCGGAAACCAGAGGGAAGTTCACACGCCAATGCCTTCTCCTCGTCACCGTTCTGCAGAAGCCCGCAGCATCCGTGCTGCTCTCCTCCCCCTCCCAAAACTGTCCGTCGTAAAGTTAATGTAGATCTGGGAGGGGAAGGAGCCCTTGGGTCAGGCAGGGAGGGCTCCAGTCGTGCCAGAGGACCACCGTGACTCCAAAATGGAGCGGGAAGACTCACGTTCCTCATCTTTTACTAACTCAGTCAACGCTTGTCCACTTGCCGCCTACCTCCAGCCACCGTCCTGACCCCAGAGGAAGGCTTGGCAAGCGCCACTACCAGCTCTTCGTCACGGGGTGTGGCAGGGGTCGGTGACCCTGAAGGAGACGCATACAGACCTCTCCGCCGCGGTGTGAGTGCCGGCGAGAGGCCGTCGCGCGTTTCTCGTGTCTGGGACAAAACAAGACTGTGTGAAAATTTAAAAACCCAGTAAAAACTCCAATATGTGGGAATTTTGTTATTTTTTTACAACGGGCAATAATGTGAGTCATCCATGGGCTAGTTGGCCAGAGAATGGGATTAAAGATCAGGTAAATTATGGCCTCCAAGTGAGAAAACCGTTTGACACCCGCAGCCCGCAGCCCGAGCTTCTGTCACCATTTATAACGCAGATACGCGGGTTCCGAGGAGAGGCCTGGGGAACTGATGCCGTTCGGAATCAGCTTCATTTCCAGTTATGCGCCGAGGTGGCAAAGGGCCCCCGAAAATCGATGGGCTCCATGCCCAACACAGGGCCACAGTTTGTTCCTTAAGTCTTTGGACAACGAGCACTTTGGTTACCGGACCTACAGGAGACTGAGGTCTACAGGACGGCGAGGAGCGGGTCGGTGTCCGCATAAAGAGCGCTCACACAAACACCGCCTGTTACAAAAAATGCAACAAACATATTTAACCACCGATCACCTATTTGCCATCATCCTTGGCTTAAAATACTAGATCCAATCTAGCAAATTCTTTACGTGCATTTGGCTTCCTTATCCGTTTACCCGTACAGGAGCATCTTGCCCCTATAGTCTGTTTTCAACACAACAGTCAAAATAAACTCGTCTTCCATGTCCGTCCCTAGCCCCGGACACTTCTGGACGGCAGGGCTCCGTGCTGGCACACTGGGCAATGACCCTCTACAGAGACAGCCTTCAAGCTCGTGGCCAAGAAGGCTGTTGCTGAAATCACGGAGCAGGAGGCTTCACAGACCAAATGAAGAGACTCAAATGACAGGGTTCAGCGAATCAACCGGAGACACACCACGAGAAGCCGAGGAAAGGAAATGGGGCAGATCAGCTCACGTGGGCAGAAGACCCCCACTATCTGGGCCCAGGTATGTGGCTCTCTTGGCTCTAACATGTTCCCAGTGACGGTGTGGAGATGAGCACCAGCCCTGAAGCTGAGCAAACCAGCTCAGCAGATGCCCAGAGAGTAAATCTGACGGTGAACCTTCATGGATTCACGACCCAGCATCAACAAGACACACTTGTGGGGGTTCCTGTTTCATCGGACCCGTCACCCCATCATTCACTCAGCTCCACCTACAGCTCACTCAGATCTGCCTCCATAAAAGAAGCATTGCAGTGTGTATCCCTGAAAGATAGGGGGGCTTTTGGTTAAAACTAACCCTAATACCATTCTCAAACCTAAAAAAGAATTCCTTAATATCATCAAAAATCTAGTCAGTGTTTGGGGCACCTGAATGGTGTAGTTTAGCATCCAACTTTTGGTTTCAGATCAGGTCATGATCTCGGGGTCCTGAGATCGAGCCCCGTGTTGGGCTCTGCTCAGCACGGAGTCTGCTTGAGATTCACTTTCTCCCCCTCTCCCTCTGCCCCTCCTGCTTGTGCTCTCTCTCTCTAAAATAAATATAAATAAGTCTTTTTAAAAAAATCTAGTCAGTGTTCAGATTTCCCTGTTGGTCTCATGAGTTCATGAGAAAATTCTTCTATGTGTCTTTTGATGCCGTGGTGCAGGCATGTGCACAGCTGGGTTATAAGCCTAAAAAAGGAATTTCCGGGTAATGTCTTCCTTCAGTGTTTCTAGAATATCTGAATTGTTGTCCAAAGACGTTACACCAACTGTATATACCACGTACAGGAAGTGAGTTTCCACTCAGTTTGTAGCTTGCCCAATAGTGGATATTGTTAGATCTTATCATTTTCCCCATCTGTTAGGTAGAAAAAGAATGTTATGGTTTCAAATTGCATTTTCCTGATTACTAAGGATTTTGAGTATCTTGTTGAATCTTCTTTGTTAAATTCAAGTATGGTAGTATTCTTTAAATGCCGGAACCAATCATTTGCCAATTTTACTAAGAGCAAACATTCTCCCACTCTGTGACTAGGCTGCTCCTGTCCTTGACGATGTCTTTTAGTGAAAGAAAAAATCCCCACATCCACGTGGTCGAATTTATCACACTGTTCTTTCCATTTTACAGTCTTTGCACCTTTAAGAGAGCCCTTCCTACCCCCAAGATAGTCTCCCATATGCTCCTCTTTTACATCTAGGACTTTGACCCACATAGAATTGACTGTTGTGCATGAGATGAGACGGAGATCCATTCTCAATGGAGAAAACCAACCGTCCAAGCACCATGGGCTAAACCATCCACGGTCTCACCAAAGATCGGCAACAAATCTACCGTGATAGTTTCCGTTCTGCACATGATTTTGGAGTCTGACTTTTTTTGCTGGGCTCTCTATTCTAGTTCACAGATGCTTTTATCCACCTTGAACCAATAAACGTCCATTTAAGTTGCTGTAGAACTTGAAATCAGGGCCTGAGGTCTTACAGAACAGGCCCAACTTTACTATCTTCTGTTCTCAGTGTGACCCACCTGTTCCAACCAGTAGCTCTTCCACACAAACTTCAGAATCAGTTTGTCAAATTCCATGAAAAATTACTGAAATTGCATTAAATCTAAAAACCAGATTGAGGAGAACTCACACCATTTAAATATGTGGTATTTCTATTCTAAAGCATCATGGCTCCTTTGACGTAGATCTTTTTAAATGTCTCTCAAAGACGTTTTATGCTTTTTTTCACAAAGGGCTCACCACAGTTTTTCCAAATTAACTCCTAGGTAATTAACTTTTATTGCTACCCTAAACACAATCTTTAAAAAAATTATTTTATAAAATAATAAAATTTTTATAGTTTTTATGTAGACCCTTCATCTCATTATAAAATTTCATATAAATCTCGTAATCTCATTGTAAAGCAAACAGTAACCACCAGGGAGGTCAAGAAATAGCCCGTCTCCAGCATCCAAGCTCCCTTCCCCATCAAGAGTCCCTCTCTCCCTTGTAAAGTTAAGCATTTTCCAGAAATGTATGATATCTTCTTGTTTTTCTGTGTTCTTCGGGATTTTTCTATTACAAAAAATAGTTTTATAGCTCTTGTAAACATTCTAGCTTCTCTTCCTTTTTCTTGCTTATAGTACTGGTCAAACTTCCAGACCAGTCTTGACTAGAAGTGAGAAGAACAAGTATCCTTCTGTTGTTCCAGCTTCGCAAAGAGAGGTTTCACTATCTCACCATTAAGTACATGTTTTTTACAAATATATTTTTAAGTACACTAACAAGTTGAGTGATTTCCTTCTGACCTATCAATTGTAATAATTTTTATTACAGAAGAAGTTATTGAAATGAACTCCACATTAGTGGGTTAATTGGTCAATATTTTGCTGAGGACTTTGACAGCTGCACGCCTGAATGAGATCAGCCTTCTAGGTTACTCTGGGTTCACAGAAAGAGCCGGGACATATGCCTTCCTCTCCCATTTTCTGGAGAGCGCACAGGAATGGTGACATTATTCCTTACTTAAGTATTCAGAGAACTTACCAGTAAAATCATACAGGCCTAGAGTTTTCTCATTCTCTCTGTTAGATGGTGTTGAAATTATATCCTTAATTGACTTAATAGCTAAGCCTATTTAAATATTCTACTTCTTCTCACTAAAATAATTTATAAGAATTTATTCAATGTTACTATTGAATGTCCTGTGCTTTTCTCACTGTCATTTCCCTGTGCTGACCTGTCCTTTCTCTCCCGCTTCTTTAAACAATGTCCTTTTCCGTCTGCTGTTCCTTGTGTTTGTTGCCTTTGTGGTTCCTTGGGACACCTACACCTGAGGATTGGTTCCTTTCATCAATTCTGGAATTCTCAAATTTTCTCATTGATACTTTTCTCTCGATTGTTCCTACTACCAGCTGTCATGAAATGTATGCTGGATTTTCCTCCTAGAGCCTCTGTTTCCTTTAACCTCTTATGTACCCCATTGCTTGTTCCCCTGTGCGCTAGTTTGGAAAATCCATCCTGATCTTTATAGTTCAATAATTCTATCCTTGGGCATGTCTAATGTATTCTTCAACCCCCTCAATATTAATTAATTTATTTATTAATTTTCCACTCTGAAAGCTCTATTTCATTCTTTCTCAAACATCTTTGATTCATTTTAAGAGTCTCCTAATGCTGACCCGTAATCTAAAAATTCTTCCTGAAATTCAACCACATACATCGTGTTTATGTATTTTCTCCATCTGTTAACTTCCACGGTCTTGACCCCGGTGAGGCACGTTCTGCCGACTCTTCCTCCCGTCTGTTCTCATTCACGGTTCTGTGTTTCCGTATGAACAATGTCACGTTTACCATGAGTCTATGATTTAGTTGACGATGCTGTTGTTATCTGTCATAACTTCGAACTAAGGAAACAAATCTGCCATTTAATCGTTTCTCTGAGAGTTTCAGCATTTCTTCGTCCTTCCCATCATGACAGGATGTGAGTCTCATTCCTGGTCCACATAGTTGGTCCAATATCGTTTTGTTGTCCTGGCCTCCTGCAGTGAAGGAAAAGGAAAAAGATATATAAACCCCAAAGGCCAAGTGCACCTACTGCCTCTTAGAACCCTGACCCTTGGCCGTTTTTCTTATTCACTAAGGAGTTAGGAAAAAATTTACCCCCACCCCCACCCCCGCCCCTGCGGTCATACTGGGAGTCTCCTCTCTTCAGGCTGCTGACCCATCTAAACCTCAGCCCTCATCCCTGCAACCTTCGCCCGCCTCCGCCCAGGGAAGGTGCTCCCGTTCCTGCCTCTAGGCATTGCCCAGAGCTGCTCAGACTCAGAAATCCCGCTCGGCATCCTGCTCTGGCCACAGCCTCCCAACCCTGCAACATCTCCTGGCTTCCTTCCCACTCTAACTTCGCCTGCTTGCCTGGGGCGCTATGTCCTCTAACCCCTGGGCAGAGAAAAGACAGGAGCCAACCACAACATGGTGAGTCTGAATTGCTTGTTCCAGAGTCAGAGGTACTGGGGTCATCCTGGGAGGAGCAGGTTTCCCCTTCTTGTGTTCTGGAAGCTTAATCCTAAAGGAAGAGAACAAAAGACAGAGAGACTTGAAGACTGTATTTAAATTATTTTTGCCTACACGTGAATCTTAAAATGGTATTAATACTAGTGTATATTGTTTTCTGCAAATATAAGTTTTTTTTTTCACTTCATTGAACTTCATAACATCAAACACTTTTGGATCATTTTAAAGACCTTTGGAACATTTTAAAGACTGCCTTTAAAACTTAATTTAAGGGGTGCCTGGGTGGCTCAGTGGGTTAAGCCGCTGCCTTCGGCTCAGCTCATGATCTCAGGGTCCTGGGATCGAGCCCCACATCGGGCTCTCTGCTCAGCAGGGAGCCTGCTTCCTCCTCTCTCTCTCTGCCTGCCTCTCTGCCTACTTGTGATCTCTGTCAAATAAATAAATAAAATCTTTAAAAAAAAATAAAACTTAATTTAAACAACAACAACACCCTATGAATGCTTTCTCCAAGAACAATCAAATGTGCATAATCATATACAATATATTTTAAGTATTTTCATACCCCCCCAAGCTTATGAATCGTATGTTAAACACCAAAATCTACTATCCATTTGCCAATAGGTTTCCCCATCCAGTGGCTCTCTGAAGACTGTCTCACGTATAAATTTTTATTGCATATATGTTCACAGCTGTCAATATCTATACATCTTTTTCTGATCATATGAATCCAAGACTATTATATCTCAGATTAGAAATTTTGATCACTAGAGAAATCATGAAAATATTCTTCAAGATTCTAGAAATAAAGCATATAATTTTGGATTTGCATTTAATACTCAACAACTCTGCTTCAGAAAATGTTTTGAGAACCACAGATATGGGCTAAGTAAAATAGTGTCTGCTTCGAGCAAAACACTAGCTTGTAGCAAAAAATCTCCACTGAAACCCATTGCCAGAGAAATGAAAACAAATCAGTGTTAACAAAGTTAGGGGCACATGCATGAGTTCGTGTGTGTGTGTGTGCGCGCGCGTGCAAAAGAAAAAACATCTATTGCAACTTGCATGAAAATCCAAACAAGTGACTCGAGGGTGTACACCTATACGTGTTGGCCTGAAGTTAACACCCATAAAGCAGCTACAATTCAGTACAATTTAAGAGCGACCCAGGAAACAGATCAGAGGACAGCTGTTGTGAGACGATCCTGTCCTGTCTTCGGTTATGGGTCTACCCCTGGGTGCCCAGGAGAACACTACCTGTGACGTTTGCTGGAGGGCAGAGTCAACCAGAATCGAGAGGCGCTCCGGACTCCTGACCAGCCACAGTCAGCAATGAGTGTGCACCCAATTTCTCAGGCTCTCTAAAAACCCCCTGCCCCTGGGCTAAATTTCATCTTTATGGTGAGAGAGTATGATACTTCCACTTTAAAGGTCAAGGTGCATTAATTAAAACATTAACTCTGGGGGCACCTGGGTGGCTCAGTGGGTTAAGCCTCTGCCTTCGGCTCAGGTCATGATCTCAGGGTCCTGGGATCGAGCCCCGCATCGGGCTCTCTGCTAGCAGGGAGCCTGCTTTCCTGCTGCCCCCACCTGCCTCTGTTTACTTGTGATTTCTCTCTGTCAAATAAATAAATAAAATCTTTTTAAAAAATTAAGTCCGTTCCTTTCCCTCCAGCTGGAAAGGACTCCAAAAAGAACAGTGGACACTGACAAGATACCACAGGTAAGAGACCGCCTCCAGGGCCTTGTCCAGGAAGCTCTCCATGCCTCGTCCGGGCAGCTCCCCGTGCCACATCAGAACGACACCACGGACAACACCTGCCCCTCAAACACCGAATCAGAGGCCCGGCTGCAACTGCCCTTCTCCCCGGTAGGAGTCGGGCTGGCTGGCACTGCTTCCGCTGGCAGACTTGGTGCCCGTCGCACACTAGACGCTCTCCACGACCGCTCCCTGCTGTGTCGCAGGGTACGTGGAGCTCGGCTTGCACAAAGCCCTCAGCGTCAGAGAGCTGGGAGTATGCACCGGGTGTAGGTAAAACGCCTTATGGACATTCCTCTGAGTGCGTGCAACAACCCCACGCAGGTGTCTCTGTCACCCCTGAACTAAAGGAGGAGATGAAGGCCAGGCCTGACAAAGGCAAACAGGGCAGACAGGAGCTGAATCAGGGATGGCCGGTAACGCCTCTGACGCCATCCTGCCTCGCCATGAGACGGGGAGCGGGCGCAATACAGACGCGCATGGAAATCTGAGCCAGAAGGGGCTCCTTCATTCATTCAAGAAAAGTCAGCCGAGCTCCTGCTGTTTGCAAGTGACGGACCAGGAGCAGGGCCACTGCGGTGAGCAAGACAGCTGGTGTGCCCTCTCGTCCCCCCAGCACTACGTTTCCAACGGGGGGACAGCGGGGGAGGGGTAGACAGACAAGCGAAGAAGCCGTCTGTGGCCGGACAGGGTCTCGGCGCTCGGTCAGAGGGACAGCACGGCACGCGCTGGAAGGCCGCCCTGGGAACGTGGGCTTCGGCTGCCATCTAGCCTGGGCCTGCCACTTGCGATCCGGCACTCTTAGTTCTCCGTCCCACTTAACCTGTCACTGTCCCATTCTCAAAACCTGCAGTTTGGGATTTTTTTGCAATGCTTCTCCTTTCTGGCACTTTTCTCGACCACTCACATGTCACACTGGGCTGCTGGGTGTCCTCTGGTCTTCCGGCTGGGATCTTCCATTTTTCCAGCTGGGCTGTCGCCTTTCAGGAAGCGGAGCGGGGGCCGTGCTGTGGGCGGCCGTCTAGGCGGCCCTGTGTCCCCTGTCCTCCTGGCGCTGGGCTCCGGCCGCACTGCACGCAGCCCATGTCCACGTGGGAGTGTGTAATCCAGCTTTGGGAAGCAAGCGTGACCTTCAGTTTTTGCTGTTGCCATTTTCATTACAGTCAGAATATGAGTAATAACTTTTAAAGCAGAACTTGGTAGTTGAACGAAAAGGATCATTAAGAGGTAGGTTTATTTATTCACATTTTAATCTTTTCATTGCATACCATTTGATATTTTAGGAGATAGTTCCCTATTGCCAAGAAATACCGTTACGTCCCCCGTAATACCCCGGGAGCTCATCTTGTCTGATGGCCCACCCCGGCAGCGGCCTCGCTGGGCAGTGCCCTGGCGGCAGAGGGAACGAACGGCCAGAGAAACCTGGGCGTGGAAAGGCCGGTGCTGCTTTGACTGTGTTTTGTTTGTAAGTCAGACTCAAGGTTGTATTTTTATCTCCGTAAAACTGAACTGACCTCTCTATTCCACCACATCAAGATCCGGAATGGGAATGCGGTTGGGTACAAACGGCGGCTGCTTCATCCCTCATTCTAGACGGCGGCCGCTGCTTACAGGCAGCCCTCCTACATGCACCAGAACTGCCGCTGGAGAATCTGCTGACACACAGCAGGGAAGCTCCCTGGGGCTGGCCCCGCGCCCCCAGACCCCTGGACCTGAGACAGGGCCTCACTGTGCGGCGTCAGCCCAAGACCACACTAACCAGATCTCCGGCTCTGCTCTCTGGGTCCACATCTGCAAACCAGCCGTTCCTCTCCAGGAGTCTGCTCAGGGTAGCACCAAGCAGAGAAAAGCAAACACAGAAGTAAGCTGTGAAGCTCAGCACTCCTTGAACACACGGTGCTGTTGTTAGGAAGCCCTCAATATTCTCTCTCGCTGGGAGCCTCTGCCCATGTGCGTCTCGAGCGCAGCAATCATAAACGGGTGAAGAAGGCGTTCGGGGCTCACGGAGCGTGCATTCACGGGCGGACGAATTACACGGATTATACGGATTTTCGGTATGAAATCCACCCGTGATTATAGCCCATGAAATTGCATTTTTCTTTCAGTCCTACAGAGAATTAAAAAGAAGGTCTGGCAATAAAATGGGCCTCAATCCGGGAGGTTTGGGTCCAGAGAAGTGCCGACGGCTGGAGGCACGGCTCCCAGAGCAGGGCCTGCGTCTCTGAGGCTGTTCGTGGATGTGGACATGACAGCCTCAGAGTCCCCGAGCCTGTTTTCTGATCTGTGACGAGAACTCAGGATCAGCCAGAGGGACGTCAGGAGAAGAAGTGACACAGGCCCTCAGGGAAGCTTGCACAGGCCTCCACCAGCCCCGGCCCTCACTAGCTGCCGCTTGGCTCTCAGCACCAGTAAGTGATGAACGTGTGTCCCGGTGCTGTCCCCTCCCCTCCCTCGCCCGCCTCCCGGGCCGCCTTATGACTTCGGGGACAGAGGTGGGGAAGCTGTCCCCTGGGAATTCCCCTGGGGCCTCCATCATCCCTGGAGGCTGAGGATCTGTGGGCTCCTCTGGGCTCTGTTCTAAGTCAAATGACAGACCCCGCAGTGACCGCCGCAAGGACGTCTCTCTCCCCAAAACCCCGTGGTCACCACTGCAGACCCCACTGGTTCTCACAACGGCTCGATGAGAACACGGAGGGATGACGGTCCTTGCTGTGTCATGCTTGAGGACACCAACCCTAAAGCCAACCGAAGAACCTCAGTGTCGCCAGCCACCAAGCATGGCCTTAGGCCGGGCCCCAGGGGACTTCATCCTTCTTCCCCCGAAGCTTCTCCTGCTGAGGCCAGGTGACGCAGGCCCTGGGCACGGTGAGTCCCCCTGGGCAAGCCCACAGCAAGGCTCTGGGTGCCCTGAGCAGGACGGAGGGCAGGGGGGCAGCCGGCCGAGGGGAAGCAAGGGCCGTTGCCCCCCCCCCCGCATGGGCGCCCTTTCACGCTGGGATGAGGCAGGTGCCTGAAAGCCCGGCCTGCCGCTGGTCTCTGTACACACGATACAGCAAACACCAAGGCAGAAACAAACAGCCTCTTATCAGCTCCTGGAGAACAGCTGTTGACAATCTGCTTTTCCTGGAAAAGGACTCAGGCCTAGGGAGGGTACCCTGTAGTCAGGAGCTCAAACAGCTAAAGAATGTCCCTCGGGGAGGGGCAAGTTCAGCCCCAACTGAGGCAGGGGCTCGTGGAAGAAGTACATAAATCCCGGAATGCCTCCTGGAGGAGGTGGTGGGTCAGGGACGAAGAGGGAAGATCCGGAGGGTGTGGGTGGACCGCAGTCCCGGAGGAGCGCCCTTCCCGGTCATCCAGACGGGGGCGGAGCGGAGAAAGGAAGGGGCCCGGCAGCCGAAGAGTGGCCGGACCGTGGGTCGGCGCGCAGATGCCCTCGGAGGGCACGTCGGCGCTGAGCCCTGCCAAGCCTCTTCCTAGCGGTGCTCCGAAGGGGCGGGCAGAGCAGGCGGCCACTGCCCCTGTGGCTCGGCTCCTCCCTGGCTGGAGCCTGAGCCCAACCCCGAAGGCGGGGTCCCCGTGCACCCCTGCCCGGAGCCTTGGGGCCCATGCGCCCTCCATGGGGGGTCGCCCATGCCTTGGTCAACCAACACGCAGGGAGAGTATTCGGCCAACCCCGGTCCCCTCCATCTGGCCAGGAGCTGACGCCCCGCAGCGCTGAGATGCGCCCCGCACATTCGGGGCCTCGGCCCAAGGATCAGGGCAAAAACCAGCACACCGCGTGGAACTTTGCTCCCAGCTGGGCAGCAAACGTGTCAGCTTCGCTAAGACATTCCCTTTTCTCCCTCATCACTGCATGGCAAAGAATCCAGTCTTCACCCGGGGCTGCACACGCACACACGCACGTGCACATACACTCACGAGATATGCAAATGTAATGCAGAATCAATGTAGAAAAGCAGAGCAAACAGGATTCTGGAAAACCCGGCCTTCCATCTATTTAAACTTGAAATGTTGCCGTTTTCTAAGCTACAAAAATGAATCCAAGTTCCCCTAAGCGAGGAAATTACATGTTCTAAAGTTCCCCGAGGGACTCAGGGACCTCGACGTCACTGACGTTTTGGACGTGACCCTTGGCTTGGCCACATCCACGGGAAGGAAGCAGAGTCAGCCCACGAAAAAGGGGCTGACCCCCACCGGTGCATTTTTGTGATTATTTGCATCGGTTTAATATTTTGAAGACGTTCCACCCATTTTTGATGGGAGGACAGCCCGCCCAGGGCGGTAGCTGGAGCTCACGGAGCTGCCACAGGCGGGCTCAGAAGCTGGCGAGGGGGAACTCAGGGACAGGAGCCACATTTGCACTTCCGAGGCCAGACCACACTTCTCCCATAGATTGCCATTTCCCCGACTGTTTGAACTGATTAAAGGAGCACAGAAAAGTCGTTAGGCCCCTAAATTGCAACAACAAAGGCTGGGTTTCTGTCTTCAATCAAAACAGCACGGCTGGCTGATTCAAATGCTAATAGCCGGGCCTGAATTGGCCCCTAAAAGGGAGACACTCTTCCCTGCAAATGACCAGAAGTCACTCCTTTGCAGCAGCAATCTGCAGGATGCTTCCCGTTGGACGTTCTGCGAAATCGCTCCTCTCCTCGGAAGCAGGGCTGTGGTGGTCTGGGTGTGCGGTGTGCTCTGGGCACGGGGTTCTGCAGGGGAGAGGAGAGCCTTCAGTTGACAGAGCCTCTGACTCTAAGAATGGGCAGTCTTCCGTGAGCCTGTCTCCAGGTCATGTGTCCCTAAAGACATCCGCAGGCCGCTGGCGAAGCCCCCAGTTGGAGAGATGGTTGCCAGCATCTGGATTCCTCCTAATTCCAAGGTGGCCTTGCCTCCTTGGGCTCTCAAGAGAGGAGGCAGCTTCTCCTTCCCCACTCCCGGCTGCCATGGGCTCAGGAAGCTGGAGGCAGCAGACTGACTCTGGGCTAGCAGATCCAAGTTCACATGCTACGTCTCAGAGTATGACCTTGGGGCCAGGGGCCATGCTCTGTGTCTGTGTACACCGTGCACCTGTTCAGTCCTAGGGGAATAGGGAGACAGAGGCTTACCTCCTCCCCCAGGTGAGGGCAGATACCTACAATGCTCCCTGTGGGACGCAGCCTCAACAGATCACAGGCCATGGTACCTTCACCACAAAGTGGACACAGACCAGGTGGACTGTGCCTGGAGCCCGGCCCTGGTTGCCGTGACAGCACCCACCTTGTAACAGAGGAGGCGGGGCTGAGCTCAGGGCATCTGCCCCATGCCGGGGAAAGCCCTTGGTGCTGGAACACAGAGCCCGGGGAGGTGCTCATTCGGGGCAGATGATAGAGAGGCTTTGAAGACTTCTGTCCTTGGCTTCTCTTTTGCCATTCTTAGAGCAATTTTTAAATATTCGGTTTCATATTTGCCTTAGCCACCAATCATGCAATTGCTCACATTTTGATTTTGCGCCTGTCCAGTGCCCAGCGTGGGGCACGTGGCTCACCCCGCCATGAGCTCTCATGTTCCCTTGGTGCGCAGGTGAGCTCAGCTCCATTCTGTCGATGTCACGTGCTTGGTAGGAGCAACACTGGATTTTAAGTTTGTGTGCACAAGACGTTCCAGCAAGTTCCAGCCCCGAGGGAATTACTACATAATCCTCAAAGATAATGGTCCCTTTCCTCCGTGGCAACTCTCTACAGTCCCTGACAATCTCAGAGGAGAGAAGTTACTTGGTTTACTGTGCAGATTTACACAACCCCAAGTTCTTTCTTATTGATTAGTTTTTATAACACTTCTGTTACTGGGAAATCATCTGCAACCCATTGGAAAGTGACAGTGCTTTCGTGGACCTGTGAAAAGACTGTGAACACGAGTGTGGAAAGACAACTTAAAATAGGCTTCCCCAGGGCACCTGGGTGGCTCAGTGGGTTAAGGGTCTGCCTTTAGCTCAGGTCATGATCCCGAGACCTGGTATCAAACCCCGCACCAGGTTCTCTGCTCTGCAGAGAGCCTGCTTCTCCCTCTGCCCCTCCACCAATTCGTGCTCAATCTCTCAAATAAATGGATAAAATCTTCAAAAACAAAATATCAGCATCCGCGTGTGTTTTAGAAAGGAGCTCACCTCCTGGAGAAGTCCATGTTAGCAAGCGAAGATAAATACATCTGATGCAAGCGGCGAAGGTATACTTTACTTGGGGAATCCTTCTCTTCTGGTTTACAAGTAATCCTGGTCTGAAAGAAAGTTTGATTTGTATTTGACTTTCCTGTCCTGCCTCCAGAGCTGGAACGCACGCTGTCAAGGACGAGCACCTATCCCTCTCTATCGCTTCATCGCACACTTCTGTCACACATGGGAGCGGCGCATTGTGCTGTTTCTTCAAGCAAATCTAGCACTTACTCAACTGAGCTTACACTTATTATGCTTTTGGATGTGCATCAAAATATTCTAGGCATGCTGTAAATACTTAGACTCCTCGGCCTCTGTCTTTCAGGATAAATTCGTTGATGAGAGACTGCAAATGTCTCTGAAAAGCAGTAGTCTCTGACAGAGAGCGAGGCTCCCTGGGCTCAGACTGGTTAAAATGAGTAAATCAATAAATGGATAGCATTCAGTGTAGTGTAATTAAGGGCGTTATCCAGCACAGTATTTGAGATAATATTTTAAGAGTCCAAACAGTCACATAAATTGCATTGCTCTAAATTTAGAAAATGAGGAGAAATTATTTTTAAAAGATTACAGAAGTAGCTGGAAAGTTAAAGTAAAACCCACTTGAATCCCCAGGGAAAGAATATTAGGTTTGAGATCATTTCAAAGAGAGGGGAAAACAAAAAACAAGAAACAGGAATGATAAGGGTGGGTGTGAAGGAGGCATAGGGGGCATCTTCAAGCCCTCGAGGTCTTTGTGAGGAAATTATTACAGGGAAATCAGAACACATCCTCAGTGAGTGCTCCACTGGAGAAGCACTAGCCATGATCATGACCCATCCTTGACTAGCCATCATCATGACCCATCCTTGACTAGCTATGATCATGACCCATCCTTGACTAGCCATGATCATGACCCATCCTTGACTAGTTATAATCATGACCCATCCTTGACTGGCCGTGATCATGACCCATCCTTGACTGGCCATGATCATGACCCATCCTTGACTGGCCGTGATCATGACCCATCCTTGACTGGCCGTGATCATGACCCATCCTTGACTAGCTGTGATCATGACCCATCCTTGACTGGCCGTGATCATGACCCATCCTTGACTGGCCATGATCATGACCCATCCTTGACTGGCCGTGATCATGACCCATCCTTGACTAGCTAGGATCATGACCCATCCTTGACTAGCCATGATCATGACCCATCCTTGACTAGCCATGATCATGACCCATCCTTGATTGGCCATGATCATGACCCATCCTTGACTGGCCATGATCATGACCCATCCTTGACTAGTTATAATCATGACCCATCCTTGACTGGCCGTGATCATGACCCATCCTTGACTAGCCATGATCATGACCCATCCTTGACTAGTTATAATCATGACCCATCCTTGACTGGCCGTGATCATGACCCATCCTTGACTAGCCGTGATCATGACCCACCCTTGACTAGCCGTGATCATGACCCATCCTTGACTAGCCGTGATCATGACCCACCCTTGACTAGCCGTGATCATGACCCATCCTTGACTAGCCGTGATCATGACCAATCCTTGACCTTCATGCCACCCAGACCCAACCAGCCATCAGTAGGCACAATAGGCTGATCAGTTCAGGATTTCTCAGACTTGTCCAATGACTGGAATCAAAGGAACTGTTTGAGAAGCTTGACCAACACAGACCAACTAAATCAGAGTCTTCGGGGGAAAAGCCTGGAACTTCCCATTTTTACCACATGCCCCAGGACACTGCTGTGATCTGGCATGTCGGGATCGCTCCTACAGCTGAGCACGTCTCGGGAAGACAAACAGGTAAGCAAGAAGCTGGTCTTCTTGGAAAGCCCCAAACATATGCAAACAACCAAGCACTGTATTCTTCACTTAAAGATAGACTATATTAGTAATAGGACAAGATGTGTTTCATAGCTGGGCTTCGTGGTATTCTCACAATAAAGAAAGCATTTGTCCGAATCCTTTCATTTTTCCTACTCCACTATCGATTCTTCTAGATTCCACTGGGAACCCCCACATCTTGTGGCTTCTCTTAGCTAAGACAGTCGGACTCAACCTGGGAGACAGGCAGAGAGAGCTGGGAGGGGCAGGGAGGGGGTCCGGGAGGCCGGGCAGCTCACCTTGTCCTGGCCTTGGACTCCCCTCTCCATGGCGTCTTGCTGCTCCCGCATGCCTCCCCACTCCGTGAGCCGAGGAAGAAGACCCTGAGAGGAAAACGCAACATGGGCTTTTGCAAACACCCCTCAGTGCTGCCGCTTGCTGATCCCCTCCGGGTGGTGTCCCTCCACCTTCGCCATAACTTAAAAAGTGGGAAACCTGCCTCATCTGCCGACTCACACAGTGGCAAGGTCAGGCTAAGATCCCAAACGCAGTACGGTGTTGCCCACACCCAAACCTCATCCCTGCTGCTAGGGCGTGTCGCACGTCGCTATTTAGGATCTCTGGTCTGATGGTGCCGGCGGCTGTGTTTGGCTGGGGACGCTCTGCGCCTCACCCACGATGCCGGCTGATGCATGTGTATCTCGCTCTCCCGTTAAGTATAAAGGAACGTATCAGATATGTTACGACACTGAGCGTCTCCTCCGCGCTTGCTTCTCTTGCTCTGCTTGCGGATTCAGATTTTCCTAAACATTCTTTTCTCTCGAATCCTCTCCAGAGGAAAACCAGGCAAAATCTATATGGGGGGCGGGGGGTGCAATTCCCCCCCTGACCTCCGCTGGGCCTTGCAGGCAGCTGCACAAGGGGATGGATGCAGGTGCATCTGCAACATGGTCTTTCCGGGCTGACATTCTGCTCTGGCCCTTCTGTCCTGCCACTCTGGGCAATGACCTCACTCAGCGCCCCATTTGTCTCATCGACCTGGTAAAGGCCATGGCTCCTAACTTAACTGGGAGAAATAGAGAATCCTGGCACGTAGTGCCATTTAATCACATTGGCGGATAAGGATAACTGGCCACTGCCTTTCAGCTCCCACGGGACCCTTTTCCGGGAAGCTGACAGTCTGATGTGGCCCCTTCTGACCTCCAGGACCCCTCCTGCAGCTTCCGTGACCACACATCACCCTCCCTGTTTCTGTTCACTGCGCACACCAGGCTGGGCCCATGCAGGGTCTCCGCTGCACCCCGGCCCCACTCCTGTGTCTGAACTGTCGTTTGGCGTCTCTGCCTCACTCACTCTTTACCTTAGCGACATCTCTGCAGACTGGAGCCACCCAGTGAGCTGGATAAGGAAAATGGGGTGGGGGACTCGCCACAGAACATGGTGCAGCTTTCGGAGGCGCGAGATGGGGCACAGCGTTAGGCAAACAAAACAGCTCAAAATGGAGTCACTCGTGCTAAGCTCTACATCACCAAACCGAGACTTAAGTACTATTTGGGTTTTCCCAGAAATGGAGTCTTCAGCCCGTCAACCGGGAGTCGCCGGACCAGCCCTATGAGGAACCCGGCGGGATTGACCCGCCATCCCCAAAGCAACGTGCAACCTCCAACCTACTTCTAGTTGCCTTAACCATTTCTTGTCTGCCTTCCCATCTGCCTGTAAGTCTGCCCACTTGTACAGCTCCTCAAAGCTCCTCTCCGTGTGCAGACGGGATGCAGCCCGATTCGTGAGTCACTGAATAAAACCAATAAGACCTTTAAAATTCACTCAATTGAATTTTGTTTTCTTAACAAAGTACAAAGTGGAAAGACTGAGTGAGGCACATCAGCATAGAGAGACAGAAGTGGGCACATGGGCACAACTGCAAACACCTCCAAGGGGCTGCTGGGGGTGGGGCAGGGCGGGGGGTGGGAGGCAAAATGCACCCCCCACATCAACCATCACTCCGTCTACCCACATTCTCCAAAAGGAACACATCACTCTCTAGACTAACCAGACATGTGTCTAGTTAAATTATAGGTGCATTCATCTATTACATAAAAAAGCACTTCAACATTTCAAATTCTCTATTTTTTTAAGCCATTACCGTTAAAAGCAAGAATACAATTGAACTTTGGACAAATTCATAATTGAAATATCTCAGAAATATAGCTTTCATGTGTGATGGGGAAATCTACTTTCAGTTACAAGTAAGAAGAAATTCAGCAAAAGACCATCCAATGCAGCAAAGACAAAGTCTTCATACGATAAGCAGCACTCTGTTTTGTACAGACACAATGGCCCTTCACCCCTAAATATTTCATCATATATTTCCCAATAAAAAGGTTACATTCTTATATCATCTTTGGAAAATGAACAAATTTAGGAACCGAACTTTGCTCTCATGCTGATTCTCTAATTTACAAACTAAATTCAGATTTTTACAATGACTCCAACACATCAGCGATGGTAATGTTTTAAGGTTATATTGAGATCCAGCCCACTAAGATAACAGGGATGGTAACTTTGAGAACGAATCTGTAATGTAAAGATTAAAAAAAAAAAAAAAAGAAAAAGCCAGTTTCTAGCATGAGAAACAGATTCGATGAAGAGGAATTACTTAAGTATCTGAACAGCTCCTGGGTTGATCACTTCAGCTGCACTTGGCAAAAGCAACACAACACTGAGATTCACTGCAAGGGGGCACGTGAATTCTTGAGGCGTTGGGTACCGTTGCCACAAGGGGAAGAAACGGTTGCCTTACGAACCAAATTGTGATTCTCCCCAAATTCACATAAGGGAGTCCCAACCTTCAATGTGAAATACAGAGAGATGGAGTCTTTTAAAAAGTAACCAAGGTTAAATGAGGTCACAAGGGTGGGGCCCAACCCAGTAGCACAGGTGTCCTTATAAGAAGAGGAAGGGACACCAGGTGTGCACTTGCAGGACAGGCCATGTGAGGACATGGGAGAAGGCGGCCATCTACAGGCCAGGAGAAGAGCCCCGCCGGAACCCACTGGGCAAGCACCTTGATGTTGGACTTGGAGCCTCCTGGACTGTGAGAAATGCATCCCTGTGGTTTAATCCCCCTGTCTGTGGTGTGGGGGGAGGTAACGGAGCACCTGTCTCATGGGTTTCTTAAATCAGATTTCATTGTAACACCAAACACTAGAACCCCACCTGACGAGGCACGCAGGGTTTGCAGAGGAAACACGATTTCTTTAAGAAGCGGAAAGGGCAAAGGGACCTAAATGGAGGCAGACGTTCAAAGCTCCACTCAAGGCACTAGGACTTTGGTACGAGGAGCCTGAGGCAAGTTTCTTCCACATTGTAATATCTAGAACAACCACGCAGAAAACAATACAAAGTGAAATGATCAAAAAACATGGTAAGAACACAAAAATGGAATTCCAAAAATACCAATGTAATCTGCAGAAAAGCCAAGTAGAATTTTCAGATATGCAGAAATGCTTCAATATTCAAAAATTAGTCACTATAAACCACCTCACCAATAGGCTAAGAACCCAACTGATGCAGAAGAAACGTTTGACTGAATCGTACGCCCATTCATATAAATCTCTCCGCAGCAAGCTAAGAATAGAGAGGAATGTGCTCAAGACTTGGCAGCTGTGCCCAGCAGAGTTCTGATAAAGGTGCAAACACAGTTCAAGGGAGGGGATAGACGATTCCGCAAATGGTGCTAACACAAATCAACTGTATGGGGAGAAAATCCTTCTCAAGAAAATGGGCTCATGACCAGGTGAAGTGTACCCCAGGTGTGCAAGCCTGATTCAACATTCACAGGTCAATTAATGTAATCCATCAGGTCAATAAATAAAATAGATGCAAAAAAATCATCCTACAAAATCCAACACCAATTCATGATAAAAACCCTCAGCAACCTCAAAATAGAAAGGAACTTCCTCAGGGTGCCTGGCTAGCTCAGTCTGTAGACCATTGTGACTCTTGATCTTGGGATTGTGGGTTCAAGCCCCATGTGTGGTGTAGGTTTGTTTGTTTTTTAAGAAATTTCCTATTGATAAAGAACATCTACAATTAACTTGACACTTAATGGTGAGAAGCTAGATGCTCTCCCCTAAGAACAGGAACAAAGCAAGTATGTCCCTTCTCACCACTCACAGTCAACACAGTACTGGAAATTCCAGCTGATGCATAAGGGAAGAAAAGGTATACAGATTGGGAAGGAAGAAAGAAGTCTGTCTTTGTTCACAGGTATTTTGTTCATGATTGTCTATGTAGAAAATCCCAGCACTAGCCCCCCAAAATTTTTTTGTCTGGAACTGGATGATTATATGAAGGTTAGAGGATACAAATTCAATGTACAAAAAGCAATCAATTTCCTACATACTGCAATGAACAATTGGAATTCGGAGTTTAAAACACAAGACCATTTATATGGTCACCTAAAAAAGTACTCGGGAATAAATCTAACAAAATCTGTATGATATAGATAGGAAAACTACAAAACTCTGATCAAAGAAACTAAAGATCTAAATAAAAGGAGAGATTCTTCACATTCAGGGATGAAGAGATTCAGTACTGCTAAGACACGAGTTCTTCCCAACTCAACAAATAGATTCAGTAGAGTCCCCTCGAGAACCCCACCAAGTTCTGCAAATGTCAGCAAATGACTCTGAAGTTTACATGAAAAGTCAAAAGACTCAGAGAAGCCACCACAATAGTGAAGAACAGAGTCAGAGGACCGACACTATCCAACTTCAAGATTTACTCTCAGACTGCAAAAATTAAGACAGTGTGTAATTGGTGAACCAACCGTCAAGTGCATCAGTGGGACAGAATAAACAGCCAAGACACAGACCTTCACAACTATAGCAACTGATCTTTCACAAAGTCTTTTCAAGAAATGGAACAACTGAACACCCATGGGAAAGAAAAAGAATTTAGAGAGCACGAACCCAAGGTCAGAATGGATCACAGACCACACAGAGGATGCAAGCCCCGATGCCTGTGGGAGATCCCACGGAGGAGCCTAGCTGACCTTGGCGGTGACGTGGTTTTGAGGTCCTACACTAAACGCAGCACAGTCCACGAAAGGAGAAGTTGGTAAGGTGGATTTCACTAAAATTAAAACACCTGCTCTGTGAAAGACAGACAGACTGAAGAGACAAACACAGACAGGCAGGAAAACAATTACAAAAATGTACCTGAAGACTTGCACTGAGAACACATAAAGTGGGGCGCCTGGCGGGCACAGTCGGCTAGGGGTCCAACTCTTGGTTTCAGCTCAGGTCCTGGTCTCAGGGTCATGGGATCAGCCCCATGTAGGGCTCCAAGCTCAGCGTGGCGTCTGCATGGGACTCTCTCTCTCTCCTTTCTCCTCTGCCCCTCCCCCTGCTCATGGGCACTGTCTCTCTCTCCCTCTCTCAAATAAATAAATAAACATCTTTTTTTTTTAAAAAAAGGAAATACACAAAGAACTCTGAACACTTAACGAGAAAACAATACAATTAAAAAATGGACCAAAGATCTTAGCAGGTAGCTCACCAAAGAAGAAGAACATTGGCAAAGGATTATTTGAAATAATTTGAATTATCTCATATGATTATATGAAAAAATGCTGCACATCATGTCATCAAGAAAATGCAAATTAATTACTATTTCACACCCAATGGAATGGCCGAAACCTGGACACTGACGCCAGTAGGCGGGACCCGGGACAGCCGGAACCTTCACTCGTTGCTGGCGGGAAGACAAAATAGTGCAGCCGCTTGGAAGCCCGTTGGGCAGTTTCTCACACAATTGCACAGGCTCTTACCGTGGGATTCAGCCATCGCGCTCCTTGGTATTTACCCAACGGAGCTGAAAGTCACGTCCACGCGAAAACCTGCACACGGATGTCCATGTCTGCTGTATTTACCATCGCCAGAGCCAACCGTGGGCTTCAGTGTCATAACAAATGTGATCGTTTTCTCTTCGCCTTGAAGGACCTGGATTAGGCAGCCCCGCAGCCATTCATCACCACAGGAAACGTCTGCAAATCTAGGTCACCTCCTGCCTAGAATGAGGGCGTGCGAGTCGTCTGACGCTGGAAGGTTCCAAGCGCCCCTCTCAGAAGACAGAGCCACGCCATGACACACGCCAAGACGGCAAGCCCGACAGACTTCACGCTTTATTTTTGTTAAAGACACTCTTCGTCACTTTGCCCACGGCCAGATTCCGCGGACCTCGCCGGCGTTTGTCCAGAAACAATGCCGTGAATTACTTTTGCACAAGACGCTCCGTGTCTGTCTTTGCCCCGGAATCATCCTCCGCTCCTTCCCGCCAAAGCTGTTGTGACATCAGCAGGTGCATTTGCACCGATCTCCTGTCCATTTTTTAATTAAAGAGGTGATTTACTCTCGATAATATGTCTTCATTGTATATACAGCCATGTGGAGATTTTGAAACGTGTGAACCGGTCACACAAGGCCCCTCACTACGCAGATGGAAGCTGGCTGCCCGGGCTTGGGCGGCTGGATGGCCGAGCGGCCTGGGTGGGGGACGTGGGGATGGCTCCCTCGGGGCAGGGGCTTCTGACCCACCTGCGCAGAAAGATTTCAATGCATCAGCAACTCACAGTCGTATCCACACGTTCGGAGCGACGGCCGCCCGTAGGTAAGCACAGATTTCATCGTAGGAACAGGTGCTGATAGACACATGAGCTGGCTTCCTACGAAGCATCAAGGGAAACTCTCACGTTGGAAATTCGCTGCAATGCTCGTTTCCTTAGACCTGTGGATCCAACGTGCATTCTCACGGGCCATCCCACTGAGCTCTGTGGATTATTTCTGCGACTTTTATCTCAGTCAAAGGACAAAGTGTTCACGAACGATACAAGGCTGCTTCATCCATCTCTGAGGAAGAAACCACGGGGAGAGACTTCTCAATGAGGCTCACCAAGTTTCAGGAAAACTCTGCCAAGCATCATATGCAAAAGTACATGATTTCAAACGTCCCGGGAACTAGAGCAGTTCAGGAGGAAGTTCCCGATGCTTCCTTTTTAGCATCTTGCTACGTCTCGAAGTCCTCATGGGGTCCTTAGCCAGACTCCCCGAAAGCGCAGGGTGCACGAGGGGGTTTTGCCTGCACAGGAGAGTGGATATGAAAGTGCCTTTGCAGTGGGGTTTGGGTCATTGTTTTCCCAAATCAGCCTCTGATTAGATTGTCATGTCACGCCCTGACCCAGTAAAGCCAACCGAGAGCTCATCCTGGGCCCCAAAGGCTGTCCTTTTTGCCATTTTCTGTGGCTTCTCACTGCACTGGGACCACCACCGATGTGTGGAGAAGCATCATCTGTGAGCCCACTTAACCAAACCCAGGAGTGGTGGACCATCCCTGGGACGGCACGGCCTGTCCCACCGGGTGGCCTCAGGAGCGCGCGTGGACAATAGGAGACTTTTTGTTAAATAATCCCCCCAATACCACATTTGTTCTGGAAAGTGTCCAAGCTCCAGGCCCTACAAATCCTGGGCACTCTGTGACTGAAGGCACACAGGCGGGGGCCGCCAGGGTCTTCCCATGTATTAAATATTAGTGACACTTAACACCAGCGTCAATGGAAGTTTTCTTCCTCCCCTACCTGGGCAATGTGGGGCGCCTACTTCGGAGAACACGGACTCGCAGGCTGGAACTTCAGGATTTTGTCCCCTCCTGAGGGGAGGGCGTTCTCCGCCAAAGCGGGGAGCACGGGGGGCCAGGGCGGCCCGCCCTCCCAGAGCCACTCTGCAAAGTCCCTGGAGTCCAGGGCCACACAGCAGTGACGGGTTCCACTCAGTAAGTGTTTCCAGGAACCTGCCCGGTTTGAGGAGATACACAGGGATCCCAAGCTCGCCCCTCCCGGCCCCGTGGGGGTTTGCTGAGCCGCTGGGGAGAGAGGAGCAGGTGAGTAACACGGAGGTCCCCAGGCCCCAGGGAAGGTGGGGGCCGCCTGCGGAGACGGGGCTGTGGGACAAGTCCTCCTATGAGGAAGACTCCTCTGCCCTGATGTGAGGGGAAAGGGGACGAGGGGTGGTTCCCGCATCGCCCTCCCACCGCCTTGAGGCTGAGCCGCTCCCATAAAGAAGAGAGAACTGCAGCCCCGCCCCACCCCACCCGGGCCCTGTACAGAGAAAGCCAGCAGCACCCCTGGAAAGTATACATAAGCCCCAAACCTACCAGCCACCGATTCTGACTAACCTGTGAATCCCCTAAACATTCTTTCCATAAAGTACTTTTTGTCCTTCTATTGGGTACAGCGGACGTCACTAGACCAAGTGCCTGCGCCTTTCAAGTCGGTTTCCTGGGTCAGGCCCGGCAGATGAAGGGTGTGGAGGGCCGGCTGCTGGGCGGGGGCGGGGGGCCATCCGGCGCTTCCTGTTGTTCCAACATTAACATACCTGCTCCCCCGGATCAAAGGGAGCCTCGCCTTCCCTGCGTGCTCCCAACAGGGGAGAAAAAAGTCTAATATAATTAAAAATAAGCAGCAATTTGGTATGATCGGAAACGGACAGTTCGTTACCAAGGATTCAGGTTTGTGGAGAGCAGCTGACGGGTCCGATTTGAATTCTCCCGAAACATGAACTTTTCTGTAGAGAATTCCCTCTCTTTGTGTCTGCGAAGACATTTCCCTGATCCCCTGCCTCTGTGGGTAGAAACCACCTATCTCGAGGGTGGACGCCACGGCCTTTTCTTCCCACAAGTGCAGTCCGCCCAGAGCGGAGATATTTCATTTTATTAAACATGACCCCATCGTCTAAAATAACAGGAAAAAGAAGCAGCTCCATAAGAGTGCGTTTTATGTGTCTGACTCGATCGGATGGCTTCATTACGCTTGTGCTTTCATCTGCGTATTCACTCCGTAAACGATTTGTTGAGTTGGTCGGACCCTGCGGCCGCCATGGTGGGTCTGACCAGACCAGAACTGGCCGGATTCCCATCTCCAGGGAGCCCGTGGTTCACTGGGGAGACAGAACCACGCCCACGGCTCTGAGTGGACAAGTGGCCCGGAGGACAGGAGCCCCAGCCCTGAGAACTAGTGTAGGAGGAGGACATGCCCCCCAGGAGGCAGGCCAGGCCAGCATGGGACGGAGGAGGAGGGCAGGAGAGGGAGCGTGGGCGCTGCCTGGGAAGAGAGGCCGCGAGCCCTGCAGGGACCGGAAGGCGGGGAGATGGGCGCCGGGGGCAGAGCTCTGTGGGTCACATCAGGATTTCCATCTTGATCTTAAGAGCCGCAGGAGACACGGAGATATTTTGAAGGGGAGCTGACATCCTTTGATGTATTTGAAAATCAGTATCCAGTTGAAAATTGATGGAAGGAGAGTGAAAGTGGACCCTGGTCCAGGCGGCGGGTCACGAGGGCCACGAGGGCCTGGCCCCAGCATGGAGACCCCGAGAGATGTCAGGCGTTCGGGATATGAGAGCCAGTGTGGGGGTACATCAGATACTGGGGGAAGGGAGGGGTGAAGGGCTATCCCCCTGCCATCAGACCCACTGGAGCCACGCACAGAAGTCCCTCCGCACTGCGACCCTGAACCATCACAGCGACATGTACTTTCACCCTTGCTGGGTGCAGAAGGAAAGAGGCAGTGACAGAAGCGACTTTCCCAGAGCCTCAGAGCTGGCCGCTTCCCACGTGGCCCACCTGCCTCTACCAGCATGCTGCCTTCCCAGCGTGGGCACCCCAGAATCTCCCAGAGCCCCCACTGGACCCCCGACCAGGTGAGTCTAGGATCCTCTCTGAAATAGAGCGACAGGTCCCGGGTTGGGCTGAGCCCGTGGCAGGCCCCTCGGTGGGCAGCCGTGGGGCTCCCCCCGCCATCAGACCCACTGGAGCCAAGCAGAGTCACCGTCTGGGTTTTGTAATTTAGTGAACCTTCCACATCATCTCATAAAATAGACTATTACAGGGAGTTAGTTCTAGAAAAACAAAACCACCGTGCTGACCACTTTGGGGAAAACGGGATAAAAGTGTATCACCAAAGAAACTACCGGCCGGTTGGTGACGGTGAGAGACGCGCCGGGTTTGAAGGCCTCACACGGGGGTGGCCGCTGGGTGCTGATGTCATCGAGCACCGGGAAGTCCGGCGACACTGCGCCTCGTTGTGGAGGACACAAGCAAAACCGCACCAAACCGATCAGCAGACCCAACCCCCACGGGCAAGCCCTGCCCTAGACCGCAAAGCCCTGGCGTCCACACGTGACTCTGTATTTCCTTTCAACATATCTGCATTAAGTAATCCAAGAGCAAACCCGGTTTTAATGTTAACTGACCGCCAACCCATCCAGATGGCTTGGTCCAATGTTGTTATTTGGCCATGAATCTCTAGGTTTCCTCTACTTAATCAAACACACTTATTTTGTTTGTTTGTTTTTATTATTTTTAAAAGATTTTATTTATTTCCTTGAAAGGGACCAAGAGCGAGAGAGAGAGCACAGAGGCAGAGGGAGAAGCAGACTCCCCGCTGAGCAGGGAACCCGACTTGAGACTCAATCCCAGGACCCTGCGATCGTGGCCCGAGCAGAAGGCAGACGCTTAACGGACGGAACCACCCAGGTGCCCCTCAAGCTCACTGTCTGAGCGCGATCGTAACGTGAGTCTCACATGTAGGAAAGTAACAAGAGGGACTCATCCTACGTGACGCTGTAACGTGCTGTCCCAGGAAACAGTTGGACAGAATCAAAATACAGAAAAAGACCCAACTAGCTTTGACAAGGTGGACTGTGATAGAGAATGAATGTTCTAACAAACAGCTGTAAGACAGACGGCGGAATGTTCTGGAAATATAATGTCCGATCTCAGTCTCATCATCAGATAAAGGTGGAGAATGAAATCATGGAAGTGCTGCGCAGCTTGAACAGGAGGTTTCCAAGCTCGGCTGCGGGCAGAACTCCCGGGGTGGCTGGACAGGCCCCAGCGCCCTCTTGTTCTGCAGCTCCTCAGAGGGCTCCGATGTGCAACCAAAGTAAAGAACCACAATATGGACCAATATTTATATAATATTTCCTTTGGGAAGATAAACAGCAGAAAGGAAAAGACTGAAACATTTCGATGACCTCAGAATTAAAACTATCGGTTGATTCCATAAATGAAAAAATAATGCAAGTCATTGAAAGGTGAATGACAAACGTGTAACTTTTTACAGCTCCGTGACAGGCACAGGGTTAATATTCCAATGATGAGATCGTACAAATCAAAAAGAAATTGGACTATCAGAATGCACACACTCATGCGCACCCGCCCCCCCGACCTACACACACAGGCATGGCTACTCGTGAAAGTGATGTGTGAGATACATAGCAATGAAATAGGGAAGGTGTGTTCTAGCTCACTAGTAATAAAAGATGCAAAACTAACCACTTTTATTTACAATATTGGTAGAAAATGGTTTGGGCTCAGGTCATGATCTCAGGGTCATGAGATCAAGCCCCACGTTGGGCTCCGTGCTGGATGTGGAGTCTGCTTAAGATTCTCTCTCTCCCTCTCCCTCTTCCTCTCCTCTCTCTTTCTTAAAAAAGAAAAAAATATATAATAATGACTCAATAAACTTCCAACAGTAAGCAAGCTGTGGTTGGAGCACAGAAGCCTGGAGATCCCCAGGTTCTGTTTCTCTGGTATAACATTTCAGGTGTGTTACAGAACTTTCTGCCAATCTGTGCTGGGATCTGCCCTCTCCTTTCTGTGCAATGCACTAGCCACGAGCCACGCACACAAACTGAGCACTTGAGGGGGCGCCTGGGTGGCTCAGTCGGGTAAGCCTCTGCCTTCAGCTTAGGTCATGATCTCAGGGTCCTGGGATCGAGCCCCACATCGGGCTCTCTGCTCAGCGGGCGCCTGCTTCTCCTTCTCCCTCTGCCTGCTGCTCCCCTCGCTTGTGCGTGCTGTTCTCTGTCAAATAAATAAATAAAATCTTAAAAAAAAACAAAGAGAAGAAAGGAAACAGAGCACTTGAAATGTGGCTGTTACAAGCAAGGGACTGAATTTTAGTGTTACTTAACTATATTAAATCTAAACAGACAAGACTAGTGGCTACAGCATTCAACAGAAGAGATCTAGATTGATTGCCGTGTTTTTCCAGATAAGGAGCCTGAATCCCAGGAGGTAAATGACTGGTTCGAAGTCTTACAACTAAGTAGGCAAAGACCACGTACATCAACAATGGTATGATACAACCCGAATAGATTCATTCCCACTTAATTCTACCCTGCACGATGGGGTGCAAGGATTCACGTTCTTTTGAACACTTTTGAAGAAAAAGTGAGTGAATTACGAGATTCTTTGTTCTAAATTTTCTGCTGGTCTCCAAATAGCTTTCCGTGATGACCTTAATTCTTACTTTAGAACGGAGCATCCAAGAGTCTAAACTGGATCCATTTTGCCCACATTTCATTAAACAAAGACCAGAATTAATCGAAAATCATAGCATGAGGTGTGCTGTGTGATCTGAAAAGGCTTTTGGGGCACCGGGTGGCACCGCCAGTTAAGTGTCCGACTCTTGATTTCCGCTCAGCTCAGGATCTCGTGGTCATGACATTGAGCCCTGAATCAGGCTTCCTGCCCCGTGTGGAGTCTGCTTCAGACGCTCTCCCTCTCCCTCTGCCCCTCTCCTCTCTCTCTCTCTCAAATAAACAAAATCTTTAAAATAATTTTTAAAAGACTTCCACACTTCTTTCACACACATCTTCAAGCTACAGACTCAAACCCTACATCCTGCAAGTCTCCAGAAGATCGACGCTGCAGAACCCGTATGTGTGCATCATGCAAACAAGTGCACACACGCACACAGGTGTGCACACGAACACACGTACGCACGCATGTGTGCACACACAGGTGTGCACATGAGCACACGCACGCACACAGGTGTGCACACAGGCGCACACACGTGCACACATGCACAAGGCATGCACACGAGCGCACACACAGATGTGCACACGAGCACACTAAAGCACAAACATGCACACATCCCTCCAGGACATTTCTCCCGGAGTTATGTTTTTAAAAAAAAAAGAAAAATACTGAAAACAAAGTGGAAAGGAGAAGCATTAATTAGAGATGAGAACTTGGGGGAGAACATGGGGCACAGCTTCACATCTCTTCTTTTCAGAACAAAAGCAAGAAGGCCCGAGGCAGGTAAACACATAGGAAAGGTGACTGGGGGCTGCTCGCACCTTTAACCTTCACCTTGAATCCAGGAGCTCTCCGTGTGTGAGCGCGTATTTCCAGGGCACGCCGTGCCGTGTCTACGTGCCGTGTCTACACGTTCACTCCTCTGGCTAAAACACTGCTTCTCATCTGCTCGGAGCAGATGTCCCCGCCCCCCGTGAAGGTCCCCGCCCCCCCCTCCCGTGAAGGAGGCCACTGAGCCCCGCCGGTATTCAAATGCTGGGAATCACGCAGCCCTTAAGTGTTGGGAGGAAGTGGGTCTTTCCTTGTAAAGTTAGCTGATGGTTCCTCTCAACATACCTGGGACACCAATTTAAAAAGGAAAAAGGAAGTGGTCAAAGTCATGCTTT
Organism: Mustela nivalis; assembly: GCF_964662115.1. Classification (NCBI taxonomy): domain Eukaryota; kingdom Metazoa; phylum Chordata; class Mammalia; order Carnivora; family Mustelidae; genus Mustela; species Mustela nivalis. Next base: position 2,848,286 of record NC_139024.1, on the reverse strand, counting down.
TTTGTAAACTTCAAAGCTTATCTCTCCCTCCCCCCGCTTTACATTTTACTGTCTGGGGAGCTGACTCGTCTGCAGCTGTTGGCAGAGACGGTGCTCCATGGCGTCAAACCTGCCTCCTCACGGCCCATAAAATTACAGCAGGGAACCAGGACCCGCAGGTGTGGGAGGGAGAGGCCAGGATGCCCCCTTAATGATTTCTCTGACACCCCATGCTGAGCTGCTGGAGGAAGGGGCTGGAAGGGGCTGTGAGGTGCGCTCGGCTGCTCGGGGAGGCTGGGCCAGGTCGGCTCTCCCTTCCAGGACCAGTGGTGGCTTCCAGCCCCGAAAACTATTCAAAAAATTACTGTTGCTACATGTGCTGGGGCATGGGGAACCCCCACAGAGACTTGTGTCCCCCGTACAAATCCACCGAAACTCAGACCACCGAAGGAGGGAAGCAGAGAGAAGCCAAATCAGATCCAATATCTGATAACCCAAGTTCAAAAGACATCAAACCACATCAAGTACTATAGCAAAGTGCTTTAAAATCTGCAAGCCCAGGTTCTGTTTCCTCCTCAAACTGGGAGAGATAAGTAAACAAATAAACATTGTACATGTTTTCAAGGATGTCAGATTTCTATTGGTACATTATAGGAAGAATGGAATACATTTTGTCCTTTTTTCTTTTAATGATAAAAGAAATTAATAATTTAGACTATCCATTAGTCAATTGTAATAAAATTTTGCAAATCACTAGATCATCATGCCTTATGGTTTTAATCCCATATTTTTGTGGGGTTTTTGGCTTGTTTGTTTTTTAAGATTTTATTTTTAAGTAATCTCTACACCCAACGTGAGACTTGAACTCTCAACTCTGAGATCAAGAGTCGCATGTTCTCCCAGCCGAGCCAGCCGGACACCCCTTGACCCCATATTTTGAAACAGAAGGGGTAAAAAGCCAGAAAATTGATTTAAAGAAATCTAAAATTGCTTATATTGTTTTTGTTGGGCAGATCGAAAAATGCACACATTTCTTTAAAGAAATGGAAAAACGGATGTGGCGTTTGCAAGAGGAAAGAACAGGGAAGGGGGAAAGATCCATCTTAGAGATGTTTGGGAAGCAAAGCACGGGGCTGAGGTGTCATCAAGCCCTACCCTGTGATCCGCGGCGTGGTGGGGGCAGGGGTGGGGAAGGACAACGGGAAATAAAGCATGACAGAAAAATGAAAAGTTCCAGTTTTGCCCTCAAGGACATTTTATTTTTTTTACTGAAGCACGGTTGACTTACAACGAAGGCATCATTGAAATCAGGGACCCGACACACACACACAAACTGGACTAAACACGTTTTTTTAAAAATGGGTAAGGATTTATCTTACACCCTTAAATTACATTTACTCGGTAATACTGGGTTTGCGTTATGCGTAGGGAGCAGCTTGGGTGAGTTGCATCTGTCGGGCTCCCCACTAACTTCTAGAGAGAAGCGTGGGGGAGGGGTGGCCCCAGAAACAGCACTGCTCAGGCTGATGGGAAAACAACCATCCCTGGGAAAGAAGCCGCGCTTCCAGCGCTGTAGGATAGAGGAAAAGGAGGAAAGGTTTTACGTGGCAAACATTTCCTGAGACCCTACCATGGGTCAGGCACGGGGCTGGGGGTCTTGGTGCGTAAAGATTAAACACAGTAAGGCACAGGGCGTCAACAGAAGCTTCCGGATCATGAAGACACTCAAGCCCAGAAGGGAATGACCAAGTCAACACCGTGGATCAGAGGTTGGCAAACTCTAGCGCGTGGGCCCAGTTTTGCGGTTTCCACATTTCTAAATGGCTGCTAACAAGGAAGGAAGGAAGGAGGGGCTAAGTCACGCGACCAAATCAAATGTGGCCGCAAAATGACGGGCAAAATGACGGGCGTCTCGTCCTTTCCAGAAAATGTTTGCCGACATCTACGAACAGCTAGAAACACGCCGTGCCTACCCCAGCCTGCTACCCCCTTCCTGCTCTTAGAGCTTTCGGAGTTTGCGGTGTCCGAGGGCTCTCTATAGAAGTTAAAAGCTTTCTGAACTCCTGCTTTCACATGGATTGCGCAACACTTTTCTTTATGAAGCGATCGGTACACTAAACATTGTAACAGTATTCAAATGTCGCTGATTTCTGGAAGGTCTTTTGGGCCACTCCATTCTGCTACCTCTTCTAACTCAGACATTGTATGCGGTTAAAGTACATGCGTGTTTGTGTGTGTGTGTGTGTGTGTGTGTATAATAATCTGCACGTGTAAGAACCGCGTTTTCTATTTGTGATTAAACCACAAAGATCGGTTCACCTGGGGACAAAACTACTTTTCAGGCATAACTGAAGACAAGGCTGTTTAATCACCCAGTTAAGCCGGTGCTACCCACCACATGACTTGAGAAGAACAAGGAAGCCATTCTCGCTCCTGTTGAGAACTCTTCATGCTGCCCTTCCCTCGTGGGTCAGGAAGCTACTCACAATCTGAAGTTGGAATTTTTCCAAGTTTTACATTACGTATTTTATACTAGTTTTAAGTATATTTGGTCATGAAAGGAAATTTATACATTTTGAAAAATTAAGGCAAAACAAATCTGCCTGGATTTATCTATTCATATGGACAGTGTCTAAAAAGAAAGTGAATCAGGTAAGTAGGACACTTATTTTGGACTGTCTTCATTTTATTGACTACAGGCTTGCTTAATAGAAATGTAACAAAACCTGCTCTTCTGGAACCAGCCAAAATAAAAGTTTGATCCTTGATCTAAGTGGAGGCTATGGTTCGTTCCTAAAACCAATGACTCCATTTGGCGTATGCCCATTTGAGGTAATTAATGCCATTTGTACTAGCCAGAGCTGCAGTCACACTTCCCAGCAAGCTGGACCCAACGGGGCCAGGCACCAGCTTACCGACCACAGCCTGCCTGCAGGGCAAGCGGGGTCTGATCACGAACACGCTACCCGCTTCAACTACGCAGCTGCACGTATGACACCCAACCCTCACTCTGGACTAAGGACAACAAGATTGTTTCTCAGTCTGCATAACGGCAAGTCCTTCTGTCAGCTGCGGCTAAACCTTGTCCCGGAGTCTGGTTTTCAATCGTTTTGCATAGAACGTAGTAAGTAAGACGCATCTTGGTGGCCCAGTGGATTCTGCCAAGCTGCAAAGTGTTTGGGAGATCTGTTACAAAATAGACACAATTATTTAGGAAAGATTATTGGAGTACATTTGAGACAAAAGAGGTAGACACACTACAAAGTTCCAAGAACTTTGGAGAGAAGACATATTGATGATAAGCATGAATGTAACTTTGCTTTTTAAACAAAGCCACTTTCCTGAGAATGATGCGGTCTGCCTCTGACCGTCAAGCAGCCAGCTCCTCTCTGGCGGAGCACCAGGCCGGTGTAGTGCTGACCACACACCCCTCCTGGGGAGGAGCGTCCCACCAGTGCTACGGGGGCCCCACACCGCTCATGGGGAGGAAAGCCTGGCACAGAAAACATGGAAACGTGCAATCCTCTTTGCTATACATCTTTACAGCCTCGGTCTGCTGGCCAGCAACCAAACCTTCCCACCCCTACTCATGTAAAAGAATAAAAGGGTGCATTGGATTGATCTTATATGAAACTGTTTCTTAAATTTATTTCTTAAAAAGATTTGTTTTTTTATTTTAGAGAGAGAGCCTGAGCGAGAGTACACGTGGAGGGAGAGGCAGAGGGAGAGAATCTTCGAGCTGACTCTCTGCTGAGCGCCGAGCCCGAGGGGGCACTGGATCCCACCACCCATGAGGTCACGACCTCAGCGGAAACCCAGAGTCCAAGACTCAACCCACTGAGCCACGGAGGCGCCCCCCCCAAATTTATAAAACAATTAGAGAGTCTAGCTTGGCATTATCTGAATTATCTGAATTATCCGGAAGCAGAGATGCAGTACAGTATAAGTTCTTTTTCCATCATTTTCAATTCTTCACATCATATTTCTATCAAAAATTTTAATTTACACTAGCTATTATTTTTTAAAATCAACTCATGTGGAAAAATAAGAGAAAGAAGAAAGCACATTTAATGAGTGGGAAATTTGTGGGAGAAGCTTTGTATAATGTGTTTCATTAAATTCTTCAGTAACCCTATCAGATTAGAATTATTGCACCCATTGTTAAAGATAAGAAAGCTGGGGGCACCTAGGTGGCTCAGTGGGTTAAGCCTCTGCCTTCTGCTCGGGTCATGATCCCAGTGTCCTGGGATGGAGCCCCGCATCGGGCTCTCTGCTCAGCGGGGAGCCTGCTTCCCCCTGTCTCTCTGCCTGCCTCTCTGCCTACTTGTGATCTGTCTGTCAAATAAATAAATAAACTCTTTAAAAGATAAAAATAAAAATAAAAATAAAAAAGAACAGCACTCTTTAAAAAAAAAAAAAAAGATAAGAAAGCTGACACACGTGCCTTACACCTGTCAGAATGACTAAAATCAACAACACAGGAAACCACATGTGTTGGCGAGGATGTGGAGAAAGGGGAACCCTCTCACACGTTGGTGGGAATGTAAGGTGCTGCAGCCTCTCTGGAAAACAGTGTGGAGGGGTGCCTGGGTGGCTCAGTCACTGGACGTCTGTCTTTGGCTCAGGTCATGATCCCAGGACCCTAGGATCCCAGGGTCAAACACCAAATCGGGCTCCCTGCACAGTGGGGAGCCTGCTTCTCCCTCTCCCTCAGCCTGCTGCTCCCCTTGCTTGTGCTGCTTCTGTCAAATAAATGAGTAAAATCTTAAAGAAGAGGAAGGAGGAGGGGGAAGAGGAGGAGGAGGGTGGTAGTATGGAAGTTCCTTCAAAAGGTAAAAATAGAACCACCCTGCAACCCAGCAATTACGCTCCTGATTCAAAGGAATACATGCCCCCCAATGTTTACAGCAGCGTTATTTACAATAGCTACATTATGGAAACAGTCCAAGTGTCCGTCAACTGATGAAGATGTGTGTGTGTGTGTGTGTGTGTGTGTGTGTGTGTGTGTGTATTACATGCATCTCTCTCTCTCTCTCTCTCTCTCTCACACACACACACACACACACACAATGGAATATTACTCAGCCATAAAAAATACGAAAGCTTTCCATTACAACAACATGGGTACCCCATGGATGGAAAGTATTATGCTAAGCAAAATAAGTCAGAGGAAGACAAATACCATAAAAATACCATATGATTTCACCCATATGTGGAATTTAAAAAACAAAAAAAATAAGCAAAGCAAAAAACAAAAAGAGAGAGAAACCAAGAAACAACTCTTAACTGCAGAGAACACAGTGACTGTTACAGAGGGAGGTTGAGGGGGCACGAGGGACTATAGGACGCGGATTAAGGAGAGCATTTGTTGTGATGAGCACAGGAGCCACATGGAAGCGATGAATGACTTTATTGTACACCTGACGTTAATATAACATTTCGTGTTAACTGGAATTAAAGTAAAAAGTTAAAAAAATGAAAGCTGACATACGGTAAACATAAGGGACTTAAGCAAGGTCACTGACAGACAACTAAAAACCAGGATCAAAGCCCAGGTCTTGGTGATTCAGAATAACTCAATAATATTGCCTGTTACAGTCTAAAACATTTCCAATAAAGATAAAAAAGTAGAGGCTCTGAGCCATAATTGAGACTATGCTATATGTGGGTAGTAAATAAGCTTTCGAAGCCCATTTTTCCTGCCTCTCTGTGTGCATTCTGATTGGGTAGAACCTGTATTTGACCATTCGTAATGTGGGAGGCCGCCTGTGAGCTGATGGCCTCTCTGGGGAGCTCTACCCAAGGTCTACCCAAGGTCATCAGTTCTCATGACAACCTCAGCACCGGTGAGCTACCCCCGCACACGTTATCGCGGACATTCCCAGAGCCCAGCACGGCGGGCGAGGACTTCACACGCTCATCCTTTCCTTCACTGGTGCCTCGTACCTTGTGTGTTAATTGTGCTCCTCCGATCGACGGGCCTCCCCTAGGACAGATACAGACAGAGATCTTGTTCTGGCCTGAAAACGCTCAGTTTTATACACAGAGTGAATAAGAAAGCAAGATGAGTGCAAACACTCTCCAAACAGTGTGCCAAGCCCAATCAGAATTGGTGTTTTCCAAGGAAAATGGAATATTTTAAAGGTAGAGGCCACCAGCTGGGAGACGTCGTCAGAACCACTTATGTTTTCTTCCTTGGACGTATCCTTCGTTCCTTCCATTTTGAAATCCCGCAACGGGTGTAATACAGCGTCTCCTGACACAGCCGGCACGGTGGGCAGTTCAATCATCTCTCTGAGGTCATAAGCATGTTGTTTGTTCACGGCAAAGAATGGAACTTTTGACCAGTTTTTTGTTTTGTTTTGTTTTGTTTTTAAACAAAGCGAAGGGAACTGAGCAATTGTCTGTGAGCGTTAAGCATGATCCCAAGCAGACTGGCGCTCGCTGAGTGTCCTCTTGACGGAGCAAACTCGAGAACACACGGACTGGCTCCGGCGCAGGCTGCGGCTCCCGTTCCCAGCTCGGAAGCAGGCGGGTGTCTGGAAGGAGGCGCTGCCGCCGCGGACGGAGGTCTTCTAGGTCTTGCAGCGGACCCTTCCCCTGGAGGGAACCCGTGGTCATGGCCTCAGGACCCCCATTTCTAACCAAATATTCCACGTGACACATGGGACCTGTCCGAAGGCTGCGGCTCTGCGCCTGCGGAACGGTGGACCCCGGGCAGGTGTCGGGGCTGCGCACGGAAGGCGCCCGCGAGAGGCCGAGGCGGGACACCGTGCAGGGGCCGCGGGGAACCACGCGAGGCCAGCCTGCCGCACGAGAGGGCCCGCACCGGAGCCGGTCCCGGCCGGCGTTCCCGCCGCCAGGCCGAGCCCACCAGGACGCACCAGCGCTGCTCGAGGCCCAGCCCCGGCGGATGTTGAAGCAAGGGCGGCCCTGCCGCTAGGAGCCCATGGCCTCCTCCGGGACCGCGGTGTGCACGGGTGTGCACGGTGTGCACGGTGTGCACGGGTGTGCACGGGTGTGCACGGAATCCCGGAGAAGAAGGGGCATCCCCAGCTCTCCGCAGGGAGGGCGTGCGGGGGCCGGAAAGCACAAGGGAAGGGAAAAGGCCGAACGGGGGCGGGGGAGGGGGAGGGGGGGCTGCTGGGCAGCAGAGGCCCAGGGAGGCAGGAACTGATGCGCGCGAGGCGGGGGCTGGGGCGATCGGAGGGTCCCCGGCTCTGGCAGCGGACACCCAGCTTGCAGAAGGCCTCCAACCCCAGGCTGCCCGCATGTGCCGCTTACACAGCCTGCATCTGCCCGCGCTCCGCCTTCAGGAACTGCACCTGACGGAATCCACTGGAAAGTGTTGCCAAGGAAAGCAACATTTCTTAGAAAATCTGCTACTCTTTCCATTAATTCATCAAGTATTTATTGAATGCTGCGCATTTTTTTTAGACACTGGGGATATACAGAAAACGCAAGACAGAGTGGAAAGTCGCTCCGGGGAAGAGGAGAGAGACACTAAATCGGAGAACAAATTACGTAGTCTTTTACTACGTAAAATAGTAGAAGGTGGCGAGGGCTAAGAGAGAAAACCAAAGCTGGCGAAGGGAATTAAACACGGGGCAGGGCAAGGAGGCCGTGCAGAAAGTTCGGACAGATTTCTCAGGGTGAGCCTTCTGAGGAGGGAAGGAAGCCGGGGGCAGGGGGGTGGCAGTAGGGGTCACTGCGGGAAGGGCATTTCTGGAAGAGGGAACTGCACATACAAAGGCCCTGGGGTGGAAGGCTTAGGGGGCACAGGGCACCAGGGTGGCCGGAGCAGACAGCTAATGGGGAGAAAGCGGGAGGCCTGGAAACAGGCAGCTGAGACCCCAGACGGAGTCCACGGAATGTCATCAAACCGCAGGGTGAGGACCTGGCTTTCCGAGACAGCCCAGCGCCATCAGTACATCGACCTGTTGAGAAGTCCATTCACAAATTCTGGCTGCTTCCATGCCTCATGAAGGGATTTAACAAGTCCCAAATGTTACAAAGTCCTCTGGAGTCCTCCTGACGCATGAGGAAGCCTCTTCTAGAAAATCCGTAAAAGAGGGAGCCCGTCCTTGTGCTCACAGTGAGACCCCAGGTCCCGGGAAGCAGCCAGGCCTGTGGGGCACAGCAAGCCCACCTTAGGGAGGTGGCTTTCTCTTAAGAACAGTCCCTGGGACAAAGCGTTTCCTCACATGGGAGTTTCGTGTGCCTGTAAATGACAGTGGGGGCCCGGGACGCCCCGTCTGGGTCCTGTGCCCGGACAGCCCTGAGATGACGGGGACACTGGATGTGAGCACTTGCGTCCCGAGGGTCCTGCAGGGCTTTGCAGGTGAGCCCTAAAGTGCCACGGTCTGGAGTGGGTCATGGAGAGGGCTGGGAAAGGAGGCCTGTCTTCACTTTCACATCGACGGGACAGACAGCCAGGTCCCAGGGGTGCCCCTATGCTCCCTAAAACCTGCCCCGCGGCTTTCACCAAAAAAAGCTGACTCTGCTTCACAAACATGAAGGCTTCTTAGGGAATGGACCCACCACAAGTGCATTTGGCAAAATGGCATCAACTTGAAGCCTGAAGTGAAGTAAATTGCAGTATTTACAAGCCAAGGCAAATGTTCAAAGGGAGGGCTCAGACACAAAGAACAGATGGCGGGGGGGAGGAAGCCAGAGCAGCTTTGCCAACACCCACAAAATGCAGATTTTTTAAGTGCCTTGAAGGCTGTTTATGGTCTGAGCACCCGGGAACCAGCCCCTTGGCTCCGGGAAGCTCTCTTTCGGCGTCCACACTGCGTCCTGGACGGGACCCTGTGGACCATGTGCAGACCCCTCCTCGGGAGATGCCGTTCTCGTGAAACATCACCTCTATCTGGGAAAAGGCAGTCACAGTCTTTCCGCTTTGTTTTACAACGTGAAAGGGGAGGAACTGTTTGTGGCTGATGCTCAGAATGGAGAAAAATGGAGAAAAAGGGCCCCCCCCTCAGTCACACTGTTTGCTTCCGGGGTGGTTCAAACCTTTAGGGATCGTGGACCCACAAAGATGTCTTCAAACGTCCCATTATAGGTGCTCCAGAAAGGGCACGGTGGTTTGTTTGTTTGTTTGTTTGTTTGTTTTTTCCATTTTAGGAACATCCTTGCAAACGTAACTCTAAATCAGGGCCTTCCTGTGCAGTGCGGACGGTGCGGGGTGAGCGTAAGTGCAGGTGGGGGTGCGCCTTTGGGAAAGCGAAGGGGACGGGGAAGCACTGAGCTGCTCGCAGTCAGTCGGGGAGAGGATGAGGGGACGACACGAGTTTCACTGACGTTTTCTCATCCCTTAGATACTTTCTTACACTGGAATCATTTTTTTTTTTTAGAGAGAAAGAGAATGCTTGTGCATGGCGGGGGTCGGGGGGTGTTGGGGGAGTTGGGAAGGGACAGAGGGAGAGAGAGAGAATCCCAAGCAGGCTCCGCATTCGGTGTGGGAAAAGATACGTGTGGAGCCTGACACGGGGCTCGATCTCATGACCCTGACAGAGATCATGACCTGAACCCAAATCAAGAGTCTAATGCTTCACTGACTGAGCCCCCGAAGAGCTCCAATACTGCAATTATTTTTAAGGAAAAAAAATTAAATTGCACCTACATCATCACAATGAAGAATCACTCTCCCACTTCTTCTAAAACCCAAATCAAGTTGCAGAACAATAAATGCTGAAACATTTACCAAAGTAGGAGTCGCCTGAGGAGTTGGTTCCTGTCTTTCTCCCTCACAGAATCTCTCCGTGCGTTCTCTAAGGGGATTCAGTAGACGAATGGGGGCGTGGATGGACGATGACATTTGACCAAGTTTAGAAGTAAGCACTAGCACTTCAGAGACAGACACCCTCAGGTACAGGACAATACACTCATGAGAAGGACAGTGATAATACACTCCCGGTTTCATCTGCACAGAGAAGAGACTTTCACATACACAATCTCAGCACGCACACACACACACACAGGCATGCACACACACAGATAGACGCACCCAAACACACACACACACACACACACACACACACACACAGATTCTACAGATGATATCTGCAGAAGGAATCACATTTTCCACCACATTGAGTCCAGGTTTAATTATCAAGTTGATAAATAACCTTCAGATTTCAAGGCCACACGGAAGAGTCGCTTACCCTGGGAAGGGGCCGCTGAGACCCCTCCTGGGCTTGGGGTGGATGGGCAGCTGATTCCAAGGAAGAGCCCCTAACCTGTAAAGAACATCCAGAGGTCAAGTCCCGTGAGCAGCAACTCCAGTGGACAGAGCCCTCATCGGACAAAACATTTTGCAAAAATGAAACACCTCTTATTTGGAGATGTTATGTATTTTGATATTTCTGGAGTGAAAACATACTTTTACATATATATTTGGTAATTCGAATAACTATCCCCACTTGAATAAATACAGTCCTCTATCGGTCTAGATTCACACATATAACAATGCCTGCACATAAAGCACCAAAAATGTATATAATTTTGTAACATTTTTAGAGGAAAATTATTTTTTGTTTTTGAAAATGTCTTTTTATGTCAATATTAGTGATTGACAAGATTTGTAAAACATAGCACTAAGGATCCAAAGCTGTATTACTTATTGCTCCTCAAGAGATCTAAATATGCTTTCAGCACAGGTTCTGGCCAAAATAAGAGTGAGCCGACAGGCTGTCAAGAAAAATAACTTATGATTAGAAAATCTGACCACATATTTTTTGTAATTTCAGATTCATTAAAAGTGTGCAAAGTCAAATTAGTCTGTAGTTGATATAACGGTGATTGTTTTATCTTTTCATTTTTGAAGTTTGAGAAGTTTTATTATTCCCCATAAACCCACAACAAATATCGCTTCCATTTAGGTTTAAGTAACATGAAGATTTCAACAATGAGCGTCTACTAAAACGGAGTGTGTAGATATGTGGGTGGGCTGGTAGTTTGCAGCTAAACTGTGAAGGCTTCGGTGCCGAGAGAGAGAGGAGACAATGGCCAGGTAATGGTCTCCCAAAAACGCATTCCCACGTTCCTATGTACCCTTGACATTTAGACATGCGAATCCCTCCTCACTACGACCCTGGATGCAATGTCACCGTGACATGTTTTTTCTTTCATCTTACTGAAAACATGAGCAGATATCTCTCCAGTGGTATGACAACTAAGGGTCCCCTCCCAGACTTGAGGGCTCTGTGTTGAACAAAGTGCCAGGGACTAAGCTTCTGGAACAGCGGTGGCATCTGTGCTGCTCTGTGAACAGACTAACTTCATGTTGGGGCCTAATCCACCACTTCCCGCCAAACAAAGGCAATTAAAGGGAAAAAATCAGCACTGCACATCCATCAAAGCTAAAAATATGTTGTTGCCATATTATTCCAATATATTTTTAATCTACAAATTGGTGTATCTTTGTTTACCAACCAGAAGACTCACTTGATAGGAATTCACAAGTTAACAAGGTACCAGGGGAGATGACAGATTGACAGGTTGAGGACTAGTTCATTGGGAGTGAAGGAACTTCTCTGGTAGATCCTGGGACTGAACAGGCCCAGCCTGGGCTCCCTAGTACCGCCCGTCAGCAAGCACGGGCCTGCCACAGTGTGCCCCTCATGGGGAGCGGCTGGCCCCACAGGAGGAGCCCACGCAGTCTTCTTCAGACAGCATGTTTGCTCTAAACGCAAAAGCTCAAGTCGGATCCAGGGCAGTACTTTCTGTCTCACATACTCCATGACTGACTGTGCTGTGAAACTCTCACCTGCACACGTGCTTCTGAACGCAGGCAGTTAGCTGAAGGCACGCACGTGACTTTATCTGAATGTGCTCCTGTATTTCTCCTCTACTCACTCAACAAACGTTCCTTGAGCTCTTCCTACTCATGGGCACTGCTCTGGGCATGGAGGACAATCGGGAACAAAAGAAAAGCTATGCCTGTCCGAGAAAATCAGTCCAGCGAAGGGAGGCAGACAGACAGACAAACAAATAAATGGGTCTCATTGGCTCCTACAGCACACGGAGTCTTTCAAGGATGTTCACAGGAGCGGGCTGTGTCTCTGGCAGCCCAACTCTTCATCTTTGTGGCTGCTCCTGGGGGGACGTGGGACGGGTGTCCCCTCCCCTTGCATCTGGGCAGCCCTGGGACTTGCTTTGACTCACAGAATGTGACAGAGCGAAATTCTGGGACTTCCAACCCAGGTCCTAATAGGATGATCTGTTTCTGCTTCCTTCTTCTTAGAAGACAGTCACCACTCAGTAAACAGTGGCCCTGCCAGAGAGAGAGAGCAAACCAGAGAGAGCAACAGAGACAGACAGACACAGAAACAAAGATAGAGACAGAAATTGAGGTAAAAAGAGACAGAGAGCAAGAGGCAGAGAGAGAAAGAGAGAGAGAGAGAGAGAAAGAAGAGGTCTACAGCCATCTTGGAGGGACTGGAGTCAGTCCAGCTCACAGCTGAATGCAGCCGCATGGTTAAGCCTTGGGGAGACCAACAAAAGAATCTTCCACCTGAGCCCCAACTGATCCTTACAAATAATAATGTCATTTGAAGCCACTAAACTCAGGGCACTTACTACACAGCAACAAATGTCTAAAACCCTACACAGGACTAGTCTGGCCCTTGTGTTAACACTAGACTCTATGGGTGTGTTGGAAGCTAAGGGCAATGATTTGGACAAGAGATGAGCCTGGCTTGGATGTGGGTAGTCCCACCTGGCTCTGGAGTCCCCGGACTCTGGAGTATGTCTCCGTCTACACAGAGTTCTGATACAGGCAGAACTCATCTGTGGCTTCCCCTGGATATGTTCTGAAGGAAAGGCCTGCACAACTCTTGACATCGTGTGGGAGCTGGGACAAAAGAGACAAGTCAAGACCAAAGTTTTGATACTTCATACCCGGGTACTTCATACTCGGCAGCTCATTCTTCCCCAAAGCAGCAGCACACACATCGTCCAAATTCTCCATCAGCAGGTGCACCATGTGAGAGAACAGGCAGGTGCTCCCAAGACCCAGCAGAGGCTCCCACACTCAGTTGTGTGCCAGCACTGGGAGTGAACAGAGCTGTCAGGAGTCACCCATCCCCCAAGGATGCACAGGGGATTAGGAATTCTCTACAACTGCACGTACAGGTGCGGAGACCACGAGGCAGCTGCTGGGACCAAAAGACTCCGGACCAAAGACTCTTCCGGATCCTCAAGCAGTTCTGGGAGGTGAACGCCGGTGGTGGTTTCCTTCTGAAATCTGATCAGTAGATCCGGCCCTTCTCGTTCCCAGGAAGCAGGTTCTGTTTATTTGCTCACAAAGGGGACACAACACTGAACGGGAAAGCCGTCATTGGGAAGAATTCGTGAGGGTAGCGTCCCAGGGACTCCAAGTCCACATTCATGTCTCCCTGGACATTCCTCCAGGGAGAACGGCCTTTGCCCGCCCGGGCAGCCAGGTTACAGATGTCTGCACAGGTGGGCGCGCGACAGACTCCTTCCTGCAGCCCATCCCTGCTGCTCCCGCCCGAGCTCTGGGCCCAGAACCACGACGCTCATTTCCAAGGACTCGAGCTGGGGCTCTGTCTGCCTCACGGAACCAGCTCCGTGACTCCTGTGGTTGTCCCTCGGAGTCCTCCAGTCAGTCCGTGACTCTTACCTGGCACCTGCTTTATGCCCACGAACACGTTGCTGGGAGACAGTCTTTATTCCGAGTCGGAACACGGAGGTTCAGATCTGGAGCTTTGAAAACCGGTCGTCTGTCCATTCTCCGGCGTGCCGTGGCCGTGCCCGTGCCGGGGCCCTGAGCTGGCCGAGGGGCCTCCACAATCCCCCTTTTAGGAAATCTCTAACATTCTCCACGAGGGGTCACAGAGGCTCCTCGTTCCCGTGTTTGGCTCTCCTGGCGTCCCCTTCCTTGCGCTCCGCCGAAGTCCCCCGCTCACCTGCAGTGACGGGGGTCTGGAGCCTGACCAGGGGCACCAGTTCTAAATCTCGTGCTGCGGAGGGTGAGGAGACGGGTCCCCGGTCTCAGTCACCTGCCCGGCGCAGCAAGCTCTGAAGACAGCCGCGTGCTCCGACAGCTCGCTGGGATTCCTCCGTGGCGCAGGGGCTCTGCACGCCCCAGCTGGTCAAAGCCGCGGAAGGAAGCCCACCGGGCATGCCCATTGTGTGCAGGGCACTGGCCACCTCCTCCAGGAACCAGCGTTGGTCCCTGCCCTGTGTTCCGTGTGCCCGGGACCCAAATTCTAGGAAGTGCTAAACAGCCGACTCACACAAAAGCTTGTTCACCTCCCCCCGGCTTCCCCAGGCCGGGCCGGTAGGAGATGCCCCTTAGCAGGTTCACCCCTGGATCCCAGGGGCTTAGGTTCGGGGCTAATGAAGTCCTAGCTAGCCTCAGTGCAGAGCAGAACAGCTTAATCACAAATGAATTTCTCACAGATGTGCCGCTGGTCACCCGGTTCCCAGCCAGGGCAAATCCACCCCTGCCAGGGAAGAATGAGCTCCGAGCCCAGGCCGCCTGGTGGCTTGTCAGGGTGCTGCAGCAAGGCATGGGTGCGGTCCCCACCGCTAACCCCAGCCTCTGTCCCCTGTGCAAGGTAGACAACACCTGCCTTCAGACGCAAGCCCTGGGGTCATTACTTAGAGTGGGGCAGGCCCTCTCTAGCAGACCCAAGAGCCAAAGGATTAATCCAGACCACAAAACCCTAAGCGGGGGCTCCTGCGGAGGGCCTGGTTCTCACACTCCAGCTGCATCAGAATCCCAGGGGCCTCATTACAGACAACTGGACCCACCCCAGAGTTTCGCAGAGAATTTGCATTTCTAAGAACTTCCCAGTAGGGGCTGAGCTGGTCAGGGCTCAGGCTGACCCAGTGTGTGGTAAGGGATTGGGTGTATGGTGTCTGATAATGGGGCAGAATCTGTCCCAGCACAGGCCCAGAATGTCCGGATTTGCTAATACTCCCACGCCCGTGCGGTGTACCATCTCCTCACCACTCGAGAGCCGCGCCCTGGTCCCTGGTGCCGCGTCCAGAGGCGAAGAGGCTGGACAGAGGCTGATTTGCAGCAACAGGACTTAACGGGCTCGTCCTAGAGCTTCTGAGTGGCTTCCAAGCCGTGGAAAGCCCAGCTACTCCGTCTCTGAAAGGCAAGGTCTGTGCGGAACTATTTGGTAAAATACAAAAGTCAAACCGTGATAATAAAATAGAGTGTTTGGTGATCAGTGGAAAGTGAACTCCCGACATAATTCAACCAGCAACCTGACACCGGACTTCAAAGGGGGCAGCTCCCACCGCAAGACATTTATGCTCTGTGGCGAGCCAAAGCCCCAGCCCACTCTTCTCAAAGCTCCATTCTCTGAGTTTCTGGCAGGTGGCTAGTGGTGGCTCAGAGGGGTCCTATGGCCACACGAGCCTGAGCTGCCCCCAAACCACAGGACCTGGTTTCAGTATTTCGAAGGCATTCTTTCCAGGATTTTTGAAGTTCAAGTAATTAAGGCCGGGTACTGAAATTTCACGCAGCCCCTCGCACTGGCGACCATGGTCACGCACCCTCTTGGAGCACATTGCCGATAAAAACCACAACTCTGTGCCACATGGTTTTAGAAAGAAAATGTGAAACTACCCAGCCCAAACTGTCAATCTGGGCACGCTGGAATCCACAGATACATCCCACCCTTTCGCCCACTTTTCTGTAATTTCCTCCACTGCCATTCCTCTAAAGCACGGCTTGTCTCCACTTGTCTGTCTTCGCTGTTGACAAACTGTTGGAGCAATCACCTCAAATTCATTCTGGATGTAATTTCAAGTGGCACTTCTCTTTCTCCTGTTAAAAACGGTCTTGCCTCATTTCAGTTTTATTTTTTTCTCGCCTTTCTGTGAACACTCTCCTCCTTGGCCAGCTGAGTAACGATGTTGAGTCAAAGATGTGTTTGCCTTAATGCAAGCAAACCAAACAGGAGCTCCGTGGCCAACAGAGACCCAAGGGCCAGATAAAAGGCCAGGAGGCTTTCTCACAGCTAGGTGCGAGCTGCACCCACCGAGTTCCGCATTCACCTGAAGGGTCCTTCTGCAGAAAGGTTTCTGTGAAAATACTTCCATCTAGCAAAAAGCAATGATTAGGAAGGGACTGGCAAACTTCAGAGTCACATTATATCGTCTTTTTTAATTGGAAAGTTTAGAAAGTAGTCGTTTGATTTTCTACATACATATCATCGTGTGTTCTATGGTTTGTCGTTTTGTTTTGTATTTAATGAAAACTGTTTTTAGAGTAGCTTTAGGTTCACAACAAAATTGAGAGGGAGGTGCAGAGACGTCCCAGAGGCTTCCTCCTCATCAACAACCCTCACCAAAGAGGTACGTTTGTTACTAAGGATGAGCGTACTTTGACTCAAAATCGATAGTTTGTCTTGGCACCCTTGATGGTGTACATTCCGGGGGTTGGACATTCTGGGGGTTGAGTGACATATATTCAACGCTATCATATCAAACAGAGTATTTCCACTGCCCTAGAACTCCCCTCTCCTCAGCCCATTGTTCCCTGTACACCCCCCATCAACTACTGAACTTTTCACTGTCTCCATAGTTCTGCCTTTTCCACAACGTCTTATAGGTGGAATCACACAGTATGTGGCCTTCACAGACTAACTTCTTTCACTTAATAATACACATTTAAGGTTCCTCTATGTCTTCTGTGGCTTCATAGTGCATTTCTTTCTAGCACGGAATCGTATTCCATTGCCTGAAGGGACCTCACCTACGGAAGGACATCTTGGTCGCTTCCAAGTTTAGACAATTATGAATGAAGTTTCTATAAACATCTGTGTGCAGGCTTTTGTGGATGTAAGTTTTCAACTCCTTTGGGTAACTAATGAAAAGCATGATTACTGGATCATATGACGAGAGCGTGTGTAATTTTGTAAGAAACGGCCAAACTGTCTTGCACAGTGGCTGCACCATTTTGCTTTCCCGTCAGCAGTGAATGAGATCTCCTCTTGCTCTACAACCTTGTCAGCATTTAGTGCTGTCGGTGTTCAGATTTTGGCCACCCTAATCAGTGTGTTGTGGTATCTCATTGCTTGATTTTGCATTTCCCTAACGTCGTATGATACAGAGCACCTTCTCCTAGTTTATATCTGTGTATCTCTTTGGTGAGGGGGTCTCTTACAGCCTTTGGTCCATTTTTAAATTGGATTGTTTTCTTATATTCTTGAGTCTTATGAGATCATAAGATGTTTTAGATTATAGTCCATTATCAGGTCTGTCTTTTGCAAATATATTCTTCCCATCTTACGGATCGTCTTCTAAAGTCTCTCGGCATTGTCTTTCAGAGTAGAAGCTTTTTTTGTTTTGTTCTGTTTGTTTTAAGGGAAAGAGAACACAAGTGGGTAGGGGCAGAGGGAGAGACCGAGAGAGAGGTCTCCATGTGCAGCACAGAGCCCAGTGCAAGGCTCCATCCCACGTGCAGCACAGAGCCCAGTGCAAGGCTCCATCCACGATCCTGAGATCATGACCTGAACCAAAATCAAGAGTCAGATGCTTAGCCAACAGAGCCACCTGGGCACCCCATAGTGTAGAAGTTCTTAATTTTATAAAGACCAGCTAATCAATTAGTTCTTTTGTGGACAATGCCTCTGGTGTTGTATCTAAAATGTCACCACCACACCAGAACGTAGAGGTTTACTCCTCTGTTCTCTTCTAGGAGTTTTACAGTTTTGCATTTAGATTTAAGTATAGAATGCATCCAGTTAACTTTCATGACGGGCGTACAGTCTGTGTCTAGATTCTTTCTTTTTTTTTTTTTTTTTTCATGCAAATCTCCAGCTGTTCTAACTCCACTTGTCGCAAAGGCTCTGTTTGCTCCATTGTATTGCTTCTGCTCCAGACTGCTGACACGACAATTCATGTGGGTCTGTGTCTGGGCTCTCTACTCTCTTCCCCGGATCACGGATCTGTCTGTCTGCTCTGCTCCACGACCTCACTGTCTTCCATACCGTAGCTTTCGAGTTAAGTACTGACGGAGGGTAGTGTCAGTCCGAGTTCTTCTCCTTCAATATTGTATTAAGTATTCTTGGGTCTTTCACTTTCTATATGAACTTCAGAAATAGCTTGTTGTTATTGATAAAATGCTGGTATTTTGCTTGGGATTGCCCTGAATCTACAGCCCAATTGGAAGAACTGGTATCTTGACACTACTGAGTCTTCCTATCCAGGAACATGGTATCTTTCTCCATTTATTTCGTTCTTTTGACTTTGTTTGTCAGAACTTGGTAGTCTTCCTCATATAGAACTTATCCATATTTTGTAAGACGTATACCTAACTCTAATACCTAAGTATTTATTTCTTATTTTTTTTCTGGGTGTGTGTTGCAGGGATGCTACTGTAAAGGTATTGTGTTTTTAATCACGAAGTTTACTTGTTCATTCCTGGCCTATGGTAAAACAACGGACTTCTGTATATTAGCCTTGTATCCTGCAACTATACTCTAATGACTGATTAGTTCCAGGAGAGTTGTACTTGTATTTGATCCTAGTGAGAAAGCCTTGAGTTTCTCACCATTAAGTGTGAACTTAACTGTATGTTTTTGTAGATATTTATCAAGTTGAAGAAATTCCTCTCTATTTCTACTTTACTTAGAGGGTTGGTTTTTTTTTTTTTAAATCATGAATGAGTGTTGGATTTTGTCAATTATTTCTTCTGCGTCTACTGATAGGATCGTGTGATTTTTCTTTTACAGTCTGTTGACATACTGAAATACATCAATTGATTTTGAAACGTTGAACCAGCCTTAGATACCCAGGATAGATCCAAACTGGTTATCGTATATAATTCTTTTTATGTTTTGGAGGGTATGATTTGTTACTATTTTGTTGAGAATTTTTGCCTTTATGATTATGAGAGATATTGGTCTGTAGCTGTCTTTTCTTGGGATGTAATTTATGTCACTTTACTAATGTACATTAATAACGAAATTGGTGGACTGTTGCTCCCTGGTCACAAGGAAGGGCTTCTCTATGCATCTGCTGCATGTTCTCTGGTGACTTTGTGCTGTGCCGGAGATAGGCATGGCAAGGTCCACAGGCTTTGGAGATAGGCTGGGTTTGGATTCAAGGTCCATGCCATGTTAACTGGGTGCCCTGTGCGAGTGAGTTGTTAATTGTTCTAAATTTCCACTTCTTTATCTGCAAAACGGATTTACTAAAAAACAGCAGTACACCGTCTCGCAGGGTTTGTGTGAAGATTAATTGGTATAATCCAGGCGCAGCGCTGGACATGTCGTATTAAATATGTACTGTTACTGTTTTTGCTGTTCGCCCCGCCTACATCTTATTGCTTTAGTCTGAGCTAAAAACCCAGGGTGTCTGGGTGGCTCCGTCAGTAGAGCGTCTGAGTCCCGGTTTGGGCTCAGGTCTCCATCTCAGGGTCATGCTCTGCGCTCAGGGAGGTCCTCTTCCTCCTTCTCCCTCTACCGCTCCCCTACGCGTACTTGTTCTCTCTCTCAAATACATAAACCTTCCAGAAATATATAAGCTGAAACCCTTTTTTTCCGTAGTGTACTATTTAATTAGGACACTTAATTTTTAGTCTCTTTTCTGGAGCCTTTTCCCGTGGCGCTGGGATAGTGCACACTGATGCCTGCAAAATCAGCCTGACTTAAATTTAGCAGTGATTTTTTTCAATCTATAAAATAATATTAACATCTCCTAAAAAGCTATAAAATGGAAAACTCAAATTAATCATTACCCATTAACAGGGGTGCCTGGGTGCCTCCTGCTCGGGTCGTGATCCCAGGGTCCTGACTCAAGCCCCGCATCGGGCTCCCTGCTCCACGGAAAGTCTGCTTCTCCCTCTCCTACTGCCCCTGCCTGTGTTCCCTCTCTCACTGTCTCACTCTGTCAAATGAGTAAATAAAATCTTTTTAAAAAACTCATTACAGAGATGCCTGGGTGGCTCAGTTGGTTGAGCAGCTGCCTTCGGCTCGGGTCATGATCCCAGGGTCCAGGGATCGAGTCCCACATCGGGCTCCTTGCTCGGCAGGGAGCCTGCTTCTCCCTCTGCCTCTGCCTGCCTCTCTGTCTTCCTGTGCTCGCTCGCTCTCTCTCCCTCTGTCTCTGACAAATAAATAAAATCTTTAAAAAAAAAAAAAAAACTCATTACACATTAACAAGTGTTTGCATGTGTAGTGTGGCTTCAGGTTTATAAACTAGCATCTATACTCAGTCTTCTGAATAGTTTTCTGTACAGTATGTTTGTTTTTCACATCCTGTGTTGTTTTCTAGCTGTTTTTCTCTCTGTATCCAGATGATTATACACTTTGAATTGGGAGGAACATTAGCATCTGCCTAAGTAAACTTCTCTCAAAAACCAAAATCCCTGGTGTGGGGGTGTGGGAAGGTAGTAGAACAGCAGAAAGGTGGTGGTGGTGCCCAGTTCAGGCTTACACACTTCCACGTTACACAAACAGCCTGGAGCAAGGGTTCCCCTTTAGTCACTAAAAACACGCCATCTCATATTGAACGAAATTTACTTCTTTGTAACTCCCTCCCTTGGGCCCTAGTCTGGTGTCTGAATCTACTTGGGAAAAACATGAAATACACCTGAAATATGCTTTTTGGAATATGAAATAATATGAAACCCACCTGAGAACCTCACGTCTCTGAAGACGCTTACTCTCCCCTTACACGTGTCTTCCCAGGCTCAGGTAAACCTGTTTGCATCTCCCTAGTGTAGAAGTTTCTAGAGCTTTACTACTCAGTCCAGCTTTTTTTTGCAAAGGGAATGACATTTTCATCTTTGCCTTAGAACGTGCATGAAATCCTGCTTCTGTACACATGCATGGGTGTGTGGACAAAGAGTGTGCTTTCAGCTCCTCTTTGAATAGAGGGGGTGGCCAGAGATCATTCGCATCAAAGACAGTTGTAATTTCTTCAATTTCTCCACAGACACTGAAGCCTTACTTTCAGGCAGATAGTGATTATTTTTTTTTCCCAAAAGCTCCACACTTCTAACATTAATTGAGAAAACCATCTTTCCTAGTTCAATATGTAAGACTTATCTTGATAGAAAGGTGTTAAATGGAACTTCTGAGTCTGGAATCATGAGGCCATGTGGTCTTCCCTACAGAGATGTCGTACATAAGACAAATGTTGGCTGCAAATTCAACTTTCAGCCATCTCCAACCATCTGACGAAGGGGCCCCAAAAATGCTACCCTGTCTAGCGGACTGAGAGCGACGTGCTCCTTGCACCCAGGTGCGAAGGGCCAGCGTTCCTCCACTCGTCCAGGAGGGTGCGCTGAGCGGTGTGCTGTGGCTGGCTGTGCCCCCAACGATTTTCTGGTCAAGGAAAAGTTCAGGACACAGCCTACCAGGTTGTTTAGAAAAAAGAATGATGCAATGATTCACAACAAAACAAAACAAAACATACTTTAAACAGCATACAGTCTTCATTTTTGTCTTTAAGAGGATTTGTGGCAGGCACTTTCATGCTGGGTTCTGCTCACAAAATAGACGCCATCTTCACCGTTTCTAGAGAACTCAAGGGGCTGACGGCACGCTCAGACCGCTTTAAAGGAACAAACGAGGAGTTGGACCCAGATTTTCTTATGCCAAGGTGGAGCTCTCCCTCCACTACTGCTGCCAGGTGCAAATACGCAACAATAACAACAAAATCCGGCAGTATGAACCAAGGCAAAGGAGTTACCTGAGTGCTGAAATCTAACCCGTAACGTGCAGGCACAAAAATGCATTTCATAATATCCTATATTTCTATCCTAGATCCTTCTGTCTTTAATTTCCAAACTCTGCCATCTAGCTTTGGAATAACAGGCAAAACACCACTCGGGGAGGGCATGGAGAGGCACAGAATAGCAGAGGAAGAACAATGGACGGCACCAGCGAAAGAAACGCACCCAACCCCTGGGACCCTAGCCAGTGACTTCAAGAGCCACAGCAGCTAAAACCAGCTCAGGAGACCAGACACACACCATGCACCGGGACAGGTACTCTCCTATCTGGAAAAGCAAACCGTTGCAGACCACGCTAAACCTGCTGTATATCAGAAAACGCCTTGGCTCAGGGTGCCTGGGTGGCTCAGTGGTTAAGCCTCTGCCTTCAGCTCAGGTCATGATCCCGGGGTCCTGGGATCGAGCCCCGCATCGGGCTCCCTGCTCAGCGGGGCGCCTGCCTCTCACTCCTGCTCTCCCACTCGCCCTGCTTGTGTTCTCTCTCCACCGTCTTTCTCTCTGTCTCCGTCAAATACATAAATTAATTAATTTGAAAAATTAAAAAAAAAGAAACTCCTTCGTTCGTTTTCATCCTGATTTAATAGAATAAGGAACGATCATAACTTACTTTCTTCCTCTCCAAACCTGTGGAGAAAAAATCACCTCCTGGTGCTTGTGTTACTCTCCTTGACTGTCCTCTTTTAGGTCACCCAAGTAAGAAGTATTTGGAGGACACGAAGCATTACTTTGAGTAAAAATAAGAATGTAAACATGTGAGGCGCCTGGGAGGCTCAGTGGGTTGAGCAACTGCCTTCGGCTCAGGTCACGATCCCGGAGTCCCGGGATCCAGTCCCGCATCGGCTCCCTGCTCGGCGGGGAGCCTGCTTCTCCCTCAGCCCTCTCCCTTTCATGCTCTCTCTCTCATTCTCTCTCTTTCTCAAATAAATAAATGAAATCCTTAAAAAAAAAAAATGTAAACATACTTGTTACACTCGCCACTTGGCTGAAATGAATATTTTAATTCTAAGTAACTAAAAATCATGGAGCATAGGAAGCACACAAAAAATATTCCCTAGTGCATTTGAAACAGCGTGTTAGAAAATACATTTTTCATCAATATGAGAAACATTACCTCTTCCCTTTGATCGGCGTTGACCATCAGCCGAGTTTCTCTTGTCTTAGGAGCAGCCCAGGGTCTAGGAGTAGACACTGGAAAGAAATACTTTAAAGTTATCAAGGACTCACCTACTTATGTAGTAACACAATGAAGCATTTGATATTATAAATTTCCACTACCTTATAAATAGAATAAAATATGAATTCACATTGGGATACATAGCTTAATATTTAAGATCAAGTTTAACATTTGAGTAATAAATTCATCCTTTTGGCACAAAACCGGAAATTTACAGTCCTTTCTTTCAAAATTTATTCTGCTATTTCCATATTTAATACTATTTTTTATATGCACAAGTGCTGGTAGATTTTTTTATTTATCACTGTATAGAAATCAAAAATTATATCAGGATGTTTCAACCCTTAAAATTCCAAGAAAAACCAAACTTATTTTGGTAGAGACAAAAAACACATTTTATATGTAGCATTTAAATATTCCAAAATTTTGGCATACAGCATTTGTATTTGGAACAAGGTCCTGCATGTCCCAGAAAATGTAACTATTTTCCTTTTGTGAATGTTTATGAACAGGTGGCTAACTTGACATCACGTACGGAGGTCTAGTCTCACGACTGCAACAGCTCTATGATTACAGGTGATGACAGAGATTTCCATGTGTGGGATGCCTCATCACATGATCTATTAGGAAGCACAGGACACTTGCTAATGGTGGAAAGAAATGTTCTGACAACAGATACTCCTCCCTACTCACCACAGAACCTCCCTAGGTCACCTGCACACGTATCTGCTCTCAAGAGTGAGAACCATTGTTTTGATTTTTTTTATTCCTTCTATCTCTAATTTAAAGCCTTCATTCAGATGTCCCGGTTTCTGTGTGCACTCAGAAAGATCCACAGTCTGTGAGTTCCCAGGCTTTAAGTTCCGTTTACGTATATAATTGGGCAGGTCAGCGTGAACAGCCAGAAGCCATTCATACCCCCAACGACGGGCTCCAAACTGTCCGTCCTTTCACTGGGGGAGCTCCGGCCCTTCACCCTGAATTCCCAGAGGGAGGCGCTTTCTCAACAGGCTTCCCACACCACCCCACGCTTCGCTCTTTGGGAGTTCCATGGGCACATGAAAAAGTGACAGGCCCTTTTGCTCCAACACACCTCGCCACAATTTGCCCTTGAATTTTTCTGTTCTTAAAAAAACAGTTACTTTACTAACAATGTTTAAATCTTCTCTGGAAGTTGACTTTCTTTGTTAAATGGGTTAAATGCACAAATCATGGAAGCAATCTGCAAGTTGGAACAAAACATCTTTAGACATTTTTATGAAAACAGCACATAACAATATTTGGGGTAAAGTGAAAGATAACATTGTCTGTAAGACCCAGAGCACAGGTTAGGGAAGAGAGTCTAGAATATTCACGATGGGGCGCCTGGGTGGCTCAGTGGGTTAAGCCGCTGCCTTCGGCTCAGGTCATGATCTCAGGGTCCTGGGATCGAGTCCCGCATCGGGCTCTCTGCTCAGCAGGGAGCCTGCTTCCTCCTCTCTATCTCTGCCTGCCTCTCTGCCTACTTGTAATCTCTCTCTGTCAAATAAATAAATAAATAAATCTTAGAATATTCACGCGAGGTAGTAATGTGAATGCATAGTTAATAGGAGATGGTGCTCACCTAAACATATTTCGTGTTAGCGTTTTGCCCAAAGAAAAATGGGTAAATATCAGTGGGTCATGTTCCCTGAGTACCAGCACCGCCTACACCAGTGCCTGGCATGCTGAGCGTTTAATGAACGCTTAGGCAAGAATCCGGGAGGACTTCGCTCACCCTGGAGCGCTACAGACCTCAGAGAAGGTAGCATTCATCTACGGACCCCATGAAGCTCTTCCATGGGCTTCTTGATCCAACCCACCCAGCGGTGTAGGCCGGGTTTCACGCACTCTCCCCTCGCTGGCGTCCCGCACAGGTAACAGCTGTGCTTCCGTAAGCGTCCGTGATACCGCTGGGATGAAACCCACGGTGGGGTATGACTGCTGTTACGGGACTCGACAAAGTAGATTTAACTCACAAAATTTCTTGCAGCCCTGCTTTAAAATCTCATGTTCTCACACCTCAAACACTTTTTGAGAACGCGGGCTTTTCATCCCCCGGGGACTTATCGCATGTCTTTGCGCAAAGGACTCAGCAAGAGGGACACGCCCAGCATTTATCGAAATGACTTTCCTCACTCTGGTGAGAGAGGCCGCCCAGGTCCCAAGGGAAAAAATGTGCAGTGTTCTGACTCTGCGATTTGGATTTGGTTCTTGATGATTGCTGTCACGGAGGTTAGTTCACTAAAGGAAATATCAACCCCATAAGTACAATTTTACAGGGCCCATTTATTTAAAAAATTATACTGAAATCAACATAGTTTCAAAAACACCCCACCTGTAAGGTTAAACTAACCGGAAGGCAGATGACATCACTACTTCCCAGAACTAAGTGCTAAAAACTGAAAACACTTATCAAAATCCAGAAGAAACAAATAGGAAAAATACACACTTTTAAATTTTATGTTCTAGGGCTTTTGTTTGATTTCTGTTCCTCGGGCTTCCTCCTGAATCGGCTTCCAGAACTCCTCACAAGGGCTCACGCTCTTCAAGGGTCCGCATTTGGCCGACTCCTTCGGCAACTCTGTAATCTTATTTTCAGAGAGAACAATAATTGTATTTCAGTGATATTGTAGTGGCAAATTATGAGTCAGCAGATAATTAGGACTTTAAAATTCCATTTCTAAGCCTCAGAGTCTAACACGTGGACACTTGACAGGTATCTAATTAGGAAAGGGTTTTTTTTCAACAGTAACTTCTGACCCGGCAAGAGTAATACCTTTGAAAGTCTTTGTCCCTAAGTTCCAGGGGCTCATTTGTATTTAAGAATTAAAGGGAACAATTTGAAGGGAAGTGAACTGTGCTTTTTTTTTTTTCTTTCCTCCTTCTCTTTCTCCTCCTCCTTCTGTCCTCAGTGATAGCAGCTAGCAGCTGACCTAGGAGACTTCTTTGGACAAGCTGGGGAAGCAGATGAGAGCCGTCAGGACGAAATGGAGAAAGAAGAGAAAGAGAAAGAGCCTTGAGAGCTGCGAGAGGAAGTAGATCAAGATAACTGTCTGCTACAATTCCATTTCTAATTCCATCTCCCTTTGCCCGGGGACTTTGGAATTACCACACCCTATAAACCAATTGTCACCTAGAAACAGGCCGGCGTGGTAATAAATGACGCACCAGGAGTCTCCCCTCCTCTAAATGTCGTCTCTTAGAAACTGGGAGGGCCTGTCACCCTGATAAGGCCTGGTTCGGTTAATAAGCAGAACTGGATACCTGGAGAAGCTTCTTTAGAAGAAGAACTAGTTAGCGCAGAGATTTTTAACTCTGGGGTGGATCCCCTGTGTTCCCTTCAAGGAGAATCAAGTCAGGAAGTGCCGGGCTCTAAAGAGATTGGGGGATTTTTTTTTGGGGGGGGGGGGATGATGATGATGATGCGAATGTAACTGACGTCAGCACAAGTCACACAATGTCTTCCGTCCAGTTTCTAAAGCAGCTCCTCACTAGGTGAGGTCGATCTGGGCGGAGGCTGCGGTGCCCCCCCCCCCCCCGGGTAGGTTCCCTCCCTCCCTGGGCAGGAAGAGCTTTCACCCCCCGAGGCTGCTGCTGGGGCTCCGCCCGGAACAGAACGGCCCTGAAACGACAGGGGCGTCCGTCGTGCGCGTCATCACTTGTGCCTGCGAGGGTACAGAAAGCAGCCCCTCAGGGTGTAGGGGCTTGGGGGGCATGGTGTTGGGGTGTTCCCTCCTGACCACCTTTCTGCGTCTCACGTGTCCCGGGGTCTGCCATTGCTTCCACCTACGCAGGGCAGAGGGGCTGCAGGGTCCGGGCCCCCCAGTTCCTGGGTCGCACCTTTGCGAGGGGACACACGGAACGCTGCGGCAACGGGCGTGCCTGTCCAGGGCTTCTCAGCCCCGCTCCCCGCTTGCCCTCAATCCTACTGGGGAGGCTCCGGAGCGCGAGGTACGTGCGCGCCGGGAATGGGGGGCGCTTGGGGAGGCCACCGGCAGGGCCACGTGTGTGCCCCAGCTGCACGCCCGGGCGCGATGCGCTGCGTGGGGCGGTGCACGGGGTGCATGCAGGGGTGCGGAAATGCGAGTTATTTGCGGTGCGTGGAGTGCAGGGCGCGGCGCGGCGCGGAGGGGGTTGGTGCAGGCGAGGAAGCCCGCAGGGTTGGCGCTGCTCCGGGCCCATGCAGGGGGCGGTGAGGTGGGGGTGTCCGCGGGGCGCGGGGTGCATGCGGGGCGCCGAGAGGTGCGCGCGGGGCGGGGGGCGTCGGGGGCGCCTGTTCACCCCCAGGAGCCCAGGAGCAAGCTGCAAGGCTGGAAAGGAAAGTCGCCGTCAGCCCGCGGTTCAGTAGCGCGGAGACAAAGGCGACAACAAATGACAAGTAAACATCCAGCCACAGGAAGCCATTAAGGACAGTGGGTGCTAATGAGCGCGCAGCGGGGACCGGCGAGGAAAGGCCGCGGCCCGACCCGCCCGGAGCCCCTGCTGGCAGGCCGTAAACCCGCGGCGCGCTTCTGTCCCGCGTTCCCGTTGGGCCATTAGAAGCCGCAATTACTCTCGTCCCAATAAGAAGACTCAGGGGTAGAAAGAGAAGATTGGGGTTCTGTGATCTGGCTCATTCTCACGTCCTCCCCCCAACTAGCCGCGTGTGAACACGAAGCTGTGAGTATCGAGCCACTTTCCAAGGAGTCTCGTGAAATAGTTTCTCGTAAAAGATCAACTCTTCCGAATAACCAAATGTCCCTTTGCGCTCCCTTACATTTTAAACTATTAAGAAATTTGTTTTCAAGTAGCAGTGGTCAAGCAAGGCCACTGAGACTTTGTGTCTGACCTATTTAAGATACTGAGAGCTGGTTTTAATTTCTGGAGCGAGCTCTTTCTCAGGAAGGCGGGATCGGGATTCGGCAAATACCCCTGGGGCAGGGGGGGCCGTCCTCGTGCGCGGTCCCGAGCATCGCTGCCGCGGCCACCCCCTCGGTGGAGGACCCCAGGGCAGCGAGAGTCGGAGGCCCGCCGCCCACCCGGTGCAGCCGGCGCGTCCACTGCGGGCCTGCGGGCCGGGCCGGGAATCCACAGGTACCGGACCACACACAGAGATGCGCTTAGGAACTTAGGGAGCTCTGCGCAGGCACTGCCAACAGAGTCCTGCCTCTTAAGCTTGTTTACCTTAAACATTTGAGAAAGTGAGTGGGAAGTGGTTCAGAGTACATTTCATTTCAGAAAGTCGACTTCAGAGGCTTGGGCACGCAAGTATTGCCAAGCATTACCCAAGACCTGGGAATTATTTCTTGATGATTTCTTTATCTGCGGTGTTCCCTTTTGGAGAAGAAGAGAATAAACCTAATCAAAAACATATCTTTATAGATAACCTACGACAGTGTAAACACTGATGAAGGTTTAGAGAGACAAACAAATCATTTTAAATAATCCCCAAAGGAACTTCAGTGTCCCGGGACATCTCCCCACAGAGGCAGTCGAGTCATCTAGCTTGTGCCTTGCCGTCTCGGTGACTTTTTCTTGGTGAAAATTCAAGTGTGTTCTCATTGTTATATTTCTTGTTAGGATAGGCTGATTAAACTTTAATAATGGTATCGCCCTCTCCCACTGATTCTAACGAGCTAGAAACCTGAATTCAGAATAAAAGATATATGCTCCATAAGTATGAATATATTCTATTCATTATTCTTAGTTTTGAACCATTTCCGATCCTGGCACTAAACTCCTCCTAAAATGAAGTGGGTTAGACGGCACCTCCAGTCCCTTCTGAGTCTAAAATTTTAAATTTCCGCATTATTGTGTTTTAAAAATCACGTTCATACACGTGCATGGCTGTTTAAAACCACGTTGTTCAGAAGGGCTTAAGATAAAAAGCATCTGACTTCTGTTTCAGCCCACTCCGACCCCCAGCCGACTCCACAGAAATTTCAACTTGACCCACTTCTGTTAGTAACGATGTTTGCAGGAGTCTAGTCCTGAATAGAACCACCACCAGCCCAGGAAGAGGTTTGAAGCCTTCTGCTCTCTCTCTCTCTTTTCTCTTTCTGTAGATGTATAGAAAGTGTGTTTACAGCCCGCTTTCCCTTTCACTGTGAAGGAGTGACACCTCTCAGAAGAAGGGAGGCATCCAGGGAGAATTGCCTTGTGCAAACCTGGAGTCCCCTGGAAGATTTTCCTTTGTCTTGAGTCATAGCTCACTTGCACTCATTTCCCAGAACGTGCAGCACCAGGCCCCTAACTCCTCAAGATCCCGAACTTTACCCTTGACTAGTTTCCCGCGCTCACCGCTCACTGAGAGGCAGCTTCAAGTCAAGGAACCACAGTGGCTTGGAGAATCTAATTGCTGGGAGCAGTTTTAACCCTCAATAGTCAGGAATGGTAGTATCTACATACCGAGTGGGCCAGATTTGTTCATTTCAAATCAATATTTTAGGGGAATATTTCCCCTATGAACACAGAAATCTACAAATATAAAGTTGTCTTTGAGAGATACTCTTAGACCATGACAAGTTATCCAAAATTTGCTTTGGCTACTTGGGGTCTTTTGTGGTTCCATACACATTTTAGGTCTGTTTGTTCTATTTCTGCAGGAGAAAAATGTCATTGGAATTTTCACAGGGAAGCATTGAATCTGTAGATTGCTTTGGGCAGGGTGGACATTTTAGCACTATTCTTCCAACCCATGAGCATGGACTAGCTTCTCATTTATTTGTGTCTTCTTCAATTTCTTTCATTAATGCCTGGTAGTTTTCAATATACATGTCTTTCATCTCCTTAGTTAAATTTATTACTAAGTATTTTATTCTTTTTGATGAAATTGGAAGTGAGATTATTTTCTTCATCTCTCAGAATTCATTATTAGTGCAGAGGAATGCAAGAGATTTTTGTGCATTGATTTTGTCTCCTGCAACTTTACTGAATTCTTTTATTAGCCCTAAGATTTTTTTGGTGGAGTTTTTAGGTTTTCTGTCTGTAATACTGTGCCCTTTCCATATAGTGACCGTTTTATTTTCTCCTTTCCAATTTAGATGCCTCATTCCTTTTTCTTGCCTAACTGCTCTGGCTAGGACTTCTAATAATGGTGTTGAATAAAAATGGCAAGAGTAGGCATCCTTGTGTTGTTCCAGATCTTAGAGAAAAAGCCTTCAAACCTTCACTGAATATGATGTGGCTGTGGCTTGTCCTATAAGTCTTTTATTATGTTGAGAAATGTTCCTTCTATAACCCTTTGTTGAGAGTTTTTATCAAATGCTTTTTTTTTTTTTTGCATCTTTTGAGATGCTGATGTGATTTTTATCCTTTCCTTTGTTAATGTGGTGTATCACACTGACTAATGTGCATACCTGGGAGAAATCCTACTTGATCATAGGTTATGAGCCTTTTAATATATTGTTCAATTCAATTTTCTGATATTTTATTGAGGATCTTTGTATATATTTTCACCAGAGATATTGGCCTGTAAGTTTCTTTCCTTGTGACCTCCTTGTCTGATGTTGGTGTTGAGATAACGCTGGCCTGGTAAAATTAGTTTGGAAGAATTCCTTCTTCTAGTTTTTAGAAGAGTTTGAGATAATAATTCTTCTTTGAATATTTGGTAGAAATCACCACTGAAGCCATCTGGTGCTGGATTTTTGGGGGAGGTTTTTGATGAATGATTCGATCTTCTTACTAGTCATCAGTCTGTTCAAATTTTCTGTTTAATCATGATTCAATCTCAGTAGTTTGTATGTTTCTAGGAATTCATCCATTCCTTCTAGGTTAGCCAATATATTGGAGTATAATTGTTCATAGTAGTCTCTTGTGACTCTTTGTATTTCCATGGTTTCATTTATAACATCTCTTTCATTTCTAATTTTATTTATTTGAGTATTTTATCAAATAAATGAATTTATTTATACTTTTTGTCAACTTTGCTTATCTTTTCAAAGAAACAGCCCTTCGTTTCATTGATCTTTTCTATGTGTTCGTTTTTTACTTGTGTGGGAATCATGTTTTTAACTTTTTGAAAATTATACTTGAAGGGCTTAGTAAACATTAATTGCTGCTCATTCACACCTAGGATAAATATAGACTTCAGTATTCTTTGTAATGAAAATATTTATGGAAATCATAAAGTGAAATAATGTAGCTAACAAATAACAAAATTAAAATTACTTATTTTGCATTTTTATAATAATAAAAGACACTCAAAAATATTTGGTGAGGGAATAAGGAAAGTGCTTGCATTTCTACTCTGTCGTGTGTTCAACACAATTATGACAATTAAAAAAAATTAAAGATCCTTATTTTTAAAATGTACTGGTAGGGGAGCTTGGGTGACTCAGTCAGTTAAGTGTCCAACTCTTGGTTTGGGTTCAGGTTATGATCTCAAGGTCATGAGATCGAAACCAGCATCAGGTTCCACGCTCAGAAAGTCTGCTTGAGATTCTTTCCTTCTGCCCCAACCCGATTCACGCGTGTGTTCTCTCTCTCTCTCTCTCTCTCTCTAAAATAAGTAAATCAATCTTTTAAAAATGTACTGGTAAAAGCAAATAGATGAATAAACCTGGGGGGAAAGAATCTCCTACTTTCAGTTTAAAAACTTAAAAAATAAGCAGCGTATTAAAGGAAATGAACATGAGCTTTGGGGTTTGTCTAACTTGGGATCAGATCAGAGCACAGCTTTGGGCAAGTTGCTTAACCTCTCAAACCCTCAGTTTTTTTTTTCAGCAGAAACTAACTTAGTAAAAATAGATTCCTCCCAGGATTGTTCTGAGAGCAAGACACTGTCTGTGATGTGCCCAGAGCAGTCTGGCCTACAGTAGGAAATCAATGCATATTAAATAATCCTTTTGTACCTGTGAGCCTTAAAGTTTTATCTAATTGTATCAACTAATTTAAGAGCTAAGTATATAGAGGAATCACCACTATGTGTAAAATTATTTAAAAATCTTTTATCTATTTCATGAATGAACTGGGCTATTAATATTCTAAATATGTTCAGATTAATAAAAATGATACAAACCAAGGACCATGTAGCCATTAACATCTTTACTGTGCACTGGCATCACACTCTTTACTGGTGTTAATGGAATAAATGGAATAAATTTCATGCATTCATTATTTATTGCTGTGTAACACATTACCCCAGCTGTAGCCACTTAAAACTGCACACATCATGCACATCATGACCTCATAGTGTCTGTGAGTCAGAAACATAGAAATGGATTAGCTGGGTATCCTGCTCACAGACTCATGGTCATAGTCAAGGTGTTGGCTGGGCTGCATCCTCATCTGGAGGTCTGACTGGGGAAGCAGATGCATCCCTAGAGTGGCATCCTTCATTATCACCATATGCCATTGGGTAGGAACAAGTCACATGTCCTGCTTTGTGATTCAGGGCTGGGGATTACACAAAGGCATAAATACTATGAAGCAAGAATTGTGGGGACCCCCTTGGAGTCTGCCTGCCACCATCTAAGCTCTGTCTCCTATGTTCACATGCAAAAGACATTTAGTCTCTCCCCAGGTTCCCAAGATTGTCTTCTCTTTGTAGCATCAGCTGAGAGTTCAAAATGTCATTATCAAAATCACATCAAAGGTCAGAGAAGGCTCCTGGTATAATCACTAAGTTCAACTCCTGGGGCCCAATTCCATCTTTGGGTCTGGGAAACCAAAGAGAAGAGTTGTTTACTCCCAATATACCAAGCACGCACTGGTGGAACCAGCAGCCGACAATAGCCACAGACAGTTCTGCTTCAAAGAAGAGAAAAACAGAGTCTAAAGGAGTCTCCAAAGCCAGATGGGGAATGTTGGAAGTTCCTTGATGAGGTTTCAAGGCCTGGGAATAATTCTTGTGGGTTCACCCTCTGGGCTCTTGGTTCTGCTTTCTGAGTCTTCCTTGCTTTGAAACAAAAGGTGGCACCTGTTTGCAGATGAGCATCTTTCTCAGCCTGCTTCCTGATGGTAGAATCTGGGAAGTTGGAGGGTCTCCTTTCATTTTGTACCCTCTTCATTCCTTGCCAAGGAATGAATGCAGAAACCCAAGCTGGCAGGTTTCTGTGGAAGCGACTTTCTCAAAGCTTTGTGTCTCCCATGCATATCCATGGGACTCATTTCATGAAACAAAGACCTCAGCCACAGATGTTTTGAGATGCCCCTTCTGTACCTTTGGATCCCGCTGAGATGACACTGCCCATGCTCTGAAGCTCCTTAGAGGCTCCAGAATTGATTGACAGGCTCTGCGGCTCACCCATCGTTTTGAAATGTCCTTGTGTGACTGGATTTCCTGACCTTAGGATCTTTGGGAGACATCATCTGAAGGTTGTACAGTCATATCTTTGGCTCCTCTGAATCATAAGGTCTTCATTTTTGCCCTCTAGAGTGGTTGACACTCTGATTTCAGACTTCTCCACTCCAGAGCTGTGAGGGAGTAAGTTCTATGGACTCGGGGCGCCTGGGTGGCTCAGTGGTTTAAAGCCTCTGCCTTCAGCTCAGGTCATGATCTCAGGATCCTGGGACCGAGACCCGCATCCAGCTCTCTGCTCAGCGGGGAGCCTGTTTCCCTTCCTCTCTCTCTGCCTGCCTCTCTGCCTACTTGTGATCTCTGTCTTTTTTTTTAAAATTCTATGGGCTACTCCATTTGTGGTCATTTACTGTGAACCCCAGAGCCGATGTGGTGAGCTACAGAATACACGGGGTGCTTCTCCCTCCAACGTTGTGTGAACCCCACTGTTTTTTCAACCTAGAGTCCCAGGGGCCATGTGCCTGCGGTTCCATCAGCTGACTGTGAGATCATCTTTACTTCCACGAAGAGATCACGTCTATGTCTCTATTGTTACACCCTTCACATTTTAGAGATTATGCCGGCTAATGTGCCTCTGCCTCTTTCTGGGCTGAGCTCCCATCTCCAGACTTCCAGAGCTCAACTCCCAGCCCTGGTGTTTTCTAGTTGGGTTTCTGGGAAGTTCCACGAGCTCTCCATGTTCCCTGTTTCTCATCTGTGGATGGCAAGGGCGACAAGAGAGCCTACCTACCTGTCGACCTGGGACAACTGAACAGGTCCATGTCCCTTGGGCTGCTCCCTGCGCGACCTGCAGGGTCGGGTGCTCATTGCTGTTACATTGTATCCCGACTGCGGGTGCTGGAGATACAAACACATGCTAAATGAGCTAGGATTTGACACCATGTCCTACACACTCAGGTTTGGCATTACAAAAAAAAAAAAAAAAAAAAAGTCCTGTTTGTGTGTATGTGTGTTTCACATTCCTTCAGACCATGGGTATAAATTGAAAACAATTTATGAGGTCTCTTTCTACTCTAGAAATCTAAGAAATAAATCTTCAGCCTTCCAGAAGCTGAGGGGAATGAGACAAGTGGGATAGTCAGGCTGCCTAGGTAACGGTATTTAAAAATAAAGTTTAAAACATTACATTCATTTTTCATTTGATATTTTCAAAAAGCATCAGCTTCTTGCTATGCCTTTTTTTAAGTGTATATTATTATAGTCAATTTTATAAAAAATAAACTGGTATGATTCAATTATTAACTCTTTGCCTGGTTCATTTTCTCTTGTATTTCTAGAAATAATTAAAGGGAATACTTACCAAGCACCAGGCACTCTGCCAGTTCGACTTTCATTACTTAATTCAGCAATTATGTATCGAACATTTTTCAAGTCAAACCCTGGTCTGCCCTCACATCGATTTACTAGAACCTTGCAAAGTGGATATTTCTTTTTCTGGGGGAGAAGACAGACACACAGCTAAGACAGGAGGCTGGGATCTCACGGGGAGCTCACCCCTGCTCGCCGTCTGCTGGGGCGGTCTCCCGCGCTCACCGTGGACAGCCGTACTTCACACACCTGTCGCTGCTTCGTGCACTTCAGTATTTTGATTTTGTAATTCTGCTGTGTGTGCCTTTCTATATAATGCAAGTTTTACACAATTATTAAAGTTATTTTATTACAACTCAATTACTACCTTGATTCAGCTAATTTCCATTCAGTAAATATTCATTGTTCATGTACCAGCCCGTGTCAGGGATTTTTAGTTTGGCTGCTTTTGTAGTAAAATAGTAATAACTCAAGTGACTACAATTTAAATTTACTAGAGGAGCCGAATGTTTTTCTGCAGAAATCCATTTCTGTTCCCTCCTGTCAGACTCTAGTCCTGGCTCTGTCCTGTGCCACTTGGAAGAGGACGTAACCATGCCCTCTGAAAAGCGTAATATAATCTGTAGACATAAGGGCTGTTGTTGGGGCGGAACTGTTAGTACCCGCTGACTGTTTGTTTAGCAGATTATCGGTTCTATATTTCTTAATAGCAATCCATATGCATTTTGGATGCAAACTCCCATCACATTTCCACATATATTGTTTTTGGATTTCATTGTCTTTTAACATGAAGTTTTATTTCACTGTATATAAAGGTTTCTACAATGTTTCTGGGTTAAACTTAACTGTTGTGTCTGACTATATCATTTCTATCCAAGAGGCAAAAACTAACTTCTCCTCCGTCACTGAGATGAGCGCATTGGTCTGGTAAGAAACAGTACGGCTCGGTTTCCCCCCGGAGCTGCGGGAGGGGGGGAAGCGCTAGTACACATTTGTTCCGCAGTTCATCTCTTCTCGCTCGTTGTAACAGGCTTGTTATACATTAAACATCCATAATTTGGGGTGCGCGGTACCTGAGTGCCTCAGTCGGTCAAGAGGCTGACTCTTGATTTTGGCCCAGGTCGCGATCTCAGGGTCCTGAGGTGGAGCCCTGCGTGGGGCTCGGTGCTCAGTGGAAAGTCTGCTTGAGGTTCTATCTCCCTCTCTCTAGACTCTCTTTCTCTCTCAAATAAATAAATAAATCTTTAAAAATAAACAAGTAAACTTCCATAATTTGGGATTTCTTCCCGCAATGCGACAATTCCGCAGGGATCATGACAACGCCTTCCCAGCCCGCACGGACAGAGGGAACGGTGAGCCTCTCACCCAGTCCAGAGAGGGCAGAGGGCGAGGAGCAGGAGCCCGTGCGGCGGTGACCCGGCCCAGCGGTTCCGCACACCCAGGCCTGGAATCCGCTCCGTGTTGTACCAGCCTGGGGCACCTCCCGCGTCGGCCCACAGCCTGGCCCACTCTGACCTTCTCCAGCCCCAGGCGACTGGTTTCTGCAGCTGGCCAGGTGCCTGCTGCTATGGTCGTTCTTGTCTCCTGCTTTGGTGACCGACACGCTGCCCATCACCCGGCCGGCCAGTCTGAGGGCACCGGCCTCACCCGGCTATCTGCTCCATCAACCCCGACTGCTGCACGGGGTCAGGTGGGAGGGAAGGGGGCACCCCTCAGGGCTCACAGCTCTGCCGGCCCTGGCAGCTGCTCCTGTAAGCTCCAATGCACTTTAGTGACACGAAACCCCAAGATTCTTTCTTGCAGAAGGTGCACCAGGGGCTCTGTCCTTCAGTGTGGGGCACGTCTCTAGGGTGCTCCTGGGGTCCCAGTTGGCCCTGGAGCTCTCAGCACAGTTTCCACGGGGGGCTCAGCTCCCCCACGCCTTGTGGTCTCAGGCCTCCAAGAGCTTGTGTGTGCAGCCCCAGGCAGACCCTGCCCAGAACCTTTCTGGATTTCAAACACAGCGGAACATTTCTTGACATGCAGCCAGGCCTCCAGGACCACAAATGACTCCTCTGCCGGTACTAGAGGGACAGCATCAGGGTCGACTCGGAAACAGCCCAGCTCGCTTGCTTGCGTCGGCCACCGTGACCGTTTTAATTCACGGGTTCTAACCTGGCCTGGGCTTAGAGCTCGA
The DNA here is from genome assembly GCF_964662115.1 of Mustela nivalis. Classification (NCBI taxonomy): domain Eukaryota; kingdom Metazoa; phylum Chordata; class Mammalia; order Carnivora; family Mustelidae; genus Mustela; species Mustela nivalis. Next base: position 2,811,613 of record NC_139024.1, on the reverse strand, counting down.
CGGAAAATAAGAGTGTAGAGAAGTGTGCATAACAACCATATTTTATAAGCAATAACAACAAAAGAATCCGATAATTGGCCGACTATGAAGACAATTAAAAGTCCAATGAATGTCTACCCTCCCTGCAGGGGAAACACGTAGTTTACACGGTCGCTTTTACACAATGTCATGTGAAAGGCGGCAAGGACAAGTAAAGTAGCGTAGGAGCTGGGATCTCGAGGCGCCGGTGTGGGTCCAGCTGCAGCTCCGACACGTACAAGCGGCAGGACGGTAACAAGTCACCCTGTTGCCTCCTCTGGGGAACGGGCTTGAAATCAGTCGTGCCTCCCATCCGGGGTCTCCTCGGGAGCCACGTTCACTGATGCGTGCGACGTCCTGAGAGGGGTCTGACGGCAGAAGTCCGCGGTCAGTGACGGCTGCTCTCACACTTCCATCAGCACATCGGTAACCGCGTTCCCGCGGTACCCGGACTCTGTGACACGTGCTTTGATTCTTTAAGGTCATTCGGCTCAGTTGCTGTTATCAGCAAAGTTCCAGATGGCGGAGCGCGCTGGGTCACTAAGCTGTATTTAGAAGAGACGTCACTAAATGCCTCCGTGCTGCCCTCCTGAGGATTTATAGGGTTGATCTTGATCTTTCTTCCTAGTATGATTTTGAAGGCCACACACATATCCACAAATAACATGCATGTTCCTACACCTCATGTGCTCGTTTGTGCAAAACCATGCAGGTAGACTTAATGCCATGACAAGCAGACAGCACGGGGCCGGAGTAGGGGCGATAAGGAAATAATAATTTCATGCTGAAATGGATGACCTCGCTCGCTGCTGAAATGGATGCTCTCGCTCGCTGCTGATTACTCTCTTGTGGCTACAGTACAGGGTTGCACGGTATAGTCTTCTCCACTGGGTTCAAGTTCACAGGAAATTGTAGACTAGGTTCCTTGACACAAAGCACCATTTTGATCAAATAATGGATTATTGTGGGTGCTTTGTAAGCAAAGCTCACACAACCAATATTTATTATGCAAAGTGTAATGTACACAAAGTAGCAAATGAAATATATTTTTTGATTATTTTAAAAACCATTAAGTGATTTCTGGCATCAGAAATGATAATTTAATTATAATCATTTCCTATTATACATACATATATATATTTATTGATTATCTGTTTAATATAAATTTCCTCAAGTGTAATTATTACTAGAACAATGCCCACTGGGAAGAATATTTGCTGAAAATCATTCATGATATCTTCCAAACCCACCCAAATCCACCAGATGCCAGTACTTTCACCTATGTCTCAGTTCCTACTAAATTATTCACATTTAACAACGTCCATTCATGATAAAAACGTCTGCAAAGTAGGCCTACAGGAACCATAATTCAACATAATAAAGACCAGAGATGAAAAACCCACAGCTGACATCACTGAACTCAATGGTGAAAACCTGAGAGTTTTTCCCCTAAGGTCAGGAATAAGACAAGAATGTTCACCCTCACCACTTCCGGTCAACACAGTACTAGCAGTCCTGCCTCAGCAATCAGATAACAAAAAGGAATGAAAGGCACTCAAGCTGGAAATTAAGAAGTAAAACTCTCACTATTTGCAGATGACCAGATACTATACATAGAAAACCCTAAAGATTCTCCAAAAAGCTACTAGAATGGATAAATGAATTCAGTAAAGTCACAGGATACAAAATCAAGGTACAGAAATCTGTTGCTTTCTTATAGACTGATAATGAAGCAACAGAAAGTGAAATTAAGAAAATAATCCAAAAAATAAAGAAAAGAAAAGAATCCTATTGACAAATATACCTAAAACAATAAAATATCTAGGAATAAACTTAACCAAAGAGGTGAAATAACTGTACTCCAAAAACTATAAAACACTATTGAAAAAAATTCAAGATGATGCAAAGAAATGGAAAGACATTCCACGCTCATGAGTTGAAAGAGAACAAATGTTGTTAAAATGTCTCTACTACTCAAAGCAATCTACAGAGTTAATGCAGTCCGTATCAAAATACCAACAGCATTGTTCACAGGACTAGAACAAACAATTCTAGAATCTGTATAGAACCAAACAGAAGACTCCTAATAGCCAAAACAATCTTGAAAAAAAGAAAAAAAAATAAGTGGAGGCATCACAATTCCAGATTTAAATTATATTACAGAGTGGTAGTAATTTAAAAAAAAGACATATAGACCAATGGAAAGAATGGAAAACCCAGAAATAAACCGACAAATACATGGTCAATTAATCTTCAACAAAGCAGGAAGGAATCTCCAATGGGAAAAAGTCTCGTCAACAAATGGTGTTGGGAAAACTGGTCAGTCCCATGTAGAAGAATGAAACTGAACCACTTTCTTACACCAACACAAAAATAAACTCAAAATGGGTTAAAGACCTAAATGTGAGACCTGCAACCATAAAAATCATAGAAGGGAGCACAGGCAGTAAGTCTACGACACTGGCTCTAGCAACATTTTCCAAATATGTCTCCTGATACAAGGGAAATAAAAGCAAAAATAAAGTATTGGGATTACATAAAAATAAAAACTTTCTGCACAGTGAAGGAAACAACCTACCAAATGGAAGAAGATAACTGCAAATGGCATCTCCGATAAAAGGTGAGTATCCAAAATATACAAAGAACAACTCAATGTACAAAAAACAAATAATCCAATTTAAAAATGAGCAGAAGAGGGGCACCTGGATAACTCAGTCAGTTAAGCCTCTGCCTTCAGCTCAGGTCATGATCCGGGGTCCTAGGATCCAGCCCCACATCCAGCTCAATAGGATCTGCCTCTCCCTCTCCCTCTGCCCCTTTCCCCACAAATAAATAAATAAATCTTGAAAAAATAAAAATAAAAAATGGGCAGAAGATATGAACAGACTCTTCTCCAAAGAAGACTTGCAGATGGCCAACAGACCCATGAAAAGATGCTCAACATCATTCATCATCAAGGAAATACAAATCAAAACCACAGTGAGATACCACCTTACACCCGTCAGAATGGCTAAAATCAACAAGGCAAGAGACACCGGTGTTAGTGAGGGTGTGCGGAGAAAGGATCCCTCTTGCACTGTTGGTGGGAATGCAAACTGGTGCAGCCACTCTGGAAAACAGTATAGAGGTTCCTCAAAAAGTTAAAAATAGAATTGACCTATGATCTAGTAATTCAACTACTGGGTTTTTACAAAAAAAAAAAAAAAAAAACACAAAAACATTAATTTGAGGGGATACATGCTCCCCTATGTTTACTGCAGCATTATCAACAATAGCCAAACTGTGGAAGCAGCCCAAGAGTTCATTGGCAGATGAATGGGTAAAGAAGATGTGGGTCATAGATACCATGGAATATTACTCAGCCATGAAAAAGAATGAAATCTCATGATTTGCATCTACGTGGTTTAGAACTAGAGAGTATAATGTTAAATGAAATAAGTCTGTCAGAGAAAGACAAATACCATATGACTTCACTCATATGTGGAATTGAAGAAATGAAACAAATGAGCAAAAGGAAAAAAAAAAGAAACCAAGAAACCGACTTTCAACTGTAGAGAACAAACTGATGGTTACCAGACAGGAGGAGTTGGAGGGATGGGGAAATAGGGGGTGGGGGATGGGAATTAAAGATTATACTTGCCATGATGAAAAAAATAAATTTAACCAACTGAGCCACCCAGGCGTCCCGAAAAAAAAAATAAATTTAAAAAGTAAACATCCACATTTCTGATATTCAACTTCTCTAAGTTGACAGTTTTATCTTGGTAACAACCAACTCAAGAGAGAGCACGTTTACAGAGCTCTGATTCTGTAACCAAGCTGAGCTGATAATTTCAGAAATGGGCAAGATTACAATCTACCCTCTTTAGGCTTAAAACAGGGGAACCTCCTTTCTGAGGGTGGATGTTGGAAAGTGCAGTGCTCTGTCGAGTGAGTCAGGCCAGGATTCGTGACCTTCCCGAGGGCTTCTGAGCACCAGCCACGCCGGGTTCTTCGTGGAAGCACCATGTAGCTGGTTCAGAGGAACCTTGAACTCAGCCCTTGGGAATCGATGGGCCGGGGCCTGTTAGCTTTCCGCTGCACCTCTGCCACTCTGTCCTCTAAGGCAGAGACTTCCTGCCCTTCCGATGAAGGCCACCATCCATGAACCCCATGTGCAGTGGGTGAGAATCGTAAGTGACACACAACGCTAACCGCTACTTGGAAAGAAAACAAAATGTATTTTGTATTCGTGGCAAAGGCAGCGGTGCCCAGCAAGCGCACTTGGAGATCTGATCTCGAAACACGAGGAAAGAGACTCTGCTCCTGGGGGCCTTGATGGGGCAGGGGCGGGCGGGCGGTCAGGGGCACCCGAGCCCCCGCGCGGCCCGCGCGCTCCTTGAGTGACTCGGTTACTCCGCCAGGTCCACGGCCCACGTGACGTTCCTATCTGTCCATTTTCTTAAATATGAAAGTCTGGAGCTTCTCAAGGAAGGAAAAATCGAAACCGTAAACCAGTAAAACCGAGAAAGTGTCGCCATTTAGCGAAAGTAGCGCAGTAGCCTCCGGCCCCGGCTGCGGCTCCCGACGGACGGGCCGGACGGGAAGCCGGTGGCGCGCACGAGCGAGGAAACGGCCAACTAGGTCCCATCAACACGCAGTGACGGACGCCCGACACACCACAACCGCGCGTAGGTCCGCCGCGAACCGGCCGGCGGCTGCGACGTTGTCCGAGAAGCCTGCGGACCCCGCGGGCAGGGGCACGTCCCGGCCTGGGGGACACTCGAGCTTCCCCCGAGCGGGTTCCGCTGCGCGGCCGACGCAGGCCCTCGGCCCGGCCGAAAACCGCCTCCCTCGTCCGACGCCGCACCCAGCCCGCGGGCCCCGCGCCTCCGTCTCTGCGCCTCCGTGGCCGAGGGCAGCGCGAGGGGCGCGGACCTCACGGGCTACGGCCTCCACCGGGTCACGCTCCAGCGCGGCGCGTCCACCCGAACCACCAGCGCGGTGCGTCCACCCGAACCACGGAGAACAAGACCTTGTCGCAGGACACGCGTCCCCCTCGACGGGGCTCCTAGTGCGGGCGCGGCGCGTCCGGCGGGAGCGGCCCTCGGGAGGGGCCACAAGTGCGCCGCCGAGGAAATGCGGAGTCGGACCCCTCCCGCCTCGCGGACACGTGCGCGTACCAAACCTGCCCAATCCCTCAGAAGCCGCTTTGTAAAAATACATTTGAAAGCGGGCATTTTGCCCGTGCCCCGCAGAAATCCCAGCTTCCGAGTGCGACGCTGTGACCCGGGCCTCGGGCCCCAGGAAGGTTATGACGGACAAGCTGGGGAAGGGACAGCCACGGACGGTCCGGCCCCTCCAGCCGCCCTCCCTCCCCACAACCCCCTGGACAGAGCAGGAAACCAAGGCAGGAAAGGGGAGAGGCCAGGAAAGCCCAACAGGAAGGGTGCGCAGGAAGGGTGCGCAGGAAGGATGCCCGCGCAGGAAGGATGCTGGCGCAGGAAGGGTGCGCAGGAAGGATGCCCGCGCAGGACTTCCACTCTCCTGTCGGCGGCCCGGTGGGTGAGGACTTCCCAGAGGGGTCAGGGCGCCTGGTGGCTCAGGCAGGTGAGCTCCTGAGTGTTCTTCAGCTCAGGACCGTGCTGTCGGGTCGTGAGAGCCACCCGTGTGGGGCGGCGTGCCCGGCAGAAAGTCTGCTTGAGATTCTCTCTCTCCCCCGCTCGCCGCCCTCCACCCGTCTTACAATAAATAAATGCAATCTTCAAAGTCTGCGGGTGCCCGTAGCCGCAAGTACGGGAGGCTCTCCGGAGCTCAGCCTTGACCGCCCCAGTGTAAGGAGGCCGGGCTCGTCCCCTGTGGGGGTCACTATGGCCACACTACAGTATGCCCTCCCGTCGCATCTAACACGGGGAAGAGAATGATTCCTCTGGGGGCTAAAGGTGTTAAATACTGTTCCGGGGAGGAATGATCCTGTAGCATCTCGCTCAGGCAGAGAGCCGAGAAGGGTCAGAAGGCGACCGGCCGCTGGCCGTCCTGGCCGCCCATGGTCCAGCTAGAGATCCATCTTGGACACAGACTTTCTTTGTCAAAAGAATCCTAGGGGCACCTGGGTGGCTCAGTGGGTGAAGCTCATGAGCCCAGGGTCCTGGGATTGAGCCCCACATCGCCTCCGCTCCCTGCTCAGCGGGAAGCCTGCTTCTCCCTCTCCCGCTCCCCCTGCTTGTGCTCCTTTTCTTGCTCTCTCTCGCTCTCTCTCTCTCTGTCAAATAAACAAAATCTTTAAAAAAAAAAAATCCTATTTTGACTTGTTGGATGCATCAAAAACTTACCAAAAATATTTGCTGAAGGCTATTAAACATTACAAAAGTTTGCATTAGAAGCTGATGTTTTTCCTGTTTTTACTCTCAGCCCATCTTTAATCCATGGTAATGGTAAAGCTGTGTCAAGAACAACGCCATTTCCTTCGTGTGGGTTAGCATTTGATGAGAGCGTTTTTTTTTTTTTTAAGATTTTATTTATTTTATTTTATTTATTTGTCAGGGAGAGAGAGAGGAGGAAGCAGGCTCCCTGCGGAGCAAGAAGCCGACGCGGGGCTCCATCCCAGGACGCTGGGATCATGACCTGAGCCGAAGGCAGAGGCTTAACCCACTGAGCCACTAGGTGCCCCGAGAAGTTTTTTTTTTCATTCTTTCCTCTGAGTCTGTTGTCCGTGACTGTTTGCCACACACACACACACACACACACACAAATACGCGTGAGCTGTGCGTTCGTATAAATTGCGCACAAAATGTGTCACTTTGAGTCACTCCATTTCCTCAGTATTCTCCAAAGAGCCTCTCGCCCTGCAGCCTTAAAAAGGAGAGGACAGGGAAAAAAAACCCAAACGGCCAGTTGCGATCTCCCACTCTCATTAGGGCCCCCTGTCAGAAACGGGCTGAGGAGAGGGAATAAGGGGTCATTTTCCTTTAACATGGAGAGGAGTTGCTTTCAGAAAGGAAATTCCCCGAGGAAGTTGTTTTAAAACCAATAACTGTTCTGGAGGAAGCCAGCAAAAGGTGGGAAGCGTTTAGCTTTGATTTCCCGTCTGTGTATTTGGGCTCAGCCCAGACAACCTTTTATGCACATATTAACAGAATGTTAATGAGTCTCCTGGAAGGACCTCGGTATTTGACACTGAGTATGGTCAACAAAAAGGGTTTTGGTGTATTTTGTAATCCCATCAAGGTGCCTGTGGGGGGTGGGGTGCAGGGCTGGGGAGGTGGGTGATCCCAGGGCCTGGGAGCGCATTCCTGCTTGAACTGGGCTGGGCAGAGCGCAGAGGGAGCAGGAATGATCTCCACATCAAGGAGTCTTCTGGGAGGTGCAAACGTCCCCTTCAAAGTCTTCAGGTGGTGATATTTATCTAACCCCCGCGGGGGGGGGGGCAGGGGTTCCCAAACCCGCGTGGGAATCGGAATTACCTGGACGGCTTCCTGGGGCATCTGGCGAGCCCACCCCTGCGGACCCCGGCCCCCGGGTGGGCCCCGCCGCCCCTCGCTGCGGTGCAGGGAGCACAGCCAGACGCCCAGCTCTCAAGCATTGATTCTCAGAGACTCTAGAGCTTACCTTGTTCCTAGAAGGCAAGAAGCAGCTGGCAGGAGGCAGCAGGAGGCACAGAGAGTGACCCGAGTGTGGCCGTCATGGGGAGAGGGGACCGCAGGGGTGCATGGAGCCGGGCCAGGAACCAGGAGCCACTGTCGTCCCGGAGAAGGGCGGTGGCGGCCGGGCCCTGGGACGGGGTGACGGTGACCAGGGCAACAGGGATCCACACGCAGTGAAGAGCCTGAGGTTTGCGCGCGGCCACAGGGTTGTCCAGGGCGACCCGAGGTGGCGTGATTTCCTCAGAGACACACACAATGACCGTCGCCAGTCCAGTCGGCTCCCGACCCCCAGAGGACGCACTCAGGACAGCAGTGACGCTTGCTTCGGGGTCTGGGGACGGCAAGTCTGAAGTCGGGGCTCCTGCTCTGTCCCCAGGCTCCAGGACGGGACGCCGCGCTGCCTCTCCAGAGTCTGTCAGCGTCTGCTCTGTCTTCACGCGGCCTCGGCCACTGGGTCCTGGCCTCCCCTTCTTATTAGTCAGTCATTTTGGATTTGGGGACCCCCCCTTCCACCTTCTTACATCTTCCACGAATCGATTTCTTTTTTAATATTTAAGTAATTTCTATGCCCCATGTGGGGCTTGAACTCCCAACCCCGAATCCAGAGTCACACGCGGCACAGACAGAGCCCCCCGGGTGCCCATCCATGACCCGATCCCAGGACAGTGCCACATTCTGAGTTACTGAGGCTTGGGGCTCCCTGGTGCCTTTCATGAGGGGACACAGGAGACCCGATGACCAAGAGCTCACGCACAACGTCCCTCACAGAGGGCTCACAAGTCCTTCTGTGGGCGCGCGCGCTTCTCCCCCGGGCTCGCCCTCCGCCACTTACCAAGGGCCCGAGGTGGTTAATAAAGGTGCAGTGTGTTCCCCGTGACACATCCTGGGATTCTCTGACAACGGGTGCCTTCTGCAGCCTCACAGATGTGCCCAGCTCTGCCATGCCCAGAAGCAGGAGCATCTCGGACAGATTCCAGCTGCTGAACATGCCACAACGTAACCCAGTGTAAGCCCGTCGGAAGACCCCTTCACGGCAGCAGCAAAACCACACGGAATCTGGGCGTGTTAGCCGTGAGCCCGTCAACAGTCCACATCCCTCTGCTGCTGGAACTCCGTGGTGGCTCCTCGTCTGACCCAGAGTGAAAACCAAAGTCCTTTGTGGGCCCTCTAGGCCCCTGTCCCCTGACTGCCACATCTCTGCCCTGCAGACGCATTCTGACCCCACCACTCCTAGCATGCCACACACACCCCAGGGCCTTGGCACCTGCTGCTCCTCCCCTGGGATGGTCAGACCCAGAGACCCACCCGCCGCTTCCCTCTCCTCCTCTGAGCCCCATCCTCGGGGTAACCCTGGCCATCTCACTGAAAACGCAGCCTCTCCCCAGCACCCCAACACCCCTGAGCCTGCCTGTTCTTTCCCACAGCCGGTGTCCCTCCCTTCACACCCCCTTCCTTCTTACCTTTTCTTTCTCTGTCTTTTGTGGGTACACAGTAAACTCCATGAGGCCCAAACTGGGTTCATCACGTGCCCCCAAGAGGGCTCCCGGATTCGGGCCTCCTGTCAGTTTCGGTTCCGGTCAGGATCTCAGGGTGGAGGGACTGAGCCCGAATTAGGCTCCAAGTCAGCAGGGAGTCAACCTCCGATTCTCTCCCTCTGCCCCTCCTCCCCTCTGGGCTCGCTCTCTCCCGGTTGCTAACAAATAAATCAATCTTTACAAAAAAAGAAAGAGTAGCCCCAAATTTGTGGCACTTGATGGCTTGGGCAGTGGTCTTCTGTGCGAGCCACGAAGCCAGCAAACCTCCAAATGTGGGTTTGTCGGGGAGAGCGGGGCGGGGGGTGCACGCCAGGAGCCAGTGAAAAGCTTCCTGCACATCCCGGTCCTGTGGGCCATCGGGAAGGAGCCGGAGTCCGCACGGAGACCGCATCTGAGATTCAGTGTCCGGGCGGCCGAGGCGCGTCTCTGGGGAGCCTCCCGAAGCCACTCAGACAGAGAAGGGGGCAGGAGGGCGCTGGCCAGGAGCTCTGGGGCCGGGGGCAGGGGTGCGGGGGTGCGGGGGCGGCGGGCCCTGGCACTGCCATCCCCTGGTCAGTCCTGTGCGGGTTTCCCCGAGCCTCAAGTTCTCATCCCCACGGTGGGCGGAATGAAAGCCAACAGGAAGGTTTCGTGGTAAGGGAGCGAGATGGACGGAGCGTAACTGCGGGTGCCCAGCGCAGACAGCCGGGCCTCCCCAGGGCACGGGGCAGGCGTCGAGGGACACCCCACCCCGGGACCCGCAGCAGGCGGCAGACCTCCTTCCCCTTGGCCTGGTTTTCCTTTGGCCCCCGCAGGGCCCTCATTTCCGTGGGGGGCACATTCATGGACTTCACACGGGTGGCAATTCCCGGTCCGCACGTGTCCTTGTGGAGCTCAAGGTCGTGCCAAGGGAACTACCGCATTACAAAATTAGGAACTGATGATGAAGATTGCCCGCAGCACCGGGGGACCCACCGGGGAAGCACCCCGTAATCTTGATGGGGGATCTGAGTGGTACCCCTTTGTCACACGTCACTTCACCGGCCCCTCAAACTGTGTGAACTACGTTGTGTGTAAATCACACTTCAATAAAGCTGATTAAATGTACGATCTTTTAAAGTAATAAAATATGATACATCCCTCTCCTCCTTTCTACACCCCAGGTGACCCTTCTGAGCTCTACGTGGACAAGCTCTACCTGTCCAGAAAGATGAACAGCTGCACACAGGCGCGAAACCCAGGCTTACCGCTGCAGGACTGCTTGGTCAAAGAGGGAAGAATGTGTCATCGTCCACGGTCGACTGCTGTGGGTGACTCAGAACTGTATTTGAGAATCACATATATCCCTTTGACTGAATCCAGAAAAACTCCATGTTTGGGTCAGAAGCATGTAGGGTTAATCAGGTGCAAGCCTAGATTTCTCCTGGTCGCCATGAAGGAGCGTGCGCCTTCATTCAGGGCAAAGTAGGAGAAAGGCCCACTTTCCAAAATTTAGACACTTTTTCCCCCTAAAAGTTGTTAGGCTGCAGATTTCATACAAAACCCCAGGGTTGACCCCTGAGCACATGCCTGCTCCCATCCAGAGGAGAAACTCTGTCTTCTACCAAAACCGCTACGCAAATCTTCTCCCGGGCGGGGGAATATCGCTGTGATTTAAGTCAACATCAGTAAAGTTAAAGGGGCCAACGGCGTCCCCGCACTTGACATTCTTCCTGCGTTTGTCCTTCTTCCTCCTTTCCCTTTAAAGGAAATGATGCTCCTTGAAGTTTTTTTCTCTTAGAATTAGAGTATGGGCTAACCAGGTCCACCAACCGCACCGAGTCCTCCTTGACCGGCTCAAGCAAACTGAAACAGGCTGAGTTTATGCAGTTGAGGTCCATAAAGGACTCCGGAATCTGCGACTTCCGGCAGAGGAAACAGACCCCAGAGTCAGCAACCACCTGTGTGCAGATCGAGGCCAGAACGGGAGCGACCGCTAACGGCGGCCCACTGCCTTCTTCAGGCACGTGACATCCAGATCTCTGAAGCGTCGACATTCATCCTGGTGCACTACGAGCAGTGGGTCCAATTGTACCTTTTCCAAATAACGAGCTGCTCATCTCCATGTCATCTAGTAAGGAGTCCAGTGATGTGACATGCTGCACTGGTCATTCTAACCTTCCATGCATGCTCGCCCACATCTGGCTTTTCCGTTCTGTTCCACTGATGCATTACTACCACTCTGTTCTACGGGTAGAGTTCTAATACGTCTTCATATCTGGAAGGTTTAGTCCTGCCCCCACCTAAATTTTTCATTTTCAAGGTTTTCCTGGTTATTCTTGTTTCTTTCCCCATGTAAACTGTAGAATCATTTCATCGAGCTCCAGGAAAAAAAAATAGCCCGCTTTCACTTGGGATTACATCATTTTTGAAAAGGAACATAAATCTTCCTATAGAAGAACCTTGTACATTTATGCAGGTCTGATTTGGTGGCTTTCGGAAGCGTTTCACAGCATTTCACATATTTGTTTGCACATATATCGTACATAATTGATGCATATATAATTTATACGTTTGTACATATGTACTTTATTCCCTAATGAAACTTGACATGCTGAGGTTTTTGCAGGGCTGCGTGCGGCTCTGAGGAATGGTGCCCAGTGCTCTGTGCACTTTCCAGTTCCACCCGCGGATAACATCTTCCAAAACTAAGGTCTGATATCACAACCAGGCTATAGACATTGGTAAAAATGAAGATTCAGAACGTTTCCACTTGTACAAGACCCCTCCTCCAAGTCCTGCCTGTCCCCACGCCCTCTGTAACCCTTGGCAACCACAAATCTGTTCCCCGTTTCTATAAGTCTGTCATTTTGAGAAAGTTACGGAAGCGGAATCACACCGTATGTCACGTTTGTGGGCTGGATTTTTTACACATAGGTAATTCTCTGGAAATTCATGCCGATTAGTGTATACGTCCGTGGTTCGTGCCTTTTTCTGGCTCGGAGATACTGGGGTCGGGTTATTTAACCTTTTACCCATCAAGGGACACCTTGGTTGTTTCCAGTGGTCAGCGATCATAAAGAAAGCTGTTGGAACATTCCTGTACAAGTTAAGTCTTCATTTCTCTGGGATGAACGCCCAGGAGGGCAGCGCTGGGGTCCTATGGGAGCTGCACGCGGGGCTGTTAGGAAAGCCCCAGACGGCTTCCCAGAGCAGTGCCCGGCCCGGGCTCCCAGCAGCCGTGCGAACGCGCCGCAGCCCTCCAGCCTGACCAGCATCGCTGCTGTCACCGTTTTCATTTCAGCCCTCCGAGAGGTACGTGCTCTGACCTCACAGCGGCGGCGGCTGTTAACTTACGGGCTTAACTGGCTTAACTTACTGGCTCGCGGCCCGAGTATCTTCTCATGGGCTCAGGGTCACCTGCATGTCTCCTTCGGGGAAATGTCCCTCCGTGTCTTCTGTTCATGCACTAAGTGGTTTCTGTGCTTTTTACTGTTGAGTTCTGAGGCCTGCGTACGCGTTCCAGAGACCAGCCCCTTATCCCGAGGCCATGGGCGGACGCCTACACTCTGTGGCTGCTTTGTATCCTCTTATCAGGCCTTTTACAGAGCAAAAGGTTTGGATTTTGATTAAATTCCACTTACCAAGTTTTCTTTTCACAGATGTTTTGGTATCAAGCCTAAGAAATCTCTGCCTGTATTTTGAATTTTTTGTCTCCTGAGTTTTCTGCTACAAGCCTTAAAGTTTGACAGTTTACTTTTAAGTCTGTGCCTGCCGGAGTGGAAGTTTGTATAAGGTGTGAGGCTAAGGCTGAGCTTCATGGGGATTTCCTCCGCGGTCCTGTGGCTTCCGGACACGGAGTTGTCGCACTTCTGTGAGCTCAGCCGGGAAGAGTCGTGTGGGTCTGTCGGTCTCGGAGTTCTCTAGTGCGGTCCGTGTTCCAGCATCCATCCCTCCACAGATGCCGCAGGGTCTGGACTACTGCAGCTTTATAATAAATCTTGAAATCGAGTAGAATGATTTGTCCTGTTTTATTATTCTTTTAAAAACGTGTTTTCGTGATTGAAGTCCTGTTGGCTTTCCATATAAATTTTAGAATGATCATTTTCTATCCACACACACACAAAAATCTTGCTGGCATTTTTTATAGGAATTGCATTACACCTGTAAATCCATCTGCGGACGATTGACGCCTTGAGCGAGTTAAGCCTTCCCGGTCCGTAAGCACAGCATGTCCCCCTCTGCTGATAGCTTCTCTGATTTCAGGCGTCTGCCTCGCGTCGTCTTCAGCCTGTGGACCCTGTAATGGTTTCCTTAAGACTACTTAATGTTTTGGAGCGATTGTAAATGGCAAATACAGACATTTTTATTTCTTCCTTTCCGATCTGTATACTTTGCATTTCCTTGTCTTGCTTTATGGAGCCACATGGTGACTTAAGAGGGCGAGGCCAGGCATTCCTGCCGTACGCCCCCGTATGCCCAGGCTTTGAGAGAAAGCATTCCGGCTTTCACCGTGAAGGCTGCTGGGAAGGGTGTGGTCCCCGGAGAGTCTTCACGAGGAATCCCCTCGGCCCTATTTCTCTGACACCGTTTACCATGAGTGGGTGTTGAATGGTTGGTGGTTCTCCGCATTGACTAATAGGATCATATGAGCTCTAGTGGCCAACAGAGTGCATACTCTCAAGCACCGAGCCGGCCTCAAACACCCGGAGTAAGTCCTACGTGGTGGTGGTGGTGGTGGTGGTGTACTTTTACTTAAGCTTCACTAGATTTTATTTGCTAATATTTTGTTCAGGGTTTCTGTGTCTGTATACCCATGAGATGTTGGGTACTGTTTTCTTTTGTACCACCTTTGTTTTTGATATCGAGCTAAAACTAGCGCTGATTCAGTTTAAGTAGCAGAAACACGGTCAGTTTCATGAACCACGTTAAAAAACTGTCAGGAAATGTCAGCGTCCGTGTCAGGAAGGCTACTCTCTGATGCACCCGTCCACGGGCCGGCTCCCAGTCTAGCCCGGCGCCCTGCCTCCTTCGTGTCTGCATAACCACCACGCCAGGCACATGTCCCGAATGCTTGCTTTAGGGCTGGACGTAGTACGACTGCGCACCCTCCACCCAGTGGGCTGGCCTAGGGACATGCCTCCCGATGGCTGAGGCACAGAGGGTGTGTCCAGCCAACACGCTTTAACCCCAGCATGCTCGATGGGTCTGCTAAGATCATGAGCCAGAGAAAAACCACAGGCCCAGCCACACGGCCAGAAAGCAGACACCCCGCCGAAATGAGAGAAGCTGCACACGGACGTAGCAAAGCGTCAACTACTCCATCCACCACAGTCCTTGACCATTTTAGCGGGAAGAGCGCTCAGCGAGCAGATCTGGGTTCCAGGATGAGGGCTCGTTGCTGCTGGGCTGCCCTTGCTACTTGGCCCTTCAGTGGACTGAAGTGAGAAAGCACATCTTAAAAGTTGGGGATCCTGGGTGGCTCCGTGGGTGAAGCGTCTGTCTGTGGCTTGGGTCACGATTCTGGGCCCTGGGATTGAGTCCTACATCAGGATCTCTGCTCGCCGGGGAACACTCTTTTCCCTCTGCCTCTGCCCGCCACTCCCCTGCTCTGCACACGCGCTCTTTCTATGACAAATAAATTTTTAAAAATCTTTAAAAAAATAAAACATGACTTCACGGCAGTATTTTCAGTGTAAACGTAACATTGACGGTTTTACAGACATTTGTCCGCTTGTATTTTCTCTCTCACATGAAAATCCTTCATTTATAAGAACATTAATAAAATTGCTTCCTTTTACCTTATGCATAAGATGGATTCAAAGTAACAATCCTTTTTAAGAAGATTTTCTTTATTTATTTATTGAGGGAGAGAGCGCGCGAGCGAGCAGGAGTGGGGGAGGGGCAGAAGGAGAGGGAGAGAGAGAACCTCAAGCAGTCTCCGTGCCGAGCAGAGCCAGACTCAGGGCTCGATCCCATGACCCTGAGATCATGACCGGAGCCAAAATCAAGAGTCGGATGCTTAACCGCCTGAGTCCCCCAGGTGCCCCCAAAGTAACAATTCTAATATGATTCCTAACAACAAATCACCACGTGAAGTTTGAGATTTCCTGTAATTCCTTTCGCAAGAGGCGATCCTCCCCTGAGCACGTGTGAGTGTAGAGTAACGCAAGTGCCCAGCCATGAAGAATCGGGAATTAGGGGCACCTGGGTGGCTCAGTGGGTTAAGCCGCTGCCTTCGGCTCAGGTCATGATCTCAGGGTCCTGGGATCGAGCCCCGCATCGGGCTCTCTGCTCAGCAGGGAGCCTGCTTCCTCCTCTCTCTCTGCCTGTCTCTCTGTCTACCTGTGATCTCTGTCTGTCAAATGGATGAATAAAATCTTAAAAAAAAAAAAAAAAAGAACCGGGAATTAAACGTTTTCTCTATGTGGCTACGTTGTCCGTTTGATACGCGGCTGGCTTCACTCGTTAGAGTTTTCAATTTTAGGAATTTTTGTCCTGTTAATTACGTGATATGATTACACGGTCCGCAGCTCGAGGGGGGTTCGGGGCTGAAGGACTGAAGCGCCCCGTCTGCGGGAGGCTCGCTCTTCCCCACCGGTCCCTCCGGGCCACCCTCTGGCCTCGGCTTCTCGGTTTCTGTCGATACGCGTATACGCGCCTGATTCTTGCTTCTCGGCCGTGGTGAGGTGCGTCTTGAGACGTCCCTCCTTCCGCTCGGGAGACTTCCTTGTGTCACGGCAAAAAAGGCCGTGGTGAATGACCTTGAGCACAGCGATTTGGGGCGGGTTCGCCTCGGTGCTCCGCAGCGGGCTGTGGGGCAGCCAGGGGCGGGCAAAGGTAGCTGCTTTGTCTCTCCCAATCTTTAGAATAAAATAGTGTTTTTAACCTGAAGGCATCCTTGGCTGATCTCGCCTGTGTTCGAGGAACTCATCTCTCAAACCTGTTTGAGACAAGGGGTTTGGCCCTTAGTTTTTCCTCGTAGTAGAGCAGGATGTTCTACTCTTCATCCTGAAGCCTCAGAAGGACTCCCTGCGCTCCCGAACCCTCGCTCGCGTGTTTTCACTGTGTCCTTATTCTTCAAGTGTGCTTGAAGGGTGTGCTTGTGCCCCTGTGCGTGGGTGTGCCTGTGAGTGTCCGCATCTGCTTCTGTGCACGTGTGCACTCGTGTGTCTGTGTGCATGCGCCTGTATCTGTGAGTGTGAGCCCCTGTGTGTCGTGTCCATGCTCTAGTGGGGCGGCGCAAGTGGGGGCACGTCTGGTTTTGGGCGATCCCACCTGCTCTCCTCTGTGTCTGTGCGTGTGAGCCCGTGTGTAGGTGTCTGTTCCTGCGTGTGTGTCTCTGCATGTGAGCCCATGTGTGTCATGCCTATGCTCCTCTGTGTATATCTGCGCGTGTGAGCCCATGTGTGTCTGTGTGCACGCTCCTGTGTGTGGGTGAGCCCTTGTGTGTGTGTCTGTTCCTGTGTGTGCATCTGTGTGTGTGAGCCCGTGTGTGTCCTGTCCGTGCTCCCGTGTGTGCATCTGTGTGTGGAGGCTTCATGATTCAAGGGTAACAGGGCGTGAGCAGTGTGTGGTGCCGAGGGGTAGCAGGGACTATACTTTTTCCCATACTCATATTTCGGGTTTTTATCTTTTTAAAAAATGTGTGCCTCTCCCATTAGCATCTCTTAATTTATGAACAAAATAGGGGCAGTGTTACTGACCGCGTGCCGGGGATCCCGAGGACCAGAGATCAAGAAACTCCGTGAACGAGCAGCTCCACCCAGGCTTCTCCACACCTGCTCCAGGTGAGGACAGAGGCGAGTGGCCCCGACTCCCGTGCGCGTAATTCCCTCTGACGGGTCCCTCAGCCCTGGCAGCACCGGCTCCGACACCATCATCATCACCGGCTTCGTCGGCCTTCTTTCTGTGGGAGCTAGCAGGCCGGTGCGGATCAGCTCTGTTTTATACAGCCCAAGGCGTAGGCATGAGTCTCTGCCTGATTCCCACAGGTGCTGACCTCAGCACAGAGAGGTTAGCCAGCACTGCCAGGGCCACACAGCACAGCATATGAACTGACAGCGACAAACAGAAATCGTGAAGACACAAACCCAGGTTGCGGACACTCACACAGCAGTCACCGCCTCTCCCAACAAGACTCACACCTTCGCCTTCCCGCTGCAGCCCCCAGCCTCCCCTGCACCTTGCGGGGCTGGCTGGCTGGCTGGCTGGCTCTCTGCAGCAGGTACCTTCAGTGGTACCAACACCCACACACCCCAGTGGCAGACCCCGCCCTTCCCCATAAAGAGCACAGAAAGCTTTGGGATAGTTACAAACCCACCCCACCAAATCCTGGAGGCCTGCCCGCCCCGCGCTACCGTCCTGCCAGCTCAGGGGGTCGCCAGGGGACGGACCTGGAGTCTCCCTCCTCCAAGGGCCTGGTGTCGAAGCCCCGGGGCTGGACACACTTTTTTCCCTCTGGATTCAAGTTTCTCAGCTTTCAATTCAAAGGCTGGATGTAGAGGACCCCAGAGCATTCGTACAGACTGAGCTGAATTGGCGGCGCAAGTTGGGGGGCGTCTGGTTTCGGGCGATCGCACCTGCTGCCTGCTGTGGGCACCAGGAGACCCTCCGCCCCGCGCCGCTGCTCTTTCCCCCCTAGAGGGCGCCGTAGGACAGGGAGCCGCGGCTCACCGCCCCCGCGGGCAGGTCCCCACCAGGAGGAAAGGAACCTGCTGGCCGAGTCCTCGGGTTTCCCTAATACTGATTTCGGTTTGTCACCTTCGCTTTTGTGACCGAGGAAGCCCCAAGGCTGTGTGAAGTTTTCATACGCATAATGCACACACACGGTGGGATTTACTCTCCACAAACCACGTGACACTGTCATCCGCAATGGGTAGAGCTGGAGTGTCGGGGGCTGAGTGAGAGCCGTCGGAGAGAGACGACCCCGCAGGACCTCACCCGTGCGTGCAGGGTAAGAAACCCAAGAAAGAAGAAAAAAGAAGCAAAAGCAGAGTTGTGGGGGATTTTTAGGGGAGAGGAGGGCAGAGGGAGATCATCTCAAGCAGGCTCCCGGCTGAGCCCAGACCCCAACCTGGGGCTCCGTCCGCAGCCCTGCGAACACGACCTGAGCCGAAACCAAGAGTCGGACGCTCAACCGACTGAACCCCTCAGATGCCCCCAAAACAGACTCTTACCTGTAGAGATGGTCACTGATGGTCACCAGAGGGGAGGTGTTTAGGGGGATGGGGGCACAGGTGCTGGGGACGGAGTGTCCTTACGACGACACTGAGTAATGTATCCGACCCATGCAACTAATATAACACGTGTGTCTATTATACTTGAATTAAAATAAATCAGTAAAAGACCTTTACACTTAAGGGTGCCTGGGTGGCTCAGTTGGTTAAGTGACTGTTCGGCTCAGGTCATGATCCTGGAGGCCAGGGGTCGAGTCCCGCGTCTGGCTCCCTGCTCCACGGGGTGTCTGCTTCTCCTTCCCCTACTGACCCCTCTCTCTCCTCTCTTTCTCTCTCTCTCTCCCTCCCTCTTAAATAAATAAATAAAATCTTTAACAACAACAAAAAAAACTTTTACAATTAAGATTTGTGACATCCTAAGTCACACATCTTGTTAAAATGTGGAGCGCCTGGGTGGCTCAGTGGGTTGTGGCCTCTGCCTTTGGCTCAGGTCATGCATGATCTCAGGGTCCTGGGATCGAGCCCCGCATCGGGCTCTCTACTCAGCAGGGAGCCTGCTTCCTCCTCTCTCTCTCTGCCTGCGTCTCTGCCTACTTGTGATCTGTCAATAAATAAATAAAATCTATTTAAAAATGTGTATCAAATTTTAGGTCAGGCTAATTTTACTCCAAGATGTATTTTGCTTTGTGTCTCTCTTCACGGCTCTGGCTGGGGGGCGTCGTGATGCCGAGTTCGTCTGTGCCGACTCATGGCTCAGAGGCTGCCCCGGGCAGACGGGAGACACGGCGGGTGCTCTCCTGCCAGGTGGCGGGTGCTCCAAGCCCAGGACAGGCTCTGTGCACGGCCCCTCTTTCCCGGGCCCCTTGGGCTCCGGCCCAGAACAGGAGCAGTGACTTTGACAAAAGAGGAAGGCGATGAGCCAGGGAGCGATGGGAAACCAGGAGTCACTGTCTTCCCACGCGCACGGCCCCAGGCTGCTCTGTCGCGCTCACAGAAGCCGAGAGCCGCACCAGGGCCCGTCCACGGCCACCACGAGGACCTTGGTCCTCTCTTGGCTTTCCTATTTCCTGGATTTGGGAGCTTGGCAACAGGAGGGAGAGGGTGTGGGGGGTGGTCGCAGCTAGGGGTGAGGGGGTGGACGCAGCTGGGCAGGGGCAGGGGGGTGTCCCCAGCAGGTGGCCGTCAAAGGCAGGGAAACCAGCCAAGGGGGCCTGGCGAGCCGCAGGAAGACACTTGCTTTGTGATTCTGTCCCTTTGTCCCATCTTGCTGCCACTGGTGCCTGCTGTAATCTTTTCCCGGGGTCAGCGAAATCCTGAGTTTTAATTGAGATACATAATTCATAGACATAATTTCAAAGGGTACAATTCAGTGGGGCTTTCTTTCTTTCTTTCTTTCTTTCTTTCTTTTTTTAGTATATTTGCAAGTAGCACAACAGTCGCCACAATCAAATTGGATCCTTCTCATTGCCCCAAAGGAAGCCCCCAGCCCATTAGCCGCCCCTCCTGATTTCCCCTCCCCTGAGCCCCCGGCAACCACTAAGCCGCTTTCTGTCTCTCCCAGTGCTAGGGGCTGAACTGTGCCCCCCCCCCACAGTTTATCTGTTGACGTCCTGACCCCCGCCCCCTTCCTCAGAATGTGGCAGTGTTTGGAAACAGGGCGTTTAAAGAGGTGATTCGGTTACGAGACCCTGAGGGCAGGCACTACATCGATCTGACTGCTGCCCTTACAAGTGGTGGTGTGGACAGAGACGCCAGGAACGGGCACACTCAGAGAGAAGCCGCGCGATCCAGGAGAAGACGGCCGTCTGCGCGGCACGGAGTGAGGCACCAGAAGAAACCGAGCTGCCCAGGCCTGCTCTGGCACTTCTGCCTCCGGAACGGTGAGAGCAGGAAGGTCTGTCGGCCAAGCCCCCGTCGGCCGCATCTTTCGAGGGCAGCCCTAGCCCACGCATGCGGCAGACCCTCCTGCTCCCGACACCTCCCACGCGTGGAACCAGACGACAGGGCGTCTCGCGTCCGCGGTCTTTCACTTGGCGTCGCGCTCTCGATGGTGATCGGTGTCTACACCTGCGCCAGGAATTTGTTCCTTCTCGTGGCAGGAGAGGAGTCACTGTAGAGAAAGCTGCTGTTCTGGCCCCTGCGTGGCTCCGTCGGTGAAGCGTCTGCCTTCAGGTCAGGTCATGATCCAGGGTCCTGGGGTCGAGTCCCGCGTGGTGTTCCCTGCTCCGCAGGGAACCTGCTTCTCCCTCTGCCCCTCCCCCTCCTCGTGCTTAGTTAAGACGAGAGCAGCGTGGGCCTCTCCTTGACATCATGGGCGTCTGAGAAACGGGGAGATTTGGACACAGACACGCGCGGGGACTCCATGTGGAGAGGAGGCAGAGATCGGGGCAAGGGTGCCAGAGCCCAGGGGCAGCACAGGTGCCAGCAGACCCCCAGAAGCCGGCCAGGGGCCTGGAACAGATCCGCCCCCGAAGGAAGCAGCTGTCCACACCCGGCCCCTGACGTGTGGCCCCAGAACAGTGAGACGGGGCATGTCTGTTGTGGAAGCCCCTCGACCGTGGGACTTGATTACGGCAGCCCCAGGAAGCTGGTGTGACCCCATCTCTGAAATGCAGGCATTTTTACTGATTTCACGGGGGAAACTATTTTAAATATCCTGGGTCAAATTTTGACCTGAGAGTTGGTGCTGTGAAAGCCACTCACCCGAGGAAGGGGAGGTCGGAACTATTCAGTTCCAGGGAAAAGTGAACACGAGGACCTCCCGGGAAGACAACCGCGGGCCACCCGTCAGCTCGCAGGACCGCTGGCCGTGGGGTCAGGCCCACGGACGGCGGGGAGAGCCCAGCCGCCGAGCAGCAGGACGGCCAACGCGGTCAGAGGGGACAGTGGCCGCCGGACCGCCCAGCGTGGAGCGGGCTGCCGAGACCTGCGGGGGGCGCTGGCCGAGCGCAGGCTCCTTCTGACACACCAGCCACCGACCTGCAGGCCTGCGTTCTGTGAGGCGTGTTCAGCAGCGGGTTTGCTACCCGGGATGTTACTACAAGCCGCGAGGGTTTTGTTCGTTTGGGGCCTGCCCGTCTCGGATGCGTCAGACCCCAGCCCATGACGGCGTCCATGGGTCCGTACCACATTGCCGTGGTTAAGGAGAGCCTCGTGTGTCTGGCCATCCACGAAAACTGGCTGGGTGGGGCCCCCACGGGCTAGCGGCTCCCTGTCCACGCAGCAAGCTCACGCCGATGTTCGCTCAGGCCAAGGCCGAGGCCCCGTTCCCGTGTGAGGTCTCTGTCTCCCGCCGGCCTCAGCGGCCCATCTCAGGGGCTAGGCCTTCGGCACCTGCTCCAGGTCTGCTCTACGTCTACACGGAGGCCATCCCGACTTGCCTCTTTCCCCTGGACTCCAGTAGCCCCTTCCCCGATCACCCGTCGGGCATCTGGTCACCTGCTGTCTGACCCCACACCAGGTGTCCATTCCCGGACCACACCTGCTACGGCTTCTGCTCTGTGTCGGCCCTTCCCGCGCCGGCCCCCGGCGCCCCGCCAGCACCCCCACACTCACGTCAGGCTCCTCCCGTCCTCCCCCTCACCCGCCTGGACTCCCTCCAGGACCCATTGTTTCGCTGTTCTCTTCCCACCCTCCGTCCCGTTATCCCTCGCTGACCTTTGCGGGGCAGTCCGACCTGGGTCACCCCACCCCCCACGGTCCCCGGGACAGCAGGGGTGCCGCAACTGCCGGTCAGTGGTATCCGGCCAGACTAGAGCACCTGCTGCCCAGCGAGGCTTCTCGGTCCCAAATCCACTCTACGCATAGGCCAGTTCGAACGTCCTCTCTCCCCGCAAGAGTGCTGACCGCACGCCCTCGGCCTGATAATGTGACTTCACCCCCGTCCTGGGGAAGAGGCTCCGCGACCCCGAGCCTGCCGTCACCTGCTCTGGCACCTGTGCCCTCCTCCACGCCCGCTCCCTGGGACCGCTCCCCGCCTCGCCAGCCTCCGTTCCCGCTGCAGTACTGACCCTCCCTCTGACCCCCCGTAGGCCTCCATCCCCATCCTCACCCTGTATCTTTTCACCCCGTAAACATGCTCAGGTCTCTTCCATGGAGGAAACCAAACAAACGCAGGCCGCCGTCTGGTGCGCCCCGTGGCCGACCTGCACCCCCTTTCCCATGGAGATGCTGCTATCCTGGAGGGCTCCCCGGACACTGCTCCCGCCCGCACGGCTCCCCGTCTCCACCGGCTCGTGCCCGCCCGCCCGCCCGCCCGCAGAAGCCCGCGCCAGAACACCGGCGATCCGCGTGTAGCGAACCCTGCAGACGCCTGCCGGTCTGCATCTCGCCCGCGCACCTCACACCCTCTGCCAACCCCCACACTCTCCCGTGACTCCTGTTCCCTTCGTCCCACAGTCCTCCGTGTCGCCGCCCTCGGGTTTCTCCCCTGACACTCCAGCACATTCTGTCCTCCCGTGCTCAAGCCCCCTGGCACCCCCCGACTCTGTCCCTCCTCCCTGTGTCACGGTCACAGGGTAGGAACTCTCCTCGGGAGTCTCCTGGACTTCCGAAAAGCAGCAGGGTCCCAGCTGACCCTCACCTGCGTGCCCTCCCTTCAGGCACCAGCGCCCTCAGCGACACACGGACTCTGGCTTCCTCATCCCCCTCCCCCGCAGCTGGGACCGACTCTTGTCCCTTCTGCACCCGCACCCCCTGGCATGCGAGCCCCGCCCCCTCCCCACTGGGCCACATTCGCTCAGGGATCACTCGCCTGGATGAATCCAGCCACCGCCAACGTCTAGTCCTCCAGCCTCCAAACCTGTCACCCCCCACGGCCACTGAGCCGTGTCCCCAGACGCTGACCCCATCGGATCACTGCCCTACTCTCCTCGGACAGAGCCCACACACTGCAGTGTGGCCTACAAGAGTCCCTTTGACCTGCATGTATGGCCTCTGGGCCCTCTTCTGAACACTGTCATTCCTTCCTTGCTCCTCACACCTTCTCCGTCCCTGGGATTCTCCTGCTCATGCCCCAGCTTCCTCGGGGACGATGGCAACGGGTTCCCACAGGTGTGCAATGTGCTAGAACACGTGCCCCCCACCGGGACACGGGTGCCATGAATCCGGGCCCCGGTCACAGCCCCCAGCCTAGAAAGGTCCCGTGTTTCTGCTCCAGTTCATTTCTCCTGGGTTATTTTTGTTAGTGAGTTTGGGGCCCTCGTGGGCACATGAGCCCGTCTGCACAAAGCAGTGCACAACGGTCCACACGTGAGGGCCCTGCACAGCAGTGGCTGTGCCCCGCGGTGGGGCGGGCGACAGACACCCGAACAGGGTCCCAGAACTGAGGCACTTTGGGCACTGCTGGCCAGCCACGCTGAACCCCAGCCCCCGCCCCGCTCCTGCCCTGGGGCCGCTGGAGGAGAAGCAGCCCGGAGGGGGCGGAGGTGGGGAGCCAGCCGGGGGAGCGGGGAGACCCCGAGGAAAGCCGGTCTGGTCACGCAGCCCTCGGAGTGCCACGTGCCCCCGGGGGCCTCCTGGAAGGCAGGTCTGGGTCCCACAACATCATTAGGCTCCAGACTTCGCCTCGTCAAGGATGGGCGTGTACACGCACGTGCCCCGGCCAAGCGTGGTCAGCCCGTCCCAAGGCCCAGCAAGGGGGGACACAGGCTCGCGGCGCACAGGAAAGACCAGCTCACCAAGGACACGCACGGACCTGTCCGGCTCCTGCCAGGAAGGCCTGGCTCTGGCTGTCGCCTGGGGGTGGTCTGCCTGTGCGGAACCCAGAGGACAAGAGCGGCTCCAGCCCGCCTCCTGATGCAGCCGCCCTCCCCCTAACATGCCTCTTAATGCCGCCCTACACACCCGCCCGCAGCCAGCTCCTGAGGGGGCCCCCAGCCCGGGCAAGTTCACGACCCACCGGAGACCCTGACCCTCCATCTGGGCGCTGCTGCGGGTTTTCACCGGCGCCCACCTGGGAGGCTCCCGCCGTGGCTCCCGAGTCGCTCCACTGAGGCCAGAGCAAGAGGCACCCCTTGGCAGGACAGCGGCCGGCACCGTGACGGCAGCCCAGCTCCCCTGGACCACTGCAATCTCAGGTCTCTGCCGAGGACGCGAGCCTTTACCTGCGGTCCCTGCGCTTGTCCCTTGCAACTGATGCTCAGATTTTCATCTCACTCCTTACAGGAAAACACTCTTACGTGACGAGGAGGTGCCTGTCAACGGTAGGAGGAGTCCTTGTTGAATGCAGGCGTGGATGCGCTTTGTTTGCTGGTCAGCTTATTTCTGTAAGTCTAGTGCAAAGTATGGAGACTTAAGTCTCTTATTAAAAGGAAAAAAGGTAGAATCATGTTATATTTTCTTTGTTTTCTCTACTTTATTAAATAACTAATCTTTTATAACTTTTTAAAAATTTTTCTTTTTATTTTTAAAAATAATCCCTACACCTAATATGGGGCTCAAACTCATGACCCCGAGATCAAGAGTCACGCGCTCTACTGACCGAGCCAGCCGGGCCCCCAGGTTTTTGTTTTTGTTGTTGTTGTTGTTTTTCTTATCCTTGGTTTTTACTTGATTTATTTATTTTTGGAAGCTCTATTTTTTTCCCTGGAGTGCAGTTGACACACGATGTTACGCTCGTTCCAGGGGCAGGACAGTACAGTGACTCGGCCCGTCTTCCCACTACGCTGCGCTCGGTCTCACGCCGTCTGTCACCACGCAGCTCCGTGACAAAGCCACTCAGTGTGTTTCGTAGGCTCGTGCTCCCGCGACTTTTCCAAAACCATCCGATGTAGGGTGCTGTTTCTCTATGTGACTCGGTACTGAACACTCCTCTTTTCCTTGTAATTAGCTTTTTTGAAAAAAATGTGAGTATGTAATCCATAAGTTCTAAAGGTTAGGAGTTAAATTCATGAAATAGTAAAGTCATCGTTTTACAATAGTGGTTATTGTGCATAGAAATGTTGGAAATGTGTGTGACTCGTGTGTGTGTGTGTGTGTGTGTGTGTGTGTGACTCTTCGAAGCTGCCGTCTGAGAGCGTTTCCGTGCTCGCTTCAACACTTTCTCTTCCGTGGCGTCTGGCTCTGACTCTGAGCTGGGGGATGCCACGAACTTGCAGACTCCCTGGGGGTTTCCGTGGCAGCAGAGTCCAGAGCTCTGAGACCAGGTGTCGGTGCCGACATTCCACTTTCCAAGCCTCTGTAAAGCCAACTTCCTGCCCAAGGCGCTGTCCATGGGACACAGCGCTCCCAGCAGGAGGGAACCACACCACTGAGGTCACTCTCGCACCAAAGGACCCGTGTCCCTGCTGGCGGCACGCTACAGTCCGACCTCAGGGAGGGGATGGCAGCCTTCGACGTGTGCGTGCAGGTGTGAGAGAGGGCATGAGTGGCGGCGTGTGAGTGTGAGAGTGCGTGTGAGGCAGGACGGGACCCCGTGAGAGTGTGAGAGATGGAGTGTGCATGGGAGAAAGTGTGTCTGAGAGAATGAGTGTGGGAAAGTGAAAGGGAATGAGCGTGTGTGTTAGGGGGCCTAAGAGTGTTGGAGAGAGGGTGTGAGTTCATGAGTGTGTGAGAGTGTGACTGTGTGTGAGAGAGTGTGCGTGTGCGTGAGAGTATGTGAGGGAATGAGCGTGAGGGAGTGGGGAAGTGTGAGAGCGTCGCTGTGTCCGAGTGAGTGTGCGAAGGTGGGAGTTGTGAGAAGGCGTGTGAGTGACAGCGTGGGGACAGTGTGTGTGAGGGATGTGAGGATGTAAATGAGAGTGTGAGTGTGGGTGTGCGCGTGACGGAGAGAAGGGGGAGGGAAGAGGGGGAGGGCAGGGGGGGGACGCAAGGGGCGCGTGGGGGGCACATCTCTTGGGTCGGAGCACTTCGGGCTTCTGACTCCCCCCGAGCACCCTCCGGCGCGGGCTTTCCACGACATTCTCCCGCTCCGACCTTGAAAGCTGAGGACACATTCTGGGGTGGCTCCTTGGCTCCATTTCCGGCAGGCGCCCTGTTAACGACCGGTGGCCGGTGGCCGCCGTGGCCAGGCGGCAGGGGAGTGCGGCGGGCGGCGACCTGGAAGGGTCCCCTCTCTTCGTACCCCGCCCCCCGAAAAGTGAGGTCAGTGCCATGCAGCTGCTGCTCGAACTCATTGGAAAGCCTTGTTCTCCCAGAGAAAGCCAGCATTGTTGTCGACTTTGTTTGTTACACCCAAATCCAGCTCTGCTGAGCGGCCCAGCCTTCCCTGTTCTAGAGGGAATCGTCCTCAGTGATGCCGTCCGTCTCTGAGGACTTCTCGGTCCCGTCCCCCTCCACCCCTGCTCTCACAGCAGGGACGGCCAGGCAGGCTCAGACAGACCGACCCCTGCCCCGGCGACGGCCGCGAGCCTGGAAGGGGCGACAGACGCGCGGACAGCCGGGGCGACAGACGCGCGGACAGCCGGGGCATGCAAGTGCATGTCTTGGGGGACGGCGGAGAAGGATCGCGGACGTTCCCACAGACACACTCAGCCTCGGGAGTGAATCGGGGAAAGAGATTAAGTAGGAAACAGAGAAAGGACGAGGGGAGGAGGGAACGGAGGGTGGAGCGAGAACGGGGGAAGCTCAGGACGAGGGTGTTGAGACCTGGAATGAATCTGTGCTTTTACAGTCATGATGCTTCTCTGTAGAGTTTCTTTTCCCCCAGTCAGTAAGGATGCGGCGGCCAAGGCCCGTCCTCACACACCCTGCGGTGCACCCCCCACAGCTCCAAAGTTCATAGCAACAAAGTATAAAAATAGAAGGAAAATATTTAAATCATATAAACTCAATCTGAGAACAAAAACCAAGAGAGACTGAAAGGCATTTCTGGAGACAATTGTTTTTTAAAAGATTTATTTATTTATTTATTTATTTTAGAGAGTGAGAGTGTGAGCAGGGGGAGGGGCAGAGCGTAGAGGGAGAAACTCAAGCAGACTCCCCGCTGAGCATGGGGCGACCCCCACCCCCGACGTCATGATCTGAGCCAAAAGCAGCAGCGACGGCTTGCCAGACAGAGTCCCCCAGAGACAGACACCCCTAGACACACAAAAGCTTTCACACCGTACATAAACTTTCCAAAGTGGAAGAAATGATCCCAGGAATTTCCCCAAATTTTGAGATGAACTGCCTAGGGCTACCGTGAACTCCTAAGCATCTTAACTCTGATCTCTGAAGCTGTGTTAGACCGAGAAGGGAAGGCAGACAGGCTAGCCCAGTGCCCTCAGAGAGGGGCTCCACCAAGGAAAGGCCCTGGCACCTCCGGGTCCAGTCACTCACACGACTTAGAAAGCAAAGCGCTTGCCTACCACTGGCAAGGACGGACCCTGAGCCGACCGCCCCGCGAGCTGCGAGACTTCATGCAAGGACCTTCGCGAGCCACACCTGTCTGTGCCTCTGGCTGTGTCTAGTCCCGCTCCCTGAGCCCAGACTGACCCCCCAGATCTGCACGTGGAATTCTCAGGCTGCGCGGCCCCATCGGTTAGTTCCCGGTCCCTCTGGCTTAACCCCGAAGCTGATGAGGGGAGAAGGCGGACCCCGCGGAGGAACCCAAAGTCGGCCGGAGGCCACCCCTTCCGGCCCAGCAGAGTAACCGGCGCCGCGTCTGCCCCCTCAGCCTGCCCCGGTTCCTGGTTACTCGAGTCAGTGCAGTGGACGTGGCGGCATCTTTTAATGCGATCGAAGAGAGAATGTGACACGCTCTGCGACATCAGCCCTAGAAGAGAGTTCTCCCAGGGAGGGGTGATTGGCGGTTTCATTAAAGGTTTAGTTTCAAATACACACACACGAGGGCAAGTGCGTGTGCTTCTTTCTCTCACGCTGGGGTCTGAAAGCCGCCGCCCTAGAGGGAGAGGAGGGAAGAGCCAGAGGATGGAGGTGCGGGAGAAGACAGCCCGGGAAGGCTGGGCTCGCCCCGGCCTGGGTGCCCGCTGAGCGCGGGACAGGACGCCAGCCAGCCCGCCTGCCCGCTGCCCGCTGCCCGCCCGGGGCCCTCGCTGGAAGAGCGGAGCTGGGGAGGAGGGAGGGCGGCCTCAGCAGCGAGCGGCTCCGGAGGGGGACGACGTGGCTCTTCCAACAATCCATCCCACAGCCTGAAGACGTGGGGGGGGGGGCTCTCCCCTCTCCCCCCTCCCGAAGGCTGATGCTGCTTCCGCAGCAGAAATCAGGGCAGGTGCAGAGCCGCACACGCGGCGTTGCTATGGCAACCTACTAGCTCCCCGGCCTTCCGCGAATGCATTTGTAGGACCTTGTCATTCCCGCCGCGGTGCCTCCAGGAGCCCAGGCTCAGGCCTGACACCACCAAGCCCAGGGAGAAAGGAGCCCCCCCAGGAGCCCCCCCAGGCCCGCAGCTGCGCTGGCAGCTCCCCTATGCCACCCCCGTGCGAGTGATTGACTCTGCCAACAGGCAGGACGCTTGTTCTTAGCTCTTCCTGGGGCTCTGGTCTAGAGGACCGGCGGGGGCCGCGGCCGGCACAGACACAAGTCCCTGTTCCCTCGGTGACCGCCTGAACCCCGTTTCGGGAGGAGGCAGCAGACTCAGGAGGGGCTCCCGGCCCTCAGTGAGGAGCCACGAGGCGGCACACAGGAGGCCGCGGAGGTGACCGCGGCATTGGTGCGAGTGCAGCTCACAGAGAGCACAGAGGGCACTCGGGCTTCTGCTTCCGTCCTGCGTCCTGTCCCGCCGGGAACGTCCTCAGCGGTGCTTGGGGACAGTGGCCAAGGGAAAGGAAATCATGGAAAAAAGCCACACCCTACAGCAAGACCTAGTGTTCTCGAAATCCGTTCTATTTTTATCACCAAATATTTAACCTCTTTTCAGTGAGTTCAAGGGAGTCTTCCGGGCTAGGATGGGAATAATAATCAGGAAATGACCCATCGTAAAAACGGGCAGAGGCGGGATCCGAGAGCGCGCCCCGGCAGGTGCCGCGCCGCAGCCGTCATTGGAGTGAAGGACAGCAAAGCCCCACCGAGATGCCCGCACGCACCCGCGGCAGGAGCTCAGATTCCCCGTGGGACACACGGGCGCGGGCGGGGAGCAGCCCAGGCAAAAGGCAAAAGGCTATTTGACCTCCAGGCCTCACCGTGCGTGAGAAGCCCGCACGGAGCCCCGCCAACCTCCCGTGTCAGAGCGCTGGCTGCAGCACCGTGACATGGGCTCGGGCATGGGGACTGGGACAAAGCCTGGGTGCAGAGACTTTGATTTGGGGCGGCCGCACCCTGCGGAGCCTTTCCAGCCCAGGAGTCGGTGTGCCCGAGGATGAGGGGCTCCTCCCCTCTGGGACACACAAAGCCCCGTGTGACCGGCTGCTACCCTCCCAGTGTGATGCCCCCAGAGAGGACATATCCAGCGTGTCCCGGGACCGCCAGCTGCCTCCCCTCCAAACACTGGGGCCCCGGCCGCTTGCAGCTGGTGCGGGACCCACGCATGTCGCTCAGAAGCTTCTGCCTGGATGTGGTTCACCTTTCCAGAGGACACCATAGTGTCGTACGCAGGCAAGACATCTGCGGGCAGAAAACACAGAGCCTGCCTCTGGGCATCATGTGGCCTTCGTGGAGTTAACTAGGTGTTTCCCAAAGCAGTCAGGGACCAGGGAGATGACGTCCTCCGTGGAGCGCTGGGACCCAGCTCGGGGACCAACCCCGTTGAGCCCACACTTGTCACGCACATGGCCGCCTCCTCTGGGAAGCCAGAGAGCACAATAAGTGCTACGTAAAACCAGTCGTTTTGATCGAAAACAGCCAAGAAGAAATCATAGCCAGGATTAACGGTAGAAACAAAGCGAAGCCTGAGCGGAAGCCTCGGTGTTGTGCAAGCAGCTCCCCTCGGCCGGCTCTCACATCCCACTTGTTGGGATGTGGGCCGAGTCTCCTCGTTATGAAAGGTGCGTGTGGAAGATTCGGCACGTTAACACACGTGCAAGCACCCACAGACTCCCTCGGAGAGGCGAACCTCTGTCCAGGACCTGACGCGCGGCGTGAGCCCAAGGACAGGACGTGACCGCAGGCCCGGCGGAGCGCAGAGTAACTCCGTATCTGTTGGGTCTAATGACCGACCGTGTCGGCGGGTGTTCTGATGTCTAGTTCACTGCAAATGTGATGGCAAACAGGAAAAAACATGACCCTTAGCTGCAGATCCCTGGACCAGCGAAGAAAATAAATGAAATGCTGGGCTGCTCTGTGGAAGCGAGAGTTTGCAGATCATCAGTCGGATCCGTATTTCACTTCTAACACAGCCACGGCTGGAAGGTAAAGCACCGGGAACGGAGGAACAGAGATGGGGCTGCGCTCCCCGCGCAGGGGCGAGGTCCTTCCTGTGGCTCCTCCCCCGAAGGCTCAGCCACAAGCCGGGGAGACAACTTGCCAGGAGCACGAGAGCGGGAGCGGGTCAAGGGCCACTGCCGCTCCCACCGCCCCTCGCAGACCTGCGCCCTCGGATCTCCACCCCAGATCAGGACTTGGAGCCTGATGGATGGACTCCGGAGGGTCTCCCTTGGGTGGGGAGGAGTCTGTGCGGAAGGAGGGGAGCCGGTGTGAGCAGGAGGGCAGCTCTGCTGGCCGGTTGCACTTACTCGGGGTGTCCCCTGCCCATCCTTCCCGGCCCAGCCCGCGGGAGAGCGGCCCCCTCCCTCCGGGCTCAGGCCGGCCCTGGGCCAGCAGGAGCCCCGCAGGACTGCTAAGGGCCATCACGGGGTTTCTCCACGGAGCTTCTCCGTCTGGTTGGAGGGCATGTGTCCTGGGTGAGGAGGGACCCTGACAGGAAGCCTGGCCTGGAGCGGAGAAGACACGGAAGACCCCGGATGGGGTGGAGGGTTCTCGCCGCAGCACAGACACACCAGCCAACGCCCCAGCAGGGCAGGATCGGCTAATCTCTTTGCTGTTTGCATGTGTCCACACTGAACCCACCGGACACAGGGGGCTCGGTTTCGTGCTGATAAAGCACAGCCTGGGAAGTCACGCGACAGAAACGCCCTTGCACTGGGAGCCCAGAGAGGAGCCCCAGCCACGGGCGAGCGAGGAGAAACCCGGCCGAGGGAATGGAAGGCTGGGCCGGGCGGGAGTCGAGTGCGTGCTGGAGTCCTACGGGCCACGGGGGGTGCGGGCCGCGGTGACCTCGGGGTCAGCAGGGGGGAGCAGTGGGGCAGGGGGCGGGCCGGGGGAGCACCCACTCCTCCCTGCCGGGTCCCCAACACACATGCCAGACGGCCAGCCCCGGCTGAGTGGAAACTTCTGAGTGGGAACGGGTTTGCCAGCGGATACGGGCTCTGGGGGCTCCGGTACCAGCTGCACGGGGCTGGGTCTCCCTGGAACGGAGAGCCCGGCCTCCGCTCTGCCGTCACCCCTGCAGAGGGAAAGGGGGGCAGGCAGACGTGCTCGTGCTGGGGGAGGGCCAGGCGGCGGGACACAGCTCGCACCGTGTCCTGGCTGGACATCTGAGGTACAGGCATGGGTCATCCCACGTCCGGAGAATTCTCACACACACACACGCACGCACGCACACACACACACACACACACACACACGCACACACACGCGCGCACGCACGCACACGCACACGCACACACACACACACACACACACAGAAACCGTATAACCTAGCAAGTGCCTTCGTGAACATCTCTGGGATGTCCCTGGAGGTGTGGAGAGGGCAGGGCCCGGGCTCTCAGAGACCAGCGGTCACCCTCACGTGACAAGGAGGGGAAGCAGGAAGAGCGGAGAGAGGGAGAGGCACGGGTTCGGGACTGTGCTCACAGGGAGGAATCCCAGGGCCCCGACACGTGTCTCGTGTCAGTCTCTGGCTCTGCCCTGGAAGACCGTGGCTCTGGGTCTGCAGTGACGGATCGAGCCTCTCGGATCGAGCCGGTGAACCTGGCTGCTGGGGACCGGAGCGCCGGTGTGTGTGCAGTTCTCTCTCCGAGCAGGATGGACAGCAGGACGCTGGAGGACATTCCCACACGGGGTCCCCTGACGGGTCTGTCTGACTGTGTGGGGCTCAGTGGAGCTGCGGTTTGATGGGCATGAGGGGACCGGAAGGCTCCTGAAACTCTCCTCCTAAGGAACAGCTGCTGCTGCAGGAAGGACAGACTGTCCCAAAGGTGAGGTGCCCCCCCCCACGCGCCACAGTTGCCCTTGCCCTAGTGCGGGCTTCTTGGGCTGTTCCTAGGCCACCGGGGGGCTTGTGGGACACATTCCTGACCCCACACTGGGGACTCTGACTCGGCAGGTTGGGGGTGGGATCGTGGACCAGACCGAGCACTTGCCGTCCACCCTGGCTGGACGCGCCGGGAGTGTCTTTAACAACACTGGAGTCCGAGGCCCCACTCCTGGACCGTCCGGCTTGCTCCATCAGGGCAGGACCCCCTCGGGGTTTTCAGAGCGCACGTGCGAGGCTGAGACCCAGCCGTGTAAGGCGGGGCGGGCAAGGGCAGGCCCGGGAGCCGGCCTGGGAGGGAGGAAGGCTGGATGGGGCGGCTAACGGAGCTGCGGAGCTGAGGACCAACACGGCTTTCTCCCCCACAGGAAAGCAGCAGGAGGAAGTGGTCCAGGACCAGCGCTGGGTTCCGGGTTTGGGCACTGAGGGGCGGGCAGCACAACGTTGCCTATGACCAAGGTGGACTGGGTTTGTGGGGGAAAGCGTGGAGTGGCATTGATGCCTTCGGAGACACTGCCTTGGGGGCCCCTGGTCCCGGCGTGCCCGTCACACAGCCTCACAGCCTGACCCAGGAGCCCCCATCCTCGCCGAGAGCCTCAGAGCGCATCTCTTCTCCCAGAACGGAGCCGGCTCTGGGAGGGGCTGGGACAGCACCCGGGGCCCAGTTACCCCCGAACCTCACCTTCCGGGGTCCAGAGCCGGCATACCTCCCCCGTTCAAGGGTGAATTCCAACAGGATGAGGACGAATCTGACTCCTCTTCTGCCACCGGGTCCCCCGGGCATTGGGAGCACGGGGGCATCCGCGTGTGTCCATCCCCTGTGGGAAGGCATTGGCTCCTGCTTCAAGAATGCGAGAGTGTCTAGTGTCTTACAGTGTAAGGGTCGGTGAAGCCCCAAGGATATGGTTCGAAGCTGGGTTTAAACCGTGTGTGCACAGAAGAGGAAGTGAGAGACGCGCTTCCTGGCGGCCCCGCAGCAGGTGCTTGGAGGGGCCGGTGGGCGGAGGAGGCTGAGCCGGCCCTGCAGGCCCCGGGGGGTGGAGCCGAAGGGGAGAGTGAGCAGAGGCAGGACAGAGGAGAGGCCAAGCGGGCTCCAGGGAGCTGAGGGAAGGTCCGCTCCGGCGTGACCTGGGGTAGCCAAAAGGCCCCGCGCGGTGGAGCTTGTCACGCGAGGCCCCAGGAGCTTCCTTCCCCTCACACGCTCGTAGCTCAACGGCCTGGGATCACCAGCAGCAAAGTCCCGGGCAGCGGGGAGCCCAGCTGGGCCGACTGTGCCCATCTGCTCGGGACTGTGCCGCTCTGCTCCCCGGGGCTGGAAAGGCCACTGCGTCTTGCCTCCGTCTCCATCCAGGGACGGGCCTTCTCCCCACGGCCTCCCGACTGGGTCTCGAGGGGCAGGAACACAGGCTGGGGGACCGGCCAACCCCTTGGCTGCCCTCCTCCCCTCACCAGAAAAACCGCATTTCTTCTTGACCTCGGGTGCGGTCTGAGGTCTCCTGCCCTTGCACAGGGCTGACCCCTGCCTGGGGCCTCTGAGGGGGCTTAGTGACTTCCCTGGCCCGGTCTTGGGGCGCCTCCTAGGCCGTGGTAGCTGATTCTGTTCAGACCGCTGCCTCCCTGCTCACCCCAGTTTCTGGTGGTCCACCCCACACACAGCCCATGGGAGCCGGCCGCGACCCTGACGGCAGGGTCCAGAGCTCCCCGAAGGCTCTGTCCCCAGCCCACAGTGGTCAGGAAATGCTGGAATCCCCTACCCCAGCTCCGCAGCTCCTGCTGTCCGTCCACCTGGGGCCCAGGAGCCGCTGAGCCTCACCCTTGGGTTTTCAGGCTGGGCAGGGCACCTCCCCAGGGGAGATCCCCAGAGGAGCTGAGACCCCCACCCTGTACTTACGACCAGACCCAGCTCCGTCGTGGGGCTCCAACACCAGGACACCTACAGCCACCGCCAAAGGAACCTCGCAGTCCCCACCTCCCTGAGCCCGAGACCTTTGTCTTGGGCAGGTGACCAAGCACCACGAGAGGTGTTCAGCCATGTTCTTGGCAAGTTCCCTCCCCAGCATAGGACACCTACGGGCTCCGGGGACCTTTGTAACCGCCCGCCCACAGGCCCAGCTGCAGACTCCCCGGGAGCTCCCCGCTATGTGACCGACGGCCCCATGGGTCCTGAGGGTCTGCACGTGTTACACACGGACATTTCATGTCAGAGGAAGGGGCCATCTGTGGTTCGGGGCTGGAGGGTCCCAGGTCCCCGCCCCAGGAGCACCTGCAGTCTCTAGAGGGCTGGGGGCCAGCATCCCTGCAGGGAAGAAGCGCTCAAAGGGCTAGAACTGAGAGGGGCGCGGGTCCTCCAGCCTTCCCACAGGTGACAGAGATGGCCCAAGTTCACAGGTGGTGACACTCAGGTCACTGGGGCCACAGCTCCGACAAGGGCCAGTTCTAGAAGGACAAAGACCGCGGACACTGCGCCGGGTCTTCTCTCTTCTCCTCCGCCCTTTAACCCCCAGCCTCTTGCATTCTCACCCGGCGCCCGCCGGCCGGCCTCCGGCCACCTCTCGCCAGCTTGGGGGGCCGTGACCGAAGCTTCTCGGGAGGCTGGGCTTCTCGGTGTGGGCGGGACATTCCGCGGTGGGATGACACTCGGGTTTTACAAACATACCGGTTGCAACAGCTGTGACTGTATTAAAATAAGCACGAACACGTCCTCTCGTTCAGAGGAATGGAAAGCGGAAACACGGGCGAACAGTTGTCTGCCTTTTACGATAAAGGCGCTCGACGAAGCCTGGGAGAGTGGCAGGGCCCCGCAGCGTCATCTCAGGCGTCCCTCTGACTGTGGGGGCGGCTCCCTCGTGGTCACACGGCCCAGCCTGCGGCCTTGGAGCCCAATGGGACCAACGGGCAAACCCGGGCACCACCTCCAGCAGGTCTCCCGGCGAGATGAGCGGAGCACAAGGAGGACAGGAGGCCTCCTGGCAGCATCTACACGGTCCCCACCACGGTGTCACTTGGCCCTGTGACCCCAGGCCCTGTCACTGACAAGTGGAGGAGCAGGAGGCTGTCCCCACCCGGTGCTCTCCAGGGGCTGCTCCTTGCCTGGCTCTAGATCCCAGCAACCTCGCGTGTGCATGGAAGCAGGAGGCCGTCGTCCTGGGACCCTGTCTGCACACTCCTGGGACCCTGTCTGCACACTCCTGAGGCCTCATCCTGTCCGCACCCCGGACCAGCCGGAGGCAGCTCGGCTCTGTCGGGTTCTGCCGTGCAGGGCGCTGTGCCCCAGCGCCTCGGGGAAGGTTCACATGCGGGGAAGCCAGAGCAGCTCGCACGGATACTCACGCCAGGATCAACATTTCCCCGGAGCGCCTTGCAGCCCCATCCCCGGGAAGATGTGACGCTCCCTCGGGGCATATATTTGCAAGGTCTTTCCCTAAACAATGAGGAGGAAAGAAACAGAATTCCCATGGATTTTAAGTTCCTGGGCACGTGACATGTTTAAGTAACGGGTCCATGCGGCTGGGGTGCGGGAAGTAAGGTTTTAATCAGGGGTTCCTGACTCTGACCACGGAGCTGGGTTCTGGATTTGTTTTGTTTTTAACAATCTAGGGGCAGCTGGGGTCCAACACAGGAGAGCTCTCAACTCAGCTGAGAAGGAAAAAACCCATTTAATGGTGCTGCCATTTAAAAACCATTTTAATGACAAAAAAAAAAAATTATCAGCAAGAGCGTTTAAGAATGTAATAAATTTCCTTTCTTGCTGAGCCTTTGTCGTGAAAATTGGAGGGGAACCACAATCCACTCTGGTTGTTAGCTTTATTCTTGCAAAATAAATAGAAAAACTCCCAAAGCCAGCAAACAATGTAATGTTTGTTTTTCCCCAGTAGTATTTTACATAATGTGGCTTTACAGGCCAGCCAGGCAATTTTAGGCGATTTTAAATCTCCACTAATTCCCTGGAGAAACAATCAGGCGGGCGTCCAGCCTGGGCCGATCCGGAGTCCCCGGGGCCTCCCAGTGAGGCTGGCCTTTCCGGCTTCTCGGGTCCTGCCACTGGCTCCACGGCCCAGGTGGTCTTTGTTTCCACTCACCCACCGGCCCCAGCGTGACTCCCCCCGCCGCGAGCCCCGTGCCCTGGCGCAGCGCCCGCTGGCGGGGTCCCTGGTCTGGGCATGTCAGGCCTGGGACTCACCGTGGCCCCGTGTCTCCAGCGTTGTCACAACAGAAGCCAGCCGCCCCGGCGACCGACACACACTCTGTGTCCCCAGCCGGGCTCCCTCACTGCTGCTAAGACACCATTCAGTGGCCACTGTTGTACCAAGGGCCACCTGGTGGGGTGGGGTCGGGGTCCACTGCTGCTGGTCCTTGCTGCGTACTTTTTCTTGCTCTGTTTTAGGTTGGACCCCTTCCTCCCAGAAAGCATTTTCTTCTTCCCCTGCACGAACCGCCTACAAACATGCATCCCAGGTCTCTGGTCAGCGCCAGCCCACGGTGTGCCCTGGGGAGGAGCGACTGTGCTGCCGCGGGCCAAGGCACACAGGGTGCGCAGCGCAGCGTGGGGGCTCCGTGTCCCTGAGCTGCAGTGGCCGGCAGCATCGCTCCACTCTTCTCTGGTCAAATGTCCCACCTCCCCCGCCCCCCAACCCCAGCAACATGTGAGGTCACACCACCAGCGCCCTCTGCCCAAGACCCAGACAGACCCCCTTTGGGCGCCTGCAGCCCGCGCACCCTTCCCACAGCCCCTCCTCCACCCCGGACCTCACGGCCTCTCAGAACTTCCCTTTTTGCTCAAGTGGGAGCAGAGTTGGCTTCTATTTCCAGAAACCAGAGAACCCCAATAAATAGATTTTGCTTTCTCTGTTTCTCTACTTAAATGCGTTTGGGGTTGTTGAAAACCAAGGTTAGGAAGTCATTTGTCCTTAACTTCCCAAGTGGACCGAGTCCCCTAGACGGGCCGGTGTGTAGCTCCCCCCGAGACGACGGCGGACGAGCGGCTTCTGAGAACTGAAACCCCTGGGGCGCCCTCACACCCCGCGGGCCGCAGTGGCCGTCTCCAAGCACACCCCAAGCCGTGGGGCCTGCAGAAGCCGTGGCGCGGGAGGTCAGGTGCTGGTGACCAGCGACCAGCGGGATCAAACGCCAAAGCAGCGCTGTTAAAAACCCGCCCTGACCTTCCCAGTGTCCAGGCCCCCCGCCCCCGCCCTTGCACTCTTGCTGGCGAAAGGACATCAACCTGTTGGGCCTCCCTGGTTGCTCCGGGCACGCCCCACAGGTGGGTTTCTGCGGTTCCGGCTCCCTCGATGCCTTGTTGGGAAACCACCAGATGACCGGCTCATCTGTCTGCCTAATACCTTAGGTAAAGATGACAGCAAAGGGTAGGTGAAGAGTGAACAGGGCAAACGTTCCATTATGACCCGGATTGCTAAAGTCCCGAGGTGCTGGGTGGTCCCACCCGACTTTGAACAGCCACCACATATGAGCGGGACAGTGCTAACCAGCGGGCGGAAAGCTGGGGGACGCCCCAGGACCGGCTTCATCCGATTCCCCCGAGATCAGAGGCCGCGTCCTTAACCGCCTGTAGATTTCTCCACGTGCGGGAAGCGGATTACAGTCCGGCGCGCGCAGGAAAGGGAGCTGGCGGTGGAGGGCTGGTTCCCGGAGGGGAAGGCACCTGAGCTCTACAGGCGTGGCAGTGACCTGGGCACAGATGCCTACGGGGCCAGCTATCGGTGGCTGCAAGTCTGGAGACCGCAGAAGTAGCCAGAGGCCACAACGAGCTGAAGGGAGGGCTGGGGACAGGTCCCAGGTGCGGAGCCAGACGCCGTGCAGGACACGAGCCCCCCCCACTGCCCGAGGGCTCCTCCATGAGTACCGGTCCTTTGGGTGGTTTCAGCAGAGAACAGCAGCGTTCCGAAGTAGCGTTAACCACGAGTAGCTGCACGAATAGTGACTTTACGGGAGGGGAAAAAGTCCAAAAGGGGCTTCAAATCTCAACTACAGGGTCAGTATGGGGATCACTCAACTCGTCTGTGAGTGGCGGTCAGGACGAACGGGTCCACGCTGTTTCATCCTGAGAACTCAAGATCAGCTTGAAGACGACCACAGTCATGTTCAGATCCCAGCCGATACTAATGCCAGGGGCGTGAGGCATGAAGCACTTCCGTTTAAATCCGGTTTCTTTGTCTGCTTATAGAAACCCGGAAGACGGGAGCCAAGAGAACATGGATCTTTTGGACCAAGATGATCCAGTGATCACGAGGAGCCTTCCCTTTTCCTTTGCTTCTAGGGGATCATTTACTTTTTAAATTTTAATTTAAATCGTAAATAATTTTAAATAATAATTTAAATTTTACCATTACATAGCCATGAGGTTGTTAAAATGTCACAAGAGATGTAGTGCTTCTATTTATTGTGGTTTATAAAATTTGAAGTTGATTGTAAGATTCTATGAGATACCAAGTTTTTTTTTTTTTAAGGTTTTATTTATTTATTTGAGATGGAGAGGGAACACAAGCAGGGGAATGGGCAGAGGGAGAAGTAGGCTCCCCGCTGAGCAGAGAGCCTGACTCAGGACTTGATCCTGGGACCCCAGGATCATGACTTGAGCCAAAGGCAGACGCTTCACCGACTGAGCCGCCCAGGTGCCCCTCAAGTGTTTCGAGAATGAAAAAATAAATGAGTAATGGTCTGCAATCAGATCTGCACGAATAGAAGAGACTTCTTGAGAGGCCAGAGGGACCTGCGGAAGGCATGGGAGCAGTTTTCTGATCTTTTACAATCTCCCGTGTGTTGGTTTTGATGATGACCTTGAGGTGGAGAGCACAAGTGTCTCCCTTGCCCTTGGCTCATTTCTTGGTGGGTTTTTGTTATTTTAAGTGATTACTATTTGACCAAGAAACTAGAGAATTCTGATTGAAGGCGATCTCTTTCTCATTTGGGGTTTACTCTGCACTGAGGGGCTCCTTACTGGAATGCAGCTGGAAAAGGTCACTAAGGAAGAAGGCGGGAAGGAGCTTTCAGTCCTTAGAGCCGGCCGAGGGGAGATGCCACGCTGGCTGCCAACGGCCGCGTGTGTGACGACCGTCTACTTCTCCCGACGTGACATTACAGGCGACGTGGGTAACGAGCCCTCATGAGCCAGCCTGTCCCTGGACAGCCCAGGCTCGGTGGTTCTGATGAGGGCGTAGCTCTGCATTTCCCTGCGTCCAGGAATGACGTCAAGAGATGACGTGAAGGTGCTCGCAGGTGATGCTTGCTCCTGCCGACGGGCACAGGTGTGGAGCCCTCCTCGTGGAGAGACGGGGCCCAGAGCAGCGACACGGCCCTTGTAACACTCCCATTCCTTTGGAGCCCGACAACCACCAGCCTGCTTGCCTCATCCTTGGGGACCCCAGGGGGTGCACCCTGGGGCCCCTTTGATTCCCATTGAGAAATTCAACCTCTTTTGCTGGACAAGGACACAAGGCTTTTGTCTATCATCAGATGAATATTTTCTTAAATACACTTTTTTAAAAAAAAATTCATTTGTCTTCTTTTTTCTTTTTTTTTTTAATTGCAAAATTCATAGCACAGCATCACAACCAGCAAGAATAATAGTAGCCCTGACGCTGACAGGAGAAGGTTGGAGGAACCCACTCCAGCTTCATCTTGGCTACTTAGCGAGGAGGGCCGTGGGGCACTGGGGACAGGGACTCCTTTTACTTTCTATTTCTGGTATCTTTGGTCACACTGAGCACGTAGAATTTAATAATATGTTTTAAAAAATCTGGAAAAGAGAAGATTAACTAGGGGGCGCCTGGGTGGCTCGGTTGGTTGGGCGTCTGCCTTCAGCTCAGGTCCTGATCCCGGGGTCCTGGGATCGAGCCCCAGGTTGGGCTCCCTGCTCAGTGGGGAGGCTGCCTCTCCCTCTCCTTTTGCCTGCTGCTCCCCCTGCTTGTGCCCCCTCCCTGTCTGTGCTCGCCCTCTCTCTCCCAAATAAATAAATAAAATCTTAAAAAAAAAAAAGAAAGAATTGAAGCCTTAACAATATTTTACTGTGTGAGGCCTGATGAGGCGTGTGTTCTGTCAGGCAGAATGTTCTGTTTCCATCTGTCACGTGTCTGGGATTGTGGAATCATGTGAGACCGTGTCCGGGCGCTTCCAAGATGAGGGGGAAACAGATCGCACCATGTCAGCACGACCCCCTGGAAACCGCTCGCTCATCGTGCAGGGGTATCGAAGAGCAGATCTTCGGAATGGAGCCGGGCCACAGCTCCGGAAAGACGTCTGGCTGTGTCCTCTGAGAGGGCGGCGCCCAAGCACCCGTCCTGGGACGTGCCTGGGAGGGAGTTCGCCAGACCAGGCCGGGGAATCCGTGGTCTCTCGCTTTGCGGAACGAGCCGGCGGCATCAGCCATACCACAGGCCTTAGTCACGTTCTGGAAGCCAGAGGATCCGCGGCTCCGTGGGGAGAGGCGAAGGGTCCCATCAGAGCTGCGGGAGCGGGCGTGTCTCCCTGGGTCAGGGCTCTGAGACACAGCCCGAGGGAGTGAGTCTGGACATTTCCCAAAAGCCTGTCCACGCCAGCAAGGCCAGCGCGGGGCACGGGACGCTTCTGTCCCCACGTCTCCTGGGAACGGGGTCCGAACTATGTCCAGTGTATGTTGGAATAATGATGTAATAGTGTTAATTTGGGTTGGATTCCTTAAAAACAGGCACTGAAGGCATTTCCCACGGCGAAGTATCAGAAGTATTTTAAGCTCTGGAGGGCTGGTCAGACCCACGGGACAGGGACGGGCTGGAGCCGCGGCTGGCCTGTGCCTTCCCAGGAGAGGGGCCTGGGACGGTGGGCCAAGGGGGCAGCCCGGGCACTTCAGAAGCCCACACCCGGGCCCCCCCCCCCCGCCCTGCTCCCATTTCTCCCTCCCTTTCCCTCGGGCAACAGACAGAGCAGGGACAGTGTGACAAGCCCGTGACCGTGTGACAAGCCAGCCCTGTTCCTTCCATTCGCATCCCCCAGCTGCCATTCTCCGACCCCCACACCACCTGTGCAGACGCTCCACGCCTTCCCCTGTCGCCTTGGAACAAAAGAATCCCAACACCTTTCTCCCGAGCACGAGCACGTGGGCCCAACCCTAGGCCTATCGATATCTGTGCTTCAGGGCGAAGGGCGAGTCTTCAGGAACCCACCGGTGCACAGCCCGCTCGCAGTGGGCGGCCGCTCCAGGAGTCGCGGGGTCACGCCACACCCCACCCCAGCCCCGGCCCCAGTCAGCGGCAAACAGCCGCATTCCTGCTCAGAAAGCACCAGGCTCTCAGCCCGCAGACCTCCACGGAATTCAAGGCTCTCCCTGTCTGTGCCCTGCTCCTCTCTCACGAGCTGCGCGGGCAATTCCAGAGCGCAGGACAGCGCGATGACAATACTACCGGGGGGTGGCGGAGCATTACTGACGCGGCCCGTTCTGCCCCTCCGGCAAGTCCGCTCCAAGTCCGCTCACCCATTCTTCCGGCGTGGGGTCCCCTCATGCGGGGCCACACTCACATCGTTTCGACCCCATCTTTGTAAAATTCTGGCACATGCTCCACTGTTCGTGGGAGAGACGGCTCTTCTAGCAGTTGTAGGCTCTTAGCACAGACGGGTGTCCCCGGGGAAGGTGGGGAGCTCGGACACACTCAGGTGGGGATGGAAAGCAGAGCCCGTGGGGGCTGTGGCTGGACGGTGGCCAGGCGCCCGACTCACTGTGCTTCCCACAAGGGTGAGGGGACCTGAGCCACTGTCCTGGGTGCTGGCTCGTGTCTGGGTTGTGGAGGAGAACCGCCCCACCCCCGGCCTCGCCGCTGCAGTCAACCATTCAACGCTGCTGCAGCCCGGAGGGTGAAGCCTGTTTGGGAAGTGGCCAGCGCAGGCCCACAGGCACCGATGTCAGCCTCCCGGGATCCGGAACCCCACCTCCAGTGGTACGGGCATCCCCAGTCCACCCCATCCCTGACCAAAGAGGCCCCCTGAGAGGCTGCTGGGCCCAGGCCCTGGCCAGTGGCAGGTGCCACTGCGAGCGGACATCTGGACCCCACACCCGTCTCCGCTGGCATCTGCCGGGTGGTTGGTTTCATCCCAGTGTCTTCTCAGACAAGCTCTGGGATGGGTTTCTCCTGCTATCGTCACAGCAACCACAGGACCCCATTTCCACCCCTCTGCTGTGTGGCAAACTAGTAAAACACAAGCGGCTTTCTGTGATTCTCATACAATCTTCTCAAACGGAAGGGTGCTGACCCTCGGCTCATGAAGAGGTGAGGTCCGGCAGCAGCCCCGGGCTGTCCTGCATGGACATGCAGAGATGCCGCCCCGAGCACCAGCGGCACACAGCACAGGAAGCGGGGAGGCCACGTCTCTCCCCTGCAAACCCCCTTCCGCAGGCGGTAATGACCAGACATCGGCTCTGAGTCCCAGTGTCACTGGGACCGAGAGGTTGGGGACACATCACCTAGAACCGCTCTTTGTTTACAAGATTGACCAAAGAGTGTTGTCAAAACCGGTGGTGAAGGTACCAGAAATGAAGACTATCCCCTGACTGTTGCCCTGAAAAGGCGAAACAGGTCTGGTCGGCGGTCCTGAACACTGGAGGGCACAGGCCACAGCCTGGCAAGGGGAGAAGCAAACCTGTGGGTCACAGGGGACACAGTGGGCCACAGGGGACACAGTGGGCCACAGGGGACACAGTGGGCCACAGGGGACACAGTGGGCCACAGGGGACACAGTGGGTCACAGGGGACACAGTGGGCCACAGGGGACACAGTGGGCCACAGGGGACACAGTGGGCCACAGGGGACACAGTGGGCCACAGAGGACACAGTGGGCCACAGGGGACACAGTGGGCCACAGGGGACACAGTGGGCCACAGAGGACACAGTGGGTCACAGGGGACACAGTGGGTCACAGGGGACACAGTGGGCCACAGGGGACACAGTGGGCCACAGGGGACACAGTGCGATACTGTGGACAGCAATGGATACTGTGAGACACCGTGTACACTGTGGGACACCTGGAACATCATGGGACACTGTGGGACAAAAGGGGACACTGCAACGCTATGAAACACTGTGGAACATTGTGGGAAACTGGGGACACCATGAGGCTGTGCACGGGGAGGTAGAGATGCCCACTGATGCAGCAGAGACTCCTCTCACTGAACGAGGTCACCATGCCATTCAGGCTCTCCTTGCAAAAAGAAACGATCCTTTCCCACATAGTAGGGACTGTGTGAATCGGGGAATTGTATCTGTTCTTTTGGGAAATAAAAGCAAAATCCTCTTTGCATCCAATCTGATGAAACACATTGCAAAGTCAAAAACACGCATGCCTCAGTCATAAATATCCGCTGTTTTTACCACGCAGCAAAATAGACAGGGATCTCAGACAGGATATTTTCTTGAATAATGAAGAGAAAACCTTGCTCACTGCCTGCTCTGAGCAACACGGTCAACGGGAGGCTGGAGGCTGCGCCTTGCCTTCAGTCCGTGCTCTTGTCTGATTACCATTTTAAAATCTGTAGGATCTGTAGTTATAGCCCCTCTTTAGCTCCTGACCTAAAAAATCTGTGACTTTTTAAAAATTTTTCTTTTTCTCTTGAGTCTTGCTATGGGTTGCGCAATGTAACTAGTCTTTCAAAAGAACCAACTTAAGTCTCTGTTGTTAGTACCCTGGTTTGTTGACTTCTGTTGTGATCTTTATTCATGACGACTTTCAAATCACTGTTCCCCAGAAGCGTCAGGAGGAGTTTCCTCGAAGTCGCACTGTGCATAGTCCTTGCTGTTTGCTTATTGTGTCCGCCCTGGCCCTCGGCTGCTGGCCCCCCTCTGGCCCTCACAGCACTGAGCCTACTCCTTTGCAGGAGGGCTGGGAACCGGAACTCGGGTAGACCGAGGTATGATGCCCGGCTCAACAGCTGGGTCACTGGGAGGTGTCGGTGTGAGTTCTTTACCCTCTTAACTCCTCCTGCACCTGCAAATAGAAGGTGCCGGGGGGTGGGGCACGTGGAGAAAACCTCCTCCAAGAGTCACGACCTCCTCGTGCATACGCACCAAGCAGAAACCGCTATAGCAGCTCAGGCAGGGCGCCTGACAATGCATTGGTTCCAAAGGGCTGGAAGGTCTGGAGGAGCAAAAGGGAGCACAGTGTTCTCCATCCTCAACCTTCTGGTCTGCAGTGCTCCCAGCGCAGGTTGCAACGGAAGGCCGCTGGCGAGAGTCTGGGAGATGCTGACGACGGATGATGGTGGATGGAGGGATGGGGATGAGAGCCGGGACCAGGAGCTGCACATCCTGGGGCTGATGTGGCAGGTGCTGAGCCCTGTCCGCTCTCTGTCCACATCATCTGTCTATCCACCTGTGTACATATGGAGAGTCCTCTCTCAGTTCCAGCTTCTCTTAACAGAGCACCGCTGGCTGGGGGGTTACACAGCAGTCACTTACTCCCCCCGGGGCACAAACCCCCCTTCGATGGAGACTCCTCCCCATGACCTAATCACTGCCCCACAGCTCCTAATACCAACACATCCGTGGTTAGGTCTC
This sequence comes from Mustela nivalis, assembly GCF_964662115.1. NCBI lineage: Eukaryota > Metazoa > Chordata > Mammalia > Carnivora > Mustelidae > Mustela > Mustela nivalis. The sequence goes on along the minus strand of NC_139024.1, from coordinate 2,766,640 downwards.
AACGCGAGAATCCAGGAGAGACACAGACATTCAGCACTCTGTCTCCATTGTCTGTCTGTCTATCGTCTTCCTACCACGCTGAGCTGTTGGCGTGTCCTCATTCCTGCTCTGTTCACTGATGCTTGTCGGTGGAATGACAACCTTCTTGATTTTCACAATATGTCACAAACAAATGAATTCATGAGCCTCGGTCTTCACCCATTCATCCCACACGGTCTCACCCCGTATCCCTCATCACCTGCAAGTTATTGCTCTTTCGCAGCAGCCCCAGTGCTCTGCATCCTGAAGCCTGTCACCTATGACGTAAACACCAAGAAATGAAACAGTGCTTCAGCAACAGAACGGGGGCGAGGGTGTGGGGCATGGACAAGGTTTCCTTTTCCACATCCAGTATCTGGTACCGTGGAAGGGAAACCCTGCCGAACCCCTCAAGGTGACCTCTCGCATGTGTTCAGCATTTTCCGAGCCCCTGTTGGATGTGATCTGAAGCGTATCCTCGAGTCAAGCCCCATCACTTCAAGTGCAGCGGCTCCCATAATTGCTTCTCCAGCAGCATGTGTGTGCGTGTGTGTGTGCACACGCATGTCTGAGCACGTCTGTGTGCATGTGAATCCACGCATGTGTGCACGTGCAAATATGCCTGCGTGCAAAGATGCAGACACAGAAAGGAAAAGGAAGGACATTAGGACTCCCCGCGGGCCCTGCAAGGGGCCCACAGCGCTCTCTCCTCACCTCTTCCTGTGATGGTCTCCCCGACAGAGACAGGTCTATCACTGGGTGCCTTCCAGAAACAACGGGCAGTAACAGTGTCCCAGAAACCGCTGCAGCCCTGGAACATGGCTTTCGGGACCAAGAAACGCAGCCAGGAGGTGCTCAGAAGCAAGGCAGAAAGGAGAGGTGGGCCGAGGAGAGACGGGATGAAGAAGGCAGAAAGGAGCTTGTGTGCGGGTGTGCGTCCGGGAGAGCGCGGGCCGGGCAGCGAAGCCAGGCGCACAGCCCCACAGCGCGGGGCCGAACCCCAGCCACTGCCAACCCGCCCCCTGCACAGCTCCTCCCGCCACCGGGTCCCATCGCGAAAGACCCCATCAGCAGCTCCGAGACAGGAGTTCACACCGAACCAAGCACAGGACAGGGAAAAGAGAGATGGAGGGCAAATCCAACCTTGAAAATGTTGGGTTACCGTCCAGCTGGGGCCCTTCTGACCAGCGGGGCAGATCTCTTCGCCTCCATGTCCTTATGTATAGAAACACAAAAGAGGGACTATTTTTTTTTCATATTTTAATAAAAATTTCTTTTCTTACTTCTTCATGCTTCCCAAAGTTGTGTGTGTGTGTGTGTGTGTGTGTGTGTGTGTGTACACGAACACCTTAGTAGTAGGAGGGAATTGAGATTATCTCATCGTCATATATAAATGATCTTAAAAAGCACCCAAAATCATGGACCGTGTTATGGACTGAGTGACATCACCCCAAAGTCCACATGTTGAAGCCCTAAGCTCCAGCGTGACTGTATTTGGAGCCGAAACCTTAGGAAAGGGGACCGGGGCGGGCCCTGATCCTGTAGGACCGGTGTCCTTCCACGAAGGGGAGGAGACCCCGGAGTCCTCTCTCCGCTGTGTGCAGAGGTCAGGCCATGTGAGCACACGGTGGGGAGGCAGCCGTCTGCGCGCGGAAGGGAGGTCTCGCCAGATGCGGAATTTGCTAGCACGCTGACTTTGGACCTCGAGCCTCCAGAACTGTGAGAACAAACATGCCTGCTGAGACCCCGGTCTGTCTACGATGGCCTGAGCGGATGCCACGGACCCATTGGTGTCCTGAAGAACAACCCAGGGTAAGTGAGACCAAGTGAGACCGGGCCAAGCTCCCAGCAGACGGTCTGCTAAATCGCGCCGGTTCACAGGTGGGTTCGTTCCGTGGGTGGGGGAACCGCGGTACCTAGCTTTGGTCTCAGGTGCCTCCCACCCAGCAGGAACCCATGGAGATCTGCTGAGCAGGTGAGGGAGTATTCTGGGCCCACTGGAGGACTATCCTGCTAAAGCTAAATATTCTGGAAATATCCCTTTGAGTTGGCGTGTAAAATCAGGGGGTCGTGAGGAATATGCCCCCCTCGGAGATGGTTTTCAGCGTCGGGCCGGGTGTCCACGGTCGTCCCCGGACTCCCTCCCCCTCTGGTAACGCTGTGGGGTAGAGAATCAGGGGGCGGCAGGGACTCTGGGATAGGAGGGTCAGACGCACGCCCTCCAGAAGTGGGGTGCCGCGTGCCAGCGCCACAGTTCTCCTGGGTTCTCTGGGCCAAGCCAAAACAGCGACCTTTCACGATTTGGGTCACCATGTCACACTCTCCATCCCGTGACTAACATGTGGCTGGGAAAGGGGTTTGGCCCCTAGAAAAGGAGATTCTGATATTGACATTTGGGGTCTTTTATGACAAAACACAATCGGTAAGATCCCTGAGGACTTACGTCCCAGGACTTCGCCCTTTAGAGCAGTGGTTCCCAAACCCAGGTGCGCACGAACTCCTGCGGACCCCCCTCAGGTCTCCTGAATTCGGGTCTCTTGGTTTGGGGTCCAGATCATCTGTGTCCTGAATTCTTTCCTCAGTGTGTCCGACGTAGTGGTTCTCACAGGCCCTAAGATGCTGAGGCTCCCCAGGCCGCTTAAGGGCCTTGGTCTTCCCTTCTGATGCGGGAAGTGCTGGAAGACAGAACCCCAGAAGACAGAGCTTGACAGCAAGTACAGGCTATCTGGCCTCCCTCAAGCACGGCTAAGAGTATAAAGGGGTCTTTGAGACCCAAAAGTTCAGGAATTCATACATGATTTTCTAAGTTTTCAGCCAGCATTTGATGAACTAAAACTACTTTCTAAAGATTCTCTACCCTTTTCTGCAGGTTCCCACAGAACCCACGTCCACAAGTGGGCATGGTCCTGTGGGGAAAATATGCAACAGGGTATTCCCCGCTGGCTTTTATCAAGAACAAGTATCCGGGGAAGAACACCGTTGCGTCTTCTAGAAACTGCACTGAAGGACGCTGCCCGCTGAGTTGTAAGCAAATATATACACGACACAAAAATCATTTTCTCCAAGCGGAAGTTTGTCTCTTGTAAGGAGTTAGTGTTCTCGTCAAAGGATATTGAAATTATCTGACTTTTAACTATTTTTAATGTTGTCTTGGCTACCAGCTCGGGGGTAAAGTTTGTATTTGGGACATAAATACTAAATAATTTTGAAATTAGAAGGTAAAGTACAACAGACACTTTTCTTTCCTCAGGGAAATCAAAGTGTAGACCCCATCACAGGTATGCACTAAACAGAGAGGAAAACCTCAGAATATTGTAACCAAGGTGGGTTTTGATTTTGCACAGGTAAGGGCCGAGAAGAATGTCTCATGAGTGGTGAGGGGTTTTGAGCTGGTAATAACTCCAGCTGACCTCGAGCTGCTGCCAGCAGGGCTGGTCCCCAGCGCTCTACACATCGCATCATAATCCTTCCCAGCATCTGCCCGTCATCTTACCCCCAGGTTAGGGAAGAGGACACGGAGACGTTTAATGAGACACGGCTGGCACAGGGCAGCCATGGTATAGAAATTCTGTCTTTGACCTTTAACGTGGAGAGCGACGTCCTCCCGGACTGGAGTGGAGAGCTGCCCAGTCTCCAAGCTGGGCATGAGGCTCCTGTCCCAGGCTGCAGGGCCAGCAGCTGTAACTGGACAAGGTGGGGCTCTTCTGAACGGGGCCCCTCCAAGCAGCCTGCCGGTGACAACGGCGTCTGTGCGCCACGGGCGACGCACAGGTGTTCTCACGGCTCACTCTGCACAGACCCGGTTCAGGACTCGCTTTGGCTGAAATTTCCATGCCGAGAAACACAGGAACCAAAGTACGGCTTCGGAGTAAGTTTAATATGAGCAGGTCCCGTAGAGCCACCCGGCAGAACTGGGCACTTTCAGGGAAACCACGAACCTAGAGGTTCTGAGCCTTGCCGTCCCCTTTCCCAGACACAATGGAGGTCGACATAAAAACCTGTCTTACAGTGCTGGGGTATCGCCTCAGTGTGTGGAATGAGGTCACACACGCCCGGTCTCTAGAACGTTACACTTCTGCTTGCCCCGTGGTGTTCCATGTCTCTCACCCCCTCCCTGAAGGCTCAGCCTCTGCGCTGGGGCCCCCTGCCCGCGGCCCCCCGCCCCCTGCTGCAGGACAGCGTGGCCCCGGGAGACCCTGAGGGTAATACCACCACTTCCACAGAGAACATGTTCCCAACCGTCTTCCTCTGTGGACACATTTTATGGCTTTTCCTCTCTGCATACCCAAATATTCCAAAGGCAAACCTCATTTCCCAGGCGATACCACCCTTCCCGGAAATCAAACAGTCCTCGCCACTGTTCACGCCGACCCCTCAGCCTCCCATGGGTGCCACCTACCAGGAAGAAATCCCTTTCCGCAGTAAGAAGGGGCCCGGGAGCGGGCCCGGGATGCACTTCTGAACACAGACGCAGACCATGTTGTCCTGTGCTACGGACGTCTGGGGAGCGATTTGGGAAAGAGCTTGCAGGGGGTCTGCGATGCGACGCAAGGCTAGGGGTCACGGACAGACAGCTTCTCTTTGTTTGTTCCTTTTTTTTTTTTTTTTAGATTATTTATTTATTTATTTATTAGAGAGAGACAGAGAGCATGAGGGAGAGGGAGAAGCAGACCCCCCAGCTGAGCAAGGAGCCCGATGCGGGGCTCGATCCCAGGACCCTGAGATCACAACCTGAGCCGAAGGCAGACACTTCACCGACGGAGTCACCCAGTCGTCCCCCACAGCTTTATTACAGACCCCGGAGGGGAGCAGCAACCAGGGGAGACCACCTCACCCCAAATCCGACCACCGCAGGAATCTCCTCCTGACCAGTTTTAAAGATGTTTCTCAGAAAGAAAACACGAGGCATTGAATTTCTCTTTTATTTGAACATCAAGAAAGTGCAGCACGGGGACTCAGACTTCTCAAAATGTCTGTAAGGTCACGAAGAGACGTCGTGGGTCGCGTGTAGAACCTTTGCTCCTACTGAGGGTCGTCAAACAGACAACCATAAACGTCCCACTCATCTGCGCTGACAGTGAAGAAAGAGGCACAAAAAACGCTTCAACAGATGCCACGGGGGACAGTTCAGTGTCCCACAGCAGCCAGTTGAGAGGCGGAGACGGGGACCCAGAGGCGGAGGGGGGAGAGGGCAGGGAGACAAAGAAGTAAGAGGGACACACAGAGCCACAGTGTGCCGTGACGGCAACAGGAGCCAGGCCACACACACACACACACACACACACACACACACACCCACGGGCAGACGCGGAAAAATGTTTGCAAAAGTCGATTACTTTGGGACAGTCCTTACAGTGTTACTGCAAGGAGCGGAAGGCTCAGGTCTCGGGGACTGGTCTCTGCACTGAGCGCCCCCGGAGCCAGAGGGCGCCTTGTGCGTCCTGACCTCACTCCGAGCCAGCGGGCACTGTCCTCAGCCAGCGCCCCGCCTCCGACACAGTGTCCGCGGGACACATCGCGTCACCCAGGCCAGAGTGCCCCCTGCGCACCCCCTCCCCCGGTGTATTAACACATTCATCTTAAATAAAGGACAATCAAGCTCTTGGCATTCAAGCGGAGTCAGGCAACACGAGCTAGTCAGTGCGAGGCGTTGTTTGGGGCCGACCTCGTCCGGTGGAACTAAATGCTCCATGTTTGACTGGTGCCGAGAGACAGAGAGACTAGAGCAAACATCACAAGAAAAATATAAAATTAGGTTTTTAAAAATGTAAGGCTTCAATACAAGATGTAATTAAGACTTGGCACATTAAAGTCCAAGAAGATAAACACCAGCCACTTAGTAACTTTTACAAAATAAGTCAGAGTGCAGGTAACAGGTTCCTCGTCCGTGACCACCCTTATCTGATGATGACGCGTGGAGGAAACGTCGAGAAATCAGCCTGGAGTTAGCAGAGAAGGCTACGCGGGCTCCTAGATAAAGTTTTACCCTTTATTCCAACAATAAGTAGAAACTTTTTTCAATCACTCTACACCACTCTACGCCCGCGTTACTGATCTTTACACAGTGATTAAAAGTACTGGAAACGTACACACGTACCCCAAACCCCAGCCACCGGCTCCCACTTCCTCCCCTCAGTAAATTGCTTCTCTGACCCGGAACATTCTGTTCTAGGCCGGCACCCGGCGCTTTGCCCGTCCCCCGCTCCCTGGGCTTGGCTGGTCTTTCCGCTGTGCGGAGCCACTCTGAGCAGCACTTCAAGTAAAATCCATGAGTCAGAGCAGAAGCCGAGCCTGGCTCCTGCTCACATCTCGGGCCTTGACACGCTGTCCCTGCTGCTGTGCCTCTGGAGACACATGTGTGTGCGTGCGTGTGTGTGAGCCCTGAGTGCGAGGCCGTGTGAGTAGGCCAGCGTGAGGCGGTGAGGCGGAGAGAGACTGGCGGAGTTCACGAGCGAGCGTTATGGGTGTGGGTGTGTGAGCGTGTGAACGAGGGGCAAGGGTGCACAGCTTGCACTGCGGGCAGGACAGGGGCCTGGATGCGACCTCCGTGTGGACAGAGTCCTTCCCATCCCGGCCCCACTCACCCGCTGCGGTCGCTGCCGGCTTCCCACCCTTCCCCTTCCCAGTTGGAAAGTTAGGTTGACTTGAGTTTCCAAGCCTTCCCGACCCTGCACATGTTTTCCACTTTGGAGAAACAAAAGCATAAATGCAGCAAAATCTTAAACCCGGTTCTGCGGCAGACAGCCACCGTCTGGGCCGCTCCTGCCACGGACACCGGCTCCTCGGACAGGGCACCCAGCGCCCAGCGCCAGCAGAAAGCTCACACCGCTGGCCCAGCCAGAGGGTCTCTGGGACATACAGGAGTCTTAGGGGTGGGGGACCAGAGGCTTTTCCCCTGTGGCTTATCCTCTACCAGCTGAGCCCCAGGGCATTTGGAGGAGCGAGGGGGAGGCCGGAATGCTGCAGAAGGCCAGCTCGGGGAGAGCCGTGGGTGCGCAACACGGGAAGGGGAGGCTGTCCCGGCTGAGGGCAGCGGAAGGGGCTGCGGCGGTCTGGCGAGCCCGTGCCTTACGCTGGCGCTTCGGGCTCCCAGGAGCCAGGAGGTGAGCTGCGCGGGGCCGACGAGGCCGCGCGGGCCCCAGCAGGGCGCCGGGGGGAGCTGTGGGCACCGGGGATGCTGGTCCTGCTCGCGGGGGCCGGGGGGCGGCGGCCGGGGAAGGCCCGGCTTGCGGGCGCGGGCGGTGTCCGCGGCTCCGGGGCGCCCCCGTCCCCGGCTCAGAGCGTGCTCAGGTGCGGCAGCGTGTCCAGGGGCCCCGAGCGGTGGCGCGCGGCGGCCGCCTTCTCCACGCCGCGCAGCCACTCCGTGCACTTGCGGACCAGGCCCTCGTCCGGCCCCGGGGCCTCCTCCTCGTACTCCACGTCGTCGTACTTGTGCCGCTCGTTCAGCAGCGACACGGGCAGCGCGGGCCGCGGGCCGGGGGGCTGCAGGCTGCCGGGGGGCAGCCGGCGGCGGCCGGGGCCCGCGGGCCGGGCGCAGGGGCAGGGGCCGAGCGGGCGGCCGGCGGCGGCCGAGGGCGAGGGCAGCGGCCGGCAGGGGCGCGCCAGCAGCTGCTTGTCCAGGTGGCGCCGCTGGAGCAGCAGGACGGCCTCGGGGGTCAGGCTGAGCGAGACGCGCACGGCGGCGGCGGGCCCTGCGGCTCCCGCGGGGCTGGGGTCGGGGCGCCCGGGCCCGGCCGGGGCGCGCGGAGGGGCCGGGCCGGGGGCGCGCCGGGCCGGCGGCCTCTTCAGGGTGGTCGAGGGCCAGGAGCCGGACAGCAGCCCCTCGGGCCGCTCCGGGGGTCTCCTCCTCTCGGCGGCGGCGGGCGGCGAGGGCGCGGGCGGGGCTCCGGGGGGCGCCACGGGCCTGCGGGGGGCGCCGGGCCTCCGGGGCGGGGCTCGCGCGGCCGGGACCCCCGGGGTCCGGGCGGGCGCCCGCGGCGACGTGGGCGGGAAAGGCATGGCGCGGCCCAGCCGGCGGGTCATCGGCGCCCTGCAAGGAGACGGGCGGCTCTCGGTCAGCGGAGCGCGGGGACCCGGGGCGCCCCCGCGGGTGGCCGGGCCCCGCGCCGCGTGCTCCCGCCGCACCCACCTGCGTCCGGCCGCCGCATCCCCGGCTCGCTCACGTGCCGGCGCGCCCACCCGGGGCCCGTCCGCCGAAGCACCCCTCCGTCCTTGCTTCCCGGCCGGGGCACCCGCCGCCCCGACCGACGGGCGGGCGGGGCAGCCGTGAGCCGCGCGACCCCGGCGAGCGCGGGCACAGCCTGGCCCAGGCCGAGCGGGACGCGGCAGCAGCAGGAGGAGCCGAGCGCCCGGCGGGTGTCACGACCGACTGTTGCGTGCGACCAGACACGGAGCCCGGACAGCGCGGGGCGGGAGCGGCCGGGACTCTGCCCGCCGCCCCCCTCCGGCACCGGTTTTCATCTCCGGGAGGCGGGGAGAGGCCCTGGGAGGGGCGGCTGTGTCTTCAGCCCGAGGCGGAGTCCTCGCCCGTTGGAGGGAAAGTCCTTGACCACCGCCCAGCGCCTATAAGAGGGTGGGAAGCCGAGCCGCGGGGAGACCGGCCAGGCTGGCCGCGCTCTGGTGCGGGTCGGAGGGGGGCGCGCCGCCCGGGGGAAGGTGGTTCACGGGCTCACCGGAGTAGGGCACTTTGTGTCACGTTAATGCCATTGCCAAAAGCAATGCATAGGCAAAATAGTCCAGTTTCAATGATACAATAACGTAGGAAATATTACACATTGAGGGGTTTTTTTTTAAGATTTATTTATTCACAGAGATCACAAGTAGGCGGAGAGGCAGGCAGAGAGAGAGGGGAATCAGGCTCCCCGCTGAGCAGAGAACCCGATATGGGGCTCAATCCCAAGACCCTGAGATCACCACCCGATTGGAAGGCTGAGGCTTAACCCACTGAGCAACCCGGGTGCCCCACATTGAGCTCTTTTAATGAGTGATCATTGTGAGCAAAGGTGTGTATTTATTGCTGTGACAGGTTCGAGATGAAGATGTCTTCACTGTCAACTTCTATCCCAGTCATAGAGACGCGAAGACATCCCCCCGATACTCCGATAGACTAAACTACACAGCAGTGCCTCAAGAGTCAGTTTCATATAAGCAGCGCCTGCGTTCTTAAGGCGGATTATCCACTGATTAGGTACCCAAGACATTTTTTTCCATAGGACATGCTTTTCAGGCCTAACCCAGGAAGATGACCAAGTGTGGGTAGACTCCAAAGGGCCCTGTGCCAACAGTCGCCCCCCAGCATGCTCCCGTCGGACAGCAGAGCAGGGGCTGGCTGGAAGTGTGCAGCCCTCCAAGGAGAAAAGCGAATGCGGAGCACCTGCCATCCTGTCACCCGCCCAGGTCCGACGGGCCGGTAAGCGCCATCGCTGGGGGGAGGACTTCCCCTGGAGGGGAGAGGCAGCACCCCTGAGGGGACTGGGCTCTTCCGACTGCTCAAGCAACCTCAGGACGGTCTTGCTGCTCCCTGCCAGCTGCCTCTGCCACTGCAGCCCTTCAGGCCCGCGGAAACAGGAGGCCAGACAGAGCAGCAGAGCCGGGCTGAGAACCTGGGAAAGCCGCGCATGTCGCCCGCATGGTCACGGGCCGCTGTGGTCACACGACCCCTCACAGTTGACTGGAGAGCCAGGGCCTGTTACCAGTAAGGAAAGCCACGCTAGGACAGGCAGCCAAACAGTAGTCCCGAAGAGAGAATGCTACAGAAGAGCAACCCCAGTCAAGAAATAAGGTCAAACTTGACTGTGATTTCCATGGATTTTGCATAATGTGCCCAGAACCCAACAATGGGCTGTAACTATACATCAACAAGTAAAACCAGAGCACCGGGACCCCGGGGTCGGCTTCTCAGTTTCCCAACCATACCTCTACCAGAGTAGAGACAGAGACTATTATTAGAAGTACTACTAGTAGAAGAGAGACTGCACCAGTCCGTGACTGAAGCCCACAAGTCCGTGCCATCTGGAGGTGAGACAGAAGTTACTTACAAGTACGCTGCTTGATTTGAAAGGTCAGTTCTGCAAAATCAAATACATGTATTGAGAACTGTCCGTATAGTTTACCTATAACATTTAATTTTCCAACATTGATTTGACTTTTCCTTGTTGACACGTTACAGTGGTTTCAGTGCACAACCTGGGGACCCACCAGTCTGTTCTGCTTGGCGCAGGTGCCATCGTCACCAGATGATGCTGTGGCGTTGATCTGATTTCCCCTTTCAAATAAACATAATACTTGTCCACCACGTGGGAGTTACTGATAATTTTTTTCTCCTACTGTTGTATCAGAGTTAAGGAATGTTGCTCTTTTTTATCTAGCTTATCAATTCCTTGGTTTTACTAAGGTGTGTAATACTTCATGCATTATCAGGAAAACTTCAAAAGGAAAACAGATCAATGCTCTGCTTTTCTGAATCACACTCCTTCCCAATACTTCATTTCCAGATTCGGATTCAAGTGATTTTCCTTGATGGGGCAATAAAGAGTCAAACATCTAAATTAAAACTAAATTTGAATTTTGAAACACACAGAACTGATTCCAGTTTTTTAAATGCTAGGGTTTTCCTGGGGATGCCTGGGGGCTCAATTGGTTGAGCATCTGCCTTTGGCTTAGGTCATGGTCCCGGGGTCCTGGGTTCGAGCCCCGTGTTGGGCTCCCTGCTCAGCAGGGAATCTGCTTCTCCCTCTGCTGCTTTCTTGCTTGTGCTCCCTCTTGCTCACGTTCTCTGTCAAATAAATAAATAACATCTTAAAAAAAAAAGTGTTCTCCTAGGAAATAGAAAAATTGGTTGATAACTGAAAATGCCTAAATTTGTTCTTCTCACACTGTCCTGTTCCTGGAGAGGCCCGGGGGGTAGCAAACGCTCAGGAAAGTGTTCAGATGCTACTGACTTAGGAGTCTTGTTCCCCAGTAGTGAGAGAACCATCACTTCTGGACTGCTTCACCTGGACCTCACGGGCCCGAGGGCGGCGGCGGCGGCGGCACACCTGCATTGCACCGCTGCAAAGGGGGTCGCGCAGGAGTGTCCCCACCAGCGCGCAGCCACGGCGAGACCTGCCCCTGCGGTGGGGCCCCGGCGCATGCTCCCCTCGCTGCCGCCAGTGGGACCAACACTCCTCACATGCAGGACCCAAAAGGCTTCTATTTTTATGACCTCTATCTACTGATGTTAACCTTACTAGAAATTTAAGATAAGGCTTCAAAAAAAAATGTGTTATTATTACAGTTCAAAATGACAATAAGCTGGTTATATTAATCATATACCCACTATGTCAGGGGCCTGGCTAGCTCAGCCAGAAGAGCACAAGACTCTTGATTGCAGGATAGTGAGTGTGAGCCCTACCTTGGGTGTAGAGATTACTAAAAATGAATAAATAAACTTAAAAAAAAAAAAACACCCAGGAGCACCTGGGTGGCTCAGTTAGTGAAGCATCTGCCTTCGGCTCAGATCATGATCCCAGGGTCCTGGGTTCAAGTCCCGCATCAGGCTCCCTGCTCGGCGGGGAGTCTGCTTCCCCCCTGCCCCTGCTCCTCCCCCCATTTCTGCACATGTGCTCTCTGATAAATAAATAAAATCTTTAAAAAAACACAACCATTGCATTAACATATTTTTAATGAAAATCACAGAGATGAGGGGTGGGCTGTGCTAGGTTCTTGGCAATCACACGTCCGCGGCCCCAGAACCACACTGTGCGTCTGTGGTAGCAAGAGTTTAAGCACAGTGTCCTGGATCATTACCAAAGTCGACGCTGAGGGTCTCGCGGACCCCCAGGCACTCGGCGTCGCTCCAGCCCCTGCCGTGGGGCACGGGAGCCCTACGCTCCACGTGGCTGGCCACGAAGGTGGCTGGGAAGGCTGTTCTCCTCCGACAGCAAAACTTAATGCTGGGCTCTCTCTCGTCAGCCTGCAAAAAAGTGAAGCAAGTTGTGTGGCCAGAAAACACACCGACCTTCTATTAAAGCTGCTACACTTTAAGCTGACGTCATACCTTTCTCCTGCAGAGCTCAGGCTGTTCAGGTTCACGGAGCGCAGGGCATCGTGGCGGGGTCTCTCCATCTCACAGCGAGCGGGCGGAGCTCACGGGCTACTGGGGCCTGCAGGGGTGAGGCCGAAGGCACCGAGTCAGGCACCCAGGTCGTCACACAGCTCCAAGCTCCACAGCACGAAAGCCCGCAGCGTGGCCAGCAACCCCAGGCGGGCCCGAGGTGCCCAGGGGCCGTGGCGCTGAGCTCTGCTGGCTTCCCGGGAGCTCGCCGCCGAGTTAGCTGCCGCTGCTGTTGCGCGAAGGGCCACAGTGAGACGTGCTCCCTCACCCCACAGACACAGCTTGCTGCCAGCTTCAGTGATTCACGGGAAAGCAGGGACAGGGCCCGAAGCAGGCCAGCCTGGGCAGCGCGCCAGTGAGCGAGGTGGGCAGTGCGGCCGGCGCGGATCACACAGCCGCCCCCACGGGCCTCTGGAGGTGTCGGTCCGCAGCCCAGCAAGGCGGCAGCAGCCACAGCTTCCCAGCGGCTCTGTGAGAGCAGTGGCGCTTGCGATGACCTCCGGACGTTTTCACGGCGGCGGGTACATCAGGAGGTGATCTGGCATTTCAAGAGACGAACAGAGGCACGTTTTGCCTTCGCCTTGCCGACTCTTGGGACAGCCCTTTCCCCAGATCCCCAAAGGACCCCCCTGGCCCCTGACACTTGCAGGGCCCCCTGGCCCTCGGGCTGCAGGTCAGGACACACCCGCCACGGTCGCCGCCCAGATCCAGGAAGTGGCCCGAAGCCCCGTGGTTACAGCAGACTGGCCCGAGCTCACACACATCTCCGGGGGCACCCAGACGCCATCACGTCCAGGGTCTCCGGAGATGTGTGTAAAAGCCTTCCAAACGGACGCCTGCAGCCTCTTCTCCGTCCGTAGCCGGAGCCTCGTGCCCAGCCCCGTGCCCAGCCCCGCTCCCCTGTCTCCCCATCCCCGGAAGGCCCACCGGGCCGAGCAGAGCCTCAGCTTTCCTGTTGCTCCAGCTGGAGGCGACAGAGGGAAGGCCCTAGCCTGTGCGCAGCGACACCGGTGTGCGGCCAGACCCCCGCGCTTGGTCGGTGACGGGGCCACTGACAAGCCCAGCCGGGGGGACCCAGGCTAGCTCGTTCCCCTCCTCCAACACCTCCAACGCCCGCCCTTGGCATTCAACCTCCGCTGTTCCCGCGCAGACCGCCATGTTCCGGGGATCCTGTGAGGGGCCGGCGCAAGCGACGAGCAGAGCAGCACTGAGCTCTGCGACAGCGTGGGCAGCCCGGGAGTCGTGCAGCCCCCAGAGCGCACGTGTGGGCCCGGCCATGACCCGTGGCACAAACTGCTCTTGGGGACGTGGAGCCGGGAGGCGGGGTGTGCTACCCGCCAGCCGCGGACCTGCATGCAAGCTGTGACCAGAGGGAGTGCAGGGTGGGGGTGGGCCCACAGGAGGGGGCCCCTCTCACACACCCCTCCTGAGGATGAGTGTGGGGGAAGCGGCCTGACCGGAGCCCTCCCGTGATCAGTGAGATTCCCCACAACACCCGCCGGCCAGGGCCTGGCCTGCGCTGCACACACCGGTCCCACTCGCCACAGAGGCTCCGAAGCCCACACCATATCCAGCCTCCCCTGGCCGGGGGGATGCCAGGACCAGGCTAGGCCCCTCTAGACACAAGCTGCTCGCCACCAGCGGACGTCGCGGGTTCAGCAAGAGCAGACAGCACACCGGCCGTAGAACACGAGCTCGCCCAGACCCGAGAACACCGGCCTCTGCTGCCACAGGGGCTGGGACGGAAGGCCCACGGAGGGCCACAGGCTTTCTCCTCTGTCCCCGGGCTGCATCCCTGCCCCCAGAGAGACATCTTTACCAGAGCTCGACACTCGGCTCTGGGACCCCTGCGTGGGTGGGCGACACGGGCTTCCCCTGAGTTCTGCATCCCCACGGTTCTACTCGGGCGCTCCGACGGGTGCCTCCCCCTGCCGGCCCAGCCCCGTCCGCTGCCCGCGAAGCATCATGTCAGGGCCTGGCTTGGCTCTTCTGCCTCAGGACACGCACCGTGGTGTGGGCCACCTGGACGGACCCACCTCTCCGGCCCGGGAGGACCCCTCCCTTTGGGCTGGCTGGTAGGTCCCTTTGACCTACCAGCAAAGCGGGATGAAATGTCAGGAAGTCAAAGCACCCCGGTCCCCAAAACAAAGTCCCTGGTGGCACTGAAGTGACAGACATTTCATCCTCCTCGATCTCGGGGCAAGGCTTCCAAGGCGCGCACCAGGGCTGTCCAGGACCCCTCCCGGCCGGCGCCCCGGCCCACCGACCCTCAAGGGCACAGGAGGTCCAGGGCCAGGCTGTGGAGGCGCTCCTGGGGGGATGCTGTCCCCTACACCCTGAACGACACCCTTATCACGGCCTTCGCCACGACACGATGATCGTCTGCAAGTGTGACTCGGGAGCACGAGGACAGAGACAGGATCTTACTCGTGTTTCTACAGAAAAACCGCACGGTGCCGGGACAAAATCAATGTGCCCCCACCTGACACACGATAAATTTCACCCAGAAAATACAATTTTTCCAAGTGTGGGTTTATTTCAAAATTATAAAGATTTATATATTATTTTTTATTACATATAATAAGCAGTTTTTAGTTTAAAGTAAAAACTTTCACATTTAAAAATTTAAAAAAAGAAAAATGTAGGCATTTTTAAAGAGCCAAAAAAGCTTGGAGCATAGGTTTATCCTTAAATATTCACATCTTAAATGCTACTTAGAAAGGATTAAAAAACTCACGAAAAATCATTTACAGTTGGCAATGATTAAAAAGGCCTTATTTGGGGGAAGAACACGTTAATGACACATAATGACTTTCACGTTACATTTAACAGTTGAATCAAACCAGTACACAGAATGGTCTTCACCCGTCGAAGCAGCTGTTTGGGGAAGTGAACAGAACAGCGACTCTCCAATGCTTTCTTCAAAGAGACTGATTTTCAGCTTATGAGAGAAGAACAGCATTTAATTACCGCATCCCTGGTGGGAAAAAAAAGAGAGAAAACAATGTAACAATCGGCCTTAAATAAGACCATGTTGGAGAAAACAGTCCTGCCAAGAGACAAACGCAGGGTCACCTCTTTACACTCGGAGCCGTTAAACATTCCCCAATGAAAACTCTGCGGGGCATCGCCTGAACTCAGGAACCGAATCTTGAAAATAATGTTTCAGGGTCCATCGACTTTAGTTACTCTTTCCTGGCACATACGCTAACCTCAGTATAAAGAAACAAGTGCAAACACCAAAAATAACCTAACAAAAGAATTTTTAAAGAGAAATAATGAAGTGGATTTAAAAAAGCAGAACGTCTGTAGCGACACCTGCAGAATTCTAAAGCAATATTCACGCTGACTCCTTTGCCTTTCACACTTTCTCGCCAAAATGGCTTGTTTCAACTATGACTCGTTTCCATTCGCTGGAAGTCACTCTCTGTATACGGGTTGTTAGAAGCAGGCACCGACGAACCAGGAATTCTGAGCACATTCTGTGTGCGGCCCCCAAAGGCAGGGGTGGCGCGTGGCTTCGAGCGGCCGCGGCTTCGAGCTCAGGCTCACCGGGCGGGACATCGCTTCTAGGCGACCCTTCCCCGAGCGGAGAGGCGGCACCGCAGCTCCCAGCTGGGGTGGCCCGCAGTCCCTCGCTCCACAGCCTGCCCGCCTGGAGTGGACCGTGTCTGCTTGTCCTCCTTGAAAGCCCGCCTCCAGCAGAATCGGCCACCGGAGATGGGGTAAAAATAGAATTTCTACAGTCTCCTTCTTTGTTCACATGAGGCATACAATTTTGCTGTTTCCTATGTAAGCTGTTTCCAGATTTTAGAAAGAAATGAAGCTGTTCCTCAACAGAGTTTTCTTCTGGACTGGTCAGGTGGGAGTTTGTTTTTCTTCCACAACTGAATGAGGACGTTTCCCGGGAGGAATGTAACAAGACGGCGATTCCTCTTGACGCAGCAAGTGTGTTTCTGCCGGCTTAAACGCCTCCGTATCCCATGTCGTCTGCTCACTTTATCTTTAAGGCAGAATTTGTCTTGCTGGTGTCTCTACGTCCCGCGTCCTGAGTGCGTGTGTCATGGAACCATCAGCAATTTCCTACCTGCAAAGGCCCAGGTGGCAAAAACAGCCCCCAGCCGCCTGCTAAACGCGTTCCCAGTGGCCTCACCGTATGGCAGACTTCTACTCATCTTACTTAAAAAATAATTTCTTTGGGGGAAAAAAGTCAAAGTTCACAAAAAAAAAAAAAAACAGCCTTCACATCACATTTTAATTTGCATCTGCTAAATCCGTGTATTTGTGCAGAGACTATTAGAGGACCAGAAGCAGCAGCCTCACCTTGCATATGGGATGTAGGACAGGCTGTACCTGCAAGAAAAGTTCACAGATGTTGAGACCGTCTGCACACCGTTCCTCTGAGAGCCAAGGGACCCTACTGCCACACCACAGAAAATACAGCTACTGATACTGTGCGGCAATCCTCCCAGTAGGACCCCAGACCCCCAGACAGGCAGGAACAGCATTGGCCAGGCAGGAACAGCATCAACCAGGCACGGATTAAAGATGCAAATGACTGTGCCCCACGCCCCACCTCCTGCACTAACCCTTCAGGCCCCTGCTGCCTACTGAAGTCTGAGCTGGGGATACTAGAAATGACCCTGGTTTTGTTTTAGTAAAAACCATAAGATACCTGGGGATAAACTGCATTCTCCCTCAGGGAGTAAGGTCATTAAGTACCACTGAGAAAAACCAACATATTACAGAAAAAGCCACGGAATCTGGCGGAAACCAGCCACGGTTCACGGAAACAGCAAGCCCACAGGTGCAGAAGCGCATGCGGCCCCCGACAGGGCCCCAGGCATCGGTGGAGGGAGACCCGGGGCCAGAGCGGAGACTGCTCGCAGGGGGACGGAAGACAGCCACTCGGGGGGAACGCGCGCACTCTTGGTGAGAGCAGACAATGAGCTCTAGTGAGAAGGGGACGGACTCCAGAAACGCCGGAGTCAGGAAGGACATGGAGGCGTGTGGGGCACGGCTCATCCGATTCGATTCCCCCTGCACCGGGCCCCTGAAGCAGTGGGACTGGGTGCTTGCCTGAGCGGCACGTGAGCAGGGCGCAGGGGTGCCACAGAGGGCACGTGGGAGGCAGCCGGGGACATTTGCGCAGCAGGATCTACAGCTCCTGCAGCGGGCTTCCCGAGCCACCTAAACGTGGATTTTTTTTTT
This sequence comes from Mustela nivalis, assembly GCF_964662115.1. Taxonomy (NCBI): domain Eukaryota; kingdom Metazoa; phylum Chordata; class Mammalia; order Carnivora; family Mustelidae; genus Mustela; species Mustela nivalis. The sequence goes on along the minus strand of NC_139024.1, from coordinate 2,749,317 downwards.
TTTATCCAATAAATACTTGGGGAACTTTTTTTGTGGGGGATTTGCAACCATTTGGAAAACCTCGCAGATGAACCACGTGGCCTAGGAAGCCCTGAATGAGTTACGAAGCAGGCCTGGCTGAGAATGCAGCGCGTAAGACAGAGAACACGGGCTGCTCGGCCTGGAGTCACCAGCAGCCTCTCCGTGGGGGGCTCTGGGCAGTCAAAGCTTACACACAGGTGTTCGACGAGGTGGGGGACCAGCCCCTCAGCCCCGAGGTGAACGGCTGACCGTCCTCACTGATGAGTCCGATGGGACCGCGCCAGGTGTGACAGGTCCCCAGTTAGCAGAAGGAAATCGACTCTGTAAGTACTCAGCCGTATGGCCCAAAGGGAACAGTCACCAGCGTCGTCCAGGGCTGCTCCCAGGACAGCCTCCCTTCTAAGGACTCACATGGCATCGGCATCGCCTACACCCCTCACCGTTTCTCTCCCACGTACCCAGCAGGCAGCAAGCACATCACGGTGTAAGCGAGCCGGCCCGGCAGCCCCACCAAGGTGACCCCCACCCCTCCATAGCCCCAGCTCCGGCCACCGCTGGGCGACCGGCGAGTCCCCAGGGACACAGCACAGATCTCACCCATCTGACCTCGAGGGAGGCCTGGCCTCCAGGGCGCAGCCTTCACCCGGGACAGCCTCCCGACGTCCCCAGGCTCAAAGCCTTGAACAAGCAGCTCATCACCGCTTAGGGAACATTAACGCTCGCACCAGGGAGACTTACCAGGTCATGGACAAGAACTGCAATATGCAGAATAATAAGGCCAGGCCCTTTCTGTGCCACTAGCAACAGCAAAAACAGAGAAAGACAAGTTAAGAGTTTTTAAAAATATTTTTCGCAAGTTCAATTTCTCCCCTTCAAAATGCAGACAATGGCTTCGTTTACTTTAAGTTTTGGTACAACAGTTTTTTGGCATTTTTTTAAGATATTTTTATTTGGGTGCGTGGGTGGCTCCGTTGTTAAGCGTCGGTCTTTGGCTCAGGTCATGATCCTGGGGTCGTGGGATCGAGTCCTGCACGGGTCTCCCTGCTCAGCGGGGAGCCTGCTGCTCCTTCTCCTTCTGACCCTCCCCTTGCTCGAGCTCTCACTTTCTCTCATTCTCTCAACTAAATAAATCTTTATTTTAATTAGATTTAATTTAAATTTAATTAAGTTCAAATTAAAATTAAAATTTAATTAAATTTTAAGATTAAAATTTAATTAAATTTTAAAATCTCTGTTTTAAATTACCTCGGAGTCCCCGAGGTAACTGGGGGGGGGGGGGGCGCATTAGGGCCCCGTGTCCAGGTCGGCCGCACCTCCCCAGCAACAGTCAGGGCCACTGTCCTCGGCGGGGCTTCCGCGCGTCACTCCTGCTCTCGCTCCTGGAGCTCGTTCCGGAAGCAAAGCTGCGCTACTGCAATCTCCCAGAATAACGTAAAATGAACAGTTTCTGCGTTAAAGTGGCCGGTCTCTGGGATTCCTTGTCCATTTGTATTTCTGTGTGTTCACCTCTTTATCGTCCACTGCCTACCAAACAATAGGCGGTTAGACCACCCCTGAGCCAGGCATCAGCGCCCCACATGGGCGTACGAGTACAGGTTAAGAGCGTTCTTTGGCGAAATCGTTGAGAAATGAGGTAGAAGCACTGTCACATAATGCAAGCTTAGTCCTCACATCCCCCAAATTAAAAAGAAAATCAGAACACTTTTGATGGAACAGTCCTAAGGCATATGCTACACTACTCTTCTCTGAGGCGCGCGGTTTCTTGATAGCTCAGAACCACTGCAAATCCCTTCGGGAAGCAGACGGGGCGGGAGGTTCCTACAAGGACGACTCCGAGCGCAAGAAGCGAGCGGGACTGGATGCCGCCGTTTCCTGCTAACAAGGAGCTATCGCCCTGCCTCAGGAGGCACAAGGCTAATTTAACTTCTTGTGCCCCCCCCCTTTTCAAAGTGATGTTCATCTTTTTAAAAATTAATTAAGTCATCTCCACTCCCAACGTGGGGCTCCAACTCATGACCCCGAGATCAAGCGGACGCTCTTCCAACGGAGCGAGCCAAGGGCCCCCTTTCGCCTCCTCCAGCTCATTTGTTTTGGTTTCTCATTAGCTTCAACATCTTGTGACTCAAAACGCACTCCGGCACCCCAGCATCCTCTGCCTCGGGGTGCGGCGCGGCGCAGCCAGCGGGCACAGCAGACGCAGAAAACGCCTCCGGCAGGAGCCTCTCGGGGCCCGGGAGCGGGGAGAGCAGCTGGACCTTCTGCCCTAAAAGCGAGTCTGAACCCCCCTGTCCGCTCTGGACAGCAGGGTCACTGCCTAGTCTAGCCACGAAGCTGACGTTCCCGCACACAATCTTAGGGACCCCCCACCTCTGGGGGTTTTAGACACCAGACCCTGAGCCCCTGGGACGACGGCGTGACGACACAGCCCCGGCGGGGGGAACTTACCCAAAGAGCAGCGCACAGGGTGAATATGAAACAGAGCTAGAGGAAAGGAGAGAAAAACAGCAAGTGAGAGCCCTTCCAAGAGCTGACCTGCACTCGCTGGCGCGCGTCACGAGGCGAGGACCGAACCCAGGACACGGCCGCTCCGGCTGGACGGACTCAGGGCTGAGTCCGGGACTTCCCGTCTGCGCTGCAGCGATCCTGGGCAAACCACCAGCACCGAGTAAGTAGCCACTGATCAAACCAGCAGACGGGACGTTTGAGGACGGAGACCAGCTGCTGGTTTTTCACTTCTTTTAAGTCTTATGTAACTAACATCCCGTGTTCCACCAGCTTCGGGTGTACGGGACAGGGGTTCGACACTGGCACGCACGACTCGGTGCTCATCACGACAGCCCGGCTCTTCATCCCTGGATGACGGCTGTTCTGGCGAGGGCTGACGTCACTGTTTAGTGACAGAGTACTGCGACAGGCACTTAGCACAACTGGGAACACCTGGAAAATTCTACTTTATTTAACTTGACATAAGGCATCTACTGTAACGATTTTCACACCAAAGATGACACCATCACTCCATGTCCCCGTGTCCCTCCAGGAGGCAGAGGAGTGACAGCAACGGTGACAAGCAGGAGGCTGACAGGCACAGGCCTGCGTGACATTGCAGCCCTGACCCTCTGGGTGTTCAATCAGTCGTCTGCTCTCCCCTTCACTTCTCTGCTCTTGAGAATGAGGACGGCGTCCGCCGAGCTGCTCTAGAGCACGATGGCGGGGAGCGGATCAGAGCCTGTCGTGGGCCCGCGTGAGGGGGGCACTGAGAAGACGGGCAGGTGCCAGTCGCCGCGTCACTGTCCGACTTGGCACGAGTTACGTCAGCAGCAAACCTGAGCACGCAGGACACTCGGCTGGAAACGTCATGACTCAGGTCAGCACCCAAGTTACGTCCTGTTAACACTTAATGGTCTCTCCTGGGAAACAGTCTGTGTTTCTGAATGTCTGACAGCCTTCCCCACCTTCTGCTTATCTGCGTCCCGAACGTCACTAAGACGGCTTCCAGGACGGCTTCCAGGAGATCCGGACAAAGCCCATCTCCACAAACCCCGAGTAAAATACAAACGTCTCCCCGTCCAACAGCACTGGCTTCGGTAACCCACACAAAGCTGAAGACTAGTATGCTGCTATGCATGTGAATACAGGAAATGAAAAATAACTGGAAAAATTAGAAAAACGGTAATAAAATACAATGAAGCGGAAGAAGGACATGAATGAAGAGTCCAGCTAAAAAGGATTTTCCTTTCCTCTGCTGCCGAGGTGGGCGAGCCTCCCACGCGTTACGGCGGAAACCGTTCCCTGACCACACATCTGCCAGCAGTAGCTGTTTCAAAGCCTCCTGGCGTTACAAGGACACACGAGCTGATGCTGACCCTAAGTTCAAGAACGTGCTGAAGAGAAATCTTCGAGAGACACAGACAAGCCCATCAGGAGCCGGGCGCTCACTGGAGAGAGGGAGGGACACTTGCATTCCTTGGCCCACGATACCCAAAACATCAGCCAAGAACCCAGAATGCGTGACATGCAAACCTAACCACAAGCCCATGCCTGCCCCGGTTCAAACACAGATCCCGAATTTAAGAGCGAGGACCTGACGGCCACGCACGAGACCCCGCAGGTGATGAACGGCATCCTGAAAGGCACGGCTCAGGCCGCGCTGCTACAACAGTCACACGGGGAAGGGACAGAAGCCACACGACGGCTACCTGGATGAAGCCTAGCGTCCCTGAGAGAAGAGACGAACCGCCTCCGGGGAGCCCTGTGTCCCAGCCACCCCCTCCGAAGAGCACACAGGGGCCTCTGTCATGAGGCGCTCTCCAGGGCTGGGAAAGGACCACCTCCACGTTCAACACTCAGAGCTCCGACAGTAGGTACATGCGGCAGAAAGGAGCACTGCGCAAGTCAGTCGATGTAAGTAACGCTGGACCCTTGACTCCTGAACACACAGCCTGAGGGCAGGGTCATTACGCGCAGTAAGAGAAATTTCAGAGTACGCATGTAAGGAAGCAATCATCTGCCAGATGGTAACGCAAAAACCCCTTCTCTAAGTTGAATTTTCATCATCTACTTACAAGCATAATAATTGTTGCGAGCAATCTCGTTGTCTCAAACATCTTCTTCAGCTGCTTCACGGGTCCCATCAGAAAGCAGGTACTTAAAAAAGAGAACAAAGTACGTACCATTTGAAACAAACAGGAGAACCAAGGCATGAATCTACTACTTCGGCTACATAAACATAAACCCTTTAAACAAAAGACATCTTACGTTGGTTTACTAATAACAATCTCTCACTAAATCAGTTGTATTTTTCCTTAACATTAAAAGAAAACTTTCTTTAAAACCTTAATACTTTATCTTTTTTTAACGAAGCTCTAGGCCCAACAGGGCTTGAACTCGTGGCCCCCAGATCAAGAGTCACATGGTCTACCGACGCAGCCAGGCAGAGGCCCCGGAGAGGAGCCTGACTCGGCGTCCTAGGACCCACCACGGTCTCTCACAAGGTCTCCCGAGGGTGACTTCAGAGCTCCCGCTGAACGCAATGCCGAGGCCGTCCCGTGCCCACAGGTTGTCCACTCCCGATCTGAGCCCATTCAGGCACTGGCCCTCCTCACCCCTGCACGCTACTGACCGGAAAAACACTACACGACCCCCAAATAACGGTCAGGGGGAAGCCCCCAACAGCAACACGACCTAAAACCGCTGAGCTGGGCTCTGCTCCGCTGGGAGCCTGAAGGAGCAGCTCTGCAGGGTCGAGCCCAGAAGACCCCGAGCTCGGCCTCGGCTCACGCAGGTTCGCCTGACTACCTCCGATCCAGAAAACTGCTGAGACAGAGGCCACCTCCGAAAACTCAGTGTACACAAACCCAGAACAACTTCTCCAGCAGACGTCAACACTCCCAAACTGGGCACCGAGATCCTCAGAAGGGGGTTCCCACGCCCCAATCCCACACGATCCGGGCGGGCTGGCGCCCCTCGCCTCTGATCTCCCTGCTCAGCACCACACCCGGAGGACCTCCAGTCCGGCCCCCGCCCTCCGCGACGGCGCTTCCCACGCAGGGACCAGAGTGCAGCCCCAGGAGCCGGGGTCGGGAGGACGGTCTGGTAGAGAGCCTGGCGGTCACCTTACTGGGCACATCACGGGGTGGTGACTCACCCTCTCTGGCCATAAAGCGGGGGTGATAACAGCGCCCACTTCAGACACTGGAGTAGCAGACGGAAGCACTTACTAGTGCCCCGAAGGCTGGCTATTCCCCCGTTCCCACGCCACGACGCCTCTGGCACACGGCACCGAACGAACATCGGTCTCGCGGCTCCAGAAGCCATGCCACTCGGGCGGTGTCTCCTGGAAAGGAACTGGCGCCAGTACAGCAGACCCGGAGGAGCCCGACTTCTGTACGCACCTGGCCAGCGCAGCGAGATTTCCAAAAGTATAAAACACCGCAAACAGCTTTATGCCACCAGGAAGCCACAGCAATCCGGTCCCCTGAAAGTTTTACCATTTTGAAAGTTTTACCATTGTAATAGCATAAAATATAACCACGCTACAGTAAAAATAGTAAGATTATACAATAAACTACAGTTTAAGTAAAAATGGACTAGCTGGGTCTCTACTTACATCATTTTAAAGACAGTTAATTGTCATTGTTATTTGCCAAGCGGACTCTTCTGACTGTTTTGCACGTGAGTACCCACAACTTACCCACAGCGGAACCTTCCCTACACGTGGGCGTGCATCTCACCCTACGTAAAGTAATATTCTTTATACACCGCGAGTTCAAGTTAACACATTTCAATTGCTGGCTCTGCAGCTTTCTACACACACTGATCTTTCTTAAAAAAAATTATTTTCATAACCTGTAACCCTCCACCCCCAGCAAATGCTAATTTCGGCATCTCTGTATTGCCCTCTAGCCCTTTCTGTCCAGTGACCACGGCCCCCTGGACACAGTCTGGCAGCAGCCCGGAGTGCAAGCTGCTCGCTGGAGGACATGGGATTAGCCGGGCCGAGAACAGAAGTCATCGGGCGACAGGAGGCTGTAACTCACCAGGATAGAGAAGAAAATGCCGCATACGAAGCAGATGGCGAACCACTTCAGCCTGGTGTTGAAGCTGAGGGACGAGGCGTCCAGGACCTAAGGAAGGAAGGGGAATCAGTACGCGCCCTCCTGGCACCGTCCACTTCGTGACGTCATGCAGCGGGAGGGCAACACCCGAGCCTGTCCGCCGAATCTGTTTGCTTGTGCCTGCTGCACGTCACGTGAGAAGGCTACGACCCCCCCACCCCCAGGCTGTGAAGGGAGATGTGAGCACGACGTGGGGTGAAGGACGGTCTCGGGGCACCGCTGTTCCCTCTGCCGGTGGGATAACAGGTGTGCCCGTGGCGCTGTGCTCCTGGTTTCAACAGCCCTTACCTGCAGGACAGCAGACACACCCCAACATGGATGAAATGACAGATGTAGGATACATACCATAAAATACTCAATGACTAAAAAAATCAGGAGAAGATGAAACAAGATCACAAGATCAGCAAAATGTGGGGCACTGCTGAGGCTGCGTCCCGGGCACACGGGGCTCACCACGCCACTGTCCCTACCTGAGGCCGTGCAGGAGAGGCCCCCAAGTACAGAGCCTGAGACAGGGGTTCTGATGCTTGAACTGCTCTGGGCACAAACCCCGAGGGGAGTGAGAGGAGCTGAAGGGGAAGGGGAGGGATCATGTGGTTTCAGCTGGTGTTCAGCTCGGGCCTGGGCTGCCAATGCCGCCTGATGCAGGGGGCCGGCCTTCCGGAACCCACCTCCTGCCAGCTGGCCACGGGCTGTCGGCAGAGTGGGGGCGCCTGCAGGAGGGCACGGCTGTGGGCCTGAGGCGGATGCATACACCTGCCTCATGCGGGGGACCTGGGCAGCCACTGGTCGTGTCTGCCACCAGACACATAACTTCCATGTATTATAACAAGTTCACCTAAAACCACCTCAGGAAAGCCCTAGGTACATCCTCAACCATTATTAAAAAATATATATATTTTTAAATGATCATTTATGCTAGAGCAACAGCATTGCTATATGCAAACTGTAACCAAATTACGTGGGCAGAGTGGAAATCACCGGGCACGCCTTCTACAGTAATCCAGACACAGCTGTGGACACACTCAGGTTTCTAATTACACTCAGAACTTATTTCCCAATGAAGCTGAAAAAGTATCAGCTATGGTCATTTCAGAAAACTAGAAATACATATTAAGAAGTTCGTATTTAAAAAAAAGAAGTTTATATCAAAACTTCATTTCTAACTTATATTACCACAGATACTTAAAAATAAGATCATGTGCTTAGAACGTATTTCAAGAATAATGAAGCAAAAACAAAATTTCTTTGCAAAGGCTCAAAAATACCTTTTGCTACATTCCTTACCTCAACCAATTAACCTGGGAATCCTTGCGCAGCATGAAAAGTAGATAAAAATAATTAAAGATTGTAAGTACAACAAATACCACTTAATGCATTTTAAGTGTTTTTAAAATCTGCTTTGATTCACGTTCTCTTTTCCTGCAATGTCAGCTATTTAGAGCAAAACTACTGTTCCGTGTTAAACAAAGAACAGACTTGCCTATGAAAATCTCCAAATGTCACGCATTCTGACCAGGAGGAGGGCCCCTGTCGCGTCTCCACTCCACGGAGCAGCACGGACCCCGCGGACCGCTCACGGTGCAGGAGCCCGCGGCCGGCGCGCCCACGCCAGCCCCCAGGGAAGCCGGACTGGGAACCGGGCAGCGAGAGAGCAGTGACGTGGGAACCAGTTGACAAGTTCAGGTCACCCCACCGTTCCCAAGCTCACTGCCGGTTTTCGAGAGCCAGTTGGTGCTTCTCTCGGACTGCTCACGTACGGACTTGTAGGTGTCCCCCTTATTACCATCTTCCAAGTGATGATCGCCAAAAGGCAACAAGTTATTTCCATTTGTAAAAACGCAATATTCAACCCACAAGCAAATGACTCGCCTTGTGGTTTGCCTGCTGTCCAGGACACAGAAACAAACCAGATTCCCTACCTCGCGCCGGGAAGAGCGCGCCGCGCCAGAACGGAGCCCGAGGAGCCCGGACGGCCTGCCCCCTGCAGCAGAAGCATTTGGGTGCGCCTTTCTGGCCCAAGCACCGTCAGGAACGAGCCCAGCAAAACTGTGCTGACTTCGTAAAGGTCATCTTGGAGAAGAAATACGCATGGACGCAGGCACCAAGGACTCATTTGTTATCAAGGCAGAGGCAGCGGGTGCCTGGCTAGCTCCGTCCATTAAACGTCTGACTTCTGCTTTGGGCTCAGGTCCTGATCTCAGGGTCGCAGGATCGAGCCCCACGCCGGGCTCTGCGCTAGCGGGGAGTCTGCCGAGACTTTCTTCCCCTGCCTCGGCCCCTCCCCCTGCTCACTTACTCACTCTCAAAATAAATAAAAATCTTCAAAAGTAACTAGAGGCTGCCTGGGTAGCTCAGCTGGTTTAACATCTGCCTTCGGCTCAGGTCATGACCCCACAGGGTCCTGGGATCAAGTCTCGCATTGGATTCCCTGCTTAGCGGGGAGCCTGCTGCTTCTCCCTCTGCCTGCCACTCCCCCTGCTTATGCTCTCTCAAATAAGTAATAAAATCTTGAAAATAAATAAGTAAAAACAAGTAGAAAAACTAAACAAAGGAAGAGGAAGCAAAAAGCAAGCCTCCGGTCAGCAGGAGACCCTGCCCTTCTCCGGCGCCCTCTCCCTGCTGCCGTGAGCGGCACTCCCGGGGAGCCAGAACACCACTGATGAAAAAAATATTAGTTAGAAAACATCTCCGCAGCAGCAGCAGCAGCAGCATTACGAACGAGAGAATGACCCCGCGGCCCGGCGGACACTCGCGTCTCTCCTAGAGCCGGAGAAGCCAGGAGAGCCCCCGATCACACGGCGGCAGCTGTCTCGGCCGAGCCTTGCTCCGCAGCCGCCAGCACTTGGATAGCGGGAACGTGGTGGGCCTTCAGCTACCGAACACCACGACCGCAGTCCTCACTCAACGGGACGACGGCGTCGAGAGAGGTAATGACCAGCGACCAGGAGCTCCGGGAGCAGGTGCGCAGAGACGCTCTCCCGCGGGACGGTCGCCCCACCACATCGGTGCCCGGCTGACTCGGTGTCCTCTGTGACCCGCAGGCCCTCCTCCCTCCCGTCCCCTACTGCTCTCCTGTCAGGTGCTCTCACTTGCGACCTCCGAAGACAGGTCCTACCCCAGGTCCTGGCAGAGTCTTGGATGACTCCAACACCCACACGGACAGCCCGGCCTTCTGCTCCTCGTCCCTCATCTCCACGGGCTCTGCCGTCCACCACACGCAGTGACGCGGGCCACTCACACTCCCCGAAATCACCCCACGCCCAAACTTCGAGCTGCTGCTCTTGGGCCTTGATGTCCCCCTGGTGGCACGCGGATCCAACGGCTCGTGCCTGGACTGCCCTGCGGCCTCGGGGTCCCCGCACCCAGGCCACCGGTCCTCCTCCTCTCCTTTCGGCTGACACACAAGCTCATCAACGCAGACATGTAGACCCCCTCTGCTGCATCCACCTGACCCAACGCCACGACGCGAGCCCGCGTCCTCTTCCTCTGGCCGGTCCGGCGGCAGCACGGGGGATCATAACCAGCTCATCGCCACCTCCCCGCAGGCCCTGACGACGCTTGCCTGGCGACCCGCCACGGGGGACCAACCGGCACCGGCAGGCACCCGCCTTCTTCCTCCACAGCCCATGAGCTATTTCAAACCTCCGGGCGTAGCCCTGACAGTCTCTGTGCACGCAGCGTCCCTCCTCCGCCCCGAAAACACAGACCCGTGATGTGGCCGTGCCCACGGCTCACTTCCAGCAAACCCTGAGCCCCGCACAAGCCCCTCTGCCCTTCCTTCCCGCGCATGTCCGCAGAGGGGCTGAGCTCAGTGCGCCCTAGAGCCCAGCCCCCCGACCTTCTCAGGGAACACGCAGTATCCCCTACTCTGCCGTCTCCAGAGTGACCCCCATTCTCTCCCTGAGACCGCCCCCACCAACCTGTCCGCGCCATCACGCCTCTTCCAGCTTAAAGAAAAAGCTCACTTGATTTCAGCCTCGGGCCTCTGCTCACTCATCCTCAGCAAACACTGCGGTGCTCCTGGGGCCTGTCCTCGGGGCTGAGTCGTCCGGCCCTCTGCGCGCCCTCCTCCCTGACTCAGGCTCCATCAACTTGCCCGACCCTTGGGTGGGGGGCTCCCCCGACAGGAAGCGCACCGCCAACTGGGGCCCAGAGCCCGGGGGCAAACGGCACAGAGGGAAGCCAGCCCCCCTCGCGTCCAGCCTCTTGCTCCTCCGGCCACGGAAAGCAGTCCGAGGCACAATCGGCCCTGCCATTTTGGCCGACTGCTTGTTTTCTCTTAAAATTTTACTGACTTCCTTATTGAGAGAAAGCGAGAGAGCACGAGTGGGCACACAAGCAGGGGGAAGGGCAGAGGGAAAAATCACAGGCAGACGTCCTGCGGAGCAGGGAGCCCAACACGGGGCTCGAACCCAACATCCCAGGACCCTAACATGAGCCTAAGTCAGACGCTTAACAGACTGAGCCACCTGGGCGCCCCAACCCGTCGCTTTAATCGGCTGCTCTGACCCTGACTGCCGGCAGCTGAGTGGGACGCTGGTGACACAGCTGCGAGCGTGGTAAGGTGACTGTCCTCACACCGGTGAATCCCCAATTCTAGCACCTCGGGGGCCATGTGTGCACAGGGAGGACTTCAGCAGTCCGAGCGTGGAGGGCAGGGCGGGAGGGGCCCCCGAAGCTGGATCTGGAGGCTTGCTAAAGGCCTCTGCGGAGGTGCCTCGGAGAGACAGCCGACAGAAGTGGGGCCATCAGAGGGACAGCGCCCTCTCCTCCCGTGACACCAATCTCCCCTCAGGTTCCTCGGTTCCTCTCACACTCCAGAAACTGCCTGGTCACCCTTGTCGGATCCCGGCGAGAAAGAGCGCACCCAGGTTAAAGCCCAGTAGGCAAACCTTGGGAGCCAGGTTAGGGCAGCCCAGAAAAGAGAAACGGCTAAGGCGGAGGCAGCTGAGCAGAGCGTGGTTGTCCCGGGGGGACAGGGGTTGAGGCGGGGAGGCATGCAGAGGGCTGCGGTGCCTCGAGCAGAGTCTGGACCTTACACCAAGGGCTCCGGGAAGCCACGTGACGGATCTAGATCCTTCCACACCCGGCTCCTTCTCTCCCTCCTTCCATCTTCCCAGACACCTCACAAGGAGAGACCCTCCAACTCGCTGTTCTGCCTCTTCCCTGACCGCCAAGTCCCCAGAGCGGGATGGAGCAGTCCCAGATCTCAGATGCATCTGGCCACCACCGTCTCCCACCTCCCCTGCTGCCCTGAGCCAACCCGTCCAGGCCTCGAAACCCTACCTCGTGTATGTCCTGCCACACTCGTAGGATGTCATCTGAAGGCCACCAGCAAGCTCCCTACATCCTCACTCTCTGCCCTGACAGGTCCCCACCTCCCCTCTCTGCACTCCGGTCGCCCCTGCACTCTCGGAGCCGGGCCGATCTTCTTAGGCGCACGCGTCCTGACCGCTGGGGACAGGAAGTGGCCCCTCACCGCTGTTTCCCATCCGTTCCTCGGCCCCAGAAATAGCTGCCTCCAGGACCCTGCCATCACACCAGGCCCCCTGCGACTCCCCTCGCTGCGGTCAGCACCATCCCCTAGGTCAGCGCCTTCGCCGCCCCCTCCCAGATCACGCGTCTTGCTCTTCCAAGGCTTTGCGTCCGGCTCACTCGCATCCCTCCACTCCGGTCTACCTGTAGGTCGTTTCGCCACTGGAGGAAGAAGCCGTCTAAACGACAGGACTCCTGGCTCCTCACCCTCTGTCCTCGGGCGATCTCCGCACCGTCCACCAGCCACCAAGCCCCTTATCTACAGCAAGACATGCGCCACCATCTCAACACCCTCCACGATCTCGGTTTCAAGCATCCCCCTTTGCGACCACCACCTCCTACCCTCCTGCATGCCTAGTTACCCACCCCACCGATGTCACCACGCACTCACTCTCCCTCCGCACCCCCGCACCCCTGCTGCCCTCCTATAATCACTCCTGCGTATATCCTCAACTTCTTTGCCCTCTGCCCCCTCATGCAGTCACTGGGTGGCATCCAAACCCTGGTTAAATCCAACTCTGCCAGCCCTGCCTGCACTCCTGCCGAGCAGGACCCCCACCCCAAGGTCAGGACCATTACCCACACTGGGGCTCTGTGCTGCCAACAGTCCCGCGGCTGCCCCAGTCCATCCACTCCCCTGCCTATTCTCTCAAACTACCTTCGCACGTTCTTCCTGAACTTCAACGCTCACCCCCCACCCAAACTTCCACCTGGCAACTTCACGTCCCATTTCAGGGAGGACAGAATCCTCTCGTGCTCCAAGGACAGGATCTGCAGCCGCGTGCTCTCTCCCCGCTCCTCCCACGGGTCCACAGGCCCCCGCCATCCACCTGCCCAAGCATGGCCAGCCCTTCTCGGGTGCAGCCGACCCCCTCTGCGGGGATCTTCCCAACCGCCCCTGGACGGCCCTCCAGCCAAGATCCCCCCTCCTGCCTGCACCACCAGCCTCCCGTTTTCTGGGCTACTCTCAACAGCCTTCTCCCCTCCGGACTGTGGGCTCAACAAAAGGGACACTCTCCCCTTCACGTACCCCAGGCTTCGAGCTGCTCCGTGCAACAGAACTTCCTGCAATGAAACGTCCCACTCGTGTCCCGTCCTATGCAGCAACCATGAACACACGTGCCTGCCGGACACCTGAGATGCGGCTGGTGTGACCAAGAAAGGAATTTCGAATCTTACTTTCGATGAGTTTAAAGGGTAAGCGGCCGCACGCGCTCCGACGCTGCCCTGGAGAGCGCGACCCAGCGAGTCGGGAGCTGCGGGGCCGTCTCCGCCCGCACGGGCGCCTCTCCCATCCTATTAGCGGACCCTGCGGGACCACGACCACCCGCGCGACCGCTCCCCCCGGCCCCGAAAGCAGTTCCTGTCGTGCAGCTGGGCCCTCCCCGGCGGCCCGAGAAGCGCTGGGTGTAAACAGGACCCCGGAGCGGCCGCGGGGAGGGGCGCGTCCGGGCCTCCGCAAGCCCGTTGCTCAGCGCTCCGCTCCGGGGCCGCCAGGAGAGCGCCGTCGGCGGCACACGCGGGCAGGCTCCGGCCCCGCGGCCGTCGGCTTCCCCCGCGGGAGCGAGGACGCTCGGCCGCGCCTCGGGGGAAGGGCACTGGGGCGAAGCGGCTGCTCGGCGCGGAACCCTCTGCCGGGGCTGCGAGCCCGAGCAGCCTCCGCTTCGCCCGGGACCCCCGCCCCCGCCCCGTCTCCGACAGGCCCTGCGGCGCCGCCGTCCCCCCGCGCGCCGCGACCCGGAGCCCGGACGCCGGCCTCCCGCGGCAGAGCCCGGCGCCGCGCAGAGCCCCCGGGAGAGCCCCGGGGCCCCGAGGGCCGGAGGCCGACGCGGGGTGCGGCGGGGGCTTCTGCGGACCCCACGGAGACCCGGAGCGCCCCAGCGTCCCCCGGGGGGCGCGCACACGGGCGCGCGCCCCGCCCGGCCCCGCCGCGGCCGCTACCTGCGCCGTCAGGCCCTGCTCCTCGTCGTCCTGGCCGCTCAGGACCCGCCGCAGCTTCTCCATGGCGCTGCTCCCCGCGCACTGGCGGCCCAGCTCGCTGGACCCCGCGCCCTCCCGGAACCCGGAACCCGGCGCCCCACGTGACCGGACATCCGGGACGCCGCTTCCGGCGCCTCCCAGCAGCGCGCGCCTGCGCGTCGGGACCCCGCCGGCCGGGCCGGAGTCTGCGCGGTCAGGCTCTGCGCGGCGGGCCGCGGGCGTCGGGCTCTCGCTGCTGCGGGCGTCCTCTCCCCCGGGTCGGGACGCTCCGCTGATGCCGTAGGACGAACGCAGGTCCTCGGGCGTGGGCTCCACGCTCAGTGCCGCAGACTCGAGGCCAGTGCTCCAGACCCGAGCCCCACAGTGCGGCCCCGGCACCCAGTACGGCAGACCCGGCACGCGGTACTGCAGGACCAGCACCCGGTGCTGCAGGACCAGCACCCGGTACTGTAGCTCCAGCACCCACTACGGCAGACCCAGCACCCGGTACGGCAGACCCAGCACGCGGTACTGCAGGACCAGCACCCGGTACTGCAGCCCCAGCACCCGGTACTGCAGCTCCAGCACCCGGTACTGCAGACCCGCCACGCGGTACTGCAGGACCAGCACCCAGTGCTGAAGCCCCAGCACCCGGTGCTGCAGGACCAGCACCCAGGACTGCAGCTCCAGCACCCGGTACTGCAGCCCCAGCACCCAGTACGGCAGACCCGGCACGCGGTACTGCAGGACCAGCACCCAGTGCTGAAGCCCCAGCACCCGGTGCTGCAGGACCAGCACCCGGGACTGCAGGCCCGGCACCCAGTACGGCAGACCCGGCACGCGGTACTGCAGGCCCAGCTCCTGGTACTGCAGGCCCAGCTCCTGGTACTGCAGCCCCAGCACCCGGTACTGCAGCTCCAGCACCCGGGACTGCAGACCCAAGGTCCAGTACTTCAGGCCAACATCCAGTGTTGCAGGCCGGGGGGCCCAGGGCAGGCCTGGCGCCAGAATCCCGGGGGCCAGCTCGGGAACACTGGCAGGCCGGGTTCCGGTTCTAGACTGCGCGTCTTGCTGTGAGCCACGTTCTCAAACCATCTTCACTTGCAAGGGGGCAGGGAGGGAAGGGCAGGCTTTGGGGCCGATGGCTCTGTGTTCTGATTTCAGCCCTGCCACTCGCCGTGTGGCCCTGAGAACCAGCTCTTCCCAGTCTCATTCCCTCAAGACGTGTGACACCCACTTCAGTAGTTACATGAGGACAGATGTGCCACACATGATCTCGGGTGACATAGCAGGAAGCCGCCCCATTCCTGCTCACTTGTGAGTGTCTTCATTTACTCAGCTTCTCTTCCGCCTGGGAATTCGGAAGAGTGAAGCCCTGCTTCTGAGAGGAATACTAATCCAACGGATCTTTCCACTTTTGCATAAACACCACAAACGTTCCAACAGCGGTTTACTGTTCTCTGCTTATTCTGGGGTAACAACACCAGCCCGTGGGGAAGTAGCCTGGTTTTGTTTCTGTTTTTCCTTACTATCCACCATGGATATTTCAAAGAAAGATTAAAAATTAGGGCAACCTGTAGAATACGAGTTTCAGAGTATCTGGGAGCTCTCTGTGAACACCCTGCTCTAAGGTCATCAAGTGATAGGTTTTGCTTTTGAGGTTGGTAAGATCATAATGAAAATGTCTCTTATTTTAGTTTTGTCACATCATCCAGATTCCTAAAATCTTACAATTAAAAGGTGATCCCTGAGGACCTTTATTAACCATCATACTGCCTTTGGTAGAGATTTTATCTGATCTCAGATAAATACAGATGTTATTAAAAACCCTAAAAAAGCAGATCATACACTTGCACAGATAAAGCATTCCAATTCTCAGCATCTTTGGAGCAGAAAATACTTACATTTGGCCTCTTATACTAAAGTGTGAGATCTTATATTTTTGTCCTTATTTTTTTTAAGATTTTATTTATTTTATTTGACAGACAGAGATCACAAGTAGGCAGAGGCAGGCAGAGAGAGAGGAAAGGAAGCAGGCTCCCCGCCGAGCAGAGGGCTCAATCCCATGACCCTGGGATCACGACCTCAGCAGAAAGCAGAGGCTTTAACGCACTGAGCCACCCAGTTGTCCCTGTCCTTAATTTTAAAAGATGACAAAATAGATGATAAACATCTGTTATAAGATAAATCTCTATGCTTGTAATTAATAAAAGAGTAAGTACATCTATACCTTCTGTAAAGACTGTAACTTTAGCTTTCCATATGCAAAACGACAAAACAAACGGCTATCTCTAGTAACGGACAGAAGGCTTTCCAAGGATATAGGAGATTGAACCATGTAAAACTGGTGAACCAACTGTAAAACCTTGGAAAGCTAGTTAAAATACTTTTAACCTAAAAAAGAACAATTTCCTATGTTTCAACCTGTACTTGGGTATAAGAAATTTTACTTGGAAAATAATAATGTTTAAGAATGTTCTTTGGGCTTTTTCACTTCTTGTAACCCAAGCCAGGCTTAGTTTCTTGAAAAGTACCGCACAAAGAGTACTAACATTGCGAGCCCCCAAATGCAAACAGTAAAATGGTGGAATCCAGGCCCAGAAGCCAGACTGCCTGGGTTAGAGTCCTGGCTTGCCTGCTTAATTAACTCTGGGATGTTGAGCAAGCAGCCTACAGTTTCACCTTCTCATGTGTGAAAATTGAGGTGATAACAATTCCTACCTTTCAGATTGTTATAAGGATTGAATAAAATATTGCTACAATGGATCTGTCATAGATTCTGTATTTGCAAGTTTGCCTACTTGTCAAAGTTCATTTGTAACCAAGACAACACTTGCGAGTGTTTTCACAGTCACCGAAGGCAGGTGCAGAACAGCATAAAAGTTGCATCATTGGGGCACATGGTCCCAGCTAAGAGGGGGTGAGATCATGCTCCCCCTTCTTGTTTCAGCTCAGACCATAAACAGGTGCCATTTTTTTGTGGTCTATTTAATGCCACGTTTTTCACATTTTTGTGCTTTTTGTTGATTTCTATTTTTTAAGACTTCTTTTAAGATTTTTCTTATTTATCTGAGGAGAGAGCATGAGCATGAGTTGGGGCAGGGGCAGGGGGAGAGAATCTCAAGCAGGCTCCGCACGGAGCGCAGAGCCGAACCAGGGGCTCAATCTCGAGACCCTGAGATCATGACCTGAGCCAAAACCAAGAGTCAGGTGTTCAACCCACTGAGCCACCCCGGGGCCCCTTTGGTTTATGATTTCACTGTTTTAAGTGGTCCTCCAGGCCTAGTGCTAAGTGCTGTCTAGAGTTCCAGGAGGAGGCCATGGCCCGGCCGCTTCCCCTGGGACTGTGGTCTCCACACCTGAAATCAGCGCCCCCTCCTCCACCTCCATCCCCGCCTCCCTCTCTTCACCTAACACCAGGAAAGCAAGAGTAAAGGAGACAAAAACCGGGCCAGAGAGGAGGTCAGGTCAGAGGTCTCCCCACTGGGGGTATGGGCCGTGGAAGCTGGAGCTGGTCTTTTCTACAGGCCCAGCCCACCCTCCAGGTGGGACCCTCCATCCCGTGCTAGGAACTCCCGGTACACAAACCCCCACCGCTTATTCCCACTTTTGGTGAATGAGGCTTGTTTCCAGATGGCTTCTTGGGAGAGGAGCACCATACAGGGATGTAGGCCCCTTCCCCCACGGCAGCATTTCCAGCATTTTGAAAGAAGAGACTGTAGAGCCTTCACAATGTCCTCTTCCCATCTCTAAGCTCTCATATCGCACTTGGTAGGAAGCATCAAATGTGTCCCCCACTCTTCAGGGTTCAGGTAGTAAATGACACTTGAACTTGAGCAGTTAGAAGTACCTTGGAAAGAGTGCAGGATCCCCAAGTTTAGGTAGATGGCATAATGTTTACTCCTTGGTTTTTTAACTTTCTCTTGAGCTTGTCTCAACCACTTCTCTGGACATGGTAGCAAATCTTGATACAAGTAGCAACATCGTATCTTCCTTAAGGACTGAGGGCTGCCTCCCTCCCCTGCTTTGTGAAGGAACAAATCAGTTACCAGTGAGCAGGTCCCAGGCCAGAGGTCCCTGAGCGCTTCACAGCAGCAGGGGTCCGGGTCAGAGCGGAGCCAGGTGGGCCTGAGCTGAGGGAGCAGCACTGCTGGTCAAGCTGTGGGTGAGAAAATGGACATTCTGGTAGTTGCTTAGAAGTTACACAACTGAGCGGAGACGAGACGAGACAGGCCTCAGGAAAAACAGCCGAAGTTCTAATCATGCTTCCTGTTTTTCCAAAAAGACCTTAGTTCTCCCTCTTGCATTTCCTGGCTCTGCTCCTGACATCCCCTCGGAAACAGAGTGAGCTGCGTGGACCACCGCTGCCGGGAAGGCGACAGGAGGGAAGTGGCTGATTATGTGCTGCTGCTGAGTGAGCAGGGATCCTGAGTTGTTGATCCAGAGGCATGACGGCCCGAAGGGAACGCAGACACAGAAGCCAGGAAGTCCCAGGAGACACAAGGCACACAGGTGGTCGCCCTCACCTCTGTCTGGCACAACTGGTCAGGCCCCACGCACAGCCACTCTCTGTGCACTGGCTGGGGAGCCCTTTAATTTTTTTTATTTATTTCTTAATTTTTTGACATGGAGGTCCTTTTTAATCTGTCCCACTCATTCCTCTGCTTAAAAACCTTCAACTCCCCCCATGTTTTTAGAATAAAGGGCACAGTGATCATCGTAAAGAATGAAGTAAGTTAGTGTAATATACAGAACAGGTCAGTCCTCTTACCAGCCTCGTGCATGACCGCCTTCTCTGCACAAAGCGTGCATGTGCACACGTGTGCATGAGCATACACACAGACACACACACACACACACACACACACACACTGTATAAACACACTCAGAAACCCACACGGTTCGCCAGGCCACCCTGCTCAGAGTCTGGGACATCTGTGCCCCATCTCCAAGCCTTTCTCTATCTACTCAGTTCTCCTTGCTTGAAATCTTACTTCCCCAAAATGCCTTGTCCCCCACCCCCAGCTCCTCCAAGCTTCTTCTCTTCGCCGGTTCTCACTTTACCTATGGGTGTCCTTGGAGAGCCTTCCCGGACTTCCCAAGACATGGCCATGTGCCCCTCCCCGTGGTCTCTTAGCTGCTGTCTGTCCTGCGCCGACTTGCTGCTAGTCACTCTGCTAATGCCTGTCCCCAGTCAGCTGCTACCCTGGATGGCCTGGTGCGTGTCCGGTCCCCATCCCGTGGCTGAGAGCCCGGCGCTGGATGGAAGCTCAGCGTGGGTTCCTCTAATGAATAAATGAGTGACAATAACTAGAGCATGATAAAGATTCTGAGGTATGAATTGCTTCCATATGACATCTCAGGTTGACTAGAGGGGAGAAAATAAATCTGGATGTTAACTAATGAGCAATTATCCCTTGAGTATATCCCATGTGGTCGTGCTCCCTGAGTCAGCAGCACAGGTGCAAGGACGAGTGACAGAAGTCCTGTCCCTGCCCAGTGATGGAGCCAGCTGAGAGAGAAGAGGCTTTAAGAGGTCATGATAATGGGTCAACAAAGTGGGGCACGGCCAGGCCATGCAATATTACTCAGTCCTAAAAAGAAATAAGCTATCAAGCCATGAAAGACACGGAGAAAACTTAAATGCACATTCCTGAGTGCAAGAAGCCAATCTGAAAAGGCTACGTCCTGTCCTGTAAGATCCCAACCACATGACATTTGGAAGAGGTAAAACTACAGAGACATCGAGAAGATTGGTGTTTGCCAGGGGCTGGGGAGAGGGGTGGCCGAGGTGGAGCACAAGGGAACTTTAGGGCAGTGAAACTGTTCTGTAGGACACTGACATGGGGGATACAGGTTGTCAAACTTCTATCAAAGCCCATAGAATGTACAAGGCAAGAAAGGAGCCCTGGTGTAGAAAAGGAACTTCAGTTAGCAACAATGTATCAGTTGACTCCTTAATTCTAACAAACACTAACAAGCCCCAAGAAAGATTTAATAGTAGGGGGAGAGGGAGGGGGGAAGGTAATATATGGGAAGTCTACTTTCTGCCCATTTTCTAGGAAGCCTAAAACTGCTCCCCCAGTGGTGTATTAATTTAAAAAATAATGATGTGCTACGGAGTTAGTTGCA
Organism: Mustela nivalis; assembly: GCF_964662115.1. Classification (NCBI taxonomy): domain Eukaryota; kingdom Metazoa; phylum Chordata; class Mammalia; order Carnivora; family Mustelidae; genus Mustela; species Mustela nivalis. Next base: position 2,729,053 of record NC_139024.1, on the reverse strand, counting down.
TTTGGGAGCTGGGCTCTGTAAGGCCGCGCAGGTTTCTGCAAGAGCTGCTCCTAGGAGCTCTGCTGGTCTCTGCGGGCAGGACAGGCCCCTGAGACCTCAGGAAGGAGTGGGCACAGACTGTGGAGAGCGACTCCAGGAGGAGGGAAAAGCTCGTGCAAGACCTTGAGCTGGGAAGGAACTTACAGAACTGAAACAGGAAGAAAGTTGTGAGTGTACGTTGTTTGGCTGGTATGAGCCACACAGAGGCAGAAGCGAGTTCGGAGAGGTGGGAAGGAGCTGACTGCAGAAGCCTTGAAGACGCTGCCCTGGTCGGTTCGGGCTCTCACAACAAATACTGCAGCTTATGGAAATTTCTGTTCCACGGCTCTGCGGGCTGGAAGTCCAAGGCCAAGGCGCTGCTGATTCAGTGTCTGGTGAGGGCCCGTTTCCTGGCTTGTGGACGGTCCCCAGTGTCCTCACATGCTGGGCAGAAAGGAAGTTCTGGTGTCTCTGTCTTTTTTAAAAGACATTAATTCCACCAGGAGGACACCACTCTCGTGACCTAATCTACCCTCATCTCCCCCAGAAGTCCCCTCCTAATACTATCGCACTGGGGATCAGGGCTTCGATGTCCGAAGCTTGAAGGGACATGAATACTCAGCGACCTTGTTAAGGATCTGGGATGCCGCCCCTGCAAGAAGGGAAGCTGCTGAACTTGTCACATCGAATGTGAACCTGAACATCAGGTTTGTGGTTTTTAGAAAGCTCACTCACTCAGGACCCATGGGGGCCTCAGTCCGTTAAGCATCTGCCCTTGGTTCAGGTCATGATCCCAGGGTCCTGGGATCAAGTCCTGCATCGATCGGCTCCTTGCTCAGTGGGGAGCCTGCTTCTCCCTCTCCCCCTGCTCCTTCCTTCCTTGCACCCAGGAAGCATGTGGGCAGGAGAGTTGTCTGCACAAAGGACAGGAGCCGTGAGTGGGGGAGCGGGGCGCTGTGAGGTCCTGCGAGGTCCTTTGTGTAAGACAAGCAAGGCAGCCAGTCTCCCGGGGGCCACCAGAGTCCCACAGTTCCGTCGCTCTCGCTTCAGGGGACACATGAGTGTTCAAATAGCCCGACGACACCAGGCATCTCCTCTGCCATGGGTGCTCGTGGGACATCACCCATTACCATAGACAAGATCCAGAATCTTGGCTGCGCGGGTTAACTGCGCCCAGCAAAGCCCCATTTGCCTGGACACTCAGTTCTCGTTGGCTGAGCCGTGTCAGTCCCCAAATGGTGAGGGCGGGAGGTGTTTCCTCCCGGGGATCTGCATTTTATTGAAAATACCCTGCCCCTCAATTTTGCCCGTAAGTGTTATTATTTTTAAAAAAGACACAGGGGCACCTGGGTGGCTCAGTGGGTTAAAGCCTCTGTCTTCAGCTCAGTTCATGGTCCCAGGGTCCTGGGATGGAGCCCCGCATCGGGTTCTCTGCTCGGCGGGGAGCCTGCTTCCCTCTCTCTCTGTCTCTGCCTGCCTCTCTGCCTACTTGTGATGTGTCTGTCAAATAAAGAAATAAAATTTTTAAAAACTTAAAAATAAAATAAAAAAGACACAAAGGTAATTTTTCAATGGTTATCGGGCATTATGTCTTTCCAAGAGAGAAATTTTTGCACCTCGATGCCCCCTGAGAGAAAGCACCTTCCCCGGATCCCGTCTCCTGGAAGGGGGCAGCGGGAGGCTGTTTCCCTAAGCACAGAACTCTGCTCCCTGCTGTGTCCTTCTGACAACAGCCGTGTTGTCCGCCTCCTGACAAACGCATTTACTGCGTTTACTGCGCGTTTACTGTGTACTTGATACTGTACTTGATACTGTAATCGGAGAAGGAAAACACGCCGCTGCGTCCTCAGAGAGCTCTAGATCGTTTTTGTAATAAGATGTCATAGAGATGAACAAAAGCATGATGGCATACAGCAGGCTCTAACTTCCCACATCAGACCCTCGAGACTTAAACTGTGGTCCCCGAGGGCAGCCCTGCAGGCCGGTGGGAAATGCAGAGTCTCGGGCCCCTGGTCGGCCTCACGAAGGACAGCCTCCCGCTCGCAGGACCCTCGGGGGGGGGGGGGAATACGCCCAGGACAGTGTCCAGACAGGAGTGTCCCCCGGCGTCTCCACGGAGGCTTGCAGAGAGGGCGATTCCAAGGCCTCATTCAGGAGGTGGATTCTTGTACGGAAACAAGAATTTGCTGCCAAATTTCAGAGATTTCCCTTTCAAAACCTGTTGATTTCCTGCTCCTTCCCTCCATCTCAACTGTCTCTGCCGAGCCCAAGCCACATCCCTCATAGCAGCAAAAATGTCCTTGCCTCTCCGCAGCCTGGCTTCTCTGCTCTGACCCACGTCCCGTGCCAGGTCCCGCGTGACCAGTGAAAGGCAGGCGGTGGCCTCTCAGCCTTCACACCTGTGTGGGCCTCCCCCACAAACAGGTCTGGTCCTCGCAGCCTGCCCCAGCTGGGTTCTGCAGGACACACACAGCCGGGAGCTGCGCGCAGGACAGAGGACCAACGCGTGGAGGAAATGACAGGGGTACTGTGGGCAGAGGAACCAAGAATCCAAGTAGCCTCCTCGACGTCTCCAGGTCTACAGAGCGCCCTTCTCTCTGCGCCCGCCCGTCCTGGGCTGGGAGCTGCCTCAGGGAGGTCCCAGAGAGGGACTCAACCAGTACTCAGGGGGCCCGTCCAAGGTTACGTATGAGACGGGTCAGCCCAGTGACCGAGGACAGGTGAGCACCCGTGTGCAGGCCATGGCGGGGCCAGTGTTGGGAGCTCCGCAAGGTCAGCAACAGCCGAGACTCGGGGTGGGGAGGGGGAGAGGCCAGCGCGGCTGGGTAGCCAGAAAGGCTTAGCAACCTGCTGACTTGGCTGATGACCAGGAAGTGTCCTTAGGGACAGCTCGGCGACAGCTCGTCTCAACGTCGAGGGCTGTCTGTGTTTGAATGCGGACTCTCACGTAGCACGACCAGTTCACTTCATGCTTGTCTCTGTTTTCTTCTCTGTGAATTGGGAATCCTAACAGAACGGACATCATAGGGATGTCGTAAGGATGAAACGCGATCACATAACTGGGGGCGTTAGAGCGGCACCGGGTACGCGTCACGAGCCCCGCCAGTGAGTGACGGGTCTGGGCTTCGCTTGTCTGGGTAAACCACTGCTTGTGCTCCAGCGCGGCCGCTTGCTGGCTGTGATCCTGTGCAGACGTCTGGCTTTGTGTCTTAACTTCATGTCTCTCCTTAGGAAATAAGGATGATGGCATCTTTGTTGATGGCATCTTCTGGAAATTCTGTCCTCTGGATAAGAAAATGAACTGCAATTTTGTGCCAAACTGTTTAGATCATCACAGGAGGGAAAAAATGAAAGAACAGTTTTGTGTTGTTGCAAAGAACATTCACATGAGAGATGCATGGGTTGGGGTCTTGCTCCGCAGTCGGCACTCTTACATTTGCTGACCTCGTTGGGCGCCAGATTGTTCCCTCCAGAACAATCCCTATTTGAATGTCAGAAGATGGACTGAACTCGGCCACAGTGACCAAGTCTGCTTCGCTTTCCCATCACCGGGGCTGTGGACGTGTTTCGTAAAACTTCCCACAGGGCCTTTCCTTCTGCTGCGTACAGAGCGTGGTTAAGTGAAGTCAGGGCAATGGATGCTGATGAAAGTCCCTAAAAAGTTCAATGGAAAACCGTGAGTTCTCAGTGCTGATGTGAAGTTCATATTTCTGCCAATACTGATGACATGGTGTGTGACAGTCATCGCAAGAGGCAGCGTCCTCTGAGAGCTGTGCACTCCCGTGTTCTAACCAGCCCGTCGGTGAGCCCTCCAGAAGCTTCACACTTGGAGCACACCTGGTGAGGTCACCCGATGCAGTGGGCTCGCCAGCTTGCCCTGAAGTTGGTGGGTAGCATTACGTAGGGCTTGCTCTTCCAAAGGCTGTAGGGGAGTTTGGTCAGGTTCAAGGTCGTTCAGCCCTTGACGTGGTTTTCCCAAGATCAGAGTTGGGGATTGTCATTGTCCCTTGGTAATAAAGTCATGCTGTTGTATCTGTGACCTTGGCACAGTACGTTTTCCCAGTGAGAGGGATGAGTTTCTCCCTGCAGGAGAAGTTCTCAGATTCAGGTACCAGATCTTTATTATCCTGGGTTGTTTGTTTTATCTGTCTCTCTTCATATATCCCCAAAGTGCAGGATAATCATGTAACATAGTAGATTATCCATTAATATTTTTTTGCACAAATGAGTGAACAAAAGTTATGACTCTAAAGGTTCACTAGGGAAGTCTGGGGCGCATAGTTAGTAGAGCATCCGTCTCTTGATTTGGGCTCAGGTCACGATCTCAGGGCTGTGAGATGGAGCCCAGAGTTAAGCTCCGTGCTGGGGGTGGAGCCTGCTTCAGATTCTCTCTCTTCCTTTCCCTCTACCTGTCCTCTCTCTCTAAAAAACCAAACCGAACAGCCCCACGTATTTACAGGTTCACACAGAGGGGGCGCCTGGGTGGCTCAGTTGGTTGGGCATCTGCCTTCGGCTCAGGCCATGAGCCCAGCGTCCTGGGATCGAGCCCGGCATCGGGCTCCCTGCTGGGGAGGGTCTGCTTCTCTTCCTCCCTCCCTTTCCCACTCGTGCTGGCATTCTTTCTCTCACTCGCTTTCAAATTAGTAAGTAAAATATTTTTAAAATACTAGTTCACTTAGAAATTATACTCTCTCCTTTTTTTTTTAATAAGATTTTATATATTTGATGAACAGCAGGGGCGGAGAGCCCACAAGCACTGAGGGGGCAGACGGAGAGGGCGAAGCTAACTTCCCGCTGAGCAGAGAGCCTGAGGCGGGGCTCGGTTCCAGGACCCTGAGATCATGACCTGAGCCAAAGGCAGATGTTTAACCCACTGAGCCACCCAGGCGCCCCTTTGGCTTTGTTTTGTTGTTTTCTGGCTGTCTCTTAGCCAGACAAGAACGCAGAAAACGACACCCAAATCAACAAACTCTGGGGGGCTGGGTGGGAGGTGGTGAGGACGGGCTCCCGGGCACCCTCCCCACCGGGAAAAGCCTCCTGTGCTCGCCAGCTACTTGGATCTATTTACGGAGGTGGAGGTCCGTTGGGGGTAGACTTTTGTGTTTGCAAGGGTCACCCCAGAGGGGCTGGTTACGAAATGTGCAGGTTGTGCAATCCAAGCCCTTTTGTCTGTCTTTGCACCTGCCTGGCTTGGCCCAGATGCCGAACGTGCCCCGTCGGCGAGCTCTTCGTCCTGGGTCCGCACGTACCCTTTAGCAGTAAGAGGGACATTCCAATAAGGTGGGTGTATGTATTTGGAAGGTGTTTTTATATTTCTTACAACAAATATTAGCTTAACCTGAATCCCAATGTACCGCTCCTGACCTCAGTGCTCAGATCTTGTGAGGCCACAAGGTGGCGAAATTTTGCCACAAAATAGTCTCGTGGGGGCAGGGGGGCGGGGGTGGGGGTGGGGGCATGGGAGGGCAGATCTCTGTCCCTGGGGACCGCAGGCATTCCGGAGGCAAGTGTTTGCCTGTTTCCAGGTCCCCGTGCAGGTGCTGCCAACTGCTCGCTGCGCCCCTTCGCCCCACAGCCCAGCGACTGTGTCCCTGAGAGACCTCAGCTGACCAAAGTGACCAGTGCACGTAGGTGGATGGCACAGGAGATTTTATCTCCCTCCCTCCCTCCCTTCTGACGCGGGGTCAGGAAAGAATTCTTGAGATGCTTTCTAAGGTGCAACTCAGGGAGCTGATTTGAGAAGCCGGGGACAGGCCCGGAGGCACAGCGGGCCGCCCCTCTGCTGTGTGACGCTGGTGCTTCTTAGAGCCCAGGCGGGAGGGGCCGTGCAGGGGTATCAGGTCGGAACGGCTTCCCATTTCTATGTGTAAAACTGCTTTCACAGGATTTCTCTGCTGGTTGGGTATTAACGGTGGGTGATTTGCGGGCAGTCACGGGACCCTTTAAGGATGGAGCAACCAGCAGGAATTTCGTCCTCGAACCGTGAGGCTGTAGGTCAGCCTTCTGGGCACAGTGAACGTTTCCGCGTCTGTCCCTCGTCCCTCTCCTCGCACTCCCTCTTTCCCTGTCCTTTCTCTTCTTCTTCTTCTTCTTCTTTTTTTTTTTTTTTAATTTAAGATTTTATTTATTTGAAGAGAGAGGGTGCGCACAAGCAGAGGGAGCAGCAGAGGCAGAGGGAGAAGCAGGCTCCCCGCTGTGCAGGGAGCCGGATGTGGGGGATCCCAGGACCTTGGGATCATGACCTGAGCTGGACCAGAGGCAGACGCTTAACCGTCTGAGCCACCCGGACGCCCCCTCTTTTTCTTTTCTTTCCCTTTCTCCCACGGTCAGGAGCCTCCGTTCCCTTTCTTACTTTTGGCCTCGACCATCGCAGTTCCCCCGTGGAGCAGCCCACGCGTGTCTCTGGAACAGGAGAAAGAGCAAAGGGTCGAGGGCCGCCCCTAGGAAATGAACTTTGTGTCCAGGGTTTTCTGGAAGGACTGCCCGGTCCTGACTGCCCACAGGATGGCAACTGTGTGTGTCCCTCCAGTTCGGGCTGGGAGCGCCCGCTGGAAGGAAGTTAGCTAGCGTGGCTGGGGCCGTGACCGCATCCGAACTTGTCCTGTTCCGTGACTCTCCGGGGTGACCGGGAATGAGACCCACAGCGGTGCTTAGGCTTGGGGGACGGGCTCTGGTCCGATGGAGCTGGGGCACCTCTTTGCCTCTGCTCTTCACATGGGAGGGGGACGGGCGGCGTGTGCCGTGCTTGGAGCGTCTTCCGTGCTCCGTAGACACTAGCTGACATCGTGTCATCACGTTTGCAGCAGCTGGTCTTTGCCCCGTGAGATGTCTGCCTTCAAAATAATCGCAGACTCACAGAACTGTTGCAAACATCAGTAGAGTTTGCTTCTACCCTTCCCCTAATTTCCTAATGTTGACATTTACACAACCAGGCCGCTGGGACCAAAACCGGCAGGCCGGGGCCGGTGCACTGAGCTCACGAACCTGCAGACCTTATCCTGCTCCTGCACCTTCCCGCCAGCGCGCTGCTCTCCAGGGCAGGGTCCACTACTGCCTCGCGGTTGGGGGCGGGCTTCAGCCTGCGGCTGCTCTCCTGCCTTTATTTTTCGTAACCTTAACTAACACTTTGGAAGATTAGTGCTCCCTTATTTCGTAAATGTTCTTGGCTCCGGGTTTAATCTGATATTTCCTCATGATTAGAGTGAGGTCGGGAGCCTGTTTTTTTGTTTTGTTTTGTTTTGTTCTAGATTTTTATTTATCAGAGAGTGAGTGAGCACATGGGTACAGGACTGGGGTGGGGGAAGGGGCAGAAGGAGAAGCCAAGCCACACTGAGCAGAGAGCCTGATGCGGGGCTACATCCCAGGACCCCTGGCTCACGACCTGGGCCGAAGGCAGAGGTTTAACCCACTGAGCCCTGCGGGCACCCCGAGGTTGTGAGAATTCTTAGTGCCTCCTACCAGGAAGGGCCTGGTGCGTCTGTATCTTATTACAGATACTGCTAACTTGGATGTCCTGGGCAAGGTGCCGCCACCAGATTCCTTCACGTGGCATGGCTGCTTTCCAGTGCCATCCACGCACACCCGGGCGGAGACAGGTTGACAGAGCAGCTGTCATTTCTTACGCTTCCGGCCTCTGGGGTCGGCACCAGCGATGACTTGGGCTGTGCCCGGTGTCCCCGTGCTGCTGGCCGAGGGGGAATTTCCATCACGTCTCGCATGTCTTGTGGCATTCTGTCGTAGGCAGAGAGGCCCCATGGTCCCCACGAATGCACGTACACGTGTGTGTGTGTGTGTGTGTGTGTGCGCACGCGCGTGTCCATTCATTCCCTCATTCATGGGTGGTTCGGTTGTAGGACTACGGCCCTCCGGGTGCTGACCTTCCTCCGAGCTGTGGCTGCTGTCGTCCGATGCTTCGGTGTGCCCGGGCCTGGGGGCTCCAAGCGGCTCCTGGGTTCCGCGCGCCGTGTGAATGCTTCCTTCATTTCTGGCACCACAGAGTGTGCCAGACTCCGGCCGTGTTTCCCGCACCCCACCTGGAGTCCACCATTTCCCAGGGAGCCCCGGTTCCTCTTCTGGGAAATTCATGCTTGCAAGCGGGCATCCGGCCCAGCGAGCGGGTCGAGCTGCGGGAACCCCACGCAGACACCGTCACGAGGTCCATCTCGGACGCCCGTCTTTTTCTGAGCCAGAAACCGGCTCTGGTCCTCCACAGTACATGTACGTGTTTGCTGGGTCCCAGATAAACCCAACACGGTTTCAGAACTCCTCGCCGGCAGGGTGGTCGAAAGCACATTTCCCGAAGAGTCGGGCGCGGGTGCGAGGCCTCTTCCTCCGGCCTCACAAGGAGCAGTGGGTACTCGGGGCTCCAAAGCGACCGGGCCCGTTCCGTTTCTCCCCAGGCTTCTGCGGTTCCCAGCTTCGTTCCGAACACCTGCGGCGGCCCTTCCTGCCGCGGCATTGCCCTGGGGATCCCCCACAGCCCCGCTCGTTTTAAGAGTTTATTTTTGGCGGGATTTGTTTTGAAAATTACACACCCAAACACAGGTGGACGCTTTTCCTCCATTCCCTACCAGGCAGGTGACTCAGTAATTCCTGGTTTGCACTTCCTGGGGTCTTTTGCACAAAAGATCAGGTATGGGTACTGGCCTCACCCCTTCCTTCCTAGCGAGGCTGCTTTGTGTGCTTTGCTCACCTGGTAGATTCTGCGGTCCGTCCGTCCGTCCGTCCGTCCGCCTCAGTTCCTGGCGGCCCCGCGCTCACTCTCTCCGTTACGAGGGCGCGACGCCCTCCCTGAACCCCACGTCTCAGGCTCCAGGATCTGTTTCTTTTCCTACCCCAGTTCTTCCTCCAAGAGCATTTCCAACGTGTGGCCAACTTGCAGGGCTTTATATGAGCGAGAGTATTTCTATTACACTCTCACGTCCAAGTGACAATTTGAATACATTTTTAACATTCAGAGTTCTTTTAATACCTTAGAAACATTACACCATTGTCCTCGCATACCACTTTGCTATTGAGACGTCTGATTTTTCATGCCTTGGTAGGCAGGCGAAGAAGTAATTTGTGGTTCGGTCAGGAGACTTCTGAGAGGGAAGGGGACTCACTGACCATGGGCAGTGAGTCTGGGCAGCAGGTGTTAACCAGCGAGGTCGTGGCGGAACTAAGCCACCTGGTTTATTTATTTCTAGCTCGTCTGGTCAACCTATTTATAGGTGACGTATTCTTTTTCTCTGGAATCTTTTAGAATTTTCTTTCTGCGTTTGCTATTCTTGGGTTTTGCTGTAGTGCTCCTGCATGTGGTTTTCCCTTGTCCCTGTCTGGCCTGGCGCGACTTCTTTACTGTCCCCGCCCTTCTCCCCCCACCCCGCCCCCACCACGTTCCGGGATTCCTGCGGGAATCTCACTCAGACTTCGACTGGAGTCGAATGTCGACATGCACTTACCTGGCTGCACGAGCTGCTCAGGTCTTACACCTCCATGTCCAGGACCTTTGAATTTTTGATGTGTGGAGAGCCCGAGTCACGGGTCGCAGCAGCCTCTGGGCCCGCTCCTCCGGCCTTCCTTAGGGAGATGGTGCTTCCTGATAATTGTCAGAGCTACTTCCAGATGGGCATGGCCCTCCGCTCATTTCTCATCAGGAACTGGGGACACGAGGACTTTGAAGTCGTGTTCCTGTGTGAGGTCGGTTAGAGTCCTTCACGGCTAAGGGCATGGACTCTGACCCGTGCAGGCAGAAGAGGAATTTACCGCAGGCTACGCAGTCCCTGCAGAATGGGAAGAGCTCTGAGACGGGGCTTCCGGGACCCGCGCCCCCGCAGTGTGGGCCAGGGCAGATGGGCAAGCTGCCAGCCCCGGGAGCCTGGTTCTCAGCAGTGGGCGCCAGGCAGCTGTCCTGTGGGAGCCGGCCTCCTGGGACGGTCACGTCCACGGGGAAGCCCAACTGCCCCCGGGCAGGTGCGCTGGGAGCCAGAGCCCAACAGGGAACGGGGCGCTCCTGAAAACACAAGAGGACACTCTGCTAACTCGCTCGAGTTTACCTTAAATAAGAGAAACAGGGGCGCCTGGGTGGCTCAGTGGGTTAAAGCCTCTGCCTTCGGCTCAGGTCATGATCTCAGGCTCCTGGGATTGAGCCCCACACCGGGCTCTCTGCTCAGCGGGGAGCCTGCTTCCTCCTCTCTCTCTGCCTGCCTCTCTGCCTACTTGTGATCTCTGTCAAATAAATAAATAAAATCTTATTTAAAAAAAAAAAGAGAGAGAGAGGAATAAATGGAGTTTGGGGACTTCCTAAAATCCATAAGGGCTGCTTAACCCCTCTGGGCTGGGCTTATGACACACGTTCCCCTGCGGATGTCCCGGGTTGCTGGGCGTCTCCCCCGTTCTCCCTGGAACCGCCTGTCAGCCGAGGGGCCCAGATCTACCCATGACGTCACATCTCATCTGGGACTGCTGACACCAACACCGAAAACCAGACACTTCCTTTGAGGGCTTGTCAGACTCTCCTTTCTAGAGGAAAAGGAAGACTTTTTAGTTTTAAATAAAATTAGCCGAGTTCTCCCTCATGGGTCCAGAATTTTTCAGGCTATTTTACAAGCACCGTTGAGCTCGTCTGTCACTGTGTGCTCCTCGTGCCACTTCCGCTGTTGGTCGCGAAGCGCGGAGACACGTGGCCAGAAGGGGCCGGGGTGTGCCCAGCGCGCTCCCAAGCCTGCTGCAGCGCCCTGGGGGAGCTCGCACTGGCCGCCCCGCGTCACCCTTCCCCGGCTTCCAGCTCAGTCTGGCCGAAAGTGCTGTCGCTGAGACAAACTAAGCACCTTTGGCCTTGGATTTCTTCATCTGTATTTTTTTCTTTTTTTGAGATTTTATTTATTTATTTGAGAGAGAGAGAGAGAGAATGAGAGAGAAGATGCAGGGCAAGAGGCAGAGGGAGAAGCAGACCACCCACCGAGCAGGGAGCTCCATGCAGGGCTCTATCCCGGGACCCTGGGATCCTGACCAGAGCCCAGAGCCGGAGGCAGATGCTTAACCGACTGAGCCACCCAGGCATCCCTCTTTGTCTGTATTTTTAAGTAAACACTAGAGTCCCTAAAAGGTGGCAAGTACATAACTATGATCACTATAATCAAAGGGTATTTAATTGTGCTACAAAAGACATGAATAAAGCGTTTTGACTTCTTATGGGGAAAATTTCAGACAAAACCCTAGAGTTTGCTTTTCCCTAAGTCGCCTTTGCTTCCCTGTGGGATCTGCAGGCTCCCCGGAGACACATCTCCCGAGAACGTCCCCGAGCAAAGTGAGGCGCAGCCTCGCATGGTCAGAGGCGAGTCCCCAGAGAGGACTGTTCGAATTTCTGCAGTGCCAGCCTCGGTGTTGGGTCCACAGCGCAGTCTGTGGGAACGCTGGGCGCCGTGTTTACTGATGGAGAAAAGTCAGAAGGTGCCCAAGACAAAACGTCCAAGATTAAAAAGTCAAACTGGGTAGGTAGGTGCCGATACTAGAAATGAAAACAGTAAATGGCCGAGTTGCCTCGTTTAGCCCGAAGTCATCAGTCGGGACAGACACGGATAGGGACGGAGACAGGAGCGCGCCTGAAGCAGGCTCCTGGCCAGTGCGGAGCCCGACGCGGGGCTCACCCCACAGTCCCAAGACCACGACCTGGGCCGAAACCAAGAGTGAGACGCCAAACCAATGGAGCCGCCCTGGCGCCCCGGGTTTTCTTCCTTTAAATAGAAGCTCATTCTAGTTGTAAAAGTCACCTTAAACACACTACCCAAACCCGTGTTAACTGGATTTCAGTAAACAACTTTCTAGTCCTGCCTAAAAAGAAAAAAAATTTTTTAATGTAATTAAATGGGGGCGCCTGGGTGGCTCAGTGGATTAAGCCTCTGCCTTTAGCTCAGGTCATGATCCCAGGTCCTGGGATGGAGCCCCGCACTGGGCCCCCAGCTCAGCGGGGAGCCTGCTCCTCCCTCTCCCTGCAGCTCTCCCTCCTTGTGCGCTCGCTCTCTCTCTCTCTCTGTGTCAAATAAATAAATAAATAAAATCTTAAGGGAAAAAAAAATATATGATTAAAAGTTTTTTCTCTAGCTAGGACTGGCGGGGGAGGTGGGGAGAATTAGCTATAAAAAATAAACACAAGGGGCGCCTGGGTGGCTCAGTGGGTTGGTTAAGCCTGGGATCAAGCCCCGCATCGGGCTCTCTGCTCAGCCGGGAGTCTGCTTCCCTTCCTCTCTCTCTCTGCCTGCCTCTCCGCCTACTTGTGATCTCTGTCTGTCAAATAAATAAATAAAATCTTAAAAAAAAAAAAAACCAACAACAAAAAAACACAAAAAGCAGAATCACCCAAGTTGGTAAAACTGCATTAAATCTATGAAAATTCATGAGTCTATATTTATGCTCAAAAAAGAAAAAGCAAAAGGTAAAAAAAAAAGGTAAGAAAAAGCAAGCCACAGTAATCCCTTGCACATGAAACAGCTTTTGCAGCAATCCCGTGCTTGTGAAATGCAGCGGAAGGGGAGAGAACCGGGCAGGTGTGTCCCGCGCCCCTGTGGGGCTGCGTCTGTGTGTGACGTGAGTGGCCCTGGTGATGGGAAGCTGCACTTGCTGGCAGGGGTCAGGGGCTGGGAAGCCAACAAAAGACCCCACGGTCCCAGAACCGCTAGTTCCGGTGGGGCGGGCCCGTGGGGGCTGGTATGCTCATGTCTGCTGCAGGCAGACGGGCTTTCAGGGTTAGGGGAGCTGTGAGGGCAGGTTCACAGGGAGGATCCTGGGCCCGTGGGCTGCCGGACGTGGCTGGCTCTGCCCCACGGTGAGGCAGATCGGACTCTCCTAGTAAAGCTTCTGGAACGCAGCTGTCAGTAGCTCGTCCTCGTGCAATGTTTCTGTCGCTCTGGTTACATTCACCAAAACCGAGCCTGAACCCTGGGAGTCCGGTGAGACAGCCTGGCTGAGGTCCCCGAATGAGGACGAGGACGGCCACTTCCCACGCAAACCCCTCCCACCATGGTCGGCTCTCCTCTCGAGGCCCAGGGCTCCAGCGCCAGTCACCAGGGCTTTGCTTTCGATCACCTGGTCTCCCCGCTTGCCTCCCTCTAGAGCTGGAAAGGGAGCTCATCTTCAAGGCCACCAAATGACTTCTAAGTAACGTGACCTCATGGGGACACGTGGGGACCTCACATCTAAGGCCTGGTGCTTCCTACCTCACTAGCCTGTAAACACCCCATCCAGAAGGATCCGGAAAACCTCTGCTGAGCCAAGCTGCAGGGGTAAAAGGTTGGGGAGCGACTGAGAGCAACAGCCAGGCCTCCCCCTACCGGGCGCCTGGGACGTGCGCGGCAGTGCTGAGCCGGGCTGAGCCGCGTGAGGGCAGATTAGGAAACAAAAGGCCGTTGATTCTCTGGTTTCCTCACTCTGGCCACCATAGCCAAGTGCAGCCCGGGCCAGGACTCCTGCTGTCTTGTGCCGACAGGCCATATTCTACAGGAAGCACTGGTCGATGGTCACCTCCGCCCCACGAGGCTATCACAACAAGAAACGAGACGTCCGTGGAGCTGAAGCCACGAGTGCACTGACCTCGCCGGCTCATGCCGACCTCACCGGCTTGTGCTGACCTCACCTTGGGAGCTGGACACAGCGCGCCTGTGTCCTCACCGTCTTTGCTATCGGAAACTAAAGCGATTCTGAGTCTCGGCTGTAAAGAGAACACTCTATGTCTTACTGGGCTTCTCCAGGTAAGCCCAGTTGTGCCTCAAGCCAACCTCGGCCTGGCATCCCAGCGGTGGAGCGAGGACCCCTCTGCGGCCGGCCCCCTGTGGCTGCTGCGTTCACGGCCCAAGTGGGGCTGTGGCCTGCCCTCTGGGGGGCTAAGGCTGGGAAAGGGCCGGAGCGCACCAACGTCGTGGAGGGCACTGCCCCGAGTGCAGAGCGGACGCCTCCCTTTGTGACCGCACCCGGCCCTGGCGAGCCAGCCTTTGCCAGGTCCTGGGAGGAAAGCGTAACAGCAGGAGCTGCCCTGGGCCTGAGTCCTGGGTGCGGGGAGAGGCGCGCAGCTCACCCACGGGCTTCTCTCGACGAGGCCAGGACCTGGGGGCCGAAGACCCCGTTGTTGGGAGGAGGCTTTTGGCCAATGGTTATACACGAAAACCACAGGAACCCGCTCTACAGACTCGCACACGGGTGCTGATGCTGGGGAGCCCAGGGAGCGAGTATGGGAACGCCCCGCACCTTCTTACTGCCCCCCCCCCCCCCCCCCCCCCGCCGTAAGCACTTCCTCCTCGTGCCTTCTCAGCTCACCCGCTCCCTCGCCTCGGCTCTGCGCAGAGAAGGCTGCGGCTTGCGAACTTTGGACGCTCGCAGGGAGCCGGGGACAAGATCAGTGTCCGGTGTGGGCCCCTTGCTCCTTCCTCAGCTCCCACGGGGGTGTGGGCACTCCGTCCTTGTCCTCCGCCTCCGCACACACTTTCCTCCCGAGAGCTTGTCCGGGTTCCCCTGCAGGTCTCCCGCTCACCCCGGAGCCTGCTGGAGAGAAGTGACCTTGTGGGCCGCATACTTTCTCGTGATGTGTACAGGAGAGGCCCACTGAGGCAGCCTGTGGCCTGCACACTCACGTCACTGGGGCCCTTCCTGCTCTACTGTCTACACGGTCTGCACCGCGCTCCCGTGGCCCCAGAGAGGGGAGAGAGGCCCTCGCGCCCCCGCAGCGTGCGCGTGCCGGGCAGAGGCGGCTCTTCCACACTGATGAGAGAAGAATCCCAAACCACCAAAGCCGCGCGATCTGGCGTGGGAGCAGGGACGCGAGCAAAGGCCAGGAAGGTCTGAGCAGGTCCCTTCGACGCCCCTGTACAGTCTGGGTCTCTGACAAGCAACGGTACTTGAGTGAGGGTCGAAGGTGCTTTGTGAACTCCGGGAGGCCGGTCTAGCCTCTCCCCCGCCCGCGCCCCCCAGGCCCGCTGCGCGGCCACGAGCCTGAGGCACCAGGACGCATGCGGCGTCCCAGCGCAGCCGCCGGCCCACAAACGGGAGGCAGCACCTGTCCTCCTGCACCCCAGGCCTGTGTGGAGCGGGGCACGAGAGAGATGAAAACGAGAGACGAAAACGCTGTGTGAACAGCGTCACACCTGTAAAACGAAAGAAGTGACAGGAGAGAACCGACCAGGAGGGCGCACGCTCTGCCCACTTCTGCCCGCCGCCTCCGCGCGAGGCCACCCTTGCCACAGCGGACAGTCGGCGGTGCAACCGAGCCTGCCCGGCGAAGTAAGGGGACTATCAAAGCTCTCACAGCCCTGTGAGCACACACATGGCGGCAGCCTTCGTCACGGGCCCCTCCTACCAGGTGTCCGTGCACACAGTGCCCGGACGGCCGGCGCCGGGCTGCGGCTCAGTTCCCACGCCAGCTGCTCGGGCAGGCGTGGGGGGCCGCACTGGGGGCCGCGGTATTGGGTTTGCCCCGAGGGTGATGGGCGGCGTGTCCTAGAGGCTGGCCCTCCAGCCATGGGGACACCTTCCCAGGAGCTCCAGGCTCTCGTCCACAACGGTCTTCGCAGGGACATTACAGTTTCGCAGTTTCTCAACACACCAAGACACAGAGTCATACTCGTTTGATGAGTATTTAAATCATTTATTGCCATTAAGTTCCAGCACTTGTGGAGGCATGCCGCATGGAAGCAGAGACACGCTCTCGACCACTAGCAGGGACAGGGCCCGTGGCCAGCGTCGGTGTCTAAAAATCCCAATTTCCTCTCTTCAGTTACTCATTAAGTAAATTCTACCAAGTAATATATGCATTACTGCAGATAAAACCATCACACGAACTCTTCATGAAGAGAAGGATATTCAGGGTGTGTAAGGCAGCAGAGAGTTGTTTTAGGGACTCTCAGCTATTTCTAGAAAAACTGGTTAGTAAAAATAGCATTCAGCTTATTTCCTCAGCAAGACTATTCTGAGGATGGAATCCGTGACTCAGCGACACCGGCAAGGCTGTCCCTCCACACCCCGGCTTCTCCTCTCCCGCTGGTAGGCTTATGCCTTTTTACTCATCCTGGAAATAAACACAAAGAAAGATCCAATGAGAAACAAATGTCACTGCCCGGCTCCAAGACCTTGGGTGGCATCAGGAAGACACCTTCGCATTTATTTCAACTTCTCGTTTTATAAAAACAGTAACGTTCCATCTCCTGTTAATCTGCGCTGCACTCACTGACCAATCAGTTTTAAATTCAGCAGCACATTTTTTCCCCTTTCCAACGGCACATTTTTACTCAGAATCCAGTTCCCCAACTGCTAACATGATCTCTGCACACGCACACTCACCGCCGGTTCAAGATTTAAGTTTCATTCTCCCCAACTGCCCAAACCGTGTGACGGTGCCGGGAGCTGCTTACTCGTACTTGATGAGGCGTCCTCCCTGAACGAGCTGCGCTACCTCGTTGGTGGCGTGGCAGGCGAACAGGAGCCAGTTTCGAGGCTGCACCTTGTAGGCGAATCTCATGAAGGTCAGCGAGTAGCAACAGAGGGCTGCCGGGACAGCAAAGCCAGGCGTGACTCACAGTCCAGCAGACTCCGAGCTGCTGTGATCACAGATCGGCGGCCCAATCGCCTTCACCAGAAAGCGAATCTCTTTGCTACAACCTTCCACAGACAACACACGCTGTTGCTTACACGCTCCCGCGACTGGGGAGCGCGCCCTGTGAATCCCTCTGCCGTGGGGGTTTTCCGTTAACAAACACTACAGGCACGCGTTTGTTAGCTACCGCGCCTGTGGGCTCTAGCTGCTTTTTCTGCTCCCCCAGAGCTGTTCCCAACCCACCGTCTGAAACAACTGCTGCTTAATCCCCACAACAAGATTTTTAAGGTCAAATATCAGGATTTCAAATAAACTTAAGGGCACTTCTTCCAAGTAAAGTTCAAGAGGACACATTCTGCAGCTGCGTGGACTAGATCTGGAAGGCACACAGGACCTTGACACGTCCTGGGCGCGTATTTCTGAACAGCCCTGTTTCTCCGTCCCCGGAGCAAGCAGCACCGTGCAGGCCACCGTGCCTGCGCGTTACTTTCCGAGAGTGGCCGCGGCACCGCAGCTACAGCTGAAGAGCACACCCAGGAGCCTGTGACCCTGTAATTCCACGCGGTCAAGTCCTCCCCGTTATTCAAATCTGTGTCCTTACCAAACGTCATCCGCCCACTGATAATCTCTGGAGACTTTTTCATGTCATTGATGGCAGCAATGGGAAGACCCCAGTTGGCGACAGGGCCCCAGAAATGCTACAAAATGAGAGGAGAAGGAGACGGGTAAGGGGGCGGGAAGAGGAGGGGCGGGCTCCTTCCCGAACACCAGGAGCGACGCTGTGCGGGAACCTGACCTTCACGTGCAGGTGTACTGGTCAACGGCCGGCCGGCGAACGGCCGAGCACGGACTGTGCAAGGGTTTGCCCGGACTCGGCGGCTCTTCCTGGGTGAGCCCCGCGTCAGAAAGGAGCTGGCTGATCACCAAGGCCCCCGCCAGCTTCCAGATTACCTCGAGGTAATCTCCGTCTCACTCAGAGAACTTTAGATCAGATTAACTTCTTACCCAGTTCCCGCTGGCCACCACTTAAATCTCCTTACAACTATTCTCGGTAATATTATGTTTAAATCTCAAAAAACCTTTTTCAAATTTTCATTAAGATATTTGTCAAAATCTCTCCTAACACCGATCCTAGATTGGAGATCATTTCTGAAGAAAGCATCTGTGAAGGGGAGAAGTGGCTTCCCAGCCTCTACGAGCTACATAGTTAGATCAGAGAGCTCGGAACCCCAGGGATACTAAGAAATTAAGACTGGAAGGTACTTTCAGAGTCACAGCAACAACCTATGTTTAGAGAAGTCTCAGTGGATTTTCACACTGTGATGGCAGCTGTCCCAGGACAGCAAAGCGATGTCACCCTAAGGCCATGTAAGTCAATATCACGCTGTCAACGGCAGTGACAGCCAATCGATTTACGTTCTGAAGGTGAACCGAGTTCAGTGGCTTTTCCCATTAAACGAAAAAGGCTTTCATTAATGTACAATTTTCAATACTTGAACGTATGAAAGAAACCACTCCTTGTTGGCCCACCCCCCTTTTTAGTGATCGGGCCATTCATCAGCGGCCCACTCCTGCCGTCAGGGCATTTCAGGCAAATTCAGACTGCTGAGTGCTTTTCTAACTTTGACCAGCACCGACCAGGAGTCAGGAGTATCCGAAATTTCATGTAGAAGTAGGAAACAAGGGAAATGCAAGAAAAGCGACAATTACGTCTGGCCTAACAGGAGAATATTCTGACGCGCTTACTTAACGCGCTGCACTGGAAGCAAGAGGCCCAGGCCGCAAGGAGGTGCAAAGCGTCAGAGCTCCCAGGCCCGCACACAAGGTATGACCTCGTGCATCAGACACAGCTGGTGTGAGGAATCTCGAAGGTTCTGGGGCTGGGGGCGGGTTGGGGGGGCGCTAATCAGTCCTCTTGTCTCCGGACATTATCTGAGGGAGACTCATGTGCTGGAACTGTAATTTCTTACACCTGGACACGGAGTGGCTGCTCCCCACCCCCCACCAGAGCTCTGGAGAGGTCTGGAGTGGGAGGGTGCATCCCACACCTCTGCTCTGTGCGTTGGTGCCAACATCTACCTTCTCGCGCACAGAGCTGGCGCTGGAACAGAGCCTGGAGAGTTTCTCCATGACCAGGCACAAAGGCGTCTCTGTCCACAGCTGGGGCCAAGGAGCAGGACCATGGCAGGATCTGGCACCTCAAGCAGCCCTGGGGGGCTTGGTTCACATGGTGGTATTCTAGGTTCTAGTTTGAGGCCTGTGACGTGTGAACAGAGCTCAGCAAGTTAGGGGAGATACACACACTTGTGATGATAAACCCTGAGATACACCTGAAGCGGGTTTCTTAAAAAGTTCACAAAAGGTAAAAATGATCTCAAACAACAGTGTACGGAAAGAGGCGACTGTAGAACATGAAGAATTCCTCCTTTCTACCGACTGCAAGCTGGAGTTCGCGCGTCCCTGTTCGGAAACATGGGTTTGGTCCAGCTCAGCAGCCGGTGCACTGGTCCTGCCGGGAGTGAGCGCCCAGAGTGGACGAGAGCCCGCAAGGGGCCCCTGGGAGAGCCGCCAGCCACGGCGGCTGCGTCCACTAGCGCAAGCAAAGGAAGCCAGGCCTGCTGTCCGTAAGTCTGGGAGCGCACAAAGTCTGCAAGAGCCTAAAATAAAGTAGAGCAGTTCTCTTACCGTGCTATTTTGTGAGGCGTCCCCAAGGTTCAGACGGGAGAGATGTGGGGGGAAAAAAGAAAAGATTAGATGTTTTGGAAGATCACGGCTCTATCAGGCTACTTCAACCTCACACGTGTGTTCAAGTTTCAGCAGCCAAACGACCAGCTGAGCCGCACACATTCCTAACAACAGCTCTGACCCAGCAAAACGAAACCTCTCTTTACCAAGACAAGCGTAAGCCTGAGAGGGAAGCTGTCCCATGGAAATATAATGCAAGTGACTACCACGAGCCACATATGTCATTTCACAATTTCTAGAAGCCACATTAAAAGTAAAAAGAAACTACAGAATTGTGTTAGCTTATTCTAACCTGTCAAAAATAATTTAATTTGAACTGGTGCTCAACTAAAGCTTAGCAATGTGGCATTTCACATTCTGTCTTTGTACTAGGTGTCTGAGGTCTGGTGTACTGACATCTGCGGCACGTGTCATTCGGCCTGGCCACGGGATGGCGCTCTGCTGCCCTCTGCGGCTCACGGCGGCTACGCTCGGTGCAGGCTGGCGGGGCGCTCCTCTGGAAATGACCAGCTAGCGAGAGCACAGAGCTGCAGAACTCGAGGAACGCGGAGCCGTCACCATTTTGGCTAACAGGTTATCAACAGAACGAGAACCCCTAAAAACAGGTATATAATTTTACATTTTGTTCATTTCTAAGACTCTGGAACCTCAAACAGTGCCTGGCATTTTATAAGCATTCAGCACGTCTTCGTTGAATGAATGAAAGAATAGTAAAAACTTAGGACATTGTGTTCTTCTGAATGTTAAACTTGGTACCATTCAAAAATGCATCAAAAATTTTATGATGAATTACTTCTATTTCTGAAATGGCAATTCTTTTTGCAGGATATAGCTTGTTTTTTCCAAATAAACTGATTTTGTACAAAATCTTAAAAGTTTAGGTACTGAGTTAATGAAATAAAATGATAAAATCTTTTATAAACACACATCCAATGGCTCTTTTCTCACCATTTTGACTTAGAGATCAAGAAGGTTCTAATTGCCAGCATGAAAATGTCCACTGACAATGCTAATATAGTAATATTCTTCAAATAGTTTCTATTACGAAATACAAGAAGCCTAGAAAGAGCCTTCCGAGGTTAAGTGAATTTTTAGAACAGATTATTTTTCAACTGTGGTAAGAGATCATGTTACCAAGACTATCTCATACGAAGTCCAAACCGAGCAGGGTGCTTTGCAGCAGAAGTTGGGGATTGCCCTACAGGATCCCACAGCGTAATCTAGTAGACTGTGGACCACACTCACCAGCAGGGTCACTACTCTTTGCTGTTGTCAGTTTCAAAGGTAAAATTTAGTGATTTATCAGTTGCATGAAGCACCCTGTGCTCATCACATCACTTAACCTCCTTCATGCCCATCACCCAGTTACCTCATCCCCCAAACCCTTCCCCTGTGGTAACCCTCAGTTGGTTCCCTATAATAAAGAGTCTCTTATGGTTTGTCTCCTTCTCTATTTTCATCTTTCATTATTTTTCCTTCCCTTCTTCTATGTTCATGTTTTGTTTCTTAAAGTCCACATGAGTGAAATCATAGTCTTTGCTTTCTCTGACTGGCTTATATTTCGCTTAGCATAATACACTCTAGTTCCATCCATGTCATCCCAAAAGATGAGATTTCATTCTTCTTGATAGCTAAGTAATATTCCATTGTGTATATATACACAGCACCATTCATCTTCTTTATCTATTCATCTATCGATGGACATCATCTGGGCTCTTGTGGACATCACTGCTATAAACATTGGGGTGCAGGTGTCCCTTCAGATCACTGTGTTTGTATCCTTTGGATAAATACCCAGTAGTGCAATTACTGGGTCACTGAGTAGCTCTGTTTTTAACTTTTTGAGGAACCTCCATACTATTCTCCAGAGTGGCTGCACCAGCTTGCATTGGGTCATTGGGCAGCTGTTTTTATCTTTTTGAGGAACCTCCATACTATTCTCCAGAGTGGCTGCACCAGCTTGCATTCCCACCAACAGTGCAGGAGGGTTCCCCTTTCTCTGCATCCTCACCAACATCACCACGTCAGGAAACAACTTGTTAATTTTAGTCATTTGACTGGTGTGAGGTGGTTATCTCACCATGGTTTTGATCTGTATTTCCTTGATGCCGACTGATGTTGAGCATTTTTTCATGTGTCTGTTGGCCATTTGTATGTCCTCTTTGGACAAATGTCTGTTCACGTCTTCTGCCCATTCCTTGACTAGAGATTTTTTTTTTTCCTAGTCTCACTATTCTTAAAGCATCTTTGTTCAAGATCTGAACAAAGAACCAGATTTAATTAGCTATAAATTACCAGTGGCACATTTCTGCCATGAAAATACTTTAAAAGATGTAGTTTTAAAAATCTAAAATGTCAACTTGGAGATAATTTGGTTTTCAATTCAGGACTCTGAATTGAAATGCTACCCTATTTTACAGCATGAAAATGCTTAACAAAAAAAGCTTACACAAAAAAAGCTTATCTTCCAACCAAGAATATCCTACCCAGCTAAGTTACCATTCAGAATAGAAGGCAAGAGAATTTTCCAGACAAGCAAGAGCTAAAGAAGTTCATTACCATTAAATTAGCCTTATAAGTAACATGTTATTTGGTAATAAGAACATACACAAAAGAATAAATCTCACTGGAGAAATAAATATATAGTAAAGGTAAGTCAAATAACTACTTATAAAGCTAGTATGAAGGTTAAAAGACAAAAGTAGCAAAAATAACAATGATTACAGTAATTAGTTAAGGAACAAGATAAAAAGACATAAAATATATCAAAAATATAAATTAAGGGGGAGGGGTGCTGAGCTTTAGAATGAGATCAAACTTACAGTTGTTATCAACTGAAAACTGACTGTTACAGATATAGGTTGTTATATATAAGCCTCATGGTAACCACAGAGAAAAAACCTGGAGTAAATGACAAAAAAATAAAGAAAGGTAATTAAAACAGCAAAGGAAGACAGTGAGAGAACAGCGTAGCAGAGAACTACAAAATATCCAGAAAATAAGCAAAATGGCAAGAAGCATATACCAACACCGATTCCTTTAAATGTAAACAGACCAAATTCTTCAATCAAAAGAATAGCTGAATCAGTTAAAAAAAAAAAAAGATTCATCTATATGCTATCTACAATATGCTTTTGATATAAGAACACACACACTAAAATGAAAGGATAGAAAAAGTTTCCACACAAATGGAAACCAAAAGAATGGAGTTATCTATACTGATATCAGAAAAAATAGACTTTAAAACAAAGACTGTAATAAGAGACAAAAAAGAGTGTTACATAATGGTAAAGGGGTTAATCCAACAAGGGGACATAATAGTTGGGACACAGGAGCATCTAAATATATAAATATGTAAAGCTAATGCGCACATGCCTAAAGGGTGACACAGCCATCAACTTAATAATAGCAGAGGACTTAAATACCTTGCTTATATCAATGGATAAATCATCCAGATAGGGGCACCTGGGTAGCTCAGTAGGTTAAGCCTCTGCTTTCCACTCAGGTCATGATCTCAGGGTTCTGGGATCGAGCCCTGCATCGGGCTCTCTGCTCAGCAGGGAGCCTGCTTCCCCCTCGTTCTCTGCCTGCCTCTCTGCCTACTTGTGATCTCTCTCTCAGTCAAATAAATTAATAAAATATTTTTTAAAAATCCAGATAAAATTGACCAGAACATTGGCCTTCACTGACAAGTTAGACCACCTGAAGGTAACAGATACATATAAAGAACACTTCATCCAAAAGCAACAAAATATATATTCTTCTTAAGTGCACATGAACATTTTCCAAGACAGATCATATTTTAGGTCACAAAACAAGTCTTAATAAATCTAAGATTGAAATCCAGCATCTTTTCCAACCATCATGATATGAAACTAGAAATTAATTACATGAAGAAAGCTAGAAAACTCATAAATATATGGAGATTAAACATGCTACTGAGTAACTGATAGGTCAAAGAAGAAATAAAAAATGTCTTGAGACAATCAAAGATGGAAATTTATCATACCAAAATTTAAGGGCTGCAGCAAAAGCAGTTCTACAAAAGAAGCTAAAAGCAGTAAAAGCCTACTTCCAGAAACAAGAAAAGTCTCAAACAACCTAACATACTTCGAGGAACTATAAAAAGAACAAAAGAAGCCCCAAGTTACTGGGGTTATTTTGAAGAAAATAACAAAGATTAGAGCAGAAATAAATGAAATTGGAACCAAAAAAGAGCCAGACACATCAAGAAAAAAAGAGGGAACTCCAATAAAACCAAAATGAAAGAAATACTAGAAGTGATACCACGGCAATACAAAGGACTGTAAGAGACTACTATGAGTAATTGTACACCAACAAACTAGACAACCCAGAAGAAATGGATGAATTCCTAGAAACACAGAACCTACCAAGACTGAATCATGATAAAACAGAAAATCTGAACAGATTACTAGTGAAGGGGCTGAAATCAGTGATCAAAAATCTCCCCACAAACAGAAGTCAGGACCACAGAGCTTCCCGAGTGAACTCTACCAAATATTCAAAGAAGAATCGATACCAATCCCTTTCAAACACTTCCAGAAGCTAGAAGAGGGGAGAACTCTTAGAAAACCATTTTCCAAGGCCAGCACCGCCCTGATACCGAAGAGAAACAAGGGTGCCATACAAAAAGGAAAATTACAAGCCAATATCCCTGATGAACACAGATGCAAAAATCCTCAAATACGAGCAAACGAACTCAACAATACATTAGAAGGAGCATCCACTCTGATCAGTGAGATTTATCCCCGGGCGTCTAGGATGGTTTGGCATCCACGCCTCAGTGTGCTATATTCCACACTACACCACATCAACAAAATGAAGCCCACAAAAAATATGAGCATCTCAACAGATGAAGGAAGAAAAATTGACAAAACTGAATACCCATTTATGATACTAACTCTCAATAAAGGAGAAAGAAAGACTGCACTGATAAAACAGCAACTGGACATAATAAAGACACATAAAAAAGCACACAGCTCACACCACACTCAACGGTGAGAAGCTGAAAGCTATTCCTCTAAGGCTGGGAACAAGGATGTCTACTCTCACCACTTTTATTCCACATAGTACTGGATGTCCCAGCCAGAGCAATTAGGGAAGAAAAAGAAAGGACACTGAAATTAGAAAGAAACTAAAACCATCACTATTTGTGGGGCCCCTGGTGGGCTCAGTGGGTAGAGCACATGACGTTTGATCTTGACCTTGGGAGTTCCAGCCCCATGTTGGGTGTAGGAGATTACTTAAAAATAAAATCTTTAAGGAGCACTAGGTCCTCAGTTGTTTAAGTGCCTCTTGATTTTGCCTCAGGTCATGATCTCAGGGTCGTGAAACTGAACCTGGAGAAGGGCTCCACGCTCAGCAGGGACTCTGCTTAAGGTTCTCCTCCCCTCCCCTCTGCCCCTCACCCTGCTCCTGTGCTCCTTCTCGGGTAAATAAATCTTAAAAAAAAAAAAAAAAAAAAGATCTTGGGGGGGAAACTGTTACTATTTATGGTTAATGTGTTATAAAGTAGAGCCTCGGAGACTCCACCAAAAAATGCTACACAAATTTAGTAAAATTACAGATTATAAATCACTATACAGAAATCTGTTGTTTCTTTACAATAATAAACTATCAGAAAGAAATTGAGAAAATAATCCATTTATAATTGCATCAAAAAAATAAAATACCTAGAAATAAATTTAATCAAGGAAGTGAAAGACCTGTATGTTGAAAACTATAAGATATTAACCAAAAAAAAAAAAAAAAAAAAAAAAAAACTAAAGATGACACAAGGAAACACAAAGCCATTCCATGCTCAGGGATGGAAGAACTAATATTGTTAAAATATTCATACTACCCAGCAACAGAGTCAATGAAACCGCTATCAAAATCCCAATGGCATTTTTCACAGAAATAGAACAATCCTAAAATTTGCATGGAATCATAAAAGACCTTGAACAGGCAAAGCAATTTTGAAAAAGAACAAAGCTGGAGGCATCAGGCTTCCTGATTTCAATCTATATAACAAAGATGTAGAATTAAAACTGTAGTACTGGCATAAAAATGGACATAGCTCGGGGCGCCTGGGTGGCTCAGTGGGTTAAGCCTCTGCCTTCAGCTCAGGTCATGCTCTCAGGGTCCTGGGATGGAGCCCCAGTGCCGGGCTTTCTGCTCAGAGGGGAGCCTGCTTCCTCCCCCCAGCCGTCCCGCCGCCACCTGCCCCTCTGCCTACTTGTGATCTCTCGCTCTCTGTCAAATAAATAAAATTTTTAAAAAAGTTAAAAGTTAAGTGTTTGTCGCTCTCGCCAGCAAGAACGAGCCGGAGACACGGAGTGACAAGCCTGCGAATCTTTATCGTTCTCCCTCACCCGGATGTTGACCCTATTTATACCCCCTCTCCTCCCATCAGCAGGCTGTACCCCGGAAAGGGAGCTGACCAACACTTAGCATGATAAAAGGCACGCAGTGTCCTCGGGCTTCCTGTTCTGGGCTTCCTGTTCTGGGCGTAGCCGATCGTCGTTCAGGTGGTTCGCAGGTGACCTGCCTGGCCGCAGGCACCATGTTGCGTATTATGTACGTAGCTGCCCCCGACAAGTGTTGGCAAAGACGGGCATGTCAACTGGTGTGCACTATTGGTGGGAATGTCACTGGTGTGGCCACTGTGGGACACAGTACGGAAGTCCCTCAAAAACCTAACCCGTAAGTCAGTATGACCCCAAATTCCCCTTCTGGGTATTTGAAGAAAGCTAAGACACTAATTTGAAAAGATATATACACCCCCTGTTCACTGAGGCATTATTTACAACAGCCAAGATAGGAAAACCATCTCACTGGCCCCGACGGATGGATAAAGAAGCTGTAGTACGTGTATACAAGAGTATTACTGAGCCGTAAAGAACGAATCGGACCATTTGCAACAATGAGGAAGGACAACAAGAGCACTGTGCTACGTGAAGTCAGTCGGAAAAGACAAATACTGTGTGATCTCTTCTATGTGTCATCTTCAGAAACACACGCTCAGTAGGTACTGAGAACGGACGGGTGTTACCAGAGGCAGGGACTGGGCGATGGAGGAAACGGGTGAGCTGTTTTGTTAGAATTTAAATAAGTTGAAGAAAAATTCAAAAAGAATGTAATGTTGATGATTTAAAACATGATTTAATGACTGTAAAACACTCAGAGGATAGAGTCACTCTAAATACAAAACTCCACAACTCAACATTCCTTAATTCCATGTCACTTGTGCAAACCATGAACCAACTACTAACTCAGAAAATCCCAAATCCGTATTTTTGCATTTTATCAGAGCCACGCGAGTGAAAAGGTGTATGAGTATCTGTTCCAAGGAACGATAAATTTTTAAGCAACACACAAACTTCAGTTTCGGGAGAGTTATGTAAAACTGTAATAAAGAAATATCCCTGGTTTTGGGGTCCCTGGGTGGCTCAATCGGTTGAATGTCCCACTCTTGATTTCGGCTCAGGTCATCATCTCGGGGTTCTGAGAAGCCTCGAGATGGGCTCTCTGCTCAGCGCAGAGTCGGCCTGAGACCCTGTCCCTCTTCCCCCACCCCCAGGCCCCGCACCAGTGTGCACGCGTGCTCTCAAATCAATCAATCTTAAAAAAAAAAAAACCTGATTTTCTATTTGGTATGCTGCCTTTATTTACATGAAGGTTAAAACAAACAAAAAAAAAGTATAAGGGTCTTTGTTCTCGTGCTCAGTTACACCCTTAACTCTCAGGAGGAAACCGAACCTTCCTGGCAGAGGATGATGGTGGAGGTGATGGACAGCCACTGTGCGGTTCCAAACAAAACCAAACTCCCAAAACTTTTCCTTGTTTTTCTCATTAATTTGGAAGTGGCTGTTGGGTTCGAGACTTCTTCTAAGCTCATTTTTATTTTCATAATATCTCCTGAACACTGCGAATCTGAGCTTCTCATTTTCCTAGAATTACGGACAGTAACTGTTCGGTATCTCTGAAAGCACCGCTAGTCCCTGTCCCTGGTCATTTGCTTAGATAGTACGAAGGGAATCCAAGTGACAGGCTCGCAGTCTACTAACCGGACGGCGGAAACGACCTCCGGGAACTGGACGGTGCGGGCAGCAGGGCTCTCGTATGGCCAGTTCTGCTTCAACTCCATGTGCTGCATGGAGTGTCTAAAGGTCACACGGCGGGGAAGGGAAGCCGGCAGCAGGGCACCGGGAGCAGAGGGGCAGAGAGAAGAGGCACAAAGCACCTTTCACCTTACTTCTTTTTTAAAAGATGTTATTTATTTATTTATTTATTTGAATGAGAGAGAGAGAGAGAGAGAGAACGAGTTGGGGTCAGGAGCAGAGGGAGAGGGGCAAGTGGACTGTGCGTTGAGCACAGAGCCCGACAAAGGGCTCAGTCCCAGGACCCTGAGATCAGGACCTGAGCTGAAGTCAACAGTCGGACGCTTCACTGACTGAGTCACCCGAGCGCCCCGACCTTACTTCTTTTTGAAACCACTCTTGTGCACTGCTATTCTCCTCTGAACCCTAACCCGACTTCCCCGCTGTGGCTCCGTGAACTTGGTGTCCAGAGGCCTCAAGTTCGGACTAGATATCACTTCCTCGTGTGGCGAGCGAGGGCTGGCCTATCAGCCGCCTAAGGTCTGTCCCAGGGGCGCTCTTCTATCGCTCGGGAAGGGGTCCCTGTCGTCCTACGGCCACTTCTCACCTGGGTAGTAAGGAGAGATCCTTAAAGCTTTCCTGAAAACAAGGAGTTAAAATTAGAACAGCATTCCTTATTAACTAAAGACTATCCCTGGCAAACACCCCATTAATTTTGGATTTCTAAGTGTGCTGACAGACTGACGAACGTAAAATCCTCCATGATCTAGGTTCTGCTTAAGAAACCACCCTCCACACGTGCACATCCGAACACATACGTGCACGCATCCGCCCGCTCGCAGGGAGGCTCCGTCCGCAGAGCGAGCCTGCAGACCGCTGCGGGCCCCGCCACGGACGCACTCGTCCCGCCTCAACACGCACCCTTCGATCGCACTGGTCCTTCCCGACCCAAACTCAGGACAGCGAGGAATGACAGGAGCAGCAAAAGCAGAAAGAGCTATCTTCTTTTACTCCATTAAGAAGGCATATGGAGAAATAATCACACACACACACACACACACACACACACACACACACACACAAAACATAGGGGGTGCCTGTGACTCAGTCAGTCGAGCGCACGACTCTTGATCTCAGGGTCATGAGTTCGAGCCCCACATTGGGTGTGGAGATTACTTAAAAAAAAAAAAAAAAAAATCGTAGAGATCCAGGAAGTTCTTGATTTCAAGATCCTCACTAAGGTAAGAAATCCTGAGAGGAAGGGCGCCCTGGGTGGCTTAGGTGTTAAGTGTCTGCCTTCGGCTTGAGTCACGATCCCAGGGTCCAGGGATCGATCCCCGCATCAGGCCCCCTGCTTGGTGGGGATCCTGCTTCTCTCCCTCTCCCACTCCCCCTGCTTGTGTTCTCTCCTCTCTGTGTCTGTCTCTGTCAAATAAATAAATAAAAATCTTAAAAAAAAAAAAAATCGTGAGAGGGAGATGGAAGGCACCAGGAAGAGCACCAGAACCCAGGGAACGAAGCACGGATTATTACTTCTGTCAAGCACTATGCCATGTTGGCAAACAGCCACCAAAGCACAAGAGGTGAGTAACTGCCCAGGACACCGTGAAAGATCACCAGGGCTAGTGTTCTAACTCATCATTCGGGTTTCATAACACTACCGTAAACCACTTCTAGTAAAAATTGTCAGTAATTACTTGGTATTATTTAATATTAAGACCCTATTGAAGGGATCCCTGGCTGGCTCAGTTGTTAAGTGTCTGCCTTCAGCTCAGGTCATGGCCCCAGGGTCCTGGGATCGAGCCCTGCATCGGGCTGTCTGCTCGGCAGAAGTCTGCTTCTCCCTCTCCCAGGCTTGTGTTCCCTCTCTCGCTGTCTCTCTCACTGTCATAAAATTAAAAATCTTTAAAAGAAAAAAAAAACACCTATTTAGTTGTGCCCGGTTATCCTGGTAATGCCTTTTACAACTGTTTTCTTCCATGTGTGGAAGTGTGGCTCCAATCAAAGTCCACACCACGTACAGTCAGAGCCTGTTTCTGTCCTTACCTTCTGTTTCTCTGTGGAGAAAATCAACATCTCAAAATACACCCCGAGGGATGCCTGGCATTTGAGCAGGTAGAGCACAAGCTCTGCTTCTCAGGGTTATGAGCTAAAGCCTCATGTCAGGTGTAGAACACTCTTAAAAATAATTTTTTTTTTAAGATTTTGTGTATTTATTTGACAGAGAGAGAGATCACAAGTAGGCAGAGAGGTAGGCAGAGAGAGAGGGGGAAGCAGGTTCCCCACTTAGCAGAGAGCCCGATGCGGGGCTCGATCCCAGGACCCTGAGATCATGAACTGAGCCGGAGGCTGACGCTTAACCCACTGAGCCACCCAGGCGCCCCACTTAAAAATAAATTCTTAAAAAGAAAAAAATACACTCGAAAATCCACTTTAGTAAGAAAGATATTTCAACCTTACTCATAAAATGTGACTGACTCAAGTTTAAAATATCTCTATAAGATGACTTTAAATTTTTGCTAAAACATTCAACTATGTTATTAAAATAGTTTTTAAAATTCTAGAACAGGGTGCCTGGGTGACTCCGTCGTTATGCATCTGCCTTTGGCCCAGGTCATTATCCCACAGCCCCGGGATCGAGCCCCACATCAGGCTCTCTGCTCAGCAGGAAGCCTGCTTCTCCTTCTCCCACTACCCCTGCTTGTGTTCCCTCTCTTGTGCGCTTGCGCGCTCTCTCTCTCTCTCCCTCTTCCGCCCTCTCTGTGTTAAATAAATAAAATCTTTAAAAAAATTAAATAAAAAACAAAATTCTAGAACAGCTTTAGTTTAGAAGTAGCTCTAGATCCCTTCAGTAGGCTGTAAGTAAATCCGGATCTTCAGCTGGTAGGGAGTGCAAAGTCGACAGAACAAGTTACCGAGGTGAGAAGAATCATGTCTGATCCGGAAGAGGGACACAAGTAAGTTTTCTTCTTTATGCTTCATTCTGCTTCACAAAAGCACAGCAGGGCTGTGAGCCAGAAGCTTGGAAGAACACAGAGGGAAAACTTTCCTCTGGTAAGCTCTAGGAGAAAGAGTTTCTCTTTCCAGGAGAAAAAGCTTAAATAAAGAAAGATGCTGGGGTGAGGTTTGGATACAAGCCCTCAAACCACCCTCCAACACTGGCAGTGCTGGCAAGAAATCCCACTGTTCCAAGAATGGTATCGAACTCAAGCCTGGATCTCACCCCACATACCCAGTTCACAAAAGTGATTCCAGGTAAAAAATCACCAAGTTTTAGGCCTCACACTTAAGATTTTTAACTTTATCCATTAAAAGTATACAATGTTTCTGCTCTCACACAGAAAATAGCAGAGTGTAAACTGAACAGTGATTTGGAGTTTCCAAATATCTTCACATCCCTCATGCCGTTTAATGTTCTTAAGAACCCAACCAGATAAGGGATCATCATTAAACCCATGTCATAGTAACAGGTCCACTGGGATTGGACTTGCTTGTGATCCACTGGTGAGGAGCAGTTCTTCTGTCTGGGGCCCTAGCAGGCAGCTCTCTTCCTGGACACTGCAATTCTCTGCTTTTCCTCATTACTCAGAGCCTAACTCAAAGTAACACTGGAAAAAGTATGTACATACTAAGCCACATGATGTTCGTCTTAGGAAAAGAGGTTAGGCTGTATGTCAAAGTCAAAGTATTTCACGGAAAAGCCTGCCTCTCAGAAACAAATCCACTAGAAGAAAAAAGAAAAAGAAATAGAAAATAATAGTAAAAATAGTAATAGAAATAAAAAATAGGAAACCAAGCTCTCTTCCTGGAAAATACACTTAAACTATTCCTATTATTACGTAATTCCTATTATTACATTACATAACACTGCTACAAATGTTAGGTAACCATCCGTATTTTTTTAAATACGAGTAAGAGTAACTGGTTGACTCTTAATTATTCTATACAATTTTGTCCTTAGCTGCACCTAAAGACTAGGAAGACTCCAAAGCAGAAAGCATGCGAAGCAGAGGCAGTGCCCACAAGGCAGGGGAAGCTCGCCGCAGGGACGAAGCACAGATCCTCGCACTACTCCGTGCTCAGATTTCCCCAACACTGATAGGAAACTAATTTATCAGTTATCTGACCAATAGCTCCACTGCACAGCACTAAACACGGGTTCACTAAGCACAGTCCCATTCAAGTACAAAAGCTTCCCGTCTGGAAAGTCAGGAGTGAAGCTTGTTTCCAAACGCACTCCACCCACCACGTGAGCCGGCATCACCTGTCTCAGGCATCACCTGTCTCAGGCATCACCTGTCTCAGCCGCGCCGAGAGGTCAGCGTAAACAGGATCTGCCCAAAGCCCAGGCCTTTCAATCAATCCTTTTTACACGGGCAAAAATCCGGCTGCCCTCACACCGCAGCTCCGCACGGTTCCCAGACGTCTGTCTCCCCGGGCGGCAGGGCTCGCCTCCCGACACACCATTCGCTACTGAAAACACGGACAGACGGACGGACAGACGGACGAAACAGGGCCCCACCCCTCACCAGGTTTTAAACCACGACCCAGGAAAACCAGAAACCATGCCCCCAAGAGAAGCTACTCAGAACTGCTTCAAGGTCACAGCGAGCGTTCGGCAGTAACCGCCGGCGCCCCAAGGGTCGGGTGGAATCCAACCAAGTGTCCTCGGGCCTCCCACCCGCCAGTGCCCTGACACTCCGACCGGACAGAAGTCCAGCGAGAGCGAGCGCGGCCTCGGGGACACTGCGGCTCGGTCGGCAGAACAGCCGATGCACACCGGCGCCGCCTGACGCCCCTCGGCTCACACGGGTCCCGAAACCCAGAAAACCGGAGGGCGGCCGGGACGCAGCCCCGCGCTCCGCAGCAGCCCCGCAGCCCCCGCAGCCCCGCGCTCCGCAGCAGCCCCGCAGCCCCCGCAGCCCCCGCAGCCCCCACGCTCCCCCGCAGCCCCCGCGCTCCGCAGCGCCCCCCACCGGCGCCCGCCAGCCCCGCGTCCCCGCACCGCCACCGCACACCTCGGCGCGCAGCCGCGGGACCGGTGCCCCGAGCCCGGCCCGCCGCCGGGGACTTGGCGACTTCCCGCCAGGAAGCCGCGCCGGGGGCGAGGGTCCTCCCACAGCCCGGCGGCCCCCCGTCCCCGCCCGGCCACGGCCGACCCCCGCCCCACCGCCCGCCCGCCGCGCCCTTGTGACTCCGCGTCCCGGGCGGCGCGGACCCGACCTCCGGGAGCCCTCGCTGGTGCCGGGCTCCGGCCCGGGGGGCTCGTCACCTCATGAGGTAGTCCCGGAAATCCTTGCTCCGGACATAGTCCGCCGCCTTCCGCACCAGCGCGCCCGCCATGGCCGCGCCCGCGCTCCTCGGAGCCCAGTGACACCCGGCCCAGCGGACAGCGCGGACGCCGCACCCGCTCGCCGGCCCGCCTCACGACAGCCGGCTCCGCCTTACGGCCGCGCCGCGCCGCCCGGCTCTCGGCCTATGGGAGGACGCAGGGCGGGAGGCGGCGGCGCGGATTGGCTGGCTTGCGCCGCACACCGTCTCACCGCCCCTCCGCGGCTCGGGGGCGGGGCCTGATGCCGTAAAATGGCCGGAGGCGGCGGGGGATTGGTCGGCGGTCGCTTCTGGCGGGGCAGCCGCGGTGCCGCCGAGACGGTGCCCCCGCGACGGGCCGCCTCCTGCGGCGGTCCCCGCGTGTGGGGCCGCGTCCTCGCAAGGGCACCTTGGCGCGCCGGGAGCGCAGGGGTGGGGACGCGCGGCGGCGTCGCCTCGGGGCGGGAAGGCGGGAGGCTTCGGTGGTTCGGCTCTTCGCAGGCCGGTGCGGGACGGTCGGGTCCCGGGAGCTGCCTCTGGTGGGGGCGCGGGGGCCGGCGCGGTGGGCGCCGCCGACGGGGGCGGAGATCGGAGCCACCGCCCGGGCGCAGGGCGGGGCTGGCACGGACCACGGGCCGGCCCGCGGCGCAGACGTGTGCTGGGACCGAGCCGCGGGCTTGTGCAACTCCCGAGCGCAGCGTGGATTTATTGCGCTCTCCGGCGTCCTGCGCGGGCCCTGAGCCGCAGGGGGGGTCCGAGCCAGAGGGGGGTCCGCGCTGCAGGGGTCCAAACCGCAGGGGTTCGGAGCTGCAGGGGGTCCGCGCCGCAGGGGGTCCGAGCTGCAGGGGGGTCCGCGCCGCAGGGGGGTCCGCGCTGCAGGGGTCCGAGCCGCAGGGATCTGAGCCAGGGGCGCTCGGTGCAGGAACGTGGGGAGGGAAGGGTCCGGCCCGGCAGCCGAATGGGATCGGAGTTTGGGAGCTGGGCTTTCCCCGCGGCTTCAGGGGCCGCCGTGAGCAGGACTTCGTGTTAATAACGGTCTCCGCCACGTCAGTACGGAGCGGCGGCGCCTGGGGGCTCAGCCATGATCCCGGGTCCCGGGGTGCAGCCTCGGGTAGCGCTCCTGGCTGGGCGGGGAGCCTGCTTCTCCTCGCCGGCCGCTCCCCCTGCTTGCGCGCGCCCTTTTTCGCGAGTAACTGGATAAAACCTTTCCGTACGGAGCAGGCTGTGTGGTCTAATGCTGAAGGACATGGCGGGGGGGGGGGGCGGGGAGCAAGAGGTCCAGCTGCGTTATTTCATAAAACCTGAGAAAGCCCTAAAACCGCTACCTGGTCCCTGCATGGACAGAGTATAGAAAGTAAAACATGCAAACGTCGCTGGCTGCGCTGGCTGCCTTGTGTCCCGGGTTGTAGGAAAAAGACTCCTGCCCATCCGAGTTTGGGAGTGACCGTCACACACGGGCTGTGCTCCGCGCCGCGCCTCGGTGTTGACTGGTCCGAGCAGCAGCTGTAGGGGAGACCGATGGCTGCAGCCGGAGTGGGGGAATGCCGCTGCCCCTCGGAACAATTTGTTACTTAAACTGTAACCCCTGCAGGACTTTACTAGTTACCAAGCACAATTAGATATGGCCTTAAGAAACACATATACTGGCAGCAGGTCTTTGGGGGAGAAAAGACAATGTACGACCCTGAAGCTGGGCAGCTGGGGATACCTGGCTCGCTCAGGGCGGAAGGCCGCCCCTTCACAGAAGCCGGGCAGCCGGAACGCCCGGCCTGCCCAGGGCGGAAGGCCACCTGCTTTAGAGAAACCGAGCACCCGGGAACAGCCGGTCAGCTCAGGGTGGAACTTCCCTTAGCCATTATCGCTCCTTTCTGTGAATGTGCTTAACTGTAAACTTGATACTCCTTGCTTATCTGCAAGATGGGTAACTTTTGACCTTCATCAGTCCTTCTGTTGGCTCTTGTTTCTATCCAATAAAAGTGAGACTGTGGCGTTGCTCGGGGCAGCAGTCCTTTTCGACTGTTGTCCCCTGCTCCCATTCTTCTGCAGCTGACTTGTTTGTGCCTGATTCTTCTCTCGTCGCCGACAGGAAGCGGCAGGGGAAAGCGGGCCGTGCTCCGAGCACCCGGATGTCACAGGGTTGGGGTTCGCGGCTGCACACAGCGTGTCCAGGGCAGTGGTATTTATAGGAGGGTCGAGTCCCAGGGTGGGTGCCCCTTGCAGGGGATCAGGCAGGCAGATCTGTGATGCCTCACAGGGTCGAAGAAATCTATATGGTAGTAGACTATGTACATTTTTTTCACCTATCAAAATCATTTGGGGCACCTTGGGGGGCTCAATTGTTGGGCGTCTGCCTTTGGCTGGGGTCATGATCCCCGGACCGAGTTGGGCTCCCTGCTTGGTGGGAAGCCTGCTTCTCCCCCTCCCACTCCCCTCTGCTTGTGTCTTTATCTGTCAAGTAAATAAAACGTTAAAAAAAAAAAAAAACACTGACACGTCACACATTTTCTTCTGGAAATTGGGGTAATAAAGACCGTTTTGTCCATTGGGAAGGACTATTGTGATGACAAGAGGCAACTTTTGAGGCGTAGTTACTGGATGAGAACGTGTTCTATAGACAGGTGTGCTGTTTCGTCCGTCTGCCCACTTGTACTCCAGCCCAGCACCCGCCTTTCCTTGGTTCCAGTCCAGGAGGCACACGGCAGTCTGACGGCTTCAGCAACTTAAAGGGTGTAGTAGATGAGTAAGCCGAGAAACCCGGGAGTTCAGTGAGAACTGGGGACACTGGCACTCCGAGGCCGGTGCGCCGTCAGAATATGAATGTGTAGTGTCTTGCCAAGTTAACTCTTGGGTCCTACCTGTCACGAGTCCTTCATGCTGCCCCCCAGGCTTGGTGAAAGCTTTTGGATTAGCAGCTTCCGTCCGTCCCATTTCCCTCCAGGCTCACTGTTCCCACACCGTTCTACAGACGTCGCAAAGAAAGTTTCACAGGCAAGGAATCTTCACGTGGCTTGACAATTCAGGAATTTCCTAGTGACTACATGGTGACATGAAGGAAACCAACATCCCTATTTCGCATTCCCTACTGATAGGAGCAGTTTAGGCCACAACCACCGGAGGACACCAGACCCAGCCACTGGAAGGGGAGAGGAAACTGATCACAGGATGCAAACTGTCGGCCCCAGATGGCTCGCTGCTGGTGTATGGGGAAAACAGGCCAGCACGCTTCGTTATGAGCATAGGCAGCTTTCCGCAGCGCTTGTGTTCTTGGCAGCCTCGGGAAAATGAAGCCCCTGGGGTGGAGGGGATTTCTTGGTTCAAGGTACTTAGGAAACATTTGAATCGGACAAGGTTAATTTTTTTTCTGCAGCTCTTCTGAGAGCCTTTACTTAGCTCACAAAAACTGTGACAGCATGAACAAAGCTTACCCGATTTCCTAAACCACGGAGCCCTTTTGGAAGGAGCGTCTTGGTAGAGCTGGTGGTCTGGGGGCTCCAGTGGCTAGGCGCCCTCCCAGCAAGGGTATGCCCAAGAAAGAAACCGGACCTTCAAATCAGGTGACTATGTCCTACCTCCTTTTATTTATTTTTTAAGATTTTATTTATTTGACAGATGGAGATCACAAGGAGGCAGAGAAGCGGGCTCTCTGTCAAGCACAGAGCCCAATGCGGAACTCGATCCCAGGACCTGAGCCGAAGGCAGAGGCTTAACCCACTGAGCCACCCAGGCGCCCCTTCCTACACCCTTTTATTTAGCTGCCTGCCTTTGGCAAGTCTCTAAAAACCCCTAGGCTTCACAATTTTTTTGTCTATAAAATTGAAACAGTGTCACGCCATACATGTTGTTGAGTTTCTGTGAGAATTGCCAGGAGTAACAATGGGCAAGGTCCCCGGTGGCCACCAGAGAGCCAGAGACTCAGTTACCTTTCAGTGTCCCCACCGCCTTCTGTCAGCTGCTTCCTGTCAGCTCAGGTGCTTTGCTTTTTAATCAGGGAGAGAGTGTAAATATTGCGCCACCGTCAATCCTCCAAGCACTGTTGACTCTGTTCTGAGGACAAAGGGCTGAGATGTTATCCTGTTCCTCTCTGCCCTTGTAGAAAGGTCAGAGGTACCCCAGCTCTCTCTAGGGCCTCATCTCAATGTCTCCCCACAACTGTTTGTTTCTGAGTGTGGTGAAAACCATGTTGGGGGGTGCGTATGACAGGGAACGTGGGATGCCTTCACCTTGACCTTCCACTCTCCGGTTGGATTCTTCTTTCCCTCTGGTCTCTTGGCTCAGGGGAAGACCCTGTAGCCAAGCATCCCCTCTAGGGAACCAACTACCTCTCAGGCAACAAGGATTGCCCTGAGCCAGCAAGTCCCCGTGGGTGACTGAGTCTGAGACGATGATCAGTTTGACCTTCACTGTCCCCCGCCCCCCCCCCCCGCACATAACCGCCCGTCTTTGCCCCACATTTTCCTATATAAACCTGGAAATGTTTTGGGCACTTTGGAGCTAGCCTTTGAGACACAAGGTCACTTTTTTCCGAGCATTGGCCTCGAAAAAACATCCCTTTCTTCTTCCATAGCCACTCGTGTCTCTGCTTTGGATTTTGTCAGTGACGACAGCAGACCTGGCGTGTTTGGGACCCTTGGAGCCAAGCGCTCCTGCACCCCTGTGCCCCGGCTACAATGGCATCAACAGGAGTGGAAGCTGCCATCTCTCACTGCAGACTTAGTTCGGGATGGGAGCCAGCCTGCCTTCTCCGCAGCAGCGGGATGGAGCCTGGATGAGCCCTTGGGTTGTGACTGCAAAAGCCTGGAAACTCCTCTGATCTGCCCTGACACTGGCTGAAATTCTCCCTTTGTGAAGAGGAGAGGGAGAGGGGCTGTGTTGACAGAAAAGGAAGCCGTGAGGAGGGGCTTCCCCTGGCTAAACCCAGGACAATTTGCGTGTCAGAAAGAACAGTGCCTACAAGCCATGGAGACTCCTCTTCCTCGTGATCCTCAAGGGAGAACAAAAGGAGCAACAAAAGACCACGGAATGGGAGAACATTCCTGCAAACCATGTATCTGATAAGGGACATGCACCTGAGATATGGAAAGACACTTACCGCCGGTAGCACAGAGACGACCCAGTCAAAGTACGAGCAAAGGACGGAAGAGAGATTTCTCCGAAGATACACACATGGCCACAAAGCTCATGAAAAGATACTCGTCATGGGCCGCGAGGGAAATGAGGAAGCCGGAAGGAGAAACCGCTTTACACTCCGCAGAAGGGCAGCAAATGGAGCCCAGCCGGTGTCCGCGAGGGGGCAGAGGAAGGGGCCTCGCGGACCGGAGCGGCGACCCTCGAAGTTCTTCCCACGACCACACGCGCGGCTGCGGCGGCCCCGGCAACCCCTCTCCCAGAGCCCCAGCCGCGGGGACTGAAAACATGCGGTCACGCAGCCCTGGAGGCCAAGGGCGCACAGCAGCACGGTAGGTAACAGCCAGAAAGTGAAAACAACCCAAATGTCGGATCAGCGGACAGAACAGACAAGATGTGGAATAATCATACAACGGGATATTGTTATTACGTTGTTGTTGTAGAGATTTTATTTATTTATTTAATTGGCAGAGAGAGAAAGAGAGAGACACAAGCAGGAGGATTGGGGGAGGGAGAAGCAGGCTTCCCGCCCAGCTGTGAGCCCATGCGGGGCTCGATCCCAGGACCCTGGGATCTTAACCTCAGCCGGAGGCAGACACTTAACATCT
The DNA here is from genome assembly GCF_964662115.1 of Mustela nivalis. NCBI lineage: Eukaryota > Metazoa > Chordata > Mammalia > Carnivora > Mustelidae > Mustela > Mustela nivalis. The sequence continues at coordinate 2,690,588 of NC_139024.1, read as the reverse complement.
GAGCCACCCAGACACCCCACAATGAAATATTACTCAGCAATTAAAAGCAACGAGGTCCTGGCACGTGCTACCACAGGGATGGGCCCCACAAGCACTGTGCTTGTGGGTCCTCGAGGCATGGGGACCACATGTAGTACGACGCTGCTCGTATGAAATGTCCAGGGCGGGCACACGGAGGGATCCAGTGGATGCTCGGGGGGCTGCTAAGGGCGGGCATGGGTACGCAGCCCGGGAGATGAGAGTGCTCCCACATGGGTTGTGGTGACGGCGGTATGGCTCTGGGAATGTGCTCGAAACCATCAAATCGTACACTTTAAAAAGGGAAATTGCAGGCTGTGTGAATGGTATCCAGTAAAGTTATTTTCAAAAACTGAACAGTTAAAAAAAAAAAAAAAGAAAGACCCACAACTTTTAAAAAATGCACAGGAAAAAAAGCTAATGACATAAAAACCTGAAACTCTGTCATAATTGGTAGGGCACCGGAATCAAACCCACCGGCCAGGGCCGTCTCTTACCAAGAGAGCAACGACCCCCCAGCTTCACAGACGAGCTTCTATAGAGCAAAGGCCCTGTGGTGAGCCTGGCCCATGAGGTCGTCTCCACCCGACCTGACCCGTCCTTGCCTTCTGGGCTCGGTCATCTCCACCCGACCTGACCCGTCCTTGTATTTGGGCTCTGTTATCAGGGACTGGTCGACTGTATTTTACTGTTTTCCCAGACTTGCTTTTAAGTAAGTTCCTTGGGTGGGTGAGGGGGTCAGGGTCCGTTTAAGTTTTACTGCACAAACAACAAAATGTCTGTTTAACCGAGATGGAGTCGCACCGGCTGAGTGGGCGCCTACAATAATTACCAAAAAAGCACCAACTCTTGGTCACTGAAGGGAAAGAAGCATTTGCCTGTGGGAACTATTTCAGACAGTCCTAGGGATGAAGGAAAGCTCTTCTCCTGAGGATAAGTTCAGTGCATAAATACAAAAGAAGGTTAGAATTAAAGGACACCGGTGTGCAGTCCCGAGGAAAGGGCGGGTCCAGAGAAAATGCGCGAGGTAGGCTAAGACCACTCTGCAGCTAGAGGCGACTCGGGTCTTTCCTGGCGTCATTTGCCGCCGGAAAGGGGGATGCACAAGGTCTAGGAGGGGTCCAGGAAATCCTCCTGAGCGGGCCTGTCGGAGAACAAGATACCTCCTGCTCTGACGCCTCCGCCAGGAAGGAGCCACCCCGCCTGCAACCCCAGTCCAGTCAAGCAGGCGGGGAATGAAGGGATTGAAAGAAGGAATCCAAGGAAGGGGGGACCAAGTCACCAGGCGTGTCCCGCACTAGGGCTGCTGGGCCCTGAGCCCCTCCCGCGCGGCCGGCTGTGAGGACACCCGGACTGGAACTGTTCATGGAGTCACACGCAGAGCTTTACAAGCAGACACACAATTAAGACTAGAAAGAAATAGGTGGGGATACTTTTAATGCTATAGTCTAGCCCAATACATCAAAATATTATTTCAAAATATATTCAGTATAAAAATTATTATTGAAATGTTTTATTTTCTTCTTTCCATACTAAGTCTTCAAAATCTCGTATGTTACACTGATGATTCATCTCCGTTCAAATGCTCCATTTTCTTCTTTTTTTTTTAGAGTTTATGTATTTATCTTTTTTAGGGGTCTCTGACGTAGGGAAGACCTTAGGGTTCAAGGCCAATGGCCAAGAAAGAATTTTTTTTTAAAGATTTTTGTTTATTTATTTGACAGACAGAGATCACAAGCAGGCGGAGAGGCAGGCAGAGAGAGGAAGAAACAGGCTCCGCACTGAGCAGAGAGCCCGATGTGGGGCTCGGTCCCAGGACCCTGGGATCATAACTGGAGCTGAAGGCAGAGGCTTTAATCCACTGAGCCACCCAGGTGCCCTCCCAAGAAAGAATTCTTGAGATGTCTTTGATGCAAAAAGGTGGTTTTATTAAAAATAAGCACAGGGAGCACCTGGGTGGCTCAGTGGGTTAAGCCTCAGCCTTCGCCTCAGGTCATGATCTCAGGGTCCTGAGATCGAGCCCTGCATCGGGCCCTTTGCACGGCAGGGAGCCTGCTTCCCCCTCTCTCTCTCTCTGCTTACTTGTGATCCCTCTCTGTCAAATAAATAAATAAAATCTTTTAAAAAATTAAAAAAAACAAATAAGCACAGGGACACGACCCATGGGCAGAGAGAGTTACACCGGGTTCATGGGGCGTGGCCCCACTACATATTTTCAAGCTCGGAAAGGGTTAAGGATAGCACAGACCTTCAGGTCTTTTGACAACAACGTTTCCAAGATCCTAATGGGGGGGGGCCCTAGCAGTTGTTGGAAAAGGTCATTTATTACTGTTCCGTAAACCCTCAGTCATGAGACCGTCCAGCTGCCAATTAGTGGGTCATATGCTTGGAGGATGGTTGCCAACATGTACCTTGGGGGGCAGAAATAAAGGAAGTTTCCAAAGGAATTTTTATGCATTAAAGTAGACTCATAGGATATGGGAGGTCTGGCTGAAACTGGCTTTTGCCCTTAAAAAAGTGTTAACATGGAGGCATCTGGGTCCCTAAAGCAAGGTCACTCTGTTTCAAGAACTTGTCAATGGGCTGTAGGTAGTAAGGACACTTAATACATTTTCTTCTTCCTTTGTCTCCCACATTAGTGTCTGTCCCAGAAAATGGAATACCCACGTTTTCAATACGTATCACACAGTGGAACAAGCAATAAGATAAACATCAGTGTCTTGTTTTAAAATTCCATAAACCCCTGATTCCAGCTAACAAGCCGGAGCACTGTCTGTCGGGACGGAAGTTAGTTTACCCGCCCTTAGCTGCCGCTCGAGACTCAAAGACAGGCTCTCCGAGGGGGGCTTGCCAGGCCCCGGACTGGCAGAGTTTCTACGTCTGAAATCCTGCTGTTCATGTTAGATCTGGTTTCCTCCCGGAGCTGCGTAGGTGTGTTTCAGATCAGTTCACTAGGGTGACTTTGTTTAAACTAAATGATGTTTCCAACAGAGGAAGGGTTTGCACGTATTCTGCGTATATAATGTCGGCTTAACATATCTGTCTTGGAGACGAGTTTTCTGCATCACGAACTGCGGTTTCTCCCCCCCCCCTCCCCGCTCTTTTCTACGCGTGGGCCGTTGTGAGTCTCCCCAGCTTACATCCCGGATTCCTGCCTCTGACCTCCCGGTCCCGGCAATGGTCGCCTCTCTTTTACCTGAAGGACCCGTGGCCACTTCCCACAAGGGCACCTCTTCCCAGGGGGAAGCCCGTGACAGGGGAACTTGAGCTCTTGGGACTGTGTCTAGACTTGAGTTACACGTTCTCCACACGGGATGTCAGTGCGGGAGATTGGGACGTCAGGCGGCCCGTGGCCCGTGTGGCCCGTGTGGCGTGAATAGCCCGGGAGCGTGATACTGTCACACGGTGGAGGCAGAGACATTGAAACGCAGAACGAGAGCAGGTTGGGTCTTCAGAAAACTGTCACCCACAGAACTGGTTGACCTCAGCCCGGGTTAGGCTTGTTGACATGGCCTCAAAGGAATGTCCCTGTGGGTCCGGCTGGAATGCGGTCCTAAGTGGCGTATCTGAAAGCTAATATTTGGTTGTCCTTGTCTGTCATCCCTGGCCTAGTTCTACACTTAAAAGGAGAAGGTGCAGCTTTACCGAATTCCCCGTCGGTCAAGTCAATGCCGGCATCACCAAATCATTAACCTGAAGGGAACACTGCCTGTGTTGGCAGTAAGTTTTCTGGATGTTTCCACCAAGGAAGAATCGTCCTGAGTCCCATGTGTGAGTCTGGAGCCCCTCTCCAGGAGCAAGCAGCGTGCCCCGTCGAGTGCAGGAGGCCCCGAGACTTCTGTGAGGCCCCCTTGTGGAAGGACCCGTTGAGTCCTCACGCTGCTCACGGTGGCCCAGTCAGCCTGAACCCTGGACTTCCCGGTGCCGGACGGCACGCATTTCCCTGCGGTCCCACAGCCGGGTACCATGTGTCGAAATTGTTTCCCGGCGACGTTTGGGGTGGGTGGGGAGCAGGAGGAAGGGAAGCCCAGCTCAGAGCGGGGTGGGCTCCCACACTTGTCTCCATGCTGTTCCCCAGTTTTGTGCCGGGAGCTTGCTGGCTGGTTGTTGACGAGTGCGCCCGGCGTTCCGGTAAACCCGGGGACTCTACCGAGCTCATGTTCCAGCAGGACAGGCAGAGAGAGAGAGAGAGAGAGAGAAAAGGCAGGTCGCGCCAAGGGCGAGGAGGGAGTCCAGGGACGGACAAGCCCCCGCAGGACTGCACAGGGCAGGCTGCCCTTCGTGTGGGACCGTCAGAGTCTCTCAGAGGCCGGAGCAGCCCTTGCAAGGCCCGGGAAGGGTGTCCCCGGCAGAGGACACAGCAGAGCAGACCAGGGCTGCCTCTGTCCGCCCCTCTGTCCAGGTCAAAGCAGGGGGTGTGTGTGAGCAGTGGGGGGTCAGGCACAGGTGTGTGGGGTGAGCAGTGGCCCAGACCCCCAGCCCTGTCCCGTGGCCTCGGGGCCGTGTTCCCTGACCCGCTGGGTGGGAGTGACAAGGGAGCCCCTTCTTAGAGAAGTAACAGCTGTTGAGAGGGGACACCCGTCCTGCCGGCAGGAGACCAGTGACATCAGAAACCCACCAGCTGGTTCCGACCCAGAAACACAGCTGTGGAGGCATGGCGGGCTGAGGTCTGTCTCCCCAGATTCACACGTTGAAGGCCTGTGCCTGGCGGGACGGTACTGGGGGCCTTTGGGGGTGATTAGGTTGAGGGGATCATGAAGATGGGCCCCTTACGGGAAGATCCCAGAGCCTTGTGTGACCAGGAAGCAGGTCCCTGCCTGACCCAGAAACCCCGGACCCTCGACTCAGACGTGCCCCTCCTGAAGCATGAGGAAGGCCCCGCCGTCAGCCCCGACTCGAATCAGCTCTGCGGCCCGAAGTGCCCCAGACCCAGGGAAGGAGACCAAGCGCCTCCAGGTTCTCGGGTCCTGCCACGCAGCCTTGTGGGTCAGGCTTGGTAGGATCGTGGTGTGGGTGACTGAGGGGTGGTCCGGGCTCCGGGGGACCAGGGCATGTCCGGGCACCGCACCACCGTGCTGGGGAGCTTGTCTTTCCTGCACGGACTGGAGATTGAGGGAGGCTAGAGCGAGTAGGGCGGCTTCCGTTCCTACCCAGCAAAGTGCTTCTTTCTTTTCTCTGGGCTTTTGGGCTCTGCTGGAAGGTGTTTCCCGGGGCACACACGTGGCTCCCTCCTGCTGACCCCGCAGGCCAAGGGGTGTCACCATCAAGTGGTCTCAGTGGATGAACCAGGGAGCTGGGCTCTTGGCTACTCTAGGGGCAGGAGGAGGTGCCCCCCATGGCCCATCCACTGGGAGATGGGGGCTGACGAGGGCACAGCCCCCTGGACACACAGATGGAAATGAAGACAGAGGTCCCCAACCGGCTGAGACGCTGGCCGGGGGACAGGAAGCGGGGATCGGGCGCGAGGGAGGAGATGGGGACGCCACCAGCTCTCTGCCGACTGCCTCAGCGATGTGGGCTGTCCTAGCTCTGTCTCTGCTCGGGCTGCTGGGACAGACGGCCACACCGGAGGCTTCAGCAACAGACACTGACTTATCACCGTTTGGGAGGCGTGGGCAGGGCTGGTTTCTTCTGAGACCTCCCGGCTCGGCCACAAGGCCATCTTCTCATGGTGCGTCCACACCCTTGGCCCTGTGTGTGTGTCTACCTCTGGGTCCACATCCCCCCTTTTTAGAGGGACATCAGCCATCTTGGGTGGGGACCCAGCCCAAGGACCGCATCTTAACTTGACAGCAGCCTCCCTCCAACAGGTCACATGGTGGGTCCTGCGGTCCCTCTAACATGAGAATCTGGGGGGGGGGACACACTTGAACCCAACACACTAACCACCCACAGCTTCTCCTGGGTTTTATCCTGACTCATTTCCCATCGCCCCCTCCTGTGTCCCGGTTCCTGTAAGTGGGTCTGTGGATGGGGCTGGGCTTTCCGGGAGGCGCGGACGTTGCCTCACCGTCTGGGCTGAGGCCGGAGCCCCTGGGAGGGCGTCGTCCCCGGGAGGCGAGCAGCGGAGACGAGTCTGGTGCAGGGCGGTGGTCGCGGCAGGGCGGTGTCTCCGCCAGCAGAGCCGCACACGGTGGGGCCTCAGCTCTTTCTGCTTACACGGGCTAGAGCGGATTCTCTTGTGTCTAAGTCTCCCCACTGACACACGAGAACGGCGGCGTCTAGCGGAACTTTCCGTGATCGTGGACATGGGCCAGAGTCTCTGCCATCCAACGTGGGAGCCCCGGCCTCATGCGGCTGTGGGACACCTGGAAAGGGGCCAGTGCGGCCAGGAACTGAAGTTTGAAGTGTACTTAGTGCTAAGTGTGAGTGTTAATAGCCGAACGTGGGCTGGTGTCCACTCCATTGGACAGCACAGCCTCAACGGCAGGCAGGATGCGCCTGCAGACAGACCAATGACACACGGCGGCCAAGGTCATGGGGGGCTGGGGCCAGGTCAGAGAGCCAGACCTGCGCTGAGAACGGCCATGCTGGAGGTTTCCTTGGACAGAGCATGGTGATAGCGGCATCATTGTCTTTTGATAGAATTTTGAGCTGCAAGGTCGAAAAGGGGTTTGAGAAGTGACGTAGCAGCAGGAAGGCCAGGCAGGAGGTGACCACAGAGGTGGAGGTGAGAGCAGGGACCAGCGGAAGGAGTGGAGACCAGCAGGGAGTGAAGACCCAGGACTGCGGGGGGCGGGAGGCAGGCCCCGGAACAAGGATCTCCGGCTGTAGCCTTCGGAATTGCTGTGTGGGGAAGTGTTGCGACCGAGTTCAGGAATCTGGAGAGGCAAGTGTGTGTCTGCGGGGAGCTGATATGCAGCTCCTGCGGCGGTCAGTGAGCCCCGCAATCACACGGATGGCCTGGGCCCTGTGGGGGGCGCAGGAATGAACTTTGGGGATCCCCCTCACGTCACTGAGGCCACCTAAGCCACCGGAGGACGCCAATGCCCTATTTAGAATCTCATGAGGCCCCCAGCTCAATACCTTACCTATTTCTGTGTTAACAAATCACTTTTTGCGCCAGGCCCTGTGCTGAGCCCGGAACAGAAAGAACACTTCTTCATCGGTGTCCTGGGCAGGAGGAAATGCGGACACCCGAGTTACCGACAATGGTTACTCCTGTCATACCGGCTCTCTGGGGAACAATGAGCTCTAGAGAAGATTTATGGACACATGGCCCAAGCTGGCCTGGAAAGGACAGGCAGCGGCGCCTGGGGGGCTCAGTGGTTAAGCCTCTGCCTTCGGATCAGGTCATGATCTCAGGGTCCTGGGATCGAGCCCTGCATCAGGCTCCCTGCTCAGCTGGGAGCCTGCTTCCCCCCAAACCCCCACCCTGCCTGCCTCTCTGCCTACTTGTGATCTGTCAAATAAATAAATAAAATCTTAAAAAAAAAGAATATTAAAAAAAAAAAGAAAAGGATAGGCAGAACCCTGATAATGGAAAGAAACGCTCGTGACCAACAATGCACCCAAGGCAACCTACAACGCGTGGCACAGGCGGCCGAGCCGATGGCTGGGTATAGACAGAGCTGTGATTAAAGCAAGTGCGAAGTCCTTTCAGGGACAGAGCTGCCAGGCACCCGGCTGTGCATTCGATGGCATACCCGACCCGCTGTGACTGCATCAGGCCCAGAAGATGGCCAAACTGCCTCTCCATTTTCTGCAGGATGAACAGAGTCATACTGAATTAAAGTTCTCCGGAGAAACGGAGCCAGTGGGAGGTACGTTTCCATCTCTAGCTACATCTCTGCATCTATCTATCATTGATCAATCAGTTGATCTATGTGTAGAGGGAGAGGGAGAGACATTCATTTTTAGGAGCCGGCGCAGCCATCAAGAGGGCCGGCAGGTCCGATGGGCACAAACGGAGCTGCGGGCGGCGCACTAAGCGGGTCTGACAGCTGAAGACTCAGACAGGGTTTCCATGTCGTCTTGGGGAAAATTCCCTCTTCTCTGGGAAGCTGTAGTCTTTGCTCTCAAGGTCTTCGTCAGATTGGCGGAGGCCCAGGACATCTGAACTGCTTTACTCGAGTCCACTAATTGTAAGCAGTGATCACGTCTGAACAACCGTGAACATTAGTCCCATCTAATCCACCAACGACCAGACCAGAGTATGGGCGGACCCACGGGCACCGCCGTGCGGGGCGCCGTCTTCCCCAACTTACATGGGGGTCCCGGAAGGAATGAAGGCATGAGTCTGGACACCACTGGAACCCTAGGGGTGTGGAAGCCCTCTGGCTTCCTTTCTTCTAAAACGTCAGGAGAGTTGCCTGTCGGGGGCTGTGAGGCCAAAATTCAATATTTTGTCATTAATCATCTCAAGGGTTTAGAGTCTAGATTGTCACTGCTGATTGATATGTCAATGCCCGCTGGGCTGATTTTGAACTCTTTCGGATGTCTGCTAGTGGGGGTATCTTGTAGCGAGGCTACACATGTCGTTGGCAGCTCTCGGTGTGGAGTGGATGGTCACACTCCCCACGCAGATGCCACCCGGCAGCGGCAGGGGCCAGCAGCAGCCCGAGCACAGAGCGAGGGGCTGGGAGAAGCAAGACCTTACCTGCAGACCCACTGGCGACCACACAGAGTCCGGGAATTACTGTTAGCCTAGAAAAAGATGACACTTCATAAAACCCATGTTTATTCAAAAAAATCTATTCAGAAAGTCTGGAAAGCGTAATAAATATCTGTATAGTGGCCGCCCATCTCCAACATAAAATACAAAGCGTGAACATATTGACCTATAAACACAGACGCGGGTTGTAAACAAAGTGCCGAGTCGGGTCTGGGTCGGAAGCTCCTCGGGCCACCAGCGGCGGAGGGTCTGCGTCGCCCACGGCTCTGCCCGGGCTCTGCCAACCCACGCTGGGTGCTCCTCCTTCCTCTCCGCCGGGGAGCTGCGGCGTCCTTTGCACTGGAGAATTTTAAGGGCTCTTGGAGAGGCGAGGGGCAACGAAGCCGTGTGGAAAGGAAAACAGTGCGAATCAAGTTCATCGTGTGCTTGGGAGAATCCGTCAAGTGTGAGGCCAAAGTCCCACCGCGCCGCTGCAGGAGCAACAGCGTTTCATGACCGACACTGGCTACCACGGAGCACGATCATCGTTTATCACGTCGGACAATCTTCCGGGCATCAACACACACAAGGTCAGGTCAAAATCACGGACGGTCTGACCTAAGGATACAGAAGAAACCTCACTCTTGCCCAAATTTGACTTGGGGATGGCATCCGGCAGAGCCCGCCCCCGCCGGGGCGAGACAGGTGTTCCTGTCAAACGGGGGAGCTGCAGGGGGGTGAGGCCACAGTGGGCTCCCTGGGGGGACCGCGGGGCGGTGGGGGAGGAGGCCTGAGGGCCAGGGCTCCGTTTTCTCACGAGAGTCTGTGGGGCTCTGATCCGGCGGGGAACAGTTCCATGGTCTGTGGGGCTCTGATCCGGAGTGTGGATGGTTCTACGGTCTGTGGGCTCTGATCCGGAGTGTGGATGGTCCTACGGTCTGTGGGGCTATGACCTAGAGGGGGATGGTTCCATCATCTGTGGGACAGCGATCTGACTCCCTGCGGTCTGGCCGCCTGTGCGAAGCCCCCGGAGCCTCTCAGGGCCCGCAGGGAGCCCCGCACAGAGGAAGCGAAAGGGGAAGTGACCCTTCCTCCGCACTGATACTGCTCAGAACGCACAGCCACTGGCTCTTCCACTGAAGACCTGGGAGCTGGGTTTCAGCTCTGGTACCGACTTCTCTAGGCTGACTTTCTGAAAGGGTTTCAAGTGTCGCTGTGTCCTGGAGAAGGTGCGCAAGTGGCGGTATCTGACAGACATTCAAGTTGAGTCGGTTCATCCTGACAGGTGCCTGTGGGGTCTCTGCCACCACCACTGCCACCCCCTGCCCTTGGCTAAGGGCAGGACTTGGTGCGAGGTGAGCCCCCAGGTCGCTCTGTGACTCCCGGAGTGGCAGGTGCCCTGCATGCGTGGTGACACTGAGTGAGGGGACGAGCAGGGGCGGCGGTGTGCAGAGAGCGCCCTCTGGCCCTTCTCCTCTCCCTGTTGCTCCCGGGCTGGGCTCCGCAGGCCTGCGTCACTCCGCCTCTCTGTGAGCAAACCAGCGGCTCAGCGGCACACCGCGGCGCAGGAGCCCTGGAGCCGTGGCCCCGCAGCAGACGGAAGGTGTGATGACCTCGGTGGCTTTCCGGGAGGGCAAACCCATGACCTAAGGGCCATCCAGTTTTTCCCAAGCTTCTAATCACAGATCAAATAATTCAGACCTAAAACAAAACTGTTGGGAACCAAGCCTTTGTGGCCTTGGGGAAAAGCAATTTCCAGTGAGAAAATACGGGAGCTGCCTCAGGAGGCTTTGTGGGAGGGAAGCCAGTGGCGACCCTGCCCCCACCTTTCCTTCTGGTGGTTCTCGGCGGCGAGAGAGGCTCACAGAATAAGGAACGCTTCTGAAACGAGGTTACAGTTTCAGGCCCAAGCACACTTGGAACAAGCTAAGCAGTTATGCCCAGGATGCCACATGTTGCTACTGTTTTTGTCTTTTCGAGGTGTGTAGCTGCTTGAGATGAGAACAAAGAATGACGAAACCGGTCTTCCGAGTGAGATTGGCGGAGGACCCCAGGAGCCCCGCGCCCGGCCAAGGGCGGCGGGGAGTCCTGGGCCGGCCTGGAGGCTCCCCCCGTGGGGCTGGGGAGGACCCCGAGGGCCACGCGCTCTCTCCTCTCCTGTCTGGCAGGGGCGCCCCACCTGTCCCGGTTTCATTTAAGAAGCGCACAGCCCCTCCCGTGCGCGCCCCTCCCTGTGGGAAACATCAAATGTCCCGGCAACATCAGGTGAAAAACGGAAACACAAACGCAACAACACAAAAGCACAGCTTCTACAAAGTGCATGGTGCCCCGGGTCACCCATCTTCTGGCTCCTCTCCAGGCCCCAGGGTGGCAGCAGGGCCTCCCGTCCCCCTCCTGGCTGCCGTGGGGCCGGGACTGCGCCTGGGAGGGAGGAACAGAGCTCAGGGTTGCCCGGGCTCGTGGGCCTCCTGCGGCCCAGAGCGGGGAAGGCAAACACAGCAAAAACACTGCTTTGGGATGAAAGCACATGGGGCTGACAGAAGACCGCAACCAGCCGACCAGCCGTCGGGCCCAACGCACGCTCTCAGAACCTCTGGGCGGCCTTGACCACTGCTAGAGCCAGGGTGGGGGCGCGGAGCCCCAGCCCTGCAGCCCCGGCCGTCGGGGGACAAGATCACTGGGCAGGGGGCACAGGCTGTCGCTGGCTCCTCCCCAGGGACGCGCCATTCTTGTGAAAAGAGGCCCCCAAAGCACAGATGCCACCTGTTGGTTCCGGGCCCTTCCCCCATGTGGGTCTGCGACCCGGAGAGGACCCCCAGCACCGCAGTCTGGAAGGTGGGCGACGGGATGAGGGCTCTTTGGATCAACTGGAGGGGACCTGGCGTCTACTCCCGGGTGCCATGTGCTGACCCCGTCCTCCTGGCAACACCACACCACAGAGGCCAGCGCCTCCCGGGGTCGGGTGGGGGGCCGTGGGGGGAGCCGGTCAGCGCGTCCGCCCACCCGAATCGCGGGGACGTGTGTGTCGGAAACCTGACCCCCTTCCTGGCTTTATCATTGGAAAAAATATCTCTCTGTATAAATATAAGCCGTGATCCTAAAAGACCCACAGAGCCCGAAGGAACCCTACAGGCGCTGCTCATGGTGGTGTGCAGTGAAGTGAGTCCGTCGGGCCAGCTCGGGGCAGGGAGGCAGCAGGGTGGGCACAGCGAGGCGCTGAGAGGTCACGGTCTGGATCCATCCAGGCTGAACAAGAGAACGTGGAATGAGCAGAGGCTCCCGGGCCTTCGAGACGGGCACAGTCACCCTGGCAGTGCCCGGGACGGAAGCCCCAGCCGGCGCCGCCAGCCCAGGATGTTCCGCGGGGCCTGCTCGCACTACAGCCTCGTGGACGTGAGTCTCTTCATGCCCCTGCGCTGGGCCAGGCCGGACGACAGCACCGGCTCCAGCCGCGGGGCCTGGGGAGTTCTGTTCAGAGCGAAGTAGGTGGCAGCCATGGCACCCTGCGGAAGGAAGGGAGAGGGCGGGTGACTGTGGTGCCCACCCACTCCCGAGGGGGGCGGCCTCCGGATGCCTCTGGACCTCGGTCTCCCCACCACGGCGCCCGGAGCTGGCAGGGTCCCGCGTGCTCCGGGCCTCCTGAATACAAGCGGTTTTGCTCTCTGACCATCCCACACCTGCCTTCAACTGTGTGTGTGGCCGGGGGGGTCTCCGGGAGCTCCGGATGAGATCCCAGGATCCCGGCCCTATGTTACCTTACCACACTAGCCAGATTTTAGAAGACGGGCTTTACCCTCCAAGGACTGAGACCCGGGAGTGATGTGGCCTTGGTCCTCCCCACAAAGCTCCGAGCAGCCTCCGCCAAGCACACGAGGCAGAAAACGCTTGTGCTGGCAGTGTAGACCCTCCAGTCCTCGGGACGTCTGTGAGTCCATCTACATGGCACCACAGGTGCAGGGGTACCATGACAGAGGTGGGCAGGGACCATTGCCTGGCTACGGTGACACTGACCACAGTTGTACCGCATGGTCAGACCTTGTGAGGCTGGGACCGTCGCGCGGCGAGGGTGCACCCAGATCCGTTCATTTCCTGCTACTCTGTTGCTGAAAACCTTGGGATCCCTGGGACTGAGACCGTCTCCCTGATGGCAGGTGTGTCCTGATCTCTGTTCCCTCGATAGCCCTGTGTTCCGTTAGGGGCTTCGCATGTCAGAATGCTCTAGAGCAAGCTGTCTAGCCACATTTCACGAGGCCTGTGCCCTGGGAAGTGCCTCAGGAACATGAAGTGAGACATATGCGGTGTGCGACGGGGGTGGCAGACCCTTGCCCTCGGGCCCGTGCAGGGCTCCTGCTCCCACGGACCGGCTTCGCCAGCTGCCCCTGGCCACTTGCCAGCTGTATGCGTCATGGACACGGAGCACATGTCTGTGCACCACCAGGGGATTCGAGGAGGAGCGGCAGAGATGTCTGGCTCTGGAAGCCTCCAGCCCTCATGGTCTGGGCCCCTGCGCAGAAGTCTGTAGACCTCTGCTCTAGAACCCAGGGCTCTGGAGCCTGGAATTGGTGCCGATGTGCGACTCCCCCACCTCTCTCTCTCTCCCCCTCCCTCCTGCCCCATCTGTCTGTCAGTCTGTCTCTCCTACTTCCTGTCTCCCTCTCTCCTTCTGTGTCTCTGTCCCAAACATGTACATGTGCCTGCCACTCACACGCACACACACATGCACACGCACACAGGCACACAATGAAGCTGCTCAAGATTGTTACCAGAAGCTGTAACTCACTCGGAGTTTCGCGTGCGATTGCTTGTATGTGTACAAATGTGTAGAACTAAATAAATTAGGGAGACCTGTTTGTGCCTCTTACTGGTTCCCCATCTGGTTCTCATCTCACGGTTACTTTTGGTTAATTGTGGGGGATCAGGGCAACTTTCCTGAACCCCCCACCCCCGGCATCCCGCTCTCACGGCTCCCGGTCCGCACCTTCACCAGGTGGACGTCCTGTCTGCTGAGCTGGCTCTGGGACAGGTACTCTCTGTTCACGATCCACGGGTGTTTCAGGACTTGAACTGCCGTCAGGCGCTGATGAGGGTCTACGTGGAGCATCTTGGACACGACATCCTGTAAGGGACGACAGCAGAAGCTGATCCAAAGAGCCTCCTGAGCCAAATTCCTTCATTCCTTCCCACGGCAAAGCCTCACCATTGTTCTAACTGATTCTCTGCCCTGATAGGGGAGGGGGAGTCCAAAGTTTACTTTCAGCTTTAAAAGTACATGAATGATTTTTGAATTTGAATGATCATCACCTTAATGGCTTGCCTCAGGTTTTTATCATACTAAAGGTTTGATATGCAAAGAGAAATCAAATGTAGAAATGTTGGATGGTGCATGTAATTTATCAAACTACTCTTTTAGTAAAAATGATACCTTTCCAAAGGGAGAAGCCAGAGAACGACTAGCCACAGATATAAGCAGTGATGACAGTGCATGTGGTGACATTTTTACCAGCACAGGCCACGGACATTTGCTACAAATCAGCACCAGCCACAGAACTGTCCGTCTGGAGCCACTACGTGGGTCCAACGGGCTCATGTCCCATAGGGATGATTTTCTTATGTGACCTAAGATAATCACAATAAAGATTCCTAGGACTGTGACTTGAAGACAAAGCTTCCCTTCACGTTCACTCGTGGCACTGTACACACACGTGTGTGCACAAGCACGCGCACACACAGTTACAAGTATGATGTGCATCTCCATGGCGTTCGCGACGCTCTCTGCACATGCGTTGTGCGCCCTTTCTTTTTTTTTTTTTTTTTAAGATTTTATTTATTTGTCAGAGAGAGAGCGCGAGCGAAAGTGAGCACAGGCAGACAGAGTGGAAGGCAGAGTCAGAGGGAGAAGCAGGCTCCCTGCGGAGCAAGGAGCCCGATGTGGGACTCGATCCCAGGACGCTGGGATCATGACCTGAGCCGAAGGCAGCTGCTTAACCAACTGAGCCACCCAGGCGTCACTGTGCACCCTTTCTTAAGAGTCATCGGGATTGGGGCACCTGGGTGGCTCAGTGGGTTAAGACTCTGCCTTCGGCTCAGGTCATGATCTCAGGGTCCTGGAATCGAGTCCTGCATCAGGCTCTCTGCTCAGCGGGGAGCCTGCTCCCCCCTCCCCTGCCTGCCTCTCTGCCTACTTGTGATCTCTGTCAAATAAATAAAAAAAATCTTTAAAAAAAAAAAAAAAGAGTCATCGGGATTGTCCTTGGGGGAAAGAGGGCCAATGTCACTGTCCCCGTTTTGCAGATGGAGACACTGACATTTACAGTGATCAAACAACTGCCCAAGGAAGACCCACGAGAATCTGCGCTTTCCTCCTAGCCTGCTCACCCTCCTGTAGCACTGCCGCGACATTTCCCCGGGAAGTAAGAGTTAGCATGGACATCAGATGCTGATGATGTACTCAACAGAATTTTTGGTCATAAACCACAACAGAGAAATACTACAGACTAATCCAATATTCTTTTTAAAACAGAGAAATCTAATGCCTTTTAATATTTGGTAACACTGATCTTAGTAACTTCTTGGAACAAATAACTCTTGGAAGCAATATTGTTCCGATTTTCCACGTACACAACTGAAAGCAGAGAGACCTATTTTGTTTGCTTAAGATCTCATAGTAAAGCAACGTTTCTATGCAGGACATGCAAGATGTGCAGTAACAACACAGAAATCCATAGACTTCATCAGATTTTGGAGAACTGGAGGTTTTGTCGTATGTTTGGGGAACACAGAGAGGGGGGAAGGCATGGGACAGATGGGGCAGAAGATCCAGTGGCGAAGGGGCACGGAGAAGTTATCAAGGTCGCAGAAGGCAATGAATCCCTCTGCCTGCAGCAGCAATCCTGATACTTGACTTGACTGCTTTCCTGACATGTTTTCTCTGCTCCCCACTCCTACTTCCAAGGTTTCTCATAAAATTTCTCCTAAAGAAATCACCAGCACCTGAGTCCTGGTCTACTTTGGGAGCCAGAACTAGACGATTCCTATACTCCTTTGAGACAGAATGGACGGGTGGGAGCACTGGGACCATTAGGGTCTGACACACAAGAAATGCTCCCTAAATGCCAGCTGCCTTCTGCTCTCCTATCACCTCTTCCATGACCTTCATCATCACCTCTGCCACCTGCTTCACTGTCCCCTCTGTCATCGGTTCTACCGTCTTCGCTACTGTCTCTTCCACATCTCCTCCACCATCTCCTCCATCGTCTTTTCACCATCTTCTCTGCCACTCCCTCCCCCATCATCTCTACCGTCTTCTCCACCATTTCCTCCACCACCTCTTTCACCATGCTCATCTCCTCCATCATTCTCCCCACTGTCTCTTCTATATCTCCTCCACCAACACCTCCACCGTGACCTCTGTTATCACTTCCACCATCATCTCTGCCACCTCCTTCACCATCTTCTCTGCCAACCCATTATCTCCTCCATCACTTTCATCATAACCTCCACCTCCACCATCTCCTGCACCGTCTCTTCTACCATCACCTTCACCATCATTTCTACCATCTTCATTATCCCCTCTGCCATCTGCTCCATCGTCCTCTCCATCGTCACTTCCACCATGACCTCTGTCATCATTTTCACCATCATCTTTGTCACCTCCTCCACCATCTTGTCCACCATCTCCTCCACCATTTTATCTACCATCACCTCCACCACCTCCTGCACCATCTCCTCTACCATCACCTCTACTCTCTCCCTCATCATCTCTACCACCTACTCCATCATCTCTCTCATCACTTCTGCCAACTCCTCTATCATCTTCTCCATTATCACTTTCACCACCATCTCTACCATCTCCCCCACTATTTCTTCTACCATCACCTCTACCATCACTTCTATCATCTCCACAATCCTCTCTACCAGCTGCTCCATCATCTTCTCTGCCACCTCCTCCACCATCCCCTCCACCATTTCTGTATGAGGTTACACAGTGATGACTATGGCAGCACTAGAATCAGAACCCTAGATGGTCTACATCTTTCCCAGTCATTTTACAGTAACAAAGGAAATAGACTGTTGATACTCGTGGTTGTGTGATCATGTACTATTTAACTAGAGAGGAACTGATGATCTCAACTGAAAAAGACTAAGTCTGTTGTCTCTTTAAACAAGGTTGGTCACATATAGTGAAGCTGCAGGGAAGCCCCAGTGTGGAGTTTTAGAGTAAGAGAAATACACCTCTGTCCCAGAGTTCATCCTGATCAGTCCGTGATCATTCAGGGCACTCAGTTTGCAACATCTCTAAGAGTGCAACAGTTCTTTTATGTGTCAACTTGGCTAAGCCATGATGCCCAGCGTTTGGCCGATCACCAGTCTAGATGTTGCTGTAAAAGTCTTGTTTAGATGAGATGAACACTGAAATCCATCAACCTGGAGTAAAGCAGATGACCCTCCTTGATGTTGGTGGGCCTTATCCAATCAGTTGAAAGCCTTAAGATAAAAAAGACCAGGGTTTCCCAAGGAAAGGGAAGTCTGCCAGCAGATGGGCTTTGGACTCAAGCTGCAATGCCAACTCTTCCCTGAGTTTGCAGCCAGCTGACCTACTCTGTAGATGTTAGACTCATCAGCCTCCACAGCCTTGTGAACTGATTCTTAAAAACAAGTCTTTCTCTCTGTTTTTACCCACATCCTATTGGTTCTGTTTCTCTGGAGAACCCTAGTACACCAAGACAGTAGAAATGTGGAAAGGACTTCAACAAAAGTTTTGCAAAAATATTTTTTTAGTTGAGAAGCTAAAAATAATCTACAAAATACTGAGTTGTGTAAATGAAAGATATCCTCTAGCTTCCTCCCAGATACAAAGGTTGATACAGAACCTCCGCCCCTGAGAAGGAAGAGCGCGGGAAACACCCACCTTTGCGGCATCGGAGATGGAGTCCCAGTTCCCCCCGGAAAGGGCGTACTTCCCGCTGCCGATCCGGGCCAGGATCTCCTCGGGCGTGTCATCCGGTCCGTTCGCAAATGGGGTAAATCTGCGCAAGGAGAGAGTGCATCGCTCTCAGCTCCCATTTTATGGCCTACAGTAAAGTTCATAGCCTGATATTGTCTCTTTTTGTTGTCGTTGCTTGTTTTTTTAAAAGTAGGCTCCACACCTAACGTGGAGCCCAACATGGGGCTTGAACCCACAAATCTGAGAGCAAGAATGAGCGAGATCAAGAGTCAGAGCCACCCAGGCAGCCCTGCCTCTCTGTTGTTAAAAAGAATAGCTCTTTCTTTGCCATCAAGCTCCAAATTCAGGAGTCATGGCAAAGTGTCACTTATTTCTTTTGCCGTGTCCATCCTCCTAACTTGGACTATGGTGTAGGTCAATAAGGCTAGTGTAGAAAGCCCTGTGGACCCAAGCACGAGCGTCCCTGGACCGGTCCTGGCTTCCCTGGCTACCGCGTTACGGTGGCCGGCCCGGGCACTCGGTTCCCGCGGGGAGACTGCGGTCTGACGGAGGAGAGGCCGGGATCTGGAGTCTGAAAGGCCCATGGTTGATCTGTTAACTCTGGTTCTCTGACAAATTAATTTTTGAACACTCAACTACACAACGGGTAGAGTCATACGCTTGCAGGGACCTACACAGACACATAGAGGATGCCGTCCCCACCCACCCCACGGTGAGTCCCTCCGCCGGCTCCCAGCACGAACCAGGGTGTGTCCACACACGCCGGGAGAAAAGGAATTCTATGGGGTCCTCATGGCACCTCCTTTAGCGGCCGAGTCAGTGATCTGGGGTTCATGTGCAGACAATGTGGGTATCAGAGGACCCGCAGGGCGACGCAGCGGTGACAGGAGGAAGGGCCGGATGCCTTCCCTGCCACTGTGGTGCTCGAGGCAGAGCCCCAGGCTCACACATCTGCCTCCCTTCGCTGCGGACGCTCATCACGATGCCGCGGTAAGGCCACAGGAAAAGTTCATGAACTTAAAGACATGGGTCTCCCTGGGGTTCTTAGGACCCTAGACCTTTCAGGCTGGGAGCCTGGAGCACTACACGGCGGCCTCTTCTCATTCAGAAGTGAGGGAAGCAACGCCCGTAAAGGTCAAGGAGTCCGGCCAGAAGCAGAGCCGCTGCGGGATGACCGCGGGTCGGAAGCGGGTGCGCACACAGCACACCCAGCCCTCCTGGACGGCCGCTGTCTCGTCTGCTGGCCTCATGAGTCAGTCGCCTGGCCTCATCGGGTGGCCTTCCTGGAGGTGCTGTTTGGCAGGAAGCTTTCATGGGGGCTTCCTAACTCAAGGGGATGTTTTTAAGAGAAGATGCTGCACCCTCTTAAGGGGCAGCACGTGCTGGGGAGAGCGTGGACACGTGCTTGGAGGCAGGGGTTTGTGTTGATGGGCTCAGTTCTGTGCTCAGTTCGCAACTTCTAGACGTACATTTTAAAGAAAACCTATGGCCAACTTTCTTAAACCTGTTCTTTAGCTGTTCTGAAAGGGCTAAGAAGCGTTTACCCAAGCCCTGTGAGTGTATGTCCCCACCCGTGCACGGGGGCAGGGGTGACCTGGGCTGAATTCAGGGACGGCCCCGGGACGCCTGCCTCACGACATCTCGGGCGCACTCGCCATCACGAGCGGACGCCTACGGAGGGTGTGCATTACCCCGCCAGCATGGTGTACAACAGGGTCCCCAAACTCCAGATGTCACAGGCTGCGTCGTAGCCTTGCCGCTTCAGGACCTGGACGGGGGAGAGCAGACGGCAGATGAGCACTTGGTGAAGAAAGTTCAAGGTCACAGTGTGATCTTCGGAGGAGACCATGAGCTGGGCAGGTGGGAAACGGGGGGATATCGTTTATTAGCACCAAGTCAATACTGACGCCCTGCCACAGGGATCCCCAAAGACCAGCGCAAGCACACGAACCGTGGTTCTTGCCAGACACGTGACGGAGAGCTTGAAAACACTCACTTTTTAAGGCAGAACTTTAAAAAAATGCTGGCAAAGTATACACAACATAAAATGTACCATCTTAATCGGTCTTAGGAACACAGGTCAACTGTCCCACCACCTCGTGTACCTCCTTCCTCTCGCAAAACTGAACCTGTCCCCGTTCCGCTCCCCACGCCCCTCGCCCGGCCCCGGCTCCACCCTCCTCTTTCTGTCTCGGTGGATTCGGCTGCTTTCGGGACCTCATACGGGTGGAACCACAGTAATTTGGCTTTTCTGCTTGCATCAAACAACACGACGTGCTCAAGCTTCATCCCCGGTGCAGTGTGGGACACGATCGCCTTCCTCGGTAAGGCCAGTATCCTTCGTACGAACACACCGCATTTCGTGCACCCAGTCAGCTGCTGAGGCACACTGGGGCCGCTTCTGCCTTCTGGCTATTGGGAATAATGTGCACGTCGTGGGGCGACCGCTGCTCGCGTCTCCACGGGCAGTGTCATCGGGTGTTGGCATGGCCGCATCACATGCTAATCCTGCGTTCAATTTTCTGAGGAATAGTTAACACAGAAGATTTTCATGAGTCCCAGGACTACAGACTTCCACGGAGGGCAATCCTCTGACGTGTTTGTAGTTGATGACAGCAAAGCGGGCGGCGCGGACACGCGGGGGTGATGCACGTCCCTGGGTTAGCACGGACGTGGTCAGGAGAGCTGAGCTCAGTCTTCTTAGACACGAGGGCAAGGGTCCCGTCTTCCCGCCGTTATATCACTGAGGCCGCTGTGTGGCAGCCAATACCGGCGGATTAACTGTCCGTCGTTCAAACCCCCGCGTCACCAGCTCAGTGACCTTCCAAAGTCCTTGGACACACTGAACGTGGTGGTGGTTGTTGTTAATCCACGCGGTGTGGCCATCAGTATCTACCCTGTGTGCCTCATGGGGCGTCCGAAGATAAAAGTAAACACTCAGTAAGAGGGCTTTGTGAATGGTAAAGCGATATACCAATGTAAGATATTCTATAATTGCTAAAACCGAGGCATATGAATATTGATCAAGTAAGACCGTAACAGAGGCTTATAAGCAGGTTGGGTTGAAGGGGGTCACAGGTAGCATCTGGTAACCTAAAAGTGGCCTCACAAGCCCACCCGTATCCTGGCTCGGCACCTGCTGCCTTCCCCATGACCAGCGCGGGAGCGACCTCTCAATTCCAGACCACTCCCAGGTCCCTGGGGGACTCCTTTTTTTCTCTTTTCTCTTTTCTTCTCTTCTTTTATTTTTTGAAGTAGACTCCAGGTCCAGCATGGAGCCCAGCGTGGGGCTCAAACTCACGACCCTGAGCTCGAGACCCGAGCTGAGATCAAGAGCCGGCCGCCTTTCTCCTGGGACTTGCTGTGGGCTTCAGCGCTCTGGCCCGGTGTCGGCAGCAGGCAGAAGGGTCCGCACGCAGGCGACATCCTCTCTCCTTCCCGACGCCCAACCCCCAGCCCCGAGCCTGCCTCGCTCCAGCGGCTGCTCAGGTTTTGTTGTTTACTTAAAGCAAGGGCCTGGGTTTGCCTCCATAAACACAGCAGCACCGTCAGAGCCTGGGGGAACCTTCCCCAGGGTGCCTAGAAGGGGCAGGCGTACGAGACGGGGCTGCCGAGGCTCTCCGAGTCTCCGGGTGTGGCTGAGAGCCCTCACCTGCGCGACACCACGGGTTTCATCTTAGATCCCGCAGCGCGGCTTGCTTCGCTCTGGGAACCGTCTGGACCGGAACCCTGGCATGACGGGAACCCACAAACATGCAGCCTCCCCCACCTGTGTAGCGGCAGATCGACTTCTGATCACAGGGTCGCAGGGGACCCGTGAGCTCCCCTCCGGGGGCATGGGACACGGCCTGTGCTATCTCAGGAACTCCGGCAGTGGCGTGGAGCTGACCCAAATGGTCCACTGCTCGGTAACAGGTTTACAGAAAAGCGTCACCATTAAAAACTTACAAATAGGGGAAGGATAAAGTAAACTGTGTCTGAGCGAGGTCAGTGGCTGGTTCTTTTTCTGACTCATTTCTCCTCTCTAACACGGCCGCTAAGTCAGTCTAAGTAAGTGACTCCGACGTGCCAAACCGCCGGCACCCTCCTCTGCCGAAGGAGCCGGCCCATGCCGGCCGGCGCGGGTCTCTTACCTCGGGGGCCACGAAGTTGGCCGTGTAGCAGGGCGTCATCAACAGCCCGTTCTCGGCCCGGAGCTGCTTGGCAAACCCGAAGTCGCAGATTCGGATGGACTCGGGGTTCCCAGACTCGTCCACGTACAGAATGTTACTCGGCTTCAGGTCTCGATGGACCACCTGGAAAGGCGGTGGGCAGGGTTGGAGCAGGAGGGGGAGGGGAGCATTCAGAAGAGAAGGGGCTTTTCGGGATTGTGACTCTGAGCAGGTCCTGCGGCTGCAAGCCGGGGGGCTCGGATGCTATGCTCTTTGGGGTAAGTACGCAAGCAGCCGGCCTGATGAGAGAGTCACATGTGAGGAAACGTGACGCTGTGTTCAGGTGACAGGCACGAGGCGATTTCTACAGACAGATGTTCACTGGGGGCCCAGCACGCTTCCACGCGGTGAGGGGCTCCCCGGAATGCGAGATGGACACGCAGCCCCTGTCGGGGGCAGGGGACCCAGGGGCAGTGACCCAGCGATCGACCGGAATCCTACAGCAGCACCTGTGGGGGTGAGGAGGGAGGTGCAGGGCATCCCGAGCACAAGGGATGGGGTTGGCAAAAGCCGTCCTGACGTCTCAAAGCCAAGCAGCTCTGTGGGCACACAGACGTTTCTTCTGATGGGGATGGAGGCTGATGGTGAGCACACGCGTGTGCCCTCACACAGCCGGGAACCTGCACGTCTCCACGGTCCTGTTAAAACCCAGGGACAGGAGATGGAGGGAAGCTGAAGGGACACTCGCGGGCAGAGGCCCTGTGGGCAGGGGAGTGGGAGATTGGGGCCAGGCCCATTACCTCCCTCAGGAAACAGAAGCCCATCTGGAAAACCACCATCCCCAGGGTTTCCTCTAGAGTTTGGCTGTCCTGGGGAAACGCTTCGCACCCCCACACTGCCGGTGAGCGCACAGTGCCTGTGCTGTGGTCCCGGAGAAACAGCCTCCTGCTGGTAGGTGGCCGCGTTTCAAACGCTCGTGAGCACAGTGGACAGTGGAGGGTGGCCAGCGACAGCGCGGCCCGAGTTGCGGGATACGCTGGGAGCAAGGGGATCCGAAGTGGAGCCCCAGGCGAGAGCCCCAGGCGGGAGCCCCAGCCCCGCCACTCACGGTGCGCGGCCAGCCCCAGGAGACGCTTCACCTCGGTCCGCTCTGGTCTCCAGAGTGGGTGAGATCAGAGCTTGGGGCTGCATGAACGGAGAGCAGGGGCGGCGCCCGGAGCCCGGCGAGGTCCCCGGCAAAGCCAGCTCTCTCTGTCTCTGTCATCGGTAGGTTTCCTTGGCGCTGGCTAAAGAGTTCCGTTGTCAGTGGATCAACGGGGCCCTTGATCAGCCCGGATACATTTCCTCCATACCTGGTCCAGGCAAACTTAGTTTCCCTAGCTCGCTGCCGGCCACACTGTGTGTGCAGGGATCTCAGACACGGGAGGGGCGGCGGTGACGCAGGAGGAAGCGGGACAAGCCGGGGAGTCCCCTCCAGGCTGCGGGGGAGGGCGGCCGGCTTACCCCCTGGGAGTGGAGGTAGTCCAAGGTCTTGGTGATGGTGCACAGCACGTCGCTGGCCTCGCGCTCGGAGAAGTAGCGCTGCCGCAGGATGCGGTCCAGGAGCTCCCCGCCCCGCATCAGCTCCATCACCAGGTACACCAGCTTCCCGTCGTCATAGACCTGCGAGGCGGAGAGCAGCGCGTGGTCACCGCGGTCCCCGTGCCCGCGCAGCCGCCTGCCGTGGGGGACGAGTGCAGCCCTGGACGCGGCTCTGGCCAGTGCAGAGGCGGGGGGCCCCGTGCTCCCCACGGTGTGAAAATAAGGCTGCGGCTGAAAATGAGTGAACGGCTGATGCCGTCACACCCGATGCGGCCCTTAGGGAAAACCAGCTTTAACAATCTGCAGCAAAGCAGGGAATGAGCCAGCGAGGCCAAGAGCCGGCAAGGGCCAGATCTGAGCTGACACGGCTTGTCCTGCTCCAGTCCCTCCTCTGCCCTGGGGACCTTCAGAGCTGTCCGCCCAGAGCCCAGCGCCTCAGACTTCAGCGTGCACGCCACGGGGGCTCTCATTAGCAGGCGGAGTCTGGCCCAGCAGGCCTGGCACTGTCCATCCGGCCCCAGCCGCGGGGGCCCTCCCTCGGGCTGTATCTGCACTGCTGACCTAGGACTGCCGGGCAGGAAGGGGAGACGGACGGACAGAATCTGCCACACCGTGGAGTGCTCTTATCTCGGGAAAGCGCTGATCAAGGGAGCTTCCCCACGGCACCTTCACGCTCACGAACTAAACAGCCCCAAACCTCTCTCCTCTGGCTCTTTCCTCGACATGCTGAGTGGACAGCAGGTGTCGGGAGGACCTCGTGGGAACGGGGCAGAGCATGTAAACACAGGTCGTGTTCAGCTTGTGCATCAGTGTGATGCATCGGGAACAATTCACTAAAACAATTTGCTTGACTCTGAGCTCAGTGCAGCCTGTAAAGTTGATTTTGGTGCATTTATTTCCAATTTATGCCTCAAAAAAATGCTCTACTTTTGAGAATGGACCTATGATGGTGTCTTTGGCTCAGAATCACCCACCCCAACAGAATGAAAGTGCTTTGAAAAGCTTAGAAGTCTTCTGATGAGCTGGTTTCTGCTTTCGGACCTTCACATAAATAAACCCACAACGGCGGGGACACCGGGCTGCGCTGCGGGGGAGCCTGGGACCCGCGGGGAGGAAGCCGGTTCGCTTTCCACAGGCTAACACGGGGCCTTGCTCCATACTTTCCTCCGAGGTGAACCGGCACTTGGCAGTGCCCTGGGTCCAGGAACTGACAGGGCCCAAAGGGAAGTCGAGGCAGCCCCGAAATCTTGAGCCCCGAAATCACAACCCTGGCATCATCGTGGACTGCGAGGGTGAAGGTGGTGAGGTGACAACTCTGCCCCACCCCAGGCCCCGTCCCACCCCCGCCCTCGCCCCACCCCCAGCCTCTGCGCTGGGCTTCCGAGGGAGCGGACCCCCTCCCTTCCCTCTCCTGGGCTGGGGGCCACACACGACCCAGCAGAGGCAGAGGAAGCTGGAAGGAACCCCACGGCCACTGCTGGGTCTGGGGGCTCAGATCTGACCCAGCTGCGTCTCAGCCACCCCCGACTCCCCATTTCTGCCATGTTTGGCAACGGCCCCAAGCAATAACCCATCTGGCTTCGCCTTCGCACCTGCTCCCTGACCTCCCTATATCCCATGCCACCCGGTTTGGGAGTGCGGGGGTGGGGCGGGGTTGCCCTCGGAGGGTCGGGAACTCGAGCAGCTCCCGGGTGATCTCGAGGGGCCCGCGGTGGGTACTGGCTCCCGCACACACTCCGGGGGGAGGCGGCCGTGGCTGACCCGTAAGAGAGCCGCCCTGAACCCACGCTGGCCTCAGGGCCGGGCGAGGAAGGGCGCACCGGGCAGCGTCGCCGCTGCGTGGGGACCACTTACGTCTTTGAGGGTGATGATGTTCGGGTGCTGCCCGTACCTCAGGAGGATCTCGATCTCCTCCGAGGGGTCTCTCTTGCTCTTATCGATGATCTGGAACGAGCAGAGCGCCAGACGTGAGGCTCCGGGACGGCGTCGGCGCTCGGACCGTCTCTGCCTCCCCCCCCCTCCCCCCCGCCGAGCTGAGGCTCAACCAGGGCAAGTGACAGTCACCTAGACGCTCACGGCCATCCTCTGTCCCAACTAGCGTGAGCCTCAGACATGAATTCCCAGGTATTACAGGGCTGGAGAGAGAAGGGGGCTTGAGGGCTTACTTAGGCCACCAAAGCAGCAGGTGTTTCAGCCACCGTGGCGGGCTCCGTGTGGGTGGCCCGCGCTCTCCGCTCTGTCCAAAACGAGCCTCCAGCTCCCGGCCTCACCGTGCAGTGACACACAGGCCCAAAGCGGGACCGTGTGCGTGGTTCCCCGCAGGAGACGCCCAGGCCGGTGTGCAGGCCGAGCCGGCCGCTGTGGCTTAAACACGCAAATGCTCCTTCCCCTCTGTCACCCAGCGCCTGTGTCCCACGTCCGAGGGTGACAGCCAAACCCCCCACCCGAGAGAACAGATGGCATCTGAAGGCAGGACGGGCGCCTCAAACAGGGGAGCCGCGGGGGCAGGGCTGGTCCCTCCGGAGGTGGCCGACCGCGCCCTTGCTGCGGCTGCCGCGGGCCGGAGCCGGTGGGGAGGCCGCATCCCCGGCGTGTGTGTCAGAGACGACACTCAGGACGGAAGAGCCTCGCCGCTCCCGAGGGAAGATTCGCCGAATTCTGAGGCTCCTCGGAGAACGAGCCGGCGCGTGGCCGCCGGAGCAGGACGGAGATGGGCTGTGCCTTCTCTCGGGTGACACTCCGAGAGGAGCTCTGCGTGACACTGTCTCTTCCGCTGAGCTGAACAGCGAGCTGGGCAGTGCCGACCCACTGCCGGAGGCTGCCCTGGACGCCCTCGTCCTGCCCCTTCGCTGTTCGGAGATCACCCGGGGCCCACGCTGCTCTCCCCGGCTCGGTGCGGGAGCCCCCAGCCAGGCTCCGCCAGCGCGGCAAGCCCTGTGCCCTGTGCTCGTCAACAAGCGGCAAGTTAAGTGCCCTCGCTTGACACCTTTTCCTCCTCTTGCCGCGGGCAGCGCCACTGACGTGCTGGAAGGTCAGTCTGGCCTCCGTGCGAGACGTGCCGGCGGCCGGTTCAGCCGTGGGGTTCCGGACTCCGCGGCTCTGACCGCGGGCCGGCCAGCGCGGTGTGAGGATCCCTTCTGCGCCAACAGCCCACGGGTCGTTTGAGCTCTGGGGGCCGTGACCTTCTCTTTGAAATTTGAGAAGGTTAAAGGACATTAGTGGATTTTTTAAGAAAGATTTTATTTATCGGGGAGAGAGAGAGCACAGAGGCAGAGGGAGAAGCAGGTTCCCCGCTGAGCAGGGAGTCCGATGCAGGACTCGATCCCAGGACCCTGAGACCATGACCTGAGCCGATGGTAGACACCCAACTGACTGAGCCACCCAGGTGCCCCACATTAGTGGATTTTTAAAAAATGAATGGTCGATTCATTTTTTTGGATAAAACTTCAGGATAAAAGCAGTGTATTCTCAGCCTAAATCTGTTTTGTCACCTTCACAATGGAGTTGGAAGCAGGAGGCTTTCCCTCTCCTGCCAGCGGCCAGTTACAGGACCGCATGGGGGGACTGCACAGGCAGGCCCTCCTCGGGGCCGGGGGCTCCTCCTTCCTCCTGTGGGGTCTCCCTGGGACAGAGCTGACCTGAAGCCCAAGGGCAAGGCTGGGCACAGCAATACGGCCGCGGCCGCTCAGGGAGGAGCACGGGTGGGTGTGCAGGGGGAGGGGACACCCGTCCTCCGTGAGGCCCGCGGAGGCTCAGTTCCCACGGCCGGCCCGCGGGCTCCCACCAGCCTGCGGATCCGGGCAGGGCCGACGCGGGGTCCAGACAGCAGCACGTCCTGCTCACACCCGGGCTCTTGATCCTGACCGCTGTCAGCAAGTGCCGGCTGCTTTCACCCACCAACTGGTTTCTGGAATTATCACTGTCACTTTTTTAAGATACGGAAGAAGAGTCTTCATGGAGACGCTGAGCCATGAGGCAGGGTTACTGGCCCCCGAGCTCAGGCTGCTGTCTCTGCAGGGGGACGGCAGGGCCCAGAGAGAGGCTCTGAGCGCTCGTCTAGACACGGCAGGGAATGGGCTTCTTCTCTGTGGGGTCAGTTTCCCAGGATTGCCCTTGATCGACTTGCTTCTAGTTCCGAAGGCGCCGGTGGATCAAGGTCTTTATTCTGAGAACAGTACTGGGCTTCAAGCGCAGGAAGGAATTCCGGGCCGGCGTGGTGACAAGTAGGGCCCGCTCTCCCCTCCGTGCTGGGGCTGAGAGCCGGCGGAACCACAAAGGGTCAAGAGGAACGTCCCCGTCATTCTTGTCCTACAGTGGCCACTGACGGCAGGCAGGACACTGCCCGGGGTTAGCCGCCCCCCCACCCCCCCACGGCCCATCAACGAGCCTCCTGCCATGTTGCTCTCCAGCAAGCTGTATGCCTACGGGGCTAAGTCAGCACCCGCGGGACGCAACGGAGGGCAGACGCGGGCTCTCTCTGCTGGTGAAGCTTATGGGGACGGACGTATCAGGAGCATTTCTCTTTTCTTCCTTTGAATCGGTCGATCAGTGACTTATTAAGGTAAGCTCTGTGCCCAGCGTGGGGCTTGAACTCACCGCCCTGAGACCGAGGCTGCATGCTCTCCCCGCGGAGCCCGCCAGGCGCCCCTCACGTCCATCTGTACTCTGGCTGCCGGAGCCGGGGAGGGGTGGGAAGAGGCGTCGGGAAACGAGCCTTCCCCGTCCTCAGCTTTTCCTCTTCCGACTCTGCACCCCTCCAGCTTCCTCGTCCCAGGCTCCCCCCGGTGCCCCCCTCCTGGGACACTGAGTCCCGCGGCGCAGCGGGCCCAGCGGCCGTCCAGAGGAGGGGCTCCCCGGCTTGCTGCGAGCCCCGGAGGCGGGGCATTTCCACGAGCTTCTCCCAGGACCAGTGTCAGGAGTGCACACGGGGCTCGGGCGCGCGGCCGTTCACAGGATTTCACAGACGACTTCTCCCGTACAGTTAATTTAAGCAAATGGCACAGTGACAGGACTCTGGGTTTTCCTGCTGGAAAAAATGAACATTTCCGTGCCCGTCAGTTTCCTTCTAAAAATAAGCTCTATTCATGTCAAACATTTGTCTCCGTCCGGCTGCGTTTCTGGTGGCTCGAGCGTCCACATCAGAGCAAGAGCACAGGAGTGCAGAGGCTCTTGCAACCGCCTGTGGGGACACAAAATGGGGTCCATGTCGGGACAGCCTGCCCAGCCCCCTGCGGACGTGCGGGGGCGCCCAGAGTCACGGGCACCTCCGCTTTCTCCAGTTACACCTTCACTGGAACCAAATGGTCACTAAAACCACATGTTTTCCTGGCAGATCCCACGGTTGGGCTGTGACCTTCCTGCTGCCCAGCCGCATTTGCTCTGTGTGGCGCTCTCAGGCTTTCCCGGTCTGGAGGTCGCAGAAGGCAGGGGTGGGGGGAGCCGGAGTGCAGCTTTCGGGCTCCAGCCCTTAGAAGCGAGGTCCCCACCCTAGGGAGGTCATGGGTGTGCATGCTCGGATGTCGGTGACTTTCCCACTTACGGGCTGAGTGTCCTTGTGTTGTTGACGTGTCGGTCTCTGTGCCCCCACGGTGAGGGTGACGTCGTCCCCCACGGTGCCATGACCATCAGCGGACCTAACAGGCAGAGCACGTCGAGTCTGGTGGCAGACAGTGAGTGCCGTTTGCCGTCATCACCGTCGTCAGAACCCGGGGAGAGAATGTGTGTAAGTCCGACTTGTCTCATGCCTGGGGCTCCTGGGCCCGCAAGCTTCAGCTGTTGGATTGTTGGCTCCTTAGAAATCCACTGATGTTTGTGTTTCGAAACCAAGGATGGAAATAGCAAAAGCAGTCCCTCGGGTGTGCACGTGAGGTCCGTGCCCTGCGACCAGGGGTGTGTACGTGAGGTCCGTGCCCTGGGGCCAGTGGTGTGCACGTGAGGTCCGTGACCTGGGGCCAGGGGTGTGCACGTGAGGTCCGTGCCCTGGGGCCAGGACACATCCAAGTCACAGTCCGCAGACACCGTCTGGAACTCTCTCGAGAGGCACCTGCACAGGCTTCTGAGAGGCTGAGACATTTACGAACATTAAGGCAGCTTTTCCACGGAAAATGAGCTCCGATAGGTTCCGAGGCACCTTCCCTTCCACACAACGCCAGGAACTCTTCCTTTGATACGAATTGGCTGGCCGGGCCTGCCCCACGCACTTGAAATGCTGCACAGGAAGCTGCCGCGCAGGGTGACTGCAAACCCATCACTCTGGTCGACTGGGGACACACTGGGTGGAGAGGTTTAAATACGGCCTTCAAGGTCGTTAATGTGATGACAGAGTAATTATAGCGGCAAAATCAGGCACCCATAAAACAGAGAAATAAGCTTAAAGCAAAACACAGTGATATTTCCAAGACGTGAGAGCTAATGCATCCTGCGCTCCAGGACGGGCCCCTGGTGGACCCCGCCCTCCTCGGGGAAGGCCGTGCCCTGGCAGTTCCCGCTGCGCCCGCCAGAGGGCCTGCCCTGCCCGAGTAGAGGCAGGAAGCACCGGGCTCCCGCACCCGCGGTCCTGCGATGTCATCCTGAGACCAGGAGCAGAAGCAACACAGAGAAGGCGTCCACCACCCTCATCTCCCAGACTCCAGCCCGCTGGAGTCCACCTGCAGGAGACAGCCGCCCCTACCCCCGGCCTCAAAGGATGCTTTAGGCTGAGGTTCTCAGCCTCAGCACTGCTGACATTATGGGCTCAGAGATCCCGGGACCAGGACGGCGGGAGGGCCCATTCCGGGCGGGACGCTGTGCTGCGTTCCTGGCCTCGGTGCATGATAAACCAGGTGTCTCAGACAGTGCAGTGCCCCCCAGGGAGGCGGCAGCACCAGCCCCCCCCCCCCCACTCAGTATGAATGCCCCAGGCGGAAGCCCCTGCCCCCTGGCCACAGTCCTGCTGTCCATCAAGGTGGCTGCAAACCTTTTTCTGCTCCTTACTCAGTGGGGTGGTCTGAGTCACCCATGCAGGCAGCGTGCACGAGAATCTTGCCCGCGCATGCAAGAATTTGCACGGCCGGGTCTGCTGGGGGCTCGCGTGCGAGCCGGGGTGCGGGGCTGAGCTCAGCAGCGGGGCCTCAATGGGGCGCCTGTTGACCAGAGTCCAGCTCGCATGCCAAGTCACGAACGGCCGCGCTCTCCGTGCGGGGCTGCTGAAAGCCGTTCTTCATTTTACAAGTTCTCCCATCTCCAAGTGGGGACACGGTTTCTCTCCCACCAGTCAGCTGACACAGAAAAAGGCCAAAGAATATTTCCATTATGTCCTCCCTGGAAAATGCTGACGACGAGACCGAGGAGCGAGCTGCAGGATGTTACATTTTGGTACCGTGTGGGTCCGTCCTGAACACGGAGCTCTGCCTTGAAACGCCCGCCAGCTCCTTCTCCTCTGAAGCAAACCCGAACCGGGACCCGGAACCTGACTGCTGCCGTCCCAGCAAGCAGCGGGCACGGGCGTCCGACCCACCTCTGGGTCGCGGGGCTGCACGGTGCAGGGCCCAGCTCCGCCCTGCGCGTGCGGAACTTAAACACCTTCCAGGCAACACATCACCACCCAGCGCGGTCTCGGGGAGGCTGGGGAAGGCCCCAAGTCCGCCAGCTCACTGTCCAGGGAGCGTCAGGGCTCGGAAGAAGGAACAGGAGGACCCGGCTTTCCGGGCCGCGGCCCTGTGCCTGGCTTCTGGGCCCTGGGCTGAGATGCCCCAAGTTCCCAGTGCAGCGTGGCCTCAGCGAGTGGTGGGGACCGAGGCGAAGCCACAGA
Organism: Mustela nivalis; assembly: GCF_964662115.1. NCBI lineage: Eukaryota > Metazoa > Chordata > Mammalia > Carnivora > Mustelidae > Mustela > Mustela nivalis. The sequence goes on along the minus strand of NC_139024.1, from coordinate 2,659,512 downwards.
ACAAAGCCGAGTTCAGACGGTGCAGTTATGAGGGCGCCAGCCGTGGGGACAGTTCGGGAAACACACCACCGCCTCTGTCAATGGCAGATTTATTTTCCGAGGCACAAAGCGCAGCTGAGCGGCCCCACAGGGGCCGGCTGTGTTCTGGAAGGCAGCGTGGGCACGGAGCCACCCGGACAAGGCGCCGCGTCTTTGTGCTCCCCGGAAGCCGCCCTTGTCTCCAGGACTGCGGCCGGTCTCCTGACGTGGCTTAGGAATTCAGCCATGAATTCCTTGAGAAACGACCGAGGCAGAAGACATTCCCCGATGGCCACACACGCACGTGAGACGTGTGTGCCCTACACTCCGGGGTACGGATGCAAGCCCCGCCTGGGACCCACCACAGGTGCACGCCCGCCTCTGGCACAGCATCTCCACAGGCACCCGGGGCGTCCACGCACGCACGCCTCGGAACACTCCCAGGGACTAGGAGACACAAAACTCCTCATCAGCTCAAGTCTCAGAAATGCACGGAGCCCCGCACACCCGTTCTGCAGGGGTCCCTGCTGGCGACGCCCCTGGGTTCCCGGGGTCCTGGCAGTCCTGCTGAAATACGGGGTTGCACAGACTCTCGGTGCTTGGCTGTCTTTGCAAACCTGTATTTCATTCTTTCTGGCTGGAGGACTTCAGGGTACATCTGTCCACAAGCCAGCAATTTCCAACCCAAACGAGACCAACCCAAACTAGACCAAAGGGCTAGTTTGGGGGAGCTCGTGTCTTTTTTTCTTTCTTCTTTTGACAGAGTTGAACATTTTCTCAGTGCAAGAAGCAAGGGGCATAGGTGACCCGTGAAGGAATGGGGTCCTCCCCTGGCAGGCGTCATTTTGAACAATGTCTTCTGAGCTAAGGAAGGGCTCCTTTTACCCTGCCGCTGCCAGACACGCTCCGTGTGTGCCCCAGTGTTTGGTGAAGGGCACGCTGGTGCCACGTGGTGTAGACACGTCTGGGTCTGGTCCTGCTGATGCCGCAGGCTGGACCCATCTTCTCCAGAGTCCCGAGGTCAGTGTGCATTAGAGCATCTCTGGCTGTCTTGTGCAGAGAATGCACAGTTTACACTTTTTACATAAATGAGGTTATACTTTTGGCCAGAAGCTTTTGCTCTAGTGCACATCACCAACCAGAAAACTTAAGAACCTGGTGTTTGGGATTTCCATATCAGATATCAAATCGAGCAGTAATTACAGAACCTAAAAGTATTATGTAGAGACTGGGTTCTAGATGATTCTGAATAATTATTACTATCTACCACCAGCTCTCTGTTTAAGTCTGCATAGACATTACTGGTTTATGCCTTAGACATTTCTTTGATTTAATTTTTGGTGACTGTAGCTCCCCCCCACCCCCGACCCCCTCAAACACGGCTCCTGTCCCCCAGTTGTATTTTCCAAAATATGGAGCGCCCAAATCTTTCATTCCAGGGTATACTGTACATAAAGCTACGAAAGGTGGTCAGTACTTAAATGTTGGATAAAACTGAAAATATTCATGATCTGCAAACTAAGTTTTGAACGGGTAACCCAGTGTCACAGCAAACTGTAGTCTGTCTTATTCGAGCTTGTGGGACAGCGTGCAGAGAGGAAGCTGGCTGGTTCACGCGCGTATGTGCTCTTACCTTCACGGCGTACTCTGCCTCCGTAGCTTTATGCACACATCGCTTGCACACGGAATAGGAGCCCACCCCGATGTCCTCCTTGATCTCATAGCCGTCGCTGAAGTGGATGTTGTTCCCGTGTAACTGCTGTGGAGAGAGCCCAGGACGGGGCTGTCAGGGCTCGCGCGGCAGAGGCACCCAGGGCACGGGCAGCAAGGGGGGGCCCGGATGGCGCACTGGGGCTCACAGAGCGAGCCCAGGAGATAAGGGGATTGTGAAGGTCGCGCAGCCGGTCAGCAATGGTTAAAGCTTAGGTTAAAGCAAAGGTTAAAGCTTAACCTTCTGGGCATGAGCTTAGTTTTCAGACCATCCGACACAGAGTCTGAGACTCTGGAGGCGGGAGCACAGAAGGTGATGGGTGTGTGGCTCTGATGCTTGAGGTGGAGCAGTGTCTGGTGTCCACATCTACAGGGGCTCACACCCCGTGATGTCCCATCGCAGCCCCCCTCTGCCGTGTGCACGAGCCTCCACCCACGCACTGAGAGCACAGACAGAAAACCACCACTTAGCCGCCGTTCACGATGGCACATGGCGTACGCTGTCATGTCAGGTGTCCCCGTTAGACACACTGTGGGCTCCCTAACGGCCCCGGAGAAAGATACATGGAAATCTAATGCCACCTCATCTTCCCTGACTTTGTCCTTACATAACATACGATCACAATTCCTTCTTAGAATTCTCTGCATCTGGTTTCACTTATTGGGTGGAAAACTCCTTCTAAAAATGTCATCTGAATCGATCTCCCCAACAGTACATTTCAGAACAGGAAGCGGCTCCCACAAAGCCAACCAGTCTCTTGGGGGAGCCGACTCGGTCCACACAGCGAGGACGCGCCTGTCTGACCCCTGTGGGGGCCCCAGCCACAGACACACCCCAGGGGCGTTCTGACCAGAACTCTTTCCCCTTCATGAAGGTGGAAGCAGAGCAAGGGTCGGAGGCACGGCTCTGCTCACCAGGAGACTCGGGGACGCCCGGGAGGGTGGGAACAGAGCGGGTCCCCCTGGCCCTGGCACCAGCACCCCGGGACCCAGCCTGGCTCTCCGTCCACGTGGACACAGGCTGGAGCCCCACCGCCCACACCTGGCGGAGGTGCGTGCCGCCGGCGGTGCGGGGATTACCTGCACGATGGGGTGAACCGCGGCTTTGAGCAGATCCTGCTGCGAGGGCTCCCGGACCAGACTCGAGGCCACGAAACTGAATCCTCTGAAGAGATGGTGTGCGTTGGCGCTGGGGGGCACGCCGGGGGAGTCTGCAGGCGACAACGAGACCGCTCAGCCTCCGGGACGGGCTCCCTGGCTGGAATTCTCCAACCACTGTTGCTTAACTTAGGACAGCGCGCAGTTTGCCTCTGTGCTGGGCAGTCCCTCAAGTGCCAAGGACACAGAAAAATCGTTCTTTGCACTTAAACGTTAATAAGAGGGAGAACTTTCTAAGTACGTGAGCTCAGAGCGTGGCTGTGCTGAAGGGTAACGGACTGTGAAAGGGGGTACCCCGCATCCTGTCGGCGATCCTGCCTGCGGAGTGGGAGTACCTTGCGCTGGGCTTACCGTCTTTTTCTTTTTAAGATCAAGCCAGCACTCAGGCTGGTTTCCATCCCCTGATGTGCGTGAGTCAGCCGCCCGCTGGAGAGTGTGCTGGCGAGAGCCGCCCGGGGAAAGTTGAAAAAGCCCTCAAACGTCCTCGTCAGAAACACCCACGGAATCATCAGAGTTCTAAGTTTTCTCTTATCCAGCTAATGTGTCTGCTTTTTAAGTACTGCGCCGAAAATCAGCACCCTGCACGATTCTCAAGCGGGTTAAATTCTACTTATGCCACTTGTCACTCAGGCGTGACCCCGGCACCCACCGAGTGTGGGCAGTGGTGGTGACACCACGAAGACCCACCTGAGCCCCCGCCGGTCGGCCTGAGCCCGACCGCTGCGGCTCGGTCCGTGCAGGGGGAGGCAGCCCTGGTAGAGCAGGCATGGCAAGGTCATTCTGAGGCAGTGCGTATCTGATCTGCAAAGTCTTCATTCACGAATGAAAATGCAGCAGTAGAAGTTAATAGACCTGCTGTCCCCCAAAAAGCACACACACTCCCCAGCAGCTGTAAATGAGCCTCTTGGGCTAGGCTTCAAGCCAGCCATCAGCCGGCTGCGGCTAATTCTCCAGGATAAGCTGGGATTCTTATCTAAAGTCCTAAGGAGGGATTCTTATCTAAAGCGCTAAGTAGGACACTGGAATGCCCTGGGGGTTCAAGACTGCTTAAGGTTGTTGGATCCCCTGGGCTTTGGTGGAGACCCTCAGGGCAGCACGGCAGTGCAGGGCACTTTGGGAGAAGACAGACCTCAAAGCTGAAAATCTGTGCAGGAAAAAGGCAGACAGTAGGAAGCAAGCCGGGGCGCGGAGCCCTGGGTCTGGAGCGGCTTGGCGCCCGCCGTGCCTCAGCTCTGCTGTCTAGCAGCACATCGTTTTCAGAGTCTAAAAACGACTCAGCGGAAGCTTCTGGGTTTTAATTAAGCTTCCCTAGTCTAGCACGGTGGGGATTTATTTCCCAGCACCCACAGCCGAACTCAAAGGAAACAAAGTGGAGCCTCTCTTCCAAGTTTCTCCACGTAGCGTTTTGTATCTGACCATCTATTTGTTTCATGCTTATCCCTAAAAATCATAGGACATTTCAAGTTCAGAAGTAGTAAGAACCCCCAAAGATAGGAGATCTCTCTTTATTTTCTTCACAGAACACCAGTACGTAACATACACTGACTGACACGGACTGACCGTGTTCCCCCACAATTGGTAGTTTGAAGCCCGACCCCTCCGCGTGACTGTCTTTGCAGATGAGGTCTTTCGGCAAGTCATGAAGGTTAAATGAGGTCGGGAGACCTGGTCCAATGGCCCTGGCGTCCTTGTAAAAAGCAGGTGAGACAGCAGGGACCACGCTCTTCCTCCTCAGCACAGAGTAAGGCCGCGGGAGGCCGTGTGCCAGCCGGGAAGAGAGCCCTCCCCAGGAACCGAAGCGTCTGCTGGCCATCTGCGGCTCGGACCGCACGGACGTGGTCGGCGGCCTTCCTCTCCCCCCAAACCCTCTGACTACGGGAGGGGCTGGCACTGCCCGGAGGTTCCCTGCTTGTGCGTGCCTGAGAGGAGCGGCCCCCGGAACGCAGCTCAGAACAGGAGACAGCGGAGGGGGTTCGAAGAACCCTGGGGGACTCCAGACCAGATGTCACCCAGGTGGGGACCCAGAATCAGTTCTCTCACCTAAAGCTTAAAGGTGGAGACGAGAGAACAAGAAAGTCAAACAGAGCCGACCGGCACCCTCCATGGAAGTGTTCTGGAACACCAGACCTTCAGGCTAAGTCGCGTCCCTAACTGGCCGGGGAGGAGGAGGAGGAGAACCGGGGTGGGGACAGAACTCTGGGCTGGCTCGCCCTCGCCGCCGGCACACACCTGTGGGCGTCCGTGCTGTGAACTCGGGGTCAAAGTGGAAGGTGTCCTCGGGCCTGCCCACCGCTGGTTTGAAGGGCGGCTTGATCTCCTTCCTGTACAGCTTCTGCGGGGAGAGCAAGACAGGACGCTGAGGACCACGGACCCCCTGGGGAAGACGTGCGACAGCAGAGCCGGCGGCGGTGGAGGGAGCCGGGCCTCGCACACGCCGCCGGGGATGCACCCGTGGCCGGCTCTCTGGGATGCACCGAGTGGGTTCGGACACACGCAGAACGCCGTGTCTGTTACGTGTTTTTATCGTGGAAGGTATCGGATAGAGCTGGACGCTACCAAAGCCATGACTAAACCATGAGGAGTTGGACACCTGCTACGTATCCTCCCTTGAGGGCGATATGAAGTTTTCAACCTTTCTGGGGGGCAGAATGTTTTTCTGAAGGATCTAACCCCCCCCCCGCCCCCACTCCGGGAACAGCAGGCAAGAGCCCCTGCTGCCTGGCACCCTCCTCCTGTCCTGCCCTGGCCACCGTGGGGCCAGCGCCTAGGGGATGCTGGGATGGCCGCCAGCTAGAACGAGCCAGGTCCTTCCTCACACAGCCCAGAGCCCGTGACCGGCACTTCCAAGTCTCCAGATGGAGACTCACGCTTCTCCAGAATGGCCTGACCTCTGCTGCACAGAAACTCCAGCCCCCCACCGCTTCCCTCTGACACTGGCCTTCTTGAAAACGCCTTCCAACCCGGTGATCTTGTCGCCTTAGGCAAGGCAACAATGTGTTGTTCTGGGGAGATGCAACATCGGGAGAAAACCGTGTGGAAGCCTGGGAACAAGGTGGATAAAGCCACGGATGGGCAGGAAGGGGGTGTGGGCAGGTGAGGGAAGCTGGGGCCAGTCAGGGAGGTGGTGCAGAGGCACGGGGGCCTCAGGCCTCCACCCTGGCTGAGGCTGGGGGGGGCAGCCGCAGTGGGGACTTCAGAATGCCCCCATCCTGGGTCGCTCGGTGGGCCCGGGGCATGGAAGTCATGGCGCTGGCCGGCGTGCAAAGATCCTGGTGGGCTGGTGCATGGGCAGCAGGGCTCGGACACCAGGAAGGGGGTCTGGCTGCAAACATTTGGGACGAGTTTTCCCAGTTCTGCCTGATCAGAGGGGACCACCAGGCACTTTCTTGGTGCTTCCGCTCAGCAGGCCTGGAGACGGACCCTGACGGCTCAGACAGCGGCCGCAGTGGCTGCCTCCCGACTGTGCTGCATCTCTCCATAGCACAGAAAAGCAGCTTTTATCAGCCTGTCTTTACAGACAAGGAAACCCAGGCTAAGACAGGTTGGCTGAGCTGTGCGAGATCAGGAGTGAGGGGGGCCAGCGGGGGAGGACCCGGCATCCTGACCCCGTTACAGCAGCGCTCAGAGTGAGGGAAGGTCCAGCTCGGGCAGGAGGGCGCGAGGCCCCGATCCCTGCTGGGAGCACACCCTTTTGGAAGTCGAGGTGGTGGTGGGAACTGCCTGGAGTGATGGTTAGAACAAAAGCCGGACACAAAAGTGTCTGGCCGGTGACCGCCGGGCTCCCCCCTGGTTTCACGAGCCGTGGGCGTGCACAGGACAAAGCTCCGGGTGTGCCCCTGGAGCCGCCAGAGGACAATGTCCACCCTCGATGATCTGCTCATTTCTTGCCCCAGGTGAACAGATTTCATTAGGAATTGATTTACTCTGTAGGCTCTTTCCAGAAATAGAAAGACGCTACTTTCCGCGGTGAAGCACTCTGGGGTGGGAACAAACGCCCCTGGTGTCTGCACCTGACAGAGCAAGTCGCACGAGGACCGGCGAGCTGCGCGCTCCGACTGAAATGCTACCGTTACCGAGACCGGTGGCCCCGGCGCAGCCCCGTGGGGCTCAGACCCTCCCTGCTCGCACCGGCGACGCTCCCGGGGTTAACCAGTGTCTGTCCTGCTCCAGGAAAACTCTCATCCTCTCCCAGGGCGGTCTTGCGTTCTCTTGCTATTGGGGGGTGGGGAGGGCGGTGGGGGGAGCGGAGGGAGCGCGAGGGGAAGGTGGGGGTCGTCTCAACCAGAGCCCCGTCTCCCACCTTACGCACATTCACTGACGCGCACACGGCGCTGGCTCTTACTTAACCCCAACGAGAGGAGAGACGTTTGCCCTTGGAACTGAAGGTCAAACATTTCAGCTCCTCTTCCGGCTCCGGCTCCACCCACACACGGACCCCTGGGAGCAGGAGACCAAGACCTGCCCCCAGCCTCAGGCTTTCCCGTCGAGTCAGTTTTGCTCCACGGTGGAACATGGTGGCACCTGGAGGCATCGGCGGTGAGGACCGGGGGTGTGCAGGCGCCCAGCGGGGAGAGGCCGTGGCGTCCCTCTCCCCTCTGCGGCGCTCGGGACACCCAGGAGCCTTGCTTCCCGTCCAGCAGCCTTGCTTCCCGTCCGACCACCAGCTGTGCCCCAGCTTGGATAAGAGGCAGGGCTGGGACGTCGAGGTGACTTTCCACGTTCCGTCCCTCCCTGCGAAGCCTGCCCAAGTCCGCTCCTTGTCCTGCTGCCTCCGGCCCTCCCTCCCGCGGAGAGAGTCCAAGCGGCCCAAGAAAGCACAGGTGCCTTGTCTGACCAAGCTGACCCTCGGGGCCACATGCTTTGCCCCAGACTCCCCGCCCCCCACGCCCGGAGCAGCACAGCGGCCCAGGTTGACTTCCTGGGGAGACACCGCTTCCCACTTTGCAAGTCTTCACCGTAAAGAGAGGGAATGCAGAACCGCATCTGTCCCCCGGCAGGGGTCGTGCCGTGCACTTTGACTGCACCTTCGACGCAAGGACTGAGTGATGACTCGGGAACACACATGGACGCGCTCCCTCCTGGCTTCCCCCGCCCCAGGACACTTATGCCTGTCGGCGCGGCGGAGAGTCCCAGTTCCCTCCTTCCCACCACACACCCAGCCCGGGGCATTTCCCTAGACCAGTCACAGATGCCGGCCCTCCTATGGCGCGATTACGGCACCGGGAGACCCGAACTTCACCGGCCTTGTGCATGCGCACACCTGCTTCTCCTCGTGCTTTCGAACCGCCTCTGTAAGCTGCTGTTTCATTTAGAAGATCCTAACTGACGGAAGGGAGAGCATGGGAGAGCCCACCAAGGCCTTCCCTGGCAGGTCCCTTGGCCCCAGAACACCGGTCCCTGGTCTCGATCTGCCTATGAGCATGGCCTGTGCAAGGGCTGCCCCAGAACCCCACCCTCCCGGTCCCCAGGGGGCTGCAGTTTCATCCTGGTTCCCAACAGGGAGCAAAGGGCTGCCTAAGGCACCCCGTGCCCTCCACACTGGACGGCTCCCTTACGCAGTCTTAAAGACCGGTTGGTTTCTTCCTGTTACTGGGTAAACTTTTGGAATGAGTTATTACACAAGCTTTCTTCTCCTGAATCTAAGCCAGGAGAGGGTTTGAGGTTTTAGGGAAAAGGTCACCTTGCTTCTCATTTTGAAGCCTGAACCACCGTACGAGGGTTAAATTGGGAACAACTGGCAGCAGCATTTTGCATAGGCTTAGAGCTTGACAAGATGCATTGTCATTCTGACCCAGATTCCCCTCTCTGAGCCTCTAGAACGATCCATCCCACACTGACGGAAAGAGAATGGGGTCTCACGATCAAATTCACCGGGCACCGTTTTAAATCGTCTCGCTTGTCCCCAGATCTGAGCATGACACGAGTTGTAGCCACAGGGGAACGGATCACACATCAGGCCAGGATACGCCGGGAGGCTCGGAGCAGGTGCACCAGGCCTATTCATACGGGGACAACCTTCCGATGACCGGGGGGGGGGCAGGGGTGCGTTGAGAACCAGGGGCGCGGTGCGAACCGTGATGGGTAGTGCCGTAGGAAGCTGCTTTCTGCAGGCAGCTCTGGCTCCAGGCATCTCAAAATGAACATTCTCTAGATAGGAAAGGGCACAGCTATAGATTACTCCTGAAACAGCACTGCAGAAATAATGGGGAGTGGTGCCTGGCTTGGGGGGTAACAGGGGGAATTCAGATGGCCCCAGTGCACCCAGGGGGATCGGATGGGTCGGTGGCCCATGCAGCTGGACTCTGTCTATACGAGCTCCCCTGCCAAAAGCCACTCCAGCCACGGCATCTGGACTGACCACACTGCAGAGCCGGGGAGCGGGTACCACCGAACGGAGGGTCCCATCGGGTTCCACGACAGGAGGAGCTCTGTTGGCACATTTAACGTGGGACGGAAGTGATGGCCGTCTTCCCACCGAGCAGTGGGAGGCGCTCCCTCTCCCCGGACACAGGCGCTGAGATCCTGGCCAGCGGCCAGCCGCTCCCGAGAACCGAACCCCCAAAATCCACTCAGCTTAGGCTTGTGGGCAGGAAGACTTCCCTCTGCTGCTGCTGGTACACGAGTGGCCGGGCGGGGGGCTCTGGCCCACGCTGCCCCTCATGCACGGACCCTGGGCTCTCTTCTCACTGCCCTGTGCCTTGGTTTCCCCGGGCGTCCCTTCCAGAGCTCTGAGTAGCCACGCTTGGAAGGTTCAGAAATGGAAAGAGAAGAACTGGAGTGAGCGCAAGCTCCTAGACCCTGTACACGTCGTCACGACGGGTCCTGAACGGTACAGCCAAGTCCCAGCCTCTGCCCGCAGGTGTCAGGCCCACGGCCAGGGGCGGGAGGTCCTCCTCGGGTGTGTGTGGGGGATCCTGTGGCCCGCAGCGATGGGCTCGCATGCAGCGACAGGCGGAGTAAGGGGCGTGTGTGTAGGACACCCCGGGACCCCTGCCCAGGGCTCAGGGCCGTGACTGTAATTTCTCATGTGGTTCAGGAGACTGAGCGGCTTTCAGGAAGAGCCAGTCCCAGCGGACGTGTGTTCGCTCGGCTTTGCGGGCAAGTCCGGCGGAGCAGACGGACGCGGGCGGCGGCCCCCATCCCTGCATTCCGCTCCGGTAGGTCACCTGAAACTTTCTCCCGGCAGTTTTGGGTCACAGAGGGAAGCGGACAGTGAGATAAATATCCTTACACTCTCCGGGCGGATCCCGAGGCAGGCTCTGGGTTTGCGCGCCCAGGCAGAAACCAAACGGGGCCGGGGAGGGCTTTGTGCGGTCGTCCCCGGCCTCGGCCGGGCACAGGGAGCCTCTGGTAGTCACAGTTTTTGTCAACGCTACTGCGCTGTGGTTTTCTTAACTAAGTTGCTGAAACAGAGTGAGCACATCTGGACGGGGAGTTTGGAACATTAGCCCCTGGACACCTGCCGATGCCTTGTATTTTCGCGTCCGCTTTCTCCAGCACGGGTCGGCCGCTCGCTCAGTGAATGGCTGGGGCCCGAGGCCGGCCGTGGCAGCCGGCGGCTCGCAGCTCACGGGTGGGTAGGGAGGGTGGAGATGGGGGTCGGGGCACTCATCTGCTCTCCGGGAAGCCCGCCGCAGCACAGACAAGGCTGCGGTCCCGAGGAGAGCTCTGCTAGGAGCGTCTCGCCGCACCTGTCAGCTCCTGCCCCCGCTCTCCGATGGCTCGGGCTCCCCGCACACGCCTCTTCTGTGGCTGCACCAGACACCTGCCTGCAGCAGTCCGCTGTCGAGACCTGGAGGATGGCTGTGTTTTTCCCCTGCCACAGCGTGGACCCCCTGCTCGTTCTCCTGGACGTGGGCAACTGCCAAGTACTACTTAGGAAATAAGTGAATTTTCACTACAGTCGTGACTCAGCTCTGTTCTCCCTGAACCACTTCCTGGCTGCTTGCGTTCAGGGCTTGGGAAAGAATCCTTCCGCTCCTCTGTCCCTGCCTCACCACCCGCGGGCAGATGTGGAAGTGACAGTGAATATGGCTGGTCCCCGTGAATCTGAAGGGCCTCTCTCAGGAACAAAATGAAGTTAAACGCTAAAAGCACCAAAAGTCTGATTTCAGTCTGATTACTTTGAAATGGTTCGGCACGCCGCCTTCTTGGGGCAGACGTCCAGGGACGGTGTTCGCCCTGGCAGGGACCTGGCCCCAGAAGCGGAGAGGAGACCACCCGTGCACACCGGGGCTGGTCTCCCCGCGGCATGCCTGCCGGTGCGGCTCCTAATGCCGCAGGGAGACGCTGGGCTTCTGCTCCCTGCTCCCAGCTCCCAGCCCTTCTCCGGGCTTTCCGGGACGCACCTCTGCAGTGTTCAAGGTCAGCACAGTGCTGTGAAAATTCCAAGCATTCCACAGAGCTGTCTTGGCATCCCCTCCAAACACCCCCGTCTTCGGCGTGGCACCCCTTCTTGGCTGAGAGAAGCATCTGTCCACAGAGCTCGCAAGCAGCCCCTCCCGAGCCAGGCTGCTGTGCGGAGGGGTACCGGGGCCCCGGGGACCGGCCTCCCCTCTCTCCTGGCTGCAGCCACAGATCTGCATCCCACAGGGTCCAGCCCCGGCCCCAGCCATCCCGTGCTCCTGTTTTCTCGTCTGCTGTGTCGGCAGGGGCTGCGGTGCCCCGGAGAGAGTGGGAGAGCGGTGGGTCCCGTCCTGAGAGCCTCTCGCTCGCTCCCTCACTCATTCACTGTCTGTCAGGGGCCCCTTCGAAGCTGGCTGTCTCAGAGCCCGGGGGACGTCTCTAGGACGTCTCTAGGACACAGCCGGCTGGCCCGAGACCTCATCACAACCCGTGGGACAGAGTTTCTGTGCCGGGTGGAGCTCAGAACTAATCGGGAAAGATCCTCAGGTACCGCTCTGTGCGTGGAGGGGAGCGGGCAGCCGCTTTGATTCTCCGTTTCCACTTCCCACCTTCCTGGACGCAAGCTGATGCCGACCCGGCCCTTCAAGCAGGCTCGTGCCCCTGGCAGGGAGGTCACAGGTGTGCCAGCCTCTCGAGCGCCAATCTCTGGTCTCGGCGTTGGAAAGGATCCCAGCCCTGTAAACGCTCCGTCATCAGAACCACAGAAGCGGGTTTTAAGGAAGCTGGTGCTCCCGGGTGGGACGACTTTCAGAAGGGGCAGAGGGGTAAGGTCAGAAGCTCTGGGAACAGCCGGTTCCATCCAGCTTTGGGGCAGCACCTTCTCGGGGTAGTGAGCCCCGGGGCCGGGCGGGCTGTCACGGTGCCGCCGCCGTTGGAGCTTGCCGAGGGGACAGGAAGAAGACAGGGAGCTCACAGCCTCCGTCCTGGAGAGGACGTTAACGTCATATATGTGCATATCCTGTTAGCATCTCCCGAGGTTAATTAGCTCGGGACACGAAGCCCCGGATATGCCTGCTGTGTGCACCTCAGGAAAGGACCAGAAGACACTGCCAGCCGTGGACGAATGCCCTCCCTGCACACAAAGCCCAGCAGTGGCTGCTCCCCATGCTGACAGGTCCCAAGGCGGCTCCAGGCAGCTGGTGGCAGTGAGACTCAGGACCCCTTGGCCAGCGGCCAGTGGCGGTGTGGTGTCGGCCCAGAGAAGAAAGCAGAGGTTGGACGTGCGATGGGCCCCTTCCCCTACCCAGGGACATCTGGGCCCCAAGGCTATGACCAGTAGAATGCCTGCGAGGTCGCTTCAGCCAGAGCCCCTCAGATCTACACCCCCGTCCCGCTATAAATCCCACCACCCCGGCTGCTCACACCTGAGCCCCATCTCTCCCCCCGGTGGCAGAGCCTGAACCTGTGGTCCCTGAACGCATCACCATGGAAGTCCTCCTTGTCACTAACAAGTGCGGCCGGTAACTTTGTCTTTAACAGTCTGGATGTTTGTTTTCTTACACGACTCTGTGAGAGCGCCAGCTGCGTAGGCCTGAGCCCCAAACCAGAGACCGGGAGGGCCTCCCAGAGCCCAAGATGCCAGGCCCTTAGCACTGGAGAGGCCTGTGCAGCCTGGCCCAGTGGCCTGGAGACCCCCAGGGGCCCAGAGACCTAGTGACCCCACATCCTGGAGACCCACAGGCACCCAGAGACCCAGAGAACCCGCAGCCCAGCAGCGCTGTGACCCAGAGAACGAGCAACCCAGGAGCCCAGCAGCCAGAGACCCAGAGAACCAGCAGCCCAGAGGCCCACGACTCCATAGCCTGGAGAACCACAGTGCCCTGAGACCCAGAGAACCAGTATCCAGTGGCCTGGAGATGCACAGGGACCCCGAGACCCAGAGAACCAGCAGCTCAGTGGCCCAGCGGCCTGGAGATCCCCCAGGGGCTCTGAGACCCGGAGAAGCAGCACCCAGCCGCCCAGCGACCTGAGGGGCTCCTGCACCCTGTCGCCGAGCGACGGTGACCCCTGCTTTGTCCTTAGTGGTGGGGGCGGCTGCGGGGTCATCGGAAGCTGTCTCTGAAGTGTTAAAGGGCTCTCAGGCCCGGTGCTGCAGCAAGGGTGGGCCCTGGTCTGTGCCTGTAACATGCCAGGCTGTTCCGAAGGCCTCTGAGAGGGCAGCCCGGCCGGGGGACAGGGCCACAGGCCCCTCTGATCTGCACCAAGCTGGTGCACCCCGCACCTCACCTCCTCGTCACCCGTGTGCGCTGGGCATGGTGACGTGCGACTTACATTCCAGTCTATGGTCACAAAGAAAGGGTGCCGCTTGATCTCCTCCACTCCGTCGACGCCAGCGCCTGTCGCGAGGACAAAGCAGAGGTTAGCCTCAGAACAGACCCCTGTTTCCATGACTCGGAGCTTCTGCCCGGCGGCCTGAGGGGCGGCGGGTGCCCAGAGTGCCTCCTTAGAACTTCGTCCTGCGGGAAGGGTCCCTGTTCACCGGACTCACAGCCCACAGAAGCCACGTTCTGCCCTGCAGGCCTGTAACAGCACCAGGGACAGGGGCAGGGCAGGCTGGAAGCTTCCCACTGTGGGGGGGGTGCCAGGGAAACAGGAGGGGGAGCTGGAGGGGAGCTGGACGCCATGACAGGCCGTCACAGCCCAGCTGCATGTGGGCATCGTCCCTCCCTCCAAGTAGGCACATCCCCGACATGGGGCTCGAACTCACAACCCCGAGCAGATCAAGAGTCACAGGCTCTACCCTCCGAGCCATCCAGCCCCCCGCCCCTGCCGCTGCCCCATCAAAGCCCACGAACGCTAGCTCAGGCTGGCCTTCCGGGAGGGGGACGTGCGGGGGGAGCGGGAGGGCGGGCTGCAGCCCCGAGCACCTTGTCCGGGGGCTCTGGTTTGCAGGGCAGGGGCAGACAGCAGGACGGGACCCAGAGAGACACTGGCGTCCACACCTGGCCGCGGGCCCCCAGCGACGGCGCGTACGTAGTTCTGCTGGGCCTGCTCGCTGTGCTGGCCTCTCTCTTTCCTTTGCTGTTTATGTTAAATCCTGGGACGGGGGAGCAGGCGCGGGCTGAACTGCAGAGTGCGGAGGGCTCGGGCAGGGAACCTGCTCTGCCCGCTATGGCGACATCATGACACGTTTGCGGGAGCTGCACAGGCAGCGTGAGGCCTGACGCGGACGCTGCCAACGGGGGCTCATCCGTTAAAGCGAACACGCGCACTGACATCCGCTTGGGCTAGGGGACCTGCCTGGGGCCGGGTGCGGGGTGGGGGGGCGGTGCGAGGGAACGTGCTGTACTTCCTGCTCCATTTTTCTGTAAACTCAACACTGCTCTAAAAGTAAGTCTGTTATTTCAGGAGAACCCAAAGTCTCAGGCCCTAAGAGCTTTGGGTTTTCTCCAGGATGGGAAGGCAGGAGAGGAGCCTCCGTGGGCCAGGGAGGGGGCGGGGGCCCGGGGATGCGGGAAGAGAGACGGGCTGCATGGGCCAGGCCACCTCCAGCCAGCTCCTGTCTCAGGTCTGGGGACGGGGGTTCGGTGTCACGTGGTTTGTGAGACACACTTCCCGGTACTGCACCCCAGGCTCTGTGGGCCCAGCCGCGCTGTAGGTCAAGGCCTGGTCTCTCTCTCCCAGGAAGGTGCTTCTGGCGACGGCTGGGACGGGCGGGAGCAGGAGCAGGTGTGCGAGACCGCGAAGCCGCCCCAGCTGATGATCAGAACCAAAGACGGGGTCCTGGAAACCGAATTTCTAGCTGGTTGGTCGGAATCACAGGGGACGCCCTGGGCGGTGGGACAGAGCCCGGGTCTAGGCCAACCCTGGGTGCTTAGTGCCAGACACCCAAGCTGGGGTCTCCTGGGAAGTGAAGAATTTGTGGGTGTGGAAAACCCATGCATGTGGTGTCAGGAGGGTCGGCACGAGTAGAGAACGACGCGTTCTATCCTGCGAGGACCTCCTCCTGAGGACTTCTCTGGGTTTCCCAGTCGGGCCCCCTTGTTCCGAAATCTGAGCCCTGCAGCCAGCAGCCCGTGAGAGGGACCCGAGCAGATGCTTTCGGGAACTGTGGAGGACGAGTCGGCGGCCTGACTCCCAACACGGTCCCCCCTGCAGCCCGTCCCGTGGGCAGGCCTCCTCCTGAAGACCAGAGCTCTGGACGGGAAAACGCTCCTGGTCCTGAGGATCAAAGTTCCCGATCTCAACCCCTGTTCCCGATCTTAGCTCTTCTTTGATGCTTCTGGAAGCGCCGTGGGTCTGTCAGAGGTGGGCGGGTCGAGCACACACTCAGAGCCCAAGGGGGCATGCACCGGCCGTGTCACCCATCAGCTACACGTCTCTGGAGAATCCACACCGCATTCCGCACCCGTTCCATTTCACCCTCATTCGTCATTTGCAAATACGTGGTCTGGGGCAATTTAAGCCCAGCAAGATGCAAAGGAAATGAGCTTTGGCTGCAACTCCAAATTCTGCACCGACGCATGCTGGTTTCTCGGTGACTCACCCGCGCGTTTTTATTAGCAGCTTCTTTCTTCTGCTGCGGTGAGGTTGGTGCTTCGAGGCCTCAGCAAACAGTCAACAGTGACTTAATTAACACTTCGGTTATTACTAAAAAATTAGGGGCGTTCCAAAAGGAGAAAAATGTGAAAAAGAAGGAAAATTTCTGCACACAGTTCTTTAAGGCCTACGTCATCCCTCCTGGGCACACATGGGCATTGTCTTGGGCTCCAGTGTGACTTATCCTCCCCTGAAACCAGGTAAGCAGGTTGTTTTGTCCTGATGACCCCTTTCTATGTCCGCTGAACTCGGGTGCCAGTGGGCAGAGCTCTGGGTGAGGAGAGTCAGGGAGGGCTGGGCCGACCCCTCCGTCACAGCTGGGGCCGTGCGGTCCGACCCGAAGTCCCTCCTTCTGTCCCAAGCCAGGGTGGTGGGGGTGCGACCCGTCTGGATCGCACAGAGTGGACAAGTGGACAGGAGAGTCCAGAACCAAAGAATGATCCTTGTCTCCTATTAGGCTCGGTGAGTCTTCGTGCAGTCCGCCAGTGTCAGGTCAAGATGGGTTAAAAAGTTCAACGGAGCGGCTGATTCACGAACTCACAGTCTCCAGAGCATAAGCACGTCTGGCCCCGCGGTCCCTCTGCAGATGGGACAACCCCAGAGCGGTTCACGGGGACCCACGTCTCACGCTTCTGCACGGTGGTGGAGGGCGTCACCTCGCGTCCAGCGGGACTCGCTTCCGTCCACGCACGTCTGTGAGCACGTCCCCCGCCTGCACTGGGGGCTTGCCCTGCGGCATCGAAGACAGTCCGCCCGCTGCTCCACAGCCCTACAAGGCGACCTCCTTCACAGGGGAGGCGGGTGGGGGGGTCAGTCGTCCCCTGGCTTCCGCCGTCTCGGTAGATCACTCTCCAACGGCTTTGGTATCTGCCTCAGACAGCGCTGGGACGTGGACTCCGAGGCCCTCTGAGATGCTGCCGAAGTGGTCGCTCTGTTGTTTCTGGGCCACACGGCATCCACTACAAATTCTCTTTTTTCAATTTTCAATTTCAGTTTTTTTAAGTGTCACCTCTATCCGAAATGTGGGGCTCGAACTCACAACCCCGAGATCCAGAGTCCCACGTGCCCCCGGCGGAGGCAGCCAGGCGCCGCTCACGTCGAATTCGTGGCGCACGTTCCGGACAAGCTCGCTTCCCGCTTCTGCCCCCGCTCCCCCGGGCTCCAGCCGACCGCCCGCGTCATGTCCGGGCCGTCCCGCCGGGGACGTGAACACCAGGTCTGCTTCTTACCGCTTCACCGCGTACTCGGATTCCACACGTTATGTTTCCCCGTTCTGAAGTCGGTCGCTTGGAGATTTCATTCACTCACGGTTTAAAACGTTGGCTTGGCGGTGGCTCCGCGGACTGGTTGGGGCGGACCCGAGAACTTGGTCTTGACCACACTGTCCCAGGAAGCAGCGTGGCCAAGCGGTCCGGATGCGACCCCCGCCCCGAACCCGGGCGCACCGATTCTCTCCGCGTCTGCGTGGATTTGTGTCCTGCACGTCAGGCACGGTTCCATCTTTCTGACCGTGCTACGATGTAGACGCTGCCGCCCCTCAGCTCGCAGACAGGGAAGCCGGCCCAGAGAGGGGCAACCATCTGCTTGAGGTCACTCGTAAGCGCCAGGCAGTGTGCAGGCCTCTGCCCGTCGGTCCCGTGCCGCCGCCTGAGGCTCCGCACGAGTCCCCTCTCTGGGACCACACCTGCCACCGTACACGTCCCAGCAAGCCTCTCTCCTGTCCAGTGAGCTCTGCCTTCTCCCCCTCTCTCTCCGTTTGCTGCTTCCTTGGCGAATGCCCGTCTCTCTCTTCTGCTTCACTGCAGCCCCGTGAGAAGGACTCTGCTTGTGGTCCACTGTGTCGCCGGACCCAGAGCCTAGAGAGCACTGGCGAGCCCCACGCAGGTGTGGATTATTTCTAGATTACATACTGCACACTCCCTCTCCTCCCTACTAACGGGTCCATAAGGTCCGCGGAGAGGAGTGAGAAACGGGGTTGCAGGTGCTGGGGGAGGCAGGCAGGCACCAAACCCCACTCCAGCTCGTCTTTGTTGGAACCCCCACAGCTGACTGGGGAGGCGGGCTAATAACACAGCCATTTCCAATCTCCCATTCCTTGAATCCTGATACTTTTCCCCCACTTTTAGTTAGAAGTGCCATTCAGTAGTTTCTAGTCAGCAAGAAGTCTGGGGAAGTCCCAGGGTTTGAGGAAGGCTTTGCCTTCCTGATAAGAGAGGCAGACACAGCTGCCCTCATCCATTACCTCCTTTCAACTGAACGTGACATCTGGAGCTGTGGCAGCCACTTTGTGATCACAAGGCACTACTCATGAGATGAAAAGGCAATGCGCTAAGGAAGGTAAACTAAAAAGATAAGCAGGTCTGGGCTTTAACCATAGTTTGGCTGCCCAGCCAATGTTTTTAACCCTGTACTGCCATGTGACTTGCAACTCCAAGAGAAATGGACTGCAGTTTGAAAAATTAAATTTGGCTTAAATAAAGTTACTTAAGTGTTCTGTGCTTTGCAACTCTAAGTAATCTTACAGGTATACTCCCTCATGAGCAAACCTGAGTGTCTCCCTTTCCCCACCTGGAAGCCTCTCGTGAGGATTTCAGTTAGATAATGATTTTCTTAGTGCAGTGCTCCACGCACACCACCATCCTCCCTGGGGGACCGAGGCCTGGGAAGCGGAGTAAGCTGTTCAGCTGGTTGGTTAAAGAATCACTGGGGCAGAGGAACAGAGAGCTGCCCTGGCTTGTGGAGAGGCCGTGTGCACACTGGCTGGGAGAAGAGCACTGGGGCAGGAGTCACAGAATCAAAATGCAGGCGCTCCCAGGGGTTGGGACCCAGCATCCGGAAGGCCACCAATACAACACGGGGACTCCGACTGGGTGGGCTTGCGGTGGGGGGCGGTCTGGAAACTAGTGGAAAGGACTCGCAATGACATCTTTGTGCTCTCCAGACTCGGAAGCAGGCAATCTGCAGGTGAAGACCGGCCAAGCTGCAGTGGGGCTGGCCCTGGACGGGGAGGGGGTGTCTTGGAGTTGCTCCCACTCGGACGGAGACAGTAATGAAAGGTAATCGATTTATTCATGATCCGGAGAGTCAGATCAGCGATTGGCAAACAATTAGGATCTTGGTGTGGCTTTTAGAGACAAATTAGAGGGAGTGTCGGTGAACAGACGAAATCGAGGGATACATCTGCTGTTCGGTTCCTTCTCACAGTTAAGAAGCGCGGCCACCTCCTCCCCAGAAAGCACAGCGATGAAGGGGAGGGCCTGCTCTCTCTTGGGGAGCCCCCCAGGCCAGGCTCCATGGGATTCGATAAAAGTGCAGCAAGACAGCAATGCCCGGACAGAGCGGCTGACGGAGGCCCCCAACTCCCCGTCTGTGTTCCTGGGGCCGAGTTCTCCTGCTGTCCCCGTGACCCTCACCCGCAGGACAGGGTGGCTCTGTGGTGACGGGGGCCTTGCTGGCGGCAGCCCCACGGCAGATACAGTGGAGGGAGCACGGGCCCTTCTGACTCTCCGGAGCTGCTGTTTGTGGGGCCCACGGGGCCGGGGACCACGCAAGGGGAGTTCCCCGGGATGTGGAGCGGCACCCGCCGGAGCTGGGCCGTTCAGAATCGGGCCTGGCCTCGCCCTGGTCAGAGCCAGGATGGGGGCCCGGGATGATTTTAGCTGGTGTCTTCAGGTCCAATCTGGGGCTTCGCTGAGGCGCACGGGAACAGCAGGGTGGAGGAATTCTGTTTCACTCAAGGCGCCTCCAAATCGTGACTCCAACCCACATATGCCCGATCGGCCTCTGAACGTCAGCGTGGAGCAAGATCCAGTGGAGACCGCCATGTGCCCCAGCCTGGACCCCAGGGCTCCCTGCCATCCCCGCTGGCCCCGGTGGCTCGGCAGCCCAGTGACCACAGCTGCTGTCACAGAAGGCCTCTGGCCAGAGTGAGTGGCCCCTACCTCTAGGGCCTGGGCTCTGGGGCTCTGTTTGGGGCGGGCTGTAAGGTGTGTGCAGTGACCACGCTGGCTGGCTGTGCTCAGAGTCATCAGACGGCAGTCGTTTTAACAGATGCCATCTAGGGGACTGTGCGAGGTGGCTGTCGGGGCAGGGCCCACAGAGTTCTCCCCACACCCCCTGGCAGACACCGGCTCTGGGATCGGTTTAGACTCATCAATGTGGGTGGCTCCATCCTGGGCGTCTCCCTAGGCAGGGTTTAAAAAGCAGTGGGTCTCCGGGGGTCAGTGGTGGCATCGACCCAGGGCCATATCCAGACACAGTTTGCTTTGCTACACGGCGGGAGGGAGGCGTCTAGGGAGAGAGCGGGACGCTGCCTGACATGCTATAGTCCAAGATGGTCCTCTCCGAGAAAGGATTACCCAGCCGAGATGTCCCCCACGTCACGGTGGAGACACCGGGGACAGCTGGTCCCATTTAGTTATTTATTTATTTGAGAGAGAGACAGGGAGCGAGCATGAGTGAGGGGCAGAGGCAGAGGGAGAGGCCGACTCCCACTGAGCCACCCAGGTGGCCCCTGCTTACTCCGTTGAATGTGCCCACGTCTGGTACAGATGTGCCGTAATCTACCCAGGTGTGTCCTTACTGATGGACAGTCACCCCATCTCCAGGTCTTTGCTAAACAGAAAGGTCATCAACCAGTATTTTTTTAACACGTGTAACTTACAAGCTCGATAGACTTCTAGAAGTAAAATTTCTGGGTAAAGCATTGTATACAGTTTAAAGTATCGATGGGTTTTGCCAAAGTGTTAAAATGTCACCCCATCTGCTGTCTCGGCGACAGTGACGGTGGCGGGGAGCAGGGCCCGCACTCTGTTCCGCAGCCAGTGTTTGCCACCCTGCGGGCGGAAACCCGACGCCCGTGTCCTTGTTCTCCAGGTCCCCACGCAGCCCGCACTCTGCGCGGCACCTGCTTCCGCCCGGAAGGCGCCACTGCGTCACTGGCCTCGTGTCACTGTGCCGGGCACAAGCACCAGCGCCTGTGACGACGAGAAGTGAGGACCCGCGAGTGGGCAAGGGCGACGGAGCAGCTGGAGTGACGCACGGGCGGTCTGCGCGAGAATGCATTTGTAGGAGAAACACCGATGAAAAGCAACTAGGGGAACCTTTTGCAAAGAATTATTTTGAAAATGTGTTAGTACTTAGTTAACATTCATGTAAATCTTGATTTTAATATATGTTGAGATTTATTCATTTAAGAGGGACTAAATAAGAAGCAGCTTTCAGTTGTTCTGTCTTTAGTTGATGGGGTTCTAAAAGGGAAGTGAAAAGTGCTACCATTTTGTGTAGAAACAGAGACTTACAGAAAAGCGCCCATAGGACTTGGCCAGCGACTGGGTTTTGGAGAGCGTTGGAGCAGGGACACAGGACAGTATTTGTACCCCTGCTTCAGGGCCTTCGCTTTCAGTGAACTTGGACAAACGTGTAGCCAGACAAGAGGGGAGCAGAGTGGCGGGCAGCCCGTGCCGTCTATGGGGTGATGGGACTCTTACCCAGTCGGTTGCACGGGTTCCGCTTGAAGAGGGCTCTCAGCAGACTCTGGGCCTCCATGCTGAGGAACTGCGGCATGCCCAGCTTGGCTCTGCAAAACAGAGTTGGAGTTTGGGATGGGAAGGATGACCAGAGTTTTCTCGGGCACTCTGGGGTCCTGCTCGGTCCGCATCAACACCCAGGGCAGCAGCGCCCAGACTCTTGATCTTAGAGCTCCTTCACACTTTAGAAGTCATGGAGGGCATCAGAGAGCTTCTGTTTATGTGGGTTCTATGGGAGAAATTTGTATAGTAGCTATTTAATAATTCACTTAAAAATAATACAAACATTAAAAATAAACAATAAAAATCTCATTAACATAAGTAACATTTTAAATGGAACTGAATTATGTTTTCCAAAATAACAACAAAGGCTTTGGCTAGAAGAGTGCTCTTGTTTACATTTTGGGAATCTCTTCTGGGTTAAATGACAGACAGTCAGAGACATTTTTTTTTAAAGATTGACTTATCTGAGAGAGAGAGAGAGAGAGCATGTGTGTGCAGGGGTGGGGGCGGGAAGGGGCAGAGGGAAAGAGAAGCTTTTGCTGATTCAGCACTAAGTGCAGAGCCCGATGCGGGACTTGATCCCAAGACCCTGAGATCATGACCCGAGCTGAAACCAAAGAGTCTACCACTCAACCAACTGAGCTACCAGGTGCTCAACAGCCAGATCCTTTTATCCGTCTCTGCTCAATCTGTTGTAGTACCGTGAAGAAAAATCTGGGACCTCACAGAACTAGAACAAAAACCCTAAAATTTGTGTGGAACCAGAAAAGACCTCAAATTGCCAAAACAATCTTAAAAAAGAAGAGCCAATCTGGAGGCATCACAATTCCAGATTTCAAGTTATATTACAAAGCTGTAGTCATCCAGATAGTACAGTATTGGCACAAAAATTGACACATAGCTCAATGGAACAAACTAGATAGCCCAGAAATAAACCCATAATTATATGGTCAATTAATCTTTGACAAAGCAGGAAAGAATAGCCAACGGGAAAAAGACTATCTCTTCAATACATGGTATTGGGAAAACCGGACAGCACCATGCAGAAGAATGAAACTGGACCATGTTCTTACAGCACACACAAAAATAAACTCAAAATGGATAAAAGACCTAAATGTGAGACCTGAAACCATAAAGAATCCTTGAAAAGAGTGCAGGCAGTAAGCTCTGGCACTGGCCCTCGCAACATTGCCTTAGGAGATGTAGGGAAATAAAAGGAAAAATAAACTATTGGGACTGTCTCAAAACAAAAATCTTCTGCACAGCGAAGGAAAGAACCAACAAAGCTAAAAGGCAAACTGCGAAACGGGAGAAGACGTCTTCAACTGACGCATCCGACAAAGGATTAGTACCCCAAATACATAAAGAACACATACAACTCAACATACCCCAGACAAATATGACAATTAAAAAAAAAAATGGGCAGAAGACATGAATAGATATTCTTCCAAAGAAAAAACCGGATGGTGGACAGACACATGCAAAGATGCTCCAGATGACTCGCCATCAGGGAAATGAAACTGAAACTACAGTGAGATGTCACCTCACACTGCCAGAAAGACTAAAACCCCAAACAGAAGAAACAACAAGTGGGCAAGGATGTGGAGGGTGTGCAGAAAGGGGAACCCTCTTGCCCTCGTGGGAGTGCAAGCTGGTACAGCCACTTTAGAAAACGTGTGGACGTTCCTCAGGAGGTAACACTAGAGCGGCCCTATGATCCGGCAAGGACACAGCTAGGTGTCCCTGCGCACAAAGATTACAAAAACACTGACTTGAGGGATAGATGCACCTTGCGTTTACAGCGGCATCATCTACAGTAGCCGAGCCGTGGGAGCAGCCCCAGGACAGGCTTGCAGGCCCCAGCAGCGCGTCAGACCCCCGGGGATCCTCAGATCATGCTTTAGGACCCATGGGGCCACATGCTGCCGGTTCAGAAGTGCTCATCTGCTCCCAAGTGAAAAGTGACAAGTCAGGAGTCCACACCTGGGATTAGCTGCAGGGAATGATTCTACTTTTAGAAAAAAGTAAAGCTCTTGTTCCCCCTTAACATTAAGAGAAACAGAGAGAGCCCACCCCAGACAACAGGCTGCAGCTGTGCACATGTCGGTCCAACAAAGGTCGCGTGACACCGGAAGACACTGATCAAATCCTCTCTGTGGGGTTTCCTGCACTAACTTCTCTCCTTCCGTTTAAACAATGGGGTGACCTACAAAAGCTTAAGCTTTTTAGGTGCCTCTTGCTTTCACAAAAGTGCATCGGCTGCGTCTGAGAGAGCTGGTTGTGCGGACCCGTGGCTTTCCGGCGAGTCCTTCCGGGGCAGGAGTCCCCGTCCTCGCCCAGCAGGGGGCCCTCGATCTGGAGCTGGGGTGTCCGCGTCCCCCAGCGGCACCCCACCCCCACCGCGCTCCTGTTTCCTCCTCCCAGATCTCTCCCCGTCCGACATCACCTTAGAAGGAGCCTGCTCACATCTGAGGTGTTAGAGCGAGACCAGCACGGGGTTTAGGCTTCTTTCTAGAATCCTAAGAGCAAAATGCATTTGCATAGTAAATGACTCTTCCTGAGAACTGGACAGAAAACTTGTTTGTATTCTGGTACATGGGCAACAAGATTCCTGCCAACGTCAGGCAAGAGAGCTCGGGTACCTGCACAGACGGGGTCAAGAGGTAGAGAAAGAAAGAGGAACCAAGCTCTTCCGTTCTCTCTGGAGCCCCTCGTCCTTCTGCCCGTCTGAACCTGTGCCTCCTTTGTGAAGGTCGCTCATCACCACACCTAAAAACCCCCGCACTGGACAAGGTAAGCAGATTTCGCTGGTGGGAATGTTATCTGCGTGGAAGACGCCATCAGGACCCCTCGGCAATCCCACTCACGCTGTCCACTGTCATGAAAACGCCAAGAAGGCTTCTTACGGCGATTGCTAATGCCTCCTCGAGGACCTGGGTTTCCCACAAGGAAGCTCCGGTATCAGAAGCCGCGAACGAGTCCTGGACAGGTCTGCAAGGGAAGGCGTCCCGTACTCACTTGAGGATGAGGGCCATGGTCTCCTTCCTGTCCTTGCCCTGGAACGGCAGCGATCCCGTGAGCATCTCGAACTGCAGAGCAACACAGAACGGGGAGAGTGAGGGCCGGACTGCCCGGGTGGACGCGCAGAGAGCCCGGACGGCGAAACGCAACCGAAGTTCACTTATCCCAATCCCGATGCGCCAAGCCGAGCCGCTGGCCGACACACGCGGTGTCCCTGAGCGAGCCCAACGGCCTCGGGTTCAGTGGGGAGGCGGGAAACACCAGCAGTAACGAGACTGCAGCGGGGGAGGGGCTGAGGGCTGCGGAGGCAGCGGGGGTGTGAAGGGATGGCGGTTGGGCCGGGCAGCTTCTGCGGGGTTGGTGGAGGACCCCGTTCTCCTCCGGCGGGTGCTGGTGAGGGGACCAGGGCAGAAGGACTTTGGTCCGTCTGGAGCATCTGGTGAAGACACGACGGCACCAAAAACATCTCCAATACCGGCTGCCATGCACTGAAAACAGTAAGTGGACCTTTGGCAGGACGGGCTCCGTGACGAAGACGGGACTGAGGGTCAGCCTTCCCCGAGCAAGACTTCTCCCTCACACAGAGCCCCCGACGACAAGCGCACCGCTGACCCCTCCCGAAGGAAGGAACGCGGCAGCAGCACCACCAAACCCCGTCCGGGACACCACAGAGCACGGAATCTAACTGAATCGGGCCACAGCCTCGGTCCCCGGCCATGTCCTCATGTTGTTCCAAATTGCTGCAGAGCTGTGAACAGCACAGACGCCAACAGCACAGCTGTGAGATACCCACGCGTGTGCATGGGGCTCCTTCTGCTAAATGCGGTCCTATACTGTAAATACATTTGCTGTTACGGTTTTCCTAATAGCACTGTCTCTTCTCGAGCTTACGTATTGTCAGAATACAGCATGTGATACATAAATGTACAAAATGTGGATTAATCTACTGTTTATGTTATTGTAAGGCTTCTGGCCAACACCAGGCTATTGTTAGTTAATTTTGAGGGGAGTCAAAAGTTACACGTGGATTTCTGACGACCTTCTGGGGTCGGCGCCTCATCCCCATGTTGTTCAAAGGTCTACGCAGAAGAAAACAACTTCAGTGCAGGAATTTGTAGGATCTTATTACATTTGCCTTACTTTTGATTTTGACGGCATCTCTCTGTGCCTTTAAAATTTATTCTATAGAACTTTTCCTCTGCATTATGAAAATCTTGGGAAACATCGAAGTAGAAAGACCAGAACCATAACCCGGAGTCCCATTACTCAAAGAAAGCCACAATTAACACGTTATTTCCTTCTAGTTCTTTCGTGAAGCTGGTTTTTTTTTTTTTTTTAAACATGGTTTTATATACTCACTTTTCACAGAATAAGATAAAAACTTCCCATACTGATTATAAAGTCTTCATCATATCACTTTCTATGTGGATGTACCAAAATACGTTTATCTGTTGCTGGACACTTAGAACACTTCCAATTTCCTGCTATTGTAAGTAATGCTGGAAAGTACCTAAAAGCTTATCCAAGATTTGGAGCTTTCCTTGCGATGCGCTATCAGGAGTGAAATCACAAATTAAAGAAATGCATGCGGTTAAGGCTTTACGAATCCTCTCGGTTTGCTTTGGGAAAGTAACATTTTAAAAGAAACGTAAAGGTTCCTGCTCGCTGTGTGTCTGTCACGGGCGCACAGAACAGACCGCGGGCGATCGGTCAAGACGTAAGTCATAAATACCGGGAGCGAGAGAGTCCGGAGAGAGTGGGAAAGCAGACAAACACGACCAAACTGAAAGGCGGAACGCACTGACAGGTAAGCTGCCCGTCCCGAAGACAGGATGAAAGTTTGCAAGTTGATCCCAGAAATTAAAATACCTCTGAAAATAGAATCGTATTAGCAAAGAACCTTCTCTTCCTCTTTTGGGTCTATTCTCTTCCCCTCTGTCCTTTCTCCCTTGAGTCTACTATGAATGAAATTCCGTTTCAAGGAAATGCCTTTTAGGCCACATGAAGCAAGGAAGCTGTTGCTCGGTGCTACAAGAACGGAGCCCGTCCTGAAGTCTGCGCGTCGGGTAACTGTTTACTACGACTCAACCAGCAACTCGCACACATCTGCCTACTGATCGCATCTCAGCTTGGACCGCGGCGCCCAGGAGCCGCTCCCTCGTGTTTCTCCGCCCCCAGCCTGCCCGCCTGCCTCTCCGTCGCTCTTCCCCACACAGCACAGTGGGAAGTCCTGAGCCCTTTGTGAGCACCGGCACAGCGGCGTTCGTGCGGTTGGTGACGAGGATGGCGAGGGTGCCGGTGATGATGGGGAAGCCACGTACCTTCTCAGCCCACGTGTCTCTCTGCTTCAGCTTCGCTTCCAGCCCCTTGAAGGGTTCCCTCCCCATCCCACGAGGACCAAGGACATCATTTCAGTATTACTCTTCTCAACAAGAAACTTCTCCGTATTGAACTCCGTCAGTAAATCAGGGCACTTCTGGTGAGCTTTCCTGGGACATTAAACATAGTAAGAGTTTCGGTCTGGCGCTGGACTGGCCAAGGTTTCCCGGGCAAAGGAATAGAAACCGTGGCCTGCCGTGGGGTCCCATGCTCCAGCCCAGGAGCTGGGGCTGCCCCAGGGGACGCATTCACAAGTCAGCTCAAGGTAGGGCGCTGAAGTGCACGGAGGGAGCCCGAAGAGACGGGGGAGCTGCACGGGAGCGGTTGTGGGGTTTCCAGGAAGAGAAGTGTTTTGGTGAATCTAAAGCAGTGGTTCTCCACTGGGAGCGTCTCTGCCCCCCAGGGGAAACTTCCCGGGGTCTGGGCACAGTTCTGGGGGTCGGGACTGGAGAGGCTGGGGCCAGATGGCGGAAGAGATGCCACTTCCCACCCTACAACACATAGGACAGCCTCCACCCAAAGAACCATCCAGCTCCAAACCTCAACAGTGCTGGGGTTGAAACCCTGTCTACAGGGATCCAACGAACCTGAAGGAAGGGGCCAGCCCTGGGGCCCCGTCAGAGGAGCCCAGACGGTGCCAGGAGCCGTGGACTGAGAAGCTTCTCTGGAAGAGAGAAGGGAGCCTACAGTTGAGTTCATTCGGCTGGCCAGTCTTAAACACAAACTCAAGAGCAAGCGGCATCTTAATCTGAAAATGGGGCTGCTGGAGACGGCAGCCCCGAAACAGCTCTAGGTGTGCAGCTGTGTACGGACGATCCGCTCCGACGGCTGCGGTGGACATCCAACACGTGCGGCGCCGGAGAGCGGGACAAGCACCCCAGGTGCCGTCCTGCGTGACACCGCAGCACCCGGGAGAGGCTTCCTAAGCACACACGGAACGCAGCCCCAACATCCTGAAGACTGCGCTCCAGACCCGCGTGGAGATGCTAGCGCCCTGCCGTGTTAACGGAGACCCTCACTAGGGCTTACGTTCTTGCCCAGTTACAAGTACCTAACTTCAGACAGTCGAGTTTGTTCAAGGACGAGCATCTCCCCCATCAATGTAGGTGTCTTCATACGATCTCTCTGGAGGGCACTTGGGGATCATCAGAGGACACGGGTGTAGTTCCTCAGTGGAGAAACACAAGGGATGGGCAGCGGCCCCTCCAGCGTGAGGCTCGTGCGTCGGGCTGCTCCCTCCATGGCTCCCCCCGCCTCTAACGAAGCCAGTGGAGGGCACCGTGTAGACACAACAGGCCCTCAGCGGACCTCCCTCCGCAGCCAAGCTCAGACACGACACTAAAGGCCACACTAGACCCATCCCTCCGTGGCTAATGGCAATTTGGAAGTCATTCCCGGTGTCGTCCAGGAAGTGCCGAACGCAGGAATCCTGACATCTGGCTGCAAGTTCGTGCCCCTTGGGGCCAAAGGGCTTGGTGGCCGGGACGAAATGTAGATGTGGCTGTAGAGCCATGGTGTGATCTTAAACCAATCACCGAAGAGCCTTATTTCCACTTCTAGAATTGGAGAGAACAGTCTCTTCATGTAACGTCGAGATTTTTTTGGTTCAGATGAAACATGAAGGTGTCTTCCAGACGCTGAGCGAGTTCCGCCGCGGGCCTTCCTTCTGCCGCCGGCCACCGACAGAAACCACAGGGCTGGAACCTGCGCCACGGGCTCCCCCAGCTGCTGTGACACACCGACTGTGGGTTCTTTCAACAAAAATGATGCCACCAGTTCAGTAAGAAAAGCCCAGCACCCACAGTCCCGGGGTGTCAAGGATGCCACACCGTCACTGGAACCAGGTCTCCCTTAGAAAAGCCCAGAACCAACCTCTGTGTGATAGTTCCCAAAGTCCAGAGCATTCCTGTAGCTTTGGGACAAGGAAGGGCAGGGGACCCAGGTGGAGGGTAGGCCAGGGAGCCCACAGCCGTGTTGCCCTCCACGGGGCACGGAGTTCACGGAGCCTGCGCAGTGCTGTCTGTGATGGGAGTCCACGTGCAAGGTCATGGGGCGCCGGGGGAAGGCCTGGGCTGGGGAGACGCTCTGAGGAGGTCTTCACAACAGAAGATGACAGACTTAACAGCAACGGGTCAGAGTGCCAAGAAGACACAAGACAGAACCAAGGTTCGCCTCTGAATGCCCCCTTCCAGACATGGTCCTGGGGGTTGCCTCCAGCAAGTAAGGCCGGTGCAGTGGTGGCCAGGCAGGTGGCCTGGACTCATGGAAGCTGGGCCTGGGACACCGGGAGCTGGGCTGGGGATGCACAGGGCCGGGCCTCACGCCAGCTGAGGGACCCTCCCAGCGTCAGAAGTCTGGTCTGGACGGAGGGCCCGGGGAGCGCCGAGGGCCACGGCACGGTGCCGGCTGGGACCATCGCTGGAGGGACAGGGGAGCACGAAGGAGAGGAGGGACCAGCTGGGACAGGGGAGGAGCCGCCACCACCACAGAATCCCCCGGGCTAGGCGGTATGTGGGTCTGTCCTCTGTCTGGGAACAGGCACGAGCTAAAGCAAATTCAAGTCTCTCGACGTAGATGTAAAAATGTCTCACTCCAAGTCTATTTGGCTCATGTTAATTTTTGTTAACTTGTTCTACCAAGTAGAAGGATTTTGGGTTTGACGGAAGAAAGAGTCTCTAATACGAAAACCCCACATCCCTTACCACCTTCATGCTCAGCCTGTGAACACGTTCAGTGTAAAGGTCTGACTCAATCCGCGTGTGACCTTACCTGCATCCCGGTTCTGCTTCCCCGGGGGGCGGGAATTTCGGGGGGGCCGGGGAGGAGGCTGCGGGGAACGGTGGCCTCCCTGTCCGCGGGTCACACCGGGACGCGCTGCCTGGGCGCATTTCAGGCCCCGTTTTCCCTGCTCCTTCCCAGACCTCTGAGCCACCCTGGGGACAGGACCGTGCTCTGGGGAGCAGGGACGAGGGACGCTGCCTCGGACCGGGGAGGCCGTTACCATGAGCACGCCGAAGGACCACCAGTCGGCGCTCTGCGTGTGTCCCCGCCGGTTCACCACCTCGGGCGCCATGTACTCTATCGTCCCGCAGAACGAGTAGGCTCTCTTGTCGTGGTCGATGGCCTCCTTGCTCAGCCCGAAGTCTGAAGCGAGAGAGCACAGGGCACTGCCTGAGTCGGGGAGCACCGGGACTGTTTCCCCGAGGACGCCCAGCCCACGAGCCTCCGGGCCGCCGGCGTGACTTCCAGCCGCTCTGCCCCGGCCACCGCACCCTCCTTGGATGAGGCGTCCTCACGCCCCCACGGGTATGTTCCCCAACTCAAGGTCCTTCGGGAATCGGCAAAGCCCAGAGCATCTCTAACAGCAGCAGGAAACTGCATTTTGCAGAGACTGACACGAAGTCCCAGGAGCCCCGCTGTTTGCAAGGCGCGGCAGGTGGCCCCGGGCGTGCTGGTGCCCAGGGCCAGTGGGCGGGGGTGGGGGGAGGCCGCAGGCTGGAGCTGCCGGGGCGGGTTGGGAGGGAAGGGGTCGCGCTGAAGGAAAGGGCTGGAAGGGGGGTTCAGGCTGCCGGGGAAGGAAGTCCCTGGCGGTGAGGCAGGCAGGGAAGACCTGTGAGTCTGTAAGGACCGCGGGGTACTTGCTTGGTGCGCGGCGAGCGTGTCCCTCTCCTTCCCCAGAAACCCTCAGCACGTCCCACCTTCTTCCCAAGCTCGTGTGTCCACGCACTTGGCGGGTGAAGGACGCAGGGAACACCCTGCTTCTAAGGGGCAGGCACCTCCGTTCCCGCATGTTTGGGAAGGATAATATCCGCTCGTTCCTTCCCGGACCCCGTCGGGACGGCGTGAGGCCAGTGCGGGGTGAGGACATCAGACACCCACGGGGGGTCTGCTCACCCGCAGCGTGAGGGGCTCGCTCTGCACATCGGAGTGTGGGGGGTGGGCTGCTTTGCCTGGCCAAAACGGCAAATGACCACATTACGATTGATAATAGTTATAATAACAGCAGAATCCGTGATTATTGAACCAGAGAAAGCCCCAGTGCGGTCATATGATCAGTAAGTTGGACACGGAAGCTCCACATACGCATCCCAGCTCCGAAGCACAAGGGTGACTTCTACGGGACACGTTCAGTTCCTCATCTGGCAGAGAACTTCTGCAGCATTAACAGAATCTTACATCTCATGCCGCAGGACCCTGACGGCATGACCTCAGAGGCCAGGTGGGCTCAGGGCTCGCCGAAAGGCACAATCAGGATGTGGCATGGAAGCTCATGAGGACTTTTACAGACCGAACTTTGAGCACTGAGAGGCATGTAAAAAATACGTGGTCCATGTTTATTGCCAGGTACTCTGCACTCCGCCCAGCCCCGGGGACCCACGAAGACAGGGTAAGCCCACCCGGAGGAGACAGGGTGGGGCGGGAGGCAGGCCAGCAGGAGAGGGGCAGCGCGACCGCAGGGGGCCACAGAGCAGGGAGGACAAGGTCTCCGGCAGGAGCGCTGAGGGACGCTTTGAGAAAACCACAGGGGTGGACCAGGTGCCCTGAAGCAGGGACAAGGTTCCAGGGGAGGACAGGAGAGTGTTAGTGCAGGAACGGCCAACTGGGGGACAGGCAGGAGCGGGTGTGGAGGGACATGAGGCAGAAGAAGGTCAGCACAGCAGCTGGTAAGGTGATGGCCCCCAGAGACGCCCACACCCAAAGCCCCAGAACCTGTGAGCAGGTCACCTCACTGGTCAAAGGGGTCCTGCAGGAGGGACAGGCCACGGATCTTGAGATGGGGGATTATCCTGGATTATCCCGATGGGCCCAGTGACACAAGGGCCCTCATGTGGATTTGGGGCAGAGTCACGGAGATTCGGAAATGCTGTGCTGCTGGCTGCGCAGGGAGGAGGGGGCCGCAAGCCCAGGGACAATAGCAGCTCCTAGACGCTGGACAAGGCAGCAGAATGGGCTCTCTGGAGCCTCCAGAACCATAAGATGGAGAAAGTGTGTGACTGTGAGCCACGGGGTCGGCGGTGAGGGTGACAGCAGCAAGAGGACGTAAATACAATGAGTAGCCTGGAGCTGGGGTGTGTGTTCTCAGGTCACTCTAATTTGGGGGCACCGAGAGGGGTGTGAGGTTCTCGGAGGAAGGCAGGTTCCCACGTGAATTCCCATGAGGCACCTGGAGCCAGGAAGGGGCCACAGTGTTGGGACGCGCTACGGGGACAGCCCTGGGGTCTGCCCTGACCCCAGCACTGTGCGCCATCACTCTTGAACGGAACAGTGAGGGGTGAGAGTGTGCAGGGAAGGCTCTTTGGTCAGGAGAGAGGAACGGCAGGGAACCTGGCAAGTCTGAGCATTTCTAGAGGCTGTGAGGACGCGCACCAACGGAACGGAACGGAGCTCTATGAAACGTCAGCGGTCGGCACGTGCTGGTGCTACGAGGGCTTGGGCTCTGAGCTGCCCCACATTCAGCAGGGCCGAGCTGAGGTCCCCAGGACACTGCTGTGTTGTACGAACCTGTGATCTTAACGTGTCCTTCTTCGTCCAGCAGGATGCTGAAAGACAGGGGAGAAAACAGATGCGTTACAAGAAGCCTGGTGTGGAGGGGCTGACCTGGGGGCCCAGCGGGGCGGGGCTGACCTGGGGGCCCAGCGGGCCAGGCTGGGGAGCAGTCCCCACACAGAGTCGCCAGCTGCGTGCAGACGTGGGCTTCGGGATTTACAGCAGCTTCTGCTGGGTCACGAGTGGATTCAGATCCATGGTGTTTGGGGTTAATGAGGCAAAAGCGGGGACCTGCAGGTCCCACAGGAAGGTTCAGGAACCCTTCAGACTGTCCTGTGTGAGGAATGTGACTGAGAGGGTCCAGGACAGCCTCGGCCTGGGAGGATCTGGAGCTTCTGGAAGTTTTCCTCGTCCAGGCAGGCCCTCAATGGCCAGGGGCGCGCTCTTTCTTCCCACCAGCTCTCTGTGAGCCCCACCCGGCCTCTCGGGGCCGATCCAAGGTCTGCCGGGAAGCCTATGCTAACCTGGGGCCTGCACATCACGGAGGCTTGGCACTCTGCGGGCTTCACCCTGTCATAGGTGCAAGCGTTTGCCCCACCGGCATGGGACACCGAGAGCATCAGCCTACAGGGCGCGTCGCCCTGCTCTTCCTGCTCTCCTATGGGACGGCGCCCCTCATTGCAGGGCAGAGCAAGAGACACAGGCCAGCACCCGGGGAAGCCCTGCTTCCAGGCTGTCAGCCCTCAGGGTCCCCAGGGCTCCTAGACTTCCATTTCTTTATTTTTGCTATAATTAAATCCTGTGCCATCAGCTACTGGGGGTGCCAGTCCAGCCTTAAAGAGGCCAGGAAGTGAAATGGAGAGAAACCACCGCAAGGCCTCGAGGTTCATACGGGCGCCTTAAACAGGGCGAGTGGTGACGTGCTGATGCACAAGCACACGGGTGGGCCCGAGGACAAGGTGCTGAGTGCCGTGAGCCATGCGCAACAGAGGAAACATATATTCCACTTAGACGGGGGACCTAGCGCGGTCAGATCCACAGAGGCAGAACGTCAAGGGTGCCGGGGGCTGGGCAGGGAGGTGCAGGGGGCGTGAGCATCTCACAGAGGCAGAGTTTCAGTTTTGCAAGATGCAAAGAGTTTGGAAAACAGACGGCACTGGTGGACGCACAGCGACGGCCCCAGAGCCTTACCCACAAAGGGCCAAGGTGCTCGTTTTCTAGGGGCGCCTGGGTGGCTCAGTAGGTTGGCCCTCTGCCTTTGGCTCAGGTCATGATCTCAGGTTCCTGGGATCGAGCCCCACGTCGGGCTCTCTGTTCAGTGGGGAGTCTGCCCCTCCTGTCTCTCTGCCTACTTGTGATCTCTCTCTGTCAAATAAATGAATAAAATCTTAAAAAAAAAAAAGCAATACTCTTTTTTAAAAAGGTGCTAATTTTCTACTGTTTTTCTTAGCACAATTAAAAAAATCTGCCATGGGTTCACAAAGAAAAAAAAAAAGAGAGAGAGAGAGAGAGCCACTATTTTATTGAAACATGAAGGAAAATGTTAGAGAGCATCATTAAGATGACAATTTGTCAAGAAAGAGGTGAATGTTTTCATCTTTGCTTTTCAGTTTGACTTAATCTTTGCCCAGAAACGAGCAGCTTTCAAGATGAATCCCCTGCTAATTCTATTCGACAACAAAATCTTCTTTCTCCAAGTCTGTGATGAAACCTTACTATCTTTAGCTGTAAAGATCCCTCTGACCTTTAAAGCGAGAGCAAAGCAGGGAGCACACTCCCGGGAGCCCGGAGCTCACAGCTCTGAGATCCGCCTCCCACAACGGCTCACCGAGGGAGCAGCGGCACCTGACAGGCCACTGTTATCCCCACGGGGATGCTGGACATAGGGCCTTGTGCAATTATTGGGACACTGATGGACGTGTGCGGCCAGTGATGTTCGACCGGGGCGAACTGCTGTGGGTCGTACGTCAAAGCTCCGCGGGATGTGAGCGTCCTGCTGGTGTGGGACAGACGCGCTCTGCATCCTGTGTGGACGCACACTGCCCAGTCGCTTCCCGTAAGCGACCAGCACGTCCAGCAAACACGGCAGCCGGGAGAGCTGTCCTTCCCTTAGCGCGGCGCCCATGAAAGAGAAAGGGCTGTGGGGCTCGGGCTGCAAGCCCACTTTCTGAGTCCTCGGTGATGAGTCGGCCTGCAGGTACGGGCTGCCGTGGGCCCAAAGCTGATGCCCCACCAGGCTCTAGCAGGGGCAGTCGTGGACCTCAGCCTTGATGGGTGGAATCCAATGGTCTCATGGGGCAGTGAATCCTGAGTGAGAAAATCAGCAACTTCGCCTTCGGGACTACAGTCAGTCAGTCCTACTGAACCTAACATAGTGTGCACCAGTCCCACTGCTTTGTGTCAGCTCGACATGGGAATGAGAAAAAGCCTGAAATGGAAACTGTGATTTTGGAGGGAATTTCATCTTTCCATTGAGAACAGATTGCTCAAATATCCTACGATGTTAGGGAGGATCACCGCCAAAGACAAGGAAAATCTCCCTGGAAGACCTGGGGAACCGGTCCTACCATCCTTTAGAAAATCTCTGCACAGGGGTACCTGGGTGGCTCAGTGGGTAAAGCCTCAGCCTTCGGCTCAGGTCATGATCTCAGGGTCCTGGGATCGAGGCCCGCATCGGGCTCTCTGCTCAGCAGGGAGCTTGCTTCCTCCTCTTTCTGCCTACTTATGATCTCTGTCAGATAAATAAATAAAATCTTAAAAAAAAAAAAAGAAAAAGAAAAAGAAAAGAAAAAAGAAAATCTCTGCACAGCTCGGCTGACGGAGATGGCCCGTGGGAGTCTTGGGAGGCTTCTGGGCTCTGCGGGCGGACGGCACATAGGGACCAGGTTGGAAGAAACAAACTAGCACTGAGAGCCACGCCTGAGGCTTCCCCACAGCGGGAGGAGTGGGGGTGCCGCGGCCTGCCCGGCCTTCCCCGCACAGCAGGGACGGGGCCTGGCCTGCCCCACAGCGTCGCACGAGGACCGCCGGAACGGCCGTACAGATGCGCATCAGCCACACGGGTCCAGGCACCCTGTCGGTGTGAGCAGGCGGAGCCCTCGCGGGGGGGGTCCCGCAGGAGGAGGGCCCCAGCTTCCTCCCTGCTGTGCACCCCCACGTGGGGGTCAGACAGGGGCAGCGGCCCCCACGTGGGGGTCAGACGGGGCAGTGGCTCCCGACAGGGGCAGCAAGCAGGGGGTGTGGAGGCGGCATCCTCACTTACTTCTCAGGCTTCAGGTCTCTGTAGATGATCCCCAGGCCATGGAGGTGGTCCAAAGCCAAGGCCAGCTCAGCCAGGTAGAACTTGACATCCTCCTCGGTGAACATCACCTAGAGAGACAGAACACGGTCGCTGGGCTTACTCTGCGGCTGGTCTGTTCTGAAGAACTCTCTCTGCCAGACGACATCAGTCACCCGCCAAGTGACTCCAATCGGTTCTGCTCTGCGGAAGGTCGCGGGCTCCCCCACCCTGCCCTGCGGCTCTGACAGAGGCCACAGGAGCTCTCTCCAGTCTGGGGATCAGGGAAGGCAGAAGAGCCGTTCCCTACAAAGATGGCTCGATTAGCCCGTAAGTGGGGCACTCCGTCTCCTCCTCCTCCTTCGACCCCAAGCAGCATGGAGCTCTGGGCTGTATTTCTGGGTTGAGATTTTACTATGAGCGGCTGGGAGGGACCCGTGGGTGGCAGCGTCCCCGAGCCGGCGTCCCGGTTCAGGCGAGCGGATGCATACACCAGGCCAGGTGCCCAGCACCGCTCAGAGCCACCGTCGGGGGGACGTTTCCACACCTCCTGTGCTTGTCAGGATCAGATGTTTCCGCACCTCTTGTACTTGCTAGTATTTAAAGCTGCCAACTAGACAGCCAGGCTGCTATCACCGTCACTGTCACTGATGTGACTCCTGAATCCCCGCTCTGCACGCAGTCACAGGAAGAACCACTGTGCCTCAGCTGGCTGCCTGGGGTGCGCAGAGTTAGCATAAGGGCCGTTTGGGGAACCAGATGGCGACCAGGTCAGGCAGGCGCAGGTGGAGCACGGGGTGCTACCCATGGGGGCCAGGACTCACGGTGGCGCCGTGGTCCTGGGTGGTCACCTCGGGGACCTGCCAACCCTCACTGCCCTTCTGGCCCCTGGAACCTCCTGTTGCAGCTCCCGTGCTCAACAGGCGCCCTTCCTGGCTGGGAAATCGGCTGACATAGTCTGCGGGCTGACGTGGGGTCCGATTCTGCGAGCGGTCATACTCTCTCGACTGCCTGTTTCTGTCTCTGGAGCGGCTGGTCTGCGGGTCCGTGCTCAGAGCGCGTCGCCACTCGTCGAGTTCCTGGGGCACATCTCAGGATCGTCCCCACGTACGAGTGACAAAGAACCTCCGTGCAGAAGTGAAACACCCCACCATGCGCGTCCCCGAAGGACGTCAGTACAGGGACCCCCACACGCAGGACGCGGTCCGATGGCCTTGCTGAGAGAGGACGGGAAGCGGACACTTGCCTGCGTTGTTCCCGAGCGTCTGGTGCGCCCACACTTGACGACTTTGCCTTTATTCTGAGATAAAGGGTGTTATGGGAGACGCATGTTCCCCTTGGGAGGTGTTTTTTGCTAATTACTGTTGCCTTTTGGTCAGGAAGCCCGATGACAGACACTGGGCAAAACCAAAGCCCACATGGCCTGAGAAGGGAAGGGAAATCAGTACTTATCGGGGGAGAGACCGGCAGGGGCCGCTAGTTCTGCATCTCTGGGAACATGCGAGCAAACAGGCTCCAGACACCTGCTCCAGAAGGGCTCTTGGCTCAAGGAGGATCTGACGGCCCCAGCCTGTATTGCAAGGACCTTGGTACATCAGTTGTGCGCAGTCTGAGGGACCTTTAAGAACCGGGGAGAGAGGGAGAGAGCCGCCCGTGGGCCCTGGGACCCCTCCAGCTCTACTTTGATCTGTTGCTGACTTTGGAGTCCATGCAGGATAGAAGGATCTCCTGGCCGTAACGTGGGAGGGCCAGAGAAGGGGAGAGGACAGGTTGAACACACGGTCACAGGCAAGTAAACCAGGCTGTGCTGGGTGAGACGGCCCCAGAGGGACGGGAGACTGGGCAAGGTGCCGTCCCGACGTGCCGCGGCCTTCCTCACCGTGGTTCCTGTGAAGGAACTGCCCAGAGCCACTGGCACTTAAGCCCCGTGCTGTTGGGGTCTGAGGCAAAAGACTGGCTTTTTCCACACCGCAAAGCAGAGAGCTCTTCACATCAGTTAGGGGCCAGAGAGCTTTCGTGTTGCCCTGGGTGACATTCTGGAACATTCCTTGTCAGGACTGTGGTCGAGGACAAGCCGCAGGCTGGAAGCGGTCGTGGAGACCTCCTCTCCGGTGCGGAGGCCCGACTAGACGTTCTGGAAGCACATCCCGGCACGTGTGGGGAGTGTGCTCACGGCACCTTCCCATGGCGGGGAGTGAGATGCTGGGGAACGGTGTCCCCGGCCGCTACCACAAGCCCGTCTCTGCTTTCATCCGCTTCCCATGGGGCAGTGCACACAGCGCAGGGGTCGGTGCTCCTGGCGCCCGGAAGCACCTGTTTGTTCCCCATCTTTCATGGACAACAGATCGCATCTCCGTGCCACCTTGCAACTTCTCTAAAACAGATGCACGCATGCACACACACACACACACACTCACGTTCACACCATGGAACCCCCAGAGCACGGACAACACACGCTCACACTCAGCGTGCACACCACGCACACACTCTCTCCCACTCAGCACGCACACTGACCTCGCACGTGCTCTCACCCGTACTGACGGCACGTGCGCCGCACACAGACCTCCCCCGAGCTTCACCCCGCGTACCTCTTTGGAGAGCCGGCTGAAGAGGTCCCCTCCCCGCAGGAAGTCCAGGATCAGGTAGAGCTTTCCTTCCGTCTGAAAGGCTGTGGAAGGAGGGAGGGTTGGTGTCCCGGGGGGCCCGGAACGCGAGTGGGCTGCAGCGCCCTACGTTCCAGCGAGAGGACTGCAGCCGGGCGGGGCCCTTGTTGGGGCAGAAGTCCGGGAGAGGGTGGGCAGGAATGAGTCCGTGTCCCCCACTTTCACTAAGTCTAGAGGGCCACCGCCCCTTCTCTCTTCTCCTCTCCTTTATCCCCTTCCCTTTTCAATCACAGATCCGCAGGCTCCAACTGCTCTCGCTACGGCCACCACCCAGGCCGGGCTCTGGGCACCACCAGCCTCGTGGCGAGGAGTCGGATGACGGCCCGGGGCCCAGTGTGGGCGAGGCTCCTTCCCTCCGTAGGGCTGTATCCCAGACAGCTCCAGCTCAAGGAACTCCATCATGTGGCCCCTTCCCTCCCAGAGCCATCGGTGACTATCAGTCCCAGGCATCGTACATAATGGCACATGGGGCCCCTGTTCTAGGTCTGAGCCGTGATGACGGGCCCACTGTTTATGCTTCTGATGTTGCCCACCATCTAGCCAGGTGTGCCTGGGTTTCTAAAAGAAAACACTAGAAACATGATACGTGTTAGGGTTTTAGAGACAAATAACCTTTAACTAAAAAATCCTTCTCAGAATTGTATAAAGTACGGATTTTATCCTCTCTCCTAGGGCTTGACAGGCAGAGGGAGAGCAAGTGTCTTTTGCTCAACCACAGAGCCAACATGGAAGACACATTCAGGAATCCTTGAAAGAGGCCTGGTTCTTCTTCAGAGACCCCCCCTCCGGCAAGCAACTGGAGTGCAACAGGGGTCTGGATCCGACAGCGGCGACTGCGCGGTGGCCCAGGTGGCCGTGGCAGGGGAGCGGTCAGCCTCCCTGGGCGGCTTCGAGGCAGAGCTTGGCCACCTGTGTGTGGCCACCGGGCCTTTCAGCAAATTCACACGCACCATCGCTCTTACCAGCTTTGAAAGGACAAGACACACATGTTCTACGGGGGACTGAAGCGTTTTCTGAGTCATCAGGAGGTGACCAGCACAGAGCGAGAAGCCTCTGCCCTCCGACCTCTGGGCATGGCTCACACGTTAGCCTCCTTCAATCTGTGACCATGTCGCTGACAACCCCCACACCCAGCGCCTTTGAAACCAACAAGGTAGGTTTTTGTTTTTTGTTTTTGTTTTTTACCCTGTATTTCCCTCATATTAATTATTCAGTAGGGTAATAAGTGTTAATGCCCTCTGGCACCCCTCATTCATTATTTTTAGTTTGAAGATTTCACTGCTTCCCCGAGCAGGGTACCGACAGAAAGCAAACTCTGAGGAGTTTGTGGGGTGCTGCAGGTATGGGACCAAGAATCACAATTATTTGATTGTGTCTCATTTCTCTTCTAGGAAACAGAGACAGTGCCCTCCCCCGATAGAAAGTTTTAGCATTTTCTAGGAGTAAGGACAGTCTCTTTAAAATGTTGGAAACATAGTATTCACTTAAAATATGAAGCTGATGCCATTCTGGTTAAAGAAATTATTGGGTCATAAAGCATTTTCTTCTAAAACAACACAAAAATATGTCACAGATTCACCTCAATCTAGGCCAAGACACTTTTCATTATTATGATTATTATTTTACTACTTTATCAATGATGATAATTTACTCAGAAGCAAAGTATAGCCCCCTCACTTTAGTCTCTGGTTGAAACAGGGGATCCTGCTCCCTCAGAGAGGAAAACTGTGGAAGACATTATGGGCTGCAGTGGGTAGGCAGCCCCTTGCCCTACAGGTCAGGCCCTTCTGACCTAGTGTTGTTTCATTTTCCTTGGATTTGGGGAAGGTTGCTTAGGTCCTCTCAAAAGCAGGTTATATTTTACTCTATTTACCATAATGCAGCTTTACAATGAAAGGGTGATTCACTTCTGCCAAAATGTCTCTCTCCATCTTCGACCGCACTCGGTCCCGAACTGCAAAACAGAAACACAAAGGCTTTCAAGAGGCAGGGATGGGGTCCTAGAGTACACGGAACCTAAAACATTAGCGACAAATAACTTCCCCCAACGTTTTGTTACAACACTTTTCAAGCAGACACAAAAGCTGAAACAGTAGGATAATGATCGTCCTTCAACTGTCCACCTAGAGTCAACCCCTGTCGTCTTTCTGCCACATGTCTGGGTCTTTTCTGGGTCTTCTTGGTCTTTCTCTGTCTCTGTGTGTCTCTCTCTTCACACTTACACACATCATAGCCAAAGCTCTGACACAAAATCATGGACACTGTGACATTTGACTCTTAGCTGTTTGTGAACAGCATTTTCTAGGAGTAAGGACAGTCCCTTACTGAACCTCTGACATGACTGTCACCTCTAAGAAAATTGACAATCACCCCACAACATCATCCAGTACCCAGTCCACATTCAACATCGTCACCGACAGCCATTAGTTTTCCCAATGTGGGAGCCTGTCACGGTTCACATGTTCCCTTTGGTTGTTATATTTCTTCATTCTAGAAATATATGTTTTGTCCTGTTTTTCTCAAGTTTTGTGGACTTTGTGGTCAGGCCAGACCAGGCCAGTTTCTTACAGACTGTTCCATGTTCTGGGTTTGTCTGATTGGTCCTTAACCGGCGGCTCTAAGTTCTTTATTCCCACAAACTGAGGTTAGGTCTGGAGGCTTTACAAGACTGAGGTAAACACC
Source organism: Mustela nivalis (assembly GCF_964662115.1). Taxonomy (NCBI): domain Eukaryota; kingdom Metazoa; phylum Chordata; class Mammalia; order Carnivora; family Mustelidae; genus Mustela; species Mustela nivalis. The sequence goes on along the minus strand of NC_139024.1, from coordinate 2,618,641 downwards.
ACCAAGCGTCTCTGAGGTGATGCCGTGCACGTCAGATCGAGCAGATGGGCTGTGCGTGATGCGGGACCCTCTCTGGAGGCCACTAAACCTGACGGAGGGATGAAAGTGACAAGTCATCAGTCTCTTCCTACAAAGACCTGTGGGTCCCTTTGTAAGTAATAAGTCACCCGCAGGGTGCTCTCTAGTATGGACTGAGCTATGGGCCCTACCACTCCTCCATCCTAGACAGTTAGCATACGCTTATGAACAACCCCGGCTTGGGTCATTAAGGGCTACAAAATGGCGGTCTTCTCATTTCTGACGGAACTGGGAATCAAGAGGAAGACTGCTTCTCTCTGTTCCTGAGGACAAGCAGGCACTAGGGATTTTAGAAAAATTAGTGTGTTTCAATCAATTACATTATTATTCTTTTTGCTGCTGACATTTTGTCCAAAGTGCATCCATCTGGGAATACAGACGGCATTTATTCTGAGGCAAAAATAAACACGCCCAATAGGATCACCGCTTGAGAAGAATAAACCCCAGGATTCCCCTAAGCACATCGATACACCAAGGGCAGTGACCTCGTACCGTCCCACGAGAGCAGAGGGAGATCTCCTCCGAGTCCTACACAGGACCGGTGGAAGTATCGCTTTACCGGACCAGGCATTTAATTCACCCACATTTTGCCTTTGTGATACGTACTTTAAGTTGTCATTGGAGAAATGGTTCCCAAAGAATGACTGTAATAAAAAAAGGCGGGGGGATGGCGAGCGCTGGGAAGGACGGAGCGGAAGTCGGAACGCGCGCACAGAAGCCGGTCGAATGTGGAAAACAAAGTGTCTGTCCCTCCAACAGGAAAGCCAGGGCTGCTGCACGACCCAGCAGCTCCGCTCCTAGGCTTACGTCCCGAAGCACAGAAGCCGGGCGCTCACACGGGTGCCTGTGCACCTGCGCTCCCAGCCGCGTCGCTCACAACAGCCAGAGGAAGGGAGCGGAGCGTCTGCCGGCGACGAGCAGGTACCCGACGGACGAGCAGGTACCCGACACGAGCTCCATCCAGACGCTGGCGAGCTGCTCCTCCTTAAACGGGAATAGAATTCCGACGTGCGCCGCAGCCGGGAGCAGCCCTGAACATGCCACACAGAGCCAAACCCGCCGGACACAGCGGAACGGAGACTCTAGGACTGTCTACGTGGGGTCCCTCCAGCCGTCAAACCCCAGGAGACCCACGAGGACGGAAGGGAGCCGGGGGCTGGCGCAGGGGCAGCGGACAGGCCTTCTGTTTGCGGAGCACAGTTTGGGGTCTAGACAGTGGCGTGAAGGGTGTAATGCCACTTACAAGTGGTGACAACGGTCCGTACGCTGCTACGTGCGCTTCCCAACAATTAGAGAAAACAGATGTCCCCTCGCTCCTGGTCAGGGGACAGCCTCCTGCCTCGGCTCTGCTTATGCTTCACTCTTGCTTCCGGTACCCACGCCTTCCGGGGCCCCCTTCGCTCCAGGGCCGTGGCCACGTGCTCCTCGTCTGCCTGCTGGGGCAGGGCGGCCTCCGGCGACAGCAGCCCGGAGCGCACAGCCTGGCTCTGTCGCTCAGCGGGCAGGCTGCTCTCACGAGGTCACGGGGACGAGGACGGGGGGCAGCGTGCGAATCCTCCCCACACACCCCGTGCTCGCGCTCACTGCTGGGGTGGGCTTGACCGGGGACGCCCGGGGCTTCCTCTGATCCTCCTCTCAGTCCACTGCTGGTCTGCTCCCATACCAGCGCCAGGTCCTGGTGACCACAGTGGCCTCGGTGTCCCTCAGGATCAGAAGCCACGAGTCAGCAGGGAGGGCTGTGGGCAGAGCTGCAGGCCGCCCCGTGGCACCAGCACTGCCTGGCCATCTCCACGTCCCCACGGCCCCCAACTCCCAGCACCAGAGCACCAGGCGGGGCGTGGGGGGACCTGGTTCACCATCGTCCATGCCCTGAGGACACACAGTGGGTCCTCCCTGTCTGGACCAGTGCAGTGGGACTGCACGCTCCCCAGGCCTTAGCGAGCGTGTCATCGAACCCTGCGTTCACGGGAGAGCAGACGGGGCTCGCTGTAGAGAGAAGATGGCCCAGGCCGGGCCGGGTGGTGCCACAGCCTTCCCCGGGGCACATCCTGCTGGGGCCACGATGCACCACTGCTGCTGGAAGCAGACTCCAGCCTCAAGGAGATCACAGAGCCTCGGGACACAAAGGAGACCCAAAGCGGCCTCGGCTAGAAATGAGCTGTGGGCAAGGGTCGTGAGGAGGGGACTGTCACCCCAGGACCTGCGTGGAGCACGGCGCTCTGAGTGAAGACGGTCGCTGGGCGTAACTGCAGCCTCGAATGACCGAGCCGTGAGCCCCGGGTTAAGGTCCTGCTCTCCTTGGGGGTTGTGGTCATTGCGGGCAAGCCTTTTCGGAGGTTGGGGGGCCGGATCTCGTCTTGCTTTCCCGTTCATCACCTGTGCGTCGCCGTCCGGGGAGCGAGGCTCTGCTCAGTGTCCGTTCTCTCTTCCGTGTACACAGAAGACGGGCCGCGGGACGGCGGAGGGGCGGGTTCCCAAGGCACAGCACGGGCTCCTCGCGAGGCGAGAAGACACGGACCCCGGGACACGGTCGGTGCCCCTGCTCCTCCGACACGGGGCCGGGCGGCGACGGCACAGCGCTCCCCACCCGAGCTCGGGTTTCCTTCTCCTCCTGCCCACTCCCTGTCCGCTGTGTGTCTGTCTTCTCTGTGTGGCCCGAGGAAGCAAAGCCGCGGACTGTCCCCAGTGAGGAAGTGTCCCCACGGGAGCCGCGGTGCGGACACGGCAGTGAGGGGAGCCCCGGAGGCCTCTCTGGGCGTGTGGGAGCCGGGACGGGGTCCGGAGACGCAGGAGGCACGCTGAGGGGACGGCAGAGCCGTACGCTGCGGGCACGTCCCACGAGCGACCCTGGGGCCACGGGACGGTCCCTCCTAACGCAGTTAGAAGCCCTTCGAAGCTGCCCGCCGTGTGCACCCACACACGTCCCCGCACCCCAGGCCTGGGCCGTCTCCTCCCAGAGAGGAGCTCGTCGCTGCCTCCGGGCGGCCTCCTGGGGTTTCCCTCATCTCAGCGGAGCAGGCCAGGCTGACAGGGCCCAGGGGACTGCAGTCTCCTGTCCCCTGAGGTGCGTCCTCCTCTGGGAGAAGTCTCTGTCCCACCAGCCGTCCTCCGACAAGATCCGGGGACGCAGAGGAGCTGCGTCTCCACGTTCCACGCACGCCTAGCGCCGCCTCGTGAGGCTTAATCCTCAACGCTGGCTCAGAGCATCTAAAAATCTTCTAAATAGGTTGATCTTATCATTGTCTTAGATCTGTTAGGCCTGAGGAAACCCGCTTTGCCATGTACCCGAACACTGTGTTGGCACGGAAGCCAGCGGCCTAAGAAGCCTCAAGTGAAACCATTAGAAAAAGATCTTACGTTTAAATTTCTAAGGAACTGTCGAGTGATAGCGGAAAAAAATATGTATTTCTTCCCTACCTTTTACACAAAAACAAATTCTAGGTCTACTAAAGAGTTAAGTGTTAAAAAAAAAAAAAAATCAATCCATGTTAATGACAACAAAGAGGAATGCCCATCCGATGTCCGGGCGGGAATCTGGTTCCTAAAAGCGACGCAGAATGACACAGGGAAGAGGGAGAGAGGGACTCACAAGCGTGAGATCGTGACATTAAAAGGCCAGTAAAGCGCGGGGACGTTGCGTGAGGCAAACGGAGACAAGGCCAGGAGGCTCCGTAAATGCAGGGGCCTGGAGGGAGGTAGAGCCGAGCCAGCAGCTCCGGTGGGAGACGCATCCACACACCTGTGCCCCGGCAGCGACTCCGCAGGTACGCACGGGTCCTTCCCGGGCGGCGGGAGGCAGGCTGTGTGCACACGGCACACGGCACACACCTGGGTCAGTGCTGAGACAGCGTTCCTGACCGACCACGTCCGGGGACCCGCAGGGCGGTGGTTCCCCAGAGCGGTGCCCTTGGCCATGAGCCTACGTGTGGGGTCCCCCTGCTCTCTGGCTCTGTGGATTCCGTCCAACCGAGCACAGCCCACGCTCCGCCCACCCTGGACCCTCTCCCTGCCCTGCTGGTCACTCTCGGGCCAGAGCCAGGAATGGCAGAAAGGCCTGAACGGGCGGCTCTGCTGCTGGACGGGCAGCCACGGGGTGTCCTGGCGCGACAGAAGATGCGGGCACGGACAGTAAATGCGTCTCCGTTTGGCACGGTCTCTAAGCTGCCTTTGGGCAGCTCAGGGCGCTGAGGGATTTTGAGTCTTAGGACCCAGATGCATCAAAAAGAAAGCCCGGAGAGAGGCTCCCTCCATTGCTGCATCGCTACGGTGTCAGTGAGTCACAGAACTGGGGAGAGACGTCGCGAGCTGAGCCAAGAGACTGTCCCTCGGCCGGAGCGAAGCGCCAGTAGCCGTCTCACTGGGCAGCTCTAGGCTGGTGCAGAACTGGGGTTCAGGCCTTGTTCTCTCCCTGGGATCTGACAGGTGAGTCCGGAATTGAGTGGGGCTTGCTTCTATGGACGGAAAGAGAAAAATATGCCAAGCTATTTTGAGATTCATTAATAAATCGTGCATATTGGGGATAACTGAAGCGTGTTTTGTTTTGTATTTCAACCCTGTAACTGTGGTAGCCCTGAAACGTGGAGGGTTGGGGGGTGTGGGCTTCACGGCGGGCTTTGCTCCAGACGGCCATCCGCGTGCCCGGGGCCGGCGGTGACCTTCATGGATCCCTCAGTCCCACGGCCGTGGCAGCACCAAGCACCCAGATGAGTGTGGAGATGCCCAGAGATGCCCCCCGCTGGGAAGGGCACAGTTTCCTTCCCGGGAAAACAGGGGAGGAGGAGCACCGTGCGGTAAGCCTGCTGGAAGGACACGCGATACAATATAGAGCCGCTTTCTGGAAACGCTCTTTTCTTAGGTCAGGCCAGTACCTGCGTGACTCCAGCCCCACACTCCTTTAGGCAACTTCAGATGTACCTACTCTGGGCTCATGAGGAATTTAACATTTAGGACATTCCAACCTGTTCATTTTTTTACTTAACCACTTGCTCTGTTCTGGAGTTTTAGGAGTTAGAAGGTGGCGAACAGCCCCTTTGGGGGTAACAAAATATGTCAATACCCACAGTCCTTTGACCCGTCCCGTGCAGTGAGAAACAGAAATGCAAGGGCTGTGTCTGCCCGCCAGCCTAATGGCTTCGCACCTCGGAGGGGACAGGTTTGGAACCTCAAGGCCGCCTCTTGGAACCGACATCTCCACCCTCCACACACGTCCCCAGACCTGAGAAACGGCCAGTCGGGTCTGAGAGAGCCAGTCGGAATGGCTAGTGTAGGACAGGCGCCCCTGCGCAGACAGGAGGAGAGCTCAGGCTCGGCTCAGCGCCGTGACCCTGCTCCCTGCTTCCTTCCCTGCCCCCAGAAACCCATGGGTCAGAAATTACACCCCAAACAGTCTCCCAGATGCAGACGAAAGTCTGTCCTCACACGGTACTTTGACTCTTCAGAAGTCGAATTCATAGCAAAAATGGCCTCCCGGGAGAAGGCGCGTTGCTTGTGTTCGGGGCCAAAACCGTATCGTTCTTCATCCAGAGAAGGAAGGAAGGAAGAAAACCATCACGCAGGAACACTGAACCGGTGACCACGAGAGTTACCGTGCGAAGATCTGCGTCGTCCTCTGTACCAGGTTATTGAAAGAGAACGGAACACGGTGCTTAGGTCACTTCTTCACTGAAGAAACTTTTTGTGGATCAGCGTTCAGCCCGTTCCCTTCTGCCTCCACATGTACATTTACAGTAGAGATGACACTGTAATCTTTAGTTGTCGTCTTTTTCCCGCCACGTCCCGCTCTTTAACCTGTCTACAACCCAAGAAACACAAACAAATGGATTCTGGTACAAATGAACGGATGGAACCCAAGGGACCCAGGTGCCGTAGGTGACGCGCCGGTTCCCGGCCGGTGACGTCTACCCTAGGTGCACGGTGCCTCCAGGAGGCCGAGAAAGCAGCCGGGGGGGTGTAAGGGGGGTCCCTGTGCTTTCACTTTCTGTCCCAGAACATGCAGTGGGAAACGGCTCCTAAACAGAAAGGCCTAAGGACATCAGCCGCGGCTTCCTGGTCCGGAAATGACCGCCCGGGCGTGTCGGGGGGACGGGCAGGGTCCCCAGCGCTGCCCACCGTGGACGGTGGCGCCCCGCTTCACCACGCTACCAGGAGCGGCACTTGGAACGTGCGCTTGCGACTTGCTTCACTGTCCCCCTCCCCGGGACTCGCAGTTCTCCGATGCGAACCGGGTGACGCTGATGAATCTGCCGGAGATGAACCTGCTCCGACCAAGGCGCGCGTCGAAGCCCAGGTCCTGAGTGTGTCCGCGCCTCGGGACACAGCGCGTTGCTGTAGGAGAAACGGAATCAACAGGACGGTGCGGGAAATCGCATTCTGAGGTCTGAGGCCCCCGGGGCTGGGCCAGATGCCGTCATTAGCATTCATGTGACCGCTGTGTCCCTCGCAGCCGCCACACGCTCTGCGCTCCCAGCGCACCTGCGGACGTCATCGGAGCTCTACTTCATGAATGAAGGACGGCCGAGGAGCAGAAACAGCCCCGACCAGCGAGCCGAGGCGCTCGGAAGGCGGCCAGGCCTACGTGCTCCGTCCTCGTGGCTGGCGGTCTTCCCACCACGGCCGACAAACACATTTGCCGTGACCGTAACCGGCCAGGAGTCCTGGAACTGCTCAACAAAGAGAGTTTGCCAGAATAATGTATTTTCCCCTCAATCAATAGGACAGAATAATACTCATTTCCTTCAAAGCAGGAAATGCCCACCTTTGGGCTGGGGAAGTTCACTTTCAGAGCCGACGGCCGAAAAGCGAGTTCAGCACGGCAGCGCAGGTGAAGCCCCGTCAGGAAATTATTATCACAAAGAACGTCCTTCCCGCAGGAAGCCCTTCCTGGTGGCAGAGGAGGGCCCAGGGCAAGGCACAGGCCTACACTGGGAGCCGGGGCGTGGGCCGAGCCTTCGGACCCTCCGCAGCTTCCAGTCCTTCCAGCAGTGGACGCCGCGGCAGCCGCAGACCCGGCCGCAGGAAGGCGAGATTCCTCCTACCCAGACGGCCGTCACCGTCCAGCCTCCCTCCCTCCGGCTCGCAACCCGACCCACCCACACCGGGACGGGAAAAGCTCAAACGCATCTGGGGTGTCACGGACAGAAGGAGCAGAGCTTCAGCTGACGCTGACCGTCGCCGTGAAGGTCCTTCCCGCGTCAGCAACACGACGGGCAGGTACTCGCACGGCATCACCGCGTTCTGAGCAGGAGGACACGGGGACAGGAGAGGCTCCCCACGGCGACACCGTACACAGAGGTGAAGCAGGACATGCCCACGGCCCAGGTGTGCGTCCCGGTCGCAGCATCGGGGTCCTCTCCCGTGGGGGGTGATGAATTCGTGCAGACACCCACCTACACCAACCGCCTCAGAACCTCGGGGGTGGCCCCCAATTCCAGCCGGGGCCACGCTTGGGAACCACTGTCCCTAGGGGGGACGGGTCCCTCCTTGCCGACTGACTGACCAGGGGACGGACCCGGGGCTGTCTTCGTTCCTGGTCTCCTGCTCAGGGCCCGGCTTGCGGTCGTTCGAGCCTCTCTCCCTTACGACACGAAGGCGGCGTCCACCTTCCGACTCGCGGGGCTTGGAACGCTTTATGTGGAACTGTCCCGGGGACAACGCTGTGCTGAGTCGTGAGTGCGGAGTTAGGGAAGAAAGGGGGACGTTTGCAAAGGGTCCTTAATCGGCAGGAGGCAAGCGCTCCGCCCCGCGAGGCAGGAGAAGGTGCTGGAGCACGAGGGCGGGGCTGGTGGGGGCGGCAAGCCCGTCACCCGCCCGTCACCCGCCCGTCACCCGCCCTCGCCCGCCCAGCCCTCCACATTTCCCTCATGGTAAGCTGAAACAGCTGTCAGACCACCATCCTTCTGTCCAGGCATTTGGAATCTCGCGGACAGTCGCCGTGTGTCTGAGAAACAATCCGAGTTCCAGGACCATCTCCGCAGTCCTGCGCCCCCTTCTCACTGTCCGACTCCTCGCGCTCTCGCTCTGGGGGCTGGTCTGCACGGTCCAGGGTGGCTGGCAGGTGGGGACACACGGTCGCGGTCACGGCGCGTTCCTCGTCTCTCGCACGCTCCGCGGCTGACCCATCCGCCAGCACCGGCCCACGCGAAGGTGGAGAGAGCGGGAGACCTCGGGCTCGTGGAGGGCAGAGGTGGCGGCGTCCAGCCGACTTCAGCATCCTGAGCCTCTTTCGTGCGCGAGGAAGCGGGAGGCTCAGCGAGCCGCGGCGTCCTCTCCCTGCGGTGTGCGCAGACCCCTGGCCTCCTTCCTGCCATACTGTCCTGCTACGATGTGTCCAAGGACCCCCCACCGAGGCACCGCATTGCAAACGCTACTCTCTTTCTTAAACTTCTAAATTTGAATTCAATTGATTAACCTACCCTGCATTACTAGCTTCAGCGGCAGAGGTCAGTGATCATCAGTTGCCTAGACGCCCAGGGCTCGTCACATCCCCTGTCCTCCCGAGAGCCCCTCACCCAGTTACCCCAGCCCTGCCGAGCAACCCCGTTTGTTTCCTTTGATGAAGTCTCACGGTTTGTCTCTCTCTGTCTCATCTTGTCTTATTTTTTCCTCTCTTCCCCTATAGTCCTCTGTTTTCTGAAGTTCCACATCTCAGTAAGATTTTGTGATGATTGTCTTTCTCTGATTGACTTATTTCGCTCAACATAACACCCTCTGGTTCCATCCACGTCATTGCAAATGGCAAGATTTCATTTTTTTTTTTGATGGCCAAGTAGTAATCCATTGTGTGTATTTTTTATTTTATTTTTTTATTTTTAATAAATAAAAATTTTCTTTTTCTTTTTCTTTTTCTTTTCTCTCTTTTTAAAATATTTTCTCTCTCTTTTTATTTTTTAATTTTTTTCTCTCTTTTTAAAAATATTTTATTTATTTATTTAACAGACAAGGATCACAAGTAGGCAGAGGCAGGCAGAGAGAGAGAGAGAGGGAAGCAGGCTCCCACTGAGCAGAGAGCCCGATGCGGGGCTCGATCCCAGGACCCTGGGATCATGACCCGAGCCGAAGGCAGAGGCTCAACCCACTGAGCCACCCAGATGCCCCTATTTTCTCTTAAGAAAATAAATCTCCATCACATTTCTGGGAAAAACAAAAAATGTATTCTTTTGTGGGGGACCATTCCGGAAAGCGGAAGCAGTGAAGACGACCAGTCATGTGTGGTTTGAAGCGCAGCTCTGGCAGGAGCACAAGGACGTGGAGAACCGACCTCCTCTTTTATGTGCACACGGCTCACTCTCACACGGGAAAACGACTGTACATCATCAAGCACAGGGTCCAGAGTATTTTACAAATAACTTGACATTAGAGAAAGTCAAACGTGTTTTATTTCTGTTGAGAACCTAAAACATAGAGCGTAGGGAAGAAAACAAAAGCTATCGGGTACCTCGAGACTGTGCTCACGTGGCCTGTTCCTACCAGCACGACGCGTCCCTCTCGCTGCCCACATGCGCACGGACCTGGACCGACCGGGAGGCTCACGCTCTGCGGACACCGCGTTCCACCTCCTCTGACCCGTGTGACACGGGCTCCAGGGCACTTTCTGAAGCACACGGGGTTGGCTTCCAAACCAATGTGGAACCAGTTTGTGATTCACTAAGCCGGCGCGCCTGGCAGGAGCCGAGAGGTCCAGGCCAGCGCTGACGGAGTGCCGGCGGAGCCCCGGGCTCGACGCAGCGACGTCTGGCTCCTTGGCTTGACGCTGGGCCTTCAGGGCAGGTGCGCGGCCGCGGATTCCCTGACTGCGGCTCCCACGTCCCTCCTACTCTTCCTTCCCTCTCCTCCCAGGGCAGGGGACGATGAGGTCGTATTTGAGGGGAAGAAGGGACGGTTGTGACGAAAGGGAAAAGGAACCATTTAAGGTCCCATCCTTGACCAACCGCCTTTGGAAGGACACTCGTTCTCTTTGGAATACCTAGGATGCGCAAGTCTGTGTTTATTTGGTTCACGAGTTCCTGGCCCGCATTTCATGTTTCGTGTTCCGTGTCACCAGCCAAGGGTAAGGGACGTGTGTGCAGAGAACAATATGGCCCTTGCCTTGCCGCCTGGAACGAACTGCGGAGGACATCGTCTTAAGACCTAAAGAGTCATACGCTGCCCTGGCATCGCTGAGCCCCACAGAGTCCAAAGGCCTAACCGCCAGCTTCCTGCCCTCGACGGAGACCTCCCCACCCTGGGAGAAGGGCCTCCAACCCTGCGGTTTCCGGAGAAGCTGGAGCAGCTGTACCCCAGCTGGTCCCTCGCAGGCTTCCGCTCCCGGCCAGCGCACAGAATGACTCGTCAGGCCCAGCCCGTCCTCCGCGGGCACCAGGGGTCATCTTGTCGTCTTGCTGCTACAAAGCCGGCCTCCCCAGCCTATCCTCCGTGGCTCTGCTCCTCCCCAGGCTGTGGGGAGTGCGTACGACCAGGACAGTCTGCCACCCCTGCCCAGGGCCTGCTGTGTGTGCCGGGGCACCTTGCCCCGCTCAGGGGACGGGCCCCTCCCTCCCCAAGGGGGTGAGCCGGCGGCGCTCGACTCTCCCCCACTGTTGGCTGCGGGGCTGTGCGCCAGGAGTGGGGCTCTTGGAAATCAGCCTCACTTTGACCATGTCGAGTGCTCACCCCTCCCTGGGGGCGGGGGTGGGCAGCGCTAGAATCAGGTGCTCCTGATTCTAAAACCCAGCCACGGGGACCCAAGGGAAGTGCCAGAGCCGTGAATCACGTTTTTTTGGAAACTGAGGGATGTGGTCTCACTGAGGACTCAGGCTGCGCCGTGGTCCACACGCCGCCGTCCGACCTGTTTCTGCTTTCCTCCCCGATGTGCTTCTTTGCGAATGGCACGCCAGCGCCGGACACGTGGGGGAGCGGTATTTACGCAATACGGCTTTCTCTCTGAAAAGTGCGGCAGGGTCGCAGGGCTGGGTTAACTGTCTGCAGTTAACTGACTCTTTACTGTCCGCAGAGAGAAACGCTCCGATACGCTCCTTTACAGACAGCTTCAGAAATCACGCGAAACTAGGCCGAATGTGTATTTAGGCAAGCGGCCGGCAGAGCACAGACCACAGCAGCGCGTCTCAAACACGACCAGCCCCGGGAGATGCTCACCTTTCAAGGTAGCTTTCTTAAGGACCTTCATAGCGTACAGCTGCCCGGCGTCCGAGCCCTTGGTCTTCCGCACCAGGAACACCTGGGAAAAAGCAGGGACATCTGAGGTTGGGGAAAGACGGTGGACTTGGCCTTATTTGAGTCGACAGAACGATACGTGGGGGAGTTTAGGGGGAGTTTAGGGGGAAAAAATCCAGTAAAATAAATAAGTAAAAGTTCCTCCAGCACCTCCCTTCCTCACAAGACCCCTCCCGGTGTCTGCTCTGTGACCTGGAAGACACGACGTCCCCGCACAGGAATGTGGGTGGAGGGAATCTGTCCTCGGTTCGCCGCGTGCTCTCCAGCCCGGGAGGCGGCTTCTGACCCAGAGTGTCCTGGCCCGGGGACAGCTCCTGCCCAGCCGCTGCCGCCACTCGGGGCACAGACCAGGGTCAATGCCAAGGATCCCTCCCTTCCCCGCCCAGACAAAAATGAGGGCAAGAGGGACAAGCCGGACCCACTGGATGCTGCCCCCGGAATGAGGGCCAGGCAGCCAGGGGCCGTTAGGAGCAGGTTCCCCTTTCCCTTTGGATTTGGACTACTCAGCCACTGCGCGTTACTGTTTATCTTTGAGGGACACGTGACATGTCTGCCCTTATCGGCTGGATGAAGCCGGCTGTGGCGCAGGTCCCCGGGGGCAAAGTCTGAGGTCCCACGGCCACACAGGGTGAGACACAAGCGTGTGCAGACGGGGGCTCTGCGTGGGGCGTCCTGCCGGGGATGAGCCTCCTGACGGGCGAGGAGAGCCGCCCCAGCCGCGGTCAGAAGGCCGGGCTGTGCAGAGAAAGACTCCAGCGCACGACGCGTTACGTCCTCTGACTCCCGGGAAGTCGTGCGCCCTGGTGTGTCCGCACACGCTCTGGTCCCCTCGGGTCTCCCAGCCCTGTCCCCAGCTGATGCAGGCGCGCGGACAGAGGGGAGCAGCCAGGATCCGTGTGTTGGGCGGCAAGCCAGTGAGCAGGGGGGAGAGGCTGGGGTCCCAGAGGGGCCTGGGCCCGAGCATCAGTGCCCAGCACCCCAGAAAGAAAGCTGTGCCCTAAAAGGCATGGGGCTGAGGGGCAGGGGTGTCCGTGGCGGGAAGGGGCTGTTGGCTAAACAACGACTCTAGACGAGGGGGAGTGTGGCCTCTGGGTGCAGAACACTGCAAAACTGGACCTAAACACTCCAGCTGAGCCCCAGCCAAGGGACCGAGGATGGCCGTGCGGGGCCGCGGGCTGAGCCAGCCTGGGCCACAGAGTCACCACGCAGAGAAGCTGCTGTGGTTCCTTGCTCAAGCCCTCCGTGCACCTCCACTGGGGGCCGCGGACCTACCGACGCTTCACAGTGAAGCCCACCGGTCAGCCCCAAGACGGGCGTTCTCAGAAGACCAGTAACGGCATTAAAACCGCTCTTCCAGCATGTGCAAGAGCCGAGCCGTCTTTCCTGCATTCTCGTCCCTTTGTCCAGCTCCTCCCCCGCAAGGTAAGGACGGGGTGCGTGATGCACACGGGGAACACGCCCGAGAGCGTACGTATGAGCTCAAGGACTCACGGACACCCCGTTCCGCCCGAGGCTGCCCTGGACGCCGAGTCCTCGGGGTCCGCCATCCATTAAGAGTAGCGGAAATGATATCAAATTTTGCATGACGCATTGCTCATAAAACCATTTTCTCTTTTGTATTTCAGGCTTTTATAAACGAGGTGATTGAAGGTGACGCTGTTTCTACAAATGTGTCATTAAAAGAGCTCTTCCCTTTCTGGAAAGAGCTGGAAGAAACTCCATTCTCGCCATGCTCCGAAGCCTGCACTATGCGCCGGGCTGTGGGGTTCGACTGGAACCACAGCGGGAGGGACCCCAGGGGAAGCAGGGCCCGACAGGAGGCAAACAGAGCCTCCAGGGCACAAGCCACGGTGCCATCAGTGCCACAGTGAATACGGTCACGAGTGCGGAGAGTGGCTCGAGCCGCAGGTGGCCGCTCCGGACTGGCGCCCCGAGCCGCCGCCTCTGGGGCTGGACGTGTCGTTCAGGAACACGTTCCGTTGCAGTGAGGTACGTTCTGGTTAATCCCAGTAATGTCAGCACCTGCAGGGCCGACCTTCCGTCTCTAACCCAGCGGTAACGTGCTCCCCAGTCCGTTCCGACTGCTTCTTTAGCAGCTCAGCATGTAACATGCAAGGACATTGCTTGGGGACACAGAGACAGATCCCGTGCCACTCTACATCGCCCCCAATCTTCAGGTCTTGTTGTAATCAGCAAAGCCACTGCCTGATTCAGCAAACCTCTCAGCTCCGAGAGCCGCAGCGTCGTCACCGGTTGGCAGTGCTCCCCACAGGGGAGCCGGCTGGGGGGCGGTCATGCACCTGCAGGGGAGCCAGCTGGGGGGCGGTCGTGCACCTGCAGGGGAGCTGGCTGGGGGGTGGTCGTGCACCCGCAGGGGAGCCGGCTGGGGGGCGGTCGTGCACCTGCAGGGGGGCCGGCTGGGGGGCGGTCGTGCACCCGCAGGGGGGCCGGCTGGGGGGCGGTCGTGCACCTGCAGGGGAGCTGGCTGGGGGGTGGTCGTGCACCCGCAGGGGAGCCGGCTGGGGGGCGGTCGTGCACCTGCAGGGGGGCCGGCTGGGGGGCGGTCGTGCACCTGCAGGGGAGCTGGCTGGGGGGCGGTCGTGCACCCGCAGGGGAGCCGGCTGGGGGACGGTCGTGCACCCGCAGGGCGGCCGGCTGGGGGGCGGTCGTGCACTCGCAGGGGGGCCGGCTGGGGGGCGGTCGTGCACCCGCAGGGGAGCCGGCTGGGGGGCGGTCGTGCACCCGCAGGGGGGCCGGCTGGGGGGCGGTCGTGCACCTGCAGGGGAGCCGGCTGGGGGGCGGTCGTGCACCCGCAGGGGGGCCGGCTGGGGGGCGGTCGTGCACCTGCAGGGGATGCCGCGGGATGCCGGATCCTTCCTCCGAAGGAAGACGTTTAAACACCCATTCTTATGTGCTACCAACTAAGTGACAGGGAAGCCAGGGCATGTTTTTGTTTGGGTTGATCCCGTCTCAGAACGTGGGAACTGTCATCTGCCTCTCTCCCCTGAATATTTTAAAGAAAAGAATGTTCCCACACCGACCCCTGGTGTTCACCCACGAGGGACACCAAGGAACAGGCAGGGGGACGGGAAGGAGGGGCCGGCGTCACTTCTGGGCTCTCCGGGGGCTGCGACGCCTCTCCTGCCTGCAGACTCTCGGGGAGCACCTGGTCCACACCAGGCCCGACACCGGGACACACTGTGCCGCACCTTCCAGAGTTTCACTGTTTTCCCGATTCAGTGCTTAAATCTCTTCGAGTACAAGGCTGCTTCTCCTGTCCAGGCACCGCTGCTGCCTGTGCTCTCTGGACACCCTTGAAGTCCTGACGGCCTGACAAATGACTAACGACCAGAGATGCTCTCCATGACTCCCAGCAAACTGCTCTGGAAAACTGGTTATTTTGCTTCCTACACTTTGCAGGACTGACTTGGAGAGAAGAGCTTGTGCTGCCCTCTGTGTGGTCCTGCATCGGGCCCATAAGCCCCTGCGTCCCTCCGAGAGATGCCACCAATAGGGGGTCATCTTCTGGGGTGGAGCTGCTTCCATCTGCGGACCAGGCCTCTGCTGCACAAGTAGAACAGAGCCGCCGAGGGAGGACCCATCAGGGCCCCTGCTGTGGGCAGGACAGCAAAGGTCCCTGGGACGAGCCTGCCGTTGGAAGCGGGCATCAGCGTGAAGGCCACGTGTGGAAGAGACGGCACTTACTCCTTCCTGCGGCTCCGGCGCCTGCAGTCACCGCACAGAGGAAAGACGGAACGGACAGGCCCAGTGACAGGGGAACGGAGGGAACCCAGTGACAGGTGAACGGAGGGGCCCAGTGACAGGGGAACGGAGGGGCCCAGTGACAGGGGAACGGAGGGGCCCAGTGACATACAGCCTCGGGACACTGAGGTCCAGATTAACGCTGGCTCTTCGGTCCTGGGAGCAGAGGCAGGAAGGGTGCAACGCGGACATTCCGTTCCGTCTTGTGTTTCTCTTCTAGAGGCGAAAGCAGGACGAGCCTGCATCAGGACGTACAGTGCTTGTTTAGGGGCGATGAGTAAAACACCGTGCAGTGTCGGAACATGCGGCGTTCCCCCTCTTGTCATGAGTTTTGCTTTTATAAAAAATTCCCGACAGGCAGCACTGCGTGGACTAAGAGAATGTCTACCTGCGGCTCTCTAGTGCCTGATGTTGGCCCCAAGGCATCCCAGGGCCCTTCTGAGCGGTTTCCGGAGTCCTGTCCCGTTTGGTCGGCACCCCTTGTCCGCCGGGGGCTCTGGTCTTCACTCCCAGGCCCAGGGGGGCCCCACCTACGAGCTGTGAATTAGGTCATGAGCAGAGGCTGGAACACCCGTTCACGTGGCCACTGCCTCTTCCTCTTCGTTCTTCTGCTCGCGTTACCTGCCGCGCCGTACGCAGACCGGCCCGTGCGTGTGGACGAGCAGGTGCGTGGGAGGCCGGGGAGGACCGGCCCGTGCGTGTGGACGAGCAGGTGCGCGAGAGGCTGGGGAGGACAGCACGGGGCGCGACAAGCACGGCTGTTCCCACGGTTCCACCAAACACCATTCGCTGTTTGACTTGTTTTCCGAAGAACAGCTTTTGAAAGCAAATTCAAAATTTGAAATTCGGAGGGAACTGGACAAAGCCTTTTCTCCCTTCCTCTGGAACCCGGGTCTGGGAGGAGGGCATCTTCAAGGGCAGCTTCTGTCCAGGTGAGTGTCTGGACAGACCCCTCGAGCCCCAGACGCGTGGCTCCGTCGAGCTCAGAAACGTCGGTCTGTGGGTCTGTTCCCACAGCCGGAGCTGCGGGTGGTGGGTGGTGTCCACAGCGAGGTCAGAGGGACCCAATCACATGGCAGTGCCCACAGTGGCCCACACCTGGACCGCTCGGCGGAGAATGTGCGCCAGAAACAATGTCTGGGGAGTGCCTGTGGATTTGCTTGTCTCCGTTCTGAAATCCTAGTTCTTAGAGAAAGAATGATGCCTTCTCCTCTTTCCTGAGGTTTCTAATGAGCGGCGGACATCCCATCACCACTTCAGTAGGCTCTGCCGTGTGCCTTCAGTAACGCTCCCCAGGCTGTCAGAGACCGACGTCTTTATCCCCTGCTTCCCGAACACCTTACAGTCCACATTACATGGCCGTTTTTGCAGGACACGAAACTCTGAATGCAGAAAATCTGGCGTGGCTCAAAGTGACTGTGTTTGTGTGTAACTGAGTGTACACTCCTCCTTCCCACGTTACTGTACAAAAGCGGGAAAGAAAACAGAAAGACAGGCCACCTTATATGCAGGCCCAAAGAGAAGTATCGCAAGCAATCCCGTTTTCATGGTCTGAAGAGACTTGCAGAGCACCATTAATGTGTTACTAGTCGTGCATGAAATCAACAGGCACCAGATCGCATCTTGACACAAAGTCCTCTGAAGAACGGGCAGATCTGGCGAATGTCTGGGCAGATCTGGCAAATGTCCACGTGCTGTGCAAAACGACACTTGGAAAGCTGGTCGCTGCTCTGCCTGTGCCCCAGGGAGGGGCCGTACCGCTCTTCTCGGGCCCCGATACTCCAGAAATTACGCTGTCAGGGTCTCCGGATTTCTTGCTGTTGCACGGGGATGTGGAGGACCCAGCACCGCGCTGGAAGGACCCTCATGCAGCCGGCACTGAAGATGTCTGCGGTCCGTGGGACCGGACGCGGCCCGAGTGAAGGGCCGCCCACTTCTCATTCCTGGGAGGGACCGGCCACACCACACCTTGACGGTGACGCAAAGGGCATGATTCTGTGTGCAGATAAGCTGAGGCCATGGCTGGAGGGCCGTCCAATGACACGGCTCGTGCTGACCCCATCACACAGAGAGGGAAACTGAGGCTTGAGAGAACGTCTGCACAGCTGAGACACCGGGCAAGGAGATGAGGCCGGCGGCGAGGCCCAGCCTTCCTGACTGCTGGGCGCCGGCCACGCGCCAGCGCGAAGTACGCTGCTTGCCTCCTTCTGGTCAAGTCTGCTCTCGGGGAGGCACGGCCTCAAGGTCAAGAATGCTCCTCACCGTGGGGACGAGGAGACGCCCGGGAAGTCTGAGGAGAGGGGCGCGGTGCGGGCATTCCTGCGGGCCCACACGGTCGTGGTTCGCACGCCCCGCACGCGTCGTGAGCGTGCAACACGCGTGTGGGTGGCAGTGCGCACGGGGCTCGCAGACGGGGGGCTGTCCGCGAGCCTCACCCCCTCGGCCTCAGGGTCACGGCGCCCATGTTCAGGAGCCGGCCTGGCCGTCGCTCGCCTCCCCTGACATTCAAGTGCTTCCCGCCCTGGGATGGGGGACCTGCCACGGCGCGCGAGCCCAGGCGGAATCCAAGCTGCAGCTTACCTTTCCGTAGGATCCTTGTCCTAGAACTTTGAGCAGTTCGAACTGGGAGGGGTCGGCCTTCTCGAAGCCTTCCTTTACATGGTGGCTGATGTCAATCTCCTGGACGGTGCCTTCCTCCTGCAAGACAGCAGCGCACACGGTGAGGACCCCACCCGCGGCTCCTCCTGGCTCACCGCCTCCGCCCTACACCGAAGTTACCGCGCTGGCTTAGGTTACGGATTTTAAGGACTGCGGTAAAGGCAGAGAAAATCTCTTCTCGACCCTCAAGGTCTTCCAGCCAGACTGAGGGCTAAATTTACATGAGACTGATGAATAGGAGAAAAAAAATGAAAGTATTATTCGGTGTGCGCAGAGGGTCAGTGACAACACGGAGACCTAGAGAAATGACCAGAATGGGTAGTTCTTTTGTTTTTGGGTTTTTTTTTTTTAAAGATTTTATTTACTTGAGAGAGAGAACAAGCGAGCACAGACAGAGGGGAGGGGTAGAGGCAGAGGCAGAAGCAGGCTCCTCGCTGGGCAGGGAGTCCCAGGGGGGCTCGATCCCAGGACCCCGGGATCATGACCGGAGCCAAAGGCAGAGGCTTCACCCACTGAGCCCCCCAGTGCCCCCAGTTTTTATTTGTTATAGACAAAAAGACAACACATCTGCCAGGAATTGGCCAAAGAAGGCCTGACTTTGGGAGCGTCTATTAACTAGGAATTCTAAAGAAAGAGGATCTGTGCTAGGGCAGAGAACCAGGAAAAAGTAGCAAAGGCTTCTTTCTCTAGGGTCATACAGTCTCTAGCTCCTGGTCACGGGTGGTACCCTCCCCAGGGCGGGCATACCGCCACACGTGTGACATCACAGAGCTTCACACTGTTGTCCGTATGTGCGCCCATCTTGGGAAGCAGGCCAGGGGAGCTGGTACTGTGTTCTTTCCTGCATGGATATTTGTCCTTAGGTCTCATCTCAAGGACACGGCAGAGGTTCTCCACAAAATCCATCCTGCATCTAACACTCTGGGCCAAAGTTGGGATAGGGGTGATCATGGAAGGCCCTGCAGCAGAATGAACCTCCGGGACTCTGTCCTAATGTCTGCGGCCTGGGCTGCAAAGGGCCGTCTGCAGGCCCCCCACGTGGCCCTGGCTTGTGACATGCGGACGCGTGTCCTCTTCCTCCTCCTTGAAGCATGTCTTTGGCTCAGCTAATGCCAAGTGCTTTTCGTTGGTCTCCCAGGGACCATGTTTCATAAGAAGCAGTCAGATAGGGTTTTTTCTGCCAGTCCAGAAGCAAGATTCCCCAGTAGGGAAAAAAAGCCCTTGATCTTTCAATGAAAACATTGACAGAAATCACCATGATTTCTTCATCAGAGAACGTCCTGTCCCCAAAGACGCATCACTTCACTTATAACCCTGGGAATCCGCCCGGCGCCAGCAACGGGAAATCGGAAACCTGAAAAGGAGGCTCTTTTCCTGACACCGGAGGCTGCTGCTGCGGAGTCCGGCCCTGCTTCTCCCAGACTCTCTTTCCAGCCCCTCCGTCCATCGGAGCGCTTACCCCTGCTCCGTCATCTTGGCACTGGGCGAAGTGCTGAACACCAGCAGAATGGGTGGGCCGAGAAGCTCGTCTAAAAATAGCGACCAGTAATCACAAGCACATTGTGTTCTGGGCACTCAGGACTTCTCATTGTTTCTTTCATTCCTTAGAAAATGGTTTTGAAGTAGAGATTCAGTCCTAGTGAGGCCCAGAGCCGCGAGTGTGGGAGGTGGGTTTCCACTCCCGCGGCGCTGGGACGCCCGTCTTCTCACCGGGTCTTAGTTCAACAGCAGATACTTTCAAGTGAAATCAGAATAACAATAGATTACATTACAACAGTCTCTCTAAAATGTACAAAAATTTCAGTTTCTCAAAAGTTATGAACTGTACTGTTTTATCTCTGTGTAACCAGCACTGGACACCTTTTAAAGTAGAGTGAGGGGGTGCCTGGGTGGCTCAGCGGGTTAAGCCGCTGCCTTTGGCTCAGGTCATGATCCCAGGGTTCTGGGATCGAGTCCCGCATCGGGCTCTCTGCTCGGCAGGGAGCCTGCTTCCTCCTCTCTCTCTGCCTGCCTCTCTGCCTACTTGTGATCTCTCTCTGTTAAATAAATAAATAAAATCTTTAAAAACATAGAGTGGGGTCGTACACGCTGCAACACCTCACCCCAGGCAATCTGCCTACGCAGGAACATGTCATGTCACTTTTTCTCTTCCGGTGGAGAGAGAATGCTCCAATTTCCACCTCGTTGAGGATTTGCCATTTTTGCACAAGCGATGGTTTTTCTGATTGTGAGCAGAAACAATGAATATAGCCAAAATGGATGCTTTTTGATTTGTTCATAAGGTTCCAGGAGCGTGGGTAGGAGACGGCCACTAGAGCGTCACTGATTTGTGATCAGGTCTGGAATAAGTAAGGACCACCCGTCGGGGGTATCGTTAGACTGCAGCCTGGGGAGGAAGTCACGGCTACCGACTTGCCCGCTAACGCCTCGGACCTCCTGGACCAGCCCCTTTTCTGTTAACCCAGCACGTTCCGGCCACGGGCCCACTGACCGCCCTCGCCCTACGCCGCGGTCCATCCCCCAGAATCCGATTTCCCTCCTGGAATAACTTCCATCACGCAGCCGTGGTAAAGCAGTCCCCACGCCCCAACAAGGTCGTAATTCTCCAAATCCCATCTTTCCGCAGCTTCGTTAACAAAGTCACACGCTGAGTAGAAAGTCCAAGTCACGCTGAGCACGGGCGCAGGGGGAGGGTGCAGGGCGTGGACTCTCAGCGCGGCCGCTGCGCTCTCCCCCGACCACACTTCACAGTACGTGTGTGTTTCATGACGGTTCCAGATCGTTCCTCCTCTTCAGGCCCTCTCTGCGGAGAGCCGGAGGCCCTCGGTGGCAGTAAATGAGGTCCCTCCGCCACTGGGACGCTGTCAGGTGGCGCACTTACTGTGGGAGCCCCCCGGGCCCGGGCCCGGTCCCTGGACATCCCCACCGCGTCCGCGCTCCCGGAGCGCCAGCCGGTGCAGCCGACTTCACACCGTTGTCGCGGGACGCAGGCCGGGGCCAGTCCCCCAGCGGCCCCTCCTCCCGCCCACCGCACCCCTCCCACTGCAGCCGTTCCCTCCTTACGTGTCAGACCGACGGCTCACAAACAAATCTCTGCGAGCATTTCAAGTGTGGTGCATTCTCGCGGCCCAAGAACTTAGAGCAAACGTGCCCCAAACCCACAGCTAGTTCCCCTCTGAGAAGGGGCTCGGAGACCTGGGGCTTCGTCCCCTGATCACTGGCGCTGCGGCTCTCCTCCTGCGTGAGCTCGGGAAGGTCTTTAAGAGCAAAACCCGAGGGTGCCCCATTTTAGATTCCGGAGTTTTGCCTTTCTAGTGACATTTTGGCTTGAATTTGCCTGAGGATACTTTGTTTTTCTCTTTCCCAAAACCTTAAAAGAAAGAAAGAGGGGAGGGGCAGGGAGGGGCAGGGAGGGGCGGGGAGGGGCGGGGAGGGAGGGGATGTTGAGCCGACACTGACCACAGGAGCCCGTGTTGCAGAAAACACGCAGATGCAGGCAGCGAGGGGGCCATGCCCAGGCATGTCTGCCCTGTTTCCAGATAGAATGTCCTGTTTTTTGGCTGATTTTTGCCCAAAAGGGCATCTAGAATTACAATAACACCCACGTCTCATTTTGAAATAAATGCCTTTTCTTTGTTATCACACAGGCTATTTTATCTAGAACTCTGTGGATTTTACTATTATTCCTTTAAGAAAATAAACTCTGTCCCTAAATGCTCTACACAGGGCACTAAACGTTTGGTTTCTAGTGTGACTCCTGTAAAGGGTTTTTTATAAATAGGTTGAGAAATTTGGTGAGGAGAAAGTGGTACCTGCTTCACAAGCAAGAGGGTTTCAAAAATGTTCTAATGTGAGAGAGAAAAGCTAGAGAAGAAGACGGTTTATGTAACATCAATGCGTGACAAGGTAATGTGTGACGATGAATTTTTAAAATCCCTCTTGAATTGTGTTTGGACTTCTGACGGGTCCCAGAGCTTGTCGGGCAGGTAACCCAGCAGTGCCGGGCGGGGCTGGTGGGCTGCGGCAGTGAAGAAGGCGGCAGGTGGGAACACCTCACAGCGGCCCGCTCCTCCCTCAAAAGGTCCCCTTCTTAGAGAGTCCTCCGTTCCGAGGCACCGGATTTTCATTCATTCATTTATTTATTTATAAAGATTTTATTTATTTATTTGATAGATACAGAGAGCACTTGTAGGCAGAGCTGGAGGCAGAGGGAGAGGTGAAGCAGGCTCCCCTCTGAGCAGGGAGCCCGATGCGGGACTTGATACCAGGACCCTGGGATGATGACCCGAGCTAAAGGCAGACGCGCCACTGACTGAGCCACCCGGGCGCCCTTCGTGTCATTTTGAAAGGGAGAATATTTGTGAAAAGCATGTGCAGATTACAAGTTGTGAACTATTAATGATAAAGACATAGAACATAAAAATTGGGCAAGTGCCCGCTTCACCTCCAGAGCAGGGGG
The DNA here is from genome assembly GCF_964662115.1 of Mustela nivalis. Classification (NCBI taxonomy): domain Eukaryota; kingdom Metazoa; phylum Chordata; class Mammalia; order Carnivora; family Mustelidae; genus Mustela; species Mustela nivalis. Next base: position 2,596,476 of record NC_139024.1, on the reverse strand, counting down.
CGAGTTCATTGTAGAAATCACCAGTCACAGGTAGGAAATGAATCCCGCGAGGGTACAGATGGATGATGAAACAGGTGGTTTCTAAAAGTGTAGAAAAGAACGAGAAAGGGCCTAGCCTCTGCGTCGCTGGGAGCAAGTCCGTCAGAGCCACGGGGGGGCAAGGAGCTCGTCAGATGTGCAGACCCTGGGGTGGGGGTGGGCAAGGCCCGGACCCTGCGGAGGACGGGGTCCTGGCTCGGACGCAGAACGGGGCTGCTCGGAGCTCCCCGGCCCACACCAGCCGTCCTCCCTCCTCCAACGCTTCCCACCGACTAAGTGTGAACCTCTCCGTTGTCCCCTGTGCCCCCTCCAGGCTACCCCGGGGGCAGACACAACTCTGAAGGGATTTTCCAAACTCAGGGTCTCCGGTAGTTCCTCTATCCACTGGCTCTGGCTTGCACCATCTCACACCCAGTCCGGACAGAGCGCTACACCCGGGGCTCAGATCCCCAAGCTACCCGCCACTCTGTCTTCCTCAGGACGTTTTCCTCACGGGCACCCGGGACCTCTTGCTCCCTGGGACCCTCCTACCTCCCCATTCTTCTGGCTCCTCCTTCCTCATCTCCCCGCCTCAGTCCCTGGCCTTCTCCCCCAGAATCACCCCCTTGGACCCCACCCCAACCTGTGGCTTTACGCCAACCTTCGGACGGGACCTCTCCCCAGGACTCCGACCCTGGAGGCCCATCACAAGCAGCTGCATGTGTGTGAGAGCCGTCTGAGGGGCACAGGGTCCCGTGTCCTCCTTGAGGTTTTTCTTCATGCAGGGGTGGGAGCAAGGTCCACCGGGACTTGTCACCAGCACCTGCCCTGGGAGGCCAGCAGGCCTCTCATGTTCAGAGCTTCGCCGACTGGCGTCACGGGGCCGTCGGCTCTCACCGCCCCTCGTTCTGGGCTCTCCCTCCAACACAGGTTTCGGCCTCGGAATATTTGCTACTAACTTCCCAACTCACGAACGCATTTCCGTATTTTAAGAAAGACGTAAAGACGTAGACAGTATCCAGTAGTACAGACTGGTTTTAGCAACACAGTCTAGGGAGTTGCTAGAAGCGGCAGCTTGGGGATGCTTCTGAGGCAGAGAAAAACCACCCCAGCTGTCTGTGTCTCCTCCGGGAGGCACAGCTGAGCGCGGAGGCTCTAGAGGGCCCCGGGAGGTGTGGGGTGGCGGGGGGGGCAGTGAACCGTGTCTGTAGGTTTGGGGTCCTCGTTCCCAGTAGAGCTGGCTGGACCCATGAGACACGCGGCCCCTGCGGAAAGCCCGGGGAGGAGGGCCTGGTTCGTAGCGCTGATATGACGTGAGAATGACCAGAACCACGAACCTTAAGAGCCAGAAGGACCCCCTTCTTTCAGACAGGTTGGGGGGCTCCTTCAGCGCATCGGGGGCCTGGACCCACCCTGCAGGCAGCACCACGGCCCACGGAGCCGGCCCGTCCCGGGGGGAGCAGCGTGCACCTGCCCTGGGCAGCGTGTCTGCTCTCTGCGCCACGCGGGGACGAGGCCCCTGTGTCTGTCCTGTCCGTTTCTCGGGACCCACATCTGCAGGAAGTTTCCCTCCATCTCTCAGGGGCAAAAATAAGCTGAGCCACTTAGTATAGGACACCAGTCGAAACCATGCTGGTCCTATCACTTGCTGGAATCCAGACCAAACAGAGATAGCTTTATTTAGGAAGAAATCTACAATTGCACCGGAGGGAGGTGGTAAGGAAGGCGGAGGCCTGGGAAGAGAAAGGAAAATGCTGGTGAAACGCTGAGACAGCGGACAGAAGCTCTGAAATTTCAGGAGTGGGACACACGACACCCGAGCAGGGGAAAGATGGGCTCAGCTGCCCCAGGTCTGTTTCCACCCTGCTCGTTGCCAGTGTAAGAAACACAGGTGTGTTTGACCCAGTGCTCGTGGGCGCAGAATTCCCGGCGGGCCGGGCAGCTGTGCTAACACACACACACACTCCTCCCGGGATGCTGCGTGCCCTTCTTCCCAGGGAAAAAGCATCAGCAGAGGGGCGCTGTCACCGGGGTAGCTCACAGCCGGGAACACTGGGCCAGGACGGGGCATCCGCACCAGGCGTCAGGGCAGCGCGGAGTGAAGGACGCAGAGGCGGCACGGGAGACGCGGCTGAGGCAGTGCCCCTCCATCCCCAATCCTGCCCTCGCCCGCCTCCACTCCTGTTAGTTCTGGCTGCCGAAGCGAGGTGAACGTTCCCCTCTGTGCTCCCCGCAGGGGTCCGGCTTTGCCGCCCTCACCTGCTGTCCCCTCCCATCACCGTCCTGTCCATCCTCCGGGAGGGCCCCCTGCCCCGGCCCCCGGGGAAGCAGCGTCCGTGAGGCGCGAGGCACGGGGCTGTGGCGCCGCCCCGCTGTCCTCCGAAGCTGCCTTTGCTGAGGTGCGCGTGGGTCGTCTGCACGCGAGCCGAGAAAGGCGCGGTTTGCAGACGTGAACTGATGCAGAGCCTCACGACTGGGTGTGGCTGGAAAACGTGAGCCTGGGGTCCGGCCCCAGAGACGTCTCCTCCAGGAACCGACGGCCTTCTGGGGGGATGGTGGTGTTCTGCGGCAGCAGGATGGGCGCACAAAGGGGGCTGACAACCTTATTCCTTTGCACAACTTTCAATCAGCTCCCAGTAAAGACCGGCGGAGGGTGATGGGCCCCCGGCAGGAGCTCACCGAACAGACAGTCACCACCACGCTGCTTCTCTTCCTCTTCCTCAGAACCTTTACACGTCGGGTCTGAGACGCATAGCACGGAAACGGATGTACTGAGCAGTAAGAGAAAACACAGGCTTTAAAATCCCAGATGAGGAGCCTACGTGATGACAGCCCACAGCGGCAGTATTGCTGAGGAAGCTACAGTCGTACCCCGGTGAGAGCCGGTGGGACAGACGTCAGGCTTTTTCCAGCAAAGAGAACATTTTGTTTACCTGAATATCACTTTCTCCAAGACTGAAGTATTTATGTATTTCTTTTTTACTTATTCAAGTTTATTCATTAATTTTTTTTTAGTAATCTCTATACCAAACATGGGTCTTGAACTCACGACTCCAAGATCAAGAGTCACATGTTCTTCTGATGGAGCGAGTCAGGCGCCCCAATTAGTTGTGCATTTCTGACTTGATATCCTCGTTCTATTTATTTTCTCCAAATCGACACTTTGAAAATGTTTGATAAGTACCTCTATCAGAACAAGGGCTCCTGGGTGGTCCCATCTGTTAAATGCTCAGCTGCTGATTCCCGCTCAGGTCATGACCTCAGGGTCGCAGCATCCAGCCTGGAATCAGGCTCCGTGCTCAGCCGAGTTTGCTTGGGTTTCTCTCTCCTGCTGCCCCTCCCCCACGGCTGCACACTCTCTCTCTCTAAAATAAATAAATCTTTAAAAACAAACAAACAACAACAAAAACCCTGATGCTCCTGATGGGGCAGAAACGCTCAATCAGCCAGTGGTCGGCAACCCCGTGCCTGAAGGGCTCTTTCGCTCACATGAGGCGGTTTTCTGTCGAGTCCTCTGCAAGCAGAGTCTGTGAACAGCCCTGGGTCCCCAGCCCACACCTGGGCACCAGCCTTGCCCAGGATGCCCTGAGCACCCGGTCTGAGAGTGACACGTCCGTTCTCACGACGGATCATGGCCCGCTCTTCTTCCCTCTCTAGCAAAAGGGTCAGTGCCGCGGCCGGACTACACCGCTAGAGGCAGAAGACAAATCTACGAGTGTCGTTGTGGGGGTTTCACTTATTTTTCTCATCAGAAGAAACTCTGAGGTGTGGAACCACGGCCCTCCAGCGCCATCCATAAGAACTTACATCCGGGGCTACTGGTCGGAGGGTAGGTTCAAATCTTCAAAAGGGCAAAGAATATTCTCCGAGACAATGTGAACCACCAACATCGACATGGGTTGTTTGTGTCTCTGGATAGATGCAGAAGATCCTTCCTGTCAGTCTGTCCTGGGGAACATGTCGTCAAAGGTACAAACTAATGAAAGTTTCTCTGGCGTCCAGGCGCCAAACCGCCCCAAAGCCTAGTCAAGGGCAAACAGTGTGCTGATGGCAGAAACCACGGGCTGTAATTCCCGAGCTCGGGGGCTTAGGGTGACAGCACCTTCTCCAATGGAGCGAGCGGAGGAAGGAGGGAGCCTGGGGAAAGACCGATGGTGTGTCTCTAAGCATCGCTGCGTAGAGAAAGAAATTTGGTTTCCACAAAGAAAAAGGGGGTTACGTAACAGATTTTTTTTTTTAATGGTCCAACAACTCCCGTGGCAATAGTTACTAAGACGGACGACTCCGATTGGAAAAGCCTGATCCTGGAATGTGGACACTCCCAGCCCTTCCTCTGAAAGGAGCCGCGCAGGGCAGCCCTCCCTGCAGGAGGCGCTGGCACCGGCCCCTGGGCAGGGTCTAATCTGCTGAGGGCAGGCGAGCAGACTCTGTCCGGTACAGATAAGCACGAGCTATTCCAACTGATAACATTATTCCCATTCAGAGGGGAAGAATTTGCAAAAGGATCGTAAGATGCCCCTTGCCTGGAGAGAATAAAGGCAGCACCACTGTCCAGGGCTAGGAGGGGATGAGCTCTGTTTTGGGGAAAACGGTTATTCAAGCCCTTGAAGAAAGCCCTGCTGTGATAGGTCATCAGCTGCAATGCAAGAAAGGATCTCAGGAGCCGCTGTGTTTTAGAGAGAAAGAAACGTGAGCAGAGAGAAAACCTCCAGGACTAGGGAAGTGATGGTCTTCCGCGCCCACGGCCTTTATCCCATACAGAATTCCCACGTGTGTTCACACCTTCTGACCCAGGAATCTCAGCGTTCAGTCTTTATAAGTAAAATTTGAATATAGGAAGCTGTTTCTACAATGCTTTTTAAAAAATACCTAAGAATGAAGAAATGGGAAACAATTAAATGTCCAGGAAACTTGGAAGAATTCGGTGAACGGTGATCCATCGCCCGCGTCGACTGTACATGTGGCATCAAAAGCGACTGTGCCGCTTACAATTGCTCCCGGAAAGATGAGATACTTGGGTGAAACCTAACAAAAGGCATACGGTCGCCGTGTGCTGAAAACCATAGAATGCTGCAGAAAGAAATCAGAGAAGAGCTAAGTAGACACAGAGATGCTGAGTCTGCAGAGCAGAAGACGCAACCTAGTGAAGAGTTTAATTCTCCAAAAACTGATCCGTACGTATAACACAACTCGTATCAGAACCTCAGCGAGGCATTTCTGCAGGTGTAGACAAGCTCATTCTCAAATGGAAGTGCAAATGCCCCAAACCAGACACAGCTAGAAACAATTCTGAGAAAGAATGACCAAGCGGAAGGAGTCACCGGAGTCGTGTGCCGGCTGACGAGGTCGCTGGAGTGATGGCGGGAGGGCGGTACCGGGGAGGGGCAGACGCGGGGGCCAACGGAACAGAAGGGGAGCCCTGGAATGGACCCGTCCAGTCACGCCCAGCTGCCCTCAGACAGTGATGGCAAGTTAATCCGAGGGAGGACGAGAGTCTTTTCGACAAAGAGTGCCGGACCAGTGGACCCCAAGGGAAAAAAACGGAAAAAATAAAATAAAAGCAAAGTGACCTAAATCCCATAACTTCTACAACAATTTACTAAAAGTGGATCGGAGATATAAATGTAACCATAAAACTATAAAAGGTTTAGTAGAAAAGATTCAGAAAATGTTTAGTAGAAAAGCATGATCCCTAAAAGGGGACATTGATAAATTGAACTTAATCAAAATTTAACATGTTTGCTCGGAAAGAGTCTGCGAAGAAGAAGAATAGAGATGCCAGAGGTTCTGGAGAAAACGCTTGCAAAACACTCATCCAAGAAAACACAGACCCAACAAAGGTCTGTGTCCACAACATGAAGAATTCTCAAAACTTGACAGTAAAAGAAAACAATCCGATTAAAAAAGAGATGAACAGTTGTTTCACAAAAGAAGATACATGGACGCAAAGAGCCACATGAAGATATACTCAGCATCTTTAGCCATCAGAGAAATGTAAAACTGCAATAAGACACGGCTACTTCCCTATCAGCAACTACAGTAAACAGCAAAACACTGATAACATCAAATGCTGGCAAGGACACAGAGAAACTGGACCCCCATGGCCGGCAGGGAAGGGAGTGATAGGGCCACTGGACCATTGGGACGTTCTTACAAAATGCACTCACAACAAGCGCCTCCTTGGATAGTAATCCCAGAGGAATGGACACTCTGTTCATATAAAAACCTTTCTTTGAAACACCCAGGCTGGGAGCAACCCAGATGCCCTTGGAGAGGCATATTGAAGCGACCCGAGACTGATCATCGCACAGTGACACAGAACAAACTATAGACGCGCACCACTTGGATGAATCGCCGGGGAATCCTACGGAGTAACTACAGCCGACCTCCACAGGCTGTATTCACAGGATTTGCTTTGTATGTCATTCTTGAAATGACGAAATTAAAGAGAAAAAGAGCATATTAGGGGTTGTCGGAGGTAGCGAATGGTGTAGGTGTGTCCATGGAAGAGTTGTTGGAGGGAGCTCTGTGGAGATGAGGCAGTTCTGTGTCCTGACTGTAGTGGTGGTTACGTGAATTTACGTGTGTAATGAAACTCAACTGTACACAGACACACACACACCGACACACACACACACACACACACACACACATACACACAGACACACACCGACACACACAGCTGGTGACGCCCGAACGAAGTCTGTTGATGGCACTACACGCCAAGTCCCTAGCTTTAACACGGTCGCACTGTGACACGACGTGTCACCCGCAGGGAAATTGGGTGAAAGGCAGAGAGGGGTTCCCTAGTAGCTTTTGTAACTTCCTGCAACCGTGTAATTATTTGAGAATAAAAAAATTTTAAAGTGATTTTGAAGTCCATTTGGCAACATTGAAAGAGTCTTATCACGAGATTGTAAATTTAAGGAGGCAGTCTATGAATTTTATGTACACGATGGTGATCATGATATTTAAAACATGTGTAAGAAAATATTTATGGAAAATATTTTGAGGCATTAATAATGGCAAAATTGGAGGACTACAAGTGACTCATTTTCTTCCCATTGCTTTTTCAATTTCATTATGAAGAAATACAAACGTGATCAAGACGACCCAGGTCTCTATATAAGGAAATCTAAAACACAGTAAAGTCACCTAAATAACCATCTACGTGAGATGCCCACGTTCAGCGACTGTGCTCCTCCCCAGCAACACCGACACACTATGGGAAGTTTAGGCAAAACTAACTGTGAGCTAATTAAGCAGATAAAATCTCGCTGCAAGAAAACAAAAAGACGGAAGCCAGCATTAAACACTTTGGATACCATTTCTGGATGCAAAGAAGAAACTTGCCATTTGGTGAAGAAGAAAGGCTCAATATTTTTAAAGCTATTAAAATTTTTATACTCAACACGCAGGATTCATCTTGTGGATTAACACAAAATTCTCCACCAGGGTGCAGATGGTAACCAGAGGCGTGCGCTCGGGGGGGACCAGCGCGTACTTTCCAGCCTGGCGGGAGGCCAGGGAGTTAACAGACTATTTTCTTGGGACGCCAGGTACGTGGGGGAGGGTGGTGCGAACTCAACTGGAAACCACCTCACAAAAGCTGGTTTAAAAGTGAGATTGGAGATGGATGAATGTCTGCTACAGCTCATCAGACAACCAAGCTGAGTATGATAACTTTCTCCTAAAAAGGTTTGTAGCTATAAATACCAGAGTTTACATTTTTTCCCTGAAGAGTCATGAGTAGAAATCCCAGCAAAATCAAGCGAGGTCGGTTTTGCAGTGTGTGTGTGGGGGGGGGGTCACAATCCCTGCATTTCTGAGGGACGGTCCCATGTGAGCGGCCTTCCAGGATACAAGGCCGACTCGGGACTCGGTGTTCGGGGCGATAGAGGAGAGCCATTTCTGCCGACACTCCGGTCCTGGCTCTTTTTCCAGTTTCCTGCCAGAAGCAGATCGTCCCACCTACGCTTCGAGGAGACTGCCGATTTGGTGATCAGACTTTCGGAACGGGGTTCTTGGAGCAGGTCTGCTGTGTGCGCTCTATTTTCCTACCCCGATCATTCTTACAAACAGAATCCAGACAGAAAACAACTGTGAACGTCGAAATGAGTTTAAAGAATTTCAGCAGCAAGGTACAGATAACTTTTTACCAATTTCCAAAATTGCTGAAAAGACAAAAACTTTTGGACAGAAACCTCATTCAAAGAAGTTAGCCGAAGACCCATCCCTCCGTCGGTTTTTGAACCATCTTAATTGACATTTTCAAGATGACAAAACGTTCTGCTAAAAAACAAAACAGGCAGAGCTTCGGGTTTAGAATGCCCCACTGGCCTCACCCCACAGCCCCGGCCGAAGCCTGGAGCTGGGAGAACCTGCCCAGGACAGTGCCATCGAAGGGAATCAAGCTGCCCTGAAGTCCACACATGCGGTCGTGTTTGCGGTAGGAGCTGGAAGTGACAGGCTCCCGGCAGTCACGAGCACAGACGGAGCGTGTCACGGAGGTGGCAAACAGCTGGTCTTTGCAGCACGTCCTTCTCTGACACAGTAGCTCACGGCCGTCAGCAGAACACCGGACACGGAGGACCGGAAGAGCCGTGATAGCGCCCACCGGGCAACCTGGACAATTACAACTTCACCTCCTGTAGGAGACAGACTTCCCCTGCCTAAAGCTCCTGGTTACCCCATGAAAGCAGCTCAGGGACGTGGCAAGCGCTTCTCGGAGAAAATAGAGGTTCCGTGCAGGGGGAGTGCGTTTTCAGGGGATTCCTGCAGCGGCCCAGCGCCTTTGGGGAGGTTAGTTCTCGGCGCTTAGCTCTCGGGGGGCCCTCCGACACCCCACTGACTCAACAAGCGTTTGTAGGGGAATCAGTGGATACCTTCCGGGTGATTTTAGAATGTGCAGCAAAATGCCCTCCTGGTTGGCACTGTTTGGCCCTCCACATTGGCAGAGTGGGATGCCCTGCTCTGCGTGTCAGTCTGGTCTGCAGAACCACACATAGAGTGCGACCACGCCAACCTACTGACAGGCGTCCGACATGGGCTCCGGAATGTTCTGCACATGTGGAGTCATCACTTCTCTCACAGAGATTTTCTAAATTCCAAGAAATTCTATTATAAAAGTTTTAAACGCCTGTCCCAGCTTGGTTTCACCAGAATGCTTCAGCCACAGTCAGCAGTTCCAGGTGGAATCTGGTTGCCTTTCTAGATCACACCTTTGTCTGCCGCAGACCCAACGGACGGAGGAGACAATCCTAAAGATCTTCTGAAGCGCTAGTACTCATATGCCAAAAAGTGCACTGTTCACCCCCGAGAAAGGAGATAAAACCCTGTATGTCGAGGCTATTCGTCTGAACTGAGGCGTAAGAGTTCGGTTATCTCCCGGCACAGGGAAAAGCAGGTCTTCGTTCGGTGGCGCAGTCGGGACGGTCCAACCACACAACCCCTGCCTTCTGGTTCCGGCCGCAGCAGCAGGCCCTCGGCAGCTGTCTGTGCATTCTGAGGTCAGGCCAGGACACGTGACCTACCCTGCTCTGCCAACAGTCTACAGCCCAGCGGTCCCATTAGTGGAGGAGCGCACTAATACAATACTGCAGAATTAACACTCTCCCAGCAGGACAAATACACAAGATCCTAAAAGAACGGGGCGCCTGGTGGCTCAGTCGGTGAAGCCTCTGCCTTCGGCTCAGGTCACCATCCCAGCGTCTGTCCCACGTTGGGCTCCCCGCTCCGTGCGGAGCCTGCTTCAACCCTCCCTCTGCCTGCTGCTCCCCCTGCTAGTGTCCCCTCTCTGTCAAATAAATAAATCTTTAAGAAACTGAAAAATAAAGTTCTCCCAGTTGAACTCATATGCTGCAGGTGTCTGGGATCTCGGCCACGGACTCACAGTCCTTTTTGTTTCTGGTTAAACTCCTTGACACGAAACAACGCTCAGAAGGAAAGGACTCCTTCGGACAGAGTGGCAACCTCTGCTGGTGCTGGTGAGCCCAGGGGTCCCGGGCAGATAGGAAGGAGCCCTGCCCGCGCAGCCCCCTCCGCAGAGCAGCACGCACCTGTCTCTCCTACGCCTGATCCGACGCGACCGTCACACAGTCGCCGTCTGGCCCCTCTCGTGGTCGCTGCCACTGTTACCGAGCCAAACACGGGGTGCTGCCTGGAACAGACTTGGCCAACTTCTGCGGCAATTATATTTTCAAAAAGAAAACCGGTCTACTTTCCTCTGTGTCTGAACGTTTCCGAATTGCTCTTCTTTCCCAGAATGACGGCTTTCGAACATGAGCGCAAACCCCACTGAGATTGCATGTGTTCTTGGATCTCACCCAGAAGCGCGCTCCGCGGGAAAACACATGGGGTTAGGTCAAAGTCTTCGTGGGAACCAAGGGTGTGGGTCTGAGGAGGCGCTCCGGCCAGCAGGCCGCCCCGAAGCAGTGGCTGACCTCGCAGCAGGCCTGTGCGTGTGTGGCGCAGATGGACCTCGCGGAGTGAGTCCAGGCCCCAGTCCCCGGCGCTACCATCACTGCGACACCTGATACAGTTCTCAGGGGGGTTTCTGCTACTCCTTCCCCCAGACTGACGGGTGTTTCTTATTAACCTTCAAACCTTCCAAGTAATGGCTACCCGGGAAATTATGACTGGCTCTTTCTCCAGGTAAGAGTTCTGCAAATTTTCACGAGTTTGTGCAAATATTAGCCTCTGTTTCAAGCCTTGTGACTACCTTATGCCCAGACGGCAGGACAGCTCTACCAAGCGGAGCGTGTTACAAAGCTTCCCGTGTTTTCTTCGGTCGTGAGCGTGGGTGCGCGCAATTAGCAGTGGGGCCGGGAGCTGTCGACGGAATCACCCCCAGGGTCTGGAGACGCCCCCTGTCTCAGGAAGGGGGTAGTGGTCAGAGACGATGAGCCGGAGCTGAGGCACCAGGCTTCCTCTGATGAGAGGTAGAGGACATGTGGGGACAGTGTGGACGCTGTCTCCTTCGCAGCGGTCCTCAAAGGTCCCACGCCGCTCCCTGGGACAGGAGAGCAAGCCCACCAGCCAGGTGTGCGCTTCCGTCAGGGCGCAGCTGACCTAGGATGGAACGCTGACGTCCAGCCGAGGAGACTCCGTACCACGACCCTACGGGTGCCGTCACGGCCGGTCCACACATGCACGCGCACACACACACGCACACGCATGTACACACACGCACACGGCTCAGGGACCCTGCATGTAGAGCAGCCCCAGGTCTTATGAAGATAAGCTGGTATCTTACCAAGCCTGATTTTGAAATGAGTTGAGGGAGTTCTTGTTTCTAGAATTTCCCGCCAGGTAGCTAAGATACTGCACGAGGGACAGCCCCGATCCGTAACGGCCCCGCGAAATTACCAACTTCTGCAGCATGCTGGGCTCAAATATGCTACATCGGCTCGACCCGGAACACTCCATCCGAGCAGCCGCGCCGCCCTGGGGGCTGGACGGCAGGTCCTCCAGCAGGAGAAGGGCGACCTTCTCCCCGTCAGCGGCCCCGGCGGAATGGGACATCGGTGCCTGTGTGAGCCGCGGGAGCAGGACCCGGGGACCCGCAGCTCACTCCGCAAAGCGCCGGCCCCTCCAGGCGGCGTCCGTCCGTCCCGTCCGCTGTTTCACGCGAGGAGCTTGTGGTCTGCTCCCACGTTTACTAGTTTCTGTCGCGTCTCCAGCTTTACTTCATCTTTCCGGTGGATGAACTACTTATTAACAGACAAGGCTTACACGTTTATTTCCGCTTGGACGCCCCCACAGAGCGGCCACGACGGCCCGTGGTCTTGGCGTGCGGACCTGGGACACGACATCCCCCGCAGTGGCACAGCCGTCTGCACCCGAATCTGACCTGTTTTCCACCTTCGTGTCCTTCTGTCTGATCCAAAGCCAGTCTGTGGCCATCCAGTGGGGCGGATTCCGGACTCTGCACACCGGTGACCACCCCCACCTGGTGTGTCCGCCGCCCTCCACACCACACGGGCACATCTTCGCCCTGCGCCCTTAATGCAGTGACAGCAAAGGCTGTTTTCCACTGCCCACCGATACTGGTGTTGAGTACTCGCAGAATGTGCTAGAACTTCTCCGGGATCTCCAGAGACATGGTGGTGGCCCCAGCGGCGGCATGGAGGCCCCGATTTTATCTTATTTGATGTTTTCTAAAGATTTTATTTATTTATTTGACACAGAGAGGGAGGGTGCGCACAGAGGGGTGAGGGTCAGAGGGAGAAGCAGGACCCCACTGAGCAGGAAGCCCGATGCGGGGCTCGATCCCAGGACCCTGAGATCACGACCTGAGCTGAAGGCAGACGCTTCACTGACGGAGCCCCCCGGACACCCTATAGGCCCCACATTTTAAAGAGCCTCCGAAGGAAATGATCACAAGAGTTGACAAATTGCAAGACGACTTTTCCTCCTTTGAGAGCTGATTTTTCAGGCCTTCCTCACCTCTGCTGTTTGATACAAAGTGTTTCAAATCCTCCCTTTCTGCTGTAAGCGTTCTCACTCGGACACTACAAAAATGGGCATCTTTCTGATGTACGGATGACAGGCTGTGCAGACGGAAAAGAGGCTCCAGAACTTTCCACTCGGTGACGTTTTGCATGTTCTCAAAGTCACCTGCTCAAGGTGGTCGCTAGAACGTCCCTTCCCCAGGGCCAAGGATGGCCTTTCCCTCCCGTTCAGACGCCACCTTCCCCAGAGGCCCTGAGCGGCCAGCTCTTGTCTCAGCAGACCTGAGTGATGCGGACAAGGCGGCGGCTCCAGGGTCTGTGACCCCGTCCGCGTGTGGACGCCCATGTGTGGACTATGAAGGTGTTTTCAGGGATGATCATTTTAACGACTTCTCAAGAAGCTTGTACTGAGCTCCCCATTAAAAGGCTCCAGTGGGGAACAAAGCAGGCAACCCGCGGCTCCTGGATAAAGGTGGGGGAGGCCTGCTTCTGGAACGATCCGCCCTCTTGCTGGACTCCTGCTTGACGTCCCCGTGAGGTGAGCCGGGCCTCCTACGCCCTCAGGACTTCAGTATCGTGGGTCTGAAGAAGTAGGAAGCGCCTCCGGTGTTACGTGGGTTAGACTTTATTCTTCTCCGAGGCTCCCGACGTGAACCCCCGACATTAAAAAGAAAACAGGAAAACGGGTGTTCTGCAGCGATCTCACTAAGAAGCCACACTTCGTGTTTCATGGTCTAACGTCTTCCGCGGCCGACACGAGCTGAACACAAGCCCTTTTCCCTCTCAGGACACAACGGATCCGAGCCGCCAGGGTCGCGGGGGATCATACAGAAGCTTCCGCGTCCCGGGACCGGTCCCGGCCGGTCTGGGCCTGTGAGAAGAGCAGATTCCGAACGAGGTGCCGGCCGCCTGCGGAGGGTCACCGCCTGCCCCCAGCGTCCCCTCTCAATGACCACATGCACCGTGGGTCTAAGTCATTAAACTCCGGCGGGGAAGGGTTCGCCCCGGAAGCTGGAAGACAGTCACGACAAGGAGGAACTGCCTTTAAAATCGAAGCCCTGAATCCGCCCGTCGCACCAGGCTCGTCTCGTTGCCGGCTTCCCTCGGGAGGCATGTGACGCGCGTCTGATTCCTGATTCCGGCTCGTCAGCCCCAGGCTGCAGACGTCTGCGCCGGGTGGCTGTCGGCAGGGACGGGGCTGGTCCGGTCCCGTCGGACCGGGAGGGCGGCCCTGAGCGAGCGCGGCCTCCGAGCCACACCTGGCCCATGGGGACTGCACCCCTCCAGGGGGCGCCGGCCCCCGCCCGAGCGCTCAGCACCGGGGGCTCCTCGGCGGCCGGCATCCTGCTCCTGCCGGAGACAACAGCCCGCCCCAGGCGGTCTAGACTTCCAGCAGCCGTTGGTGGCACGTGGGGGTGAAGTCTAGCCCTGGGGGAACCGGCAGGAGCCCCCGACAGGGCCCCTGAGACGGCGTCCTCCGAGCTCTCCTCCAGGACGCAGGATTCCCGGTGGATCCAGCCTCCCCGGGGCCCACCGCAGGCGTCGTCAGGATGCCGGGCAGGGACACTGCCAGGAGGGACAGTTCTCCTGTCTTGATGTCGAACGGTTGTTGTAACTACCTCTCAAGAGACACACGAAACCTGGGGTCTTGGGGGACAGATAGAAAGCAGACAGGGTTTCCACACAAATCCAGACCAGAGCTCGGGAATCAGCCTGCACGTTCCGTCTGGGGTGTGGGACAACTTAGAATATGACCGGGGTGTGCACGGGTCAGAACAGACTTACCCCTCGGCTCCCGGAACCCCGCGTCCTCGGCCTCACCAACGTCCATTGCTGTGGATAAGGCGGAGCCGATATCAGCGTTGCTTCCAGAACATTCTCTCTGGACGTGTTCTCAGGCTGTTTCCTGGCGTCTCTGGAAGGACCCTGCATCAGCGCACGCCAGCCGGACGAGGGGCAGCGCTCAGGGCTCGGTCCCCAGGTCCTCCTCCCTCCCTCGCGGTCCTGCCCGCCCTCCCCGCGACGGAGGAACCAGGGCAGCCACGCTGATGGCCCAGGAGATGCCGCCTCCAGGCCACTGTCTGTCTCTGGATGACTCGGGGATCCCAGGTGAGCGAGGGTGCGGGCACTGGGGGTGGCATTCGGCAGTGGCTCGCTCCTGCCTGCCCCACATTCTCACTCGGGTCCGGCCTCGTGGTTCTGAGCATTGCCCGACCCTGTCTGGACTCTGCCAAGCCCTTCACGAAAAGGAGTCTTGCCTCCTTCCAGCGTCGGGCCTCTCGGCAGGGGCGCCCTCTCCTCGGAGGCTGGAGGGAGAGGGCGAGGCCACCTCCCACCTGTGCACTCCCTCCTCACTCACCCCTGCACACAACCAAGCCCACAGAGGCTGAGGCCAGCCCAGGGTCACTCAACCCCCTGCCTGGAGGCAGTGCCGGGGCTGGACAGAACGCAGGCTCCTCACTCCACCGACGGCGGACTAGCCAGCGGGCTGGTCCCACTGATTGCGAGGACTCACAAGAGAAAAGTCTTTTTTATGTCACGGACGGTGAATGTCAGCCGAAGGCTCTTGTTAGTCCAAAGAGCTGGGAGCTTCCAGAACGGGTTGGGTGAATTACTGCTACTGGGGTGACCTATTAAACCCTCAGGGGCCCTCTCAATGCTCCTTCCCAAAGCACCATTCTTGCTACATCCAAAACCAAATTCTTGCACCGGACTGACGCCGGCCACGTCCCGAGTGGCAGAGCTGACGTCTGGGCTCAAGCAGGAGCAGAGAACTGTGCTCCGGTCCGGCTCGGCCCTTGGCCACCTGCCGCCGCCAACACCGCGCGTCTGCCCGGAATCTCGGCGTTACGGCCCCGGGCACGAGTGATTAACAAGGAGACTGTCGCCAGAAGATCCGTGCCAGTGACTCAAAAACCAGAAGGAAAACTGTCTGAGCAATGAGCAAACAGGCAAAGGGGAAGTAAGACGACGATGACTCATCTTGGTCCACGTCCCAGGGCTCAGCTGAATGGAAGCGAGCACAGTCGGACCGGGGATACGGAGCAGTGCCAGGACGCTAACGGAACGCATCACTCAAGAAAATGACTTTTGACCGGGAGGCTGGCTTCAAGCAGAGCACGCTGTGCCAGCAGGGGACGGGGCCGCTGACGAGAGGCACAGCCCGTGGGGTCACCGGACGGAGCGCAGGGCCCCCGTGGAGGGCTGTGCGATGGCGGAGTGCACACTCACAGCCCGTCGGAGCTGGCAGGTGCGCCTGGAAGTTCTCAGACCAGGAGTGCCCAGGAGGGGAGCACCCTTCAGGGCGTGGGTGACCGGCTCACACTTGCCAAGGGTCTGCCAACATGATGGCTGGGAGATACCAAACTCCTGCAGCCTCGTCTAGAAACTAACGCATTGGGGGAAGGAGCCCAGCACCCACGCGGCATGAGCCCAGGCAGCACAGGCAGGCATCCTGAGAGCCCAAGGGCGGGGCCGCCCCCCGAGCCTGGAGGACAGACCCCTGCTCGCGGGGGGTCTCCCCATCACTACCGCTCCCTGCTCTCAGCGGCCACCAAAGGGAGTGGGTTGCAGGCGATGACTTGTCTGGGGGACAGAAATCCCCGAGAACAGGAGGAAATCACAGCATCCCAGAAAACCGCACCAAGGCACAAACATCTGGAATGTTCCTAGACGGTTCCGAATTGCAGAGACACGTCCCTAGAGCCCAAAGTTAAGGATGTCTGATCTCAACGGGTCACATCAAAAAAAAATTGAATCCAGAGTTCATTACTGACTATTACTTCTTGGGGCTGAATTTATCTCCGTGTCTGTGAAAGACATCAGACTCAGAGAATCCACCAGGCTACAGGCCATGGCAGAGTCTGACGGTCACAAGTCTCTGGGTGGCTCGGGACCACAGCACGGACTGCAGGCCCTCCTCTGATGGGAGCTGCTGAAGGTTTGTGGCAAAATTCAGGATACTAGGCTACACGCGGGCAAAGGAAATGTGTGTCTTGTGCAAAGAAAATATTTCAAATCAGGAAGTCTGGGTTTCAGTGTAAATTCTGCTTCTTCCAGCTTTTTATGATTTTGGACAAGTAAGTGTCCCTGCCTCATTTACTAAATAGTGTGTGTTAGTGTATTAAAAAAATTAAAATTACTATAGTAAACATATGCAAAAATATATTCTGGATTTACTAACAAAGGAATTCACTGAAAAAACAAATCAGCCGGGAAAGTCTGTCAGTAAGAGAAGTGCAAGTTGACTGGAAATAAGTGCTCGTACGCAGTTACCTCTTCCCACCTGGGTCTCTCCCTGGGGCCCGGCACACTCCTCCAGCCACAAGTCCCAGGAGAGCCACCTGAGAAGCACGGGCTGGTCGCGGTCAGGCCCCTCTTCCTGTCCTGTGTGGCTGGTTTCCCTCGGACAGTGACGTCCCTTCTCTGCAGGTGCAGAAACGGGGTCCGTGGACTTCACAGCCTCCCCGATGGGGCTGTGAGTTTCTTGCATCTCTGTGTCTCGTCTCTGGGTACAGGGTGCCTCTTCCCGTGGAAGGACCTGCGTGGTCTGGAGACGGAGAGTCACCTTCCGCCAATGCGTCTAGTCCGGGTGGGCTGGGGTCCTTCCTGGGCTCCGCCACGGGTTCGCCCTTCAGAGCTGCCTGCCGGTCATTCTGGGCCTCCTGCGCCAGGCCTCATGCTCGCGGGTGTCCTGGGCCCTCGGAGGACATGCTCTCCTGTGAGGACCACAGGCGTGGCAGCCGCAGAAACCGCCTGGCACGTGGCTCACGGACTGTCTTCCAGATGCCGGCCTCTCTGCCCGCTCTGGGGCGACACGAGGCTCTGCCGTGATCGGGGCAAGGAAGGACGGGTAACGCGTCCCTGAAGCATCCCCGTGGAAGCGACGCGCCCCCAGCTCGGAGTCGCTGCTGTCTCCTTGAAAAGCACCTTTGCCTCGACCCACAGCGCGGCTCGGGGAGCGGCTCCTTGCCTCTGAATTCCACCGTCCTTGGAGATCAGTCTCGTTTGCGCTTTTGTCGTGGAGCGATGCCGCCAGAGACGGGTTCACCGATGAGACCTTCCCATCTTGCTTACTTCGGGCGTCCCGAGGGTCACGACGCTAGTATTGGTGAGGCAGTTGCCCCCCGGAAGGAAGTTCCGGAAATGCCGTGCAGGTGTGAGGAGGAGGTGCTTGTGACGGGATGAGCGGAGGCCACGTACCGCGCCACGCGGCGGGAGCCCTGCACTCTGCCCATTCGACGCCCGCTCGACGCCTTTGCTCTGGGCTGGGCTCCCTCCGAGGGACACAGCTGGGGGTCGGCCTGGTCTCTGCCCCAAACGAGGCTCCCTGCCAAGGCTCCGGGGCCCCGGGGGACAGCTGCCGGGGGCATTTTCAGTACAGGCAGTCCCCGTCCCATCAGTAAGAGGACCAGAGGGTCGTGCCGTCTGGTCCCCGTCGCCTTCTGCCTGCCTCCACGACATCTCTGCCCCTCCACCAGCAGAAAGTGACGACACCGGGGACAACGCTTTTCTGTCCGTTTCTCGTATCCCATCTGCAAAAACGGAAACAAAAGGTCCCCCCGAACTCCAGAACTTACAAAGACACACATAATCCCTCTCACTACTTAATCGTGCCCTTCATCGTCTAGAAAAGGCAATGGGCACAGAAATAGAAACCCAAACCGTGAGTGCAGCTGGGAAGCAGGCGCGTCCGTCCGTCCGTCCGGCGTCCCGAGAACGTCACCCAAGTCAAACAGACGCGATTTAGCGGCGGAGGGTTCAGATGCGAAATGAAATGAAATTCATGCTTTTAAATCAAAATAGGCTGGAGAGTGGAGGCGACGGGGAAGCCAGAGAGCATTCAAAAGAGCAACAGAATATTAAAAGTAGGGACGGCAGGGCAGGGCGTCTGGCTGGGGACGGAGGCGCCACCGCGGGAGGGAGGAGGAAGGCCAGCTGGGAGAACGTGTATTGCTCATTCTTTCCGCAGAACGCGTGCTCAGCCTCGTTCGAATCCACATTATGAGGCTTTCGTTGGGGATTTGAACATGACAGATTTATCTGAACTACAGCTAAAGTAATAATAGTGAACGCTACAGAATCCGGGGAAAGTAAAAAGCATTCTGGGAGGGACTTTGCCCTCCGGAGCACGAAACCGTAGCCTAAGTCTGCAGCAGCGGCAAAAGCACGGGGCCGACACGGCCAGTGCTGGGCCGACGGGGCAGGCCTGAGGCCCGAGAGACCCCGCACACCCCTCTGCAGACGCGGTAGCCGAGTCCACGAGCCAGGAGCCAGCCTCCTCCGGTGAGGCGAGGCCAGTCCCCCACCAGCAGACACCAGATACCGAAACGCCTCTGGACGGTCTGGTGATGAACGCAACACACACCAGCCCACACTTTGCGTGAAATATGGGGGAAACAGGAGCAGAGACTCCACTGTTTGCAGATGAGGGAAGGAGGAAGTCTGAGAGCAATGGCAGAACAGAAGGACAAATATTTGGCCACATAAAAAATTCTACAAGCTTATAAACAACACCGAAAGGCCAGTGACAAGCTGGGAAATATTTGGAACCAAAGCAACAGTGTGTATGTGTGTGTGAGTGTGTGTGTGTGTCGGCGCTCAGAGGAAAAAGTCCTCCACGGAACGATCGACAGTCTGCACACGAGGAAATGAAAAAATCCAACAGGTGGACTTTTTAAAGCGGTCTCACTGGCGATCACGGACAGAAAATTATGTAGAGGAGACACTTCTCTTTAGCCGCGATGCTGAACACGAGACTATCCCGTGTGTTCTGGACTGAAGCGCGCGGACCCGCTGCGGGCACACGGGGCGCCTTCCACACGTGCTCTGGGGGGCACCTGGGCATCTCTGCCAAAACCCTTTATCTAGAAACGATGGACTGCGCTTTCAGCCCGGGGGGAAACACTCAGATATTTGCGTGTAAGGATGCCATCGCAGCATTATTCAGGTGCGAACTGTTGAGAAAATCCCGCAGTACTGGGCAGCATTTGGGCACGGAGGACCCAGCAGACGTTCCGGGTGAGACAACGCACGCGCGATGACACGCGATGGCGAGCGAAGACGCGCAGATGGTAATATTCTGATTTTCTTAAGGACGCAAAACTCTGCGTTCGGATTTACAGCAGATTCAGGAAGGAGGAGAACCTGCCCCGGCGTGGCACGTCCAGCCGTCCCGCGAGCTGGCCCTTCCCCCCAGGGGAGAACGAATATCGGTGAAGAAAAGGACTTCAAATGTCTGCCATCGGCGTATACGAACACTAACTGTATATAAGGAAAGACCCAAACACGTGAGGAAGCAGAATCACTTTGAACATCATTGAGGAGAAGGGGGCGCGGCCCCAGCAGAGGGAGGGCAGGTGCCGTTCCCAGCCCCCCATGCTGAGTGTGCAGGGGGTGGGGGCACACACGGGTGGGGACAGCCTCAGCTCCTGCCTCCGAGCAGGGCTCCGGGTTGTGACTGATCCTCACGGATCACGTGTGAAACCGCTTCCTTCCCGGCACACAGCTGGGGGGGGGGGGTGGCCCCTGGGCTGGAGGCTCAGAGCTCACACCCCACGGGGTGGGTCCGTGCAGGGACGCAGGGGGAGGGCCGGTCCTGTCCCTCCCATGCGCAGTGGCGCTCCGCGCTCACAGGGGTGCCAGACCAGAGCTCCCACGTCCCTGGAGCTCCTCTAGTCCCATCCTTGGGTCTTGCCGAGGAGGGAACAGGGAGAGAGTCTACTTGGGGTTGGAGGGCAGAAGCCATGGAGGTGGCGGGAAGGGACAGGCCACTTCTACAGGCACAGCCTGGCCCCCACCCCCGTCCCCTGGGCACAGCTGGAGTGCGGAACCCCGTGGACGTGTCCTTTCCTCTGCTGGGCGTGGGCGGCCCCAGACAGAGTCCACTTCCGGCCCCCTGCAAAGCCCAGTGGCTCGTGGCCCTTATATGGGAGCCCCAACAGGTGCTGGACGGGTGCCCCTGACTCTGCTTTCCTCCTTCTGAGCTGCACGGTGCATGTATGCGGGGAGAGCGCCCGTCCGCAGCCCCAAAGATACGGAGGGGACGCTGGGGAGAGGACACGCTCTTTTGTCCTTCTCCTCTTCTGCTTTGGGACCGTGGATGGCACCCAGCACCCCGCTGCAGAGACACACACCACTCCCTGCTTAAATGTGGGACAGCAGAAAACCCAAGAAAATTCCCACCGGGAAGGTGTCCAGGGGCGCCTGCAGAATGTGCCCCTGCGTCGCCTGTGTGGTTGTCCGGGCCAGAGCCGACCGGTCTCTGTAAGGCCCATGTGGGTTTTGTCGCATGGACGCTGCGGGCCGCGGACTGCCCCATCTCACGGCGTCCTGAGGCCTCGGCCCTTCCGGCAAACCTGGAAGTTCTGTCCCAGAGCCTGCGCCGGTGGGTCTGACCCAGAATCAGCGAGCCCAGTAGGGAAGCCATCTGGGACTTCTTAATTTTTGAAATAAAATTATAAAAGAATTTTTTAAAAATCTTAAAGAATTCAAAGGCAAAAGGCTTTCTCTTCTAATAAAGTCAAAATAAAACCATTTCGAGTCGCTGTAATCCAGAAGCCCTCAGGCAAGGCGACAGGTGGTTCCAGATCTCGGGCACCCGGGCGGGTGGGCTGGGCAGGCAGAACCCGGGCCTCGCTCCTTCGCTGCCAAACACGCCAGGGCTGAGCCCAGGAGCGCGCGTGCAGCCTCCTCCCGACGGAAACAGCAGCCGTACAAAGAATTACTGGAAAACCGTGGTAAGACCAGGAGCCTTGAAAAGCAGGACTTTCTGAAGTAGCAAAAGATCTAAACGGTAGACCTTATAAAATAAAACTTTTATTACCTGAAAAGATAACGGTCTTAGTAAAACCCTGGGAGTGAGCCGGAGGAGCTCTCCGGGTCCCGTTCTCCCCAGCAGAGCACGGTTGTGAGCTCACAGATCCACACGGAGCAAGAGCTCCCACACCCCGTGCGCCCCCGCCGTGCCCGTACCGGCGTCGCTGGCCGCTGAAGACGGGCTCCGGCAGCGACAGCACCGCCAGTCGGCACCGTAAATGCAAAACCCAGGCTCCGGCGGAAAGATTTGAAAATCGAAAGCAGCGGAGTTAAGCTCTGGACGGCGAAGGCGCCCGTGGCACGTTTTGTCTCTGCGGCTCCGGCGGCCGGCTCTCCGCACACTCCCCACCCGGGGCACCAGCGACGTCCCGCCGGGAGACACGGCTGGGGCCAAGGCACGCTCGGGCCAGGCGCCTTCCACCAGGATGCGGGAACACCCGTGGCTCCCTGTCCCGATGTCCCCGCCCCGCCAGGACTGGGTGAGGACTGGACGTCCCGTCCGCTGGGGACAAGGAGCAGGAACAGCCAAACTTCACAGCAATGAATGCAGCCTGGCTTGGGTGAACCTACTGCCTAACTTCTCTATTTGGGTGTCCATTCAAACATCAGAGGACATTAGAAGTTCTCTCCTTTCTCATGACAAAAACTTTGCCCTCCCCGTGTGCCCCAGCCCTGTGCCCCCAGGCCTCGGTGACCTCCAGGCCTCCCTGCCCCCAGACTCTCCCCAGATAGTCGCATCCTCCCTGCCCCAGGAGGGGCTGAGTCCCCTTCCAGCATGTCTCACCGCCCCCCAAGGTGGGAGTCCGTCATCCCGCACGCCCAGCACAGACAGAGCAGACGCCCAGCGACAGCTGAGGTTGGCTTCTCGATGGTGGGAAACGTCCCTCCCATCTGAGCCGACTCAGTTGTGTTCAGAGGCGCACGAGTTTAGATCGGAAAAGCCCCTAGAAATTGTGACCTGCATCTCGGCTGGGCAGGTGCGGCCCAGACACGGAGGAGGCACGTTCAGAGGCATCAAAGGTTATCTGGATTGTTGAGTTGGCTTCTGGGGGTGAGGGCTTTGTTCAATGACACCAAACTTGTCGGGAGAGTGAAAAGCATTAAAACACCATCCCCTAAGCCACTGTGGGGACGGCCCAGCGGCGTGGAGCCAGTGCCCTCGCCAAGAGGGCGGCGACGCGTGTGCCGTGCTCTCCCCGGAACACAACGGATTTCTCGACTTCTAGGGATCGTGGGAGTTATTTTCTACCACAACTTTTGTAGTATGCCATTTATTTCTACCAAATTCATGGCATAGCATGAACACATACAAAATGTGAAAGACATTTATATTCTCTACGGAACATAGTGCCAACAAATATACAGACGCTAATAAAATTTGGATGATTAAAAACATTAGAAGTGATTTCCATCCTAACTGAGAAAGCTGGCATATTTGCTCTCACGTCAGGGTTGCCGTTATACATCCGAGGTACAGACGAGGAAAAACACTTCTGGGGTAATAGCAAAAGCCGCAAAATACAGGAATGTCATAATAAGCTGGTATTAAAACTTTATTTTTTTTTTTTGTAATTTGGAGTGGAGAACCATTTGAAGGTCTAGGAAAAATAACTCAGTACATTTTTTAAAAGGGTTTATTTATTTATTTGAGAGACAGCACAAGCAGGGGGTGCAGCAGAGGCAGAGGGAGAAGCAAGCTCCTTGCTGAGCAGGAAGCCCGACATGGCGCTTGACCCCAGGACCCTGGGATCATGACCTGAGCCCAAGGCAGACGCTTACCTGACTGAGCCACCCAAGCGTCCCTGATTGTTGACTTCTTTTATTCATTAAAAAAAAAAAAGAAAAAATCACTTGCAGAAGACAGAATTAAATCATATACACATACTTAACTTGGAAAAACAAAAGATAAAGCAATTTGATAAGTTTTACTCTAAATTTGCATGTTCTCCAAAGTTTCATGTTTATGTTACACGTAATCAGTTCCTGGCAACTACTGAATTGCTCTTTGTGGGTTAAAAGCACTAAAATCGTGTTTGTCTAGAAAGCACTCGGCCCTTGTCCGCGGGCCTGACAGCCGGCATCCCTCCCCACGGCCCACACGCTTACGTCCTGGCAAGCCCATCACACCGTCACCTCTGACCTTTGAAAATGACTCCCTCCGCTTGGTTCCGTCTGTCTTAGGGACTACATGACTCACGAGATCCTTGCACAACCTTAAGAGCACAGAGGGCACACCAGGTGTTAGAAGTCGGTTAGGAAAGGCTGGAGTGTCCTGTGCATCCTTCCTAGCGAAGGCTGGGCGAGCGTGGACACTCGGGCGCGCACAGGCTCCCTCCACCACCCAGACATGGCTGCTGCCACACCTGAGAAACAGCTGCATGTGACAGCATGTCCGAGAAAAAACCCCAAAACACCTAAAGCTAAGCCCACCCCATGCCTCTGGGATGCTTATTAAAAGTGCTGATAGCCAAGAGAGGCGACGGATTTGCAAGATTCTGGGCTCCCTTCCCTGGGTGACCACAGATGATCGGTCAGGCTCCTCTCACCCAGGAAGCACCATGCAAAGTGAGGAAGGAATATGTTCGAGAAGAAATGTGCGATTTGCTGCTTCTCATCTTTTTCTACAGCATTTTGCTTTTGTAAATGTATGGGTTCTATCACCAGTGACACGGCGCAGGGTGAAAGGCAATCAACACGTTAGTTCTATTGATAGCACACAGAGTGACGGGGACACTGCAATTAAGGGCCAAGAAAAATTTACATCTTAAACCCTATTTTATGGCCAGGTTTTAGAGCTATGCCATGAAATACGGTCTGTGCGCGCCACATGCCTGGGCGTTTGGTGGCAATCACACACACCTCCAGCATGTGACACGGGCTGTGTCCTGCAGTGCCCCAGGCTGCTCATCTCCATATCTGGGCGTGATCCATCTTATTTTATACTCTTCTGATGGAGAGTTTAAGTGAGACGGGAGCTCTGCGGCCATG
This sequence comes from Mustela nivalis, assembly GCF_964662115.1. Taxonomy (NCBI): domain Eukaryota; kingdom Metazoa; phylum Chordata; class Mammalia; order Carnivora; family Mustelidae; genus Mustela; species Mustela nivalis. Next base: position 2,572,201 of record NC_139024.1, on the reverse strand, counting down.
CCAAGTTTTCAGTAAATAAATTCTTGGAGGAGCTGTGAACGCAGAAATTGTTCCGGTCGGAGCAGATCGCAGACAATCTATGGGAAACGTGACATTAGCGCAGAAACCTGGAAGCACGGCGGGGGACTTGGGGCTGAGGTGAACCCCAGTGAGTCCACACACACTGGATCTGGGGCTATTTTAGGACCATCAGAGGGGGCGGCTCGGAGCGCGCGGCAGATCTCTACTACGGCAACTGCCAGGGAAGAACCTGCCGGCTTCAGAGCGCCTCGTGCAGGCTCAGTGACCTATGTCAGCAGCCACGCAGGGCTGGGAGCCGGGGCTCCCCAAGAGCGCCGTGAGGAGTGCACTTTTCTGTCCCCCGGAACATCCTGACACAGACCAAGTGCACAGAGCGCCGGCGGCAGGAGGAAGGCGGTGAGCACTGGGGCCTGGACACCAAGAACCGCCCCCCCCCCCGCCCCCGAGGTCATTCACTTCGGCTTCTTAGGACATTGTCCTTGGGACGGTGAGGTGCTGAGCAGGGGTCAGCTCTCTGGGTGGACCTGCTACCGGTCTGCGTCCCGTCCAGCTGTCCATCTGAGCACAGAGCCTGATGCTGACATTTATTTATAACTGTGCACAACTGCCCAGGCTGATTTTCTAACGTTGGGAGAAGCAGTGATGCGATCAAAAGGTTCTTTCAATGAAGCCTATGGACTACTCTACAGAACTACCACGGTTTATTCTGAAGCAATGCCAGATTTAATGTAAATCTGATTCCCTTAGCACCACCGTGAACAGAAACCCTTTCCCCACGACTCGGTAGGGTGAGGAGGGCCTCCCAGCCTGGACTACATTTCCCAGCATCCCTTGTGGCAGGGTACAGTCATGTGACTGGGTCTGGCCAATGGAAGGAGAGCAGTGGTGTGACTTTAAGTGGCTGCTGCCCCATTGTTCCATCTCTCCTCCAGCGCGGGGAGTGCAGGGGTTTCCAGGCCTTGGGGCTGGTGCGACCCCGCGCCCAGCTCACTGTGGGGAAACATCTGGCCTCTGGCCAGGAACAGTAACCCTGGACAGGTACTGAAGGAAGAAAAGCATTTTTCTCCCACCAGCTCCCTGCACTGAAGCGCCAACAAGGTCTGGAGCCCCGTCCCCATCTCTCTGTGCCGGAGAGGCGCGGGGTAAGCCTGACTCCGCAGCCTATACACCACCCCAGGGCGGCCAGAGGCCATGGAGAAGCAGTGGACACAAGGTGGACGATCGTATCTGCTTTCGCAAGGGAAATGCGTCCCCGAAGTCCCGAGTGTGTCACTGCGCAGCTCACATAACTTCCCTCGGCTGTGCACAGTGGGACGGCCCCGCCCCAGCTGGTCCCTGCGCGGACACGGCCCGGCCCTCATTCTGCCGGCTCAGGGAAGGGGACCCTCCACATGTCACTGTCGCAACAAAGTCGATTATCCCTGTGATTCCTGAAGGTCGGACACAGTCCTACGACGTCTTCCTTGGAAGGAACGAGATGAAGAAACCAAATCATCGTAAGGAAATGTAACATGTGAGACGGAGGCCCTGAATTTCTGAACAAATAAATCTTAAGATGCCAAGACCAGAGGTTTAGGCGCACGGGAATTTTCAATCCTGTGACCGTCTCCTGCCTTGAATGGTGGTGTCGTGTCGGCACTATCTCACAGACCCTGCCATGCTGGGAAGAGCCCACTCCGAGCTGCGTGGGTGTCCCCAGGAGGGCGAGGGAGCACCCTCTGCCTGCTGACTCTCCGCTCGTTCACGGCGGTTAGAGAATGTGAGTCCCACAAACTAAATCTGAACTTCTAAGGAAACAGGAGGTTCTTTGCTGGTGCTCCCCAACTGAAACCCCAAGTCGAGATCTGGAGTATCCGGGTGCCACCACGGGAAAAGGCAGAACCAGCATCAGACTGCTCTGGGGGTGAGGTTGGAAGAGAGGGACACAGACCTCCCACACTCAGACGGGGAGGGGCCCAATCAAATCTGCTTACGGAAACAGCACGGGTGTGGGGGTCCACATGTGTGCATCACCTTCCCGGCCACCACTCGGGGCCCTGGGACCGAGGTCTGGGGACATTTTCACTCTGGAGAAGGCCTAGTCTTCGGCTCGGACCGTCTGAGCCGCTGTCCTTCACCTCTACCATTTACCGGCCGCGGACGCTCGAGCAAGCGGGCTGACCGCCCCCGAACCCCCTCCTCGCCAGGACCATGTCGACGATGATATTCACAGGGACATAGTTTTGAGGATTAGGTTAAAAAAAAAAAAAAAGTTTTAAAGAACTACTCAAAGTGCCGTTTATACGGCCTGCCCCATGGTAGCGGCTCAGGAAGTGAAGGCAGGAAGAGCCGGTGACTCGGGGCTGGGCGGAGGGAGCGCACCGGCTGCAGGCGCGAGGCTGTCCGTCAGGCGCGAGGCTGTCCGTCCGGCGCGAGGCTGTCCGTCAGGCGCGAGGGTGTCCGTCCGGCGCGAGGGTGTCCGCCAGGCGCGAGGGTATCAGGAGCTCCTCGTGCCTGGAGCCCGGGCCTCCCCTCGCCGGCCCCTCTGCTGAGGCGGGGAGACCCAGACCCCGCACGCGCTGAGACGCTCTGCTCCAGGGCGGTTCTGGGGGTCTCCCTCCTCTGCCTGGCCAGGCTGCTGCGCTCAGTGTGCGCGTGCTTTCCCCGCGGGGTTCTGGCTCTCTGCATGCCCATGATTCACATTCCTACAGAAAAACAGCCACTGGCAGCCTGGATCCGGAGCTCTCCATCCCCACCACCGCGGACTCTGCTGCCGGGGTGATCGACCGGAGCCTGGGCTGTCCTCCACAGCCCTGGTGATGGCCCCAGCCCCGGGAGGGCAGGAGAGGCACCGCACCATGATAAAAATGGGTGCTGCACGTTCAGCCCTGGGCCAGTAAACGTGTTTGGTTCCCCGTCAACGTGACTGCTGGGGACCATCTTCAGAATGGTGGGGTGACTGCTGGCGCTCCCGGGAAGGGAGTACCGTGGCTTTCTCAGGCCTGTTTCCAAGCTGGGAGGGGGAGGCGTGGGTGGCCAGGGAGTGGGCCCTCTGCGGAACACGAAGAAGAAAGCTCTAAGCCTTTGATGAATCATAGCCGAAATTAGTAACCTACATCCCAGGGTCTTGAGTCGTCACCACTCTTTCAGAAGCGAGGCACTTAAAACAAAAACAAAAACAAAAACCAGCACAGGCTTTCTGGAAACAGATGGTCAGCATGCAGTGAGAACCCTGGCCCCAGGGCCAGTTGCCTCCCGCTGCCGGCAGGAGACCCTCACGTCTAACAGCCGGGGTGCACAGAAATCAGCCGGGCAGGTCACAGGAAGTGCAATGCATCCCAGGCCCTCTGCGGCCCTTCTGCAAGCCCGCGCTGCTTCTCACACGGAGAAGGGAGGAGGAGGGGTGGCCGGTGCCTGTGGACCCACGAGCCAGCTCTGCGCTTTGGGAGCACGTGTTCTTAATTATGACCAGTACCGACTGACACTGGAATCGAAGATGCGGCCACCTGACTCACAGGCCAGGGACCCAGCCTCTGGGTGCACAGTCTGCCTCGCACAGACGCGGCGCCTTCACACTCGAAATCAGCTGGACTGACTCAAGTTTGATGGGAAACGCTGTGTGAGCGACGCCGGTCTGTCCTCAGTGTTTTGTTTTATCCTTTATTTTTAATGTCTGTACTGTAAGCGCCTGAAGGTGCAGGAAGGGCCGGAAACTGGCGGCGGCGCTTGGACCCTGGCTTCAGCGGAAAGGGAGCAACGAGCAGCGCCGTGCGCGAGGGACCCGTCGCTCTGCCGCAGCATCTCTTCATGGGGGCTGAGCACGTGACGGCGGTCTCAGAAGGGCCACCCGGTGTCTACACCCACGCGAGCCGCACGGGGGGAAACATTTTCAGAATGTCCAACTCCCTTACTTTGTGCACAGTGTACACTCCACCCTGCTAACGCGGAGAGAATGCTGTGCATCCTGCCGTCTACCCGAGCGATGAGATCAGAGACCCGCACACAAGGCAGCCCAGGCCCGGGGCATGCAGCGTGGGACGCAGGACAATGAGAGCCGCAGAGGTCAGGGGAGGCGCGGGGCCGCCTGGAGGAGGCACGGTTCCAGGACGCCGCGGGGCCGCTTGGGGAATCCAAAGATCGCGGCGCGGAGAGGGCGTCTAAGGTGGGGCCAGGCGGCTCGGGCCTCAGCCACGGGCTGGAGGTGGCCGGCGTCCTTCGGACAGTAGAGACCAAGTCTTCCTGATTGGAGCAGGCTTCTTTCCTTGGCTGTTGTTGTGTTTGTTTTTACTCTGTATACCACTCGGTCAGAGTGGGACGGCAGATCAGAAGAGCATGTTTCTAGCTTCCGTGTCAGTGGGCTCGGAGGGACAGGGGCCTCCCAGCCACTGGCAGGAATGAGAGCCATTAGAGTATCCGGCAGAAAAAACCCACCCATCTAAGATCGGTTTACAGACCCCTGGGTGTGACCTCAAACTCGCTCAGATTTGGGAAAGAGAAGACCCTGTTCCAGGGCACAGAGCACCTAAGACCGGCCGCCTGGATCTTGAATCCGTGGAGGCAGGGAAGGAAAGCCAAAGTCGGGAGCTTGGCAGAGACAACAGCCATGACTTCCTTGTCCGCTGAGCCCCAAAGGCCGATCGAGTGACGTCAAGACGCGCAGCGAAGCTGCTCTGGAAATGGGGTCACGGCACATGTCACATGTAAGAGGTTAGCATGAGGTCATGCTGTAGCAGGCCAGCCCTGGGCCAACGCCCGGCATCCTCGTAGGAAGGCCACGTGAAGACAGCACACGGGGGACGGTGCCCCGTGAGGACGGGGCGGAGGTGGGGGGAACGGGCTCAGGAGTGGCCGGAGCCCCCGGCAGCTGGAGGAGGCGGGGAAGGACCATCCCCCAGGGGCTCTGAGGAGACCACAGCCTTGTGGACACTGTGACGTGGGACTTCCAGCCCCCCACGCGGGAGGGTGCAGCTCTCGGGTCTCATAAGCCCTGGGCCTGCGGCCACTGGCTATGGCGGCAGCAGGCCACTAACCCAGCGTGACACAGACACTGGCCGTCACTGACCGTCACCGGCACTAGCACCCACAGGGACCCATCGAGACCACTTCTGGGTCCGTCTACGTCCTACGCACAATTAGTGCCACAAAGCACAGTAACAACCTCCAAACACAGAGTAAGCTGAACCCAAAGGACCGATGAGTCTTTGGTACCTGCAAGGGACAGACGGCATCCGTGACCCGGAAATGGCTCTGAGCCCAGACAGCGAAGAGGAAACCACGTGAGATTTGTTTAATGAACCAACATGACCCTAGCCCCTCTCCTGGCACGCAGCCAGGACGCGGGGAGGGCGGGGAAGTCTGCCGAGATCCTGCAGGGTGGAAGAGATGGGGGCGGCTGGCGGGGAAGCGGCCATCCCCGTCAGCAGAGAGGGAGCTGCTCCCAAAGACAGAGGGCCGCCCGCTGCGCGGGGCAGGTGCAGGCGCGGGGCAGGTGCAGGCGCGGGGCAGGTGCAGGCGCGGGGAGCCGGCAGGATGGCCGGTCAGCAGCCGCACTTGGAAGAGCCGGGTGTGGTCGCCCGTGAAGACCAGACCCCTGGGGAGAAGGAGGGGGTTGGCACGTGGGCCGTGCCCCACTCGCGGTAACGGCGGATCCGACGCGGCCGCGCGGCCCCCAGCCCCATGAATGAGGCTGTGCTTCGCTCTTACCTGCAGGAAAACGAGGGAACTTACTGAGGAGCTAGATCCGAAGCCAGGACCCAGCGTCCATGTTTCTGAACACGCCCCTCTAATGCCTGATACAAGAGGGGAACTCGCGGCAGTGTCTGTCCCTCCGTCAGATCTGGAGCGGAGAAAAGCACCGAAGGGGAAGGGGGGAGGGGAAGGGGGGAGGGGGAAGGAGGGGACGCACCCTCGCACCTGCCTTCAAGGGAAGGAGGCATTCCCACTTGGCCGCCTGGGGAGCCCCGCACCTGCTCCCTGGGCCTGCCTTCTACAGCAACTGCCCCTGGACACGGCCTTCCTCGTCCACAGCATCGGTTTGTTGAGAGGGCGACGGCACCAGCACCGCACCTGACGACAGCCCTTTATTCATGAATACGAGCCGGCATCCAAGGGCCATTGCGCATCGGAGAACAGAAGCAGCGCCTGCGCGACTGCTGGAGGGAAAGTATTCTGAGCCTCCACGTCGGCATCTGGCTGCTGTATTCTTCACACAAGGAGGCAAAACGGAGACATTTTAGGCATTCAGAATCGGAGCTGATGGCCCGTACAGGCCGTATGACAAAGTCCCGGAGCGGAAGGGCAGTCAGACGAGAGCGCAGAGCTACGGAGCGCGGCCCGAGACAGAGGAATGGACAGGGGCTCGGAGGGGAAGGCAGGGGCCTCCTCATGTCCCTGAATAACTGATGGCTTCATTTTAATTCTGATCACATCCCCAATTATATATTTTGGATCCTGATAAGGAATTCTATGCATTTGGAAGTGAAGTCCTTTAAATACGGCTCTGTTACTGCAAAACGAGGAGGAGAGAACAAGAGGGCCGACCGGTCCGAACAGATCGGAACGGAAAGCAAAGTACACCTGAGGATACGTGGGAACAGCACGGGGCAGAGAGTCGCTCTGAAGCCTGCGGGTGAGGAGCTGTTCCAGAGAAGAGGCTGCGGCAGCACAATAGTCGTCCGCAGCCCCGGGGATGAAGCGTGAAGCGTGCGGTTACCGTGCGCGCCGCACCGCCACAGGCGTCTCCGGTCCCAGAGAGACGCCGCGCGTCGCACTCAGGGACGGGAGCAGACGGAGACGCCACGGGGGATGGTCCATCAATCTGGCCGCATCAGAATTTGAAGCTTAACTGTGTCAAACACTCCACGAGGCCCTGGGGGGCTCAATTGGTTTAAGCATCTGCCTTCGGCTCAGGTCAAGATCTCAGGGTCCTGGGATCACCCGCATCAGGCTCCCTGCTCGGTGGGGGGCCTGCCTCTCCCTCTGCCTCCACCTGCTTGTGTTCCCTCTCTCGCTGTCTCTTTCTTTGTCAAATAAATAAAAATGTTTAAAAAGAAATTGCATAAAAGGAGGAAAAAGACAAATTGGTTAAAAAATTTGCAAAGGCAAGTTTCTGAAATTCATTTTTTTAAAAGATTTTATTTATTTATCTGACAGAGATCACAAGCAGGCAGAGAGGCAGGCAGAGAGAGGGGAAAGTAGGCTCCCCGCTGAGCAGAGAGCCCGATGTGGGGCACGATCCCTGCTCAAGGACCCTGAGATCATGACCTGAGCTGAAGGCAGAGGCTTAACTTGGCTCACCACCCAGGTGCCCCAAGTTGCTGAAATTCTTAATGTGTAAAGCATTCCTACAAATTAATAAGAAAAAGACAAATACCTCAATTCAAAGTGGAAGGAACAAACATGATTTACACTGATGAATAATAACAAGCACATGAAGAAATTTCCGACTCACTGATACTCAGGAACAGGCAAGTTTATCATTTTCAGTGTATCAAATTGCTGTAAGTAATAAAATAGGACATTAAGGTTTCAAGAGAACAGGAAGGTAAAAATCTCAGGAAATCCTGGGGGAAATGTGGAAGGGGGTTCTCATCAGTGCAGTTGGCCAAGCAGCTCCACTGCTCAGAATTCATCGGAAGAAAATGAAAGATGCGCGGACAACTCACCATCACAACTATTCACGACGGTGTTTTTAGTAACATAAAAATAGAAATGCATTCAACGTTAAAAAGAAGAAAAAGAAAGCCCCCTTTTTTGGACCTATGGGCATTATTTCTTGGTGTGTGGGCTACTTAATGACATAGAAAAAAAATGCTGAAAATGTGCTGGTAAGAGACAAAAGCAGATTATGAAGCAGTTTCCGGAGAGATTAACTTTCTTAGCAGCTGCTCAGATGTGTACACGGGAAGGATCAGAGTGGCCACACCGGAAAGTAGACGCTTGCTGCTTGGGAGGGCGAGATTTTAGATTATCTTTGTTTTTCTTTTATTCATTCCCATATATCTTTATGCAGTAATAAACATGTATGACTTTAGAAATAAGAAAAAAATCTGATAAAAAAATGGCCAAATGTAAAAAAAAAAAAAAAAAAAATCAAAAACCTTTGCTATTCCAGGCACGTGGATTTTTCAAAGCTCTGTCCTGGAGCACTGCTTTCATGCTGCCTTCCTGACGTAAGAGGGGCCCGTGGCTCCCAGAACACCCAAGCTCCTCCTATTCAATATTGACTAATATTTACTAAGAAGTGCAAAACAAAAAGGGGCAAAATAATATAATGGAAAGAAATCTGGTCACTGGGTCTTGGGTTCCAGCATCAGCTTTCAGGTGACAACTTTTGCGAGCTCAGCCCAAGTCCCCGGTCTGGGTCTGCTCCCAGGATGTGCAGAGGTTGGCTGAGACGGACAGTTTACTCTACAATTCCGACACTCTCTCAGAGTTGCAGAAGCCTTGGGCTCAGCCACAGGTAAACTTCCCCGGAGGCGGGCTGCGTGCCAGGTCTGCACAGACGGCCCAGCCTCCAGCCGACTGGTGTGGACCCCTCCTCTCCCACTCTGCACCACAGGAAGGGGGTACACACAGCTGGCTGTCCTTTGCTACTGACTTGCAGGCATTAGTGACCTCTAGCAATCTCAATGACTGCCCAAGAAACCTGACTGTCAGACTAACCACAGTGTGACCCCCACTTGTAGGAAGTTGTGTTCTTGGGAACCACGTGATGTAAAAGGTCTTGAAAGGCATTCTGTACCGTGGGATCCGTTAACGGACGGGGCAGGGAGGAGACACAAGAAGGAAGATGAAGACCTTACAACCTAATGGAAGGAATCTCCCTCAATGGATTATCTCCAAATCAAGGAACAGGATCCTTACCGGCCGTTCTCACGGAGGCCCACAGATCCAAGCCAGTCGCAGATCGGGACCTTGAGAAGGAGCTGTCTCTTTGAATTGATTGGAAGCCAGTCAGTCAATTTAAAAACGCTTAAGAAAGATAAGCCTGGAAGTGTAGACAGGGTCTGGCTACAAACATCCTTGAGCAGTAACCAGTATCTGACCTTATAAGAAGGGAAAGACTTTTAGAATTTGGGAACCGAGCAGGATGCCAGGTACCGGGATGCAGGACAGTTTGGAAGGTGGAGAAAGCTCTAGGCTGGGAACTTGGGCCGTGGGGAAGGTCGCAGGCGAGGACCAGAGAGGGAAGGAAGAAGGGGTGGATTTCAGTTTTATGGTCAAGACCAGGACAGCACACCTGGGCCTGGGATCGGAGACAAGCGTGCAGGATTTCCAACGCAGATTCCTCCTCTGATCCGGAAAACGGCCATGCCGCCCACAGACCGAGCCACGGAAGAGGAAGGCAAGACTTTGCGGCGATGGAGAAATTCTCCCCGCGGTGGGATGAAGCCCGAGACGTGCTCAGCAAAACCCCGGACACACACACGCTGCCCGTGTCCACCGAGGGACGGTAAAAACGTAGAAAGTGGACAGAGTGAGGGCTTGAGGAGGAAGAACGGGAAGCGAGGTGGTGTGCCACGGCGGGCCAGGCAGGGAGGGACGATGGGGGCTGGGCAGCACGCCACGGCACGCGGAGTCGTCAAAGGCCAGGGGGCCACAGGGCACAGCTTGGGCCGATGTGGAGGCGGCAGGTCATCAGCAGGCAGCGGCGTCCCGCCCGCCCGTGAATGCAGGGGGGCAGAGGCGTCCCGTCGGCCCGTGAATGCAGGGGAGGCAGAGGCAGAAGACCAACCCACAGACCGGCAGGGGGGACCACAGGGCAATCTGGATCCTTCTAGCACCGGCCCTGGGACGTGGCAAGGCCATGCCAAAAGGATGGCATTTCCTGGGGGCTGCGGGGGGGGGGGTGTTGGGGGGGACACAAGGCCTGCAGGACAAAGGGGCAAGCGCCGGGAGAGAAGGCAGAACTACCGGCTCCCCAGAGAGCAACCAGCGGCGGCGGGAGAAGATGTACAAAGAGACTCAGTACATCAGGGAAGCTCGGATGAAAATGCGGGGATCCTGGGAAGGAGCTGGAGCGGTCGGGACCTCGCCCCGGGCTGGAGCGCGAACAGAGGATAAGGGCCAAACCAAAATTTTCATTTCGTTTTCTCTGGGTCTGCTCAGTAGCATCAAAATGCTGCCTTCAAATTCAGAAACAAAAAGAGTCACAAATACCCCGGGGGGCAGGACCCCAGGGGAGGGGAGAGGAGGGGCAGGTGTCCCCAGCGGGCAGCCGGAAGGGAGGCCAGTGCAGGCTCTGCCGCTCCCGTCCCCGCCCGCCGCTCTGGATGGGTCCGGAGCACGTGGCCACCTCGCGCGACCGCGGCCGTCACGCCGCAGACAGAGCTTTTCTGCAAACGGTGTTTGTCTTCCTCGATTAAAACGTTCCACTCTGTTCCCACGTAATTGGGTTCGGGGGCGGTCCCGGAGCATCAGCAGCAGCGCGCCTCGGCCCACTCTTCCACGGGCGCCTGACAACCATGATCCTTGCTACTACCTCCCCTCCGAGCCACCTCGCAGGTGTAAGTAAACTAAACACTGCTCAGGAGGGCGAGGGAGAGAAAGGGGAGAGAGGAAGGCCCCGCGAGCCGGATGCAGAGCGGGAGCGCCGTGCGCGGGTTCCCTCCCCGCTGCCGCCCCCTGCCCAGTGCTAGCACCTCAGCCCCCGCTGGGAAGAAGGGTCCCGACACAAGGCCACAGGGCAGACAGGCCACGCTGTAGTTTTCTGACAGGCCTACGTGCTCGACGGATGAAATGTCGGCACAATGAAGTCCGGATCCTCGGCAACGCAGAGGGGCAGAGGCAACAGGGCATGGAAAGTCGCGCTGAGCGCTCTGAGCTCATGGGAGCTCGAAGCCAGTTCTGGATGGAAAACTTGGAATCAGATGACCCTTTGAACTTCAAGACTTTTAGTTAAACAACCTGGAATCCACTCCCTAAACTAAATCATGGGTAGTTTGTGTGGGCAAAAGCTCCAGGCATCTTGGTTCTAAGTGTGTCTGTTTATACGACATTCTTTCCTCTTGCGTCAGGGGAAGGAAGCCTGTTTTCTTTGGAGGGAGGGAGGCCGGGAACAGAAACCATGTCCTGCAGGCAGGATTCTGTCCCACGGGCGACAGCAGGGCCTTCTCTGGGTGGGCACCAGCGTGTCCTCGGCTCCCTCCGCTCCGACTTCCCTCCGCCTGCACACTTCCCAGGGATGCAGCCCTGTGTGACACCACGCCTGCTGCACTCGTGGACAGACCTGGCCAGCGCGGGTGCTGGCTGGGGAGCCGGTGTGCAGGCGTGGGCAGGTCACCTGCACGCCTGGGGCCCGTCCCTGCTCACCTCGGTTTACCACTGGTCACAGCTTAGCCAGCGGTACTCGAAGACCCACTCGGGTGATTTCTGAAGAAGCCGAATTGGTCTCTGACAGTGGGCAACGGTCTTTAGACCGTTTAGACCGGAGGATCCCGCCGGCAACCGGCCAGGAGGCCTGAGGGCGGTTGGGAATGTGCTAGACAGGAAGTCGAGGTCAATGACAATCACAGGGTCACCCTAAGTGTCGGCTGAGCTCCTTCTCTTTCGGGGGATGAGGGGACACGGAAAACGCACCTCTGACCTTCACAGAGACACTCACTCAGGCTTTCTCATCCCCACAGGGAAGAACCCAGACAAATGACGACCGCGGGGATCCCAGGTGCCCAGTGGCCTCAGCCGAGCAGGGCCATGAGTGCCCCACAGGGGAGGTGGTTTCTGCCACGCTCATCCTTGGCCTCCTGTGTGAGGTCACAAAAGAAACAAGCTGCAGAACAGAGGAGCCGGATGGGCACAGGGTCTGGCCCGGGTGGAGGTCAGCACTGTGATGACGGAGACAGTGAGCTGGCTGTGACACGGGGGTAGGACCGCTTACGCGTCCCCCCCACCGACGGGTCACACCCTCCCCGCCCCAATCACTCCCTCCTCCTCCAAGGCTCACTTCTCTGCAGCAAATACCACCTCCTCCCTGGGGCCTCCTGCTTACCGGTCGCACGAGTCCCTCAGCTCTCGGCGCCCCGCTCTGTCTAGGCCTCCTTTGCTGCACAGGCACGGAAATCACAGGCTCGGGGTCCGCCTCCCCAAGTAGACTGCGGGCTCCCAGGGCAAAGGCTGCCTCCGCCCCATGCTAGGACGCTCTCGCCAGGCAGTGCTGGGCACTTGCAGAAACTCGGTAAAGGCTTGTCTGATGAGAAGTGAATGAGTCACCCCAATCCGATGTGACTTTTTCTCTCTGAGTTCATCTAACTTTTCCTCTTTGACACGCTGCCTCGGGAGTTCCAGGACATCTCTGGCTCCTGACGTACCTCAGCTCTGCTAGCGCCGGGAGCTTGCCCCACTGGTCTTCGAGCAGGCACCGGCTAGAGCATCAAGCCCAAAGCAGGGCTGGACAGACGGGAAAACAAAATGACGGTTCTCCTAACACAGAACTTGCTATACTTACCCCATTTTCAGGGCTAAATAGTAAAGCTTCCTAAGACTGTGCAATGTGAAATGAAATGTGCAGCAGCAGGGACAAGAGCAAAGGGAATGCTCGGTAAAAATCGGTCTTATCAAATCAGTGGGAAATGAAATTTTAAACCCAAAGTCATTTTTATTACATTTCCCCTGCTGAACTCTGTCTTGCTTCTGTCTGGTAAAAGTAGGGAGTGATTTATTAAATACTCTGTGTGTCCAGTACTTCTTGAGAGAGAAAAAAAGCAAAAAACATCCTGCCCTCACCTCCAAAAGATGGTGATAAATGAAGGAAGACTTAGGAAAAAGACAAAAACAGAAACGGCTCACAGATCCTCCTTGAGACCGACTGAGGATTCCGTGCAGACAGTGTGTACCAGAGTCCTCGGGCTCCGTGACAGGAGAGGGAAGGTCATAGAAATCAAGCCGAATTTCTCTGCTCGTAAGCAGGCCGCACACTGGTGGACACGTGGAACACATAAGATGCTCTTAAATCCGTATAAGCCACATTTTCGCAATGTGAACACCCACAACTTACATCTATACAGCACTCCACTGCCTGTAAAACATCACTTTTAGGGGCCCCTGGGTGGCTCAGTGGGTTCAGGGTCTTCTTGATGTCAGCTCATGTCATGATCTGGGGGTCGTGAGACCAAGCCCCGCGTCGGGCTCCGTGCTCAGCGTGGAGTCTGCTTAAGACTCTCTCTCTCCCTCTCCCTCTGCCCCTGCCCACCGCCTCTCCCTCTTTCTCTCTCCGTCTCAAAAAACAAACAACAACAACAACAACAAAAACTCACTTAACTTGCAAGTGAGCTAACTGAGTTGGATTAGGGTTGTCTCAACGACCAGCTGTCCCTAAAGGCTTTGGGAGCCCAGAGCCAAGGTGATACTGAAGAAAAACAATGTGAGGGTAAGAGAGACTTGGTGCATTTGAGACCAAGACTTATTTTAATTCAGCAGCAAGTAAGACAGGGTGGCTTTGGCTCAGGGGAGACAATCGGAACAGAAGTAGACCCGATCCTTCCAGGGGCCCCTGCGAAGTGACCAGAGTGACCACGAGCACGAGCACGGACAGGTCAGGAAGTGCGGCTGAGAAACCGGCGATCTTATTCTAAGAGACAGAACACAGAATCGGTTTCCTATCTCACACTTGACAAATAGTTCATCTCGAGCAGTGAAAGGCCACAATGTTAGAAATAAGACTTTTAAAGCTCAGGATGAAGACATGAGCTTTGCGACTTCAGCGTAAGGAAGACTTCTTATCACAGAAAGCACAAGCCATCAAGGGAAAGACCTTGGGATAAGTCCTGCTACATAAAAATTAAAAGCTTCTGCATAAAAAGGTTAAAAGATGGGCCACACCCTCGAGGCTATTTATAACGTACATTCCTGATGAGTTACTATCCAGAAGATGCAAAGAATCGTCCTCATCGACGGAAAGAGAGAGAAAAGATTAGGCAAGTGTGTGGACAGAGGGCGCAGCTAGGGGGACGCAGGGCCGGCGGCAGCGAGCACCTCGCGTGCGGGTCCCGGCAGCGGGAACACCAGCCCCCGCGCAGACCTCACCCCTGACACCCTGCGGCTGGCAGGGTGAGGAGCCCGGGACTCCACTGGCCGGGGAGGGGGAGCGTGTGCTGCACGCAGAATGCAAGGGGGCTCCGTGGATGGACTCGCGCGGAAGATCACAGGCTCCTCCCGCCAGCAGCGTCGCCCCAGATCTGCACGCGAGGAAGCGCCCTCCTCCATGTGCGCGAGGCACGATGTGCAGATCTCACAGCAGCGTCGCCCGCGGCAGGGACAGGAGAACTGCTACGTGTGCCGAAGGCAGGCAGCAAAACGCCACACGGAAGCAAGCAGAGGGAACCGACCTGAAAGGGTGAACAAGGACGTATCCCACGGACAGAAGAGGGAGCGGGCCGCGTCAGAACACGGGCGGCGTGACGGCACACGCACCAGCCCCCTCGACCCTCCACGGGGGCCGGGAACACGCAGCAGGAACACGGAGAAATCCATCGGGTGTCGATGGCACATCCCACACGAGTGCAGCCTCCGGGTGATGGACCAGAACGAGATCGGGCAGGTGTACGTGGAGACTCGCTGGTATCAACATTTTACTTCTTAAGCTGAATTATGAGGACGCGTGTATTTGTTACAGTGGTTTTTATTTGTATATATGTGTGAAATAGTTCACAAGAAAAAATGGAAAAGGAGTAAACTCGGTATTTCTATTTGTTGAATTTGAGGACGTTTTCTGCAGAGCAGGGGGCTGCCCAGAGTGTGGGACATGGAGAGAAAGACATTGTTCGGGGTGATAAAGGCAATTTTCAACCTTTGATGTCTGCGGGCCCGTCCCGGTCTCCAAGGAAGCTGTACTTCAATGTTTCCCAAGGTCAGAATGACTTCACCGAACTTCAAACCATGGGCTGTTTCTGCCCTGAGCACACGCTCTACATCTGCTTCATTAGCAAATAACCTAAAAGAAACATTTCAAACTGAAGATAAGAGTAAAAATCTCCCTTAGTTCTCACACCTCCAAAGACTACAACTTTGCATAAAGCACAAGACAAAGTTTGTGATTTTCTGGAATGTCCTTCCTGCTGATGGTCCGTCAGTCTTGACGTAACAAAACCCAGGTGTACCTTGGGCTACACGCTCCCTCTCCCGAGGTCCCTCTTCCTCGTGGAGATCGCGAGTCCCGGGCAGCTGTCCTCACTTGGGCTCAGAAAAGACTCTCTTCCTTTTTTTAAAAAAAACATTCTAAAAGGTTTATTCATTTTGCATCAACAAGGGTCACCTCAGAATTCATCTGGCTTTCGCCGTCTGGATGAGTCTGTTCAGAGCTAAGAGGCCGCGGTGTTCTAAGCGCTGATGTTCACGGCAACCCGCACGGGCCATCGGTATTCAGTCTGTCTGCAATGATGACACAAGCCCTTCGTAGAAAGGGCACCGGGATATCGAGAGCAGAACATTCCACATCCCTGTGAACTCCAGGTCCCTGAGATCTCTCTGGGGGGACCCACATTAGGCCGAGGGACAAGGGAAGCCACGCTGAGACCTGCCGCATCGGTCCTTGAACCGTGCAGGCCGCGGCATTCCCGGAAAACGCTGTGTTCTGTGATCGCTCCGAAGCCTGATGCAGTCTGAGTGTGTGTGAGTGTGTGTGAGTGTGAGTGTGTGTGTGTGCGCTGGGGGGCTGGCACCGCTGAGGGAGGGGCAGGCGGCTCCCTCCTGCCAGGCCGTCGTCCCCCAGACGCAGGGGCTGGTGTCGGGTGCGGCATCCCAGGGCTTCACTGGACTCTGAAATGGGACAGGTGCTGGGACGCCACGGTGCGGGTGTCCTTTTGGAGTCAGGACATCTGAGCGCTTTCCTGGGACGCAGCTGGGTTCCCGGGAGGCTGCGGGAGGATTCGATCCGTGGGTGTTCCCGGCGTCCGACGCCCGGAAGGGGCAGGTGCCGGTCAAAACATGGCCAGCAAGATCAGGCTGAGCTGAGGTACGGGTCAGATGGCCAGAGGCCCTGCCGAGGATCCGGGGGGGCCGTGCACACCGCACAGCGACTAAACTCCTTCATTCTGCAGCAAGGGACGTGATGTCAGGGATGGGGGGGCAGGGACCCCATCCCCGCGCCTGTCGACGCCGTGGCTGGTGCTGGTAGGCAGAGATGGGTCACTGCCTGGGGAAGGGGTGAGGCCGCAGCGAAGCCCCTCTCCCTCCACACCCCTTCTAAAGGTCATCAGGACAGTGGGATGAAAAGCCAACATTCGCTGGTGAAAAGAAGAGATTTAATAAAACAAAGAAAAGCCGCATTCTTACGAACATTCTGGGACAACGTTCTCAGGAGGAGACTGTTCCAGCGCGAAGTTCTTAACCCTGAGCAGCACCGTTTTAAAACACACGTGGACGAGCCCCTCCCCTCACAGACCGCTCCGGCGCGGAGACGTGATTTGAACAAATGGTCTAGAAATAACAATCAGGGCGTGGCAGTTTCAGGTTTACTTAAATGGGAACCTCACAGCTCACTAATAAACAGTATGAAAAACATCTTAGTTTCTTTTAAAAATTACCCCCAACACGGGATTGGTCATGTGACTTATTTGGTGGCTTGGAGGGAGACTGTGGAAAATTAAAAAGAGAGCGGGGGGGGGGTGGAGAAAGGAAAAAAAAAAGGAAGAAAAGAACAGGAAAAACAGAAGGTCAGAAGCAAATAAAGGAACGAACTCCCCACTGGCTACTGTGCAGAGTGGCCCACGGCTCCCTACAGCGGTGAGTGCAACGGGGGAGCTAATCCTACCAGCGTCAGACAGTTGACCTCAGTCAGAGCAGATGGGAGAACCTTCTGGCTGGGCCGCGGAGGTGGAGGTGAGCCCGGGATGGGGGTGTCTGGGAGCTTGGCCCTGCGGACCTTTAGCAAATCCCCTAATGAAATGGCACCTGCTTCACGCGCAAGGCCAAGTTAATAAAAGTGCCTCCACCCCGGGGCCACGTGCCATAGACATCACACAGAGCGTGCTCAGGGCACAGGGCACACGAGGTCTGGGGAGCAAGCCACTATCAAGCATGGATTTTCTACAACAAAGCAATTCCACACTGCCCAAGACAACAAATCTGCAAGCCTGCGCCGTCCTGCACATCAGCTAGGGGCTCCACGCGCCACGGGCCCCCACAGAGCCTCCGCGTCCAAGCCCCATCCACTCCCTCCATGGGCGTCAAGAGCATCTGCCCTTCCCTGATAGCTTCCATTCTTGCTTTCATGAGCCCCTCCTGCCTCCCCTGGGAGCACCGCCAATCAGACCTTCTCTGAAGATTCTGCCCACATAGAGGCTGTAACTTGCAACCAAGTCATCTGTATTTGGGTCCTGGTCCCAAAGGCCCACAGGCATGGTCTCTGGACATTTGTGCATCATGTCAGTGAAGATACCTGCCCCCAGACCCTCTCCTTTCTTCAAAAACCTGCAATCTCACAGTAGGTTTAGAGTAGGTTCCTACTGTTACCTATGCCACATGGGACATAAAATCTCATAGTATCCAAAATTATCTCTAGAATATTACTCTTACTTCCTCAATCAGATTGTAAGTTCTTATTAAAAGGTAACATCTGGGTCATCACTTAGCCTAAAACATCACATTAAATATGGGGTCCTAAAGTTTTGACTTGGAACTTAAAAACTGCTCTTTAAGTTTTAATCCAATTAGAATATCAGAATTTAGATTTATAAATCTCTACTTGATATTCCTATTTAAGTCTTATAATATCATGCTTTCTACCTAGGCACTTAAAATTTGATATGACATTATAGCACAAAATTAACACATAAACTATGATTCTAACAGTAAAAGGGCATACGGGGGTGGCATTTTAAATAGAAGCGTGTGTGCAGGGACTCTCTCGCATCCCCCTTTATGCATTCTACTGGGATGTTTCAGAAGTGACAGAAAAATAAAAATAGTATACAGATTTTATTGAAAAGAACAAGCCAAAAGGTTGCTTTCTGTGGTGGTAAGACTTGAGACAAAAACATATGACTAAGGATTGAGATATAAAGGCATTAGCCTTCCCAAGACGCCGCAAGCCAAATAGAAAGCTTGTTACTCTGCAGGTTGAGGGGAACTTAGCTTAAGACAGAGTTGCCACCTGTTATCAGATCTCCGGCCTCTGGGCTGATGCCTCACAAGGTTCAGAACCATGGTTAGCGTCTAGGAAAAAGCAGGGTCAGCCCGAGGCCCCCACGGATGGGAGCAAAGGGGCACTCCCCAAGTTAGACACTTCAATACATTTCTGTTCTAGCTACAGCCCAGGGCTGGGGTTTCAGCAATCCCAGCCCATCTGAAAATAAAATGGGAGACACCAAACTATTAAAATAGATCAGACTTCGGCCATCTGTACACGGTTTCTTTGGAAACCCATAGACCTGAGCGCTCGTGGAGAGTTAATGGATTCCTTTGAAATATGGTACCTCTTCACCCTGGGGGAACTGAGGTAAAGAGACTCCCTGCCTTCCTTGCCTTATTCCTCAAGAAAAGCAAGTAGCACTGAGAATTCAGCTCTGCACAAATATACCCTGAACACGGCTATGGAAACCGAGAGGCTCAAGCAGCGCTGCAGAGAGCTTTGAAGGGTCTCAAACCACGACACAACGACAGCTCACACAGAAACTAAGGCTACGCGGCTGCAAGTGACTCCAAGACAGTGAAGGCCACCCACGAAATGTGGGGGGGAACGGCAAATAGTGGATCTGGTAAGGGACTCGTACCTAGAATATATCAGAGAAATCTTTCAACTCGGTCATTAAAAAAAAAAAAAAAAAACACCAATAGGTATAAATGGTCAAGTGATCTGAAGAGACATTTTCCCCAAGAAGACACGTCCAGGAAGCACAAAAAGATGCCGACACCACCAGTCAGCGGGGAGGCACAACTCAGCCATAGTGAGATATGACTCACACCCACTAGGAAGGGCATAACCCAAACGGTGAACAAGAACGGGGCTGGACCCTTCCATCACTGCCGGAGGGACACCAGATGCTGCAGCCACTTTGCAAAACAGTCTGGAAGCGCCTCTCCGGCTTCAGCACAGAGTGATGACCTGACCCTGCAATTCCACGTTCAGGTACACACCCAAGAGATCCGAAAACATGCATCCGCTCAAAACCCCAATATGCTCATACATAAACGTCATCGCAGCTTTAATCACAGAAGCCAGAAAGTCGAAACAACCAGACGTCTGTCGTCTGTGCAAACAGTACGTGCTCTGTCCATACAGTGAGACACTGGACCACAAAGACAGACGCCTGCTTCCCCGGATGAACCTTAGGAACATGATGGCAAGCGAATGAAGCCGGTCACAGAACACCACCAGGAAACGCCCACCTAGGCCAGTGTGTAGAGACGGGAAGTAACTCAGAGCTCACTGGAACTGCTGGAGGGTCCGCAGAGGGGAAAACGGTGTCGCAACCACCGTCCGGAGGCTCCACTGGTGGTGAGAAGTCCAAGGTTGTGCTGAAGGTTGTACAACTTTGTGAAGAGACCGAAAACCCTGGTGTTGTACAATTTTATCTGGGTGAACTGTACGGGATACGAATTAGATCCCATAAAGCTGTTTATAAAAACAAGAAAAAAGTCATGGCATTTAAGGGAATTTGGAATCAAACAATCCCGAGGAGATTCAAAGAAGGGACTTCCTCGGAGACTTTTATGAGAGTGCGGCTTAACCGTGGTGCATGGTACATTTCTTCTTGAGCATCTAATTTCAAATTCTGAGTCAATTCTCAGAAAAATATGTGGGACCCCCCCCAACGCCGAGGCACTGGCTGAAGCTACAATGGACGATCTCCTTGGGATATCTGCTCACTGACGATGCCTGAGAATTTAGGATGGAAAGGGGAACACGGCCAGGCAACGGGGTGCCCCCCCCACCGGGATTAGGGATGCTGCCTCAGCCACTGAGAAAAACCGGCGACCAGCAGGTTTGAAGCCGGACACCTCTATTCACTCGTACAGTGGGAGCAACTATCCTTCTGTCCTGTAAACGATGAAGTTTGCTGCTACAAAAATAAAAAATGCTCAACTCAAAATTCTCACATCTAATTTAACAATCTTTTCATACGTGGAAGAAACAAATCTACGTCTGAGAATTTCCAGCTACAGATTTGGGATTATTTCCATCTGTGAGGGAGATAAAATCAGGAGTAACACTGAGTCCCCAGGGACCTATAACATTTTGACTCCTGTTTGGATCTGAAAGGCTATGAAATCACAGCTCTCTAGACACCTCACAGATAGAGGCAACGTTCTGAACTTGGTAAAAGGGTCTAACGGCTTTTTTTCCTCTGAGTCTTACAGAACTTCCCCTCATTTATTTCTTGCTCTGTTCTTCTTCAAAGAAAAACTTCCTTAACTGTGTTAGCCTTCTGTCTCGGCCCCTCACAGATGTGGAATCATTCTTCACATGTTTCTTCTAAAGTTGATACATACTTAGACAGAAAGCCATGTTTAGTCCCAATTCCAAACAACTAGGAAGCTAAGGATATTTTTTCATAAAATAGAAAAAAATGAAACAGGTGTCGGCAAGGATGTGGAGAAAGGGCAACCCCTCTGCACTGTGGTGGGACTGGTGCAGCCACCATGGAAAACAGTATGGAGGTTCCTCAAAATGTTATAATAGAGCTACCCTATGACCTAGTCACCACCCTACCATGTGTTACACCAGAAAATACAAAATCATGAATTTGAAGGGATACACGGACCCCGATGTTTACAGCAGTCAAACCATGCACGCAGCCCAAAAATTTACCAAGAGATGACTGGACAAGGAAGACGTGGGCTAGATACACAATGGAATATTATGCAGCCATCAAAAAGAATGATATCTTTTCCTTTGCAACAACCTGGAAGGAGCTAGAGAATATGATACTAAGTGAAACAAGTCAGTCAGAGAATACCCTATTTGTCATATGTGGAATTTAAGAAACAAATGAGCAAGGGGGAAAAATGAGACACAGAGAGAAAAACCAAGAAGCAGACTCATGAGTACAGAGAACACACTGACGGTCACCAGAGGGGAGGTGGGGGGGTGGGGGGAAGAGGTGGTCGGGACTAAGAGCTCACGTACCGTGGTGAACACGGAATGACGTGCAGAACTGTTGACTTACTGTGTCATACGCCTGAAGCTAACCGAACACTGTGTGCTAACTGTTCTGGAACTTAAAATAATTTTGAAAATGAAAGAGAAACATGAACCGACCATAAAGAGATAAACACTTTAGGGCTGGGGTTTATTCTGGAGCACAGCTGCTGCAGTGTATAATGGGGTCCGCCCAAATTCAACTCATGTCCACTGACATCCTGAAAGTGCTCAGGCGGGGGGCGGTGGGGGGCACTCTGTGGTCCCTACTCTAGGACTAATGGGAGGGGACAACAGAGAGAGGGAGTTTAGTGGCTCCTCTGTGAATCAAGGTTTGTCTAAACTGGTGGCTTCCATACTGGGGTTCTCTAGGACCCTGGGGTCATGTGGCCCGGCCTCCCACCCACGGCGGGGAATGGAGGGGAGTGAGGGGAGGGGACTGCACAGGGAGACGAAGATGGCCCCCCAGCAGCAACCAGACAGCTCTCCTCCAAAGTCTGATTCATGTGCCGCAGGTCTGCCCATGATATCTGAAAACTGTTCCCAGGGCGAGACACGTGCAGAAATCTGATTTAAATCCACTTTCGGGGTCGTCGCGTAAAGGGCTGCTGGGCAGCCTGTGCGTCCACCGTCCTTCCTACTACTCTGCTGTAGCCAGTGGCGGGCCCCTCGTCTGATACTTGTACTGATGACCTCGGACACCGAAATATTGACACGCGGCTTATAAATGACCCAAAGCTTGACTTGATTCAGACAAGTTTTACTATCAAGTCTATTTTATTAGCCTGTAATTATTTGACAAGGGGGAAGCCACAAACTGGATATTCCGGTAATCAGAAAGTATCTTTCTACATTTATTTCAAGATAAAGAGAATTTATTAGCTTCGAATCACTTGTTCTCCTTTACAGCTTTTTCGGATCATTCTTACCCTTTGTTTCTTGTTTTGAATTTTGTTCTCTCTGCTCATCTCCTCACTCGATCTTCTGCTGTGGAGCTCAACACAGGAATGGCTTCCCAGACACAGCAATAGTTCCCGGTAGGTACCACGTAAATGGGTGTGCTGGCACGGCTACGTGAGCACACGAGGCATTCAGTGCGCGCGGCAGGCCACTTTAATAGGTGTATAAAGTGCCAGTTGTCACTCTCGTCACACGCAAGCCGTGGGACAAGATCCCGAAAGGTAAAAGCAAACAGCTCTTGCTTCTCTTGATTAAGACAACCCAGTCAGCACAGACAATGACGATAGAGCGGGGGTGAAAATTAAGGTGGCTCTCCTGAGTTTTGAGTTAGTTGACTGTCGCCTCCAAGCACAAACTGAGGACATGATTCAAAGGAAAGAACTCAGGATGGTCAACGGCGACAAGACCCCGGGAATTAGATGGCGTTTCCCGAGACCCAACGCTTCCGGCTGTGTTAGGATGGAGTCTGCAGATACGTGTGGGGCAGAAAGGGTGGTGTGTGCGTGAGTCTTCATATATCATAGCTCTGTACACTGTTTTGTACAACCATTTCCCTCTAGTAACTTATCAAAACACGGTCACCACAGTGGAAAGACTGCGCTGGCGAAAATTTGGCCCTAAGAGCATGTGGAAAATAACAGCAAAGAAAACAGTTATCATGTTCTCATAAATTTATTCCGTCGAATGAGTGCCTCCGAATCCAGTTGTGCACAGTTACTACCGGAAAATCTTAAGAAGTGGGGAGCTAAGTATGATAAATAAAACAACTTTCCTAGAATCAAGACCCAGTTTCATCATATTTTGAATGCTTACTTCTTCACATTATTATTTATATATTCTAGATTTTAGACTGGAGGTTACTATGAGAAAGAAAGTCGACAGAAAAGGAACAGAAGTATCCTTAGACCCAATAAACACACTGAAAGAATAAAGGAATGATTGCAGACATACAATATGTTTTGTCTGTTTCAATGAATGAAAACAACCTTAATTTCCCCCAAGGTATCACCTCAATTAAGTCGGAAAATCTGAAAAAGCACTTCTCCTATGTTTCAAAACTTAAAATTTAAAATAATATTATTATGCTTTCCAAATACGCATCTTCTTAAGGCATGTTCCTATTCAATCAGAATTCTATCCATGTTTCTAAAATGGTTAAATACTACACCACATACGTCCACTGATGCTAAAGAACTGGAAACAAAATCGCACCAGCAGGACCACCTGCCCACGCCCCGACCCCCACCCCAGGGAGCAGCGCTGGGTGCGAGTCCTCAGGGAACCTGCCCAGTGTGCTCGGCTCTGCCCCTCCCTGGAGTCTTTACGGGGGACACAAAACAAGGGCCAAGGGGGAACTAAGGCATAATGGCAGCTACTCCCCACTGTTGTGCAGATGACGCCTTCTTACAATTCTGCAAAGCTTTGCAGAGTGTCAAAGACTCCTCTGTCCCCAGCAGTAGTCCAGGACGCCCCGCTGGGTGTGAGGGGAAGGCTCTGGCGTGGACCTCGCGGGGCGCCCACGAGCAGGGAGGCACTTACACACCACCACCACTTGCGTTCTCTGTCAGCCGCACTCTCTGACTTCACGAGCAACGCCGCTGGTCCACTAGGATGTGACCTTCGCTCACGAGTCCCACTCCAAGTCCTGCTCGGGTTGTCTGTTCCTCCCCCGCCTCTTAATTTTTCACTGGCGTTACCACCCTGGATGCCAGAGCTCTGCCCACCAGTCCTGGGGTAAGCTCAGGGCAGCAGGACGGAACTAGGTCGTCCCCACTTACAAGAGTCTGGGGGAGACTCCTGGGTCCCGCTGCGGACGCTCACGGCTCAGCAGGTCCCCAGCCCCGTGTCTGCCAGGTGTGACGTAAACGACCAGATACCGACTCCAGGATCCCGGCCGCTCCACCGTCCGCGGACCGACGTCGGCCCTCCCTGCCCCGAGCACAGGGTGCACGTGAGGAAGACTCCGGCCACAGGAAAGCCGAAGACACCTGCAGACACACTGAGCTCACCCTGGGCTCACGTCCCGTCTCTCTGCTCTGTGCCTCAGCGGCGAACCAGGGCGGGGGCCCCGACACGAGGAGCTCTGGGCCCCGGCTCCGCGCCACCTCCCTCCCCTCCCGGCTGCGAGCCGTCCCGCGTCTCTAGTCCCCCGTCTCTACCGCAGGTTAGAGACGCCTCTGCGGAGCCCACGGGGAACTCTGTCCATTCCCAACGGCTGTGCGGCGCTCACGTTCAGGGAGGAGGGAGCAGAACTCGACAGTTCGGATGTCAGCGTCTTCCCACATCTTGCGGTTCTTTCCCACGTGGCCGCTACCAGACCCTCTCCGCGTCCGCCTCCGCTCCTGCTTTCCCGCACCTCCTCCGGCCGGCCGTCCGTCCGCCCGCCGCCCCGGCTCCCCTTCCGCACCTGCAGACGACGCTCTCCCCATCCGCCCTCCGTCTTCCCTCCTCGTTCCGTCCTTCTCCCCTCCGTGCCCACCACCTGACGACTCCTTTTTAAAAATAAGTAGCTGTTCGGTGTTATCAGACCACACAGGGAAGGCACGTCCCGGTGGCTCAGTCAGGTGAGCGTCGAACGCTTGATTTCGGCTCAGGTCACAATCTCAGGGTCATGAGATCGAGCCTGTGTCAGCTCTGCACCGAGAGGGTCTGCGTGAGAGTCTCAGGGTCATGAGATGGAGCCGGCGTCAGCTCTGCACCGAGAGGGTCTGCGTGAGAGTCTCTCCTCTGCCCCCACCTCCTGCTTGTGCTCCATCTCTCTCTCTAAAATAAATAAATAAAATCCTTGGGGAAAACACAAACACACACACACAGAGAAGCATATCAAATTTTTAGGACCTTTTCTTGTATTTTGAGTCCTTGGTGGAAAGCATGTGTGCAGAATTCCAAAGGTGGAGAGGAAGTTTGATGTAGGAATCAGGAAAACCCCCAGTGCCGACAACGGCTGCCTCGGCTGGACCCCTTCCCTTGAAGCACATTTGCAGCCCTTTCCTCGCGCCTCCGACGTGGTGTTGGGTAAGCCCACGGGCGGCAGGGCCAGCGCTGGCGGAAGGGGTCGCGCTGCAAACCCACTGCACCGTGAGCCTCCCAAAGCAGGTCAGTCCGCCACACTGCTTGGCAAGCACATCGCTATCCGGGGGTGCCCTGACCTGGGCCGACCAAGAAGAGTCCGAGATGGCTCCCCAGCCCGCACCGTGCGACCCTCCTACTTGGTGCTGCCTCCACGGGGCAGCTCTCGCCCACGGCCGGGGTGTCATCCGTCCTCCGCGCTCATAGGCTGGGGGCCGGGAGCCCCGCCAAACCCCGTCCAACACAGCTTTTTGGCCCCTCCTGCTGTCCTACGGTCCGCTTCCCACACCCTACCTGGGAGGGCTTTCCTGGGCAGATATGGCCCTGGAAGGACTGCTCTCGGGGTGTCGCTGCCTTCAGGCTGAGCTCTGACCCCTCTTCAGCGCCGTCCTCCTGGCTCTGGGCGTGCCGGGCTGAGGCTACCTTCCCTCCCTGTGACCGCTGTCCCTGCTTCTCCCTGAGGAACCTCAGGGACACCAGGAGCCTCGGCCCCGCTTTGTTCCCTACACTAAAATGACCCCGAGAGTGTCCCTCGGCCGCCCTCAGAGCTTGCCCTCTGCCCACCGGCTTCTGCTCACTCCACGTGGCTTTTCTCCCCACACAGTCACCACTGGTACCTTTTCCTACGTCAATCCGGCCCTTTCTCTTTGCCGGGAGCATGCAACTCCGGCAGCACAGGATTCAGCCCGCGAGCAAGTGCCCGGAGCCCTTTCCTGCGTGAGCGGTGGCGAGGCTGAGCTTCCCGGGCGCCCCATAGGCCTCAGAGAAAGCCACGGCCGCTGCTGCCAGTGTGTCCTCGGCCTCTGGCCTCACACCAGGGAGGCCCCTCGGACACGCCGCGCTGACCCGACAGGCCCAAGATGCCACGCAGGGGCTGAGGCCCTGAGCCAAGGCCTCTGGCCACATTTCCTCACACGCTGTCCCGCCGGAGGCCAGAGGACAGGCCCTCGTTTGTGCGGCCTCTTCCACAACTGGGCGTCCAACCCAAGACCTAGCGACCCACTGTGCCGGTCCCGTCCGCTGCTGTGACAGATCATAAACTCCGTGGCTCCACCAGTTCTAGAGGGCAGAAGCCTGAGGTCTTCCGCTCTTGGTGTGGACCTGGCTGGGTCCTCCTGGAGGCTCTGGGACAGCCGAGTCCTCGCTCTCCGGCTTCTGACGGCCCTGTTCCCTCCTCTCAGTGTCCCCCTACCTCCCTCTTGTCGGGACAGGGGACGACACCGGGCTCCCCCGGGTCATCCAGGACTGTCCCTCTCAAGATCCTTCATCGAATCCAGTCTACAAAGTGCCTTTTGCCAAATACCATCATATTCACAGGGTCCTGCGCTTAGGACACAGAAGAGTCACTTCTGGGGCCATTATTCCGCCTTCCATCTGGCCCAGGATGCTGTGGGCCCCCCCGCCCCGCCCACTAGCCCAGTGTGTCCCACGCGGACACTGAGCTGGGCCCTCCAATGCTCCTGGGGCCGATGGGGGACCCCTGCCAATGGAGTCCCAGCAGGCGCACGGCTGAGCTCACGGCCCGCTGTTGTCAGCATTTCCGCGGAGTGCCCCGGCTAGAAAAGAGGCGTGCAGTCCCCTGGGGTCGAGTGACTGGGCCTCTGAGCAAGCCGCCAAGAACAGCACATTTCCACACTCACAGGGGCTTCTCTGGGTACGGCTCACTGGTCACACACCACATATGGGGGTTCGCAGACGGAAGGCAAAATAAGGAGGGAGCATGTGGGGATGGGGAGGGGTAAGAACAGCATCTGACGTTATCAGAAAGGAAGGCTTTTTCTCTTTTTAAGCCAAGTCCTGGATGCAGGCGCTGACGAGACTCCAGGTCACGTCGGAATGAACGGCTGCTCATCTGAACTGCCCATCTGGAAGGTCGGACGCCGCGACCTTCCTGCCTAGACCATGAAGGACGGATGTGACTCGTTCTCGGCCACCGAGGGCTGACCTAGAGCGGCGGGGGGAAGCAGCACGGGGGTGCGGAGGGGATGCGTGGAGGCTGAGGAGCCCGACATGGAGGCGAGGTCCTGGAGATCACGGGCACAGAGGGGGGTCCTCGGCAGAACCTGTTCCTTCCACTCCGTTCACAAGTTGGGAGGGAACCCGTCCGGGATGCTGAAGCTTTAAAGTGACACTATCCGTCACAAAGAACCAGCATTACGAGTTGGAAAACTTTAATATCTGATGAGAAACCGCCTTCGGAGATGTCACCAAAGCTGTCTTCCTGGAATGAAACCCCTTCTTCCACAGGCACGAGCTTGGCAAGTAAAAATCCTCATTGGATTTTATTGTTTCTCAGTTCCCCAAAGCTGCTTGTGTTCATATATGTCAAAATTTCTGAGTTGTGGGAGTGGAGCCTGATGGGTTCCCCCATCAGCTGCATATTGGTTTGAAAGGTTTTACGTAAGTTCCCACATGGCCCCAAAGCCCTGAGCTAGCACAGGGGAGGCGGCCAAACCGAAGACCGCCTCAGGGACGATGGGTGTGTCTTCCCCAGCAGCTGGGGAGCTCCCCGGACCCTGGCCTGACCCAGCAGAAGGATATGTGATTGGGGGAATTTTACAAAAACCCAGAACATCCCACAGATGGGTGACCGAGCCCACAGCACAGGGAGACCTTCTCCCATTACTTCTCTACACACCACCGTCCTTCCCCCAGGGGTGATTTTGAACCCAAACCACCCTCTACCCAAGGACTTGGCAGCACAATCTACCCCATCCTGGGTCACACAGCAGCGACCCCCTCTCTCCACCGATTCCCACAGGGTTTCTCTGTCCAAACCCAAGTGC
Source organism: Mustela nivalis (assembly GCF_964662115.1). Classification (NCBI taxonomy): domain Eukaryota; kingdom Metazoa; phylum Chordata; class Mammalia; order Carnivora; family Mustelidae; genus Mustela; species Mustela nivalis. Next base: position 2,544,310 of record NC_139024.1, on the reverse strand, counting down.
CCCAGAGCCCAAGTCCTCTGGGGAAGGAGGTGGCCCTGTACTCCCCCTCCACGGAGGAGCGCAACACAAAGCGGGAGGCTGGGTGTGCAGGACGGGCAGAGTGCCTGGGCCTGGGCGGGGGGACAGCCAGTCAGGGGAGGGGACAACACAAGGGGCTGAGGGAGGGTCCACAGCTGGGTGGGGCGGGTACAGCACTAGAAGCAAGGTCTGGAGGCCACACTCGGCATTCGCTCTGCGGGTGGGAAGTGGAGACAGTAGCAGGAAGCCCGATCCGGCCGTGCCCATCACCCCCAGTGAGAAGGAGCCCCATCGGGGTCACAGCGGCATCTCCAGTCTGTACCCTCTCCCTGGTGCACACGCAAAATGACAGTGGTTCATTCTAATGAGTCACTCCTACACTCTTATGCCGACTCTTAGAGTCCTATGTCCCGAACCTCAAAACACAGGCTGTCAGGGGCCCCTGGGTGGCTCAGTGGGTTAAAGCCTGTGCCTTTAGCTCGGGTCACGATCCCAGGGTCCTGGGATTGAGCCCTGCATCGGGCTCTCTGCTCAGCAGGGAACCTGCTTCCCTCTCTCTCTCTGCCTGCCTCTCTGCCTACTTATGAGCTCTGTCTGTCAAATAAATAAAATCTTTAAAAAAAAAACAAACCACAGGCTGTCAGAGAAAAAAGTGATAAGTGCTGTTAAAGATTTCCCGACAGTCTAAATCTTTCCCGCCGTGCCAGTGCCCCATGAGCACAGATGCCCCGTGAGCGCCCTGTGAGCACGGACATGAGCCCCGTGCATGTCCGTTTGCTAAAATCCTACCAGGTTGGACACCGTTTCCCACTTTGCTGTGGGAGTGGGTCCTACAAAGTCTTGACTAAGCCACACATCAAAATGCATGCAAGATCTAGAAACATAAGACCTAGAAGTACAAAGTCATGCCCAACCCCCTGCTGTTTCCTGGGGTTTTCTGGGGTGAGGGCAGTTAGCCCCAGCTCCACTGTCTTTCCAGGCGCACCTGTCCTATTCCCGCAGGTAATTACAATCCCAGCTCACAGCGAGAGCTGAAGGTGCTCTAAAAATAAGGGCTCCTCTCTGCTTCCTCCGTCTGGTTTCCTTTCCTCAGCTTTATCTTCAAAGTCAACCAAAGAGAGTCACTTTAGCAAATCCTGGGACAGGAATGTCTCCTGGGGCACTTCTGTGCATTTGCCCTGAAGGCTGTGGCCGGGACGCACCTCGGCGGTTCGCCAGTGGGTCCCACAGGCCCCAGGGGGACCACACGGCTTCACGGGGCTTCCGACTGCCTTCTGGCCTCATGGACACCTTTCCACTCATGGACGTGCCACATCTCTGGGCCTCCTCTGGCATTTTACTCACATTCCTGAGTAACGTGCTTTCTTTCATGTGCATATTTAGAAAGGGACTGTCCGTACTATACCTCGGACGTGAAAATACATTTGGAAATTAATATTATATTTAATCTTAGTTCTAGAAAGTTTGTGATTATCTGGGGTCCTGAGTGTGAACAGAGGGACCCAAATGAGCAATTTTCTTAAGAAGTCCCTAGAGCATTTCCAGCACAACCATTCCAAAATAGAGTCTTTCAAAGTAGAGCGCCCGCCACCCCTTCCCCTTATAAACTCAGCTGCACATTTTAATGAGTCCGAGCTGCAAGCCCCTGGGCCTTGGGCTGGACGGTGCTGCCAGGACCACCTCAGGGCAGAGTGTCACAGCTCCCGCGGACTGCAAGGTCGCGTCCGAGCAGGTCCCAGATGCGTGTTCTGGCCGCTGTCATCTGCAAATCCCAGGCCTGAACATACGACGCCCGAATCATTCCAGGGCCGTGAAGCCTGCCAGTCCCCTTCCGAGCCCTCTCTCCTCTGGCCACAGAAGAAAGCATGATGGCCAACGGCCTAAGTGCTCCCTCGCGGATTCCGTGTTTTGAATCTTGCTAATTCCATATGGGAGAACAGAGCGGACCAAAGAAAGGACAACTCTCATCTGTCAGACGCCGGAGAGGGTCTGGGAGCACCTCGACCCTCCCAGCAGCCCAGCCCCGGCCACGCTGGCTCAGGCCCGGGAGCGCTGACCCCAGAACGGCGTGAACTCCCTCCTCTGTTTTACCGGAGCTGCTTTTCCACCACTTACCTTCAACAGGACGGCCCCGGAGATTAAAGCATCACTCCGAGTAACCTTAACAGAGATTAACTTCGGAAAAGCTGCTTTGTGGTAATAATACTAACCTGAAGCAGATGTGTACTCCGGAGGGCAAGAGAGGCCGCCCAAAGAGGAGAGAAACTCTGTGTTTCCGAGCGCAGTGCAAAACTCCTTACAGAGAGGGTCCGGCCAAAGACGGCTCCGAGCAACACCCCAGGAGGCCAAGTGCAAACCCTCCCCTACGAGGCCCATCTCACTCTTCAAGCACTGAATGACTCGAGGATGGCATTAGTGTATGGCTGTCCCCGCACCGCAGCTGGGCACGCAGGAGTCCGAAAGGATGGTGTGCCTGACGAGGCTGAGGGCAGAGCCGAGAGGCGCGCCAGGTGGCCCGGAGAAGGGGTGGCCAGCAGGGCCGGGGCGCATCCAGCGGCGGGTGCAGGGTGTGGAGGGAGAGGAACACGGCCCCAGGGATCCTGAGGGCCCTTGCAAACCAAAGCTCGTGGAGGAGAGGCCGCCCTGTATTTTGTGCGTGGAATCAAGTAGGGCTCTCTGACCAGCGGTGTTCCTGCGACGCCCCTTCCCGGATCTCAAGAGATACATGCAAATGACCACAACAATATGCACTGGCCGAGGAAGATCGTTCTGACGCCTGCTAAAGCCAGCGAGACAGCGAGGAAGAGTGTTCACCAGGGCCCGCGACGGGGTCTGGCAGCCCGGGAGGCAGACCGAGCTCACGTCAGATACAGGAAGAAGAGTTGGGACTCACGGGCGAGGAGCCGAGCCCGAGGGTGTGCGAGGGCAGGGTGGTCTTCCTACATGGGCCTCGTCGGATTCTCGCTGCGGGCAGGGGGAGACCAGATGTCACCCTCGGGGCGGGGGGTAAGGCATTCCGGGCGCTGCAAGGACGACACAGGAGCCCAAGGTCAGAGCCCAGTCGCGAAGGGGACCGGGGGACTGAGTACAGTCGCGAAGGGGACCGGGGGACCGAGCCCAGTCTGGTGGAGGAGAGTCTTCGTCGGGTCCTCTCGGGTGGTTTCAGACGCAGACCCTCGCCTGCTTGGGGAGAAACAGCAGGTCTGCGGCATGGCGCACGCGGCTGCCCTCGGAGCGCAGCGAGCAGGTGCCCGTGGCCACCGCGCCGCCGCCGCCACGGCCCCTGCCGGCTGGGAGCCCGGGAGGCGCCCGACACAGCTGCAAACCAGACGCGACGCACCACATTTTATACTGAATGTATTTGTGCCTCATGCATGGGCTTGATTAAATCACACTGTAGCTGAACAGACTATTTGTTGATAATTCCCACTCCAGCTTCATTTAATAGCTCTTCCCAGTGAAAATACGTGGGCTAACGCGGCACGCGACACAACCCAGCGTCGCAGACACTCGAGCGGCGCGTCCCGGCGAGGCCGTCCTCGGCGCCCGGCCGTCCACATGCCTCTGACAAGCGCAGAACCTTCGGGCCCAAGAGGAAGCTATTTCTGGCTAAAGGACTGGCCGCCGCCTCCGCTGGAAACGGACCCGCCTTCGGTTCCCCACACTTCAGGGCAGCCCTGTCCCGCCGAGCCGCGGATGCACGGAACAGGCCACCCGCACTGGTTAACGAGTCTTGCCGCTCAAGCCCCAGATCTCTCTCTCTGCCTCGCCCCTGCCCCGGGGAGCTCCGGGCTCGCCTCCGGCTCACCGGCGGCCCCGCCACATCTGAGCACGGCCGCCGCCTGCAGGCACAGAGCACCGGGCACGAGCTCGCCACGTCTCGTTCCGGCGCTTCTGAACCCGGGAAAAACGGACCGAAACCGTTTCTGCCGGCCGCGGTGTGCGGTGCAAGACAGCGGGAGGCTTCGGGCAAGAAGGCGGGAAGGAGGTGACGAACGCCCAACGGGGAGAATCGCGACGGTCTGGGGAGTCTTTTCACACATTTTTGAACAAGCAATATCTTGGGGAGTTTCTTCAGTGTAAGGAGAGCAAGTGTGGCATGAAATTGCTGAGGTAAGGCACATGCCAAACATGGCCACAGGGAAATTAATTTTAGTGTGTTTAAAATAGAATCAATATACATAGGTAAAACATAAGCAGATTAAATAATTTTTTAAATGATTTATTTATTTATTTATCTATTTGTTTATGAGAGACAGAGAGAGAGAGAGAGAGTACAGGCAGGGGGAGCAGCAGGCAGAGGGAGGGGGAGCAGCAGGCTCCCCACGGAGCCAGGAGCCCGATGTGGGCCTCGATCCCAGGAATGAGATCACGACCTGAGCCAAAGGCAAATGGCTTCACAGACTGAGCCCCCCGGAGCCCGTTCAATACTTATAAATATGAACTCTTTCTTGTGTTCTTCTGATTTTCGTTGTTGTCCTTGTGGTCTGAAAGCCACATAAAAATCAGGGTTCCCATAGAATTTTGGGGTGCATTTACTGAAAGTACCTGAAAATTATTTTAATTAGAAATGGTTTTCCGGGAAACCACCCAAGTTCTAGAAGAAGAGCTTACCTATCAAGCACCAAGAATAAGCCTTAATGTTTATCTTTCCAGGAAGCTTTCTTTTTCTCCATGACCAGAGCCAACATCACTCCCAGGATCTGCTAAGAGTACCTGAGCATTGACTTTATTGGGACATTATGCTTCCCTTTAAAAGGGGGAGGCCATTGAAATATATTCAAATGTACACACAGGCAACACCTTGGTGACCTGCAACCATGGGAAACAGAAAGTAATTGGCAATTGACATAATTAGACTGTTTAATCAGGGATGCCAGAAATGTCACCCAGTAGGTTCCCTTCCCAGGTCTGCCTCTCTCACTAGACGTCCAGCTCATCGAGGGCAGAGGCCACACAAAGACCGCGTCCTACGTACCACTTGCTCAGCACAGTGTATGCTAAAATTCTTCATGTAAACAATTGAGCAAGTACAAAATTAGATGAAATTTTTCCGCTCAGCAGCTTACCACTCTTCCGTATTCCAGCTAAAGGACTTGCATTTTGTTGTCACCCATCCTCAGCCGCCTTCCAGTAAAAGTGTCAAAAATGATACGTGATCAAAGAGAACCGACTCCCTGGCTTTGGGGACTCCAGACGAAATAACTGTTCCTGCCATGAACGGTCCTTGAGCACCGATACCTTTGACAAACTAGCAGATAAATCGTACTGGGTAAATAATATCACTTTTTATTAATTTAAAAACCATATCCCCCCCAAGCTCTTCCTAGTCAGCCCCTCTGAACCTTCCACAGCCCCAAGCCAGGCTTTGGAGCTGGAGCGCGAGACCACTGGAGTCTCTCCTGGGAAGCAAAGGCTGAGCCCAGGAGGATGCTGTCCCGAAGCTCCTGAAATCGGGATGCGGTGCTGGGGTGTTTCCTGACTCTCGAAGCAGCCCTAGCTCAGGACGCCATGGCTTTGGGGCCTGAACTGGTAAAGCATTCCTGGCGTGGTGCAGCGGACTCACAAGGTGATGTAAGATAAGGAAGAGGAGTACCGCCATCCAGCCAGGCGCCGCGGACTCCATCTTAGCAAACGGGGCCGATCCTAGTGAATGACGGTGTACAAGGAGGCCTGGGAGAAGCGATCTCTGGCCTCTTCTTCCCCTAACTACAGAGGAAGGTCATCTAAACTGTTAATTGCCAGGCCGAGCGTTTACTGAGAAAGCACAAGCCATGGGTTCTACAGGCCACAGGGGCAAGCCCAGGCTCACACAGCACCGGGAGACAATGAGCACTGTGAAAACCATCACAAAGCCCAGCAAATATTCATCAGTATCCACAGCTAACAACTACTGACCAGCTGCGCCGCCATCCAGACTCCATATTCGTCTTTACTTTTGATAGCTTACGCTTATCGCTTTCACCCTGCGCGGCTGGAAGTCCTAGCCCATCTCACAGTGGAGGGGAAGGTGCTCATGGAGATGAAAAAGCCGCCACCTGCCATGAAAGATGGTGAGTGTGATATAAAGCCCAGATTCACCTGCCGTGGGTATGCGAAATTCACCTGGAACGTTCCAACTTCCGGAAGAGGTTCTCCAGAATAATTTTAGGTTATGCAGCACCTTCCAAAATACTCCTCAGAGTAATTTCCTTTTAATAATTACAATAGCTTTCCTTCAAGTCCCATCTAATACATGGTAAACTCCAGTAACCGCATGACCCAGAAGGGCTATGATAATCACAGACGGTACACACTCTCGCAGCAAGAACTTCCTTTAAAACAGTCTAGGCACGGGAGCACAGGCAAGTTCTTGGGTGTCCCTGGGCTCCGTTTCCTCATCTACAAAATGGACTGCTGAATCAGGAGCCAGTTACACCTTCCAGGTAGCTGCCGAGCCCCTCAGGCAGGGATGTCAATGCCCTTGAAATCCGGGTGAAGGTCAGACAGTGAAACCTGATATCTTTCTAGGACATGCACAAAGAAGTCTAGGAAAGATACCCAATTACCCTTTAGAAACCCCAAAAATCATGCTTGCCAGAGTCAACAACCTGGCCATCTCAGTTGGTGCAACACCGAGACACTCTAAAAATATTTAAGCTGGAATTCATAAACTGTTCCCAAATCTGATTAAGTAATTGGCTTCTCTGTTGGCTAGGGATTAGCAAATGCTGGAGTCTAGATTCAAGTTAAATTTAAAAGCAAAGGGGTGCCTGGGTGGCTCAGTGGGTTAAAGCCTCTGCCTTCTGCTCAGGTCCTGGGGTCTTGGGATCCCAGGGTCTGGGATCGAGCCCCGCATCGGGCTCTCTGCTCAGCGGGGAGCCTGCTTCCCTTCCTCTCTCTCTGCCTGCTTCTCTGCCTCCTTGTGATCTCTCTCTGTCAATAAATAAAAATCTTAAAAAAAAAATTAAAAGCAAGTATGAAAACATTAAGACGGAGTCTCTCCCTTAAGTCCATTTTAATGAAAATAATAGTGTTTTCAACTTCAAGTAACCTCTGTCACTTTCCTGTTTATGGCACTAGATTCTGAATTCAAAAAACAAACGTTTTCAATCTCTGTGTATATTTTACAAAATAAATATCACAGAAACAATGAAAAAACGTTTATTTTTACAAAATGAGCAATCTTTTTCATCAGTCCAAACAGGAAATATACATCTGTGCTAGTGCTTTATGTGTCCCATTACTCAAGCTCAAACTATTGACAGACCTCCCCCACCCCCTCCGAAATTTTAGATTTCGGGGGGAAGTGCTCCTTGGCCTACAATATGCTATGGATATGCAAGTGCATAAACAGGCTTCTCCGGAAAAAGATGGAGAGGCAGCTGGGCAGGAAGATGGAACTTGCTGGACAGAAGCACAGGGTCAGCCACTTATTAGATCCCCCACTAGGTGGAGGCATCATGAGGCCAGGACTTCCAGGACTTGTGGTTTTGGATCTACAAGGCTGAGAAAGGGGCTGAACACACAGCAGGCTTTTAAAAAGCAATTGCAGAACGAATTAGTTGGCAAGTTTCCGGGAAAATCCTGTTGGCGGGGGAGGCTGAGTCCCCCATCAGTAGAATGAGGACCGTAAAACATGCTTATCTGAGTTTTCATAAGAGACAGGAGAATGCATCTGTAGAGAACAGAGCACTGCGGCCGAGCGGACCGTCCCTCTCAGCACTTCTCTCCAGCGCCCACCATCCCGGTCACAGGAAGGGCTCGCCGATTCCGTGCTGATAGGGGAATGTGATAATCCTCTCTGGTCCGGAACAGACCTTCTGCCTATCCCCTGGTGTGTCTTATGATTTTCAGAAATTTTGTTTTCACATTGAAGAAACTTCTCTTCCATCCCCCTCTCGGTTTCCCATTATGTTGTTTTTTTGAGGCACAAACCCAGTTCTCCCCGCTAAACCCCAACACCGGAGCAGAGTGTATCGCGCTGATGGGATTCCTGACCGTCCACCAGTTCAGCCCAGTATCAACTTGCTGCCGGTGTCTACTGCTGGTCTTCCTGCAGAGCACGGGGGGTTTGCCCACCTGTGTGCCTCCCACTGGCAAGGACAATAAATGAAACAAGGGGCTGTATAATAAACTTGGCGTTTTGAGGAATAAAAACTTATTGGGCATAGAGCTAAATAGTGTTCTGGCTTTCTGTTCTTATCAACTTTAGCTTTTTAAAAAGTGCCTGAGGGGTGTTTGGGTGGGTTAAAGCCCCTGCTTTCGGCTCGGGTCATGATCCCAGGGTCCTGGGATCGAGCCCTGAATCGGGCTCTCTGCTCAGCAGGGAGCCTGCTTCTTCCTCTCTCTCTGCCTGCCTCTCTGCCTACTTGTGATCTCTGTCTGTCAAAGAAATAAATAAAATCTTAAAAAAAAAAAAAGTGCCTGAGATCCAGGAAGATGATTTATCTCACTAACTCGTGTTTAATTTCTGTCAATGTGAAATTCAAGGCAAGACCTCCCCCATTATTTGATTAGCAGTTGTATTTGTTTGAAAAATATGTTCTACCCGCAGAAAGCAGCCACAAAGAGCCTATCTGGTCCAAATCTGACTTAGTGATACCAGAACAGAAACTTTTTCCACAAGCAATTCCCTGTTGCATTCACGTCTATTCCAGAGCTTTGCCTAAAGACCTGGTAATTGTAACAACCCATGCCTGTATCAAATATCATGGCAGCCGGGACAAAGAAATCCCAGACGAAAAATGTCACATTGTTCCAATTCATTTGATTCCTTAGAAACAAGTCAAAACCGAGATAGGTGCCAGCCTTTGGTAAAGGCCAGGGCAATGTCAAAGGGAAAGGCTAGGCTGTGTGGCCAGCCCCTCCCCCCCACATCACAATGTGTCTCTCTCCTCTCTCTCTCTCTCTTTCACTTAAACACGTTCCACCGTTTGGTCATCTATAGATTCAGCAGTGTAATCTGGACACCGGGACAAAGAACAGGATCTGATGGCAGAAATAAAAACACAGCAGAGAACGGTCCACAGATGACTTTGGAAACCCAAAGATGACAAGATGAGGGACAGGAGAAAAGGACACAATTTTCAGGGTCCTTGGGTCTCAGGGCGAATCTCTGTCAAACCCAGGGCTGCAGGGAAGCTGCACCAGGCACTTCGGTCCTGAGCACCGTTTCAGACTGGCCGGTGTAGACCGGGATGTTACAGATACGGGCGACGCTACACTGATTTCCAATACACCAGCATCTGCCCCCTACGGTAGCACTTCGTGGCTGGGGGCCACCGAACGACAAACCCACCCCCAGCCCTCGACCCACGGCCGGGGGGAGCGCCGCGTTGGTTCTGTCCGTGGGAGCTCAGAGGTGCCCCACGGAGCCGCGGTCCGGCTGCACGGACCGAAACGCCCTCCCCACCCCGAGCACTTATCTGGGCACCGCGACCGCTCCGCAACCTGCGCGGCCCCGGGAGCGAAATTAGTTAGAAATCCCACAGGGGAGGGTTAAGCCCCCGATGAGAACCCGAGGGCCGGTCCAGGATGGCGAAGTCCCAACAACGGCGTTCGGTCCGGTGAACACCGGACGGGCTCTCCGACAACTTCAACTCCCCGACCTGAGTCGGTGCGTCCCGCGCATGTGACAATAGAAAGGGCTCGGGATGGCCCCACGCCCGCAGCATCCCCCGGGCGCGGCGGGACCCGGGTGCCTGCGCGCCCCGGCGCCACGGCGCTTACCTCGAGTCGGCTGAGGCTGGAGCTCTTGGAGCGCGACTTCTTGCGCAGGTACACGGAGAAGAAGCGGCGCACCGTGAACTTCTTCATGCTCAGGTCCATCGCCCCGCGCCCAGCCCGCAGCAGCCGCAGGCCCGGAGGACGCGCATTCCCGGCGCATCCCAGGCGCGCGGGGTCAGGTCCGCGGGCGGGTGCGCGCCGCGGGGGAGCCCGGTGCGGCGGCCATCGGCGCGGGGCGCGGGCTGCGGGCACAAAGGGCAGGCCGAGCCGGCCACCGCGGCCCGGGCTCCTGCGCTCCCTCCTCCCGCGCTCCTCCCCCTCCTCCCCCTCCTCCTCCCGCAGCCTGCCAGGACCCGCCCCGGACCGCCCCGCCCCACCCCGCCCTCAGCCCCTCCCGCCAATCAGGGCCCGCCGCCCCAGCCGCTTCCCCTCGTCCTCCGCCTCGTCCCCTCCTCCTCCTCCCGCTCCTGCTGCCGCTGCTGCCGCGGCCGCCGCCGCCTCCCGCCGGGGACCCGCCCCGGACAGCTCCGCCCCGCCCCCAGCCACTACCGCCAATCAGTGCCCGCCGCCCCCGACGCTCCCTCCTCCTCCTCCTCCTCCTCTTCCCCCTCCTGCTTCCGAGGCGGCTGAGGCGGCGGCCGGTGCTCAGCGAGGACCAGCCCCGCCCCGCCAAGCCCCGCCCACAGTCACTACCGCCAATCAGATGCTCCCTCCTCCCCTCCTCCTCCTCCTCCTGCTGCTGCCGGGCCGCCGCAGCTGCCGCCACCGCCCCGCCCCACCCCGCCCACCGTCACTACGCCCAGTCAGATGCTCCTTCTTCCCCTCCTCCCCCTCCTCCTCCTCCCGCCGCGGCTGCTGCGACCGCCAACGCCCCTCCCGGCCCCGCCCACAGTCACTACCGCCAATCAGATGCTCCCTCCTCCCCCTCCTCCTCCTCCTCCTGCCGCGCCGCCGCAGACGCCACCGCCCGGGACTACCAGCCCCGCCCGGGCCAGCCCCGCCCCTCCTCGCTCTCCGCCACTGCCGCCAATCAGCAACCGCACATCCCAGGCGTTCCCTCCCCCTCCTCCTCCCGCCCTGAGAGGACGAGCGCAGAGCAACCCGGCCCCGCCCCGCCTGGCCCACTACCACCAATCAGCGCCTCCGACGCGCCTCCCCGCCGCCTCGCTCGCCCCGAGTACTCCCGGCGCGCTGCCCCGCCCCCGCCCCCGCCCACACCCGCTCCGGGCGGCCTGGGAGGCGCGCGCCGGCCGAGCCCCGCGAGGAGCGCTGCGGCCTGCGGGGCGGGCGGCGCGGCGCCGGCCTGCTGTGCTGCCCCGCGGCCCGGCTGGGCTGTTTTGTGGCTCGGGGCGTCCCTCCGGGTTTTCCCTTGAAAGAGCCGCAGGCACACGGGGGCTCAGTGCTCTGCGGTGCCGAGCAAAACTTCTGTCCATTAGCGGACATTTCCGGAAAACGAAACGAAATCCGAGGCTCCGGGAGCCTCGGCCCGCGCTCTGCACCTCTCCCTGCCCCGGGGCGCCCGGCCCCGCGGGTCCAGCCGTCGCCACCCGGTGCACGGACCCCCACGCGGTCTGGGGCAGCCGCCCCTGGGAGTGCTCGGAGCACGAGACGTCCGTCCTCCACGACCTCCGGCTCTGTCCGGACGGCGACTGACCAGGCCCCGCAGTGCCTGGAGGCAGGCTCTGGAGGCAGCTGCGGGCTGCGGCGCTGGAGGGGATTTGCCTTAAAGGGGAACACTGTTTTCTAGAAATGCTCAGCAGAGATCTGGGAGCTCTGAGCTCCGTGCGGCCTCTTCTGTTGGTGCCTTGTGTTCAAAATAGGGTCAGACGAGGTCAGTGCCCGTCACCAACCCCCTAGAAGGTCAGAAACATTCCTGCGTGCGGTACCGTGTGACAAATGCGGATGCCGCAGGCTGGGCAGTGGTGAGCACGGAGTTCAGAGGGGCCGCTTGCTTGGAGAGCTTGGGCACACTCACGCTGTGGCCCCATCCTGCATCTCCAAGATGAAAATATGCATGTGGAAGCTGGTTCCTGCTTCCCTCAAGGGTTCTGCGGGAGGGCGATTATCCCCACTCTGGGAAACAGCTTCTTACCACCTAAAGACTCCCCTTCTCCCTGGCTGCCCTTGAGGCATCTTGGTTCTACACAGAGACAAAGACAAGCCAGACCTATGCCAGGCTGCAGCTAAGCTGGGGTAGAGAGCCGCTGGCTGACGGGACATCGGCTTGTCCCAGCCCCTGGAATGAGGAGGGGGCCAGCTCTAGCGAGTTTCACTGGGGGAGCCGGCGGGAGTACCACATGCCAACTGTGACATCTCAGGGCCATCCTCTGGTGGGCCTCAATCAGGGCTTGGGTTTTACCACAAGAGCATGCTGACCTGGTGTAACCGAACTGGAAAGGAAATATCTTATGGGGTATTCACCATCCCCCATATTTGAGTGCAAACTGTTCAATTGAACTTGGAGTCTCAAAAAGAAAAAAAAAAAATTCATATTTCCAACTGGAGAAATAATTTCATTGCTAGAACATTTCCATTTGTCTTTATCTTTAACCTGGTGAAGTAACTTTATCAAAATCTCTAAGAATTGGGGCACCTGGGTGGCTCAGTGGGTTAAGCCGTTGCCTTCGGCTCAGGTCATGATCTCAGGGTCCTGGGATTGAGCCCCGCATCGGGCTCTCTGCTCAGCAGGGAGTCTGCTTCTTCCTCTCTCTCTCTCTCTGCCTGCCTCTCTGCCTACTTGTGATCTCTCTGTGTCAAATAAATAAATAAAATCTTAAAAAAAAAAAAAAAATCTCTAAGAATCATTCACCACCACTTCCGGTGCTAAGACAATGACCACCTCCAGGCCACGGTCAGACCACCCTGATACCCAGAGGCATCCCTCCCAAATCCTGGGGGAAAGGGGGAGCTCATTAAGGCCCCTGTCCTGATGGTGGGGATGGAGCAGGGGAGCAAGCTCCACAGCCTCCAGGTGACCTTGAGTTTTTCTCTGCCCCGAACACAGAAGCCCGACATTGCATTCTATCCTGCTGCAGCCTAAAAGCGAGTGCTGGCCACAGCAGTCACCTCGGTCCCACGAGTGGTCACCTCATCCCACGAGTGGTCGCAGACACCTCCTGGTGCCTGGGGCCATACTCAGCCCTAGGGACACAAAGATGACTGTGGCCCAGCTCCTGACCACAGAAGTTCACAGCCCCATGAAGAGAAGGTGAACAGAGAGACAACCACGGTGCAGCTTTTAATGCGACGCGAAAGAAATGGGTAAGGAGATGCTACACGGACGGAGATGAAGGAGAAGCCGGCCCCAGCTGGAGGAGGTGGCATCTGGGTTGACCCCCGGCGGATAAGGAGCCATGTTTCCTGGGCAAACAGAGGAGGTAGGGTCCCAGCTTGTAGAAGAATGGGGTTATTGGGAATTTAGAACAAAGAGAGGTTTCATGATTGATTAATGAAAATTGAGTTCTACCAAGTCCCCAGGACACCTGAGGCATCCTATTTCAGAACTTCAGAACAATAACTAAGGTCTGGTCCACCCTGGAATTCCCCCTTCCTTGAGAACAGAACACGCCCTGGACAGGAAGGAGAGGGAGGCTTTTGGAAGGAAGGTAACTTGGGCAAGATCCGCATTGTTATCCCCTTCCCTTCCCTTCCCCCGAAGGACTGGGTAGGGGCCATGCCGCCTCCTTCACTGCAAGCCCTACCCCAAGAGCTGTGATTTGTTGTGGACACTGGTCAGGTCTGAGTTCTAGAGAGCCCAGATGGCCATGCTCTGGGGAGGCCTGGGGGTGGGGGGAGCTGTTCACTGGACGGATCTGTGTTCATGGGGCTTGCAGAGGAAGGACGCAAGAGAGTTTTTTACAGACCAGGTGTGGCCATGTGATAAAGGGGCTAGTCTGGGGGTCCCTGGGATGCTGTCTGGAGCAGAAGCGTGCAGCACCAGGCCCAGGGCTAAGGCAAGAGTTCTAGTAACTCCCAAATCCGGAGGCCTCTGTCCTGTAAGTGCATGCAGCTGCGGTCTCCAGCTGCAGTAACCCAGAAGAAGACAGGACAGCTGTCCATGAGAGAAGGGGTCAGAGTGAGGCCACCTGTGTGCAGACCGCTTCCAGCGAGTCTGTCCTCTGCCTGGATGGCCTCCTTCCCACTCTGAGCCTCCCAGGCTGAGACAGCCTCAAGCCGGCAAAGAGACTGTGAGTCCTGTCAGTCAGTAGGACTGGAAATACTAATGTCTTAATCAAGTATTTAAAACTGAAAACAAACATGATCGTTATTTGGGAGTGGGAAGAAAACGCTACGTGAACTGACAGGGCTCCCGTCATTCACTCTGATAAGTACTGCAAGGTGTGTTTCGATCCCATCACAAGCTGCATTTGGTCAACAAACCAGGCTCCATTTATAATAGTGAGGGCCTCAGTGGACTGAGGTCACCCACTCAGTAGGGGTCCCGCAGGGCTGCACCCTCAGTGCATGGTGGACGGAAATCACCCCCCTTGCAGACCCGGGCTCGCGCCTGAGTGCTGGCACTAACCAGGCAGGACCTCGAGAGCGAGAACGACCCCCTGAGCATCCAGGTGCACACACCCCCTTACATAGGCCCGTGGCCCTCGTGCACCCCCCGTGTCATCTGAAAACAGCAGCAAAAACTCCAGTGGTCTTGACTACTTCTTACCCAAGGTGCCTGGTGGAAACACACAGTGATGCTCTCTACAGAGATCCGCGTTAGACCCAGGCTCCGGAGAAGCCCTCCGGACGCAGTTCCAGGGAGCGTGAGCTCACGGTCACTGCACTCGAGTCCAGGGCACCGGGTGCCAGCAAAGCCAGAAGGACCTCTGCCCGCGGGACCAGATAGGAACTCCGCCTACAGGATTTATGGGATGTAGAATGTAAAATGGTGGAAGAAAGAACAAGATGCTCCTGGAAATGTACCCGTGTACGTGGGCCTGGCCTGCGTGTGAACATCCGAGAGCAGACATGGAGGGCAGGGGTCGGAGCAGCTGTGTGGGTGCTGCCGGGGCTGCTCGTGGGACGCACGGGGGTTGGGAGGTATCCGAATCCCAGCCACCGTCCCACTGTGACTTGACCTGAAACTCTGATCCTCTAGCACAGGGTTCTCAAGTGGGGCTGACTTTGTCCTCTGGGAGACACTTGGCAAGGTCTGGGGACAGGTGTAGACAGCTGGAGACACGGCTAGGGGGGGAAATAGGAGGGATGCCTCAGAGGTACAGGCCGGGGGTGCGGGGCACAGGGCAGCCCCTCAGGGTCCGAAATACCCAAGGGCCACGTCTGAGAATCATGGTGAGCTCAGCGGCCCATGGTGGGGGGAACCTGTGCTCCTTCCTCACAAGGCTGTCACCTACAAATGTGGCAGTTTTGTGCAGTTAAAACAAAATGTGGAACAAATTGTAAATAAACTGCTCATCAAAGTTTTTATTTGCTAAAATTCTAGAGTTTCACACAGAAAGCTAGCTGCATGGCTGGGGAAGCAGTAGACCCCCACGTCTAGCATTTTGATCTGAAAGCCTTCCGTTGAACGACACTGTCCTCCGTGGGTGCCCCGTTTACCCTGTAAGCGGGGAGGCAAGAATCACTTTCACTCCCGCTGCTTTCTTCCCGAAGTCTAACGACGCACAGACACCTGCGTGAGACTTTCTCAATATTTGTCACGTCTCCCCTTCTTTCCGGCCCTGCTCTTGGGGACGTGGTTTGGGGCCATCAGTTCCTGCCAGAATACAGTGGTCTCCGGCTACATGGCATCCCTCCCAGCCCATCCACACTCCAGCTCCTAAAATGGCCTTTCTAGAAGCAAACTGGGTCGTGCTACGCCGTGTACCCCATGTGTCCGGGTGGTCCAGGAGAAGCGCAAACCGGAGCAGAGCAGCTGCGCCATCCCGGGTCACCGTTCCCTGTCCTCACTCTGCCCTCCTTCCTGCCCCAGAGCGCGGGCTCCCGCGGTCACTGCCCGGGACGCCGCCCTGCTCCACCCCCAGGCCGCACCCTCCCCGCTTCATGCCGCAGGCCGTGTGAAGGTGTCTTCCCCAGGCTCCCCGGTTCTCCTCACAGAGCCAGACGATGACTCTCAGCTTCTCTGTCTGCCTCTCCCACCAACGTGGAAGCACGTGGGACAGCCACCATTGGTGGCCCTTCCTGCAGGTTTGTTTAACGGGGTGTTATAGTGACTGCGTTGAGAGGTCTGCTGGTTATCAGAGCTGGGCCATTTTTACTATTTCATCTGTAAAACACACTTACAAAATCCGCAGAATGGATGCAATGAATCCCATCTTACAAGGCTCCAGGAGCTGAACCTACTGCCTAAACTTACACGAGAGGAAAAGGTCCAGATGAGATCCGCCCATCAGTGAGAGCCCAGCAACGGGCCCACAATTATACAGGTGTGCCTCAAAAGAAATCAGATAAGAGACTGGCAACCAAGAGGGTGACAGGCTAGATTCTCATTTCCCTAGACAATTATAGTCAGGCAAGAAATGCCATAAGGCCAACATCCTGTAGACAGAGCATCTCACAGACAGAAGTCCGGACAGTGGCCTCCACAGGCCTCCTCACATCTGTGGGGACAGACGCTGGGAGTGCCTTGGTGCAGAATGGCTAGTTCTCCTGTGAAAGGTCAGTTTACTCATGAGACAACACGGCGAGTCCTATTACATGAAACAGTGTTGAGAGCCAAGGGACCCTAGCATGTGGCCAAGAGAACTCTGGACACGTTTCATGTAGAGGCGTTTTCTGCTCATCAGGAGGGGGTGGGGGAAGGACCATTCCTTATCGGGAGGTGACAGAATGTGTAGAACCTCTGGGTTTGACCCTGCTAGTGTTCCCGCGTTGTTTGTTATGGGTTGAACTGTGTCCCTTTCTAAAAAGGTACAGTGAAGCCCTGAACCCCCGCCCCTAGAATGTGACCTGGTCAGAAAACAGGGTTGTTGCAGATGTCATTAGTTAAGATGAGGGCATATAGGAGTAGGGTGGGCTCTAATTCAGTGTGACTGGTGTCCTTGTAAGACCACGTCACAACGGAGGCAGAAATTGAAGCAGTGCCACCACCAGCGCATTGAAGAGGTGAGGAAGAAACTCCCGACGTGTGTCGGGGGGCATGGCCCTCGGCACCTCGTATCAGACCTCTGGCTTCCAGAAGTGCGAGACGACACGTACGCGCCATTTCCAGCCACCGCTGTGCTGTGCTTTGTTCTGGAGCCCAAGGAGATGAACACACATGCTTCTCCTTCCACGGCCGTCGCAGGGAGCCTCCGTGAGGGAGACGGCCAGGGAGCGGGCTTCCGAGGGAATGAGCACTTGGTCTGACAGATGTGAGAAAACCTGGCTGTGAACAGAGACACGGGGGCTATTTCTTGTGAGTCTGAGCCCACACATAAATTACAGAGGGACACTGAGAGGAAGGGAGTTAGCAGGAAAGAGGAAACAGGTGAAAACTATAGCAGGAAGGGTTTCTGTAACTTAAAAAGGAAAAAAAAAAAAAAAGAATCCTCAAAATAGAAATGTCCCTCAAGACCTGGAACGGGTACAAAGGAGAATGTGCAATGTCTGCCAGAAGTTCTTCTTAGCAAAAATAGTCATCTTCTAAACAATATTTCATAGACATCTACAGCATTGCAAACACTAGGTACCTCTACTAGAGATGGGAACTAGATGCACACATGAAGGAAACTCTCAGAGACACTGAAAGCCAGGGCTTTGATCCCCCTGGCAATAGTCCCTTTGGTATGTCTTCCTCATCAGAGAACCACAGGAGGAGGCTGGGGTGGGGGCCGGGCGCCATGCTTGGTCACATGACGGATTATATATGCAGAGAGAACCTTCCCGAGACACAGAAACATGCTGGCTAGAATGAGAAGAAAATCCTCTTTTTTAAAGCATGGTTGATCCAATAGTGAGTAGGAGAACAAAAATGTAGGCAAAAACTGAGGCTAAGAAGATGTGCGTGACGAGGGAGCCACGTTTGTCGATCCCTGTAATCCAGACCTGAGTTTCAGCAGGGTCTGAAGAATGGGACATGGAGCGGGCCTGGGGCTGTGCAGGGTGGGAGGCCAGGTCAGGGTCACTGTGCTGAAAATCACAGTCCACACAGAGCAGACTATAGGGGGGGAGCAGGAGAGCCTCCCTCTGGGAGGAAACTTGCTTATTCAGCTGTGAGCTCCGGAAACGGCAAAGGACAGAGATTCTCCTGTCAGCCTCCTGCCACTCATAGTTAGACCTGTTCCAGGCCAAAATTCACACTACCAACCTGAAAAACTCTAAGCCAAACATTTACTTTTTAATGGTCTCAGATTGTGCCATCCTGAGGACCAGGCAAAAGCAAACACAAGTACTGTCAAGGAAGTACTTTAAATACATCTCAGAGCTCAAACAGAGAACATTCTAAGGAATGTGGCTTGCAGCCATAAACCACAGTCTACACGAGGAAACAGCTACCATGAGCAAGAGTCAGCAAACAGAGTAAGTAGCAGACTCAGACCTGAAACACACAGAGGTGTGAGTGGCATAAAAGTTGTTTAACCTATTTAAAACACAAAAAGAAAGATAGAAAGCATGACAAGGAAACTAGAGACTACAAATGATCAAGCAGATTTGTTAACATTAGTAGAACTTTAAAAACTAAAATGCAGGGGCGCCTGGGTGGCTCAGTGGGTTAAGCCTCTGCCTTCAGCTCAGGTCATGATCCCAGGGTCTTGGGATCAAGTCCCACCTTTGGCTCTCTGCTCTGCTGGGAGCTTGCTTCCCCCTCTCTCTCTGCCTGTCTCTCTACCTACTTGTGATCTCTCTCTGTCAAATAACTAAATAAAATCTTTTAAAAAAATCTTAAAAAAATTAAAATGCAATGATTTAAAGTAAAGCTCAGTAGATAAAGAGCAGTTTAGACAAAGCCCAAGAAAGAGTTAACAAGGGAGAAGTTAGAGCTGACGATAATTGACAGAGTGCAACAGGAACGTCAAGAGACAAGACAGACAAAAGCCGGTGGAAGAGACGTGAAGACAGAGGGAGAAAACCCCAGGCCTGAGTCTCACACTGAGCGACAAACAGATACTCTGTATTCAAACACCTGAGCCAATGGCTGAGCATTTTTCAGAGTTGATAAAATACACCCATCCTCAGGTTTTTGAAGCCTCCCAAATCCCAAGGAGGATTAAATAAAATGAAATCCATACCTAAATACATGTTCAACTGGCAGAATGCCTCTTTCAACAACCAGAAGAAAAGGCAGGTTTTGTAGAAACGAGTGTTAGTTGCAGCGTCCGTGCCCACCTCAGTGGCCCTGGTGGAGGGCACAGACTGGCGGATCAGTAAGTAAACAGTGTTAAGGGGAAACAATGATAACTTCAGAGTCTCTGCCTTGCAAAATATCTTTCAAGAATAGGGTCCAAAGAAAGACACTTCAGATGAGCAACCTGAGAAATCTGAGTGACAATAACACTTAGGGGTGAAGCTAAACACTGGGAACTGCATTAAAAAAAAGAGTCCGGGCGCCTGGGTGGCTCAGTGGGTTAAGCGTCTGCCTTCGGCTCAGGTCATGATCTCAGGGTCCTGGGATCAAGGCCCGCATCGGGCTCTCTGCTCAGCATGGAGCCTGCTTCCTCCTCTCTCTGCCTGCGTCTCTGCCTGCTTGTGATCTCTCTCTGTCAAATAAATAAAATCTTAAAAAAAAGAGTCAAAGTATTGCACGATCTGGGGGCTCACATCAAGTTAAAAATGAAATCTTGATTTAAAAAGCAGCATATACAGCAGGATGGGAATCAGAGTTAGCATCTAACGTCTTGCTTAGTGCGCAGCCACCACGGGCCCTGAGTGTCTCTGCACTCTCTATTCCTGCTTGCTGAGTATGCGAAAATATAAGGCACTGCCCACTCCTAACCCGCCGTTTCTCAGGACTGTTTTGGCAGCAAGCATCCTTGAGGGATGAAGTAATGTTTCTCTCCAAGACAAAGCACAGGCTTGCCACCACTTGTTACAAAACGCTAGGTCCCCCAAGCTCAGTGTTTCTCAGCAGGATGCTGTTTCTCCGCGAGCATGGTAACCACCTGCCCCCCACGCTGATGTCGCCTGGGAACTTGGGGCCAAAGGAAACCAATGCCGATCTGGTATCCAGGCCGCTTTCTGCTCCTTGCATAATAAAGTCCCTTCTTTCTGATCCCTGATGCTTATGTCTTCTTCCGCAAAAAGTAACAGGCTAATTGGTTTGTAAGCAAGGCAAGATCAAACTGAACCATACACAAACTACAAAGGTAGAAATAAATAAAGATAAATAAAAAATTACAATCAATGTTAATGGGGTAAACTCTCCAGTTAAAATACAAAGAGTGCTACACTGGTTTAAAATAAGTTTAGTTTGGGGCGCCTGGGGGGCTCAGTCAGTTGAGCTCCAACTCTTGGTTTTGGCCCAGGTCATGGTCTCAGGGTGAGAGTCTGAGTCTGGCACTGGGCTCTGAGCTTGGTGGGGGTCCACAGGAGAGTCTCTCCCTTGCTCTTATTCCCTCCGCCTATTTGTACATTCTCTCTCTTTATCTCTCTAAGAATAAATAAATGTTTAAAAAATGAATAAAGATAAAACAAGTCTACTTATAGAGACATGTCTAAAACAAGAGACTCAGAAAATTTCACATGAAAGAATGACAAAAGACATATCATGCACTACTGAAAAGAACCTTGATAAGGCAACATTAATGCCTTATCACAAATTACACAATAAGAATTTGAAGATAGAACATCATTATCTACTGAAGAAAGTTTCAATTCACCGGTAAGATTCAATAATCCTAAATCTGGATGCAGCAAATGATATACTTGCAAAATATACTGATCAAAAAGTGATAGAACCAAGAGGAAAAAGGGACAAATCCATTATCATGTGGGTAAGTTCTTAAAATATCACTCAGAAATGATAAATCAAGCAGAAAAACAAAATTAAGTGTTGAGATAATACATTTGGGAAAGCTGCAAAGGAACATATCTAGTACTCAATCCAACCACTCTAGACTACGCATTCTCTCCAAGCACACATGGAAAATGTACAGAGATTGACCATATGGTAATCTAGGCCACAAAGCACACAGATTAGTAAATTACCTAAATAATAGTCACACCGTTGTTACCATACAGATCACTTTTACTTTATTGCTTAACAATCCTATATGACTGGAAATTTAAAAAATATAGTCTTGATAGCTTACAAATTTGTATATTATAATGTATAATGTATTATTATGCAAACTATAGGAAAGATTGCAGATTACTTGGATTTGAGAGATTTAAAAGAAATATTGCTTTTCAATCTCTGTGGAATGGTATTAAGTAAAAATTCAAGATGTATTTATACCATCAAGTATTTCTGTTAGAAAGAAGTCTGAAAATATAAAACTTTTAAAAATATATATTAATATATAACTTTTTTTAAAGGTTTATATATTTATTTATTTGACAGACAGAGATCACAAGTAGGCAGACAGGCAGAGAGAGGGGGGGGGGAAGCAGGCTCCCCGCTGAGCAGAGAGCCCGACGCGGGGCTCGATCCTAGGATCCCAGCTGAAGGAGGAGGCTTTGACCCACTGAGCCACCCAGGCACCCCTGAAAATTTATATATAACTTAAAAAAACTTAAAGGTTTTTTAAATAACATCTTGATTTAATCAATTTCCTTTAAAGCTTCGTTTAAGGGCCGTCTTCTCTTAGAAATTTCTCTACACAGACGTGCACACAACCAACACACACATAAACGTACATGTGCACAGATAACACACACACACACACATCACCCCTGATTTTCATGCTTGTCCCCGGAGTGCCTACAGCGTCACATACCCACCTCCCTCCCACACTCCACACCCTCGTCATCCACCTGCGTCATGTGACCGGACAGAGGACCACACTGTGTCTCATCTGACAAGGAGGCAACTGGTGTGGGAGACACGTTCAAGTAATGTGTCTTAATAGGACAAGCGAGTGAGTTCTTGCCTGCAGGTGCCGTGGATTCCCACAGAGGCACTCGCCATCTGAGGACTTTCACCGGCCCCTCCTGCAGTTAGCCTGAACGTATGTCCGCCTCTGCCAGCCCTGAGCAGCTCGAACGTTGTCACTCCGTCTGCTGCGTGGCCTTTGTGAACGTCACTCCAGCTGGCTTTCCTCCAGCTCCTGCCTCTCATCCGGAGGTCCTCACCTTGGTGGTGGTCCCACACCGTCAGCTTCCTGATCACTTACCCTCAGACCCGCATGCGGAAGCCGCACCGCAAGTCTCGTTCCCTTTCCCTCTTCACCCTCTTGGGCATTCCACTGTCAGGTCCTGCGGAGTCCCCTGGGCCACACCTCCCCGATGCCCTGTCCCTCCACGACCTCTCCTGGCAGGTCTCAGTTCTCCTGCCGAGCTCCATCCTCCAACCTGACTCCGGTGCAGTCGACATAGCGGGGCGAACGGGCACCACTTGCTCCTGTGCTACCTCGGCTGTCGTCCACCCGCCATTCGCAAGCCTCACTCTCCATGACGTGCATGCATACACACACACACACACAACCACACACATGCGCGCACACACAAACCCACATGCACAACCACACACGTGTGCACACACGCACACATACAACCCCCCACAACCACATACGTGTGCACATGCGCACACACAACCACACACACGCACACACACACAACCATACATGCGCGTGCACACACGTGTGCACACACACACGCACACAGCCACACAGGACTCTCTCTCGGCCGCGAGAACGACGAGCCTGTGCCGTGTGTAAGCACGTGGATGGGTCTACAGGTATTACACTAAGTGAAGTCAGAGCAAGACAAATGCTGTACGACTGCACTGATGCGTGGGATCTAAGAAACAAAACAAGCGGACGGATAAAAGGAAAAAGACCCCTACACACAGAGAACGAACCGATGGCTGCCGGAGGGGTGGCAGGGTAGGAAACTGGGTGGGGGGGGGGGCGTGGGGGACAGAGTAGTTCGTGGGGACGAAGGGCACAGCCCGGGGCATGCGGTCACCGATACTGGGACAGGGTCGTGTGGTTGTGGGGGACAGATGGCGGCGGCACTTGCAGTGAGCACGGACTTGTTCAATCGCTCTGTTGTGCACCTGTAACCAATGTGACACCCTGTGGTAACTGTGCTTCACTAAAACAAACAATGCCCAGCGTCCGTCCCCGGCTGCCCTCAAGTCCAGCTCCCAGCGACCCCCGCCTCTGCTCCCTTCTCCAGCCCAGCCGGACCGGGCAGGTCTGTGCGACGCGAGGAAGATTCCCTCAGCACCGGGCCATCGTTTCACTGGGAGTTCCAAACGGGCACAACTTACTCACACCCTGGCCTGCTGAACAAGAGTCCCTCTCTCCCCACGAAGGAATGAGATGAGGCTTTCCCGAGGTTCTATTTTGGGGTCTTGGCAGGAAATCTCTTATCACCACCTTCTTACTCATCACCACTGAAAACTTACAGCGTGCAGCTTGCACCAGGAACGAGGGGGTGCGGAAGCGGGGTCTCCCTTAGCTCGCTGTTGGCGTGGAAGGGGCCCGGAAAGGCTGGCTCCTTTTCAGACCTGGGTTCTGCATCCACTACCATGGGCCTTACATGAAGGCCAGGGGCAGCATATGCCTTCGGCCTTGTGTGCAAAGGTAAAATGAGTCAGACACGTGCACACGGGTTGCATTCTGCGGGTTCAGGAAGGTCAGAGCGTGGCTCCATGTTAGGCGATCCAGTCTCTCCCACCCCGGTGTTCTAGCTGAAGTTCTGAGTGATTTGGACTCTCAGAACCACCTATAGAAAGCTTTGTCCCAGGACCACAGACAAGACTGCAGGATTCATCCGTGCCCGGGCAGCATAGCCAGATCTGAGGTGGGTACATAGAGCTCGTGGCCCTCAGGTTCAGGCTCAGGTCTGATGCCTGGACAGCCCACTTTGTTTTGCTTTGATTTTAGCTCCTAAAATCCTGGCCTGTGGACAGCTCCATGCAGAAGTCCCCTGCCTGCTGGGGCAGGCACCTGCTGTGGCCACGTTTCATACCCCTCCTCGTCCCGCTCATTTTACAGTGGCAGACACCGTGTGCCTGAAAATGTCAGCACAGAACACATCCCTGGCTAAGTGAGGATCGCAATTCAGACCAGAACCGAGATCTCTTGGTTGAACACCGGTACTCTGCCTACTTTATCTCATGGTCACACTTTGATATATTTTTTTTCTTTTCTTTGGTGAAAAGCAGAAGGTATCTTCCACTTCCCATGGCTGTAACCATTTGTACAACTCAGCAAGTACAAGTGTTGTATCATGTGGGCAGCAGTTCAAAGATTTTTTTAACCAGATTATGCAATTATCCCAATGCTTAGCATTATGTAAGTGTACCTGAAAAACAGGTTATTACAAGCAATAAAACTAGAAACTGGCAGCTGATTCACTTCTTACGTATTTCCGAACTTTGCAAAGGATTGTGATATTCACGAGGCCATCCTCTTGCTCAGCCGAACACGGTGTCCACGGCAGACAGTTCTTCACGGAAGGACAAAGGAAACCCAAGGAAAGCCGGGGAGGCTTTCATCTTAAGAAACAGAGAAAAGAATTTCCCTGAGGCACTTTCTGCTGTCACTTTGAACATTGGTGACAGTGATCCGAAGTTACAGCCGCCGTTACTAATCTCACTGAGGGTTCGTGGAGCGGGCGACAACCTCTATGCAGGTTCTCAAACAGCACGTCTGACTAGCTAACGGTGACGACTTACTGCGATGTGCGGCTCTCACGGGGTCGCCTGCAACAGGCTACTGGACTCTTGGCTTTAATAACTCCTCAGTGCTTTCTCCCGGGTCCATCCTGAAATACAGCTTCCAAGGGACCCGTGTGTCCATTGTAGCTCGTGGTTTTTTGGGATGCCCCCACGACAGCCCAGCCCAGCCCGTCCCTCACTCCACACCACCCCGGAGGCAGATGACCAATGGTGAAGGCCCTCAGGATTCAGGGGCACAAGGTGCAGCCTGTCCACACGGGTTCCCGCTACTGCTGTGTCCTGGACATTTCTTCGTCCTTTCCTGCTGTTGGGTGTTCAAAACCCCGAATGCTAAACAAATGTAAGAATGTTAAAGAATGTTAGAAGAGAGACTCAGCAAGAGTACTGTTCCATGAACGCCTCTGCTCCGCAAAGAGGAGAAGTCGGAGGGCTGGGGTTTTGGAGGGAGGGTTGGTCGCAGAAGAAAAACAGATCACACGTGGCAAAGGCCATTCTGGGGTAGGACATCCTCTCCTTTCTATCTGCTACTTTAAAAAAAAAACAATCTCACCAGGAACTTATTCCATGTGCATCTTTATTCCGATTTTCTTTCCCACTTGTAACACATTATCTTCTTGGGATATTTACATCATGTGGTTTACCGGAAAGACAGTTGGAAACATAGTGTTCGATGGAAAAGAGAGGAGGCTGCTTTCCTTGCAGGGCCCCCCATCCAGAGCTGGATCATTCCCCGGTGTTGCCTCTGCAGAACTCAGCAGAAGGCTCGTGGGGATCGCTTTCGTGGGACTCAGACTTGAATCTGACACCATTTCTTGACTTAACCAAGTTATTTTCTGTCTTGTTCGCAACAGGCTTCTTTATGATGTGGAGAGACAACTCACGCTCGGCAGAGGGCGAGACGATCAGATGCTCCATGACACCTCCCTGAAGAAGTCCTAGAGCCACGTGCTGGGGTTCCCGGTGTCAGAGGACACCCAGCATCTCCGTAATCCCCGGCGGCCCTGCTGTGAGCTGCACTGCGCTCTTCACGCCCGGCCTTGACCACGAGAATAAGGGAACCTCACCTCCATCAAACAGGCAAGCCCTGAACTCAAACTCCCACGGCCAAGACCACACACGGAAGCCCACAGTGCCTGCCTTGCCTGGCTGCTCCAACCCCTCGGGCTGCCTCCATCACGTTGGGTTCCACACGGGCCGGATTTGGCCCCTAACCGGGCTGCAGAGGGTCTGAACCTCTGAACTTGCCACTCTGTTGTTCATTATTTCACTTTTTTGTCCCATGTCCTTTGTGAGGAGGTAAACAACCCCTGGAGGCTCGTCAGGCTCCATCTCAGTGTGAACTCCGGTCGGGTCTGGCCCCACCGTTCTCGATCAGGCATGAGAAGACAGAACCCGCACTGTCGTCGGCACGGAGAAGGGCTGGTGAGCCTCTCCCAGATCAGCAGAAAGGAGTGGTATTTCCCTGGATTTCTCCTTAGTAACCCGAAGTACGGAGGACAGAGCAGCCCAAGCCTTGCACAGGGTTTGTGTGACTTGAAGAAAACCCCTAAGAGCATTTGAACTGTGACTGTTGGTTCATTTTACAACCTACATGGATGGACAAAAGAAAGACGTGACCCCTGAGGGGACAGGCACCATCCGCGCCGACTCAGGCTCCCTGGCTGCAGTAAGAAGAGAAATGAGCGGGAAAGGCGACATGACCCAGGGGACACTAGTTTCCCAAACTCGAACAAACACGGTCATTAATACCTATGCTTAGAGCAGATGTCCTCAAGTGCTTACTGTTGTTCACTATAAGGCTTTGCAGACATCAGGAATGTTCTCAGTCTGTCTCACAGAGACCTCTGCCCCAGCCCTGGCCGCCAAGCTGAGCA
Organism: Mustela nivalis; assembly: GCF_964662115.1. Classification (NCBI taxonomy): domain Eukaryota; kingdom Metazoa; phylum Chordata; class Mammalia; order Carnivora; family Mustelidae; genus Mustela; species Mustela nivalis. Next base: position 2,517,982 of record NC_139024.1, on the reverse strand, counting down.
GACCCCTGCAGGGAAAGCACCTCCCTCCGGCGGAACCGGGGGAGACACCGAGCGCCAACAGCAGGCTGTGCATCTAAACGGAGTGATTCCCCAGCCACACCGGTTACGTGTTCAAAGGCGCGTGCCCACGCTTCACAGCAAAAGACTCTCAGTATCCCCACTTCACAAGTGCTTGCCTCTGAACTACCGGAAGGAAAGAGAGCCAGAGCTAATTCCAAAGACTGTTCCCAGTGCCACAGTTGACTCCTCCCAAACGAGACTCCCTTCAGCAGCGATATTACAGACCTACCACAGAGACCATCACGACGCTCTGCACTGAGGGTTGGACACGTACTTGGACATGAGACCAGCCACCACTCACTATGTTCACTCGGAAAGGGTGCAGTCTGCTCTGCGCGCTCCAGGACTGGCAGCAGGACTTGGCGCAGGCGTAGCAGGTAGGAGCAGGTGCAGGAACAGGCATGGGGCGGGAGCAGGTGCAGGAGTAGGAACAGGCATGGGAGCAGGTGTGGGGGCAGAAGCAGGTGTGGGAGCAGGCACAGGGGCAGGTGCAGAAGATGAGAACAGGTGCAGGAACAGGTGTGGGTGCAGGAGCAGGTGTAGGAGGTGGGAGCAGGTGCAGGAATGGGTGTGAGCGTAGGAGGTGGGAACAGGCAGGGGAGCCGGTGTGGGGGCAGGAGTAGGAGTGACGTGGAAGCAGGCATCGGAGCAGGTGCAGGAGGTGGGAACAGATGCAGGAGCGGGTGTGGGGACAGGAGTAGGAACAGTCACGGGAGCAGGTGTGGGAGCAGGTGTGGCCGCAGAGGATGGGAGCAGGAGCAGGTGCGGGAAGTGGGAACAGGCACGGGAGCAGGTGTGGGTGCAGGCACAGGAGCAGGTGCAGGCACAGAGGCAGAGGGGGGCATGCGGTGGGGAGGCTGTCTCTGCGCCAGGTGGCTTTCTGACCGGGGGCAGCCCCCCACTCTGAGCCTTTCATCCTGAAGGATGTCAGGGTGTTTTGCTGGATGATCTGACAGATGGTTCCCAACATGTTCTGATTGAAGAATTTTATTTTCTTAAGAGGACATTACCCTGAATCTGTCAAATAGGGTCCATCAGAACGTTTCCTGATTGAGCTCCTTCATCCACACGGCATCTCCTTTCTGTGTCACCTAAAGTGACAGGGCAGACACGGGAGTGTGGGGCCACCTCGGCAACAACCAGCTGTGAGCCGCCGCAGCTCTCGGTAGCTCAGGGATGCTCCGTACCCCCTTCTGCTTTCCATTGGGTTGCCTGTGACTTAGATAAGGTGTCAGAGACTCTGCAGACCCACAAAGGTGACCCTCACCCTCGGCTGTGGGGTGAGGGAGCTCAGGCCCAAAAAAGGGGACGCCCACAACTGAGAAAGGTACTCATTTGCCCTGGCAACACGAGTTTTAGGACATCTTCATCAGAATGCTTCTTTTTCCTTTCATGGCCTGTCCACTGACATTGTATTTTTCCCCCACTTTTCATTTTTAACAACTTAAAACCTTGAGAAAGGCCAAAGAGTAGCTCAGCACGTGGCCATATCTGTTTTCTGCTTCTTGCTCATTCACATTCAGATGCACACGACATCCCCGTACGGGTGTGTGTGTGTGTGTGTGTGTGTTTATTTGAGTTTTTGTTGTTTTATTATTTTTTAAATTTTTTATCTAACTTCAATTTAGTTAACATACAGTGTATTATTAGTTTCAGGGGTAGAACCTAGTGATTCGTCCATTGCATGTAACCCCCAAAGCTCACTGCGTTTTGTTAGGTGATTTTGAAAGCAAAATTGTAAGTGTCCTGATACTTCACCCCCAAAATGCTTCTGCATGCGCCCCCCCCCCCCCAACAAAGCACACTTCTCGGCAACCACAGTCATGAACGCAGCCAGGGATTCAGCGTGTATATCATATTATTGAATTTGGGGTCTGTTTTACAATCCCCCCCATATCTTTTAAATGGTTTATTTTGCCCAATTCACAGTCCAGTCCTGGATCAAGGGGTGCAGCCCGTTGCTGTGTCTGGGTGGGGTTCTCTGACGAACCAGCCCCGTTACTGCGTTTGCCACATTCACGCTCCTGAAGGGAGAATGGAGGCGAGGGTGGTCCTGTAGCTGTTCCACAGCCTGGACATGTCTGCTTGTTCCTCCGCCAGTAAAGGTTCAGCTGACGTGCGTTCAGGAACCAGACTCCACAGGTGGGCCAAGCACTCTGCCCCGTGCTGTCTCAGGGCGCCTGGATCGCCGACGCACGCCATCCCGGGGCTTTCGGCCTCTGTCCAGAGACCCCGTGGTGCAGACGACCTTTCCCATCAGCACTTTGAGGCCTGCCATGCAGATCAGGTGTGTAGCCTGTGCCCAGACTTTCCCTCAGTGGCCGCACCACCTTGCAGGAGAAATATTAAACAATTTCTTTATTTTTTTGCTTCTTTCTCTCCCTATTATTCATCAAATCCCCCGAAAAAACAGGACAGAGGACGCTTTTGGCTGCGTGCTGGGTGCAGCCGACCAGTTCAGGTGTGAAGGTGCGGTTTCGTGCGGATGAAGGTCCCCCTCGTCCTACAGGTGCATTTTCCAGCTTCCCCTCAGCTCAGCTGGACGTTCTCACGGATGACCAAACCTGAGTACATGCGCCCTCTTCCCGGTCCCACAGCCAGAGGTCAGACCCATGGGACAATGAGAAGACCCCAGTGTTCCTCGGAAGCCTGCCCGTACAGGCATTCTGTCTATTCCCCCGAATCCTCAGAGCTGGGACCGTAGCAGAACGCAGGTCCCCATTCTCCGGAGGAAGATGCAGAGGCTCAGCCAACCTAGTTCCTGGTGCCAAGGTGCCAGCTGCAAAGCAGTGACGCTGGGATCTGAGTGACTCTGCACATAACATGCCATCACCTCTTCTCTATGCTTCTTCCTCTTTCTTCTCAACACCTGACACACAATATGCCTCTTGGCTTACTTCTTCATTTTCTGGTCCTTCCTCTTAGTCAGGAAGCTCCCTATAGACACAGGCCGGTGTGCGGCTGGCCTTTGGTACTTATCTGCCGAAGACATGCGTTGACCAAGCTGTTCTGCCTCCAGACCCCGGCTCCCCTTTATGCCATGCGCTCGCCCCGCGTTGCTAAGAAAGACTGTCTTTCTCTGGCTGGTGCTAACCAGACCATCTGCAGCTGCTCTCCTTATACGCCAACTGGCCAATGCTGCATGGGGTGAACAGGAGTGGGGAGTCCTGGGAGGTGAGGACGGAGAGCGCAGGGACCTTCTGGGCCAGAGCAGCAGGCTGGGCTTCGACTCTGAGGGAAGGGGGAGCTGTGGGCAGGCCCTGAGCTGGGGAGGCGCAGCCCTGGCCGTAGTTCCCAAAGGACCATTGGCTCATAATTGTGAAAATTGTCTACGGCTGAGCCATTCAATTAGGAATGATCTGCCACATGAGGCTCCTTAAATTTAAATGCACTAAAATTAAATAAGATGTAAAAGTTAGTTCCAGTAGAGGAATACGTGGTAAAATTCAAATCAAGCCTGCAGTTTTGGTTAATCGCACACCAGTGCTGGTGTCTTGGGTTGGATAAATGCACCACGGCAGAACAAGATAGGGAAACTGGGTGAAGGCCATGCGGGGACCTCTCTGCTTTCTTGGCACCTTCCCTGTAAATCTAGAAATACTCCAAAATAAAAAGTAAAAAAGACCCACAATGTAGTAAAGACCCTCGATGTAATTCCTCAGTCACACCACCACGCTTCCCGAAGCCACAGACACAGAGCATCTCCATCACCAAGGGGAGTTCCGCTGTTTGGTGCCATCCAGAGGCAAGAAAGGGCAGAAACAGGAATGCCATGGGAGCTCAGGCAGCAAAGCAGGGACCAGGGATGCAGTGGAAGTTGCAACAATGTTGTCACACAATATTGTCACACTTGCAACAATGTTGTCACACTTGCAACAATGTTGTCACACAACTCAAGTACCTTCCAATTCAGCGACCCCTTGCATCTCTGAATGTGAGACCATTTTGACCACAGAGTCTGTGGCCAAATGTCTGAGAGGGTGTGCTCATGCTCCCAAAGTAGAGCTTGAAAGTTTTTTGGCTTCCTGGGGGTCCCGGGCACCCTGTGTCTGCACCCCGGAAGGACACCTGGCCGTGTGCGCCGGCAGCGCTCCCCATCCGAGTTCACCCGCATGTTCCTCATGCCGCCCCACCTGCTCGCTCCCTCACCGGCTGTCGGGGGGCCTTCTCCTCCTGGCCTGTTGCTGCCAGCAGTGAGTCAGGAAATCATGAGAAAACAGAGGTCAATTCCCTAAAATACCATACTTTAACTTAAAACACATAAATATGTATTTACTTTGCCAATCGTTTTGGCCAGGGCCAAGGGCTTCTCTGAACGGGAGTCCACTTTCTTCTTTGGTTAAACCGTGGCTCCCCTACTGGGCTGTATGAAGGTATTTTCAGCTGCAAGTGACTCAAACTGATGTAAGTAATAATGAATTAATTGCATCTCCTAGCAAGGGCTCCGAGAGTTCCTGGGGGCCTCGGAGTCGCTGACCAGCAGACTCACGGCGCCGCTCTCCTTGGCAATCTGCGACGCGAGCTTCATGTCCAGTGCGTCTTTCCTGAGGGTCGTAGGTGAAGCAGGACCACATGTATTTAGTGGGGAAGTGAGAACTCGCCCCACTGTAGAACACTACCCTTCTCTCATCTAAGATGCGCTCCATCTCCAATGGTACTGACTCTGAGAAGAGGCGCATCCCCTTAGGAAGGGGAGAGACAGGACCCGGCCAAGTGGTCTCTAATCCTTCCCAGCACTCACATCCCCACTGCGATTCTCAAGGTACTGGACTGGGGGAGAACTCAGATTCACTTTGCAAAGTGCCCAGAGAGCCAAGTCCTCCTGGACAATTACACCCCCAAATGTTCACAATGATTTCACCCAACCTTGTTCTCAATTGTGTTCAGACATTTCCCAAGTATTCCACTTATCTTCTGTAGCAATTTTCTTTTTTTCTAGCTGAAAGTTCATCTGTTTATGGTAGTTTCACATCCCTTGTGTCTCAGGGAATGCTGCCTGCAAGGCAAACCATTATAAGCCCCCCCAAAAAAAACACATGGTCCACTGACTATGACACGCCATCACTGTGTCATAGTCAGCAATTCGGACTTCAGCGACAGCGTCGGCCCCCAGAGTCGGTGGTAAATGATGCCACATGCACATGGCAGCACCGGCAGGTCAGAAAACCAGCACAGCTGACTCCTGTAGACCGCATAACCCCCCAGCGGAGCGGAGCCACGCGGACCTGCCGGAGGGGTCCACGTCGGCCGTGGCTGGGAGCCGCGTGCCCTGCAGCTGAGGCTGGCGGGGGGTGGTGGCTGGAGGTTGGGCAAGAGTCTACCTGTTATTACGCATAAGATGCAAATAAAAAAAATCAAAACTCTCCAAAAGAACTAAGATCCATATTCCTTTCTTGTTACGGCCCCAGATTCCGCACGGCGAGTGAAGTCCTGCTGGTTGATAATGACGGGCCAGCGCGCGGAGCAGTGAGCACCCCGGTGCCTGGCTGGCGGGAAGGCGAGCGGCGCCACCAGTTTGGAAAACGGGAAGCCCCCATCAGGAGAGGGTGGGGTGCCGGCCTGGGGTTCAGGACGACGTACTGCTGGTGCCAGGCAGAAAAGGGCACGCGAGCTCTCAGGATCGTGCCTGACAGACTGCCTCGAGCTGGAAGCAAGCTGCCCGGTGCCAAGATGGGGGCACGGGCGCGAGGGGCACACGCGTGGAGGGTGCGCTCTTGAGCACCGAGACAGGCGAGACAGGCGAGCCTCCGCGGCCCCCGCACCACAGCGACCCTCCCAAACGTGGGATGAGCAAAAGACAGACGCAGACGAAAGCACGCGGGGGGGTCACAAACTCGGAAAACACACCCCTCGCTCGGGAGGCCCTGTGCGGGCAAAACTGTGTGAGGAGAGCCAGAGTGACAATGACCCCAGCGTGTCTCTTTCTTTCTTTTTTCTTTTTTTTTTTTTTTAAAGATTTTATTTATTTATTTGACAGACAGAGATCACAAGTAGGCAGAGAGGCAGGCAGAGAGAGAGAGGGAAGCAGGCTCCCCGCTGAGCAGAGAGCCCGATGCGGGACTCGATCCCAGGACCCTGAGATCACGACCTGAGCCGAAGGCAGCGGCTCAACCCACTGAGCCACCCAGGCGCCCCAGGGTGTCTGTTTCTTGGCCCCAGAAGGGTTCCCTATGTGTCTGTCTTGTTATTACTTGTTAAGCTGTAGAGGAGCACTTTGGGCACCTTCATGTCTACAAACATTTCAGATAAGGAGGAAAGTCCTGCGCCCGCCCCGCTTGCAGCGGGGACTGCCTCCCATACACCCCGGGGGCGCACCCTGTCCTGTCTTCCGTCGCCCTGTGACTCAGACGCAAACGGTCCCCCATGCGATGTGCTTCTTGTACGAGTGGCGAAAAGCTGCCTGAGACAGAGCCCTTGCCAGCAGGGTGAACCTAGCAAATGTGTATTGACTGGCACGAAACAGAGCAGATCGATAAACCCCCGTCATGCTTCCTCCACTGCCCACGCGCTGGGTCTGTGCTCCGGCGAGATCGAAGGACAATAAATGTGGTTTCTGATTTGAAGGACTCTGGACTTAGTCTGGGAGGAAAACAGCCCCTGAAGCATGAGGCCAGAACGCTGTGACGCACATGGTGGCGGAGAGGCCGGAACATTCCAGAACCTCTCCATTCCCAAGAGGATCCCAGCACCGCGGATCGGGTATGCGACGGTGCAGGTGAATAGCCTGGTCATGTGGACTCCATGCTCACAGCCACCCGTGCCAGCGTTTGGATTTTATGAGACCTTGTCTGCCTGAGAAAACCAGGAAAGGACAGTGACTCTGTTCTGGGGCTCTGGGACCACTAAGACCAGGACTGGGGTCACTAACTGGCTCCGTGACCTTTGGCAAGGCCCTCAGTCCTTCTGCGAACAAGAGCAAGGACCCAGCAGGTGAGGTGACGAATCCAGGACAGGAAAGACAGTGAGAGGCCCGAGGCTGTAAGTCACCGCCTGTGTGACCAGCACAGGGGTGTCTTTGGGCCGGGCCCCAGCAGCCCACGGGGAAACCCTGAAGAGCATCGCGGGTACCAATCTCAGTGCACAGGCAGGGTGCCAGGTGTGCTGGAGACTCACAGCGAGGAGCAGAGCGGGACAGCAGCACGAGTGCCTCGCGCTATGGAGATGTTAGATGGGACTCAACTGTCCCGTTATTGCTGATTTTCTTACAAAAACAAACAACAAAAACAAACAAAAAACCCCACAAAAAACCAGAGCACCTGGTGGCTCAGCTGGTTAAGCGTTTGCCTTCAGGTCAGGTCATGATCTCAGGATCCTGGGATCCAGTCCCACATCAGGCTCTCTGCTCAGCTGGAAATCTGTGACTCCCTCCCCCTTGCTTGTGTGCACGCTCTCTGGCTCACTCTCTGTCTCTCTCTCTGCCTCAAATAAATAAAAAATCTTTATTAAAAAAAAAATCCTCAGAGAAACTTGAGATACTAGGAGAGAAACTGACATTTCCACACTAAAACGTGTGAGTTCAGCCAACAATGCCATCTGGGAGGCTCGGACACGCCCAGCGATCCATCCTGTTCGCGTAAGATGAGCACAAAGCTTTGGGGGCCACCAGCAGGACCGACAGGGTCTCCGGCAAACGACCCTGAGGACAGGAAGCAGCAGAGCAGAGCGGTTCCGGGCAGAGGCAGCGGTGGGCACACCGATGTCAGGAAGCAAAGACAAAGAGCCAGAGCTGAAGGCCCACTGGTCTTGGCCGCATGAGATCTTGTCCACCACAGGGAGAGGGGTCAGGGGACACATCCAGCTGACCGCGTGGGCACCGCCGATGAGTGATGGGGAGGGCGGCGCGCTGCACCTGCCGTCTGTGTAGACTCTGCGACCGGCAGGCGGCCGGGGCCGGTTGGTACCCATGGGTCAGAAGGAACCTCGAAATTACATGCTGAAGGTTCTTCAGACTCAGCGGCCATGCTGCTACAGCTCTCACCAGGCTGGGCTGCCCCCCCCAAACCACGGCAGGACCCTCCAATGCCCCGGGAATGGCGCAGGCCAGGAACAAGAAGTCCCACACAGCAGATTCCCCGGTGGCCCAGCAGATCGACGCGGGCAGCAGCTTTCTGGGGGCAGCTCTGGCCTCTGCCTGCCTCAAGGGAACTTGCGGAAATACCTGCTCCCGAGCAACCCAAGACCCTAAGATCCTTCCTGGTCCCTCCACGCCATTCGAGAAGGTGCTGGAGTCAAAACTGGGGCTGGAACTTGTCCTCAGGGGAGCTCAATGGACAAACTTTGAACGACCACGACCTTCCCATGACCTTGGAAATAAGCTGGTGGTGTGGGTTCCCCAACCAGGCAAGCAGGGTCAGTCACACAGACATCCGTTCCCTCAGCCACTGTGCACAAGACACACGTGTCAGCAACATGCCTGTATCCCTACCTCACAGCCCCGACACTGGACTGAGAAAGATGCCCAAAGGCTCCCCTTTGGCGAGTACTAGAAGTTTCCACGTCCCTCCCAGAACTCCCTCCGCTCCCCCAGCCCGCTGCCTCCCTTCGCATGACTCATCTGCTGCTCCCTGCCTCGCCCCCTACGTGGGAGGGTGAAGCACGTGCCCCCACCAAAGGCCTTTCCTGGCACTTACACGGGGACCGCAGCGTCATTAGCTCAAGTACAAGTTGGACAGATGTCCCCAGTGAAGCACTAATGAGGCAGGAAGAAAGACAAGTCAAATGGGCTAACGATACGACAGACACAAAGTGCCATTTCCCTCAGTCAGCTCGATGAATTAAAAACCAAAATTAAAATTATGTAGGATCACTCAGTAAGTCTTTCATTTAAACACAGGCTGACGAAACTAATTGCACCAGAAATCTCTCCCAGCTGCTCCCGGCGGCCTCTGCTCCGTCCCAGGAGGACTGGGGGTGACGACACAGGGGACGCTCTGTCCTCAGGGCACTGCCCCCTCTGCTCCACGGCATCTGTAGGACAGATCACAAGAGCTTCAGGGGTGACAGCTTTCTTTTTCTTTTCTACCCTGGAAAACAAGTACTTGCTTCCAAATTTTGTTTTCTTCTTTCCTAAGCAGGGATTGGACCATAAACATGGATTCTTTTTTACTTATTCATCTGACAGACAGAGATCACAAGTAGGCAGAGAAGCAGGCAGAGAGAAGGGAAAGCAGGCTCCCTGCCGATCAGAGAGTCTGATGCGGGGCTCGATCCCAGGACCCTGAGATCATGACCTGAGCTGAAGGCAGAGGCTTTACCCCACTGAGCCACCCAGGCGCCCCCATAAACCTGGATTTTATTAAAGTTCCACTCTGTGCAGGGGCAGTAACCCTTCAGGCATGAGGAGGGGTATGCTCAGAGCTGCTGGCCCCAGAGGTGGTCCAGGCATGGGGTCCTCACACTCCAGCCCCAGGCCCATTGCCCACCGGCTCCAGCACTAACCACGTGACCAGGGACAGTACATCCTGGACCCCAGCCCTTTAGTGGGAAGATGTCTTACTGGGAGAACCAAAAGAATCAATGGAAATAAGGAATATTTACAAATTAATTAGCTAAGCGTAAGGCATGAACAGTTCCCACTAAGCAAACGGAAGACTTTCCGAGTCTGCTTTCTCTTCCTTACAGCGCTTACGGTGGGCAGTTGTTCCATAAACTGCATGGGAACATCATGTCATTCTCTATAAATGAAGACTCCTATATAATCAGTGCTATTACTTTGACCTAATCTCTTCCAGTGCATTCCTACGAGTCTACCTGCATCTCACTCTCTTTCTGAGGGCGTACGTGTGGGTGACAGAGAGACAGAGAGCAGGAAGGACAGCGGAAGGGAGAGAGAGGAGAGAGGCAGAGGGAGAGAGAGGAGGGGGCAGAGAGAGAGAAGGAGGCAGGGAGGGAGAGAGAGAGAGTTAGAGATTATTGAAAAAATATTTTAATGCCCTCCTGACACGCCACTCACACAGCAGGAATGTCCTTATATCCTTATTGGGGGTTCAGAGGCCGACAGGATAAACACAATTCCTACCTCATGAGCATAAATTCTATTTGGAGAAACACAAACATAAACAAAAACCATTTCCACAATTAACGGTTTCCTCACAAAAAGGGTAAGTACCACAAAAATAACCCGAGTGCCACGAGAGGAACGGAACACCGGTGAGCCGAGACTTCACGGTACTCAGTGTTTTTAAGCCTCACGTGTTCAGTTAACCTTGCAGAATGGGCATCTCTTCGAACTTCCGATGGTTGCGTAATCTCCTATCTATGTAGGGTCATGCGCTCTGGCCATTCCCCCATTGCTAGATTTTTTAAGTAAAAAAATCATACAGCAAAGAGTGTTCTTGGACATAAGTCACTAATTAATGTCTTATTAATTCCAAAGAAACAAAATACCAAGTTAAAAGTCACAAAAACTTTGAGGTTAATATACATATGTTAAGTTGTTTTCCAAAAACTTGGATCAGTTCACACTCCCCCAGCAAGTTTAAAGCACCTACTAGTACTGACTGTTACACTTAAAAAATTGCCAACTTGCATGGTCAAAGTTGTTTCCTCAATCAATTTGCATTCATTCAAGTACTGTTTAAAAATATTTGGTGGCTGTTTATATTATTTTTCTATTTTTTAAAAGATTTTATTTATTTATTTATATGACAGACAGAGATCACAAGCAGGCAGAGAGGCAGGCAGAGAGAGAGGAGGAAGCAGGCTCCCCACTGAGCAGGGAGCCCGATGCAGGGCTCGATCCCAGGACCCTGAGATCGTGACCTGAGCCAAAGGCAGAGGCTTTAACCCACTGAGCGACCCAGGCGCCCTTATTATTCTATTTTGTAAATACATGAATGTCCTTTGCCAATTCTTTTCTATTAGAGAGTTATATGTTCCTTATTGTTTTTGAAGAGTTCTTTACCTATTAAGGAATTAACCCCTGATCAAAGTTTATGTATATATATTTCTCATTCTATTGTCTTATCATTTTATTTACAAATTTTGACATAGAAACAGTTTTCAATATTTTAGTAAGTCAGATCAGATGATGTATTTTTGTGAGATTTTTCTTTCTTGTCATGTCTATTTAGAAAGTGCTTACCCATTCTGAGATCAATTAAACATTCAATCATAGTTTCTTTCCTTACTTTATGATTCAGTTACCTTTACTTAACATTTCTCTCTGGAGCTTGTTTTGAAGCACAATATAAAGAGAGGGTCTTCTTTACCTATACTCAATTTTCCAACGTGGTTTATTGAATCGTGCACTTGTCCCCCAACTTTGATGATTCTGTTAGAGCACACCAAGTCTTGAAGAGCAAGTTCAGCCTGTTGTTCTCCTGCTTAGTAATTCAATAAAACAAATTTCTCAATAGCCCTTATGGGAACCCTTGCTTCATTCCTGAATTAATAGGGCTGCATCAAGTGAGTGAAGACAGGCTTTCTTTACCATCTCATGAATAGCTCTTTATTCTCAACTATTTAACATCTTAAAATCAGAAAGGGTCTTCGATTTTGTCCAATTACACTTTCCTCTTCCACGATCATCATAGGTGTAGAATTCCCTGCCCTGTTCGCGTTTGATTCTCTGGCCCTCCTCTTCCTGCGGTATTGCTTTTCCAAGAATTGGCTGTAATCGGGAGGTGACAGCTTATTCGCTAAGACAATTTAGCTCTCGGTTGGCAGGCAAGGGACACATATGTAGGGACGGCAAGAGACGGTGGGCACAGGAGGCCTGGGGACTCACCAGACCCCAAATCACCCACATGTCACCCACGTGTTCGGGGACGTAAGAACCGCTCCCTCTGCGGGCCCGACCCCCACGCGGCGGCCACACTTTCCGGTCTGGAAGGACTCAGCGGACGCGGATCACTTATTTATCCACCCCCGTCAGGGCCAGCGGCGGGAGGTGGGACTAGGAAAAGAGATGGGAAATGAAATACGCGAGAGCAGACGGATTTGGTAATGCGAGCACAACCGTGGGGAAGCGTCTCACCTGGAACCAGCCCGAGCTAACGGACAACCATCTGCGCCTTCCCGGCTCACTGTACTCGTGTACATGTGGAGCCAGACTTAAAAATAAGCTTAGCACAGTGACATAATTTAGCGCGTAGGAACAGAATCAGACGCTGTGTTCGGGGGCCTGTAAATCCGCTTGAGCGGAACGTATCTGGACTCTGTGATTGAGCTCACTACTGTAGTGTTTCATCACAGCTCACGAACCCCAGCTAACAGGAGGGGCTTACTCGTGCCTAACTTTCAAACTCATGCATTAAAGCCCCAATTCCCAGGACTTCAGAATGTAACTGTGTTTGGAGACAGGGCCTTCAAAAAGGGAATTAAGTTAAAATGAGGGGTTGGGGTGGGCCCTGATGCAGTCTGATGGTGTCTTTACAAGAAGGGGGTGTTTGGACACAGAGAGACACAGGGGTGCGTGTGCGCAGAGGAACGCCGGGAGGCCGGGAGACGGCTGTCTGCAGCTGACAAGAGAGACGTCAGGAGACCCCGAACCTGCCCACACCCTGACCTTGGACTCCCGGCCTCCAGGCCTCGGAGATGACAAACCCCGTCTTACCCGCAGCCCGGGGTGCGGAGTCATGGCAGCCCAAGCAGATGGAAAGGACAACAGCAACCCGAGCTGAGGTGTCCCTCCTGCTCCGTCCCCGGGGATCTGAGCTGAGACAAGCACCCACGCACAACCCTCCTGCTCCCTACTCTGGACGGGGGGCTAAGGGCAGCTCTGCCCCCATATGGCACCAGCAGGCACCAGGTGAAAAGACGGCTCCGGGAGGGAGGAGGAAGAGGGATCTGGTGCTGCGGCGGCGGCTCACCTCGCCCCCCGGAACCCGGACATCACACCCGGGAGCACGAACATGGCGTTTCCCTTCTGAGGTGGCTTCGTCACCGCGGCCGACGGGTTCACCGGGGAGGCACCGAAGAACCTGTTGGGGGGCATTCAAGGGGTCTTCCCATCTTTGGATGCTTGGTGTTGCCTGTACTCGAAAGGAGTACCTTATTTTCTGCAATGTGCCCATCAGATGGCCAGAATAATTATTCCCACCATCCCTCAAAGAACCTGGAACAGCGCCTTGAGGAGAAGCAGGTGCTGGAAGGTCTCCCCACTCCCCGAAGGGCTTGGAGGGGCGGGGGAGGGAGGGCCCTGCGGACAGCGCGCAGGGAGCAGGGCCGTGGCACCAGCACCTGCAGACAGGTGTGGGCACCGGGCTCGTTCACTGCCGAACGGACGGATCCAGTGTCAGGGAAACAGCCAAGCTCTGACACCGAGGCCCGAGTTTAAGCTCTGCATGGGTGTCTATTAGCCGAGGAATTCTGCATAAACTAATTAGAATCGCGAAGTCTCAGCTCCATTCCCTTTAAATCAGCACCCCTCTACCGCAGGCTTTCTGGAAAGTTCAGTAGCGGCTGAAAATGCTTTGTGGGGGCACCCGTGTGGCTCAGTTGGCTCAGCGTCTGACTCTGGGTGTGGGCTCCGGTCGTGACCTCGTGCGCCGCGGGAAGGAGCCCCCGTCAGGCTCCACGGTCCGTGGGGCATCAGCCTGAGAATCTCTCCCTCCCTCGGCCCCTCCCCCAGTCACGTGCCCCCTCTTTCTCTTAAATAAATAAATGAACCTTTTAAAAAATGCTTTGTAAACTTTAAGTTTATGGAGAGAATTTGTTAGAACCTTAATAACTTCTGTGTCTAGTTTCATACCGCAAACAATACTAGCCGTTCCTCAGCCGCACTCTCGCCCTTGATCTGATCTGTCTTCCCTTGTTCGGTTCTGCTTCCCAGACCACAGTACACATGACCGTGAGGTCTCAGTCTCTGTCCCCATCGGCCTTCACTGTGAGTAAACCCTGTCAGCAGAGACAGCATCATCCCTCTTCTTAAAAAGCCCAGGGCACCCACAGCTGGACCAGGGCTCCAAACAAATGGGGAAAAAAACCACAGTGTACGAGACACAAGCAGTCGTGTCACGGCCCATGTTTGGACATTCACTCAGGAACAAAATGTTCTCAGAACCACTCACCAAAACATGCACTGAGGACGGAAAGATATTTTAAGGGCTGTGTCAAAAAGATGAAGTTGAGCCTGTCCTTGAGGTGTACATGCAAACACACACACTCACTTGTTTTATTTTGTGTTTTGTTTCCTTTTTTAAGAATGGGAATTGCAAAGCTATAAGGAAAGAACCGTGAGCAGTAATAACAGTAATAAACGAATTAAAGTGGGCTGCACGAAATGGCTAAAATTTTGGCCATTTTTTCATTAAAAGTTACAAGTTTATTCACTGTACATTATATCCCACAGAACCAGAGAGAGGTCCACTGATGGTGGTGCAGAGGTTATTCTCACGGGAGACAGACCAGACCACGAAAGGGAAGAATTACAGCCTCTCAGACGGAGCTGCGACAGGCAGACTTGCCCTCTCCTCAGCTCAGGCAACCCTGTGACCCTCCGAGAAGGAGATGCAGCTCTGCAGGGAGGTCGCTGAACCTTAGGGAAAAACCATCCGGCACTGGGCACCGTCAGAGATGAGAAAGATGCCAGGTGGCCACGTCGGAGCTACCCTCGCCTGGGTCGTCACCCGCCCGGCTCACCGCTCCCACCAAGGACGCCCCACCGGCCCCGACCCAGCCTGCATCTCTGAGCACCTGCCCCATCGCAGGGAACCCCCACAACTACCTGCTGAATCCTTCTGGAACCCACCACCACCTGTGTCCCACAGTCCCTTCCTGAAGGCTGCCCCCACCCCTCTCCCGGGCACAGCCTCACCAGCCTGTATCGGGTCCTGCCCCTCTCCTCTCCACACCTGTCCAGGATGAGCCACCCTCGATCTCTTGACGGCTCTACCATTCACGGAGCCCTTCCAAACCCAGATTCTCTCTTCCTGTCCAGATTCCTGTATCTCCACACTGTACACTCTGGAGAACCTGGCTTCTCCAAGGTCCTTGAAGCCACCATGTTTCCACAGGCCTAGAGCCCCGTGTGGGGTGGGCTGGGAACAACACGTCCCTTTTGAAGGCCACGATCCTGCTGGTCAGCAGGTGCCTCATTCGCCTCCTTTCGTGGTCACCACCGCCAACTTGCTTCTCAGTGGGCTGTGCTGATGCTGTTAGGGAGCAGTCATAAGGCAGACGCGTCCTTGTCTCCTCCTTGCTGTGCTCCCTCTACACCCGACAGGGCTGAAGGAGGCACAAGATGTCATGGGAGTGACTGCCACACGCCTCTGGAGGGCAGCAAGATCTCTGAGCTCCGGGCCGGACTGGGTGCTCCTGTGGTCACAGTGTGCAAGGGGACCCCCGGGTTCATACCGGCACCGCCCCACCCCCAGACGGCACACAGCGGGTTAGCTGGGCTCGAAGAGTGAAGTTAGGGCAAAAGGGCACCTCCTGGGCCGCCCTCTTGAGGAAGCGATGGCCACAAGTCTGGGCAACCAGCCTCAGTATTTTATTTAAGGCTGTAGCCTGGTTCCTTCTGGCTCAAGGGTTCATATCCACAATTAGTGGCTACAGTTTCCGGGAGACCTTTCCAAGGCCTGCCGACGTCCAGAGCGTGCCTGTGCCCTCTTCTCAATATCCCCACTATCCGCATAAAAAATGCAGTAGAGTCAATCTTTCGGTTTTTCTATGTCAAAAGCAGGCACATGGACTAGAAAGTATCATAAATAAATACAAATTATAACCTGTTACCCGGGCCCAGTCTTGGCTCACCACACAACTGCATGACTGGTCAAGCTCTGTACTTTCCTGAACATTCACTTCCTCTTCTGGACAGCTGGGGTCATTCCTACCTCACCAGCCTGTCCCATGTTACCCCAAATGCAGCTGTAGAATTCCACATCCAGCAGACCATGAACAGACTTCCTCCTCCAAGGAAGGCATACCAATGGGCGACAGACCAATGACAAGATGCCCAACATCAGCCGGCATCAGGGGACTGCAAATCAAAACCACAATGAGATACACCTCCTACCCGTCAGAACAGCTAAAATCAACACCACCGAGAAACAACAGGTGTTGGAGAGGATGCGGAGAAAGGGGAGCCCCCTTGCACTATCGGTGGGACTGCAAACTGGTGCAGCCCCTCCAGAACAGTACAGAGATTCCACAACAGGTTAAAAATAGAATCGCCCTACGATCTAGTTACTCTACAACTGGGTATTTGCCCCCAAAATACAAAAACACTAAGTGAAAGGGAGACATGCACCCCTATGTTTAAAGCAGTGTTACCTACAGCAGTCGAGATACGGAAGCAGCCCAAGTGTCCATCAACTGACCAACGGACAAAGACGATATGGGGTGGGCACAACGGACTATTACCCAGCCACAAATAAGAGAGAAATCTGGCCATTTGCAATGACGGGGATGGAGCTAGAGTGCATTATCCTGAATCCTCTCTATTGTATAATAATAATAATATAATAATAATAATTAGTGACAATTCTAAAAATAGTCAGAGAAAGACAAATACATATGATTTCACTCGTTTGTGGAGTTTAAGAAAGAAAACAGATGAGCAAAGGAAAAGAGAGAGAAACAAACCAAGAGGCAGACTCCTGAGTCTAGGGGACGCAGTGCTGGTGACGAGAGGCCTGGGTGGGGGGTGGGGGGAGCAGGTGATGGGATGAGGGGAGGCACCTGGGACGCACGGAAGTGAGGAGTCCCCGTCTCGCACACCTGACACTGACAGGACACTGTGCCAACTGTACTGGAATTAAAATTAAACAAAATTAATATAGAAAGAAAAGAATAATGGCTCTATTTTAATCCTGGGTTTAATAAGCCTAAGCAAGAGAGCAAGATACCTCATACATTACTATTATTAATGTAACATTAACAATCTTTAAATTGCTCCTAAATGGTCCTTCGGTTTCTCAGATTCTGATCCATTTCACTCCCTCTGGACTCACTCCTCCCTAACACTACGATGGCTTCTTGCTCCTTAAGCTGAGCACGCCGCTCACCCCACCTCTGTCCTGTCCCTGGGCCGTGGACTTACATGTGTTGTCCTCCGTGGCATGTGTGGGTGTTGATTCACCTGGCACTCTGCTTCTGTTTTTGCTACCACCTCCTCCACACAAACCTTGTGTGCAGGTAGAAGGAACAAATGTTACCCTCACCAAGGGTCCGTCTCCATGCCTCAGGGCCTTTGTCCATGCTACCATGTCTGCCCTTTCCCTGCAGCCCCCCACACAAGGTCAGCCCTGGTGCCCCAGTCCAGCCAGAGTCTCCCAGGGGGACTCCTGCACCTGTCCCCTACCCGCGTGAAGTACCTGGCCTGTCGTTTAGGACGGCATTGGACATGAAGCCGCCACAGTCTGCACATGGGACAGCACGCCCGTGGAGCCTGCTTGCTCCAGTCACGTTCCACAGAGTCTGGAATCTGTCTGACTGCCGGCTGCCTGACCCCCAGCACAGGAGGGATAAACGTGGAGAGTGAATGTGGTAGAAGCATGTATCACCAAATTCAGTATACCCGCTGGTACTTGAAATAGATACATATTTTTTTCCAGTACGGAGATGAGTACTAGATCATCAGGAACACGGGGAGTGTGGAAATGACCAGAATGCTGAAAACAGTCATTTGTTTATGGGACTTTCAAGGAAGGAAAACCACTACACGTCTTAAACTGTACCCATTTATGCTCTGCCCAGAAGGACCAGCACTAAATCAGACCAGGCTGCCATCTCCCGGCTGTTGAGACAGCTGTCCAAACAGGACAAAATCTACAGGGCACAGTTTGCCAAGAAATGGCCCCTGAGATGCCAGCCCAGGCGCGGGAGAGCCCCCGGAGCTGGCCGCCAGGCACTCACGCTGCGGATGGATTTGCGGAGCGCGCTCAGTTATGTACTAGGAAGAACAGCCCTAGATTTCGTTAAGAACGCAAAGGGTTAACTTATTCAAAACTCTTTACAACCACTGCTAAGCTTTTTACTGTGTGTGAACCTTTTCTTTTTCTTTTCTTTTTTAAAAAAGATTTAATTTATTTATTAGACATAGAGAAACAGTGAGAGAGGGAACATAGCAGGGGGAGTGGGAGAGGGAGAAGCAGACTCCCCGCCGAGCAGAGAGCCCAATGTGGGGCTCGATCCCAGGACCCTGGGATCATGACCTGAACCGGAGGCCGAGGCTTAACTGACTGAGCCACCCAGGCACCCCGAGCTTTTTCTTTTTTCTTACAGCCGTTACTACCAAACCCAAAGTACACTCAGATTGCAGCAGTTTTTGGACCAAACTTCCTGCAAAAAGTTCAGAAGCTCAGTCTCACCATCCTTTCTGTGCAGACCCCACGAGGTTGCCCCCACTTGTGCAGAGAATCATTCAAGGCACACAGGAAAGAGCCCAGGTACAGAAACCAAGCACAGACACAAATGACTTTAAGCATCGTGTTTCCATTGGAAACATGCCAGAGCAGACACAATCCTCCTTTAAGACAAAGTTAGTGGCTAAGATCACCAGGCCAGCTGCAGCGGATCCTTAACCAAAACCTGAGGTGAAGGGCAAGTCCTTCACAGAATGTGTTCCAAATCCTGCTTGGGGAAGAGCTGGGTGTTCTACCCCCAAGTCCCCAGGAAGGAAGCCGAGTGAGGAAGAGGGAAGCAATGGCCGTTGGGGCAGGACCATGTCGGCAGAGAGCCGATGGCCGTGCTCAGCTCACGCTGCCCTGCCGGCCTGGCGAGAGAGGCAGATAAGAAACTCACGGCCCCGTCCCGAGAGTCTGCCTTACGTCACGATAATGAGCCCAATCGCACGTTTATAACTAAGCCAAAGTGGAAACCATCAAGAGGGCTCGCCAGCTACTTCCTCTCCCACGCACCTGTGATCGGAAAAGAACAGGGATTAGTGGTCCCAAAATAGAAAAGTTATCGAAAGGTAATTTTCTTCCAGCAGATTGATCCAGAAGTGACGGAAGCACAAAGCTGAACCCTCACCAGCCGTCTGCGTCTGAGACTCGAGCCCTGCTTCGTCAGGCCCGCCTGGGTCGGTCGCTCACGACCCCAAGAGCTCAGACTACTCTCCCGTGTGTCGGAGAGTGGAGACGTCACCGAGCGCCTTCCCCGAAGAACGCAGGCCAAGGGAGCACTCTCTAAGAGCTGTTGACGGCTTCCGAGCCCACCCACCTTCCTGGTAACGTCAACAATGTTCCACTCAGTTAAGTGGTCTGGCCGGTCGGGTATCTGAATCGTGACTGTTGTGTGTTCTGTAGAAATGCTAGAAAGGACTATTTTCAAATGCCGGTACATTTTGTTTTTGTTGATAAAACGTAAGGATAATTTCCCCACAGAAGATACACAATGACTAGCAAGCATGTGGGAAGGTGCTCACGTCACTCATCATCAGGGACGTGCAAATCCAAGTTACAAAAGACACCACCTCATACCCGTTAGGACGTCTGTAATGAAGGAAAAAAACCACATCAAACCGCAAGTGTAGGTGAGGACGTGCAGAAACAGATGCTCCTGTGCTGTTTGGGGGAATGGGATGCGCTGGCTGCTGTGGAAAGCACGGCTTTACTCAAAAAATTCACCATAGAAGTACCATATGACCCGGCAATCCTGCTTCTGGATACAGAACGGAAGCAGAGTCCCAAAGAGCTGCTGGCCCACCCATGTGAGCGATGAATGGTGCAACAAAATGCGGTTTGTGAACACAAGAGACCATGCTCAACCTTAACAAAGAAGGGAATTCTGACACCTGCTATGATACAGATGGACCCTGAGGACTTTGTCCTTGGTGACATAAACCAATCACAAAAGGACAAATATTGTATGATGCTGCTTATATGAGGTTCCCAGAGCTGTCAGATTCGTGGAGACAGAAAGTAGAAGGGTCGGTGACAGGGGCTGGGGCACAGGGAAGTAGAGACGGGTGGTGGGGACTGTTGTACAACAATATGAATGACCTTAATGCCACGGCACTGTCCTCCTAAAAATGGTGAAGATGGCTAATTTTTTAAGTAGGCTACACACCCGGTGTGGGGCTTGAACTCAGAACCCTCAGATCAAGAGTCGCAGCTCTGACTGAGTCCACCAGCCCACCCCAGGTGGGGGTGGGGGTTAACTTTCATGTTATGTGTATTTTGCTACAATTAAAACTTCTTCTAATGTCAGGATAAAAAAAAATACTATGAACGTTTACTCTATAAAAATAGTTCATTTTCCTGCTTTTTAAAGACAGGTGGAACCATACATTGAATTTATATTATACGCACAGTGAAACATTTTGATGGTGTGTGCATTTTTATGAAATTTTAATCCTTCGGACACCACAGATCAGACACAAAAGGCCAGATGCCATGTTCATTGGGCAAAAAAGTGTGTCACAGGCACATGCTGCTCTTTACAGACGGAGCTTTCAGAATCCCCACATCCGTGGGCCACTTGGACAGGCAAAAAGTGCTCATTGCACATTCTCTGCTGTCCTAAAAATGCAGAACCGCACGCCAAAGAATGTAGCCAGAATGCAGAGTGCATAGCACAGGCTCCTGAGAAAGATCGCGCCTTTCACAGCCCTGATTAGGTATTTCAAATGAGAGAGTTCGAAAGATGTCGGTGAAGAGACCCAGAGGACTTGGTACGAATAATCTACACTCGTCCAAGCTGGCCCAAGTTTCAACCCAAAGTGAGTGTCTGCAAGACTCTGAACCCCCAGGGCCCTGAAGAAACGAATGATAGGTTGGTCTCTGGCCCTTGGAGCACTGTGACAAAGAGGTCCCAGATGTGCAGGTGAGAAATCCTGCACTGGGACATGGTAGGAGCCCATGGGATACCTGGGGAGGAGCCACCACCTGCTGAATGGGATCTCCCTGATGGAAGCAGGCAGTGCGCAGGAGAGCGGGGCCACTTGGAGAGGCAGAAGCCAGATGCCTGGAATGTCTGAGTGAGAAAGACCAGGGCCAGTGGCCACGTGGCCTGGGACTGAGTCTGGTGAACAGTCACATCGATGCACTGAGAAGCAAGTGCCCACTGGTCAAGCCTTCAAGTGAGACCACAGCCCCAGCTCACAGGGGAAGCAACATTGCAAGAGACCCTCGGCCATGGGCGCCCAGCCACGCAGACTCACAGCCACGGCACCACAGTAAATGCTCGCTTTTTATGCTGATGTGTTTAGGATAATCTCCCATGCATGCAAGGGTAGCTAATTCGGGGGTGAAAAGCTGAAACTCGAGATAAAGTCACTCTCCAACTTTATGACAATGAGTTTCTAATGTTCATCTCTCCTTAAACATAAACATATGCTTTAAGACCTCGATTGCCCGAGTAAAGTGTGCCCCTGTATACTAATTTGGAGTGTGACCCTCACGCCAAGAGGATTTTATTCACAAATAAAATTTGTATGATGCCACACAAATATCACACAAATAGTGAATTTTATTCACAATTTTCTTTGTTGTATTTGAGATGTGACAAATCACAGTTCCTACAGATGACAGGACGGAAAGGAATTTCTCCACAATCGCACTGCGTCTAACGTGTTACTTAAATGCAATTTCCCCATTGCCCTTTCCATCAGGGCATTGAAGAGCAAACCGGGTGACACCGTTAAGACAAGTAGAATGACACTTTTGAGAAATTGTGTGACACGGCTGTTAGAAGTCAGGGAGAAGGAACAATCCCCAGCTCGTCACGGTGGCTCTGGTCTCTTTGTACCATTTTTAGCAGGATGTGTCTGGTAACTGTTTCCATTCAAAGCCAGGTGTAACTCACCCATCCCCAGCTGCCTCGGGTGGCAAGTATTAACCACGGTGATGGTGATCGCTGGATGGCAAAACAGGGAAATCCAAGGCCAGTGGAGCCCACTCCTGCCTGGAGCCCATGGAGTGTCGACGATGGACGCACAGCCGCCCAGCACGGCCTCCTCCACACCGACTGCGACACTCAGATTTGCTCATGGTGGCCCAGCCAGTTGTCAGGACAGGAAAGGCCACCACCCAGGGTCGGGATGCCACGTCCGCGATCCGACAAGGATGACTGAGGTCAGCTTGTCAGGGCCTGCCTTCACCTCTACGCTCTGACGCCGACGGAGACCGCAGGCTGAGGGGGGAAGCGGGTGAGGGCCCAGGAGGGGCCCAAGGTGAGAGCTGGAGCCTGTCACGGGGCAGCCTAGACCCAAGCTCAGAGCGGAGCTGGGGCGACCCGTCGCATATCCGTGAATCCGCAGCACCAGAGACTCAAGCCAGCAGGGCAAGAGCTCACCTGGGTTCAGATCCACAGACCCAGAGGTGAGCCGAGGGCTCTGAAACTGGGCACCCTGACAGGTGTTGCCTCGGCCTCACCTCAGCCCGACTTAAAGTTAGAGCCCGTGACACAGCCCCCGGGTTCTCTGTCGGGTCCTGCCAGCTGACAGCTCAGAGGCTGTGTGTCTGCTCTGAAGTCAATATGGGGAAAAGTTACAGGAAACAAATTCTCCTAAATGTCCTCGTAGAGATAAAAGAGACACGGAGTGGTATGAGGAAGCGCGCTCCACGGGAGGAGGCTGGGGGGTGAGGACGGGGTGGGGGAGACCAAACCCAGGGCCACGGCTGCCTCGCCACGTAAGTCCTGACCCGGGACAGATACTTCACCCTGAAACCATCAAAACTCAGGGACGATAAGAAGCCAGCGGGGGATACTCGTGTTCCTTGGACACCAGATAATAGCGGTGAATCAGTTAGCGCAGTTACAGCCCATCATTGTCAGAACTCCCCCTCTCTGAGCGGGAGGCTGTGAAGAGCAGGACCATCTCAGCTCCTTGTCTTGGTTCTGTGAGCGTCACAGAGGCGAGGCAGCCACTGCCCACCCACACGCGATGCCAGCCCGACACTCCTGAACCTTCTCCTTGATTTCAGTTCTGAATAATAATGATAAATGCTTACTAGATGTCTTATGACTGTGACGGCAGCGCTCATTTTGTGGAGAAGACCAGACTCCTGTCTCTGTGGCCGGGGACCATCTCGGAGAGGGGACGGCTCGCGGACAACAGAGCACCAGAAGGGACCCCCAGTGCCCCTGCCACCTGCCCCGGAAGGCCGAGGCCTTGGCATGCAGAGGGCCAGGAAGCTCTTGCTTCCTGCCCGCTGCGCAGACTTGGCCTCCCAGGAAGGAAGCCTTGTCCTCGGCTGAGGGAGACACACGTGCCTCGAGCCTGGCGGAGAGCAGAAGCGCTTCCTCACCTTCGCCCACACCCGCAGCACCGAGTGTGGGAACTGCACTGGGCCGCCCCGGGCAGGCCCCCCAAGCCCCTCCTGCCCCCCAGCTGTCCTCTGTGTCCTGCTTCCTCCCACCTCCCCTTGGCCATTATACTCCCACTGACTCTGGAGCTACCTGACCTCTTGTGCAGTGCCCAGCTCTGGGGCCTGGGCCACGCCTGTGCAGGCCCCTCCACACTCAAACACATCCACGCTGCCCCAAAAAGGCCAGAGAGCTGGGTTCTGTGCTGTGAAATTCTCACCCCACAGCTCACACCCACCCAAACACGGGGTGGGGAGTGGAAGGGCCAGGCCCCGGGCTCTGCTGAGGTCAGGTGACCTGGAAGAGATGAGGGGCTCCCAGAGCTTGCTGGCCAGCATCCACACAGGCTGCAGCGCCCCCACGTCCAGAGCCCCGGGCAGTGGCAGATGGCTGTGGGTGCCGGGCGGGGCCCTCACGGACAAAGAAGGCACTCGGTGGGACCAGGGCACGGAGTTTGTCCGAGACACTGAGGCACTGGTGGTCTTCCACCATCTGCCGCTAAAAACAGCCTGGATCTGTCCCGCAAGCCTGATGTGCTTGTTCTGAAACGTTACCGTCAAATAAATACCCGCCAGGAGCCACCCGCTCTCTCCCCGCTGGGCAGTGACCGCAGGGCGTCCAGGACGGGTGGGCTCGGGGGCGGAGCTCTGGGGGAGGCGCCGACTGTCCTGATACGGAAACCCGCTCAGGGTCTCTTCGGCCCCTGCCCTCGGAAAACAGGAACCCGCAAGTATTCCGCGCCCGGAAAATTCTTCATAGTCATCCGTGTCAATAAATAGGTTCTTTTTGTTTAAAAAGAGTGACGTAATGCATTTAGAAAGTTATTTCTGGCAAACAGGAAGGCTCCAGCGTGGAAGACTGTGGACTTTGATTAGGGACGAGGGCGCTTTGAACGCAGCGGGCGGGCGCCCGGCGGAGACTCTCCCGGGCAGGGACAGGCCCGCAAGGTAAACGCACACGTCGGGGCGGCGTTTCCAGCTGGTCCCGGATGGGGAGGGGGGGTCAGGGCAGCCGACCCCGGGGAGGCCCAGGACCCCCAGGGGTTGCCGTGCGGAGCCCGAGGGGACAGCAGGGCATGCAGCCCAGCAGGCGCCCGGAGAGTGGGCTGATGTCTTCGGAGGGAGGTCAGGGTGAGGCGAGGATCTGGAAATCAGGAAGCACCGCACGGGACCCAGGAACGTGCTGGGGACGTGTGTATGGAAATGACAGAACTCCCACTTGGCAGAGCCGGAAGTGAACCAGAAGTAAGCGTCGCCATCACAAAGAAACGTTTGAAAATCCACGATCCTCAGTCCGGCATTAATACAGACACGTGGAAAGCGAACCGTGGGAACAAATAAACGGTCGTTGAGGTTCTAGAGGTTTCTCCGTCGCCCCTCCAGGCCCGTGGCCGGCCTCCTGCTCACCCTCCTCCCGAGGTCGGCGTCCGCACCCGCCTCTGCACTGGAGAGGACGCGGGGACCAAGATGAGCAGGGCATTTGGGCAGGCGCCTTGGCCTTTGCCCCTCACTGGTTCCTGACGGGTGAGGACCCGGGTCCCCAGGCCACCCCGGCTTCTGCCTCCCCTGTCCTCGCCTGCTCCCTGCCCCGGTCACCCCCCTGTGCCTCTCCCCTGTGTTCATAACCTGCCTGTAAAAATACTCCTGGCAGGCCCTACATGTCGAAAGGCACCAACGTAACAGCAGACAGGCTGGCCACACAGCAAGTCGCTGGCACCGGCCGCTCCCGGGGGGCAGGTCACCCCACAGGTAAGGAGCGCCCACACCGTCCTTCGCGGGGAGTCCAGGATACGCAGGCCTCCCCAGCATGACAGGCGAGAGAAAATGATGGTCCTTCTCGGTCTGATCCTACACTCTGTGTCCCAGGTCTCTAGACGAGAGGAATTCCCCAACATTTTCCCCATTTTTGTGATGTTTTTAGCAGCCATATTGTGAGGCTGGAAGAATGCTTCCTTCTCCCGGGATCAGGGCTGCTTCGTCTCACCCTGTCTGAGGTGTGCCTGTGGGGCCGGCTTTCTCAGCTCTCTGTAGGCCCACGAAGGTCTCATCTGTTCCCTGAGCTACACTCGCCTCTTCTGGGGCCGGCATTGGTTTGCTTCTCTCCGGAAGGGGAAGAAGCTGCCGCGGTCCTAACAGAAAGACGGGCACACCCTAGCTGCGCCTCGGGAAGGGACCTGCCGCACTCGCGTCCTCTCCCTGGGCTCTTGGAACAGGCCTCCTCTGGGCTCTCTTGGAACCGCCATGGACTCGTCTTCTGACGAGCGACTCCATCTCCGTCATTTTGCTCCCGGATCCCTCAGCGGCTCCTTGCTCCCCGTCACGTGCTCTAAGTCCTCCCTCCACCAGGTACGGTCTTGCGCGGGAGATCTCGCGCGACCGCACGTACCGCCGTCCCAGACCCCTCTTCCCCACCCGATCGGGTGTCCCTGTGCAAAGCCCACAGGGAGCCAACGTCTCGGATGCCCTCCCGTGACAGCTTCCATCTCGGAGCTCTGCAGTGATCGGTTTCCTGCCTCGGCGGCGCTCAGCGTTCTGCTGTGGGGACCCCGCTCGGAATATCTGCACCTGTAGACTCTTCCAGATTCAAATCATCTCCTGCGACCTATGCCCCTGTACGTAGCTGCACATTAAAGAGCCTCATCATTACGATGGAACGACTGCTCTGGGGGTCTGCCCTGTGTGGCTTGTCCGCGGCTGTGGCGCCTGGAACTCGGGGAAGGGTTTGTCCGTCACCCGGCACAGGAGAAACACATGCTTGAGAGCTGCTCCTCCTTCAACCTCGCCTTCCTGACCTTGGGAGAACCTCTCGCTACAGATGTCCTCGGATCCACCAAGCTCAGGTGGATTTCCACACGGTTGCCGGCGTACTTGGAGGACGGGTAGCCCAGCACGGAAACCACCTCCCGATACGGCCACAGCTTGGCCCCCGTGCCGTTGCCCTCCAGGAGCCCAACATGAGGTCAAGGCCATGCGGGTAGGGCTAGTTTTCCCACGTGGTGCCGAGACGGAGAACCACAAAGCAGGAGATAGAGAACAACAGAAGGAGATACAGGGTCTCACCATGGAAGAAAGTTACAAGCTTGTTTGTACGGATTTTACCAACCGCAAGTCGGTGTTGATGCTGCCCAATTTTTACTCTTTGAAAGGAAGGCAGATATTTTTGGACGACACTATCATGATCAGAATTTCCCTCAAAATAATCTGGAGTTGGGGTGAAGAGCAGGGCTGGGGGTTGACGCATAAGTAACGAGACTGGCCTTTACTTAGTCATTTTGAAGTCCTGTGCGTGGCAGACCCACAGAGATTTATTATTCTCTTCTATCTGTATTTCCTCAAATTTTACAATAAAACTCATTTTCTAAGAAGGGATGTAGCCTCTCAAGCAAATAAAGGAGTGTGGCTGCAGATTATCTGTAGAGAATATTACTTCTAAAAAGCTTCTGATATTAAAAGCATTCCAGAGCGGCATGAAATAATCCACTTCTAGAGCAGGTGTGCCCAGAAGCAGCCGTGAGCCCGTGGGCACACGGACACTGACTTTGTCTGTTCGTCGACCCGTGCTGGTGCGGCATCGGCCCCGCTGACGCAGCACCAAGCACAAAGCAAGTCTGTACCCTCTCCCCGTCCTGCCTACGTCCCTCTGCTTCCACGCGACGCATGTGCTCCTGGCAAAGGCTCTTTGTTCGGGGCATGTCCCTGCCCCCTCCTGTGTCCCCAGCCTTGCCCTGAGGAGTCCGATCCCTCCGAGCCGCGTGCCCTGCGATGTATGCTCGTCTGCGTCCCCGGGAGCGCAGCCCCAGTACGCTCCGCTTTCCCAGGAAGACTGGCCTTTCTGCCTTCGACTCTGCGCTCCTTCAGGTCACGTGGGCAAACCCGGCTTTCCTAAGGAAGACCTGAACTCCATGACGTGGGGATGATGTCCTAACGTCCTTCCCCACGGGTGAGAACACGTGTGAAGACTTCACAGCCTCCATCAGCCCACGGGGAGGACGCGGTGGTTTGTGAGTCCTCCGTGGGCGGGGGGCGGGGGCGAGACAAAGACCGAGGGACACGGAGCCGCAGAGAGCCCGGCGGCCCTGTGTCCCACCACAGCCGGGAAGCCGCCCAGGGGCTCGGAGGCTGGTCTTCTAGTTCTACACTCCTTGCGTCTCCGGCCACACCCCCGACCCCCACCCCAGCCCCCGTGTGCGGCAACGCTCAACACTCGTGCGCCCGGCACGCGGCTGGTGATGGCAGACGAACTCCTGAAGCCAGACGGCGGGCGGAAAGCGCTAAGGGCGGTGTGTGTTCAGACAGCCGGTCCCTTAGCGGATCTTTGGTCATGGTCACTGGCAGAGGGGACCGTATGTGTTCACCACAAATACTAATTTTACAGAATTGAGTTCAGCACAAATAGGCAACAAGACAGTGGGCCTGGAGAACAAAACCACCAACAGAGCCACAGTTACGTGAGAGCTGTTGCCCCTCGAGTCACAGCACGGCCACATCCCGACAACTGGGAAAGCACCGGACAGCACGGAGGACAGAGCGCAGGGAGGACGGGAGGGGGACGGAGACCGTCCGTGACCAGCGCACAGTGCAGCAGGGCGTCAGCTCAGAGGGTGTCCCGGCACCATCTGTGCTCGGGGAAGGCCTGTCGGGCTGTGGCGCAGCGGCCCCGGGGCAGGGGTGCCCCACTTCCCAGCAGCGCCTCGTCTCCCGCCCCCCTCCCCCTTTCGGCTCAAAGTAGGTCTGTGTTCTGCGGCCAGCAGCAGAGACAGAAAGAGACGGAGAGAAGCAGGGGGTAACCATCAGAGCAGGAAAGGAAGGATCGGCTCCTTGGTGCCTCGGCCCGGAAACGTTTGGGGAAGTGCGTGGACACTTATGCACAAGCCCCCCCTCAACCCCCCGCTTCCAGCCCCGTGTGGAAGAAGGCTCACCGGACCACCAGACGCTGCGTCCGACAAGGAGAAGCCACAGGCGCACACGCGCTTCCCCTTCCTGAGGACAGATGGCCTTCATGTCCCAGCAAACTGCAGCTCGGAGCTCGCAAGCCCACAAACCCATCGTCGCCTGCAGGCCACCAAGCCCACTGACCTCTCCGTCCCTGTCTCTGTCTGACCACCACACCGTGTCTCCCTTCAGCCCTGCACTCAGCATCTCCCTGTTGGCCTGTCCCCAGGGTGCCCCTCCCCTGCCGCCCAGGGCTGGCCACCCTGAAGGAAGGTTGAGCCTCATTCTGCCCCGACACCTGGGGTTCTGGGTGCAGCAGGGGAGCTGTGTCCCGTAGCCCCCAGAGTCAGCCGCCCCCTCGTCATGGGACCCCAGGTCCTAGCACTGTGTCTCGGTTTCAGCCCCAGAGTTTGCTCCCAGAATGGTCAGGTGTCCTCTGTCCCAGAGGCTAAAGTCCTCTCTTGACTTCCCCCACACGGGCCGCCCGAGATGCTGAGGCGCTGACCCCCATGTCCCCCGAGGCCCAGAGAGCCCCGTCCTTCAGCCTCCTGCAAGGGGACCCGGCACTCGGCCGTCCTGTGCGTGTCACTCGACCCCCATCACGTCATCGGCCCTGCACGGTGGGCTTGGGTTTGACTCTCATGACGATAAGAAGAAAACCAACAGGGCACCTGGGTGGCTCAGTGGGTAAAGCCTCTGCCTTCGGCTCAGGTCATGATCTCAGGGTCCTGGGATCGAGTCCCGCATCGGGCTCTCTGCTCATCAGAGAGCCTGCTTCCTCCTCTCTCTCTGCCTGCCTCTCTGCCTACTTGTAATCTCTCTCTGTCAAATAAATAAATAAAATCTTAAAAAAAAAAAAGAAGAAAACCAACGTACACAGCACATTGTTTTATCATCAAATTGTGTTCGTCCTTAAGTGGCGTTCTATGGGTTCAGATGCTGCTTTTATGTTTAACCTATAGGCAGTTTACCCAAGGAGCACATTTCAAAACAAACTTCCCCTCCAGTGACTACAGACAACGAAATATACCTGCCTCCCCCTTTTTAATTCATTAATGAATCGAGGAACATAAAAGCTCGATTAAAAACAAAGCCGTATGACTCACTGGGTGCTTTCAGTCCCGTTGACTTAATGAAAGGCTGAGCTGAAGGGAAAAGGGGACACCCTGCTCCTTTTCTCACTTGGGGTTCACCCTCGGGTCCCATCAGTGAACGCCAGATGCCTGCTTACCTCGCCACACTCGGAGCCCGGAGCTCCCGGGCAGCACAGAGGCTGGGGCACGGGGACAGAGCAGGGGTGGGAGGGAGAGCCCGGAGGGTGGGCCAAAGCTAGGGCCTCCTAGCTTGTGTCTGTGACCCAGACACAAAGGACACAGGCTTCAGCACGCCTACAGCACGACCGTTGGTCAGAGACGCTGCAGTGAACCCCACGTTCAGCAAAGAGCCGCCCTGTCCGTTGTCAGTGTTCCCTAACCCCCTGCTCGACGTGACTCCCACTCCGTGCGGTACCTGCTGCTCCTGGAAGCCCACCAGGAATGCCAGTGCTCGTGCTCATAACCCTACTCTTGTGGCCACAGCACTGCAGGGTTCAAGAGCAACACGACCGATGAGGAAGTTAAATGAGACACGGAGGGAAGGTCCGGTGGTGAGAGGACACGTGGCCGAATCGCGTGCCTCGGGCTAAGACCCCGCAGGGTGGCTCTGGCCTGCGCTCTGGGAGGGGACCCACGCTGAGTCTCTCTGCAGTCCTAGGCCATGGAGTGCCTCTGGAACCCACCGCAGCCGGGCCAGGCTTGAACCCGAGCACATGCGTGCTCAACGGCCACGGACATCTTCGTGTGTCTCTGTGAATATACTACGGGGTATATCACAGATGTCTAAAACTTCGAAGCCTTTAATTTTATAAATTAATTAGGAGAAAACATTGAAAAGGCAAGAAAGGTAGCAATGTATTGAATGAGCCACGAGTAAAGAAGAGACAAAATGTTTGCTCCAAGAGTCAGTTATGATCTACAGATCGTGTTCCCTCAGTTCCAGAGAACTGGAATGTTTAAAAATTATCTTATTAGCTTAAATTATTAGCTCTAAATTTACCTTATTAATCATGTGGTCCTATGACGTCAGATTTCACTTGTAATAAGTTAACGACCCACCTGGGAACGATCGAGGGCGGAAACGCGTCCCTCCGTTACCAGCACTTTACTGTCCCCAGATCAGCATCTACACCCACACATGTCGCCAGAGCCCGTCAGACCCAGAAGGGACAGAGGAACGCAGTCTGGGCCCTTTAAACCTTGGGGGACCCAAACCCAGAGCTCAGAGGGTGGGGCCAGCCCCGCCCGGCTGCGGGAGGGCGAGGGACCGGCTGGCGCACCTGGGAAGCTGCCCGCGGCAGGTGAGCGGGCAGGTGTCTCAGGTCTGGGTCTTTGGGGCCGCCTGGTCTCTAAGGCACCGGCTCCAGACTGGATGAGGCATCCAGGGGCAGAGCACCCCCCCACGTGGAGGCCGGGAACTCAGCCCGGCACAGGAAAGGGGGGCAAGCCCAGGTCCCACCCCGGACTCTGTGTCCCGTAAGCGCCCACGGGTTCAAAGTGAGGCTGTGGGGAGCTCCTGTCGTCCAGCTGCGGCGTGGACGGGGTCCAGGGAACCTGGCTCGGGCAGGGCTGGGGTCTCGCTGGGCGCCGTCCCCTCTGAGCCCAGCGAGCCCCTGGACGGGACCTCGTCGGCTACACCTGCCAACAGCAGTATTCATCCAACATGTTTCCCCGCAAACACTGGGTGTGTTTCCTAAGAGGAATTCTGGGCCTCACCGTGCAGACGGCACTCGTTCTCCCTCCGTACCCTCTGCAGCTGCAGAATTTGTCTAAGTCTGGAGAGCTGTGTTTGGGTGTCTAAGGAACATCTTAACAGAGTGGGGACAGACAGAAGCCGGCAGGAGTGGGCCACAGGGACACCCTACACGGTCGGGGAGATGCTGCCAAGAGACCAGTGCTCCCCGCCCTGTCCCGGCCTCCCTGCCGCACACAGAGGGTGCTGGGTGCTGCGTCCTCGGTGGGCGGTGGTGAGTGCGGCTGAGCGGACTTCAGTGAACCCAGTGCGAGTGCACAGGCTGGGGCACAGGACTGGGACAGCCGTGGTTCCCTGATCTGCGGCTCACTGCCACCACTGTCCTTCCTGCCCTCCTCCCCAGGCCGTGAGAACCAGACCCAACCTCTGACTTCCCTCCTGCCTGAGGCCCCCTCCGGAGAACGGACAGAGTTCCAGGCCGTGCGCGGTGACAAGCGCTAGGAGCAAACGTCAGCTAGGACCGGGGGAGACCGAGAGCTCAAGTCCATCCCCAGCCTTGCAGCGCTGGCGCTGGACCGGCCCTCGTGAAGGCGGCTTCCCCTGGACCCTCACTCCGGACCCCCACGTTTCCACGGGCTTTGTTTCCCACGGCAGAGAGGAGCAACCTGGGACTGAGAAACCCGCCAGCGCGCAAAGGAGGGGAAGAGGCGGCAGCAGAGGGCTCCAGGCTGGGTCCAGACGCTCTTGCGACGGCAACACTAGACCCCGCAAGTGAGAGACAAGAACCGATGCGGCGACACGGGCCGGCGAGTGTGTGTCAGGGCGCGAGCACCTGGACCTCCACGCCCCACAGCCTGGGTCCGGGGACTGCGGAGAACTGCTGCCGGGCAGACCCGGGCCCTTCCAGACCAGACGGACGGCCTGAGCTTCATCCGGCCGAGACACCAGCGTCCTGCAAAAGGACCAGGCCACGGTCAGCCCTGCCGGCCCCCGTCTCCGGCAATGACAGCCAGAGCTGGGGCTGCTCGCTGGGGTAGGGAGTGTGGGCGCCCCAGCGAGCAATGTCCGTCCTCCTGCTGTGGGACCCTGTGGGACAGACACGGTGGCTGTCCTTGTCACTGGACACATCGCTGAGCAACTTGTGCCTCACGAGCAGGTGCAGAGCTGCTGATGCATGAGCTCCGGGAACGCCGGTGTGCTGTGCTAGTGCCCATGAGCGAAACTCACGCCAGCACGCACCACGACACCCACCACAGCCTGTCCCCTGCCTCCAGACTCAGTGTCACCCACGGCATTTCACGTCCGGCTCATCCTGTTGATCCTGTTGTGAGACCTGCCACTTCCTCCATGAAGACCACCTGGACTGCCGCAGGAGCACACGCCTCTGTGTCCCCGTGACGTCCAGGTCAGGGCTCCCAGCTGTGCAGCGTGGGGACCACCCCACACTGAGTGCTCCTGCGGCAGTGACCGTGCTCCCACTTCTGTCCAGAAAGCTGGCGCGGGCGCATGTGCTGCCCGGACGGCCACACACGGGGCCAAGTGGGGGGTGAGCGCACCCTGGGACTGCACCCCAGCAGGTGTGGCAGGTGGAAGGAGGCAGTAATGATGAAGAATCAGGCAAGCAGAGGCGTGGAAGGTACGAGTCAGGACCAGAGAGGCCTGGGACACGCGGGTGGCACCCGCCCGGTGGCCGTAGCAGCCACACCGGGAGCAGAAATGAGCCCACGCTCTACAGCCCCACGTGCCTGCCCGTGGCTTCTCTGGAGCTCCGGAACTTGAAAGACGGGGCAGGGTCACCCTCAGGCAATAGAACCAGCCTGTGGACCCAGTGCCCTGTGGAAGACTGCGTTTTCCGGGCTGGGTCTGAGCACAGCCACGCGAAACAGGCGCTCAGCAGCGTCCCTCTCGGAGGCGTGTGCACAAAGACCAAAGGCCCTCAAGGCAGGAATGAGACCCGCGAGACACTCTCAGTGACGCCGAGGCCACCTGCCTGCCGCTGGGGCGGGGGCTGTGTTCATGGGGCTTGCACACGAGTTCCGCCAGCCCAGCTGGGCAGAGCGGGCTGGGACGGGGATGGTGGGCGGCCTCGAACGTCAGGAGAGGGGACACCGGAGGCTCTGGCTGAGGCACAGCCGAAGGGGGCTCTGCAGGGCAGAAGCCCCGGCAGGGGCTTCTCGGTTTCCGGGGACACGGCTGGTGTCACAGCTCTCCTCTGTCTCCTCGTCGAGGTCTTGGGGATGTCTCCCCAGGTCACTAACGCTCGTGCCCCACGGAGTCTTTGTGGGGGCTGAGAGGTGCAGAGCTGTGGGCAAGCCCACTGTGGACCCACGGGCACTGGGGCCAGAGGGGGGACGGCTGAGGGTCACAGCTGGAAATCTCCTCTGAGCCCCTGCCCAGGAGAGCCCCGACGTGGCTGCCCGCCTAGCCAGGGGATAACCTGCTACGGGGAAAGCCACCCCTGCGCGGGGGTCGCTCCTAAGGGAACTGGTGATGAGGAACCCACATGGAGTCATTTCTCCCAGGTGCACTTAGCAAGGAGCAGAACCCGAAGCGCACTTA
Organism: Mustela nivalis; assembly: GCF_964662115.1. Lineage (NCBI taxonomy): Eukaryota > Metazoa > Chordata > Mammalia > Carnivora > Mustelidae > Mustela > Mustela nivalis. The sequence goes on along the minus strand of NC_139024.1, from coordinate 2,484,449 downwards.
GCCCCGGGTTTCGAGGAACCCACAGAGGCTGAGCCAACAGCACGTGGTGCAGCTTCGGTGCCTGCAACGGCGCTCGGGCCTTGGCAGGCAGGCAGCTGACTGAGAATCAGAGCATGGGGGACGCCAGCGGCGCTACACAGCACAGATGCCGCCGGAGGGGCAGCAGAAGCGGTTCCAACGCACGCCCGCATGTGCGCACAGCACGTGACCTCACCCCCACACTCCGGCCTGAGAACGATGGAGAGTGAGTGGATTCTTACGTGTACTGCACTTAAAACAGTGCCCGGAACAATGGGTCAGAAGCCTGGATCTCCAAGGAGCCATGATCTCAGCCCAAGTCCTCCACCTTCCAGATTTAACCCCAAAGCCCCGAGGGGTTAAACTGACTCGGCCGGCGTCACGGGCTTTGGTCTATCAGGGAGGCACCGGCGGCGGGGGCGGGGGGCGGAGAACGGCTGGCCACGGCTGCCGTGGGAGAGAGAACCGGCACCGGGAGGTAGAGCGGAAAGGGACCAGTGCAGCAGTCAGGGGGTCCCTGCAGCCGGACACCGGAGCCTGCCCCTGCACACATGTGCACACACCGGCACGCACACACGTCTATGCACACCAGCACACTCGTGCATGCACACACATGTGCACCTGTGTACACAGCTGCACACTGCCCACATCTGCACACACGTGCACACAGGGGCATGCACACATCTATGCACACCAGCACACTCGTGCACGCACACACACATGTACCTGTGTACACAGCTGCACACCACCCACATCTCCACACACACACCTGCACACACCTGCAGGTAAATGCACCGCACACACACGCACCCTTACACACACGCCTGCCGGCATGCACACCCGCTCACATCTGTGTGTGCACACACACACCTGTATAAACATGCACGTCTGCCTGCACACATGTAGCCAGCAGCCCCCAAGAAGTCACGAGCGGGAAGAGAGCCTGGATGTCACCCAAGTCGGCAGGTCAGGAGACCTCCAGGTCATGGAGCCAAGAGAACAGCTTCAAGGCAGAGGCTGAAGACAAAGACCCAAGCCCGCGGGAGTTACAGAGTAAGTGTGACTGATGGAGAGAAGGCGGAGCCACATGCGCGTCCCCAGCTCGGGAAGGGTCCCAGGGAGTGGGGAGCCCTGCACGGCATGCTTCCCCTCCAGCCCCAGACCCTGCACATCGATGCTGCCCAACCTCTCTGTCCCCCTTGTAGACCTGCCTCCCCTGCTCAGAGGAGCCCACCCATCCAAGCACCTGGGCGTCCGCTTCTCTGGGGAGGAAACAGGGCCTTCTGACAGTGCCAGGTGTGCAAACGTGGCCCGGAGGAGCTGCTCCTCCGTCTGTGACAACGCACTCATCACACCACGGCCATCTTGCAGTGGGGACCCCCTGCCCCCAACACCCATCCCACCCGGTTCCTTCTCCCGCAAGCCTCGGACAGCATCTGCTCCTACGAGGCACAGGTGCCTGAAGGGACCTGGCTCAGCTGGCCAGCTTCCCACCCCAGCGCTTTCTTCCAAATGACCCACGTCTCCCGGGAAAGGAGCTGCCCGGCTTTCCTCCCCGCACCCCGCAGCGGGACGGAAGGTACTTCAGCCGAGGAGAAATGCATCTCACTTTCTTCAGTGAGAACCACCGGGCCCTTCTGCCCCAAGTGGACCCCACAGCCGGCTTCCCTCCCACTGGCTACCGGACCAGCGCCGCTGCGGAAAGTAGGCCGCTCCTCTAGCAACGTCTCCCCCACGAAAGACACTCATCCTCCCGACCCCCCATGCCCCGTGCCTCTGTGTGAACTGACAATGTTCCTTTGCTTCCGTGGGAGGACGGGTTCCCCTTCCTCCAACAGAATCCACATCTGAATTCACGGCAAGGCGGCTGGGACGGACGGCGCAGACGGCGGTGATGGGTTGGTTCCTGCGGCGTCTGCGGGAGCTCTGGGACGGCAGACCTCCGTGTGCACCGGCCGGGGGCGTGTGCCCTCGGTCTGACCGGGGAAGAGGAAAAACGGACGTGGGACATAGAAACGATCAACGTGTACTGGAGCGCACTGGGAGCAGGCAGGGGTGCGGAGGGGAGGGAGCTTGGCCATGCCCACTGTTCAGAGTTCCCAGGGCACGTCCCAGGCCAGGTGCCTCCAGCTGCACGCTCAGACCCTGCTGGCCCAGCACAGGTGACAGGGCTGTGCCAGGGTGGGGGGACCCACAGGACAGGCAGGGAACTGAGGACACCTATGGAAGCCGGCTGCTAGAATGCTGTGCGTTTAAGTCCTCCCGGCCTTTAGGGGCAAATATTTGGAGACTCTGCACAAAACCTCCCCCTCGTATCTATGAGGTTGGCTTGGTGGCGGCACCTTCTCCGTGAGGGGCGGAGCCCAGCGTCCTCACACTGCTGGGAAGGGGCGTCCCTCTGTTGTCCCCTGCAGAGGGGTGTTGTGACAGGGACTGATGAGATGCTGAGGGCAACTCGGAGCCCCCGGCCTTGCTGGTGGAGCCCCGGAGTCCTGGCTGCGTCCCTCCCCGTGGAGGGGCTCTGAGTGCCGGGACGGAAGCTGTGTCTCTGCGGCATGGATGCGCCGGGCCCTGCACTGGGTCACGCCTGTCATCTGCATCCACGGTGGCCCCCAGAGACCCTTACATAAACCCAGTCCTGCGGGGTCATGTGTCCACATACGCAGAGTGAACCCATGAGAGACACGAATCAGCGAACTGACGCTTTCTGTTCCGCAGAAGCAGGGCAAACCTGCTGATTCCCCAACACGGAGTGTCCCAGACATGGAAACACTCGTGCCTCAACCCAGGAAGCCGCACGGGACCCCCCCAAATGTCTGTCAGATCAGACACGTGCCCCTCCGCTGCCAGCATTACATCCTGGCGGCCGGTCCTCAGTGTCCGTGACCCCCCGACGTCCACCTCTGGGCCGGTGTCCACCACACGGTGCCACACGGTCAGCCTGTCTGTGCCTGAGGCCTACGTTCCCGCCCCAGGGAGGGCTGCGCAGGGCCTGGGCTCGGTAGCGAGCCTGCGTGTTCCCACCCCAGCCTTGCTGCAGTCTGTCCCCAGGTTCTCGGGGGCGCCGGCTGCCCGTCTGCTCCTCGCAGGGCCGGTGGGTTCGGACCCCTCCAGGCCGCTTCCTTCACCTGCACCACGTTACTCCACGTTTCGTCTGCTCCCGTGTACGACATACCGGGCCCTGACATTTTCTAAGAACTCCTGCCCAAATCGTTTATCTTCAAAGTGGCTGGGGGCCCCCTGGGTTTGAGGCAAAGGCACATTCCAAACAACAGCGCTAAGTGTGTTTCAGGCATTTACCATTTATCCAAGGATCGGAAGGCGTATTGGAATCACAGAAGGCTAGGAGGATGCCAGCCAGGGTGCGCGTCCCGTGCCACAGACCCATTAAGAGTCGTCCCCCGAGGCGGGACCAGTGACAGGACAGGGAATGCTGTGTTGGGAGAGTGAACTGCACGTTAGCCAAGACGTGATGACAGCCACAGGCATTCCCGGGGAGGCACCGGCGAGCTGGGCGTGAGGGTCCTGGAAGAAGTCCCGCAAAGTGAGCCAAGGTCCAGGACCTCACCGCCCAGCTGGCCGTCCTCTGCCGGCACCTGCTGTGTCCTCCTCCCCCGAGGAGGAACAGGAGCAGAAAGAGGCATCGAGTCGGCAGAGACGAGAAGACAGACGAGGATGAGGACGGAACACGAGGAAAGGTAAAAGGAGGGAACGGAACTCAGCCTCCTACCTGTGCCTCAGCTCCGGCTCAGCTAAAATCGCCCTTTGCCGCAAAGAAAGCCGGGCAGCCGGAGGTCTGAGCTCGTGCAGGGACATGAGGGCGCCTGCACGTCCGCCCGGTCAAGGGCGAGACTGAATGACGTCCGACAGAGGACAGACGCCACGCAGAGCAGGACTCTCTCGCAAACCAAAATTGAAAGAAAACCGGAAATAATGGAGAACAACTTTGTGCCTAAGCAAAGACAAAAGTGAAAAAAGCAAGTGCTTTAAACCATTACCCTCCGTCTCCTATGAAATACTGAGAAGCGGGGTGGGGGCAGGTCAATGTCGTGTGTGACTTTGAGAAGAGCTTCCCAGTGGGCCGGCCCGGCTCCCACCGGGACCACTGGGCACCGGGCCAGGAAGCACCGCCCACCGCTAAGCACTCGGTGAAAACGAAACGGAGGTACTTACGAGCAGTGCCCCATAGAACTTAGAGAAGGCTTGTCGGAAGCGGGACAGCATCCTGCCTGAGGCAGAAGTGGCAGCGTAGGGACCCGCTCCTCCTCGAGCGCAGAGCGTCTGAGCCCCCCGCGGGTCGGCGAGCAAACCTCCAAGCGCAGCCGCAGCTGGTAAACATTTGGGCCGATTCTCACCGGGTGGCACCCGGGACGCGGGTTCCTTGCGGCGAGAGCAAACCACAACACTTTTAGCGGCTGACCTAATCCAGCACCTCGGGGTCATTTACTTAATATAGGGCCCGCGGTCGCCATTGGGTGGCGAGCTCCCAAGGTCGGCCACCTGTTGGGCTGAGCGTCTGCCTGTCTCCAGCGGGGCCCAGATGGGACGAGCCGCTACCGCGCAGCCCAGGGCGGCGGGAGCAGGACGCGCGCCGCCAGCGACGGCAGCTGGATGCCATCTCGGGTCGCCGCTGTCGGGCCCCCGTGAGGCTCCCGCTGCAGCCCGGGGGCCCGCACGGCAGAGCACAGAGAACGTGACTCTCACGGCTGTTGGCGTTGTGTCCACGCGTCCTTTCCTAGACTCCAAGTCGTTTTCAAGCTCTGATCTCCTTGCCCCGTTGGCAGGGCCCCTGCCGCAGAAACCCGAAACCAGGAGAGTGTGAGCCACGTACAGCGCCGCGCGGCTTAATTGCAAAGCCACAAAGATTCTCTGTTCCTGCGTCCGGCTGTTGTCCTCGGTCTCCTAAGCCAGCCCGTCTCTCCGGACCTGGGACGGCAAATATCTGGGGTAGCCTCAGACTGCTCCTGACAGGGCCCCGGCCATTAGGACATGATGGAGGGTTTGTCTGTTTGTTTGTTTTGTAAAGAAACGTCCATACCACAAACACCCAGCCCACGGCTCCCTGAGGGGAGTGAATGGGATGTGCCCCCCCACCCCGCCCCGTTAGGGAGCACGCCCACCGGCTTGAAGGCCCGGCCAGCTGTGCTTTCCCAAACCAGCTGACTTGCTGTTAAGCAATCTGGGAGGGAAACCAACAAAAATAAGAGAAACACATAAAAAATACGTTCCATGGACGTGTGTTCTTGCTTAGACAACCTCTCAGCCGAAAGTGAGTCAGCGGGTTCGCCCAGTGAGGACCTCAGGACCTCAGCCTCCGTCTCCCTGAGGCAACAGCGTCCCTGCATCCCCGGGCAAGGGACTCCTCTCTCGTCGGGTTACGACTGTCACCGCCTGTTGAGAAAATTCATGCATGTCTGCACCACGTGTCATGGCTCGCCACTGCTCGCTGGGAATCTATGTGACGTTCCTAACAAGAAGATGGAACATGTCTTTACGCCCGTGAATCTCCACAAAGGGGCAGCCCATGCAAACCTCTTGGCCCCGCATGGCTTCTCTGGCACGTGGGGACATGGAAAATGGGTAAGTCGGACCTCCGCGGAGGCCGCCGGCTCAGCCTCACCTTCAGGCGGTCCATGCGGTCAGGGGAGCAGGCGTTGGTTCTCGGGGAATTTGCAGAGAATCTCCATGTTTGGAACCTCCTGTCCGTCTACGGCCTTCCAAGGCACTGAAGACGCGCCGTCCTGGCCCGCTCGGATCCGCGGAGCAGCCCCATTTCGGAGAGGGTCCCAGTGTGGTTCCTGCTGAGGATGGAGCTCCCGGCCAAACCTGCCCAGTGGCCGCGCAGGCGCTTGCTCCTGTCCTCTGGGTCACACCGGGCTGGGCTGGTGGCGCGGGTCACTGGCCTTACAGCTCCACCCACCCAGAGGGTGGGCAGTGTCTCAGCCCCACTCTGGGGACCCCTTATCCCCGGGCAGCATTCACCACCGTCCACACACGGTTTAATCCAAGCTGTGGGGGTCCCCGAGCTCCAGAAAGTGGCACCGGCCGCCTGCCGACAGAGCCCCCGGTGTCCAGTGGGCAGCACGGTCCCCAGGGCCCCGCGGCACTCCCCCACCCTCCTCGCTGCCCGTGCCCCCCATGGCCGCAGCCACCGCACATCCTCTGCCCGTGACTCAGGCCGGAGCACGAGACGACTGCTTAGGGTCCTTCCCTTTCGTCCCCACACAGACTCAGTCTCTCTGTCGTGCCCTTGGACGCATCATGCTTCGCACCTGTGTGTCCCCTGAGTTCCGCGGCTCTGCGCCCTGCCCCCGTCTCAGTCCACTCTCCACACTGTGACCAGACACACTCTCACACCACACCACCGGCTTACAAACCCTTCAGGCCTCTGCCATCCTCAGGAGGAAGCCCAGCTGCCCTGCTGTGGCCTCTGGGCGCCCTTCCTCGCCCGCCTCCCAGCCCCTGCAGCACTGCCACGGCCTGCACAGGGATTCTCCAGCGCAGACCACGTGCCTCCCCGCCAGCGTCCTTGGTCCGGGCCCTTCCTTCTCGAGTCTAGCTGCAGAGAGAAGTCCGGGGGTGAGGCCCCCGACCTCTCCGCCTCCAAGACGCCCTGGGTTATCCTGCATGGCCACAGCTCACCAAGGGAAACAGGTAAAATCAGGTTGTCGCCAGTCACAACGGGAAGCGTCCCGCTCACAGAATGCGTCTTACAGGTGGATGCCAATGGCTAATGTATTGATTAAAACCCCCTTTCCCAATGAGGTCGGCCATGGGAACGACCAGACACAGTTCAGATGTGACCTTTCCTCCTTGTCCTAGGAGAGCAGGTTTCTCCGTGAGAGGGGCAGCAGCTGTTTGGGCTGACAACGCACCCGACGTGTCCTCGCGGAAGAAATAGGAAGAAGAGAACAGTGATGCTTAGCGTGTGAAACCGTAGGGCAAAGGCTTGGGGTAGCGGCACGCAAAGCTGTAGTTACTAGGCTTACGGTCAGAAAGGCTTTGACGCAATTCAGTTAACCTAGTATGTGCCTTTCTGCTTTAAGGTGTCAACCTTCTTCTGCACGAGAGAACAACCAAAGGAGAGTGGAAGGCACAATGAGAACATAAAACCGAACAGATGAATCCTCCGCCGCCACATCTGTCTTGTGAGCCTACTTCCTAGCTGCTGTCTTCAGGAGAACTTCAGTTCATTCTGGGTACTATTCTCATGTTTTGGAAGAATCTGGCTCCCAGATCTCACAACCTGGTTGGGGCTTGATTTTGTACAAGAGTGGGGGTTCCATGTGGAGAAGCACCGCCCATCCCCCAAAGAACTGGGAGACGCCTACAAGGATCGTACTTAACAGACACTGAAATGCCCGTCACAGACACAGCAGTCTTCAAATAACCAGTCATAAGGAGGGTGTGGATCACATACAGAAGGTCGCCAAGGTGATTCAAGGTCAGCTTCCTCTTCTAGAAGCTTCCGCAGATAACCAGCCTCCCCCAGCCACCCACCTGATCCTTCACGAACGCAGCCCCCTGACACAGGCAAGCTCCTGATGAGAGGCGGCCTGGTTTGCGGTGGGAAAATGTTTTATCAAACGCCCTCGTAACAGAGACGGGACTGAGCCCGCGAGAGCATCGTGTAGGAGCTGCGAGGGACACGGGCACACGTCGGCGGCCCACGGAAGTTGCCACGCTGAACACCAGGTGTGCGATCACCAGCGATCACGGCGAGACGCAGAAGCTCACGCACCCACCAATGACACCCACCGAGCCACGCTGCCACTCCGGTCCTGCCTGGCCACATGCTCGGTCTTGAAAGCATCTGGGTTGCAAGACTCTCCGAGGTCTTTATCGGGAGGACCAAGCACAGATCATGTTCTAGAACACCCACTGCGGGTGTCACTGTGTTTTGTGCAAAGCCCGCAACTGTGTCTCTCTGACCTTGTCCCCCCGTCGGCCACCCTGTCCTTCCTTGGCTGGCCTGTCACATGCTGCCTTGTCTTTCTCTGTTTACAGCAAAATTCCGTGGGTACCGCAGCATAGTTCATTCATTAGGAATTGGATAGAACTTTTTCTATGCGAGGATTTTAAATTAGGATTGTAACTTTTTCCGTTAGTGCTCCGGTCCCAAAGTTTCTAAGATTTTGAATGTTGCACTGCAACCCAATACGTCCCCAAAGCCCTGGTTATTTTCAGCAGGTGATTTTACACGATGCAAAGCTTCTCAGGAGCATGGGGATCACCTCATGGCCCATGCCCTGTCCTGCCAATCCCTTAGCGAACGCTTTGAAGGGGAGACGATAATTGCATTTCGGGGTTCACTCACTTTCTTCCCAGCTACGGTGTTGGTGTAGGGGGCTCTAACTCATACGCTTAAGCCGCCTTAGCTTTTTAATGTTCTGTGTTATTCCTGGAGCTCTGAGAAGTTTGCCGTTATTCACGTGGGCAGATATTCAGGTACAAGTGCTGTGATGCATGATGTTGCGTTTGACCTTATGAGCAAGCCTCTCTGCCTGGGTGCGAGCCCCCAGCTCCCCCACAAACCCAGGACCTCTTTAAACCGGGTGTTCCGAACTTTTCCCAGATTCATAAAGGTATTTTCGACCATGTCTCTAATGACCGCTGTAGTTCCATTTTGTCCCTCAAGAACGTCTGGGATTCTTAGGTTCCGCTGACTTCCGAGCGTTCCCTCGCCATCAGCTTTCAATTTTGTTGGAATCTGGACGGAACCAGGTCACACCCCTGAGCTCCAGACCTCTCTATCCAGTGTCTGCTCAACGTCTTATTTTGAAGATCTCCAGCGCATGCCAGGGCCACACCTCTCACAGATCACCCTGACTCCACAAGTGGTGTCCGTCCAGCCACGCGAGCTGCGAATGGGGCCACATTCCCGAAATTCTTCTCCTCGTGCCCCATACCTCCTCCACTGCCTCAGCCCACCGATTTGACCTGTGAGTGGTCCTCAAACTGCCCACTCCTCTGTCTCCCCGCCGCACTCCTGACTACGAGTCAGCTATGGCCACCAGACTCGGACCGCCGCGGCAGCCCTCGCTGGGTCAGAGCAGTCCGAGAAACCCGGACCTGAGCACGTCACCACCCTCCGCACAGACGCTTCCAGAAAATAGGAGTAAGAAAATGTTTTCAACTTGGCAAAGGCTGTATTCCCAAAACATGTAGTAAACATCATACTTAGTGAAGAAAATTTAAAATCAGGAGCAAGGACGTCCGTTAATACAAGAAGTGTCTAAACTGCTCCCAAAGGTCCTTCTTTACAGTGTAATGAGATGGTTGGGGGAGTGGGGCAGGGAGGGGGAGGGAGTGGGGGAGGGGGGAGGAAGGGGGGAAGTGGAGGAGGAGGTGGGAAAGGAGGCCTCGAAAGGGGCAGATGACAGCCCCGAACACAGAACCCCACATACACATACACACGTAAAGGGCAGATGACAGCCCTGTACACAGAAATCCCAACAGAATGAAGGCGCTTAAAAGTAATGAGTGTTCAAAATGTTAATGGTTTATAAAATCAGCTTAAAATCAATGGCATTTTGGGGCACCTGGATGGCTCAGTCAGTTAAGCCTCTGCCTTCGGCTCAGGTCATGATCCCAAGGTTCTGGGTTCGACCCCCACATCAGGGTCCCTGCTCAGCGGCGAGCCGCCTTCTCCCTCTGCCACTCTCTCTGCTTATGCTCTCTCTCTCTCCCTCTCTGTCAAATAAGTAAACAAAATCTTTTAAAAAGACAACATTTCTCTGTGCCTACAATAATTAATGAACATTTTTATCAAACTTATGTGATGTATTTTATCAAATGCCTTTTCTGTATCAATAATCATACGGCGAATGTGGTCACTGAGAAAAGACAGGGAGAGCCTGATCAAAAAATGGGAAAATCATGCGAACAGTTTGAAGCGAGAGAAACAGATACCTGACTTTAAGTATATGACGAAACGGAACTCACTGGACATTAGCAGAGAGGGACAGAGAGAGGAGAGGATACTTTGCGGCCGCCGTATGCACACGACTCTAACAGGCCGATGGCACCACGAGTTGGTGAGCGTGGGCGGAAAGGAGGCTCCTCACGCGCGTCTTCTGCGGGTGTGAGTCCCTGTGGCCGATCTGGAGAACACTCAGCAGTAATGTACATTATGTACCCGTGGAATCTGTGGCCTGCCCGTCCCATGCCACGTGGCCTGGAGACCCTACCCCAAAGACTGTAAAGCCACGGGGCAAGCAGGCAGCTACTTATGCAGGCCTTAAAAGCAGTGCTGGGGGAGAAATACAACCCCAGGACAGCTATCAAAGTGAACTAAAGTGTCACACACGCAGTCCCTCCAGTCCACAGGCGCACACAGGCGGCGCAGCAGACCAGACCCCACGGCCAGGACAGAGCCCATTACCACAACCTGTGCCTTGAACAGCAGTCATGAGACTCTGTCTATGAAGCGTCTAAAAAACGCTGAAAGGTTCAATAACAATCTTTAGAATTATTGGTGGATTCGGGATGGTCAGATAAATTCGATTTAGGGAAAGAGTATTACCAAAATTGAACAAGGCCCAAGATATCTGTAATCAGTCTTCAGGGATAAAGAAGATTATCCAGAAGAGTCAAGAATAAAGACTGTTCAGAGAAGGTGGTAGGAAAAGAGAAAGAAGCAGCATCGAGTAGGATTCTCCCTTGTGGCTGGCCCTCGGCGATCGCCTTGGGAAACATTCTCGCTAACGCGGATGGAGGCAGCGTCACCTCTTCCTAGACATGGCAGTGGCCGTCATGAAACCATGCAGCGGGACAGAAACCCAGCTCCGTTTCACCCCGAGAGTGAAACACGTTACGGCAGAGAGAGTTTGGGGAATAAAGATCAGTTTCCCAAATGCAGCACTAGTCTTCTTGACCTCTTCCTGTTGATCTGCTAAGAACAGCGCAGACCGGAACCTTCCAGAAACAATCGTGGTGGCATGGCAGGGGTCACAGCTGGATTACAGGTGACTGTGGTGGGGAAGTAACAGAAGAATTGAAATCCGGTGACTCATATTTCAGGACAGTGAGGATGTGGGCACACCTTAAATAATGGAAAAAATACAGAATTGAGGGGCTTTCAAGAGCCAGGACAGTTCTGAACGAGCAGTTCCAGAGGCACGGCAAGAACTAGATTGCCACGTTAACTGAAGAACTGCCCAATTACCCTCTTTATTAGTTTTATTGTTTGTTATCTTTAAAGAAAATTTTTCTTGCTAAAATTGTATAACCACAGGAAAGAAGGAAAATATTCCCTAGTATAATTAAATCTATGCATTTACACTTAAATTCATATTTAGTTCATTAAAATATTTGTGTTCTCTGTTGATTCTGGAAAAGAACTTATTGAACTCAGGATATTTTTATCATTAAGTAATAACACTGCAGGAACCATAACAGGATTAAGCTTGATGTCAAATTAGTGTTAAATCACTTTTTTCAAAAAAAGATTTTATTTACTTATTTGACAGAGATCACAAGTAGGCAGAGAGGCAGGCAGAGAGAGAGGGGGAAGTAGGCTCCCTGCTGAGCAGAGAGCCTGATGCGGGGCTCGATCCCAGGACCCTGAGATCATGACCTGAGCCGAAGGCAGAGGCTTAACCCACTGAGCCACCCAGGTGCCCGGGTTAAGTCACTTTAAAAGATTAGTTACTAAGGGTGGCTCAGTCTGTTACAGACTTCAGCCCAGGTCATGACCCGGGGTCCTGGCGGTCCAGTACTGTGTCAGGCCCCCCACTCAGGGTGAAGTCCGCTTTAGGGTTCTCTCTTTCCCTCTGCTCTTCCCCTTATGCGCTTTCTTGTTCTCTCTCTCAAATAAATATGCACTTTTTTTTTTTTTTAAGAATATTTACTTGCATTCCACAAACAAATTCCCATCTCGCAAAAAGTTAAGCCACACTCAACGATCTGTCTTATCAGGATGTGGTAAAAGGGTCCGATGCCAAAAACAAAACAAAACAAAACAAAAGGAAACCAAATTTTGGTGGATCCAGACCCTCTCCCTTTTTCCTGCCCTGTGATGCTGCCACCAAGCAGGACAGTAGGAGGTAGCCAGTGACACTGCGCAGATGGGCACGTGGGGTCCCGCACGGAGGCACGCGGTGTGCGCCGGGACACAGGCAGACCTCACTTCTAATTAAAAAATTAACAGGTGTGAACTTACTGTAAGTTTTCACCACTGTGGCTTACTTTCCAAAACATTGAAATCTTCTCATTTTCAACTTTAATTACATTTTCAGAACAGGCGATTTCTCAACTGGAGTCGCTACCATTGATTTCCATGGGCAACAAATGATAGAAACAGTAAACTGCGCCACAAAATTAAAGGTTATTAAGCTCTGTGAGTTGAGTCGAGCTAATTACGTAGACAACCGGGAGAAATGGGAAACACAGGTCACGGGCTGCTCGGTCTGTCCACGCGCAAGAAGAAAAACGCGAGCAGGGTGGTGCACGTACGACAAGCCAAGAGCCTGGACAACGGTCCCTCCTCACTCTCGCACCTCCCATCCCTTGCCCTCGGGACATCACTGGTCCCTCTTCCCTGGCACTGGGCAGTCACCCATGCTGGGTGTTTGTAAACGGCTGCAGGGTGCTCTTCCGACAAACCTGACACGTCACTGCTTTTCTTAATACAAGAACCCCAGATCCCTCGTCCTGGAAGCCAGAAATAACGACAGGGCATGTACTTGAGATAGCTATGGACAGAGAAGAGGAAGCCAAGGCTGGTTTGGTTTCACCTCAACTTTTCAAATCACATTCCACTTGTAGTTATTATTATTCTGGTCACCACCTCTGTCCCCCAGGAGTCACACCCGCCAGGGAGACCGGTGAAGATGAAGAACCGGACACACAGGTGGGTCGAGAGGGTCCGCAAATATCAAATAACAAAAGGGAAAAGCAGAGGAGGAGGGAAGGAATGAAATCCGGTCCCGGTGCATGTTTTGTCCGGCTGTGTTCCATCTTTCCCTGCCACAGTCGGGATTTACAGGTGCATAAATGTCCCCTCTCTATTCTCCAGGATGGATTTAATTATCGTCAAGAAGTAATTTTCAAATAAACACTTCAGTTTCTGTGTGAGCCTGATTCATCACAGCTGAAAACAAATTAGGGGTTGCAAAGGTCCACATTGTGTAGGGAACAACTGTGATTTTCCAAACGGAAGGACAGCTTTAAGCACCTGAGAGAGCTTCAGTTTTCATAGGTGCCATATTCCATATTTAACCAGAATCTGCCATAGAAAGTCACGTGCGCCATCCCGAGGGACTACGAGTCAAACCAGGGCAGCGTGAGTTTAGTCATACTCGTGTCTTAAGCCTTCCATGTATTCTGCTCCTTTCCTTATCAATCTCCTGGGTTGTTGCTGTTAAAGACACACTTATGACACCGTCTTGAGCACATCAGCTGAAGACCATGTAACATGAACCTCCAAACACCAAAAGATTTGGTTCAATTTCACTTTCTATGTTGTGCCTCATTTTGAATGTGAAGTGCTAAAGATAAGACTCTCGCCATCACCCCCGCAGATGCCGGGGCGTTCAACCAGTAATACCCGATTTAGATGGGTCCCCAAACATCACTCCCAGCACTGACTGCTTCCCCAGCACAATGTACTCTGTGCCACACTCCTCAGTCGACTTTCTTATGCAATAATGTGTCTGTGCACACACCTCATGCGAGGGGGTGCAGTTGAACACTGTCCCTTTGTTATATCCTGGGAGCCTGTATCTTACGCCTTCAGGAGATGGGACACATGCTCTTTTCCCTATTCCTCTCATGAAGAACAAGTGAATACTCTCGATATCTTATAGAAAACAAACCTTAGAGGACTCTGAAATGTGGGGAGAGGTAAGCAGGTCAGCTCCAAGTTTCCGGGCTCGAGGAATGACATCGCGGTGGTCAGTCCGCAGGGTTTTCTTTTTGCCTCATGCATCCCGCACCTGGAGCTGAGGAAACCAGCAGCCCCAAACACCAGCAGGCACAGAGGAAAAAAAGAAGAAACCTCGACAAAAAAGCCTGTCCTGTCCTGTGGGGGAGCCTTGAATCCTTCCTCGCCAGGCTGTAATGAGGGTCCAACACTCCCATAGGAGGCTGTTTGGGAGCCAGAACACCCCCTTCTGTTCAGCAGTGACAGATGCCCACTCAGGAGTCAGTGGAAGAGGGGTGGTCTTGCTCCCCTCTCTGTAGTAAGAGGTGGCAACTGCACTTCTGGGGTGGTGTGTGAGTACACTTGTGAAACCCAAGCCTTAGAAAGGATCTGGGGTCTCACAGCATAAGAACAAAAAATACAGATTTCAACAACAACAACAAAAAACAAAACAAACAAACAAAAAAAACCACTCATCACACCAGGAAAAACCAGGAAGATTTCAATCCAAATGAAAAAAAGACGACCAAGAGATGAAAAAACAGGATGACAGAGATTTTGGAATCATCTGACAAAGATTTCAAAGCAGCCATGAAACAATGCTTCAACAAGAGATTGGAAACAGGGGGCACCTGGGTGGCTCAGTGGGTTAAAGCCTCTGCCTTCGGCTCAGGTCATGATCCCAGGATCCTGGGATCGAGCCCCACATCGGGCTCTCTGCTCAGCGGGGAACCTGCTTCCTCCTCTCTCTCTGCCTGCCTCTCTGCCTACTTGTGATCTCTCTCTGTCAAATAAATAAAATTCTTAAAAAAAAAAAGAGATTGGAAACAGGTTGAAACAAATAAAAATAAATAGATAAAACCTTCAACTAAGAAAAGGAAATATATGGAAGAACTAAGAGGAAATGTGGAATTTGTAAAAAACAATAATCAAAATTAAAAGTTTGCAGTTTGGGCCTAATAGCTGAACAGAGGAAACAGAAGAAGGTATTAGTAAAAAGGAGAACAAAACAACAGAAGCTCTCCCCTCCAAATCTAGAGAAAGCGCAATACCAGCCCAAAGGAAGCATAGAGCAGGTTGTACATAAGTACAAATATACATGAGGAAATGAATGAATGAATAAATAAAAACAAAGAGCAGTGATCAATGAAATTTAAAACTGACGAATAATAGAGAAAATCAATGAAACCATGAGCTGGGTTTAGAAAAAGTTCAGTAAAACTGACAAACCTCTCACAAGACTGACAAAAGGGAGAGTGTGAGAGAGGGAGAGTGAGCAGCCACAAACTGCCAGCAGCAGGCATAGAGCAGGAGGCATCATGACAGATCCTACAGACATCAACGGTTACTAAGGGATGCAGCTCAGCACACAGACATTTGCCAAGGCAGGTGAAATGCACCTGGGGAGGGACATGCTGCTGGCACGGCCCTGCCACCTGTGGGGGATCTTTGAAGAGGTCTGCACAGGCTGGAGAGGGAAGTTCAGTGTCATCTGGGCAAGAAAGTCCGGGTCCCAGGCCCTTGGAGCACAGTGAGAACGGAGGGGAGGGGTTCAGAATCTGGAGGAGCAACCTCTGATGAGGGACAGGCCAGATGCAGACCAGAACAAGCTCCTGATGCCCAGGTCCTCGGACTGGGGATCCTCTTTTCCAGATCGAAACACTATACTTATTAAAGATCTTGGGGTTTTTTTTTGCTGTTGAGAAGGAGATGACACCCATAGACAGATACAGAGGACACTAGGTACTTGGGGCCAAATTAACACCCATCGTGTAGGTTTCTATGAGGCTTTGCAGCTGCACCATTCCCTATCTGACAAGAACTTATGGGGCTTCTGTACCGAGCCAAGAGCTGGGCTTAGAGCCTGGTGGTAGAAAGACCCAAGAGGGGCCACAGCAGCCTAGAGAAAGAGGTACCACAGTCTGCAGTGGAGAAGCCAGGAGCTCCACAAGCTGTGGTGGTCACCGCTCTTCCTGTGTGGTCTCGATGCAGCCCTCCAAGGACCACAGATTTGCTGTGTCCCTACATGTCTGGAACATTACTGAAACCAGAGGGCTCTGCCTCCTCGATCGCCCATCACCTATGCTGCCGTGTGTTCTATGGACAGATATGACCCGAATAGCTACCACAACACAAAGTTGATCCCGAGTTTTCTCTCTGTTGTCAGGGAAATAAGCCACACCATGTGTCTGTGAGGTGCATTAATCAGAACATTCTAGTACATATTTGGGGGCTGACCATCTGAGACCTCCACCCGCTGGGTGCTGTGCTGTCAAGGGCATGCTCCGCCAGGACAGGGACGGTGAGTGACTTGCTGGTCTACCCTCTGGGGGGAGGCAAGGCTCTGCCGTGAGGGTAAGAGTGCCGGATGAAGGAGGCCTGCACCCTGACAGCTCGCTGAGAAACTGAGCTGAAAAACACAGGCACAGATCGAGAAAACCATCAGAGGATCACAGGCGGATCCCTCTTCTGTGGAAGCTGCCTCATTGGCTCGCAATCCGCTGTCTCGGACGTCTCGCTGGCGCTGACGCTCCTGTTCCAGCACCGGCAAGTCCTGGCCTGCCCGCGAGTCGTGCTCACTGCCCTCGTCCAAACAACGCTCGAGTCTGGTTTCTTGTCAGACGGCGCCAGCCCTAGCTGCCCAGCTCAGCTCTGCGGCCCCTGGGCTCCTAGAGGTCAGAACACACAAATCCGTGGCTGAATTTTACGTGGAGAAAGTGGGAGGGCTTTTTTGTTTGTTTTGTTTGTCAAAAGAGCAGATTTTCTTCGGTGTCCGTGGGCCATGCAGCAAACAGGCAGCAGACCCTGCTTCTGTTCTTTTAAATAAAATCTGGACTATGGCCCTGGGCAGAAATGCAAACACATTCACGCATGATGCAGAGGGAAAACAAATAACGGAGGAGTGGCTGACAACAGGAGAAGAACACACAGGTGGATTACAAGTCCTGGAACTGAGCTCGTTCCTGGCCCGACGCCGTCATAGGCTCAGACTCACTCTCCCAACCAGAGAACCCCACAAAACCGAGTCTGTGAAATACTCCACGTGAAACCAGAGGCAAAAATGAACGCGTCTCACCTGTGCTGTCCTGGAGGTCAATGTGGGCCACGTCACGTCCTTTGCAGAGGTGGCGGCGTGGTGCGTGATGTTCTAAAACTAGAGAAGGTTCCCGGGGCTCTGGGGCACCCGCTGCTCAGCCCACTGCTGTTTCCTACAAAGTCAGTCTGGTGTCGCCCGCATCAGCCCCACGGCTGCCTCCGACTCCCGGCCCCAAACCCCACTGCTCGGTGCCCAGCTTCCAACGTGGCTTCTGACGTGGCTTCCTGGTCTCAAGATCTCCGCAGGGCCCGCCTCAGACAGCCTGTGCCAACCGTGTCAGTTCCCTGGTCGATTGTCAGAGAGGGACCCTTCCTGCCTGTCACCTAGCCTGACCCCAGCCCCCAGAGGACCGCAGGGGTCACCCCAACATCCCACAGCGGTGGGGCAGGGAGGGGCTCATTCTCCAGGCTGGTCTGCGTGCCACTGGCTTGAGACGCAAAACACATTCTCACAATAAAGCGACACGTTGGGTGGTGTGTGGGTCCTTGTGATACACCACAGGAAAGCCGTGTGGCTCCGGGCAGGGGCCTGGCCCTCCAGGTTTAGGTCCTGAGAAGACACATCCACGAGACAGAAGACGGAGGGGAGAAGGCGAGAGAAGCTAGCGTATTTACTGGTCTGTTATGGGTTGAACTGTGTCCCCTCAAAAGATCGGTTCAAGTCCTCCTCCTAGAACGGTGAACCTGACCTTATCTGGAGATAGGGTCTTGGCAGGTGTCATCGAGACGGGTCATCGGGGTGGGCCCTGGTCCAAACTGCCTGAGTGCTGACAAGAAGAGAAGACAGATGCAGGGCAAGGAGGCCGTGGGAGGAGGCAGGCGGAGGGCCAGTGTGTCGACCCGTGGGGAGAGCCGTGCCCGACCCGTGGCCCAGCACAGGGGGCGGGTTCTTCTGCGGAGCACGGGGAAGAAAGCAGCCCCACCAACATCTTAAGCGCAGGCTCCTGGCCTCCAGATCACCAGAGAATTCATTTCTAAGTGGCCGCACACGTGCACGAGCAGCCGCAGGAAACCAATACCTGGCCCTGGTGAGCTTCTGTCAAAGGGCACAACTTGGCTTCGGCACCCTGTGTTCTAGATTGTTCTCTTCAGCTGGGGGGCCCAGGCTCACTGCCCTCAGTGCTTGTGCAGGGGCTGGGCCAGGCCTGTCTCCCTCCTGCCGTGCGCTTCCCTCCCAGAGGAGCCCTTGGGGGCTTATGGCCCAAGCGGCAGACAACACCGAGCTCAGCAGCGCGGGGCGGTCTGGACAGCAGGTCTGTGTTGTGACAGTGAGGGGACAGATCAGGGACAGCAGGTCCGTGTTGTGACAGTGAGGGGACAGAACAAGGACACCAGGGCAGGAGAAAGCTTCATGGAGGGAAGCACGCAGGAGGGCAGGGCGCCTCCTCCTGGCCCCTCGGTCAGGCCTGGAGCAGAGACAGCAGTCCGGTGCAATCTACCCCATCGCCCTTCTCTGCCCCTTGGCTCAGGGAGGCCAGGTCAGCCCCACTCCAGGAGGACGAGGCTGGCAGGTGCAGCTCCGCTCCGGAACCGCGGTTCCCGCGTGCCACCCCTGGGCTCCGGCCATCAGGTCAGGTGCACATGGGAATACCGGCCCCAGCTGCTGCCGCTTAGAGCAGAGTACACCTGGGTGTGGGGGCACGGCCAGGCAGAAGGTGGCCAAAGGTAGAAACTTCCAGGCAGAAGACAAAAACACCCTCAGGTGTGATGGGCAGCGCGGCAGCTACAGCTAATAATGCTGTGTTGCCCACTGGAGAGCTGCGAAGGAAATCGATCTTAAATTTTGCTGCCAAAGAAAGAGATGGCTACGCGGTGAAGCATCGGGTGCTAGCGGGAGCCCGGGGCGACCACCTCGCAGCAGACTCCGCAGGTGGGCTACAGCCTACACCGGCCCGTGGTGCAGCTCAGCCACGTCTCAACAGACCTGGCAAACAGGAGTAAGAAAAGGCAGACTTGCAGAAGAGAAAAATCCCAAAACAGACTGAGGTGTACGTAAGACTTCAGGACATAAGTGCTGTTTGAAGTCAGAACAGAAAGGAACGGTTATAAGAACCAGTGAGTAGAAAGGGACAGGTGGACAGTTTGGAAAAAAAAAAAATAAGTTAAATCCCTACAATACACCTTACAATTGAAGATGCCAGAAAAACTAAAAGTCTAAGTATGAAAAATCAACCCTGAAGAAATAGAATACAGTAAGGCTGAGTGTTTATGTCGTCTTTTGATGGATGTGACTTTTCTAAGCATGAAATCAAGACTGAGTTTTAAACTTTGGATGTCAAAATAATATAATCAAAATTTAAATTTCAAAAAAATATTTGCACCCTGCCTAACAATGACTTGATGTGCCTTGGATGTGCCTGTGAAGAGCTGCCACAGATTCGTGGGAGCAGAAAAACGCGTGTGCTGAGCTTCTAGAGGGACCCGGGAGTGGGCGGGACTGAAGCCCAGGACCCAGACCAGGGTCGGGGCAGACGAAAGGGGATAGAGGTGGAAGCTCAAGAACAGAGTGGGGGGAGGGCTGGGGTCCCCGACACATTCAGCCTCTCTGCTTGAGTTCCAGAAGGTTCCCAGAATACAAATTAGCATGCTGGAAAGGCGTTTCTTCCATAATTAACTTCTCTCTGGGGCAGACATATTTGATATAGATTTTCACAGTCGTGATTGCTTTATTGATTTGTCATTTTCTTACAAAGACAGAAACAGCGTCGGGAGTCTATCTGCACTTCGTCTGATTAGCTTCCTTAGTCACGGGCACCGGGGAGCAAGCGCAGGTCTTATCTGGGGCAGGTCGCTGCCACTCCGTGGGCAGACGGCCGTCGTGGAGGCTGGCCTGGGCAGGACACGAATGCCCAGCAGGACACGGCACTCAGCCTCATTTGTTAGCCAGGACTTCAGTCTCCAAGAGGACCCCTAAACCCACTCATCGGGAAAAACAGAAAGCCTTGGAAAACAGTGTTCCCTTTAAAAAAGACTAAGCGTTCCATGTTTCTTTGAATAAAATTAATAACCTTAGGGCCATATCGAAACCTCAAACAATACATATTGCCTTTTTTAACCACAGAACAGAATACAAACCTATCTGAAAATATAAGTTCGTGCACACATTAAATGATCAAAAGAATTTCACAACACAGATTAATGAGGATGTGTTTCCCAGAAAGTAACTAGCAAGTATTGTAAGAGAGACTTATCTCAAAATCTCACCAGCTCTTGCAAAATACTTGCCCCCCCCCACATGCACACACACACACACACAGACACACAGGCAAGGAAACCTGACATATACTGTGAGGTCAAGGGCATCTCAGTAATGCACCTTGAGTTCACGGAGAGTGAGGTCTCTGTCGTTTTAAACCGTGAGTCAGGTCTGCAGCCTGTCGACAGAGCAGGGGGAGGCTGACGGCTGCAGATGCAGCCGCTGGGTTCCTTCACACTCGCCTGTGGTCTAGGGCATGAGCACACGTGTGTGCATGAACAACCAAGCATCGGAAAGTCACCAAGAACCACAGGAAGCGAAGACCACGAGGCTGTTTCCTAACCACAGAGGAGACGTCCTCCTCTGGACCGGAGGCTGACTCTGAAAACGAAGCCAGCGGACGACGCAGCAGCCGGCAGGACGTCCCTGTGGAAAACGCCGGCGGACAGCGGGTCCACGCGTGGGTGGGCCTGAGATACAATACCTTATGTACGGGAAGGGAAATTTGAATTTCATACTGTTTTCGTGGATCGTAAAAATTTTTTTAATCTTCCCCCCAGCCATTTAAAAAAATGTCAAACTTATCCTCAGCTCAAGGACCAGACGGAGATGGGTGGTGGGCACTGGTCTGCGTCTCTGGCAGGGTGCCTCCATCCTGGACGGTCAACAAAGGGCTACCCTTCCAACGGTGAAAGCCAGAATGAACCCCAGCCTGCCTGTGGAAGGTTCCAGAGAGATCACGAGGAGGGAGTGGCTCTTCCGGGATGGAGGTGCTGGGGGCTGCGCAGCCCCATCCCGAGCGCCTCCCCGTGCCTCGCGGTGCTCACTACGGCTCTTTTCTCTCGCGCTATCTCTGCCGGGTCCTTCGCTGCGACCCCCCAATGTGGCCCGGACGCTCAGAGTCCTCTGCCCTTTTCACTTTTTACATAACCAGAACGTACGCAAGCCATGACACCCGTAAGGCCTTTAAATGAATCGACTCCTGCTTCAGAGTCAAGTGTGAGCGCCCCACCCCGCCGTCTGTCATTCAGTTCGGTACTTACACGGCACAGGTTGTCCGTAGGGATGTCTCTGGGCAGCCGCTTCCATCTTGAACAATCTTCCTAAGCCTTGTGATGTGTCTTCCGGATCCAGCCAAGTGTTTGACTCGATAGTGTTAAATAGATCCAAAAATAAATGCACCTCGTGTTCTGCCTGCTTATCACTAAAAACACCGACCAGTGGGGAGATCCTCAATCTCATCATTTTTCAGATTGGAAACCACTCCTTTCTGCTCAGGAATCGCAAGGGGCACGGTCATCGACCTCGCGTTCCTTCTGGTGGTCACCCTGGTGATGCTGGTTGGAGCGTACCTAGGAGATCCTATGAGGAATGTTCGTATTATACTTTGCAAATTCTACGCCCAACATCCAGCAGATCTGCGGAAGGGAATTCATGTCAACTTTCTCAGAAATGACAACTTCGGGACGTGCGGGAGAAAGAACTTCAATCTGAACATTTAGCTGGTTTAAATCCCCAAGCTCCCAAATCTTAAGATCTCTTTGTTTCCTCCTTCTTATTTTTAGAGAGAGAGAGAGCATCAGGGAGGGCAGGGGGAGAGGGAGAGAATCTTCAGCTCCACGCCCAGTGCAAGGCTCAATACAGGACTCCATGTCATGACCCTGAGATCGTGACCGGAGCTGACATCGGGAGCGGACGCTCACTGACCGAGACACCCAGGGGCTCGGGAAGAGCCATTTCTCGTCGTTACTGACTTTCATTTCTCATCGTAATAATCCGCTACAGATTTTAAAATAATAGAACACTATAACTTAGATATCTTTTCATTAAATAGCTATTCATATTTTATTTTACATAAGAAGTACCCAAATGTTAGGTGAAGCCGATACAACATAACTACCACTCGGAGACTCCTCCGACGTACTGAGAACGCGGCAGACACTTTCTTCTGTCGGACGGCAGCATCATATTAATTACAATATTCATCTTCCAAGATGACAACAAAGAATCGGTTTCTAACAATTACAATCAAAAGATGAGTATGTTAACTACATTAAAGAATGTTTCCGTGTCAGGGGCTAGCACTGAAAGTTGAATGTCACCCACACACCTTCCCCCAAAGTGAGCCAGCTAACCCGGAGGAAACCCAGAGCTGTCTGACCCAGAACCAGAGCCATCGGCTACCATGTAGCTGCTTCTTAAAAAAAAAACATGTGAGACAAAGGAAGGCATTAGCAGAGGAAATTGAGTAAGACTTGAGTAAGAAACTAGCATTGAATAATTAGCTTTTTGAGGGCGGTTTGACGACCTTCCTAATTCAAAATGAGAGGAAAGTCTTGGTCATAAGAAACGTGGCCTTGATTTACATGAGGTCTAGCTGGCGCTCGGTGTTTGTCAGTGACCTTGCCGCACATTGTTAGCACAGCCCTGTTAGCGCGCGATGCCCGCCCTCACGCACCTGGGGAGGAAAACCAGGCAGGAGCGACCAGTCCCTACAAAGTAGCAAGGCCACCTCCGCCTTCTTGCTGTTAAAGCCCCGTGCCCTGAACACCTCCGCAATGTCTGTGCCATAAACTCCCACGTTTGACCTAAGACACTTAAGGAGAAGGTACTTTCTGAGAAGCAGCATGTTCGATACGAAAGGGTAATTTCTCTGTTGAAAGTCCCGTACTGCACACTTCACAGAAAACCCGGCCAGCAGCGGGCAGGGCTTGCGGCTGGAGCGGACCTGCACTCACGGGAGGGCTCTATTGCTATTTTAGGAGACGGGTAATTACTTATCGATTTCATGAGGATCGCAACTCCAAATCTGTAATCAAATTGGTGTGACTAATGAAAGGGTTTATGTTGAAAGAGTTATAGACCAGGGCAAATTAAATACCAAAAGCGCACATGCTGGAGACACTGATAGTTTCTAGACCGGAATCTGCCAGCCAGACCTGAGCGTGGACCGTCTGTCCTTTGAGCACTCCTCGTTTCCAGCATACGCACGGGACACTCAGTCTCCCTGTTACGGGACTGACATCAAAGGAGTCTGTGTGGCTGGGAAGCCAGACCCAAGCTGTAGGTGGGGCTTGGTGGGGCTGGCAGAAGTCCTTCTGCTGCTGTGGACATAAACAGTCACTGTCCACGTGTGCTTCCGCACCCTTAAAATGAGGAAGTTAGAACCGGTGGCTGCACGGTCCTCCCGGGCTCTGGCGTCAGGCAGGGGACTTGTTTGGGCAAGCAGAGGCCGGCGCTAGGAGGGCCGTGGGCAGAACAACGGTCCTGAGGTGCTCAGGCATCATTGTTTGCAACAGGAAAACCCCCAAACTCTGAATGCCCGACTCGAAGGAAATGATTTCATAGAGCCTGGCAGTTTCCTGCCGCTGTCTAAAAGAATAACGCACATTCACTGCTGAGTGGAAATAAACAAGTTGCAGTTATAATTATATGACCCCTCTCAAAATACTGCTGTATACTGTACACGCCCAAATAGAAGTTTCTAAGAATAAAAAGAAAAGCCCTTTAAAGCAGGTGCCCTTGGTAGGATGACAATTGGGGTAGGGGATACTTTGTAGTCTGAGTAGACACTTGCCTTACCGATAATATTTCATTTTTCACAAGGTGATTCCATTCTAATAATAATGACAAATAAATCACATCGGCGGGGGGGGGGGGGTCTGTCCCTTGATCGTAGCTGCCCTAAGACGGTACTGGCTCAGGACACAGTACACAGCCCAGACCCTGGGGCCCAGCATGCAGGACCCCACTGGTCCAGCGGAGAGTCCCTGGAGACGGACGGACGGTCACGGTTAGTGAGCGGAGGGGCCCTGTGAGGAGGGAGAATTCTCGGTGGAGCGTGGGTGGGCCCAGAGGGCTCCGCGGCCGGAGCACCCTGGCCCTTGAGTCCGATGAAGAGCGTGCCGCGCAGACACCCAGGCTGGAGTTAGGACGTCTGCATCCGAGACCCACGCTCGGCTCGTATCCAGGCTGGGGGGCAAGTTCTGAGCTGCACTTTCCCCTCTGGAAGAGCCGGATCTCTGTGACCGCGCCATACTTCGCACGGAGGAGTCGGAGATCTGTGAGAGGATGCGCGGGCAAGTCCGCTGTTGACCGAGCGGCTCATCAGCTACTCGCCTGCGGCAAGGCACTGGCTTCTTGAAAGACTTTTTACACTTTTTAAAACTACAGCTATTGTTCTGCAGTAAAGGGAAGTCAAGGCAAAAAAAGAGTTGGCAGGTCCGATGCCAGAGCCCTCCGAAGACAGGTGGGATCAGGAGGGAGCGACTCGGATGCCGGGCAGTTTATCCCGGACTCGGCAGGTGCCTCTGCAAGAAACGAACGCTCGCTGTTGCCGGTCACAGCATGAAGGCGGGTCTGTGTCGCAGTGGAGCCCAGACTCCAGAGACGGACCACTCTGGTTCAAATCCCACCTCTGCCTTTTATGAGCTGTGTGACCCTGGGCAAGTGACTTCACCTCTCTGTTTTATCACTTCCTCGTCTCTAAAACATAAGAATGTTACTCCATAGGTTGTGAGGAAGGGGAGTTGATGGTTACAAAGTACTTAGAGCAGCGCCTGGGGCATAGCCACGCAGGCATCTGTGAAGTCAAGCCGGCGTGCCCATCACCAGGACGTCCACCACCCAAACAAGCAAGACCTCCTGGCAGGCCGCCGTGACGATCCGGGGCTGGTGACGCCCACGCACCCATGCCAGGCCCGCCAGCCTTGCCCTCTCGCGGCTCCCTGCTGCCCACCACCTGCTGCGCGGGCTGGCGGCACTTGCTAAGGGAAGGTTTTAGAGCGTCTCTCCAGGACTTACCTTCCTTCATTCACTCATTCAAACAGTTAAAAGGAATTCCAGTTTTCTAAGCAAAATCACACATGAACGTGCTAAAAGCTCTTAAGAACAGAGAGTGGGGTGCATCCTAGCAGGGCTGGTGGACCAGCGTCCTTCACGACTGAGCCCTTTATTCCCAGGCAGGGCCCACACAAAGGCCAATCCCACACACGGAGCTGCTTTGGAATGTTTTGCAACAGAATTAGCAGAACTGGGAGTTTAATGGAAGCCCTGTCCTTGTTTTGCAACCTCTGTCTGTCCACTGAGCTGTCTGCCTCGGGAACCACCAGCTCAGAGGACAAAGGTGGGCACCGAAGCTGGGTCAGGTCCAGACGCTCACAAACAGCCCCGTTTCCCTCACGTGGCCCTGCCCGCCAAACACCCCAGAGCAGGAAAATACAATCTGGAAAAATGTATGACCTGGACACAGCGTGATTGGAGAACACACGCAGAATCTACCAGAAGGTGCTGGTCCGCTCAGTGCCTTGTTAAGGCTCGACTGCCCAGAAAAGCAGCCTACTTCTCGGGAATGGGTAAAACGGACGTAGGGTCATGGCTCCGAAGGCCCCGACAGTTGGGTGTACATTCCAGCTCTGTGAGCCAATCACTGCGCCATCCGGCCTCGTCTCAAACCCGCGAAGAACGCGTGGAGGCGGAGGCCGGATCCTCTCTCCTTCGGGGGACAGGATGGGCCGGGACGCACCCCAAGGAAGAGTGTTCTGTGAGGCCGGCGGGCTGCAACACAATGGAGAACCCGAGGAGGAGCCGCGGGGCCAGGAGGACACGCAGGCAGGCTCTAAAGCTACTGTCCCCGCGTCCCCAGGAGCGGCAGGCCACTGAGGCCACGGCTTGAGCTCAGCATCCCCCGTCAGCAGCTGACGGGGCAGAGTGCCCATTAGTCTGTCCGTCCGGCGCGGACTCTCTCGCACCCTTCTCTGGGGTCGCAGGGGACAAGTGCCACGAGGCCCCTCTGTGGGGGCAGCCGGAAGCCGGTCACCAGCGGAAAGATTTTCCACTTCCTTTGATCTCATCCTCTGAAACACCCGGACTCTGTGCTCCTCTGGGGACGCACGGGCGACCCTTCTGGACATCTCCCGAGCATCCCCGTTGCTACAGGTGCCGCCGTCTCGGTTCCGGCTCAGGAACTCCCTGCCACTCCCCTGTCCCAGACGGGGGATCTCTCTCTCTTTGAGCGGCTCCTTCTCTGTGTGTCCTTGTGACTCCCCGGGACCCCACGGGACACTGGCTGCGTCTTTCTCGAAGCTCACTGCAGGGTTTGGGGTCTGCGTGCCCAGGGGAAGGACAGAGTTCTGTCCCGATGCAGAATATAAGGCCGAAAACAGGGCCCGAGTGGGGTCCGGATAAAGTTGCTAGAAAAAGCAGAGTTGAGCCAGGGCAGACGTGTCTTCTGTTGGACGCAGCCCTGCAGCGCGAGCCTGGGCCCTGCCAAGCGTCCCAGGCTTGAGGCACCTTCTGCTGCCACGTGGCTGTGACCCTGGCTTGAAGCAGAGTCTCCGATTCTTCAGAAAAACCAAAGCACTCACTCCTCGGGCCCGAAGGCGGCAGCACGGGGGAGCACACGCACATACCACACGCGTGTACATGCGTGTGATGTGCACAGGGAGAGAGAGAGACCCACTCCCCGAGCACAGCCTCGTTCCCCAGCCAGGATCCCTAAAGCATCCTGCAAGGATGAGCGATCATTTCCTAAAAGCCGAGCGAGTTCAGCGGAGCAAGTTCACATTCTCCGAGCACAGGGCCACGCGTGACGGTTTTCTCCCTTGTCCAGCTGGGACTTGGGTCCGGCCGTGCACACGGCTCTGACGTTGGGCCAACGGGAGCTCCCGAGCCCACAGAGTCTGCCAGAGGCGAGGTACAACTCCTGACCTTGTGGTTCCTCTGCTCGTGCGTCGTGGCTGCTTTGCTCCGTGAGCTGTGGGGCTGCTGTCTGGTGCGTGGGCTGGCACTGAGCGTGTCCCTCCAAAGGGCACCGTCCCCGTCCCCAGGAGCATGTCACCGTGTACGTCATGAACTGAGCCTGGTGTGTTACTCCCCGTGTAGGCTGCATCCTTGTGTAAAGCCCTGTAGTCCAGACTTGTACAGTCCGTCTATCACTGGGTGCAATATTTCACATCAACAGGCAGGCTTTGTTTTGGGAGGTTTTTTGTTCGTTTTTAAAGTTTCTTTTATTTGCTTTTAGTGTATGCAGGACTGTCTCTGCGCAGCCTCCTCTTCCGGCTGAGGAATGGCTGCTGCTTCTCAGGGAGGCTTGTCTTGACGGGGCACGGAGAGCTCGGGTCTGGGAGGGTCACATCTTCGTGTTCAATTGAAGTGAACACTCGTGACCATGAGCCCTGGAAGTTCTGTGTCGTATCTGGGGGCTCGTTTCCGGGACGTGCTCAGGGACCAGAGTCTGTACCCTGTTAGTTCACCATCACTCTCCACACAGAAGCCTATGCAGTGAACGCTCAACACGCTTGGGGGACCACCGGCCCTGGGCCCAGCCCCTCTGTTTGGTCCACTCCGTGTCACAGCATCAGAGGGGACCCGCTGCTTTGTAAGGTGGCATCCTGCAGACACTTGGGGACTTTTTGGATGTGCGTACCCTGCACGGGCTGGGCGGTTGCATGTGTGTTCTTCAAGTGAACACGAAGATGTGACCCTTTCGACTTGCATAATTCTGTAGGATTTTCTGGGTCAAGGGAAGAGGAACCACTTTCAGAGATGGCCTCTGGCAGCTGAGGCCAACAGCAGTCTTTTTCTTGACTCAGTCTGAGTATTAGCGCGTGTTTGCAGCGTGGATGTGTTTGAAATGACAACTGCGCTCGTCTCGGTCTCGTTGCCACACTTGCTACTACGCTTCCGGTTTTCTGGCTTCCTTCGTTTGGTAGCTTCTGCCGTCCAGCCTGACTTCTTAGTTCTGTGTGTTTCCACCGCGACGAGCCGTGGACAGCTTGCCTTCATGGAAAGATTTATGATCAATGCAAACCTCTACTCCCTGCCTCGTCACCTGAGCATGGACACCCTTGAGGACCGTCCACGATGGACAAGCACATTGGCTCACTTGTCCGCCTCATTTGGTTTGGGTTTATTAAACGATAGTAGTTAATTTTCCTGGTAACCCAATACCTGTGCTCTAGATTTATCCCATTAAAATACTCTGCATGGACTCGCTGCGGGAAGCCAAGGAAACAGCACGGGCTCCCCACCGCGTCTCCCGCCGCCCCGGGCTCTGACGTCATCATTTCACAGGCTCACCACTGACGACATCTACACTCTCTTCCATCACAAAACCCCAACAGTTACCGGGCTTTGGTTCTATATCTCAATAGACTCAACATTGTCTTTTTTTCTATGGCTTTTCCAAGTACCTCTTGGCTTGCTGAACACAATTAAAAAAAAAAAAAGCCAATAGATTACTATTGCTACTTGACCTGACTTCTCCTAGATGCCAAACATCCTTGTCCTTGAAGATGGGCCTGGGCTCCACAGTAAACACTCTGGTCTGCTGGGTCAGCTGATGTTTTCTCTTTGAAACAGGATATTGGGGAAACTGCATACATTGTAAGGTCCCAGATTCTAGAACGGATTCTTAAATCTTTGTTTATAATATATTAAGCGGAGCAATTAGTCCTCTGTTGAAAATTAGGGCTGGAAATCATGAAATAACCCCAGAATTAGGGCTTAGGAATCTCATACATCAAAAGAAAACTATTCAAGCTTGCACTGAATTTTAAAAATGGATGGAGAACAGCACAATCCACTGTTGGTTTGTTTCGCTATCCCACTACTTTGCAAAAACTGTCTTCGCTTTCTTAAGACTTAAATACGGTTCAGATGCTCACCTGCCTTTTACGTGTGTCTGTCAATGAAAGGAAAACCGCTGCTGTCACTCTTCAAATGTCCCCCGAGCAGTTACTGTAACAGTGACAGGAAGAGCACGAGACTCAACCCTCTATTAGAACGCGTATTCCCGAAGGCTCTGCTTTCCGAGTGAAGACGGGCGACAAGCATCCTGATGGGGGACGGGCCGTGCACCCCTCCGTCCGGCTACTCGAGGCTCTGCATAGAGAGCTCAGGGTTTGCTTTCCCATAAACTCTGTTTACGTGTCGAGCTTTTATTCACCCACAGAATCCAACAGCCCTGCTTTGCAACAGCAGAGAAACGTCCATCAGAAGGGAGAGTTAAATGGGGCAAAGGGTCTCCCAGAGGGAAGGGAGGAGGCAGACCTCCCCACACCGGGCAGAGGAGTAGAGATGCGGGGCGAGAAGCGGGGCCCTCGGGGTTTGATCGGAGGACGTGCGGGTATGTGCACGGCATGGCAGGACGCAGAATCGGGGTACAGAGTGGACCAACAGCACGCTCGCCTTTTATTGGGTCTCACTTATTCGGGCTCAGATACCCCTGAAACATGTTGAGACGAGCCTTCTTTCCTCCTACTGTCCTACAAGTGCTAATAGCTGACCTGAGTAAAACTCTTTTTTTCTTTTAAAGATTTATTTTTCAGGAAAGGAGAGAGTGTGAGCGGGAGAGAGGCAGAAGGAAGGAGAGAGGATCCGAGCAGAGTCCTCACCGAGCGCTAAGCCTGAGCCTGACATGGGGCTTGATCTCACAACCCGGAGACTGTGACCTGAGCTGAAACCAAGAGCCGGACCCTAAAAAAAAAAAAAAAAAAAAGAGCCAGACCCGTAACCGCCTGAGCCACCCAGGCACCCAGTCCAGAGCAAAACTCCCAGCCATCCTCTCCAGCTTTTCCTAACATGTGAAATCCGGGGACAGCGCTACTCAACCTCCAAATGCTCCGAAACGGAAGTTCAGCCAAACTGACTCTTTCTAGCAGCTTCTCGGTCGCTTTTCAGGGGTTGTACTTCTCCGATTTGTAGAAACAAATAGGTCTTCAAAGCTGTCAGGTTCCCATTACGTAGTAAATCATGCTTGGCCCTGCCAGCCGCAGCCTGGTATAGCGAGTGGTTATGTACCTACAGTTTGCTCTTCTCCCCAGAAACTGCTTCATTACCCCCCTTAGCTTCCTGAGGGTGCGTATCCAGATGCCTCGTGAAAGGGCTCAGACCTCAGACCCTATACTCAGTGTCACGCAGGCACAGAGGGCTCCAGAAATGAGAGAGACACAGGACGCATCACATGCATTAGAGAGAATTCTAGACTTCTTGTCTGTAATTTCTTCTCCCATAGGAAACTTCTGCTCCTCTAAGCTACTGAGACAGAAACTAAGGGAGGGGCTTCTCCCAGCCACGGTGACCAGCACTGGGCTAGTCCCCCAGAGAACTCCGGACCCTGGTCTGAGTCCTGATGTAAAGGATCCACTCACAGTCGTGAACTTGAAAGACACTGTATCTGGGCATGGAAGACTCTCTGGGAACATCTCAGGGCAGCGAGGCTGTGACCCCATGAATTTAATGTTACCAAGAGTTCAGCATTAGTCCCTTTAAGTAACGACCTCAACGTTGAGAACATCTGTCCTTACGTTCTGAGAAAGGAAAAGCAAAGGACCCGAAAGGAATGTGCCTTCTTAGGACGATGAGGAGGGTCAGAGTTGTAAACCGAGGATCCTAAGATCGCGGTTTCATTCCCTGCTCCTTGCTTTCGCTCGGCTCCTCCTGGATACCCTCCCCCACCCCAACATCTACACAAGCCCATGCGGGAGCAGGCTCTGGGGTGCCCCCAAATGAACACACCTCCTGCTATCTTTCCGCTTGGCCCATCCTCCTCCTCGAGTGTGGGCTGGCCCTACTATCTTGCTTCAAACCCACAGAATATGGCAACGACGATGGGTTGTCACTTGCACAATCAGGTGTTGAGAGATCATAACTTCAACTTGCCGGCAATCTATGGCTTCCTCCACTCATGTGCATGGACGAAGCCAGCTGCTGGGCTGCAGAGACTGGACTGTCAAGGAACTGCCACAGCCTCTAACCAACAACCAGTGAGGAACGAGGCCTGTGGTCTAAGGGCCCACAACCAAGGGGCTTGGAAGGGGGTCCTTCCCCAGTCGAGTCTTCGGATGAGCCCAGACATGGCCAACGCCCACACTGCAGCTTGTGGTGACCCTGGAGCTTGGGACCCACATTCCTGGCCCATGGAAACTTGAAATAATGGACATGTGTCATTTGAAAGCCACTCCGTTTTAGAAAAATTCGTTACAGCAACAGATAACGAATATGCCCATCTTTGATTTTACTGTCCACATTTTCTTCCCCTGGAGATGTGCTGGTCTACCCACGCCGCACCGGGAAGTAATGCTCCTTCCTCTGGACTTGCACACACGCGTCTCTGTCTTCTCCTCTTGCCACCCCCGACTTCCCCCTTCTGCTCCTACTGCTGAGTTTTAGAGCCGGTGGTCCTGGCTACATGAGGAGTCACCTGAGGCGACGGTCCCTATGCTTCCAGCCCCAACGTGGCTACGCACACAACAAGAGTTCCAATCCCAGCTGAGTTAGCTTGGAGATGAAAGAGACGCCTCTGCTCTTGGAAAAGTTGGGGTCGGAAGCATGTGGCAATTAGCATAACCAGAACTACTGGGTATCCCCAGTTTAGATGAACCCCATATGGACCTCGAAGCCCCTTGGATACACACTGAAGTAAAATAAACATTGTAGTCACTCACAGAGAACTCACTGCTGACACGGTCTTTCCTATCCCAGAAATTTAGGCCTATGTAACAGTACGTACATACTCGTCTTTAATTAAGATACGGTTTCTGCGGTACCACTGCCTCACACTCTACCGCTGGCATTTTATACATGCGGCTTTTCCCCTACCAGTTCACAGCTGAGCGTCTGTGTCATTTTTGAATATTCTACTCCTGCATTAATGCACATGTAGATCATCTTCAGCTTATTACTAGTAGCAGTAGGAATAGTTGTATTTTGAATTAAAGGGCAGAAAGGGAAGTTATAACTAAACAATTAAAAGCTACTCTTTGGGGAGGAAGTCTACCCATATTTTAGAAACGCTTCCAGAAAATTCCCTAGCTCAGTCCCTCAGGCACACATATCTTGTATTACTACTAGAAGACAGCAGAGCACAGCGGCTGGGAACCTCAGCTTTAGAGGAAGACAGAGGAGGGACAGGTGCCGGAGAACAGAATGCCA
This sequence comes from Mustela nivalis, assembly GCF_964662115.1. NCBI lineage: Eukaryota > Metazoa > Chordata > Mammalia > Carnivora > Mustelidae > Mustela > Mustela nivalis. The sequence goes on along the minus strand of NC_139024.1, from coordinate 2,452,341 downwards.
GATGCCAAGGTCATTCAAGAGCAGAGCAGGGACTGTGCTGCGCAAACACCAAGGCAGCCCGTAGACCCAGAGGGACCTGCCTTTACGGTTAGAGACCAGCACCTACACCTGCTCACATGAGGTCTTTCCTTGTGCCCTGGAGCCTGGGGCTACCTTACATGTGGCACATTTAATTGTCTTTCACGTTTGACTAATTCCATTGTCCTTGTGGCCCTGGAAGTGGTTACCAGTATGGGTCCCATTTTACAGATGAAGAGAATATGGCTTTCTTCAGTTAAAAAAAAAACATTGCATAATTGGATAAAATGAGACCTACCCTGGAGACAGCAAACTTTCACACAGAACGGGGGAGACCCCAGCCCATGGAGTTTCAGAAGGAAAGTTTGCCTTTAAAAGAGAAATGTTTGATTCCAGCAAGGGGACCCACCCCCGAGAAAATGTCCGAAGGCATCCGGAGTTTCCGTCCCTTTCCTGCGAGTGGGTCTCAGGGGGCGTTGTGAGCCTCACACAGCAGGTGCGCGCAGAAACATCAGTTTGTATATTTGCAAGGAGAACGTTTGCAAAAACACACACCGGTTTGGAAACGTGAATCATCTCATACACATACCGGCACTGTTGCTGCGACGTGGACCGTAGGAGAAAGTCAGGAGTTCTTTTTAAGCAGAGAGGGGGGAAAAACACCCTAACATCAGAAATAAAATTTACAAGTGTTCGCAGGTATTTATAAAACTCAGGACAAACCGAGCATCTGCAGTGAGTCATTCACATTTAACTCGTCTAAACTCATGTCTTCAACGATTTTCACAGTTCCTCTTTTCCTTGATATTTTGCATGGTGTGATTCCATTTTTAAACAGTTCTAAATCTGCAAGTCACTTAAAGCTACAATGCAAAAACTTGAAGCAGAGACACTTACAAGTGTGAACTCCAAGAAGTCCTCTAGGTTTAAGGATCTCCAAACGAACCCCTCGAACAACCCTGAACCTGAGTGGAAACACTCCGCGTCCTGCCATTGGGACCAGACTGGAGTCCCTCGGCTTCATTTGCTACGGCCTCGCCTGTGCCGAGTCAGGTGACCGAGACGCTGTGGTGCAGACACTGCCAGCTCCAGAAAGGACGGGGAAGGGCCTGTTGTCCCCGAAGCAGGTGCCTCAGGTCAAGGTCCCCCACCGCCACAGGGACAGTCGTGCGTCTACGCAGCCCTCTCGATGGCAGTGCAAGCTGAATGGCCAGAATATGCTTCCACTGGGCGAGCGCTCGCTCCCCTGGGCAGATGTGAATCCGAGAGGAGCACCTGCGAAGACACCTGTCTCCTTACAGCTTCCCCCCACTGGCCCCACAGCATCCAGAGCCCTTCTCTGCAAGATAGCCACGTTTGGAAGCACACCCTGTTTTTACTGTGTTCTTCCCCTCGAGTCACTGATACCAGCTCCTTCTTTGTTACCCACAGGCCACACTTGAAAATCACATATCCCCTAAGTATTTACAGAACACCTGCCAAGGCCAGGCTCTACTCTCAGGGCGGGGAACACCATCAGGGACCTTACATTCCAGCCGGCGTGGGCAAGGTGGCCTAAAACAGCTTCTAGGAACCCAGTCCTTGGAGACTGCAAGCTGTGAGCTGAGCTCCCTCTGGTCTAGATCCAACGCCCGACCCGCTACACCCTGAGGAACAATCCGACCAAATCGTAGCATCGTTGGGAACGGATCTGGTGCTGGGTGTGACATGCAAGCAATGAAACATTAAACACTGTGTCAAAAACTAGTGATGTGCTATACGGAGCTAACTGAACATAATTTAAAAATTACTTAATTGATTTAAAAAAGAGAAAAAGCATGAGAATGAACGAGTTGTCTTAGCGCCTATTTCAAAAATAATTTTCAGTTGAATAATCTGTGTACTTTGCTTGAGGCGAAAGGGTTCACAGCACCTAAATTGTACATTTAAAACCAATGAAATGGACACATGAACGCATCAGAGAAGGAGAGAGAAGCGAGTCAAAGACAGCTCAGCTCAGCTCAGCTGATGGGAGAACAGCTGTCTTCCTAGAGGAAAATGAATTTGGTTTTAATATCACCACACAGCAAACCAAATTTAGTACGAGAAGGAAATAATGATTCACTACTAGAAGGAAAAGAGAGCTTTAGGTAGGAAGAACTTCTTAAGCAACAAACAAAAAAATTAACAAAAATATCGATGGGTTTGCGAAGCTCCAACATTTCTTATTCTGAAAGACCCCACGTGGAGACAAGGACAACACGGCCCTTGAAGCTACTTGATGCCTGTGCGACCGGGGACTAATGTCTAGAATATAAAGGACATCAGGAATCATTAAGGAGAACAGATAACCTAATAGAAAAATACACAAAGGGTGTAAATAAACAATTCACAAAGAAACCAAAATGGCCAACAATTTCAATAAATGCCCGACCTCACCAGCAATGCAGAAACGCTGGTTAAAATCGCTCACCGGGACGCCTAGGTGGCTCATCAGTTAAAGTATCTGACACGTGAAGTTGGCAAAATGTTTAAAAAGTCTTAAAACATCAAGCATCCTCCCACTTAGTAGAAATCTGAGCAGTAGTCGACAATCATCTAGTAACATTTATAAAATGCACTTTCTGACGCAGTTCCACGCCTACGCACAAAGCAGCAGGAGGCCACGCAGCCTCGTTTAGCCGCCAGAACTCGGAGCGTGTGGACGTCCGGCAGAAGGCCGAGGAGCGAAAGGAGCTCCCGTAGCGCAGTGAAGGGGACAGGAGGCTCCAGAACGACACCGACGCGGTGATTCCGCGGACGAGATTTCGATTCTACGTACTACTAGCGTGGGCGTTCCTTCTACCCTCCGGAATGTGCTCCAGAATGGGAAGACGTGGCCCGCACCCTGAATTCAAATTGGTGGCAGGCGGGGGGTGCAGGGGCGGTGGGGGGCACGGAGGTTTGCGAAGGGGAGCTCCGCTTGGTTCCCGCACAATCCAGACCCGACACGCCGGCGCTTTCCCAGTGCGGTGCGCCCGCATGTGGTGTCTTAGTGGCGGATGGTGACCATTGTTTGTACTTTCGTACTTTCCTAAATTTAACTTTTTTTTCCAGTTGGAAGAGGAAAAGCACAAAAACAAACAGAAGCCGGCCCACGAGTGGGTAACCTAGCCCCTACGTGCGCCGCCTCTTTAAATGAGGGTAATTAGAATCCTTACCCCAGAATAATCTCGTGGGCTCAGGAACCATTTCTATGCACCCTCGGGGTGCCAGCGAGGGTCCACCACGCATCTCCTGCCCTGTCCCTCACCGCCCCCGGGTCCACGCGTCCCCTGCCCTGTCCCTCACCGCCCCCGGGTCCACGCGTCCCCTGCCCTGTCCCCCACCGCCCCCGGGTCCGTGTTCTTGCAGAGGACGGCCCTTGCCAGCGGCTCCTGACCAGGAAGCGCTCCCTCGGTCACTCACCCCTCACCCCCCACCTCTGCTCCCTTCCCCTCTGCTGCACCCACACTCTCTTCCCCTCCCCCGCACACAGCAGGGTCCTCCACCAAGCCCGTCTCCCTCACTCACGAGGCCCATCTAACGATGTGAACAAGTGAGAGCTCCAGCCGCCGGGCTCGGGCACAAGCATTGACCGTTGCACTTGCCCTGGGGGGAGGGGGGCCAGGACAAGGGTGACTCTTGTTCCAGGTTGTGCCTTTGCTGACCCTGAGGGGCTGGAGACACGCACAACCGGACAGTTCCAGAAAGAGCAGGGGCCACTCTGCTGAAGGCACGGGAGTAAGGCCACAGCATCCTCCCGGCAGGAGGCCAGGACGCTCCCCAAGACATTTATCACGGAGCTCAAGAACCTAATATATTTCCCCAAAAACTATTCTAAACATGGGGCAAGAAGGATCTGTTTCCACTGCCCCCCAAATGCCTTCTGTTTTATTTCTGCCCATTTCTCTAGCAATGCTTGCGAATCCCAGGCACCGGCGATCTAGAATGTCCCCAATCAGCTGGCGGAGACAGCCGTGCGGGTCTGCATGGCCAGCCCCAGGACAGGACTCACCGGGGAAGCTGCCCCGGGTGCTCACCCGGTGAGGACAGAGCCGCCCCCGCGGGGAGGCAGCCCCTGGGAGCCAGGTCTGCATGGTCGCGGGGGCCCCAGGCCAGGCGCAGGCGAGGACCCTCCCAGTCACATGGGGAGGACGCGCTCGCGACAGTTCCCTGGAGAGACGGCAGCCCCAGGGCTCAGCCTGGCAGCGCGAAACTCAGTCCAAGTGTGTTCCAGGCCCCAGCGGCTCAGCTGTGTCACCTTCTGAGGGAGCCCGCGATGTGAGATAAGGGGCGTGCAGACGTGCAGCCACGCACAGTCGAACGCCCAGCGGAGGCTGGGCCCTCGCGGCTCTAACAACGGCTGTGACTGCACAGAGCACTCGGTCGGCCCGTCCTGCACCCCAGGGCCCCGTTGCAGGGGACGCGCACAGGGCTTCAGTCTGGGTCTGCCGAGCGTAGGGACACAGCAAGGGGCCGCTGTCCCTTCTCCTCCTCACCTTCCGCACTCACGTGGCCCAAATGACAGACCCGCCCACGTCCCGCAGGCCTGGGCTCCCAGGCACGCACAGCCCCACCTCCCTTCAAGCCAGAAACAGAGCGAGACTTAGAGGGACACGGAGCTGTGACTATTTTCCTTCTCAGACATCTTCGCGCGCAGCCAGGAGGCCTGTCCTCCCCGTCAAAGCCAGGTGTCAGCCCGGGGGCCCGAGCACACTGCGCCGGGGCGAGTCTCCGTGTCCAGGCACCAACGCCGAAGCTCGCAGCGTGGCCCTTCCTCCCACGAGGCCCGTGGCCCTCGTGCGACGCTGTCCACTAACCTGCATTCTCCTTTCCAGGTCCCTGAGGACACCCAGCCCCGCTGACGTGGTGACCTCTCGAGGCCCACAGTGGGGCCGCTCAGCCTCGGCCGGGGAGGCGAAGGCCTCGGGGCAGACCCTGGCCCGCCAGACCGCAGGTGGCTCGTGGGCCATGGTGGCCACGGATGTGAGCACACAGAGGCTTGACACCCGCAGCCCGCGCGTCGCCCCGGGCCGGGGAGGGCAGCGTGCAGCCGGAGGAGGGCTCCTGGGGCCGCGAGGATCCCGCGGGCATTTTCCTGGTTTCCCAGCACGGCCTCTATGGTGACAGCGGGAGGATAAACAGGGCCGTTCGGCACTGCGGCCGCTGGCAGACAGCGGGAGCGGCGGCGGGAGCGGCGGCGGGGCCCACGGTAGACGAGCAGAGCCCAGAGAGGCTCACACTGGGCTGTGTGTCCTCACAGGCAAGGCCGGGAGCCCCTGGGGCACGCGGCCGTGGGGCACAGCTCCTGCTATATTCTGGCCGTGCTCTGTCCCCCGTTTCTGAAGGACGAGGAAACCGTCCCCAGACGCAGTGACGACTGTGGCGGCTGCAGCCAGAGCCCATGGAGCCACATCCTGCCCCCCAGAGCCGCAGTCAGGCGTCCATCCGCCCGGGAAGGCCGGTTCCCGGTTTCCTCCTCGGGGCCCTCCCTGTAGCATCAGGAGGGCCGCGGAACAGACCCCACAGGCTGGGCTGCTTCCAGCAGACGCTCAGTCTCCCCTGCTTGGAGACCACGTCCGCGATCCAGCGTCAGCAGGGCCGGGCCTCCCTGCTGGGCCTGCTCCCTCGGCCGCACCTGCTCGGCCCCTGTGTGTGTCTGTGCCCTAATCTCCTCTTCCTGTGAAGACACCAGCCATATGGGTCCGGGCCCCCCGAGGGACAGCATTCTCATTTAACCCCCTGTAAAGGCCCTGATAAGGTCTCCCTCAGAGGTCCTGGGGACAGGACCCCTCACACGTGAATTTGGGGGCACACAGGACTGAATGTGAGGCCGGTGCTCCCTGTGTTTGTTGAGAGCACAGGCGGAGAGTGTGGACACGGAGGCTCTGTGGGCCCGGGGACCTCAAGCTGGCCAAAAACACGGTGGCAGGTCACTGTTCACACCATCTACCAAAGCATGGAGGTTACAACCCCTGTTATGACAATGACTCGGAAGATAAGAGACTAATTTGGAAAGAGCTACCAGGTCAAAGTGCACATGAAGACGCTGCTCCTCCTGCCTGGTAAGTGCGTAACCTGACCCACCAGCCCTCGTTCCCTCGAGCCACAGTGGTCAGTCTCGGGCTCTATGATTGTTCACGTCATGGCCAATGAAACTCATTCCTTCTGGTCCTGCTGACCAGGACCAGGACCGCTGCCCTTCAACTTTCCTGTGACTGTCATTTTGGTAAAGCAGACTGTGATCTCCGAGCTGCACAGGGCTCTGATGCGTGCGGGACAAGAAGGTCCTTGGTCCAAGAGCCAAAGGCGCAGGTGCTCCTGAGCTTGGGGGCCGGCCTGCTGTGCGACCCAGTGCAGATGCCTTCTGAGCGCCATCCCCGTTCAGGCTGGGACACCCACGGCTGGGATGCTGCCGGCTCGGGGACTGCCGACAGCCGCAGGCACACACGCAGCCAAGGACCTCCCGAGGCCGTCAGGTCCCCGCCTGTGCCTGCGCACGGAGAACGTTCCACCGCGGCTATGGCAGACGTCCATCCCCGGGCACGCTCACACGCAGGCAACGGTCTCCTGAACGACATGACTGAGCACAGCGCAGACGCCCAGCCGGGCGCTTGGGCGTAAGCTCACACTGGCTCGGAGGTTAGGACCTGTGCTGCTGGGGTGCGTTGCTTCAAACGCAAACGAGCTCACCGGAGCCCACCTGACCCTTGCTGCACCCCAGGAGCCACGGACCTCAGCCAGGGTCCACTCCAGCCGGGCCCGTCCAAGCCTGCGGCTGCGGTGGCCCCCCACCTGGTGCCTGTGCAGGTAAGGGCAGGTGGGGGCAGTTGGAACGCCGGTGGGAGAAGCGCCGCTGGTGTAGGGAGTAGTGTCGGGAGCTGGGGGGGGTCTGGCCTCACAGGGTCCCTGCCACGGCCATCCAAGCTGCTGGGCCTGGAACTTCTGTCTTCAGCTGCAGGTGCTGGTCCGGGCACCACCGACTTTCCCAGGCTTCTGTGAGAGGCTTGTGCTGGGTGCACGGGGCTCCGCGCCTTCTGGTCACCTTCCTGTCCCGGCGGCTCTGCAGCCGCCTCCTGGCAGCCTGATGTGGGCCTGGGACTCACTGTGTCCTCACCGCGGACTTTGAGGCCCTGTGTCCCCCTCCCCATGTGCACACTCACACACCCGTGACCTCCCCGCCCGCACTCCCTCCCGGAGCCCCACACAGGCCCTTCCTGTCCTCCGCAGACACCTGGTTCCCTCCTTTGTGCTTCCTCCGGACACTCCCAGCACTGCTCCTTCTGACCGCACTGCTCCTCTTCTCTGTCCTGTCACTGTCCCCAATAGCACACAGTCCTCCCCCCAGTAGCCTAGACCATCAGTGTGTGAAGGCAGCCACCTGCTATGTTCCCGGCGTGTCGCTCGGGGACAGAGGACAGCATCACTCCCTGGGGCAGTCCCATGGAAGCCTCACCCCCGGGCTTTAGGAAGGAGGCCGTGTGGCTGGAGCCCGGCAGGTCCCTGACTCAAGTAGGGCACTGGTTCCTAGGAACGGGAACCAGAAGTTCCGCACGTCCGAGCCCTCCCCTGGGCAGGAGGGGTGTCCCCAAAGGCTGGGCTCGCTCTCCGGCTGCGCAGGTTACAATCACACACGGAGAGAAAGACCCAACTCCTGGGGGACAGATTCTATTTGCCTTAAAGGAGGCGGGACCGCAGTGGCCGCACTCAGGTGTGACGCGTCCTCCGGGAGCACAGCCCGGTCTCCCATCCCGCAGCTCAGCACATCACCGTGAACGGCCCCGCAGCCTCAGGGGCCGGCAGCCCAAGACAAAAGACACTACGGGGTCTTTTCTGCAAATCAGTGGTTTGGGTCAACCCCGAGCTGCTTCCTGGAAACCTCGAAGCTGCCTGTCATTCTTTAGGAGGTGTGGGACGCCGGCCCGCTGGTCTGGGGACTCCAGAGGGTCTCGCAGGCTAAGGCATGAGATGAATTCCAGGGCCGGGAACCGCACACGTCCCACGGAGGACTTCTTCTGCAGGGGTGCTGGGGGCCATATGGCTGTAGCCGAGCACCGGCTGGTAACCCTCAGAGGGGAGGCCCACAGAAGATCCCGAGTCTGCCGGGTCCACCCACCGTCTCGCCCTGGGGGTCCAGCAACAGACACAGAGGGTGGTACCTCCTGCCAGACAGGGCGTGCACTGACGCGCAACTGCACCCCGGGAGCGGCTGGGGGGCCCTGCCCTGGTAAGGAGCCTGGGGGGAAGGGGGTGTGTCAGAGCCGGGATCACGGCGTTCCCGAGTCTCCAGTCCGGGAGCCCCAGGAACTTCCATTTCTTCTGCTCAAGCCAGTTGGACTGGACGTCGTGTCACGAGCGGATTCTAGCACTTAGGCAAATTGGGATTTCCTGCAAAGCCAGACAGATACGTAGATCCCTGGGAACCTCGAGGACAAACACCCTTCGTCACGACTGTTTGTGGCTCGCAGGCTGTGGCGCAAAGACCCAGAAAGGCGGAGGAAGGCCCGACTTCCTTTACCTACTGCGACCTAAGCCTGTCGCTAACCAAACTGAGGTCACAACTTCAGAAAACTGGGTCTGTAAAGACCCAGTAAGACACTAAAAATCTCTGTAGTGTTTTGCAACCTAAGCAGCCCTGATATTCACTGGAGGCGAGGCTGTCTCGGTGTTTTTTCTCCACTCGCAGCCGTCGTGATGGGAGGCGGACCCCTGGGTCTCTCTACTCATTCCTAAAAAGCAGCGTCACCCGTCACATGAGCCGTCACCATAAGACATACGTTTTATGTCTTATGGGTCAGGAGTCTATGATAAGCAGAGAAATGAAGCCCAGGTTGGTGGCTTTGCTGGTCTGAGAGGATCAGGGGTCTGGGGTGCCGCAAGGCCGTCCTCACTGTGCGAGCCAGAGTGAGACGTCAGACGGGGGCATTTCCAGAACGACTTTCCCGTTCTTTCCTACGACACCAGCTGCTTACATTTTACCTGACTTCTTCTCAATTTCTATGAGGTTTCACTGTTATCAATTTCCTTTAAAGCAGAATTTTTCGTTGCTAAAATGAGAAGAGAATCAGTCAATGGGCCAACGGTTACTGAATTCTACTTTCCGAAGCACTCTCTCCTCTCTCCTTGACCGGCAACCAGTTTGTAAGAAACGGTACGTTTTGTATCAGCGTCTTTACGTAACCCTCCGTGTGGCTGCCTTTGGACACTTCTGTCCTATCAGTCTTCTAAGTGTCCCTCAAATGCCCCAGAAACCCTTCTCAAGCTTCAGTCTTTAAAACAATGTCATTGTATTTCTCCCTCCTCGTTTTTAGCAAGCCAAAACTTTATTGCTTATACTTCTTCATTTTTTTTAAGATTTTATTTATTTATTAGACAGACAGAGATCACAAGTAGGCAGAGAGGTGGGGGGGGCAGGCTCCCCGCTGAGCAGAGAGCCTGACTCAGGGCTTGATCTCAGGACCCTGGGATCACGACCTGAACTGAAGGCAGAGGCTTTAACCCACTGAGTCCCCCAGGCGCCCGTATTGCTTATACTTCTGATTACAGAGTAGCTGCAGGTAATGCTGTTGGACGGGTTCATCTTGTCCTACAGACACAAAATGCCTATATACACACAAAAATCACCACCACCCCTGTTCTTCCACAGCCAAGTTTCTAGCGTTACGGCGCGTTGTAAAAACAAAAACACTTTGGTTCAGACGAGCTTAATAAAAAGTCACATCATGGTTTAGGAGCAGATCCAGAGGGAAAGAGATCAAACACTCTGGTGAGAGTTTCTCGCCGCAAGAAGCGCCTTCCACCTGCGACACAGTCGGGCTGGTCCCGGGACCCGTGGTGACGCACGCTTGTGGGACATCATGGTGACGTTATCACTGTTATCACGCAGCGTGCTCGGTAAACGTCTTCAGTGTCCGTGGGACGGGGAGAACCCACGAATGAGCTACCCGGGGGCTCCGGGGTCAACAGCCGGAACCTTGGGGTCTGCTCCCTGAACGCACGTTCTTGCCAGACGCTGTTAATCGACACCAGGGCAAGGACCCAATTCTGGACGGTGCCTTTGCTCGTGCCGTGAACTTCCTGTGCGATGCTCTCTCGTGCTGATTCTCCTCGGCCCAGGCCCCCAGCCGGACGCAGTCCCCACCCCCTCTCAGGGCCTCCGGGCCCCGCCCTCCTGGCTGACCTCATCATCACCACCTGCCGCATGCTCTCAGCCATGTCGACGGAATCTCACCTCAGTCCACATAACACGTGCACGGAACGTTCCAGAAACAATGGACACTGCTGTACAATACAGGCTGGATAAGTCCTTGGGGATGGCAAGGCCAGCGGGCAGGAGACAGCTGCCATCGGGAAGACGGTCTGTGACTCCCGTCCCCAGAGGTAGGGGCACAGCTGACATGCAGGGCCACAGGGGAAGCCAGGTCAGTCAGGGCCAGGGGGTACGGGGGACCTTTACTGAGGTTTCCATGGGAAGGAACAGGTGAGGTAGGGTCAGGAGGCTCAGGACAGACTAGTTTGGAGGATTTCAGTGGGTTCGAGGGTGTCAGGTTGGCCAAGGTTATCTGGTACCTGCTCAGGGGTGCGGAGGGCAGGGGTGTCTCTGTCTGGTCCCTTCTCTAGGATGAGGAGGATGGGGGGTTCGTAACTCAGAGTGAGAGAGCCCCGCGGAAGGGACCAGCTTGCAGGTGGAAGGCGCACTCCCGGTGAGCCATCTGCCGTGTCTAGGAACTGGCTCCCGCTGGGAGGGGCAGTCACTCAGGGGTCAGCCTCCCCAGATGTCAGAGTGTCAAGTACAGGAGGTAGTGGATGGGTGGCGCGGGTGGGTAGGGTCCTATCCCTGTTCTCTGGGGGCAGTGCTGACCCACGACACAGCTGCCCATCCCGGCATAAGAAGAGCCCCACTCTGCCATGCACTGACGGCGTGACCTTGGGCATTTCGATGTCTGGGACCCTCTGTCTCCTCGTCTGGAAAATGAGTACCAGACTCTATGATTTCTAAGACCCTCCCAGGGCCCAGTTCTGTGAGCCCCTTCTCATAACCTGCGGCACAGAAACTCTGTATCCCTGTCCCTGTCGAGGAACCCGAACTCAGGCCACGACATCCGAACGCAACGCACAGGCTCCCTCCCCAGAGTTCCAGAGCACCGTCCGAAGGTCCGACGTCCACGTGTCTGTCCGCGTGGCTTCCGACGTCCCTGGTGACGTCAGATCCCCAGACAGCTGTCGGCCTGGACTGCGGGGGGTCAACTTCTGATTCAAGTGCTTTTGTGTTTTGTGTATTGGTCTTACCCCCTGAGCCTACAATTCAGGGCATTACAAAAAACACGGTTACAAACGCTGCACACTCGGCAGAAGGCACTGTTCCCGCGTTTCTCGTGCTGTCCTCTCTAGGAAGGTCTCTGGGCTCAGGAACACAAAGACATGCGTTAACCCGAATGCCTGGTTGGGGGTTTTGCTTGTTTTCGCTCAGGCTGTGTCTGTCCTACTGCTCAGGGAGCTGGTGGTCTCAGAAGGACACCCACGGCGCCCCATCCGCGAGCGTGCGGAGCGCCTGCCCTCCATTTGGGGCACACACCCAGCTTCAGCCTCATTTTCTCTATCTATTTCCGCCCCAACCCCACAACCACGTACTTGTTTTTATAATCTCATTTTGAGTAGAACTGTTCACCCTATTGAGGTCTTTGGGGAAAGGAGGCACATCAGCGAGGACGGACTCCTAGAGCCTCCGGGTTCACGCCGCCGGCGCCAGCAGCCACGTGAGGACGCAGGTTGATGGCGGCGGGTGGCAGGGTGGGCAGGGGGGCACAAGTCCGGGGTGAACTTGTGCGTGTAGATCCGTCCACACTTCGGCACGGAGGGCACACCCCTTATCTCCTTAATGCTTCAGGTACTTAACCCCCAAAGGGACGGAAACAGCTTAAAAAATCACTACAAATAGTATTTCAGGAGTGATTTTAAAAAGTGAAACCCAAGTTCATCTTCAAATTATATCTTCATGCATTCGGATCTACAAGTAACATTTTGATTAGCCACAAAACTGCCTACAACAAGCATACAACCATTTAAAGATATTTACTAAAGCGAAACAAGAGAAATCAGAACATTTCTTGTCTAGCATAAAAATAGATATATATATGAATTTGGAAAATCACAGATTTTCTCAAAAAAGCATTGACTCACAAATCCCATACCGTGTCGGTGTGTCGGTGATTTCTGGAAGTATTTCACAGCCTCCTCCCCAAGGACTACAGCTCAAAGCAGTTTCTCCAGCAAATCCGACAGACAGACAGACAGACTAGTGGCTACTTGGCCTGGCTCAGACCGTACGTACAGAGAGGCAAAGGCTCGCTGCCTGGGGTCCACGTGTGTGAGCGGTCGTACAAGCGGGCGAGCGCGGGGGCCGAGTGATGGGGACGGCGTGTCCGTGGGGCAGAGCCTCCGTCCGGGAAGCCGGGGGTGCTCCGCAGAGGGTGCTGGGGGCAGTCGCGGGGCCGAGGTGGGCACCAGACACCCCTGCCCACGGGGCGCTCGGAAATGGTTTAAATGGTTGACGAAAATGTGAAATGGTGAAAACGGCCAATTTTGAAAATGGCAGATTTTTCTGGGATGGGCATTTTACTCTGATGGAAATTTTTTTAAAAGGAAAGAGTGTAAGGGCGGCCTGCTGAATGGGAACGTCTCGTAGAGCCTCCGCTTTCCGCAACGGTTCCCAACAGCGCCGGCCTCGCCATCTCGCTCCCTGGGCTTCCAGCATTGCACACCTGTGCCCCGGGCCTGCCCTCCCTGAGTGTGCGACGGCGCGAGCGCAGGACGGCGCAGCCATCGGCGGGGACGGCCCTGGGGCAGGAGCGGGGGCAGCCGCTGACCTGCTCTCCGCACGCTCTGACCCCCGCCCTCCCTGCAGGAGACAGAGGACAGCAGGGACTTCCCAGCAGCAAACGGTCAGCCCTGCCTCGGGCCCCCCGTGCAAGCGCCCCGTCGCCCCCTTACCTTCCTGAGGAAGAGTTTGTGCAGCTTCCTGTGGGGCAACCTGATCATCCTTCACGCCCAGGAGCCCAGAGGCCGGTCCTGCGGGGGGGTGTCTGGGCCATTGCCCGAGCTGCTGCCGCCGCAGTGGGCACCCCTGCAGCTCGGCCCGCCCTCCACCCGGCGCCTCCGCCGGCAGCTCGACCCGCTCACTTCCCCGCGCCCACGGCACCCTGCGGTGGGCTGTTCCCGCGGAGCCTGGCCGGCTCCCAAGTGAAGGGGGGAAGTGGGAGGGGAACCGCCTGGAGCCAGGCGTCTCTCCTGCTCTCAGGGGAGCTCACAGACTCGGCTGAGCCCTCACAGCTTTTCGCACAACATCCGGCTGAAGCCATCAAAGCGGGAGCTTCACGGGGAAGAAGTCGAATGTTCCAAAGTGTCGGCCGCACTGCAGGGGGCAGGCGGGGAGCCCCGTCCACGCAGCCCACCTCGCAGCCCACCCCCGCACAGCGCGGCCACACTACCCGGCAAAGGAGGGGCACATAAAAACGGCGACTTCTTGCTTCAGGTGGCCCTGGGTCCACTAACAGACACGGGTTCTGCAAGAGCATCGTGGGACTCACTGTCCACCCTCGGGCTGACACCTGTGCCTCACGCCCGCACGCTTTCCGTCTTCAGCGGAGCACTCTTGCCGGCTAACTGGGTGTGGGGCCTCTCTGGGCAACAGAAAAATCAGCTTTGCCTTCCTGGTGACAACGGAGTGCCCTGTTTCCTGCAAAACAACCAGCCTTTGCGTCTGTCACTAGCACCGAGCCTTATCTCACCGTGCCGCAAGTGTGTGAGGTTTCACACGAAACCTGGGAGCAAGGAGAGGTCAGGGTGGCACCTAGAGCCCTGGTGTTTTTAAAGTTTCTTGTGATGGGGTACCTGGGGGGCTCAGTGGGTTAAAGCCTCTGCCTTCGGCTCAGGTCATGATCCTGGGGTCCTGGGATCGAGTCCCGCATCGGGCTCTCTGCTCCGTGGGGAGCCTGCTTCCTCCTCTCTCTCTGCCTGCCTCTCTGCCTACTTGTGATCTCTGTCTGTCAAATAAATAAATAAAGTCTTTAAAAATAAATAAATAAAGCTTCTTGTGAGTGCCTAATTTGCTTCTCCTCCTAAGATCTAAAGATGCAGCACAGAAAATCCACTGACAATCAGCTTTTGGCTGGCAGATAACAGAAGTCGTTGTTTCGGAGCAGGAGTAGAAATAAGTCGGTATAAAAATGCAGGGCGTGGAGAGAAGGGATCCGAGACAAAGAAGAAACTGGAGATGTCAGGGATGGAAGCCGCCCCGACCTAGGACGGCCCCATCCATCTCCTCCCCACACCGAAACGCTGCAGGAGACGCCGCTCCCCGCCAAACAGGACGAGCTGCACCACTGTCCACTCGCAAGTGGTTGTTGTCCCAGGAAACCCGTTCCAACCAGACACCTTCCCACTCAGTCCACTGTCGCCGGAGAATGTACGCGACACGTCCCTTTCCTGGAACGGCAGACCGGACTCGCACACATTCATCCCTGTGTCCTGTCCGTGCACACACACACACACACTCCCGTCAGACTCGCACACATTCATCCCTGCGTCCTGTCCGTGCACACACACACACACACTCCCGTCAGACTCGCACACATTCATCCCTGCGTCCTGTCCGTGCACACACACACACACACTCCCGTCAGACTCGCACACATTCATCCCTGCGTCCTGTCCGTGCACACACACACACACACACTCCCGTCAGACTCGCACACGTTCATCCCTGCGTTCTGTCCGTGCACACACACACACACACACACACCCGTCAGACTCGCACACATTCATCCCTGCGTCCTGTCCGTGCACACGCGCACACACACACACACGCACCCGTCAGACTCGCACACATTCATCCCTGCGTCCTGTCCGTGCACACTCACACACACACACACAACCGTCAGACTCGCACACATTCATCCCTGTCCGTGTCCCGTCTGTGCACACGCCCACACACCAGTAGTAATGGAAGAGCTTCGGGAAGAGTCATGACCAGGTCAGCCCTCCTGAGGCACATTCTGAAACAGAACTCTACTCTTCACACCTGCCGCTGGACAGACTTTGTCAGGAACCTAGAAATCCAGGATTTTCAGAACACGTGCCTCCATCGCTTGTTTTACTCACATCTTTCCCCATGCTGGGGCCACCGAGGACGAGCACGTCCTAAGTGAACAATCATACCCCTGAGCTTACGCGCTTTGAGAACAAAGCATGCTTTGCTCACAGGCCGGATTGTGACCGTGGAGAACAGTGCCCCCGCTTCAAAAAGAAAAGAAAAAACAAATCTCTGTTCCATGTTGGTCCTCAGAGCTGGCACAAAATACTAACATCGGAAAATCACTAGAAAGGAATCTTCTCCTTGTTCTCACAAATTTCTTATCTCTTCTTCGGGCCCACACGGTCACTGCACGGGTCCGTCTGGGATTCTCAAACCTTAGAAGCTGGAAATGGCCTTCCCCTGGCAGAAAGTTCTCACCACGCCGAGCCCCTCCCCGGTCTTCCGGAGCGTCGAAGGACGACCACATAAAACACTTTCCTTAAAACCTGGGCTCCTGTGATCCTTCCTGGAGATTTTGATTGTTTTAATAATCCCTTGCTTCAGTGAAAGAATATTGTATCCAGGCTTGACTGAAACTTGGAATTTTTTACTGAATTTTTGTTGGTGGAGGGAGGGTTGTTGAGGTTCTAATATGATCACAACTGCGGGGAATACACACGGGAAGTTCATTGTCTCTACCTGAAACAGACGTAACCCCTTGAAAATGAAACTTCTCTCACGCGGGGCGGTTCCCAGCTCAGGTGACTCCCGTGTCACCTGGGGGTGGCCCTTCGGAGAAGGACCGTGGGCTCGTCTGGGGTCATAGTTTCTTTGATTATTTTCCAGGCAGAATAAAATCAAAGGCTTCAACACCTGCTTCTAAGGGCGCAGCTCCCTGGTCTCCTATAAACGAAGAACAACCGAGAGCTGTCCAGGAGTCGTCTCCGCAGCGCCCAGTCACGCTCGGAGGCGCCCCGGCTGCCGTGAGGGTGAGGAGCTGGTTTCCAATGGAGACACCCAGCCTGCTGCCCTCCCCGGGAAACGGGCTGGCCCAGGCTAACGTGCACTGCAGAAAGCTCGGGAAGAAGCTCGGCCAGAGAGGTCCTCTTCCTGCGCCCCGTGTTTCGGCCGGGGCATTGGATAGAGTCTCCCTCCCCGTCTTCACCTGGCGGCCGCGTGCGTGAGCAGAGAGGGGGCAGGGAGGGAGGACCCGGGAGCAGAGGGTCTGGACAGTGCGGCCCTCAAACCGTCAGGCTGGTTGTTCAGGACCTCAAGGGTCCCAACCGCGATTCAGCTCACACTCCCGCCAGGATGAGGAAGTAGTTCTCGAAGACTCGGTGCTTTTGAAAACGCATTAGCAAGCGGATCGGGTCTTTGGTCTCTAGCTAAACCGCGGCCGTGGTAAATCTAGGGGCGCTGGCGACCTTCCCTTCCTAATGGAATTCAATCGCAGGTGTGTGTGAGCCCGAGGACCGGACGTTGTCATGGTGACTGACAAGCAACTGCCTTTCATGCCGTGGTAGAGCTCCATGGCAATCCCGGCGTATTCATCTTCCAAATACTTTTTCAAAAGACATAATTTTGAGCACCAGCGATCCCTGTGTGTTGGCCAGTACCCTAAAGAGACGGCTGCGGTCGTCCCCGTGGGCACCCGTCCTCACCGGCAGAAAGAAGACGCTTGCACAATTACACCCAAGAAACAAACCACCACAGAAGGCATCCGCTCACGTTTCCATCGGACACGATCGGGTGGACCACGGGGCTTCCCCTGCAAAACCTAGTATCGGTGTCCCATTTCTCGAGACCCCGTGGAATCAGACAGACCAGCCCAGGCCTGGCCCAAGGCAGCATGATATGTTTGCTGTGTCCTTCCTTTCCACGGGCCAGGGAAGAGGGCAGGCTGCAGTCGTCCATTTGCACTCTCGCAGAGCAGCTGTGGTAGAACTGAAGCAGCACACGAGGCTGCTATGGGGCAGAGAGGGAAGGAGAGAAGAGGAGGCTCTCGCGGGCGGCTGAGGCGCGAGGAGAGCCAGCCCAGGGCTCGCAGGTGCGTAGGTCAGGAGGGGGCTGTCTCTGCCCCCGTGGGCGCCACGGGTTTCCCTCAGCACAGGAGCTAGAAAATGCAGCGGAAACCCTTTATCACGGACGGGCTCTTAGTAATGGGAGGGAAAGTGTGTCTAGAAGGACTCCGGCGACCAACGGCAGCAAACATCTCCACCTTCACAGACGTGTGAGATGTTTTCGCAGCACACGTTCTGTATCTGCAGGGGCACCAGGGTGTGTCCGAGCAGACAGGAAAGAAAAACAAAGTCCTTGAAAGATCCAACGGTTTTGCTCTAATTCCCTGCAGTCCAGAGGCCCAGCAGGTAGCACAGCCTGGGTCAAGGTCCTAGTCACCAAGTAGCCAAGTGAGGAAAGGAAAGGACCCTCGCCCAGCTCTGGTCCAGCCGCTCCCTAGCCCCGCTGCAAGGCCCTGCTGCCGGCCATCGACACGGTCGTACAGAGAGACTGCCCTGTGCTGAGGAAGGAGAATATCCAAAGGAAGAATCAGGATATCGGACGAGTAGTGTCGCTTACGGAGACAGGAACACGGACCACCCCTCCAGCGGAAAAACCAGCCGAGGCCCTTGTGGGGCCAACACTGTAAGGACCATAACGTCTCCAGACAAAGAAGTAGTGTCTCCAAAGGTGTGCGAGAATCCAGGGCTGGGAGAAGCCCGGCGTGGTCGGGGCCGCGGTTCCGCAGGTGACCCCGCCCGGCCAGCTCGCTGAGCAGTGGCTCTCCTGTCCACGACCACCTGCGGCCACGTGCGCCCACAGCGCCTCCCTGGCCGCTCCCAGCTCTGACACCTTCCATGGCCGTGGGGTCGAGGGGCTGGTTCCCTGACGCACCCACGGCTCAGAGGCGGCGCCGGCACATCAATGCGGAGGCTTAAATAAGCTGCCCCGTCATAAAGAAATAACGGCTTCATTTTCCGTTTCGTAGATCATAAAAAGCAGCCATAATGTCCGGTAGCTCTTTGTTTTTTTTCCCCCAGGACCACGGTTTAGAGATCTCAGCCCAAACCTGAGCCTGGGCTGTAAGAGGCCGAGCCGGCATCCATAGAACGACGTGAAATGCGTCCCAGGCGTCCAAAAGGCAGGAGGCCGAGCCTCCCCTCCAGCTGCATGACAGAGCAACGCCCTCTGGCCTCCTGCCCTGCCCTGCCTCCTGGGAAACGCAGGAAGAGTAAAGGGAAAGTCGCCCGCCAAGTTGCCAGGGAGGGTGGCGGGTGCTCGGTGAGGAGCGGTCCTCGGCGGACATCGACCCCCACATCTGCCACGGCGACGTTCCTGCTTCTCGAGGTTCACCCGAAGCCGGTATCTTAGTGGCTATGAGGACAACGGGAGGAGGTCACGAGGTGGATCACACATTCAAACGAAAGCTGCCGCTGGGGTGCTTGGGATACGGGTTATGACAGCAAGTCCTTTGGGGCTGCATTCGTAACTCGCAGTGACTTGTCAGTTAACTGAATTGAATGCCTTTGTGCTATTCGTCACTAAATATCGTGAAACGTCACCTTCAATTGGCGACATCGCCGAAGATCCTAGAGTTTTCCATGTCACTGAATCCAAGACATCGATAATCTATCACCACCCAACAATTCTAGTCACTTTAATACTTTTAGGATGACTTGAGCCCTAGCTCATTATTTTTTTCAAATATAATTATTTCACAAGTAGTAGAGAATTCTTTGAAAATTACAGAAAAGTCTCACCAAAAAAAAATCACCTGTGATCCTAGAACTTAAGAAAGACTTGAGACTTTTTTGGTGTTTGGTTTTGTTTTGTTTTCCTCTCAGT
Source organism: Mustela nivalis (assembly GCF_964662115.1). Taxonomy (NCBI): domain Eukaryota; kingdom Metazoa; phylum Chordata; class Mammalia; order Carnivora; family Mustelidae; genus Mustela; species Mustela nivalis. The sequence goes on along the minus strand of NC_139024.1, from coordinate 2,433,407 downwards.
CTTGTCTGGCTTCGGTTGGGAACTAGACTCTAGCTAAATACGCTAAACTTTGGGGTTCAACATTTTCCCACGAAGTTAATGTTTGTTTTTTCTCCAACTATCCTGAAGGGAAAGTTCAAAGTGTGACGTCAATCCAAAGGCGTTCCTAGCAGAGAACCGGCCCCTAAATGCCTTGCTGGGTTTCCGCTGAAGGTGGAGGGTCGCCCGGTGATTAAATGCAGGAAAGCGGCCGTGCGTTCGTCTCTCTCCTGAGGACTCGCGGGGGATGGAACACTCACAGAGGTCGCAGACGTGTTCCTTCTTGTCTCGGCTTGCTCTGCCACCACCGCTGTTCTGGACCCTTCCCTGGGCGCCCGCGTGGACCGTGGAGACGTGTGACCAGCCGCATGGGGGTCTGGGTCTGATGCGCCTTCCCTACCATCCACCCCAGGGCCCCTCCGTGCCCTGTCTTCCACCCTCCGAGGAGGACTGCGAGGTGACACGGGGTCCCCTGTGCGTCTCTGGGGTAGGCGTGGAGGAGGACGCCTTCACCCGGAGCCCAACCAGCAGGGAGGCTCGGCTGCCTGGTGGGCCCCCACCCTGAGGGCAGAGCGAGCACCAGAGTCCCGCGCCTGCGCCCCATGCCGCACCCTCCGGGCGCCTCCGTCCCACCTGTGACACCAGCTGATAGGGATCCGCAACGAGAGCGGAACGGGTTTTCCGTGAGCAGGTTACAAACCAGACTGCAAGGAGGTCCCGAGAGGAGAAGGGCCGTTCCCTCCCACCACGAGATGCCTTATTTCGAGTGTCTCTACCTTTGCACGAGGCTGCAAAGCAAACGGACGTTCAGACGCCTGTCCGGCCACTTAGCCAAAGTGACGAGAACCGCCTCGAGATGTTACAGACCGTAAGTCCATCCCCAACCCTCAGGGCCACGAACACAACGTTTATGTCTACCAAGGAAGCTCCAACTGGCACAACACAGTGGTACAGAGAACCTTTCCTCCACCAGGTTCTTAGCGTTAAGCTGCTTATAAAAATCGACTGGACGCAGACGGCAGTACCGTAAGTATGCTAAAAGCACAACAGTACAATTCCGTGGTCAGCTCGTTCCCGAGGATGCCCGCGGTCAGATGCGAGACTGACCATTCATAGACGGGCTTCCTTTGCTCCGGGACACGGGATCCTGGAACGGGCCAGGACTCTCTGTCGTCCCTGGGACTTGCATCCCCATGGAGTTGATGCTGGGAAGCCCACTGCTTCTGTGCACTGCCCCTGACGGGCTCACGCAACAGGGCAGCCCAGCCCCTCAACAAGGCCGGGGAAGCAGGACCCCAGAAAGCTGCCGGATGCTGCATGGGGGTTTGGTGTGCATTTTGTTTAGTGTGAACCAGAACGAAGTCCGATGCTCTCAGAGACGTTAAACCAGCCTGACCGGCACCCCGGTTTCAAATGACCTGCCTGGCCCCCGGAAGGCCCGGCCCCTCGTTCTGTTCCCACCATGCCCGCTGTGAACAGGCAGCCTGACGGGCAAAGATGCCACGGCTTTGCGGAGCGCACGGCGTCTTACAGAGTGGCGCCGTGGGAGCCAGCAGAAGCAAAACAGCCCTAAAACCACTTCACCCAACCTCTTACTTGTGACATTACTGCTCAAACCACATGCCGCTCAAAACACTGCAGGAAACCTGCCTTCATCTAAAATGACCCATTTGAGGCCCAATTCCCAGAACAACTTCTGATGAGGACCTGACCTCTGCGCGCAGCCAGAGGGCTCCTGCCGCTCCGGGCAGACCCAGCTCGGGGCCAGCCCCCACCCCAGGACGCCTCGTTCCGAGGGCTCTCTCGCCAGGAAACTCCGGCTGATTTTGAAGACGGGATAGAGTCGGAGGAATAACGCTCATGGAATCCCGTGTATGATGTCCCAGGGGGTCAGAGATTCGGAACAGAACGTGCCGTCGTCAGGGGAGCAGGAGACCATCCTGACTTCACGCGCAAGGCAGACCCCTGCTGCACAGAGACGTTACTGCACGAGCCCAGGCGAGTCTCTACGTCACCCAGAATGTCAGATAATTAAACTTCACTGTGTGGGACCCCCCGCCCCCCACCCCAAGGACACGTCCCCGCCGGGTCTGCTGGACTGAGCGGTGACTGAACCCGAGAAGCTGAAAGAACACGTCACACGCGACTTTCTCCTAAACCTGGAGCTCAGAGTCTCGCGGAGACGAGCGAGCGCGGCAGCTCTTACCTCCACGGGCGCCGCTGGCTTGGTCTCAGGCAAGGCCGAGTCCTGCTTGCCCTGTCGAAGCAGAAAGGAAAGAGAAAGTGCTGTAAGTCGTAGGACGGCACCGGCGAGCCGCTGTGCGGTGAGGACGGGGAGACACTCACCAAGCCGGGGAGCTTTTTGCTTCTAAACATTAACCTCCACATGGTGCTAAAGAAGTAGAAGAGTCGCTCGATCTTCCAGGAAGCACAAACAGCAGAAGAAAGGAACTTGCAAAGTTTTGTGCAACTTTACAATTCAGCCAAAGGAAGTGATGATGTCCCCATTACCAACCTCAAAACTCAACCCAAAACAACAACAACAAAAAAACCCCAAAGAGTCACTGGTTTCTCGTCCAGACACATATTTAATTAGCAGGGGCTATCACTAACGGAACGAGACAGACGTCTTAAGGTGACCTGCCGGCTCTCGGTTCCCTGGGAGGTGATCATTCTGGCTACGGGACCGCGAGGGCTTGGGGTCTGAGCGCACACGGGTGCTCGGCTAGCGACAGCCCAGCCGGGTTCCGTCGTGGGGCGCAAGCCAGAAACCCACTGCCAGCATCCCTGCCTCACCCCACACCGCGCTCAGGCTAGATGAGTCTGAGCAGCCCGCAGAGCTTACTTAGCAAAGTGCTTTAGGAACGTGGAAACAGAAAGCCAGGCTGGTTGTTTCTGCACCCCCAAACCACAGGTCTCAGTTTCCCTGTTCTGTTTCCTCCCCTCCTGCTCCCTGGCTCATCTCTGCTGCAAAATAAGGGGAGGAAGGAAACCAGATGCTAAACGAATCTCCTGCCCCCTCACGAGAGATCACGGCTCATGACCACTGGGGCACCCGCGCCCCCTCACAGACCACAGAGAGGCCCGAGGCATCCGCCGCAGGAGAATTCTGCCTTGCTGGCCGTGGATGTTCTCAGCTTCAACCTCCACTGTCACTGCCTTCCCACACACCTGGCACCCACCTGCCACAGCCTCGGTTTCCCCACAGCCCTGCCTCTCTGTGGTCAGCGCAGGCTAGAAACATCTGAAGCTTTTTTCCTTTTTTTAAAAAAGATTTTATTTATTTATTTATTTACGTTAGAGACCAGAATGAGAATGGGAGAGAGAGTGGGGCGCCAGAGGGAGTCTCTAGCAGATCCGAGCCCGGTGCAGAGCCCCACACGGGGCTCAACCCCACGACCCTGAGATCACAACCTGAGCTGAAACCGTGAGTCAGTCGCTTGACCGAGTGCCCCCAGGCTCCCTGAAACACCTGCATCTCAGCACAGTCCCGGACGACCTCCTCAGCCATGCAGGGACAGAATCCTGCTGCGTCAGAGCCGACCGTGCTTCCGGGTGCTGTGAACGTGGGGTCAAGGTCGAGAGTCTCGTTCTCCTGTCCCTTCGTCCCTGCTTCCTGTCCCCGAGCTGGACGGGGAGTGTTCAGTAGCACACACACGGCACTGGGCCGGCAGAGGGCACAGGCGGCAGACACCGTGGGCCTCCTCCCCGCGGCCTGTCCCCGTTCACGGAGAAGGCGCCTTCCCGTCCACGGGGAGTCAGTCCCGGGAAGCCCAGGACAGCCTGAGCCTGCCGGGATCACCCGTCGCCCAGGCAGGGCCATGCCTCGGGCCTGGTCGCTGTCCGGGCACAGTGTCTGCTCTGAGACAGGACAAGCCTGCCAACAGGTGAGGCCTGCCCAGGGCTCCAGGAGAGCCACAGCCCAGGCTGTCCCAGCGGCCGGCTTCGCAGTCGCTCTGGCCCGGAGTCTGTGCTTGTCGTGCCCGGGGAAATGCGCCTGCCTGGGCACGGAGGGACAGTCCGTGTTAGGGCCTCGCATGCAAACCTGCCAGAAGCACTGTCTTTTCCAACCTCAGGGGCCAATACATTGCCCATCGTGCTTATGCCACTTGGTGGTTTCTGTAACTTGAAAAAGAGCATGAGGTCTAATGCAGTATCAGTGCAGTGTTGGCGAGTCCCCAGAGGGCCATAGAAACGTGCATTCACCCACTGTCCGACCCAAGCCCGTGACCGCCCCACCGACTGCTCACCTTCTATGGGGGAGCCGAAGCACACACGGTGCCCCCAGCCCAGGCTGGCTTGAAGCCCCCAGGCTGTGAGTACTGAGTGTTCAACTTGAGATGCTGAATTTGCGTGTTCTTAGTCACAGTCATGGAGTCTCCTTGCCCCTCATTTTCTGGGTCCCCCACTTCACCAACAGAGTCAGCGAAGGAAATGGGGAGATCATGCCAAACAGAAGGAAATGCTGGTCTACTGACCACCCGGCAGGTGCACCCCCTCCCAGTGAAATGCTGGTTTACTGACCACCCGGCAGGTGCACCCCCCTCCCAGTGAAATGCTGGTCTACTGACCACCCGGCAGGTGCACCCCCCCCCCAGTGAAATGCTGGTCTACTGACCACCCGGCAGGTGCACCCCCCCCCCAGTGAAATGCTGGTCTACTGACCACCCGGCAGGTGCACCCCCTCCCAGTGAAATGCTGGTTTACTGACCACCCGGCAGGTGCACCCCCCTCCCAGTGAAATGCTGGTCTACTGACCACCTGGCAGGTGCACCCCCCCCCCAGTGAAATGCTGGTCTACTGACCACCTGGCAGGTGCACCCCCCTCCCAGTGAAATGCTGGTCTACTGACCACCCGGCAGGGGCACCCCCCCCAGCCGCAGACCCCTTCATGTCCCTTCTTCCCAACTCTTCTCCGTTCCCTCAACTCCACTGTCCGCCACCAGGCTCAGCTCCTGAGCCACACGTGGGGGGCAGAGAGCAGGGGGTCTTTCAACTCCAAAAGGGCTGATCCCCACCCTTCCTACCCCATTTCAATCCAGGATGAGCGGAGAGGACGTCCCTGCAGGTCCCACCTTCCTCCCTCGGAGCACCTGGGATTACAGCAGGTAGGGAAGGACACAGAAGGCAGGTGGAGGCGACAGAGCGGCGAGCCGCGAGATGCCAGCTCGGGCTTCCATCGCTAGAGGAGTCGGGCCCGTCCTCTGTCCTCCTGTTACACCCCGTGACCGTGTTCTTGTCAAAACACACCTGGTGCAAGTTCAATAGCATCACGGTCGGCTCCCCAGGGAAAAACTAGAGGGACGAGGGGACGAGGCAGCTCACACACAGACGGGAGTCCAGGTGTGTTCCACGAAGAGCAAACTCCTCAGACTTGTTAAAAGAAGCGGACGGGGCAAATATGCTGATGCTTTGTTAACTTGAAAGAAAGTATCAGAAATATCTAGACAAAGTGTCAATAACCATTCTGGAAAAAACATGACTTGAATATTTTGGAAAGCCCTAGAAAGCAATCACATGCCACAGAACAAGTGAGAGGTCCCCACTGTAGTGCTCACGGCGCTGGGAATTCCTAGTCTGGATGGCCAAGCGTCTTGTGACTCGGTAGGTCTGTAGACACTGACCTTCCAGGGAGGAGAGTGGACAGCCCAACTCTATAATGCACAGGGGTCTGGCTTGCTCCCAGAGTCCCTGTTCACTAGACACCGGAGTACCCTGCAGACTCTGCACCGTCCTCCCAAGCCCCGCTTGGCCAGGCACGCAGGCAATAGCGTGAATACTCACTATCCTTCCCTCGGTGAAACCAGCACCTGGGATGCTGAGAAAGCTCAGCACGGGTTTTCCTGGAATGTTGCTGTGGCTTTAAGTTACTGCCCGAGCCCAGGGCTGACCGTGTGGTCGTGGGGCAGGCTGGGCGCCCCGGCTCAGACACACAGCAGGCGCAGTGGCAGCGAGTGCAGGGCTCAGGCTCCAGGCTGTCTCCCGCCACCAGTCGTGGGGCAGATGACTTAGCCGTTAGCTGTGGCCTCGGTTTCCCTGTTTGCACAGCTGGGGCAGCACCTGGCCTCTGGGGAAGTTGGGAGAAAGGGCAACAGGCTTTGGACGCAGGGCATGCAGCAGCCCGTCCGTGTTGGCCACCTTGCAGGAAGGCGCTCCCCAAATCCGAGTGGCTCAGAGACATCTCGCCCCTCGAATGCTGGCATCTGTGTTTCGGGTCTGGGATCACTTGGAAGTTGACGCCAGGGGTGCCGGACGGGACCTAACTGCTGTGTTTCTGGCTGGGGCCTGGCGAGGGGCTGCACCGCCACGGACGAGCAGCAGATGGCGCCGGAGAGCTGTCCGCCGCTGAGTGCGTCCCCGGAAGGTGAGCCCGGCTGGGGCTGAACCCCGTTTCCCGTAGGTAATGGGGCCGTAAATCAGTGCTGATTCTGTTGTTCCAGAATGTTCTAAAGTTCCCAAATGTCCAAACAAAGACGTCGGGTTTATGCACCCTTTTCTCTGCGGTATTGATTCTTAAATATGTGTGATGGGGTGTGGCTCCGGCACACACGCCCCCCAACCCCCACACAGGCCCACCTCCCGCTGTTTGAGTGTGTGTGTCCGTGACCCGCGGTCCTCCCCCCGTGCTCCCCGCCGTGCTCCTGAGGCTCGGCACTCCTCCTCCCCAGGTGCACTGGGACGGCCGCTTGAATCCCCCCGCCTGGGCTCCGCAGCCAGAGAGGGTGGCGTTGACCCGCGTGACCTCACGGATGTGCTCCCCTGAGGGACCAAGCACGAAGGTCCCACAGAGCCCGAGCGGTCAGGGCTGTTCTCCAGAACCCCGCGTCCCTTCCTGTGCCGGGGGCCTACAGCCCCCGAGACCCTGGGCTGTGTCTGGGTGGCTCTTCCCCCGAGGGCTGTGGAGACCATGTGACCGCACCAACGGGGAGGTCCGCCCCGGCCAGCCACCGCGGTCCTGGGCCGGCCAGAGTCTTTCTAGATGAGCCGAGCCGAGAGGCCGTGTGCTGGGCCCCAGCTGGAGAAGGTTCCGGATCGCCGCTCCGTGCTCCTTCCCTCCCGGGGCGCAGGGGTCAGCCCAGTGGTAGAACAGACGGGGCCGCGCGGAGCACGTGCACTTCCGGCAAACGGCAGGGACATCAGTGACGGGGATGTCACCACGCACACTTAGAGACGACGGGGAAACGTCCCTTGATGAGCAGCCCGCGTGGCAGGAGGGACGGGGAACCCGCAGGGACTGAAGGACACGGGCCGCGGGCTGGACCCCCACCAACCGCGGCCTCGCAGTTTCTGTCGTCTCTGAAGTCTGACAGAGCACCGGGGGCTTGGGCGACCGGCTTCCCTCCCGCGGCGTCGTGTTCCCGAGGCTCGTCCGGCGGGAGCACACGGGTCCCTCGTTCCGTTCACGGGGGCGCGGCCCTCGGCTCCTCGCTCAGCCCGGCGCCGGCCGACGGACGCCCCGGCTGCTCCCGCCACCACCTGCGAGCCGAGCTGCCACAGCCTGCGCCGGCGTCCGGGACGCGCCCAGGCCGGCCTGGGTCTCGTGGTGCGGCTGCGAGTTCCAGTAACAGGGCTTGGGAACCGCCGGATTCTTCCAGAGCCGGGGAGCCACTTGACAGGCCCACCGGCAGCACTTGGAGCTCCTCACTCAGAACTTGTTACTGGGCCTTTTCTTTTCTCCCCCGCCTTCTTCTGGTCATTTTAGTCGGGTGAAATGGTGCCTCACCGTGGGTCTGGCCTGCATGTCCCTAAGGGTCAGCGACGCAGAGCATCATTCCTCGCGCTTTTGGTCACTTGTGTGGGTTCCTTGGAGGAATGTCTGTCCACGTCCTCTGCCCTTTTCCAATCGGGTTGCTTGTCATTTTGCTGTCGGTGGCGGGTTTTCACACGCGCGCAGGTCCGGGAAAGGAGAGCTGGCCCCGTGAGCGAGGGGCTGGTGCGGAGCCGGCCGTGGGAAGCCGGGACACTCGGCCGGCCTGGGGAGGGGCCGCTGGGACAGCAGCCGCTGGGCGGTGAGAGTCAGGAAATCCACCTCCCGTGGTCCGGGCTCTGGTAAAATAGATTTTTTAAGTCATCCCGATCGTTGAACATGCCAGGCCTGTACCCCATGAGTCCGGTGGATTTAAAGTCACGGGAGGGTCGCGCTGAGTTCCACACGGATGTTGCTTCCACACCGGGAACCCCCCTGAGCCGCCGCAGACCCACCAGGGAGCCCCATGGACGGACACGGTCCGCAGCCAGGCTGCCAGGGATCCGTACCCAAGGGGCGAGGCTCCAAAGTGACCTTCAGTCCCGAATCTCAGACCCCGAGATGTGGCCTGAGGAGAAGCCAGCAGAGCCAGAGAAGGGCCCAGCCGCACCACGGACTTCCTACAGCGGCGGGCGGCCCGGAACAGAACATAAAATAATAGTTTCAAGCTCAAAAGAGACGTAGTAGAAATAAATGTAGATGTAGACAACACGGTGGTCAGAGACTGTTTAATCCTCCGCAAAATCCGAGCACACCGGCTGACAACTTACTCCTGCAAATCAGAGAGGGTGACGGTCAGCGAACATGGCAGTAATATGCAGAAGTCAGCGGAGCTTTTGCCCATGAGCAGGAAACCATCTGAAGAGACAGCGTTCAAAATTACAAAAAGGAGGAGGAGGGAGAAAGACAAGAAAAGAGAAAGTATAAAGAGTGCGAAGTATAAAGAGTGTCTCGAATGAGAGTGTGTAAGGAGTTTATGGAAAATATGAAAAACTTCATTGACAGAAATAAAAGAAAACCAAAGTAGGTAGGAAGAAATATCCCATTCCGGAATGGAAATCTTCACTGGAGGAGGGGGAGGAGCAGAAGTCGTCCCTTTTCCCTAATGCATCTATACATTTTATGCAGTGACCATCATCAACCCAAGCAGGAATCTTTTTTCCTGGGAGTCAAGTCAACGAGTGAGGGCTGAGAAGCAGCCAACACCGTTTGGAAGACGGACAAGCCGGAGACACGCGCGACCGGACGGGTGTCAGCCCCACGGCAGTGCCGGAGGGATCGCATCCGTGCGAGGAGCCCCCCAGAGCCCAGAGGCCGTCCCACACGCGAGAGCTCGGAGAAGGACAGACCGGACGCTGAGGGACGGACGAGGGGTTCGGCCAAGTGACGGACCAGCCTCCTACTGCGGACAAAAATAGATGCCAGACCAAGATGGGAAAAAGCTGAGCTACAGAACTGGTAAAAGGACATTCAGGAGATTGTATTTTTACTTGAACTGTTAAAGGATTTTTCGAACAAGTCAAAAACCCACACATTATCTTTTTAAAAATCGATAGATGTGACTACATGTAAATAAGAAATACTTTGCATGACAAAAGACGCCACAAGATCAAAACAGGCCCCAGACCGAAGGACATACTCATAACCCGTGTGTCATGAAAAGAGTCAGCACTGGAGACACATCAGTGTTGACGCGTCAAGCAGAGAGAGGCGGAGAGGGGCTTTCATCCTCCTCAGATAAGCAGATTCTTCGCTCCTAAACATAGCGGAAGTGGGGCATCTGGGCGGCGCCGTCCATCTCTTGATCTCGGCTCCGGTCGTGATCCCCGGACCCCGAGATCGAGCCCCGCGTCAGGCACGGAGTCTGCCCGAGATTCTCTTTCCCTCTCGGTCTGCCCCAGTGCCCGAAAATAAATACAAATAAGCCTTTAAAAAAATAGCCGAAGGGTTCCGAACTGCGTCTCAGTGGGAGTGGTGAGCGTCCGGAACAAGGACGTCTGGTGACTCGCCGAAGGGAGAGTCAATGGGTCCGCCCGTTTGGAGACGGATCCGTCCGTCCCAAGTCAGTCCCGGAAGCACACGCACCTTACGGCCACCGATGTCACTTTTAAGTATCCACACGGAGAAGCAAACTCTAGAGCACGTTCACGGGAAGGCACGGGTCCTCCGCGGAGCACAGCTTACAGGGACAGAAACCGACATCCCCGGACTCGGTCCTCGGGGGACGGAGAGGAAACGCGACGCAGGACTCGGAGTGAGTGACCAGAACCGCGTGACGAGCACGAGTAAAGCTCAGAAACAGCATCAAGAGCTTTTGGAAAATAAGTTTCAAGAGGGAATACGGACTCTGATCCCACCCACGTGGACAGTGAGAACACACCTGCCGTTTACAGGTACGGACTGACACGGGCTGAACTGTGTCCCTCAAAATTCACATGTTGAAGCTGGAACGTCCACGACCTCAAAGAGTGACCCTCCCAGAGAAGGGTCTTCACGGAGGCGATTGGGTTAAAGCGGGTGACGCATGACATGGGCTCCGATCCGACGGGACCGGTGTCCTTGTAAGGAAAGGAGATTAGGATACAGGAGCACACACAGACCCCGTGTGGAGCAGGTGCTGCCGTCGGCAAGCCAAGCAGAGCAGACGGCGGTGAGCCTGCGCACCCCTGGGCCACCGACGTCCAGCCTCCGGAACTGTGGTGCTTGTCACCGCGGCGCCAGCCAACAAGCACAGCCACCGAGGCCACATGCCTTTGTGGGCCAGCCTGGGAGAGCCACGGAATGAGTTCCGAAGTCTGCTGAGCCTTCAGACCATGGCAGCCATTGACCTTGAGATAGGAGCCGAGTCCAGACATGGAAGACACTCCTGGGGTTGTTTCAGGGGGCACCTGCCATGCCACTGACGGTCTTCATCTACACCTGTGGAGCACGGGTGCCCAGTTCAGAGACCCGGGCTACACAGAGCTCCTTTGACATGGCTTTGCAAATCAGCCGGGGTGGGTCACACTGACGGATCCGGGGGTGCGTGTGGCCATCCCAGTCCAAGGAATTGAATCATAACCACTCAGGTGTGTTGCGTGACTCTGCTAGACTCGAAACTCCTGTCCTCGAATCCTTCTGGAGCACTGAGGTCCTCTCCCAGCATCTGAGGACCAGAAGTTCCCTCTAAAGAAACAGCAGCGCAAGGTGGCGGGTCAGAGCTCTCCTTCCCGCAGAGCCCCAGGCCGTTGCGCTCCTCCCTCTTGGGCTGCACTGGGGAGCACCAGGCCTCTGGAAAATAAATCAGCACGTGATACCAGAAGGCAGAGCCCCAGGTGTGGAGCAGACACACACCCACACACCAGAGCGTGAAGCACCTTTGACCCCTGCACGATGCCCACCCCCATGTCGTTGAAAACCCACACGTAGCCTTGGACTCCCCCAGAGTTAACCGCTACTGGGCTACTGTACCGCACGGCTTAGCAGTAACCTAAGGGCAGTAACACACAATCCATGGTACACCGTGTGCTGCATTCTTACCAAAAGTAAGCTAGAGAAGAGAAAACGCTACACGAAGAAGAGAAAACCCGTCTCCAGAACGTGTTTAAGACCAAGTTGGATCCTTACCAAAGACTCTCCCAGAGAAACCAGAAACTAGTTTCATGTCATTCCTGATTATCCATGACTGCGCCATGCCTTTCAGGATCTCCAAGACAATGTTAGTGTGAGGGGCTTGTCCCCACCACTTGGCACATGTTTTTTGACCTTACACGGAAGCAGGCACGCCTGGGAAGCCCCTGCACTCACTGGGGTTGGCCGGGCACTTGGTGGACGGCCAGGGAGCCATCAGCTGGCCGGGGAGACCCGGCGTGGACACGGTATCCTGGGATTCAGCGCGGAGCTGAGCTGTGAGCCAGAAGCCCAGAGGATACTGCACGAGAGGCAGATCCTCAAGCTGGCTCAGAGGCTCCAGGGGCCAGCTCTCCCCGGGAGCCAGTGTGCGGGGCCCTGGGTCCCCACCTCAGCACTACCGACCTGTGGAATGGGCACCTCTATTGGGGGAGAGGGTCCTGTACATGCACGGTGTTGAGTAGCACCCCTGCGCTCCAGTGCCAAGAGAAACCTCTGTCCCAGTTACAACCACCAAAACCATCTCTGCACATGGCCGGTGTCCCCAGGGCTGTGAGATCACCCCGGCTGCATCTTTAGGAGCAAGACTCCAGCCCACTGGGGGTCCTGGCAGGTTCCGGAGACGGAGGATCTGGGTGTGGCTGAGACACACACACATGCACGAGATTGGGAAACACGGCCGCAGCTGTGCCCCCAGAGGGGCTCAGAAGCCCCAATAGTCAGACTGTAGCTCAGCTAGAGCCCCGGGAGGAAGCATGACTTCACTCTGAGGCCCAGGGAGCTGGGCCAACCTCCCTAAACCTTCCTGAGCACGGGCGGGGCTCCTTGGACCCCACCGCAGAGCTGAGAGGCACCTAGCTCCAGGGAGAGGGGACGGTCCCCTTCCCAGCGCAGCCCTGTGACCACACACACCAGATGCATGGAGGGCGGGAGCACACATTTATAAACGTTTTCATAAATTCTAGTTAACTTTTGATTTGCTCAGCAGAGTGCTTCATCCTCTGCCCCAGATGGAACACGGAGACCCCTGACCCAGGGACTGTGCTCAGCCCTGGCCAATGACAGGCCTTTGGTCTCCAGGACAATTAACATGTGTGTTCACCCGGCCCGGCCATCGGACAGGTGTTGGGCCAGCAGTAGCCTGGATGTCACTGCGAAGGGTTAGACCCACTTCAGCTTCACATCAGTGGCCTTTGAGTAAAGCAAATGGCCCTCTGCGCTAGGGTGGCCACATCCTCCAGTGGACGGCCTTCGGGGGGAAAGACTGAGGCTCTCCAGGAAAGAAGAGCTTCTCCTCAAGGTGGCCTGAGACCACAGCACCGTCCAGCAGCCTGCCCTCCCTTGCTCAGGTGGACCAGCACCCCGGACCATGGGGGCCAGTCCCTGACGGTACATCCCGCCCCTGTGTGTGTATAGACGCACACACCTGTCCACACCTGCATGTCCACACACATGCACACACCTGTCCACACCTGCACACACACACCTGTGCATACTTGCACACTTGCACACATACACTGTGCATACTTGCACACCTGTGCACGCACACATACCTATCCACACCTACACACCCATGCATGCACGTGCACCCGCACACCCATGCACACGCACGCACACACACCCTCTGTTAGTCTGTATCTTCCGAGGACCCTGGCCACACGGCCCTCTCGTCCATGCAGGCAGTTCCCATTCTGAAATCACAAGACCCCCCCCCCAACCACCCTTGCAGTACCCACACCTTCCAACCTGATGGAAAAGTCTCTCCCCGACCAGAAAGCCAAGGAAGGGACTCAGGGCCTCCCCAGCCCCCGTGCATCGGCACCCTTTATGCCAGCGGGCAGGTCCCCCTGATTCTGTGAGCCTCCCTCCGCTCACCGCCAGGTCAGAGGCCGTGCGGACAACACAGCGTTTGCTCTGTCGGTCTGCGGGGCGGTGGTTCTTGATGTGCCAGAGCATCTGTCTTTCCTAAGCAGTTGCTTTCTGGACGCAGTGCGCCAGGAGGCGCCCGAGGCCTGCCAAGCTCCGGCTCCAGGCACGCTGGTCCCCATGGGACTCCTCCAGGCCCCAGCTCAGTGCTCCCCTGAGCAGTGGAGCATGGCAGAGTGTGGTCACTTCCCCGACGTCACATGGCCAGCGCTGCGAGATATGGTTTCACAGATGCCAAGGCCTGTTTTCTTGACCACGGTGGCCAGCTGCCAGTCCCCTTGCTTCCAAAGTGGCCCTCCCAGGGCGCCTGCCGGGCCTCCGGCTCACGGCTTCTCAGCAGAGGGTGGGACACAGGCACCTGCGTTGGGGTAAGCCGCGTCCAGCCGCGAACACGCGTTCACTGTGCGTGTTGCACAGTGTCCTACAGACACTCAAACCGGGAAATCAACTGTGCTTCCCAGATGAGGCCCAGGAACACTGTTTTGCAGCGGACTCACAAGATACCAACTGTATCTATACAGAAAAATCCAGTCTTTTGACCCAGTAACTAGGCGTTTACCCAAAGATAAAGACGTAAGAACATAGACATTGATTAGTGGTTTTTAATAACGGTGAGAAATTGAATGCTTACCCAAATACACAACAACAAAGACTGCTACAAATAAAACATGGTGTAACTATAGGACGGAAAATGCTACAGTTCTTAAAAACATTTAAGGATCTTAGGGGAAGTTATAAAACGTTAAGAAAACGGCATCCCAGTGGGTGGGGCCCCGTCAGCTGAATTTCGGACTCTTGATTTAGGCTCAGGTCATGATGGCAGGGTCGTGAGATCGAGCCCCGCACCGGGCTCAGTGCGCAGCGGGGGGGGGGGGGGGGGGCGCTCTCCCTCCCCCTCGGCCCTCCCCCACTGCTCACACGCACGCCCTCTCTCTCTCTCAAATAAATGCACACATCTTTAAGGAAAAAGAAAACATACAAGCGTGGGAGTCCGTGCTAGCTGGCTGTGTGCGTGGCAGGACACACACGGAACACGGAGCTGATTGCAGGTGATGAAACAGGTGTGAGCGTGTGCACCCAGCGGCGGCAGAAAGCCCCGGAAGTGAGGGTGTGGGATGAAGAAGTGCAGGCTGGGCCACAGTATCATTACAATAGGGGAGGATAGGGAAACCTAGTCTTCAGATTAAAGGAACACAAAACATACACACGCGATTGCTTTTCTCCAAAACCCTACACCTGTGAGACGCTGAAGCGGGTCCTGTGGGAGACTGAGCGTGACCGAGGGGCATCACAGAGCCTCGACCCGCACAGACTCCCTCCCTGAGCCCTATTTCCCATTAGCACCGCACGCCACACAAACATGGAGCCTTCCTGGCCCGTCCCCTCCTCGAGTGTTTCGGGACCCCTGTCCCTGCACAAGGCAGGCGGCCATCGCCGACGGAGGCTTTCCTGGTCCTCACACGCAGCGAAGGACCGTGGGCTCTGTGGGAGAGCTCAGCGTTCACAGACCGACAGCGCGTGTGACAGTGCACGTGTGCACATAGGTGCAGCGTGAGGAACAGGGAGAGTTTGCACCAGAGCCCGTGCTCTGGCCTGGACGGCCCAGCAGACAGAAGCAGGCGTCTGGGCAGAGGAGGACTGCAGGACAAGGTGGATCCAGGACACAGCTGGGCTCATCCCTTGGCCTGGAAATCAAGGAAGGCAGAGGATAGGAACAGTGACCATGGTGTGGGGACCCACTGGGAACCCCAGGGATCGTATAAAGACGGTTCCCTGACATTCAACAGAAGCAGGAGGAAGCCTTGTCACAGCTTTGCTTACCAGTTTCTGCCAAAGCAGAAACTACTGAGAAATGAGCTCGGCCGTGAGTCTGCTCCTTTCCCGGGGAGAGACCAGGCAAAAACCAGCCCTGAATCCCCTCTTGGGGGCGGGGTGGGGGAGGGGCTTCTGGGCCCTGAAGAGATGGAGAGACCAGTCACGCCTGGACGGAGAAATGCCACACACACTGTCTCCGAAAACAACTATTTATCTTCCCTGAAGAAACGCATTTGTTCCTCCTACAGGAGCCTGTACTAGCCCCCCCTTCCCAACTGAGTCAGGTGTGGAAGCCCCAATTCTGCCGACCCCTCAGAGTCCCTCGTCACTCAGCAATGTTGCGTGCATGCTGGGCGCAGAAGTGAGATCTTTCTCCCCTGCTGCCCAGATGCCCTTTGTCAATGTGATTCAGAGGCCACTGCACTTGGAATGTGAGGGGACAGTGCAGAGCCTCTCTGTTCCCAGGCTCCTGCCCGGGCAGGCTCAGGGTCCGGGGGTGGGAGGCAGCCCTGGTCCCTGCACGTCAGAGGGCGACCCAGGCTGGGTAGAGCTCCCACGGGATGTGGGTGTCGTTCAAACACACGATGTGTTTTTCATCAGAGGCATGACGGAATTATTTTATTTTAGAAAAAAAAAAAATATATATATATATATATATATATATATCTCAATGTGGAGAAGCCCTTGAAGAAATTTAAGTACAGAAACGGCTGATAACCTCCCGGGGAAGGGAGACAAGCACTTGCCTCCCAGCCGTGCGGGGAACGGAGCAGGACAGCGAGGGCCCTACAAGCGCCAGGACCGGGGGATCAACCGGGCACCGGGGTAGAACACAGGCAAGAGTGAAAAGAATCCCTAATTTTTTCACCGCACAATGAAAAGCAGCAGAAGGAAAACAGCGTCTGAGTCATCAACCTCCTCGTCGAGCAGACTTCGCGAGCCGCGCGAGACCCAACTGTTGGCGAAGCAGGATTCTGGGGGATGGGGGAGCTCGACTGTGCCGCACTGTTCCTGTCCGTGTCCCACACCCAGTAAAATGGGCCGTACGTGCAGAACGGGGAAACGGGCCGCCAGGATCTTCGGGGCGCTGACACGGGCCTAATCGGCCCAAGATGTCTGCGGAGTCAGGAGTGGAGCACGGGGCTCTGCTCGGCTGGCAATCCTGGTGCGGGCGGCAGAAAGCCCGCGGCGGGGTGGGTGACATGTCCCCGCCCACCCGCCCGCGTCAGCCTCCGTGCAGAAGCCGAAACCATGACACCCGCACGACCCCTCTGGGTGTGTGCGACTGAGCTCCTTCCTCACCACTGAATGCAGGCGAGTCTGGTATAACTAGTTAGTACCCAAAGGAGCTCACATGGGCAAGACCGAGGCCCTGGTGCCCAAGGAGGCCTTTCCTGGGCTTCTCCCACGAGACCCCAGACGACCTCTGCCAACCTGCGTGCAGGCAGTCACCTGCCCGGCTCTCCCGGGGGCTGTGCTCAGACCCTACCGTCTGCCGGCCCCGCCGCCAGCTGAGACCCCCATTTCGGGGCTCCCCAGACTGGGTACGCATCCATGCAAAGACCGTCTCAGGGCCACGCGGGCGTTATACGTAACGTCCAGGTCCCCGGCTCCTTCCTAGCGGAGACGGAGGAACTCTTCCCTCCCACCCCCCGCTCCGTCTCCACAGCCTCGCTTCCCCTTCCCAAAACAGAGGCTCACACTCACCCCCAAATCTCCCTCCGTGAATTATTGGGGCAGCGGGCACAGACACCTGGGGGCCACGCAGAGCTCCCGACTGAAACCCCAGCAGCTCGTCCCACGCGGCTCCTCTAGCAAGTCCCACAGGCACGCGACGTTTGCTTTCCCAAATCCGACGGCAGCCTCTTTCCCTCTGCAGCCGGTGGCGCTTCCAGAATAATCTCCTACAAGCACAAGGTGCTGGGGCGTGGGGCTCCGAAAACCAAGTCACATCACGATAGTGAGTCTTTCTTCGCCTCCACCTTTCCGACCCACCGACCGGAGCGAGCTTCCCAACTCGGAAGCAGGATGGTCGCTCGCGCGCTCGGCGGCTTGGCCCCGGGCGCCTGATCCCACGGCGGGGGGCGGAGGGGGCGTCCTCTGTCCTGCTCTGAATTTCCGGTCACTGTGCTGGTCACATGTGATCCTCTCCAGGCTCAGAAACACTTCCCTCCACTAGACACCAATAATCATTATCACAATAATTCCAAGAAACCCAGCACTAGAGTCTTGTGGCTACAAGTGACCCAAAAATCAGCCGACGCCCAGATGTCGACTGCCAGAGCACAGGTGGGGAAGAAGGACTGTTTTTTGCCAAGATCCATGTTCATCGCATTCGGACCACATTCCGAGGGGAGGGTGTGTGGAGGTCCCACTTGGAGAAGAAGAGGACTCAGAAAGCACGCAGCCTGCTCGGAGGGAAGCCCCGCACGCGCGCTGCGGAAAGGCGGCCGGCTCACTCTGCGTTCAGGCCGCGGGGCGGGGCGGGCAACGCTTCAAAGAGGTGGACAGTTTTATTTCGTAATATCTGCGGTTTTTAAAGGCCAGAAGATACTCCCTTATAACTAGTAAAACTTACTTTCGGACGCAAACGTTAAAAGTCATGGTCTGGTGGTTCCTGGTCACGCCCTGAGAAGACGCCTCAGCCTCCCTGGGGCCGTGGGGGGGCCGGAGGGGGGTCGCTGAGCGGCACCTCACCGAGACGATGGCGTCTCCCTATAAAATCCAGGTCCCTGTTGGGTTTCTAGCGGTTCTGGTAGCCGCTGAGGTCACGAGCTCATTTAGATCCCGGAAAATGGACGGCTGTTCCGAGCTGTTCCGATTAAGCCAACTTCTTAGGAGCTCTAGAAAGAGTTGAAGTCGCTGACACATCCGAGGCCTAGACGCGAGCTCACACGGGTGCAATCAGGGCGGCACAGCAGGGTGCAGGGGCGGGGGTTCGGGTGATTGGACAAACTGGCGGCACCGTCTGCCCTCCGCCCATGGGACGGAGCCGGGATGGGGGAGCAGGGCCGGGGGCAGCCCAGCCCCACTCCGGCACCTGCTGAATCTGGGGCTGGGTGGGCTTAAGATGTTTGAGGGAGGGCGCCTGGGTGGCTCAGTGGTTTGAGCCTCTGCCTTCCGCTTGGGTCATGGTCTCGGGGTCCTGGGATCGAGCCCTGCGTCGGGCTCTCTGTTCGGTGGGGAGCCTGCTTCCTCCTCTCTCTCTGCCTGCTTGTGCTCTCTCTCTCTCTGTCGAATAAATAAAATCTTTAAAAAAAAAAGATGTTTGAGGGAAACGAGTGGGGGAGGCACGTGCAAATTATAGGAATGAGGTGCCTTTCATGAGTCTGGGAGCTGCACCTGCTACTTGAGATCATTTCTAATTCGAGTCACCGCCTTCCCATGATCGTCCGTCCCAGGAAGACGGGTGAGAGCTGCTGGAAACGAGCCTTCGGTTGGCTCTGAACTTGCAGACTATTCATAAGGCAGACGGGAAGACTCAGAAAGGAATAAAACTTGCACTCTACAAAAGCAGTTAGATTGAGGTCCAAGTTGTAGGGACACCAGAAAGGACAGTGACACCGAGAGACTCTGGGCTCTTGGGGACCAGCTTCCCCGTGGGAGGCCGAAGCCGAGGAAAGCAATCTACCAGCATTAGCGCCTCGGTACGTGGTTTTGCTAAAGTGTCCTCAGCAGTTCTAGAATAATGTAACTGTTTGCCTACTTTTAAAGAAATTTAAAACATTTAAGAGAAAAGGGGAGGAGGAGACACAGTAAGTAAAGGGAAAAGAACGGGTGACCTGGTTTAATGAATCTCACTTTATTCCCCTTATTTTAAACTTTGAAACACGCAACATATTGTACGCTTCTTTATACTGGTCTGTACACATTTATTCATATAATTTTAAACCACCATGTAACTGCAAAAAAACCTAACATTTTGAGAAATTACATTAAATATATTTTTTTCTTTACTTATTAGCTGTGTGAATAGTTTATAACTGGTAAGAGAAGAGGGGTTTGTAGGAGTAATTATTCAACGACCTCAAAGGGGTGTAATATCAAAAACTCGGGGGGGAATTACAGAAAATGTTTTTGAAAACGCTTCCCCAGACATCAGCAAACAGTACAACAAAAGTGAGTTACTTTTAATTAGTTGTAGTGACTCTTTATTTTAACTTATTCATGCAAGAAAAAAAAATAGAAAAACAGTCTATAAACCAAGTGAAGATAAGACCCAGTTTAAGAATTTGGAAAGTCTTTTTTTTTTTTTTTGCATGAGGGGAGGGATTTATTCCTTCCTGCCCACCCCGCCCCACTGGCCCTTCCTCCCTGACCCTTGGGAAGGTGTTCTGTGCTCAGGAGAGGGTGACATCCCGACAAAAGGAGATAGGGACGGTCCCTCAGCACAGCCGCTGGCTCCACTGGGTGCCACTCTGTGCTGGTGGCCTGATGTGGTTTTCAGGCCTCCTGCGGAAGGGACCATCCAGACCCCGACTCTCCAATAGGGGAGCAAGACTTGAAGCCCTGGATGGTCTCTGGTGCAGCCGTGACCCAGTCAGTTCCCTGGACTAGATGACATCAGATCAGCCAGTGGGCCCAGGCTCATCGTTTATCAGGAGAGAAAATGAAACAAGCTGCCTTATTACCAGAGACAAAATAATTGGCTCATATGTAAGCATCATATTAAACTGCCAGTTACTATTTATTAAAACGATAGATCTCTGTGACCGAGTGATAAACAGTAGATGATAATGTATATAAAATGACGAAATGAAAGCAAGTAGAATACTTTCCAAGACCTACATTGATTTTATGTCATTTCGTTTAACCACACTTCTTAAATCCTGGGCATTAAATCTGTCCCTTTGGTCCTAAGACTGTACAAAGTCACTGAGGTTTTAACAACAAAAAAAAGAATGTCCAGAAACAGACGCAGAAATCATCGTGCCGCTGACTAAATATCCTTCAAACAGAGAATCAGAGGTATACGAGAGACGAGGCTTGCCCTGGTGGTGTGGCAAGAAGCAAGCCCGCAGGTGAGCGGTTCTCATGACTACGAGTGTTCTCGTGTTCCCGTAACAGGATATAGAGAAACAAAGGTCCTTTGAATGCAAATGTGGTTCTGTTTGGGCCAACAGAATCCGGCCCCAGGCTCACAGCTAAGCCCCACTCACCTGGCCAGCCAATGAGGAAGCCACGGCAGCCACCTGGCCACTCCGAGGGAGAGCCGCAGGGAGACTGGGGGGAAGCCCGCCCCGCAGGAGGGGGCGCAGGTGGAAATCTACTGAGGGTCGGGCCTCCTGGCCTCCTCAGAGAGGGGAGCTGGCCTGGCCTGGGCAGGGATGGATTATTCCCACGGCAAAGTCGATGCCCAGGGAACCCACAAGCTGAGTGACTCCCGTGTTCTGCGCACCAAACCAGCAGTTACCATGAAGCCGGGGCTTGTAGCCCTCCCGGGGTGGGGATCACCCAAAGAGCCGGCGACCAGACCGGCGGAGACAAACGCTTCGCTGACAGACTCAGGTTTCCACCCAAGCACGTTCCTCCCCTTGGAATCGCACAGGACCCTCAGGACCGGAAGCCCCGAGAGGCCTGAGCCCATCTCCTAGACTGTTCAGCCCCCGCGAGCCCAGAGCTGCAGAACATGCGATGTTTCAATTTACATAAAATCTAGAAAATTGCCCCTACATTTTCCAAAGCGATATTTCAAAGCCATCTTTTTTTAAATTCAAAAATGGAAACTCCCTTGGAAATGAGCAGAAATGGCTGAAAATTGCTTTAAAGATGTTAGCAGAAGGCTAAATGTACCGCTGCTGTGAAATTGCCTCCGAAATGGGCTAACGTCATTTTTTAGACTATTCTTGTGGAACCCAGATAATATTGCAAAACCATGAGCCTCTGAAAAATTTTCCACTGGAAATTTCTGTCGAGAGTCTAAAGTCTCTGATGCTTCTCAATGTTAATTACATTTGCTGATTTCCATAAGTGGTTTTTAAAGTTAAGCAACCCAGTGTGAAATAATGCAGGTGGCAAAGAGTGGGAATTCACGGTAAAGGCTTCTACTGCGAGATCAGAAGGACCCCCGGCCCAGGACGGCACAGAGACGTCAGAGCATTACCTATGCTCCTATTTCTACCTACAGAAACGGGTTTGTTTTACCCCTCGTACTGTTATCACCCATTAAGTTTTCCGATTCTATCCAAGATGCGAAGCAGTCCATGCTGCCCGGCGGGGGTATCCGAGTTATTCCCTTTGAACACGAGTGACCTCCCCACCTCCACGGATCAGCAGCCTGGCCTGAAGCTATGAGATGAAACATCCCCCGACACTTGGGTTTTAGTCCAGGAGAAAGCATTTCCCGGTGCTATTGCCAAGAAAACACACTCCCAGGTCCAGCAGCCAAGACGGCTCATCTCTCCCTCTCCCTTCCCGAGATACTGTTATTAGGAAGAAATTCTCCTTCCCCGCTGCTCCCGCCGCGATGCGGCCGATTTAATTCCCAGGCGCCAGGTCCATGCTCAGGGTCCCCAGTGGCGTCCTTGGGCCTCCAGAGCCTGCACAGAGCAGGCCGACAAGAGCTTTGTCCCCGCTCGAATCCAGCGTCCTCGGGGCCATTTGGGGGCAAATCCGCACAGCGCATGGGGTAGAAAGACACGTGGAGACAAATCCATCCGAGAGGCAGCACTACAGGCCCCCTTCACTGCGATTTAGAAACGAGGCTCACTCTATTGCTCCTGGAAATGTACAGAAATCTAGTCCAGTTGCTTCATTTTCTCCCTGGTTCTGTCCCCGGCCCCTCTTCTGCAAGAGCCGACCCAGCTGCGGTCGGCGAGAGCGTGCGGTGGGGAGCCCCCTCCTGCACCGGCCCAAGTCTGACCCCCATGTGGCGACGGGGCCACCTGTCCCCAAGGCCTCTGGCCATCCATGAAGGCACAGAACCCATGCCCGTCCCCTTCACAGGGCAGAAGCAGTCCCAAGGAAGAGATGAAAACTTCAGAAGAAAAATGGGCTGAACTCCGTGGCACCAGGATTTTACGTGGTGTGAAGCCGTCGCCTGTGAGCCTCACGCACACTGGGAGCGCCCGACTGGGGGCAGTTTGAAGCGGTCATCTCACCCGCTCTGCTACGACCTTTCATGCAGAAACACTAACGGGCTCACGAATTTCGGGGCGTAATGACAGGTAAGTAAGTTTGCCTGGGACAAGCTCACTTTGTAAAAATCCCCACCAAAAAACCCCCGAAAATTGTAATCAAAAGAATGATCGTTCACAATGAGCCAACTTGTACAAGGTCTCACAGAGGCCATGGCCAGGGTCATGGACCCAGCTCCTGAATGTGGCTCTAGCCCGTGTCCCTGGGCAAGTTGGCGATCTTTCCGAGACGCGATCTGCCCGCTTGAGACTCACAGGAGCCCCGGACAGCCTCCTGCCGCCGGTCTCCGCGCCATCACCCCTTCTGCTGACCCTGGTCTCCCACTTCCGTCCGCCCCGCGCTCCGGAACTCAGCCTTCTGCCTGAGCCGCGCTCGGCACCGCTCACTGTGGCGGGCCCCGCTCTAAGACCACCTCGCTCGGCCCCTGGGTCGGTCCTTCCTTCCTCAAACCGCCCCCCCCCCACTCAGCTTTCTGCACGGAACCCCCCGGCAGCCACACCCAATCTTGCAGAAGACGCTGGTGACTCTAGTTCCAAATATGCCCGTAGTAAGACCTCGTCTTAGACCTCCCAAGCTACCTATGCCTCTGGTCCCAGCAATCACGGCCACTCGTGCAGGATTACAGACCTCTCCCTCCCCAGCACGGCAGCCAGAGTGACCCGGTGAGAACACAGGTAGGACATCACGCAAAGACAGTGGCTTCCACTCCCCGAGCAGCCACCCTGACCCTACAGTGGTCCGAAAGTCCCCACGCAGTCTGGTCCCCATTAGCTTCATGACCTCACCTCAACGTGGTCCCACACCCGCTCTGCGCCAGTCCCACTGGCCTTCTCGTGGTTGTTTCTGGCCTCCACGGGGCCAGCGCTCTCCTGCCTCTGCCTGGAATGACCCCATGGGGACACACAGGCTCCTTGCTCTCATTCTCCAGTCTTTATTCACAGCATCTTCCCAAACACGCTTTTAACATTACAACTGCTCTCTCTCTAAATCTCAATAAATCTAAAAAAAAAAAAACAACGGGGGCCCCGGGCTGGGGCGGACTCCATCCTTACCCACCCTGGTGGCAGCAACCTCGGTGAACTCCCTCGGGTACGTCGCCGTGTGCCCGGCCCTGCCCGGGCGTCCGCGTTACCCGCACGGCCCCCGTGGTTTCGGGGAAACGGGACCACGAAGAGAGGCACAGAGCCCCGGCGCCCCAGTGAGCCAGGAGGAGCCCCGGGAAGCCAAAGAACCCCGCGGGGAGACGAAGCCGCAGCCGCACCGAAGACGGCGAATCTGGCGTTGAAAGAGGAGCAGGTTTCCGCGACTCGAGAACGAAGACAATTGTTTCAATGAAGAAATTCCCAAAGCTCAAATCAAAACAGAAAATGCCGATTTGATAATATCAAACTAGCTTTGTGTTCGCTGCAGGACAAGGTTACTGTAGAGTCGCTCCCTTACGGGTGATGTTTTTCATTTTTAAAACCGACAAGGGACCGACGTGGAGAATAAATAGGAGGAGAATTCAAATACAGAAACGGGCTGGGAATAGGCACAGGAGATGCTCAGAAGAGAAAACCCAAGGTGATACCCAGCCCAGGAGAGAGAGTTCAGTTTGTTCCTAACCAGAGAGGTCCAGATTAAAACAGCCACGGCCAGCACTCCGACCCAGGCCAGACTGGCCCAGCCGGAGCACCGGACGGTGCCAAGGGTCAGTGGAAGCGGGGCCCCAGGACTTCGCGCACAGCCGTGGGGCACAGACGGACATGGCCCTGCCGGACGACGTTCAGGCAATGTTGATTCACACTAAAAACATGTGTAGCCATGACCCTGAAACCTCACTGGGCGCATCCCCGTGTGCACAGGTCCGTGAAGGAGTGCGTGTGGGGACGCCCACTGCCGCTTTGTTTGTGGCCCTGGTGGTCACCAACACACGTGATAATGACCAGCACACACTGAACCAGGCGTCTGCCCACCGAGACCACTAATAGCTCAACATCCGTGCGGGGACCCTCTTCCGGGGGCAGCTGTCCAGCGGCAGAGAGCTCTACACCGGGCCAGCACTCCGATGACATGATGACACGGAGGTCAGGGTGACAAGGAGGTCCTGCAAACACACGTGCCCTGGGAGGGCTCTGGGAGAGGGACCCGGCGGGGCCGCTGAGAGCAGTTTCAACCGCGTGTGCCCTCAGCGGCTGCTGAACACGTCCCCGAACGAGGCGAGGCTTCGGTCCCTGATGAGGACGCGGTGACCGGAGGCTCACAGCAACCTCACCCCGTGTCTCCTTTAGGGGCCGTGGTCCAGGATCTGCCAGTTCAGCGTTCGCGGTAACTTCGCAGAACGGAACCACCTTGAGCAGGGAGAACGGTCGGTCGCACCCGTGGCTCCCAGCACAGCTGTGCGCCTGCAGACACAGCCGGGGCCGCCCAGACCCGCAGACACACCGGCCCGCGGCAGCGAAGCAAGCCCGTCCCATCAGACAGCACTGTGGGAGCGGGAGCAGTGGGCGCAGAGCTGCGGCCGAGCCGCACACCGTACCCACCGCAACGACAGCAGACCTGGGTCGGGGGAGGCGGCGTCCCCCTGACCGCTGTCTAGGAATCCTGTTCAGCAAGGGGACAGGCAGGTGGGCTCCCGTCTTAAAGGCCATCTGCCCCGGGTCGCTTCTGACAACGTCCCTCAGCACCTGTGTGACTAGTGTGACTAGTGGCTTCTTGGCCCGTCCTGGGTGCTAACGACAGACCCACCCCCCTGCCCTCGGACAGCCACCAGCTCCTGCCGTCCGTGCGCGGACGCAGGCCTGCTCACAGCCAAAGGAGGCTCCTCCGCCGGCCCGGGGACCCTGGGACACACAGCGATGACCCGCGTCTGCGGTACCGGAAACACCCGCGGTGGAACTGTCCTCCTGCTGTGCCTTCCACGGGCAGCCCAGCGCCGCAGGAGGCAGCGCCGACCGCCGGGCCCCGCCGAGTCTGGGAGCGAGGAGAGGCCGCCCGCGGTGCCGCAGAGCCCACGCTGAGCCCGCGCGGACGCCGGGACCGGGGAGAGTGCGCCTGGACCTGCCGGCCTGAAAAGCGCCCAGTCCCAGCGTGCAGAGTCAGTATGCCGGCATTTTTAAAAAAGTTGTATATGTGCAAATACTATTTCTAATCCTTTGATGAAAAGAAGGCATCCGTGACCTTTTTAAAGGTCTGAAGCAGCGTTTCCGCCAAGGCGACAGCAGTCTGCCTTCAGCTCCTGTTGCCAGTCTGGGGTGACGCGTCCTGGGGAAGAACGGGTTCTTCTGGCCCAGTTACCTCACGTGCTCCTGAAACAATCGCTCTCAAAAAGTAAAATTTACTTAATGAACAATTTTCCTGCATTGAACACAATGGATTCTTTCTCTAGTGATTCCAGAGTCTGGGTGGGTGCGTCGGGGTCTCTCGGAATGTTAATGATGAGGCCCAACAATCGTGGCCGGGTCCCGCGGAGCCTGAGTTCCACAGAGCGACCTTCTCGTGTAACCTTGCTCTGCTCCCATCTTGGAAGATGGGGGGACCCCAGCAAGCATCAGGCCTCCCAGAGGTCGGCCCGCCACCCCCACGCCCCCCTGCCCCCCCGGCAGTTCCCAGCGCAAACACCCCTTCCTCAGACGGGTTCCCAGGTACGCGGTGTGGACGGCGTCCCCTTGAGACTCTGGTCCAGGAAGGCAGTGTCCTCTAGCGTCCCCTGCTGCCCCACTCAGCTGCAAACAGTCCGCTTCTAGCGCCTTCGCAGGCGAGTCCGAGGCTTGTTCCAGCAACCTCACATCTAGATTCATGAATAATTTTAAGTTTAAGAACTTTAAAGACCTTGGAAGACCCGACTCGTCTGCACATTTTCAGGCCACGTCACGAGCGGACCCGTGTCACGGCGGCTTGGGCCGTCCGTCTTTGAGCTCCGCATCACGTCGCGGAGAGAAACGTCGAGGACTGCTTCGGGGTTATAAATCCAACGACCCCATTCAAAACGGAGCCACGCCTGGACAAAGAGGGCTTCCTACGAAAGTCAGAAAACTCCGTCTCCACCTAAAAGTACCTTCGGGGCCACCTGGCTGGCTCAGGGGTAGAGCGTACGACTCTTGGTCTCGAGGTTGTGAGTTTGAGCCCCACTTAAAAAAAGGTTAAACTCTACCTTTTTTTACTTTAAAAAAAAATGTTTTAGTAAATTTAAGACTGTTTAGAGAAAAAAACAGTCTCGTGGATTTTACCTTCAGATAACTCACTGTACATCACGCGGCTCTTCTGCGTCTCTGGGTTCGCGGGTCCCGTGTCTGGTGAAGGGGAGGGGGAGGGTGAGTCATGCCGTGGGAATGAGGGACCAGACGTCCTGATGGGGCCCCTCCCCCCTCGCACTCCTCCTGGCCGGACCGCAGGTCACCGCCTCACCACGTGCTTCCTAGAACCACCGCAGTGATCCTGTTCAAACTCCAGATGTGATCTGGACTCTAAGAAGATGAACGGACATTCCGTCTCCGCACCAGCACTGTCCGAGCTCACTTGGAATAGCGTGTGCCCGCATCCCGCGGCTGCTGGGGCAGAGTCCGCCCACCAGAGCGTGAAACAACACATGGTCTTGTCTCAGTCTCGCAGGAGAGAAGGTCAAAGTCAAGGCGCTGGCAGGGCCGTGCTCCCTCTGAAGCTTCCAGGGGAGCACGCTGCCTTGTCTCTTGCCGCTCCTGGCGCCGCCTGCTCAGACCGCAGCCGGCTCCCCTCTGCCTCCCTCGGCTACTGCCGTCTCCCCTCGGGCCACACACCTCTCCTCCTCTTCCTCTCCTAGGGCTGTCGTAGTTGACGAAGTCCTACCCAAGGGACCGCATCTCCACTTGTTTCTTCCTGTGAAGTGCCTACGTCCAAACGGGGTCACACTCAGAGGACAGCGCCACACCCAGTGGAGGACACAAGTCAACCTGTGCATTTACCTTCCCTGTGAAGAAAACTCCGGGCATTGCTGGTTATTTCCTAAAGGAAGGGTATCAACATTATAATGTAATTTAGAATACATTATGGAGTGACACCATTGGAGAGGACTGGACTGTCCCCTCAACTTCCTCCGGCGTATTCACGTCAGACATCGAGGTCAGACTGTCCTTAGCGATGCCTGGTCCCTGCTCTTCGCTCTGGCACGAGGCAGGCACTAAATAAGTATTTTTTGATTGGTTCATTGTTACTGAGCAACTCCGTGCTACTGATGTATGTGAGTCTTGCAACAAACAACATAAGATAGAGTTAATGCTTTTCAAAGATACGTACGGTTTTATGCCTAAATTTTTTTGTACCAGATCATCTGAGACACCACATGGAAGACATTATGCTTTTTGAAAAGACTGTCTATAACACCAATTATAATCAAGAATCCTTTTTAAGTGCTGGCTCTATTAATCAGGAAAGAACAAAGAGATGATATTTTTACAATGTAATCTAGAACTCATACGAGCCCTTTCATGCTAAGGCGCAGTGGAGCAGGGATAGATATCTTTCTTTTAAATGCTCAGTATTACTCCCCGAAGCTACAGGAGACTATCTCGGCCATATGCGCTAGTGTTTTCTCCTGAATCCCCCAAAGCGAGAAACATCTTACCCCAGCATCTACGACATGCTACTCTGTGGTACGACAAAGCGGAGAAGGAAAACAGTGCTTCATGTGCATGACTCAAGAAACAGACCAAGAACCACATGAAACACGGGGCGCCTGGCTGGCTCAGCTGGTTAAGCCTTGGCTCAGGTCATGATCCCAGGGTCCCGGGATGGGGCCCCGCATTGGGCTCCCTGCTCAGTGCAGAGCCTCCTTCTCCCTCTCCCTCTGCTACCCCCACCTCTTGCTTGTTCTCTTTTTCTCTCAAATAAATGAAATCTTTAAAAAGAAATCACACGAAACAGGAGTTTAAAGATGATTCTACAGTCACCACTCCCTACACCCCAAAAACTGATCACCTCCATCATTTCCCGTTGGACTGATACGGGGGCCTCAAGGGGGGCCCGTGGGCCGCACCAGGGCACAGCAGGGCAGCCCCTGGGGCGCCGGGCCGCAGCTCACCGTGTGGGAAGGCTGCTACAAATGCCTCCTTGGGTGGGACGCGGGAAGCGTGAGCGTTGACTCCTCCAAACTGCTGAGCTAGCGGGAGAGCGGGTTTCAGTGTCAGCCTATTCGGACCTAGAGCTACGAGCTCACAGAGCACCCTTAGGATTCAAACACCATTGCAACCAAGTCCAAACCAGCCCCTCCGCCAGACCTGCGCCACCTGCCTATGACCGCAGATCTCCGGACAGCCAGCAGTTGGGGAAACGGTTGAGGGCACGGAAGGAGAAATTCTCGCGGAGCGGCCGCGGGCTTGGTCCTGCTCCCTGCCCCTGCTCCCTCACCGCACAGGGCGCTCGGCCAAGGGGTCAGCATTTCAGGAAGGCCCTGGTGGCCTGGGACAGACCCATGACACAGAATTGGAAAGGAATAGACAATAAAAAGAAGTCAAGAGAACTGCTGGTTGACCAGGGAGGGAATGAGCGCAGACCTTCGCGCCTGCGAGAGGAGGCGGGTTGTAGCACTGCGGAGAGAGCTCTCAGATTTCTCCGCTTTCCCCCAGGCTTGCATCCGACCTGACGCCCTCCACAAACATGTGGAGACGCTTTGCACGGGAGCACGGCGGTTGACCCATTTCCACCCAGCACCAAGCCAAGAAGAGCACTTCCAGGACCTTTTAAAAATACCGCCATGGGTGCAACCTGTGTCTTCCGAATACGAGTACGGATGGCAGGTGACTGAAAGGCTTTCGCTGAGATTTTGAAACAAGGTAAGAATCCTCCCGTAACGGCAGAGTGCCGCCTTGTCTCCCTCAGCTCTCTCCGCACGAGCGCACACCCCCTCACAGGGTTCCCGAGGGGCCCGGGTCTTCGTAGCAAGCACATGGGCTTGACCCTAGAAGAGAATGGAACCGAGCGGAATGGGAGGTGACGGTAACACCTTCAAGTGGACACGAGCGGACTCCGTCTCGTTATGAAATCTGCAACAGAACGTGTCGGGTTCCTCCAAGGGAAGTTCTCGAAACCAAAGTCAAACTATGTCTCAGGAGACGATCAAATGGTAGGTTGGGGAAGACATAAATGCTTAAATGTCGCGATGCCCGTATGTTGTGCCCCACGGACACGACCCGTTCACGGAGGAGCCCGCCACATCCCCGTCCTGCAGAGCGGCAACCTGCTGACAGGCTGGGTTGAACGTGGGGTCCCAAACACACAGGCGCCAGTGACCCTAGTCACAGGCGGTCGTGACCCCAAACCACTGTTCCAGCAGGGAAGGAAGAGTCTCACCGCCTACAAAAGCTCACTTAGAAAACAGCAGGGGCTCTCCCCGAAAGCTGAACGCGCACACTCTGCGAGCTCCTCCCAACACCTCCATCTCGCCGCGTGTGTGCACGCATAGGTACACGTACGCCTTATTCTGTGTGCGTGCGTGGGCACGTGTCTGTGTCTGTGTGTATAAACCTACACACGCCGGCACTTGCAGGAGAAACTCCGGCCCACAGGCTCCATGTGTTGCGATAAGAACATATCTAGAAAGCAAGTCAACGAACGGTAAGTCGGTAAGGGCGGTGCGTGGACCAATGATGAGCCGCTGCGGATCCCAGTCAAACGAGCCCCACGGACAGTGTGGTCCTGCCCCTCGGCCGCTCAGTACAAAACAGCCCACGAAGCCGAGTGACTCGTGCCGCCCGTGGTCTGTCCAGCTGGGAAGCCCTGCTCGAGGTCAGCGGCTAGAACTTGGCATTTCCACTTTATACGATGCTCCAAGGACACATTTCCTAGTGACCCTTGAAGTGAAACTGAATGTTTAATCTGGCTCCAAGTTGACTCTTTGTGTGTGTGCACGTGTGTGCTCAGACCTGTGCCATTAAGACCGCTAAAAGCCAGGGTGTCACGCATTAGAGTCCCCCGCTGCCTGGCCCCTGCAAGCTTGCTGAGCGCAACTTCATACCTCGGTGGGCCAGAGAGCTTGTCGGGCTGCGAGCTGCCCTCCCTGCGTGGCCTCTAACGGGAGCTGAGTGTGCTCCAGGTCCCACCCACACGGCCACATTTTAGGGTGTGTTTCCCCACAGATGAAGAAAAAGAGCCTTGAAAATCCTTTTAAGAGCCCAGCTGACCTTGTGGTCAGGAATCCACTTCAAAGCGAGAAGAGCGGCAGGTTCTCCAAATGAATGCAGAGGTCGGGCTGGGGGTTCCCCGTGCCACCACAGACAGGACGCTGTGACCTGCTGGCAGGGAAGCAGGAGAGAAGGCCCTGGACGGACTGGGGCGGCTGCGTCCAGTGAGCTGGGTCTGCCAGCAGCCGCCACTTTAACAGGCGGTGGCTCTAACCCTCGGTTTCAGACAAGGCCGTGAACAAAGCGACCCTGGGCCTGGGCTCAGCTGGGCTCACCCTGAGGTGGGGGTCGGCTGGAGGAGACGTGGAGCCTGGTAACGAGATCCCCGGCAGCGATGACCAGGGCTCTGGCGTGTCACCCCACCGTCCTGCCTTTTTTGTCAATAATCTTGGGTAGAAACTAAAGAAAAATGGGATTGACCTAAAAGAATGAATCAAGACAAATACAACAATGAGTCATTAAACAACACGTAGGACATAAATAAATGTTCTTTTTTGGCAAATCCTCTAGGCTGGTGGGTATTTTAAGTTTTACTGAGGAAAACAGATGTAAATTTTACGAAGAGGCTGGAGTCACTGGAGCAGAGAAAACATTTTTCTCCTCCTCTTCCTCTTCCTCCTCCAAATCAACTCCGAGTCCATGTGCAGTTCATATGTGTGACCTAAACACTGATATGAAGTTCTCTGTGTGTTCTGAGAAAAGTCTTAGGGCATGAGGACTACCACTATAATCTGCATCTTCATCATGTTTGAAATGTTACGTCCTGTGGCGTACATGGAGCCCAGCGAGCAGGGGTCCAGACCCTGCTGCGACCCCAGCTCTGTGGGGAACCGCAGGGACCCTGAGCCCTTGTCCTCGAAATCAAGGGCTGAAGGCACACACAGAAAAGGTAGGAGCTGGAGCCTCATTTTACACCATATACAAACACTGGCTTAAATCAAAGACCTAACCCTAAAACCTAGAAGTATAAAACCCTTAGAAGAAAACAGGGCTGACCTCTCTACCATTACATTTGGCAATGATGTTTTAGACAGGACACTAAAAGAACAGCAACAAAGGAAAAATACATATATTGCACTACATTGAAATGGAAAAGTTCTGAGAACCAAAGGCCACAATCAACAGAGTGAAAAGGCGACCCACTGCATGGGAGAACATATCTGCCAATCCTACACAGACAAGAGGTTAATATCCAGAATGTTGAAGAACTCCCACCCCTCAACAATAGCAAAAATAATCAGCTCAAACACGGGGAAAGGA
Organism: Mustela nivalis; assembly: GCF_964662115.1. NCBI lineage: Eukaryota > Metazoa > Chordata > Mammalia > Carnivora > Mustelidae > Mustela > Mustela nivalis. Next base: position 2,401,763 of record NC_139024.1, on the reverse strand, counting down.
CTTGCATAGACGTTTCTCCAAAAAAGATATCCAAATGGTCCATAAGCATCTGAAAAGATGCTCAACGTCACCAGCCACCAGGGAAACGCAGACCAAGTCCACGAGATGCCACTTCACACCCATTAGGAAAGCTACTGTCAAAAGGAAACAAAGACAAAGACAAAAACAAAAACAAAAAAACAAAACAAAACAAACAAACAAAAACCCAGAATACAACAGATGTCAGCAAGGATGTGGAGACACTGGAACCTTTGTTGGGAATATAAGACAGGGCAGCTGCTGTGGAGTTTCCTCAAAAAGTGAAACACAGAAATACCATGTAGCCCAATAATTCTACTTCTGGGCACACACACACACACACAAACACACAACATACAAATGAAAGCAGGAATTTGAACAAATATTTGTATGCTCGTGTTCAAAGACGCATTATTCACAACAGCCCAAAGACACGAGCAACAAGAGTGTCCATCAGCAGATGAACAGATAAAAAGTGGTTTACACATACCATGGAATCTTACTTAGCCTAGAAAGGAAGGTCATTCTGACCATTGCTACATATAACACAGATGGACCTTGAGGACATTACGCTCAGTGAAATAAGCCAGTCACAAAAGTCAAATCCTGTACCATCCCATTTACATGAGGCCTCTAGAGTAGTCAAAATCATGGAGACGGAAAGTAGAAGGGTGTCTAAGCCTGTGGGGGGAGGGGAGGGACTGAAGGAAGGGGACATGGAGAGTTATTGCTTATGGGTACAGAGCTTACGTTTTGCAAAATAAAAAATGTTTTCTGGAGGGTCAGTTGTGATGGTTGCCAAAAGTGTGGATGTTAAAGCCACTGAATTGTACAGTTAAAAATGGTTAAGATGACAAAGTTTGTGTGTGTTTTGCCATAATTTTTGAAGTATTTTCCCCAAAGAATGACATCACTGGTCCAGAGTATAAAACACCTCTCAATCCGTGTGCAAGAAAGAAGCTACACCAAGCTCATAGACTTCTTTCTCTAAGGGAATGAAACAAGGATGGTTGTCTTAGAGGCACAGCGGGGTGAATTCACACCAGTGTGCTTTCTCACAGGCCTGCTTCTGTCATGGGGTCTGACATGTTCCCTCTACCTGGTATTAGCTCCCTCCTGTCTCAATCAACCAGACCGGCAGGTCTGGTATCTGTGCTGCTGCCTTAACTCCCTTCTCCAGGACAGGGATGAGATCCCACACTCATGACCGTCCATCCTGACTCCCATGTTGATTTTCATGACCTTTTATTTGAAACTTGGGACATTCTTTCTTCTTTCCCTTTCCCTTCTAGACTAGACTAAGTTTTTTCCTTGCTCTTCCCATCACACTAGAGCCCTGACCATGGAAATCCTCTGGCCAGAAGTTCTCTCTTCCTTGGAGCTGGACCATGCCATGCAGTTGGGAGTGTTACTTCTATGATGAAAGACCTCCTTGGAACCAGAACCCACCAAGGGTCTGACTGCAGACACCGGAGTATGACTCCCAGCTCTTCAGCCCGACTCCTCCAAGATGGGAAGGGAGATCCTTCCAGTGGCTGTGAAATCAAATCCCTGCAAGACACTGCCCTCAGCTAGGAGATACCCTTCCCCCAAGAGCTCCTCCCCTTCTTGGTGGTGCCAGCGATGGGGTAGAAGGACCTGGTCCCTGGGTTGGTGAGGCCTTTGCTGTAGATACATCTGTGCACAATGCTCCTTCTGCGCAATCTTCCCCCCAACTCCCCGCGAGGGTGGACCCCGAGCACTCCTATGAAACTCCCTCAAAAGTGGCTCTTCCCTTGAGAATCCCAATTCCAAGCAGCCAAACCCAGAAGTCCCACCGTATAGCTAAGACCCAGCACCCTCAGCTGTGTTGGATCCATGGAGGTCATGACCACTGTGTATCTCTAAAGAAGCAAGTGCACTTTCTAGACCTGGCCGGGGAGAAGTGAGGATCACACCTCCCACTCAAATTGACCCTTCAACCCCTTTCGTGTTTCTAATAACCATCACTCCTCCCCCACCCCCGCCAAAAAAAAAAAAAAAAAAAAGATCGACTCTGAGGACAGTGAGGACATAGAGCCTGGAGTTCATGCTCTTGCACTTCTCTGGACCTCCTTACAGGAGCAACTTCCTACAGAAGAAGGGCTTTGCACTTCCTGGTAGGAGTTCTTTTAGGGCATAAAACTTCTTTCCTCATTCTCTGGCTGTATTCCTCCTCACCTTCCCCATGACTGGTCATACCAGCAAAAGATGATAGAGAGACATTTCAAAACTGAGAAGGGAAATTATGATAGGAAGCATTTCAAACAAACTATATTCTACCACATTCACATACATATATATGCACAATCTCATAATTACAGACTGCTGACAGGTAGATAAAAGATAGACTGATTGACAAATAAATAATAGAACAAATAGATGATGTCAATGACAGGTAGCTGATAAATAGATACTCAAATTACAGACAGGGATGCCTGGCGGGCTCCATCGGTTAAGTGTCTGCCTTCGGCTCAGGTCATGATCTCAGGGTCCTGGGACTGAGCCCTGGGTCCGGCTCCCTGCTCAGCGGAGAGTGTGCTTCTCCCTCTCTCTGCCCCTCCCCCACACTCTCTCTCTCTCAAATAAATAAAATCTTTAAATAAATAAAAAAAGGATAGTCTAAATTAATGAAAACCATGAGTCATATACCATGTTTTCTAAATATACAGTTATTACTTTCAAGCACACAAAATCAAAGGAACTAGAAGCTGGAAAAGCACTATGGAGCCAGAGCGTTTCCATGATGGCTCACAGAGCAGAATCTATTTAAAATGTCCCCATTAAAATGCTTCAGTGTAAATAGCTATTGCCGATGCATTTGAAAATACCTTGCTCTTTCATGTAAGAAAACTTAATTAGCCTATTTAAGATGCTTCCTAAGGTGTTTCTTCCATAGCAATGCAGACCATCCTCGTAGCAATCATTTACAGTGTGCTCACTGTGGGCAGGCAGTGAGCCAAACTATCACACAGTATTTCCTCATTTAATCTCACAGCTACGAGGCAGACAAAATCTTATCTGCACTAACAGATGAGGACCCTGAAGCAGAGGTCACAGAGTGAAGGTGAAATAGATTCGGAGGAGCACAGAGGGTCTTCAGGGCAGTGAAATGACTTTGTAAAATGTTGTAACGACGGGGAAACGTCATCACACACCATCCAGACAGCCCCGCACTCGAACCTTCATGCAAACCTCGGCCTTGGGGGACTGTGACATATCGATGTCTGTTCATCAACTGTAACAAGTGTCCCACTCTGGAGGGAGACAGTGACAGTCGGGGAGGAGGAGCATGTGGGCGGCCAGGGACTATTTGGGAAATCTTGGTGCTTTCTGCTCAATTTTCTGTGATCCTAAAACTGCTCTAAAAATAAAAGGGAAAAAAATCTGCTGAGACTTCAGTTGGCATTGCACTGACTAGCAAAACCAGTTTGGAAAATGAACACCATAATAGTATTGAGTCTTCTTGTCCATGAATATAGTATGTCTCTATTAATGTAAGTCTTCTTTAATCTTTCAGCAGTGTTTTTTTCCCCAGCAGTGGTTTATAGTTTTCAGCATACAAACCTTGCACACGTTTTGTTAGATTTATCCCCATGTGTTACAGTCTTTGCATGTTGTTGCATATAACTTTAATTTCAATTTCCAATTCTTATTGGTAATACCTAGAAGTACAGGGAGCAGTGAGAGGATCCTGACCCCTCTCACAGCACCTAGCCTTTAGCTACTCCACAGACAGGGTCCCTCCAGGGTCCTGAGGGTTGGAAGGAGCATGGGGCTCCTCCCAGTGGCTTAGGCCTTTGCATCCTGTGAGAGAAGTGCTAGGAGCTGAGTTCAAGTCTCCCACAAGTCATGCCCTGGCCCTGATCTTTCTCACATACCTCCAAGGAAGGCCCATGGAGAGGACATGCAAGAGAGTGTGGGCTCGCATATGCCTGGGCCCCCCAGATTCTCAACTGTACAGAAGCCCCCACTCAGCTCTTTTGTTTTTACCCACTCCCACGGCCCTATCTTCCACCTGCTCTCAGCCACAGGTGAAAGAGATCATGTCCCAGCCCTCCCCAAGGGGCTTGTCATCCTTCAGGATAAAGATCCCTGGTTGCCTTGCTCTCTGATGGGTTCAAAGAAAGTTACAACTCTGTAGCTCAGCTGAATTTTCTCACTCCCAAGAACATTCTGTTTGTGATTTTCTGCATCGTAAGCAGAACCAGAGCCCCAAAGTCTTCTGTTGACGCAGTTTCTTTGCTTGCTTGCTTTGAACCAGTAACTCACCCGAGATTTTTTTCCCTTCAGAAGTGAGTAAAGTTTTCACATGAGAAAAAACAATCAAGAAGCAGAATTTGCCCCAATTCACAACGAACTTACGACCGCTTCTTACCTCCTTTCAAGGCACACAGAACTTACGTCGACTCTGTTCATGATCATGTACTCATTGGCCGAGGCCCTAGGCTGCAAGCCCCAAATCCCCGTGCAGTAAAGAAGGCGTGTCTGAGTCAGGACGCCGGGGTTTAAAAGCTTCATAGCAAAAGCTCAGCAGCTAGTGCTCTTTGTTTCAATTAATAGCTAGCACCAATGCCCTGTCCAACAGGGTAAGATGCAGCTGTAAGTGTTTTTTTTTTCCCCATGGAAGTAAAATAACGTGCACAGAAGGGTAGGTAGCCCTTATAAACTGAGATGCTTTTGACCCTCCTGATCTAATGGCTTGGGGGAAGGCAGAATGGGCATTCTGCTTATGCAGGAAAATGTTAAGTTCAAGAAAAAAAATATTTAACAATGAAATCTATGATTCATATACTTTACCTAAAAATGTGTAAGCAAAAAATACTAATAAAAAGTAATCTACAAAAACATGACCTATTCCACCTGCCACAACCTCCAATTGCCCCGAGAAGTGTGTTTTACGGTTGGTTTCTTCAGACCAGGACCCAGTCTGGGTGTACACATTATGTTTTACTCTGTCTCTTTCATCCCTGTGATATGCAGTGGTCCTTCCCCTTTAGACGCGTGCAGAGACCAGACCAGCTGTCCTACCGACACCCACACTGGGAATAACGGCCCCCAGGGAGCTCCACATAGGGAGCTCTGGACCCTGTGTGGGGTTACCTTCCATGCTGAAGTTAAGGATCTTGAGATGGGGAGACTATCCTGAATTATACAGGTGGGTTTGATGTCATCAAAGGGTCCTTCTGGGGGGAGGCAGGAGGGTCAGAGTCAGCAGATGGGAAGGCAGAAGTGGAGGGCGGGGTGAGCCGAGGCACTCAGGCGCCCCTGGAGGCTGGAAAAAGCAAGGAATCGGATTCTGGAATGGAGTGCAGCCCTGCCAGCACCTAGAAGAGCACTTCCGGCCACTGGAACTCTAGGTCTGTGATGCTTCAAACACAGTATTTGTTATATGTTGTATGCTGCCCTCAGAAGTCCTAAACCCCAACATGACCTGATTTGAAGAGGGTCACTGTAGACATGAGTCGTTAAGAGTAAGTCATCAGGCTGGGTGGGTTCCAATGCAGTGGGACAGTCCGTGTATGAAGACATTGGAGAAGTTCCCTCGAGGACAGAGCAGGGACCGGCCACACGGGCACAACGTGGGGACACGGAGGTGGCCGGCCACACCAGGCTCGGGCGGCTCCTGGAGTGGGTTCTCCCTCTCCGCCCAGAAGGAAGCGACAGCTGGCACCTCTGGTCAGGCGTCCAGCCTCCAAGACCGTGGGCATCCACGTCTGCTGCCCAAGCCCCATCCGTGGGACTGGAAAGGGGCACCGGAGGCCATTCCCGGAGAGCGGACACGGCCAGCTGTACGTGCACGCACCGCTCACCTGGGCTGGCCTCCGGGAGCCCACTTTGCCCGAGCGAGCTCCAAGGGAGGTTCCTGCTTGGAGGTCCCCGCAGCTTCCCAGAAAACCCAGAGTGACCCCAGAGACCTGAGCCCAGTCTTCTCCACCCTGGGCTCCCACGCTCGTGGGGCCGCCGCACCCACCCGTGGCCGGACGGTCTTCCCCAGGTTCCGTAGCTGGTCTGTCCCTGCATTCGGGTCGCAACCTGAGCGCCGCCCACCGAGAGCGGACGTCTCTACCCAGCGCTCTGCTGACACGGCCCCTCGCCCTCCAGCCCCACCGCTCTCCGCACACCACTGGCCGCCGTGTGGAATGGCGTCACTTGGTCGCTTATCTGCAGGATCGCTAAGACGGAAGGTCCCACACACGGAGACTTTTGTCTTTTATCTGAGTCACTGCGTCCTGGAGCCTGGCACAGCGCCAGGCACACGGCGCTCACTCCGCATTTGCTGGAAGAATTGAGGAGCGGGGGAAGGGGAGGGCTGGCTCCACAAAACGTGTGCCGGGGCCTCTGATCCCCACGGCCCCCGAGACCCTCGTCATTTTGAGAAGAAGCTAGAAATCGCGCTCTGGTATTTATCCTGTTACTCTAGAAACAGGCGTTTATGTGTCTGGATCCTGAAAGATTATGATTTCCTGAAGAACGGGAGGTTGTGCTCATGTTTCTGCCTAAAATAGACAGGAGATGCTGCCCCAACCACGTCTTCATGGAGACTTCGAGTTCTTTGCCTATAAGTCGCGCCCACTGTTTGGGTTTGCTCCCGTCGCTCTGGGGCAGGTGGGAATCGGGGTCCAGCCAGGAGAACCGAGCCCCCCCACCCCCGGGAAGCCGGGCCGAGGCAGAGACGGACGGCAGAGATGCTGCCGACACCGGCCGGCGGCTGACTCAACATGCATTTGGCACCGAGGGGTGTTTTCGTACTACATCTTGGAGAAAAATATGTCTTAATGATTCCCTAGAGAGGTTTATGACTCACAGAAACTGCAAAGTCGATGTCTCCACACCCAGCTCCCAGCTGCCTCTATGCTACAAGAAGATGGTTCTGTTGTTTTACTCTTCATTACATCAAAATATCTGCACGGTCATATACTACCCGACACTCTGAACTTTACCCGCACACAGAGCGTGACTGTGCAGGACACAGGTGTCCCGTCTCACCACAATGACTCAAAGTATCCATTTGAGATTAACAGACTATAAGGAACTTCTGCAATTCTTGGATTTTCTGGTACCCATAGAAACCAAGTCTGTATATTCTGACTTTGAACGAGCGGGAGAGAATTTTGAAAAGCAGAAAGGAGAGTCCCAGTGAGACAGCGTAGAGCCTGCGCGCTCCCGACAGCCCTGAGAGGAGCAGATGTGGCCGCAGGGACGCTGCCCGAGGCCTCCTGTTGCGCAGGGAGGCCCCCGTCACCTCGCTTTAATCCCAGCAGAGAACAGACCACTGCGTCGGACCCAGGCCCTGATAAAGCCACCAGCCCCGTTGGCGACGCTGGGGGTCAGTGACTCCAGGACGAGAACGTACAGCAGCGTGAATCGCTTCGGTCTAAAAGGCCCTTCTCTGCTGGTTCCGCGTTACACGGACCAAATCGCAGCATTTTGGATGCGTTGTTGGTTTTACCACCTGAAACACCGAGGGCGGGTCACGGACCGCGCTCCCCTGCGCCCCCCGCACCCCCCATGCTCCCCCGCGCTCCCTCTCGTCTGTGGCTTCCCAAGGACGGAAGGGGACAGAGATCAGATTCGTGTTCAAGGGCAGTGTCCTTACCCTGTCGGGTCACTGGGTTTCCTCTATGGCGGGACTGGTGCACTGTCCTTCCCTGGGGGCTCAAACACAGGAGGCCCTAGAAGACACCCCAGACTTGACCTTAGGGCTTCTCCGGCCCCAGTGCTCTGCGTGGACGTACCGCTGTACGAGGTGCTCGCCTTGCGGCCCAGCAGCCGCCGGGACACGGGTTGTGGCTGGCTGTGATGGGACATGGCAGCCTCCCTGGTCCGGGAGGAGCCGCCCCGCAGTCACTGCCCTGGTGGCCGGCCCGGGCCACCTCCACGGTCCTCCGTTTCCCAGCAGCTGCCACGAGGCCCGCACGGGCCGCTCGCGGGTTCACACGGGCCGCAGCCCGGACACAGAGCCACGCGGGTAATGTCCTCTGCTTGCCCAAACGTGGCACCGCGCTGCCCCGGATGCGGACCGCGAGACAGCAGGGTGGGTCCCGGTGGGCGCCCAGGGCTCCGAGAACGGTCCCGTCCGCGCTGACCGAGCCGTCCTTCTGTCATCGCAGAGACACACCCACAGAATCGTGCTTGCGGCCGGCTTGGTCCCAGAAGCAGAAAGAGGCCACGTCCTCCCACAACCCCTCCTGCCGACCCCACGGTGGGTCCAAACACGTAAGGTTTTTGCCGGCTCCGCCACACGACCCTCTCCTCCACATACGTTCCGGTCCCGGCACCTTGGCCAGAGCCTCTGAAGGGCTGAAAGCCCGGCTTCTGCTGGACAGAAGAACAGGAACGCGCGTGGGCCGGCAGGGAAGAGGGGACGCGGGTGACCCCAGCTTCGGGAGACGTGACGAGTGCCTGACAGGCAGGAGGAGAAGACGCGGGGACAGAAGCCCGTCCCTCTGTTCCCAACTGCAAACCGTCGCTGGAAACCTAATTGCTTCGCTCTTAATGGCTTCGTGAGTCCTGAGGCTTCATTATTCCTCTTGTCTCATTTCTATGCAGCCCGTTTGGATCGCTGCTTCTGTCTCTTTTTAGAGGAACAACGAACTGTGTCTGGAGCCCCGTGCGAGACGGGGCGAAGAGGATCTGCTGGGACGTGCGGGTGGTGGGCGAGGGCGACCCAGGCGACGACCGGGGACCCGACTCTAGCCCAGAGGGTTCTGACAACACCTGGGAAGCGCCGCACCCTCCTCGCGGGTCTCCAGGTCGCCCGAGGCTCTTCCCGGGTCTTGCTCCAGCCTGCGTCCCCCGAGCAGACAAATCAAGGGGTTCAAGACGCAGCTGCTCAGAAGTCGGGCTGCTGGTCACTGAGGAGGCCACGCTGACGGGTGCTCTGAAGTCACAGGTCACCGTGCCAGCAGCTGCCCACCTGAGCCCTGAGGAGCCAGGGGCCTGCAGCAGGAACGCCATCCGCAAGCATCCTCCGACAGCGGCGGGAGGGCGGCCGGAGCCGTCTTCCCTGCGCGGTACGCGCTCCCCGCCCCGCCCCAGCTCTTGGCCTGCGTAGCTGACCTCTGACCTCAGCAAGTGCGGCCCCACACTCTGTCCTGCCCTACAGATGTCAGGCTCTCCTCTGTCAAAACCCGGTGTAGAAGCTCAGGGGGGACAGGGAGACACCCCAGCCGTCTGGAGGAAATAAGAGTGAAGCCATGCAGATGTGGGACGAAGTATCAGGACCTGGTTTCCAGAGTCGACCAGAAAGTGGGGCTTGTTAATAAACAGAGTCCTGACGGCGCAGCACTTTAAAGACGTACACACCGAACGCCAGGACTTTCCGCGGTCGTTCTGTGAAATCGGGAACTTGTCTGAAACACCCGCGTCTACGACACAGAGGCAGGGACACGGTGTCGGGGGCTGAGCGGCCGCATCGGGGAGGAGCCCTCCTGCGGCCGCCCACTCCACACCACGGCCCCCAGAGAGCAGGGACAGGCTCCCGGCCGGTGCAGAGCCGGTGCAGAGCCTCCCACACACCCAGGAGTCACCTCTCCGCTCTCGGATCTCCCTTCCACGACCGGGAGTCCCTCCCCCTAACCCCGAGGGACGCGGCTGAAGAAACGCTTCCTGACGCCTTCTGCTGAAGGTGCTTCTTGTTTGGAGTTTGTGGTTTTTTCCAGACTCTCTGGGGGTCTCACCTGCTGTGTGTCAAGTGAAATTTGACCAAGAATCGCCCTTCTGGACTCGGGACACAAACACTCCACCCCAGTCCCGACACCCCAGGGCGGGGGGCCTTTCTCTCCGTGGCCGTGGGGAAGACGCACGTGGCGCCAACTTCCTGTCTCACTCGCCATCTTTTGTTCCTCCACAGACAGAGCCGTGATGTGAAATACAACTGATGAGAACCACACACTGAGATATTCGGACAGAAGACGTCCCAAGTGTGTCCTCTGCTTTAATACACGCCCCTGTGGGGTGCCTGGGGGGCTCCGTGGGTTAAAGCCTCTGCTTTAAGCTCAGGTCATGATCTCAGAGTCCTGGGATCGAGCCCCACATCGGGCTCTCTGCTCAGCAGGGAGCCTGCTTCCTCCTCTCTCTCTGCCGGCCTCTCTGCCTGCTTGTGATCTCTGTCTGTCAAATAAATAAATAAACAAATTAAAAAAAAAAAATACATCCCTGTGAAGAAGGAGCCCCACAAAGTAGCCTCAGCAGAGCAACAAGGCTGCAGCGGCTCCCGCGCCCTCTCCCTCGTCCTCTCCCACGTGCCTCTGGGACACACCCACTTTCCTCATCACCCTTCCATGCCGGGCACCATGTTCTGCCCACAGGTCGCCCATGAATATGCTTGATCCAGTGAATGAATGAACTGTGTTGATTTGAATGATTTTTCCCAAATTGGATTTTTCATCATCACACAGGTCAGACTGGCCAAACGTGAGACTTCTCTCTCTTGCTTCCCTCCCATGTCGGAGCCACAATCCTTCAGGAGGGCCCGTGGCTCCCCTCTGAAGGTCAACAGGACGTACAAGGAGGTGCGCGCTGCCCCCCGACCCGCAGGTGGTCGTGTAAACACGGGGCTGCCGGGGCCACACCTGTAGGCGGCCTCCAGCATCGTCTATCACAGGAGCGGCCTGTGGCCCCGTCATTTCTCAGGAAGCCCCCAACACCACAAACCTGTCACATATCCCCAGTACGTCCTGCAAAATTACTCCTAAAATTTGCTGGAACTTTCTTCTTTTATTTATTAAAAGTCAAAGTTAAGTTGATTTTCTACCATCAGGAAATAGTAATAATTCACTGTGTCTCACCTGCTGTTATAAAAAATAATTTTAAAGACATCGAGTTATTTTACTGTGACAAACCAGCATCTGCATTTCCATCTGATAAGACACATTGAGACTAGGAGATCTCTGGAAATAAATACTGTTAACGAATTAAAATATTCTCTGTTAGGGGCGCCTCGGTGGCTAAGTCAGTTTAGTCTGCCTTCAGCTCAGGTCATGCTCCCAGGGTGCTGGGACCGCGCCCGGCATCGGGCTCCCTGCTCGGCGGCGAGCTGGCTTCTCCCTCTGCCCCTTCCCCTATCTGTGCTCATGGACCTGCCTCTCTCAGATAAATAAACAACCTTTTTAAAAAAGAGATTCCCTGTTAATTGCACAAGCACTTCTGTGCATGTCCCGCTGCAGTCTCGGCGCTCAGGCTGGCCTGCCCGCACGCAGGGTGGGCACGGCTACCGAGCGCAGCGCCGAGAGCCGGCCTCCTGAGCCGGGCTGCTCACCACCCGTGTTAACCTGCCTGCAAGAAGCACACCAGAGGTTTCTGGCCGTCAGAATTCCCAGCGTAAGTACAAGTGGCAGGTCGGGCGTGGCTTGGCTTCTCTGAGACCCTGGGCGTGTGGACCTCGGCCATGTGCAGGGAGGCACTCCTTCCTTAGCCACTCCCGCTCCTGGGAGGCCTAGCGGCTGTCAGTCTGTCCGCCCAGGGAAGTCAGTCTCTGGCTCCTACATTCATTTGCCCTTTGACCTCTGGAATTGGCACAAACAGGGCTACACCTACTCTCCCAGGGAATACACAGTGGACACGAGGCCAAACATCCTGTCCAAGATGCTGGGAGCTCCTTGCAGAGCCAGGGGCAGAGCTGGGCTGCCCCCGGCAGAGCAGTGACAACCGCGTGGACTGGAAAGGCCCAGCAAAGACGAGGCAGCATTTCACCAACATGTCATCCTGGGACCGATCGATCGTAAGCCAGAGGCACCGGCTGAAACTGCAGATCGGCCGGCATGAAAGACCGTTTCTAGCACCAACAGGCCGTCTGTAAAGCCAGCCGTGGGCACTGACCCGCCCCCACAGCTGTTCTGAACAGTCAACAGACACGTACATCTTACAACTTTCATGCTTCGACGGGTGCATCGCTAAGCACCTCGGGAAATGAAAGCCTCTTAATTGTGCTGTCAACCTTCCCCAGTGACAGGCCCCTCTTTAAGCGGCCAGAATGCAGCAGCTCCAACAGAAGCCCTTGTCTTTGGCTGTGGTTCAGCTTTGGAAGGAAGCGCTTTCCTATCCCAGGCCCCGTGCAGACCAGGCTGACACCGGCAGCGGCAGCGGATGCCCTGGGCCCTTTCCCACTCCACGCCCCTGCGGGGCATCCTCCGCACAGTCCGGTCTCTCCCCCGAGTCTACACCCCTGACTGCTCCCGCAGAGGGGCCGCTCCCCCACTCTGCTGGCGGCACCCCGAGAGCACAGCCCCGCCCGTGTTCAGAGGCCACGGCGCCGACCTTTCAGCAGGTGAAACCGTGAATCCCTTCCACTCCCGCTGCTTATTGCACACGCCTGTGTTCACTGGTGACGACATGTCCTCTCCCTCTGGAAAGCCCAAGCCCAGACACTATGCCTTCGACCTCGGGGCGTGATTCTGCTTCCTATGTTTCGTGTACCCCTTTGGGGGGAAACATACTGGCCAGCATATAACCCCAGTGTACACTGTGCGTGTGTGTGTGTGTAGGCGTGTGTTCGCACACATACATTTCACTGAAACAACCGCTCGCGAGCTATGAATCTCCAAGTTCTGGTCCTCCCCAGTCCCGCCTTCCTCCCCAAAGAACCAGGCCCCCATAAAACGTGTATAATTACTTCTTGCGCAGTCTCTTCGACGGTGGGCTCCGGGTCCGGGTGCAGGTCCTCCTCGGCGGTCTGACAACAAAGACACACGGAGCAGCGTTAGTGCGGCAACAGTCATGTAAAGACCAGCGTACAGGTAGTCAACACGGAGGACGAACAACCTAGTCCCTGTCACAGAACAGGGCGTCCGCGCCAAGACCCCCACCACCTGCGTCTACTTGAAACCGTGTGAAGCTTCGCGCAGGAAATGGGTCTTTCTGCAACAGGCGGGGAATGAAGCCCTGAGTGTTTGCCTCCACAGCTGGGAACTGCTCCATCAGCCGAGCGTGGATAACTCACGCCACCAGCGAAAGGAGAGGCCTACCCGCGAGGTGGGGGCTGTGCATTTGCATGGGGCTCAAAGACTGACAGACAGGTACGGAGAAGTGACAAAGGGAAGGTGTTTGTAACCATTCTTGTTTGAATGGAATAAAATCAGAGTCTCGGCTGACGCTCAAAGAATGACTTGACTCAGACTGAGTCAAGTTCCTGGCCCAAAAACACGTAAAGGAGAGGGTTTCCGGAGGACAAGGCTTCACCAGGAGGGTCTGGGTCTGAGTCTTGCTCACTGAATCGTGGCTCAAAACTGACTGTTTAACCCGGGCCTCAGAGTCCCTGTACGCGTCCGGACAGAACGGCATGGACCATCGATGGATGCAGAGCGTTCCTGGGAGGACAGCCGGCCGGGGGCAGCCGGGCACCAGGACAGCCGGCCGGGGGCAGCAGGGCACCAGGACAGCCGGCCGGGGGCAGCCGGGCACCAGGACAGCCGGCGGGGGGCAGCCGGGCACCAGGACAGCCGGCCGGGGGCAGCCGGGCACCAGGACAGCCGGCGGGGGGCAGCCGGGCACCAGGACAGCCGGCCGGGGGGCAGCCGGGCACCAGGACACCCCACGCCCCAGACCCCTTGCTTCCAGGCAGTCTGCTCATCTAGAGGCCGTAAGATAACCAGCAGCGGACAAGCCAGACCGTAGATGTCAGGGAGTCCTATCTGATCTGCAATATTGAAAAAAGGGGCTTTTCCCTTCTTTAATGCATGATGACATCCCAGAAAGGTCAGGCTTATTCTTTTAAAAGAACACAAAAAGGACATAAACAGGTCAGCTAGCTCCCGTGGGCAGGTTTCTGCTCTCACCTTACTCGTCCTGTCTTCCGTTTTCTCACCTCCCTGCCCACCCCCCACCCACGTGTGCCCTTGGCCGCAGTAAGTCTGCTGCAAGCAGTGACTGAGAGCCCCGCTAAAACACCATGAGTGGCTTCTTCTTTAGCCCAGATTCTTCAGGAATTTTATGGAGGGCCCGGTTTTTGATCAGCATACGTCTCCCTGTCAATACACCTCATTCACTGGTCAAATATACCAAAATACTTCAAAACAGTTCGTAAAACCGCAAATACTCTCCCTCAACAGTCAAATGAGTCTCCCCCATCTACGTGTGAATGCAAAGCTGGTTTGTGTAAAGAGAGCCACGTCTCCGGCCCACGCGCCTCCAACCCAACCCGGGCCGGTCTGAGAAAGCAAGGCAAGGGGAGAGCAGCCTGAGTTAGAACAAACGCGGAACCCCGGAGTGCTGGCCGCTAAGACAGTCATCGGTCCTGTTAAATTTGTGCAAATGCGAGTCACAGAACCCCCAGCCCGCAGCATCGCAGCTTCTATCGTAGGAAGGGCCTGCGAAGCTTCTCACGCAAGGGTTTATGCTATTTAACTCAGAGTTCAGGGGCCAAATGTCTTCCCTGTATTTTGCCCAAGGTCTGGATAGGAGAGACATTTTAGTATCATACAACCTAAAACATGCGCAAAACCCGAAAGCGAAATGAGCCTCGGAGTCATGAAGCAGACAGATCTCCCCTCTGTGTGGGTTCAGAGGCCCCCCCGGGACCCGGAGGACCTCAGGACCAACGCTTCACGTTTAATTGTTCCAGAAAAAGCTCTGGTTTTCCGGGTTCCAAAGCAATAGGACTGGGTGCTCTGTCTCCAGAAAGCATACTGCAGACGGCGTTACAGTGCTCAAATGTTCACCCAGGAACCCCAAGGATAATTTCTTTTGCTTCGAGACCATCTACTTTATCCAATTTTCATGATTTGTTGTGAGATACACATCAGCCTCAAAAACTTTAAAAATTTGCCCTCTAAACGGGGTGGCAAGGCAGTGCTGTCCATGACATGTTTTTTAAGTAACATGAATACATACGTTGTTGCTCCATTTTCAGCCCATCTCCGAAATACTCACGACACAAGCTGCTCCTTAGAGCTCTGGTCAGTGGCTGCGGAGTCGGAAGCCCTACGAGAGATTCTGCAAAGCCCCTTGGCTTCCTCACTGCTCTCCTCCTTTCCAGACCTGCAGCCAAATCCTTCCCCACCTTGTGGGGCCCAGATTTGCGGGGGGGGGTCATTGGCAGCTAGGTCCCCCCCCACAAACATAGTTCAGATTGCTAAGAGGGCTTCAGAAAGCTCCAGGAAGTAAGAAAAGAACTTCTGGCTAATCGTTATCAATTCAATTCATTCATTCAGTTTTTTAAAAAACTCAAATCTCTCAAAAAACAAAACAAAACAACAACAACAAAAAAGAAAACCCTGAACTAGCAACCCTTGTGAGAGGCTCTTTTGAAGGCTCGGTCTTGGACACCAGGAACGCCATCCTGGGCGAACAGCATAGTCGATGACAGTCAGGAGCCGAGGTGTCACCTCTCTAGGCTCGGGGCTTGTCACAGCAGCAAAGACAAGCTGTTCTGTCAAAAAACAGGCTGCGTATGAACATAAGTCACATCTATGTGAAGAACTGAATTTAGACAGGATGCTGGGATAGGAAATAAAACAAAAATTGAAGCTTGGATTTTGTCAACATTTAGCAAGTTATTGGAATGTGCCATGTGGGAAAGCAGTCCGAGTCGCTAGAGACACGTGAGACCTACGTCTAGTAATTCCGCAGGTAGTCTGATAACGGACGGGGGTGGTCTCAGACGCATAATTGCATAACGCGTAAGTTTGAGGAACTTCTTCATGGGAAAATGTATGTTGATTACCTATAATTCAAATTAAGCAAATCAAATCCCATGGATCAGGCTTCCAGAGAGTTCCAGGTCCCTGGAGAAGCACGGAGTGAAACAGTATCACAGGTGACTCCCACCAGCCCGCCCAGGGGAGGGGCCGCCTCAGCGACACCTTCATTCCATTATGTTTTCTCTTTCTTTGGAACAGCCCCTCTCCCCCGGAGCACACAGTGTTAAGCCTGCATCATCCTGGTGCCTCCTGTTTCTTAAGAGGTCGCCCGGGTTCGCCCTGCTTCGGTCCTCAGCTGGAGCCAGCCGAGTTCCTACCATGGACGGCCACTTGTTGAAGGAAGACCAAACAGACTCGGGTTAGCTGGCGCCCCGGGAGGACCCCCACATACACACAGAGCTCAGGAAGCCCGAAGTTTGGTTGAAGAGCAACAATTTCTTTCTTCCCAGTGTTGATTTTCATTCATTTAATTGACCCCACACACCGCTGTGTGCGCGCGCGGGCACCTACATGCCCCCGGCTCGTGTCCGCGCGCACGGGTGCACCCACGCGCACGCCGCGCCAGCTCTGCACACATGAATACTCAAGGGTCCGTCCCATGCAAGTCCCCGTCGGTAGGAGCCCCTTCTGCCGCCCACGCCGCGCCGCCGGGCTCCCGCAGACGGCGGTCTCCCCGGGCACTCACCTCTATGTCCATGGGCTCCACCTCGATCTTCTTCCATAGCTCCAGCAACTGGGCAATCGGCATTTTTTAAAACTTCGCTCTCCGTCTGCTCAAGTACTGCGGGCGAGAAGCAGCAGAGGCCGGGCAGTGCGGAGAGGCGGTCGGGTCCGCGCCCGGAGCGGGAGGGTCCCGGGGTGGGCGGGGGTCAGGGGGGTCTGCGGTGTGGCCGCGGGGCGAGCGGGCTGCGGCCCGGGGGCTGTGGCTGCGGCGCGCGAGCTGCTGCCCCCGCCGCTGCGCTGGGCCGAAGAGCGGGCGGAGACCGGGCGCGAACCTGCCCTCGCAGCCTCCCCGCGGCTTCCCCGCCCCGCCCCGCCCCCGCCACTGCCACGCCCTCCCTCCCTGCCCCCACTATTTTACCTTAATTGGCTCTAAACGATGGGTGCAAGTTGGGTCTGAGGATGCTGCTGCCATAGAAACCGCATAGCAACCAAGGGCCGGGGAGAGGGGAGGCGAGGAGGGGGCCTGCGGCAGACTCTGCCCTTCTCGCTCCCGGCGCGCGCGCCCACACACACGCACACACACACACGCACACACACACACGCACACACTCGCGCGCGCACACACACAAACACACACGCACGCACACACTCGCGCACACGCACACACTCGCGCGCGCACACACACAAACACACACGCACACACTCGCGCGCGCACACACACACGCACACGCACCCCTTCCTTCGCCAACCACTCCCCAAACCGCAGGAGACCCCCGTTCGCCCTACCGGAGGGGGAGGGGGTGAGGCAGGGAGTCAGGTGCCGCGGAGCTGCTTTCCCTGCTTGAAGATAAGAAAATCCTGGCGCGGGGACCTGCTGCTGACCCGCCCGCGGAAACGGGGCCTCCCGCCTGCGCAGCCGCCCACGCATCCAGGGCGCTGGGCCCCCGCCGGAGAGCAGAAGGGCCCGCAGGACCGTGGGGCCGGGGTGGGGGGCCAGCAGGGGATGCAGCCCCCCACCCTCACCCCGCCGGCTCCCCGCGCGCCGCGGTCGCGCTCCAGCCGCGCCTGGACGCAGGACCCCGCTGGCGCCCCTGGCCACATGGCCCCAGAGCCTTCCCTTGGGAACAAAAGCGAAGTGGGCTGTTTAAATGGGCAATGACACCTCGCGTCCAAGTCCCCCAAGTTTGGGGGAAAATATTAATTCAAACAATGTAGGGTCAGTCGTTGACCAAGTTCTAGGAAGAGTGTTGTGCTCATCTGCCCTTTTTCTCATTTAACTTCCATCTAACGCGGATTTAACAACCCATTTTCATAGATGAGAGAAGCCTGAGGCTCAGAGAAGGAACTTGGCCGAAGGCACCCACCCACAGGCAGGGCCAGAAGGAAGGACTGGTGCTCCCAGTCTCTCCAGAGGGACCTCGAGCTGTGCGTATCTCAAGGGACCTTGTCCATCCTTGGTTCCTTCTCTTTCTGTCTCCTTGTCTTGTGTTGACTCCATTTCTCTCTCAGAACAAACGACCCATCTCCCAGACCTCTAAGTGCTACTCTGATGCTTGGTGCCCTCTTTGGGAAACAGTGTTAAAATCAAATACCTCTATTCATTTCTATAGCAAATTCCTTTATCTCTGAGAAAAATATTTAAGAGAAGGGCTTCCTGCTTCCAAAAATTATCAATCCCTTTGTCTTCTTTTCCTCTTTATAAAACCGTGAAGAAACCCAGTTGATTACAAAGGGAAAAAAAAAAAAAAAAAAAAAAAAAAAACTAGCTCAAATCCCAGAGACTCCATATTCCAGAGCAGAGTTAATGGCAGAGGCTCCGTTCCACTCTCGGTATTGATTTAGGCAGCGCTCTGTCCACAAAGTCAGGCCAACAAGATCGTGAAGATTAATTCCATTCAATAAAAATAATAACAATGTTGTTTGTTTTCAAAGCCTTTGCTGATAGAGCAGAGTGAAGGGTTTCCACGTGTTCACTCTAATAGGGTGATTTGGGGCATAGCATAAGACGTCACAGATTAACAGCATAAAATGAAACGATGTTTATGTAATAAAGATAGGGAAACCATGGACAGAAAAAACAACGCTGGTGAGGTGCCAAGATCGTTTCACTTGAACGACCGAGAACATGGAGCCCCTACAGGCAGTGGGGAGGGAAGTGAAATTGAATGTCTTATTGGGCGTTTGTTAAACGTCCACTTTCTGGAATGTTCCACAAGCACTCAGAGGTAGGCAGACTGCAGGAAAACATCACCCTTTGGTTTGGAGAAGTAATCTGGAAAAGGACTTGGTTGGGACCTCCTGTGACCGGCCAAGGCCCCTGCTGCCCGCTGAGGAGGGCTGCCGCCCCCCCCCCCCCAGGAGCCGGGCCTCTGGCTGACGTGCTGGGACCCAACCAGAACCAGCCGTCATCAGACACAAAAGGGCTATTATTAAAGGCACATCTTTAGGAATTGCTGCAAATGTGGTTCATGATTCAGCATGATGTCCCTTCTCAGACTTCGCAGGTGTGACCTCACAAAGGCACTGAGAGTCATTTAGCCCGTTTAGCCCGTGCACAGGTGAGGCAGAGGAGCCGGGAGCGGGGAAGGAGCCGTGGAGAAGGGCCTGATGTGATCTGGGAGCTCTGGAAACACAATCCCGGGCTTAATCACTCTGCACTGTTGTCTCCTGAAGCAACCAAGATGATTACGTAAAAACACCCACCCCGGGGTATGACCTCTGCGCTCATTCTTAATCCTGTGGCACTTCCGTGAGGACAATCTACCCAGACGTGGCACCCGGTGTCCCGGACGACAGAAGACCACGCACATGGACCACAGGCAAGACCAAAAAATAAATTAAAATTAAAAAGACAACTTTCAAAAACACATCATCGCCCCAGGGGAGTATTAGCCACGTGGAACGCTCACAGGGCATTAAGAGGCATGAACAGTTAGAGGACAGGAAGACAGTTTTTTCAGAAAGGAGACGACGGCTCTACTGAGTACCTGAAAGGATAAACCTTCAAATAAAGGACTCAAGAAATCACGTGCGGTGGGTCAGAGTGTTCAATCAAATGCCAAGAAAAGTCCTCGAATAACGTTTTCTTTTTTTTAATTAATTAATTTATTTATTTTAATAAACATACAATTTTTTTATCCCCAGGGGTACAGGTCTGGGAACCGCCAGGTTTACACACTTCACAGCACTCATCTAGCACACACCCTCCCCACTGTCCATATCCCCGCCCCCCTCTCCCGTCCCTGTCCCCACCCCCCCTCGAATAACGTTTTCAAGAGGAGCAGCACTTCCAACCGCTGATTTCCAGGAACCCCACCCACAGGCGTCAACTTCCGAGAAGAAACGGCCGCGGGGGGCGACTCGCTGAAATGTGTCTTGGGTGAAGCACGCCCGGCAGAGGACAGGGAGTGCGGGGGACTTCGAGAGTCCCTGGCCGCGGGATCACCGCGAAATTGTAGTGGGGAGGGGCGCGGGGGTGCCCGAGCTCCGGGACGGAGGGTCCCGTGCAGACCCGCTCTGGCCACTCCCCACTGACAAAACCCAAAGGCCGAGGGGCCAGTGGTGGTGAAAGACGGAAGGATTTTTTCCGTGAGGCCAGCGCCGGGAGGACAGTGAACGAGGGTCCAAGGCGATACCCAAAAGGTGGAAAACATTTCTGGGTTTATATAAGGAAAATGCAGGGTGATAGCGGCCGGGTGCGCGCCGGAGGGCAGAGCCGGTCGGTGACCGCTGCCGCGGAGTCCGTCGCGGGCAGGTCTTGCTGGCCTGGGGCCACCCTTACGCTGCAGGGGTCGGTTCAGTTCCCATCTTGGAAGCTGCTTGGCCCACAGGGTCTTCCCGTGAGCCAAGAGACCAGCTGGAAAGAAGAACCCAACTGGAAAGTTCTGGGTCAAAACAGAGGCAGCTCAAGTTTTCTTTCAAAATGAGATGCGAACAGGGGCCGTGCTCCCTGAAACCTGGCCTCCAGGAGAAATGACTCTCTCGAGGACATGAAAACAGAACTTGGTGTGTCCCCTGCCCTTCAAGGAAGGAGAGGAGAGCGGGACGGAGCCCCTCCAGCCTCTGGGTCTCCGTAACCGAAGGAGGCTAAAACCTCCGGGGCGCGGAAGTGAGATCCGGAGCCCGACTCTCCTGCTTGTGCCGCGAAGACCCAACTGGTCTGAAGCTCCTGCCGTCCACAATAGTGCGGAGAAGCGTGTGTCGGGATCTCAGCCAGCGACCCCCGCTAACGTGAGGGCTCTGGTGCTCGAGATGCTGAGTCTTCTGCGTTGTGATGGACATGTTTGACTGACCCCCGTGGTTTAGCTCAGGCTGGTGCATTTTGCAAGTTGATGTGTTCAAAGGATTTGGTAAAATGAAGAGAATGATTCATTTCTAGGGGCGTGATCACCGGCCCTGGTATTTCCAGGGTGTCACGAAATCCTCCCAAATCCTCAAAACCAACTCAATTTTAACAAAAGGCATGTTAGCCATCATTATCGGTTGAACTGTGATGTCCCTGCCCCCATCCCCAAATTCACACGTTGAAGTCCTAGTCCCTTGCACCGAAGAGTGTGACATTATTTGGAAATAGGGTCTTTCTAGGGTTAACCTTAGAAATAAATCTACCAGTTATTTCACCAGCCAAAGACGGATTTATTGGGGAATAAGAGAGGAATTGCCATCGGGGGCAGACAAGCTGTGGCCGGACCTTAGGGGAGTCTGGAGGACAAAGGAGAGGCAGGAGGCTCTGTCAAGAGCGAAGGAGTGAGGGGGAGGCGGTTGTAGCCGGAAAGTCCGCGGGGGTTGGAAGTCTGGCGGCGTCTTCTTGGCTGAGCTGATGCAGGTTGAGGAACGTGTCTCTTCCCCCAGTCGGGAGGGTCGTGTCCACGTGCAAGGTCGAGTCCACGTGCAAGGTCGAGTCCACGTACCGTCTAGTTGATCTCTTCCTGTGGGGTCTGCAACGACTCCCCGTGTGCCTCACAGGTGGAGGGAGCGCCCCCACCCAAGCTCCCCACTCCGCTGTAGTGGGGTTTTCTGTTCCCGATGTTCACGGTGTTGTAATTCGTTGAGATCATACCAGAGCAGTGAGCCCTCATCCACGGCAGCTGGCGTCCCTGGAGAAGGGAACCGTGGACACAGGGAGAACCCCGTGGGAGACGTGAGTTCTGCCGCTGCAAGCCAGGGAGCCGCTGGGAGCCAGGAGGGAGGCTGGGGCCTTCCCAGCTCCCTCAGAGGGAGCGTGGCCCTGGGATGCCCGATCCCAGACCTGCGGCCTCCAGGTCCACGAGGCGGGGCATTTCTGTTGTGTAAGCCAGTTCGTGGTACCTTGTTACAGCGGCCCAGGCAAACGTACCCTGGGCGATGAGGACAGACTATAACCGTGAGCCAGAAAGCGCTAGAATGTTACAGTTCCACAATGATCAGGACCCAGAGACCTGAATAAAACTGGGGAGCAACCACCCTTGTATGCATCTTCCTTCATGGGGACCAGCCAGGGCACGGGGGACATCATTTCAGTTGGCAACTCACAGGCTTCCAGAAACCACTTTACATACTAACGTTCTGCAGTCTGCCCAGAAAGACCCCAAATGTAACTGGAATCCGAGTCAGCCCCTTTTATGGGAAATACCCAAAGCCCCATTTCCAACAAAACAGTCGTGACATTCGGAAATGGAACAGCAGCTTTTTTCCAAAAAATTATTCACAAGGAAGAAAAAAAAAAGGCTAAAATACCAAGGAAACAGCATCTCTTCATTATGAAAAGTAAATTATGAGCTAGGAGTTTTTATCTAAAATTCTCCCAACAGACTTTTTTATCTCACTGGTGAGGAAGGTCGACATGACCCGGCTCCGTGATTTCTGGGCCATCGGCAGCGGGGGGGCCCCGGGTCTCCGAGCGAGCGCGGACAGAGTCTCACTCAGGGATGCACACGGCTCCGGCGAAGACTTTCTCGTTCGGTCACAGGAATCTCACACCGGAGGTAAGAGAGAACACGCGTGCGCGCACACACACACACACACTCTCTATAATGGGAGGAAGTAAAAATGAGAAAATATCTACGTAAATCTATTCAGCTCACTCCTCCGTTGTGCCCACGAATAATACTTCCCAGAAGTTAGCACAGTCCTGTGGAAAAGTAGAGAAGTGAATAAAAAGCCTGCGTGGCGTTCCGCAGCCTTCCCGGTGGGTCGGCAGAGATGCTGGGGCAGAAGCGTCACTCTCCTAACCCCGCGTCCTCTGTGGTCATCGCCAGTTAAGCGATTCCCAGGGATTTATTTCAATTAAATGAACGTGGCCTCAAGCCAAGCATACTTGTTCCAAAATCTATTCCAGCTCTCATAAAGCTAACCCTACAGCCCTTCACGAACGGACGCGAACACACCATCGTCCACAAGATGCGGCGTTGGCCGTGGGAATTCGGGAGAGTAACCACGCCCTCCAGAAAGTTTTAAAGGAAAATAAATGTATTCCTCGTTCTTTTTCTAAAGCGCTCCCCATTGGACAGACTCGAGTTTCTTTTAGAAACACAGACAGGAAGGTTCGTATCCGTAAGGCGAACACACACAGTTTCTTTTAAAGGAAGCGGCGTGAGCGCAGTGGGAAAGTGGACGCAGAATCGGGGTTTGAGGGCCGGGGAGGGTGTGGGGAACGCAGCGCGCTCAGTGACTCGGGAACGTTCCCAGAAATGTTCTCTCATGTCCCTTTCTTCCAGTGGCCGACGGCATGCAGATTTACTACTACCACCGTCATTTACTGAAGTTTTAATGATGACTGGTCTCTGTCCTAAGAGAGAAATGACCGTCGCTTATCAGGGTAAGAACAGAAACTGGCAACAAACATCCATAAAGACCCCGAAAGACTATCAACAGTGAAACTTGGAAGACTGCCCTGTGCTCGCCTACGTTCTAGGCTTCGGGAAGAACTGGAACCAGTCACCGTTTCCACGGACCTCACAAAACTATGCATGCATTTGAATAGCACTCGATGAATTCTTAAAACCATGCTAGTTACTTTCTTAGAACATGAACCATCACTAAAAACATGGCATTTATAGGAATATAAATTTCTATAAATTTCCTACTCCTGGTGAAATCGTTCGAAGTACAGCATGACAGAGACCGTCACAGGACGGTAGCGACAGTGGCGCGGAATTCTCCATCAGGAAAGGGCCGTTGCCGCCGCGCCACGTGCGCAGTCAAAGGGTGTTTGCGAGCAGCCAGCAAGGTGCTGAGGATCCCAGGACACAAGTTCCCCCCACCCTCCCACCCCTACCCCCCGGCCGGAGCGCCCAGTGCTCCCTGCACGAGCTCCGCGCTGGAAACCTCAACCGATGAGTGGCTGAGGGCCAGTTACCAGCCCCGCGAGTGTGCACATGCACACGCGTGACACGGCGCCTCCCTGGGGAGACTGGAGGTTACGAGAGCGTCCTGCGCTCTGCCTCCTTTGGCTCCGTTTGTGGACCATCCCCCGCAGAAGAGCTTGCGGGCAGGAGACGCCTCCGTCCTGCGCTCCGCAAGGGCAGGACACCTTGTCCCGGCTGAGCAAAGCGCCTGGTGCACGCGGGGTCTGTGCTCGTCTCTGCTCAACAGAGGGACAGCGGAGGCTGCGGAGGGTCAGGCACGGCACGGGGAGACACTTGCCATGTGCAGGACCGACAGGATCTGTGCTTTGATCGAGCGCTTTGATTACTGATTTTGCCAGCATGATGTGAAGAAGGATGATTTTTTTTACCCTAGTTTTTTTTTTTTTTTAATTAACATATAATGTATTATTTGTGTCGGGGGTACAGGTCTGCGAGTCATCAGTCTTACACAGTTCACAGCGCCCACTGTAGCACACACCCTCCCGTGTCCAGCCCCAGCCCCCCAGCCCCCCAGCCCCCCCGCCCCCCGTCCCTCAAACATCCCACCAACCCCCAGCAGCCCTCGGTTTGTTTCCCGAGATGAAGAGTCTCTTATGGTTTGTCTCCCTGTCTGGTTGCGTCTTGTTTCATTTCTTCCTCTCTTCCCTCTGACCCTCTGTCTTGTTTCTCAAACGCCTCATGTCCGGGAGATCATACGATAACTGTCTTCTCGGACTTATTTCGCGCATCATAGCCTCTCGATCCCTGCACGATGCTGTGAATGGCAACGTTTCATTTGTTTTGATGTTTTTTGCCCTAGTTTTAACCGTAAAATCTGTAAGTCAATATTGACTATATTCATGAGAATACGGTAAAGGAATCATCATAGC
Source organism: Mustela nivalis (assembly GCF_964662115.1). Lineage (NCBI taxonomy): Eukaryota > Metazoa > Chordata > Mammalia > Carnivora > Mustelidae > Mustela > Mustela nivalis. Next base: position 2,377,208 of record NC_139024.1, on the reverse strand, counting down.
AAGGCAATTTTTTTTTTTTTAAAGCAAATGCTTCTTTTGTCCTACTGGCTATTTTTAAAGAATAATTTAACTAAGTCAGTTAAGCATCCAGCTCTTGGTTTCAGCTGGGTCACGAGCTCTGGGGTATGACATGGAGCCCCGCATCGGTCCCCAGGCCGAGTGGAGAACCTCCCTGAGAGTCTCGCTCCCTCTCCCGCCCCCCCCCCGCCCTCCCTGTGCTCATGCACACGCATGCTGAATATATATATATATATATATATATATATATATATTTTAAAGAATCATTTAACCTAAGCTTGAATTGTCAGACTAATTTGGGAATGAAGAGGTGTGCATCTCCTGTAAGGATAAGCAGTCTTGGGAAAAGTCCATTCCGTTCTTCCCAAGTCCCCCAGGGACCCCTCCTCTTTGAGTTCCTGGACCCAATTCCTACAGCACCACCACCCCCCACGACAGGCACACCCCGAAGGCACTCTCAGAGGGCAGGGAGGTGTCTGAGAACCAAGCCAGTTCTGCTGCTCTCTACCCAGATCCCACAGGCCAGGGTTCAGGCCTCCCAGACGGTCTCACCCCCGCTGCAGACTGGGGTCTCCCCCGTGAGGCCCAGGCTGTTACCTGTGCTTCTGACCCACAGGATTCAGACTGGGGGCTTTCAGGACCTCTTCGGAGGTTCTAGGGACGCGCTAGAGCGGCTGGCAGAACTCAGGACACTCCGGTGTGCCAGTTTATAAAGGATGTGACAAAGGGCGCAGATCAGCAGCCCTCGGGACGGTGTGGCCCTCGGGACGGTGCGGGCCTCGGGACGCTGCGGGCCTCGGGACGGTGCGGCGCTTGGGACGGTGCAGCTCTCGGGACGGTGCAGCTCTCGGGAGGGTGCGCAGGGCGGGGGCCTGCGCGGAGGAGCCCGGGTCCTCCGGGGCCTGAGGCCCGGCTCCGCGGCCTGCGGAGATGTTCTGGCTCCCGGCACGAAGCGGTCCAGGAACAAAGGGCCGAAAAAGCTGTGGTCCTGAGTTTCTAGGGAGGATCCACTACGCAGGGGACGGGCCCTCCCAGCGGTCAGGCCGCGCAGACCGGCTGAGTAAGAACGTTAGGTGTGCGGCTGCCGCAGCCCCAAGGCCCTCGAGAATGAAGGACCGTCGCGTCGTGCGGTTCTTCCCCGCGCCTCTCCCGTCCCCCCCCGCGGGGCTGCCGCAGCCCATGCCGAGCCCCGTCTTTGCAGGCCGGGGCCGACCCACGGGGCCCGGACGGGGGCCTGGGAACGAGCCCTCCCTGCGCAGGGGTGTCCCCTCGTGGCGTGTTTCACAGGCCCGGGTCCCTCGGACGCAGACACCGAGGTCTCAGCCCTGTGGAGCCGGCGGAAGAGCCTCCCCGGCGCCTGCTTCCCGCCGCGGTTGTTAGCGGCTCGATTCTCTATAAAAACAGTCTTTCGTCCCGTGTTTGCAAAGCCCCCCGCCCCGCCCCGGCTGATGCCCGCAGCTTCGAGGTGGCGCTTCGGTCCGCGGAGAGACTGGGCCAGACTTTTTCTTCTCCAGGAAAACAGACGTTTCGGAGCGGAGCTCGGGCGGCCCCGCGCTGCTGCGCGCCGGCCCCTGTGCCCGGACACCCGAGTTCGCGCTTCCTCGTTGGTCCTACGCGGCCTGCACCGGCCCGAAGGGAGGGAAGACCCTTCCTCCAACTCTGAGCCGCGGTCGGGAGCAGCCCGCAGACCCTCGGGGGGACACGCAAGCCGGGACGGCGAGTCGGCTGGGGTCTGGCCGGAACGTTTCCCCGGAGGCCGGGGGACCCCTGTGACCCCCAGTTCTCCCTCCCCGACCGCCGCAAGGTCCGCGGGCCCCTGGGTCCGGACCGCAGGGACCCCTCTCGCCGTGGACTCCCACCCCGGGCAGGGGCGCTCGCCGCCGCGGAGCCGCCGGAGCCTGGGGTCCCCGCGCGGAGGGAGGCCACGGCGCGCGGTGGGGCCGGGGCTCCCCGGGACGCCCGCCAGAGGCCCAGGCGCTCCGGAACCGCGGCGGAGCTGCAGCCGCCCTCCCTCTGCCCCGGCCCTGCACCCGGTGTTTGTCCTTACCCGTCAGAGTCCCTCCGTCGTGAATAAAGGCCGTGCTCGGCTGGCAGAGCGCGAATCCGTAAGAGGCCTCGAGGCCCTCGATTGCTTTAAAACATGCGGACGAGGCTTGTCTCTGTGCCCACGTGCCTTTCCATACGGCTGGGGTAGCAAAACCCGGACCAAGAAGACGGAAGTCCCTGCCCGGGTCACACTGGTTGGAGGAGACCAACAAGAAACAAAGATCAGTCCCAAGGAGGCTGTCCCGGAGATCCGCAGGGAGGACCGGGGTGCCAGGCGGGGCGCGCAGTTCGCAGAGCAGCCCGAGGTCTGCACAGCGAGGAACGTCCTGCAAACACACGGAGGCGGTGACAGAGCCGGTCACTGCCGCGGGGCCGCCTGGGGAAGCAAGCCAGGTCCACAGCAGGTGCCAAGGCCTGAGGGTGTGCGGGGCGTGTCCTGGGGTGTACTGGTGTGTACTGGGCATGTACTGGGGTTGTATTGGGGTTGTACTGGGGTTGTACTGGGGGTGAACTTATACTGGGAGTGTAACTGGGCTTGTAGTGGGATGTACTGTGTGCATACTGCGGGTGTACTAGGCATGCACTGGGTGCGCACTTGTGTACATACTTAAGGAGCGTCTGGGTGGCTCAGTGGGTTAAGCCTCTGCCTTCTGCTCAGATCATGATCTCAGGGTCCTGGGATCGAGCCCCATGTGGGCTTCTAGAGCCTGCTTAGCCCTCAGCCACTCCCCCTGCCCGTGCTTTCTCTCTTTCTCTCAAATAAACTAATAAAATCTTGAAAGAAAGGAAGAAAGAAAGAAAGAAAAACGAGCTGAAAACTAACAGAGGAGAGAACAGAAAGAGGAACAGGAGACGATGCGGTATCTCAGCTGGAACTTACACTTGAAAGTCACGTTGATGAGAGCAGAGCGGCGGTGACACAGAAATCTGTGCATAAATCAGTGGGAGAGAGTCCCACGGAGCAGCTGCAGAAAATGCACACGGACGTACAACAGTCGGAAAAGGCTGCACAGCGGTTACGAGAGATAGGGAGCTAATGACTGCTGTGGGGAAAGTGGCCCTTTGTGGGGGAAAACAGCTTAAAGTCTCACTTCCCCAATACACAAAGCTACTTAGGGATAATTAAAATCTTCACAGTAAAAAATGAAGTCGTAACAACAGCAACAAAATATAGCTGAACATTTATCTGTCTTGGTTGGGGAATAACCTTTTAAGCATAAAAAACGGAATAAATCACACACAAAAAACCAGATTTGTCTACATGAAATTTAAAGACTGTTCTTAATATCCTGAGGGGCCAGTAAAGGTTTGCAACAATCGCTTTCACATAACTAGTGTTATTACAAGGTTTGAAATACAGAGACAAAGCCAAAACTTAATTAACATGAGCATAATTAGAAACCTTCCCTTTCCTTTCTTGCTTAAAAACAAAAACTTCTGCCTTTTTGCCCAGCTTGGGGGAGGAAGGCTTTCAGGCACGACATCGAAGCATCATGTATATATTTTCATTATGTGTCTGCAACACTTTTGATGTTTTCTACTACATTTTAATGAGCCATCTGTCCAAAAATTATTTTCAAAAATCGAGAAGTTAGTAACTGGGTGAATGACGGGCTTGTTTATGCTCATGTTCTTGGTGGTGACTTAACGGTCACTACCTGAGCTGAGTGTTCCAAGAAACGAGGAGCAGTTGTCGAGGTGGAGAAGGAGCCCAGACAGGCAGCGCAAGGTACAGGGGTCCTAACTTCCACAGCGCTCTTTGAGGGCACAGAAATGCACATTCCTGTGTAGCCCTGAGGAAAATGTTTAAGTGGATTAAAAATAAAACTGAACAAAACACAAAAGCTAGATGCATTGGGGGCAGTCAGGGGAAGGGCTGGGTGGTGCGAGATACTCACAAAATACAGAATCAGGAAGATTTCCCCCCAAAAGCTGTGATCAGCGTTTGAGCAGGTGACTCCCCAGGTGGTACGTGGCCTCGGTGTGAATAAAAAGGAGTTAAGTTGACTTATGGAAAGAACACGGGTGTGGGGTAGAAAGACCACAGCGTCCAAGCCCAAGACCCAAAGTCCACACCCCAGCTCCCTGATTTAATTGTGCGGTGGCTTGAGTTGATGGCCTCCCTTCTCTGAGCTCTGGTTTCCACCCAGAAATAAGAGTTCGGGTCTTGTAATCAATAGCACCGACAACCACGTGCGTCCGGAGGCCACAGGCCCCCTGTGGTGTCGGAGCCTCCGGGCCCCTGGACAGGCGGAAGGAGCACATCCCACTTGTGCTACAAGCAGCCCAAACCCCAGACGGTGTGAACCCAAAACCCGGGAAGGAACTGCGGCCACACTGAGGAGCCAAAAGTCCCCAAAAGCCGGTCCATGGGTCAGAAAGTGAGGGAGCTAAGTGCAGGGAACATCAGGAGTAGGAACCAGGCTTCCTGGGCTAAGGGAGCAGGGTCCTCGGCCGTGACCTTCACACGCTGGGAGCCACCTCGTGAATGGGCGTGTTGGCTGGGTATGGAGGGACAAGGTTCTGGACATCACAATCAGCCGTCCGAATGCTAACTGAATCCCTCATTGTTGGCAGATGAGTATTCATACTTCAAGCCTTTCTTCAAAACTACCTCCTGAGGCTTTTCTGCATTCTTCCAAGGCTCTGTGGTGGTCTTTTGTGCAGGTACTATTATACTGGGGGGGGGGGGCTGTAATATATCAGGGGTGCTGCTGGCACCCTCCCGTGGTCCCACACCAACACAGCCTTATACAGCACCCCTGCTCCCCTAGGTCGATTTGTATAACGCCTCCCTTAAATCCACACTGGGCGTCCTTAGGAGTCTTATAACAATTACCTAAGTGTGTTACACTTTCTTTCACACGTATTCCCTGATGCTTTATGCCACCTGCTCTTGCTTCTGACCTAGAATCAAATGATCTGAGAACAGAAACCTTGATTTTCAACTTTATCTCTAACACCTCCAGAAGACGTGGGAACTTACTTAATGAATTAATAATATGAATTATTGCTGTATTATATCTTAAAGCTGCTTCCATCACAGAATGGTCAAAGCTCCTTCCAGGTGGGATTCTGGGCCTAAGGGCTAGCAAAGGTCAGGAAACAGATATGCAACTGATGGGCTGGTGGGGAAGAAGGTGTCGTGACTAACCTACTGAGAATGTTCACAGTTTAGACATAGACTGGGTCCAGCCTAGGAAGAACCAGACGGTGAACCAGAGGATTAGAGGCTGTTTTCAGATTGGCTGGCAGTATTGATGGGGATGTATTAAGGATTAAGTAAACTGCATTTTTTTTTTAAGAAAAGATAAAGTTTGGTTTCACCCTTCAACAGACAAATCTCTGGAATATAGTAATCATTGACTACATACCGAATACAAAAACAACTACCCAGAGTCTCTGATAGTAAACGAAAACAAGCAGATTTTAGAAGAGAGACACAATTTGGGAGAAAGAAATGCCACATGGTGAGTTTCTTGTTTTATGACTTTTAGCCGCAGTAACAGTATGGTATGGCTGAAAACTGTGATCAAAACCCACAGAGACTTCTGTTCACCAGGATGGAGTAACAGAGGCTGGGTTTACCCTCCTATCTAAAAACAAAAAGATACATAAATGTATTTTTCAAAATATGTGGAACAATGACTATGAGTCACATTTTCTTGTTTCTTCGCACGGCTGCCAATCCTGATTAGATGCTGGACATTGTCAGTCTCAGCTCAGGACAAAAAGCCCATCAACCCTTTATTTGAGAGAAGGGAATCAGATAAGCTGAGCCCTAAGACTTCCCCCCATTATTGCCTAGAGAGAGTCTGAAGGTGACAGGGCAGGAAGCAGTGTCCAAACAGAGCTTAGTGGTCCCCCTGAATCGAGGAGACAGAATTTGGGATTTGGGAAGAATTTAGGATTTGGGAAGATTTGAATTTCTGGTTTTAAAGCCAATGCAGATGGACGTCCAGAAATATGAAGAGAAACACCTTTGAAAATGTGGCCAATACTTATCTGTTCATGTACATGGGGAGTGTATCAGAGGACAGGAAAAGAACCATTGTAAAGGAACAGGCAGCACAATGCATGGAGCTCACCTGGGGCTGAGAACGGGTCATGCTGTCCCCAGCCTGAGGAGAAAGACATCCTACTACACGGACATCAGTACAGCCCTCCAAAGGGTACGGCCCTGTTAAGAAGAATAAATCATCCCTACACTAAAGGCTCTCCTGAGCCCATGTCATAGGGTTTTAAAGCAAGCTTTGAAGAGATTAGACTAATTACAAGTAACTAAACTGCATCCCCAAACAACACTCAACAATACCGAAATAACAAAATTCAGCACCCAACAATGTTAAATTTAAAATGTCCAACATCCCATCAAAAATCTTTAGTCATGAAAAGAAACAATACAAACAAAACAATAACAACAGAAACAGACTCATAAAGAGAGAAAACTCATAAATACAGAGAATTCACTGGGGAAGAAGATGGGGGGGGATGGGCAAAATATGTGAAAGGGATAAAGAGGCGCAAACTTCCAGTTACACAATGAGTAAGTTATAGGAATGGAAACTGCACCACAGAGAATATAGTCCATAAAATTATAAAACCATACGCTGACAGATGGTAACTGTTACTGTGGTGAGCGTTTCATGACATACAGAATTGTTAAATCACTACGTTGTCCACCTGAAACTAATATAATACTATATGCCAATTACACTTCAATTAAAAAATGTTTGAATTTAAAAAACAGGAGAATATGGCCCCTAATCAATAGAAAAACCATCAAAGAAACAGACTCAGAAATGGCAGAGATGAGGGCTGCCTAGGTGACCCAACTGGCTGAGCATCCCACTCTCGATACCGGCTCAGGTCATGATCTCAGGGTCGTTGGATCGAGTCCTGTGTCGGGCTCCCTACTGGGTATGGAGCCTGCTTAAGACTGTCTCTCTCCCTCTGCCCCTCTCTGCCATGTTCCTCTCTAAATAATAATAATAATGATGATGATGATGATGATGATGACAGATGATAGAAATAACAGGAAAAGATATTAAAACTGTAATAGGAGAAAGTAGAAGAAAGCATGAATGAAATGAGAAGAAATACCAAAGTTAAGAGAAAAAAGATATAATCATACTTCAGTAGATGAAAAACTACAAAACTTTCAAAGTTGGCACAGGTAACAGAAAATCTAAATAATCCCATGTCTATTGAAGTCATTGAATTAATATCAAAAAGACTTTTGATGTTTGGCCCAGATGGTTTTACTGTTGAAATCAAATATTGTAGAAAAAAAGTAGTATAAATACCACCTAAATTCTTCCAGAAAACAAAGGAAACGGGTGCCTGGGTAGCGAAAATGCTTGGGCATCTGCCTTGGCGGCTTGGGTCATGATCTCCAGGTGCTGGGATCAAGCTTGGGCTCCCAGCTCAGCGGGGAGTCTGGTTTCCCACTCCCTCTGCCTCTCCCCCTGCTCGTGCCCTCTCTGTCTCTGTCTCTCTCTCTGTAATGAATAAATAAAATCTTAAAAACAAAAAGAAAACAAAACAAAAGAGACATAAACACTCCAATTATGTCATGAGTCCAATCTAACATTAATACCGAAACCTAACAAAAACAAAAAATAGGAAAGTACGAATCGGTAACCCTCATAAACACACATGCTCTTAACAAAATACTAGCAAATATAAATTAAACATGTATGAAAAGAAGAATATATACCTGAGTCCGGTTTATTGAAGAAATTCAAGATCGGTTTAAACTTGGTCAAAATCAACCACCCTGTTAGTAAACAAAAAGTTAAAAAAAAAACAACGGTAATTTCTAAGTTAATAGACAAAAAAGAAGAAAACCCACATGATTGTTTTAATAGGTTCTGAAGAAGCATTTGACAAAGTTCAATATCCGTTTGTGATTAAAGGAAAAAAAAAACAACCCCTCAGGAATGGATGAAGCATCAGCAAATGTCCTCCTTAATGATAAATTATTAAATACTTTCTCCTTAGGAGCAAAACACAAGACAAGGATACCTCATCTCATCATTTTTATTCAACACTGTCCTGGTGATTCTACGAAGTGCAATGGCCAAGATGATGAAACGGAAGGCATAACTGTATAAAAGAAGAAAAAAATTGTTTCTATTTGCAATGACATAACTGCATATAGAGAAAATCCTAAAGAATCTACGTGATAACTCTAACTAATAAATGAATTTAAAATAGTGTTAGATTATCACATTAATAAGCAAAATTTATATTTGTAGCAAATAATTGGAAATTAAATTTAAAACATGTGCACTTATAATACCATCAAAAACAAAATATTTAAGAACAAGTTTAGTAAAAGATATATAAGACTCTATACTAAAAACTATAAAACACTGTAATGGAAAATTAAACAAAACTTAAGTAAATAGAGAGATACATCATCCTCACTGATTGGAAGCCTTAGTATTATTAAGATGTCATTTCTTCTCAAATTGATCTATGTATTTAGCTCAGCAACTCAGTCACAGTCAAAACCTTAGCAGATTTTGTAGAACAAAAATTGGAAACTAGGTTTTAAAATTCATATAGAAATTCGAAGGTCCAGGAGCACCTGGGTGGCTCAGTGGGTTAAGCCTCTGCCTTCGGCTCAGGTCATGATCTCAGGGTCCTGGGATCGAGCCCCGCATCGGGCTCTCTGCTCGGCAGGGAACCTGCTTCCGCCTCTCTCTCGGCCTGCCTCTCTGCCTACTTGTGATCTCTGTCTGTCAAATAAATAAATAAAATCTTAAAAAAAATGAAATTCAAAGGTCCTAGAATATCCAAAGAAATCCCTTAAGAGAAAAATCAAGTAGGAAAACTTAAACTTCCTGATTTAAGATTTGCCATAAAGCTCCAGTAATCAAGGCAGTATAATACGGGCAAAAGGACCAACGAATGGACGGAACAGAATGGAGACCCCAGTAACAGACCTTTATTGATGCAGTCTCCCAATTTTCAACAAAAATGCCAAAGCGCTCCCCAGAGGAAGAGACAATCCCTTCAACAAATGGTGTTGGAATAACTGGATCTCCTTTCTGTAGGAAAAGGACACTTGACTCTGTCATGTATAAAAAGTGATTTGCAATAGATCCCATTTAAGACCATAAAACTTTTAGAAGAAAATGTAAGAAAAAAGTCTTTGTGACTTAAGAGTAGACAGATGTTTCTTAAATAAGTCACAGAAGGCAATAACCGTAGAAGAAAAAAATTAGGTTATATTCAAAAGATTTGAAGGGCCCCTTCATAAAATAAGATACCGGAACAGCTAATAAGCACAAGAAAAGTGCTAACATCATGAGTCATCGGGGAAGGGCAGAGTGAAACCGCATGAGACACCACCTCCAACTTACCGGAATTCCTACAATTAAAAGATCAATACCGCCACGTGTCCGCAGGCAGGCAGAGGAACCCGAACTCCTGCACGTTGCTGTTGGGAGGATAAATGACATCACCACTTTGGGGAAAAGCTCTGCCGTTTCTTTAAAAAATGAAAGACACACTCTTTCTCTGATGCAGCGTCCCAATCCTACGTCCTGACTCAAGAAATGACCGCTGTCTCATCCCAAGCCTTGAACGACACTGTCAAAACGGCCCAGATGGGGAGAGTCCAGCGGCCCGCCGAGGGCGCGGATCAACGCAGCTGCCCACTCTCCGACCAACATGAGCAGCACGATGCGTCTCGGGACCGCGCTGAGGACAGGGCAGACAGGACAGCGCTCCCCGAAGGGTTTGCAGGAACCGGAACCCTGACTCCGCTGGCTTACGTGGTGAGGAGGCATCCGGGGTGCTCATGGGCTCACCGTGAAGAGGGAAGTCTTCCTGAATCACCGGGTGGGCCACTGACGTCCCTGCCCTTCAAAGCGGAGGCGGGAAGAAAAGAAGTCACCGTGGAGCGCGGTGAGGCCAGAGAGGCCGCAGCTGGTTTGGAGATGGAGGACAAAGGTGTAGACCGAATCCGCCTTCCGTGATGTTTCATTTCGTCTTTGGTCCCTGAAATAGCTTCAGAACAATAAAGGTGAAAGGTGTGTCCCTGGTTCACGACCAGCTCGGAGCATATGTAACAAGGTGACTGCCTTGGGAAGCCCCCCAGTGACCTACGGGTGGGGCTGGTCACCAGGGGAACCCACGGTGGCATTAGAGAGCGGGAACCCTCAGCCCCAGCTTGGGGTGGGGGAGAGGCTGGAGGCTGACTTCGTCTCCAGGGGCCAGTGATTTAATGGATCAAACCTGTGTCTCGAAGCCTCCGTAAGAACGGAACAGGTCGCGTTAGCGAACAAGCGCACACCCGTGTGTGGGGACGGTGGTGGACCCCGCACTCCACGGGGTCAGAAGTTCCTGCGCTTGGAAGATGAAGTTGCATTGTTTAAGCTGCTAAATTTGTGATCATCTCTTCCGGCAGCCGCAGAAATCCAATGCGGCTCAGGGGGAGAATCCCGACGTGAAAGGGCAAAGGCTGTTGGGCTCCAGGGTTGGGAAGTTGTAGAACAGGCCCGTCTCGAGGGTGACGGGAAAAGTCAGCACCGTCGTGGGGGCGGGGAGTAACCTGGGCAGGCTGGGGACCTCCGGGTGGGTGGTCTGTTCTCCACAGATAAGGTCAGGGTCACCAAAGTGTGTGCGTGGTCAAAGCCCAGTTAACGGACACTTCGGTCTGCATTTCCTTGAATGCAGGGAAGACGCAAAGTGAGCACCTGTGAACACCTGTGCTTCCGCTGGCGATGCACGCGGTGAAGCATTTGTGGGGGACTAGAGAGGTGCCGGCAGCCGCCTCTGAAGTGGGTCAGAGCAGGATGGCTCCGCGGAGGGACAGAGGGACGGGTGCGTGGACAGACGACAGAATGCACATCGGAAAATGCTCATGGCAGAATCCAGGTGGCGAGTGCCCAGGTGTTTGCTGAGATGTTCCTTCACCTTAATTGTTTGGAATTGTTTGTTTTTTAAAAAGGTAACAGGCTGGGGGCACCTGGGTGGCTCCGTGGGTTAAGCCTCTGCCTTCGGCTCAGGTCATGATCTCAGGCTCCTGGGATCGAGCCCCGCTTTGGGCGCTCTGCTCGGCGGGGAGCCTGCTTCCTCCTCTCTCTCTCTGCCTGCCTCTCTGCCTACTTGTGATCTGTCTGTCTGTCAAATAAATAATAAAAGTCCTTAAAAAAAAAAAAGGTAACAGGCTGGCTTGGTACAGAGGATGTACACACACCTTGGAACCAGAAAACCCAAAGCTTTAGGTCACTGGTTAGATCACGGGAGAGATTTTTCAAAAGGCTCATGTCTGAGGCTCCCCGGGATTTGATAATAATTGGTCCAGGCACGAATGATTTTTTTAAAAGAGAAAGCCAGGCTGTCATCAGCCAAGACCCTCCTACTCTGCTTTCCAGCAAACCCTCCCGAGAAACAGCGAGTCCTCCAGCGCGCCCACCCGGGGCCATCGGCCCTGACGCAACAAGGAGACACGATCGCTCCCACAGCACCCTCGCACACAGTACCCAGCACACAGTACCCTGCACACAGCACCGTCACACACAGTATCCAGCACACAGTACCCTGCACAGAACACCCTCGCACACAGTACCCTGCATGCAGTACCCTGCACAGAGCACCCTCGCACACAGTACCCTCGCACACAGTATCCAGCACACAGTACTCTGCACACAGCACCCTCGCACACAGTATCCAGCACACAGTACTCTGCACACAGCACCCTCACACACAGTACCCTCACACACAGTATCCAGCACACAGTACCCTGCACACAGTACCCTGCACACAGCACCCTCGCACATAGCACACTCACACACAGTACCCTGCACACAGTATCCAGCACACAGCACCCTCACACACAGTACCCTCACACACAGTATCCAGCACACAGTACCCTGCACACAGTACCCTGCACACAGCACCCTCGCACACAGCACACTCACACACAGTACCCTGCACACAGTATCCAGCACACAGTACCCTGCACAGAGCACCCTCGCACACAGTACCCTGCACACAGTACCCTCGCACACAGTACCCTGCACACAGCACCCTCACACCTTACCTTCCTCATCACGTTTGCTCATTTTCCTCTCAAAGCAGGACGTCCACTTTGAGGGTGACCTGGGAAACTGAGGCAGGGCCAAAGAAGGACTGCGCAGCATATTTTTATCCTTTTCAAGACTGGGCAGCTTGAGCTCAGTTCAGAGGACAGAAACCTTGGCGCCTGGGCGTGTGCACACACGGGGGTGACTGGACACTGGCATGGGTGTTGTGACTGGGCTGAAGGGTGTCCCACACCCAAGTCACATTGGCCTGCAAACTGCGGGTGTGTCCTTCTCAGGAAACAGGCAGGGTCTCTGCAGACATGGTAAGGTGAAGCCAGGCTAGGTCGGCGTGGGCCCAATCCGATGCTGGGTGTCTGAGAAGAAGAGAGAGCTTAGTCACCGGGGAGGCCAGGCTGAGGTGGAGGCTGGTGTGGGAGGCACATGGCCACAGACAAGAAGCGCCTGGAGCCACCAGAAGCTGGACAAGGCCGCTGTGAGAAAGGGCACAGCATGCTGACACGTGACTTTTTGGGGTCCTGGCCTCCAGCGCTGTCAGCGCCTACGCCGTCAGCCCCCCGGTGAGGTAATGTGTTCCGACAGCCTGAGCAAAGCAGCACACGCCGCACCTGCTGTGAGCGACATCTCCATTGTCCGGGCTGACAAGCCGGCTCTCCCGGTGCGGCTGACGCGGGAGGAACTGTGAACGCTCCTGTCCCCAGCCGGGCCCAGGGCCGTCGGCATCGCCTTCACTTTGACAAGCGCCTCTCCCCGTGCAGGCAGAGCTTCACGTGTTCACCTCACCGATGCCGTGGGCAGAAGATGCCCGGAGGACCAACCAGGTTCTTCCCCAGCAATTCCCACCTGCGGAAGGTCCAGTCCCCAAGTCATGCCTCGTGCAGATGGACAGACAGAACTGGTGGGGGAGGGAGCACAGAGGGGCCGCAGGCCACTCCTGTTCCCCGAGGCACTGGTCTCTGTTTCGGGGCTGCCGGAGCCAGGACGCGGGACCATGTTTTGATCTGTCCCTGCAGACCTGCTTCCCTTCCAGCAGCATCTCTAGCCGGAGCCTCCTGAAGGCAGAGCCCTGCTCGTTGACAGCAGCCGCAGGGGGATTTGTAGCACGCCACGAACAGAGCCCAGATCCAAGCTTTCCTCCCAGGGTTCAGGAGAAGATGCTCCGTCCACCGGCAAGGGTCAGTGTTTCAGGGCACAGCAGACACGGGACACTGAAGCCAGAGACGTGGGGTCAGACACAAAGCCCGTCCCCATGCACTAGCACGATGCATCGCGGCACTGGCAAGGGTGGCTGGTGTCTGTCCTTCCCAGCAGAGGCCTCAGGTGTGACCAAGCCAGCTCTGCCTCCTCTGTCCGACTGCTGGCTGGCCGTCAAACCCCGGGGTTACAATTCGGGGACAGGGCGGGGTTCTGTGAGCCCAAGTGGGGAAAAGAATGACCTCTCTGTTTCTAGCAACCTCCCGGACGCCCTGTATTTCCTGTGCCCGTGAGCACGGGCGAGAAACCCAGCAGCTGCGTCAGGACCGGCAGTGCTGCTACCAGTAGAAGCCGAGTTTCAGGTCTCACTCCGGGCTAACCTCGGTGCTTTACTGTATGTGTTTAAGGACAATTATTCTGAGAAAAGCCCATTCCTCGGGCTGCCAAAAGGGGATACAGCCCCCAAAAGATAAAGCCTGGCAGTAAGCGGAAGGGCACCAGCGGAGCCATTCGCCACCGGAGCCCGGGCCCCGCATCACGGCGTGTGAAGTCGCCCACCAGCGAGAACGTTGCAATCCGCCAGCTCCACGGGAGGAGAAAGCTGGGCTGTGTTTACTACAGCCGCTAGCACCGTCCCCTCCCGGCTGCTGCAGAGACACCCAGGCCACCCACGGGAGCCGCCATGCGGGCCTGGCCCCGAGCCCTGTCCTTCTTCACCGCCTCTGCAGCACGGGGCTCTCCGGGGCGTGGGGGGACGGGTCTGGCCTAGGAGCCTGAGTCGGGCAGGGCTGGCTCTTCCCCCGGCAGGTCTGCAAAGTCACTGCCGGGGGTGTCACGTCGTGACCATTCTGCTTTGGAAACGAGGCTGCGGTCCCACGTCCGCTGGCCTTGCAGGGGTGCCCGAGAGCGGACGTGGTCCCAGAGCGGTGTCCTTTCCTGCAGATTCCAGCGCTGTGTGATCAGCCGCTGTCTTCCCACCCCCGCTGACAGGGACAGCCAGGTCCACGCTGGACGCAGCTGCGGACGGACGCGCAGGAGGAGGTGAGGAAGGGGGAGGGGTGAGAAGGGGGAGGGGTGAGAAGGGGGAGGGGTGAGAAGCGGGAGGGGTGAGAAGCAGGCCTCCCCCAGCCTGTGGACGAGCGGCTCCCTGCCAGCACCCAGCGTCTCTCGCCTGCCCCACGGGGACTGAAGGCGCGAGGCCTCTGAAACCTTACTGCGCGCCAGACACACTTCCACGCCGGTGCTGAGCCGACCGGCCTGCCGCTCCCTGATGCCGCCCGCATTCCACAGGGCAGGGAAGGGAAGCCGAGTCCGGTGAAGCCAGTGCGCCATCGAACAGGGATTCGAACCCAGGACTCCGCCGTCTCTCCTGGACCCTCACGCACCGATGCCCCTGCCGGTGGGTTCTGCTGCTGGTCCCACCCACCCCTCCCTGCCTGTCCCTGCTGGTTGCTCTCAGCCTTCCAGGGCTGTGAGTCTACTTGGTTCTGTGGCCCAGAGCTAGACACGAGTCCCGAGCTGCCTCACCGGGAGAGCGTGGAGCTGAGGAAATACTGAACTTTCCATTGGAAGGACAGGGTGGCTGCGGGGGGCCACGGAAAGTCCCAGCTCTGGACCCCCAAAGCCACGCTTGTCGGAGGGCATCGAGTGCAGCAATCCCTGGGTCCCTGCTGGACCGCAGACCGAGCCACGACTGGAGGAAGAGCCCGGGACCCTGCACGGCCAACCCGCCCCCGGAGGTTCCAGAGTGGGAGGCCCAGCGCCCACTCTGCACTGACGGGGACCCATAAGAGGCTTTTGGGTGACCTTTCGGATGAGTGTGAGTGCACCTGCTCCATCTGCCTGCCCGGGCTTGCTGGGGGGACCAGCAGGAAATGACAGGAGGAAACACTGAAATCACAGAGCACAGCTCACCCCACGCAGCTCGTGGCTATGCTGCCCTTTTGGGTTCCTGCTGCCGGTCCCTGTGGGGGCAAAGAGGGGAGACCCTGGCCCAGCAGTGCTGACCAGCAGGCCTCACAGAGCAGGAGGAGCAAGAAAAAGGAGCCTGGCGAGACGTCCGCACCAGCAGGACGCTGCCCCACCGGACAGCTCCCAGGGGGTGGGATCGGCCAGAGCAGCATCAAAAGGACTCGGGGTGAATCTGGTCAGCGACCTCAGCTCTGACATCATTTGAGGCTGGATCCAGGGGCTCAGCGCCAACGGCACCGCTGGCGACACCGGGCAGCAGGTGCAGGACCACGGAGCGAGAGGAAGGGCATCCTCATCCGGGAGCCGAGCGCCAGAATTCCAGCCTGACGCTTCCTGGACGTGGGCGTAAAATCCCAAGGTCGCCATTCCCGGCGCTGAGACGAGAGAGGACAGCGTGTGGCTTTCTGCATGTCATGTCACAATACAGAATTTTCTCTCCCATTGGCTGCCTCCTCCCTGTCTTTGCTCGCAGCCTTGACTGCAGCGGGCGGGAGCGGCCCTGGGCTGAACTGGCCTGTTTCCATGGAGGAGCGGCCCGTGGCGGGGGTGTCCGTTCGCGCACACAGCCCGCTCCTCTGGACACGCAGAAGGGTGAGGACAAGCTGTGGGTCTTGACCTTCTGAGAGTCTCTGGGAGGTTTTGTGTCCAGAGATTTAAGTGTTTTCTGTGCTGGAGACCATGGAGACCATGGAGACTGGGAGGGGCGCATTCTCTGCTCCAGGCGTGAAACAGAATGTCGCAGGGAAAGCAGAGACATGTGGGGACACCGGCCAGTGAGCGAGACGCGTGAGGTCCCCAGAGGCGCCCGTGTGCTGAAGCGCCTCATGGGACCCGGCCCCACACTCGCTGCCCCATCCGGGCGGGCCCTTCAGTGGCCGCGGTGTCCGGCAGGAGGAGGAGGGAGGTCAGGGGTTCCCCCCACGTGCCACGGTACCCCCAGCCCTCGGCCACTGCCCCTCGCCGCAGGAGGTGCTCCGGGAATAGTTTTCGAATAAACGAACGAATGAATAGAGGTGAAGGTGGACGGGCAGCCCAGAGGTGCGGGGACAGCTGCAGGGGACAGCCGCGGGAGCAGACCCGCCCTAGGAAATCTCCGGTCACCGTAAACAACACCCCGAACCCGCACCATGGAGGCCTCACACCCCACTCCGTGCGTGTGCCGGGTGCCCGCCCGCGGGAGCTCACGGATGTTCCCGGGGGACACACGGCTCTGGTGAAACAATCCTCAGTGGGGCCCGGCGCTCGGAGCTTCGTGGCCAGGCGTCTCCCATGGCCTTTCCTCCATTCCCGGCAGAATCGCAGCCTGGCCACACTGTCGCCTCGCACCCGGCCAGCCCCTGCGACACCTCCCGACGATCCGTGGTGGGCAGCAGTCAGCCCGCGACCCACCTTCGCCGGCCTGAGCCCCCCACCCCCATCGTCGCCCGGGGTCTTGGCGCTTCCCTCTCCACCCTGCCATGCCTCCTCCAGGGTCCCCTGCCCCCGACCGAGCAGCGGCCGAGCTCGGAGCCCGGCAGGCGGCGGAACAGCTGGACTCTCATCTGGGAAACCTGCTTTGCTGACCCCTTCCCGCCCGACTTCCAGGACCTGCCAGGGTCAGGGCAGCCCCTCAGCCCTTCTGCGGGCTCGCCGCGCTCCTTCCCAAGCTCTGCCCCATCCCGGCTCCTGCTCTGCGGCTTCCCTACCCCACCCCCGCCCCCATGTCGTTGCCCCAACAATTCCGCTGCCCCGGGCGCCCTGCCCCGGGCGCCCTGCCTCACTCCCCCTCCTTGGTGTCCCAAGGACCCAGCTCGGGGCCAGCTCACCCTCCGCGGCATCTGTTCCGTTCACACGGCGTGTCTCCTGCCCCGCCGGCCTCGTGTCGTAGATCTTCCGGATGTACTTTCACAGAACTGCGGAGGAAGCTTCTAGAAGCCTGCGGCCAGGTCCTCCGTCCTGTCTCTCCAATGCCTTCACCCAGAGGCCTGCTAACCTAATTCATCATGAAGATACTCCTCAGCACTCTCAGATATGTCAAGACAAAACGCCTGGCTCGGGAAAACAGGGTGTAAACGTCGGCGGGTGACTCACGGGTCCCTGCTGACGCGGCCCACGGGCCCAGCTACGCGTCCTTCCGCAGATCATAGCCACAGTGACCGGCACGAGTGAACCATCGCAGGCACATTTCCTGATCGTTTGTAGAAGCTACTTTTTTAAGCTGGATTCCCCCTTTCCACGGAGTTAGTATTCCCGCAGAAGTAATTACACCTCAGTCCTGACCCCACGAAGCCCAGGTTTAACGACGCGGTGGTTGATAATCACTGACAGCAATCCGCGGTCCAGTGCCTCTCCTCTGGGACACGGACGCCGGGACGGCCCCTCTGCAGGAAGGGGGAGCACGAAGGGAAGCTCGAGCCTGCGGGTGAAGACGGGGAGGCGGCGGTCTCCTGCTCGCCCTGGGAGCGGGGAGGAGTAGAGGCAGCCGATGGCTTCCCCTGGTTAGACGCCCACCCAGCCACCTGCAGGCCCCACGCACCTCCCAGGAGGCGCCCGAGATTCCAGATGACAGAAACCCAAAGACATTCCCTCGAGACGACCAGATTTGCAGTCAGAGGCCTCGGCTGGCCTTGGTTCCCGGGACAGACTGAATAACTGTCCCCACATTTGTAATGCTGTGACCTTCCTCTCCAGCGTGAGGGTGTTCGGAGGGGCCTTTGGGAAGGGATTAGGTCATGGGGTGAAGCCTTCACGAATAGGATGAGCCCCCTTATAAGAGACCCCGGACACCCTGACCCTGGCACCACGTGAGGACCCAGCGCGGATCCGGCTCTGGGAACCAGAATGGCCTCCTGGATGCTGACCCTGTCGGCGATCTCAGACCTCCAGCTGCCGGAACTGTGAGAGGTCAGTGTCTTGTCCAGAGGCACCCGGTCGGCGGCGTGTTTGCTAGGACGGCCTGAGGGATGAGACGGCCCCACTGCGAGACGAGGCACTGTGTCCCGGGCGTGGTGGCTGCTCTCCGGCAGGCTCACTCCTGACACCGTGTGCCACGATTTCCAAACACGTCCAGTGGCCGGGCCGCCCGTGGGACGTTGGTTAGAAATGATCCTGGGCAGTTATGTCTGTGGAGCGATGAAAACCACCATGGAGAAGGGACAGGTGGCAGCTGGCTTCAGACTCGGACATTCCTGACCGGGACTGCCAGCCGGGTCCTAACTGTCCACGTGACCGGGGCCGGTCCCCCCTCTCTGATGTCAAAGCTTCATCTGTCGCAGTGTCTGTGGGGCGCTCAGGCCCCATGATGGGTGACATCGGGGACACGACAGAGGGTCCCCGCTCCACCACGAACACACGAGTGACACACTAATAATAAAAACGGCATCCTGCCCGCACGAGCACGAATAAAACATTACAGCAACGGGATCGGAAGGCCAGGGAGGCAGAGGGAGGACTTGGTAAGGTGCCTGTCGGCAGCAGGCCGTGGAGAGGGGCCGGGGGAGGCCTGGGAAGCACAGCCCTACAAGCACAAGCAGCCACCCGGGTGCAGCCACAGTCACGGCCCCCGCTAACCGACCAGGACGTGAAGTCACTGTCTCCGATGGGCCCGCTGCCGGAAACTGGGCGCCCGCGCCCCTCACAGGGTAGACAGGGGAGGGGACAGGCAGGGGTGGTGCAGGACCCACCCTCGGGGCAGAGCTGGCTTCAGGCCACCTCCAGGGGTGTGAACGCGTCCTCTGCCTCTGATCGCCTTGAGAGGAGGGAGATCTGCCTGAGCGCCTCCTTGTTTGGCGGCGGGATCCAGGGGCTCCTTGTCTGGCGGCCGGGATCCAGGGGCTCCTTGCTCGGCCTGGGATCGAGGGGCTCCTTGCTCGGCAGGGCGTCTGCGCTTCCCACCGCCTGCTGCTCCCCCTGCTAGTGCTCCCCCCCACCTCTCTCTCTTAAAAAAAGAAAAGAAAAATGATTCTTCATGACACGGAAGATTCAAAAAGGGTTTTCATCCCCCGATTCCCTGCACACTCCTCTCTCCTGGGATCTTTGTCCTCTGCCCCCGACCCTGCACTGGGCCTGAGGCCCCCTCCCATCCCCCAGGGGCTCTTCTGACCCTGAGATACTGAGTAAGTATTGCTCTCACATGCCAATAAGCGATCAACTCAGGATTCTTTGTTTCTAAGTTAGCCCTCGGGTCCCTTTCCCACGTCCCCATCAGTAACATCCGTACTGAAGAGCGCGGACACTGAGGTGTAGACACAGGCCTGTTGGGGACATGTGTGCCTCAGGTGACCCGTCCATCACAGCCATCACGACAGAGCCCGTGGCAGACTCCCAGAAGAGGAGCCGCGCGCAAGCTGGGACCCCAAGGGGGTGACGGGTAGTCACTGGTGCCCGTTCTCTCTGTCTGCCCTGAGCCGCCAAGCAGTGGACCGGCCTGATCGCCAGGGGTCACAGCCCTCATCTGATGACACCTTGCAGGGCCTCTGGCAGTGGCACAAGCCCCTCCTCACTCCCAGGGTACGCCCCAACCCCCATGGTGGCGAAGACACCAGAAGGTGGCGAAGGGGCAGAGGTTATGGGATTTCTCCTCCCCAGAAATCTGGCTCGGGGATTTGTGTGATAAACAGGACCGAGGGAAGGGAGCGCGGTCAGAATAAAGACTGCCTGGGGCATGGCTTCTGCCCCGTGAGCTCTGAGAAGGGGCAGCCCAGGGAAGTGCCCTGGGAAAGGGATGCTGAGTGCGGCTCCGGTCCCGGGCTGGACGCAGGGCTGCCCTTGGGGTGGCCTAGGTGGCTCTGTGTGACTCCACGAGCCCTCTCTGCCCAGCGCCAGGGACATTTCTTTCGCGCTGGCTCTTCAGGAAGGAACATCAACTGCTTCTTCAACCTTCCCCAGAGCTCTCCCCGCTTCCCTGGGCGACAAGCTCTCCGTCCGTCCTCTCTGCTCGGCGGCCTCACGGGCTTCCAGCATGTTCTCTCCCGCCAGAGGCAGACGTGTCCCCGGCAAGGGCCCTGGTTCCCCCCCGCTGCAGTCAGCTCAGAGGGAGACGTGGCAAAACAAATGATTTTAGAAGAGTGTAATGGCAGCATCACAAAAATCCAACATAAAGGGAACCAGGAATGCCCCCGACCCCACCTCAGAGGCCCCAGAGAAGCCGGGCGGCCCCCGCCACAACCCCCAGCCGGCCTGCGGCAGCCTTCGGGGCAGGTCCACACAGCAGGATACTGCGATGTCATTATCCGAGTGCGGCCATCGGAACGCTCCTCTTACTAAACACACAGCATTCTCTCTGCCCTCACGGCCTCCGTTTTACGTCTGCGGGAAGAATTCCCGGCCACAAGCTGCCCAGGTAGAGACTTCACAGAGGACTGAAGCGCAGACACCATGAACAGCCTGACGAGGGGTAAAACTCCCTTCCTCCCCCGGGCCCTCTGGGATGTTGGGGCCCCGGTGGGACAAGGCCCCGTAGGGATGGGGGAGGACCGCACGGGTGTCGGAGCGCATGCGTGGGGCGCAGCAGGGCCGGAGACAGAGGGACCCACAGCCGGCTTTGCCGACAGAAGAGAAAGCCACGGACGACGCGGGAAGCAAGCGGAGCCACGATCTCGGCAGTGGGAGCATCTGCGTGAAGCAGCATCTGCCGTGCGGATGGCCCAGCACGGGAGGACGTGTAGACAGGGAGGAGAGGGGACAGAGAGACTTTCTTCCATGCCAGAAAGTAAGGAAATGCTCAGGCAACAGCAGGGCCACGTGAGCAGCCACGGAGGCCAGTCGGAAGGGCTCCCACGGGCAACCCGGGGGCCATCTGGGCACCGAATGATGAGAGGAACGGGTTGTGACTCAGCATGAAACAGGAAGCCCGGGTCCCCCCGGACTTAAATTACTAAATGCACAGACTGAAAGCACCCTGCGGAGCGGGCTATTCATGGATCAGCACCATCGGTGCGCACGCGGAACGGTCCCCAACCACAGCGAGAGAGGGAGGGGCCGTGGAGCGGTGGGGAGGCCGTCAGAGGGCGCCTTGCCGGGACACGGGGAAGTCAGGCCGGACGCGAGAGACCCAGGCCCACTCCTCCAGCTGCCTCCACAAAGGACACGCCCTGAGGAAACCTCAGAGGAAGCCCACAGGTAGTCCGCCCACGGGCCACGGACACAAAGGTCACACGCGTCCCGAGGAATGTACCGGATGGAAGGCCACGCGGGGGCAGGGCCACCAAATGCAAGGAGGGGTCCCGGGAGGATGGTGTTCTCTGCAGGCGGTGTGCGGTGGTTCGTGGAGGCAGAGCACGTCTGTGGACTGGGTGGCCGTGGAGGGTCAGGCCAGTTCCCTCATCCAGATGGCGGTGCCGGGACGCGGGAGAGAAGGTCCTTCGCCGTAGGAAACGCATGCTGAACGTGGGTGGGTGACGGGCGTCGCGGCGGCAGCCGACCCTCCAAGGCCTCAGCACTGTGCAATTCTGGCATTCTTGAGTCTCCCGTAAACTCGAAACTCTTTAGGGAGAGGAAGACGTACGGCACCGTGTGGCGGAGGGTCTCTGAGGGACTCAGGATGGGGCGGCGTGGGCGGCGTGGGCGTAGTTGGCCAGTCACCACATTTTTGGCTCCATGTTTTATTTTTAAGATTTTATTTATTTATTTTAGAGAGAGAGCGTGCGCGGGCTTGCAAGCATGGGGAGGGGGAGGCAGAGGGAGAGGGAGAAGCTCTCGGGCAGCCTCCACACCGAGCCGGAGCCAGGCGCGGGCTCCATCTCTCAAACCTGAGATTATGACCTGAGCCGAAATCAAGAGTTGGCTGTTAGACCGCCTGAGCCCCCCCAGCCTCCCGGATCCACAGTTGACTATTTCTGCCAACTCCGTTGACATTGGTGGTACCGTCTGTGCTGGGCTCTGCAGAGAACGAGGGGGCTCACAGGACCAATGCAGACACATAAGCTGGGCTTTACTCCAGGACGGGGCTCAGGAGGTCTCTGCCATCTGCAGGCTGGAGAACAAGGAAAGCCCGTGGGGTCCTTCAGTCTGAGGCCTGAACCTGATCTTTGCAGCACAGTGACCCACGGTGGCCTTACAGGTAACACAGAAGAAGCAGGACCATCCTGAGCTCAGCTTAAAAATCAGGGGCCACTCTGGGGGCACCTGGGTGGCTCAGTCGGTTGAGCGACGAACTTCTGTTTCCGCTCAGGTCATGATCTTGGGGTTGAGGGACTGAGCCCCAAGTTGGGCTCCAAGTGGACCCTGCCTGGGAGTCTCCCCCTCTCCCCCTCCCCCCACCCTCAGAAATAAAACCTTTAAATTTCATTTTTTAAAATCAGCGACCAGTCTGGGGATTAAAATAAGCGGAAGATGTACCACATTCTTCAGAGATGGACAGACCCTCCACTAGAGATTACCGACAACAGAAAATCACTGATGACCGCAGATGCCTTCAGACAGGGAAGACGCGTTCTCCCGAAGGTGGAGGTGAGCTTTACGACATATCTGCTTGCAGACCGATACTCATGACCCATTTTTTGGATACAAACTAACAAGTAACAGCAGCCACGGTCAAGCTCAGTGAGGCAGGATTGCCAAGGTCCTCGTTTTCATATGCAACAGCCACACTCACCGGAGGGAAAGCCACCTGCCATCTGCCTCCTGGTGGTCACCCCAGACACAGAGACGTGACACAGCGTTCACTCTGACCAGCCCCAAGCACCTGCTCCCGCCTAGCCTGGACCCAAGGGGACCCTTGGGAGGCGCCAGGAGGATGGGGAGGCGGCGCTGGGGTGGGCTCCCTCCCACCCAACGCACTGTCTTGGCATACCTCCGATTTAAGAAATCTGCCGGGGACGGTTCTGCCTCCCGGAGGCCTCCAATTGTCTTTTTTTTTTTTTTTAAAGATTTTATTTATTTATTTGTCAGAGAGAGAGCGAGCAAGAGCAAGCATAGGCAGACAGAGTGGCAGGCAGAGACAGAGGGAGAAGCAGGCTCCCTGCCAAGCAAGGAGCCCGATGTGGGACTCGATCCCAGAACGCTGGGATCATGACCTGAGCTGAAGGCAGCTGCTTAACCAACTGAGCCACCCAGGCGTCCCGGCCTCCAATTGTCTTATCCCCAGGACGCAGAGCAGTGAGCCCTTCCCGACTCACCCATGTCAAAGCAGGCGTCCGTCCAGGGTGGTCTGGCCTCGGGGACCGCAGGGAGGCAGTTGAGCCCACGGCCCGAGGCCCGAGTCACCACCTGCCCTCCTGTTCTCAGCAAGCAGAAGGAGGAAAAGGCACGGAGCTGAGCCAATTCGCTCTAATGTAAGAGCAAGTGCGCAGGCCTGAAATGCAGTCCCGGGCCGCAGCGGGTGGGCGGAGAGAGGCCGCATGTGAGCAGGAACCGGCTCCCGGTCTCAACGCGCTCTCCGGCCCTCGTGCTCCGGCCCTCGGTGGCCACTGCACTCCCGGCCCCGTGTGAGCACTGCGCAGCGACCCGCACCACACACGCTCCTGGAACTGGGGCCTCCCGGGTTTGCTCGCCAGGCGAGACGCCACCGTGTCCCTTGGACCATGCCCATCACAGTACTGAGGAGCTGCCGGGGGCCGGGAGTGTCGCAAGCCTCACCTCGAGGTTAAAGACGGTTAGAGGGCACTAGCTGTCAGCAGGTGTCCACACGACCTGGACCTTACTGGGGTCTTCAGTTTGGCAGGCAAGGGCCACAGGGCACCAGGGACTCACACGGGGCACAGATGGGCATGGGGAGGCCACACGGCGAGATGCAGCACTGTGTACCGGGTGCCATCTACACTGGTCACAGCAGGGGCCTGCCCGTGGGAGGGACATGCCCTTATCGCCCAAGACAGCTGTGGCTGGGCCCCTAGGCCAGTCCACCAGCTTAGCTGTGGCAAGGTTACGCCCTGTGGGGCTGCCCGCAGAACTGAGCAAGATCACACTGTTCACTGCTTGGGGCGCCCGAGCGGCTCAGGCGGTCCAGTGTCTGTCTCCAGCTCAGGTCATGATCCCTGGGTCCCAGGACCGAGCCCTGAATCTGGGCTCCCTGCTCAGCAGGGAACCCGCGTCTTCCTCTGCCACCCGCCCTACAGCACTCATACACTCACTCCTGCTTACTCTCTCTCTCAAATAAATACATTTTTAAAAAACCTTTAAGAAGGAAGAACATACACTTAAGACGCCTGGTGTCTGACTTGTGTAGCTGTCATCTGTGTCGTCTGTCCTGATTCGGCGCACAAGCCATCGTTCCTACAACCCTGCAGCTCTGAGTAGCAGCTGCACACGGGGGCTGCTTGTCCTCTGACTGTAGAGCTAACAATGAGAGAATAAGGAGTCCAGAGAGACTGAGTTTGGCGGAACATTGCTTTGCTCTCAAAGGAGATGACTGGGAAGCCCCTCCTGGATGGGTCAGAGGCTCAGCCCGGTCAGAGGCTCGGCCCTGAGGCTGCCCTGCCGTTCCCCATGGAGACAGGGCGGAGGGCACACCGCCCTGCGGAGGACAGAGCCCAGCCAATGGCACAGTAATTGATCTGCACCCCTGATCAAACCACACCTGAAGGCAGTTTTCAGTTACCGAGGCCAACCCATTCCCTTCATTTTTAAAGAGAGCTTTCATTTTCTTGTTCTTTGTAACTGTCAGGGTCCTCACGGTTGTGCACGCATGTAGGTGTTCATGAGTATGTATATTTGTAGTCATGTTGGGGACATACATTATAAATGTGAAACAAACAGGTACACATAGCCTCAGGGATCACTAACTCACATCCTCAAAAGGAAAGATTCTCCCAGAGCTAGAAACCCCTCCTCTGCTGGCGCCTGCCCGTACCTCACCGTGTCACCGTGGTAAGTGACGCCCCACAGCACCCACATCATAGACAAGACCGTCGTTCGTCCTCCCCATCCACGCGCATGGCGTCACCCACATGCAGGAGACTCCCAGGATCCCGGGGGGGCCAGGCTCCCCTTCTTGTTTCTGATGCGCTCTGGGCTCTAACTCCAAGAAAAAGCAAGCAGGTGACCTTCAAGTCTGCGAGGAGGGGCGCCCTGCACCCAGTGCAGGACACTTAAGACTAGGGCCACCTGGAGGTGACTTTGCATGAACCAGATTCCCTCTGGACCATGGCTCCTTCCGCAAATCCTGTCAAGCATTCATCAAGCACCTACTGTGTTCAAGCAAGTGTGCCGTGGCCCGCACAGGCATGAGACGCTCCCAGCTCAGGGAGGAGTCCAACACAGACCCCAATAACTGGGACCGTGGGGCCTGGAGTGGGAGGACCAGCCGTGTGGGTCAACACCTTTGCTGGCGAAAACGGCCGGTGCAACTGTGCAGACCTTTCCACACCCAAGAATGAGCATGAATTACTGCACCAGCCTTCCTTTCTGAATGCACGGAAGCCACACAGGTCTAGAATGTTCCGGGAGAGTCCACGTGAAGTCACTATCAGCCCTGACACTGCATTTCCAACCCTCTGGCAATCCTGTGTCATTCAGACCCGAAACTCCATCCTTGGCTGCAGCCGGTGGAGGGCTGGTTACGGCTCTCAGAAGCACAGAACTCCCTCCCAAAGCAGCATTTCTCACTGTCTGTCCAAGGTTTGCTCAGCATGAGGAATTCCTATTACTGCTCCTCTGTGTCAACGCGGCTCACCCCATAAAACAGCGCGGCAGGCTGACCTTACAGAAGCATAGACATCGGTGTGACCCGTGGGCCGCGTCCTGGCCTGCCCACTCCACAAGCCAGATCTCGGGAGCGAAAGCAGCTTTCTGGACGGCAGGAAGCGTTTCTGCCACCCTGGGCAGTGCCGAGGACAGCCGCCGCAGTTGAATTTCCTACAGATACTTACAAATTGCGGCGGGACCTGGATCCAATGCTTTGTATTCCTGATCCAAGGTTCACAAACACACCATAAATGGAGAAAACGTAATTAGATGGTTGCTGCGCCTTCCTCCTCCCCGCAGGGGCAGAGGCTGACAGCTGCTCCCCTGCCCGAAGGACCAAGTCCTTCAAAACTCAGCTCCTCCTCTACCCCCAAACTCAGCACCAGTAAATAAACCACCCAGTGTCCTCATTTTAGTCATTGTCTGTCGCTCCCTGCACTAGGATGTCCGCTCCAAGAGGAGAGGCTTTTGTCTGTCTGTTCACTGCCGAGCCCCGGGGCCTGGACGAGCGGCGGCTCACGCAAGAGCTGAAACGTTCGCTGAGTGAATAAAGAAGCCTTCGGTCTCATAGCAAGTGAGGGGTAGCCGGTGTCCACAATCAGCCAGAGCTCTAACAGGGGCAGGACCCCAGACGCCCCCAGGCCCCGGGGCAGAGTGGGGTCCAGGAGTTCTGCAGGGAAGTCTGAGGGTCCCCGTGGCGCTGCTGCTACCGTGTAAGTGGGGGTGACTGAGCTGCCCGAGAGCGGCTCCCGGCGCACAGAGCAGGGGCAGGGAGAGCTGCGGAGGGCCCTGCAGGGTGCCTGGTCCCCACACTGTGGGCTGCAGGTCTGGCCCCACCGCAGAGGGCCTTGGCTGTGATTCAGAGTGACCGGAACGAGGGACTGCTGTGCCCTTGGAGGAGAGCCCGGCCCGGACTCGGCGGTGGTCTGCGGGAGGAATGCTGAGGCTCTGAAGCAAGTCCTCAAGGAAGGAGAACACGGATCTAAGTCATGACATTTGACTGACAGGACAGAACAAAGGAAGAGAAAGTTCCAGGTTCACACTGTGGATTCTGCCAGGACCAAGACAGGGAAGGGCAGGGACGGCATCACTGGGGGGTGGGGCACACCAGGCTCCCATGGGAGGCAGTGGCTGGGGACAGTGACCACTCAGGACTGACGACCAGTCACCAGAGGGTAGAGGCACTGCTGTGGGCAGGTCCGAGCACCATTGCCAGGTTCCATCCCCGCTGGGGTGCTGAGGCAGGGCCAAGGGCATTCCTGGGCTTCACCCTTGGCGTTCCTCCTCTGGGTTTATTCAGGGGCCCTTTCTGTGGTGCTCCAGGCAACAGGGTCTGCCCGCAGCAGGCCCTCAGCTTTGGGGTGGGGTGGCGTGGAGCCGTGGGAGACCCCTGCTCCCGTTCCCCCCCCCCCCCCGCCCCAGCTCCCTCCTAGCGGCTCCTGCCTCCCCGCTAGGCTCTGACTTCCTGGGGAGGGGCCTCTCTTGGTGCCGTGGGAGACCCCGTCTGCCGCTTCTCCCACCTGCTCCTGTCCACCGACTGGACGCTCACTTGGGGGGCTCTCTTGGTTCTGTGGGAGGCCCCTGCCCCTTCCTCCCCGCCTCCCTCCCTCACCTGCTCCTAGCCACCTGCCGGGCCCTAACTCCCCAGGGTGGCCCCCGCCCCACCCCCGAGTGTCTGCAGCGGGAAGGGTGCAGGCAGAGCTGCATCCAGCGAGGGAGGGACGCACAACAGACTTCCACCCTGGCAGGGCCCAGACCTGCTGGGTCCCAGCCAGGTTACCCCATGTGTGTCCCCGACCTGCTGTGCGCTCCAGGCC
Source organism: Mustela nivalis (assembly GCF_964662115.1). NCBI lineage: Eukaryota > Metazoa > Chordata > Mammalia > Carnivora > Mustelidae > Mustela > Mustela nivalis. Next base: position 2,349,499 of record NC_139024.1, on the reverse strand, counting down.
CAAACAAGTGCAGGAAAGCTGTCCCCAGCAGGGCCTGAGCGGCACCCTGCAGGGATCAAAGCCTTCTCCCGCAGTTTGCCCGGGTAGCAGCTCCCAAGCCAGCCAGTCCCGGTTCCTCTCTGCCTGGCTTAGCGGGCTGCTCCCTACCCCCCCCACCCCCCGCCTCCCACTACCATCCCGAGTCTGCACCGCAGGGAACGCGGCGACTAGCACACTGATAAAAATGCCCTATCTAAGAAGATAACGGCTTATTGGAACAAAGAAAAGGCTTTAGATAGATGGGGTCTGGGGAGTCCTGCCAGACCCCTGCTTTCCCAGATTAGCCCCCGGCCAGAACAGACATGCAATTCAAAGGCAAAGTCTGGTCAGTCTGAAGCTGAAACCCTCCAGCCACATATTTGCAAAACAATGGCAAGAAACAACAGCCATCTATTAGATGACTCTCTGGGGTATAAAGTCTCTTTATTGAGTACGGACACTGCCGGGGGCGACTAAGGTGAGGAGGGCCCTCAGCCAGTCTAGACACAGATAAAACCCATTTCTCTTTACCCTCTGCCTCTCCACAGACTGGGAGGGACCCACATAGTCTGTGCGGAAGCGAGGCCAAGATACACGAATCCCCACGCCCCCAGGATAGCCAGGGCCCTTCCCTAGGAGGCCGAGCCCACCGCCCCCTCAGCTCCCAGAGAAGACAAAATGATGCCACTTGCTTGTGATCAGACTCCTGACAAGGCCACTTCGTGAGCTGTCCGAGAACAGCCACCATGAGCATCTTTGTCTCAGGAAACCAGTTCCTAGCACAGTGCTTATTTCTAGACATGGCCAAGGGCCCTCTGCAGTCCCTGGAATGCTCTGGGAGACAGATGCTCTCAGTCGGTGATGGAGTTCTAGAATGTAGGTGAGGTTGGGTGGGATGAGGTCTGGAGCCGATGACCGAGAAAGAATTCTTGAGACTTTGGTGCAAAATGGCAGTTTATGAAAGCCCGGGGACAGGACCTGTGGGCAGGAAGAGCTGCTGCCCCGGGTTGTGGGGGGTGGCAGGTTCTGTCCCGTGGGGGTGGTGGGGAGAAGAAAAGGGAGGTTTCAAGAGAACTTTCATATGCTAAAGAGGACCTACAAGATATGATACCAGAGGCCTTGCCATTGCCAAGGTCGTTTTTACCCTCTAGCAAGGTATTAACATTAAGATGGGTGGGAGATTCCTATGGTGGCCTGGGGCAATGGGGGGTGGGGTTTGCAGGGTGTCAGCTTTTGCTTTGTTCTCAGCCAGCCTTATGTCCCTCATCAGTTGCAACACGTGCTACCCTCCTGTCTCCACTGGCCAGGTCAGTCTCTGACCTTTTCAAACCCCTGCACTTCAGGTGCGTCTCTTTTATACCATGGAGTTCAGGTTTTGCTTTTGAGCCATTTTAAAGTTTCTTTTTCAAGGGTTAAGTAACGTGTCTGCCTATGACTGCCATGTCTGGTCTCAACTCTGTCATTTACGTCATGTGGCAATTACTGTGTGTGTCGTGCTACATTAAATGTTCCCTCATTCGATGTGTTGTGTTCTGCGACAGACTGATTCTGGTACTGGGGAAGGTCTGTGTTTTCACTCCAGTGATACTGATGTGTATCTGGGCTTTGTTACCTGGAGCTGGTTTCCGGGACTTGTTCTTAAGTCAGTCCCCTGGGTGAAGGGGAGCAGGGACAGTTTAAGGGTTAAACAAGGTTATTCTTGAACCTGGATGGAAGCCTCTGGCTAAATTGGTCCTTACACTCACGTTCATGCTTTGCTGGAGGGAAAAACCATGTCAGCTTGACCACAGCCAGGCCCCCGGACGCCAGGCCGTGAGTCTCTGCCGGATCCAAGTCCTTTTGGAACTTCCCTTTGTCTTTCCCTCCACAACCCCCACGTCTGTAACAGTCGCTCCTCACAATCCCGGGACAGCAGCTCTTTCAGCCCCCGGGTCCTGTCCCGTGCTTTAATAAAACCACCTTTTTCTGCCCCAAAGAGGTCTCTTGGCCGCAGGCTCCAGACCAACACCACTCTAAACCACACATGGGCTGTAACCTACAAGGAAGGTTAAGTGTCTACAATGGATAAAAGGTGTCCTGTAGAAAGAAACTGTAACAATGTAACAAAACCACCATTTGAAACTATAAGCCTTGATGGGGCTCTAGGAGGCTGACAGCTGTGCATCCTCTAACTCCTAACTTGCGCTCGGTCCGCATCACAGGGTTGTGAGCCTAGTTGCTGAGCCCCAGAGCCCCGGCTCAGCAGGGAGTCAGCTTGAGAGTCTCTCCCTGGGCCCCTCCCCCAACTCGTGCATATGCTTTCTATTTCTCTCTAAAATAAATAAATACATTTTTTAAAAAATAAAATAAAATTTACAGGGGCACATGCACTGGGCACGGATCTGCTGAAGACACTCTCCCTCTGCCCCTCCTCCTCCCCTGCTCAAGCAAGCTCTCCCTCTCTCAAAAAATAAATAGTTTTTTAAAAACAAAATTACAACCCTTGAAGACATTCCAGAGATAAAAGATGTGAATCTATATAATTCAAAGGACCCACTGCACTGGGTACCAGGAGAAAAGGATCCAGAATGGTCTGCTGAGAACACAGCCTAGCAAACTTCCTCCGTAGAACTAACCTTCCCGGCCCTTCTCAGCTATCACGTCTTCTCTAAACTCCCGTTGCCAGGGTTTGGCTGTTGGTACCCTCCTCCATCTTTGAGAAGCTCATTTACGCATCTGTCAGCTGTCTGGGAGCTAGAATTCCTGTCTTTTTCAAAGGTCCTTCTAGCTGATCTAAGATCAAGTTGACATGAGACGGATTAACAGGAGAAATTTAACAGTGTACACACGGGAAACCCACACAGACGTGGATCCAGAGCCCAGCAAAATGAGGTTTATGTGTCATTCTGAACTAGGGAGAAGAGGGCAGGGGTCTAGGGCTTCCAGGAGGGAAAAGGAATTCACAGGAGGGACAGTGAGTACAGGTTTGGTAAACCAATGTTTGCAGGACCACACAGACCCACCTGGCCCAGGAGACTCTGATCCAACAGGGAGCTGGGCTCCTCCTCCCTGTCCCCCACCCCTGGTTCATACAGAGACAGCTCTCTTCCTGGAGCAGGGCCCCTATCAATTTTTATTTTATTTTATTATTGTTTTTTTTGGTTGTTGTTTGTTTTTTGTTTTTTGGGGTTTTTTTGGCCATTGAGTAGGAGGCAAAGAGCTTCTCCCGAATCTCAGTTTTGATGCCTTTAGAACTCAAAATAATCTTCATGCTAAATCCACCTATCTGGGGCAGCCCGACCTCGGTCCCCAACAGCGCACTCCCTCCAAGTCCCTGCTGGCTGTAGCTATTCACAGTCACAGCCTAGTCGTACCTGCCGAGAACCTAAGTGCTTTCTCTCAGTAGTCTTTGTGCGTTACCAGAAAGGCACATGTTAGAAAGATAACCTCAATCTTCATAAAAAATCCCTTCGGCCCCAATCAAGGAAGCCATCTTCCCTGTGTGGGTTTGAAGTGTGTTGAGATCCTTCCGAGATCTCCTCTCCAGCAATTCCCAGGTTCCCCATGCTTGTAGGAGGATAATTTCCCGATGGACTCCTCCCCGCGGTGGCGGCATCACCGTAAGCCCTACTGTACAGAATACGGAAACCAGCGGCCAGACCCGTCTTGTCTGTGGTCGACGTCGTGGGTTCTAATCCCCATGACTGGTAAACATGACCTTATTTGGAAATGGGGTCTCTGCAGATGTAATCAAATTAAAATGAGGTTGTTGGGGTGCCTCTGGTCCAATATGACTGATGTCGTTCTAAGAGAAGGGGGAGGGAGAGCTGACCCAGGCACACACGGGGAGAAGTCACAGGAGGGCAGAGGCCGGGGCTGAAAGGAAGCCTCCACCTGCCGGGGACTGCCAGGAGCAGAAAGAGACAAAGCAGCGTTCTCCCCGAGCCTGAGCAGCCTGAGCAGCCTGAGCGAGCGTGGCCCCGCCCACACCTTGGCCGCAGAGGTCCAGCACCCAGAACCATAAAGGAACAAATTTCTGTGGCTGTAAGGCAGTGTGTGGTCCTTTGTTGCGGAGAACATACAGATTCACCCCACGGGGAAATAGGGAAATAAAATCAGGACTTGCTCTGATGAGAAACTCAGCATCTCTTAAAAAATCTTGTTGCTCTTGGAATCAGCCACCCCCCTTGTGCACTGACACTAACCCTAAACCAAGAAAACAAACATCAGTATCCCTCATAGCATGACCTCACAGCCCCTCAATTCAACAGGTTTTCTGTTAAAAACATGGTTCTTTTGAAAATTGTTCTTAGGATTAAGTAAGTCAGTGTTCTGAAGTACACAGAGTCAATTCAATTCCAAGTGTTCGATGAATAAAAGAACTAGGACGGCATCAACCTGATTAAGACAGACAGACAGGTCCAGCTTTAACCCCCAGAGCCAAAGGCCAACCAAGGAGAAGTTTCGAAACTTCCATTTCAGAAGGGCCAAGAGCAAGGAGAGGCTGTGTTAAGGGGGTTTCCTGAGCTTCAGCGGCCCGTCAGGGTCCACACTCCACAGACGAAGGTGCGGTGCGGTGGGTGGGGAGCCTGCTCAGCGGCTCTGGCACAAAGAGGAAGGCGTGATCTCTCGGGGGACAAGCCGCTGCCCCCGGGGCCAAACTGTGTCACCGCACGTCTGCGTCCCATTCACCGGCAGCCCCACATTGCGGCCGCTGCGCTACCTGCTCACAGAGGGACCCCAAACCGACTCCGGGCTGATGCTCAGCGACACCGGACTGGGTGGGGGTGCTGGCCGGCCTGTCCCCTGCAGCCCCTCGGGGCACCTCTCCTGCCCACACCAGGCCACTGAGGGGACATGGGTGAGCAGGTCCTGAGCTAGGAGGTGGGACAGCCACCCGCTGCTGGCCTCCTCCTGGCCTGACAACGGGCTGGCATGTCCCCGCGACCCCCGCACCAAGAAGGCTGCCGCTTAGAGGGACAGGCAAGAGCTGTTCCGAGTCCCCACCGTGTGTCCATCTCCAAGGGCCCCTGCTGTGTCTAAGACGCCCAAGACCTTAATAAAGGAAAAAGAAAATCCACATCCTTTATTCCAAACACAAAGCCCTTACCGGGGCGTGGAGACTTCCTTTCTCTCCGCGCACCCATGCTGGGCCAGACTCACAGGTGCCGTGAAGTCAGCTCATGGGCGTGCGGGGAAACGGAGCACAGAACAGCCGTACAGTAGAGACGCTTGTGCAGTAGAGACGCTTGTAAACAGTTCACCGGGCGCCTGCTTTCTGACAAGCAGCGGTTTGTGACTCTCTCCAGCTTTTCGAAATAACGTCCCGGTGGCCTGGGGGCGTCAGCGAGCGCTCTGCGGTGGCGGTGGGTAGAAGGCCGGGCCGTCCTCGCAGACCTCCAGCCCCGGGCCCCAGGCCCTCCCGGACTCCGCCAGCTCCCCCGGCTCCGTGCAGTTCCGCAGCCGCAGGTCCTTGGTGAAGCAGAGCTCGATCTGACCGATCGTCTGCACCTCCTCCCCCTGAAACCCAGAAAATGAGAAACGCCTGAGAATCCGGGTCTCGGGGCCTGCTCTGTGGTCATCGGCCTCCGAACCTGAGGAGACAAGGGGGGATTCCAGGGGCCGGCAACGAGGCCCCCCCCCCGCAGTGACCCGCAGGGGGCCGTGGGGCTCAGAGCCCAGTCACCACCCAGACGTCCCCTGTGCCAGCCTGGCGGCCCTGGGTGACAGGGACACCGCTCAAACCTCAGACACGTGCAACTGTGTGCCTGTGGCATACACATCACAGCATCACCGGGAGAAGCAGTTTTGTAGAATAAGTAGGTCAGGGAACCCCACTGCTCAAAAAAGAATTAAAGTCTTATCAAAGCTGACAAAAGAAATGAGAGTCCGTCCGCACACTAGATAAATGCGTGTGGAGACCGAGACCGACAACACAAAGCCCAAGAAATCCCTAACGCAGACCTGCTTCCTACAGCCGCCTCCGGCTCCTGCCCCGCTGCCCCTTCTTGTGGGAGAGAAGTCTTGAGAAACAGACTGTTTGAGCACGGCACTGAAGGACAATCGTGTGCCTGTGCGTGTGCATAATTTTTTTTTAATTCCAGTACAGGTGGCACAATGTCCTGTCAGTGTCAGGTGTGCGAGACGGGGACTCACCACTTCCGCGCGTCCCAGGTGCCCCTTCACCCCATCGCCTGCTCCCCCACCCCCCACCCAGCCCGCTAATCACCAGCACTGTGTTATCTAGAGTCAAGAGTCTGCTTCTTGGTTTGTTTCTTTTTTTTTTCCTTTGCTCATCTGTTCTGTTTCTTAAATTCCACGTATGATGAAGTCCTACAGTATCTGTCCTTCTCTGCCTCACACACTGATCAGCATTTTACTCTCTAGCTCCATCCGCATCATTGCAAATGGCACAATTTCATTCTTTTTGATGGCTGCGTAATATTCCACAGGGAACAGAGGCCGCATCTTCTTCATCCAGTCATCTACTGATGGACACCTGGGCTGCTTCCGCAGTGGGGCTATTGTTGATAATGCTGCTGTAAATACTGGGGTGCAGGTACCCCTCTGAATCTGGGTTAAACCAACTGCGATTTTAAAGCACACGCAGGATTTGCCTGTGGGCTCACACTCCCACACACACACACACACCTCTGCCCCTGGCAACTCTACAGTGACCACATGGATGTTGAAAACCTGTCTTCCTGATAAAGACAGAACAAGCAGTGAAACAGAGCACATCTGACCTGTTTTGGCGGAAGACACTGCACTTTTGGTACAACTCCGTACATGCTGGCAAGGGCGTCTTTAATATCTGAAATCTGAAATGGAATCAAACGCATTAGAATTACGGGGACAGAGGCTGTGTAAGGGCTCCGGTAGACGGCACACTCGGCTTCCGCACTCACAACCCGCACGGCTGACCACAGGGCACCGTCCTCGGGCACTCCAGGCTCGCAGACAAGACCCCAGGGAGAGGCTGTCACCCACCTGGGCTCCCCCCTCAGATCACAGTGGCCCCCACACGTGCTCTACAGGCTCTGTTCTCCCCGCCGCCCCGTGCTTCTGTCCACACCCAGAGCCTGCTGCGTGCAGTAAGTCGGACCCACTTCCAAAGGCCGGGACTCGCGTCTGAGCTCAGCTCTTGCTGCTTCTGAACCTAACAGAGCACCTGCAGCACCCACGGGGAGCCCAGGACACTTGCCGTCCGGGACCATTGAAAGCAGCAGTCTGACTGACACGTGCTGGGCAAAAATGTAAACACAGTCACCCTACCTGCTTGAACTTGGACGCTGAGGACAAGGGGGCCCTGCCAGCCCTCTCTTTCCTGAGGCAGCGGACACGGTCTCCCCAGGGTCACCATTCCCTCCCACCCCCACTCTCGGTGCAGGGAGGAAATTAAAGGGAAAATCCAGACCCCGTCCCGATCCGGCTCAAGCGGGAACCGGCCACACGGCGGAGCACAGACGCCAGAGAGTGCAGTGGGGCTGCCCACTGACTTCTGTCAGGGGGCCCAGGTGACAGCGCAGTGTTAGCGGGGGACTGGAACCCGGATCGCTAAAATCAGTAACTTCAAATCTTTTTTTAATCCCAGGAGATTAAATCAGCCTAAGTAGAGAATGCATCATGTTCGCTAACCCAGGAGTCAGTCAGCTTACTGGGTAAAGGGCCAGAGGACAGACCCCAGGCTCCGAAGGTCACCCAGTGTCTTTCTGGGGGGACACCTGCCCATGGAGGGTGACCACGAGCAATGGTAAAGGAATCAGCCTGGCTGTGAGCCAGGAAGACTCTGTTTACAAGAACAGGCTCTTCTGGGTAGAAAGCGATTACCTTTTGTATATGCTTACCAGACAGTAAGATCTGGGCTATTTAAATTTCTAGTTTTATCACGAAAACAAAAACAAATCTTATGCCTCTTCATCGAACAAAATATCATAAAACAGAATGTGCTTTTTGAACCACCTACTCCCCAGCCCTGTGCGAGCTGGGAGCACGCGCCTCACCGAGGGACCGTGAGTCGAGGCTTCAAAATCATCATTTACGTAGCTTTCGGATCCCACTCAGTGCGCACCAGGAAGCAAGACTTAAATAAAACTGCTCTGGAACCATAAGAGTCTAACAGGAGGGGGACTGTCCGAGGCCCTTTAAAACCCTGGCGTGGACTAGGCTGCACAGTCTACCGTGGAGACACGAGGTGCCCTCAGGTAGCAGATACACATGCGGTTATGGAGCTGAAAGCAAGACTTACCTGGTAGTAATTGATAGATGGCTTTATTCCCAATTTTTGGAGTATGCTAAAATTTAAATAAAAAAAAATTAGCCTTATAAGACCGTACATTTTCTTTTCTTGTTCTTCTTAAACATCCTATTTCCTAATAAAAATGAAGACACTCTTAAAAGAAAGCACTTATTTTCTATTGCTTTGGGCAATAAATCTGGGCACAAGGAGAGCAAGTCAACGGTTCTCGGGCTTCGCCGACCGCCCCTGCCCATGGCTCACTCGCTGCTGACCCTCCTTCTCTCTCCAGCACCTGCACCCTCGCAACATGGCCAGACGGCCCACCCCCACGGCGGTAACGGCACACACGTGACCACCTCTCTGCCAAGCCTGTCTCAGGCACACACGTGACCACCACTTTGCCAAGCCTGTTTCAAAACACAGTTAGCAACTGATTCTGGATTCCAGGCTTATCCTAGAAAACCACACTTGGTCAAATCCTCAAATATATTCAACACCCACAGACTTGAATCATTTCCTTCAGCATATGGTTTTGACCAGCCGTCCCAACAAAATACCATATGACTAATTCACCTGTTAAATGACGGCGTGGGGTATAAACAATTCTCAGATTAATGGTCTCAAAACAACACTCGAGTCCCCAGCATGCCTCCCTGGATTATCCAGGCCATCAGCCCCCGGAGTCGACGGGAGACCTGGGTTGCCTCTCTGGACATGGGCATCGTCAGATGGGTCTGTCCAAGGAAAACCAGCCTGCCCGGGGCACGCCTCCTCCTGCTATGGTTTCTGGCAACAGTATACATTGTGTCAACAAGCCAGTGTTTGTACAGACGGCGCAGCACCCAGTGGCTGGATCTCAGCTGTGTGCTCCCGGCCCCGGCAGGAGCTGGTGGTGGGCAAGGGTCCTTCCAGCCTAAAAAAACAAAACATGCCCACGGCCTGCTCTCACACTGTCTGTACAGCATAAACACCAGATTTCAAAGGTTCCAGAATTGTAAAACTTTGCAAATTTTAAAATATTTATTTCAAGTTACAATATTTTAGCTATGCTGGGATAAATAATATAAAATCAATCTCGTTGCTTTCTTTTTGCTCCTTTTAATGAGGTACTAGGAAATTTTAAGTTACGTTTGGGGTCTGCATTGTATTTCTACTGGGCGGTGTTGCTGAAAAGCCCGAGTCAGGTCACCAAGGAAGTGAGGCAGAGAGAGAGATACTTGGGGAAGTCCGGCATTCAACCCAGGTTAGTCTATACTGTTTTCTACGGTGTTGCCATTAGTTTGACATTCATTCCCTGGCCTGTGTCTGTAGGTTATCAAAGATCTTCTATTCACAGTATCTCGCCTTTTTTCAGGTTTGTGACCTTCATATTATAAAGTGAGTAAAACACTGTTAGTTTATGCTAATATGACAAGCTTCCCTCTGAGAAAAAGATATCCGCAGTGATGGTTTATAATATAGAGAAAAATACAAGGGATTTTATGTTTTGACTTCCTAATTTTCTGAGTACCGCGATTTTAGATTTTCCTTGGGGGACCGGGGAGAGAATGTCATTTCCTTACAACTCTCTGCCCCCGTCCTATGCCCCCCGCAGGGAGTCGTCTCTGCAGGAGGAGTAAGCAGGCTCCCCAGCGACCGCCACGGCTTTTCTGACGCTGCAGGAACCCCGGCACCAGGACTCCCGCACGCGCGTGTGCCACGAGAGCCACAGAGACCCAACAAGGGTAAGCCAGGGGCCTTAATAAATAGCTGTCGGGTGAAGGAGGGACGATTTAGATGTTGTAGATAGAACCTTCCAGCAGTCCCCATTCACTGCCCTCTTCCTGCCTGCCTGAGCAGAACGGGGCCCGGGCAGCGAGCAGGAGCTCGCGCTGCTCGTGCATCAGGAACGCCCGGGCGCAGTCTCCTCCCACAGCGGCTCCCAAATGGACTGCGCTCTGCCGGCCACACGCGGACACACTCCCGGTTCGCTCCCCCAAGGATGTCTGTGCTCCGTATCCCCTACGCTTTGGGGGTAAGGAAATGCTCCCCAAGGTCTTGCTCTCGCTGCGGGAAGAGCCTGCAGAGAAGCATGGCCCGCAGGAGCCGGGCGGCGCGGCTGGAGTGTCCCCCCGGCCCTCGAGGGGACCCCTCTGTCATCTTCCGGCTCGGCAGACAGACCCAAAGGTGCAGAAACTGTGCACGGTGCACAATGGGCGTCTTGTTCTCCCCACAGGCACTCGCCCCTCCCACGCCAACACCGGACCCCACCCCCTGGGTCCCAGTGAAGCGGGGGACTGGCTGCGCCTCTGCGTGCAGGACGTAGAGGACACACGCAGAGAACCGATGGGGCTCCCGCACTTTCTAAGCAGATGTGACGCAGCAGCTTTCACGAGGGTGAACAGCAGAGGCTCCCGACGGGACCCGGCTCACTCCGACGAAAGCACACTAACTGCCTGTCCTGGGCTTTAAAACGCAGTCGCAGGTTTATCGTGTGACGGCCCAGATGAAGGAGAGCAGGAATCCCTCCCACACTGGCCACCAGGAACGCTCAGATGGCGGATGGCCGGCCTCGCCCCTGCTCTCGGTCATGGCCTGGGTGGGGGTAGGGGGCCTGGCCCTCCACAGGGCCATCTGGAGGGGGTATTTACGAGGTCTAGGTAGTTTCTAGGCTTCGAGGACCCCTGGCCACCACCTCCTCCTGCTCGATCCAGAAGCCCGAGAGCAGAGATGCAAACCCTCTGAGACGGGCGGTCTGTACAGAACCTGCCGCGTTAATGCAACACACTTCTGTCCAAAATCCCGGCTGAAACACGCATGCCTTGGTCAGTCTTGCTTCCTCGGGCCACCTCGCCGTCCGATGACATCCGAGCCCAGACAGGTACTTGCGTCTCCAAGACTGCTGTACGTGACCACGGCCCAGACTGACCTGGAGGGCTGGGTGGGAGGCGCTAGGATTCCTCAGGATGGCTCCGCAGCCCGTGAGCACCAGGCCCCCAGGGGTCCCTACCTGTTAAGCTCCAGCTTCTCATAAAGACCCAGGCTTCCCCCAAAGTATTTCTTCTGCGAGTTGAGGGCGTCGAGCTGAGCGGCACAGGTGCCGTGCTTCTCCCACTCATGCTTCCTACGAGAGTATTTTAACAAAAAAATCTCTGGTTAAAAGTCATGAAACAAATACAGAAGGAAGAGCTCGCACCAGGACTGGGTAGTCACGCACATGTGGTTTCTGCTACAAAGAAAGAAGACAAGACTCCCTGTGTGCATCGGGCATGACGCGGGAGTCCCTTGCGCCTGGGGACGCGGCCCCAGGGGACACAGTCCGGTCTCCAGAGAGCACGCCGTGTCCCTGCAGCCTCCACCGCCAGCAGGGACGACTCGGTTTGGCGATGCAGCGCAGCCACGGCTGAGGAAGAGCAGAGGCCATGACGCAGGCCCCTGGCCACCGGCACGGGTGTCCGCGGGGGCTCCGGCTTCACGGGGACGCTGACCTGTCCTTCCTCAGCAGCGAGCGAAGGACAGCAGCCACACAACCTCCTGAGAGATGCCGCAGGCCCACTCCCTTCTCCACTGTGTCCTCATTCGCCCCCGACAGAACTCTAACAGGACAACACACGAGCAGCGACACGGATTCGAGAAGAAGATCGTAGATAACAACTCCCCACACTGCATCGCAGGTTATCGAGAACTTTCACGTTCTTCTGCAAGGCAAACGTACTGCTGGCTCAGAAATGGGGAAACTGAGGCAGGGGGGCTAGCGAGGCCACCCAGCCAGCAAGTCCCAGAGTCTGCCCCTAAACGGCTCTCTGGACCCCATATCAGCCCTCGTCTGGCTGCACCGCAGAGCCACCCCCACAGCCCGCAGACGCGGGGCGCACCGCCCCAGAATCGCAGGCCGCTGTCCCATCGGATGTTCGCCATCGCGAGCGCAGGAGAGCAGAAGAGGCATTTGTGAGGGGGACCTACGCTGCCTGTGGTCTGAGCCGACACCAGCACATCCATAAGGCTGGTGCACAGGGCCCGTGCGAAGTGACAAGTCACTTCAGCCTAAGAAAGCGGCATGGGAACCTTTCTTCCTCTACAACAGCCTCCAGAGTGAATTATTTCTGCAGAGCAGGAGAAGGATTTCTTTCTGACGAGATGAAGATGGAACCCGCGGTGCAGACGCCCCAGTGTCCATGGAGCCGGAACCGTTCCGAACCTGCCACGGGGGAGCTCGCAGCGCAATGAGCCTCATGCACGGAACCTGCACACCAGCCCGGGGGCTCTCCACACCCAAGAAATACTCCATAAGTGTCAGTTTGGATCAAGCTTAAGGATCAGAATCCATTAGGGCGTCATTAGTGTATGTCCAACACTGAACCCCACCTCATTTGGAACAGGAAAGTTTGCATTTAACACAAAATGGTCAGTGACCAGACAGAGGTGCCCATCGTGGTGTTCCCTCGCCTGCTGGGGGACACACGAGCAGACCCAGGGGCCACCCTCCAGGATGGGAGATGGAGGCTCCTCTAGGACGCGAGGCCCAGGACGCCGCCCCTGGCGAGGCCGCTCGCTAAAGTGGGTCTCACCCAACTCTCCTTCTTTGTACAAGCATCAGAAAACAAACAGAAATCCTACTTTGCAGAGGGCTGTGTCCATGGTACTTTTTAATATGGCTAATTTTGTGATTAGATTTAATCTTAGAGAACCTTCTCGAGCATGGAGTAACACCAAGACCATGTACTCTGCAGACTTGAGTCCTCTCTGGGATGAACAAGGATGGTTTTCAGACAGGAGCCCTCCTCTGCCCCCGGGGCTCCGACGACGAAGCCGAGCTGGACCGGCCAGAGGGCCTCCGGGACCCTCCAGAAATTCACAGAGCCAAGGGAATGTGAGGACCAGGGAAGCAGGACCCAACGCCCCATGCAGGGGCCAGGGACGACAGCCGCCCTGTACCTGGGAGCTCTAGGAGCACAGACACTAACAGGAGCAGGACAGTCACCTCCGCATTTAGAACACAAGTTTGAGATGTGCTACTTTCTATCCAACCTGAAAAAGCATCGTTTTGCCTTTCCGAGAGCACACACTCTGCCCACACTACTGGGATGACGTGTTCAAGGACCAGCTCAGACCACCACCACCTTTATGGGTATTTGTCGACTCACTGGTAAGTCTCCCGGCACCAACAAGCAGACCGGCTGTGGCACAGAACACACCGGAACGTGTGGAAACCCGTACCCTGTGTGCCTAGCACGGACTCGGCATTTCTGCGTGCGCTGTGAAGTGCTCTAGAGGGGTCCCCCAGCTTCTCCCATCCCCCCACTGCAGCTCAGCTGGGCGTCAAGTTCCAGGAAAACATTCTTGGGAACACGTCTGTGCAGAGCATGGGTCGGAGAGCCGGGCCACTCTTCTCCAGGACTCCACGTGCTTCTCCTGTGCAAGAGACCCGGGAGGGTTCCAAGCACCAGGGAGCCTGGGGGTCGGGCACCAGTGCCGCTCCGTGGCTTCAGAAAGATTCCATCTCCACTTAATTCTTTTCCTGAATGCTCTAGACAAAAATATTTCCAAACCGAATTAACCATTTTGGATAAAATCTAAGTACTTGCGACCTGAATGTAAACCACCACATCGGAGTGAGGCCAAGACAGTGATCATTTCCGGCTATCATAACGTAAATGAAAGGAATGTTATTTAACCTTCTTCCCAAGCACTGACCTAAAGAGCTATCTTGAGTTAAACATAGTGTTTTCTTCCTTGGCTCAGCTCCTGCTACACTTCAGGATGTTTCTGGAAGAGGTTGCGGACCGAGCCGCAGGTGGGACCCGACCCTGTCCTCACTAAGTCGTAGCACAAGACCTCGACCTCTTTTTCTTCCTTGGTGGATCTCGTGGCAGTAGCACAAAGTCTTTAAGAAACATCCTCTCCTGCTGCACTGCGGCGAGCGCCCGTCGGTACCCGAGTGTTTGTCTTAGTGAAACCTCAGGAGAGGAGAGCGTAAAGCGAAGTGACCAATGAAGTCACGGACGGAGAGCCAGTCCGTAAATTCCACGTGCCTGCAGGGTTTTTTTTCCAAACAGGCTCCACACCCCGCGCAGGGTCAATGCAGGGCTTGAACTCACAACCCTGAGGTCAAGACCAGAGCTGAGGTTCAGAGTCAGACGCTAAACTCGGTCACCCGGGCGCCCCTTGCTCCCATTTATCATTTACTGGAGAAGGCCCCGAAAAGGGTCTCCCAGATAAAAACTGGTTCACCCTCGGCACCTCAGAAGAGCGGCCCCGTGGTCCGTCCCCGCGCCCCAGCCCCGTGCCCTCACCCCCCTTGAGGCTGCGGCGTCCCTGCACTCACCAGAAATGGCTGTGGTTTAGTGGGTGGATCACATCGGGCCAGTACATCTTCATCCCCGTGGTCCGTCCCCGCGCCCCAGCCCCGTGCCCTCACCCCCCTGAGGCTGCGGCGTCCCTGCACTCACCAGAAATGGCTGTGGTTTAGTGGGTGGATCACATCGGGCCAGTACATCTTCATTTCAGGCAGGAGGTCCTGTGCACACACAAAAAAAATCCACGTATGACCTAAGGCCTCGCCGCCTAGAAGGCCAGTCTGATTCACCATTACGTTAAAAGGAGTGACCTCAGCCGATCAGTAACACTCAGGGGAGGAAGACAATTCTGTCCCCACTCTGCAGGAAGCCACAACACAGAGAAAGGTGCAAGGTGACTCATCACGAGGGTGCACTGGAAAGCAGGTGCGCTCAGAGGGGAGTGGGTAAGCACTCGGCGGTCCAGCCCGACGAGGGATGTAGCTCGAACAAGAAGGCGGCCATCCAGCCGTGGTGGGACACAGGAGAGCCTTCCGCGCACATCAGTGAGGCCAACCTGAAAAGGCCGTGTGAGTCCTGATGTGGCCACTCTGGACAAGACTAAAGTACGGAGACGGCAAAGGCTCAGTCAGGGCCCGGGGTGGGGAGGGGGACAGGCAGAGGAGAAGGGATTTTAGGGCAGTGAGATGCCTCCATAGGGTCTAGTGAGGGACGTGTTATCTGTCAAAACCCATAACCCTCCGTGACGCAGAGCGAGCCTACGGGAACCGCAGTGTGTGCTACCAATGAAGTACGACCCTGTGACAAGCGTGTCAACCGCAGGGGACGCGGTGTGCTGGGGGACATATATGGGACGTGCCACTCAATTTTTCAGCTTTAGGTTTCTGCTCGAAGGAGTAGCATCCACAGATTAAAACGCGCACCACAAAGTTCAGGCTCTCCTTTCCCCCAAGCGGAGCTCATCTGGGCGGGGAGAAGGGCCCTAAACTGTACAGACAGTTGCCCTAAACCGCACGGCGCCCAGGTTTACTTCTCAACTTCTCCAAACTCACCAGACCGGAAACAACGTTCACTTAAAACATCGTCTAGACAGACTCCGGGTGACCTCGCTCTCCTGTATTTGCCACCACCCGTCACTACGTGCCCGTCACCAGACAACGGGACACACCTCACGTCCCCTGCCAGTAAGCCTTGTCCTCACGCCCCCATGGCAAACTTCCCAGGAAGCGGTCTGCCTCCGTGTCTGTATGTCCCCGGCCTTGCACTGCCCACACTCGGGCTGCAGCTCCCACCAGCCCCACAGGAGCGGGGAGCAGGCCACTTTCCTGGGGACCAACACTAAACTGGGCTTTCTGGGACAGAACAAGTAAACCAACAGTGTCTGAACAAAGAGCGGCTTGTGGCCACCTTCCCCGGTGCCCGGCAGGCCGCTCCACTGAAAGGGCATCTTCAGCCTTGCTTTTACGAACCCTGTTAGCGCGGCCTCGGGAATCCCCTTCTCCGGGCTCCTGCCCCCCCTCCCTCCACTGGCTGCTTCATCACACGCACCGCCCCCCGCCCCAGTCTCTGTTCCGGGCTGTTCCTGCTTCTCCACCCTGTCCACGCTCACACCTCTGTGCACCGTACGTCTGTGCACGGATCACACCCGAAGTTCGCCTCTGGCCCAGACCACTCTCCTACAGACCCACGGAGCCCCCCTGGACGTTTCCAGGGCACGTCAAACTCAACACGTCCAAAGCCGACTGTCACCCGCACATGTGCCAAAGCCCGGCCCCCGTCGGGAAGAAGGACACCCCCAGCCAAACCCCTAGCCAGAGCCCCACTGGAGCTTCTGTCCCAGCGAGGCACCGAGCCCCGTTCAGGCGACTTCTGTGACCCCTCCGGCCTTCCGCTCCCACGGCCTCTGCCCATTCGGCTCTTCCGCCCTGGCCGGTCCCCCACGGCAGCTCTCAAATGAACACGGCAGCCGAGGCGCTTTCCCACTCCAGCAGGAATGCCAGAGGCCCTCAGTACAATGTCAAAGAATCTGCAGTTCCACTGTCGGGTCACAAGACTCTGACCAGGAACATCCCCGTGACATGAGGCAAGCTGCAGGGAGTCCAGGAAGGCAGACGTGTGTGTCTGAGGAACGAGGCGCTGCCAGGCTGTGGGGTGCACTAGGAATTCTTACCGACGGTCCTCAGACTCAGGCCTCCAGGCCCAGGCCAGCGAGGGTCCTCACAGGAAGGAAAGACGAGAACATGTGAACGGTCTGGAATGTCCTGCCATGCCCCTCTGGGGGCCGTCTATTCATGGAAAGGACCCCCATTCTAGCAAATCCTGACACTACCTCCTGTTTTCAGGGAGGCCCAGTGCCCTGGCAGGCCCTGCCCCATGAATCCAGGTCCTCGTCACCGGACAGGGGACTGGTCACACGCACGGCACGGTGTCTCAAGAGCGCGTCGGCCAGCAGCACTCATCAGAGCCGCTCCCTGGGCTACTCCGTCACACGGGCTTCTGTTCTGGAAAGGCCCATTCCTTCTGCTCAGAGGCCCTCCCTGGAAGCCCACCCCCCACAGCCAGAAAGGCCAGGCGTGGTACCCCTGCCTGTCCTCCGAGCCAGAGTGGTCTAGAAATGCTGACCGGGAGGCACGGGGACCCTGGGACTAATGTGGGCCAGTGGGGACCCGTCGGGGTCCGCTGTCACTTCACACAGGTCCCGTCTGGTGTCGTGGGCACCAGGCAGGGGAGAAAGGGCAGTTTGCACTGAACGAGCAGGAGTGTTTCACGGATCCAGAAATGCGAGAGAAGTGCCAGGGCTGAATCCTGGGAACATGAGCGAGGTCCTCACGTGAGCACACGCCGGGGAGGACACGCGTGCGAGGGGCTAACCGAGGGCGGCACCGGCAGGGGCGACGGAAGGGGGCGTTACCTTGATCTCTTCGAAGTTGAAGGGCCACGATCCGTTACACTCTTCTGCTCTATCGGGCCTTGGAATCAAACGGAAACAACAGACGTTAGTCTTCGTTGAGGCTCCACACGGCAGGAGACATGTCCCTTAGCGTCTGCGGGGGTCAAAGGCTGAGACACTCTAAGGCCACGGGAGTCCCTTAAGGAAGAGCCCGGGTAGGGTGACCAGAGAGCCCTCCCGGGGCCAGGCCAACAGGGCGCTCTCCCCAGGAAGCAAGTGAAGCCAGCCGGTAGGGGGAGCTCGGGAGTCGGGCGCGGGCCTGCACTCTCCCTCTGCCAACCTCAGGCCACAGGCACCAGTGCATCTCCCTCTCTCTAAGGGAGGACGGGGCTCAGGGACCAGCGTACAGACCGCGCTCACACAGGGACCCAGGCCCAGCGAGTACGGCTTCTTAAATTCCCAAGCACAATCCTCTCCCTGCTTCCCCACGTCTAGTTCTGCACAGGTCAGTCCCGGTCTGCGGATGCAGCCAAGCTCTCCAGGCCACCAACTCGACTTCCTAGACCGCCCTGCACCCTGACCAGGGCAGCCCCCCACCGGGACAGCACTGTGCACTGTCCTCTGAGCTGCAAGGGAAGCAGCACGGACATCCGCACGACCCGAGGAAGCCTAGCTCCCGGAGACCACAGGGTCGGATCACGGCCCCGGCCCCCGCTTCATCTGCTGCCCACAGACCCCCAATCTGGAGGAACACGCATGTGCCGGCAAAGACCACAACGGCCCCTCCTCCCACAGGAGCAGCAGGACAAGAGGCGTCCCGCTGACAGGCTGACTCAAGGACACAGCTGAACATGACAAATACACGCATGAAGAAGGAAAAGTGCACAAAATGCACGCGAAACCGGAGACGAATCCGGTAAATGTGACACGCGCACTGTGTAAATACACACACGCGCACATACAACACGTGTGTACAGCACACGTGCGCACCGTGTAGTACACGCAACACGTGTGCACAGCACACACATGCTCACTCATTTCTAAGCATCTATTTATTGCCCCCAAAGAAGGACACAATGAGAGGCTCAGGGATCCCAGCCTGGACCCAGAGTCCCTACAAGCGTATGTAAGCCAGGCTGTCACTGTTCTACCAAAAAAGAACTAAGCAACCACAAGATCGGGGTTACTGTACAAACAGCGGAGATACTGTAAGTAAGGATTCGGTCCACTGACTAAACTCCTAACGAAAACCACTAGTGGAACCCTTAGGACCAGCCTCAAGCTGCTTTCGGGTGGGCTAGCGGGCCGTGAGCGGCGCGGGGCCTTGCCATAATCCGTGGATGGTCCAGTAATCCGGAGGGTCTCTGCAGTCCTTCTCCACCTCCTGCAGCGAAAAGACACAGAGCACATCCGTGATCCGCGGCTCCTTCCCTGCGGCTTCCGGCGCGGCCCCGAGGAGCGACGCGGGCGCGGGGGCTCCGACCGGGAGGAGGCCCCGATCCCCAATTATGTAACATAATTAAAAACTGAGTTTTGCTTTTTTTTTTTTTAAATGTGTTCTCAAATTAAGTCCATCGGACGGAGATGCTCCCACCCGCCCGTTCATCTTCTTCCCGTGTGACCATAAACGTGCGAGGGTTCCCGGTCCCCGAGAGACGAGTGGGTTCAGCCACCAGGGCCAGATGTGTCAGCGACACACTCAAGCGTGAATGTTGGACGACGTAAACTGGAGCGCTCGGGCGCGAAAACACCAAAGTGAGAAGAACACGACAGAAGTGACCTCACAGAGAGAAAAGCTGAGCAGCGCCCCTCAGGGACCTCCCAACTGTTTAGCTAAATGGGGAGTTCTTCCGAAGTACCCGACTACCGAGAAACGTGTGGACGGCTGTGGGACCAGGTAGGACAGACTCGGGCCCGATGCCCCGTGGTGGGGAATGAGCCCCCGAAAAGCAGGTGTGGGGGTCTGGTGAGGAACAGGTGAGGCTCCAGGCGGGTTTTCAAGCCTTTCCTGTCGGGATCACCTTCTGTGGGGTGGCAGCTCTGCCCCAGGCTGGTCTGGAGATTAGGGAGGCTCTGGTTTAGGACACTGGCGCGAGGCGGCGAGAGAGGTCCCTGCCGCAGGCCGAGAGGGCATTAGAGCACGGCAACGAGGTTCAGCGTCAGAGCGGGGGCGTGTGCCTCCCCTCTCCCGACACCCCAGGTTCATTCCGCAGGACAGCAGAGTCCCAGCGGGGGGCCCATTTCCCACAGGTGCCTGACTGGCAGAGAGCAAGGTCAGGGCCTGTGGCCGGAATTGGGGGGAGTCTTCTACTGGCCCCATGCCCAGTGTCTCAGATGAGTCTTTAAGGGGACAACTGGGGCCCAGGATCATGGAGAAAGAGACACCAGCTTCTCCCTGTAACGCCTGTGTCACACACACAGGGAAGGAGCCCAGAGATACCCCCACTCCCCAGGATGACACCAGGGCCAGAGTACCGGGACCCCTCGTCCTGGGCATCTTGTAGAGAAACTAATTCCCTGACAATGAGACTTCATGAGCAGAAGATTTTTAAAAAATCTAATTTCTGAAGCCTCAAGGTCAGAACACATTTCCATACATGGATGCAGTCCCTGCACAGGCACACACCCACATTTTGTCGCAGAAATGCCTCTGGCCACCAAATGACCCCACTCCCTGCCCCAAAGACAGATCTTCCGGTGTTACCCAAGACGGGAGCTCCCTACAGGGCCCTGCCCACAGGAACTCAGGCTCCCGCGAGGCCCCGCTGCCGGGGTGGGGAGCCAGGTCTGCAGTGACACCCAAAGCTGGTCACACTGCTCTAGCCTGCGCAGCAACAGCCCTAAAGGCAGAAAGCGACAATGAGGTATGAAGTTTAGGAACTGGACCCAGAGACAGAGAGCAGCTAGGACAGACACGCCAGAGGACTACGAATGACACGTTTCCGCGAGGAAACGTGGATACAGAAACCCACTCTGCACGGGGCTTCAGCAGATGAACGGGGCCAGTCGAGGCAGAAAAACTCACCTTGCACACTGTCACAGGCCAGTGGTGAACCATAATTAGTTTTTTCCACTCATGATTGTCACTGCTGGAAGACAAGGAATTTATGTTTCAAGAACCGTTCTAAAGTTAAAGAAAACTTCATCTATCAGTCCGTCTACACCGTCATGCATTCAGCCAACACTGAGGGACTGTCATGGGCCAGGCCCCACCGAGGGACAGGGGCGCTGTCCTGGGCAAGGGCCCAAGTCCCTCTCCCGTGATGCACGCGTGCCAGGGAGGGAGACGGTGACCACGGTCGCTAAGAGAACACACGTGGTGCCCACAGTGACAGTGATAAAGAAATAGGAGCCAGCACCAGGACAGGCAGGCTGGCAGGGGGGCAGGAGCTGAAATCTGAGCCAGGAAGCCTGGGAAGGCCTCACTGAAGGGAGGCAGAGGTCGGGAGGGAAAGGGGGAAGGAAGCCCGAAGTGGTCTTCCTCCTCGGCTTGGTCACGAGTGTAGAAACAGAAGCACCATCATCTTTTAGCCACGTCTGCGAAATCCGTTAAGGCCCCCAAACCTGAATTTCCGTGTGGCTCACTTGGCAGCAAAACACGACTTGAACTAGCATGAGGGGCTGAGTGCCCTATGCCCACTGGAGTGAAGGTGCAGGCGGCCTGCTCCACAGTGCTCCCCCAGATACAGTGCTCCCTCGGACTCAGTCCGAAGCATGGCCATGCCCCACCTGACCCGCACGCCCCGCATGCCTCCCTCCCCTGGCTCTAGGACCTTCAGGTGAGCGGGGGGAGCTGTGTCTGCAAACAGGTTGAAGCAGGATGGATAACGACAGACGGAAATGCCAGCGGCCACACAGGGACATCACCCAAGCAGACACTTCCATTAGATTCTGGAAGGAATGATTCAAAAGTAAAGCGGGACCAAGTTCTCACACGCTGGCTTCTGTAAAGAGGGCGGTCGTGCTGAATCAGCACAGAATCACAATCCAATGTTACAAGAGCGCGGCTGTGTGCTGCACTCAGTATAGATGCAGCACAAGCTGCAGCACGAGAACTAGAGCTGGGACGAGTGTCAGAAGCTGCTTTTTCAGGGTATACAACCCTCGTTTAGGTGGAAACTGAGGCTATGGGATTAAAGCTACAGCCAGGGAAGGAGACCCCGTTCCTCCAGGGAAGAATTCCTCCAGGGAGGAACACACTGTGTCCCGTGAATCTATCAAGACTGGGAACTTCTGCAACACAAGGGCCACACACAGTCCAGTGAGAGCGCTGGGGGCGTACGGGAACCTCCTGCAAAGCAGCGCAGACCAGAGTGTGAAGAGAGAAGCCAGAGGCCGAGGAGGAGGGAGAGTCACCCAGCTGTCAGCCCAGCCGGCGCGTGGGAAAGCCCCTGCGGACCCCTTCCGTCCTGGAGGGTTGAACCAGCTGTTTTCTCCAGACCACGCCTCGCCACTACGGCTGTCCGACTACACCAGCGCATGCACTGTGAAGGGAGCAGCGTGGCGGGGACCACAGATTAGAGCGTCAGCTCTTCATGGACATTTACTGGCTGCTGTTGGCCAGGCGGGGTTCTACGCACATTCTGCCTCTCCTCGAATCCATGCTCAGGAGGCAGGTGATAGCTGAGCAAAGTCACCCAGGGAGCTCCAAGGTCACACACCCGGATGAACCAGTGGCTGGTACTCAACCAGGACCCCACACCTCCTCTCCAATGATACACTCTTAACCTGATGGCCAAAACGAATCCATTAATAAATGCAGCTGGGTTTTTTTTAGAAAATAGGCTTTCTGGGAAAGCTGAACTATAATGTTACCTTTTCAAGTAGATGATAAAACAGGAAAAACAAAGTCATTGCTTTTCCCTCATCTATTATGTAAGAACGAAAGCCTTTTTTTTTTTAAGATTTTATTTATTTATCTGACAGAGATCACAAGGAGGCAGAGAGGCAGAGAGAGGGGGGGGGGGGAAGCAGGCTCCCTGCTGCGGGGCTCGATCCCAGGACCCTGAGATCATGACCTGAGCCGAAGGCAGAGGCTTAATCCACTGAGCCACCCAGGCGCCCCAAGAACGAAAGCCTTTATTAAATACTAAATCACTGCCCAAAGTAAATAGAAGAAAAAATTACAATCCGGTGCCGGGAATTCGGTTCCGTCTACAAGGAAGCAAGAGACTCCACACGCGCTCCCCAGCCCGGAGGAGCGGCCACACCGAACGCCAGCGGGGGAGGAAGAGCCGGCGCGGAGGCTGCGAAGAGGAAGCAGCGCCGCGTCCAACCCAGACGTGCGCCGCTACGACGCCCTGCCGGCCCCGGCACGGACCCCCGCCCCGACGCGGACCCCGGGCCCGACCCGGACCCCCGCCCCGACGCGGACCCCCGCCCCGACGCGGACCCCGGGCCCGACCCGGACCCCCGCCCCGACGCGGACCCCGGCCCGGCCGGACGCGGACCCCGCCCTGCGCCAGCCCCGACCCGCCGCACGCACTCCGGGGCTCCGGGCTCACCTCGTGGGGGACCCGCGCGCGCCGCCCCGGCAGCACAGCGCCAGGCAGAGGGAGCTCAGGAGCAGGCCGCGGGCGGCCGCGGGCTTCATGGCGCGCCCAGCCAGGCGACGACGCGCTCCGGGGCACGAAGCCTCCAGGGTCCGGCGCCAGGCCCCGCGTCTCCCTGAAAATGGACGAAATCCCTGACCCCGAGCTCTGACCCGCCGACCCCACCCCGGAGGGTCCGCCGTCCCGAGGGGCCCCGGCCGGGGTCCCCGCCTCACCCGGGCGCCCAGGCGTCTCTGCCGGTGCGGCACCGCGACCCCAACCGGGACCTCGCAGTTGACACCGCCCCGCCGCCCCGACCCGCGCGTTTCCGGCTCTGGACGCCCGGCCCCGGACACGCCCCAGACGCCCCGCGGCCGGGACACGCCCCGTAGACGGGCACGCCCCCGGCCGGGCAGACACGCCCCCAGACGCCCCGCGGCCGGGACACGCCCCCGGCCCGGCAGACACGCCCCCAGACGCCCCGCGGCCGGGACACGCCCCCGGCCCGGCAGACACGCCCCCAGACGCCCCGCGGCCGGGACACGCCCCGTAGACGGGCACGCCCCCGGCCGGGCAGACACGCCCCCAGACGCCCCGCGGCCGGGACACGCCCCCGGCCCGGCAGACACGCCCCCTCGGACGGGCACGCCCCTACTCCCGCCCCTTCGCCCTCTGGCTCGGGTCTCGCCGCGGACGCTTCTCTATCGGCCTCGCTCCCGCCCCGGGCCCGCCCTCGGTGGTGTCCCGGGCGTCCTCGGGCCCTTCCTCGCGGAGCTGAAGCTCCTGGGGCCCCGCGGGGCAGGGCCGCCTCCGGGACACTGTGCGCAGAGGCGGTGGCAGGTGCCGCAGCGCCGGCTCCCAGGGCCTCGGCGAGGTCGCCGGCGGAGAGAGCGGCCTCGGCCCGCGCGGACGGCGTCACGCAGCTGGCGCGCGGCTGTTCCCGCGGGACTCCCTGCCCTTCCCAGCACAGGGCGGTCAGGGAGGCAGCCCGGGCCCCCGGGCCCCACGCCGGCCCCAGCCCACTGTACTCCGCTCTGCTCCGCTCACAAGGTGCCTCCTGCGCGCACACTTCCCGGAGCCCGGGCCGAAGGGCTGGGTGTCACCGCGGAAGCGGCCCCCTCACCCTCCGAGGGCCACCGGGACACTCGCACGGAGAAGCAGAGCTGTGGCAGCAAAGGAATGTCCTTGGGTCTAAGAACAGGGGGCGTGGGGGGAGTGGCGGGAGCAGATCCTCAGAGCAGGGGCTAAAACCACTTCCCTCCGCCCTCCACCGCCTAAAGGACTGGCCTTCACCGTCCACGTCCTCCTTCTAGGTCCTCAGAAACTGCACCCTCACAGATTGCCCCAAACCACCCAGCTGCAAGCCTGTCTTGTCCCCTTGGGTTTTCTGTGGCCCTGACGACCTTCACTGCCTGGGTCCCTTGTGCAGGACCGGGGTGCACACCGTGCTGGAGGCCCTGGCTCTCCCAGCAGAGCTGGCCTGTTCAGGGTCCCGGCCATGTCGCCATGGAGGCAATTCTGCTCCCCCCGGTCCCCGCCCCACACCCCCATCCTAGTTAATGCCAATCCTAGTTGCCTTTCCAGCGAACACATGGCTTCCTCAGAGTCCTTTGTCATCCAGGACGACCTAAGGGTCAGGTGCATAGGTCATGTGCTCTCCTGGGTGATGTCGGCATAGTTACCTGTGTTCACATAAAGTAACTGTGTGATTATCCCATACTGTCCGTCTTCCCCTCTGGACTGACCCCTAACCTGTGGGGTCTGACGCTAATTCCAGATAGTGTCAGAATTGAGTGAAATTGTAGGAACCAGCCACCAGGGATGCCCCCCATATATATGGTGACCAGAAGTGAGTGTTTTGTGGCAACAGTAAGAGACACTCACAGGGAAGGGACACAGACGGGAAGAACTGGGTGTTTTCCTCTGTAGGGAAACTTGATTTCCCCATGACACTGAGTAGAGGCTCTGTCATGGGGACAAGCAGAGGTGGCTCCAGCTTGCAGGAACCGGGAGGGACCGGGGGTGATACTGACAGCTCCCAGGAGACACCATAAATGGGACCAGTTTGAGGTTTAAGAAGTGGAGTCAGCTTGTGCGGAAGCAGGTGCACAGGAGGCAGGGACAAGATGGCGATGGCCATTTCTAGGAACAGATCATTCTTAAGTCACGGCTGATGCCTCAAGCTGAGATACTTTTACTGACCAGCTTCTTGTCGATTTAACTCCTCTGGTTTCTCATGCCCAGGTCACTTTTGCCAGGTTATGCTGCAATGTCAGTCCCCAAACCTCAGGGGCTCACTAACTGCCCCAACCGAGGTTGGCCTTTGCTCATGCTCCTTGCTGGCTGTAGGTCAGGGGCCGCCGCAGCCCCTGGCCTTCTTCACTCTGGGACCAGCCATAGCCGCCGCCTGCCATTCTAACGGCCAAGCTGTTGCAGAACCACACTGTGACTCTGGACCTAGGGGATCTGATGTCCGATCTTCCGCTGAAAATTTTTTTGTTCCAAACAAGCGACCTGCACAAGACTGGCATCGGTGAGCAGAAAGTATCCTCCTCCTAAAAGTGGGGGCCTTGCAGGCACAGGACAGACGTCTGGGACGGACGGGAAGTACAGCAAATAGCTGGGCAGAGTCGTATGGCCTGTCGTAGGTGAGGAGGCAGGAACAGGACCTTCACCCACCCCAGGTGGGAAAGCGAAGCGCCAGCAGTGCAGACAGCACTTGGGGGCCGGATGGGAGGGCACTGCACTGCTCCCGCAGTGGGGCAGCCTGGGGGGGGCGAGGGGTAGAGTAACAGGAAGCTTGGGAGAAGCTCCAGCTTGACTGAACAGCTCCCCGTGGGCGAGCAGCTCTGCTGGCGGGGGATTTGTCGGAGGCGACTAAGAGACAGGAGTCCTCAGTTGTGGGACAATCCGGTGTGCCCGAAGTTAGGCTGTGACATTTCCAAACAGGCTCTTCAGTCTCTGTATGTGTTCAAGGAAGGTGCCTCTGGGAGCTGGCAGGGTCCTGGCCCGCCGAGGGGGGACTCTGGTTCATAGGCTTCAAAGCTCACATTTACGGGGGGTCTTCCAAACAAACAGGCCAGGGCACTCAGGGTGAATAGGGCTTAGGGTCAGGTGCCTGGTTTCAGAGCAGAGGGCGCACCGCGGGCAGGAGCCTGTGCTCTGACGGCAGATCGCCCTGTGTAAGTTCAGGGTCTCCCAGTCGTTACCTATGTAAACTCAGCGCCCTAGCTGGCTCCTCTAAGCTTCGGTGACCTCGTTTGTAGAGTAGGAGAGCAATCCTCTCTAACAGTGTCAGGGGGATGAAAAGAGACGTCAGTGGCGGCTTCGCAGGAGCCCACCGAGCCTGGTGCAGGTGGCACATCAGGGCTGCGTCCTGTCTTACTTACTGCAGAACCCGGACCCTCTGCTGGGAGGGAAGGACAGCGAGGGGCTCTGCAGACTCGGCCTTAGCCCTAAGCCTGGCTTTGGGGGTGCTGCTTGTAGACCTTGCGTGTTGAAGGTGTGAGAGACGTCTGTGGTCCCTGTCTCTGTTGTGTCCAGTGCTCTCAAGCTCTGTATAGCTTCATCACGCTTAGGGGAATCTTCTTGTAAAAACTTTGTATTCTAAATTACTTTTATGCTGAGAAAGTTAGGACACTTTCTCAATGTTTTCCTCCTAAGCTTTCTTCTCTCTCTCTCTCTTTTTAAAAAGATTTCATTTATTTATTTGATAGAGAGAGAGAGGGAGCGCACACTGGAGCTGGGAGGGCAGAAGGAGATGGAGAAGCCGACTCCCCGCTGAGCCGGGAGCCCGATGTGGGGCTCGAGCCCAGGACCCCGGGATCACGACCCGAGCCACCCAGGCGCCCCTGGACTTTCTCGCCTTATACTACCCATATTTGCGGCCTCTCTTTGTGGTGTGGCTCCTGTGGCAGGGGTTTCTGTGGACCTGTTTCTTCGGGGCAGTGACTACCACAAAAGAGGGACGGGAGAGGGGCAGGGAGGCCAGACGAGGCTTCTCAGGATAATGTTTCCTGAAGACGTCACTTTGCTAGTTGGACCATAAAGAAGAAGCTTTCTGTAACAGAAAATGACTAAATCTCATCAAACAGCATGAGATTCTGAAATGTGAAATAAAAAAATATGCGTCTGACCCTTGGACAGCTCAGGGGTCAGGGGCACAGACCCATGTAGTCAGAAATCTGTGCATAACTTTTGACTCCCTGAAACCTCAGCTACCAATAGCCTGGGTTGACCAGATGCTTTACCAATGACATTAAACAGTCAGTTAATATGTATTGTGTATGTTGTATGTATTACACACCGTGGTCTTAAAATAAAATAGGGAAAAGGAAATGCCATTAAGAAAATTGTAAGGAAGAGAAAATACATTTATAGTACCGCACTGTCCATTGAAAAAAAAAAAAAAACCCTGTATATAAATGGACCCGAGCAGTTCAAGCCGTGTTGTTCAAGGGTCAACTGTATTCACTTTACTCTTTGGTAATAAACTTTAGGCTTCGAGGCCAAGGAATTATTACCAAATGTTTACCTAAAAAGTCTACTATTTATGATATTTCTGGTTGCTCTCATAAGAGGCTCTGAAAAGGGGACAGAAAAAAGATGAGCTCACTCACCTCGATGTGCACACGTGTTCTCACCCCCGCACGCACACTCGAGCACACTCCTACACAGATGCCAGAACAGACTGCTTACCTGGGCTATTTTCAACAGTTATTTTTCTTAAAAGGACTAAGCGAGCTATTGCAGACTTCTGAAGCGGTCCTGCCTGACTGAGCCACTCTCCTTCAGAGAAACACTCTGCATCTGAAAAATAGTTGCATACTGCATTGACTGCCCATGTAGTGGATATTCTCACATTTTTAGGGTTGGCTACAAGTTTTAGGAGCTGAGAGAAAGCCCCAACATAGTGGAAAGAGCGCAAGCTCCAAAGCCAGCCATGGAGCAGCTTAAAGTGTCTCGCTTGCCCACGGTGCGGCATCAGAGGCTCCGGATGGGCCCCGCAGCCCCTGGGGGTGGGGGACCCCGCACTCGGCGCTCGGGATGGGCCCCACAGCCCCTGGGGGTGGGGGACCCCGCACTCGGTGCTCATTCCACCTGCCTGTCACGTCCTCCCCAGGAGTGCGTCCGCGTGCGCGGGGCAGGGGGGGCCCATCTGTGTTACCCAGGGGGCTGCCTGCACACAGAAGCCTGTGCTCTCTTTGAACACGAGTCCCTCAATGACAGCTAGCCCTTACACCGAGGCGTTTGCAAGTCAATTAGAAACTCTCCAGCTGTGCAGACAGGAGCACGTGTCCTCCTTCCCCCAGAGCAGAGGGAGGAAAGAGGCTCCTTCGGGCCCAGCCCTGCCCTCTCTGCTCGGCCCCTCGGCCCCATTCTTAGAGGCCCTGTCCCTCCTCGACACCACCCCCTGCAGCTCTCCAAGTCCCCTCCTGCCCCACTGCCATGGAGAAAGCTCCCCTGTCACTCTTCCTGCTCTCCTCTGGTCTTTAAGCATTTACAGTGGAAGGACAAACAGAAATCTCACTAAAATGTGTTGGCCCTTAGTATCCAAAAGAGCCTTGGCATTCCTCCCAGAGACTCTTCCAGAACCTTGCCCTGCTCATAGGGAGACCCGTTGTCCCCATGAACCTGGATGGGATCGCTGACCCCTGACAGACAGAAGGCGGCAGAAGGAACTCCCAGTGGCTTCTGAGGCCAGCTGGTCGCCCTGGCTTTGTCCCTCTGTCCTAGGGCACTCCCTGTAAGAAGGCCACCAGCAGGGCCACGGGGAAGCGCAGACTCGCCCACGCAAAGGGACGCCCGGAAGGGCCTGTCTGGACAGGAACTGAGAGCCAGCAGTGGCCCCTTGCTGAGGACCTGGGCCTCTGGCCACGGCCTCTCCCAGCTGAACCCTGCCATCATCCAGAAGCCCAGCCGGGTCATCCTGTCGTGGGCCTGTCTGAACTGGTGACCCACAAAGCTAGTGAGTCTAAAATGTGGTTGTGCACACCACTAAGCTTTGCCTTAGAAACCGGAACGAATGGTTCTCGGCAGAGGGAATGCAGGACGGGTGCTCTTCGAGAGTGGCTGTCTCGCACATTTAACTTTGGAACAGCGTGCATGTGACACAATTGTGCAACACAAGGTACTTCTTAGAAAGGCAACCCCGAAGAATGGAAAGCAAACCGGAAGCAATGTGTGCCCGTGTGGAATGGGGGGTGGGGCACACCTACACCGTCCGGAATGCTTGGAAGTCACTCTAGCCCCCGTACTTTTACTGGACTGCCCAGTAGGACACATCCGAAGGCAGAAAGAACTGGAAAGGGACCGAGCCGTGGCCCTGTCCACTTTGTCAGCAAGTGCACAGCATTGTTACTGCGAAGCTAAGAAAATAAGGAAATGGAACACAGAGGGAGTGAGAGGTGAAAGCCACGAGGGACATTGTAGGAATGAGAGACAGCCAGGGCCAACCCAAAACAGAAAATGAAGAAGCGTACTACAAATTCAGAAGTTCTGTCATGTGCAATTTGAATTGCGAAACGCATTATAAACCCGTGATGTGTTTTCTGCAAAAAGGAGACACAGAGCCAGCCAGACAGGAACCTTGTTACCTCTCCACGAAAACGTTCCAAGCCCCGAGCCTGGAGCCCCATGGGCTGGGGGTGGGGGTGGGGGAACGCCGTCCAACACAGCCAGGCCGTGCCACGCCGCTCAGGAGTGCATCTGCGGGGCTCCCAAAGTCACATTTTTCTGAGCATTAAAAAAGAAAGAAAGAAAGAAAGAAAGAAAGAAAGAAAGAAAGAAAGAAAGAAAGAAAGAAAACTGCAGTGAATTGAAACACACCAAGTATATTAAAATCTGTGAATGCTCAATGACACCTCCTGGGTGAGGATCGCCGGAGAAGCTGAACCACTAGAGGAGCAGCAGAGGAAACGCACAGGGGACAGATGGGTGAGCCCCGCACCCATGACCCATGCTGACGTCCCAGGAGACAAGCAGATGGGGCCTCCTCTGGGTTCGGGGCGGAAAGGTGTGCACACCCCCCACCCAACCTCCACGAGGTCTTGCATTTCTGCGTATTTTGCTTTTGACTTGTTCGGTGCTATGGCTTCATGCCTTTTGTATACGGCTCCCGTTCATCGTTCGGAGCCTGTCCCTGGTTCTGTATTTGCCTCAGATTCCACAGCAGTTCAAATGCATTTTGCTACTCCTGCCTCTTTGTTGACAGGCAGCCTGGGTCCTTCTGACTACGGGAAATCCGCACTCAGAGACCACGTCCCGGCGCTTTTTGCCTCTGGGCTAGCCACGTTTTCCCAGACCTTGCAAAGACCCAAGCCCAGGAAGTAAGTAGTGCGAGTCCATCCGTTTGGAGTTTGGAAGAAAATGCCTCACAGGTTCATTCGTGAGTCAAGTCCACGATGGAAGGGCAGATCTTCCCATTTTGACACATCTTTGTGTTTCCCTTTCTTTCAAGCATTTATGTGGACACAGATGAAAAAGGGGACCCTGCGTCGTCTAAGCGCCTCCTCCGACGCACAGCTACTCATTAAAGCAATTTGCCCTTTCCTCGGGGCTGACCTGGCCCGGCAGCTGGCAAACCGCGCCGTAGTGTACCTGGACCGGCTCGAGGTAGGGACTCATAATTTATCAGAAGTAGCTTAAAGTAAACAAGAGCTCCTCATAATTTGGCTTTCATCATCATCTTAAAAAGTCTGTGTCGCGGGGGCGTCATTCGCCTCATCATTAATTAACCGTCTGTACCTGTGCGTAAACACAGCGCCGAACACTGCAGGGGAAGCCAAGAGTTAGGGGGCGGGGGAGAGGGGAGGCTGCCTCCTGCCAGGCCAGCAGCACCCCTGGGGCCTCCAAGGGCGCCAGGTGCGTGCGCTCAGAAACCAGAATCATGCTCCTTCCCTCTGGGTCTTCACCTTGGTTGTGACATCCCTGCTGGGCGCCACTTCCCTCTGCTTCAAACCTGCCCACTTCAAAACGTGCGGCGTGGAGACCACAGTCGGTGACCCCCTGTAAGCTGGGAAGCTGCTAAGAGAGCAGATGGGAAAGGTTCTCGCCCCAAGAACTGGAACCGTGTAACTGTGTGTGGTCGCAGAGGTTTACTAAACTTCCTCCCGTGGTCCCTCGCAATGGACACAAACGTCACGTCACGACCTTGTACCTGGGAAGCTAATACAATGTTACATGTCAATCCCGTCCCAGTAAAAAAGGAAACAAATCCCACCACTGCTCAAAACTCAAACCGGCTTTCATCTTTGTGCTTGAAACTTGGCCCCTTCATCTAACCCTTCCCGACCCTGACCCGAATTCGAGCTTCTCTGTAGCCTACAGCCACAGGAAGCACAGTCTCGGATGCAGACGTTACCACTCACTCTCTGACACGAACTTACCAACGCCTCGCACCCAGCTTGGGCTGCTGACTCTTGCACAGTGCTCTGTGGCCCCGGGGAGGCAATTAACAGGCATTTGCTAATTAATAAATTCTGCCCTGTTTCGCCCACTCAGCCAAAAGCTATCCTTCCTCTATATTTGCTTACAAGCAGAACAAAACAGAACACTTCCATTTACGTAGCAATGTCTGGATTCGAAAGCATTTTACTATAATAATTCAGTCTCTGACACTCCAATAGGTAGACAAAGCAGGGGTTCAAGTCCATCACTCAGAGGAGGAGCCTGGGGCTGTGAGACGTTCAGCAGGTGTAGAAGGAGGCGGGTCCTTGGGGGGGCCCAGTATCCTGAGTTCTCAGAAACGGCTCTACGCCCTACAGCACGGATGTTCTGGAAAATATTTAGGAAATGTTACCCACAACTTGGAAGTAATGCAAAAAATATCTTGACAGGCCCTTCCAACGTCTCCCCGCAGCGTCATTCTACAGGCCTGCCTCAGGGTTGCCTGATCCTTGAAGACAGCATCCCTCAGACTTGTGGTCTCAGGATCCCCGACATCCTGACAGTTACTGGGGACGCCAAAGGGCGTCTGTTCCTATGTGTGACATTTAATAATATTTACCTTATTTGAAGTTAAAACTGAGAACATTCTAAACATTTATTAATTTAGAAATAATAAGCCCTTTATGCATAAATATCAATAACATTTTAAGACAAATAACAATGTTTTTCAAAATAAAAGCAATGTCGTGGGAAGCCTGGCATTGTTTTTACATGTTTGCACATCTCCTCAGTGTCTGGCTTGACGAAGGAAAGTTGGATTCTTGTATCTGTTTCTGCATTCGCTCTGCGGCGGTGGGTTGCTCTGTTAAAGTTTACAAAGAATATCCAGGCCCACTCGTAGCTGGAAAGGGTGGGAGTATTTTTAATGGCCTTTTAGATACTAGACAAAAGTCTAGTATCTAGTATTTTTAATGGCCTTTTAGATACTAGACAAAAGCTCTGGAATATAAAATTCAGAAAAGATTAGCTGCAATGCCGGATCTGAAACTACATCCACGGACCTCGGACTCTAGCACCCGCGGGTCCATCGCGCTGCCCGGGAAGGACTCAAGCCACTGCTACCAGCTGGAGGATGGAGAGGCACCCCACGAGCAGGGAGCGGGCCGGAGAGATGGGAAGACAAGGGAGCAGCTCCTCCCCTGGCGCCTCCAGAAAGGACCTCTGTCTGAGGCGCTGCCTTGGTCTCAGCCAGGGGGACTGTCACACGAGGCTGTTTCCCCCTCCCCGGCTGCCCGTCACGGCAGCAGCGGGAAGCCCGACAGCAGGCAGGACTCCGGAGCGTCATGTCCTGGGAATCCGGAAAGCCGTGGCTCGCTGGGTTCCATGCAGATTCCCCCGGTGGAGACGTGTCTCGTGACACACTATCACAGAATCCTCTTCATTCATGTCACACGGACGACCGCAGAAAGCTCCTTAAACATTAGGAAGCTTTCAAGCAGCCACGCCCGTCGAAGCTTTCCGAAGTTTTCACTTGAAAGCTCCCGTGTTAGCATTGAGGACAAACGTTGTCAGCTGTGTTTCTTGAAGGAGCAGTCTAAACTTCATTCATTTTTGGAAAAAAAGTCTTCCAAATACTGAAGTCTCAATAAGCAGTGTTTCCGCCTGTTGTTCTCTCAGATAAGAATGCGTTTGGGTGGGCAGCTGGGCCAGCAGCACAGGCCTCCCGCTTCGCTGGGAGCAGCCTCACCCTGCCGTGGGGGCAAGGGCTCTGCAGCCTCTCCCCAGTCTACGTGACAGAACTCTAGAATGCTCACACCAGGGGCAAGGGTGAATAAAGTTAATACACTAATCTTCATCACAATCAGTAGCATGGGAACTGACTTGTCTTGAAATTTGTTGCTGTAGTTTAAATTTTAATTCTATTTCATAAAAATTGCTTTTTATTGAACTTTAAAATGGTACTTTCAATAGTTTAGTATTGAAATTGAATAAACTTGACTTTTGGGGTCAGGGTTCATTCTCAGCACCCTTGACACTTTGGTTCAGATGCTCGTTGGATGTGCAGGGGCGGAGGCTATAGCAGGTGGTTAGCATTGCTGGCTCCTCCCCCACCAGATCCCAGGAGCACCCCCTTGGCTGGGGCAACCAGAAATGTCTCCAGACACTGCAAATGTCCCCAAGGGGCAAAGTCAGCCCCCGCTGAGAACCAGAGCTCTAGTCCTCTAACTTCAAACATCTCTGACACCTGTAACTAACCTAATTTAAGACACAAGCCCAACCAGGCCTGGCATTTCACTGTGATGTAGGGACTTCAAAGGTTTTGCTGCCCAACTTCTAAAATAGTTTTGGAAGCCTACAAACCCACTTGCGAGTTTACACGAAAACATTACCATAAATTTAAATCATTATAAAAACACATTTTCTGGGGCACCTGGGTGGCTCAGTGGGTTAAAGCCTCTGCCTTCAGCTCAGGTCATCGTCTCAGGGTCCTGGGATCGGGCCCCTCGTTGGGCTCTCTGCTCAGCAGGGAGACTGCTTCCCCTTCTCTCTCTGCCTGCTTGTGATCTCTGTCAAATAAATAAATAAAATCTTAAAAAAAAAAAAAAACTTACTAAATTCATGGAGAATGTCAGCCAGAACCCCAATCCTGTCCTCAGAGTCAAACCCGTTGGTCAACTCAGGCTTACTCTGGATTCGAGAAAAGCTTATCTTTCTACTTTGAGGGATCATGTCCGGCTTTCATATCGCTTCAGGTTCTGTGGAGCAGGTAGGGAGCCTCAGGAGGAAGAGACTTTGCTCTTTGGGAAACTCCCTCCGAAGTGGTCCGCTTGAACTGCCCCTCAGTTGTGCTAGAGGGTTTGACACCCCAAGACAGTATGCTACAGAGAGCGGCTCCGGGGAAGGGAACATCTTTTTTTTTTTTTTCTTTCCTTCTAGAGCAGGAGAAGACTCCCTCTTCAGAAGGCTCCTTTCCAAGAAGTGCAGTGTTAGGAAGAGGAATCCTTCGAACGAAGCCGGCACACAGACATGAGTCCTAACTGGCCGCCCTCCCGGCATCACGTCTGTGTTGTCAAGGCTGACACTCCACTTCACAGCTGGAGCGCTCCTGGAGGACAACCTCACACAACGTTATTTTAGTGACTTTTGTTATTTATCATTCACTAATTTTATTAAGAGGTCTCTGGTAGGGATGAGGGCTCAGTGTCAGCACAGCGGCAACAGTGACAGTGTGACTGTGAACAGTGTCCGTCCACAGTCACGAATGTCCCCTTTTTAAAGCAAGCCACACGCTGCTCCAATGGTTGAGCTCAGAGATTTGCTCAAGTCCCTGCGCCGGCAGCCACGACCCGCTACTCCGAAGTACAGATTAGCACAGAGAGTGAAGCTAGAAGGGAGATGCTTGCGTTAGGGGATCAAAGAAAACTGCTTATTTCCTGTCTTTTCAGAGGTGGCATGTATGGAAGGCTGACCACTAGTTCTTACCCGAGACAAGCTGACAGAAGGTGGCTCCTGCCTTGACACCAGTCATTGGTACCTTGCCACTGAGGGCAGTGGAGGGCTTGTACTCAAACAGTCCTGCAGGAAAACCGGCAGCTGGCTTCGGAGGGGCCAGGTTTAGGAACCCACTGCCCAAATCAGAGGTGGTTCTGAACCTGTTCACGCTCCTCCAGCTTGAGGGACCCGTTGATGGAAATGCTGAATGGTTATTGACTGTTATTAAGTACAAGTCCCTGTGTGTTGCATGAATTGTCTGCAAACCCAAGAGCAAGGAGTGCTATGCGGTGGAGAAAGAGGTCGAAGGTCTACACCCAGTGCCCCAACCCAGGCCCGGGCTCCCGAGCAGGTGGCTTAGGGCGGCGATGCAGTCCCCTTGCTTGCTGCCTGCCTGCGGCACTCGTCCACCTGCGGATATGAGGAAATGAAGTCACGCATGGAAAAGTACCGGGTAAATGCAAGTTAGAAGAAAAAGATGGTCTCGGACATGGGCACCACCGTTTTCCTAAGCCACGTTCTGTGTATTGGCCTAAGCCCCTCTCAAGCAGCCTCCTGGCCGTCTTCCCACACATGCTACTGACGCCGTCTCAGAAGCACCCTGGTTCTGTCTTCTTCTCTCCAGGCTCAGGACCATGTCCTAGTGTTTCTGTCCCTTTGCCGGGTAGGACCCCGTGCTGTGCAGCATGAGCCAACAATGACTTTATCACACACACAGACTTGGGGGAAGCCCCGTGGAGGTGGCTGTCCCTGATGCGACCGTTGGGAGGACTCAAGCCGGCTTCAGTCTGTGCCCATGGCTGGGCCCTGAGGCCGCCGGAGCTGAGGGTGCACTAATAACGGAATATCGATGGGCCATAAGCAAGGATGAAATCTTGCTGTTTGCAACCACGCGGATGGAGCTGGAGGGTAGTGTGCTCAGCAAAATGAATGAGGCAGAAGACAGATGCTGCATGATGTCACTCCTGTGTGGAACTTCAAACCAAAAAAAATGAGTAAAAAAAAAAAAAAAGAGACAAACCAAGAAGCAGACTCTTAACTACAGAGAACTCTCTGACGGTTACAGAAGGGTGGGGGTGGGGAACAGGGGATGGGGATGAAGGGGGCACCTGTGACGAGCACTGGTGACGCACGGAAGGGATGAGTCACTGTATTGTACGCCGGACACTGATATTACACTGTACGCTAATAACTGGGATTTAAACCAAAAGTTTAAAAAAAAATGCTTGTTTTGTCTTAAGTAGCTGATATAAACATGTACGTATACATATGTGTGTACATTGACAAAAGCCTGAAAACATTTTCCTTGTATTTGTTTTATCTTCACTTGTTTTATAATGACTACATGCTACTTTTATAAACAGGAATCTAATTTTTAAAAATTAAAATCCAGACATATAAACCTGTGTTTTCTGGTTTCTTCATGTCCATCCAAGTAAAGTCACACACCTTAGCTATTCTAGGATGTCGGCTAGGACATTAAGGGATAAGACTTGGTCACTGGCCAAAAATCAGGCAAGGGGCACCTGGGTCTCTCTGTCCATTGGGCATCCGATTCTGGGTTTCAGTTCAGGTCATGATCTCATAGGTCGTGGGATGGAGCCCAGAGCTGGTTCTCCACTCAGTGGGGGTCTGTTGGAAGATTCTCTCCCTCTGCCCCTTCCCACCATTTGTGTGCACACGCAACCATACACACACATTCTCTCTCTCTCAAATAAACAAATAAATCTTAAAAAAAAAAAAGAATTATGAACCAAGGTAGGACAAAGTATACAGAAAAATGTTAAATCCAATCCCCCAGTTAAAATCTTTCTAGCTGCATGAAATGACCATCAGAATAATTTAGCCTCCACCATGACATCTGGAAGTCAGTGACCTTGCCACAGGAAAATGACTTTAAAATATATATTAAACACAAGAAGTTAGCAAATTGAAAATTGCAAGTATAATATTATTTCACTTGTTACAATATTTTTACTTAATAAAAGTATTTTTTCATTAAAAAATATGAGAGCTGGGTGGCTCAGCTGGTTAAGTGTCCAACTTGATCTCAGCTCAAGTCTTGATCTCAAGGTCATGAATTCAAACCCTGCATGGGGCTCCACGTTGGGCATGGAGCCTACTTAAAAAAAATAAGAATAAGTAAAATAAATATTTTTAAAGAAAAACAAAACTTTTATATGGAGAGATAAAAGTGGGGCAGATTTTGTGTCTAATATTTAAAATACTAATTTATTTTATTTATTATTAAATTATTATATATTACATTATTATTTATATTATATTATTATATATTTTATATTATTAATTATATTTATTTTACTTATTATATTTAAATATAAAATATTTAAAATACTAATTTGTTTTATTCTGCTTTCAGTTCTGTGAAATGTTCATTCAGGTGAATTAGGAACAGTTCCGAGGCACGTACTGCTCCTCCAGAGGCCATCTCTGCCTGCCCCTGTGGTCACTGCACGTTTTCCTCCATCGTTCTGACTGTGCTCACTCTTACCACTGTCCCCACATCACCTTGAGCATCCTCTGTGGTCGCCCGGTGAGGGAGGACAAGGATTTAATGGCCTATTTCAACCAGGTCCCCCAATTCTCCTCTTTCTTTCCAGGCAGTAAGAGTTCAAACACTGTTAATTATTTAGCTCACCCGAAAATGGAAGTACCGTTTCCTGTTGAGACTAGTCGAATACAATGTATCACTCTCCTGTGTAATTTTCGCTTTCCCTAGAGGTGATCGTGGGTGACTCTGTGATATTCTTCTACCTCGGCTCCTTAGGCTCACCAAAAGGAAAGGAAAAAAGAGCCTAATTACGATCTTCCAAGCCTATCAGCAGAGCAGCAGGTTCCTATCCTTTAGGCTGGCTCGGGGATAGTCCACCAGCCCGCTCCCAGTCGGACACGTTTGTGTGTAAATCTCTGCACACCTGTCCTCCCACGACTCACATTGACGCCTCCCTTCCGACGTGCGTGTGTCTCGTCACGACAGCCCGGGGGGACTGGCCCACACTTAAGAACCGTGTCACCAGCCTGGGCTCCCCTAGTTGGCCTGGGACAATCTTCATCTCCCCACCTCCGCTCCCTCTGCCTTCTGGAGAAACACGGGATCTGGAGCGCTCTGGCCAGCCGTCCTTCTGGTCACCGCCCGGCTCTTTCCAGATAGTCCCGTTTTCTTACCTTCTCTTAATGCACTGTCAGTTCTCTTTATTGACTTTTATGTTATTTCTCTTCATTTCTGAAATAAATTTTTAAATTTTTATTTCAATTCAATGAACATGTAAGGTACTATTGGTTCCAGAGGTAGAGGTCAGTGATTCATCAGGCTTCTGTAACACCCAGTGCCCGATTCATCAGGTCTCCTCCTTCACGTCCATCACCCAGTTCCCCAACCCCCACCCCCTCCAGCAACCCTGTCTGCTTCCTATGCTTAAGAGTCTCTTATGCTTTTTCTGCCTCTCTGATTTTATCTTATTTTTTTCCTCTCTCTGACCCTCTGTTTTGTTTCTTAAATTCCACATGTGGAGATCATAGGATAATTGTCTTCCTCTGATTGACTTAGTTTGCTTAACATAGCACCCTCTAGCTCCACCCATGTCCTTGCAAACGGCAAAATTTCGTTTTTTGACGGCCGCATAGTATTACATCATATATTTGAACCACTTCTTTATTCATTCATCTGCTGATGGACATCTAGGTTTTTTCCATAGTTTGGCTATTGTGGACGTTGCTGCTATGAACATTCGGGTGCATGTGCCCCTTCAGATCACTACATCTGTATCTTTGGGGTAAACACCCAGCAGTGCGATTGCTGGGTTGCAGGACAGTTCTATTTTCAACATTTTGAGGAACAAGAGTGCTTTCCAGAGTGGTGCACCAGCTTGCATTCCACCAACAGTGTAGGAGGGTTCCCCTTTCTCCGCATCCTGGCCAGTTTCCTGACTGGTTAAGTTTAGCCGTTCTGACTGGTGTGAGGTAGGATCTCACTGTGGTTTTGATCTGTATTTCCCTGATGCCGAGTGATGTGGAGCATTTCTTCATGTGTCTGTTGGCCACCTGGATGTCTACTTTGCAGAAATGTCTGTTCATGCCTTCCATTTCTGAAAAAAACATTTTTTAAAATTAATTCTTTCCTGCATTTCCCACCTCTTTCTGAGTTTTGCTTTAACCGAAGTGTCACTTTTCCTATCATCCACCGTTTTTCTGTCTGCTAACTTACTTCGGTCTTTCCGAGGAGGATATTCTTCGTGGCGGTACAAGTCATTTAAAAACATCACGGCGTCCGGCTGCTGGACGCTGACTTTCGGGCATGATTTGTTGCCCACAGGGCTGCTGTTCATCTTCTTTTTTCCTTATCAGGACTTTGCGGTTTGGCCTTAATCCTCGTCTGCTGGTCGTCTTTGGGTAACCCTGGCTGTCTCGAGCATGGGGCAGGGAAGGTTTATTTAGGGCGGCGCTCCTAATTTCACGGTTCTGCTCTGCTCTCTCTTCTGTTGTCCGCTCTCCGCTCTCCGCTTGCAAGTCTCGGTTAGAGCCAGAGCGAGGCCAGCAGGGGGCGCTCCCGGGCGCACCCCCCGCGGTGCCGCACCCCCCGCGGTGCCGCACCCCCCGCGGTGCCGCACCCCCCGCGGTGCCGCACCCCCCGCGGTGCCGCACCCCCCGCGGTGCCGCACCCCCCGCGGTACCGCACCCGGACAACGCATTAGTTACTAACTTACGATCCCCGCGGAGGAAGAGACGCTTCCTCCTCCCCCAGCAACGGCGCAGCCAATGAGGAGCCACGATCCTTCAAACTCTCAGTTTCATCCAATCCCCTCTTCGTTTACAACAGGCCTGCCCACGGGCCCTGTGCTCTGGGGACCAGCGGCTTCTCTGTTCTCTGGCCCTCCTGGCTGGTGCGTCCGGGGTTAATTCCCTGCTCTTCCGGAATAAGCCCATTTTTTGGCTAATAAAATAATCCACACTTTTATTTATTTATTCATTTAAGATTTTATTTATTTATTTATTTGATGCACAGAGATCGCAAGCAGGCAGACAGGCAGAGAGAGAGGGGAAGCTGGCTCCTGGCTGAGCAGGGAGCCCTATGCGGGGCTCGATCTCAGGACCCTGACACCATGACCTGAGCTGGAGGCAGAGGCTCAACCCACTGAGCCACCCGGGCGTCGGGATAGTTTTATTTTTAGAGGTTAATGCTCAGACGCAGTTAGAATCCGTTAAGTGTTTTCAAGGACGTTGATAAAGCCATGTAACGTCTGGATGTGTAGAGGCGCCGAGAGAAGCCGCGGCATTCCTGAAAAAGAGGAATAAAGCGGAAGAGGGCCCTGTCCTACATCAGAACATACTATACTGTTACCATAACTTTTTGGTGCAGCTATAAACCAACATAACACTGAGTAGAATACAGACCCCAGGGGGAAACTCAGGTATGTTCGGAATTGTGATTTATGTTAGACACAACATTGCAGGTACATGGCGAAGAAGGGCCCTTTCAATATAAATTGTGCTGGGATCATTGGTTATGTGTGTCTAAGAATGACATCGGATCCCTCCAGTCCTCCATACACAGAAAGTAATTTCAGAGAGTAAGGATTTAAATAGGAAAAGCAAACCCTCAAAACTTTTAGAAGAACACCTAGAACACTGTATTTCTAATCTTGGGTTATGCAGGATTTCTAAAAAAAACAATGACCAGAAAGTAGTAACCATAAAAAGGATGGTAAATATAACTACATTAAAATTTTTAAATTTCTGACAACACAAGGAAATTGAAGAGATAGGACATAATCTGCAACACACACTACTGGAAAAGGACTGGTATCCAGACTATATAAAGAACTTGTAGAAATCAAGAGAAGACAAGCTACTATGAAAACGGGCAAAGTCTCAGGGGATCTAGTGCATACAGCTAATAAACAGAAGAAGGGACATCAGTTGATAGTCCTTTGGGAAACACAAACTTAAAACGCAAGTCAAAGGCAAAAGGAGGAGTTTGGTACATGTATGTATGCCAATATATATGAAACACATTTTAAGAGGCTAAGGGGTTCTTTCAATGAACATATCGTGATCTTAGTGTGCTGTGTGTATTTTAAGCTTCATGAATAGTTTTTAGATTCACCAGATAAATCACCCTAATTCTTGTATGGGTGGAGGTTTCTATGATCTGTCCTGCCCAAGTCACCACCTGGACCTGCAGGGAGGGGGGGCGGGTTAAGAAATGTGTGTGAGAAACGGGCTGCATCAGTGACCTCAGGAGCTTGGTTAGTGACATTAGCTGGTCTCCAGGTCAGGACGAACCCTTCTGGTCTGGACGTCAAGGACTCTGAATCTTGCCTTACACCCCCTCCGGCTCCTGGCTGCGCCCGACACCTGGGATGAAATGCAGGAGGGAGGCAAGGACACCCAACCAGGCTTCTTGAATATGCAAAAATATGATAATTTGGGAATGCAGCTCCCTCCAAACTGCACATAGGTGAACAAATGTTTAACTTCAGACCCTGTCATCTGCCCAATAAATATGGCCCTTATGGGATGGTTAGTTAGGAGTCTCACCTGAGGGGAGGACATTGGTCCCAGGCTCTCCCTGGGGACTCCAGCCTGGCTGCCTCCACGGGCTTCCCCAGCGGCTAGGGCTGGATGCTGCAAGTCCCCGTTTGATGTAACTCGTGTCTCTTTCTCCTTTCCTGCTCACTCCTGCCCTCACCTGTGCACAGATTTCCCTGTTCTTCTTTCTGTTTCTTTTAGATATTTATCATATCAGTAAAGTGTTTCTTCCCCAAACGGAGAGTATGGGTACCGTGAATCCTTTCTTTAGAACAATTTTCTATTTCACTCACGTGGTAGAGAATGAATTCAGATCCATTTGGGAATTAAAACTGTCCGGGCATCTAATGGGTTTTTTCTTTAAGATCTTATTTATTTGTTTATTTGATAGAGAGCGAGAGGGAGGGAGAGGATCACACAGGGTGGGGGAGGAGCAGAGAGAGAGAACAAAGCAGAATCCCCGCCAGCACGGAGGCAGCAGGGCTCCACGCGGGGCTCGATCCCACAACCCACCGATCATGACCTGAGCTGAAATCAAGTGTCAGATGCCCAACAAACCGAGCCACCCAGGAGCCTCCTGATGGTTTTGATTAATTTATTTATTAAATTCTGAGCTTCTATGTCAAAGATATTTAACTAATGGATGAAAATCGTGACTCAAAAATAACAACAATTCCAAGTAATTTTTAAAAGTTCTAAGTCTTCAAGTCTGAGTAGTATACAGACCGCTTCTACAGCACAGAGAATGTGTACTTCCGGGGTTTGAACACACCATGTGCTGGTGAGGTACTCAGGCATATGCGGTTCTGCTACTGATCGACCATGTGTGCACATGAACTTAGCAACAAGATAATCAAATTCATAGAGAGGAGGGGCACTGGCTGGCTCGTCGGTGGAGCGGGGGACTCTTGGTCTCCGGGTTTTGGGTTCAAGCCCCACGCTGGGTTTGGAGATTACTTTCAAAAGTTTAAAAAAGTTCTGTAAAATAGAAATTCATAAAGAGGGTGCCTGGGTGGCTCAGTGGGTTAAGCCTCTGCCTTCGGCTCAGGTCATGATCCCAGGGTTCTGGGATCGAGCCCCACATGGGGTTTTCTGCTCTGCGGGGAGCCTGCTTCCTCCTTTCTCTCTGCCTCTCTGCCTACTTGTGATCTCTGTCAAATAAATAAATAAAATACTATTAAAAAAATAAATTCATAAAGAGGGCTACACACCATAAGGTCAAATAAATAAATATTCAGAAGTAGCGGAAAGAAGACCTTCGCATTGTTCTCGGTATTGAGGAACATTTCATTTGAAAGCGGGTCCGCGAGCTGATCCCAGTGGCATCTGCTTCCTCCTTAGACCCTCCTTTGCTGGACCAGTTCACGAAAACCCGCGGAGCAGGGCCATTTCTTGTCTGCGCGGGCACTGCCCTCTGGTGGCTTCGCTCCTGTCTGCGACCGTAGAAGTGCCTTTCCTAGCTTTTGCCTCCCGTATTGCTGTCATTCAATACCTTTTTTCCCCTATTTTATTTAACTCTATTTTACGTAAAGAAGTGACATTGTATAAATATTGGGGGGACCATTATGGGAACCAGATCGCTGCTATGGCTGTGGGTGAACCAGCAAACTTTTCCTGGAATGAGTCACCTCGCAGGGAGAGTTTAAAATACCCAGAAACTAGCCCAGAGGACCACAGAATAAAGGAAATGAGGCTGCACAGGCCACAGAAGGAGCGGTTACCACTCTGGCCGTGCTTCTGTGTTTCAGACATCCGATGCCGTCTCGCCGTCTTCTAGAACCGCACCTGTTCACGCACAGAGTTCTACCCCGCAGACAATCCGAAAACCACGCGCAGAGAGATCAGGGAACGGGCTACAGTCCACACAACGGGGAAGTGGATTTGAACCTGGGCAAGGTGGTTCGAAAGTCCATGCTCTTTTTTAAGATTTTATTTATTTATTTGACAGAGAGAAATCACAAGTAGATGGAGAGGCAGGCAGAGAGAGAGAGAGGGAAGCAGGCTCCCTGCCGAGCAGAGAGCCCGATGCGGGACTCGATCCCAGGTCCCTGAGACCATGACCCGAGCCGAAGGCAGCGGCTTAACCCACTGAGCCACCCAGGCGCCCCGAAAGTCCATGCTCTTAACTGCCACGCAGTCTGCCGTCCGTAAGTCCTTGTTGGAATCATGAACCGAGTCATTTCAGTAAGGAGTGATGAACGCACCCAACGGGCGGAAACAAGTCCTCCCTCCCAGCGTGTCACCGACTTCTACACAATCTCTAAGACATTTGTGGAAACCTCTAGACCTCAGAGAACCTCGTTCATTCCCAGCTCTGTTCAAACACCCCGGAGCCCCCCAAGGCCAGGAGGGCTGGCCTGGGGAGAGGAGGCGCTGCCCTCCCCGAACGCGGGCTCAGAAGTGACTCCACGTGCGCTCTGCTCATTCCGTTCCGGGATGTGAAGGATCCAGGCCGTTCTATGCGGGGACAGGCAGGTGGCATGTCCGAAGGAATTTCCCCACAGCAGCCTCCAGAATTCACTCTCAGAATCTGGGCAAGGAGTTTGCGTCTGGGGCTCACGCCCGTCTCCCACCACCTTCCGCGCCCCTTCGCTTCTGCAGCCTGAGTCCAGGCCCTTCTTTCCTTAGGGGGCAAGTTGTCTTCACTTGCTGGTGTCGATCACAGACACGCTGAATAAACACAGGCTCGCACAAAAACTTGACTGTGTGCAGAGAGCAGTGTTATTCATGAGAGCAGGAGCTGGAAAGAGACCCACGTGTCCGTCAGCCCATAAATAGTCTGCAGTGACAGTAACACCTTTTCCCTAGTGAGACGCCAAGTCTGACACACACTCGGGCACTGACAACCCTTGACAACGTGATGCTCAGGGACAGACGCCGGTCACAGGAGACCCCCTGTTGAAAGAGTCCGAGTTACAGGGGGAGGTCAGAATGGGCAGCATTACAGAGACCTAACATAGACTAGCGGCTGCCCGGGGCTTCTGTGACTGTTAGTGGGTGTGGGTTTCTTGTAGGGAGCACAACAAAATTTTAAAATCAGAGGATGGCGATGCTGTACAACTCTTTAAATATACAAAAATCATTGAATTTTACGCTATATTTGTATTTATTTATTTATTTTTAGAGAGAATGCATGCAGGAACGGTGGAGCATGGAGAGACGGAAAGAGAAAGTCCCAAGCAGGCTCCGCACCCAGCGCCGAGCCCAGTGCGGGGCTCCATCCCACCACCCTGAGCTCCTGACCTGAGCCAACACCCAGAGTCAGATGCAACTGACTGAGCCCCGCAGGTGCTCCGAGTCGTACACTTCAAATGAGGGAATGCGTGAAATGTGAATTATTCCTCGATGAAGCTGTGATAAAAGAGTAATTTATTGAGTTGTTTGCATAACGCATAATTACCCGCTGTACAGTTGTTTCTCTCTCCTAGTGTTCGCCAATAAAACACGGAGACTAAATTAGTGAAAACAACAGGCTAGATGGGAGGCACATAATTAAGGGATC
This sequence comes from Mustela nivalis, assembly GCF_964662115.1. Taxonomy (NCBI): domain Eukaryota; kingdom Metazoa; phylum Chordata; class Mammalia; order Carnivora; family Mustelidae; genus Mustela; species Mustela nivalis. The sequence goes on along the minus strand of NC_139024.1, from coordinate 2,304,636 downwards.
TTTTTCATTGTTTCGTTTTAAATATTTTTTAACCTTTAATCCATCAGCTTTGTGAGATACGGAGATTAATGCGTTATTGTCTCCTTTACCTCTCTACACAAACGTTTTCCATGCCTTTCCCCTTAATGTAAAGCTTCTTTGAAGTCTTTGAATTCCGCAGTATGTTTCCTTTCAACGACTAAGTAGATTTTAAGCAACGGTATTAAAAATCTCACATTTATGAACGTACAGTGACGTCCTCAGCCTCAAGTTCTTCAAGGAAATGAGTGTTTTTGGACGGAGCTTCTACTTGATTGCCTTCGTGACACAGGAAACACACACGCTTTAGGGCAAATTCCCCCACGGTCAACTACTGTCTGGGAGCAGGTGAGGCGTTACCTGAACTCAAGATAAAGAAGCCACTGAACTAATACTGTAGTGACTTACGGTATCTTCTAAAGCTGCTCAAAGAAACAAGATGGAGACTTGCGGTTTAGCTGAAAGAGGAACTCCAGCTGCAGACCCCGAAGAGGCCGAACAAGACCCGTCCTCTCCTGGTCACGGGGTCAGAGCAGTTCCCCCCTCCCCCATCTCTGCTCTCCTCCCCCCCCACCACTTCCTCCCACCTTCTCTCTCCTCTCTTCCCTCCCCCTCCCTCTCCAGTTGCCCTTCCCCCACCGTGCTTCCTCCCCCTCCCCTGCCCCACCTCTCCCCTCTCCCCTCTCCCTCCTCCTCCCCACCACTTCCTCCCTGCCCCTCCCCCTCCCCTATCGCTCCCTCCCCTTCACCCTCCCTGTGTCTCCCTCACTGATTTCTCTCTTGGGGAGCACAGCAGGGCAGTGCTCCCGCCCCTCAGGCCTCCCTTCTCACTAGGTAGCATATTCACTCAGCTCTGTACGCCCTGCTACTGATGGGGGGCGTTAGGCACAGCTCCTCTCCCCCCTCCCTAACCTCAGTCTTCCTATTTGGGCTGCATCATTGCATTCCTAAGCTTTCTGAGCAGGATCTGATCTCAGGTACAGCCTGCTGGGTCCCAGCCCAGCGGCCCTAGGAATAGTAATGGTGATACGCGGTGCCGGTGCCGACAGAGTCCACGGACTGCGTGCGCAGGGCTTACATCACGGCTCACTGTAGACAGTAAATGACAACGTTTTAATGAAGACCCTCTGTGTCCGCCTACTGTCCGGGTATAACTGGTTCACCAGAGACATGTGCCTGCAGTCTCCAGTGGACTTCTAGAGACTTCTATTCTCTTTTAAAAGATTTATTTATTATTTGTTTTTATTTGTGTGTGTGGGTGTGAGAGAGAGAGCGTGCAAGCAGGGGGAGCGGGGGAGGGAGAATCAAGCTCCCTGAGGAGGGCTCGCCCAGCAGGCAGCCCGACGGGGCTGGATCCCAGCACCCCTAGATCATGACCTGAGCCCAAGGCAGATGCTTGACTGACGGAACCACCCAGGCCCCCTATTTATATTCTTTTCCTGGAAACAATTTAGAATAATTTAAGTTTATTACTTCTTTTTTTTTTTTTTTAAAGATTTTATTTATTTATTTGACAGACAGAGATCACAAGTAGACAGAGAGGCAGGCAGAGAGAGGAAGAAGCAGGCTCCCTGCTGAGCAGAGAGCCCGATGCCGGACTCGATCCCAGGACCCTGAGATCATGACCTGAGCCGAAGGCAGCGGCTTAACCCACTGAGCCACCCAGGTGCCCTATTACTTCTTTTATTACATGACAGGTGGCAGTATGTTCAAAGGATTTTGAGCTCCTCCATGCAGAAGGGAATTAGGGAGATTTTCTCCTTGATAACCGATGAAATAATGGAATTTACACAGTAAATTTTGGCAAAGTTTGTTTGGAATTCCTGACCACTAGCCTTCCCCTCTGAGCTGAGTGCAGGCCCGTCTTTCTCCTCCCTGGGCTAACCCTCGCCTCCAGTGTCCTGTCTCTGATGCCTGGGCCTGCCCTTGACCAAAGGAACTGGAGCTAGTCTTCGTACACCTTCTACAGCCTGCGCTCAACGTCAGGTGCTGGCGAGTGAGTCTCAGCCTGCCGTGCGGGCATCCAGGCCTGGTCTTCATCGCACACTCACACTCTTCCTTCCCCAGACAACCCACCATCACCTGCCTGGAACCCGTTCCCCCGCGTCTGCCGCTGATGCGGGCTCGGTTCCCTTCCTCAGTTTCCCCCACCGGCAGCTCTTGTCCCGTCCCCGTCCACCCCCCCACCCCCGGCTTTGACAGCTCGGATCCCACATTTGCCAGCCTGGGCCCTACTTCCTGGCCCCTTCTCTTACTCGTGTTCACCTTCATGTTTGGAATGAGCTTGATTTCTGATTTAGTGGTTCTCCTCAAGGCCAATCTCAGAAGCCAACTTGTCATTAAGTCTTTTCTTGACATCAGGAAATCGATGCGATTTCCAACAAACTGTCTTATTTTATATTACGAAACTCTGTGTGGTAGGTGACCACTTCACAGCTCAGGGTTGAAGCTTAGTGAGGTCTAGAGGCTTGGAGAACGAACCACCTAGAAATCCTCGGCGTTGGGAAGCCTCATGAATGCAAAGGTGCGCTGGGAAATGCTTAACATGTCGGTCCCTTTAAAAAAAAAAAGCCCGACCTTGTAGGGTTTGCTCATCTCCACAGTTTCCTATCGTGTGGGATTTCTAGCTGCACATGCCGTGTCCTGGGACTTTCTGGCTGGCACGAGGAGTTTCTACGCCATGCCCTAGGCTGAGCGTTGGCTGACTTGAACCTGTCATCTTCTTCCCTCAGCACCCTGATATCATTAAAAACAAAAACAAAAAAACAAAACAAAACAAAAAAAACCTGACTCCAGAATCTTTAAAATGACTGTTGCGCCCATCTGTCTGGTGCTAAAGAGCTGGCCCAAGCCAGTGTCCCCCTTCCACGTGCCCTCCCCCCGCTTGGTCCTACCAGCACAGCTGCTGTGCCCTGTGATTGCGGACAGCCCCCATACAGTGGCCGTGGCCCCTTGCTGCCACATGGCGGGTAGACAATCCAGTTCCAGAGCTGCATCCCTGGGGAATGAGGCTGGACTAACCGTCTTGGTTCGAGGGCCCAGAAGCCGACCATGAGACAAGGATCTGAATGTGAACAGTGTATTTGAGGGGGAAGCCTGGGAAACTGGGGATGGGGAGCGGCCAACGGGACAGGGCAGGTAGGAAACGGATAAAGGCTGTGCTGCCCAGCACTGGAGCTCAGACCTGAACCACGGAGGCTGGTGTGGAAACTTGTCCCACTGGGAACAAGCTGGGGGTTCCTCACGCACTCATGGCCCAAGGTGCTCTCCGGAGTGTTTCCCTGGGCCTTGAGGCCTTTTCCGAGCACAGCCATAGCAGGCTCCTGTAGCTAGAAGAGCCAGCAGGCAAATCATCTCTGGTGTAGGCAGGCGGAGGTGGGCCCTGCGGGCAGGAAATGTTTGGAACCATTTCAAAGGCGTATGGGCTTTGCCTCACAGACCTGCTATGCCCCTAATGTTGGGAATGTTGGGATTGTTTTTCAGTCAATCAGGGAAGAAAATTTGAGAGTTGTTAATTAAGCAAAGAATGTACATTCTTGACAGCATAAAAATCAGATTCTAACTGACAGCATTAGGGACAGTGGGAAGGGCATGGTGCTGGGAGAGGAGAGATACTAATGTATCCAATGTGCTAATTTCCTCCCTCCCACAGCAGGCCCCGACAGGCCATGCGTGGAATGGATGGATGATGATGTAGATGGACAATTTCAAGCCCCAAAATCCTCACCAGTAAAATTAAAAGTAAGGTAATTTTAAGAATTGGATACATTTTCATTCTTTGGAAGGCACCATTCATGGTTGATGAAGGAAGATGTGGGAGTTCAGCCTTCAGAGTTATAATGAAAAGAAGCAGAAGAATGAAAACAAACTTAACGGTGGGCGGGTCTAGAGTGTGGGACCAGGGGAGGGATAAGCCAGGAGGAAAGATGGGGACACTGTTACTTTCTTTTAATTTTTTCCCCTTTTCTCTGGATTTTTTTGATTGATTCCTCAAAAAATTTTTATAAATACTTAATGATAAATAATCTATTAGGACAATCAATTTTTTAAAAAATTTTGTTTTACTTCCAGGTGGTTAACGTTCGGTGTTGTATTAGTTTCAGGTGTATGATGTAGTGACTCAGCCTTTCACTGGGTGCTTATCATAAATGCATTTCCTTTGGATTTCTAACCATCAGTGTGCACTACCTCTACAGCCGACAGAACAATTGCAAACCAACCCTCGTGTCGTTACGAAAAACTTGTATTTGGAATGTCCTTCAACAGAATACTATGCAGGAGTTAAAGAAGGAGACAGAATCTTCGTATACAGACATCAAAAGGTGGTCAGGATTCCTTGAGTGAAATTAGTAAATCAAATAGAAAGCGTGGGACGCAAGGTACGGAAGGGGAGAAGTATGTGTGTGCGGAGTGTATTTCTATATAAGGCTGTCTGGAAAGACATGTACCGATTTTAGCCGATGCTGCTAGAAGGGACAAGAGCTGGCCAAGGCAGAAAACCTCCACTTTCTCCTCTTACACAAGAATCTGCAGACCTCCCGCCTCCCCACCCGCATTACAGGCACCTGGGCTGTGAGTAAGATTCCTAGGACCTACTGCAGGCGCAGGGCGGTGCCCAGGGGAGGGTTCCAGAATCTCCACTTTTTCTTACTTAGCTTCCTCATAGTTCTGGATTCCCTCATTTTCCCAGCATGTTCTTGCAGAACTACTGAAACAGGCAGAGTGTAAGACACTCTACAGCAGCATGCTGGACACCCGTCCTCCAGTGCAAACGTGCACGCCCTCTCCGTGTGCACGTGCACAAACTCACACACACCCATGTATTGTTAGCCTCGACAGTAGAAGTCAGTTTTTTGTTTTGTTTTTCCCCAGCAACACTGGGTTTATTTGGGAATAAGAGAGAACTGCAGTTTAGGACATGCAGGCTATGCCCAAACCATGGGCAAGTCCCCCAAACAAAGGAGATGAAGTTATTCTAGGGAGGAAGAAATTGGAAGGGGTTGTTTTCAACCACAGCCCTTTGCAGAAAAGCAGTTCGGGGCGGGCATGTCTTCTGATTGGCTGACCTGCAGCTGCGGCGCACCTTTTGCGGGAGTTTTCTCGCTGGGGCCTGCAGGGGATGATGGTCCCGTGGACCCCTCTTCTCCCGAGATCGGTAACTGACCGCTGTTCCCATAATGCACACTGAGTACCCGCTTTCGGCCGCGCGATGCAAGCTCCGGGGCGCCTTCTCCCGGTGAGCCCGTGCACGCGCGCGCACACACACACACACTCGCTCGCACGCACGGGCTCCATCGGTGAGCGTGCACACACGCACGTCTGCACATGCCCGCTCGTGATGGGCGCACTCCCGCACGCCTGTGTGCAGGCTGTAGCATGGGGAGCGCGCGCGCACACACACACGCGCGTGCACGTGCACACATCGAGAGCGCGGCGGAAACGGGGGACAGCAGGCCGCTGCAGCGCGTCCGCAAGGGCAGCCGGCAGGTCTGCCGCCCGGTCCCGCCCGCCGGGGCTAGCTGAGCCGGTCTGGGCGTCCCTTTCGCCCCGTGGGAACGCGTCTGACGTTCACAGCACACAATTCATTTTGCGGGCGATGGACACGATTTTAACGACGAGGCACCGCAGGGCTGCGCAGCCCACCCCACCGCCGCCGCTCACACTCCCACCTCGCAGAGGCCAGCCGCGGACACGGCGTTCTGCCACCGCGGCAGCCGCAGCCGCAGCCCACGCCCCCACGGGCCCCGGCCCCGCCCCCTGACCCGCCCCCACGACATCAGCGGCCCCGCCTCTCGGCGCTTCCCCTCGGCCCCGCCCCCGCCCCCGACGTGAGGGCGGGCTGCGCGCCGGCGTGGGGGGGCGTGGTCTCGGCCGCGACGCCGCGCCGCGTGCGGAGCCTGCGGCGGCCGTTGGCCGTTGGCGCGGCTTGGGCGGTTGTCTTGGAGAAGCAAGATGGCGGCGACGGCGCCCGCGGTGGTGCCGGAGGAGGACACGGAGCTGCGGGACCTGCTGGTGCAGACGCTGGAGAACAGCGGGGTTCTGAACCGCATCAAGGTGGGCCGGGCCGGGCCGCGGGGATGCCGGCTGTGCCCGCGGGCCGCAGGGCCTGCGCGGACGGCGGGCGTCACAAAGGGTCGCGCGGGGCCGCGTCGGGCCGCGGGCGGGGGGCGGCTCCCTGCGGGGCCGGGTCTCGGGGGCCGGGGGTGCGCTCCCGGGAGTGCGGGGCCCGGGTCGGCTTGTGCCGCAGCTGCCGGGCGGTGACCGGCGTGGGGTCGCGGACGCGGAGGCGGGGCCGAGCCGCGGGGCTGGGCGCTGGGAGCGGGCGGGGGAGGGCGGGGGTTCCCTGCGGGGGTCCTCTGCGGGGGGGGGGCTCCCTGCGGGGGTCCTCTGCGGGGGGCGGTTCCCTGCGGGGGTCCTCTGCGGGGGGGTTCCCTGCTGGGGGGGGGCTCTGCGGGGGGGTTCCCTGCGGGGGTCCTCTGCTGGGGGGCTCTCTGCGGGGGGGTTCCCTGCGGGGGTCCTCTGCGGGGTGGTTCCCTGCGGGGGTCCTCTGCGGGGGTCCTCTGCGGGGGGGGGATTCCCTGCGGGGGTCCTCTGCGGGGGGGGGGTCCCTGCGGGCGGGCGGGGGACACCCCGCGGCGCCTTCCCACCTCTCCGCCCCTGCCCGGTGGGCTTACCTGCCCGCGGGGCATTGCTGGCCCTAGGCCTAGGCTCTCAGAAGGTGGGACTGGGCCGGCGCCTGTGGAGCTTGGGTGTACGCCTGGGTCGTGACCGTGGCCTTCAAACTACTTCTGTTCCTTCACCTTTTTTTTAAAAGGCCGAGCTCCGAGCAGCTGTGTTTTTAGCATTAGAAGAGCAAGAGAAAGTAGAGGTAGGAGAAGCGCGACCTTCAACATCCCCACTCGCTTGTGTGTAATTCCGAGTACCTGCACGTTCTCCTGAATATGCAGGTACCGCTGTGGCGGGGGGTGGTTTTGAGCTGCGAAGGACTGACTTCCACTGCTGGGCCAGAGGGGAGACTATTCTCCTTTCGTCTGTATCTCAGCATTTCGGGGTGTCTAAGGGAGGTCGGGGTCGCAGTAGCTCTGGGGCCAGTAGTGAACCCTAGCTGGTGTAGACGCCTGTCTGTCGGGGGTCTGACGGGCAAGGTCACAGGGGCCCCATGGAGGAAGGCTTCGGTGGTCAGTGGGTCTGGGGCAGGATCCGCAGGATGCAGGACCTGTCCTGTGTAGTGTGCAGGCGAATGCCACCGGGTGGGGGGAATACAGTGTGCACCTCTTCTCAACTAGCTGACCCCTAGTTGTCTTAAAGTCATGTGCTCTTTGTCACTGTCACAAGTCCAACCACTTTTTCGTGTAAGTGCGTTCAGTTTTTTCCTGTCCCTCAGGTCTTCCCATCCCCCTGACATCGGCAAGAATTACCCCGTAACCAGGGGCTTCACCTTGTCGGAGCCGCGTCGGTCTGATCACCCCCCGCTTTAGACATAGGCGCCTGCTCCTGCTTTACAGCATGAAGTGCTGCTGCTCTTGGCCTTTCCGTGTTTGTCCGGGCGTCCGTCTTCTCTCAGCCGCCCTCTGTTCGTGTCTTGTCTGGGCCTCCTGCTCCACGTCTGAGAGACCGCAGCTCCTCCGCCTCCAGCCACACTCCCTCTGGGAGGAACCATGAGTGTCATTTCACTGAGCAGACTAAGCCCCCTCCTGCGTGGGCCACGTCAGCACTCAGTCGTCAACCAGCACCAGCCGAGCTGGCGGGCGCCTGCCTCGGTGAGGGTCCGAGCGGGCCGTGAGCCCTCTGGGCTCAGAGCTCTCACTTAGCTGTGCGCTGACCTGCTACCTCTCCTGCCTCCTGCACTCCCCGCAGCTGGCCCGGTCCGTCCTTCGCAGGGAAGTAGGAGCATGGGGTCGCTCGCGACTCTTTGTGTCTTCCCCTGCAGCTCCACGGCTCGGCTCGGGGAGAGCCGCCCTGCGCCCGGCCGCATCCGCACCTCCTCCGGCTTGGCTGCGGGTTCTTCGTCTGTCCAAGAATAGTCCCGTTCTCGGGGTTTTGCCTTCCAGGTACTCTCAGCAACTCGGCCGTTGACTGTGTCTTTGGCCTTGTCCTTGCTGTTGGTCCTTCTCTTGAGCATAGAGACGTGTTTGTATCTGTCTCAAGGACAAAGTTCTTTTCCTTAACTCATGTTCTGCTTTTAATCCCACTCGCATTTTCCCCCACAGTTGAATTTTGAAAGAATGTGTATGTCTTATTTCTTCTGTTCCAGGCACCCTTTAATACGTTAACATCTTAAATCCACTTAAATTCCCTTAGATGTCCTACACCTGAGACATTCCTTTGCTGGGGTCAAGAAGACTCTCCTTATTGAGTATATTTTCCTTCTAACCTGTGTTCTTAACTTAGTTGTTCTTTGTGGCATTTGACATTTTTAATTCCTCTCTCCTTTCCTGAAAATCTCCCTGGATTTTGGGACTTCTTTCTTTCTCTTTTCTCCTTTGAGCACTCCTTGCTCTGTTTCGTGCCGTCTTTTCTCTCTACACCGGGCTTACATCCTTGGTGTACTGCGCAGGAGCTCTCATTCTGTGTTTTCTCCCCGGATGACCTGAATTCTATCGGTGACTTCAGCCCTGAGCCCTGACCTGCCTTGTCGGCTTCAGACCCCTCTGTGACCCTGTCTGCCAGACTGGTCTTGCTTCTGGGGACGGCGGTTTGCCCGAGCAAGAAATCCGAGAGTTGCCTGTACCTTGCACTCTGCCCCCCGGCAGCTCTGCGGCTGAGCTGTGTGGGCTGAGCTGTGTGAGGAGGCCCTCCGCCGCCTTCCTGTCCAGTGCTGAGCTGCTGCTTTTGTGGGTGGCTTCACCCCTCCTCCTCTCCAGTCTCCTCTTTGCTCTTGTCACTCACCATCCTCCTGAAGTCCGTTCTCTGCAGTGCTCCTAGTTTGGCTGTTGATTATACACATCTGCTTTTGTTCCTCCATTTTTCTTTAAATACTTCAGTTGACTCGGTGTCTTAAAATTCCCTAGACCAACCTACCAAGGACCTTTGTGATCTTTCCCTGCCTTGTCTTTGTTTTTGTTTTTTATTAAACAACTTAATTGAGGTACAAATTACCTATAGTAAACCCAGTACACTTAAATGTGGTTTGTTACATTTTAATGTTTATGCAACCTTGAAACAGTCAGGATAGTGCACTGTATCCTTGAGCCTTGAAAGCTTCCTGAAATCCTTTGTGACACCCTGCCCCACCACACACCCCAGGGCCACCATGTATTTAAGAGCCACACATGCAGGATCCTACCGCCCAGACTCTCTTCTTTTTTGATCTGGCTGCATTCATTTGGCATAATGCATTTGAGATTCGCCCGTATTGTCCCGTGTATTCATAGCTCATTCTGTCTTTCCCCGTGTAGTGTGTATTGTACGGATGTGTGACGGTTTGTCGAGTCATTCATCTGTTGATGAGCCAGTTTTCTGGTGTTATAAATGGGCTTCCGTGAACCCTCACGTACATGTCTTTGCTTAGACCTATGCTTTTCTTGTGAGAAGATGCCTGCAGATAGGTCCTATGGTAGGGGTACTAACTCTTTAGAACATCACTAGACTCCTTTCCAAAGTGATTGCACGATTTACAATCCCAGCAGCAGAATGTGAGTCGTTATACTCATAATTCATTCGGTTCGCTTAAAAAGAAGCTCGAGTGAGCTAGAAGTATGTTTCCTGTATTCAAGTAAACGCATAATGGCAGAGGTAAGTTGGCCTGTGCATGACCCAAAGTCACGTCACATGATGCTGACGAGATGCGAATAGCAAGTGTGTAATTTGAGTCCTGCTCACAGTAAGCTATAAATGGAAGATATCTATGATGACAGCATGTCACCGTGTATTTAGAATGATAAACACTTGTTTTGTAGGTAAACGTAGTGCCATTTCACGTATGAGTAGCTGAAGGTCTAGCTTCTAAAGTCGTTTAATAAACAATTTGTGGAATATTTAAAAAATAAAAATAAATGCACATTTTCATGTGTGGTTTCATTTTATTAGCCTTGAGATAATAAATAGCATCAAAGAATTCCTGTAGTAATCAATAGTTGTAGAGTGGGCTTAACCATAATTTTATGAGTGACCATATTTTACTATATCTCTGCCAAAAATTAAGCTTTAAACCACGTTTTGTAGTTTTTAGGGTAAATGCATGACATACTATTTCATTTTTTTAACAGAACAAAACTCCTCTAGTCAATGAGAGCCTGAGAAAGTTTTTAAATACGAAAGATGGTAAGATGTTCAGTTTATTCTTGCTTATTTTGTCTGCCTCCGAATTTTCAAGTTCTATTTAGGAGCGATGTGGAGTTTCAGATTTTTTTTTTACAATTTTATTTATTTATTAGAGCGAGAGAGAGCGCACATGAAGGGGGTTGGGAAGGGCAGAGGAGAGAGAGGAGCAGGCTCCCCTCCAAGGGGGACCCGACGCAGGTAGCTCAATCCCCAGACCCTGAGATCACGACGTGGAGCCGAAGGCAGACACTTAACCAGTTGAGCCACCCAGGTGCCCTGACGAGTTTCAGATATTTTTTGAAGTCTGTGATTCTTATAGGTTCTCATTTTAAAATTGTGTTTTATTATGTAATTGTTAAGTTGTTTTGAATATCCTTGGTCATAGGAAATTGTTGGTTAAAACCAGTTTTTGTTTTTTTAAAAGGTTTTATTTAGTTGTTTGAGAGAGAGAGAGAGCGTGCACGAGAGGGGAGGTCAGAGGGAGAAGCAGACTCCCCATGGAGCTGGGAGCCCAACGTGGAACTTGATCCCAGGACTCCGGGATCATGACCTGAGCAGAAGGCAGTCGCTTAACCAACTGAGTCACCGGAGCGCCCCAAAACCAGTTTTAGTATAAGAAGCAGAGTACTCTCACGCACCTGCGGAATGTCGTTTTAGCACTAGTTAGCTTCACACGGTGCTAGTGAAAACACGAGATTGAGATTTTCATTGCTGGGGTTCTTTGAAGATAAATTTATCGTTTAAGCTTAGAAACCTCTCCTCGGGTGCCTGGGTGGCTCAGTGGGTTAAGCCGCTGCCTTCGGCTCAGGTCATGATCTCAGAGTCCTGGGATCGAGTCCCACATCGGGCTCTCTGCTCAGCAGGGAGCCTGCTTCCCTCTCTCTCTGCCTCTGCCTGCCTGTCTGTCTACTGTGATCTCTCCCTGTCAAATAAATAAATAAAATCTTTAAAAAAAAAAAAAAAAGAAACCTCTCCTCTTCAGTTGCTAAGTTACCCTTACCTGGTGGCGTTAGCGAAGGGGCTTGGGGCGCGCGCAGGTGTGCTCACCGCCTCTCCCGTCCTGCAGGCCGGCTGGCGGCTAGTCTGGTTGCGGAGTTTCTCCAGTTTTTCAATCTTGACTTCACCTTGGCCGTTTTTCAACCCGAAACCAGCACAGTAAGAGTCATGTTTTTTTGCATCTATCTTTGAAAGCGTCCTCGATACAAGTGCGCTCATTGTAACCTGAAATTTAACAAAATTTGATGTGTTAGAGGGTCTTGCATATAGATTATTTCCTGTAGTTAGTGTTTCGTTTGTCTTAACAGCCATCTGAGCTGTAGATGGCTGCTACCCACGCCGCTTCGTAGAACTCGGAGAGGAGGATTTTGTGGAAATAATTGTTCCGGTGTCCGCATCTGTTCATGAAGGCTTCGGATGCAGAGACTAGTTTAAAAGAAATCTATAACTTTTTAAATGGACGTTTTATTCATTAGGAAGACGATCTCTCTGAGTTTAGAGATATCTTTAATTCCAAAAATATTTTTCTTTAATCTCTGAAAGTCATTTGCATACTTCTGTGCACTCAGATCTCACTCGTTGTATCTTCTTCCCTAGTTTCAGTGTCTTGAAGGCCGAGAGAACTTAGCCCGAGATCTAGGTATTATCGAGGCAGAAGGTACTGTGGGTGGACCGTTGTTACTGGAGGTGATCAGACGTTGTCAGCAGAAGGAGAGAGGGCCACCCAATGGGGAGGTGAGTATCATTCCAGCCTCTGTCATCTTTGTCTGTTTTAATTATTGGCTACTCAGGGTCGCCATGTAGAGTTCTGCGTGCGTAGTGAATCGGAGTTTAAATGCAAAGAAGCTGTTCTTCAAAACACAACAAAACACAACAAAGCACACTTAGGTCGTGTGAGCGCACGTGCTGTTGAAAGTCGAGTCATGTCGGCTGAGTCTGGTGCCGTGCTTGTTTGCAGTTGGACACTCGGGAGCACTGGGGTCAGGGGTGGAGGGGACGAGGCTGGCTTTGGCCATGCGGGCCCCTCGCGGATCCGCCAGGCAGGATGGGGAGAGAGGCTGCCTTGTGGGCAGCGTGAGGCCGCACCGGGCAGGGCGCGTCGGGTGCCCGGACACTCGCCGGTTATCGTGAGGCCGCACCGGGCAGGGCGCGTCGGGTGCCCGGACACTCGCTGGTTATTGTCTTGTTACCGTTTTAAATGTAACAGAGCTGAATCAGAGGCCAGTTAATCAATTTTTGAACTTAAGGGCTTTTTAAAAACAGACTTAGAGCTATTGAGGCTGTTGATTGTGCTTAGTCTCTAAACATTTCTGAACTTCTGTGTTCTTGATTAGCTACTGCCTCTCTTGCTCCTCCCTTTTTAAAAACTTGCTAATGAGATGAAGTCTGATATCTGGTTACAAATGTTAGTTTTAGGTAGAGATCCTGTTTCTCTGGCACCCGGTTAGACCCGTGCTTTTAGTGACTGGTTTGTAAGTAAGAATGTGGGGCTGCGCACTCCCTGGGCTCCGTGTGGGGTCTCAGAGCGTGTTTTCTGTTAGAATCTTTTTTAACATCAGGGGAGCCTGACTGAGCACCCATTGCATAGAGGGCATAAGAAATAGGTGCTTTGAATTGAAAGATAAAATAGTTTGATGGGTGAGAAGAATTGAGCGTTAGTAAAGATGAACTGCGTTCCCATAAGGAAATGCACGCGGAAGTGGTGGCTTATGATAGTGGAGGGAGTGTATAGTGAATGGTTCGTACCACACATTTTAGGAGTCAAATCAGTTTTAGTTAAAGGGGAGCAGTGGTTTTTCAAGTGGAAATTTTGTTAAACTCAGTGAGAGTAGTGGAGAGGACTGGGGAGGTGTCCTAAGGAGGCTGTGGAGAGCTGGGCCAGGAGCAGGGGCTGTGGCTGGCTGGGTGCTGGGCCTGGTGTTGGAGTGAGGGGCAGGGACGGGGCTCTGGGGTGGGGGGCACTGCAGCAGAAGGGTGCATGGCAGGGGCGGGGGCGCTGCAGCGGCTTTTGGGTTCAGCTGTGTGGTGCTGGTGGCCCCCGTGCCCTGGTGTGTCCTCCCTTAGCTCAGAAGCAGGAGCGTGGGCTGAGCTAGGATGCTTGGGGTCACGTCCCAGCTCTGCCATGTCCTGTGTGTGACTCTCTGAAGTCACTTGACCTCCACGTGCTTTAGGTTGCTCACTCATGGCGTGGGGATGATGGGAAGAATGGCCTCGCGGGTGGTGGTGAGAACCGCGGGGAGTCAGGGTTGGGAAGGCTCGGCAGCAGCTTCCTGTGTAGGGACCTGCGAGCGTTGGCCTTTGTCGTCATTGTTGGTCATTTTGTCCTCATTACTGTTTGGTGACTCCTATGTCCAGCTCCGTCCTTCCCCAGCGTGAAGCTGGTCTCCAGCTCTTCCCCACACAGACCCCCTGGACACTCCCTAGCACATGTGCATCGTGTGTGATGAAACAGGCTTCATTCACTCGAGCGAAGCCGGAGTCGCAGAAGGTGAAGCATCTCGTCCTCCCGCTTCCAGTTCCTGCTCCCGGTTTCTCTGCTTGTGTCGGGTGTGCTTCTGTGACTCCTGCTTACAGTCCACGGAGCTGCCTCTGCTCGAGCCCGTGGCCCAGTCCTGTCAGGGAGGAGTCTCTGTCCCCTGCGGCAGCAGCGCGCCGTGGAAGAAAGCAGACTTGGTCGCTGCAGAGCTCCGTCTGCTGCTAGACAGGGCGTCTGCCTCAGACTGAGGCCCCGTCAGAGATTTCTTGTCTGGTTGGGTTGGTTTGAAAATGAAAAGTCAGGAAATGTGTTCTTTGTATGTCTTTCTGGCTGGTGGATCAGAAGCCGGCCCCGTCAGTTGGCCCTGATGCCAAGCTGGGTGTCTGTCAAACGGACACACGAGAAGACTTTTGTAACATCAAGAGGTCGTTTGACTTCTTGAAAGTTTGAAGCCGCTACGGAATACCCACTCCTTGCTACTTTCCCCTCTTGATACGGGGCGCGGCGTTTTCACTGGTCGTGTGCCTCTGTACAGACATAAATGGATGGTCAGATTCGTATTTAAAATTGGGAGCTCGCAGGTGTCCGTTTTGGCTTTCCCGTCTTCACTAGCGTTCTAACTTGGAGGGGGGAAAGCCTCTTCTTAGGTTGTATTAACCTCTGACTTCTGATGCTGGGGAAGAAAACTAGCTTTGGGTTCAGCCCGTTGAACTCAGTGATGCTTTCATGGAAAGGCGTTTGCAGACCACCTTAAGACGCAGGTTGCTGTGCCCCACGTCCTTTGCCGTGACTTTGAGTGGGTCTTGCAGGGCGTTGGCTGTCCCCCGGCATGGCGGGTCCCAGCGCTGGGTTGTGGGCCCCCTTGCTCCCCACGAGCACCTGCCGTCGCTCGGGTCCTGCTCCCCAGCACCTCTGCCAGCGCGCTCCACGGTCAGTGTGCGCCCTTCAGGCTTGCTGACTTCATCTTCAAGTTCAGCGCTTCATCTTCTGCGCCGCTCTTTACAGATTGCCGTCACTGTGCGGTGGCAGCCAGCTGGCTCCCAGGGTCCTCGGCCTTGGTGTTGAGATCCTGTGCGATGTGGCGCCCAACCACCTTTCCGGTTTTATGCCTTTTTGTGAAATGTGGAACCTTGTGCTTCAGCCAGACTTGGTTCTACTTAAAAGTGGCTTTTGCTTTCTTGCCTTCCCCTTGTCTGCTCTCCACCTGGAGCGGGGCACCGTCCCCACACCCAGCTGTGGAGTGTCCTCACTCACGGTCTCTCTTCCACTCTGCCTTCTGGGCTTTCTCCCTCTTCCTCCCTCTCTGCCGGCGGCTCTCGAAACGGAGGGCTGGGCTCTGCGCAGGTGTGGAAGCCGCCCGCGGTGGCCTGCTCCTCCCCACGCATCCCCTGGCTGGGACAAGGGCTTGGTCTCACCGTTGTATCCTTTGCAGGGTCCATCCCAACCCAACAGGGATTCTTCTTCTTTTTTTAAAAGATTTATTTGTTTATTTTAGAGGAAGCAGACATGGTGGGAGGGGCAGAGGGAGAAAGAATCCCAGCAGACGCCCCGCTGAGCGGGAGCCCGACGGGGGGCCGATCCCATGATCCTGAGATCATGACCTGAGCCGAAACCCAGCCTCCGACGCTCAAGCCGCTGAGCCACCTGGGCGCCCCCACAGGGGCTCTGAACAGACCCTGTGTTCAGGCTCGGTGGGAAGCTTTTGCAGACTTGTGCAGAGGAAGTACTCATTTGGAAGATGAATTTGTGAAGGTTAGAAGGTGAGATCGGGAGAAGGTCAAAGCCTAGAAGAAGTGGAATCTTCTGGAACGCTCATCTAGAAGGACTGGTGGCAATAAACGCAGACACAAATGGGCAGGTAAAGATTCCCCTGTAAAGGAAGAAGTGACAAGACTCGATAAATGAGTAAGACGGCAGACGGTTGGGTCTCAGGAGGACACGGGAGGAAGAAAAGTTTGCGACTGTGAAGCGGGGTTTTCGGCCCGGGAGAAGAGGAGGCCGTGCCAGAAGTCAGTGGCTGGAGGGGAGCCGCGGGTGTGGAGACCCGCACGGGTCCTGTTCCAAGTGCTGGAGTCGAGGTGGGACTCTGATATCAAATAGCCAACATTTGATACGCACGCGGTCACAGAGCTGTAACGGGGTCGTGGCTGAATCTCAGGAGGTCGTTTCCGTCCAAGAAACACTGAAACCTTTCTTCTTTGAGTTCAGCATAGTGCGGGGAAGGGACCAGTAGGTGCCCTGACGGCGGCGGTTTTGTGATGCTGCACGCGGCGCGGGGCCGTGCGGGGCCGTGCGGGGCGGTCCGTGCTCGGGGAGTGAGAGGACCGCAGCCGGCGCAGAGGAGGACGGGACGGCGGTAGGGCCTCTGCAGGGTGTGCCGTGTCCGCAGACAGCCGCCGCTCGGGACTCGGGGCGCAGTGGAGGAGGAGCGGGGCCGGAGGGGGTGCGAGCAGGTGCGTGCGAGTCCCGGGGCCGGCTGCCCCCCACGGCGGGGCCCCCAGGGAGGGCTTCTCCGGGCGCGCTCAGCCCAGCACGGAGCGGCCTGTTCGGGGTGACGGGGTCAGATGTGTGGGTAATTAGAATCCAAGTGTGTTTTGTTTTGTTTTTGCTGGAGTACAATTGGTGAAAATCTAATAAGGATATTTATATTATTTAGAAAGTTCAAAACACCAATATTGTATAGTGGTTTTAAATGCCAGAATTCTGTTGAAGCTTAATAGTATATTTATGTTTTATTTTAAAATATGTTTTAATCTGAAACTGAAATATTTCAGGGTGCACTAGAGCTGTCTGATGTTCATTCTCCACCAAAGTCACCAGAAGGCAAAACCAGTGCTCACAGCAATCCCAGTAAGGTGAGTGGGCCACGGGCACGGGGGCTTCTGCACTCTGACTCCCCGGTGGGCCGCGGGCACGGGGGGGGGGAGGGGCTTCTGCGCTCAGACCCCCGGGGCTCGGCTTCCCCTCCTCGTCCTCCTGGGTGCAGGTTCTGTTTGTAGCGCAAGTGCCGTGCACTGTCTTGACGTCGCGTTTCTCCCTTTAACGAAGCATGTATTTAAAACGTGTTCTCTTGGGAGTGTTTTGAATTTTGTGTCCTAGGAAGGAACGCAGTGTTGAATCACGGAATTGTGGGGGTTTGGGACTCATTCGGTACTTGGGAAATTTTCTTCCTTAGTTGGCAGAGGATTTACTTTTCATTATAAATCCTAGCTCTAGGAGACTGGGTTCCTGGCCGTTGTTCCAGGATATTATTATGTTGAGTGTTGAAGACGGATGGCCAGTTTAGAATTGTAAATCGTAATGGCTTTTTATATTAATGAGCTATTGGGAGGATTTATAATAAAACGTGTGCGCTCTGGAGGTGTGTGTGGCTTATGGGTTGGTAAAATTAAGGCCTCTGGTGGCAGGAGTTTGATGTATTGGAGAAAAGTGCCGAGCGGAACACTGGAATTGAAAGTCCAGGGTCCCAGGAGCGGATAGAGCGTGCCCGTTAGGGGACATGTTGTCTCGGGCCTGGTTGCAGCGCCCTGTGTGTTGGTACAGCCGAGCAGTCCTACCCGAGCACTGGTTGGGGTCAGGTGTGTTGTGATCATTGCTGTGACTCCCATTTTGCAGGATGAGGGTGAGGCCCTGGAGCCCACTGTGTGGGCCTGCTGGTGTCGTGACTCGTGGCCACAGCGGGACCTCCGCAATGAGGTGACTTCTTGGGGGTTCCTCTCTGTCAGGTGCCTGGACTCACACACCAGGGAGCAGCCCCTGTGGTTTGGTTACTGGGTCTTTGATGGTGTTGCTCCTTTTCATGTTTTCAATTTGGGAATCAAAGGATTATATGGTTTATTTCCAGCTGAGGGAAGAGACCGTCATGCTGTTTGTAGCTGTCCCTTCGCTCCGAGATCTAGTTAGCGTTAGCCTTCTCTGGGGGGGGGGGGGGGTTCCTTCCATGCTCCCGGGAGGCTGTCACCATGGTTACAGAGAGATGAAGGTTGTGAGTAAATTTAAAAAGTCCCTTTAAGTGAGTTGTCAGATACAGGAGCCTCGGTAAAAAAGCTTTGCTTCCTGTGCTCATGTCTGGCTGTGACGGGGTGAACGTTAACACATTTTCCAGAGGATCAGTCCCTGTAGCCCTGGGCTCTCGGGAAGTTCTCTTTGTAGCAGATCGTTATTCTGGGAAGCAGAGCAGCAGCAGGGGCCTTGTGCACGGGGTGTGTCTTCAGGATGACAGAGTAAAGTCTTTGATGTATTTTCTCTACACAAATTTTATTTTCAAGATCTAAGAACTCTGATGAGGATCCTTTAAGTCAGTCAGGATCTGTTGCTTGAAACACAGAGAAGTGCTGGTCGTTGTAGAGGTGGACTTGGAGAGCAGCGAGCTGTCCTCCAGCTGTCCCCCCGTGCTCCTCGCCCCTGCCGGCGGCCGGTGCGGCGGGGAGGCCCGTGGGGGGCCGTGGCCGTGCCCACAGGGCAGTGGCCGACTCGTGGCAAGAGGAGGTCTCCTGGCGGCAGGGGAGCTGCAGTTCCCTGTAGTTCTGAGGTTGCGGATCGGGGTCTCAGCACTCTGCTCGCCTTTTCCTTGCCAGTTGTCTGTCTTCTCTCGGTGGTCTTTGAATCATGGTGGGCTCTCAGGACACCTGGTCAGGCTGGGCGCCACGGAGAGCACTCGGGGCTGTGGGATGTTGTGTCCAAGCCAAGGGTCCGGCCCGACCCGCAGAAACCCGCTCAGTGTGCTCCCAAGCGAGGCGAGGGGAGGCCGGGGCAGCTCTTAGGGGAGGCTTCTCTGGAGGCCAGGCCTGGCTTTGCCACGGAGCACCGACCGGAGCGTGGTTCTGCCCACAGCGGCCGGTGGCCGTGGGGGGACTGTGGGACCCAGTCTCCGCGAGGCACAGTCGTTACGTGCCACGTGAACCACGGGAGGAGAAGAGAGTTAAGGAATGAGAAAAAAAAATGTGGGTTTCAGAAAGGAACATAACGATTAGGTTCTCCGTTCTTCAGAGCTTTTTTTTTTTTTTAAGATTTTATTTACTTGAGAGAGAGAACAGCGGGGGAGCATCAGGGAGAGAGAAGCAGACTCTCCACGAGCAGGGACCCCCTTCCCCCACCAGATTTGGGGCTTGATCCCAGGACCATGGGAACATGACCTGAGCTGGAGGCAGATGCTTAACTCACTGAGCCACCCAGGCACGCCCTTGAGAGCTTTTCTAATAGGAAATTTTATTAGTCTGGTTATGGATTAGTTTCTTTGTAAAGATAAATACTTTTTAGTAAAATGTCATTTTATTCTCATGCTCAGATACCAAGGTATAAAGGACAAGGTAAGAAGAAGACAAGCGGGCAGAAGTCTGGTGCCAAGGTAACACGCTGAGGGGGCAGAGGGAAGAAGCAGCCGTGCCGCGGCAGACCACCGGCTCTGCCGGCCTCCTGTGGGCCCCAGCCCGCTCCTGGACCCGAGCGCAGTGCTCTGTGCTGGTGTCGCTGTGTCCCGGCTGTGGTCAGCCTGTGATCAAGCCTTGTGGCCTAAAACACAAAGTAATTTGACTTCTCGATTTTTACCCAGGTGAAAATCATACTGTGGGATTTTACAGATGTGCTGTCAGTTTGAGAATTCCTTCTTTTCTTGGCAGAATAGGTATTTTCCTTTTGAGCAGACGGGTGTATATACATCTTCATGTTAAGATTTTCATCTGAGGTAAATAGAGAAACTACTTTTTGGGTAAGTTAGAGTTGATAAATTAAAGGCCACACTTCGTTTCTTTCAAGACATTTTTGTGAGTGTTGAGCCTTCGGCAGCGTGTCCGAGGAGCTCTGCCTCGCAGCCCCGGCTCCCGGGGGACCTGCGGGGCCGCGCAGGCCTGGGCCAGCTCTGCGGCGGTGGGCCCTCGGCTGCCTCGTCTTCCTCCCGGAACGTGCCAGAAATCCACAAGCCAGTCGGTGCGCTGCTTTGAACATTTAAATACTGCGGGTCTTAAATGCGCTAATCACTGCGCTTGCACTTGTTTGGAATAAGACACGTTTGGTGCCAGGAGAGTCTTCGGTTCTTCTGACGCTTGCTTGATGAGTAGCCTATGGAAGACCTTCAAAGTTAAATGATTATTTTGTATTAAATTTTGTATTGAATTAAAAATACAATTTTTAAAGAAATTGTATTTGCTGCGGTAGCTGGCTTTAGTTCTGGTGGTCTCACCGGTGCGTCCCCGTTACTCCGTTCAGGTGTTTCGTGTTCCCGCCCGCGGAGACTCGGGAGGTTACTTAGCAAGCAGGTGCGGCCTGGTCCCTGGCGGGAGCTGCTGGCTGCAGGGCTGCGGCGAGGCGGGTCCCCTGCGGGCCCCACTGTGCTGGTGACGGTCTGACGGGGCGCCGAGACCCTCCTCCAGAAAGAGGACTGAGAATACGCGATGGCATATTTGTAAAGATACTTCGGATCAGTTTCTCAGACTTGTGAGGAAAGTTAGAAGCGTACCTCATGGCCTTACGTTTTTATCGTTTATTGGTTCCAACTTTTGGAAGGCTCCGGATCTTCTAAACCAAGAACACGTTCAAGACGAATCGTCACTTTGCACCCCACGGCCATGTGGCCCAGACTTCTCCCTCCCTCTGCGGGGGTGGCCCTCGGGGGCGCTGACCTCGGGGGCTGAGGGATCCGGACGGGCCCTGCCCTGGCTCGTGGGCCACCGTCTGGCCCCTCTTGGTTCGTTTCTTGTATTCTTGGCCCAAGAGCCCGAGTCACCTTGAAGCCTTCCCCTTCTCCCTCCTTGCTCTCGTCCGGAGGTGCCTTTCCCAGCGTGCGCTGTGGCCGCGTCCGGCCGCCGGTGAGCCCGGAGCCAGTGCCCTCGGCCACGCTGCTCGGCCCGGTCGCCGTGCAGTCCCCGGGGCCACAGCATTCTCAGCACGGGGGAGTCCCCACGCCGGGCGGCCTGTGCTGCGGGGCTGTGCTCCGGGGTGCGGTGGCGTGGCCGGCCGTGTGGGCTCTCGCAGGTGACCCTGCCTGCCGGGCGCCCGGTGCCCCGCCCAGAGGCCTCCTTACGTGTCGTGTTCCGGAAGGCGACCCTGGGCTCTCAGAGAGGCAGTGCTCGTGTTAGAAATGAACTGTAAAGAGCGTGTGCGTGCGTGCGAGTGCGTGGGCGGTCGGCGCTTGCTGTCGTCGCCCTGTCCGCACACACACAGCGCACAGGGCGGGAGGGAACCTCGGCTGGGCGCGAAGCCCGGTTCCGGGGCTGCTGCTTGTTACCGTCGGGACACGGCGACGGCGGGATGTGGGCGTTGGAGGCCGAGGTGGGGAAGCGTTCCCTGGGGGTGTTTCTCGAAACTTGAAGACCGCATGGGAACACTCCCGCCGAGCTGGCCTCCGGACTGCTCTGCTTCCTCGCAGACACTTTCCTCCTGCCGGACGTGGGGCCACTCGGCTGAGGGAGGACAGTGCCCGTCGCACAGGGCCGCAGGCGTCGGGTAGGGCCGCTAACGTCGGCCGGCTAGTTAAGAGTTAGATGTTGCTTGTTTTTTGTTTTTTGGGTTTTTTTTAAAAGATTTTATTTATTTATTTGACAGAGAGATCACAAGTAGGCAGAGAGGCAGGCAGAGAGAGAGGAGGAAGCAGGCTCCCTGCTGAGCAGAGAGCCCGATGTGGGGCTCGATCCCAGGACCCTGGGATCATGACCTGAGCTGAAGGCAGAGGCTTTAACCCACTGAGCCACCCCGGCGCCCCAGATGTTTCTTGTTTTAATATTCAGACTAAGATTCTCTCTGTGTCATGTAACGTAATAGGAGTGATCTATTCTTTTCGCGGTCAGCGCTCAGGTGTTTTCAAACTGTACCTGTTGAGTTATTTTTTGCTTCAAGTTCCTAAAAAAGGACTTTTTTTATTATTTGTTCCTGGTTTTTAAAATTCTGTCCTAAGCCCCGCTGATGCTGATGAGGGCCGTGATGCAGACCACGGAGTAAGTGTGTTGCGGGCGGGGGAGGGGGGCCACCCATTTGTGGGTCTTTCTCCCCCAGGGCTTTCTAGGTGAACCAAGTACAGTCATTCCCTTACTCCGCCCCAGCCGCAGGCGGGATGGACAGTACACTCGGGTGAGCAGCATTCCTGGCCCTGAGCCCACAGCCCTAGTGCCTGGCTACTTCGGATCCGCTGCCCCCAGGCTGCCGCCGGGATGGGGGACGGAGCCGAGCGGCTGCGCAGAGTCTGGTGTCAGCCGGAGGTAAGGGGCGTCTGCAGCAGTGACGGATCGTCCGTAGAGCAGAGGGACAGAGGTTTTCTAGAAAAACAGTTTTTAGAGGAGTTTAAATGTTTGTTTTGTGGTTCTAGAATTCCACAGTGTATGTTCTAGGTGAATAAATTTTTAAAAATGTGCCTTAGAACTGTAGTAAAATTGTTTAAATCATGGGTCAAGAAAACACTTCTGGCGGGGTGGGAGAGTGGAGCTGGGGCCTTGCGGTCTGGTTGAGGAGGGAATTCATACTCTGCGTTTTTAAATACTTCTGCAAAACTGGGGTATTGATGTTTCTCTGTTACGAGCTTAGAAAAATAAAATTCATATTTTTGGTTCTTAAGACACTCTGGTGATAATTCACATTTTGGCTCTTGGGAAATTCATAGTTCTTTTCTTCTTTTTTTATTTTTAAAAGATTATTTATTTATTGGACAGATCACAAGCAGGCAGAGAGGCAGGCAGAGACAGAGAGAGAGGAGGAAGCAGGCTCCCTGCTGAGCAGAGAGCCACGTAGTTATTTTCAATGTGACACTTGTTTGTCTGTGAGGTTCATTTGCTGTTAATCTAGAAGTGACTGAAATCCAGATGTGTAAGTGAACTTGTAGACCATTATGTATATACGCAAACTTTCTTGCAACTTTGCACTAATTCACCATGAAGTTTTAGCTTTGAGATTGGTCTAAGGGAATTTAATGCCTGCTTTTGTGCCATTCAGTAGGTCTCTTGGTTTTCTGAAAAGACAAAGTTTATCATAGGTTCTAGTTTTTCATTTTAAATACCTGTACGTAGGGCTGTGAGAAGG
This sequence comes from Mustela nivalis, assembly GCF_964662115.1. Taxonomy (NCBI): domain Eukaryota; kingdom Metazoa; phylum Chordata; class Mammalia; order Carnivora; family Mustelidae; genus Mustela; species Mustela nivalis. Next base: position 2,281,880 of record NC_139024.1, on the reverse strand, counting down.
TGCACGAATTTGGTGACTTAAACCACGCTTCTGGAGGCTGCAGGCTGGAGATCAGGCGTCTGCGCGGCTGTCCCTCCTGCGGGCTGGGGGACAGTCTCTTGCCCATGGTCCCAGGTGTCCCTTGCCTGGTAGACCCTTCACCCGTCCCCGCTGTCCTGTTCACCTGTGCTCTCCCTGAGCATCCTTGCCTGCTGGGCACTGGGCACAGTGGGGTAGGGGTCTGCCCCCTGTAGCCTGACCCAGTGTAACTAGTCGCATTGGTCGTGACACTCTGTGTAAGTGAGGGGCGCTCTGAAGTCTGGGCATTAGGGCTTCATCTTCTTGGGGAGACTCTGTAACCCTATCGCTGAGGCCTGTGAGGCTGTCTAAGCGGTGAATTCCAAGGCAAGTCCTTGACTTAGACACACAGTTAGCTACTTGCCTCCCTCTGGCCGAGCTGTGGAGAAGCTGGTGCTGAGAGTTAGGGAGAATCTGTGTAGCTAGAATTAAGCACTGTTAGAAGCCAAGAGGTAAGACAAAATAGAGCTTCCCTGTGACCCTGCAATTGTACTACTGGGTATTTACCCCAAAGATACAGATGTAGTGAAAAGAAGGGCCATCTGTACCCAGTGTTTATAGCAGCAACGGCCACGGTCGCCAAACTGGAAAGAACCAAGATGCCCTTGGTTCTTTGAATGAATGGATAAGGAAGATGTGGTCCATATACACTATGGATTATTATGCCTCCATCAGAAAGGACGAATCCCCAACTTTTGTAGCAACATGGACGGGGCTGGAGGAGATGATGCTGAGTGAAGTAAGTCAAGCAGAGAGAGTCAATTATCATGTGGTTTAGCTTATTTGTGGAGCATAACAAATAGCATGGAGGACAAGGGGAGTTAGAGAGGAGAAGGAAGTTGAGGGAAATTGAAAGGGGAGGTGAACCACAAGAGACTGTGGACTCTGAAAAACAATCTGAGGGGTTTGAATTTGCGGGGGGCGGGAGGTTGGGGGAACCAGGTGGTGGGTATTAGAGAGGGCACGGATTGCATGGAGCACTGGGTGTGGTGCAAAAATAATGAATACTGTTACGCTGAGAAGAAGTTAAAACAAAAACAAAAAACCCCAGACAATGCCTTAGCACTTCGAAGGTTTTTAAAACAGATCCCAGGGCTTATGTCATGACTTGATTTCTTATTGCCCAAAAGATTTGGATTTCCTGCCTGGAAATGGCTCTTGAAGTTCTGTAGTACTTGCATGGTAATTTATAGATGTTTTGATAAGTCTTTCTCGTGTGTGAGTTTTTCTTAACCTAAAACTGACTTGGAATTCAGTTTAGGGAGTTCTCAGTAACCCAGCTGAGTAGCAGTCCTTTTGGTGAACAGATAGCCGTAGTTAGAAGCACACAGTTCTGTGTGGTTTAGAAATGGATTTTGAGAAGAGTTCCAAAACAGATCAAATGTTTTTAAATTTTACTTTCTAGATACCTAGAACTAGAGTTTTAAAACAAACTGATTATTGTTTTTCAAAATATATATTTTGCTGAACATGGGAGTGTGATTGTCCATGAAACTCGTCTTCCTCAAACTGGCCTTCATTCCTCTGGCAGGGCTGTTGCTGAAATCGGTCGAAACTAGTCCTGGGTAGATGGTAGGTACGAGTTTAGGTGGTCATCATGGGGACTTAAGTCGTGCTGGTCGTGTGTGACTTCACGGGGAAGGCCGACTTTATTGGGATGATTACGGTTTTTGTAAAGTTGCTTTTCATGGACATGCCATTTTGCTTCACACCAGTCCTTCGTCTTCTCAGGAATGTTTTGAGGAGAGAGTAGATCTCTCAGGATCTGTAATTGGAAATGGGTTTAAATATCACAAGACTTGGTTTATATTTCCAAATGCATAGGTATTTGAAAAGATGTAAATCCAGTGTTCAACATGTATAAGTACAGGTTGCTGTTGGCCTGGATGAGGAGCGCGTGGACGGTCATGGCTTCTCTGTGTTTGCTCATAGCGGAGAATTTCAAGAAAGTCGTTAGGAAGTTGTAAAATGTTTCCGCCCTCTGAAAATACCCAATGTCGTCTAAGGGATGGAAACTTGGTATTTATTTTTCCAGACGTGTCCCTTAGGAAAATTGGCTGCTCTGTACTGATAACTTCCGGAACACGCAGCGGTGTCCAGGGTCCCCGAAGCCCTGTAGCATAGTCTCGCCTGCCATCTGCTCAGCGGACCGCTGCCCGGCATGGAAGGGGAAATGTGCATCTCCGTACACACGCCCCATTCCGTGCCTGCACGTAGCGAAGGGCCATCCTCGGGGAGTGTCTTCTCCAGAACCTTCTCCCCAGCTGCACATGCCTTCTTTCTCAGCTCTCAGCGCTAGTCAGGTTTGGGAAAGATGACTCTGCTTGAAATCTTGGGGTCACTCATGCCTGTGAAGCTTTAGTTCCTTAGGATCGTGTGCTTAGTGGTAGGACAAGGCTGGCCTGTCCCACGCGCTTCTTGGGAGAGTCTCTCGCACAGCCCAGGTGTCGGACACACATGGCCCTCTCCTGGGTGCGAGGCCGAGGCTGGGGAAATCATCCGTTTGAACCCACAGAAACTACAATTTCATATGAGTCAGCTGAACAGTGTGACATCGGTGTTAAGAGCCAAGCTCCAGACCTTTTCACTTTCTGGGCACGGGACTGAAATGTCTGCCTGTTCCCTCTTCCGTGTCCGTGGCAAAGCCCCAGCCTGCCCCCCACACCCTTGGCCGCTGTTGGGGGGAGAAGGACATGACCTGCGGGCGGACGGGAGGGCTGTCCGGAAGCGTCTGTGCCCTCTGTTGTGACCAGCCTGGTTGGTGGTGTTTGCAGTCATGTCTGTCACTGACGTAGACAGTCTGACCAAGCAGAGGGTAACACACAGTCATGCAGCAAGAGATGCACCGGCCTGTTCTGTGTCGTGTCACCAGATTAGCGGGACAGAGTCAAGGGGCCCAGAGCCCTCTGTGTGGCTTGGGTGCCCGGACGAGAGGAGGTTAGCTGAGAGTCTGACTCAGACCAGTGCTTTCAGCAGTCTGTGTGCCCTCGGACGGTGGTGAGCAAGGCCACATCTTTCACCTTGACACCTGTCGTGTTTGTGTTGGGTGGAAAATTGCTGTTTTTACTGATGGGCACTTCGTTTTAATAGTTGGCTCATTTATGGGAACTGATCTACCTTTGCTCCTAGTAATGCCTTCTCCTTTCTGCAAGTGGGAAATTTACTGATTTTTAAGATCATTGTTGAAGGAGTGATGTGCACCTAAGAGGGATGCAGAAGTTAATTTTAGGTGGGGAGGTTTGTTTGTAAATGCTGTAGGTGAAGATATCTCCAGTTAGTGGGAGTCGGAGGGTGGCATGAACACAGCACCGTCCACGTCTCTCCTTCAGACGCTGGCTGTGCGCGACCTGGGGGAGACTGTCAGGTCCTGCGGTTGCTCGCCCCCCTCACCTGTACATGTAGACACAGATCCGCGTATGTTTGTGTGACATTTGCTATGTACCATAGCGCACTCGTGTTCATTTCACCAAGAAGATCTCCGGCCTGTCCCATTCTCTCTTTCTAGAAGGCCGGCAGTGATACCAGTCAGAGTGACACGAGCATCTCCTCATCAGAACCAAAGAGCAGAAGCGGCCTCCACTTGCTGGCCCATGAAACCAAAATTGGATCTTTCTTAAGTAACAAAAGTCTAGATGTCAAAGACAAAGCTGGTCTTTGTCCGGACGAAGGCGATACGGAAGGAGATTCTTTCTTTGACGATCCCGTTCCTAAACCGGAAAAAACATACGGTTGGTGAGTAAACTGTGGTTTGGGATTAGCAAAGTAGAGGCTTAAAAATACGGTTCCTTAATATTTTATATTTTAAAAATGAGCTACTGAAGCTTCTGTAATTATTGAATAAGTAAGTCCCAGTTTCTGTCCATAGAGACTTTTACGTTGTGAAACAATTCCAGCTGGGGATAAAACTAGATAATCAGGATTTCTGGAGGGAAGTGTCGACTGCCCGAGCCCGTCTTGTGCCGGGTGCGTTCCGGCGCGGCCCGGCCAGTCAGAGCACGGCAGAGCCCCGCCTCCAGAAGCTTGCGCTCTGCGGACCAAGGCACCGAGAGTCCCGCTTGCGGTGGGTGGGTGCGGCCGGAGTGACAGGCCCGGGGGTGGGGGGCCGGGGGCGAGGTCAGGGATCAGGTCAGGGAGTGCCTCCCTTCTAGGGGTCGGTGGAGCCTAGAGCCCAAGTGCGTGAGAGGCAGCCAGGACGAACGCCGAGCTCTGGGAGGGCGAGCAGCAGGCCGAGGAGGGCGACCGGTCAGAGCACGCCTGGGGCGGTTGTGGGAACGGGCTCTGGTGGGGACGGTGTTGACTCTGGCAGGAGCGTGGCTGTGCCCCTCGGGGACGCTGGGAACCCCAGGGTCTGAGCCGCACAGCGACCAGCTCACTGGGCTGCTGGGTCTCCGGCAGTTGTCGGAGTTCTCTGGGTGAGTGTTGATGGCAAAAGTGGTGAGAAACAGGTGGTTTGGGGATGTCTTCTGAGGCTCAATCCAAAAGGGTTTGTTGCTAAGTGTTGGAGAATAAAGTGACATCAAGGGCAGCCCAGGGTTTTCAGCCGAGTGACCGGACGGTAGAAAACACCGCTGCAGGTGAAGCGTGGAGGGGGAGGAGGGGCTGCGCGGGTGGGCCAGGGGACGGTGTGGGGCACTTGTCTCACGGGTCGGGGTGGGTGAAGCCGGCCGTGGGGCGGGGGGAGGGGTCTCCGTGTTTGATCCTACTGCCCCAGGCACCCAGAGGTGGCCACCTGGGAAGTGAGCGGCCCCTGGAGGTGAGCAAGGGGAGGAGGAGGAGGAAGAAGGAAAGGGACCGAGAGGAGAGGAGTTCTGGACGGGGGAGGCCCGAGTGAGACCTTGAGCTAAGTTCGAAAGTGAGCCTTGGCCCAGAGCAGCCTGGAGGCAAGGATCATGGGATCGTGGGTTCGGCGTGGGGGGAAGGGGACAAAGGAGCCAAGTATTGGAGAGGCTGTGCTGTTCAGGGCTGTGGAGGAGCAGCGCCGAGGAAACCGCAGTGGGAGCTCGCAGTGCGCGTCTGCGGAGAACAGTCCGGCCTTAGAGGAGAGGGGGTGCTGTGCGGGGGTGGGGAGACTTAGGCCCCTGGTGCTCTGTGTAGGGTGCGGGGTGCCCCCTTGCTGAGGCTGTCTGCTGCAAGGAGGGAGCATATGGGCGCACTTAGGGGCGGGTGGGGGGCGAGGTGTGCCGGCAGCAGCCTGGGAAGGTGCCCGCCGGCGTGGGGGGTGCGGGGCAGGAGGCAGGAAGTGGCGGGAGGGATGCGCAGGGCTGCTGGGGAGGCCGGCTGGGGGCGCTGCGGCGCCTTTGCCCGTGATACAGCTGTGCCGGTCCCCTCCGTGCTGACCCTGGCCTGCATTGCCGGGCCCTGGGAGGGGCTTCCAATAAATACCATGGGCACGGAGACAGCGAGCGGCCGTGTAGCTGGAGAGCGAGCGGCGTCTCACGGGTGGTGCTGCTCAGCCTGCCTCGCCCCGCGGGCGTCCGAGCTGGTTTCGAGTCTGCGAGGCGGCAGCCGCCCTCCAGCGCTGCGCGTGCGTGGTCCGTGGTCCGTGTCGGTGCTCGTGCCCTAGTGGCAGAGCGTACGTGTGGCCTCCAACTGTGCGCTTGTTTCCGCTTAGGAGAAGTGAACCTGGTAAGCCAGCAGGAAGCCTCGCCTCGCTCTCCGACGCGCCCCCCTTGAAGAGCGGACCCGGCTCGCTCACCGCAGCGCCCTCGTTGAAGGACTCTGAAGGTGAGTGCCTGGGAGCCCCGGGCCTGCTTGCTGGCGGCGTGGACCGGGAGGGCTCAGGACGTGCTTTCTCGTGGTTGACGAAGTACCACGTGGTCGTCTGTTGTGCAGGAGGAGCCCCTAATTTGACCAGCGATGGTCCTTTTCATCGCTTTCCAAAACGGTCGTGTTTGCTTCGTTTTGTGTTGTGTTTCCTGTGCCATCAAGTACCTTCAGGAAACTGACTTTTTAGCTGCCTTATGTAGTTAACATTTCTAAGTCATTTCTCTTGTTGGACATTTAGACTGATGTCAGTAGGATTTAAATTCAGTTTTTAAGAGTTTGTTTTCTAGAATCCGTGATACCACAGGAATCATCATAGGAATCTTCACATATTTGGTCTGCGGTGATGTGGGTCCGACATCGTTTTTTTTCCCACTTTGGTTATTGGCGTCACTTTCTTTCTGTGTTTGTGTTTGTGTGTGTGTTTGAATTTTTAGATTTACTTTTTTCACCATGATGGGTGTTTTCTAATCCCCATCACCTGCTTCTTAAATCCCATGTTCCAGTCACACGGCGTCTTTCTCCGACGCTCTTGGCTCAGCCTCCTACTCGAGCTCTGTCTCGCTCGCATGCAGTTAAGGTTTCATTGTTCGGAGTGTGGCTCTGTCGTGTGTGTTCACTTGTAGCAGAGAGGTGTGGTCAGCAGACGTGGAACGCTGTGGCCGCCGTTCCGTTCCTGCCCCTCCCCGCATGCGGGCGGCAGCAAGACACCAGAGACTTGCAGGCAGGAAACACGGACGTGTGTGGGTGAACTTCATTCACAGTATCAGAGCGAATGTATTTCCTCGACAGTGTGTCCAGGGTATAAATGTGCCGCTTTTGAGAACATTTTCTAAAAAGCACACCTTTATTAGGAAATCGTGGTGTGATTTTGCATAATTTTGCAGTATTTCCTAACCTCTTTGTATCCTGTTTTGGGGCTGTAGGATTTGCCGGGGCAGGCAACGAGGTGATGTGTGGCTGCCGTTAGCCATCTGGCAACCTCGCCGAGTGTTTGCCGTTGTGGCCCAGCAGTTTCCCTCTCGTGCTTTCTCCCCGTCTTCGTCACCTGCAGCAGGAGTCTAGCTCGGCGCGATCACGTGGCTCTAACACTGGTCAGGGGCTGTAGACGTAGACAGCACAGTGAGCACTTGGGACTGAAAGCACAACCAGTGAGGTCAGTTCGGTAAATAGAAAAACAATTAAATTAAAGCAACATTGATAAGTTCAGAGGAAAGTAAACTTAGTGAGATGACGAACTCCTGCCCGGCGAGACTTGTCGCAGACGGTGGCGCGGGACAGTCTGGTGGTCGGGTGCTGGTGACGGCTGGTGTGTGTGTGGGGAGCCGGGCCTGCGGGGCTTGACGTTAGCGTCGCTGGTCATTCTTTCATTCTTCCTTGGTGTTTGGTTTGGACGTTTGACTCCTAAACCCTAGGCTGAAGAGAAATGATGCGGTTTGGAGATTGTTGTGTTCTGAAAGTCAATTTAATGTGAATATTTTTCCTTCACAGGTAAACGAGGAAGCACAGTTTTAAAAGATCTGAAATTGGTCAGCGATAAAATTGGATCACTTGGATTAGGTAACTAGATTTCTAATTTTAGCACTGATTGCCTGAGGGCGATCATGTTTAGAATAAAAGCGCAAACGAAATGGCTTAGCCTGGAGTGAGCGCTCGGCGATGGGATGGTCGGGCGGTCTCCATGAATCTCGGCTCTCTCCGTGTGCCGGGCCTGGAGAGGGCGCAGACCGCAGACCTTCCCTGTGCAGCTTGGGTTCTGGTGGGGACGACCTGCATCAGACGGGTGCCAACGGGTGCCTGGGTTTGAGAGTCCAGACGCACGGTGTGAAAGTGGGTGGTAGGGGGGCTTACCCTGGCCTAGGCTTTCTTGAAAGGCCTCATCTAGGAAGTAACTTCTCTGCCAACACCTGTGGGGCAGGGCCAAGGGGAGAGGTTTCCACTCAGACTGACGACGGGTTGTGCAAAGGCAGTCCCTTTTTTATTTTTAAAGATTTATTTGAGAGTGTATGTGCGTGGTGGGCGGCCTGGACGGGGAGGGAGAGTCCCTCAAGCAGGCCCCGTCGCGAGTGTGGAGCCGGATGTGGGACGCCATCCTGTGACCCCGAGACCCGCAGCCGAGAGTCAGACCGAGAGTCAGACCCGCAGCCACTGCCGCACCCAGGCGCGCCCTCCCCAGTGCGGTTGTCCCTGCGTGGCTCAGACGTTACGGCCGATGGAAGCCACACGTCACTTCCCTGTTCTCTCCCACGCCTCCCTCCCCCTTTGCATTTTGGCTAAAGTCCCGAGCATGACCTGCCAGGCCCTTGGTGGCCCCCGTCAGCCCCTCTCTGCCCGTCGTCTGGTCTCCGCTCTCCGCCCGCAGACGCGCTCTGGACGATGTGTCGACTTCTCACTGCTTCCCGGATCCCTGCCCCTGCCCGACTCTGGGCCTTGGCGTGTGTTTCTTCTTGGAGCTCACTTTCCCCATAATTTGTACGTCTGGTACCTTCTGTAGGTTTCCCCTCAGAAAGTTCTCTCCAGCCTCTCGAACAGCGTCTGGTTTGTCTGGCTGTTGGCTGCCTCTCTCTCCACTGCGGGATGGGCTCCTTGAGGCTAGGAACACCCCTTACTCAGGGTCGTACCTCGGCGCCTGGGAGTCGCACACTATCTGACAGATGCATCAGGTGATGATGGCTTTAGTGGGAGAGGACTGTCTTGTCTCGCTAGCCGGGAGCTTGAACCCCTCAGTGACGCGTCTGTGTAGATGCCGTCTCGTACCCACACCAGTGTCCCCCAAGCCCAGCTGGCTGCCCAGCCGGCGGCCTCGTGGTCTGCGCCCTGCGTAGGGCGGCCGCCCCATATCCATGTGTCTCCCACGTGCAGGGCATCCCTGGGCAGGCTGGCTCTTGTGGGCCTCTGTGTTTTCGCCTCGAGGGTCACGTCTGCTTTCCTCACGTGTCCCTCAGGCGATGTGGAGGGGCGTTTGCAAGGCGTAGAGGTGATGCCCTTCCGCTATGGGATGCTGCCCTGGCCATCTGCGGCCTCCGCGTCCCGCTGCCTTCTGCGGAGGGCAGGCTGCGTTGCAGGCTGTGGGCCCAGCACTGCGCCTGCTGGATCCTGACACGAGCCTGTGTCTGGTGTGGGTTTGGTCATCATCACAGCCGAGGAGACGGCCGAGGAGGGTTACCTAGTTCTCCCACGGGCCGAGAGCACCTCGCAGCCGGAGCCGGAATTTGAAGTCATTGAGTCTCACGGAGATGCTCCCATTCACTTGGCTCTCCTGCCTCTTCACACTTCGTGAGCCTTGAACGTTCTGCGGGTTGTGCGGAGTTGACAGTGTCGGTAACAGGGACCCTGCGGGGCTCAGTCCGTGAAGCGTCTGCCTTCAGCTCAGTCATGATCCCGGCATCCTAGGCTCAAGTTCCCTATCAGGCTCCCGGCTCAGCGGGGCCTCTGCGTCTTCCTCTCCCAGCTGCTGCTGCTCCGGCCCTCACCGTCTCTCTCTTTCTCTGACCAAAAATCTTTAAAAGAAAAGTACAGCAGTTATGATAACTTGCTGTTATCATGAATATAATATCATTTAATCTGAAATGACTTTACAAATAGTAAACATAAAATGGATTAGATTTTGGGGGACTTGGAATAAAAGACCAGGTATTAACTACGTTTCGTGACATTTTTATTATGCCCTAGGCACTTTATTTGGTCATTCGCTTTCATATCGTGTGTGGTTAGAAAGTCTTTCTGATCCTGGCGACTTCTTTTTTAATGCTGCAGTAGAATGCGTTAATGTAGTTTTTCCCCGGAGGAAACGTGTGTGTGGTCGCAGATGAGTTGTGGAGCGTGTTGGTACCAACGTGACGTGTCTTTTCCTAAACTCGGCAGGGACCGGAGAGGATGACGACTACGCTGACGACTTCAACAGGTGAGAGCGCGGGTCGGGCGGCACAGGCGTCGGGGGCAGTTTCTGACCCGGCGGTGACAGGATTCCGTTCGTGCCCGTGTTCGTGTGTTACACGCTCCCGTCCGTGCTGATCGCAGGTGGGGAAAGACCGTCCGTGCGGATCTGCACGCTGGGCTGGGAGGCCTTAGTTTGGCCGTAGAGAGTGAGCAGACGCGCTCCGTCCAGGAAGCTTGGGCCAGTGGGTAAAGCTGAGGCCCCGGGAAGTGACGCAGAGCGGCTCCGAGGAGGCCGGTCTCCGGGACCCACGTGCTTCCCCACGCCCAGTGGTGGCGGGGTGGGGGGTGGCACACGGCAAGTTTTAAGAACGGCCCCACCAGTTACTGTTCGGATGCAGACGGCGTCTCAGGTCACCTTTTTACATACGTAGGGACAGTGTAATCCAGCGAGGTGCCTGATAGCTTGGAGATAGTGTTTGTTACGGAGAGGATCAGAAATGTGACGTTAGAGTCAGAATTTTCATGCCGTTGACAGAGACCCCCCTGAAATTGGGAATCTATGTTGATTCTTTAGCAGTAGTTAATAAGCATTTTTTGAGAAGTAGCATGACGTAGTAGATGAAGTATTAAAAACCTGGGTTTGCACCTTCCTGACCTCGTGTCCGTGTCCGCTCTGTGGGTCTTTGCTTCTGGCCTCGTAAAGTGATGCGTCTGTTTCTGGCTCATGAAGTTACTTTAAGGATCAAGTGGGATAATTCGTAGGAAATCCATGAGTCTGAGTATCATTTTATTGTATTTTATGTAAATGTTTATTTTCAGTGTTCCTTCTTCTTGTCTTTCTCTCGAACCAGCAGCAGCCACCGCTCAGAGAAGAGTGACCTCAGTGTCGGGGAAGAGATCGAGGAGGACCTTTCCGTGGAGGTCGACGACCTCAACACCAGTGACAAAGTACGGTGCGGCCGCGGCCCGCGGAGCGTCGCTCGCGCCTGCGGCTCTTGCCGGGGGTGACTGTATAGGTTCAACAGTTACAGAAAGGCAGTTGAAGGCTGTGACATGACCCTTCCTGGCCCAGGTTCTGGAGTCAGAACCGGCCACCTCAGCGGTGCAGTCAGCAGACGCCAGAGCCCTGTTTGGGGAAGGCAGGATAGAGGATAGACCTCGGTGCGCGGACGAGAGGGTGTGATGGAGGAGGCGGAGCGGCGTGTCGGCTGGCGGGTCGGCTGGTGCAGAGGCCGGCGCAGACAGTACAGTGGATGCCGGCTCCATGGTTCGGGGTCCGTCCTGCGGAGCCACATTTGACCTTTTTATTAGGCAAGCAGGGGCGTGTACTGAGATGTGTTGCACAGAAGAGGTCAGCGAGCCTCTCAGCATCTCCCGTCATGCCCACGGAAAGCTGCAGCCCGTTCGGGCGAGGGCCCCTCGGGCATCTCGGGTTAGAGGTCGCTGCAGCCTGGAGGTGAATGTCGCCTCCCAGCATGAGGAGGGAGTCCGTGCTTGTGGCCGTCTGGGGATTAGCAGCCGAGAAGGCCTTTGAGAGAGGCAGCGTTTGCTGGCAGACACCGCATGTCTGAGCCAGCACCGCCCCGGCCCATGCTCAGCCGTGCACTGCGGTTCTTGGGCAAGCCTTGGCCTTGAGTCCCTGGCTGGTGTGTCTGTGAAGTGCTGGTGGGAATGTCTGCCTCCCAGGGTTGTGGGTAAGCTTGAGTCAGAACTCCTGACACGGGTCGGCGTCCACGGTCTGCCTCCCACCTGGCCCCTCGTGCCCACCCCGGAGGCCGCCGCGGTCTGCCTCGTCACCGGACGGGCTGCAGCTGGGCTGTTTCAGCACGCTGTGGTGGTGGTGGTGGTGCAGTCTGGCTCTTAGCTCAGCCTTTTAGTAATTCTCACAGATAGCAAAATAGGGGGAAGAGGGCGAGGCGGAGGGACTTCGGAAGGTGAAGCGGCTTGTATAGCGCAAGATGCTAGTCAAGTTACAGCAGCGTATCGTAAGGGTTATTTATGACTCTGCTTGCATTCTGATACTGGTTCTCTCTTTCTTTTGAACCATAAAGCTTGATGACCTGACACAGGACCTGACCGTGTCCCAGCTCAGTGACGTTGCCGATTATCTGGAAGATGTTGCATAGACGAGAAAGAAAGAAGTGTTCTCATCAACAAAGGACAAAGGACTCTAATACTTCCATTTTTTTCCCTCCAGACAATCACTCTTTGCTGGAATGTCTGCTCCCTGTTGGTGCCTTGTGTTTCAAAAAGACTGCAGATATTTTTAAAAATTAAGTTTTCATTATACTCAACGAAAGCTTCTTATTTGAGGCCATTTGTGGAAGATACACTGTTCTTAATTTGGTTTGGCTACACATTGGTCTGTGGAAGTTGATTACCGACAACTCAGCTTCATTTCGAGGAGCGAACCCGGGAAACCATGAGTATTCTAGCTCCCTGAAAGGTCTCAATAAAGCTGCAGGCTCCCACAGCTCTGCGTGTGTGTGTGGCTTCACCAGCCAGGACAAAGCATACGTGACCGTTGGTGTGGTGCCCCTGGTCACAGAGCGGCCTGAAGCTTATTACCGGAAGTGAGAGTTGACACGTCTGCTTTATTTGGATTTCCTTCCGTCTGGAAGGGTTGTTAGACCGATAAGGTTATATTAAATACTCCTGTGTGCGCTAGTGTTGCTTGTTTTGAAGAAATCTAGGGTCGTTACGACTTTTAATCCACGAGTTGTCGCCAGCAGCATCCGTGGTCGCCTCCCCTGTCCGCAGAAGAAGCTGTTGGTCCCCAGACTGTCATCTTTATCGTTGTAATTCATTGGGTGTAAAGATGCCTGGAAACCAATTCCAGAACACATCTGGAAGCACCGAGAGGGCTTCTCTTTCCATCTGTGAGTCGGTCGTATTAAAGTAGTAATGGCCTAAGACCATGACCCGTGAGCCAAGCTTTGGGCACGGTCTGTGGCTTCCTCACAGCCCTGTAGGACGGAGTCGCCGCTGGCCCGTGGGCAGTCTCATTCCCGCTCGGTGCTGCCCGTGGGGTCGCTGGCCCTCGCCCCTGGGAGTGATGCAGACGTGAAGCTGTGATTGTGCGCCACGTTTGTGTTTTTTATTTGAATTAAATTATGTTTGTTTTTATTAAAAGTCACCTTTATTAATAAAGAGTAAACTAGACCTACTCGACTGGTTTCAGTGAGTGAGCAGACCTCGTGGTTCCAGCGCAGGTTTTTCAGTTCCTGCCCGCCTCACTGTCACGGAGGCGCTCGCCGGGTGCTTGTCTGTGAGGGCTGCGATTGTGTGACACGACAGCGCGCTGGTGTCACGTCCCCGTGGAACCCAGCCGTGAGCGCCAAGAGGAAGTGGGACAGAACGTGGGCCCGCGCGGCCCGGGAGCGGCTCTGTCCGTCTGTCCTCGCGCTGTGGCCTCCGACCTCCGTCCTGCCGGCGTGTGTGCGTGGTGTGTGTGCACGGCGCCGTGTGGATGTAATCTGTTGTAAAAGTCCCCTGCGTGCGGGTTGTGGAAAGCCTGTCCCCGGACGTCCTCGCGGTAAGCATCGCGGCGCCGCTCGGGGCCTCCGGCATCCGTCCGTCCGACGCTGGACGCACTGTCCGTGTTCTCTGATAGGAGCCGGGTCTCAGGGAATGACCTGGAAGGTTGTGTAGCAGGAGGTGCCTTTTAAACTTGTGCAAAACTTGGAACAGCAGCATCTGAAATCTGTCATTCTGTTAGGCAGGGAATCGGACCTTTGGATGGCCTCTGGGAGGAGGGGCGGAAGGGGCGGACGCAGGCCTCGGTCATCGGCCGCACGCCTGGTGATGCCAGGTAGCGTAGAATCCAGTGATGGAGAGTTCCATTTCCACCCGTGTGTAGGCTCTGAGTGTGTAACTAGTATCTTCTCCTTGTTCGGAAATATATTTTGACGTACTAATCCATGAAATACATTTTCATGGTAAAACCTGGGTTTTACTGTGGAATCTTTCAGGTATGAGGTGTCATTTTATTGAGGAGGACTCGGAGGGAATACAAAGCTTTTATTCTCTCCTCTTGGTGTTTGTGCCCCTGTTGTATGTCGTGGTGTGTGAGGGAATGCCGTGACCCGCTGTGCGCCTGCCGACACCGCCAGCGTCCCTGTCCCGCCGCAGCTCCTTGGGCCCACGCGGAACCAGCACGCGCCACGTGCACTGCCATGGTGGGCTGGCTTGGAAGGTTTGCGTCTGAACCACCTCGTCTGCGCAGCCCTTCCCGCCAGAACCGCCAGGCTGGCTTGATTCCCTCTTGTCCTCGGAGACACTCCGGCTGAGGGGAGGCCCCACTGTGGGGCGTCAGTGACGTTGCCCGATCATCGTCGTAAGCTCCGGTAGAGCAGGGACGCTGTAGCCGCCTGGGTACACGATTGGCGCCTTGAGTAGCGTCTGGATCTGTGCACGTGTCGATGGGCTCCGCACGTGCCGGCGAGTGTGGCTGAGAAAGCGTTCTGGCGGGACAGCTGCCCCTGAGGATGGCGATCCACACTTTGGGGATCGGCCGTCCTGACCCGAGCTGGGGGAGGCCGCCAGGCTTCCATTCTGACAAGTGGTTCAGGGTTCAGGTCCGGCCATCAGATGGGACCAGAGCTGATGGGGACAGCCTCCCCGAGGCAGCAGCTGGTGGTCCTGCCGTGGCTCGGCGTGGCTGTCGGCACAGGGAGCGGTGGAGGGGGCTCGCGGCAGCTGGACTGGCGTTCCCGCCAGGGACACAAGGGCGGCCAGGACACATGGCTTCTGGAGACACCGGCCCATGCGTCCGGTGCATGCCCCGTCTCGTGCTCTGCCCTGCCCCCCGCCCCCGACACGGGCGACATGGCTGGGCTCCGTGCTGGGAGGGTGGCGCAGAGACCACCGTGCGGCGACCCGTGGGACCCACACGTGCGTCCACGGAGGAGTGTGAATAGCCGGAGGTCGAGATGCGCACGTGCACAGCCTCTGCTGGGGGAAGCCGTGCGGAGCCCGGGACGGCTGAAGAGGTCCCAGTCTCCTGCTGGGGAATCACGAGAACTTTGGTGCCTAAGAGAGGCCGTTTTGGAAAACCGAGGAGAGGACGGTTGGGCTGGGTCTTCTGGGACAAGGGCCGGGTCGCGGGGTGCCCCCACCGGCACCGAGGCCTCCGAGACGGGGCTCTGCAAGCCGGCGGGGTGTGGCTTGGGACGGGGGGGGGCAGTGCACGCAGCTGGGACAGTGGAGATGGGAGCCATGGCGGCGGGGACAGGAGCCCCGCAGGGCTGGAGCAGGTGACACAGGCCCTCACGTGCCTCTTCTCGCCCGCGGAGCTGGTGCGTCTTGGTGAAATTGGGTGATTCTCAGTGTAAATAGCGACTTGCAGGAATCTTGACAGGGCGGAGCGTGAGCTTGCCCACGCCGGCTGCCGGCTAGGATGGAGCTGGGGCTGCGACCTTAGCAGGGGAGGTGACTTTTGAACATAGAACTTCTGTCCCGATGGCAAAGGAACCTTCCGGCCAACCAGGAATGGATCCCAGCGCAAGGTCGGGGGCCTGGTGTCTCCCGCGTCTTCGGGGGCTGCTGCTGCGGCTCCCCTCGACGGAGCGCAACGCTTGTTGGCAGTGGCCGTGCCCCGCCGTGGCTGTCCCTGTGAAGACTCCCTGACCCTGTGCCCCCTGGGAATCGGGAGCCAGCGGGCAGGGCAGGAAGTCACAACGCAGGTCGGGGGCAGGAAGCCGGCGGAGCAACAGGGAAGGTCCACCCGAGGGCTCGTGCCGTGGCCACTGCTGATATTCTCACTTGAGTTGGTTCCCCCCCCACTTGAGTTGTTTTAGCAATTTTATGCCACCTTCAGATTTGGCAAAACTATTTCCCCACTAATGTTCAATTTTCAAACATTTCTAGTTGCAGTGAAAGCCGACTTGGCGCTCTCGGTTGCCGGGCACTGGCTGCCGATTTCCATCGTCCTTATTTTCTTTGGGTCCTGCAGTCCGTGTGACTGAATACGCAGCTCTTCCCTCGCTGCTCCCTCCGTCCCTGTGGGATGTGGTTTCGGAGCTTCTCTGCCTTCTGTTTTACAAATTTCAATGCAGAGAATGATCCCCTGCGCCAGCACGTGCCGCGCCTGTCCGCAGACCCTCCCGCACTGCCGCCTCCGCCGTGGGTGCCCCGCCGTCGCCCACCTGTCCAGCCCCGCCCGCCTCCGCGTCGGGGTCCGCGTGCGAGAAAGCACGTGTTCTCCGTCCCCCAGTGCGGCGGATTCTTGTCACCCGTTTGCTTTTACTCCCTGAACACCCTGTCCTGGGGCAAGTCTTACCAACAGCTGTTCTCCAGAGGTTTGGGATGCCGGGCGCGCACCTGCTCCACAGGTCACCCTGCTGTGGCCCCAGTGATGGGGACCTGGGAGACACCTGTGCCGCTGCGCACTGAGCGCTGAAGTAGAGGCGTGCTGCCTGTCAGGCCGCTGAGGAGTCCACCGGCGGGAAGAAGGGGAGGGAGGGAGGGAAGAAGGGTCCCTCCCTGGGGCCCCCGGGAGGAGGAGAGGAGCTTCCCACAGGACTGGCAGCAGCATGGTGTTTGACGTCTTCGAACTCAGCCCCCCGAAGCACCGGGGGTGGGTGGGTCTGCCCAGGGCTGCCGGAATCACACGGAGCAGCCGAGGGCGCATCTGAGAAGGAAGGGTGTCACAGCTGGGAAGTGCCAGCTGGGGGTCGCAGCCACGGGTGGGGGGAAGTGGAGGGACCATCAGAAGCCACCGCAGAGGGGAGCCCCGGGGATGACTGATGTGCTCTCTGTGAGCTCGTGGACCGGCTGGCATTGCCACCGACAAGCACGTGCTCAGCAGTAACCTGGTAACCAACCTCACTCAGGCCAGAGTCCTAGGCCTTCGTGGGACCTGGATGTGCAGGGAAGGGGGAGCCTCGGGTGGCCGTTCAGCTTATGAGGGATTGTTGCGGTTCTTCCAGGGCCCGAGTCCCACATCGCTTCCTCGCCAGGGCCGCCCCTGAGGGACGCGTTGCTGACTCTGCTTCCTCCCGTCCTTGGCGGCAGCTGCAGAACTGGGACTCCACTGTCCCTGGGGGGACTGTTGGGATGCTATCGATGTGGAACCCCCGGAGCAGTTAGAAAATGCGTATATGCCATAAAACTTACATTCTTCGCTGTGATTTTAGCCCCTCAACGTGCACTGTAGTTCTGTTCTCGAGACGAAAGAACAACTCTCCGTGGTAGCACATGGCGACTGAGCCGGGGACAGGCTCCAGTTTCCACTATTCACGCGCGCTGCCAGGAATCTCCGTGACAGACTGTCAGAAATCATCCTGACGTAAATCGTAACCGAGTGCTTTTCATATCGTACCAGAATTAGTAATTCATGAATTAAATTCCAACTATAAATAATGAACAGTCTCGTGTAGTAGTGATAGTCCGGTGAATGGGAGGACAGCATCTTGTAAACATAAAAATACTTAAACGTGCGCGGGTTTGACACAGTATTGGTAAAGATAAGAATATGCCATGACTTTGAAGACATTGATGACAAACTGGGGAATGAAGATCATTAAAAGAGCATTTATGTTGTTAAAATGTCACTAGTCACTGAGGAAATTTGAAATGCTACAAATCCTATACTCAAGTGAAGAAGAATGTTCCAAAATTTGACAATTCTAAAACTTGCATGACATTTTCAAAAGTACATATCAGTAATGGAAAAACCATTTTAATTATTCTAGAGTAAAATTATGTAACTCCATAGAGATTTTCAAAAAGTCATTCTAATATGAAGGAGTATTCTCAAAAACTACACCATCAAAACAATGTAGGAAAAATGTACTGCAAAGATGGTGCCAGGCACTCTGATGCATTCTCGGCCGTGTGGTGAAGGTCCAACTGACCTCAACTTACCCATCCTGGGGGTCTGTGTTGTAGGTGAGGAACCCAAACAATATGAAGCTGGGGACATCTTTACATATTGTTCCTCTCCCCTCTCTCCAGGAGGTGAGAGCCCTTAGATGTCCTTGTGAAATGTAAGCACAGAGCAAAAGAGGGGAGTCTGTGTGTCTGTCCAGTAACTTGTAAGATTTGTCCTTTGTCCAAGGTCCCAGTAAGATTTGTTCAGAAATCTCTAACCATGCAGAAATATGAAAATACTTTCTCTGCAAGTCTGGTTGCTGGGCATGACTCACCAAAGAACAAGCTGGCAAGTGACGAGTGGGGAACAGCTGAAACAGACTTCAGGGCCAGGAGAAGGTGAGGCTGTGTGTTACCGGCCAGAATGCATCTCGTCCCACTTTCCGGTCCTCAACAGCTTCCATGAGATGTAACTCACGCTCAGTATAGTTTACCCATGTCAAGTGTACGATTCGACAGTTTTTAGTGTGTTCACAGACTTGTGCCACCATCACCACACTCCATTTTGGAAGATTATCATCACCCAAAAAGGCTGCCTACCCCTGTTCACAGTCCCCCCATAGCCCTCCCTGAATCTACAGACTCGTCAGCTCTGGACATCTCTTCTAAATGGGATTGTATAATACGTTGCGCTGTATCACCTCCCTGACCCTGAGCATCGTGTCTTCACGGCTCGTCCATGTTGCTGCAGGTATCAGCTCTTCATTTCTTTTTATAGCCAAAGGATATTCTGATTGGATATACTGTATTCGAGATTCGAGGTATCCGTAACTTGGTGGAGATGGAATGTTTCTAGGTTTTGCTGCTTTGACTAATGCTGCTGAGAACATTCCAGTGCAAGTTTGTGTGTGTGTGTGTGTGTGTGTGTGTGGGTATAGCTTTTTTCTTGGGTGCATACACAGAAGGGGAGTTTCTGGGTCCTGTGATGACTATGTTTAGTGCTTTGAGGAATTGCCAAACTGCGTCCCCCAGCAGGTGCAACATTTTGCATCCCCAGCAGCTATGGATGAGGGTCCCATTCTCTGCACAGCCTCGCTAATGCTCATTAATAGCTCTTTTTTTGAATATAGCTATTCTGATGTGTGTGAAGTAGTACCACATTGTGGTTTCAATTTGCATTTGGAGTATATTATTTTATGTGCACTTGAGAAGAATTTGTCTTCTGCTGTTAGGCACAGTGTTCCAACTAGATGGTTTTTAGGTCCAATTTTTTAGTAGTGTTGTTCAAGTTTTCTGTTTCCTTATTGAGTTTAATCTTAGTTGTTTTATCCTTATTGAAAGTGGGGGTATTGAAATATCCAACTATTGTTGAATTATCTCTTTCTTCAATTCTGTCACTTTTTTGCTTCATATAGTTTGGAATTCTGTTGTTAAGTGCAGATATGTAATGGTCATGTCTTCCTGAGGGAAGACCCTTTTTTATTTTAAAATGTCCCTCTTTATCACTAGAATTTTGTTTTGTTTTAAAGTCATTTTGGCTGACATTCTGGCCCTTAGGGTGGCTGTTTGCTTGGTGGTCGTTCCTTTCAACCTACTTGTACCTTTGAATCCAAAGTTTGTCTCCTGTAGATAGCATGTAGTTGGATTAAAAAAAAAAAAGGCATCTGGTAACCTCTTTCAAGTAGATTGTTTAATCCATTTACATTTAGTGTATTGATTGAGACAGTCTGGATTTATGTCTGCAGTTTTAATTTTTGTTTAGTATACGTCTCATGTCTGTTTTGATTCTTTCCTTTACTGCTTTCTTTTGCCATAAGTATTTTCTAGTGTAACATTTTTCACTCCTTATTTTTTCACCCTAGATTTTTCCACTCTTATTGAGGATAATTGACATGTAACACTATGTAGTTTAAGGTGTACAGCATGATGGTTTGATGTGTGTATGTTTTGTGAAGTGATCACAACAGGTTTAGCTAACATCCATCTTCTCATATACACACAATAGAAAGAAAAGAAAAAAAACTTCTGCTTGTGAAGAGAACTCTTAGTTTCTACTCTCTTAACAAGTTTCCTGGGTGTCCTCATTATATTTTTTAAGTATTTTTTTAGTGATTGCTCTGGGGCTCACAGTGTACTTCTCAATCAGAATCTGCATAGGTCTACACTAAATTATTTCCTCTAAGTGATGGAAATATCTCTCCTGTATAGCTCTATACCCTCTCCTCTTTTTCTTTTTGTGCTATTATTGTTCTACTTATTACCTCTCTACCTGTTGCAAACACAAGAATTATCTGTTCTAATTATTACCTTATATAATTGTGGGTCTTTTGAAGAACCTGAGACTATAAAGTGAGGAAGGGAGGCAAGAGGAGAGGGAGAGAAGAGGGAGAGGGGAGGAAGGGAAATCAGAATATGGGGCATTTGTGAACTTCCACTTTCCAGCTCTGCAGAGAACAGAGCCTACCTTCCTCTGCTTCCGTGGGCCCACAGTGAACCCCGTGGGCAGCCCTTTCCTGGACCAGCTCACCTGTCTGTGGGCAGATGCGGTTGCGGTGGGTCTTTGGTCTTGCACTTTGTTGAGCTGACTATACATGGGGCACTGACTCCAGGTGGATCTCGGTGGAATTTGGGGGACAACCATTCACAGCTGTGGGCGATCTGTCACGAGACCAGAAGCATGCAAGGTGGCCGTCCCAAGGACGGCCTGCTGGGTGTGCTGTGGAGCCTCGTGGCCGGAGGCAGGTTGGGTGGCAGATGGGAGAGGCCCTGGCTTCTGGGTCCGCCTACCTGGTTTCCTCCAGCCCAGCCCTCCTTCCCGCAGAAAGAAATGTCAGCCCCTGGCTAAGCCGCGAAGTTCTGTAACGTAATTCGCTCAGAAACCAGAGCTTCTCTTTGCTCGTGCCGTGTGCCAGGGGAGAAGGGCTCTGGTGCATAGTCAAGATAAAGCAGAGTAAAGGCACATCTGAATGGTCTCGCTGACCCCCACCCCCCGCCATTACCATGACACCAAATAACTATTTTGTGAAATTTAGCTGTTTCTTAGAAAGTGACCAAAATATTCTGAGCTTTAAGTGCTAAGTCAGCAGAGGTGTTGAAATAAGCCTCAGGAGAAACAACTGGCCTAGTTTTTCCCATGAAAATACATGTTTTAGGTGAAATAGCAAATTGACATGATGAATGTGAGTGGCTGGTCGTGGGAGGTGGAAGAGGTTCCACTGGGACCAGCGTCCCGGACCTTGTGGGCCTCCTGCTCTTCCCACGTGCACTGCTCTGGACCTTGCCTCTCCCAGCCCTGTGGGTGCTGATCCCCGGCCTGCTGTTTCCACCCTGGGCTATAGAGCTCCAGGGCACTGGCTCGGGCCGTCTGTGGGGCTGTGGAGGGGGGACTGGAGCCCCATCTGTTCTTCCTTTAACATCTAATCAAGTTGTGAGATTTAAAACTAAGAATTCTCTGCCACTTTGGGAGAAGTGCCTCCAGGCCCAACCTTCTAGGACCTTCTGAGCGACTGCTTCTGTCGTGCACGTGAAGCCGCCAGCCTTGGCTGAGGTGGTGGTCGGCGTGCCGTCTATGCGGTGTGTCCGCCTGGCAAGGGAAAACACCACTTTGTAGAGCAGACCAGCGGGCCGGCTGCGGGGTCCACCGGACAGGTGGCTGCTGCTCCAGACAGAGGGTGGGGGCTCCTCGGGGCCGGGGTGGGGGGGACGGGCGCCGTTGTGCTCGAAGTTAGAGTGGTTACTGAAATTTAAAAAAAATATGCCTAAAACGACTTGCTTTTGTATTCACATTTAGGTATTTAAAGAACTCTGTCTTCATGATATGCCCAGTGATGGCAACAAGCAAAATAACATCATTTACCGAGCTCATGTGTTCAAGTTATATCCCTGGGAGCAGGGGCAGGAGAAAAAAAAAAAATTACCATGGGAGTATAAAAATATTTGGCAGCCTATGTCCTAAGAAACAGCAGATAAATTTTAAATGTTTTTCATGGGAAGAAAATAAGTTGAAGGCTCAAAAAACCTGGAAATAGTGTTTAATTGACGAACTTTATAGGACAGGAGTTGATCCAGGGTGGCGGCAGGACAGAAGAGAAGCCCCAGGGCAGGTGCAGGAGGGGAGCCGGGTGTGCCTGGAGGAGCAGCACAGTGCGGGGCGGGGTGGGCCGCGGCAGGAGAGGACGCGGCCTGTGGGGCTGCTGAGCCCTGCCCAGTGAGTCAGGGGCTTCCTGGGTGAGGGACGGTGAGCTGTTTGGTCCTCTGTGCTGCTGGCCTCAGAGCCACCCTGACCTGGTGGGTCACAGGACGCTGTGCCCTCACCTCCGGGACTTGCTTCAGGACCCGGAGTGCGGCAGCGCCCTCCAGCCCGGTTCTGAGAACGCTGGGCTCGGGGGCGGGGGGTGGGACTCTTCATGCTATGCATTTGTGTGCTTAACCAGCTGTCTTTGTGGGTGACGTCTGCTCCCCAACCTGAGTGACTCGAATTCTCGGGGAGTTATTTCTGCACTGAAAAAGGAGTGACATCTTCAGTCTTGTGAAACCCATTAATATCTCACGCTTACCGCCAGCCTGCTGGCCAGATGGAATACGGAGCTTTCCCCAGGTCCAAGCGCCAGGACCTCTGCCGCCTCGTCGCAGGCCGGCACGACATGCCGTCTGTCCCCAGGTGTAGTCATGGTGATAGGACATGTACATGCACCTTCCTTCTAGAGACTCTCTTCTCTAATTGTGTGGGCTCTCAGATGCACTAGAAATATAGGCCACCCCAGGAGAATGCAGACCAGAGTAGGAAACTTTGCAGAAAATTATCTTGCTATTTCTTTCTAGAGTAGCTGAATTTTCCACTGTGGTTTGGCTTCTGTGGTTTCAGAAGTAATGTGTGTGCTGCGCGTGTGCTCTTATGTAATAGTGGCCCCAAGGCCGAGACCCCGTCCCTGTTCAGCCATGCTTCTGAGCGGGGAGCCGAGCTCCAGGACGGGGCGTGGGCGTGCTTGCCCAGACGAGTGTTCTCTCCACACCAGAGGTTCAGAGACTTGAAAATGGAAAATGTATTTGCAGTGGAGGTTCATTAATTTGCAGTCTTGACGAGTGTCCACATTTTTAATGTTTTTCTTCAGTGACTTAGGGCATTTCATGAATTCAGGCTCCTTGTCCTCTGTGTCAATTATTGCCTGATATTCTCTCTGTGTGGCATGGCTGTCGGGAGAGCACAGCATTCAGCGTCCCAGTGCAACCCTTGCCAGCTGTTACTGGGCTGACAGCCTCTGGAGTCATGCTTATAGGCCCTAGAGAATGGTGGGGCCAGCAGAGAGGGCAGCCTGGGGCCCTGAATGGCCTCGTGGAGCAGATTCCCTGTCTCCCAAAGTTCTCCTGTGTGAAGTCACAGAGGTTTTTTGTTTTTTAAGAGACAGAGATGATGAGGGCCCTAAGGGAGTGGCAGGGGAGAGGGACAGAGGGAGACAGACAGAATCCCAAGCAGACTCCATGCCCAGTGCAGAGCCTGATGCAGAAATCGAACCTACAACCCTGAGATCATGACCTGAATCGGATTCAAGAGCCTCACACTTAACCAACAGAGCCACCAGGTGCCCAAATCACCGAGGTTTGGAAGCTGACTCTTTCAGTAGCCATTATAATTTCCACCCCAGATAACATAAATTTTCATTTTGTGAGAATTATGTGTGTTCCACATATTCTTTAAAAGTCACATTCGGGGCACCTGGGTGGCTCAGTGGGTTGAAGCCTCTGCCTTCAGCTCAGGTCATGATCTCAGGGTCCTGGGATCGAGCCCCGCATCGGGCTCTCTGCTCAGCAGGGAGCCTGTTTCCCTTCCTCTCTCTGCCTGCCTCTCTGCCTGCTTGTGATCTCTCTCTGTCAAATAAATAAAATCTTAAAAAAAAAAAATAAAAGTTACATTCATTCATTTATTCCTACTTTCAATATCATGAGATGGCTATCCTGTGCTACCTATTTTATAAAAATAAATCCGTCTATTAAGTTTTTTTGGTGGTTGTTGTTATTTGCTTTGCTCCTAAGGGTGATGAATAAAAACGAATTCCAGTAGAATGTTTCTTATTCATGGGGGTCAAAAAAATGCAAGTTTTCCTGAATTACTTGAAGAGATAAAAATATCACGTTGGTGGGGATAATAGAAATAAGGTGGGGGTGGTAAGGACTAGCAATAACCGGCCCCGAGAGATGAAGTTTTGGTGTTTCTTTTCCCACATCAGTGGAAATGGCTCTTGTTTACCAAAAATGATAATCATACTGAGAAACCGAGTGGGACTTTTTCTTTTGTTATAAAAAAGTTAACATACTCTTAATGCCATGATCCAGGTCAAAGAGATGTACTGGAAAGTCACAGCAAACACTGTAGTAAATTAGCATTAAAACAACATTAGAGACATTTCACCAAATAGACCCCTATTTGCACTAAAATACAAACTGTGTTTGATTAAGTGTGATAGGTTTGCAGGACTCACTCATACAGACGTACACAAAGCCTCATACCTATGCTGGAAAGGACACGGGAATCCCCCAATACACAGATTCATCCCATGTTTGGATAAGAAGATTTGCTGATGTAAATGCATTAATTCTTGAAGGGTCCATACACACAGTGTAATTTCTTTAGATTCCCAAAGGGCTTTAAAAACAGAGAACCTGACAAAATAATGCTGAATTCATGTGATGGAAATACATGGACAAGCGGTCCCTGCCACTCAGCCACCCACTCTCCACCACTTCGCCACCTTGCTTGTTTCCTCTGTAACTCTTACCACCATTTAAATGACTCAGACTGGGGAGTCTGGGTGCTCAGTGGGTTAAGCATCTACCTTTGGCTCAGGGTCCTGGTATCAAGTCCTGCATTGGGCTCCTTGCTCAACAGGGAGCTTGCTTCTCCCTCTGCCTGCTGCTCCCCCTGTTTGTGCTCTTTATCTCTGACAAATAAATAAACAAAAATCTTTTTAAAAAATCACTCAGGCCAACGAAACACTCAACAAAACTAAAAGGCAACCCACAGAATGGGAGAAGATATTTGCAAATGACACATTAGATAAAGGGCTGGTATCCAAGACCGATAAAGGACTTAACAAACTTAACACCCAAAAACAAATAATCCAGTCAAGAAATGTGAAGAAGACATGAACAGACATTTCTCCAAAGAAGACATCCAGATGGCCAACAGAAATATGAAAAAATGCTCCATATCACTTGCCATCAGGGAAATACAAGTCAAAACCACAGTGAGATTCCACCTTACACCAGTCAGAACTGCTAAAATTAACAAGTCAGGAAACAACAAATGTTGGAGAGAATGTGGAGAAAGGGGAACCCCTTACGCTGCTGGTGGGAATATACAAGCTGGGGCCACCACTCTGGAAAACAGCATGGAGGTTCCTCAAGACATTAAAAATAGAGCTACCCTATGACCCACCAATTGCACTACTGGGTATTTACTCCAAAGATACAAAGGTAATAAAAAGAAGGGACACCTGCACCACAATGTTCATAGCACCAATGTCCACAATAGCCAAAGTATGGAAGGAACCAAGATGCCTTTCAACAGCCAAATGGATAAAGAAGATGTGGTCCATATATACAATGGAATATTACACAGCCATCAGAAAGGATGAACACCCACCATCTGCATCAACATGGATGGAAGTGGAGAAGATTATGCTGAGGGAGATAAGTCAAGCAGAGAAAGACAATTATCATATGGTTTCTTTTTAAAATACTTTATAACACAGGGAGCAAGAGATCATAAGTAGGCAGGGAGGCAGGCAGAAAGAGGAGGAGAAGCAGGCTCCCCGCTGAGCAGGGAGCCCAATGCAGGGCTCAATCCCAGGATCCTGGGATCATGACCTGAGCTGAAGGCAGAGGCTTAACCTACTGAGCCACCCAGGCACCCCATCATATGGTTTCGCTCATATGTGGAACATAAGGAATAGGGCAGAAGACCGCAGGAAAAGGGAAGGAAAACTGAATGGGAAGAAATTGGAAAGGAAGACAAACGATGAGAGACTCTGGATTCTGGGAAACAAAACTGAGGGTCACAGAACAGAAAGGGTGGGGGCATAGGGTGCCCCGGTGATGGGCATTAAGGAGGGCATGTGATGTGAAGAGCACATCACATGAGTGTTATACACAGCTAATGAACTTTGACCACTACGTCAAAAACTAACAATGTACTCTATATTGGCTAATTGAACATAACAACAACAACAACAATCACTCAGGCTTTTCTGTTTCCCTCCTAAATAAAGACAATGGCAGGGGTTAAAAGGACATCTTTATATTTCCAGTGTGGTGCAGTCATTTTATATGCTTAAAAAATGCAGGAAGTTGAAGTGAGAAGTGCTGAGTTAGGGTAATGGATTTAGGAATTTTCAGTAATGTATTTAGTGTTATTACATTGCCCTCATATGTTTTCAAAAGGAAAAAGAATCTCTTAAACATGAAATTGTCCTTGTGACCTAGACTGTGTTAATATGGTACAGCATGACTGCTGTCAGATGTGAGGGAAGGGATGAGTTAGTGGGTATGGGCAGAGAGAGTGCCAGAAACCATGGACTTCTGGCTCAAAGACTAGGAAATGGAATTCCCGATGCTCAGAGAGGGGGTAGCTGTCTCCCACTTTGCTTCTCTTGCACCCAGCCTCTGTGCAGTGCCAGTGGAGGCCCATAGCTGCCTCATCTTTGAGGGAGGAGGGAGAACCCTCTGCTCTGATGGGAGAACATTAGGTCCCATGAAAGTAGAATAAACCTGTATGAAATATTTTTCCTCTACTTCTGCCCTTGTGGCTTGGCCCTGGGTGTAAGTGCAGTCAGAGGGAGTGAGGAGTGATGTGGGTGATGCAAGCTAGAGCTCTCTGGCAGGAGGACTAGAAGGGAACCCAAGGGGCCAAAAAATACTGGGAGATGGCAAAGAGGGAGCATCCCAGAAAATGACCCCATAGCATTGTTTATGACTCTTGGGCACCCCTGAGCTGTGCATGCATGGATCTGACCTTGCATGGCATACCCTAGACATTGAGTGCTGATCTTTGGAAGAAGACACCGCCCAGCCTCAAGACTGGCCACTGGGTGCCATATGCTTTGGACAGATCTGAATGGCACTGCGAAGGGTTTGAAAATTGATCTGGTTTGTAAACACACACCATGGAAGGCAGATAGGGACTTGTAGCTGAAATTCAATTAATTGTCTTTCAAAACAAAAAAAGCGAAGCAAGATCCAGAAGGTTATGTTATTCAAGTATCCTGGATACAATCCAAACTTACTGCAGAAAAGAGCCATTAAAATCTTAACTTGTGTGGGAAAGGTGACCAACAGTTGAGATGATGCAGAGATGAAATTATTAGACTAACACTATAAAGTAGCTCTTGTAATAATGTTCCTTGAGCTGAATGAAGAGATAGAAATCATCAGGAAAGAAAGAGAAGAAGTCAAGAACTTAGTGGAAATTGAAACTGAAAATTGCAAAAAAATGAATAAAAGACTCACTGGGTTTAGTAGCAGAACAAAGATGACAGAGGAATGAGTCAGTGAACTTGAAGACTGAGCAACAAAATTAGCTAATTTGAACAACAGAGAGAAAAGAGACTGAAAAAAAAAATGCACAGTTAGGGAACTTAGGGATCATACCAAAAAGGTTAACATTTGTACCACTGGAATATTGGAGAGAGATGAGAAAGTGTGTGCATAGAAAAAATATCTGCTTCTGCACAGCAAGGGAAACCGTCAAATGAAAAGCAACGTACTGAATTGGAGAAAATATTTATAAGCCACGTTTATCTGATAAAGGGTTATATAAAAATATAGAAGACCTTCTACAACTCAATAGCACCCCCTCCAAACAATTCAATTAAAAATGGTCAGGACCTGAATAGCCATTTTCCCAAAGAAGATGTATACAGATGACCAGCAGGTACATGGAAAATGCTTGCCATCACTGATTGTCGGGGAAATGCAGATCGTAACCACGACGACATGACTTCTTATCCACTGAGTGGCTAGAATAGTGAAGTTAAAAATAATAAATGTTGGTGAAAATATGGAGAAATAGGAACCTTCATACAACACTGGTGGGATTGCAAAATGGTGCTGTTGCTTTGGAAGACAGGTTGGAAATTATTTAAATGCTGAAACACAGAGTTATCATATGATCAGGCAATTCCGCTCCCAGGTATATACTCAAGAGAAATGAAAACATATGTTTACACAACAACTTGTACATGGATATTCATAGCGCATTACTCATAATAACCAAAGGTGGAAACATTCCAAATGGCTAATCATGAATGAATGGATACATCCCTAATGTATCCATACAAGGGAATATCATTTGGCCGCAAAAATTAATGAATGAAATGCTGATTCACGCTGCAACTTGGAAGAAATTTGGAAACATAAGCTAAGTGTAAAAGCCAATCACAAAGTCTACATGTTGTATGATTCCATTCATAGGAAAGTTCAGAAAAGGTAAATCTGTATATAGACAAAGTAGATTCGTGGTTGCTACTTAGGGGTGGTGTAGCAGATGGCGGGATGGGGATCTGGGGTTGAATGCTAAAGGGCATGGAGTTGCTTTTCAAGGTGATTAAAATATTCTAAAATTGACTGTGATGGATGTATACATTTGTAAATGTCCTAAGAACCCATTGAATTGTATTCTTTAAAGATGAATTGAATGACATGTGAATTATTGTCAATATATATCAATGAAACTGTTAAAAACAAAAAGAAAAAGCATGGAAAGAAATATACTCTGTAAACACAGATCAAAAGCAAGCTGGAGTGGCTGTATTAGTACTCGGATGGCCAATTAAGGATAATTACCAGAGATAAAGACTGACGTAACATGATGAGTGCAATTCACCAAGAAGACACTGATGACAGAGCTGCAAAACATACAAAACAAAAACCGGGAAAAAAAGAAACTGAAACAAGTAAAAGAAAGATGTACAGTAATAGTTGGGAATGTCAACATTCCTGTCTCAGTAATTTGTGGAACTGACAGAAAAACTAGTAAAGATATAGAAGAATAGGGGCGCCTGGGTGGCTCAGTGAGTTAAAGCTTCTGCCTTTGGCTCAAGTCATGATCTCAGGGTCCTGGGATCGAGCCCTGTGTCGGGCTCTCTGCTCAGCAGGGAGTCTGCTTCTTCCTCTCTCTCTCTCTCTGCCTGCCTCTCTGCCTACTTGTGATCTCTGTCTGTCAAATAAATAAATAAAACCTTAAAAAAAAGTTTCTGACCATAATGATATTAAACGAGAGCTTAATAAAACACATTAATATTATCACAAGACAATATTCTTGGGGTTTCACAAGAAACTCTAACCTCTTGGAAATTAAATAGTACTTTTCTATAGTCCATAGATAAAGGGGGCATTTCAAGAGATATTATAAAATACTTTGAGCTCAATGAAAATGAAAATATGTTACAAAGCATCCATAAAGGCAGTGCTTAGAAGGAAATTTACTGCCTTCAGAGCTTATATTTAAAAAGAAAGGGCTCAAATCAATAATCCAAACTTCTACCTGAAGATACTCTAAGAAGGAGAGAAAATAAATTAAAAGATAATGAAATTCAAAAATCAATGAAATTAAGAACAGAAAAAATAGAATCAAAGAAACCAAAAGTTTGTTCTTGAAAATATCCATAAAATTCATTGTCTAGCAAGAAAAAAGAAGACACAAATTGTTAATAAAATAAATAAAATGTAGGATGTCACTGTAGACCCTACATATAGTAAAAGAATAATATAGAACTACAACAAACAACACTATACACATAACATTGTCAACTTAAATGGACAAATTCCTTATAAGACAGAAACACCAAAATTCACTTAGGAAGGAACACATGACTTACGTGATCCTAAAGAAAATAAATTTGTAGCTAAAAACCTTTCAAAAAACAAAACTCCAGATCTAGATGGTTTTGATGGTAAATTCTCCCAAGCATTTAAAGAAGAAATATAAATCCTGTCAATAAAACAAAAATTCTCAGCAAGCCAGGAATAGAAGGAAACGTTCTCAATCAGATAGAAGACATCTACAAAACCCCACAGCTCACATGATGGTATAGAAATGAATGCTTTCCTTCCGAGATCAGGAGTAAGAAAAAGGCTGTCCATGTGCATCACTCCACTTATTATTGTACTGGCGATGGCAGCCAATGCAATAAAGCAAGACAAAGAAATAGAACCTACACAGTTTGGAAATAAGAGACATGGTTGTCCCCACCCAAGACTGCATGGTTTTCTAGGTATAAAATCCTTGGGCTTGGGGTTTTATGCAGCTGGTCTCCTCCAGCTTCTCTGGTTCCTTGCCCCAATCTGTGCGTTGAGTTCTGGGACAAAGAGCCCTGGCCTCTGCACCGAGGTCAGGGGCAGAAGAGCTGATCCAGGTTTTAGTCTGTCTTTGTGGTGTGCTGGCTCACGACAGTGTCCGGCTGTCCTTGATCTTCCCCATTTTATATCCATTTTCTTTCCTCTCTGTCCTATGGATTTCAAACTCCAGCAGCAGATGGGGATGAAATGAACTTACAGACCGAGTATATAGATAGCCTTCTGGTTTTACTTCTCTGCTTGAACTTGGATGCAGTTATCTAATCTCTCCATCTGATCATCTCAAAAATGAGGAAAATTGTACCTATTTCATCAGTTCATATATACTAAGTTGAGATAACATGTTCAAAGTCTGTATTTCTTATGTGAGACTGTTGGATGATTCTCTGCTTTCATTATATGCGTATTATTTTAGAAAAAAAATGGAATTAGTAAACTGTTTTATTTCTTTCTGCTTCTTCCCCAAAGGCAAATGACATATCTACTGTGTGTTGTATATATGAGGTATTTATGAAATTCCTATGGAAATTCCCTTTGTTTCTAGAAATATTCTGGTTTGTTACCTTTCTAGTAGAGAAAAGAAAGGAATCTATGTTTCTTCCTTCCTTCTTTTTTCCCCTTCCTCTTCTTTTTCCTTTCCTCCCCTCTTCCAACACAGTAAGAAGGATGTTTAAAGTCCCCACTGAACATGTGCCCAGAGAGAGAAGAGAATTACATTTGGGTGGCAGCATTGGTCCACCATTTCTGCACAGTGGGACTTGTTTAAAGGGGTCGACTCCCTCCCCCGTCCCCCTTCGTGGGCAAGTCACCTGTTCAGTATAGAGACTCCAGCTATGGGCAGGACACCTCCATCGCCCACCCCTGAAACCACGAGAGCCATGCCAGGGGCAGGACAGGGGTTGGGCTAAGGGGGCAGCGAAAGGGTCCCACTTTCAACACACGGGTGGAGGCAAAGCAATGACACTGGAGAAGGATGAACACTGCATCCTACGGGGACAGTGGGAGGGCAGGATGACCTGGCTGGACGCGGTCTCTCAGGGCAGTCCAGTCCATCTCAACTAGACTTGGTCCAGGATGGTGAGGCAGCCTCGAAAACCTCTGCTTTTGTCAGCTCTCTGAGGCAATTTCAGAAGGAAATGACTGGTCAATGACTCAGAATTAGAACCTGTTTCCCTGCCCTCCCTCACCTGGCGTTTACCTAGAGCGCTTTTCTCCACTCGCTCTTTTAAAGTGGAATAATTGAGACAAATATTTCATAAATCCTGGTTAATAGGTCTCTTAACTTAAAGTTTTGAATAGTTTTTGTCCAAAAGGCAGTAATCCTTCCTTGGGCCTTAATTAGGTTGAAAGAATTAATTTAATAAAATTAAAAGTAACTATTCTAGAAATCAAGTTGATTCTCCAACTTTGGAAAACATGTTCTCTGAGTGACCACGTGTGCAGACAGACGGGGAGAATGGATTTGGTGGGAAAACTGGCTGCTGGGTTCACTGGCTTTCTTCTCTAAAATGAAACATCAGCCCTTGATTGAAAAAGCAGTTGCATTTTGATTTCTCCTTTAAAGGATCCGGACACTCGGGCACCTTGTGTCAGGGCTGAGAGGGAGATGAGGCAGCTGCCCTCTGACCTGGGCCTGGCCTGCGGGCTAGGTGGCGGGGGGAGGGGCTTCCTTCAGCTCTTCTCTACCAGGGACCTGTGGCCTGGTTCCTCATGGTGCAGCTGTCCGGCTGCATGATCGTCCCAGGGATTTCCGGACAGACCTGCCGTTCCTCTACGCCCTTGCCCTGTGATAGGGGAAAGAGCATGACCTACATAGAGGGCAGATTTTGAATTGAAATCCAGTTCTGATGCACACTGGGTATTTCAGGGGCCCATTACATAACCCCTCTCGAAGCCTGGGCTTCTGCATCTGTAAGATGGAGACAGCACCTACTTTGCATAAAGTTTGTGAGCATTAAACAGAAAAGCGACACCCAGGACGCAGCAGGTTCTCAGTATTCATTCACCGTCCTCCTCCTCCTCCTCCTCGCCTCTGTGGCTTCTAACGTGTCTCTCATCTCAGGGGCACAAGCTCTTGCCCCAGCCTACGGTTCCTAAGCCACACGTGAGGACAGTAGTGATCTGGGGGATCACCAACACGGAGCCAGGGGCTCCACAGGCTCCGCCTTCCAGGGGCTGGATGCGGTGTAGAAGTAGACCGACGCTGTAAGTGCTCTATTCACTACGTGCCCGGGAGGACCTGGCTTCTGATCCCAGTGTCACGGCTTCCTGGTCCTGAAACCTGGGACACAGGTTTCTCTGCTCTTACTTTCTCTTTCCTGATCCACAGCATTTCCTCGTCGGTGTGGGGGAGAAAGGGCAGCTAAGCCATGCAGCACACAACAGGCCCCCACACATGCTGGCAAGACTTACCAACGCCCTCTTTGTGATGTCACCTGGGGACTGAAACCCTCTCCCGTAGTGAAGGCCAGGAGGGAATAAAGTGACCCCAGCATTTAAACAGCTGTAGAGCCACGGAGACCATGTCTAGAGGATGGCTGAGGATGGTTGGAAGAGTTTAGAGCCTTTTTAAGGTCATTTCTCTGTAGGGAAAACTTTGCTGACCTTTGGAGTTTTCCAAATCTGTTCCTTAAGATAAGCGAGCCCCATCAGTCAGGGTAGGGCTGGATTCTGCCACGGTGACAAGCAGCCCCACTTCTTACCCAGGCCATGTGTCCGTCCCAGGGCTGCCCCCTGCTGCCCTCCTTCCAAGGCAACCCAGCACCCGGACCTTGTTGGGAGGGCGACTTTCAGGCCCCAGCCTAGGGCTCGGGTATCAGAACCTGCGAATTCACCACGTTTCAGGGGATCCATGCGCTCATTCGGGGTTGGGAAGCACTGGCCACAGAGCAACTCACATTCTCAGAATTAGAAATGATGCTTTTATGAAGTTTTTTTTCCCTTGGAAGGAGTTTTTCTTTAAAGATTTTTATTTATTTTTATTTATTTATTTGACAGAGAAATCACAAGCAGGCAGAGAAAGAGGGGAAGCAGGCTTCCTACTGAGCAGAGAGCCTGATGTGGGACTCAATTCCAGGGCCCTGAGATCATGACCAGAGCCGAAGGCAGAGGCTTTAACCCACTGAGCCACCCAGGCGGCCCTTGGGTTTTTCTTTAAAAGCAGACATTTGCACAGCTAATCATTAAAGACTGCTGCATGGCCCCTGAATTGTGAACTTCTGCTAAGAGGAGAATGACTTTCTTTCTTCTCTCACCACAGCTGGAAGTCCTCAGGGAACATGTCAGAGGCACGCAACCCAGCCTGTGGCAGAGGACCCGAGACAAGCTTTGAGCGTTCTCCTGCCGCCGGTGCTTACACACGGCTGTCAGTCTCGTCCCTCCCCGTCATCCCGACTCTCAGTTTAACACCCGGTTCGTGGATGTTCTAACTCGGTCCACCGTGGAAACCCGGGGCAGCCCCAGGGGGGAGCTGCCAGTCCCAGGCGGTCCTCAGCCTGGTTCCTGGGATTATGACTCTGTCCTTCTTTTGATTCTGACTATCTGCTCTGGAAGTGTGTTTCCTTGATTTGCAACTTCATGGCTTTTTCTCACATTTTTGGCTCTGCACATGAGAGATGGTCCCTGGTTTCCGCTTCCACCCGAACTGGGACACGGTCTAGCTCACTCTCCTCAGATGACTCCATGCACCTTTCCAGCCCCACTCAGCCATGACCTTGGCGGACCCCCTTCTCAGCCTGGTGAGCAGGGAGCTTGCTTCTGCCTCTGCCCTGCCCACTGTCCACGCACCCTCTGTCTCTCTCTCCTCCAAACAAATAAACAAATAAAATCTTAAAAAGAAAAAGAAAACTCCCAGTCACCTACCAAATCACAGCTTCTCTCGAGACCTTCAGAGAGTTTGTGTGCAAGACGACAACATGGGCTGACTCCCAGAGAAAGGAAAGCCCCTTTGAGGAGAGATGGGAAGCACCAACTAGGCCAGACGTGGCCAAGAAAGGAGAAAGTGGTGACTGCAATACCACAGATAAGAACAAAGCCAGTTTTAGAGACTCCTTAAGACCAGGCCTGGCCTAGCAGGAGGCCCGGGACACGGGGAAGTTTGCACTTGCTAGCAGGCTCTGTCCTACGAGAGTCTGGTGGTGGGGCAGAGGCCTTGAAAGAGCCCCCCACCGCACCCCAAGGGACACCGGCTTGTATGAGGTCATCCGTGGCTCTTGGGATATAGATGCCACTGCCCGTTGCCCTTTTCTGCCCATGAGCAAGAGCCTTGAACTCCCGAGAGAAGAGCGATCATGCCCCCCATCCCAGGACAGCCCGAAGCCCGGTGCTGTGGAGAAACGGACGGGGAATATTCTCCCTCCAACCACGAAGAAGAGGCTGAGACTGGCTTCCACGGGAAAGAGAAGCAGGAATGCTTCTGACACCACAAGGGACAGATTCACGGGGTTTGCCCAAGACTCAGCGTCAGGAAAACCCTCCTTCCCCCACCGGAGCCGAGCGTGGCTAACACGCGGGAGCTGTGTACTTCTGAGGGAGGGGCCGGGACAGAAGCGGGACCCGGAGCGGAGCCGCACAGGCTTACAGGTGAGGCTGTGAGTGGGGGACGGACCAGAGACTCAGGAAAGCCCTCCAGCACCCAGCGCTGGGGGAGGCAGCCCGCCCTGCAGGGTTTGGACACCTGTGGTGCTTTGAAGGTAGTGATTTAAATCAAAGTGAAGCTCAAACCCAGTTCAAGATCTAACTAGATCAACAACTCTCTTGTCCCTAACACCACACAAAAAATGAGGTTTTGTTGTTGTTGTTTTTTTAATGGGCATAAAAACCACTTCCTGCAGTCTCTACTACTTATGCATGATTTTCAGCAGCCGATCAAACCTTGACACTGAAAGAAGAAAAGCACAACATAAAACAGAAACAACTCATTTCCAGCAGACAGAGCAATCACCAGAACCAGAACCGGAGAGGCCCCGGGGGCTGGTGCTCTCAGACAGGGACTCCGGCGTGACTGTGACAAATGCCAGATTGTCTAGAGGGAGACAGAGTAGCAATGAGCAGAGGGAGAAGTTCAACAGACAGGGGAATTGGTAAGAAAGCGACAAACACCTCTCTCTGTCAAATAAATAAATAAAATCTTAAAAAAAAAAAAGAAAAAAGAAAAAGAAAGCAACAAACAGGAATGCCACAAGGAGAAACGGGTACAAGACACGAGGAATTCCTTGGGCGGGTGCATCAGCAGACTACTCTCAGCGGGAGAAAGATGGATGAACTTGAAGATGGGCCAGTGGAATCACAAAAAGTGACACACGAAGAATACAAGAGTGACAACAACAAGCAAGGTGTCTAAGAGCCATGGGACAATGTAAAATGATCTAACATACGTGCGACAGACATCCAGAGTAAAAGAGAAGGAACACAGCATAAGAAGTATTTAAAGAGATCATGGCTGAGAATTTTCCAAAAATAATGCAAGACAACAAATGTGAGAGACATGAACTTCAGAGAACCTCAAAAGTATAAATACAAAAAGTCTCCAAACAAACAAACAAACAAAACCCAAATAAAATAAAAACTCACCTACACATTCCATAATTAAACTGTTAAAAATGGGAAAAAAAAAAAAAAGGTCGGGGGAGAAAATACAGAATGCAACCAGAGAGGTGCCTGGCTGGCTGAGTTGCTAGAGCCTGTGACTCTTGGTTTCAGGGTCACGAGTTTGAGCCCCATGTTGGGCATGGAGCTCACTTAAAAAAAATCAACTGAATTTAATAAAATTAAAATATATATAAAAAAAAGAGAGAGAGAGAGACCGCATCCCAAAGATAAAAGCAATTGGGTACAGAAGAGGAAAGGCGGTTAGGATAATTTCTCTTGTTAGATAAAGTACTGAAAGGAAAAGAAAATCTATTAACCCAGAATTCTATACCCAGTAAAAATATTTTCCAAATTGCAGGCAAAAAATAAAAACTTTTGAAGACAAAACCTGAGAAAACTCATTACCGATGGGCCTGTGTGGGACAGGAAGTGTGAAAGGAAGTTCTCTGAGCTGTAGGAAAATTGTATCCGATGAAACTCTGGATCTACACAAAGAACTGGAAAGCACCAGAAATAGTGAAAATAAAGTAGATACTAAAAATCGTTTCCATATCATTATTTATTAAAGAAGGTTATTGACTAAAGCATAAGTAGCAAATGGGTATATGCAATTGATAAATTACTGAACACGACATCTGAAACTAATGATGTACTCTGTGTTGGTTCATTGAATTTAAATTAAAAAATAGCAGATGGGTTTTCTAACATCTGGGGAGGCAGGATACATGGACCTCAGTGCAGTGAGGCCGGGAGGGAGGAGCCGGACGGAACAGTGTTGTGAATGTGAACCACTAAGGTCTGATGATAGTTTGAGCCTCTCCGATTGGTTCTAGGTTTCAAGTAGTAACCGCAGAGCAGCCGTTCCTGTCAATGAACCCCGTGACCCACGGCGGGGTGTAAGCGCTTTAAGGCTCAGCTACAGACTCAGAGTGGAGGGAAAAGGCCTTTTAGTCCTTTACCTCAGTGGTTCTCAAATCTAGCTACTTCTAGAACTTCTCAATTCCAGAACTACTCAAATCTAGAACTTCTGAAGTGTTGGTTAAAAAGCCGAATATTTTGGGCGCCGTGGCTGGAGTGCGTGATGCCCCCACCTGTCTCGCGCGGCTCCTTCTGCTTCACGGGCCTCCGGCTGACACGTGTCCCCGGTGGCACATGTGGCCTTCCTCCAGGCAGGTGTCTGAGCTGACTC
This sequence comes from Mustela nivalis, assembly GCF_964662115.1. Taxonomy (NCBI): domain Eukaryota; kingdom Metazoa; phylum Chordata; class Mammalia; order Carnivora; family Mustelidae; genus Mustela; species Mustela nivalis. The sequence continues at coordinate 2,245,243 of NC_139024.1, read as the reverse complement.
AGGGCCGGCGGCGGCAGATGCACGAACTGCCCTCTGGACGGACACCAGGAAAAGCCACCTTTGCCAAGAGCGGCGCTCCTGAGGGGTCGGTGTGGAGAAATCGGAATCTCTGGGAACAACTGGGTGTCCTTGATGAATCTAGGGGCTCTAGGGACTGGGGGGCCATGGAAACTGTGGGCCACGGCGGCCAACCACACCAGCCTCAGAGTAGGCCTCTGTGTGGTTTAGAACAAGAGCGTCTGGGCCACCGCGTGATCCCAGGGCCCCCTTCCTTCACACAGAGGCCCCGGGTGAGCAGCATCTCTTCAAGGACCCAGGCTGGCTTGGGCCCACGTGTGTGGCATATCTGTGGGCCCAGGGTTGGGAAGACTAGGTTGTCAAGGGCTCCTGAAGTCAACTGTGGCTGTGCTCTGGAGGTGAAGATCGCAAGAGGGCTAGCCCTCGGTGGGCGGTCACAGTCACCAAGAACAGGGCTCAGAAGAAGGTCGGGACATGTGGGAGGGGGCCACTAGCCGTGGACCAAGGAGCTGTGGATGGAGGCGCTGTGGTTGGAGGCCGGGCTCCCTGCTGGGTGGGGGCTATGGGGGCAGGGCGGTGCTGCTGGGAAGCCAGAGTGGGCGGCTCCTTCCCCGACTGGTCTCCTTCCCTTGCTGGAGCAGCAGGGAGAGGGCGTTCTCCCCTCCCCAGAGGGCGGGGAGGTTAGGCTCTGCCAAATCACCAAAATGATAGAAAGCCTGATGTCTCCTTCACGAGCTGTGCGCTTCCCCCAAGTGGCAGGAAGAGAAACAGTCACCCCACTTTTGTGGCTGGTTTTTCCCTTCTTTTCTTGTTTCTCCATACCCACTTCCTCCATTTTGGGGGTTCTTGTACGTAAAGCACGGACCGACGCAGTGGTTTTGCCAACCTTACACCCGAATGAGTAATTTTCCAACCAACTTTCTCAAGAGTTCGTTCTCAAAAGTCCGCGGCAGTGGCCCGGAGCTCCAGACCCTGCTGGCCGCGGCCTTTCCCATCTCCACCAGTCGGGTCTGCCTGAAGGTAGATCCCTGCCATCCGTGTCCACGGACGCCCGCGGCCCGCCCTGCCTGCTGTTCCCTTTGTACGGTGCACGGCCTGTTCACGGGCCCTGGGCGGCCTCCGTCCCGACCTCAAGCAGGAGGAAATGGAAGCCCTGGGAAGAAGCAGCGAGCTGAGAGCCAGATTCCGATGGGAGCCCGAGGGCTGTTTGGCTCCACCGCGTCCTGCTCCTGTCGAGACCTGAGACTTGTGTCTCTCTCCCGTGGCCCGGCCATGTGTCCAGATCTCCCTGTGTCCCGTGGGTTATTAACTTCCGTTAATAACTACTTCTTTAGTAGTTTTTTAAAAGATTTCATTTATTTATTTAACAGAGAGACAGATCACAAGTAGGCAGAGAGGCAGGCAGAGAGAGAGGAGGAAGCAGGCTCCCCACTGAGCAGAGCCCGATGCGGGGCTCGATCCCAGGACCCTGAGATCATGACCTGAGCCAAAGTCAGAGGCTTAACCCACTGAGCCACCCAGGTGCCCCTTTAGTATTTTTAACTGAATGGGGGGCACTTTAAGAGGACATCAAAAGTCATATAGCCCATCTTTGTCGGGCGGCCCGAGGCACGTGTATCCACCCGACTAAGATGCTCTGCTTCACAAGATGTCGCGGCGTCCCTGCGGCCGGCAGGGAAGTGGTAAACACACAGAGCGGTCCAGGGCGAGGAGAGCTTGGAAGGAAGTCGGCGGGCCCCGCTGAGTTTCGTGAAAATGTCCCATATAAAGGCTGCCTACCTTTTTTTTTTCTCTTTCAACTTAAAACCTCTTCCCCTTTTGAGATGACGAATGAGAACATCGGCTCGCCTCAGATTGCTGTGATCTCCCCTCTGTGTGCATCAGCCGGAGGCTGGTGCGGGAGACGGGGCCTGAAGGTGGTTGTGGAGAGGAGGCGAGCTTCAGAAAACCCGCACTCCAGTGAGCGTCCACGTCCCTCCCCGCTTCGTCCCTTCCTCCGCGTGGCCAGCTTCTTGGGAGCGCCTGCTCTTGGCCCGGCCCCGGCCCAGACGGTTGGGGGTCCGTGGCCACCACCAAGCAGGCATGCCAGGCAGGGGCAGATGAGGCGAGGTAGGAGCCAGAGGGGGGCTTGAGCCACGAAGCTACCGTATACCCGTGGCGGGGAAGCTCTGGCCTTTGTGTAGTTGTGGACAGCGGGGAGGGGTCTTCTGGGGAGGGCGTTGCTGTTAGAGACAGAGTGAAGACAGGGCCCTCAGTCAGGCCTGAGTGAACCCCAGCAAAGGGCTGGTTGCCAGGGTGACCGGTGTCAATGACAGAGCAGGTGGGAGCCTGCAGGGGGAGGGCAGGTCCCCTGGGTGCCCTGTAGGTCGGAGTCAAGATGCGGGGTTTTACTGTGATGTCTTCGGAGTGCCCCTGGAGCATTTGAACAGAATACAGGCAGGATTCGGATAATTTTAAAAGTCCCACTTCAGAGGGCCGAGGTAGGGCAGGAGAGCAGCTGGGAGAGGAACGCAGGAAGGCTGCCGAGTTTGGGGGGGCAGGACGTGCATTCGATCCGGAGGGGGAGCTAGGAGGGTCTGCTGGGGCAACGGAGGGGTTCGTGGCCTGAGGCCCTGGGAGGGGTCTGTGGCTGAGACGAGCAGGTCTGTGCGGGGCACGTCTGGGGAGGGGTGCTGAGCGTCCGGGAGGACAGAGGGAGATTCCGAGCAGGAAGCCTGACGTCTGGAGTTCTGGAGAGGGACTGTCCTGGGGTGCAGCTTGGGCTGTGGCTGGTGGAAGTGCTTCCCCAAATTCACGTCCACCTGAGCCTCAGAATGTGATCTTACTTGGAAAGAGAGTCTTTGCAGATGGAATGAGTCGTGGCTGCGGGGTGAGGTGCCCAGCCCGCCTCCAGACCATGTTCTTATAAGGGGAGGGGACATGGGGAGTGACACAGAGTTGGGGATGAGGACGGGGTGGGGCAGAGACCGGGTATGTCTGCGAGCCACGGACCCTGCCCTGCGGGGGGCCACGGGGAGCCAGGAGAGAGGCACGGCACGGTCTGCCCGCTGGAGCCGCAGAAGGAACAGGTCCTGATTCGGGGCTCCCGGCCAGCCTGTGAGGGAGGAAACTTCTGTTCTCTTTAGCCATCCCATGCTGGTGCTTGGCTGAGATCACGGGGGGAAGCAGACGTGGGATCTCAGGGCACAGACAGTATTTAGAGTCTGGATGGCCACGCGGGACCTGAGCCCAGGGCACCCCGACATATGGGGCAGAGAAGTGAGGGGCCCCACGCGGGAGCCTGCTGCCTCCTGTCCTCCGTCACCCAGTGGAATTAGAAAGAGTAGGGCCGTAGGAAAGACCAGCGAGGCACAGAGGCAAGTTTGTGCTCTGCCTCACCCAGGCCGGCTGCGGGAATGAAGCTTTGAGCCAGGCCAGCTGTAGAAATCAGCCTCATGACATCTTCACTGACTTGGGAGGGGTCTCGCGTATCTTAAAATGCAACTTTATTGAGATCTAATTTACATGCAACAAAATGCATTCATTTTCAAGGTGCTTTCAACGAGTTGTGACAAATTTATACCAGTGTAGCCTCAACCACAATCAAAATGGATTTTCCTTTCCTATCAACCCCCGCCCCCCGCACGCCACCCCTGATCTGTTTGGGGTCACCATGTATTAGCGGCTTCTCCCAGGGCCTCCGGTACATGGAGTCATGCCGAGTGTGCCCTTCTGTGAGCGCCATTCTCAGTCTCCTCCGTGCCGTGGCGACCCATGCCCCGGGGGCTGCTGTCCTCGGGCACATGCTGTGCCTCCCTCCCCAGTCCTGCGTTCAGTGCTGTCGTGGACATTGCTGGACCTTGGCCGATGTAGGAGATGCACACCGCAGGAACGGGCAAGGGCTATCAGTCGGAACATTTAGTGACCCACCGCTGGTCAGGTCTTCGAATATTCAGAGTAACTTCCTGATCGCTCTTTCGGCCACATTAGCAGAAAACCAGGCACCTGCTGTGCTCCTGTCTTTGCAGCTCTACTCACAGCTGATGGACCCCACCTCCCAAGAGTCCCAGGAAGACGTCCATGAGGGGTTTGTCCTGCTTCCCAAGGCACCACTGAGATAGAAATGGACCCATCCCCGAGCCTGAATGCACGGGGCATGACTTCTACTGTCATTGTTCTGTCCTGGAGTGGCGGTGAGATGAAGGGAGCCTTGCTGGGGGTCATCTAGAGCACTGCGCAAGTCCAGAGGGTCAGCCCAAGGAAGCTGATGCCACCACTGAGTCAAGGGTATAGTCTGTGCTTGCAGCAAGGTCAATGTCTTTCCTGGAGTGTTAAGCTCACTGGTAGAGGGAGAGCCTGTGACCCATCTTATTCGAGAGCTTTGAGTCACGGTCACCTGCTGGTCCCCCTTTCTTCGTGGCGTGTTTCTCTCAGGGCTCTTCATGTTCTTCTGGTCCGTGAACTTCACTCAAGGCCACCTGAATCCTCGGAGAAGTTGTGGTAATGCTGAAACTAAAAGGAACACTTTCTCTTTTCTTATAGGGATGCCTCTGCCCCTGATGCCAATTTACGCTTCTTTCCCAGAGCCTTGCATTTTGGCAAAGTGAGCCAGAGAGCCGCGCTGGCCGAGACACCCGCCAACGTTCTTGGGACAACTTGCCAACATGGCCTGCTTGTTCTGTGCTTCGATGACTTCTGAGAACCCAGAAGGCCCCTTCCAGAACCTTTCTTTCTTCTGGGATGGGAGGGAGGCTCTCCAGCTGTGTGGGATTCCTGCCTCTCCCATGGCAGTGCCCACCGGGAGTTCCTTGAAGTTTTATGACTCTCCTTGTGTTTGGAAGGAAACAGTTCAGCGTGATGCTCTTGCTCTTGGAGTCCTGAGTTCTATCTCCAGGGCTGCAAACGATTGGGTCTTAGCCCAGAGATGGTTAACTTATTTCTCTGGGCAAAGGCATGCACTTAATCAGCCGTTCGAGAAGGATGGCCCTTCCGCAGAGCCAGGGGTCACGGGCACGGTGCCTGAGTCGGCGGTCTGGGTGCTGGGAACAGTGAGCCCCGCCCGGAGGAGCACCCACGTGCTGTATCACTTCCAGCTCCTCCTCTTGTCCCACGTGGGCGCTGGTCACATGACCATTCTGTGCTTTCTCACCCTCTGGTCCAACAAAGCAGGGTGCTGGACGCCTACCTACATGGCACCGGTCCTGGGACAGGTGGTCGTGTCTGGGGTTGGAGCCCTTGGTAAGTCTAGATAGGTCTGTGCACAGAAGGGTGCTGGGACGTCCCCACACACGGGACAGCCACAGCTGGGACACCAGTGTAGAGCTGAGGGCTGACGGTCCCTGAGCTCCGTGGCCCGCCCTGGGGACGGAGATCCCTGGGCGCCGCCTCTGCCCAAGGACTCCCCGTCTTCGAGCTCACCAGGGCAGGTGAACGGTTCGATAGAAAGGTGTCTTCTCATTCGTTAGAAAGTTCTCCTTCGAGTGAACTGCCATCTGCTGAAACTTCCCCTATGCTACCCGCGTCCTCGGGCAGCTTCCTGCTGTGGAGCAAACCCTCAGAAAATAGAGGGGAACCGAGAACAAGGCTGCTTCTTGTCCGGGACAGTTTGCCCCGATCTGAAAACAGCTCTCGTGTTGCTCCCACCCCGTTCTTGTTTGGGGTTAAACGCAAGTGGTTCTGACGACTCCTTACAAAGGGGCTCATGGTCCCAGGCCGTTCAGGTCACACCTAGGATGTGGGGCCCTGGGCTGGAAGAACCGACCCATTGTCAACACAGACAGCACCGGAGAGAGACCGGTGGTCCCAGTGGCACAAGGGAGTGGCCCTGCCCTCCTGTCCTTTGCCGTGTGGTTTCCTAGGCCCGTGAGGAGGACAACTCGTCTACCCGGCTGTTGGCTCTGCCTTCACCTGACACAGATCCGGGCAGGCCGTGTGGCAGAGGGACGTTGTGCCGGGTCTGAGTCTAGCCTCTGAGGGGTTTCTGTCGGAGAGTTCCATCTCCTGAGAGCAGGCTGGGGCTGCTTGGTGAGGAGGAGAGAGCACACACGGCGAGATGGGTCGTCCTAGCTGAGGCCATGCTAGGCCAGCCAGCAGCCACTGTCCTGGGAAGACAGGTGTGTCAGGTGGTCCAGCCACCTTGGCGGTCTGGTCCCAGCTTCTCTGTAGACTTGTGAGCAATAATAAAGGTTCCTGTCACATGCCACTGAGCTTCTAGGGTTCTTTCTTAGGCGGTGTGACTTTGCCAACAGGTAATCTATATACAGTCCCGCCAGTGCTGACCCACACTGGGTGATCCGCTACAGTGACTTATGTCAAACCTGGGATCAATTTGCCTCCATCTCAGACTTTCTCCATAGACTAGTATTGAGACCTGGGCTGCCCAGTATGGCGGGTCGTAGCCACGTGTGACAATGGAGCGTTTGGGATGTGGTCAACTGAACTGAGCTGAGCTATCAGCATCACACGCACATCTCATTTTGAGGACCTCCTGCAAAAGTAGAGTAAAATGTCTCACTGATGAATTTTGTATGGGTTACATGTTGAAATGATTGTAGTTTGTATATATGGAGTTAAAAATGTTTTGAGGATTGGGGTGGCACAGTCGATTAAGCATCGGATGTTTGCTTTTGGCTCAGATCACGATCTCAGGATCATGAGATCGACCCTGGAGAGGACTCCGCATTCAGCACAGTTTGCCTGGGACTCCCTTTCTCCCTCTGCCTCTATCTTTCTCACTGGTTCTCTCTTTCTTTCTAAAATAAATAAATAAATCTTTAAAAAAATTTTTGAAGATCAATTTCCTCCATTTCTTTTGACCTTTTTAAGTGTGACTATTAGAAAATTAAAAATTATGGGCATCTGGGTGGCTCAATAGGTTAAGCCTCTGCCTTCGGCTCAGGTCAGGATCCCAGGGTCCTGGGATCGAGCCCCGCATCAGGCTCTCTGCTCAGCAGGGAGCCTGCTTCCCTCCTCTCTCTCTGCCTGCCTCTCTGCCTACTTGTGATCTCTGTCAAATAAATAAAATCTTTAAAAAATTATACATGTGACTCATATTATGTCTCACAACACCATTTAAGATAGCATCTTCCCAGCCCATATGTTTGTAATTTCCTTTTTTCAGTATCTTATTGCTTCTAATTCTAACCACATCAAATAATATAGAATCTTGAGCATTTTCTCTTTACTATTAGTTATCCATCACAAATTTTATAATTCAGCAAATTGGACAAGCATCTCTTCCTTATTTTCATCAAGGTCATTGACTTAAAATAATTCTGGTGAGCACAAGATCGATAGCACAACTCCATAATGCTTCACTAACCAGTTTATTTCACACTGAGGAAATGATTTACCACGCCTGGCTCTGCAGTGATTCAGTCAGTTAAGGATTTGCCTAAGAGTAGTGCTAGTCAGCCTACTTTTTATCATTTTATGTGAAAAGATTTAAAAGGAATTTTTGTGAAATGCTTTGCTAGAATCATAACATATTTGTGGAAATCCAGGCTTGAAGAACAGGAGGTAAAATTGAGATCTGCAGCATCGGAGGAGTTCCTCAATGTACCAATGAACCAACACTTCAAGAGGGAAACAAGGAATGAGTCAACCGAGATGATGACACAGTAGGCTTCTGAGCTCCCCTCCTCCCACAGCCACCCCAAATTTATAGCTACACACGGAGCAATTCCCTCTAAAAGAGATCCAGAAACTGGCTAAGCAACTCCTACACACTAGACACATGAAAAAATACCCACATCTAATTGTGCAAGAAAGGCTGAGACACACTTTAGCCGTAAACTATATCCGTGCCAGGGTGCCACACAGTATCGGGAGGGAACTGCAATTCTGAGCTTCCCCTTGAGGAGCAAAAGGTTTGGATCCCACATCTGGGGTCCCACAACTCTTCAGACTCCCACCAGAGGGATGGGGCCTCCAGACAATGAGCTCTGAAAACCAATGGGATGTGTGTCCATGAGACTCACGAGACTGTGGCAAATGGAGAAGCAGTGGTCAGTGGGCAAGCCAGCACTCACCTCGCTACCCCCTCAGACTCAGCACAGAGAAAGCAGGCAAAATTACCTACCTCTCAGTCTCCCCCTGAAAGGGGTTTATCTGCATACTCGAAAAGTCACTGTCTAAGGGTCATGCTTCTAACTTAGCAGGAACTAAGGTGCTGGTTGAAATAGTCCCCAGAGACTGGGAGCTGGTAGATACCCTTCATCCCTTTTCCCTCCAGCCTGCTCCAGTAATAAAACCTAGTTCCCAGTGTCTCATTGGAAAGTGTTTGTACCCACATATGGCTCCTCAGCTTTTGTGGCTACAACTGGAGGGACAGAACCCCAGACCACCTGTCCCCAGTATCCAGTGGGGCTTCCACTTGTGATTCTCAGGATGGTACTAAACAAATCGTTCTTAATGGTCATAGGAGCCATATAGCCTCATCTGTCCCATGCCTCTGGCCAGGGGCTACACACCCAGGACCAACATAGAAGGAGCAGGCAAAAATGCCCAACTCCAAGCTTCTGCCTAGAAGGAACTTAACAATGTATTTTCTCAGCTGCTGCCTGGAGTTACAGCTTCCAATTAGCTTGTATCTTGGTGCTAACTGCGATTCTTCCCTTTAGGATGATGATGGGTCCTGGAACACCATCAACTACTAGAAGCCACTAAGAACAAAGAAGGAGGCTTAGACAATCACAAAAGAGAGACAACTAACTAAGAGCCTGGGTCAGGCTAACTGATGATATTCATCTACACAAGACTATTCTTGTCAAGTCTAGGAGAGGTGGCTGTTTTACTGAAAGTGCAGAAACCAACATAGAATGTTCAGGAAAATAAACAGAGAAATAGGTTCCAAACAAAAGGACAAGACAAATATCCAGAAATAGATCTTAGCTAAACAGAGATAAGTGATTTACTTGATAGTTTTTCAAAATCATGGTTTTAAAGATGCTCACAGAGGCCAAGAGAGCAAAGTATGAATGAAGTAAAAAGTTCAACAAAGAGATAGAAAATATTAAAAAGTACCAAATGAAATCATAGAGCAGAAATACCATAAATGAATTGAAAGACTCAGTAGAAGTGTTCATCAGCAGACTAGATCAAGTAAAAAAAAGGATTAGCAAATTTGAAGACAAGACATTGGAACTGAAAGGGCCAAAAGGGGAAAAAAAAAAGAATGAAAAAGAGTGAAGACAGCTTAAGGGACTTATGAGACACCATCAAACAGACCAATACATGCATTTAAGGGGTACCAGATAGAGAACAGAGAGAAAGGGGCAGAAAGGTTTTTCGAATAAGTAATGGCTGAAAACTTTCCTGACCTGGAGAAAGAAACAGACATCCAGATCTGGGAAGCCATTTCCAAAAAATGAATCTAGAGAGACCTGCACTGGGATACATTGTAATTAAATTGTCAAAAGTTAGACAAGAAGAAAATCTTAAAAGAAGCAAGAGGAAAGCAACTTGCAATGTACAAGGTAAACCCCATAAGACCAACAGCAGATTTTTCTACAGAAACTTTGTAGGCCAGAAGGGAGTGGGATAATATATTTAAAGCACAGAAAGAAAAAGAAACCCTGCCAATTGAGAATACTCTACCTGGCAAAGTTGTCCTTCAGAATTGAAAGAGAAATAAGACATTTTCCACAAAAACAAAAGCTGAAGGAAACAAAACCACTAGAACAGAAATGTTAAAGGGAGTTCTTTAAGCTGAAATAAAAGAAAATAAAAAGAAAAATAAATAGAAATATAAAAATAAAATAAAAAAGAAAAAGAAAAATAATTAGTAACATGAAAACATATGAAAGTATTAAAGTGGGAAAGGTAAATGTATAGTTAAATTCAGAATATTCTTTTTTTAAAAAAAGATTTTATTTATTTATTGACAAACAGATCACAAGTAGGCAGAGAGGCAGAGAGAGGAAGAAGCAGGCTTCATGCTGAGCAGACAGCCTGATGTGGGGCTCAATCCCAGGACCCCGAGATCATGACCTGAGCCAAAGGCAGAGGCTTTAACCCACTGAGCCGTCCAGGTGCCCTAAATTCAGAATATTCTAACATTGCAAGGGTTGTCAGTAAATCACATAACTCTTACAAGGTTAAAGAGCAAAGTATTAAAAATTAAGATAATGACAGGGATGCCGTGATGACTCAGTGGGTTAAGCCCCGGACTCTTGATTTTGGTTCAGGCCATGATCTCAGGACTGTGAGATCATACCCCGTGGCAGCGTCTGCATTCAGCATGGAGCCTGCTTGTGGTTCTCTCCGTCCTTGCCCTTTGCTCTCTCGCTACTGGGGCTCGCGCTCTCTCTCTCTCTCTAATAAATAAAATCTTAAAAAATAACTATAATGACAACAATTTGTTAATGGATACACAATATAAAAAGATGCAGGGGTGTCTGTGCGACTCAGTCATTAAGCATCTGCTTTTGGCTCCTGCTCTTCCTGCTGGAAACCTGCTTCTCTCTCTCCCAGTCCCCCTGCTTGGGTTCCCTCTCTCGCTGTGTCTCTCTCTGTCAAATAAATAAATAAAATCTTTTTTTTTTTTTTTAAAGATGCAAACTGTTACATAAAGAGTAACATGTGGGGTGGATATCTTTGGCACATGTTCAGAGTTAGATCCTTACCTGCTTAAATAAGATTGTAATGAATACAAGATATTTTATGTAAGCCTTGTGGTGACCACAAAGCAAAAGCTTATAGAAGATACACAAAACATAAAGAAAAAGGAATATGAGCACGCTACTCAAGAAAGTCATCAAATCACAAAGGAAGAGAGCAAGAGAAGGAGAAAGGAACAAAGGGACACAAAGCAACCAGAAAACCATGAACCAAATGGCAACTCAAGTTCATATCTATCAATAATTTGTTTAAATGTAAATGGACTAAAATTTTCAATCAAAAGACACAGAGTGACTGAATGGATTAAAAAATATAAAACCTAACTATGTGTCACCCTCAAGAGACAGACGTGGACTAAAACTAAAGGTTTTCATATTCCATGTGAACAAAAAAGAAAAAAAGAAACAGAGGGAGCTACACTTACAACAGACTAAATATATTTTAAGCCAAAAACTGTATTAAAAGACAAAGAAGTTCATTATAGAATCACAAAGGTGTCGATTCAGCAAGAGGATGTAAGTGTGAATATTTTTGCACCCAAGATCAGAGCACCTAAGCCTATAAAACAAATATTAACAGAGGAGAAGGGAGAAACAGCAGCACATTAATAGTGGGGAACCTGAGTACTCTCCTTTCAACAGTGGACACAGCAACCAGACAAAGGATCTGCAAAGAAACATCGGACCCACAACTAGTAGACCGGATGGCTTAACAGAGGCAACATTCCATTCAACAGCAGCAGCATAGCCCTCTTCTTGTGCACGTGGAACATTCTTCAGGATAGATCACATGTTAGACCAAAATATGTTGTCTATTAAAACCAACCTTGAGGAATTTCAGAAGACTGAAATCATAACAAGCATCTTTTCTGATCTCAATGGTATGAAACCAGAAGTCAATTACAAGAAGAAAACTGAAGAATATACAAATATGTAGAAATTAAACACCGTGCCCCTGAACAGCCAATGGTTCACAGAAGAAATCAAAAAGTATATGGAGATAAGTTAAAATGGACACACAGCATTTCCAAACTTCTGTGATACAGCAAAAGCGGTTCTAAGAGAGAAGTTTATAGTGATAAGCACATACATTAATAAAAAGAAAGAGCTCAAATAAACAACCAAATTTTACACTTCAAGGAACTTTACACCTCAGGGAACTCAAAAAAGCAGAACTCGGCCCAAGTTAGTAGACGGAAGGAAATAACAAAGATCAGAGCAGACATAGAGACTAAAAAGGCAATAGAAAAAGGATCAATGGAACTAAGCGCTGGTTTTTTGAAACAAATAACAAAATAGACAAAGTTTTAACGAGATTTACTAAGAAGAATAAAGGGAGGACTCAAGTAAATAAAACTAGAAATGAGAGAGGAGACATTACAACTGAAACCACAGAGATATGAAGGATCATAAAGACTGCTATGAGCAATTAAACACAAAAATTTGACCATCTAGGAGAAATGGATAAATTCCTATAAACCTATGACCACCCAAGACTAAGTCATAAAAAGATAGAACATCTGGAAAGATCAATTACTGGTAAGGAAATTGAATCAGTAATCAAAAACCTCCCAACAAACAAAAGTCCAGGACCAGACAGCTTCACTGGCACAAGTCTGTGAACCATTTAGAGAAGAATTAATACCAATCCCCTCAAATTCTTCCAAAAAATAAAAGATATGGAAACATTTCCAAACTCATATTAGGAGGCCAGCATTACTCTGGCATTACTCTGATACCAAAGCCAGAGAAAGTCATTGCAAGAAAAGAAAATTGCCAATAGACCTGGTGAACATAGATGCAAAAATCTTCAACTAAATATTAGCAGACTGAGTTTGGCGATACATTAAAATGGTCCTACAGCATGATCGAGTGGGGTTTATTCTAGGCAACCAAGGATGGCTCAACTTCTGCAAAAGACTGAATGTGATTCACCACATTAACACAATGAAGGATGAAAACCATGTCAGCTCGACAGGTGCAGAGAAAGCATTTGACAAAAGCAAACATCCTCTCATGACAACAATTCTCAACGAAGTGGGCATAAAGGAAGTATACTCAACATCATAGGGCCGTATATGACGAACCCACAGCTAACAATATGTTCAATGGTAAAAAATACTGAAAACTTTATCCCAAAGGTAGAAATAAGACAAGGGTGTCTAGTCTAACCACTTTTACTGACATAGTACTGCAGACCCTAGCCAGAGCAATGAGTCAAGAAAAAGAATTCAAAGGCATCCAAATAAGAAGGAAGAGTAAAATTGGTTCTATTTGTGAGTGACTTGGTGTTATATAAAGAACCCATAACTCTAAGTTTTAAGTTCGTAACTCTAAGTTCTAAAATAGAACCATAAATTGGTTCTATTTGCAGGTGACTTGGTATTATAGAGAGAACCCATAACTCTTTACCAAAAATGGTTTGAACTAATAACAATTTCAGCACATTTGCAGGATAACAAATCAATATACAAAAATCGGTTGCATTTCTATACACCAATACTGAACTATCAGAAAAAGAAATTCTGAAAACAACCCCAATGACAATTGCATCAAAAAGAATAAAATTCTTAAGAATAAATTTAACTAAGGAAGTGAAAGATCTATGAACTGAAAAGTATAAGACATTGATGAAAAAAAATTGAAGAAGACATAAATAAATGGAAAGATATTCCGTGCTCATGGGTTGGAAGAGTTAATATTGTTAAAATGTCCATAGTACCTAAAGCCATCTACAGTTTCAATGCCATGCCCGTCAAAGTCCAATGACATTTTTCACAGAAATAGAACAAGCAGTGCAATATTTGTACAGAACCATGAAAGACCTCACAGAGCCGAAGCAGTCTGAGAAAGAACAAAACTGAAGGCATCGCACTTCCTGATTTCACACTATATTACCCAGCCACATAAATCACAACAACATGGTATTAGCATAAAAACAGACCCAGGGATCAATGGAACAGACTAAAGAGCCCAGAAATAACCCCACACGCATGTGGTCAACCAAGTTTCCACAAAGGAGCCAAGAATCTACAACTGGGAAAAAACAGACTTTTTGAAAAATAGTGCTGGGAAAACTGGACAGTTACACACCAAAGAATGAAGCCAGACCCCGGTTTTACTCCTTACACACACAAGTGACTCAAAATGGATTAAAAACGTAGGCACAGAACCTGAAACCATAAAACTTAGAAAAAAACACTTATCAGTCTTGGCGATGCTTTTTTGGATTTGACACCAGAAGCAAAGGCAACAAAGCAATAGTAAACAAGCAGGACCGCATGAAGCCAGAAAGGTCCGCACAGCAAAGGAAGCCGTCCACGAACGAAAGGCAACCGGTGAATGGGAGCCAACAGTCGCAAAACACACATCTGAGAAGGAGTTGATATCTATACTGTGCAAGCAACTCACTCAACTCAATAGCCAGGAAACCCTCCGGAAGCAAAAGAACCACCCCAAAATAAACGTAATTGAAAAATGGACAAAGGACCCACGAGACATTTTTCCAAAGAAGATACAGATGGCCAATGGGTATGAAGAAATGCTCGACATCACGCATCGTCAGGGAAATGCAAATCAAAACCTCAAAGAGCTATCATCTCCCACGTGTTAGGGTGTCCACGGTCAAAAACAACAAGAGGAGGTGGAGGACAAAAACCCCTTGCCTGTTGGCAGGGGCAGGAATGCACACAGCCAGTGTATGTGGAATCTAAAAAAAAAGGAAAGGAAAGGAAAAAAAAAGTTGCACTCATCAAAAGAGCAGAACAGTGGTTGCCTGGGGTCAGGGGCTGGGGGGAAAGAGAGGTAGTTTTTACGAGCACAAATTTTCAGTTTTGAGATGAATAAGGTCTGAGCATCTCATGCCTAACATGGCGACTGTAGTTGACAACACTCTATTGCTTAATTGAAGTTTGCCGAGAGTAGAACTTGGACGTTCTCACCAAAAAACCCCCCGAGCTGGTTATGTGAGGGGGGACTCCTGCCCCAGGGTTTACGTACATTGAATCACGGGTTTCCGTGCTTTCAATATCCGGCCATTTTATCTGAAAAAGCAGAGAAAGGACGCGGTGTTTCTACGATGCGCTCTCCAAGCTCTTCCGGACGCGTCCCCGCGTAGGGCGGCGAGGGAGCCGCGTGCTGTCCCGCGCGTCTGCGGCGTCCGGCGACGAGGAGTCCGCAGGGCTCATCTTCCAGCCTTTGGTTGTGGAACTCAGCACATGTGTCGTCTCCAGTTCCGCGAGCATCGTGCTCTGTGGTCCCGTACCTCTGGCTTGTGGGACACTTGTCATCTGAATTCTGTGGGCACGCGTTCCCTCTCCCTCAGGTGTCAGGCTGTCGGCGTCTGCCCGAAGCTCACTCAGACAAGAAGAACCCGAAGTTTCCCGGCTGAAACTTCTCAGTCAGGAGAGCTCCACGGAGCCACGCCGGCCTCGAAACAGATAGAAAAATTATGTGCATAGAGACAAACACGCTTTTTCACTAAAAAAGTGAAAATAATTCCACGTGAAAGTTTGGTAAAATTCAATACCTTCCCTGATACTCTTGATTTAACTTTCCTCCTGTGAAATATGTTCTTGCTTGTGGAAGGACCCGTGACAGATTTCCACTGGGGACGCCTGCACCTGTGCCCGGGAGCGCCCCCTCGCCCCTCCTCCACCCACCAGGGTCCAGTGGGGGTCTGGGCAGGAGCAGCCGGGGAGCACCTGCCCCGGCCTCAGGCCTTCCTCGTGCCGTTCCGGAATGTGCTCTCCCCTCTCACCGCCTCAGGGAGGCCGACCCCGTGTCATCCTCCAACGCTCAGCTCAGGGGCTGTCCCCTCCAGGAGCCCGGGGCCCCATGCTCGGCCAACCCCCTCGGGGCTCTCCTGCCTGGCCTCGGCATGTCCTGGGTGCACAGCCTCGCGGTGACCACCACGTGCCGACACCGCCCACGATCGGCCACCTGGACGTCGCGCTCACCCCTCAAACTCCGGCTTCAGTTGTTGGTTCTGCGAATCCTTCTTTCAAAACCTTCACCCCTGTTTCTGTTTTTCTCTTCTGTTCACTCCGGGACCTGTAGAGGGAGGAGCAGCTCTTTCTCCTACAGCTGCAGCCCGGACACCGCCGTGACCGCCGACGGCAGACGGCGCAGCGAGGGAGGAGCAGAGGTTTACGAATTTCCTAAGATGCGTTGGGCTATACATGGGAGCACCCGGACCTGAGTGCCCCGAAGGCCGGTCAGAAGGCGGCGGGTCCCCGTCTGGGGCTGAGCACGGGGGAGGAGCCGGGCCTTCCGGGCGGGGGAGGCTGGTTGTGGGGAGCTGTCCAGGGAAGGATGGACGCAAGGGTGATGAGCCAGTTGCCTTATGCAGATAAGAGCCGGTGTCTTCTGCACGAAGGAACGGTGAAGTCCGCCGCCGCCTGGCATGGGAGGGGGGCATGGGCTCCTTTCCAGAAGGAGAACTTGGGCCACGTTTTAGAACTTGGTCCTGCCTCTGCTGGTTCTCAGGGGCTTTAGTTGAAAGTGGTGCACAGGCGAGCGCTGGCCGGGACACGAGGCCTGTGAACACAAGAGACATATTTGGGGGTGGCATGTTCCGTATGCTTTGCCCGCATAAGCCAGACCCCCACAGCAGCTTGCTTAACGTGTCCCCCTGCATCTGTCTCTCCCAAACCAACTGGCATCCCGCCTCCAGCCCACAGACTTGATTATGGAGCAGTGCTCAACCTGCTCACCTGTGCATGACCCTCAGGACTCCAAAGACCTCTGGTTTTCAGGGTCAGAGTCCTCCCACAGGCAGTTCTCACTGTCTCCTGACCATGCTTCTGTCTATAGGTCCCGGTGGTACTGATGGGCTGTTCGACGTGAGTGTGTGGTGGAATTATTGTCAGATGACCACTTCAGCCCGAGGATACTGTGATGTGACCTAAAACCCATTGTCTTTTCATCCTTTCCTCTTGGCCTGATGACGTAAGAGGTGGTGCTCTCTCCTGTGCCTAAACCTCTTTGGTTCCCCAGAGTCCAGGCCCCTCGCAGCTGCTCAGGGACCGCTGAGGTTCGGGGGAAGGCGAGGGGCGAGGGTGCTTCTGGGTCGCAACTCTTACACTTTGGAGTGAGTTTTCTTATAGGGGGAGCACGAAGGCCCACACATCAAACTCAGGCTTTAAAAAGTGGAGTCAAACCCTCCATATTCTAGTCTCCTCTCCAGGACAAACAACGCTAATCCCACCTTTCCATCTCCCTAACCACTGAGGTGTCCCCTGCTGTGCCTTTGTGCACATCCGTCTTCCCCGGTGATGCCCTGACTCCTGCCCACTTTCCTGCCCCATCCTTCAGGACAACGTGCAGGAATCTGGCTGCTGACATGGCCTCCTTGGGAGCCCGTGCCCTGGGCTGCTGCTCAGGACTCCGTCCCTAGGGATCCGTACACTTGGTCACACCCCCGCCCCCCGGCAGGCTGTGGTTGGGTTTTGTTATCTGTTGTCCTTGTATTGGTTAACAGCGAATGGTCTCAGATGGAAGACATAAGCGTGGAGTCTTAGGCAAGCTGAAATGGGGCTTTTCTCTCCCAGGGGGTCCCGTAGATACACAGTCCCAGATGGGTGGTCCCCACGAGGCCGGAGGCTCCCTGCCCTGCTGTCCCCTGTCCCCAGGGCATAGCCCTATGCTCACCAACTAAAGGGGTTGTGCAGCCAGAGAAGGGAGAAGGGCACACACCAGGGGACCCTTCAACTACCTAGGGCCAGAGCTGTCAGGCTGCCTCATGGGATGCACGCGGGAGGCTGCCGAGGCCGCATGCAGACTTTGGTCTTCGTTGCTGTGGCCACGTGCCCGGGCAACACTACCAGCACCGTGAAAGCAGCAGGGCCCGGAAACCCGGGGAGGTTGGTCTCTGGGCCAACAGCTGCCTCTGCGATCTGCACATATTCGTGCCTAAACGTGGCCAGGCACGGCTCGTGTGCTTTGGAACTCACCTACGGGGCCACGCGTCGGCCCGAAGACAACACAAAGGGGCAGGAAGTTTCGGCCGCTTGTTCCGTGGGTCTTGCTGGCTCAAAGGCAATGCCCTGTTACCTGTCTTCCTTGAGCCCGCGGAAGCAGGCTGTCTCCAGTTTTCCTACTCTTCCTTGAGCCCCACGGAAGCAGGCTGTCTCCAGTTTTCCTACAAAAGATGTCGTTTTAACCAGTTCCAAACTCAGGAAACAAGTATGTAAATGGTTGGAGCCTTGTGGCATCCAGGGAGGCAAAGCTGGTATGCGTCGGCTCTGCCCTGCAAACGGGGCGGCCGGAGCGGGACCCGGGAGAGCTGGGCGTCTGCCTCCTCCAGGAAGGGGAGACGGAGCTGGCCGGGGTGGACGGGGAGGCACACAGCCTGCGTGGCACAGGGCGTCCCCCGTCGCCGGTGACAGCCGACACGCACTGGGTTTGTTTGGTTAAAACCGTGACCCCCTGGGAGGTGAATGAGGGATGTTGGGAGGGAAGTAAGAGACAAAAGCGTTTGTGAAAGAGTAACAGGCTGTTTCCGGGCTGCTCAGAGCGTGCATGACTGATGGCTTCTACTGACAGGACCAGGGACACTGGTCACGGACAGGAGTCACTTCCGTCTCTTTCGTATGTCCAAGGAGATGTCCTAGAGGCCAGAGGCTGTGGTCTTGGCAGCCCACTTGATTCCAGAGAATAAATGACAAACGGAAGGCCGGACTTGGGAAGACCCTGATTGATCCCGAAGTCCCAATAAATGTGAACAAAAGTCTTATATTCCAGCACAAAGCGGGCACTCGGTAAGTATTGACCAAATAAGGGAGAAAAATATTTGAGGAAAGTTTTGTTTGTCTGCCAGTTTTATCAGTGGTTAGACAGAAACAACATTCATGAGTTTACTGTTACAGACATTTGTTTCTTGACTGTTGCCTTGGCTGGGCAGAAGCTTTTGATCTTGATGAAGTCCCAAAAGTTCATCTTCACTTTTGTTTCCTTTGCCTTTGGAGACATGTCTTGAAAGAAGTTGCTGTGGCTGATATCGAAGAGATTACTGCCTATGTTCTCCTCTAGGATTCTGATGGATTCCTGTCTCACATTGAGGTCTTTTATCCATTTTGAGTTTATCTTTGTGTACGGTGTAAGAGAATGGTCGAGTTTCATTCTTCTACATATAGCTGTCCAGTTTTCCCAGCACCAGTTATTGAAGAGACTGTCTTTTTTCCACTGTATATTTTTTCCTACTTTGTCGAAGATTAATTGACCATAGAGTTGAGGGTCCATATCTGGGCTCTCTACTCTGTTCCACTGGTCTATGTGTCTGTTTTTATGCCAGTGCCATGCTGTCTTGGTGATCACAGCTTTGTAGTAAAGCTTGAAATCAGGCAATGTGATGCTGCCGGTTTTGTTTTTCTTTTTCAACATTTCCTTAGCAATTCGGGGTCTCTTCTGATTCCATACAAATTTTAGGATTATTTGCTCCAGATCTTTGAAAAATACCGGTGGAATTTTGATCAGAATAGCATTGAAAGTATAGATGGCTCTAGGCAGCATAGACATTTTAACAATGTTTATTCTTTTGATCCAAGAGCATGGAATGGTCTTCCATCTTTTAAACAGTTAATGAAAACCAATGAGAATGAAGACACTTCGGCCCAAAACCTATGGGATACAGCAAAGGCGGTCCTAAGGGGGAAATACACAGCCATCCAAGCCTCCCTCAGAAAAATTGAAAAATCCAGAATACACCAGCTGTTTTACACCTTAAAGAACTGGAAAATCAACAACAAATTAAGTCAGCCCCACACACAAGAAGGGAAATAATCAAGATTAAAGCAGAGATTAATGAGATAGAAACTAGAGATGGAGTAGAACGTATCAATGAAATTAGAGGCTGGTTTTTTGAAAGAATCAATAAGATTGACATACCATTGGCCAAACTAATCAAAAGAAAAGAGAGAAAGCCCAAATTAATAAAATTATGAAGGAAAAGGGAGAGATCAAAACTAACACCAAGGAAGTAGAAACAATCATCAGAAATTATTAACAGTTGTATGCCAATAAATTAAGCAACCTAGATGAAATGGATGCATTCCTGGAAGCCTATAAACTTCCAAAATTGAACCAGGAAGAAATTGACAACCTGAATAGACCGATATCTAGTAACAAGATTGAAGCGGTGATCAAAAACCTCCCAAAAAACAAGAGCCCAGGACCTGACGGATTCCCTGGGGAATTCTACCAAACTTCCAAAGAAGAAATAACACCTATTCTCCTGAAGCTGTTTCAAAAAATTGAAGCAGAAGGAAAACTTCCAGACTCTTTCTATGAAGCCAGCATTACCCTGATCCCCAAACCAGGCAAAGACTCTACCAAAAAGGAGAATTTCAGACCAATATCACTGATGAATATGGAAGCCAAGATTCTCAACACGATCCTAGCAAACAGGATCCAAAAGCACATTAAAAAGATTATCTACCGTGACCTGGTGGGATTCATCCCTGGGCTACAAGGATGGTTGAACATTCGCAAATCAATCAATGTGATAGAACAAATCAATAAGAGAAGAGAGAAGAACCACATGGTCCTCTCAATGGATGCAGAAAAAGCATTTGACAAAATCCAGCATCTGTTCCTGATTAAAATGCTTCAGAATATAGGGCTAGAGGGAACTTTCCTGAACTTCATCAAATCTATCTATGAAAGACCCACAGCAAATATCATCCTCAATGGGAAAAAGCTCACAGCCTTCCCGTTGAGGTCAGGAACAAGACAAGGATGCCCCCTCTCACTCTTGTTCAACATAGTATTAGAAGTCCTAGCAACAGCAGTCAGACAACAAAGAGAAATAAAAGGTACCCAAATTGGCAATGAAGAAATCAAACTCTCTCTCTTCACAGATGACATGATTCTTTATATGGAACACCCAAAAGACTCCACCCCCAAACTACTAGAACTCATACAGCAATTCAGCAATGTGGCAGGATACAAAGTCAATGTGCAGAAATCAGTGGCTTTCTTATACACTAACAATGAAAATACAGAAAGGGAAATTAGAGAATCGATTCCATTTACTATAGCACCAAGAGCCATAAGATACCTGGGAATAAACCTAACCAAAGAGGGAAAGGAACTGTACTCGAGGAACTACAGAACACTCATGAAAGAAACTGAAGAAGACAGACATCTGTTTGTAAGTGCTAATATGTCAGTAAGTATCTGAAGAAAGTTAAGAGTCTGGAAAGGAAATTGAGGTCAAACATTCCACAAACTATGATTCAGTTGTTTCTCCCTGGAGTTGTTCAGTGTACATCTTGTGCAACAATGAGCAGCAGGCTGGCTTACAGTTACTCACGTGGAAGTTAACACTCAGGTGCACGGGGGGCTGTGGCTGTGGGCACCTGGTGCAGGTGTGGACGCCTGGTCCAGAATACATGTGGACTGGAGGGGTTATTTATGTGGGGGTATGGATGGCAAGCAGGGTGGGTTATCAGAACCAAACAAGGGCAGAGGGCAGCTACTCCAGATGGCAGCTGTGGTGACCAGAGACTTGATTGACAGAGGGAGGATTGATCAAGTAGGTAAATATCCCGACGACTTTAGAAGCCATGTTTCTCATGGTGAGAAGGAAGTTATCAGTACGGAAAGAGAGAAGACTGGATTGAATCCTACAGCTCTGAGTTAAAATTAAAGATATTTGTGGGGAGGCCTGGTTTCACTGTATGTGGGCAGATGCAGATACAAGAAGAGAGGTCAATGTGTGTGTGTGCACTCACGTGTGAGTGTGTGTTTGTGTGTGTGCGGACATAAATGCATCCCCCAGATTTTCCACCCAGAGGATCTGGGAGCAGACGGCCCCATAGCCAAGAACATCTAGAGCCCAGGGACCTGTTTCTGCATCCCCTTCTCCGTGGGATGGAGCCAGGCTTGGAGGAAGGGCAGCTTCCAGGGCTGGGGCAGGGCACACGGGCTGAGAGCAGGAAGCAGGACGCTCCGACAGTGACGTGGTGTGGAGCAGGCACGGTGGCCAGCTTGAGGGGCCCCTGCGGGTCAAATCCGGAGTGCCTGCATGTCAGCATAGTGACGATACTGGTGACAATTAAACAACAGCGGGTCGTCAATAACCCACCGAATCAAACAGGACCCCGGGAGCCTGCACTGACATCAATGACCAGGGACGAGGGGGAGCCGTTAGCAAAGTGGCAGCGTCTGGACGTGGAAAGACGGGAGGACACAGAGTCCCCACTGGACGCTCCAAGGAAGCGATCGAGGAAAGGCCCAGGCGCGCTGCCCCCGGTGGCTGGAAGGTGGATGCGGAGGGGCCGCTCACAGAGTTTGCCGGCTTCTCTTCTTCAAGGACTTCCTCATTCCAAAGTGAGAAAGACTGACCCGAGTCTGCCAGATGCCCTTCATCTCGCCATTGCGGTCACTCTGAGCCCGGACAATCCCAGCCCCGCAAATCCCAGCCGCGCACAGTCCCAGCCGCGCAGCACCGGCTAGGACCCCGTGCCAAGAGCACAGCCTAACTCCTGTGATGTTTCTGCCGGGACGGCGTGTCCCACATCTAGTGACAAGGAAACTCTGCACAAGCCCAAACTGAGCGACCTCCTCCAGTCTGAAGTGCCAGGGGTCAAGGTCATGAGACCTGGGAAGCCTGATTTTGAAAGATCCCTTGAGAACAAAGCATCCCACGTGAGTGTGCCCTGGCCCTTCCTGAATGGCTTTGGAGGGACGACGTGAGGGGAACGGGTCGGCCTGTGCGGACTGCGGAGCCGTATCGGTGCCCGCGCCGTGTTACGGACTCTGTGTAAGACTGCGAAATGCACACCAGCCGCAGTTTCCTCTACGTGTTCTGCCCGATGAGAGCTGTAAGATGAGAGGCTGCTGAGAAAGGTAGAGTCTTAGCAAAAGCGAGAGCTTGAAGGTGGGTTTGGGAGACGTTTCGCGGGGAGTAAGCCAGGAGGGACGTGTGTTCGGTGGTCGGAAAGTGCAGACCGTGGAGGCGGCGTTTTATTCTCGTCACAATTGTCCTCGTGGCTTCAGACGCTCGGAGACCTGCTCTGTTTCACAATTACGTTTCCAATTACTTCCACGAATTAACTTTCTGTTTCATCTGACCCCGTGCTGGTTCCCAGGTGCTACCGTAAACGGGTGACACCCCGAAAAGCGGAACGCCCTCGGGCGACACGGTTAGAAATTCAACCTTGGGAGGCGTGGAGGTGATGCTGGGGAGTCTAGTGGCGCTGCCCGGCTCGTTCGGAACTTAACTGAGACTTCACGCTGGTCCCTTGTCTTAGGAGAGCGTGGGAGGGAGAAGGGGCAGATGAAAGGTTGAGGCTTTTTGTTCTGATCATTGAAGGTTTGCTTTTAGTTAATGGTCATGTCAATCCGATACGTAATAACAGGTGCGGGCAGACAACTGTTCTACATAATGAGATCTTTTCTTTTTTTTCTTAAAGATTTTATTTATCACAAGTAGGCAGAGAGGCAGGCAGAGAGAGAGGGGGAAGCAGGCTCCCTGCTGAGCAGAGAGATCGATGCGGGACTCGATCCCAGGACCCTGAGATCATGACCTGAGCCGAAGGCAGAGGCTTAACCCACTGAGCCCCCCAGGCGCCCCTAAATAATGAGATCTTAATGCACACGGAGGGAGGCCGTGACCGCGAGCATGGGAAGGGTTAGCCTTCATTATTCAAGCCCACACAGCCTCTCCAACTCCCTCGTGCACGTGGGAGCTCATCTCCTTCAATGCAAGTGTTATCTGCCACGAACGTTCTTATTTAAAGGTAATGGAGTCCCGCGACATTGCTCTGTTTGGCTGGAGGAGGCAGAAGCCAGAGTGACTGAGTGCTGTGGGCAGTGGGGGTCCCCAGAGAGGCTACGGAAGCGGACAGCCCGGTGGCTTGGTGGCTCGCTCGGCCCTGGTCCCATCTGACGTCCTTACAAGTGTGTATATTTCAACAAACCAACACGAAATGTTTAACCATACATCTTTTTCTGTACGTATTGAAAAGCAGTATAAGTATTCAAACAATAAAAACACGTTTATCTCAGGGCCATGTTGACAAGTTTGTAAGTTCTCGGTTTGGGGTTTTTGCTAGAAGCCGGGCTTGGGTGGGAGGTAGGCCTAGTTGTGTCTGTTTCCAGGGCTCAGATAACGCCGTTATTCCAAGTGGTAAAAAGTCAAGTGGGTCGTCCCAGGGAAAGAACTCAGAATCACCTCCCGAGTGCGTGCTCAGGTGCAGCACGTGGGCTCGGGTGCACCAGGCCACGGCGGAAGGTCTGGGGGATGCTCGGAGTGGCCGCACCCTGGGTGTGCCCTTGCTTTGTGGCCTCCCACATTTCTAACAGTGCTCTCGGCCCCCGCCATAATGACTTCGGTCTCAGTCCTGAATTCTAAAGGCCATTTCTCTTCTTCATTCCCATGGACCACTTCTGATACGTGCCTCATACAGGCCCCAAGGTTTTCCCTGATGTTTGGGGATGTTAGAGTGCTGGCTACATCACAGAAAAGGCCAGAAGAACCTAAAATCTAATATCGGAAATTTCTGCCCCCCAATTCATGGTACTTTATCATAATAATGTCTCCCATACCCCAGCCCAGGTAAGGTACTTTATCATAATAATGTCTCCCATACCCCAGCCCAGGTAAGTCTCTGGATCTACATTTGATGTCTAAGAGTACCCATTAGCAGGCTTTCCGGATCAATACAGGTAGGTGACCTTAAGATCGCTTATGCTCTACTAAGAACGAGCCGGCAATTTTAGGCAGCGACTTTTGCTTAAGTAACTTTTTTTTTTTTTTTTTTGACCTTGCTGAAATACATCTGCAGTCAACAGCCTAACGCTGTAATTACTATTATCATGACTACTCTACACACAGGTTTGCTTGCTAAGTATCAGAGTGTTAGAATGTATCAGATGCCTAAGAAAGTAAGCTAGGGTTAAAAAAAAAAAAAAGCGTTGGTTCTGTAGCTGATAGTAGAATTCAATAATCAACTCTCCCGAGAACTAGCTGGGCCAAAACTAAGAAAGAAGTACACAAAATTTAAATGTGTTTGGTGTAAAAGACCACCGTAGATTTTCTTTGGACACTTCTTTATGTATTTGAGAGAGAGAGCAGGAGCAGAGGGGAGAGGGTCCCCAGCAGACTCCGTGCTGAGTGGGGAGCCCAATGCCGGGCCCCATCTCACGCCCCGGCACCATGACCTGAGCTGAAACCCACAGTCAGATACCGAACCAAATGCCCTGCCCAGGCTCCCCCATCATGGCCTTTTAGAGGAGCCTGGACTCCCCTAAACCATGCACAGTCTACAAACTTCTGTAGTTGACGTCAAGGAGGCCAGTTACACCCAGTCAAGATGCAGTCTTTGGTAGCAGTGTCAGAGACGACCCTGTCTGAAGCTGCAGGTGGCCATGACTTGCCTTCCTTCTTTCTTTTTTTCAACTAGCCTACCTTTGGGCCATCCCCGGAGTGTTCTGGGGAGGCGCTCTGTCCTTGGGCCATCCCCGGAGTGTTCTGGGGGGCGGTCTGTCCTTGGGCCATCCCTGGAGTGTTCTGGGTAGAGTGTTCTGGGTAGAGTAGGTGGAAGGTGTAGAACACTGGCTCATTCTCTGTCTTACTCAGTTGGCTAAACCACAGCTCCGCTTGAATTAAGGTCTCCTCCTACACTGTTCTTGTGCCGACAGAATGGGCGGGATATATCTAGAAAAAGAGAGCAAACGGTGGTAGTGGCCGCTCGCCGACTGTGCCCGGCGGGAGGGAATCCTCTGTCTTTTCCTCCAAACGGCTTCCTCCTTCCTATTTCCCCGGTGGAGACCGGACACCTCGGTCTCCATCTTTATGCTCAGGGGCTGACGTGGCTTCCTGTTCACGGAGAACACAGGAACCATCAGAAAGGAGCCTGCATAAGCACCTCCCCACCCCCCACCCCCAGCCCCTGCGCCCACAGACGCTGCCTTGTCGCCCACAGCTACGCGGGGGGGAGCAGCCCCGCTCCTTCCCCGCCCGGCCCCTCCCCCGCTTGCTCAGCCCCCTTGGTCGAGGGCAGGACGGAGAGCAAGGCCTTCTCCCACCCTCTTGCGCGGTCAACGTTTTCTTCTTTACGGGCCATTCCCACCCACAGGCAAACCTGACCCTTATTCCCTGCATCTTACCAAAATATCTTTGACTCTAATAATATCTCAGCAAATTCTCTGAGATAAATGTTCATCTTCTCCCCTATCTTTAACTCTCCCGCAGACGGGGTTTTTTCCTCTACACCACTCAGCGCAACCGTGGCAAGGCTGCAATGATTTGCATGCTGCTAATTGGTCTACTGGCCCCTTTTTTCAGTTCTGGATCTGCCAGCAGCACTGACACGGTGGACCATCTGCTCCTTCTTGAAGCACACTTGCACTTGGCCTCAGATCTCAGAACCTGGGCCCCTTGTCTTGTCACCCGCGCCCACTCCCTTGGTGACCGCATAAGGCACGAGCCTCCAGCCAGGACCCTGTCTGACCTCCGTGGGAAAATAGACGTCCGCGTACTGGACGTCGCCCCTGGGCTCGTCTACTTCTTATCCAGCTTCCCAAGTCCCTAAGCAACCTCCTGGTCTCCTCACCCCCACCCTGCCTTTGCCTCGGTGTTTCCTGCCGCGCCATGAGCTCCCTGTCTCCAACGTTGCAGGCAAACACCTTGGAGTCGCCCTTGTGCTGTCTTTTCTTTCAAACCATTAGATGCGGCAAATCCAGCAACCCCTGGATCTGTCCGCAGAGCCTGCTGGCGTTGTCTTCGAAACGAGCCCACTGTCTGTTACGGGGGCCAGGGTCCTCACTGCACCTCGGCCTCCCGAATCCATTTTTGACGTTTTCCCGGAGTAATCTCCTTACCTTGTGGATCAGGGGACACCACCCAGCACCTTCCACCAGCCTCCCACCTCACGCCGGCAGGAAGGTGAAGTCACCACCGTGGGCTCCAAGGCTCCATCATAGGGAACCTATCACCTCCTTACCTGTTTGGCTTCAACGTCCAGTGCCCTCTCCTGGCTCACGGCGGCCACGCCCATCACACCTCCTCGAAGTTCCTTCATCCTGACTCGCTGCTCCCCAGGTAAAAGCACGGCTCAGGCCCACCCCTCCTCCAGGCTCGACTCGAGTGTTGCCGTATCCGGGAATCCTGCCCCGTGACTCCACGTACAGCAGCCTCAGCGACCCCCATCGGACCCTCCGCGGCGCTTGTCACCATCTACCAGACTAAGCATCTTTTTATGTATCTTATCTACTGTGCAGCTCCCACGACTGAATGTGAGCCCCACGAGGTCAAGGATTTTGTCTGCGTTATTCGCCGCTGCAACCCTTTGGCCTGGAAAAGCCCCAGAGTGGCTGCTCAGGGCTTGCTGAGGGAGCAAAGACATTGAGCTGTGGCGTGAGAGGACTTAGAGGACCCGAG
Organism: Mustela nivalis; assembly: GCF_964662115.1. Classification (NCBI taxonomy): domain Eukaryota; kingdom Metazoa; phylum Chordata; class Mammalia; order Carnivora; family Mustelidae; genus Mustela; species Mustela nivalis. The sequence goes on along the minus strand of NC_139024.1, from coordinate 2,218,240 downwards.
TCTTGACTTGCGGAAGTCGCGATTCCTGACGGGTGTACTTTGGGGCGAATCACTGACATTCCTATGTGCTCGTCTCCTTCCGTCTGTGAAATGTTTCTGTTGGTAAAATACGTCACCCAACTTGTTTGTCAGGATTAAACGAAGTAATAAATGTGAAAAATACCTTCTAATTTCTACTACACAGAGGCCAATTAACTTGCACGGCACCATTTACGAGCACGTGAGAAGGAGAGGTTCGGACAGAGCAGACGTATAGTCTCCCTTTTGCCCAACAGAGTCTGGTGTTTTAGATCAAGGGCCACTTTGGGACCTTTCTCGAGGTATTTATGGCTTGAATAATATTTATTTTAGATAGGTGGAGAACGTATTTCAGGTCATCCCTCAAACCAGAGGGCTTTTCCCAAACTGAATTTTGGCAGTTGCTCTGGGGCTGTGAAGCCTGTTTCTGCTCTTCCTAAATAGGTCAAGTCACGGTGTGATGGCCACACGCTGCAAAAAAGGGTCAGTGAGACAATGGGCCGGGGTTTCTCCTTTGAAATCGGGTTATGCCTGCTCTCGGAGATGGCCACGGGCCTGCAGGATTTGTGACACGCTGGTTCTCTAGTCATTATATTTTTACCATAAAAACATTAGTCATATTTTTTTCAGGCTTTTTATTCTCTTAAGAATAGAAGCGTGGGTAGTCGATGATGAAGTTCATTTGGTATCGTGTGGAGATTTTCAGAGAACTTTATAATCATTCTAATTAATTTGGAATTTCCAAGAATACAAAAAAAATAGTCCCCAGACTAATAATTCTGAAACAAAAAGGATTTGTAGGTAAAATTGAAATGATCGAGTGACCTACTTGCATACACTTGTCTTCCTTCCTCCACCTCCCTTGTTACCTTTACACGATCTGAAGTACGTGCCGGCGGAGTCAACGCTGTGGTGAGGGAGTTCACCCCACCGCCCGGCCCGTGGGCACAGAGCGAGAGCAGTGGCTCAGAAGGTGGCCGAGCTGTGAGCATTGGGCCGTCCACCGCCGGGGGACCCTGGAGCGACGCCTGCCCGCTGTCTCACGCCGCACCCAGAAGGCCGGGCCGCTTCCACCCGGGGGGAGAGATCTACAGATTTAAGAAATCTGAAGTTTAAGGGGAAAGTTCAGTGGCTGCTCATTTGCGGAACAAAAAGCTACTTGTCCTTGGTGAGTTTTTGTTTTGTTTTGGAATTCAGAAAACACTGCGTTTGCGCCGTCTTCGTAACTGTTTCAGGCAGCGCCGGCTTCATTGAGTCGGACCTTGACCGATCGCTTATTCCCGCAACTTTGGTCGTGGCTTGGGGACGGAGAAGCAAGCGGACTTGTATTGGGCCTGTTAGGAGCTGCACGCTGTTCTAGAGACTTCACATTGATTTTAGGGAGTCCTGATGACTGTCCCAGGGGCAGGTGTGACTCAGGACAGGCACGCTGGATTGGTGTGGGGCCAAGAGATTTGAGTCCGGATTTGTTCGATTCCGGAGTCTGTGCTCTCTCTATCTCATGAAGATGTTAAATATGACCTTCAGGTGCTTGGGACCTGAGGCTGGGGGCTTGTACCTTGAAAGCCTGTCGCATTGGCAAGGAACCCCGTTTTGAGGGCAGTCGGCCGTATGAGCCATAGCCGTGAGGGAGAGATGCGGATTCTGTAAACCCAAGCCCAACACAGTCTCCCTGGCTCAGTGCGCGCTGTGGGCCCTGGGCTGTGTTCCAGGACAGTGTGCCGGTGCTTCTGCACCCGGACGGTGTGCGGAGCAGGTGTGAGGCTGTGGCGGGGGTGGACTGCCATGGCAGGGCAGGGAAGGCAGGGGACGGGGCGGGAGCCAGTCCCGTGCGGACAGAGAAGAGAGCCAGGCCGGGCTGCTGGCGGGAGGAGGGCCGGCGAGTCTGGGGCCCGACCCGCAGAGGGGGCGAGGCTGGGTGTGAGCGGGCATCCACACGTGTGCACCCCTGGGTCTGGTTCAAGAGAACGCACCGGACTCTGACTTGTGGGAAGGTGTTCTTGTGATGACATCGTCTTCCAGGGGAAAGTGACAAACGCGTGGCAATGGGTTTCACCGTGTTGTGGGTTCCTGCACTGATGTCATTTAAAAAATACTGTGATTGTGTTTAGATGACAATAGGGGACGTCTGCTTTAATCGTGCTGTGACGTTCTGTTTTCTCTTATTAAGTGTTTTAATCCTTGCGAGCTTTCCTCTATCCGGAGGTCTCTTCTCTAATAACAGACTCTCCAAGACAAACTGAGAAAGAGGAAGTGAACCCCAAGAGAGACGGCAGCCGGAGTAAGCACCACAAAGCCCGTAGCCTGAACCTTGTGAGTGTTTCTCCCCGGGGAGGCCCTCGGGAGCACACTCGGAGGTACTGGCTCTTACTTTGGGTGCAGTTCCGAGAGGCTGGCGACTGGCTTTCCCAGCGCAGAGCTTATTGGAAGAGGAGAGGTCACCTGCTGGGGTCAGAGGCTGGGAGCAGCGGGCTGCTGGGCTGGCTTCCAGCGCAAGCTGGGATGGAGAATTCCCAAACAAGCTTGATATGCTCACCCTGGGGTCATTCAGTGTAGACAAGCAAAGGGTGGCGAGTATTTGAGCCATCTCCGGGTGCAGTGGGGGTGCGGCTGCAGAGGAGAAAGGCTGTGGGGGCTGCGAAGGGCACGGGCTGGGGCCGCACGTCGCCGATGGGCCCGGGAGACCTGTTTGAGCGGGAAACTCATGGATCAGGTCCCCAGTCTTAAACTACGGGTCTGCACACAATCAGCCTTAGTTGACAGGTAACACAGGGCACGTTTCCAAGAGCAAGAGTGGGCAGAGCGGGCACCCGCGGCTGCTCTGGTGTCCCCGACCCACCCTCAGGGGCCGTGATGGCCGCGCCCGGGTTTCACCATCTGAAAAGGATTCCATCCCTGGGGTGACTGAGTGTTTCGGAAAGAAATACATTCCTTTCTACCTTCCAGACGTTGTTTGGGAAGCAGAGCCTGCGGCTGGCAGTGGGGAGAAAGAGAACCGCAGGTGTGGAAGGCAGGGCACGCAGGGGAGGGGGAGAGAGGCGAAGGCCAGGTGACACGCGGAGGCTGCGAGGGGGTGCGGCCACCCAGGAGCAGGGCGGGGCCCGCGGCACCACGACGGTGGCCCTGGGTGCGGTAGGACCTCCTCCAGGAAGGGGTCCCGACTACTCTGAGCGGGCTCGCCCGCGCGTGGGTGTGGGGTGTCCTGGGGGCGGGGTGGGCGCGGCCTCTGGGACCCCCACTCAGCACCCTTCTCCCGCGTTGGGGTCCCAGGTCGGAAGCCCTCCGTGCTGCTCCCAGCCCCGGGGCGGGGGGCTCAGTGCACCCCCACCCCCGAAGTTCTAGGGGCGAGCGGACGGTGAGATTCGTGAACCTCAGGTTCCGAGCCCTTAACCGAGGCCCCGAGACTCCTCCTGCTCGAGCGCGGTGTTCACAGGACCCAGGCCCCAGCCAGCTTTCCGGGTCAGAAGCTGCATTTTCAGCCCCAGAGATCCAGAGGCAGAGAGACGAGCCTCACCCGTGGGGAGCGTGTTGTGTTGTGTGCACGCGCGTGTGCACAGGGTGTGTGTATGTGGATGTGTGGCGGGTGGGTTTGTCGGGGGCGTGGGGAGCAGCCTGTGACTGTCCCTCTTGACGTGACCCTTTCTCATTTCTGTAGCGCCGGCATCAGCGCCGCGTGGCTGTTCCCTTTAGAGTGACACTGCAGGTCTTGAATCTGGGTCACTGGGGAGCACAGTGCATTGGGGGGTTCCCAGGCCCTGTGCTGGGCGCCCTCCCCTGTCATGCACGGCGAGCCGGTGAGGAACTGAGGCGCCGCTGTCTTTACCGGCTCAAGGGAGGCGCCTTGAGACTACTGTGGGTTTATGTAACATCAGAATCCTTTGCTCAGAGGCCCCGTTTTCTCTCCCAGATTTCTTGCTGGGAGATAAACATGTTTTATTAAGCCACTGCCCACTGTTCTGTGTGTTTCATTAAGTGAAAACACGATAAATTAAGTCAGTCTTCTTTGGTCTTTTTGTCAGTTTGAGCTTTTTCCGATCTAGTGACCCCAGGTGCAATGATTCGCTTCTCCCCTCCCCCATGCCCTTCAGAAGCTGTGGCTGACGCGGGGGCACCCGATCGCCTCTCCAGACGCGTAGGTGGCTCTCGAGGTCGGATGCCAGGCCACGGTGTCCTTTGAGCTCCCAATCTGCTGGGACAGGGGCTAAGGTGGCCCTTCTGTCATCCTCGTTCTGTAATCTGGTGAAACCCAGAGTTTTGTGTTTTTTTTTTTTTTTTTAAAGATTTTATTTATTTATTTGTCAGAAAGAGAGTGAGAGCAGAAGGAGGGGGAGCAGCAGGCAGAGGGACAAGCAGATTCCCCTCTGAGCAGAGAGCTCAGGTCCCAGGACCCTAGGACCATGACCTGAGCTGAAGGCAGACACTTAACTGACTGAGCCACCCAGGTGCCCCAAGTTTTGTGATATTTTTGAGTCTGAGAGACCAGTCCCGTTGGAAGTTAGTTTCAGAGCTTCTAAGAGCTATTTATTGACTGTCTCATTCGGTCAAAAATACCGTGTTCTCTGCTTTCCTGTGCTGAGCCGGGCCAGTGTCCAACATCCCACACCTTTCCTGCATCTCATTTGAAACAAAATAGCACGTTCCTGTTCTGGAAACCGACAGAGAAATTGCCGTTACAGGAACACTCGGACAGGGAAGGTGGTCAGGAGAGATCTTGAAGGTGTGATTTTTTCCAGCAGTGATATGTGTAATAGTTGCTGTAATAGTGATTTCCCTGTTCTTAGAAATTGTTTCATATGCAAACAACATCTCTCATTGTTGAACGTGCAGAAAGCCCGCGTCCTCCGCTCTAACCCCGGGCAGCCGCGCTCTCATTTGAATGTACTCCCAGCCGACATTCTGATCAGAGTTTTTTCACAGTTTCTCACTTTTACTTATAAAAACTCATCATTTTTCACACTTTCTGTGTCTAGAATATTGTGGTCAGAGGTAGAACTTTAAGTTTAGGACCTCGAACAAAGTGTCGTAGACGCGGCTGCTGTCGCGAGGCCGACTCGACGTCCCCATTCCAGAGATCCCGGCGCTGAATAAGGATGATGTTGGTTCAGGTGAGCTCATCCCTGAAACAGCGGCTGTGCCGGGCACGAGATGTGTCTAGAACGTCCTGCGTGAGGGGTCGTGTGTCCCCATGGCTGAGGAGCTGGGCAGCCGCCTTGCACAAAGCGTCAGGAACACAATTTCAAACCCTCACGCGGGAGGCTGGACGTGTAGGAGCTCTTTCCGGGTCGCCTTCCCGCCCCTAGCTCTCGCGGACCCCTCGCGTGGGCAGCCTGGTTTCCTCGGGACTCCTCCTCTTCCTATCTTTTGGCCCAAGTGTCTATTTGGTACCCCCAAGAGTGAGACCAGCGAGCGCTGGTCCTGTGGGGGGCAGCCCCGGCCCCTGCCCCGGGCCCCTGGTCCAACAAGCCTCCCTCCTTTCTCAGTGTCCTGCTTTCAGGCCCGTCCTGCTTGGGAAGGAGGCACCCAGCCCTACTAACCGTGCCAGATGGGCTCGTCGGTCCCGATCCTTGCTGCCAGGACTTCAGTGACACCTGAGTGACAAGGACCTGGGTGACAAAAACTGTGCTGCTCTCAGCACTGAAATTTCCACCCACCCCCCTTGGCCAGCCAGCGTGGTCAGCCACCCTGAGCCCGACAGCCCCATAAGGAAGACCGGGAGGTCAGTGCTGGTGTGAAAGGCTGAGCCCCGTCCCTGTGGGCTCAGGGGTCCCCGGCTGGCTCAGGCGGGCCAGGATCTATGTCCTCTGCACCAGCGGCTGTGTGTGAGGGTGGAGTCAGAGGCCTGGAGCTTTGGGTGCTTGGGAGGGGGACTGGGCAGAGGGCAGTGTCTACCCCCAGCCCTGCCGCAGAACCCAGGACTGGGTCCCGGGGATCCCATGTGAGGGTCAGAGGTGCTGCCTGATGACCCCTAGGGTGAAGAATGAAGCATTTTAAGAGATTTATTTGAGAGAGAGGAAGAGCAGCGGGGGAGGGGCAGAGGAAGAGGAATCCCAAGGGGACTCCGCGCTAAGCCTGTTGCGAGGCTCGATCCCACGACCCTGAGATCACGACCTGACCTGAAACCAAGAATCCAAGGCTCCGCCGACTGCACCCCCAGGCACCCCCGAGGCATGAAAGCTTCACCCGCGTCGGCTGCTCTCTGCGGCTTCACTCTTTTTCTCTGAGTCTCTCGGCCGACCTGTTGGCACACACGGGCCACGGCTGCGGCCTCCACCCCCGCAGCCGCGTCCTCCGAAAACCCTGGGGCCGGCCTCCCGCGGCCGCACGCACGGAGAGTCGCTGGCAAAGGGTGCTGCGGGCTCGGGAGGTCGCACCGGCAGGTTCCAGTCCTCACTTTCCTTCCTCGACACTTCCTGCCTCGCCTGCCCCAGGATCCGCTGCCAATTTTTTTTTTTTTTTTTTTTTTTTTAGATTTACTTATTGAGAGGGAGAGAGAGAGCGAGAGCAGGGCTCTATCCCAGGCCCCTGAGATCAGGACTGAAATCACAAGTTGGACGCTTAACCGACTGTCATCCAGGTGCCCAGGAACACTGGGTTAATTCCTCTGGCCACTTCTTTCTGGTCTTTTTTCCTGTTGAAGTTGAAGTGCTTCAACTGTCTTTCGGCTCCTAAGCATAAGCACACGCTCCCAGCCTGCTGTCCACACCTCTGGGCTCAGTCACAAGCTCTCGTGCAGAACGGCGGGCGGCGCTGCCGCTGGGACGCCCCGCACGGCCCCTCGGCGCACACTCACTCATCTTTCAGAAACCTTCACTCTTTATCTTCTCGATGAGGAGACAGACCCTGGAGACTGACGTGAAAAACGACTAACGTGGGACTGAGACGGATCTAAATTCACGCCAGGAATGACCAGTTACACAGACCTTCATTCCCGCACATTCTGTGCCGGACGCGAAACCGATTTCCTTCCTCTCACACACGTCTCTGGAATGTCGCCACAGGAATATGTTAGAAACTTAGAAGTAAGTTCCCAGTTCTTCCCAGTTCTGCCTGTCCTGTTGAGATGGAGAAATCGGCATCATTTTAACTCCTTCTCTGTCTTGTTTCTTACTGATTTTTCACAATATCCCCCAAACATGCGTGAACTTTGGGATCAGAGGACATGACCTTGAGTCTTAGCACTTCAACTTACTAAGCGTATACATTTGAGGAAGTTGCTGTATTTCTCGGAGTTTCAGTTTGACAACATCAACACTACCTTGTTGTGAGGGTTAATGACACTGAGTCAGGGAAATGTCAAGGTATGAGCCCAAAGCACCTGGCCGCCGGCCTTCAGACCACCAGCGACCCCTCCCTCCCCTGCATGACTCCCTCGTCATGGAGGGGGTTCTTCTTCTCCAGTCAGTTCTCTGAACTTGCTCCCCATCATTCCACGACTTGCAAAGCTCCCCTGCTGTCCCAACCCTCTGTCTGTTCTCACGTTCCAGTTCGTGTCTCTGCTTTCTGTGCGGGTGCTGTTCGCCTCCATACCTCCTCCTCCTTGGCTGAGCGCCAGCCCCTCCTTTTTCACAAGGACTGCTCGGACCGGTGCAGTGGCTAGAAGCACACACTCTTTCCCTCCTCGGAAGGCTCCACCTCTCAACACTGTCTTCTCAATGATGAAGCATGTTCAGCCTTGCCAACACGGCAGTGTAGTTAACACCAGGGATTTTTCTCTGTTTTCCAGTGGTGTAAGTTTCTCAAAGTCAGGAAATAAATTGCACCACGTATCTGTACATAGTATCATGCCTGAGGTAGTTATCTAAAAATATGAACGTATAGGAGGCAGATTAGGTTGGAGTGGTTTTTATGAGTACAAATTTCAGACCAGATAATTTAGGACGTAGAGTCAAAACTGCAGGCCCAGAGCTAGAGCAGGCAGTGAACACGAAGCCTGTACAGCTTAAATCTTCGTAAATTCTAAAATTTGAGATGTCAGCCAAGTTGGTAACTCCCCCTGTAAAATGCACTTTTATCCTAACTGGGAAGTTTGCTGATGTAATTTGCTGAGTAGCGTTTTCTTAATTTTATACGGAAGAAGAGAGGTAGATCCAACAGCGTGGCATGGACCCAAGCCACTGCTGAGTCTGAGACCCGATTTCCGGTGTCGCCCACTCCTACCTTTCCACCAACGCACGGTGTTAGATTCCTCCTCCCTCCCTCTCCCTGCCCCGCTTCCCGCACCTGTGCTAACCGCTGCCTTTCTCAGGAACGGCGGTTCGTCTGTCTGTCCGTCCGCCTGCCTCCGTCCCTGCCTCTCTGTCCCTCCCACCTTTCCCCCTCCCCCTCCCCCTTCCTTCCTCTTATTCCCTCCCTCCCTGCCGTCATTCCTAAAAAATGTGTGTTTTGTTTTGATTTTGAAACCTTTTTCTTGCACCGTTGGGATTTCAGGGAGGTCTCGCGCGCATGATGAGAGTAGAGAACCGTTCCTGTTGTCTCTTTGCTGACAAACCACCTGTAGTTGTGGCTCAAAACAATGATTAATTATTATTGTTGTTGTCGTTATTATTACTATTATCTCTTGTGGCTCTAGGGGTTGACGGGGCCCAGCCGAGTGCTTCTGGAGCAGTTTCAGTCCGAGGGCGGCGGGTATCAGAGTCCCCCGAAGGCTCTAGTGGGCTGCGTGGTGTCCCACTGGCCTGGCTGGCGGCAGGGGTCCCTGTGGCAGCGCTCTGCCCGACCGCCTACACCCAGCCTCTCCTTGTGTGGTTTCCGCTGGGTTCCAGAAGGAAGCATGCATCCCAGGAGGCCCCGTGTGCAGCCTCAGAAATCCCAGATCACGACTTCTCTCTCCTACCCGTCAGGCGGCTGGCGGAGTTGTTAGAGCAGCGGCCCAGGGCCGACGGGGCGGCCGAAGGGGCGTCCGCGTTGCAGCCTCAGGCCCGGGGCCAACCCTGATGGGCTGGGCTCAGGTCTCTGGTTGGAAGGATCTGTAAAGCTGATTGAGTCCTTTGTCTTCCCTTAAGGAAACAGCTCAAGGCAGACTGTGAGGACATCCACTTGACTGAAAAACTTTCTTTACACAACTGTTGCTTGAAATCATGGACATTTTTTAGGATTTTGTAATGTTTTCAATTTAAGAAATTGTTTATTCATAGTTAAACACATTTCCCAAGTACCTGCTTTTCCTTTTCACCTTTTCCCTCTTGCGGGAGCCGGGGTGCATTCCCGGACGCGAGTCCGGGGCCAGAGCCTCCCCTGCGTGCTGTGCTCCCGAGTGTCCGCGGCCGAGAGGGCTCCTGCCCGGCCCTGGGCGGGACCAGCGCTTAGAACCAGGAGCCTCTGGAAAGCTCGGGCCAGTGCAGCACCCCCGGCGCACCCCACGCTGCGAAGCGGTTCCTCCCGGATGCGCGATCATCTAGAACCGCAGCCGGCGTCGGGCTGAGCGCTCCGCCCGCGCGGCCGGGCTCCAGCTGGGGAGATGGCGCTTGTGGATGCGTCGCCGCGGCCGGTGTCGCCCGAGGCTCACGCGGCTCTGGGTGTCTGTGAAGTGAGCGGCGCCTGTTTAAGTGCGAGGATGGTCGCCTCAGGCTGAGCGCTCGGGGGGTTCGACGCAGGCCTGTTTCGAGAGAGATGAGCACACAATGGCTCTGAGCTTCCTAAGGACGGTGTCTGGTCTGGATGGATATTGGGGCAAAGATCATCGCGAGCTCCAGGCCCGACGGGAGTCCCGGAGCGCGGCCAGCGCCGGCGGCGACAGGAGAGCCGTGACGACCCCGCTCCCCGGCTTCTCCGAGAGGCGACAGGATGGCCCTTTCCTCAACCTGCCTCTTCCTGGGTTTTTGTTTTTGGGTTGGTGTTTCTTAGCGAAATCAGATCTGTTTCTCTGTCTTTTTTCCTTTTTTTTTTTTTTTTAAGGCAGACCGAGTCGGGGCTATAATTGCCCCAGGAGGCTCACTTCCCCACCTGCCCGCCCAAGGAGACCATCACAGGGGATGTTTGTGGGACTCAGCAGAGAGCACAGGATGTGCACGTCCCCAATTCCCCCGGGGGCCGGTGTCTTCCTCTGTAAGGCCTTTGGGGCCATAGAAGGCCCCTTCCAGCAGCTTCCACCCACAGCAAGAAGCAGAACCTCGGAGGTCAGGGGAGGCGGTGAAGGGGGTTGAGGTAAGGCAGGGAGGAAGGGCAAGGAGGAGTTCCCGGCCTGACCGTCCGCCCGCCGCAGGGCAGGGGCAGTGAGGGAGCTGAGGTGTTCCTCTCGCACAGAAGAGGCGACAGGCTCGCTGCGTCGATGGACATCTTTAGCTCTGTCCAAGAGCAGCACCTCTTGGTGTGGAGGGACTTTTATTCAGAAGGACTTTTGTCAGGTAGGGACAAAGGCAGTGAGGGTCCCCGGGGCCATAAGACCTGTGAGTGGCTCAGAGTCAAAGAGGAAAAGGCTTTTCATCTACGGAGAAAGAGGAAGGAAGAAGACAAGCAGACGGGTTTGGGGGGGCGGGGCAGGACAACGGGACGAAGGGAACGGTCTGTTCCGCCAGGAAAAGCAGCTGCCGTGGTCAGCCAGGTCCCGAGAGAAGCTGACAAGGGACCAGGCTCCACATTTCATGCTCACCCGGGCGCGGGGACAGGCGGGGTTCAGGGGATGACAGGCAGGCATGAAGGCTGACTGGCGTCTGTGCAGGACACGCAGGGTGAGTCCCGAGCGGAGCAGGGCGAGTCCCGGTGAGCTGGGGGAGGAGGCAGGGACGCTTGCTCCGCGGGCCTGGCAGGCCTAGCTCGTCCGGTTCTGGCTCAAAGTGCTCTCTGGGTCCCTTTGCTACAAAACTTTTGGTGTTTCCTGAGACTGGAGTCACAGCAGACACTGTATGCCGAGCGACACCTTTCTGAGGTCCAGAGCTCTTTCTCCTTGTTCGCTTTTTTTTTTTTTTTTTTTTTTTTGCTGTTTTTTAAATCACTCAGCCCTAAAAATGAGTTTCCCAAGCAAATCATGAGTTGCTCCCTCTAATGACAGCGCACTCCGCTCTGCCACCTGCCTGCTCAGAAAGGTCGCGTGCCCAGCTTCTTGGGACTTGTCTTTCCGCCCCAGTCCCACAACAACTGCTCACATGTGACGAGCGCTGTTCTCCATGCTCCACAGGGACCGACCCCGTGTTTCCAGGACACGCCGAGGCAAGAGGCACTCGGCCGTTATCTGACAGAGGAAGGAACTGGGGGTGTCCCCGCAGGGTCAGGAACTGATCTGTGGGTGCACAGATTTTGGGGGAAATCCAGGCACAGGGGCTCCAGGAGCTGCCCTAACCACAGCCACATGTACCGGTTCCCAGACTTGTCTGTGCCTTCCCAGGCACTCTGCAAAGTGTCCAAAGTGTCATCACAGGACATGATCAGGCCCCGGGGAGTGGGGGTGGTGGGGAGGAGGTTTGAGCTCAAACTGTGGCCATGAGTGGAAACGCAGCTCGAAGTCACCACGAGGAGAACAGCCACCCTTGAGTCCCACCTCCTGGGCTCCCCCTCGGGCGGGACTCGCCTTCCAGGGAGTCACATGATCAGCTTGTGCCCCGCAGCACACACAGGGTTAACCTTCTGCATGTGGCCAATAGGCGTTACTTTTAAGTAGGAAGTGGTAGTTCAGCAAATTTGCTTTTGGCCAATTCTGGTCTCTCACTGTTTTTTTCTTAATGGCTATTAGAAATCGTGTCTTGTCGAGAGAATCACAGCGGCGTCGTGAAGCATTGCCGGGCGGGCGTAACGGGACAGTGCCCGTCGGGCCACGGCGTTTCTAAGGTGAGCACGGCCAAGCCCCTTGCTTCTTTCAAAAGCATCTTCCTTCCTTTGACACCCTTGCCTGGGTGGCATCAGGAATCCCAGGACACTGGCCTGGTGAGTGTGTTGCATTCGATAAAACAGCCTTGGTTTTGTGGACGTTGTCTTTCTGGCTTTAGGAACAGGGCCGTGCTTTCAAAATCTCCTTTTTGCCTCCAAGTGCACAGTGAGTGATTTATCCCAATTGCCTTGCTTTAGAGCGTGGGGCACGGTCTGGGCATTGCTTCTTCAGACAGTTCAGTACCCGCAGGGCGGTGGTCTTGAGTGAGATGCAGTCATTTACTTAACATAAAAAGTTTGGAGAGCGAAAAACTAAGCTAAGAGATGTTTTGAAACCAATGCCAAATGTGATCTGTGCGATGGAAGGTAGTGGGTGTGCATTCTGGGCAGGGGATCGAGTCGGAAGGAGCTTGTAAGGGGTTGAAGAGGAGTTGATGGGGTGGAAATTTTTATGAGATTCAGGGCAATACAGAAGAACTCTGATAATGGCTGCAAATGCCATAATGATTCGGAAGTGAGTGTCTCGTGACCACGGGAGAGTGTGTGTGGTCCTGGAGAGGGTCTGCTCCAGTGCTCCAGATCCCTCCCCAAGACTGCCCTTAGCAGAAACAGAAACAGAGATTGTGGAGATCAGCACCGGGAAGAGATAAACGCAAGGTCTGTATTGGAGCTTTTCTTACAATGAGGAAAGTTATGATTTCTGCAAACAAAAAAGAAAATATAAAAGTGAGCTTCCAAAGAAGCAGAAAAACCAAAAGAAAAAAACATTACAAACCTATAGGCAAACCACTAGGAAAAACCTCCTGGCTTCTGTCTTAACTAGTTTTGTTTGAAAGCAGAAGGGAGCCAGCCTAGACTTCCAGCTTGGCTGTCACTATCTATGTGCCCATGATTCAGGTGAGCTGAGAAAATGTACTTTTATTGAGTAGCTACGGTTGCAGGACAGGAGATTCTGATATCAATTAAAAGGTTTTAAAATATACATATTATCTGAGCTCCCCTGAGTGTTGACTGTCCTTCAGAGAGACCCCGTGAAGACAAAGTGGGTTAGAATGCTCAGAGTGAACAGCCCTCTAGTCTTCCATCTGAAAATGGGTACAGTGTCTACCTGCAAGGGTTTTGTTAAAAGAGATAAGGGATGTAGAGCAGTGATCCCTGGTGTCCAGTGTGCAACTGTGACTGGGCCCCCTGTTGTAGCACACCCCCACAGTGCTCTCACACGTGCACATGCATAAACACACGTGCAACACCAATATGCAAACGTGTATTCACACAACACACACTCGCATGCACAACATGTGTGCACACAAACACACACGCGCACAGCACATATACGCACGCACATACACACACAACCTACTTACCCTCATACACTTGTGCACACAGGTGTGTGCACACACACGCACGCTTCAGTTCTTGTTCTGTATCCTCTGGGCCGTTGCTGTTTGTGCAAGTAAGCACAGATTTAAAATCTGCTTCCATTCAATTTTTAACTGTTCAACGTGTTCAGTGAAAATGTTAGCAGTTTTCCTTGATAATATTTTGATGTCTTATTAATGTTTTCCCCAGATTTAGTTTTCTTGGGCAGGCTCTAACCTTGGCCGGAGGACCAGGAGTGGAAGTCAGTGTGCTGGCACCTCTTCTGCTTTTCCAGACCTTGTCTCTTCTCTAGGGGCTCCTACTTCCCGTTTGCGGCCCCTCTGCCTGCCGCCACCCACTCCTGGTCCCCACAGAGCGTGACCGGCCTGAGCATGTGTGAGCTGGTCCCAGTGAGGATGCTTGCTGCTAAGAACCTGAAATGTGTCCCACCTGCCCCTGGTCAGGTGACTAAGGAACTCCCAAGGCCCTCAGAGTTCAAAGAACAGAGGTGCGGTGGGATTCCTCTGTGCGGGTCGGGAGGGGGGGCGTGCTTGCATTGGGGGTACGTGGACCGCTGCCTGCCTTCTCCACTGTGGCGCGTGGGCTGCCAACATTTCCTGGGCTTCCAGGGCTGGTCTGGTTTTTAGGGCATATAGTATCAGATTTCTGGTTTTTTAAAGACTTACTTATTTATTTGAGAGAGAGACTCTCAGGCAGGCTCTGGGCTGAGTGCGTAGCCCTGACAAGGGGCTGGACCCCATGACCCTGAGATCATGACCTGAGCTAAAACCAAGAGTTGCAGGCCCAAGGGACTGAGCCTCTCCGGCACCCCGTTCATTTCATTTGTGAATGACTCAGTCAATTAGCCGTTAGTTTCTGGGACTCTTTTGCATGTGGTCACTAAAATCCTACCAGAAGTCCCTCTCTTGCTGTAATAAAATATACGTTAACATTTTCAACACTATTTTTAAAAAATGTGACTCTCATTAAGTAACACTGAATTTTTCTTAAAGTAACACTTTGCAAAGGTCTCATGAGATTTAATTTATCGTCATGAGCCTCTAAAACAGGAAAGGGAGCCCCACAAAGGTGTATCTTTTAATGAAAGTTGATTTCTGAGCACGTCCTCGAGCAGGGAGCAACCCAGCAGTCAGTTTCCGGCTCTCATCTGCGCTGTGTCTGGGAGGTTGTTACTGCTTGTGCGAGCAGGCGCTGAAGGAGCGAGGAAACCCCTAGGAAGCTGCTGGGTTGGTGTCCAAGAGCCGGACGCGGTTCGCGGCGTTTCCCAAACTCCCCAACCACAGAGCCATCTCCCCCCCACTCTCCCTTCTTTCCGCTCAGAGCCTTCCTGGGAACCACGTTCGGAGGCTGGTCTAGTCCAGCGCTCTGGTCCCTTGACCACACATGAGTACGGGCGAGAGTAATGTGGACTGTGTGGACCCCAATTGTTGAGTGGTCAAAGCAGACATGCACAGGACCCACGGCTCTTGCCAACGTCCCATTTTTCTAACAATGCAGAAGACGCAGCGGAGCACCAGGCACATTCCCGGAGGAGCCCAAACCGTTCGCCATGGCTCGCCGAAAACGGGCTTCAGTAAGCAGTGAACATGAGGTGTTGTGGAAAATGTGTGTGAAAACATGTCAGAAAGGTCCCCAGTTGATGCCCACCCGTCCTGCAAAGAGAAGACGTCCCCGGGTGTCTGATTCCTGTCCCCCCGTGGACAGAGCTCCAAGTCTGTCAAATCCTGTTCGTGTGTAGTCAGAAATGTGGGTATCATCTGCTCCAAAGCTCATTTAGATGTTTCGATGGGGACCCCCAGGTTTCTGTCTTTGGCAAATGCCATTACTGTATTTCCAAGGAGGGCTGGTCCAGGTTCACGGTCCCTGGAGCCCCAGCTAGAAGGCGGAGGTGCAGCCTGCTGTAAGCCTTCCTTTCCAGAGTTCTACTCCAGAAATGCTGCCTTAGTGGGTCCGGTGCTGCCCTCGCCACCTCACTTTCAGGGAAGACTCACGGTGCTTGACGGAGACGCATCTCTGGAGGGAGCCCGGGCCGGCCTCGCTCAATGGCCCAGCCGTTCTTCTGATGTTACGCCACGGTCTGTCTGTGTAACCTCCGCTCGTGGGAGTGCAAGGCGAGACCCTCTTTCACGTGATAACCCTGCAGGTTACTCGATGGCTTCATTCTGCCTGAGCCGTGGTGGTCTTCAGGCCGTGTGACCGGCGCTGACATGCGCAGTGGGCGGTCGCTTCTCTCCGCCTGGCCGCTGGGTCTCACCCGATTCCCGTGGCTCACGTTGCCCATCAGGCAGTCAGAAGCACCGCGGAAGTCTGACCGGAGCACGGTGGGTGGGTCTCTCACCTACCTCCCCCTAAACCTCAGAGTTTCACTGATTTGACCTAAAAAGCAAACAAATTAATCTTAGCAGGATGCGTTTAGGGAGCAGAGTTTTAGTTTTCTACTGCTGTCATCACAAGGTCACTGCAGCCACGCAGAACGAGTACCTTACAGCGCCGCGGTCACGCGTCCGGCCGGGCCCACCAGGCTGGGGGAGCTGTTGGCAGGCGGCGTTCCCTCCTGAGTCTCTAACGCAGGACCTGTCTCCGTGCTCGGTAGACTTGCGGCCGGAATTCAGCTCTCGGTCCTTGGGGACTGAGCCGCGTTCCTCATGTCGGGTGTCAGGGGCCGCGGAGGACGGTCCCAGCTCCCAGAACCCAGCCCCCGCTCGGTCCTCAAAGCAGCGAGGGACGAGCCCTTCTGCCTTCCTTCCTTCCTTCCCTCTCCCATCGCGGCCGGGGACGATCCCCGCTGCCAAGGACTCGAAGCGATGCAGGGCCCACCTGAGCAGTCCAGGGTCGCCTCCCCATCGCAAGGTTCAGATGCGCAGTCCCGTGGCCCGGGAAGGCACGTTTCCCCAGGTTCTGGGGACGAGGCGTGGGGACCTCTGGGGCCCTGCTTCTGCTAACTGCACGCACTGACCCTATCGGGGCAGAGTGTCTCTTGGTGAGCGTGCGAGCAGCCTGTGTCTGTCGGTGAGCATGCAAGCAGCCCGTGTCGGTGAGTGTGCAGTGTGTCAGTGAGTGTGCGACCAGCACGTGTCTGTCAGCGAGTGTGCAAGCAGCGCGTGATCGAGGGGCAGTATGATGTGGACAACGGGACCTTCCGTGGAGGCGTGTAGCTCACGCCGCGCAGACCCCGCCGTCTCTCGGTGGAGTGACGGCCGAGTAAGTCTCCTCCCGTGGCTTCCGCTGCCAAACTTCCATTTTCAACCTGCGTAATGACCATTGAAACCCAAGCGCAGAACCTCTGCTTCTGCACACGGAATGTCCCCCTGTGACATGCGGCCGATTGTTTGATTCTGTCCTAGTTCTTCCACACGGATTCTGTCGTCCAGTTTAATAATTCTCGCCTCGGGCGCCGTGTCCTCTTCAGACCTGATGAGTTGCTTCCTCTGCTTCTGTCGCTCACAGTCATAAAAACGGCGGGTAGCGCCGGGCTGCGGACAGAGCCCAGCCTGGTGCCAGGGAGGGTCTTCTGCGGGCGGTCACCGACTGGCTGTCGTTCCTTACATCACACGGCACGGCGCGAGGACTGGCCGGTGGCAGGTGCAACCGCGGACTCGCAGTGCGCCCCGGCCCCCCCCCCGCGCCCTTCCTAAGCCCCGCCAGCCTCCTGCGGCGCCGGCCCAGGGCGCAGACCCTCTCCCCGCGGGCGAGTTCCGGGAGCTCCTCCGCCGTCCGTTCCCCGGACTCCGCAGGCTTCGGTCTCGGACCTGGGCCTCCCGCGTCCCGCATCTCCCTCGGTGCCACGCCACGGTGGGCGGTACGGGAGACCCCAGGGGCCCGAGGGGGCGAGAGCCTGTGAGGGGCCTGAGCCACCTGCTGGGTCCCTGCGGCGGCGGCGGGGCCCCGGGCGGGAAGGCTCCTCACCGCAGAGCCAGCGGACAGAGCCGCCTTTCTAAGCGCGGCGTCACGGTTTCCCCCCAGAGGACTTGACTTCCTCCCGGGGACAATTCCGAACACTTCGTCCCACAGATTCTCTTCACAGCGACTGGTTCCGGACGAGTGTTCGTATTCCCGACTGGGAGAGACGGTGACTTAGGAAATACTCGAATTTCAAAAATGGACAAGTTACGTTTTAAAATCAGTTGAGCCCCGGAGCGCTTCTGTGTGACCTGCTGCCTTGGCAGTAAGAGCTGGCAGGACAGCTGGTGCCGGCGAGGACATGCTAGCCAGGGCGAGAGCGAGGGGGGGGCGAGCTTCAAACACAAGGTGGGGCAAGGCCTTCCATGTCCGGAAGCTTCTCGACTGTGGGTTTGTCGGCTCAGCGAGAGTGGACGCGTCCCCAGCGGCGGCCACCAACCCGGTAGATAAGACAGTATATCCCCCTCTGTTCAGTGGAGAAGGTCAGAAATGCCTTCATGACTTTACCATCTTGGTGCTTGTAACAAAGAAGTTCAGAACGTATTTCTCCAAAAAGACGACATTTGCTACTCAGGACCTGAGGTGATTTACTTGCACAGAAAAGCATGTGTGGGCTTCCTCAGGGCTTGTGGTGGCCCAGATGCCAGTGTGTCCCCAGCACGGTTTCCTCAGCACATTGTGCATGCGCCTGCGGTGACGGTGGTGGTTGGGGCTCGCTGAATCATTTCCAGTCACACGACTCACTGGCATCCACCTAAACTTGACGATGGTGTTTTCTCTCGAGAACGCTGATGCTTAACCACAGCAGCGTCGAGTTCGCCGCTGTCCAGGCTTGCAGACTGTTCACACGGAGCAGGCAAACAAGTCCCCGTGTCCCCAGCCCGGCCTGAGCACCCGCTCCCCCTGCGCCGGGGCGGACACCGGCCACGAGTCGGCCGCTCGGACCCTCGGCCTCCCGGGGCGGCCCGGCCTGCGCGGCTTTACCACGGTCGGTTTGCCGGAGGCTCCGGGCTGCGGCTCACGTGTGACTCATCTTTGTGCCCCGTGTCATCCTCCGCAGACAGCCCATAGACATTCGTTGAGCGGAATTAAACATGAATTCAGAAGACATTATAGGTCCGGGTGTGGTTGAAGGAACCATTTTTCTGAAGCGGGGTTCCCGCTGGGGTTCCCGCTGGGCACCGAGTCTGGAGCGCACGAGGATGCCCCCTTTCACAGCTGCTCTGCTGCCGGCCCTCGTGGCCACCAGCCCCCACGTGGGCCGAATGTCGTCATGTTCCCCCCATGGGAAGGCCGAAGGCCCCCCTCAGCTTGGCACGCCGTCTGTCCCTCTGTGATCGCGCACCCGGCCACGGCTCCCCCCAGCACTCCCTCCAGCAGCTCCGTGGCCCCCTGCCATGTCCCCCCACGTCCCCCAGTCAGTGCTTTCCCTACTCCCGCGGCTGCCTCAAGTCCTGTCTTGTTCACAGACCTGTCACATGCCCCTCCCTCCTCGGGGGGACCCTGACCTACAGCATCTGTTGTCCTAACCAGCATGTTTGTCTGGACCTTGTGCAGTTACTGGATTCGCTCTCTTGGGGTTTAATTTATGTACAATGAATGTCACCAGCCTGAAGTATCTGATTCCAGGGGTCTTGACAAGTGTGTCCAGCAAGATCACGATCCTGACAGGGGACACTTCTGTCACTACAGAAAGGTCCCTGTGCTCCCTTCAGCCGGTGTCTTCTCGTCCCTGAGGCGTGACACTCAAGGACCAGACTTCCACCACTCTTGCTTTGCCTTTTCTAGAATTTCACGTAAATGGCATAACGCCACTCCTGGTCTTGGATGTCTGGATTCCTCACCCAGCCAAATGCCCCTGCCATCGCCGCCCCCACTGGCGCGTCCATCAGGACTCTGCTTCTTGCTTGGGGGGCAGTGATCTGTGATACGGAGACGGCACAGTTTGCTTATCTGTCCACCCGCTGATGAAAGAAGCCTCTGTTCTAATCCAGGGCTGTCACAGAGAAACCCGCTGGGAACATTCAAGTACTAGTCTTTTATTTTCATTTCTCTTGGCTAAAAACGTTAAGAGTCAGCTGTTGGTTTACATGGTAAGTGCATGTTTAGCTCATAGAACATCGGCCCGTGGTCTTCTCAGTGTGGCCATGGGACTGCTGGGTCATCTGCACGTCTCTGTCCTTGCCTCCTGTCTTGTCTGCCCCTGATGTTAGCCATCGAGTGGGTGAGAAAAGGTATCTCATTGCACTTTTAATTTGCATTTCCCTAATGACTAATCTCATCGAACAAGTTTTCTCATAAGGAATTGCCACCCATGTATTTCCTTTGGTGAACTCACTTCACATTTTTTGCCTGTCCCTTCTTGATGTTAAATAGTGAGAGCTCTTCGTATATTCTGGTTATGATCCATGATCAGATACAAGGTCACAATTTTTTTTTCCCATTCCATGATCTGTTTTTACTTTTCTCAAGTGTCTTTCAAAAAGCAGATGTTTTAAATACTGATCAATTACAAAAATTTTTGAAAAGATTTTATGTATTTATTTGATGGAGAATGTGTTTACATGCACACAAGCAGGGCAAGAGGCAGAGGAAGAGGAAGAAGCAGGCTTCCTGCCAAGGAGGGAGCCTGACATGGGGCTCAATCCCAGGACCCGGGGATCATGACCCGAGCTGAAGGCAAACACTTAACTGACTGAGCCACCCAGGTGCCCCTTAAATTCTGATCAATTTTAATTTATCAATTTTCTATTTCATTTTTTTTTTTTACAGCTCATGCATACGTTTTGCTGCTTAGATGAGACACCTACCATTTCCAAGGGCACAAAGATTTTCTCTTCTGTTTTCCTTGGATGTTTATGATTTGGTTCTCACATTTAGTACTATAATTTATTTAGAGTTTTTGTTGTTGTTTGTAGCATGAGGAAAAGAAAAGATCGACTTCTTATGCATGAACACCTTATTGGCCCTGCATCGTTTATTGAGAAAATTGTTTTTCCCTCTGGAATTACCTTGGCACCTTTGTTAAGAATCTGTTGGCCATTGGACTTGTGGGTCTATTTCTGAACTCTGTTCTGTCCATTGATTTCTGCATCTATTCTGTTTCCAACACCATGTTGCCATGATTCCTGTGGCTTCATAGTGTGTCTTGACACCAGGTAGTAGGAATCTTAGAATTCTGTATCCTTTTTCAAGACGGTTTTGGCCTTTCTTAGTCCCTTGGATTTCTATATAAATTGCAGGATCAGCCGGTCAGTTTTTTCCAGAAACCCTGACACCATTTTGATTTGGATCGTGTGGCATCTGTGGATCAGTTTGGAGAGAACAACATCTCACTATTGGATTATTTAATCTTGAACCTGATGCACTTCTCCTGTAACCTAGATCTTAATTTCTCTCAGCAACGTTTTATAGCCTTCGGCTATAAAATCTTGTAAGGATTTAAGGTGTCCTTGTCAGTATTTTACTTCATGAGGTTTGATGTGATTATAATTTTTTCCCCAGTCCCAACTGCCAAACGTTCCAAGTATTGCTAGGGCATTGGATGACAATTGATTTGCATATGTTACTCCTCATCAGTGCTTTATTTCATGTTACGTGTTCTGTCTTTCATCTATAGAACATTTATTTGGGTCTTTTTAATATTTTTTTGTCACTTTCTTCATTGCACGGTGCTTCCTCTACCCTCCGGGGCATCGAGATCGGCGGATCGTCGCTACCAGGTCGTCTGTTATCTCAGTCATTCTTGCTTCTTCGGGTCAACCATGGGTCATGGCTCCCTGTTTCTTCGAGTGTCTGTGTCATGGTCAGTGTGAGAGGCTGTAGCAGATCTCCACAGAGAGGGTAGCTTGAACAGGATGCCTTTATTTCTCACGGTTCTGGAAGCTGGGAAGTCCAAGATTCAGGTGCCCCAGACCCAGTATCGGGCGAGGACCCCCCGGTTCAGTCTTCAGGAGGGGGGGCAGACAGAGGAAGCAAGCTGTCTCTTCTTGAAAGAACATGAATCCCATTCATGAGTGGCAGTGGGGGGCACCACCTCAAAATGCCCCCACCTTGGGGATTAGGCTTCAGCATATGAATTTCGGGGACGCACGCACATTCAGACTCCAGTGGCCTAGAAATTTTTGTTTGGATGCCTGACATGAATTTTACATGACTGAAGGCTGCATTTCATGGCATGTCTTTAAATGATTTGGGGCTTTGCTCTGGGATGTAGTGATGTTACTGGAATCAGACGGGTCATCTGAGACTTTCTTTCAAGCTTTGCTGTGGCAGGTTCACAGTAACAGTCACTGTAGGCGATTTTAGGCGTGTTCCTCCTCCAGTAGTGCTGTTCTGAGGCTGCTCTCCAATCCCCTGGGACTTAGAAGGTGCTGTTACGCCTTCTGTGGGAAAGAATTCTTTCTAGCCCACGAGGGCTCTGAGGATTTCTAGGTCTCTCCTTTCTCACACTCTTTTTGCACTGCTTCCTCTCAGGGACACCTCTCTGCAGCTCCCCTTTCTCTGTGTGTAGCTCCCTCCTCTCCCGCACCTCATCTTGCCCTGACCTCCCAGAACTCTGATCCCTGTGTCCTCAGCGAGGTCCCCATTCCCTGCTCAGCTTGTCCCCATGCTCTGCACTTGGAAACTGCTTTTGTGGGAGCTGGGAGCTTCCCAGAGCTCAGGTCATGCTCACTTCTCCTGTTCTCTTCTGGTCAGAGACCACAGTCTTGGGACATCAGTTGCCCAACAGTCTGAAAACTGTTATTTCATGTATTTTCCAGGTGTTTCTGTTTGTTTCATGCAGTAGGTACATTTGGTTTCCGTGACTCCGTCACGGCTGGCGGAATAGATCTCGCAGTCCTGTTGGACTGAACATGTCCCAGCGATACTCACATGGACGTGTTTGTCTCTTACATGGTTTTGCCACACCAAGGCTTTATGTTGTGGTTTTTCTGCATGCCCTGGAGTCCGCAGTGAGAATGTACAGCTGTAGGTCACTGTAGACGTGCACAGATGACCCCCCCCGCCCCGCCCCTAGTGTCACGTCCAGAGCAATGGCTGAGAGGCAGCAAAGACTTGCTTCCCAAGTGATGGCTCCAGATGTCAGGGAGGAAACTGGGTTGGGGCCCCCTGACCTGTGACTGCGTCAACAACACAACGAGAATCAAGTGATATGAGAAGTGTGTTCAGGGAGTCCTCAGGCTGAGGTCTGGGTCACACTGACCTCCTCCCCCAGATGTCGGGTAGTGACGCTGACCACACAGGTGAGGACCGAGTGGCGTAGCACGATCGAGTCTCCGCCCGTGCACCGAGGCTTGTCATTCCGTGCTCCTCCTCCCTCTCGCTGCCCCCGCTCGGTCCTGACTCATCTCGGGGACTTCTTGTGCGCTGTCCCTCTGGGCATTCCCCGCACATCACTGCCGCGTGCAGCTCAGTTGGTGAATGTCGCCTCGAACCAGTGGGGTCGGCCCCACCGTGGAGGGGCAAACACTCAGCACTCACGATTCCTTTCCACCTGCTCATCTTCTCTGCCATCCCTTTGCTGGCCCCATGCCTGTTCTCCAAGGACCGAGGGGACCTGCCCACTGACCGTCTCTTACCTTTCTGTCTGCAGTCTGGTTTCTGACGATTAGGATGGGTCTCCCCAGCAGATTGGTGCTGGTTCGCTTGAGGGCATGAGGGCAATATCTGTGTCATGTAAGAGATACATATGTACGTTGCTGCTGCCCTTCAAGCCAGGGGGTCCTCTTCCGCGTATCTTGAGAATGACTCTCACGTTCAAACTTGAAAAAACTCTACAAGGGATTCTCACCTGCCCAGCTGGGTGGAAGCCACGGAATCCTACTCCACACTATTTACAGGCAAGGACTGTGAATCATAAGTGTTTTAGATGCAATCCACAGTCCCATAGATTTTGTTCACCAGAATCCTGCTGAGTGTCACTGCATTGCATTTTGCACCAAGATTTCTGTGCGGATCGGAATCTGAGCTTCTGCTTGCGTCTCCCTTGTTCACGCCATGGATCTGGGCTTGACAAACTGTAGCCGTGACAGCCAAGTCCGGCCAAGCCCGTTCACGTGTGAAGTTGTCCGTGTCACCCTCAAGCCACCAGGGCAGATTCTAGTTGTTGGGTCAGAAACTACAGGATCTGCAGAGTCTAAAATATTTTACTGTCTGGTCCTTTGCAGGAAGAGGCTGCCCATGCTTGTTCTAAAGGACTATTTTCCTGCAAAATAGCATGCCATGTACTCTTTGTGTCCAAGGGAAACAGAACGCCAGCCCGTAACTGCCAGGCTCCCTGGGGACGCCCGTCTCGCTCACAGAGTGTCTTGCTTTCTTTCCTCCTTAGCCTCTCGTCCCCGCCTTATCCCCGCCGGTGAGCCCGAGGGCCTGGCCGTCCGTCCCTCCTTCCCCGCCCGCCCCGCCTGCCGAGGACAAGCACCGCGATGAGTGAGGTGAGCGTCCGTTTTATTTTGGCCGGGAGAGTCGTGTCGGTCGGCCGTGGCTCCCCGCAGGTCACACGACAGCTAACTCTACCTTCGTTCACCTACCAGGAGGCGATGAATCTCAGCGCCGGCTTCAACTTCAGCGAGGACTACTTTGGGTCGGGCAACAGTTCGGACTACTCAGCTGACGGTGACAGCTTCTTGTGCTCCCTGCAGGAGGTCCGGAGCTTCTCTGGGCTCTTCGTGCCCGTGGCCTACTCCCTGATCTGTGTCTTTGGCCTCCTGGGCAACGTCTTGGTGGTGGTCACCTTTGCTTTTTACAAGAAAGCCAAGTCCATGACAGACGTGTACCTCTTGAATATGGCCATCGCGGACATCCTGTTCGTCCTCACCCTCCCGTTCTGGGCCGTGAGCCACGCCACTGGCGAGTGGGTGTTCAGCAATGCCACGTGCAAGCTCATGAAGGGCGTCTACGCTGTCAACTTCAACTGCGGGATGCTGCTCCTGGCCTGCGTCAGCCTGGACCGCTACGTGGCCATCGTGCAGGCCACCAAGTCCTTCCGGCTGCGGTCCCGCACGCTGGCGCACCGCAGGGCCATCTGCCTGCTGGTGTGGGCGGCGTCCGGGCTCATCTCCGTCTGGACCTTCGTGTTCAACCAGAAGTACCACGTGCAGGACAGCGCCGTGTGCGAGCCCCGCTACCACGAGGGCTCCGACCCCATCAGGTGGAAGCTCCTCGTGCTGGGGCTGCAGCTCCTCTTCGGCTTCTCCATCCCGCTGCTCTTCATGACCTTTTGCTACGCGCTCATCGTCAGGACCCTGGTGCAGGCCCAGAACTCCAAGCGGCACAAGGCCATCCGCGTGATCATCGCGGTGGTGCTGGTGTTCCTGGCTTGTCAGATCCCCCACAACATGGTGCTCCTGGTGACGGCCGCGCAGCTGGGCAGGATGAACCGCTCCTGCCATGGCCAGAAGCTGCTGGGCTACGCCACCAACATCACCGAGGTCCTGGCCTTCCTGCACTGCTGCCTCAACCCCGTGCTCTATGCCTTCATCGGACAGAAGTTTAGGAGCTACTTTCTGAAGATCGTGAAGGACCTGTGGTGTGTGCGGCGGCGGCGCAAGTCCCCGGGCTTCTCCTGCTCCAGGCTGCACTCGGAGAGCTTCGTCTCCAGACAGAACAGCGAGACCGTGGACAACGAGAACGCGTCGTCCTTCACCATGTGAGCGGCCCGGAGCAGGCCCGAGGTCTGGGCGACTGCGGACATGGACTCGGGACCCCGGGGGTCCCCTGTGGTTGGCCTTCCCCAAAACGGACCCCCGGGACTACGAATCAGACATTTTCGGGAATATTCGTGAAGCATCTTGTGAGCATGACCTCTTTTGATCACAGCAAAACGCACAGGGTTGGGAAACCCAAGATGGAAAAAAAATCACGTAAGAGCCCTTGCACCCCTCATCTTAGGCAGAAGGTGAAACATTCCACCCGAGCCGGCCAAGTGGTGGGGGAGACGGACGGTGGTGGTTGTCACCGGTGTCCATTGTCACCGAGGATAAGGAAGACGAGGTGGTAACAGGCCATCGGGAAAGGGCAGGCTGGCTTTATTTCCCCGGAGAAGTGTTCTCTGCAGTCGCCGATTCTCCGAAAGTCGGGCTGGCAGAGCTCCATGAGCCGCAGTCTAACGGCACACACTCAGCACACAGAGGGCTTCGTGACTATTGTCAGACAAATCACAGTGAAACTGGGGGTCACAGTGCAGTTTAGAATGTAAGGTGTTTTGGGACGCCTGGGTGGCTCAGTTGGTTAAGCAGCTGCCTTCGGCTCAGGTCATGATCCCAGCGTCCTGGGATCGAGTCCCACATCGGGCTCCTTGCTCCGCAGGGAGCCTGCTTCTCCCTCTGACTCTTCCTTCCACTCTGTCTGCCTGTGCTCGCTCTCACTCACTCTCTCTCTGACAAATAAATAAATAAATAATCTTTAAAAAAAAAAAAAAGAATGTAAGGTGTTTAAATTACCTTCTTTTAAAAAGCACAAGGAAGCTTCCCCAAGACGATACAGAAAGGGCTTTGTTCCCACATCCACGGAAGCAGAAGCAGCCCCTGGAGCCAAGGGCATCAGGGGCCACAGGGAGCTGGGCTCGAGCTTGCCTCTCTGCTTCTGGCTTTGGTTTTTACCCAAAGTCTGAGGTTGATCATGGAATCCGATTTTAACAACTGTCTTCAACTTCTAGAAAGTTCCTAGAACTCAAGCTTTGAGAGTGCTTTGTAAACACATGAACACAAGTAGAAAAAAACAAACCACATTACAAAAATGCAGGCGTGCGTTAGAAGGTACTGACGTGAGTTACAAAGATGCTGACATGTATAGCCCTGAGATATCTGTTATTGAAACTTTCTGCCGTTCTCATGAGCTTGACGCGCACCTCTGTATGAAATCCAAAGTGCCATCTTAGGGTTCCGAGTCTGTATGTCTCAAACATCATTTTGGCTTTGCAAAATGAAGGCCTTTGGTGCATGAAGTGGGAACGGTTTTCCGGAATCAGGGATCCGACTCGGGAGCTGAGGCGTTCCAGGGTCGGCCGCCCTCCCAGGCTGTAAGCGTGGGTTCCCGCGCGCAGAGCCCGGCGGCCGACTTGCATGCACGCCCCTTGTGGGTCCCGGATGCGCTCAGAGGATGTAGGGAGAGAAGTTTGTGCCTCTAAGCAGGAAATAGCTCGCTTACTGTGACACAGCTGGAAATCAGCTCTTCTGTATAATTTGAATTTTCAGAAAAGTGAAGCTTCTTTATGCAACAGTCCATTTAATTTCAGCCGTACTGAATAAAAGTGTTTCTAAAGTAGGATACAGACTTTATTTTGTCCAATATCATCGTTGTTTCTTGCTGTTTGGTGTGAGGACGTGTCAGTGCCCTCGGGAGACACAGAACCGTGTGGATTTTGGTCCGTTATTAAGCGGCTCCAGATGGCTCTTTAACGGTTCTGGTATCTTTATTTCATTGGTTTCCCCAGATGTCCTCCCAGCGTCCGGCTCTGACCAGACCTTGCGTGTGTCTGCTGGTGGCCGGTGCTCGGCCCTTTGCAAACCCCATTCCACTGTGTTCTCTGGCCAGACGGGGCGGTGCCTCAGGGACGGTGACTCAGGACTTGTCAGTCTGTTGTTAATAAATGAACTGTATACACGGGCCTACCTTTGTCACACTCACGTGTGTGTTCAAATATGATCACAGCGGATTGTGCTGACCAGAGACGATTTCTCTTGGTTCCTCGTACAAAGTAGTTGATCAATTATTTTTAGATAAAAGATTTTCCTATACTTCGTACTTCTTGAAAAAGGTGAAAATTTGGGCATTGTGTCACCTGCAAATGATCCACCTAGATGGCAGGTGTTTGTCACCTTGCACACTGCATTCTAGTTGCTTCTGAACAGATAGGCTAGTTTTAAAATGAGGCCAGAAAAGTATAATATTTTCAAATCCCTTTACGATTTCTGACATCATGTGCGAAGTCCAGGAACTCTTGGCGGTATAGGCACAGAGAATCTGGTCTAAATGACTACAAAGTAGATGCTAATCGTATATTAGTGTCTTAGTTTGGGAAGGCACCCTGATGAGGTACCCCAGACCCAGGGCTGGCACCATAGACGCTCACTGTCTTGCAGTCCCGGAGCCTGGAAATCTGCGGTCCCGGTGTGGGCCAGTGTGGCCGCGCTCTGGGCAGGCAGACAGCCTCGGTCTCCCTGTGTGCTCACTGGGTCTTCCCTCTCTGCTCCTCTGTGTGTGTGTGTCCTGACCTGCTTATCTTATAAGGACACTCGTCACCCTAACGGGACCTCATTTTACCGCCATCAGCTCGGTGAAGGCTGCTCTCCAAATACAGTCCCAGGCTGAGGAACGGAAGGCCAGGACGCCAGCATGTGAGTTCGGGGGACACAACCCAGCCCATAACCGCGTTTCCTGCAGGGACAGCAGCTTTTCATATTCAAGTTAATTTCAAATACTTGAGAGTTTTTTTTTTTCCAGGTAGTTTCTTCCTTTCGAATAAGGTGTGTTCTAAATATCCATTTCCACCCCAGTTTCTCAGATTTTCAGATGCACATCCCCAGGGAATGAAAGTGAGAAAAGACAGACCACGCCCACTATTGAACCTGCGCTGGTGACTGAGCCCCAGCACCCCCGCCCCGGGGGTAGCACTTTCTCTGGGGAGGGCTCAGTGCCCTGATTTTAGAAACTGGTCTGCTGGGTCCCAGCCTCAGGCTCCGCGGCTGTGCCGTGGGAGTTTCCCCAAACCCGCCTCCTCTGGGGGCGTGGCATGGCAGCAGCTGTGGGAGCAGAAGGCGCTGGTTGTGGTGCCCGTGGGACCCTATTCTACACCCCCCCGCCAACGTGTGCAAGAAGGGCGCTCCTGCTTCTGAGGTCAGAGTGGCCTCTGCAATCAGGGATTCTGGGATATCTTGTTACGGTGCCTTCCCAAACTACGCTAATACACAATTAGCATAAACTCCACAGTCCTGCAGACTCTCTTCTGACTCCAGGGCGACAATCCAAGAGGGTCGGGAGGATGCTCTCATCCTCAGCTCCAGGCTGTCCTCTTTGGTGTAAAGGAGCTGCTGTAGCTCCCCCCATCACATTTCCATCCCAGCCAAGAGAAAAAGGAAAAGGGGAAAGCAGGTGGCAGGTGGCCTGGTGTTTCATGGGACAATCTGAAAGTTGTGGAAATCACTTCTTCCCAAACTATTAGCCTTTGCTTAGCTATGGGGCTGCTAGAGGTAGGAGAAAGCTGGGCAAAGTCCTCGACTGGCTGTCTGCGTGCCCACCTCCCTGGAAAAACAGTGAACACACAGTAATTCTGTTACTATGCGAGACGGGGGCAGGGTCGCCAGAAGAGGACCCGCCGGGGCAAGGGCAGCTGGACGGCTCCCTTGGGGGAGGAAGGGACAGAGGCCCGGCTCCCTGAAGCCACGGCGGGAGTCAGAGCGCAGGGAGAGGCGGGGTCTCCACTGAGGCCCCCAGTGGAGGACCATAGCCCAGCAGGTTCTCTCCCACGTCCCACGGAGGAGCCCCCGGGCATCCGCGCTCAGTCCACGGGCTCAGAGCACTGGATTTG
The DNA here is from genome assembly GCF_964662115.1 of Mustela nivalis. Classification (NCBI taxonomy): domain Eukaryota; kingdom Metazoa; phylum Chordata; class Mammalia; order Carnivora; family Mustelidae; genus Mustela; species Mustela nivalis. Next base: position 2,189,613 of record NC_139024.1, on the reverse strand, counting down.
GAAAGAGGGTTACTGTTCGAATAAGGACTCTTCATTCCTCTGCCTCCTCTTGAGAGATTAACTGGGTTGAGTTCAACGTGACACTTTGCGATCTTTTTCAGGAGCCTGGCCTGTAGGCAGGGGAGGCTGCCAGGAGGACTAAGGCCCCAGGGAGATGGCTGGGCTGCGGCCAGCTCCTAGGCGGGGCACTGCCGCCCCCTGGTGCCCACATGTGGTATCTGCAGGCCCGCGCAGGCTCAGGACCCTTTGCCGGGTTCTTGGCAGGTTCTTGGCGGGTTTCAAGCAGGTGCAGCGAGCCTTGAAACTTTACACTCAAAAACCAGATAATCACAGAAAATCTTCCCATCCAAAAATAGGAAGGATACATGAACAGACATTTCTTCAATGAAGACATACAAATGGCTATCAGACACATGAAAAAATATTCATCATCACTAACCATCAGGGAGATTCAAATTAAAACCACATTGAGAGACCACCTTACACCATTCAGAATGGCCACAATCAACAAGACAGGAAACAACGTGTGTTGGAGAGGATGTGGAGAAAGGGGAACCCTCTTACACTGTTGGTGGGAATGCAAGTTGGTGCAGCCTCTTTGGAGAACAGTGTGGACATTCCTCAAGAAATTAAAAATAGAGCTTCCCTATAACTCTGAAATTGCACTACTGGATATTTACCCCAAAGAAATAGACGTAGTGAAAAGAAGGGCCATCTGTACCCCAATGTTCATAGCAGCAATGGCCATGGTCGCCAAACTGTGGAAAGAACCAAGATGCCCTTCAACGGACGAATGGATAAGGAAGATGTGGTCCATATACACTATGGGGTATGATGCCTCCATCAGAAAGGACGAATACCCAACTTTTGTAGCAACATGGACGGGACTGGAGGAGATGATGCTGAGTGAAGTAAGTCAAGCAGAGAGAGTCAATTATCATATGGTTTCACTTATTTGTGGAGCATAACAAATAGCATGGAGGACATGGGGAGATGGAGAGGAGAAGGGAGTTGGGGGAAATGGGACGGGGAGATGAACCAGGAGAGACTGTGGACTCCGAGAAACTGAGGGTTTTGTACGGGAGGACGGGGGGGGGGGAGGCGAGCCCGGTGGTGGGCATTATGGAGGGCAGGTACGGCAGGGAGCCCTGGGTGTGGCACATAAACAATGAATCTTGGATTACTGAAAAAATGAAATAAAATTTTTAATAAATAAATAAAATTACTTCCTTGTTAAATAAAAATATAGAGACAAATAGATATCTTGGGACATTAATAACTTAAACAAAGCTCCCATTATGTTATTCCTCTTTTTCCAGTCCTCTAGTTGTCCTTTATTTTAGGATCTAAATTTTGAAATCCCTGTTATTGCCCATTTTAAACAATTTTTCTAATTTTTTAAAATAAACATATAATGTATTATTAGCCCCAGGGGTACAGGTCTGAATCGCCAGGTTTACACACTTCTCAGCGCTCACCGTAGCACGCGCCCTCCCGGTGTCCGTAACGCCCTCTGTTACTGCCCACTTGCAAGCCCGGAGCAGGCCCACGTGATTCCAGAACAGGAGCTGCCGCGCTGGTTCGTCCTGTGGGAAACAGCCCGAAAGTGTCCGGCTGGTCTCCGCACACGCGGTCCTGCGTACTCTACCGGACGGTCACCGGCATCGTAAACAACAGCCCTGTCCACCGTCCGGCCCATCCGGGTCGAGGCCGGTGTCATCTCACACGAGCCGACTCGGAACCGGCCCTCGGCGGGACTGGAACCTGTCCGGGCGCCGTCGCGTCTTCACAACTGTCTTTCCCCGAACTCGGACTGTCATTCTCCTAAAACTTAACGCAAAGAAAGGGCTTCACGGGAATTCTTTCAAGTCCTCGAAAAGATGAAGTTTACACTCAAAAACAAATGTACAAAGTGGAGAAGAGCGAGGGCGCAAACCGCAATGACCTGGCGCTGCGCGGGTCCGCGGCCGCGGGCTGGTGTCCATGGGGCTCCGCGCCGCGCGGCCCTGTGACACCACTGTGTCCCACTGCGCGCGCGCTAGCGTTTGCTGGATGTTGCTTTGTGAGTCGGTGGGACGATGCTGGGGACACGGCGACACTGGAGCGCGGCCTCCGGGGAAGCATCCGACTCCGTACGGCGCAGGCGCATTGAGAGCCCCCCGCCCCCCGCGCTCCCCCTCCCCCCCGCCAAAGTAACAAAGTAGCTTTGAGGTATGTGGGGGCGCGTAACGCTTCACACTCGGGGATGTGCTTCCTGGTTGAGGAAAAGTAACAAAGTAGACAACGGAGACTCGATGTTGAAATGTCAGTTCTAAGGGGAGAGAGGCATAAACAAGACTCTGGATAACCTAATAGCGCCTCGTGAGTGGAGATGCACAAAAATAAGCGAAGTGCCTTCCGATCTGGTACTTTTAATTGGAGAAGATTTATTTGCAGTGACTAAATCTATTTTACAGAAAAAAAATATACACAATGAATAGACTCTTTTACTAGATCCTCTACAATGGGTAGAAAACCCTTGAGATAATTATGAAGTTTAAATCTGATTGCTGGATTGCCACAGTTGACTTTTAAAATTGCCTTTAATACTCATGCAATAGTAGATTGACTCTTTTTTATCATTTATTTGTTGTTATGTGACTACCTATGTTTTGGTTTTCCGGTGTTTGCTCGTTTGTTTTGGTCCTGCTGTATGCATATGTGTTTATAAATGTGTATATGTTTTACAAAGGATTTAGAAAATATAGTATCTATATATACTTTAAAGTATATATTTTAGGACACTTTTTAGGGCATTCTAAACTAATAAAAATCGTCTTTTTTTTTTTTTTAAGGAAGAGATATAATCTCCTACTCACCAGAAATTAATTCTAAAATTCTTAAACGAAACCCGCATTTTGTTAGCTTTCTGAATTCTGGGGCTCTCTGGTTGGTCGCCGCCCAGTTGTCGGGACACAGAGGAGTCGCGTACCGTTTGGGCGAGTCACCATGCCTGGAGGATCCTAGGGCTCCTGGTCTGTGTGGTGCGATGGGAGATGTACACGGGACCCCTCTGCAGAGCCCTTGTCAAAGGTTGCCAGTGCCACGGGGGAAGGAGGACTCAGGAGCCTAGTGTCAGTTTTGGGAAGAGCCTCTCAAAGGAGCCGTCCCTCAGTCACGTGGAGAGGGTCACGCAGGGGCCACCAGCGGGTCCAGGAGCGGGGTCTCTGGGGTCTCCACTATGGAAATGTGCATGACCTTGATAGCCTGGCATCAGCTGTTGGTCCTGTCCCATCGAAGCTCTCCGGAGGCTGCAGGTGACGTATCCCTGTGGCAAACACCACGCACCCCACTGCCTTCAGCCAGAAGAACAGCTGACTCTGTTCTAGTCAGAGATACTGGGTACCAGTGTGGGCATCATCCTGGGTGACCTGGGAACGGCAGAAGCCCCACCGGCTGGTGCACCCCTCCGCACTCCAATGTGAGCAAGACATTAACCGTGTCTGAGCCAACCTGCCTTTTATTGTTACTATTACAGGGCTTAGCCCGTCCAAGTGGCACATCACCCAGGCCTGGCGGTCCCCCTCCCCCAAAGGGCGCTTCCCACCCCACAGGCTCCACCTTCCTCCCCGGCTCTCCTCCCACGCTCCCCTCCCCCGCTCCCCTCCCCCTCCCAGCCTTGGCGGGCAGAGTCCCCAGGGCCAGGGTGTTGTGGGCAGAGAGAACCCTGCCATTTTCCACAAAGCGGGCAAAGACGTCTGCAGTGGGTTGATTATTGGTCTGAGAGCTTCTCCCCTGCATCCCATAGCTGCCCCCGGTCACGACCCCTCATGGGTCTCGCACACTCCTGACCCTCTGGCTTTTAAGCCGTGCTTAGTTATAATAATACGCCGAGCACAGACGTGGGCACCTGTTTTGAATGGCACATTTCACAGAGAAGAGGCTTGGTAGGTTTGATGTGGCTTCCTGCTCTCCCCGGGATGCCCATACCCTGGGCACCCCCGCTTGGGTGCTAAACAATCGGTCAGTATCTGCCGACCGAAGGAGACACTCTGGCCAGCCACTCACCAGGCAGCTCCAGCACCCCAGGCTTCTCAGGGCTGTTGATGGTCTCTATGGTTACCAAGGCAGCCAGCAGCTCTCCAAGGGATGTGGAGCAGGGTGGGCACAACCTCCAGTGCCTGGGAAGCCCCTTCCCACCAGGACATGCAAAGCTGAGGTCTGAACGAGATCAGGGGTCCTGATTGTACGGGCTGCGTGCCCACCCCCCCAACCGAGGATGGCAGACTCGGTCTCCCTCTCTGCTCATGACCCTCTTATTTTTCTTCCCCCAGGGTTTTATTTATATGTCGGAAAGACAGAGAGAGAGAGAGCAAGCGTACAAGCAAGGGGCAGGGGCAGAGGGAGAGGGAGAGGGAGAAGCAGACTCCCTTCTGAGCAGGGAGCCCAACATGGAATTCGATCCCAGGACCCTGAGATCATGACCTGAGCCGAAGGCAGAGGCTTCACTGCCTGCGCCACCTAGGCGCCCCTCCTCTTCATTTTCATCGTCCGGACCCCTTAAATGTCAGGTGGGGAATTTAATTCTCAGCCAGTGACATTACTGAGTCCGCACGGCCTCCAGGGAATGGCACTGGGCCATTTTCACAGTTTCCTTCCCTTAACTGCAGAGTGTTTGCTCTCGTATAACAGAAGTAAGCAGTGCGTGTTTCTAGACAGCTCGCTCTTGAATTTTCTTATGCTGGTTTTTGAAGTCAAAGAAACGCCATGTTTTGGAATCAAGCAAAAGCTCTAACAGCTTTTCGTGTGTTGTGGGTAAGATAACACAGTCGCAGGAGCGTTCCTGGGTTATAAATTCTACTAACGGGTTTGTTGTGCAACTCATTGTTCTTCAACCTCAGAAGTGTGATGGCGCCCGAGGTCTAGTGAAAACGAGAACGATGATTCATGAAAGGGTTGGGGGTTTCCTCCCTCCGAGCCGCCCGCACGCTCGCCGCCAGAGCCCACATCTCACGCCCTCCCCGGAGCCACGCTCCCGGCGGCCTCGACGGATCGTTTCCCAGAGACACGTTCATCTTCTCCAGAACGCGCTGCGCTCGCACCCCGGCCTCCCGCTCAGGCTCACGGGGGTCCCTGCTGCCTGTGTTTTTTAAGTTTAGAAATATTTCTAACTTTTAAATATGGCTTTGGTGTGTTTTAACTGAAAATGCGCTGAGCTCAGAGTTGGTGGTTCTCTCGCGCGCGGGTGTGAAATGAGGGTAGGCTCGTGGGGAGGCTTGGCTCTTTTTCTTGCTCGGGCCGGATCCGAAAAGCATCACACGGATGTGCTGGTCGCAGAGCAGAGGGAGCTTCAGGCCCGAGGTTGAAAACAAAGCCGCGGCTGTGTCAGTTTCCGTGTTTAGCGGTGCTGGACGGGCAGCCCCGCTGCTAGATCTGGGGGTGATGCCTGTGCAGGGGCCCTCTGAGGTGTGGGTCTGCTGCTTCTCCCTTCCTCTCCCCCGCACGGTCCCCCGCCACACATGCTGGCTGGCCCCGCTCTGAGCCTGTCTGCAGGGGCTGCGGGATCTGAGGGGCACCGGGCTGCCCCCTGGGCCGTCCCCGGCACCGGTCTCCCCCGTGTGCTTGTTCTCAGAAGCTGCTGCCACGCCAAGTGGGGACGGTGGCAGGAACGTCATGGCTCAGTTCCCCGGATTCAGAGTGACCCGTCAGGGCCAACCGTCCTTTGTGAGCGAAAATGCGGAAAGCATTCTGTCTCCTTCCCCGGATGGACTGACGGAGGGAAGCTTCCCGGTGCTCCCGCGGCCACCGTCTGGGGCCAGGAGCACTGCTGGGGAGGAGGGCCTGCGGGGCAGCTCGGAACTGCCGCCCCTCGATCTCCCCAGCCAGCGGGAGAGAGGCCGGGACACCTGGGCTGTGGGACGGAAGGACGGACCGACGGACAGAAGGAGGAAGGAAGCCGTAGTTGGGACGCGCCCGTGACGCTGGGCAGCCTCTTGCCCCAACGCCCGCTGTGCCGTATTCAGTCAGTTTAACGTCAAAAGTAAGAATATAGTTTGGAGGGGCGCCTGGGGGGCTCATCCGGTGAAGCGGCTGCCCTCAGCTCGGGTCATGATCTCCGGGCCCTGGGATCGAGCCCCGCATCGGGCTCCCTGCTCAGCGGGGGGCCTGCTTCTCCCTCTGCCTCGCGGCTCCCCCTGCTCGTGTGCTCTCCCTCTCTCTCCCCCTCGTTCTCTGTCAAATACATAAACAAAGTCTTTAAAAAAATAAAAAAGAATATAGTTTGGACCAAATATTCCTGCGGCTATCCTTGACTAGGACACTAAAAAACCGTTTCACGTTGCGGCGTACTTTGTGAACACAGTACAGGAGAGGGAAGCCATGGAGCCGGGCTCGGTTAGCATCTCTGGTGTTTCTAAGTTTTCTTTTCACCTCATCGTCTTAGTACTATTGAATTCTAAGTCAGCTTATTCCCCTTCCGAGGACATGCTGCCGTCTCCCACGGTCCTCGCAGGAGGCGGAATGAGGCGGCCAGCTGTGGGAAGGACTCCAGGTTCCAGAAGGCTTGGACTGGGAGCCCTAAGCGGCAGAGGAGGAAGGGGCTTGGCTGGGGCCCGGAGGCTGTCCTCCCGTCCGTAGGCAGGAGAGCCGCCAGCGTGAGGCTCGCTCCCGGCTGCACGTGCCCAGCCCAGGAGGAGGAGCCGGGGTTTCGTCCCGGAGTGTGCTGCTCCCTCAGGCCCAGGCCCGGGGCGCATCCCTGCCCATTCCTTAGAAATCCAGGGGCTCGCCTCCCGCTGTCCTCTAGTGACCAAAGCTCATCGCTCAAAGCCTCTCTTGGTTTCCTCCGGGTCCGAGGATCAGGCTGGCCTCTCGTGAGCCTTTGTCCACAGGGTGCACACACAGCTTTGTTAGCGGCCAGCGGGTGTGTGGGGCCTCTGGGGGCGCCCGGACCAGGCGTCCTCCCCTTACCCAGCTCGGCCTTCTCTCCCTCCGAGCGAACCCGCAGGGAATTCCGCGCTGCCTCAGTGCATCTGGGCCTGTCCGCAGGGGGACACTGGGGACGGTGGAGGACCGCAGCTCGCAGGGACCGACGCCAGCTTGCAAGGGGACACAAGGGGGTACAATGGGGCTGCGCGGGCGAATCAGCTGTAGAATGTTCTGGAATCAGAAGCCCGCCGCGGGGGGCACCGACCCCACGGTGCTTAGCCAACGTCCTGTCTCTCCTCCAGATGGCCGGTTAGCGGACGCCCCCGGGTAGGAGGAAAATCAAAATATAAGTAAGCGATGAAAGCCCAAGGGGAAGGCATAAGATCGAGAAGGTCCCAGAACACCATCACCCGCGACCCGTGCCTGACGCCCAGGCTCGCGTCACCGTCTGGCCCACCGCTGACCTGCCCTCCGGCCACACTGCCGACCCCGCGGGGCACCAGCTTGCTCAGCTGCAAACGGGAGTCAGGACTTGCCATGCCGACCCCCCAGGTCTTGCAAACGGAAAGGGGTTATTATTGCTACTCCGCGGGTGCATTTACTATTTTGGGCCGCGGGGTGTTACGGAAGCACAGCGTGCGCTTGTCTGCAATGTAGACCGTCTACACCCTCACACCCCCCTGTGAAGGAGGGGAGCTGGAGCCGCCGGGGCCGTGCAGGAGGGGCATCGCTGGGGCTGCGCTTGGAGGGTAGCAGCCGGATGCCGCGGGCGCAGGGGGAGCAGGTGCGGGCCGTCTGCGGGAGCTGAGGCAAGGGGCGGGTGCTGGGGGCCGCTCAGCAGCGCTGCGGCGTGCAGAAGGGCTTGGGCTCTGTGGCCCCTCCATCCAGGCGAGGGCCGCTCTGACCCAATTCACAGGGGCGGTCCTGTGGCTGGTGCGTCTGATGGGAAGGTTCTAGTGAGAGATCCCAGGCCCCCAGCGAGCCCCGAGCAGGCCTGGCTGTCTTGCGCGCACCCGGGGCAGGGTTTCCTATTGGTCTCTGAGGTTCAGGGATTCTTCTGGTCAGAGATACGCATCCGCTCCGCACCCCGGAGGCTGGAGCTCTGGCCCCCCGCCCCAGAAACAGGTGCCAGGGCGGACGGGGTGGCGCCGGGACCCTGAGCGTGCGGGTGGGACTGTGCAGTGGGGAAGCCACGTGTGGACAGCGGCAGTGCATCCTCTGGGAGTGGCCGATAGACACACATGATCCCGTGGTCGCCCTGGAGCCTACGCACTTGGAGGGGTTGGAGGCGGGTCTGGTGGGGATGTGCGCACCCGCTGTCACAGCAGCCCAGAGGTGGAAGCAACGCAGGCCGCACCCATGAGCAGACCGCCCCGTCCAGGGCAGTGAGGAAGGAAATCTAACCCGCCCTGTGGCCTGGGAGTGCGAGCGCCGGGGAAGGGAGCCAGCAGCAGAAAGACAGAGCTGTGTCCCGCTCGCTTGCTGGGGGTCCTGCTCTCCCCAGAGACGGAAAGGAGGCTGGGGGTGGGGGGGCAGCAGAGGCAAGGCGGGGGCGGGGCTTATGGCTGAATGGGTCAGAGCACCTGCTGGGGAAGATGGAAAGTTCTAGAGACGGACAGCGGTGACGGCTGCACCTCAGTGTGAATATCCTTGCTGCCCCTGCACCGTAGCAAGACGGTGAAGACGGCAAATCTCACATGATGTACAGCATACGGGTGTGTGTGTGTGTGTGTGTGTGTGTGTGCAAGGCTGGTGGTCTCGGGGAGTCCACGAACACTGGTAGTGTGTTCTAGAAGCCTCTGACAGTCGCTGACCCAACCTGCAGGGAGATACGCAGTTCAGGATCCGAGCCCTAAATAAATCACAGTCTGACTCAATCAGTGGCAGAGGTGACCGTGGAAGTACCGAGGACAGGCTTTCTCCATCTGTATTAGGGTCTTCCTAGAATACCCTTTAAAGATATTTTAAGTTTGCCTCTGGATCCAGAATTCCAAAATACATTTTAATAAAACCTCTTAGATGATTAAGAAAGTTAATTTGTTAACTTTAAATCAGGTTAATTTGTTCATGTGTTTATTATTGATTCCACAAACATAGTCCGTGTCTGCCGTGTGCCAGGCCCTGTGCCCAGTGCTGGGGACCTAAAGATAAGCTTCAGGGAGGGGACTTAGAGGGGAAAGCAGGTGCCAGCCCCGGCGGGCGGCCTGCAGGGCAGGGCGGGGCGGGTCATGTGTGGGGTGCCGGAGGGTGTGGTCGGGGCTGGAGGAAGGGTCCGTCTCAGGGAATGGACCAGAAAGGTGCACAGGGAGTAAGGCAGAGCTTCGAATGTTCCCGCACCTGGAGGGCTTCTGTTTAGCCAAGAAGGGATCCGTGGCCTACTGGGTTTTAGGGGAAAAAATGACATTGAGAGAATTTGAAAACACTGATAGTCCCTTCTGAGTAGGGAAAGAAACCCATCGCTCAGACTGGAACGCGGGCTGCTGGCCGTCCTTCCAGACAACGCCGAGATTTGCCAGACTCACAGACGAGACTGTGCACCTGCTGCATTAGAAGGAGCGCGTCAAAGGAGAAAAGAAAGTAAAACTCGCTCCTGACAGCAAAATCACTGTGGTTCTGGGGCCCATCGGTGCTGCCTGCCCACACTTGCCTTCTGACTCATTTCCTTACTCAGAGAAAACAGTTTGGAGAAGAACAAGATCCCCCTTCCTCCTTGAATGTCTTCAAGAAGACAACTTTCTGAGGCTTCTGTGAGGAGAGTGACAGGACACGATTCCAGGGAAACGTCCCCAGAGGCGGGGTCACTGGACCCGGAGCCTGGCCACAGGCAGAGACATTGTCTCCTCCCAGAGATGTGTGGAATCATGCTCGGGGCCGACAGAAGCCTCACAGAAGATCGGAAAGGACATTCCAGAAAGAAAGAATCCTAACAAACCTTTGAGTTAGCAGAATAGTGCGACCTCCAGGTCACTGACCGCCTGTCCCGCTTCAGGCCCCATGTTGGCAGTGCACAGGCAAACCGCTGTGTCCCCGAAGGGCACACAGTCTGCTCGGGGATTAAAGAAAGTCGAGGGACTAGACCGGTCACCTGAAAACGGCAGCGTCACACCCGAACGGGAGGCTGATGCTCGCCAGGCTCCGTGCTCAGCGTCTCATACATGGTCTTCCTCACCCGGCGCAATCGTCCCACAGGTCGGGTGTTGTGACCCCATTTCACAGAGCAGAGAAGTTCAGAGCAGCTGGGTGGTTTGTCCCAGGTCTCAAAGCTCGGAGTGGCAGAGCGGGGAGCCGACCCAAGGGCCCTGACCATGGCTACGCACCCAGGGCAGACGGCTCCGGGCACACGTTCCCGGAGTTAACTAAGGGGCTGAAAAACCCGGGGGTGTCGGGACTCCCCAGACTGACCGAGTCAGAAAGGTGGGTTTGGCCAAAGCCTCAGGGTGTTCTGAGAGACCCTGCGTCCCCCACCTGCCGGCGGGCAGGAGCAGAGAGGAGGACCAGCGCTCTGCTGGGATGAGACCCCCGGCCGCCCGGCTAATGAGCAGGGATTGGGGGCAGGGAGTGCAGCCCACGGCTAAGCTCCTGGACAGAGCTGGCTCGCCTGGCAAGGAGCCCGGAGACAGCCCTGCCGGGAAGGTTCTGCAGAGCCTGGCGCTGGGCCGGGAGCCTGTTCAGGCGGCTGGTGTGGGCCGGGCCGCAGCCAGGTCTCCGGGGGGCTGTGTGGCCTCACAGCCTGATTTCCCCGAGCAGAGGGCACCAGCTCTCAGTGTCCATCTTCGGGGAAACGGTTAAGAAACATCTGGACAGGTTACGAGGATCGAGTAAAGAAAGCCCGTGGGGAGTTTATCAAGACGTGGGAAAGGGCTGCGCTAAATGCTACATTTTTAACAAGTAGCGTCATGTGGGCTGGCGCGTGCCCTGAGCCCACGGCAAGAACACGGGCGCGATGTAGACAGTGTGAGGGCAGAGAGTTTTGTCCGAAGCTCCTGCATGCTTGTCCGGCCGCAGATGCAGGCCAGACGCCTGATGTCCACCCACTGGAGGGGACTTGACCCCGGCCAGCAGCAGCCAGGCTCGCTGAGCGGGTTCGCTGCCCTCTGGGGACCGTGGTTGGCAGAGCACAGCGGCAGGGACCCGCTCGCGTCGTAACTTTGCTTCCGAGAAGGTGCCTCCCGGGCAGGCGAACGATCCGAAGAGAGGGTTGCCATTTCTTCTGGCCTCAGGCACCATGTTTCACCCTGGATGTTACCAAGGTCATGGGGCGGCCCGGGGAAAGGCGGGGTCTGTCTGCGTGGACGAGGCAGTGCAGGTCCTGGAAGGCCACGGGCTGGGCCTCCTCACACACTAGACCTTGTCCCTCCTCTAAGCATCTTGGGGCGTCCCTTCTGGGGCCAGGTTTGAACAGAGAAGGAGACGAAGCAGTCAGAAAGGAGACTTTCAAACTGTGGTCACCCTCGTGAGCTCCCGTTGTGGGGCATCGTGTGGCCGGGGCTGGGTTCAGGGCGGCCCCAGGCCCTGCCTGGCCTCCCGGGACTGGGCAGGTCCCCGGGGGCCCCTCTGTGCCAGGTGGGCCCCGCTGTCAGGTGGAAAGCCCCGATTCAGGTGCAGTTTGGTGCCTTGCACCGTGCATTTCTCCGCGAGGCATTAACTACGATGCCTTCTCGGAGCCCGGGAAGCCGAGCGAGTTTCAAAAGCATTTAGACATTCAGAGCTCAGGGGAGACATTCTGGCAGCAGTTTTGAGAAATTTAGTAGGAAGGTGTTTCTTACAATAGATTAGGGGACTGTGCTGTCTCTTGCATCATGTACCGTCTAGGCAGACGAAGCGAAGTGTTCTAAACTGCAAATGCTACGTGCCAGCCAGAGCCGAGCAGGGAGCACAGTGAGGTGCACACCCCCCAACGTGGCCTTGAGCCCGGCCGGCCACTTTCCCGGGTCGGCCATCACAGGTCTGCGCAGCAGCCGGGGGAGCAGACTCCCGGGACAGGGAAAGCGGACGACTCACCGAGACCAGACAGGGCGAGGGCAGCGCGGCTCCGCCTCCCCGCTCCCGTGACGGACCTGTGAGAGCCCCTCCGATGAGAGCGCGGCGGCGGCCTGCTTCCAGGTCAGCATCGCCGTGGCTGGAAAGGAGCTCCGCTTGCTTCTCCGCTCTGCCGACTGCTGGGGCAGGAGAGCCGAAGGAAATCGTGCAGACCTCATGGGTCCAAGCTTGGCCGCAGGGGTGCCGACGCATGGGTCCGTTCCTGGGGGCGCGGACTCAGTTTCCTCTTCCCGCAACCCTCAGCGCTGGTCGTCAGCGCTCAGATCCCCGCCCTTCCCGTGTCCCTGGGCCCGGAGGGCTGGCCGGCCTCAGGAGTAGGAGTCTCTGATGTCGGCCGGGGCCTCGGTTTCCCTGCCGCGGCCTCTGAGGGTGTTGAAGACCTTGCGGTAGGAGCATCTGAAGGCGGGGTTGGAGAAGCAATACAGCACCGGGTTCAGCACGCTCTGCAGGTAGCTGAGGCCGTTGGCCACGTCGGACACGTGCACCATCACTCCCAGGACCCTGCAGCTGCCCGTGCCATGGAAGACGGCCACCAGGGCGCGGGCCAGGAAGCTGGGCAGGAAGCACAGTGCAAACAGGACCACGACCACTGCCACCAGCGCCCGGGCCCGCCGCAGCTTGGGCTGTCTGCCCGGCTCTCGCAGGCGCCTCCGGAGGGTCCTGATGACCCCAGCGTTGCAGAACAGGATGAGGCCGAAGGGGAGGATAAATTGCACGGCTTCCTGCCAGAGCAGCCTCAGGGACGCGCCTCCCTGGGGCTCCGGACCGGGGCACGCAGCCTCCGAGGCGAACAGGCTCTGGTGGGTGAGGCCGAGCAGCAGCAGCCACACGAAGCCCGACACCCCCCAGGCGGCCCGCGGGGACAGGAGGTTGACCTTCAGCCGAGGGCGGACCACGCGGAAGTAGCGGTCCAGAGCCACGGCCGCAAGGAAGGCGACGCCCACCCCACGGCTGAGGACGCGCAGGAAGAGCAGGGTTTGGCACGACGCGTGTCCCCAGGGCCAGGTCTTGCGTCTCAGGTAGAAGGCGGCGTGGAAGGGCTGGCAGAAGGTCAGCAGGAGGTCAGCGGCGGCCAGGTTGAGCAGGTAGACGGCGTAGGGCTTCCACACCTTCAGGCGAAAGCAGAAGGTCCACAGCGCCACGGCGTTGCCCAGGAGGCCCAGCGCGCACTCCAGCACGAGCAGTGCGCCCACGGTCCCCTCCACGGCCACGCTGGGCGCCGAGCAGTTGGCGGCGGGCATGGCGATGGCGCCGGCGCCAACGCTCATCCCGCCTGAGAGCCGCGGAGTGCCGAGGGCCTGGGCTCCGGAGAGGCTCCTTCCCACGAAATGAGAGAAATGCGCTTTTTCCCGCCCCAGGATCTCTGTATGAGTTCTGCATTTTCTCAGCAAGAAAAAGTACTGAACCAGCATCAGGGTGAAGTCAAAAGCAAACTAAAATTTGTTTGGGGAAAGAGGATCAGAGGGCAGGGAAAAAACCCTTGCAGTTTTGTTCTGTTTTGTTTTGCCCTGAAAAGGGGAAATGGTGTTTCGCTTGATTTCATCCGGCATGTCGCTGAGCGCCGATGTCCGGGACGTCTGGGGAGCACAGGGACGCGCCGGCGGCCGCTGCCCGTGGAGCCTGAGCGGCTTCCATACGCCTGGACATCTCGTCCTTACACGGGTAGATCAGGATGGAAACCAAAGGCTTCTGCAGCTGGCATGTGCCTCGTGGGGAAGCCCCAGAGGAGGGACACTCACTGAGGCTCTCCTGCGTGGCTCCGTTTCACACGTGGGCACCCAGACCTGGTCCCGGGCATTGCAGAAGACGCTCTGGGTGGCCCAGTCTTCTCACTCACGGATGCCCACTTTCCGATTGTCCTTTTATTTTGTCCGGTGTTATTTTCTGTTGAGGAGCTCCCCTCCCTCCTACGAGACCTGGATTAGGACCTAGACCTGTCAGCCTCCATTGGCCTTGAGAGAAATAAAGTTGATGACTGGCCGAGATGCATAGATTCCACCAGAAAGTCAAGGTCATGAGATACAAGATGAGTTCAGTCATCCCTTTCCATGGTGGACCATGCTTGACCTCGGTTCTGGCCCGTTCTTAACCCTGACTCACCTGGGTCATGACCCACTATTTTTTTTTTTAAGATTTTTTTGGGTAACATTTTATTTATTTATTTGACAGACAGAGATCACAAGTAGACAGAGAGGCAGGCAGAGAGAGGGGGAAGCAGGCTCCCTGCTAAGCAGAGAGCCCGATGCGGGCTCCATTCCAGGACTCTGGGATCACGACCTGAGCTGACGGCAGAGGATTTAACCCACTGAGCCCCCCAGGCGCCCCCAGCCCTGACCCACTATTGACTCTCACCCACCTGGGTCCTGACCCACTGTTCAGCCTCACTTATCTTGGTTCTGTTTAGTGTGGTTTGAGCTCTGCAGACATTCTACCTCTGGTTTCCGCACTTAGCAGCAGTGTGATTTGGGGGAACCAAAGGGACGCCTGTGTTCCAGCGCCGTGAGTGAGAAGTGCAGGTGACAGCCCCTCGCGGGGTCGCGCGTGTCTGAGACTCTGCTACACGTACAGTCCTGCACGCCGCACCGGGTGTGCCGGGGCCACTTCCAGCTGCCGTCGCTGACCTCTGTGTGACGGCGACAAAACTCCTTCCGCTCCCAGCATCGAGCTTCTCTCTGTGCCCGTCATCCAGGGTGCTCTGAGGTCTTCCCTTCGGAGACCAGACTTTAGACCTAGAAGCGTCTCAGCAGTAAGAGCTACTAAGGTTTGCTGCACGTTTGTCTGGTGTGCGGCCCTCCACGCGCTCGCCATGCTACGGCGGGGCACAGGCAGCAGCGAAGGGAAGAGGTCGGTGTGAAGCTCTGTGTTGTGCGCGGAGCAGAGGAGGCCCAGAGAGGTTCGTTCTTTGCTCAAGGTCACAGTTCAGCAAATGGCAGGAGCAGGATCCTCTCGGCCCCGAGTCCAACCAGAGCCGGGGGGTCTCGACCGCACGGCTCTGCTGCCTCCCAGTTAGCCACGGTCCCCTTCTGTGTCATAAAAAGGCCACGTCTCCAGAATCCCACCAGGGTCATTGATTTACCTGATTTCGGGTGATTTGACCCAGAGTTTTCCTCTCCAGCTGGACCCCGGCCTACACCTTGAGTGCCTCTGCATCAGGCAGGCTCACCTGTCTCTCTGTTTTCTAAGAAGGGACCTTTGGGGAGTCATCCAAGCCTCCAGACTGTGGGAGTGTCCCACCGGCACCGCCGTGGCGATGCCTTCCGTGGACAGGGACTCGCCGGCAGCACCCTCGCTGTGGACAGCTTCGGCCAGCTTCCGGGGAGGGTCGCCGGAGGCCACCTGCCTCATCTCTGCGACCGCTGTCGGCACAGGAGGATGCCTAGGAAGCCGGCAGCTAACTCTTCAGGGACACAAGTGACTCAGATGTGTTCCTCACAACACGTTGAAGACATTGGCAGACTTTCAGAGCTACCCCGTGACGGCGGACTTCAGTGTGTGCCAAACACCTTCGAAATCATAGATCGCCCAGCTCATTAGACAACACAAATGTTAATAATTATGTATTTTTGTTTTTAAATATGGGAAGTAAAAATAACAGAATTTAAAATTCAGCTTCTTTTCCCAGTACACATTTATCTTCCTTCTTTCTAAGAGACTGAATTGTTCTTTAGTTCCTGTCTTTTAAAGGTTCATTGTAGGAGCTTCTCCCTTGGGGATCTTGTCTTATTAAATCTTATTATCCCCAGGAACTCTATTTTCAATCACTATTACTATTTCTTCAATGTTCTTCTCATTAAGGAAGCTTCTCTGTTCTCAAAGAGAAGTTTTTATGTATGCTTATTCACATGCCTGTTCCTACATTTAAATGAAAACGGAGTCTTCAAATTGTGGTTGTGCTTCAACCCAGCACACACTTTAATTCTCCTTTTCCTTTGCAGTTTTTCTTTCACGTCTGAGGATAAGCAGATGGAAGACTCAGTTAGATTGTCCCGCCAGTCGCTTCGAGGTTAGCTAATGGAGACCACTTCTTCTCAAACACCGACTGGTAAGTCAGGGGTCTCCAACACCATCCCCTGTTTGGATGATTCTCTAGACGGACCCGAGAACTCAGTGGACATTATTGTGTTCAGAGTTTCATTTTATTACAGAAACAGCATAGAAGAGCACAGGCTGGACTGAGGGAGAAGACGCAGGGACAGAGTCCAGGGAAGTAATCCGTGTGGAGCTTCCTTTGTCCTGTGACTAGGGATGGAGTGACGTTCGCAGGATCCAGTCACGCACTGTCGACGGAGGGAGCTCCAGCCTCGGCACCCGAAGGCCTCGTCGAGGTCCGTCCCGTCCGGGAGGCCGAGCTTCCACGTGGCCCGTCCCAGGCTCCTTCCGAGCTGGGCGGCCGGCTGGTGTGTGTGGCCCAGAGCCCCGCGACTCCTCACAGTGTTTCCATCTGGCTGGCCCAAAGGCCCCGGGGAAATCATATCTCTATCAAGCATGACCTTCCAAGGGCTCAGAGATGACCTTCTGGCTGCTGAGACCAAAGATCAACACCTCTTTTTGGGCAAAGATAAATACTTTATTAGACACTTTTTTTTTTTTTTTAATATTTAGAACCTATCAAGCGTTGTTCCTTTCGTGCTGGGGATACAGATACTTACGATGTTCGAAATCCTTCCTGACTTTGAGGACTTACCTTTCAGCGGGAAAGGCCAAGGAATACACACAGGTTTGCGAGGAACGCGTGACAAGATTCAGGAACAGGTTCGACTGAAACGGGATGGGGCTAGAGTTGTGAGGGATGCGGGACGTGCCCATGGCCAGGGGCACCCGCTCCCGACACACTGACGGCACGCGGTTTCCTCGGCCCGGGCTGCTGGCTGTCCTACGGACTGTCACAAGTTCACTGCGTCCCACTGTCCTTTCTCGTGGCCATAGCCGACTGCCCGGCCCCGCGACCCTGCTTCTCCCCGTCCTAAGGCATTCCTGCTTTACCCCAGCGGGGCACGACTCCCGGTCTAAGCCTCGGTGACTCTTCATTTCTCTTACTGTCACCTCAGACAGAAGCTGAGACAGAGGCTGAGGCTTCGGGCACAGGAGCGACGGTCATTTCCGAGAAAAGTGGTCTTGTTTTAGAAAAAGGAGCTGAGACGGCAGCCCCGGAGGGAGGAAGTCGTGACTGTGGCCAAGTCCTGTGATGGTCCCGAACACGCGTCTGAATTTAGGGTTTGGGTAAAAGAATTTCGGCGACCTCAGAATATCCCTGCGACGCGCGTACCACCAACGGAATGAACGATGAGTGTGATCAGTGCCTCCCGCACACCGGATGGAGCCCCGCTTCGGGCTCCCTGCTCGGCGGGGAGCCTGCTTCTCCCTCTCCCACTCCCCCTGCTTGTGTTTCCTCTCTCGCTGTCTCTTCCTCTATCAAATAAATAAACAAAATCTTAAAAAAAAAAAAGAAATCATTAGGGATATAAGTTATTGTTGTAGAAAAATGTTAATCCTACAAAAAAAGTTGTGAATGATTATACTCAAACTCCCACACAGGTCAAGTGCAGAAAGGTGCTTCCTAGTGGAATGAAAAAAAAAAAAAAGCCAAACAAACTAAAACAACAGCAAGAAAACCCACAACAACTTTTTCACCATTTTTGGGGCACATGTTAAAATGGAACAGTTTCGAGTTCAGGACGGAAAGCCCCGGACTCTTGCGAAGCGGACGTGCGAGAGGGAGATGTGGACGAAAGCAGAAGCTGGGGCGGTCTTGGAGGGCGGGAGCAGGCTTTCAGGGTGTCCTCCTGCCGCGGCTGGAGAAAGGATTGAGCATGGCCAGAAACAGCATTTTAAAATGGACTTTTGTGAGACTGATCGTTTACAGTACGTGATTCATTTATTTGTTCATTCAGCAAATCTGGGGCACCCTGACCACGGTTGAGTCCCATTTATGACCCTCGAAGCATCTTTATAGAATAATCTTGAACGTTACCTGATTACACATCTGACGTATTCTCGATGCGTAGCAGTGGAAAGCATAGAAACGCACGATGAAAAGGGAAAAGACAGGAACTGGGACACCCCCTCCTCCAAGCAGAGGCACACATGTATTTTTTTTTTAAATATTTTATTTATTTAACAGAGAGAAATCACAAGTAGACAGAGAGGCAGGCAGAGAGAGGGAAGCAGGCTCCCCGCCGAGCAGAGAGCCCGATGCGGGGCTTGATCATGACCTGAGCCGAAGGCAGAGGCTTAACCCACTGAGCCACCCCGGTGCCCCCACACATGTGTTTTTAATCATAAATGGTGTCGGGGCAGCTGGGGGGCTCTGTCGGTGAAACGTCTGACTCCTAGTTTTAGCTCAGGTCGTGAGCTCAGGGTAGTGAGATCGAGCCCCGAGTTGGGCTCCTTGCTTAGCGTGGCGTCTGCGGGGGCTTCTCCCCCTGCCTCCGCCCCGTGCACATGGGGTATTCTTTTTTTCCTCTCTCAAATAAATAAATAAATAAATAAATCTTTAAAAAGTGAGCGGTGTCCAACGTAAGTATTGCTTGTGCTTCTTCCCCATCCCTGACCCACGCCCTTCCCAGATCGGGGCGGGGTCCCAGGGTGTGGCTGTCCCCCCCCCCCCGCACCCCCCGCACTGGCTCTTCTCCTTTCCGGGCTTCTTTCTCTCGGGTCCGATAGGCCAGCGCCCGCCGTGTCTGTAGCTGTGAGGCCTGTTGGAAGCGATCTTCGGGTTCTTCTCCTGAGGCCGGAGGCGACACGCTGGTCCCACAAACGTCCTCTCTCTCCTCATGGGGGAGGGACGTGGAGCCCATGGGCCGTCTGTGTGGCCGCAGGCCCTGACCTTCGTCCGGCGCCCAGCACTGGCCCAGCACCGTGCAAACTCACAACCCAATAATTGAATCCTTAACTTTGTGATTATTTTCTAATAACAGAAACGATCTCTTCTATATAGAACATACAGGCACCAGGAGGGTCAAAAAGGAAAAGCATCATTGATAACCCTGCCGCGCAGAGAATCTCCTTCCAGAAGGTCGTGCAGACAAGATAGAGTCGGTGCTGCTAGATGTGACTCACAAGGGGCTTTGCCTCCATTCGACGTGCAGTTTTTACTAATTTATGTTTTAGAGAGAGACCAGGCGGCCCCTCCGGCGACTCACGGGGGACTCTCGGTTTCCCCTCAGGGTGGGTTATTCTACGAGACACCTGGGCCTCACGCTTCGTCAGCGAGCAGAGGAGCAGACACAGGGATGGGGGTGTTCGTAATTCTGATTAAAACGTACTTCTTAGGGGCACCTGGTGGCTCATTCAGGGAGGCATCTGCTCTAGCTCAATCGTGATCCTGGGTCCTGGGTTCGAGCCTCGCATCGGGGTCCCTGCTCTGCCAGGAGTCTGCTTCTCCCTCTGCCCAACCCTGCCTGTGTTCTCTCTCTCTCTCGTAAACATAAATACACAAAATCTTCTAAAAAATGAAAATAAACGAAACACATTTCTCAGAGCCTGATCCTTGAGAAGCGTCACCCCTTTCTCTTCTCTGTGTCCTTGAGTCTGGCTGCGGAGCTGTGACTTTGGGGGAGAAGCCCTCATTTTCCTGTTTCTTGGGCTCGAGGTCGTGACAAGCCTGCCTGTCCCCTGCTGAGCTGCTGGTTGACCCATCCTCCTGTGGGCAAGTGCTGGTCCCCACAGACTTGGAGGGGAAGGAATCCTGAGAGAATCACATTTTATCAACCAAGTATCTTTCTCCCTTTATCACAATCAAACAGAAAGTGAAGCCACATTCACACAGGCTTCCTCCCAGTTCTGGAGAAGCCAGGGAGCAAGAGGCCTTTGACCTGACGCTCAGCAGGCAGAGAGGGAACTTCCAGGGAACAGCGGATCTGCCCATACAGGGAGAGAGGAGGACCTGAGGTTCATAGTGGACCCCATTCAGGACCAGCTGCGTTTCTCAGCCTGAGGCCCTCAGTGGAGCAGGGGAGACAGTTATGCCCCAAACTAAGACGTCTTGGCTACAGTTTAGACATTTTCCAGTAGTTGAAGAATGTTATAATCTGGTCAATCTAACCGTTCACAGGGATCACCTTAGGCACGGTCACTACTGTGTTTTCAGACTGCTACTCAGTGGGCGTCATCAGCTGCAAATGATCTTTCTGTTAAATCATAGAATCACAGCATTTTTTAGAGCACGTGAACTCTTAGAAATTAACCCCAACTTCTCATTTTGCAGGTGAGGAAACTGAACCCCCCGGAGATTTATTGACCTGACTTGACCTGGGCCGAGTTTTCCCAATTAATGTCTCTGTCCTTCCTGCACGTGCCCAGAGCGCCCGCCGCGGCCGACACTGTTGATAACGCGCTTCCCACGTCCAGTCCCTGGGAGTCTGCAGGCTGTTTCCTTGCCCTGCTCTTCTCGCTCCTCCTGCCCCTGGTGTGCAGTCCCGGGGACGGAGCCTGCCCTGGCCTTGCCTATTCTCTCCTCGAGCCTCCAACAACCTGATCAGCTCCTTCCGCTCCTGGTCTGTGGGTGCAGCGGGCCTCTGGGGCTCCGCTGGGGACCCGTAGTTCTCCTCGCCTCCTGCCCTGGCACAGCCGGGCAGCGCACTGTGGCGTGCCACCTCTGAGACCCTCTCTCTGCCTCCCAGCAGCGTCAGGCCTGCTCTGCTCCCGCCTCTGTCGGAGGACACACTGCTCCGTCCTCTGGTTGGAAAGCAGAGCATCGCGACCCCCCGCTGCCCCCCAATCCGAACCCCAGTCCCTCCGTCACCTGTGCTCTCCCCGCCAAGGAGCTGGAGTGTTTGATTTTCTGCATTTCGGTTCCTTTCCAGCTTCTGAGGGTAAGGCCTAGATGTGCGCAGTTTACACGGTGTCCTCCTGCGTCCTGTTTCCTGCGGCCGCGGCCGCGGATCCCCACAGACCTGGTGGCTGAAACCAACGCCCTTAATTCTCATGGAGTCAGAGGTCGGGAGACCAGCCTGTGACTGTCAGGCCCAAGATCCAGGGGTCGGCCGGGGATCCCCTTCCTCCGGAGGCTCCGGGGAGAGCCCACGCTCTCGTCTTCTCCAGCTCCCAGAGGCACCTGTGTTCCTCGGCATGTGGCCCCTCCTCGGTCTCCGAAGGGGAGCGTCGCTTCCTCAAGCCCCTCCCTCCTGCTCGGGGGCCAAGTTCTCTCCCAGACTCTGACCTTGAAAGCCAGGAGTGACTGGTGGGGGGCAGATAGTCCAGGATAATCTCCTGTCTCGAGACCCCTGACTTAATCAATTCAAAGTCACTCTGCCAGGAAAGGTGACAGATTCACATGTTTTGGGGCTCGGCCTGTGGGCTTTCGTGGGGACCATTACTGTGCTGACGACAATTTTCATTCACATGTAAAATGTGGAAAACATTGGCGTAGACATGGCTGTGTGACTGGGTTACTAGCGCTTTCTAAATGGGCTCTCCCTCTCCTGCCAGAGTCCACTCCCACAGCCCCCAGGTCCTTCTTGATGGACACGGTCCCTTGCTTATCACACTGGGTGCAACCAGCCCGTGTGTCTGAGCCCACACCAGGCTTGAGCTTCATCCCACACACTGCTGGAGGCAGGCCTGGCCTGCGGGCTGCCCTCCCCTTAGCACCCCTGCTTGGCAGGTCCGTCTGGACACGTCCTCTTTCTCTCGTCCTGCGGAACTTGCCTCAGCTCAAGGCCTGCTCTGGCGTCTCCTTGCAGAGGAAGACCCCGGTCAGCACCGTGCCGACTGCATGCTGACGGTCCCCTCGTCACTGAGACTCGATGGCCCAGGTGTGCCTGAGGTTCCTAGAGACGGGGGACCACGTCTTCCATCTGTCCTTGGCCCTCGGTGACCCGCTCAGCACCGGGCCAAGAGATTGCCGACCCACTCGCATCCAAGAAGTTAGAAAATTGGTCTTCGTCCGATTGAAAATTTCAAGACCAACATTCGTTCTTATTTATTTGCAACTATCTGGAAAGAGCTGGTTGGCAGAGCTCTGACTCGATTACAACCAGGAGGTGAAATCTTTACTGTGACTTTATGTCGTATAGTAAATGTCCGTGTCTTACATGAAGATTTTTTAGTTGAAGCTCTAACACGATTCTGCTGAAGTGTATCTGTAAGAGGCACCATTACCTGCTGGTCATGCGCAGTAGGACCGTGTGGGGGTAGATGATGCCTGGCGGGTCCCCGGGGCCGGCAAGTGGGCAAGTTCGAGACCGTGGCTGGCGGATTCGTGGACGCGCACTGGCTGTCCACCCGCGCCTCACCGCGGCCTCCGCTGACGTCACAGACTGCGGCCCTCTCTGAGGATTCAGACCTAAAACGGGAACTAAAAACTGAGTTCAAACCCTATATAATGTGACTTTCCCCAGATCAGATGACCCTTCTGTGATGGAGGCCGGCTCGGGTAGGGATTTCTGCGCGGTCCTCTCTCGAAGGTGGCTGAGTCCCGGCCACACACCGAGGAGAAGTGCACCAGAGAACGCGCTCACAGGCCCCTGCTTTGCTGTCAGGAAGAGTGTGACGCTGCTGGTTTCTTTGGCGAGAACGATTTTGAATCTGCGTTTACTGGTCTTGCATAAACGTAGTAGGTGAAGTAATTGCATGTTATTTAAAAATGTTGTGATTTAAATATCTCAGAGGAAAAAACTTAAATTTAATAAGTGCCGTGGGGTTAAAAGGAACCTGGAGATGCCCTCTATGTTGACATGTTTCTCATTCTTCATGGCATAGGTAGGCTCTCAAAACTGATTTTAAAAAATAATGTTTTCTTTTACTGGCGTGGTAAAGAAATTTAACACCCGATCTATATTTAAAGTTTTCTTCATCAAATTATAAATGCACATAACTTACAGAAGCAAGAGGTCTGCTGGGCTTCATGAGAAGAATTCGCAGGGCCTCACCCGCTGCCCCATCCCGGACTTTCCCCTCCCTACAAGAAATCGTTTGCTCTTTTTTTTCATGTTAGCCACTGCGTTTTGGTGTTTATGAAGCCGGCGTGGATGCTTTTCTCTTCCACCTTTCACTCTGGGCCATTTCAAAGCCACGGAGAGGACCGAGAGTCGTGACTCATGCGGGGCCATGGGGCGTCACCTCGGTCCATCCCTGCTCATGGTGGGGCCGCGTGCTCTCTCCGGGTTGCGGTCCGTGTGGCCCGTGGGAGTCACTGAGGACGCCCTCGGGCCCCTCAGGACAAGGACCTTCTCCGACGTCAGCCACACGAGCATCACACTTGAGCAGACGCAGTTCAGGCTCCAGGAGGCCCCCCTGTTCCCCTACCCCGCGGCTTCCTCTGTCCTTCTCTGCCCTCAGGTGTGACTCGGGTCCGGGGCCCTCCCGTCCCGCACCTCACACACACTCCTCTGGTGTCTGTTTCTCTTCTGTTTTGGGACGGCCCACCACGGCCGCTCCTCTCCCCTCCCCCGTCGCCCCCTGGCCTGCGCAGCCCTGGGGCTCAGGCTCTGCTGCTCCGTCGTGACAAATGCAGGGTTTGGGATCCCGTTTTCCCCTATGCGTTTTCCCCTCTTACGAAAACTTAGAGCACATTTGTGCGTATCTGCAACGCTCGTCATCACAGACGTGGACTAAGCTTGCGAGGCACCCGAGGGGTTCTGTTCGCCTTGTATGAGGATTTTTCCTTTGCTGCTTTCTGGTCAACAGTAGCTCGAAATCCCAGCCAGAGCCCTGAAGCTCTGCGGACACATTCGGCCCAAGACCCAGAGCTCGTGCTGGGGACGCGCGGCTCTGCCCCACCCCGTCCCCGTTCATCCCTGTGGTGCCTCTGCTCCCTGCGGGCGTGTCTGCCCCACATCGGACCCCCGGCTGCTCCCGGAGCTGTGGGACTCCGAGCGGGTCCAAAGATACAGGTGACAGAGAGGATTAAAAACACAGACACATGCACACATACACACAGATACACAGACACAGACACAGGCACACACAGACACACACATGCACACGCACAGACACACATGTACTCACACACACACACATGCACACATGGACACGCAGACACACGCACTCACACACAGACACACACACTCACACACGCACACACGGACACACACACACAGACACAGACTCACAGACACAGACACACACGCACTCACACACATACACACACAGAGACACACAGAGACACACACACTCACGCACACACAGAGACACACAGAGACACACACACAGACACACACGCACTCACACACATACACACACAGACACACAGACCGATCCTTTTGCTTCCTCAGAGGCTCACTCCAGACTGAAAGACTGAGAATGAGGAGGGACAAATGGTGAGTCTGACCCACAGGAGACCACCTGGGGGCTCTGGGGGCAGGGGGCTGTCGGGCAGGCGGGAGGGCCCGTGGTGGAATGGGCGCTGGGTGTCGCACGCAGCTGATGCGCCACTAAATGCTACCCCAAAACTAAGAATACACTATGTATTAATCGAATTTAAGTAAAACAAGTTAAGAAAAGAAGTGAGGGACCGAGAAACGTCCACCGGTCACGCCGGGAGAAAGCCGGGAGAGCGATACTGACATTGGGCAAAACGGGGTTTAAAATGAACAAACAAAACCCTCAGACGTTCTCAGAAGAACGCCGCTTGTGATATTTTGAACGTGTTGGGCTTTTTCAGACGAAGTGCCCGTGGCAGCGCCCACAACACCGTCTTGGTGACTTGACCATGTGAGAACACGACAGTTTTGTTTTAGAACGGAACCACGGAAAACCAAACGCACACAGACGTATGGACACCGAGGAGCGGCCGCGCACATCACAGCCTCAGCGAACCCCAGGGAGAGCCGACCCGACCTCCAGAGCAGGAGTCCGGCAGCCTGTGCCCCGCTGGTCAGGGCGACACTTACAGAAACAGATTCAGAGACAGGCAAAGTCACGGGTGGCAGAGGAGGTGAAAGTCAGGTTTATTCACCGCTGTTTCCGGGCTGTTTTTCCATCGCTCTCTGGTTTTTGAAACTGAAGGGTGTGGGCGCCTGGGGGCTCAGTGGGTTAAGCCTCTGCCTTCAGCTCAGGTCATGGGCTCAGGGTCCTGGGATCGAGCCCCACATCGGGCTCTCTGCTCAGCGGGGAGCCTGCTTCCTCCTCTCTCTCTGCCTGCCTCTCTGCCTGCTTGTGATTTCTGTCTATCAAATAAATAAAATCTTAAAAAAACAAACAAACAAAAGAACCCAAAAAACCGATGGTGTGTGTGTGTGCGTGCGCGTGCACACCTGACATTGTGCTTAGGTGGTCCTCCCACTGTCCCGTCGAGTGTCCGGTCAGCACACTGTGGCCTGCGCTTGCCGGGGATGGTTGGGACAGGCAGCTGTGTGTTGTGGAGTCTGGCTGACCCTCCGTGTGTCCACACCATGGGCTCCAGGGCAGAGCCCACAGCACAGACTGTGTGTGGCAGGACACACTTCGGGGTGGGCCCAAGGGCAGGCGGCTGTGTTGGTTCCACCTGTTGACGGAGCAGCACCTGCTCTGAAGACAGTCACCTGGGCTTCGGCTCAAGCCCCAGCTCCCAGCACCCCCCAAATATTGGCACAAATCACTTCCCCATTAGTTTATGCTGTTTTTTTTTTTCTTACTTCAAAGTTTGTTTGGAAACACAGTAAGACACTGGACGATTCTTGCGCATCCCCGGCTGGGGTTGGGAGGGACGGACAGCGAGGTGCTGGCTCTCTTACGTCATCCCGTGGCATCACAGCTCTCCCTGCGGTGACCCCAGGGCCTTGGAGCAAGTCCCACGTTGGGTTTTCCCAGTCCCTGGATCAAGGGCAAATTATATAGTTACATCTATTTAATTTAGATTCTGTAGCTTTTTTTTTTTTTTTAACCACAAACCCTCATATTGATTTTTATTAATCTGTTTTTGGATAGAAGAAACTTAAAAAAGAAAGATTTTCAGCTTTAATGTCTGTGGCCCTCCTCCTGGCCCCCTGGGAGGCTGTCCTTTAACATTTCCCAAGGTCAGAGCAACTCGACCAAACTTCAAAGCGTGGGCTGTTTCTGCCCCGAGCACACATTGTACATCTGTTTAGTAGAATTATAAACCTTTAAAAAA
Source organism: Mustela nivalis (assembly GCF_964662115.1). Classification (NCBI taxonomy): domain Eukaryota; kingdom Metazoa; phylum Chordata; class Mammalia; order Carnivora; family Mustelidae; genus Mustela; species Mustela nivalis. Next base: position 2,163,638 of record NC_139024.1, on the reverse strand, counting down.
GCATTTCAGATATAAAGATAAGAGTAAAAGCTCTTCAAGTTCCCATGAGACCCGAGCCAGGCAGCCTGCACATACTAAAAGCTTGAGATAAAGACTGCAGCTTTCTGAAATGTTCTTCACCCTGAAGATTTTTAACTCTTTGGGTGAAAAGAAAAAAACAGAAAGCAAAAAAACCCCCAAACACATCTAACTCTGTATTAAGTGCTCTTCCCTGGAGCTCTCTGATCTCTGCGAAGGTGGGGTACCTCGGGCAGCTGTCCTCACTGGGGCGCAGATAAAACTCTCTTTCTTGTTTCTAGAAATTCTAACAGGCTTGTTCAATTTGTATGGACAAAGCGCAAACGGTACTTCGGGAACTTGAAGGAGTGTGTGATGTGACCCCGGCAGAAGGCTTTCCGCTCTCCCAGGGGAAATCACGGAGGTCAGACAGCACACACGGAACACTCATTACACTGGGTCTAGAAGAGAGAAAGCCACGTGGCTTCGTGTCGGGCGTCAGTGCTCCTCTCCACGGACACATGCCCGCGTGTGGCAGCCTCCGCCTCCGTTGTCCCCGGACCCCGCCCGAATCTCTCGCACACACCTGGGCTTCTCAGGAAGCGGCCTCGTGTGTGCAGGCGCAGGACGCGATCACTCCCTGCCTTAAGTTGACTGTTTCGTTGACGACCTTGCTCATAGGGTCTACTGTGGGTCGGGAATTAAGCACAGTCCTCATTCAAGTACCAACAATTCTTATTTCAAAACCTCACATCCTTAACCTGAAATCAGAAAGTGAAGAAGAAAAGTTACCGGGTGCTCTGCCTTGGAACAGGGAGGAGGAGGAGGAGTCTGGAGATGGCGTAGTCTACGCACATCACCGCATCAGATGTAGACGGGCAAGGCTTTAGACCATCTCGTATTTGAGTAATTTGGGCCCCTACAAGATTAGCTCCATTCATTCAAGACACCCGTGCTTTGCCTGTAAGTCAACAAGACCTGCGCCATGGTGGGTGCAGACCAACCGAAACCTAGCTGGACAGCCTTGAGGGCACCACAGAGGCCTCTGTGGCTGGAGGCTACAGAGGATGGGGGAGGGGCTGTGTGGACAGTGCATGGCTGAGCTCTGGGCTCCCCAGCAAGTACAGAGCTGCAGGGGCATCTGGGACCACCGCGCGAGGGCGTGTCAGGACTCCAGGAGCTCCGCTGTGAGTCCTACTTCATGTGGCTCGCAGGAGCTACTCTGCGGGGACCTTTCTCCCGGGCCAGTGGTCCTAGAGATCTCAGGGCTCTAGCACGGACTGCCTGAATGCCACGCGGAACACTGGGCGGCGACGAAGGCTGGTCTAGGAGAGCAAGGGCTGGTTGTCAGACCCGGGGAGCACCCCAGCTCGCCAAGTCGTCGGGTCTCCCGGTGAACGGGGGGGGGGGCGCCCCTTTAAGGAAGGGAGTCCGTTAGAGCCGGATGCGGGGGGGGGCACAATAGGGGGCAGAACTGCCACCGGGGCCGCGCAGGGGGCTGACGAGGGAGGAACTGAGGACCAGGCTGGCCGCCCCACGTCAGAGAAATGGGGGCAAAGAGCCTCCTGGTTCGGGGCCGCGGGGGTGACGAGGTCAAGCCGACTTCCCCGTGAGACTTAGGAAGCCCCCTGGGCCGGATGGCGGGAACACTGGCTTGTTCACTCATCGCTCCTGTCGGGACCTTTGGCGGTCTTTGGTCAAGAGACACAGGCTTCCGCCCGGCCTGTCCTCCGTTGCTCTGGTCCCGTGGCTCATCCTCGTGTCGCGGAGCCCGTGGTCTGTGACAGGCGCACTCCTGCTCCGGCGCAGGGGCCCTGTCGGTCCCCCCGAGGCGTCTTCCAAAGTCCGCCCCTCCCCAGACTCGTCCCTGTGCCAGAAAGTCTTTGATGTGCTTCTGGGTCAGAACGCAGCCTCGTTTCGGTGGAGACCCTGTCCCCTCACGTGCAGAGGAAGAGGAAGGCCGCCGACCTCCCCGCGCCGCGGAGAAGCCGCCGTCCCAGAGCCACTCCCCGGGTCCCCGGCCGGAGCGGGAGCGAGAGCAGGGGCATCGGAGCGTCCGCAGAGGTCCGGGGGTGTCGGGAGCGCAGGGGACACAGCTCCGGCCTCTCTGGGAGCCAGGCCTCCCCCGCGGCCCCGCTCCTGCCCTGGCGCTGTAGGGAAAGCGGTATTTCCAGCACGGGACATGGATCTGTGTGGGGTTTTTCCGAGAACTGGGGGTCGGGCGGCTCAGCAGGGCCGGGAAGGAGCCCAGCCCCAGGTTTCCCCGTGAGACGACCCTGACCACACCAGCCACAGTGCTGGGGCCCATTTCCGAGGGGTTAACGCGGTTTCCCTCCGTGGCCTGTTCGGGCCCTACGGTCTGTGGCTCCTGACACAGAGATGGCTTTTCCCTGGGGTCAGTTTTGTCACCGTAGGGACAGAGGGCTGTCCCTCGAGCGCACCTCACAGTGGAGGGTGGGGGGCCCAGGCCGCTCCCCATGGCCTCCTTCTTCCCACGCAGGATGCTGACTGCAGATGACCCCGCTGAGCCCGCAGAGACCGGCCGTCCGCGGGAGGATGGCGGACCCGGGGCCCCCGCCAAGGACACGGCCACGCTCTCCGGGGAGCACGGCCCGCCTGAGCGGACGCTGGTGAGCGGCCCTGTTGGGGACGGGACAAGGCTTACCCTGAGTCTCACCCGCTGCTGTCCCCGTCCCCGAGACCGGCACTGACGCTCCCAGGCTTCCTCCTCTGGCCGGATGCTTCGACACGGCCGTCGATACCGTCTCCTCTGGGAGGGGCAAACGGCTCTCCTCCTGCGGCTCTGTGTCTTGGTAGATGAGAGGCAGGATGGGGAGGGTCAGGACCCCTGGGTGTCTCGGTCAACTTCCCTAATTCAGGACAAGGCGCTAGACTGGACGCACTTGGTTAAAAGAAAGCTAGAAGGTGCCCGTGACTTCAGTCTCGCGGTCGGAGCTCCAGAGCGCCCTCAGCCTCCTCCCCTGTGCCCAGAGGGGAGGGTCCGCTGCCCTCCAGCCGGCCTCCACGAAAGCCCCCACGTGTCCCCCTCCTTTGGCGCCACAGGTCCAGGGCTCGTGGCCACGCCACGCACGACCCTACCTCCCGTCACAGCCCTACTCATGCTGCACACACAGTGTCGGATGAAGGGCCCCACAGGAAAGCGGGTCTGCTGGGTTTAGAATGCCGTAGGTTCGGCTAACTTCTGAGCAGTTGCCCAAATATCCACTTCAACACAACAAAGGCTGTTCTTGTGTTTCTGGGAATTCGGAGGTATTTGGTGCAGGGGCACTGGTCATTAGTGGGTTTTCTGAGTGATGGGCCTGCCCTGAGCATGTAAGGTGCCCCTAGCGCCTTGGACCTTCAGGGGTCTGGGGAGCTGTTGCGTCTCCATGTCAGCAACAGAGAGAAGGGGCATCTTGCTGACAGTCCCGAAGCACCAGAGGCAGGTGCAGCCCTGCGTCTCGGGGCAGGTGATGAGCTCAGAGACTCGTAAGAGCACAGACACGGGAAGCAGTGCCAATGCAGTCTCGGCGACTGCAGCAGGGGTGCACGGGGAGGGCGCTGTGTGGCCTACAACGCCAGGTAGCCGGGGGCAGAGGACAGTCTCTGGTCAGCTGGACGCACTGGCTCGGAGGGCTCGGAGGCGTGTCTGAGGTTCTCCTCAGATACGATTCAGATCCAGGCTGTGCACAGTGTGAAGCCTTTTCCAAATCACGGACCACAACCGCCAGAAAGGGTGGGGCAGGGGTCCTGTGATGACCACGAGCATCACAGCCCAGCTGGAAACCCCTCCCGGGGTTTGTCCCCTGAGCCGGGGCCGCCTCTGTCCCTGACGCCTGGCCAACGGTGTGCCTCCAGCCCTTCTGTGATCACGGAGCCCCAGATCCCTCTCTGTCCCTTCTCCTGCCTCCTCCCATCCCTCGCCCAGGGTCAGCTCTGTTTGACCTTGGGAGGCGTTACTGGGCAGGGTCCATCCTGTCGGCAGACAGAACGTGAATGAGCACAGCCAATGGGCTGTTTGTCCCGTCAGAGAGTGACGAACATTTTCCAAGATACGGGGAGGACACCAGCTCTGGGCTTGACCTCTCTGTGGGCATCTACGGTCCCCAGCCCATGAGTCTGTGACCTCAGCCTGCAGGGCCTCCGTGGGCCGGGAGGAGGTCACTTCCCTCAAAGGCTGGTTTCAGAATTACACAAGAGGCCTTGGGAAGCTGGCGCCAGGGTCGACCCCGCAGCCGGAGCTGGGTAGACCGTGTTTTCACGGGGCTGGTGTGCAGGACGCCCTCGCCTCTTTCCCGGGGTGCGTCCGAGCTAAGTTCCTGGCCTGCAGCCATCCGCCCCCAATGTGTCCGGGCCAGGGGTCTGCCCCAGTGCTGGGCCGCACCAGGCAGCGGGGAGCCCCCCGTGGACCGACGGCCTGGTGGTGCCGCCTGGAGCTGGAGGTGACTCACCGCCCCCTCCCCGCGGGCCTCTCCCTGCACGTCCTCCCCAATTCCCGAGTGCAGACTCCGGGGCGGAAAGTGATCCAAGTGCGTCCCAGGGCCCTGGCACCCTCCCGGCTTCCACAGATTCGGCGTTGTCAGGATAATTCCTGGGCGAGGGTGTGGATTTTATTTAAAATGAAACTGCAGTTTCTTTCCCAGTCTTTCTAGAGTAAACAGAATGATACAGTCACTAATTTCTTCTCAAATGGTGTTATTTTCATTTTTAATCATAAACCTGCGATGTGATTCTAATTATTTTTCAGAGATAATCTCTGTGAGAGGAAAATACTTTTTTCCTGAGTCTTTTTAAAAAGATTTTATTTGCTTATTTATTTATTTGACAGAGAGAGATCACAAGTAGGCAGAGAGGCAGGCAGAGAGAGAGGAGGAAGCAGGCGCCCACTGAGCAGAGAGCCCGATGCGGGGCTCGATCCCAGGACCCTGGGATCATGACCTGAGCTGAAGGCAGAGGCTTAACCTACTGAGCCACCCAGGCGCCCTGGTTTAGTTTGTTTGTCTGTTTGTTTTGAGTTTTATCGACTCATTTTCTTTATTCTGAGGTTCTCTGCTAAATCGTTTCCCAGTAGGCGGGGGATACGCGCCATCCCGCTGGGTTCTACGTACAAAGACTCGCTTTGCTTTGTCTGACACTCAGTTCCCCTCTTACCTGAACGTCTGACTCGTGTGCTTCCCTGGGAAGCGGCAGCACGTTCCAGAGGGCGCGGGAGATACAGACGCACTCACTCTGCGTCTTCCGTCGTCCGGGGCCCCCATTCGGCCCGGGTCCCACCTCTCAGAATACCCCCCTGAGGTCCTGCTGGCGTTGTTTTGGAGGAGACACGGAGGCCCAGAGAGGCAAAGTGTCTTACCAGAGTCACACAGCCGGCTGTGGTGACACCAGGATTAGACCTCGGTCCGGATCACGTCGAACGCCTGCTCTTACCCCTCGCCCGCTGCCCCCTCAGCATTAGATTAAGAGAGAAGTGAGGGCTCTCGGCCTGTGCTTGCAAACAAAGTGACTCTAGAACCATCTTTTCTGGTTATATCAGGAGGAATAGCTCCCGACGAGCACCGCTCATTTGCAGAGGTGGACCTGGTGTCAGGGTCATGCTTGTGTTTTCCGTTCCTCTCCTGGAAAAGTTGGGTGACCCGTGGGGACGGGCTGGAGGGCGCTGCGGGAGGGGCTGGCGAGCTGGCCGGAGCAGCGCCACCTGAGAGCTCGTCTGCCCCTCTCCATCCTCCCCTCTCTCCCGTCCGCCCCTCTCTCCCGTGCTCCCCCAGAACCAGCACCTGCAGCAGCAGGTGGCCCAGCTGCACGAGGCCCTCAGGAGCCAGGAGTCCCGGTGGGCCGAGGCTCAGCGCCACCTCCAGAGCCAGATAGACGCCCTCGTGCAGCAGAACCTGGAGCTCCGGGATGAACGAACGGCCCCACGGCCGCTGTGGGAGGCAGACGCCGCCCTGGGCGCCAGGCTGAAGCTGGACACTCTGGTATGGAAAGCGTGCTTGTTTTATGTAGAGGTGACGTCACAGTAACGGGGACGCAGGGTCCGTGGCGCTGGCAGTGACACTCGCCCTCCTATCGGCAAACCCACTGCACTCCCGTAGGTGGTGGCCACCAAGCACAGGTGCCCTGGAGCTGCCGGCTTTCTGCGGGCACCTGGTGACCCACTAGGGCAGCCTCCGGTGTGTCTCCGGGACTGGGTGCAGACCAGGCAGGGGCTGTGTGTGCCTGTTTGTACATGGCAAGGACCCCGGTGCTAACCCCAGGGACAGACCTGGAGCGCTTGGAATTGGGGCCCCGCTCTCTGATGCCAGAGCCCGTACACAGTCCCCCAGGGGTGCTCTCGCCAGCACCGGGACAGCAGGGTGGGGAGAGATCCTACCGCCCTGCCCCACCTCCAGAATCCGTATTTAGGAACCGAGCAGCAGGACGACTGTGGGGTCAGCTGCAGGGCTGAGGGAACACGCTGGAGCGGCCATGGCCGGCAACCCCCCAACCCCCGCGTCCGTCCCCTAGTTCCTGAGTGTGCGTCTGAGCAACTCAGATCATCACAGGCTTGTGCACAGCTGTCCACAGGAAACCGTGTAAATCCCGGAGAAACCTACGTGGGCTATTTTCTAGTGAATTTGGGAAAGTTCTCATATTTCTTATTTGCACTTACTGTGCGAAGTTTCAAGTCTGTAGTTCAGAGTGAGGATAATCAGCTATGACACAGGCTTCACACACTCACACTCACGCACTTACTCACACATGCACCCTCACACTCATTTGAGCTCGGGTGCTGATGAATTTCGAAACATCCGTTGACTCTGCGAACTGCTCTGGTCACAGGGTGGGGGTTCGTAAGCCCAGCGTCGGCTCGGAAAAGTACACACGGACTGGAGGAGGAGGACGGGACGGCTAGGTGCCCTCGCGTCGGGGAGGCCCAGGCCCCTCGGCGGGCAGAAGTGACTGTAGGGACAGTGTTTCGAACGGCTAGTGACACACGAGAGCAAGACTGAGGGTTAGCCGCTCTGGCCACGGGACCAAAGGCAGTTCCCGTCGCCTCCCCCATCCACGTGGGGGGTCCTGTCCCTCGGCTGAGCGTCCTGCTGTCCCGGCTTGGCTGCAGAACACCGCGTCTTGAGATTCTGCGTTTCTGATCTTTGATACGCTGTGAGACAAGGCTGAAAGTAGAGTCACATTTCCTTCTTTCTTAACACTTTCCCAGGTGAAGTCACACAACCCAGGGAAGTAAATGTGGGTGTCCTTTCTTTTGTGGCCGTTGGGAACGTGGGGTATTTTGAAACAGTGAACAGCCATGAAAGGAGCCCGCGTTGGGGATGCTGTGTTCGCGAGGCCTTCACAGGCCGGGGCAGGAACCAGCCCAAGACCCTCCCCTTGCATCCGTATTTCCTCCTAGCACACTGCACTTGCTGTTGACTGGTTAAATTTTTTTTAAAAGATTTTATTTATTTATTTGACAGAGAAAGAGATCACAAGTAGGCAGAGAGGCAGGCAGAGAGAGAGGAAGGGAAGCAGACTCCCCACTGAGCAGAGAGCCCGATGTGGGGCTCGATCCCAGGACCCTGAGATCATGACCTGAGCTGAAGGCAGAGGCTTTAACCCACTGAGCCACCCAGACGCCCGACTGGTTAAATTTTGAATCTGTCTTATAGTTACTATACCTTCGAAGATGTGGACGCTTCCTCTGAATTTTCTTTGTGATAAACCTTGTAGGTATCCCGATCTGCTTTTGGGAAAATGTCATCTCTGTCAACTGATAATAAAGAGATGTTACTGAAACATGCAGGCTACAGGAGTCATAGCGCTATTGTCATAGGACAGGGACAGTCATCTAAACCTGGCCTTTCTTCCCAGGAGACCCTCCATGAGCATGACCTTTAAAGGAAAGCAGAGGTCAAGCACCCAAACTCACATATCCCACCAGCACGTCCCTGAGAAATCCCGCCTCCCCGAAGGAGCGGTCCTTACGACCCCGCCCTTATGAATGCAGGGGTCCCGACCTTGCCGGCGCAGGGGTCCAGTCCGGCCGGTGGTCTCCTCAGCACACTCACCGCAGAGAGTCTGGCTGGGAGATGAGCACAGGTGAGGGCTCACACCCAGGGCTGTGTGCTTGCTTTCTATTCACGACGCCCACCCAAGGCAGGGATTGTTATTATTAGCTTCAGGGGCAGAATTCAGTGATTCATCAGTTGCATACAACACCCAGAACTCATCACTTCGCACGCCCTCTTTCCCGCCCAAGTCACGGCGCCCCCCACCCACCTCCCCTCCAGCAGTCCTCACATTGTTCCCTAGAGCTAAGAGTGTGTCATGGTCTCCCTCCCTATGTTTATCTTATTTTATTTTTCCCTCCCTTCCCCTATATTCATCTGTTTTATTTCTTAAATTCCACCATAAAGTCATATGGTATTTGTTGTTCTCTGATGGACTTACTTCACATAATCCTTCACATAATACCCTCTAGTTCCTTCCACATTGTTGCAAATGGCAAGATTTCGTCCTTTCTGATGGCTGCATAGTATTCCATTGTAGATGAATATCGCATCTTCTTTATCCATTCATCTGGTGATGGAAATCTGAACTCTTTCCATGGTTTGGCTCTTGTGGACATTGCTGATAGAAACACTCGGGTACAGGTGCCCATCCATATCTTTAGAGTAAACATCCAGTAGTGAGATTGCTGGGTCATAGGGTAGCTCTATTTTTAACTTCTTGAGGAACCTCCACGCTGTTTTCCAGAGCGGTTGTGCCAACTTACCTTCCCAGCAACAATGTAGGATGGTTCGCTTTTTTCTGCATCCTTGCCAACTCCTGTCGTTTCCTGACTGGTTAATGTTAGCCGTTCTGACTGGTGTGAGCTGGTGTCTCATTGTGGTTTTGGTTTGTATTTCCCTGATGCCGAGTGACGTGGAGCATTTCTTCATGTGTCTGTTGGTCATTTGAATGTTTTCTTTGGAAAAATGTCTGTTCGCGTCTTTTGCCCATTTCTTGACTGGGTTTTGGGGTTTTTTTTTGTGTGTATGTTTTTGTTTGGGCGTTGAATTTGATAAGGCAGGGATTTTAGTAGCACATCTCTTCATGTCCTTTGGTTCCTGTGTCCCCTAGCTTTAAAGCTGTGGTGTTTCCTGGGGTCACTGCTGTGGCTTGTCCTGCTGTTTCCACACGGCTTTGTTTTGGGGCTCAGTGTAGGATGCTGTTTGATGTCTAGGACATTCTCCTTGCTCTGGTGAGCTCTGCTTTAGCATACATGGGCAGCCAGCAAGTTGGAGGCCACCCCCGCTTTGCCTCTTCCTCCTACTTCGGAAGCCCCTCTCTGTCCTCCGCCAGCTTTGGGTAACAGGGTTACCATGGATCATCAAGATGAGTCCCAACTCATCAAGATGACCTGATGTCCTGACATTCTTTCCCAACACAGCTGCTAAGCAGATGACATTTCACTCCTAGATGGAGGGTCTGGAATCTGCTGTCACCCAAGCATTGATTGCAAGTGGGAAGAGCTATTTTTTGGGTCAGGTGAGCAGAGATTCTGAAGTCCCAGGATGAACCGCGTGACTCTCTTGGGTCCTCTGAGATGCAGCCTTGTCCTTGGTTCCCGTCCGGCCCTGAGTCATTGACCTGCCCGCCGTGTAATCGCTTCGTAAGTGAATGGATGAGTGAGCGCCTCCCTGGCTCAGCCATGTCTCGAAACACCGACTTTCGAATTTTGCCAAGGGTAGAAAAATTCTTATACATTTTCAAATTCAGTTCTGAGCTATTTATTTTGCTGTGATGGTCAGCCTCTCGCACGGGATCCATCATAACTTTCCGGACTCCTGTGAGAGCACGGGCCACGGCATGAGAAATGGGCCCCCCCGGAAGTTCTGCCGTGAAGGTGTCAGACCAGAGCTCCACCAGCCCGGCTTGCGTCACATCCTGCACGGCGCGTCTGCCGATGCTTTCGGGGAGAGTGACTCTTGTGAACGTAGGAGCTCCCCCACCTCTGCGTCCAGCCAGGGATGATGGAGACAGAAAGAAGCGAGTCAGGGAGACAAGGTCATGTGACGATGGAGATGAAACTCTCTGGAAGCCTTCGGGACGGAAGGGCAACACCTCCTTCCCGGGGGACGCCCTCTGCCGAGAGCCCAGCCACGTCTGTGGACGGGCAGGTGACAGTTTACACTGGTTGTCTTTACGATTTACATTTCAGGAGCGTCCCACTTAGATCTAATAAGAATGCTCCACTGAGGACTCAAAATAGTTTCATTTATGTACAGTAACTGGACAGCCCTGGATTAAAGAACAGGCCCCCCAGATTAGCTTTAATGCTAGAGAAGCGACTAATTGCGTTGCTGGTCGTTTGCTCTGCCGCGCTCTGTGTATTTCTGCATTTGGAAAAGTTGCGCACCTGGTGGGGCCGAGTGCAGGCTTTAGCTCGGGTCCTGGGACGTTGCTGGGTCATGGTGACGGTTGAAAGTGGCTTTCTGCCGCACAGCTCTTGATGTGATGTCACAGGCTCAGGTTTGGGGACTCTCGTTTGCTGCAGGCCACACACCAGTCCTCCCAAAGTCTGCAAGAACCGAGCGGCCAAAAGTCGCCAGAAGCAGCCGCGAGTGTCGCCAGGCTCCAGGAGTGTCTAGCTGCTCAGGGAAAGGGTGAGCGCCTCACGGGGGTCTCCTTCCTGTTTGCTGCTTGGCTTGAAGGCGTGAGCTTTGGTTACATGTGCCCACCCGAAATCTCTCCACGGCGGGTGCACGCCACATCCTCATTTCTGAGGGTCTTTTCTGAGTCCCGTGCTGGGTCCTCATGTGCGGGTCTTGCCAGCACTCCGCGAAGCCCGGGGATGGCTCACCCAGGCTGGCTCCCGGGGGCTGGCTGGCATCGCTTGGCAGGCTCTCCTGCCTGCACCTCCTGGGCGCTGCTTTCCCAGACTTCTGGGGGCAGACGGCACCCCCTCTCCTCGCCCCCACCAAGGCTCAGCTGCCCAGCAAACCCACTGTCATGTCGAAAAGTCTGCAGTTCCTGCCTGGGCCAGAAGCAGCTCAAAAGCAGAGACAGCATCTTCCTATCTTCATCCCCCAACTTAACACTTGAGACAGAATCACACCCAGTAAATGTCTACTCCATACATTCATCGAATAGTTCATGTTTCTTACAAGATCAAATATCACTTGTGGCAGACTGACCCCGTGTGTAACCTAATCTCATAAAAGGAGAGAAGGAGTCACTGTTGGCTCACACCGGACTTAGAAACTGCATTAGGATAGTAGCATTTTTCAGAAGTGTGTGCGCTGTCCATTAAAACTCAGTTTCTTTGCTTTTTCAGGCACCCGTCCACTGCCTTGCAAGGGTCCTGAGGGCGGGCTTCTCAGCCGGGAGCGGGCTGGTAGGTCTGCCTGCTCCCCGCCGGGCGCTGCCCGGCCACAGGTGGGTGGGGTTGAGGCCGGCGCCAGGCCCCCAGGACGGAGTCCCTCGTCATGCCCCCATCTCCATGGGAAGAACAGCACTACTGTGCTGCTAAAGGCCCCTGCTTTCTGGGGACGGTCAGCCTTCCCTATAAGGAGCGACATATCCCCCCTAGATTTTGGAGTTGCACTTAGCACCTGGTCAAAACAAGACTGATATTTGTACATCACTGAAGAGTTCTCGAATCAAACTTTTATATCATTTTTATTTATACATTTTCATTAAAATTAACAGCATCAAAGGCACATATAGCAGAAATACCTTAAAAAAATATTTTATTGGACAGAGACAGGGAGAGAGAGAACACAAGCAGGGAGAGCGGAAGAGGGAGAAGCAGGCTCCCGCCGAGCAGGGAGCCCGATGCGGGGCTCGACCCCAGGACCCCAGGATTGTGGCCTGAGCCGAAGGGCAGTCGCTTCACCGGCGGAGCCCCCGACGCGCCCCACAGCAGAAGTACTTTGAAGCTCCAGCTAGCGGTTCATTTATTATGTGTTATATTTAATGACAAAAGTCAAAGAAAGGAGAGACTTTTCTTTACGAGAGGAAATGTGAGACATAAGCTTATTTAGACGCAAACCCGACAGCCAGCAGGAAAATATGAAAACGCAGGTCCCGTTTTTCTCGCGTCCTCCCAGAAAAGCCCGCGTCCCTTCTGCCCTTCCCGACCGCAGGCGCCGGGCGCCGAGCGGGAACGGCTTCCTCTGGGCTGCGTTTTATTTTGAACTGGGGGCTGTGGCTCCAGGGCGCACCCCTTCAGCGCCTCAGAACGCAAGCGCGCGGGCTCTCGGGGCGCCCTCCCTCCCAGCGCGTGACTTCGTGAGGCCGCACTGCTGTCCCCAGAGCGTCCTGGCCCAGGTCTGCCTATCGAGGAGGCCGGGGACAGAAACCGCCGCAGAAGCGCACCGGGTGGCCCGCTGTGCCGCTGCTGCTGAGCGCGGACCTTGTGGGCAGGGCTGCAGGAGGCCGGGGTGCCCGGCTCCCCCCGCCCCCGCTCAGAGCCGCAGAGCTCATGGAGACCTCGTGGGCCCAGGGCTGTTCTCTTCCTGCAGAACCCTCCTGGAGAGCCAGGGCCTTCCCGCGTGGACGCCCAGACAGAACAGGGGGACCAGGAAGAAGGAATGCGGTCCCCGGCCAGCGAGGTAGGCAGACGCCCTGGTCCCCTGGGAGGGAAGGCCCTCCTGTGTGATTGGCTCTGGGGCTCCGTGCAGGTGCCCGCAGGCTTGGACCCAGGGCCAGGTAAGCAGCCCTTGGAGAGGACACATGTAGTGTCCTTGGCTGCCGGTTTGTTTCCAGTAAATAAAGCCACACAACATCTTAACGGGAAAAACATGTTTTAAACCCGACCTGCCCCTTATCGCCTCCACATTTTTGTGGTTTGTCTCGGCCTCCACATTTTTGCCCTTGAGGAGCCCTCCTGGCTATGAAGGGTGCGTCCACGGGCTGACCGACGGTGGTCTCAGGAAGCCTGCAGAAGGGGTGGGCGGCCATCACTGCCCCTGGGGTCTCCCATGCCCCCGGGACACAGCGGCAGCAGCGCCTTCCTCCATAGCCAACATTTTAAAGATATATTGATTTATCGATTTGAGGGGGAGGGGCAGAGAGAAAATCCCAAGCAGGCTTCATGGTCAGCAGGAAGCCCGACGTGGGGTTTGATCTCACGTCCCTCTGACCACGGCCTGAGCCGAAATCACGCCCTTCCTCAGCCTTTGTTTTGAGCCGGTCCCACTGGGCTGTGGAATCGTCCTCATCCCTGTGGGGGGCTCTGGCCGACCTTAGGGGGACCCGCGCTCTCATAAGCAGAGAAAACGTCTGCGTAAACGAACAGCAGGGAGTGCTACTTGTGGGACAGCTTGAACCCCTCTACAGGCTCTTTCCTTGGTGCGGTGGTTGTATGGGTTTCTCAGGGGCCACCATGGGATTTGAAGACCTTCTGTCCCCGTCTCACCGGGGGGTCTACGAGAAGGAAGCGACGCTGTGGACCCACTCCTTGGACGAGAACGTGGGCGACCCCCTCACTCACCGTAGGCCCCCTCGAGAGCCGGGGGTGCAGAAGGCGGCTCGGTCCCCCCCTCGAAGCCTCACGCACCTGCTGGCCCCACGCTCTGTCCCACGTCGCTCGGCCTGGGCCCCCGGGTGTGTCTTGTGTCGGACACACGCACGGCTGTGTGCTCGCTTATCGCTCCCGCCTGCCTTTTTTATAATGTGGACAAAAGCTTAACATTTTCCTAATGTGGAATGTTTGAAACGTGACTTGTGCTTTCTCATTTCTGAGACGCGATCGTGTCTTCAAACCTCATCAGAGTTTTTACTGTGGGTTGAGCAGTCGATCTTCTAAGACTGAGCTGAACCCAGACTCGCTTCACCTCGCCAGTTGGTTTGGGACGAGGGCGAAGAGGTCTTGGTTCCAGCCCGAAGCCAATGGCTGCGGCGTCGCGGGCTGGCGGGGTGTCCACCGTTGACCTTTGCTCGATGGGTGGCCGACGAGGCTTCGAGAAGCCCAGACTCCGCTCCTCGTCCCCTGCACCTTCCCCAGTCAAATCAGCAACTTCATTCCGAGCTACAGTCGAGGACGACAAGGCCACAACGTGACTAATAACAGCACTTGGACCGTGCGGACTTTTCAGAGGTGCAGATGTTACCAGACGGGCAGATGTTACCGACGTGCAGATGTCAGTCCCCCAGGTCTTGGGCCTCCGTCTGTCAGCGCCCCCGTTCTGTTAATAGTCACATGAACACTATTTTCCAAAACTCCTAGTTAACATCCTGCCTCTGAACTCACGCACCGTTTTGCCGACCGTTAATGGAAATTGGTGAATCTTCGGGTCAGGAGGAGTGTCGCGGGGATCAAAAGAAAGGGATGGAAAGGGACGAAAAATGCGCGGCTCGTAATTCTGACGGAGTAATGACGGCCGTTTACACGGTTCAGGATTCCCACACTCGGCAAACTCCGCGCCGTGGGCGGTCTAGACAGACGACGGAGAACTCGCATCGCGTGAGCTTAAGAGAAGCAGAGGTTTGGGGCCAATCGTAACCTGCATCCTCCACAACGAGATTCAGGGCTGAGGCGAGGTCTGGGGCGGACGGACTTAGTACTTGCGGAGATAAACCCCGAGCCGTCGACACGCGAGGACTCTGGCGGGGGAAGAGTGACTCCGTGAGAATCACGCTTTACGTCCTCTTTCCTGCTGGAACTCGTGTGCTTCCATGCAGGCGGCCGAGACACTCGGCGAGGGCCGTGACGCCGTCCCCTTCTCGAAGGAAACTGGCAAGGACGGGGGGCCGGCCAGAAGACCACCGTCCTGCGGTGCTTAAAGGGGGCCTGCAGAAGGTCCTGCCGGGTCAGAGGCTGGTGAGTACAGAATCCACGCCTGCCTTCTCTTTGTCATCAAGACCACCAACTATGAGGAAGGTCTCCGTCCGCCTGCACCCTTCTTCCCCTGGGGGTTCAAGGACGAGGGCCTCCGGCCCGCCGGGCGGCTTGGATGCGTTGGGCCGTGGGATTCCTGATGGGCGAGCCCCCAAGTCCCACGTTCCGGTGGGAGCAAGCGCTAGCACCCGCTGGCCGTGAATTCCCGCTCAGCCACCTGGAGACCGCGAGCCTCGCGACGCCTCTAGTGGGAGACCAGGACTGGGAGCTAACTCGGAGACGGTGCGGACTCTTGTGGACAAGCGCCCCGTGGAAGGCCCCACCACCACGTTCTCTAGGGACACGCAGCGAACACTCAGTTACAGAGCGATTAGTGTGCCTCGTGCGAGCTGGGACCCGGGGGCTCAGATGGGGACACGCAGCGTCCTTTCCTCTGTCCGGTGGCTCTCACAGCCCGGGGACAGGAGGCCTGTCTCCCCGCGGACGCCACCCGTGTGGGGAGGCAGGAAGTGTGGGCCGCAGGGATGGGGACTTAGTGAACTCCCGGTGGCCCTGGGCCCGCACAGGAGCAGAGGAACTAAGCTCATCAAGCCCCAGTTTCTGCACCTGAAGAACCCGAACAGCTCCTGGGAAGGTTAGGGACTCTCGGCTGGGGACGGTTTTGCTCCGGCACATTCGCAGCGTCTGCACAGCTTGGGATGTCCCGGCCGGCGGCGGGTGGGGAGGGCCGGGTGCTGCTGCCGTCCGGCGGGTGCAGGCCGGGGTGCACCTCCCGCTGCTCCCAACCAGGAGCTATCTGCCCAAACTGTCCATCATGCTGAGGTGGGAGGGGGTAACCGAGAGCGGCCGAGAAGCCAGACGGTACAGGTGTGACGGTGGCAGGTGCCAAGGTAGACTCGTAATTCTGACGGAGTAATGACGGCCGTTTACACGGTTCAGGATTCCCACATTCGGCAAACACCGTGTCTGTGACCCTGGGACACCGTGCGTGTCCATGCGGTGTTACGCTGTCGTGTGGTTGGGGGGTGGGGGACTGAGTCCTCAAAATTTGGAGGATTTATAGGCAAGACTGCCGGAGAGGCAACACCCCGGACAACTCAGGACTGACCGTGATTCTGGAAACTTGGTCGACTTACAAAGGCTCGTTGTGAGCGAAGCCTGGAGATGAAGGAGGTTGTAGTGGGCGGACAACAGGCTTGCGGGACAGGGACGTCACCGAACTGTATTCTTTACGAACTTACTCATTTCTTTTAAAAAGTCTTTTTTAGAATAATCGACCTCATTGTTTTGTTTTGTTTTTTCACCAAGTTTTGGGATGAAAATGCGGAGTTTCGGGGCCCGGGGAGTTCTGAGTGACCGCGGCGCGCCTCTCCGGTTTCCGTTTTTCCTATTTTAACGGTGGTAGCGAGAGGCGTCGGCTCCCTGCTCTGTAACTCCGACCCAGCCCGAGGCCTCGGACCACCTGTGAGGGCGGCCGTTAGACCCCTGGGGCGGTCGCAGCCGCGGCATCCTGGCCGTGTGCCCTGTCACTGGCCCGAGGTAACCCCACGCCCGCTTGTCTGCCGAGCAGCGCAAACACGGAGAGCCTAGAAGACCCAGGTACACGGTGACTCTGCTTATGTCCCCGTGTGGTTCAGTCATACGTGACACTGACTCAGCGCCTACTCCAACACTTTAAGTTCAGAACCCGGAGTCTCCCGATGTTGTCTCCTAGCCAGAGCCCCACGGCCGTCCTTGGAAGAAAAGCTTCCTCATCTCGGTCCTGGCACGTTCCCGTCGCGGTGCCGGCGGCGAGCAGAAGCGTGTCGTGGTGGGGCACCTGCCATGTTTTGCTCTGCTGCTGGCTCTTTGGTCTTGAGGGAAAACTGAGCCTCTGGAACAAGAGGGCAGGCCAGGCCCTCGGCTCTCAGCCCGGGGCGAGATGCTTCCCCTCCATCGGACACGTTCCCCACGAGCGCACGGCGCCTCCTTTCCTGACGGCGGGGGCCTTGTCCTTACAGGTGACCCACACGAGGTGACCGGGGCCGGGCCCCAAACCAGAAGTCGAGTGAAATGTCTGCCTTCCAAGTCTCACTATGAAAACATTAGCATGAAATGGGTTTTTGCTTCCTCGCCCCTCTTCTGATTACCGTCTCCTCCTGCGCATACGGTTCGGGGCGCTCCGCTGCGCCGAGAGCAACACTTCCTCCCTCGTAAGCGTCCTCGTCCGCGGCTGCTCTTTCCCGCCCTCCCTCGCCCCTTGGCTGGAGCCCAAAGGTGTCACACTGATTTGAAACATCACAATCCGGTGACCGGTCCCAGAGGCAGGGCTCCGTGGGCGTCTGAATGCCGTGGGGGCCTGTCCGAGTTCTCTGGAGCGCCTGGCGGGCGCGGGGTCCGAGCTGGGCGGCTGTGGTCGTGGGGCTCCCGGCTCGCACTCTCCGCGCCCGTCAGGAAGTCGCGGGGCCGGGTTAGCAGCAGGTCTCCCCAGGACCGAGGCTGCCCGGGTGAAGGACAGGGCCGCCCCACAGAAGGTGAACTCTCAGACTCGTGGCAAGCCCCAGGACCTTCCCGTGGACGGGGCAGGCCTTTCCCACTGACACAGAGTACTTCACTAGGTCAAAGCCAGGTTCAAGATGCTAACGCGAGCAGCCTCCCCACGCGGGTGTTTCTGGTTCCAGGTTTATGGTTCCGCAGACGCTCGGATCACACACACGACCCATCCCAGCGGTCCGGCCGTCCTGCGGTTCCCTGAGCAGACAGGTGAGTGGCGCGGGCTCTCGTGCCCGCTGAGCGCGGGCGGCCGTCAGCGCGTCTCATGCAACATTCGCTTTACCAGACGTCGGAGCCTGCTATGCCCGTTCTCCCCGGCAGCGACTGTCCGGATACCTCGGGGCGTGAGGAACCGAATGAGGACCCAAGTTTCGTTTCTGATTGGCCTCACGTAGCCTGGAGCCCGGTGCTGGGGTGGGGGCTGCAAATGCTCCAGAAGCCCGAGGAGATGGCGGCAGCGGGCACTTGTGCGCTCGCTGTCTGCCCGGACAGGAGGCCAGATGCACGCCGCGCCGCTCAGCTCTCCAGCGGCTTTCTCTCCGAAGCCGTCCTCTCTCAAGTTCTAAGAATTCCGTGTTCTGGTTAAAATCTGAGGTTCTTGGTTTTGTGAATTGGCTTCAAACCGTTTAATTTTATCTCTCACTGTGCTGAGTCCCTCTTCTCTCACACTAGTGACCTGTGCTCTGGGAGGGCCGGCTCTCTAAATGGGGCACCTCGTGGGCAAGTTCCCCGCTGAGAGGACGCGCTCTCACGTCCTCCTCAGGGTCACCACTGTCACCCGACCCCACCAGCATCTGAGTGTGGATTATAAGAGAGAGTGCTCTATTGAAGTGGGTCATATTCCTGCTGTCTCCCTTGTCCGCCGTGGCCGCCACTGCCAGAGGATTGGACGTTTTCACAGACACGGTCGTGGCACTGGGCTGCGAGACCTGCCCTGACACTCGCAGCTGCTGCCTCTGGAAACGCGCTCCTGACAGCTCTTGTCCACCAGAGACTAGCCCAGGGGCACTCGCCGCGCAGGACGTCAGGTGGCTTGTTTTGTTTTGTTTAACATGTCGTGATCAGTAAATGTGGTCATTTAGCCTAACTATGCAGTGGCTATCATTTTGTTTTCTTTAAAGATTTTATTTATTTATTCGAAAGACAGAGATCACAAGTAGGCAGAGAGACAGGCAGAAAGAGAGGAAGGGAAGCAGGTTCCCTGCTGAGCAGAGAGCCTGATGCGGGGCTCTCTGAGATCATGACCTGAGCCGAAGGCAGAGGCTTAACCACTGAGCCACCCAGGTGCCCCATGGCTATCATTTTTATACAAGTAGGTTGAAAGACTGTTCTAGAAAATGAGTATTTTTTAAGTTTATTTTTTTTAAAGATTTTATTTATTTATTTATTTGACAGAGAGAGCGAGCGCACACAGGTAGGGGGAGGGGCAGAGGCAAAGGGAGACACAGAGTCCTCGCTGAGCAAGGAGCCCGATGCGGGACTCGAACCCGGGGCCCTGAGATCACGACCTGAGCTGAAGGCAGCCGCTGAACTGCCTGAACCACCCTGGAGCCCTCAGATAATCAGTATTTGGTCTGGATTTCGCCCTTTGGTTTTCTTCTTCTTCTACTGTAAGAAGTCTAACCGTCACCGTTGAACAACCTGAAAACCTTCACACCAGAACCTGTCAGGCTGCCGCAGCTCTTCGCCGGAGTGACACTGCTGGGGGGTATGAAGGGTCCCGTGCGCAGGAGGTCACTTCAAGGGTGCTGACCTGCGGGCCGTAGCCAGCGCCCGTTTGACTGCTTGCTGAGAGCCTCCAGGCCGCCTGACGTCTTGTCTCAGTTTCATCATGGACGTCCCGTGAGAAAGCCCCAACCATGGACCGTCAGGGACCCGGGACCAGTGGGCAGTGCTGTGAGAGCCGAGACAGGATGGACACCCATGCTGGCTCCGGGGCCTGGGGTGCCGCTGGCAGTGTGGTAGCCTTGTTGGCGCTGGCCAGTGCAGCGGGCGCTGCGTGTCTGGGTTCCCGCCCCCGCCCCCGATCCTGGGCCTAGCCGCTGTCTGGGGAGCTCTGACCCTGGAAGCTGAGACTTCCCACACTAAGCTCAGATCGCTTGCCAGCGCCGCCAGCCGCATCGCAAGGGTTCCAGCAAACAGATTGGGAAAGCGCTGGGCTTGGGGAAGCTGACCCTTTCCTCTCTGGCCCTGTTCATCCTTAGTATCGTGGGTTCCGGGGCTCCGGGGGAAGGGGCGGGAGGCAGGAGCGCTCACTGTTTCGCAAACGTAGGTCAGCACCCAATGCTTTTCTCATGGACTGACTATCAATATGTTCCTTAGGCTTCTTGTTGGGAAAATACATAGTATCTCAATAACGAGGAGGTTTTGTGGCTGATTTTTTTTTTAAATATTTATTTATTTATTTGACAGACAGAGATCACAAGTAGGCAGAGGCAAGCAGAGAGAGAGGAAGCAGGCTCCCCGCTGAGCAGAGAGCCCGATGTGGGGCTCGATCCCAGGACCCTGAGATTATGACCTGAGCTGAAGGCAGCGGCTTAAACCACTGAGCCACCCAGGCGCCCCTGTGGCTGATTTTTTTACTTGGGTCTTTAAAAGTTCAGCAAAAGGTTTATGTGGACGTGGACGGATTCTCCGCCACGGGATGCGCTGTGTGAACGTATCACGTGGCGCCTGTGTGGACACCGGCCACGGAATTTCTGTCTGATGTTGATTTCTAGGTCCTCCTCACAGAGGCGAGGGGGACAGTGCTCGGAGCTTGTTGGAACAAGACTGGGACTTTTCGGGTCTCTCTTGTCCCCGACCCAGTTAATCCTGAGCTGCTTCCAGGGTCCCCGCTGCTCCTGTCCTAGGCTCAGCTCCTGCCAGAGCCCCTTCCTCGCCGCCAGGCCTGCACCCCAAGTGCTAACCTCTTCCTCCAGCCTCTGCGGCGGCCGAGGCTTACAGTCTAAGTGAGTTTGCACATTTATCCAAATACCAACGAGATCTGCCAACTCCAGTGCGCCGTGTGAAAAACTCCTAACAGTTAATTTCCCGTCAACTTTGGGGTGGTTTTCTGTCTTGCAGCCTTGTCTCTGCTCCCCGCCTCCGACACCCTCTGCCTGGCCGTCCGCGTTTGCGAAATGCACTCTTCCCTTTGGGTTTTGTGTTTTTGTGTCGTTTCCTGCCTGGCTGCCAGCAGCAGGAATGGCTAAATCCGGCCTCTCTGCACGGGGAAAAAAATGTCACTTCCTGATCTGGGGCCAATTTGAAAATGAAACCCACTCTGGCGGCACACTTCCTACGCAGCATTGCTGCATCTTCCTGACCCTGCAAATAGTTACGAAATAGCCTGTGGCCCGACGGGCATGTCTGGAAAGAGGGTGAAAGTCCAGCGCCCCCAGCGGTGGCCAGGACGAGGGTCAAGTTTGTGAACAGCCACCAGCTGTCTCTGCTCAGAGATCAGCTTCTCTGTTCCTGCGCAGGAGCTGCGGCTCTTGCTCTCATTCCGACGGCTCGAGCTCCGCTCCCAGGTCTTCAAACCACACGCACGTTTCCTACCCGTCTGGGGCTACAGTGCCGCTGCTCATGATGGACTCGTTTGGGATGGGTGGGTCCCATCCTTGGCTTTTCAAACCAAGCAAGCTGAAATTTTACAAAATCAGGAGCGCCCCACGTGAGGGGTGGGGTCTGGGTTCTCCGCGTCTGTAACCCACAGAGTCAAAGCCATTTTGGACATTAGCCATCCTGCTCACCCGCCAGCGTGCGGTTGACGTCCGTTCGCATCGAGTCTCCTCTACTCCCACCCCGGTGCTCATCCTTTGTCTCTGAAGGGAGTGGAACTAACCCACCCAGGTCGGCTGCGTCAGGCATGGTGGGTGCTTCCTGCGAACCCCCAGCGGCGGGCAGGGCAGCCTCCGGGGCCAAAGGAGCGTCCTGTTTCGTGGGGGGTGGTGCCGTAGTGGGTCACCGTGCCCCACGGGCGCGGCCACCCGCTCTGTCCTGCTGGTGTGAGACCAGCCGTCAGTCTATCCCTTCCCCGTCTGTTTCAAGTCTGCTCTTTAACCTCCGCCTGGCAGTGACAGCTGTGTGCACCACGCTCGGACACACGGTCTGCACGGGTCCTGCTTCTCTTCAGCGTCCGCGTGTTCAGTGTCCTGCTCCTGCGTGAGCTGGAGGGAAGACGCACTCTCACTGCGGGCGTCGCGCTCGGGGTCTGTCCTTTAACGCAGACTTCAGCTGTGCCGGTATGGTCCATTGTTTTTTCTTGGCTCTGAATTAAAATGATCATCATTTATTTTAATGTAGTTTCAGACTTCCAGGATGTGCAGAGAACTTCTGGGTGCTCTTTACCCAGATGCACCAATTTTTAGCTTTTTGTCCTATTTGCTTTAGCATTCTCTGTGCCCGCATGTGTGCGTGGCCATGTGGATCTCATCCTGTTTCCTGGCCCCTGGAGGGTAAGCTGCGCACCTCCAGGCCCCCTTCACCCGTCGTGTGTCTGCGCACGTTCCAGCCCTGTGCGATCAGGGCCCACCCGACTCTAGTGGGACCCCATCCTAACTCGCTACCACTGCAAAGATGCTCTTGCCGGGTGAGGCCCCATTCTGAGGCCGTGAGAGTTAGGACACGCACACGGGAACTTTGCGGGAACACAGTTCCACCCACAACATATCCCTAGGATTTCTATTTATTCTGTTTGGAATTCGTTCTGCTTCTTATTCCTACAGATTTACGTTTCCTCGTCCACTCCAGAAGGTTCATGGCCGTGACCTTTGGGGAAATTGCCATTCCGCTGCATTCTCCTTTCTTCTTCCTCTCCTCTCTTTCTCCGTGTCCTTCTCCATCAACTTCTTTCTCACTGCAGAACTCGGGGCCTCCCCGGCCCGCCCCCGCCTTCCCCTGCTTCTCCAGGCTCGCCGCCATCATCCGCTCGTTTCTCCTTTTGTTCATTTTGGGAGGTGGTCCCTGGACCTCTGGTACATTTTCCAGTGTGTCTCACAGCTGAGGTCTAGTTGGGGAGTGAGAAAAGTCCCTCGAAGTTTCCAGGTAATGAAAGCCACAGCCCTAATGATTTAGTACTAAGAGCCGTCGACTAGCTCTGAGTTACGTGGTGGTCATTATGTGGCCAGCGGGCTTCTAGCTGCTGTCCGTCTGCACACGGATCCGGAGACATAGGTGCCCTCGCTGTCCTCACCTTAGCGGTGAGGAACCTGAGAGCAGCGAGCGCGCGGCCTGTGCACACTCGCGCACTGGCTTCCTGTGCGGTCTGGCTCCGCAGCCCGGAGTGAAACGCTGTCCCTCGGGACCCCAGAAGTCACGCAGGATCGGACTCAGCCCGTTACATGTGCTCGCGTCTGCTTCAGCTGTGGCTGTGGCTTCTCTCTCCTTCCTAAAGCTTCTCCCTTGACCAGTTTTACAGAGGTCTTTGTGGCTATTATTTATCTCAGATTGCTGATTTCTGGCTTTGTTGATGTGTCGTACTACAGCTCTGCTTTTTCTCTTTCACAAATTCAGGCTTTATATTTATTATGCGTTTTGTTTGACTTCATTTCTTCTTAAATCCTTCAGGTGGAGGGGCGCCTGGGTGGCACAGCCCATTAAGTGTCTGACTCTTGGTTTTGGTTCAGGTCGTGATCTCAGGGTTGTGAGTTAGAGCCCGGTGTTGGGCTCCGCACTCAGAGTAGAATTTGCTCGAGATTCTCTCCCCCTGCCCTTCCCACTTGAGCTCTCTCTCTCTCTCTCAAAATAAATATCTTAAAAACGATCCTTAGGGGAGGCAGAAGTTCTCCTCAGTTTCTGGTGTTTGTTCTTTAACATAAACATTCCAGGCTATAAATTCCCTCTGAGCACCTTTTTCATTATATCCCTCGAATTGTGTTAGCATTTATTTTTCTAATGCAGTTCTAAGAATCTCTTATTATTTCTGGTAGTTTGATTATTGATTGATTGATTGATTATTTTCCTGTAGTTTGTAGCTCGTGAATTACGTTTGAAAGTGTCTTGAAATAATTTCCAAGTGTACAGTGAGTTTTAGCTCTCCTTTTGTTTTCATTTTAATTCAGCTAAGTTGTGTCAAACCATAGCTTATATTATTATCCTTTCTTTGATATATTTTGTCTTCCTTTAAGGCCCAGAATATAGTCATCCTCCCCCAAATGTCCAATGTGTGCTTGAGAGCACATATTTATATTCATAAATATAATTTATATTTACATAAATTATAATTTACATAAATATATATAATTGCCTTTAGATTAAGGTTTTTAAAAGTTGTGTTTTCAAGAATAGAGAATCTGGAAATAAGCCCACAACTCTGTGGTCAATCAATGTTCATCAAAGCTAAGAGGAATATCCAGTGGGCAAAGACAGTCTCGTTGACAAAGGGTGTTGGGAGGACTGGACAGTCCCATGCAGAAGAACGAAACCGGGCCATTTCCTTGCACTCTACACCGAGATAGATTCAAGATAGCTGAAGGACCTACGTGTGAGACAGGAAACCATCAGAGTTCTAGAGCAGAACACAAGAAGTAATTGGCCACAGCAGCGTCTTCCTAGATCTGTCTCCTGAGGCAAGGGAAAGAACAGCAAGAATAAACGACTGGGGCTTCAGCAAAATCAACAGCTTCTGCGCAGCGAAGGAAGCAATTGGTAAAACTAAAAGGCCACCGACAGAACAGAAGATATTTGCAAATGACATATCTGATAAAGGCTAGTATCCAAAATATATGAAGAAGTGATAAAACAACATTCAAAAAATGAATAATCCAGTTAAAAAATGGGCAGAAGACATGAACAGAGATTTTTCCAAAGAAGACATAAGGGGAGGTGAACCATGAGAGACTGTGGACTCTGAAAAACAACCTGAGGGTTTTGAAGGGGCGGTGGGGGGGTGGGAGGTTGGGGGAACCAGGTGGGGGGTATTAGAGAGGGCACGGATTGCATGGAGCACTGGGTGTGGTGCAAAAACAATGAATTCTGTCATGCTGAAAAAAAAAATAAATTTTGAAAAAAAGAAGACATACAAATGGCCAACAGACACCAGAAAAGATGCCCAACATCACT
This sequence comes from Mustela nivalis, assembly GCF_964662115.1. Taxonomy (NCBI): domain Eukaryota; kingdom Metazoa; phylum Chordata; class Mammalia; order Carnivora; family Mustelidae; genus Mustela; species Mustela nivalis. The sequence goes on along the minus strand of NC_139024.1, from coordinate 2,139,265 downwards.
CATCATCAGGCAATGAAGCCAGAACCACTGTGAGCTACACCCACACCTTCTGAATGACTGAAGTAAAAACAGAAACAACAGGTCCTGGCGAGGTTGCAGAGAAAGGGGAGCCTCCTGAACTGTGGGTGGGAATGCAAGCTGGTGCAGCCAATCCAGGCAACGGTGTGGAGTTTCCTCAAAATGTTAAGAATAGAGCCCCCCTATGACCCAGCCCCCCTATGACCCAGCCCCCCTATGACCCAGCCCCCCTATGACCCAGCACTACTGGATATTTAGCCAAAAAAATATGAAAAGAGTCATTCAAAGCGATACAGGCTCCCCTATGTTTATAGCAACATCATTTACAATAGCCAAACTGGGTTTGCGCCGAGGGCCCTCGCTGGAGAATTTGGAGCAAAAGCAGGACAAGCAATCATTCTCAGCGCGGGGAGGGTTTCCTGCGGCCCCTGTCGCATCGGTGGGAAGGCCTGGCACCCCCGACGTCTTCCTTTGCGGGTGAATTGTCTTCTTTCTTGCTGCTCGCGGGGGACGCTGTGTCTCGCGGTCCGTGGCAACGGGGCGGCTGCGGATGGGACCGCATCGCGGTGCTGGGGACCGTGTGCGCCTCAGGGTGAGTGACCCGCATCTTCCGAAAGGCAGGGCACCCGCCGTCGCAGGAGGCCTGGGGAAAGGCGAGCTTAGAAGACGGCACAATGCCCTCCTACAAGCACGTTCCACGCAGCTCACTCGTGGGCGTAGGAGTCTAGAAGCCCTTTGTGGTGCGGTGGACCGGGGTGCCCTCGGCCGCGTCCGGCACCCGTCCGAGTTCAGCAACGCCCTCAGCCGTCGTCCACCGCAGCACGACCCTCCTGCACCGTCCGTCCCTCTCGTCACGAGTGTGGGGCTCAGCTGCTCCCGCCACTCCCCGGCGCTCCTCACACCACGCTGTCCTGGGTTTGCTGCTTCCTGGGCGAGCTGTTGGCCGTCGCCTCCCAGTCTCCTCGGCCGAACGGGGCCGGCCTGTCATTCGTGCTAATATCCCTTCTCCCTGGTTTTCAGCGTCACACTAGGGGCGTTGGCGGCCAGCCCGTGCCGGTGCCACCCCCGCGGAACACTCCCTCCCCACTTCCGCGGCCCCAGCGGTCGGCTTGTGCGGGGCGAGGGGGGGTGGTGGTGCGTCCCGGGTCCCCGTCGGGGTCTGTCAGCCGGGAGAGATCTGGGCTTGCTTCTTCCAGAGGCTCTAGGGTGCTGCCAGCCTGGGCTCCTCTGGGTTTGCTCCTGGGACTGGGGCGTCCCCTCTCCCCAGATTCCCGCAGGGCTCGGAACGGGACACTTTCCCTGGAGCCCTGGTCTTGCCATGCATGTTTCCTGCCTCGTCCCTGTCCAGGGGGCATGACGTGAGCATGTCGTCTGGAAGCAGGGAGGAGCTCTGAGTCCCTGCGGAGCCGCTGCGAGGGCAGCTCGGACAGTGGCGGCTCGAGTCCGCTCCAGCTGCTGCTTGGCCCCTGCAAGCTCGGCCTCTGTCGTGGGCGCGAGCGCATCAACATGGGTCTCCAGTGCTGTTTTATCGGGCATCACACTTGGCGGCGGCGGTGTTGTCAGAGGGTCTGACCCGCCGCACGCCGAGAGTCAAGGAGACCATCATCAGGGGCTCGAGGAGCCCCAAAGCAGGCTCTTTCCAGCCGATGCCCAGATGGACCCTCACAGCCTGTCCTTTGGGCTCTGACATGGCAAGTGCGCGCAGAGGCGGGCACGAGAGCGGTCGTCTCCTCCGGTGACCTTCGCCAGTTCTTGACAATAGAGCACGACGTGTGCTTGTTCCCGCACACCGTGTCAGTGACCCGTCAGTGTGTGGTCTGGTCACCTGGGGAGGGAGGCGCTGTGTAGACCTGTGTTTCCTCGCTGTCCCCAAGCCCCGTCACGGCCCTGGGAGGCGCGTCTGCACCCTCAGACCTGCTCCCTGGGACGGACATTTCAGGAGAGCGGTCAAAGGCCTGGTTTTCCACTCCTGCCGTCTGATGTGTGCAACTGTGTGTCACGCGCGTGTTCTTGTAGGATTCACGTGGACCAGCAGGCTTGGGCTCAGAGTGGCACCGGGGGTCCGTGAGCTCCGTGCGGTCCGTGGGGCTCCGGAGAATCGTTCCAAAGAAGAGCCACCCCCGGGTCGTCCTGGGCATTCCCTCAATATACCACAGAAAAACAAGCTTTCACAGTTTTTTTGCTAAAAAATATTTCAATGGGTAGAATTCTCCCTCAGATGTAAGATTTGTTTTTCTCCTGTTTGGTGTTTCCTCTTATCTGCCGGCAACTGCTAACAGTTCAAACAAAAGCACATGCATATTTTCAGAAAGAAAACAGAAACTAATCAATTAAGTCTAACAGCTTTCCTTTGTTCACAATCACATGTGAATAGTGATTTACACCACGTGTGTGCATTATAACCTGCCTTTGATCCTGTAGGAACATGGGATAGAGCAGGGTCTCGGCATTGGACAGAGAGCCTTGTCGCATTTAACGGTTCTGTTTAAGTACGCTCCGCTCCTGGCGTGGGGCTCGAACTCACACCCCTGGGATCTAGAGTTGCACGCTCTACCGACTGAACCAGCCGGGGAGCCCCTCAGGGTCTGTCTCTTGCACAAGGTTAAAAGTCAGCATCGCCCCCGGAGGCTCATGCAGAGGAAGACCTGGGTCTTCACCCCGTTATCTCGTCTGACGCCCCAGGTCAAAACAGTAAGAGTGAAGGTCAGAGGCATTCGGAAGCCCAAGGTCGCCTGGTGTGGGATGGACAAATGACCTTCCCTCTCGAAGGACCTGGAGAGCACACGGGAGGAAAAGAACATTTCAGCCAAGGGGATAATTTGAGCAAAGGTGGAAGAACATGAATTTTGTCTTCTACGGAGACGCGGGAGCTCAGTCTGAGCAAGACACTCGACTACACATAAAAAATGACGGAGCAGGACACAAGACCGCGTCTTGAATCCCAGGGCTCTGTGGCGTGGGTCGCTGGGGGACACGTGGGAGCCGCGAGAGACGCAGCACGGAGAGCAGGGGCTGCATTTCTAAAACGTGTATTCCACAGAAAAATACCACGCCGATGGCTCGACGGAGATCGTGCATCCGGACGGGACCGTGAGACGTCTGAGCGGCGGCCGTGAGGAGACGGTGTTTCCGGACGGGACGGTCGTCACCGTGGAAAGGTCAGTACGACGACAGGACACAGGTGCGTGCGGGCAACCGTTGCTTCAGCTTAACTTGGGTAAGAGTAGGTGTCTGCGTAAACGGGGCGATGGAAGATGCTGTCACTGACCCTGCCGTGTTGTCTCTGACCCTGATCTGGTTCCCACATGGATCCTAACACTGGCTTGCGTTCTCCTCGCTGACGTGGCCAGGCTCGCGCTGCAACCTGAAAGTACTCGAGGCCTTCTGTGCACGCCTGGTCGGCTCGTGTCGGTGGGAGCCCGGGTGCAAGCAGGCCCACCGGAGCAGCCGCGGGAGACACCCCGAGACGGCGCTCCCAGAGCCCGCGACCTTCCAACGCCCCGCGTGCGCAGGGGAGAGGCGTGAGGCTGTGCCCACCAGCCAGCCGCCCGCGGCCCCACAGGCCCTCCTGGCCGTCGGGGTGGACTTTGAGGTGTCCCCACCGCGCAGTCTGCGTGAGCTCGGTGCCACTTCTCCGGAATATCGTACTTTGTGGTCCCCTCACTCCCCTGCAGCCCCTCCCCTCTCCCCCAGGTCAAGCTTCCAGCCCAGGAGGGCGGGAGCAGACGCACCGCCCCGTCCTCCTCCCACACTCCGGCCCTCTCACCAGCTCCCTCTCCTCTCCCAGGAACGGCGACAGGACCATCGTGCTCAGCAACGGGCAGAGGGAGATCCAAACGGCCGGGTTCACGCGGCGGGAATACCCCGACGGCGCCGTCAGGACCGTGTACTGCACGGGCTCCCAGGAAACCCGGTCCGCCTCCGGGACCGTGAGCATCAGGTGCCAGCCTGGGAACGTCGTCCTGGCCAGAAGGCATCGGGCGTCCCTCAAAACCCAACGTTACGCGTGACTTCCCAATTACCGTTTTGTTTTTGTTTTTTCTTTTTTGTTTTTTTTTTTTGTTTGTTTGTTTTTCTGAAACAGACACAGAAACTAATAGCCTATTCACGGCCCTAAATGGCGATAAAACTTGAGGACACCCCAAGTCATACAGGATTTGTGACTCCATAGACCCCGGGCTTCCTTGGTCGAGATGCATGGTTCGATCGGCCCCAGCTGGGGGACAGGGGACTCACCAGAGAGCGCGTCCCAGCAGCCCTAGCAGGGCCGCCACTGTCCGCCTCTCAGGAGCCGGCGCTGCCCTGTGACGGGATCGGGGGTCAGCGGGGCCGTCCCGTCAGGCCCCCTGATGAGCAGACCCCGACTTCCCTCCCTCCACAAGCCCCAGCCAGACCGATTGCCCTCCGTGACCTCTAACCCCCAACCTTGCCGGGTCGGGTAGGAAGAGAGTTGTAGCCCCGCACGGGGAGCCTGGCCCGGGTCCGCATGGTGGGTCCCGGGGCCCGTCCCTGCCCGGCCGCAGCCCCTCCGGAGGCTCAGGATCTTCTCCTCTCACGGTCACGACAGCGACCAGTGACCTCCTCGTGGTGCTGTTCGCAGGCCGCCTAGAAACTAACAGCGCGACGGCGGCGAGCGGGCTTCGTCCTCACGCGGAGACTCCCCGGGGAAGAATCCCGTCTGGAACCATCTTGTCGCGAAACGTGGATGTGTGCTTGTGTTTTCGGTGCGCACTCCTGTTCTGCTCTGCCGGACGCGAGCCATCCTGTGTCCGTCGCCGTAGCCATGTCAACCCGTGTCACCCGCACCACGTTACAGAGGCCATCGGGACGCTGGTGACGCTGTCTGAAGTGACCCAGGGACAGCGTGCTCTCGGCTCTGGAGGAGAGCAGAGGCGCTCCCTGGCAGCTGCCCCGGACGGAGGCCTCTTCCTTCCCGAGGACCACGGCCCCGTCACTGGTCAGTTAACAGGTGAAACTAATCTGTTAGGGAAAAGCTGCTTTTGCTTTGTCTTAAGAAAGAAAGAAAGAAAAGCACGTGCCAATTGTTTTATTTTGAATCAACTTATCCCGAGAATTTCCACTGCAGCAAACAGGACGGCGGCTGGGAGCGGGACGAAGAACGGAGCTTCTGTGCGGGGACGGGGAGCGGACACTGGTCTTTGTGTTTGTCGGTAAACCGCGTTCGGGCCCCAGATGACGGGCCTGGCCGGCGGCGTCTGACGTGTCCCCAGCTCCGGAGCGGTCTCGCTCTGCGATCCGGAATCAGAGCCGATGATTCATGCGGGGCTTGGGGCGCGCTGGCCATCAGGACACGCTCAGGACCGCACACCCGAGCCGCACCTGAAGCCGCCGGATCGCGCCCCGGTCCCGTTCCTCGCGCCTCCTCAGGGCTGGGCACGGGTCGTGTGGTCTGAGGGCGGGCGGGACAGAAAAGGTCTGGGTTCGGAGCGTGGCACTCCAGCCCCCGCCCACCTGCCCCGCCTGCCTCTGCCCTCCCCCCCGCCAGTGCCCTCTCCCAGCACAGCTCAGGGACAGGCCCCTCCCGAGGACCAGCCCTGTCTCCCCCAAGCCCCCCTGTTGTCCTCCCCTTCCCAGGCCTGCGCAGCCGCCTCTGCTCTAGGATCCCGTGGATCCCACTCCCGCCCGTCCGGCAGGTCCCCCCAGTCCCCTGGGCCCTCGTCCCGAGGCTCGTCCCCAACTGCGTTCCCACCACCCACTTACCTGTGTCCCTCCCAAGGGGCCTGGAGCAAGTTGGGGGGACATCAGGTCTCCTACATCTTCGAGGCCCCTCTCCACGATGGTGAGGAGACGGCCTGGAGGCTTCAGAAGTTAGATCTGGTGTAAGTGAGCGGGTCCGTAACAGGACACGGTCATCCTACGTCCGATTGTCGTTGGTTCTGTAAAATCAGAGGCACTTTGAACGGGGACGGCCACAGTCGCAACAATTAGCACTGTTTAATGCCCAGTTTATCCAGTGTAGCTTTGAAATGACTGTTTCCTGAGCATTTGAAGATTGGTGCTAATTCGATTAGACGTCCTTAAATAACTAAACTTTCCTTTGTAGGTTCAGTGCGGCTGGCGCTTTAGAATAAACACCCCACGCAAAAGACAAAACCCGATGCTTAATGACCATTTTACACGCTCACACCTTGGACCGATCGTTCAGCCTGGATTATTTTTTCAGTAGTCCGTAGTTAATTTTCATGCCTTCCCAGAATTGTTACTATTCTCATTTTGTCTTTTAAAATTTTTGTTTGTTTATTTGAGAAAGAGAAAGTGAGCACAAGCAGGGGGAGGGGCAGAGGGAGAGGGGGAAGCAGACTCTGCTGAGTGGGGAGCCTGAGGAGGGCTCAATCCCAGGACCCCAAAATCATCACCTGAGCCGCAGTCAGATGCTTCACTGACTGAGCCTCCCGGGCACCCCGCGGGCAGCAGAGTTTAAGGACAGCCGGGAGAGCAGGGGTGCTCAGAGCCTGGGATCCGGGTGGAGCGCACCGGCTGCTGGTACCTCCGCTCAGAGCCTCATCGATGCTTCTTCTTAAGGTCGTGGACGTTTACGACTTTTCCCAAATAAGATTTGTTGTGCTGCTGGACCTTAAACAGTCCCTTTATCCACTGGGGGTCTCCCAAAATGCCACGGGCCAGGTTTGTGGAGGAAGGGGGTGTGTCTGTCCCTCCCGTCCTGCCTGTGGCCTTGAGCTCTGTGCAGGCTGTACAGTAGCGACCCACACCTGTGCCTTGGTGACCCACACCTGTGCCTTGGTGACCTACACCTATGCCTCGGGGACGCACACCTGTGCCTCAGGGACGCACACCTGTGCCTCAGGGACGCACACCTGTGCCTCGGGGATGTGCACGCTCTTATATGTGCACAGGCTGCCAATCAGCCGGCGCTAACCCTGAGCCGGAGAGACCAGGAGTCTGCGGGGAACCAAGCCGACTGCCTCCTACGCTATGTGAACTGACCTTGTTTTTTATGCCTCCATTAAACAACCGCGCGAGCCCGTGTTGTGTTGGTCTGTGTTTTCTTATTTAGAACTCAGCCCTTAGTCTCCTGTTGCCGAAACAAATCTCTACCCACAGTGGCTTCTAGTTGGGAAGTCGGGATTCTGAGGTGGGCTGGCAGGGCCGCGTCCAGCTGGGGGCTCTCGGGGGGACCCGCTCCCTCCTTTCCGCCAGCTGCTACCGCCCGCCTGTCCTGGGCCGTGGTGCTCTTCCTCTGCCCCCAGAGCCAGTGACGCAGAATCATCACGTCTCCCTGACCCTGCTCCCGTTACCAGCCGTTTGCTGCGTGAGTGACATCCGCACAGGTCCCCGGATTAGGGTGCAGACGTCTCGGGGGGACACCGCTGCCTCCCGCGGATACCACCCAGCAGCGTTCTCTCTGTGCGAATGTTTCCGATGACATGGGGCGAATTTAGGAAGCGAAAATGTCCTCAGTTCTGTCCCTCGCTTGGTGGTCACCTGCCTCTAGTGAGCAGCTCTGGGGGGTCCCTGCCCCCGGCAGCTGGGTTTCTGCCGACGGCGCCGTGTGCTGGCAGGACGCTGGGCGCTGTGTTCCCGGCAGCGGCTCCCGCCCAGAGCCCACCACCCCCTCGTGACAGCCCGGGGCTCGACGACACACAGCACGGCCGAAACAGCCCTCGGCCTGCCACGGGCTCACGCACACCTGGACGTCACGGAGCCTTGTCACTTGCAGCCCTGCACGGACCCATCGCCCTGAACCTGTCTCCTCTCCCGGCGACTTTCTCCACGGGATGTGCCCCGCGGAGTTTATTTTTAGTGCAATCTTTCATTTTTAACGTTTAATTCAATTACCAGCATATGGCGCAGCGTCAGGTTCAGAGGTGATGTTCAGTGACTCTTCAGTTTGTAGGACACCCCGTGCTCATCGTGCGCCTCCTGAACGCGCGCCCCCGGCTGCCCCACCCCCCAACCCTCCCGCCCAGCCCCCCTGAATCTGCTCCCTACGATCAGGAGCCCCGTGTGGGTGGTCTCCCGTCCGTCTCCCCTCCTGTCCCCTGTGGTCCTCCACGCTGTTCCTGATGTTCCGCACACCAGCGACCCCACATGGGAACCGTCCTTCTCTGCTCGGCTCACGTCCCCCCGGGGCTCTCAGGAGCAAGAACACCCCCTCCTGAGACACTTCCCTCAGCACCTGAAGACGCAGGCGGGTCCCCCCTGAACCGCGCCGTCTGCCGACGCTGCGCGTTTCCAGGCCCGAGACACGAGGATTGAAAAACGAGGCACCAGCACTGCGATTAGAATGCGATCGCGGCAAATTTGTTTCCTGGTTTGGATTTATACATTTATTTATTTTTTAAAGAAAAACGGACAGGGAGGGGTTTGGTTAAATGAGAGGCAAGACAGATACTGAAAGTTCTGGTGGGAATGTCGGGTCGCAGCCCCCGGCTGAGGGGGGTGGCCTCACGCGGCCTGGGGGCCCCGCCCGGGAGCACCGGGGGCCTGGGTCTGTGCTGCCGTCTGGGCGCCTTCCGGCTCTCCGGACGTCAGTCAGCAGAGACCTGCGTGAAAATGCTTGGAAAAACAAAATAAAACAGAAACCTCTTCACGAACCTGAGAGAAGCCCCTGTCAGCCTTGACGGGGTCCAGCTGTGGCAGGAAGTACCGGCTGGACGACAGAGCAGTCACCAAACCCAGCCCAAGTCAGAGTTTTAATGACAATAATATTTGAGTTATTTTGGAACTTAAATTTCTTGCTAGTGAGTCATGTCCTCTATTCTGGGACGCTGCTCTGGGGAGGAGGAGGGGGACACGCCCCTCATCACCCCTGCGTTGCTCCCACCGCACAGGCCGGCCCCCGACCTCTCCCTGTCTGCCCTTGGAAAGCTCGGGCGCCCTTTGCTTGTTCAACCTGGGTGCCGTCTGCTTGTGTGGGCTTCGGAGCCCTTCCGTGCTTCTGCAAGGCAGCAGCGCACCATAGCCAGGGGCCCCGTGGCCAGGCCCCATGGCTGTGACCCCCGTGGCCAGAGACTGTGGCGGTGCACAGAGCCAGCTCCCCCCCAACTCCGGGCCAGCCCCACTGCCCAGGACCCTCACCACCAGACTCCCTTGCAGTTTTCTAGCTCGGGACAGGAGGTGACTGTGCAGGTCTTGGGAATGTCCGCTCACCCCCATAAGGCACTGATCAGTCCTGCACGGCTGCCCGGGGCCAACAGGCACCCTTCCCGACAGGCCGGTGGCTGGGAAGGCCCAGCTCCGAGCTCCCCACGCACTCACACTCCTCCTCTGAGGGGACAAGGGTCCTGAAGCCCAGTGCCGTCCTCGGGAAGTGGTTGTGGGTAAACGTGGTGGAGAGCCCACGAGGTGGGAGGGTCCAGAACGTTCCAGGCGGGCAGTGACCACTGTGGAGCCCTCGCCGGTGCTGCCAGCCACTGCTGGTCTTGCTCCCGTTGTGTCCGGACCGAGGGTGGAATCCTAGGCCGGTGCGTCTGTAACTTTCTGCCGCGGCAGATGCTGCCCAACTTCCAGTATCCGCCTGCGGCCTCAGGTGGCATCGAGGCCTCAGGGACGACCCCCGCCCATTTTCACGGCAAACCGTGCCTGCGTCTGCCGAGCACCCCTTCTTCCGAGACCTGTACCTCCTGCTTTCCTCAAGGAAAGTCTTCCTCCTGCTCTCCGGGGGCTCTGGGAGCCCGCAGGGGTGAATCTGAACCCCCATTCTCTGGGATTAAGGATACCCATGTGACCTAGGCCTGCGCTGTCGTCGTGAGCAACACGGACCAGGGTTGTCCCTGGAGTTTTCAGAGAGAGAGAGAAGGTCTCTCTCTCGCCTCTGATGCTGAGATGAGATGTCACAGCCGAGCCAGGGGACGGTGGCGTCCAGCAGGGAATGCAGCGACCCGTCCCTTCCCGCCTGAGCCAGTCACCCTCCTCCACCCCTCCGCCACCCCGTCTAATGCATCGTCCCCCCGCAGAGGCCCCGCACACACTAGCCCCAGCGGGGACTGGACTGGACTCGACAGTGACTGCAGACGGCAGCCTGCTTGGGCACATCAGCATCTCGGCAGAGGACGCGGGGATGTGGACATGCCCAGGCCGGGCCTCCCCCGGGGGGCCGTGCCGTCATCGCACACATCTGCAGATGGACAGGGTGAGTCCGCGCAACAGACGGGAGGGGTCTCGAAGGGCAGGTTTGGAAGACAACGCGCGGGGGGCTGCCTCCTCCCGCCTGTGTCCGCCGGACCCCTGCATGCCCACGAGGCTGGCCGCTGCAGCCTGGCTGTGCCCCCCTGGGTCTGCCTCCTGCCCGCGGGCTGCTGTGCACCTGCCGCCCACCTGCCCCTGCCACCCCGCACTTTCGGGCTCAGGCTCCACCCACTGGGGGGGCGTCCCCCCCCCACCCACAAGCCTTGTGGCCCAGGGTGACCCCAGTGTCTCTGGACCACGCGTCCTTCCCCATTCCTTCCCGAAGATTCTCATCCTGGCTTCCTGTGGCCCTGCTGTTGGTGTCATCCAACCTGGAGTCCAGGGGAGATCGGACCCAGTTTGGAAATGACGCAAGGCCCTCCCCTTCAGCGGCAGGAGGGTCCCGCTCCCGGGGAGCGTTCTCAGGGCTCGTGATCCCATCTGCGTGCCGGGTCCTTCGCTCAGAGAGGAGGCTGGGTTCTTCGTGTCCGTGTGCCTTGTCAGCCCCTCAGCCCCCCCGTGGGTATGAGGCCAACAAACAAACAAACTCAAAACACCCAAATCCCCAAAGCCAGAAAACCCAACACAGTTTCTCTTGGACGCGGGCGGCGCTGCCTCTCATCCCCTCGGCGACCCCTTACGTTGGTCTTTGTGCCGAGTCTTTAGCTGTACGTAGGGAAAGGACGAGGAACGCAGCCCGTTCCTTTTCCCCAAACGCAAGTCCGGGGCTTCCTTGAAGAGCTCCCACGTCTCCTGGAAGTCTCTGGTCTCTGGAGCGTGGACCTTTCTGCCCGAGAAGACTGCGTCTGTGTGGCCCTCCACGTCCCTCCCGCAGCTGCGTCCCGGCATGCGAATTCCGCGCCCGTACGGGTTCCTGGCGTGTTTGAGGCTTACATTAACTCACCATGATTTTGGCTTAATTGACTCACCTTTTGCCATTTAAGAGAGACACTTCCCAGACTTTGCATGTTTTTCCCAAAAGATGGCCCAAGGCTCTTGCTGTAAAACTTCAGTTGCTCCAGTAAAACCATCCTTCCTTAACAGCACACGCCTCATGCCTCTGCTTGCTCGCCCTCCTGGCGGGGTCGTGAGTTAACTCCTGGCTCGTGGTGAAGGGAGAGTATTCGAAGACACGGAGATTTTCCAGTGACGCCAGCCTCCTGGTCTGGTCGTGGAGCACGCCTCACCATTTGTAGAAAGAACCCGTTCTTGCCAAATACTGGAAGTGGAATCTCCTACGAAAGATCCGAACAATCGTGCTTCACTCATGCTCCCCCCTGTTCCCTTCAGCCCTTCCTGGACTGAGGCTGGGAGCACGTGAAGTGCTGTCGCGCCGGGAGCCGGGCCACGGGCACAGTGACATGCGGGCCGCGCGTCCAGACTGCTGAATTCTCTCTCCCTTTTTTCTGAACCACTGAGGTCAAGCGCTCGGATTTCGTTAGCCACGGAGGGGCGCCGAAGCTGTGATTCCAGCTCGTCATCCTGTGCTGGTACCTCCCGTGTTCTGTCACCCGCCGCGTCCCGTCCCGCGCCCCCGGTCTCTAGTTCCAGCCAGCCCGACTTAGCTCGCTCTGCTCTAACCTGTGATTGTGGTAACACGAGCTTAACGTGAAACCTACCACGAGTGACCTCGGCACTCCGTGTTGCACGACCATCTCCAGAACATTCTTGTCTTCCGAAAGGAAACCCCCTGTGCACTCGCAGTCGCTCCCTTGCCCACCCCACCCCCCGGGCCCTGCAAACACCGGTCCGTGTTCTGCGTCTGTGGGTCACCAGCCCGCAGCGTTCCCTGTAAAGGAAAGGCTACGACATGCGGCCTCTGGGGTCTGGATTTTCTCTACTCGGCGTAAAGTTTTCAAGTCAATGCTGCAATGTTGTGTCTTAGGACTCGTCACTGCTTTCTTATGAGGCAGGAGTTATGTGGCGCGTCTGGGACGCATGCAGTATGGTGACCGCTCAGCGAGGGGACCAACCGAGAGGCGGCCACCTTCTGGGTGTGGTCACTGGGTGTCCTCAGTGGGAAGCTACGTGGCACAGTGTTTAGTTAGGGCCCGGGACTGAGGAATGACAGAGTTGTTTGGGTATTTTGGGGGGAGATTTTCAGCAATTGGCCTCACCCCAGATGACTGTTTCACCATTAAGTTGACAAAACAATTTTGAACAAAGAATGGTGTGTTAAAAAACAAGAAAGTTAAGGCTTGACCCTTTTATGGTACTGTTTTCCCATAAGAGTCCTTAAAAAATATTGTAATAATCTTGTTTCCATGTTTACACAAGTGTGCAGTGTAATTGAGGTGACGCGTTTCCAAGTGCAGGCAAGAGGCAGAGTTGTCTTCTCCCAAGAAACCGGACCAAATAAACCAGTCATATCACATAATTTAATCACCGCCTGCATGTGTCTGACTTTGCCGAGACCTCCTATTTACACACCCCCCCCACCGGGGCCCCCAGGGAGGTGGTCGATGTGCTGAGCACAAAGGTCTAGGGCTGAGTCATTGCTGCCCCCGGTGAAGGGGTCCCTGGTTTCCCTCAAAGCCCGTCACCTTCTTTTTGCTTCCATGTCCACCACGTGCGGATGCTGCTCTGCATGAGTTTCCGGAGCTCTTGGATTATGCTTCTGACATTTAATCCGTTCCTAGATGCTCCGAAAGTCGCTTCCTTGAAAGGAAAAATGAGCACGAAATTCCCTGCTTGGAGACCCGGCACCTGCTGCTGTGCGAGGGGGCGCACGGGGAGACGCCGGTCTTGCCCACGCACGACTGATTGAGCGACATGAACAGGAGGGGCGTCTTATGAGAGGTCGAGTGTCTCCGCGTTAGCTCTGGCTTGGTCCTGGGGGTTCTTTTGTGGACAGAAGCAGGCCCTTCTGCCCGCTCTCCATTTCCCTCCGCTGGGACGCATGTTTATTTTCAGGGCCTATTTTTAGGGCTTTCTTCACGGCAGATTCATCCTTCAAAGTTCTACTCGTCCGCTGTAAGAGGGACTCAGAGGAGCGCACGCTGCCAGGCTTGCTGAGTCCGCCCGCGCGCAGCTTGGCGAGGGAGACGCTGCGGCTCCCCTTGGCACCATCACACCGTTCTTCCCTCTCCTTTCTTAGACCGCATAAGTAAGTCAGCTCGATGGTGTCATGGATAAGTTTCCTCTTCACGGATGCGTCCGCCGAGCAGTCTATGGACAAGGCGGGGCTGAAGTTGACCTCCAGAAGCCACGGTTTCAAGTTGTCATCGACCAAAATATCAAAGCCAAAGATCTCGAAGCAGTTGGCCGCGACGGGCAGCGAGGGCGCGATGGCGAGCACCGTGAGAATCACCACGTGGTTGATCTTCTGCCGCAGGAGCAGGTCGTCCACGTCCCAGCTGCGGAGGGAGGAGAAGAACCTGCTGAGGGTCCACTTGCAGCCGTGGCCGACCACTTCCTTGGCCTTCACGTACGAGGCCCCGCACTTACTGATGCTGCTGTTGGTCAGATGCGCGTGGCTGTTCCGCAGGTTCCTGAGGTCGACCTTCTCCATGGCGAACCGCGCTGACCCCTCCTGGTAGATGTAAATGGTCAGAGGCTGAAAGCCAGTGACGCACGCGTAGATGCGGAGGTTGCCTTTGTACCTGCCCACGAGCAGAGGGTTGCAGATGTATTTCTGCACGACGTAGGTGTCGTCGAAGACTAAGTCTTTGATGTCCCTGAAGAGGAGGATGCCCCTCCCGTAGGAGCACTCCGCCGGCTTACAGATCCAGCAGCTCCGCGCGCCGCCCGCCCTGGGCTTCTCCCTGAAGTACTCGGCCACGAACTTGCTGTAGTCGTTGGGCATCACAAATGTCAGGGGGACGAACTCGTCCAGGGCCGCGCTGTATGTCTTCTTCATGTGCCTCAGGTGTCTGGCCAGGTGGTCCTTCCTGGTGAGCTGGGTGGTGCCCGGGTGGTGGTTGAGACGTTGCCAGGGTTTGATGTTGGCGTGCTTGGCCATGCGGACGGAGGAGGCCCTCCAGTACAGGTTCCAGTCTTCCACGTCCTGCCCTCTCTGCTTGAACTTGTCCCACCCCCGCTCCAGCAGGACCCTCTGCACCACTTCTGGGGTGCTGTCGTCAACGTGAAACACCAGTGGCTTCCCGGCGGGCCCTGGAGCTCTGTCCTCTGCCATGAAGTACGGTGTCCTTTTCTAGAAATCGAGAATCAGGACCACATTAGCAGGTGGGCGGGGGGTCTCCCTGTAGGGTGGCTTTCCCATAAAAGACCCCATGTTCCACGGCCCACCGTTGGGTCTGTGCCTTTCCCACACACCAGTCAGTCTCACTGGATGCCCAATCTCGGCTACCCCTGTGAAAACAGACCCGCCCTCCCTGTGCGTTCCGTCTGTCCAGACGTCACCTGCCTATTTCGTCCTCCTAGAGACCTGTTCCGAGTGTGGGCAGCTCCGACCGCCGCTACTCCTGAGGGCCGCCCTGCTCTGGTCCTGGAGGCGCAGTGGGTCCTCTCAGCCTAAAACAGGAACATTCTCTAGAGAAAGCAGACGTCAAGTTCTCTATAGTGAGATGGATCTGAACGTGCAAGAAACACAGGAGACGCTGGCGTTAGTGTGACAGGCAGGGGTCCTACTGGCCTCAGAAGCTCAAGGAGCTTTGACCATACACCTGTGACGGCCACCAGCACCTGCCCTGTAGCCCCAGTGGCCGGAGGTTCACTCAAACACGTGGTAACTTGCAAGAAAAATAGTTAAGAAAAATCTGACATTGTAGAGACTCATTCTGCAAAAACAGGGATTGCAGATTGTGCTCACAGTTGGCAACATACACAGAAAGGGCATATTCGACATTTTCTTGAGCTTTTTAAGACAGAAAATAAGATCGTTTTTGAGAAAATCAAAACTGATAATGGGGCATGTTCCCTTATGACCTAGAGGGAAAATAGTAATAAAGTCGAAGCTTCTTGGGGGAGACGTCGCGTCTTCCAAAGTCCTAATCAATGAGCTCATCAGAAATTCCGAGTTCAGGCCATTTGACTTGTTTCTCCCACCGTGTTAGGGCTCTTCATGCCTATTTCATCATCTAAGGTGGAATATATCATTTAGTGGAAATTCTGTGGTGTCGGAAAGATTTTGATCAATCAATAAATAAACTTTTGTACCGTATTTTCTGTGAGGCTGGTCTGACCGGAGCGGAAATGGGCGGGAAGCAGGGCCGGAGGGTCGGAGGGAGGCAGGGCCGGAGGGTCGGAGGGCCGGAGGGCCGGAGGGCCGGAGGGAGGCCGTCCTGCTTGCTCACCCGCCCCCTTCTCCAGACTCGCAAGTGGGAAGAGTCAAGGAACGAAGGCGACACGTCGTCCCCCGCAACCTTGTTTCCGAGTCTGAAGCCAACCGTCGCGTCTGGTCCTGACACAGCTAACAGGCTGGGGCGGCAGCTCCAAAATTGTGTCCGAAGGGGCGTGACACAAGCAACGCCAGCAGCTGAACACGCCCCCGGCCAGTGCTGGTCCCGCTGTGACCGGAGGAGCGCACGGAACTGCAGATCCGGGTGGCGATGGAGAAAGTCAGTCTTCGCTGTTTACCGCACGTTTCAAACTACGCTCAATGACATTAAGAGGTATTATAGCCGAGAGTGTGTGTGTGCGTGTGCGTGTGTGTGTGTGTGTGTGTGCGTGCGTGTGCGTGTGCGTTGCAGGGACGGAGATCCAGAGTCAAAATCTTCACGGTGGATGAAACGCGGCTGAACGTGTTTCTTCTCTTTCCAGCTCCGAGAAACAAGCCATCTTTCCCAAGCCGCTTTGGTCCGGAAACCCTCGTGAGACCCCGGTCCGCTGCCGTCTCACCGAAGCGGTGCGGGAAACACAGAGTCGGCAAACCGACGCGCACAGCCCGCTCCTGGCGCGCTCCACCCCGCAGCGGGAGACGGGCCCGTCACAAGAGAGGAGCGGCTGTTGCGGCTACAGCCTGCTTCCACGGGGGAGCAGCACCGGGGCTGGGAGCCTGGCCTTCTCCCGCTCCGCAGGTCCAGGCCCCGGGGCAGACCGGGAAGTTCGGCTCATGAGGCCGGTCTGCAAACTTGGGTTTCCCTCACCACGGAACCCAGAAGGCCACTCAGTTATCCTCTCACGAGGCGCGGGACGCGGTGAAGGACGCGGCCTAATGGGACTCTGGGCTACTCATGCTGCCGCTGGCCCTGGGTCCCTTTGCTAAGTGTCCGTCTTCCTGCTAAAACGTCGTCGAGAGACCGGATGCAGCATGAAATGTTTTCTCCACTGAATAAAAGCTCATCTGGAGCCCCTGAAATCTCTTTCGCTCTGCGCCTTTCAGACTTACAGGTCCCGATAGGACCAGATGGTTCTGTCTGACTGGGAAACGCACTGGGGGTGGGGGGCGTAGGCAGAGCGACGGCAAGCGGGTCGGGACCCCGCCGGAAGCCCGCCCCGGGAGGACAGGGTCAGTCTGTGTCTGTGGCCGGAGGCGGCCGCCGCGGGGGGTGGACACGGGTGTGAGGGCCGCGTGGGGAAGAGCCAGCGGAGGAGCCTCCCCGGGGCAAGGCACACTGTCGGGGACCATACGCGGCAGCCCGGGGCACGCGCCCGTCCCCCGGCTCTGGCCGCCCGTAGGTATAAAGGAGAAAGCGCCCATTTTAAGGGAAGGGAAGACGTTCCTGTGAGTCCAGGTGTGGCCGTGGCGCTTGCCTGCAGCGCCAAGCCTGCCTGCGGGAGGAACCCGGGACAAACCTCCGTGGCTTGCAGGCGCTGGGGCCCCCCAGCCTGCGCCCCTTTCTGGAGCGGGACGGCCGAGCCAGCAGTCACAGCCTCGTCTCATCGCGGAAGACATTGTCTTCCTCGTGGGCAAGAGGGAACTGTCCACGGAGGTTTTCGTCATTGCCCTGTTCTTCCTTGGTCTGAGCTACGGGAGAGGAAGTCCTCTAGGAGGGAGGCAGGTGACGAGGTGACAGCGATCATGGCCACGGCGGGCCCGGCCGCAGGTCTGCTCTCGCCAGCCTGCGTGGCCACGCGGTCCATGGACAGAGGAGCACCAGGAAGTGCACACGTCTTGCCCTTATGGGGCCCAAAGGCTGGTCTCCTGCTGCTGAAAGCAGAACTGAGCAGGGAGCAGGGGGAGCAGCAGTGAGGGGGGAGGCAGAGGTGAGGGGGGAAGGGAGGGGGGCAGTAGGGAGGAGGTGGGGGAGCAGAGTGGGGAGGTGACGGGTGGAGGGCAGGTGAAGGGGGAAGAGAGGGGCGGTGGGCGGAGCCTCAAAGCCCAGCCGAGGGTTAGAGGTGCCCCCGCCACGGGCTGATCCACACTAACGTCCGTCCGCTGCGTGGTGGCTCCGCGGTCACTGTCTTTCATGTATTTTGTAGGATTAAATATCACGGGACCTTTTTTGGGAGGAGGAGCCGAATGCCCGAGAAGACCAGGGCCCGGGTGGACCTGGACGGAAGCAGGGAGGCCCTGAGGAGGCAGGAACCCGAGAGCACCGCTGGGGTGCGCGACCGTCGAAGGGGCTGAGAGAGACCGGGCGCTGGAGGTGGGGCTTCAGGTCCAGAGGGGGTCAGACTGGGTCGACCACAGAGCAGCAGCATCACGTGCCTGTCCCGCGGTGAGGAAAGGGGGCGTCGTGCTGGGTGATGGTTCGCGAATGACCGTGTCTGTGCCCACACACGTGTTCGCACGGAGGAACTGCTGCCGGCTAGGTCGGACGCGGGCAGCAGCCCTGGGGACGGTGTCTGCACACCACGCTCTCCGCACACCCACAGTGAACCTGCTGGGGCTGCCGGCGGCCTGTCGAGTCTGGTGAGCGTGGGGTCTGCATGTCTGCGCTCTGGGTCTGTCGCTGCCCTGGGGTCTCGGGGGCAGTCTCCCCCTTCCGGGGCCTGCAGGCCAGCGTTGGTGGGGCAAGGTCATCTGTCCGCCTCACCCACTGAAGTAGGAGTTTACGGGGCCAGAGTATCCCCGCATTGGGCGCCATGTCTACTGGAGGAATAAAGGAAGGAACCAGCAGACCGGTGCAGGCCGGGGCCGGGGAGAACGCGCGGGGATTACATTTCTCCTGTAGATTAGAGAAATACGAGATACCGCCCTTTTCCCTTCATTTCAGCCATTTCAGCCGCAAATAACACCAACTACAGATAGAAACCAGATTCCTACTCCATTGCTCTTTTCTGCCTAAGATCTTCTCTCCCTTTTTATAACAGTTTAACGTCCCCTTTGTCTAGGTCCGAAGCCAAGAGGTTTATGGATAACTTGGGCTTCTTGGACTTGAACACAACGTTTAGTGGAAAATTCTATTCCCAATTAAAATAGACATCACCAAACCTGACATTGCACCAAATAAACTCTAGACCTTCCCATCTTTTCTCCAAGTGCTTAAATCAGTCACTACATGGTTATCTGGGTATCTGGGCTTGTAAACTGTGACAAACGAGCTGTGCCGGTGGGAAATTGGAATGACAGCGAATATAATGAAATTAAAGATAAAATAACTTCTGTAATGAGGGTGGTGCCCGGCACTTTGCTAGCACTGACAGAGAGGCCCGGCTATTTCTCAAAAGCATCCGTTTATACTGATTGGTGCTTACAATAAATGATGAAGATATTGAATTGGGCTCACTGTGCTAAGGCAAAGTAACGCGTCACGCAATATAAGTGTCACATGTGAGCACACACGCATGAATGAGAAATAGAATCTGACATGTTAGTTATTTTTAAACATTTGCCGTTCGTCCCGGACGGAAGCAGAGGCCCTGGCCACACCAAGGCCGTGGTTCTCAACCTGGGTGTAGGTGGGCTCCCATCAAAAGAGCTCGCAGGGACCACAGACTTTATCCAGAAAAGCGGGCGGTAAGCACTCTCTCCCAGCGTGGAAACCCTTTATTTGGAATATAGTTCTCAGCCTCCCGGGGCCGCCTCGCGGACTCCCGTGATTGGCCCAGAAGTGTGTCCGGTAACGAGGATCACTAGTAACGTGTGCATGTACACTCCCCCAGTTCCTTGCAAAGCGATCGTCATCTAGACACAGTCGTGCCGATTCGGTCGTGATCGCCTGCACTTCCAGGTGCTCTCTCCGGGGGGGCCAAGCTTTGAGGTGCGGCCCGCGGCGGGGGCGCCGGGACGCGGGAGGCGCACGGCAGGTGCCCGGCCGCACCCCCGCAGACACTGGAAGCAGCTCGTCGGTCAATGAGGCTTGCTGGCGGGGGGTCCCCGCGTGGCGTTCCACCATAAGGTCATCCGCCACTAGAAACCACCCCCAAAGGGAGGGGGCAGCCCCGGCCCACAGGACAAAGGCCACATGCTTTCACCTCCTTCAGGTGAGGGACAGTCTGTGACCGGGAACGCTGCTGGAACATCCCCAGGGTCCAGGCCCGGTCTGGACGGAGGTCACGGCCACGTGCTAGAACAGAACCACGGTCGGACTCTGGGAGTGTGACTCCGGGAGCAAGTAACAGCCCAGAGAAGCAGGGACGCGCCGCCGGAGACCCACACCCTCGGGTCTTCCTTGGCTGGGACTCGGCCGGTGGCCACCGAGACTGCTCCCAAAGGGCTGATGAGCTCGTTACTGTAACGATGGGGCTTGGTGACCTCCGTGTCCCAGCTTGCTCTGTCCCGCGCGGTGGGGACACTCCCGGGCACACGGGACCCCGCAGCAGGGAAGTCGGCCGCACACGGCGTTGCCACCGCCGCAGGACCTGCAGGTGCGCTGCTTCCCCCGGAAGACGGATCCCCGAACGGGAGTCCTGCGGGGGGGCCCCTCCCAGCGAGTGCTCCCGCACTTGCCCTTCCAGCCAGGGACCCCGAGAAGGAATCGGAGCCCGTTCTCTGTCTGCACACCCCTGTTCCAGCTCACTCACTGCCTGCGGGACCAGCAGCCTGCTGGGATCCAGCCGCGGCGTGAACCAGGTGGCCGAGGGCCACAGTGTCTGTCGTCCATGGACGGAGACGGGGACTGTTCGGGGGTCGAGGAGAGGGGTCCTCCTTGGGAGACCCTGAGCTCAGGCGCAGCAACGGCAAAGCCAGATTCTGCCCACGCAGAGAACCTCGGTCTGCGGGTTCCCCGGGGGCTCTGCAGCCCTCGTTCGCGCACAGAGGATGAGGGGCTGAAACCACACCCATTTCTATCAAACCGTTCCTGCTCTCAGAACCTCAACCGCTGTGTCCGAAACGTCTGCCGGGCCTTCGAGGGCATTACTGGGGATTTGCTCTACGTGCCTCGAAGTTCATGTGCCCCACGTGGAAACCTGGTTTCCTTAACTTACCTTCAGCCCTACCGCAAGTACAGAAACACGTGCCGTCCCGCGGCGCACAGCATGGCTCAGCGCGGCGGTTCTCACACTCACGAGCGAGCAGTTCACCCGCGGCGCACAGCATGGCTCAGCGCGGCGGTTCTCACACTCACGAGCGAGCAGTTCACACGTGCAAAGCTCTCCGTTTGTGTCAGCTCCGAGCAGGCAGCGGCCATGGGCCCCCGTGGGGTTTCAGGCGGCAAAGCCAGACGGTGGAGGACGGCCCGACCCCTGCAACCATTTTTTTGCTTTGTTTTGTTCTGGAAACGTTATCAACTTAAACTCAGAACAAATTTAATTCTTCTCCGTCGGTGCCCATGCACTGTTCTTTCGCATCGATGACTGTTTTCTCATGAAAGCCACCCGTGCCCAAGGGAAAAGACCACGTCTGACTCCGCCATGGCCCCCGCCTACCGATCGCCGCCCCCACCGCAACCCCGGGGAAGGAACAGACGCGAGCGGAACAGGCCCGCCTTCCCAGGACTTGCGGGGTTCCGTCGGGCCCTTTGCACACCGCGAATGGGAAGCGGTGTCTGTCTGTCTGTTTTGTCTACTGGACAGCCTCCACATACCCCGTCTGCGTCGAGGTCGCACTTCTTAGCGTGGGGTTCAAGGCTTCTTTCCCCGAGTCTGCAGCTTCTGTTCTGCGGAACGCGCACCCCGGCCCCGACGTCCCAGCACCGCACAGGAGGGTCGGGAGCCTGGGGTCCGGCACCAGCCGCTCGCTGTGGCCTCTGTGCGCCCCTACTTCAAGCCCCCCTTCCTCCCCTCCCCGGGGGCCCACGCCCCTCACATGCACCTTAGGGAAAACTGTCCCCTGCAGCCTTCTGCGTTCCAGGTGGCGTCTTGCTCTGCCCTGAAGCCGCGGCGTCCATCCGATCTGGGAAAACACAGGCAGCTCGGGGTTCTGGGCCTGGGCCTGAATGTCCCCCTCTCCGAGGGGAGCCGCTGAGTTCCCGCCTTCACCCACTTGTCGCAGAACGTGCTGACCCCGTCTGTCCTCTTGCTGCAGACGCGCACAGTAGGTGCGTATCTGCGTATTTTCTGGACTGTTGAAATGATGCAAGCCAGCTGGGGACGAAGGGCTTTTCCTCCCGAGTCCTACGAAGTCCGGAGCACAGGGGCCCTGCCGGTCAGAGCGCACGCGGGCCGGTCCCGGCAGCCCGGGCCCCCTGAGCTCTCGGGGAGGGGTCGGTCTGGGGATGGAGGCATGCACTGGGGCCCCTCCTGTGCCGGGCGTGACTTCCATGCACTTGTCCCCGAGCCTGGCTTGGGGTGAAGGCAGGCAGGAACGATCCAAGGGGGTTGTGGCCGCCTTCAGCCGCGGGAGCGCCCAGGTCAAGGGCAGAGCAGGAAGGACGGGGACTGGTCGCTCAGTGATGCAAACCCGCTCTCCTCACAAAGGGGGGCACACAGCGCCTCAGGGGCAGGGCTGCGGGCGTCACCGGCATCTCCTCCACCTTCTTCCTTCTGCGGGGACCACACTCAGCCTGGGGCTCCGTGGCCCCCTGGCCCCTGCAGACCAGAGGACACAGAGGGGCTTGGGGCGGTGGACGGATGGACCAGAAGAGGCGGGTGGGCTCCTCTGAGGGGCTGCCTGGGATCTCCTAGTGTTTTTCCCTGGTGGGATCTGAAAATAGATCATTTCCACACCGATGCAGTTGAGTTTGCAAAATGAATGTCTGTTTTCTTAAGCCAGTTTTACACCTGAGACCCCAGTCGGCACCATCCTTCCCGCGAGGCTGTGTGCTGCCCCCCGCAAATTTGTTCTGTCCCCGGGACCAACACGCCTCACTTGGGGACTTTGGGAAGACACCAGGGGGAATCTGCCCAGCATTCGAGGGAGGCGCCGGGCCGCAGACCTGTGTACTCGGCTCCCTCGGGCTCTGGCATCTGATCAGTCGATCAGCGTTTGATGCTTCGATGCCCAGACCCTGCTACCCACTCGCAGCCCCAGTAGACCCCTCCCATGATATGTAAAACTGCCCAACAGAACGACCAGGGATGTCAGCCACGCTGTAGACTTCCCAATTAGCACACCAAGACAAAAGCAATTCATCGTCTGCAGCCAACGAGGCATTTTTCTCTTTTGGTTCGACATGTTCATTTGTGGCTAATTATTTCCGGTCCCTATAGCCGCAGGTGCTGGTCAGTAACGTAGGAGCGGCGTCACGGGGTCCATCCCCCAGCTGTCTTCACCTGCGCCCGATGACGGGGCGTTTGGCCCTGATTTGGGGAGAGGGACAGAGACAGGGTTGGCAATCCAGACAGGAGTGCGGAGGGTGTCTGGGCCGAAATCAGCTAGTTTAGAGATCTACAAATTCTGAATTTTCTCAGTAGTTTAAAATCTTCCCCTTCGACGGGAAGCGTTCACACGAGCTTCGGAGACCACTGGTAACTCTCGGAGCGAGGGGGCGGCTGCCGAGACCCGAGGAGACTCCAAGGGCCCGTGGGCAGTGAAGCAGCAGCGGCCGTGCTTCCCAGAGAAGCTTCATCCAAACGCGGAGCGTCCCTCCGTCGAATGCTGGTTTCATCCGAAATGAGCCTTCTTCCCCACGTTCTTCTGCTGGGTGGTTCCTCTGAATTTCTCGGGGGGCTCAGGTCTCCATTGGCTAGCGTCCCCCGTGGGGTCCTGTCCCCCTCAGACACGGAGAGGTTCGGGGGCCCTCCTCGTAGCTGACCACACAGGCCTCGGAGCTTGGGGTCAGAGGTTGAAGCCACGACGGCATCGCTCCAGGACGCGGCGTCCTCTGCTCCAGGCGGAAGCCAACAGCCTTGGGGTTTGAGGTCCGTGGCTCTG
The DNA here is from genome assembly GCF_964662115.1 of Mustela nivalis. NCBI lineage: Eukaryota > Metazoa > Chordata > Mammalia > Carnivora > Mustelidae > Mustela > Mustela nivalis. Next base: position 2,116,056 of record NC_139024.1, on the reverse strand, counting down.
GGGCTCACGAGTGTGTGTTGTTCACGGCGTCCACATGTTCTCAACTTCAAGAGCAAATGCTCTTCGTCCAGGACACACTTACCTTCTCTGACAGGCTCCAGAGGACGTTAGGTTCATTATGATGTTTAAATCTAGAACTTTGGTGGCGTCCAAGGAAACACTGAACCCGTAAGTAGATCTTTCACCTTTTTCTAATACCCCAAGTCCTACCCACCAAGTGAGACCAAAAGTCACACCCCCGGCGGCTATTAGAAAAAAAATTCCTTCTATCAACTCCCAAGCCCAAGGGAGAGCCACGTGAGGAAGAGCAGGAGCTCCAGAAACCTGGAAACCTCCCCCGCCCCTGCAGCCTTCCCAACCGGGGGCCGAGCGAGCCCTTGACGCGCTCCAGTTAGGAGCCACCAAGGACGCCAGACCTTGCTCCCTGGAAGGACAGCGGGTGTTTACTGAGGATGGATTTGTACTGGTTGCCGTGATCTCCTCAGTACTTCTTGAAGGACATTTACAAACATGATACTTTTACAATAAAAGCATAACCAAGAGAGGAATACATAGAATTAAGTACAAAAGGAGAATCTGTAGGTTTGGCAGTTGCCGCCCCAGAGGAAGGGAGGGCTGGGCCCCCACGGGGCTGCGCACGGCTGTGCTGTTTCCTGGTCTGGGGCTGCGTTCTATGGGTGTTTTCAGTTTGTGAAGTCTTATCAAGCTGTAATTGCACAATTGTACATTTCCTGTCTTTATTTCACAATTCAGTGGAAAGTTCCCCCAAAATTAAGTGCTTATATTTCAGCCGAAGAATGTCATCTGGGGTTCCCGCCATCAGCTCCCCTTTTAGTAGAAAAACGTCCAGGAGTTGAGAAATCCAGTTCTGCCCATTTCTTCAACGAACCAGCCCCGTGACTTTGATCTTGCCGATGACCCCTGCCTTCCCCATCACCGCGTAGGGAGGCTGAACGACCGTGACCCGAAGGCCCAACACTTCAGCCGCGGATGAGCCTCCAGGCCCCACCTCGGGCCCCCGCCCCGGCCTCGTTTCTGGAGACCCTGTGGGAAGGGCTGGCAGTCCTCCGAGTCTCCACGCCTCTCCTCTTTTGGGGACGCTGGTCCCGGTCTTCATCCCGCAGACGCCACGGAGCTGCTCTGGCCGTAGACACAGGTGACCTCACTGGGCCAAGTCAGGGATCCGTTCCTCGCTGCGCTCTGGTCCCAGCAGTCGGCACCTGAGCTGACCTGTCTCTGGGCAGTCACGAAGTGGGCTCCGCCGTGTCGCTCTCTTGGGGCGCTTGTTTGTCCCACAGGCTCCTCCGGGTCGCCCTGACCTCTAAGCCTGGTGGGTGTGGGGACCCCGACCGCAGGACTCTGCTTGCCCGAGGCCCACGCACGCGGGTGGTCTCCTCCTGCGCCTTGACTTGAGGCCCCTCTCCGTGGTGCTGACGTCGCGCTTCCCTCCGTCCCTGGTGCTCCCGACCCGGAGTCCAGCCTCTGCGTCTCACACACCCCACACCAGGCTCCTGGTTTCTGCCCCACGGGTCCACTCCTTGGCCAGCCTCCCCAGCCTAAGAAAGTGGCCACTCGACCCTTCCAAACTTCTGGAGTGTTCCTGGGCTCTGCTCCTCTCTCTCACCACATCTCCTAGACTCTGCCTTGCGAGCACGTCCTTGGTCTGAGTCCCCATCACTGCCCCGGGACTGCCCTGGTGCCAGCCACTGTCCTCTCGCTCCAACGATTCAGCACTTCCTAGTTCAGTGGCTTTAACTCTCTGTCTTACTGCTGCCCTGACTAGGTCTCTGCGGCCAACAGCCAGAGGAGGCCTTTGAAAACTAGGAGTTCTCATGTCACTCCTGTCTCTTGTGGGGTCTGTGCTGGGGTGAATAGTGTCCCCGGCAAATTCACGTCCTTCCCGGAACATTCTAAGGTCATTTCAAGTGTCATTAGTTAAGACGGGGTCAGGCAGGGTGGGGTGGGCCCTCACTCCGCACACCCGCACACCCGCTGTCCTTATCAGAAGAGGCGGCAAGACTCCGAGATAGACGCAGAGGACAACGTGTGTGAGGACACAGACTCCAGGAAGCGGGCGTGTGGCGTCGGAGGCGGGGGCAAGGGAGGGCGCCACGAGCCATGGGACAAGCCGGACCGCAGGCAACACCAGGGGCTGGTAGGGGCAGGAGGGGTTCCCACAAAGGCCGTCAGGGGGAGAGCGGCCCTGCCCACACCTTGACTTTGGGCTCCCAGCCTGCAGACCGGGACAGAAGCAGCTCCCACCGCTTCAGCCACTCACACCCAGTTTTGTGGGTTTTATCGCTCAGAGTAAAACCCAGAGTCTCACTGGCCCGTGGGCCCTCCGGGACCTGCTCTGCTTCCTGGCCTTGAGTCGAACTTTCCTCCTTACAGCCCTGGCTGGCCCCCGGGCTGCGTCTCTGCCCAGCTGGGCTGTGTTCCTCCGGTCACCCCTGTTTCCCTCCCCACCCCACCTCGACGGAGAAGCAGGACGCTTCCTCCCGACCCAGAGACGTCCCTTCGCCGGCGTCGTCCCGAGCCGGTCCGACGGCCCCGCTGCTCGTGCAGACCTCCCCCCCCGGCTACTGCACGCTCTCTGCTTGGCACAGACTTCTTGAGGACAGGAGCTCGTGGCCAGCCCTGCTGTATGAGCCCAGAGCGACGCCGGACACCCACTGAGCGCAGAGCAAACACGCTCTCGTCGGCTGGACAGGCTCCTCGTGCGGCAAGACCTGTTCCGGGCAGACCGGGCCTGCCTGGGCTTTGTTGGGGTCGAGAATGGAGGCTGTGCGGGTCAGGTGAAGTCCCGGGCCGGGTTCACCGGGGCAGCAGTAACGGGGCCTGTCGTCTCCAGAAACGCATGCAGCGGAGGTGGGCGTGCCGGGTGTGAGGTCAGGGAGGTCGGGGGGTCCAGCAGCAGGACGGGCCGTGGGGTGGAGGAAAAGACCAGCGAAAGGGTGGCCCTGGGATTCCTCACGTGCTCGGAGCAAGGCACGCGGTCCGGGGCCCTACAGGGAATGCAAATCTGCTTTTCTTTAAGGGCGTCACACCAGCTCAGAATTTCGCTCACGGCTCGGGGGCTCGCTGCGCGTGTGGACAGGTCCCAGCGCCCCTGCAGCTTGTCCGAGGCACTCGTGTGGGTCTCCGCTGGGTGTCTGAGCACCTGCAGGTGATGACGGCGGGAGGGAAGAAGCTCACGCCGTTGCGGCCGGCGCTGGACGGAGAGGAGCCCCCGACCCCGCCATACGGACACCTCGGACTCCAGGAGAGCAGCTGAGGGGAAACAGGCAACTGTGCTCCCCGGCTGAGGTGTAGATAACGCACTGTACCTTCCCGAGCCTGGAGGGAAGCCTCCAGTTGTTTCGTCCTATTTTGTAAGGAGGTTGGGGAAGAGGCCGAGGGCCATCAACACACTCAGATCTTGGTCGCTGGGAGGGAATCAATCAACACAGTGCCGTCCCCGGGAAGGCGGGCAGCCCCTCCAGAGACGGTCGCGGTGAGCTCAGGAGGGTCAGGAGACACGGGACCAGGTGACAGGCCCTTCTCTGCCCACGCCAGCTGGGAAGGCAACCGTGTCCTCTCCTGCCCGACACGGGGGCACTGTGTGGTCCCCTGCTCCTCCCGGGGAAGGGAGAGCCCCAGGAACTCCACTCTCTGTGCTCACTGGGCAGCGGGTTCTTCTCCCGCGTTGTGTGGCCACGCGCACGGAATGCCCGTGGGAGTGTAGAACCGACGGAGGGGAGAGAGGAAAAGGGCCCGAGGGCCAGACTCAGATACCCTCTGGCTGTGGGATCTGCCCACCGTCTCACCCGCACTCCCACAGGGAGGGGACGGATAAGGGGACAGGCGTCTTAGGTTCCAGTGTGGAAGGGAGGACAGAGGGCACTGGGAACCCGTCGAGAGGGCGACTGAGGCCGGCGGGTTGCCATCCGCAGGGCACTGGGCGGTGTTACAGGACGTCCCCAAAGAAGGGACCACTAAGCTGAATCCTGAGCCCTCGGGCAGACAGACAGACGGAGGAGGACAGGAACTCCAGGGAAGCCAGCAGGAACTGCCCTGTCGCAGGGATGTGAGAGACATTTATGTCGCTGTGTGGGGCACGGACGGGCTGGGGGCCAGGGTGAGGGGGACCAGCTGTGGGGAGCCCTGTAGGCCAGGTGAGGGCATTGGGACTTCCTCCTGATCGAGAACAGCCATTGCTGGGGGATAAGGAGGGCAGCAGCGTGTCCCCCTCTCACTTTGAGGTGCGGTCCGTCGGGTCACCCACCGACAGAGACCATGGGGACAGATCGGGTTCGGAAGATTCCCCAGTAGCAGCGTCGACAGAGCAGGTGACTGACGGGGCTGAGAGCCGGGCTGTAAGGCGTCCGGGAAGAGACCCCAGCAGCGGGCCTGATCCCTGCGGTGGCTCTTCACGGGAGGGGGCACAGCAGCAGGACGGTCACGGGGTGGGCCGGACCTTGGGATGCCCACTGCCCGCAGGAGCCGGGGACAAGGGGTCACGTGGCCCGGGGAAGGAAGGCAGGGGCTTCTGGGAGAAATCTGCAGTCAGGCCAGTGGAGGGGCCCGGATGTGGGCCCGGAAAGGGGTTCGGGAGGAAGAAGAATCCTTGGCTTTGGATGTGAAGCCGGAAGTGGCAACAAACACCCTGGCACTCGCACAGCTGTTGTTTGCCGTCACCTGGTGTCTTCTCTCCGGCAGGTGAGACTCGCTGCGGTCACACAGGAACAGGAAGCCCAGGCTGGAGCAGACCCTCACCAGCCAGGGGTAGGGCAGGGGTAGGGGAGGGGCAGAGGTAGGGGAGGGGCAGGGGGTAGGGGCAGGGGTAGGGGCAGGTGTAGAGGTAGGGACAGGGGAAGGGGTAGGAGTAGAGGTCGGGGCAGGGGTAGGGGTGGGTAGGGGCAGGGGTGGTGTAGTAGCAGGGGTAAGGGTAGGGGCAGGGACAGGGCAGGGGCAGAGGTCGGGGCAGGGGTCGGGGTAGAGGCTGGGGTAGGGTACGGCCTCCGAAAGGCCCTTGGTCCGCACTCGGACTGTGCTCACCCGCATTCTTGGCTGAACGTCGCTTTCTGAGCTGGGACCAGGACGGTGGTTCTCTCTGAAACACTGACAAGGCTGCTGTCCTCCGGGAATGACGACGGTGTGACCTGCGGGTTTCTTACTGCCCTGGCTTGGCGGCCCCAAGACTTGGGCTCGTTTCTGCAAACTGGAGGGACCGCCTAGATTTCTCTCATGTTTCTCTGCATTAGATGCTTTTAACTTTGTTTCTACGTTTAGCGTTTTCTTTCCGCTGTCTCTCCCGTTTGCAGAAGTTTTTGTTAACATATCGTGACACACGTCTCCACGCTCTAGGATTTGTAAGCCTCGCCCTTGTTAGTGATCGGAGGGGGTAGGCACGGCTTAGCGCTGGGCCCCGGGAGCCGCGCCGAGAGGGTGAGGACGGCTGGGTCAAGCCCTGGGAGGCCGGGAAGTGCCGGATTTCAACCTTGGTCGGGGGACGGACGCCCCATCGTGCACGGCCCTCACAGACGTTCACAACAACACTTTGCCGCGCTGACTCCTTACGACACGGGAAGAGTCTCACCGTGGGAAAAGAACACAAAAAGCAAGGTGACATCACTTAATTTCCACTACAAGCCGGCCTTCACGCCGGCCCGTGGGGAGCTGGAAGTCCTGGTGTGACCTTGGGCGCTGGCACTCACCCTTCACCCGCCGGCTGGGCAGAGGCCAGAGCTGGGGCGGGGGGGCTCTCTGTCCAGGCCCCGCACCAGGGTCCTGGGGCACATTCTCAAACGCTTCTCACCAGCGAGTTCAAAGCAGAGAAGAGAGGAGAAGAGAGGAGGCCCTCGTGCCGTAGGCCATCGTCCCGGGAGAGCCAGGGACGCAGCCGAGCAGCTGTGGGCAGAGGGGAAGGGGCTGTTCGCTGAGACCCTCCGCGACGAGCCGCCCGTGTCTGCTCAGGTGGACCTGCGGGCCTCCCGTCCCTCGAGGGGGCCTGGGCTCCGGGCAGCCGCGCCGTCTGGCACGCTTCCCCCCCGGCATCCGCCGCAGCGGACGGGATCCAGGCTCAGCCGTCTCCCCAGCACCCTGATGACCCCTTAGCCTCGAGAGAAATCGTTCAGCCCCTGCTGTGGGGACACTCGGAGATTCGGCCCCGTCTTCTCACAGTCTGTCCTGGGGTGGCCATTGCTCCCGGTATTGGGACCAGGGCGGTCTTTGGGCCCGAAGTTCAAAGCTAGGCCCCTCTGCCCACATTCTCATCCTCGAGGGTCTGACGGATCAGGGAGACCCCTTCGGGCAGCAACAGGGGCGAGGGTCCGGCCTCTGCCTTTACGCCTGGTCTGCCCGCCCGCCTCCCTCAGACACTCGACAGCCGCCCCTGGTCAGGAAACAGCCAGTGTCACCAGTCACGGAGGACACTTCCCTCGCCTTCCAAAATAAATAAATAAAATAATAATAATAATAATTAAAAAAAAAAAAACTAAGATAAAACAACCAACTATCAGGATGGCTTGCGTCCCCTCTGGGTCCGGGCCCTGACGCTGGACACTGGCTGGGACCGGTGTCCGTGGAGGTCTGTAGCCCTTTGCCCGACACGTCCCGGCGCAGCTCGCAGACCATGGGGCCTTACTGCGGACCTTTGGCTCAGGGCACACTCCTCAGTGCCATCTACGTGTGAGCAGACGTCTAAGGGGGTCAGGGGCGTGTGGCCTGTTGTCTAGGATAATCTTCAAGGGCGTCTCTGGAAGGAATGAGGGATCCTTAAGTGAGGGGTCTCACTTTCAAAGGCTCTGAGCTGAGTGAGCAGAGATGAGTTCCGAGCCAGCCCGTCTTATCCTGGCTGCGTCCGGGAGCCACACATCCTCTAGGCACAGAACCCGGACCTGCACGCGGGAGACGCCGCGCTTGCCGCCCACCCCTCGGGCCGTCCTGCAAACCCCTGCTGCCTGTTGCGTTTTCGGGAGACGGCCGAAACTCTCTGTTTGGAGACGGTCAGGATCGTGCACACACAGGCAATGCGGGAGGGAACACACACACAAGATTCAGAGAGCGCGAAGCCACGGAAGGCTCCGGAAGTTACGGAATTCCGTGTAGGCTCGGGAGGGCAGGAACGTGTCGGACGGAGACGCAAGGGGGGGCCTGGCCCGCCCGGAGGGGGAGGAGGGAGGAGCGGTGAGGTGGGTGGTGGGTCCGCGAGGCCACGGGGGAGGAGGCGAGCCCACTGGAGGGAGCCGCGGGGCCGGGGAAACGGGCTCATACTCAATGCGGGGGGGGCTGGAATTTCACAGAGAGACCCAGGAATGGGTGAATGATTCCTTGGATTATTGATAGATTTTCTTCACTCGACAAACAGTCACGGGTGCCTGTTCACACTGTATCGCAGCCCAGCAAAGCTCAAGGGTCAGCTGGGGAGGTGCGGAGACGCACAGTACGGCAGGACGGAAGCTGCTTGGCCCGTGAGGTCGGCCCGCCTGAGCCGGTGCACGGGTGTGGGGGCTGGAGGTTCTCAGGGTCAAGGAAGCCTGTGAGCAAAGGTTCGGAGCGAAGCGTCCGGAGAGGAGCTCGGCAGCCCCCGTGGACCTCGGGACTGGACTGCACTTGCCTCGTTGAAGGGCTGGGGGTGTACGGGTTTTACACAGATGACAGCACTTTGTTACGGCCCGGAGGAGTGCGGGCTGGTGTGCGGGGTTGACGTGCGAGCTGGGGCCAGGGGGACGCCGTCCACAGGGAAGCAGGAGGTGTGGGGACGTGCAGAGGAGCGCCTCCGGGGACTGAGGACGACGGATGGCACCACGGGGTGACGGGGAAGGGACAGCCCAGGGACGCCGTCAGAGGGGCCGGGCCTGCTGAGCTTCAGGGAGAAGGAAGACGCGTCAGGAGGCGGCAGAGGCAGCGGTGGCGGGGGTTAAAGACCACGTGGGTGGGGGCAGGCTTGGCGGACGCGGGCTCTGAACGGACGGGGCACGGCAGGCGCCAGATGCACCCACGGGCCAGGTCTACCGCGTCGTCAGCCTCCACGTGGTGACCGCCGGCACCTAGCTCCCCGACCCGACGCCCGCGGTGCGTGCGAGCCGCCAGGGCTCAGAACAAAAGTAGCCGAGTGAGTGGGAGACACGTCTGTACTGTAGTTACATTTATTTAGAAACCCATAGTCTGTAAACTTTGAGGCACAGTAACTCTCGTCTGGCTTTGTCGCTCACTGACCCTGGGGGTGTCTGCGGACTTGCCTGCGCGTCGGGTTACCCGTGGGTATGATTATAGTGTCACACGCACTGTCGTCACATCTTCCGATTCTTATGGACAGCAGCACCCATGGGCACAACAGCAGGTGGGAGCTGCTGGCTCCACCCAAGCCCGGTGCCACTGGCCGACGACGTCTCCGTTGCGTCTGGCGTTGAGGGATTCCTTTGCACACACGCTCCATCCCCACCGGAGACACGGTGGGCTGCAAACTTGTCAGAAGAGAAAAAAACCATACAGAAGCACGTGACGTGCTCAGGACGGCTGGAAACCGCTGACACCGCTGGGAAGAATCGTCTAGAAGCCCCGAGCACGCGGGCGTGCGTCCCCATCACATGGCCGTCTCCATAACCGCCTCCTTCGCTGGCTTTTTCTGTTCTGCGGCAGCTGACCTGGCCAGGCTCTGGGCCTCCAGATGCTCCACGGTCCCGTACGCCACCATGGCCAGGCTCAGGACGCCCAGGAGGATGTAGAGCTTGGTGCTGACACACAGGAACTTGCTGTACCCAAATGCGACGGTGAAGCCCAGGGCCTCCCACAGGCGGTAGTTCGCAAAGGCAGCCTCCTTGTCCTTCTCGAACAGCACGCCGTAAAGCACTGTGGGGAGACACAGCATGAACACGTGGCTGCGAAACCTGTAAGATTTTCCCCATTATTGCTGAAAACGGGGCAGCTTTTCTGCTGCCCAATTCTCTCAACAACATCAGGAACGTCTCCTTCTCAAAAAGACAGAATTGCGTGACGTTGGAGATTAGGGAAGTCTGGAGACAGTTTTTAGCCGTGAAGAACCAGGGCACATAAGAGAAATGCAGAACTCGTGCAGGGGGAGCCCTGGGGAGAGCGCCGTCCAGCCTGTCCCTCGGTGGGTGAGCACGCGGGAGAGTCAAGGAGGCCTCAGAGGCCCGACCTGGCTCAGTGAGGCATGGCCCTTCGCTGGAGTCTAAAAGCAAAGACACACACGGGCAGCCCTAAGCCCAGGCCCTCAGAACGTGACTGTGTTCGGAGCCAGGTCCTAGAAGGAGGTGACTTAGGTGAACGAGGTCACTAGAGAGGCCTCTCATCCCACAGTAGTCCTTCTAGGGACGGGGTCAGGACACAGATGTGCACTAGGGACGGCCATGCAGGGACACGTGGAGAAGACGCTGTCAACACGCCGGGGGGCCCTGAGAGGGCGGGTCCACCGCTTCCCATGTGTCCCCCGTGCTGGCCCAGGTACGGACCCCCGGGGGGAGACTCACCATTGTTCTGCGTCTGCCAGACGGCGTCGGCCACGCCCCAAAGCCCAGAAAACACGAAGAACACGGCCAGCTGGCGGGGGTCAGGTCTCCACAGCAAGAGGGCCACGCTGCAGGACAGGTGGGTCACCGCACCTGCGGGCGCAGAGGGCGGAAACCGGCCGGAAGTGAGCGCAGCCCCCGGGAGGCGTGGACCAGGCCACGCTCAAGGAGCCTCTTGTTTGCTTCTACGTGTGAGTAACGTTCCCGGAAACGCTCCCGACCGCCCTCCGCCCCTGGACGCTGACCCGAGCGCGCCGGCAGACCAGGAGCGCCCTTCACAGCCCCTCGACGCCGCCCACTGGGTGGGGGGGCCGCTCTGCCCACCTTCGCCCCGACCCTGTCAGCGGGGCTGGGCCACAAGCCCCTGGACCGTGCAGGGGGTCTCCTTGTGCTCCAGACGTGGAGACCCCAGAGTGACAGAAGGGGGGGGTTGTTGACCCCTGGACTCGCGGTGAGTGCTGGGGGCGGGGGACGGCGCTGGGCTCCCCAGCAGGTGCGGATGTGAGCGGAGAGGTGGGCGGAGCCCCCCAGGCTCGTTCCTCCTGACTTGACACCCGTGTCGTGAGTTCTGGCCTCGTGATTCCTGTGGACACTGGGGCGTCTAGGACGACGGGTCAAAGGGAGACGCCTGCCGTGTTCGCCGTGGCTGTGTGCTCCGGGGCAGCTCACTACCTGCTCTGTTCCCGAGTTCCCTCATCTGTAAAGTGGGCAGTGTCCCCTCCCCAGGGCGACCAGAAGGATGAAACGGAGAAACCTAGTCGGATGACGTGGCCCCTGGTGGGCGCCGACTAGTGCTTGTGGCCTCCTTGCTGTGTCCCCGCCACAGCCACGTGAGACCTGGACTGGGTGGCCTGGTCGTGGTCTCGTCAGTGCCCTGGTTATCCACCATGCTGTGAATCTTCCCTTCCCAAGAGACCAGAGGGTGAGGTGCGTATGGGCGCAGTTTTGTCCTGACAGCGAGGACGGGAAGCCTCCCGCAGGGCCGCGCACGCTCAGCCCGCACCCCTCGCCGAGCCGCGCGTGCCCTTCCGCCCGCCCGTCTGCTGCCGCTCCCGCCCGCGAGGGGCCACGGGTCCGCCTACCCAGCGCGTAGAGCGCGATCCTGCCCGTGTGCTGGGAGAGCCTTCCGTACAGCAGGGAGCACAGTGCGTTGGTGGCCGAGAAGCAGATCATCACGTACCCGACGAACTGGATCCCGAGGGCGCAGGTGGTGTAGGACTGCGGGGGAAGCACGGGGCACGTCACGTGGCCGCGTGCGGTGCGGTGGCAGGTGTGGGTCAGGGATGCGGGTGGCACCGGCACGTGTTCTGCCGTGGGACGGCGGCCGTGCTGGGTTGGCCCAGACCTTTGTCTAGGCCTCGAGACGGCCAGGGGAGGACAAACCGGTGGGAAGGAGCGAGGACGGGCCCTGCACCCGGTCGTCCCCACACGTCCTTCGCCGTGTGTCACGGAGGTCCTGTGAGCTGCGTGAGGATCTGGGCAGCTCCTGCTCCGCTCACTGCGGGCTGACAGCGCTGGGCAGGATGAACAGGGGAGCAGAGAGGACTCTTGGGGCAGCAGAGCCTCCCCGTGTGACACCAGGATGGTGGACGTGTGTCCTTACGCACGTGTCCATACCCAGGAAACACAAGCACCAGGAGTGCCCCCTGACATGGGCGGTGAAGACGCATCATGGCAGGTTCACGGGTGGGAACAAATGTCCCCTCTGGGGCAGGACACTGTTAGTGGGGAGGCTAGGCCTGTCTGGGACTGGTGGGGCCCTCGGCTCCTTCTGTCCACCGTGCTGGACCCGGAAACTGCTCCGCAAATAAAATCCCGATAGAAGGGCGCCTGGGTGGCTCAGTGGTTAAGCTGCTGCCTTCGGCTCAGGTCATGATCTCAGGGTCCTGGGATCGAGTCCCGCATCGGGCTCTCTGCTCGGCGGGGAGCCTGCTTCCTCCTCTCTCTGCCTGCCTCTCTGCCTACTTGTGATCTCTCTCTGTCAAGTAAATAAATAAAATCTTAAAAAAAAAAAAATCCCGATAGAAAAGCAGCGGATGTGAAGGAACGAAAGGGCTCTGCAGACGCGAGGACGGGAGCGCTCCTGCCCCGGACGGGGGGTACTGAGCGACCCCAGCCTGGACCCGGGACAGCGCCTGCCCCCATCGTCCCCAGGCAGAATCAGGACAGGCGCACAAGCGAGCGGGCTGGACAGAAGCTCTGCCGCTTTGGGACGGTGGGGCCGTGGCCGAGTCACATGCCGCGTGGCCAACAGCAAGGCCCACGGGAGGGCCGTGGCCAAGTGCCAAAGGGCTGTTTTGTCATTTTTGTCCTCAGTCTTTGGAACTCCAAGACTCTCCATCAAGACTGTCCCTGGAGCAGGGGGTGCCAGAGAGAACCCAGGATGCACGCATCCTGCAGAGTGTACGTGTCCTGAAAGAGCTGAGGTTCACCGGAAATTCGGATTTAACTGGGCATCTGGCTAGCTTGGCACATCGGCTCGTCTACGTGGGGGCGAGCTGAGGAGGGCAGGGAGCAAGAGAGGTTTTCTGGTCAAGGAAGGGCGGCCCTCAAGGAGCGGCCTTGCTCCCGGCTCTCGGCCCCTCGGCTCCCCGGCCCCCAGCCGGCACTTTCCGGAGAAGGCGTCTCTGCTCAGTACTACCCCCGCTGACGCATCCCTCCCACGGCACCCCATGACCGTCTTCAGGACAGGACACCACACGGGTGGGGAGCCCCGGGGACAGGTGTCTCTGCTGGCTTGCCCCCGAAGAGGCCTTCCCTGCGCACACAGCAGGCAGGACGGCCTGGCACAGGACACGTTCCACGTGACGGCTCCCGGAGCGCGTGGGCCCTTGCCCTGAAGACACATCTCCAGTGAGAGCCAGGCCCCGGAGTCAAGGCCAAGCTCTGGGGAGACCGGGAAGAGACTGGACGCTGAGCTCCTGACCCCTGAACCTGCTCTCCGGCCCCAGAGGCCGCGCCCCCCACTCAGCCCACGGGCAGGGGACCCCGAGACACGTGGGTGCTGAGGTGCGCGTCCTGACCGGCTCTTGCGTACCCTGGTGTAGTCGCCTGCGAGGAAGGCTTGCTCGAACCCGCTGTACACCGGCAGCAGCACCAGCAGACGAAGGCGCTTGTCTCGAAGGAGCCTGAAGGTCGACAGCAGGGTGAACCAGAAAGGTAATTTCTTCTGTCCATCGTCTTTCTGCTGAGCGTCCTTGATGGGTTCGAGAAACACGGCTACGAGCAGGACGGCCAGGACGCCGCTGCCTGGAGGGGAGACAGAGGGCGGGTCTGGGTGCTCGAGGAGCCGGCGTCGCCCAGCCACTCCTTCTCTCTCCTTTGGGGCACTGGGTTCAGATCCCGGTTTAAGGGAAAGGAAGCTGCCAAGCCTGAGCTGGGCCTCTGGCCTGCGCCGCACACCCCGCGAGGCCGGGGTCCTCTGCGGCCCTCACCGCCGCGGTTCCCGCCTCCTCCCCCGCAGGTGGCTCCCAGCGACGGGCAGTAGTCCCCCCCTCTCGGGACCGCGGGTCCTCCGCGGCTATTGTTTGCCGAGTATGACGGTCCCCCACAAGCCTCGGCAGGGGAACTAGCGACCCGAGCGCCGGGGGTGCCGCATACGTGCCGGCGAGAGGCGGCGCCGCGTTTACCCGCTGCGGTGGGGAGTCTGCGCGGGGGGCAGCTGGGCGAGAGCCCCGTGCCGGGCCGCTGCGTTCAGAGAGGAGGGGCCTGACGGGGAGGTCACAATGCCACTCGTGTCCAGGAACTACCGGCCACGGGGGTGGTCTGTGGGGGGAGCAGCGAGGAGGAGGGACGGGGGCTTTCCCTCTCACCGGGGTGCGTTCTGAGCCACGTGAATGGGCTGACAACTGTCCGCCCCGGAGGGACACCTGCGCCCACCGAATCCCACAGGCCTGGCGGCCCCTCTCTCTGCACGGCGCACCCGGTGTTATGTCGGTCGAGGGCGAGTGCTTCCTCCTTTTCCCCTCTTTCCCCGGAAGCCTCCTCGGTCCTTCCTGGCTTTGTGACAGCGTCGCCTGTCCCGGTTTCTCCTCTCGCGCAACACCAATGACACTCGGTGCTCCGGGAGCCGAGGGTCCTTCCCAGAGCCGATGCCTTCCCCGTTTCTCTGAAAGGCGGTGAAAACCCTTCGGAACGGGTTTCAGCCATGATTTCCAGTCCAATAGCTTAGACCCGTCCCCTCTAAAGGGACCTGAAGTATTTTTTTCTGTTTGCTGCTTCTCACCGGCCTGGTGGGACCGTGTGTCCGGCCACGATGCGCCGGCCGGGCGCTCCCAAGCCCGGCAGAGCCGGTGGAGGCGCACCGAGGAGGGGAACGTCGCACAGGGGCCGGGGGTGCAGAGCACGCGTTCCCGGGGCCGAGGCTGGTCCTCGAGAGCTGCCGTCCTCGTCCCTGTGACTTTGGAACAAGGTTTCTAACTTGGTTAACAAAACCACAGATAAACACCTATGGCTACTGGCTACTGTACTGAACTTTGCAAAAGAAAAATGATCCTATCGTGGTAGGGAACTGTACGACCGCCCCGTTCCGGTGTCTTTGACTCCATCTGAAGAACACCGGACGACCCAGCGGAACTCGTTTTGCAGGAATATTTGTACTTTGGGAAGACACTCTTTTTCCGCAGGGACACCGCCCGCGGTGAGCACATACCTGTGTAGATGCCGAGCAGCGTGTAGATGAGGGTCTGCGAGGGACGCTGCGTGCTGTTGGTGGACGCCGTGGCCATCAGGCAGTCACTGGCCCCACAGGACAGCAGCTGCTCCTCGGGGATGGCCTCTGTGCCGTCGGAAGCAAAAAGGTGACATGAGAACACAGGGAACCGATAGGACAAGGGGTCCCAGTAAGGAAGCACAGAGCTAACAGGAGCCCGGACACCCTGTAGCTGAGAGTCACGATAGGCCAAAGTCAGGGGCTTGTCTGACCACGTACCTCCAAACACGCTTGCTTCTGGGCACGCATCTGTGTGCGTGATTTTACAGACACACATGTGCCGTAAAGGCTGCCTGCTTGTGTGACTTTCTGCACATAATGAAAATGCTCAACGTTTCCAACCTAACCAAGGAGGAGTAGGAACACCGACGTGAGAGCAGGTGTTGGACGGAAATGCTGGGCCTGAGATTCATCAGTGGCCATTCCATGACCTTGGGCAGGTCGATGCCCGCCTCTTCTGAGTGTTAGGTTCCCTATCTGCTAGAAGAACAAAACGTGCACCTTCCGCGCGTCTCTGACCCCATCAGGGTCTCTGGAGAGAGCGGGGAGACGCCATGCAAGACAGAACGTTTGTCGTAGCAGAAATCTCCTCACACAGAACCTGGCTGCTGAGATCTGCAGCACGGAGACTGAGCCGGCGCAGCGGGGAGGCTGAGAAGCCTCGGGGGCGCTGGGGATGCCTCACTCCTCGGAGTCCGGGTCCAGAGACCTCTTGGGGAATGAAGCTCGCTTGTCTGGTGTCTTTAAAAGTAAAGACGTTCACTCCATTTTGCACCCGTCGTCTGTTAGAGACTGACGGCCCTGTCAGGGTCTGTCAAGGTCAGCAATAATGAGTAAAGACGGGTCTCCATCCACCCGAGGGCTCCCTTCTTCCGACGCACTTAGCAACTGATGACACCACATGAGAAACAGGAGGAGGATTTTGGAGTTTTGCGAAGGTGGGACTTTATAGGGGACAGCGCAGTCCCGGGAGGACTAGGCCGGAGAGAGAGGCGCAGTCCCGGTAAGAGTCAGGAGTCAGGACTGACCCTCACCCCGGCCCATGAATTAGGTTTGCCGGTGAGAATTGGGGAGATTTATTTCCTTGGCCCTTGGTTTAAATCCTCAGACCTCAATGGGTGCGGATATTACACAAATACACACGTTATAGTCCTGTCTGGCCAAGGTCAGGTAAAGACGTGAGTTAAGTCATCAGCCGTCAAATGCTGAACCAGTCAAGGGACAACTGGTCTTAGTGGGACATTGAGACACTGGACAGTCGAGCCGTTTAGTGGGACAGTAAATCAGTTGAGCCTGTTCTCGGTCCGAAAGGACGGTGGTGACTCTGTGAACCCAAGTTCCAGTGGCAGTGGCCTCCGTTTCCCCGGGGCACTGTTCTGCAAGCGTTCCCCTGCCTCTGGGAGGGCAGGGCCAGCAAGGCTGGAGAACCTGTGGACAAGACCGACCCCCAGAGCGGCGTAGACCGCCCTGGAGAAGAGCTGGGCACAGGAGAGGCTGGGGCCCAGGGGTCGAGCCCCATGTCGGGTGGTGCACCTGCCCTTGTCGTGGAATAAAGACGCGTGTGAGCGGGATGGGGGGTGCTCGGGGGGCATCACTGAGCCCCGTGACCTTTTACCTTGCGTGGGCGTCTGGCCAAACACCAGGGATGAGATCAGGTTGCCCCACACGCCGGACGACTGGAATATGAGAAAGAAGATGCCGAAATACTGGTTCACCACGTCTCGGCCGACTTTCCCCACCTTCTCTGCTTGCGTGTTCCCCATGATGGTGAGGTACGTGCACTGGGCGGACCACAGCGGGGCTGCGCCGAGACCCAGGACTATGGAGGTGGGGATCAAGGTGTACCTGTGAGATAAAAGCAGACAGCGTCCCTGCCTCTGTGGAGAAGGAGACCCCTTCCTCGTCCTCACTCAGCTTCGTCGTGCTTGTGGATTAGCCAGATCAGTGGGTTCCCCATCCTTCGCCCGCAGAGAAATGACCAGACCCACTGCTCTTTCTGGTTCGGGTTCATTTGCAAGAGAGAAATTCACTGCCAGGGAACTTCCTTGCGTTCGAAAGCAACTACCATGAGCTGGATTACAAGTAAGGCGGAGTCTCTCACAGCTACTGTCGAAAACGACTGATTTTTTGAATCCCTGACTGGCTGATTGGCTGGTTTACCCTCTTCACTGAAGGCTCCTATGGAACCTGTACGGCAGGATGAGAGAGAAGACTGAGGTCCCTGGCATCATCCTGTCCTAGATGATAGTGGCCATCTCTCCGAAGAGATGCTTGACGGGTGTGTTCTTGGGAATTAGCGCGTGGGGCCAGTGCTCGTAGAGCTTGGTCCCGGAGGACCCCCTCCGTCAGGGAGTAGGCGGAGCCCAGGCCGGGCCCCTGCCCCAGCTCCAGCCCTGCTGCGTCCACTTTCTGTCATGCGGGGAGGGTATGGTTTGGGTCCACCGGTCACATTCTGCTAAATCCCCTGAAATTCACCCTGAACGCCAGGGTTCAGCTCTCATCGCTGGGGACACAGAAGTGCCCGGGCAGGGAGGGGAGCGCCAGGCCCACAACAGATCTGAGGGGAGGTCAGGGCTGGGAACTGGGGGGCGGAGATGGGCCCGACCCAAGGGACAGAGACACCTCGAAGGGAGAGAAATGGGAAAAAGCCTCCACGTTCTCCTGTCCAGAAGCAGAGAGGAAGGTCAGGAAGTGGCGCTCATGTTACAGGGGAGGCAACGGGCATCCTCGGGCAGGTGCCCGCGGAGGGCTCTCGAGCCGCTGACCCTGAAGCCTGACCCCGAAGCCGGGCGGGAGGCGTGTGGGAGGCGTGCGGCTGTACCAGCTGGCGTAGAAGTTGCCCAGGGAGAAGGCCACGTAGCAGCACATGGAGAGGACGATGGTCCACTTGCAGCCAAACTTCTTAATCAGGAGTGGCGGGAGGCACGTGGAGGACAGGAGCACGCCGCCGTAGAGCGAGCTGAGCGCCGTCACGCCCAGGCCTTCCTCGCTGTACAGGCTGCTCTGTGGGGGGCAAAACCGCCCTGGTCAGAGGGGCCGGCGGCCGAAGGGAGAGCGCTCTAGGTCAGCACTGGGTTCCTGAGACCACCAGCACAGGCTTTCCCTGGCCGGCGACCCCCTCCCCGCTGACCGGTCCGGCGCGGGGGGAGCAGCACGGTCCCAGCAGAGCGTGAGCTGCTGCTAGAGACTGGGGAGGGGAAGCGCAGGCCGCAGCTGGGGGTGTGGTGGGGCAGACGGCCTCACGCCTTCTGTGACATCTGCTTTATCTGTAGGACAGCTTTGCACTCCTCCCCTTTAGGGCTGAGAAATGGGGGCTATTTTCCCCATGGAAGAGAGAAGGAAGGGGACATTGTCTCCTTGTAGACTCATGTGCGTGGCTCGACCGACGGTCAGGAAGCGGCTTTATCTGTAGGACAGCTTTGCACTCCTCCCCTTTAGGGCTGAGAAATGGGGGCTATTTTCCCCATGGAAGAGAGAAGGAAGGGGACATTGTCTCCTTGTAGACTCATGTGCGTGGCTCGACCGACGGTCAGGAAGCGGGTACTTGACCGTGCAGACTCTTCACATTCCTTCCTGGCTGCCACGCCACCCCCTACCCCCGACATGACGATGTCCTGTGACAAGGGACCCTGCACTGGGCAGGTGCAGCCACCGGCACTCCCTCACTGTCATTCCGTCCACTGTGGCCCCGCACCCTTGGGCTGAGCTCTGACTCGGCACAGCACCCACCACTCTGAGATTCTCTCTTCCTTTCCTGCCGACCCTCAGCGTGCTGGGACCTTCCTCGTTCTCACTTTCCAAAGGGCTCCTGTTCTTCAAGGGCAGATCAAGGGTCTCCAAGGGCCCCTGGCTAGTGCCATCCGCAGAGACCTCCGCTTTGGTCCTGCGCCGGAATGTCACCTGACCTCTAGCCCACACCACCTGGGGACCCGCGATGCCACCCCCGCTGACAATGGTCCCTGATGTTCTGCTCTTTCTGGGTCTCTCCCGGTGCCTTGCTCGAAGCAGGCACATGACAGTATTTGTGGATTAACTGAAACTGAGCGTAACCACAGCGAGTGCCACGAAAATTCTGAAATCTGGCTGGAAGATAGAAATTGAGTGCTCTGCTCTGAAGTGGGGGTCATTCCTGCTTGCGGAGGAGGGGAGCGGGCTCAGCCTGAGCCTTTTGCTTCCTTAACACAAACGTAGGAAATCCAGTGCCACTGAGCTCGGCTCCCCAGACGCTCGTGGGAAAGAAGCGCTCAGCCTTTCTGTGCCCTGGGATTTCTCGTCCACACACTGTGCTGCTGCAATCAGCAAAGGTATCTCGGTCACAAACAGTCAAATCTGACTGCAAACCACTGAAAAGGAAGACAGATTTCAGTAGCCAAAGTAGGAATCAAATTTTAAAAGCAACCTTCTTTTCTACGTGAATGCCGGTGTTGAGATCCCTGTGTCCGCAGAGCAGGGCGTGCGGAATAATCCGGAATACTGTGGGAGGAGTGTGTGCCTGTGAGATCTGCATTAGGCAAGACCCACTCGCATATGCAAGCAGGACTTTCACTCAAGTCACTCAGCAAATACATCCTTAAGCACTTGCCAGGAGAGGCTCGTGCCCTGCTCTAGTGAAACCAAAGGGAATTACACAGCCCCGCGCTCCCAGGAGTGCACGGTGGACAGGAGCTGACGGGGGTCAGGGACACCAGCCAACGGACCGTTGCAATCGGGTCCTGCAAGGGGCGCTAGCCCAGGGCAGCAGGAAGACCGTCGAGAAGGCGTGAAGACTGTATGGGATGGGGAGGGTGAGCAGGTCCCGGGGGATGGGGAGGGGTGCGGGAGGCAGGGGTGCGGGAGAGGAGCTGCCCGGGGCTCGTGCTGGGCTGAGAGGCAGCAGGGAACATTGAGCTGCTTTGTCCAGAGCCGTGAAGCTCCTCTGAGGAGGCGAGTCCGGGAAGCCTGCCGGACTGCGGCGGGAGGAGTGCCGGCTGCGGCCTGGGGAGCGGGGTCGGATCTTCAGGCCACGGAGAGCCTGGGGTAGGAGGCAAGCTGGAGATGAGATGCAGCGCTGACTTCATGCCCTGGGTTAGCCATTGACGGCCTCCTGTGTGTGGAGCACTGTCTCAGTCAGGGGGACAAGGTCGTGGAGCAGTGACCGTCCTGCCGGCGTCGTGGACTCACGGGCATACTGCGGGGCCTGCCACAGCATCGGGGGAACCCACAGGTGTGCCCCTCCCAGAGTTCAGTCCCAGGGAGCAAGGAAAGGGGTGAAGGGGGTGACATCCAAGGGGAGAGCCCAGTGACTTGCAGGTGACCATTAGGCACAGGAGGGAGAGGCCACAGCTGCTGCACGGGAGGCTGTGTGGGTGTGTGCCTGCGTCCCGGCGGGAATTCGGCGTGGGGCTGGGGCCCTGGGGATGCCTGGGACCGTCCGTGCCACCCCCGGGGGCCCGAGAATGAAACTGACCCGATGAGAGCCGAAGGAAATGACAGGGACAGGCAGGAACCTCCAGCATCGTGGGGACACAGCCATACCTAAGGTCACGTCTGTCCGTGTCATCTCATTCTTTTGTGTAGGCCACTCCAGACTGGTGGAGACAATGGTCCCCCTTAAACCGTGGTCACGTATTCAAGATTAGCACGCGAGGAAATAGGGTGGGTTAGGGCTAGACAGAAGGCAGAGAGGTGGGCAGGGCGGACTGCCCCACGCCAGAGCTGGGGGTCTGGTCCCCTAACATCTCTGCTCTTCCCAGGAAGAGGGGGCCTCCTCAGCGCTGACCGTGATCACGGGCAGACCGGGGAGGACTTGGGTGTGCGAGGGGCGGGGCCATCCACTCTCCCTGCACCGCGGCCACTACGCCAACTACACTTCAAAACACAAGACAAAACAGAACACCCATCTGGGGAAACGCACAGCAAAACTACTCCGGCGCACACGGCCCCGCCGCAGCCGTTAGAGAGGCCCGAGGGGGAAAGAGTGCTGTGGGGGACAGACTTACAGAGACCGATTTGTCCAGACTTTGTCCAAATTCACCATATTGCCTAACCAGGCTTAGAACCTAGAGTTTAGTGAAACCTGAAAAATTCCCGTTACTACCCCGGCCACAAAGCCAAAGTCGTGAAACCGGAGAATTCGCAAAGACTCATCCTGCGTCTCTCCCTTGAACGATCCAAAGGCAAAGAATGTCTTATCTCATCACTCACCCAAGACCCACACCCCCGTCCAAGGGTCGAGCTCACACTCCCCGCCCTGCGGCCCGGCCGGGGTGGGGGAGGGGGCCGTGCTCGCCTGCACCCGGGAACGGCCGCCGGAGAGGGTGTGGGAGCGAGGGGTGAAGGAGAAATGCTCGGTTCCCGTCCTCCGCGGCCGTGGGGCTTCTTGGAGGCCAAGAGACAGACGCTCGCTCGCAAGTGTGCTCGCAAGTGTGCTCGCAAGTGTGCTTACCTGCAGGCTCTGCAGGCCGCCGTAGGCTGTGAAGAGAAGCAGAAACCCAAACGACACCACGAGGACATTCCTCAGGCTTCTCTCCATCGTGCGGATTCACGGTGTCAACCATCCGTGGGCACGCACACGCGTCGTCCCTGAAAGCCGCCGGCCGGGCGCGGGGACGCCGTCTGTACCCAGACGTCCCGCTTCCTCTCTCTGTCCTCTGCGCGAGGCGTGCAGGTCAGCGAGGTCCTGGTGAGTCAATGGACTTAGTTACCGCAGAGGCCGGGGAGCGCCGCGGGGGGTGTCGGTCACGTGTCATCTCTGCAGTAACCGCTTCCTAGCAGGGCGGGAGATTAGGACGTTCACTGCCCGTGCGCACCTGCAGTCCCCCCTCCTAATTTCTCAATCGAGTCCTTACAGTAACAGAACGACTGTCGTGTGTGTGTGTGTGTGTGTGTGTTTGTGTGTGTGACGGTACCTCCGCATTAAAAGAAATCATCCGCAGCGCAGAATATGGATGTGTTTCCGTTGTAAAGAACAAAGTATGAATGCGGGCTTCGAGATACACGGCTCGGTTCTGAGAAAGACTTAAGGTGACCGTGAGACCCGAGGGCCCCAGTCCGGCTGTGTCAGACTCTACATGATTTTACCGCACTGCCAGAGTTAAAGGAACAAGAGCACAACACCTCCTGAGCATAGAGCCTTACAGTGTGCGAAGGACCTTACATGCGTCCTTTTATGTTGTCCCAAGGGCAAGCTGTGGCGGCTGTCACTGGGACTCCCAGACGTGACCAGGCGGGGAGCTGAGCTTCTGAACAGGTCACAGATTTGGGGTTTTGGAAGAGAGGCATGCTGGCCAGGAGAACTTCCGGCACTGTCCAGGGCAGCCACAGGCTTCATGGGGCCACTGAGCCCTTGAAACGTGGCTAGTGCAACTGAGGGGCTGAACTCATGGCTGCACTTAATTTTAATTAATTTAAATTTAAATAGCGACCTGTCCCCGTGTCTGCCGTACTGGGCAGCCCCCAGCTGATTTCAAACAACGTAACCCGTATCTCACAGCTAAGAAGCAAAATCATTTTTCATCCAATTGTCCATTCAGCTGTTAGTTCATTCAGTTGTTCGTGAACTTGATGTTTGTAGACTGAGTGCTGTGAAATCAGCCATTTTTATTTAGTTTGGGTCGGTAAGAAAAGCCTTACGGTATCGGCTGACCTGACACAGGTAGGTCCCTGGCAACACCGTGCACGCGAGCATGCCGTTCCATTCGGAGAGCATGACGGGCCCCTAGCAGCGCCATTTACTCTTGTGAAAATAACTCTTGTAGGAAAAGGGTTCTACGCAGACAAGACGTGGATTGCCACGCTCGACACAGGCGTGCAGGGAGCCTCATCCAGTAAAAGACGCTCACATGGAAACAGACAGGACCTGTGGGTCCAGATCCCAGCCCTGTCACTTCTCTGCCCGAGTCTCACGGGGATCACTCCGCTTCCCAGACCCACTTTCCTCTTGGAAAAGGAGAGTCACAAACGGTCAGGAAGCTGGTAACTGTGAGAGCCCCGGAGTGGCCGTAGCGCGTCGTCATCACCCGGAAGCGTTAATGGGCTGGGATGACATTTTCGCTTCCAGAGAAAATACCACTCGGGACAGTTTTTAAAGAAATTGAATACCTAGCACAACACGCACTTTTTCACCCCAGTCTTACTGACTAACGCACGCTGGCTTGTGTCTTGTTTTCAGCAACGGTCTCGCTCACTCAGTTCTGGCCTGTAACTCCTCCCAGTGACTTGCACTGATCTTCGCAGACGCAGCGGAGGTTGCTTCCGTTGCCTACGGTTCAAACACGCCAGAACCACCTTCTGGGACTTGCTCACGGACTCCGGGGGGCAGCTCCGGGAGCTACCGTTCTAGCTCCGTGCTTACGCCGTGAAGCTTCTCTGTCCTCCTGTCTTTGCGAGCCACGTCCGTCCCTGTCCCTCTAGCTGTCTTGCTGGCGTCAGGAGTTCACGTGGGAATTCCTGCTTCCATCATTTCTGCTCTCACTTTCCCTCCCACGTCTTCCCTTTTATCCCTCAGCGTAGTGACTTTCTAAATGAACCGTATCCTACAGTCTGCCCTCACTCTCTAGCAGAACAAAACACTCCCCCGCCCCGTTTTAATGGGAAATCATTCCCATACACCCCCGTGTAAGTTTGAGGTGTGCAGGATGGTGGTCTGATCTACCTCCATTGTAAAATAATTAGCCCAGTGGGTTGGCTACCGACCACCTTCTCATATAGATACAGTAAAAAGGAAAGAAAGGAAAGAGAAAAAAAAATTTTCTTGTGATGAATTCTAAGGATTTAAAAACTTCCCTGTGTTTCCCAGACACGCACACAGCAGCGTCAGCGGTACCGGTCACGCTCTACCTCCTGTCTCTAGGAATCACTAATCTTGAAACCACAAGTTTGTGCCTTTTGAGCACCTTCCTCCATTTTCCCATCACCCTCTGTCTCTGGTAACCATAAGTCCCCTTTTTTTCCCTATGAGTTTGGTTTTTAAGTTTTTTAATTTATTTTTTAAGATTCTGCATGTGCGAGAGATCATACAGTCTGTGTCTTCCTGTGCCTTATTTCACTAACCATAATGCCTTCGGAGTCCACCGTGTTGTCACAAGTTCATGTTTTTTACAGCTGAAAAATGTTCCCTTGTATCTCCCTGCACGGATTACCTGTCCATTCATTCATTAACGGCCACTTAGGTCGTTTCCATGTCTTGGCTGTGGTAAGGAGTGCTGCTGTGAACATGGGGGCGCGCTGTATTTTTGAGTTGGTGTTTTCGTTTTCTTTGGATACACACCCAGAAGTGAGGTTGCCAGATCATACTGTAGTTCTATTTTTAACTTTCTGAGGAACCTGCATGCAGTGTTTCACAGCGGCTGCACCGATTTACATTCCTACCAACAGTGCATGGGGATCCTTTTCTTGGCATACTTACCAGCTTTCACTATCTCTTGTCTTTTTCGATGGTGACCATTCTAAGAGGTGTAAGGTGATATCTCATGATGATTCCAGATATTGTTCATTTTCTCCGTGTATCTATTGGCTTTTGGTGTGTCTTCTTTGGAGAAATGGCTATTCAGGTCCTTTGCCCATTTTAAAATTCTTTTTTGTTTTTGCTTTGTTTGTTTTTGCTATTGATTTGTATGCCTTCTTTGTATATATTGGATATTAATCCCTTATCAGATTATGGTTTGCAAATATATTTCCCCTTCTATAGGTTCTCTTTTCAGTTTGTTGATTTTTTTTTTCTGTACAGAGCTTTTTAGTTTGATGTTAGTTCTGCTCATTTACTTTTGATTTTGTTGCTTGTGCTATAGGCGTCACACCCAGACATCACCGCCAAGACTCATGTCAAGCAGCTTTATTACCGTGTTTTCTTCTAGGAGTTTCATGGTGGCAGGTCTTATATTTAAGTCTTTAATTGATTTTGAGTTCATTTTTGTGTAGAATATATATGGGCCCAGTTTCATTCTTTTACATGTGAATATCCAAGTATCCTAGCACTGTATTTTGAAAAGACTGTCTTCTCTCCATTGAGTATTCTTGGCTCCCTTATCAAACATTAATTAACTTTATAATGCTTGGGTTTATTTCTGGACTCTCACTTCTGTTCCATTGGTCTACTCTGGATTTTATGCTGGTACCATACTCTTTTGATGACTACTGTTTTACAGTATAGCATGAAATGAGGAAGTGTGATGCTTTTTGCTTCATTCTTAGGATTTCTTTGGCTTTTGGGTGTCTTTTGTGGTTCCATATACATTTTAAGAGATTTTTTCCCTATTTCTGTAAAAAATGCCTTTGGAATCTTGACAGGGATTGCCTTTAAATCTATACACAGCTTATAGTAGTACTGACATTTATACAATATTAGCTCTTCCAATCCATGAACATGGGACACTTTTCCATTTAATTGTGTCTTCTTTGATGTCTTTCATCAATGTCTTGTAGTTTTCAGAGTACAGATCTTTCACCTCCTTAAACTTATTCCTAAACATTTTATTGTTTTTGATGGTATTGTAAGTGGGGTCAATTTCAATTATTTTCTTCTCTGAGAACTTGTTGGTGTATAGAAATGCCACTTATTTTCATATATTGATCTTGTATCCTGAAACTTCACTGAATTCATTGATCAGGCCTAATGATTTCTTGGTTGAACCTTTAGGATTTTCTGGATATAAGATAATGCCATTTGAAAATAGAGAAAATTTTACTTCTTCCTTTTTAATTCTGACCTTTTATTTCTTTTTCTTGCCTGATTGCTTTGGCTAGGACTTCTAGTACATTGCTGAATGGAAGCAGTGAGGTGTGCACCATTCTCTTCTTCCTGGTCATGGAGGAAAATTTTCAACCTTTCACCACTGAGCATATTAGTTATGGGCTCATCATATATGGCCTTTATTATGTTGAGATATGTATTTTCTATGCCTAATTTGTTAAGAGCTTTTATTGAGAATAAATGTTGAATTTTGTCAGATGCTTCTTCTGCTTCTATTGAAATGATTATAATTCTTTTCTTTCATTCTATTAATGTGCTGTATCATAATGATTCATTTATATATGTCAAACTCTCCATCCTCATATTCCAAATGGTAAATCCTATTTGTTCATGGTGAATGGTCCTTTTAATGTGCGGCTGAATTTGGTTTGTTAGTATTTTGTGGAAAATTTTTGCATTGATGATTCATCAGGGATATTGGCCTTAAATCTATACACAGTTTTTCGTTTGTTTGTTTTGTTTGTTCATTTGGTAGCGTTCTTTTTTGAATTTGGTATCAAGATAATGCTGACCTCATAAAATGGGTTTGAGGATGGCCCCCCTCCTTGACTTTTCAGAAGAGCTTGGGAAGAATTTGTATTAATTCTTCTTTGAATTTTGGTAAAATTCACTGATAAAGCCATCTGGTCTTGGGCTTTTCTGTATGGGGAGATTTTTTTTTTTTTTTTTTTTTATTGAGCCAGTCCCCTTACTAGAATTTGTCTGTTCATACTTTTTAATTTCTTCCATATTCAGTCTTAGTAATTTATAGATTTCTAAAAAGTTTTCCATTTTTATTAGGATTTCCAGTTTGTGGACATATAGTTGCTTTTCACAGCCTCTTATGACCCTTTGAATTTCTGTAGTATCCCTTGTAATGTCTCCTTTTCCATTTATAATTTAGTTGATCTACATCCTTTTTCTTTTTAATTTGGTTAGATAAGGGTTTATAAACTTTATCATTTCAAAGAACCAAGTCTTACTTTGGTTAATCTTTTCTACTGTTTTTTCTATTCTCTTTTTCATTTATTTCTGCTCTAATCTTTATTATTTCCTTTCTTCTAACTTAGTGTTCAGTTTGTGCCTTAAAGCATAAAATTTGGTTACTTATTTGGGATCTTTCTTGCTTCTTAATATAGGCATCTATTGCAATGAACTTCCCTCTTAGAATTGTTTTTCCCACATCCCACAAGTTCTGATATGCTGTGTTTCCAATTTTGTTTGTCTCAAAGAACTTTTGTGTTTTTCCTTTAATTTCTTCTTTGATCCATTGATTGTACAATTTTCACGTGTTCATAAATTTCCCAGTTTTCCTTTTGTTATTGATTTCTGGGTTCATAACATTGTAGTCAGAGAAGATACTTGATATAATTTCAACTCTTTAGAATTTGCTAAGAGTTCTTTTATGGTCTAACTTATAGTTTATCCTAGAAAATGATCCATGGACACCTGAGAAGAATGTATTCTGTTGTTGGATAGAATGCTCTGCACCTGTCTATTAGGACCATTTGGTCTATAATGTTGTTCAAATCCATTGTTCCCATATTGATTCTCTGCATGATCTCTCCATTGTTGAGAATAGTGTATTGAAGTCCCCCACTATTATTGTATTCCTGTTGATTTCTTCTTTTAGCTCTGTTAGTTTTTGCTCTATGTATTTAGGCACTCGAACGTTGAGTGCAGAAATTATTACAATTGTTATATCATTTTTAATGTACTGGCCCTTTTATCACCATTTAATAATCTTCTTTGTCTCCCTTTTTTTTTTTTTTTACCGTTTTTAGTTTAAAGTCTGTTTTGTCCAGTGTAGGTGTAGCCACCCCTCTTTTTGTTGTTGTTGTCGTTTGCTTGAAACATGATTTTCCATCCTTTCACTGTCTATGTGTGTCTTTAAGGCTACAGTAAATCTCTTCTAGATGATATATTGTTAGATCTTCTGTTTTTTTTTTTTTTTCAATCCACCCAGCCATTCTATGTCTTTTAATTGGAGAATTCAATCCCTTTATGTTTAAAGTAATGACTGATAAGTAAGAATTTACTATTGCCATTTTTGTTGTTGTTGTTTTCTGGTTGTTTTATAGATTGGTTGTTCTTTCTTATCCTGCTGTCTTTTTCATGTATTTTCATGTCTTTTGGCATCAGTCTGCTTTGACTTCTTTATCATGTTCTTTTGTACAGTTACTATAGGATTTACCCCTGTGGTCATCATAAGCTGACATAAAATATTTTAAATTGGAAATATCTTATTTTAAACTGAAAATAACTCAACTCCAATAAAATTCATAAACTTTACACTTTTACTTCTCCTCCCCTTCACATTTTAGCTTATTGCTATTGTAATTTACATTTTTATATTGTATAATTAATAAAAGACTATTGTAGTTATTTTTAATACTTCCTTTTTATTACTTTTAAACTATAGTTGCAAGTGAATTATGCACACTATTACCATATTGCAGAATCTAACCATGGCTATATATTTACCATTGCCAGTGAGGTTTGATTGTTGTTAATTGATGTTAATAAACATTCCTTTCCTTCACTCAGAGAATCCCTTTAACATTTCTTGTAAGGCAGGACTAGTGGTAATGAACTCCTTTTGCTTTTGTTTGTTTACTGAAGTTTTTATTCCTCCTTCGTTTCTAAAGGATGGCTTCACTGGGTGTAGAATTCTTGGTTGACAGTTATTTCAATATTTTGTGTATGTCATTCCATTTTCTCCTGGCCAGAAAAGTTTCTGTTGAGAAATCCATTTCTAGTCTCATGGGATTTCCTTTGTATGTTATTTCTATCTTTTCTTTTGCTGCTCTTAAAGCTACTATTATTATTATTATCTTTGACTGTTGATAATTTAGTTACAGTGTGTCTCAGTATAGCCCTCATTGGGTTCAACATATTTGGGGTCCTTTGGACCTCATGGATCTGGATGTCCTTTTCTCTCCCTAGGTGTGGGAAGTTCTCAGACAGTATTACCTTAAATATGCTTTCTGTTCCTTTATCTTTCTCTTGTCCTTTTTTAACTTCCATAATGTGAATATTGTTTCTTTTCATTGTGTTCTGTAATTCCCATAGTCTTTCTTCACTCTTACATTCTTTTTTCTTTTTGCTCCTCTGACTGAATAATTTCTAACATCCTGTCTTCCAGGTTACTGATTCTTTATTCTCCATGGTTGATTCTACTTTTAAAACATGCTACTGAATTCATCAGTTCAGTTATTGTATTTCTGTGACTCCTGGATTTCATTTGTTCGCTTGTTTTGATGGTTGCTATTCCTTGCTGAACTTGTTTTGTTCATGCATTGTTTTCACAATTTTGTTTAGTTGTCGGGTTTTTTAAAATTTTTTAAAAAGATTTTATTTATTTGAGAGACAGAGAGAGAGAGCATGTGAGGGGAGAAGGTCAGAGGGAGAAGCAGACTCCATGTGGAGCTGGAAGCCCAATTCGGGATTCAATCTGGGACTCTGGTCTAATGACCTGAGAGGCTTAACCAACCAAGCCACCCAGGTGCCCTGTTGTCTGTTTTCGTATATACCACTCAACTTCCTGAAGATGATTCTTCTCAGTTCTCTATCTGACAGTGCATAGATCTTCATTTCTTCAGGGTCAGTTACTGGAGCTTTATTAGTTGCCTTTGGTAGTGTCATATGTACCTGGTTTTTTGTGACCCTTTGTTCACTTCATTGGTATCTGTGCATCTCCTCTTTTACATGTTACAGTTTGGCTTTGGCATGACAGCTCTTCACCAGTCAGATCTGTTTGTGTTTCTGTGTGTGTCTGATGGTCATGTCCTTGGGCAGATGGGCCCTGATATTATGGTCTATTTTTGGCAAGGCATCTTTTCTAGCACTGTGGATGGGAATTTGGATTGTGCCATTGGCTGAGAACAGTTGATTAGGACTGCTGGTTTGGTTCCCTCCCCAGGTGAGGATGTAGGATGGGCTCCACAGCTGGAGCCATTGGCTGGATTTGCTGGTCAGGTTTCCTAGATGGTCAGGACTGGGTACTACATTCAGTACTACATAGGACTATGAATTAGTTTCCCTGCCTCGGCAAGACAGCATTACCAGAGCCTGTATAGCTCATGGTTTGGGGGTCTGAAATAAGCCGAAGTCCCTAGTCAGGGGAGGCCCCTGCTTTTGCTCTGCAGAGGGGGAAGTCAGTCTGGGCTCTCTGTTCAGGTGCCCCTGTATGTAGCACTACTGCATGGGCTATGCAGCTTCCCATGTGCTTCGATTAGGTTGTTTACAGGCTGAGGGCTATGTTCAGTGATGATCTGGGCTGTGAGTTAGATGGACAGGGACGGCCAGGAACAGCAGGGGAAGCGGCTCTAAAGCTGGTAAAGTTCTTTTTTTCTTGTCTTAACTCAGGCCAACCCATAGCCCAGTTCCCTGGAAGAACAGGGCCACTAGCTTTTCTCTGCAAACTGTCAAAACTGTCAGCTGTGCCTGCCCTTCTCTCCACTCTAGCACTGCTGGGTCACACAGCTGCCAGGAGCTGTCACCAAGCCCTCTGGCCAGCTGGGCTAGAAGACACTCTGCACCCCAGGTGAGGCTATGTCTCAGCCCCTGTGCCTGGAAAGGAGGGGGAAAAGCTCCTCTCAATTTCCCAAGCAAGCTCTCCAGCTGGGAGGGGCCGGGAGCGCCCCTGG
Source organism: Mustela nivalis (assembly GCF_964662115.1). Lineage (NCBI taxonomy): Eukaryota > Metazoa > Chordata > Mammalia > Carnivora > Mustelidae > Mustela > Mustela nivalis. The sequence continues at coordinate 2,086,476 of NC_139024.1, read as the reverse complement.
GACTTGGGCACATGTTCATCTCCCTGCTTGTGTGAAGCAGAAGAAGCGTCCCTGCTTGGAACTGGCATTGCTCTGGGTGGCATCGGCTCAGCCCGCCTGGCTCTTGGCTGGAACATGCCAGGCCACACAGCTTCCGGGATTCGCTGCCAGCCCTTCCGCTCAAACGGGGCTGGAAGCTCTCTCCACAGGGCTGTGGCTCAGCACCTTGCCTGGGCGCGGGCAAGCTGGGCTCTAGGGCCGGAGGAACTCCTTGTCTGAGGAGCCAAGTCAGGCAGGTCTGTGGCCCACTAAGTTCCCCAGTCAGACTGGACCCCGGGCCTGGTTTTGCTGGTGAACAAAACCTCTTGTGGGGATTACTACTTGAGCACTACAGATATGAACTTGGTCTGCCGAGGTCCCAGGGCTGCTGTGGCAAGCCCCTCCCCCACTTCTCCTTCACAGTCACGGTCCCAGTGGTCAAGCCCTGCACTTTCCCCCCATAATCCCCACCATGTGAAAGCAGATTCGGGTATCCCACAAAAGGACCCACAATGCTGGGGAGCCTCGTTGTTACCCCAGGTTCCCTTTTCCCAGTGGATGAACCAGAGGCTCGGGGAGACCTCTCGGCATGGGGCTTTGCTGGCCTGGGGGAGGGGCAGTGTGGTGCCATGTGGCCGTGTGGCCGTGTGGCCCCGTGGCCGTGTGGTGGCTTCCCTTCCCCGGCACACGCAATCCGTCCTGGTCTCTGAGGTGCGGCTGGTGCTTCAGCCTCACGCCGGTGTTCTAGAATCCTCTCAGGGTGTTCTTTCTCTACCAGGTATTGGCTGTGGTTCTTGCGAGAGGGAGCAAAGTCAGGGACAACCTCTGTTGCCACTCTAGTGATGGGACTCTCCCAAACTATGTCTTAGGAGATGTCCCCTGGGACCGTGCCTGAGCTCCTGTGACGAGGACAAGCTGATTCAGCTGATGCCTCATAATCAGACGGCCCCGGCCTCCGCTAATTCATACATTCCTGCAGCTACGTGGTTGGGACGGGGACGAGAGTGAGGGATTCCAGAAACCCAAGAGCTGTTCTGACCGGTCAGCCAGTGTCAGCATTATTAGCAGCCCATAACGGGTGCTGTGGACCCTGTGCTGGAGAGCGCCTCGGATGGCTGAAGACTTAGGTGTAAACAGCTCAAAACACCAATAATCACTTAATTCCCTACAATTCACACGCACACCTCTTCACCGGGAGGAACAAAAATGGTTTGTGGATCTTCTTGATCCCTCATGATCCCTTACTGGGTATTCAGTGAAAGTCCCCGTCTGGCACCCGGCTGAGAACGAAGGTTCTAGAAACTCTCGGGGGTTGAGGGCGGCAGATTTTACCAGCCACTTGATGTTACCGCTTTGCCGACCCTGAGCTCACCGACCCCTCAGGGGTGTGAGTCCTGCGGGGCCTCATTTCCCGTCCGTGATCTCCTGCGGAGAAGCTCTCCGCTCCTGGAAGTCTCATCAGCGCTTTGCTCTTTTGAAGAAGTTACTTATATAAGCAAATTAACATCAATTTTCTTGACATTTAGACCTGATACGTTTGCACGGAACAAATTCATATTTGTCCTACTCATTAATCATACTTTCTGCTATCAAAGACGAGCAACGCACTGGTGAGAAAGGAGCCAACTATCGCTTACGTGTGCAATTCTTACACTTCGGAAATAAATGTATTTGGTACTTTTTTTCTTTTTTAAAGTAAGACCAATTTATACCCTCCCCACTCTGGCCTCAAAAACATTCGGTTCGTCTCCGAGCAAGTCTTCAAAGCCGCTGAAGGCAGGCTGGCCGGCTGGCCGGCGGGAGAGGGTGGGGGGTGTGAGGACCCAGCTGGCCGCAGCCTCCTGGGGGCCGGGAGGGGGTCCTTCCGGATCCTGTCCTCCCCACAGAGAAGGCCTGTTCAGCTCCTTCCCATCCTTATCCAAGAGAGCAGAGTCTTCCCACCCCCGGGTCCCTCGTGCGTGTCCAGCTGGGCCACCGGAGGCGCCCGCCCACAGCCCACATCCTCAGCAGGGCTTTAGGAGTCCCCCCCTCCCGCCCCCAGCCACAGCCTCAGCAAAGGCCACATCCCCTCATTTTGTCCCAGAGACACAGAGCCGGGCAGGCTTCGCTGAGCCCTTGGGTGCCCGTCGTGTGCCCAGCCTACGTGGCAACATGAAGGAGTTGGAGAGGGGACAGTCCTCACCCCATACGCGCATATATGGGGGCACGACAGAGGTTCCCTGCCTAACACACACGCGTGCTCACACACTCCTTTGCTTTTCCAAGTGCACAGTCCCTCGCCCTCCGGTGGCCTGCACAGCCCAGCCGCCTTCCGCTGCAGTCAGGCTACTTGTCCGGGCCTGCCCTGGGCCAGAGACGGCTCTGGGTGCTGAGGCCATTGCCCCGATGGTCAGCAAGAGCTCCTGTTCCTACTGAGGTTTCCCACCACTGAAGGAGACAGGGAGTAAACCATGAAGCGGGTCGAGAAATCACACCAGTGCAGGTGGGGTACACACTGCCACATCACCAAAAGCCAGCAGGTGATGTGATAGACCGGACGGGAGGGAGAGGCCGTTGGCCGGCGCCCCACACCTCCACGACGGTGACAGAGCCCGCCACTCGGGCAGCGACCCAGCTCCTGGGTGCTCAGCCTGGCCAGTCTGCGCCCCACAGACAGGGAACGTTTCAGCCCCGCATCTTGTGAGCCCAGCAGACCAAAGCCCGTGTCCCTCTGCTTGAACAGGTCCCATGAGCCCTAGGAGCGGCTGAGAAACCGGGACCCGCCACAGGGACAGCCACGCACCAAACACACGCTTGCCCACGTTCCTCCGATGAGGGCAAAGTGGCGATGACGCCGGAATGTTCTGGTTAGTTCTCAGTCCCTTATCCGGTCTACAGAGGCAGAGCAGCAGGGCTGTAAATGACATTGGTGAACCTCCAAAGACAACTGTGGGCCTTTGATCCCACGACACACAGACACCCATGAAGCCTGCGTGACGTCCGCCCGGACCGGACAGCAGCGAGCGCTTTACCTGGTTCTGCGCCTCCTGAGTTCCCGTCGGTACCGTGGCACATGTCCTCCTAGGTCTCGGAGGACGCCGACATGTTCCTGCTTGGCTTTTGGTGGCGAGGAGAATGACTGAATTCTCAGAGCGTTGGGAAATCATTCACACAATGCCTCCTTCGCTTCGGCAAGTGGTACAACCTGTTTGCAGATGACCAGCCCCGGGCGGCTGCTCATCTGGGAGCTACTTGACTTTCTCTGCGAGAGGCTTGCCGGCGAGATGTGGAGAGGCGGCCGGGGAGAGAGCTGACAACATTTTAGAAACGCTGCTACTGAGGTCTTACTTTTTGCACCAAAACGGCAGAAGCTCATCTTAATTAAAAAAAAAAAAAATCATCTTGTAGAATTTAAGAAACAAAACAGATCAACAAATCAAGAAAAAAGAAACAAATTTTAAAAGCAGACTCTTCACTGAGAACACACCGGTCACTGTGGGGGAGGGACGTGGGAGGGGTGGGAAGGAACGGGACTCGGGGTGCACACGGGGGGACGGGCCCTGGGTGGCCTGCAGAGGTGTTCGCTCGCTCTGTTGTAGACCAGAAACTGACAACACTGTGTGTCAATTATACTTAATAAAAACATGAAGAAGTGAAAAAAAACAAAAATCATGCACATACAGGCATATGTGAACACAAGTGCACACTCATGTGCACACGCGTACACGCCCACGTGCACACACGTACACACCCACGTGCACACGCGCACACAAGTACACACCCACGTGCACACGCGCACACACAGGGAGTCCACAGGCAGCCTGACAGCAAGCCCTTCCCTGGACGACAGAAGTGTGGGAGTCAGGGCATCTGTCCTCTGTTCGATGCACCTGTATTCTAGTCCCCTGGTTTTAGAAAAAGCATTTAATTCTATAAACAGTAATGGTTTTTAAAGGAAAATGGATTAATCTAAAGAACCTTGTTAGGAAGAACTCTGAGCATTAAACTAAACTCCTCATTATTTTTAGGCCCTGAGTTAACCCTTAACCTGTTGCCCTCTTACTTCTCTTGAACGTTCCCCGGCCCCCCTGCGCCCAGAGCCAGGGGTTTGCGAAGTGAGAATGCAAACAGGCCCCCGGTGTCTGCCTCCTGCGCCCGGCTTCCCGCGCCCCCGGGGGAGCCTCACGTTCTCTCGAGCCCCGGCCCGCGGCCACCCCGCAGGCCATCTTTTGCAATGGGGTTAGTGCTCCTGGAAGCAGCGCCACTGGGGTCGCTTAGCCTGGGGCTGGATCCACGCGAGCTCAGCAGCTCCCTGCGGCCCGGCCTGTCTGTGCTGAGCTGGAAAGAAGCGAGACGTGCGGTTGGGCCCCCGGAAGCAGCCCGGAGGCCAGCGGTGCAGGGGGCTCCCCACGTTCTGCTCCCGTTCCCCGAGTCCTGCTCCACACGGGCCGCAGAGACACATGCCCCCTCCCCCAGCCCGAGGCCCAGGCGGGGGCCGGCCCTCAGCGGCGGCCGGCAGTACTGGACGGTGCTCTCTGCCCCCGAGGGCCCACCACTCCCCGGCTGGGACCACGTACCGCTGGTGCTGTTCAGTCCAGAAGGACCTCCCGGCCCTTTGTGCTGGGGACAGGCCGCGGACCTCGGGCTGTCACGGGATGGGGAAGTGCGCTTTGGCTCCTGGGTCCGGGGGAGGGAAATCAGGCTGATGATGTGTTTTGAGAACCGGGAGGGATTGTGACTCACAGGTGAGTAAGGTTCTGTGCTGACAGCTCTCGCCTGTGGGGCAGCTTGGCCCTTGTGGGCCTGGGTTTGGCCATGGGGGCCACGCGCCCGCGTTCCCAAGGCAGGAAGCCCAGCGGCTGGAAGCCAAGAACCTCCGCACCGAGCTGCCTCCAGGTGTCCTTAGCCCGGGAGTGGGCAGTGCACCCGCCGGGGCAGCTCGCCTGAACCCGGCCGCCGTCTGCCCCTGGACACGGGACTGGGTTTTCCTGGGGAAACAGGGTGTGTGTGAAGGTTCTCCAAGCAAAACCGTGGGGTTTTTGGAGTAATCCCCAATATCCTGGTTGTTTAAACACCGTGAGGTTAACTGATGTCATGGTGTTTCCCGGCATTCCTGGTGGCCGTGGCTCGAGTTCTGTTCTGTGAGGCAAGAGCCCCAATGCACCAACCAGCTTGTCCTCGCTGCGTCTGCGCTGTGGGTCTTTCGTTCCTGCGAGCCACGTGTTTGAGTCCTGCTCAGCGGCTCTCCGCGGTGGTGCCCCCTGCCCGTGCCGTCCGCCTCGGGTCCTCAGGCTCTGCAGAAGAAAACGGGCTTACAGTTCAGAAATGACCCACAGAAAAGCCTTCCCCTGCTGCCCTCAAGTTGGTCGGTGTTTGAAAATGTCCGGACAGGTCCCCGCAGCCTCCCCTCCGCTCTAGAGCCTGCCGCGCGGTGCTCCGCAGGGCAGGGTGGCTGGGTGGGGAGCCGAGGCGCGTCCCGCAAGTCTGGCCATCCGCAGCCGGGCATCCAGGGCTCTGACTGACATGTGGTCCTGTGCTTGCCCTCGGTGTGCAGTATTTTGGGATTTAGAACATAGACTCCGCCAGAGAAAGAGAACATGTGCCTTGTGACTTCCCCAAAGTCACATGTGACTTCCCCAAAGGGACGAACATTCCAGGAGATTCAGATTAAAATCATTTACTGAAGCAGCCGGAGGCCTGGAAGAGCCAATTTCTTGTTGAAACGTTTGCCAATGACTGTACTTCTGGCGTCCCGAGTCCCGAGCAAGGGCTCGTGTCCTTACTGGAAGTCTGTCCTTCTTAGGGCTCTTTCCGTGATTAAGCAGCTGTAACTTCTTCCTCATTGTGGGGGGTCTCTGACGGCTTGTCTCCTGTTCTTCAGACCCACGTCTAAAGAATCAAGTTAGGTTGGATGTGCGTGTGTGTGTGCATGTGCGTGTGCAAATGTGTCTCAGCTTTGCCCCGTTCCTCACCAGCTGGGAGGCAAGGTGGGAGCAAGCAGAGTTCAAATCTGGGTTTATGGCCCAAATCATGTCCTCTGGGTCCAATGCCAACCGACCTGTTTCTCCCACCACCTCCCCTAGCTTCGCCCTCACTTACGGGTCCCCGTATCCCTGTGGGGCTCTGGCGGGGGGGATGAGACGTCAGCCTCACCGTGCTTTGTGACAGATGCTGTTTGGCACTGAGAACACTGAACTTCCCGACGGGAGCACAGCGCCGGCCATAAGGAGCCCCTTCCTCCTTTTGTGCCCCAGGCAAGGCCTCGCCAGGAGGCGCCCCCCCCAAGCGACATAGGTGAGAGCCCAGCCCAGCTCTCGAGACCCTATCACACTCATGGGTGACCCTGGGGCACCTGTGCGGAGGCAGGTGCGGCCGGCCAGCTGTCCCCATCATGCTGAGCAGCGGAGCCGGGAGCTGTCTGAGCCCCTGGAACCAGCTGGATGCAGGGACGGTCGTCCCCTGACCAGCCGACAGCTGAGGCTGCTCTGGTGTGGACGCCGCGCTGTGGGACGCCCGTCCGAAGCCGACTCAGATGTGCCCACGGACAGCCCTACCGCAGCCAGCAGGGCACAGCCCGTCTCCCGGCCTGTCTGCTGCCTGACGGGGACCCCGCTCCCCAGCATGCTTACCTTTGGGTCCCAAGGAAAGACTGGACAGAATCGAATGGCTCCTTCCCGGGACGTGGAGGGCCGGCGTCTGGCCGTGATCATCACCCGAAGGTGAACGGTTTGCTCCCGGGAGCGCGGTTAAGCCTTCTCTCTGAGCTAGGATGCCGATCTCCTCAGAAAGGAGTATCAGGAGGTGTGCCGGGGCCGGAGGGCTCCGCCATGAGGGGCAGCGGCCCGGCCTCGGCTCCCCACAGACGTGGAGGTGAACGAGCCTCGTGAGGCCACGCCGGAGGCCGCGCACCGCACGCGGCAGACAACAGGCCCACCCACGGGGCCAGGACCGCCCCCGCTCCCGCGGGCCCCTCCAACAGGGGACCCTGGCCTTCCACGCATCCCCCTCACCACAGACCATGCTGGGAAAATGCACACTTTCTGGAGTGTTAGCTGCCCGGCCTGGCTTGACCATTGACATGTCCCCCCCACACACACCTCTGTCCCTAATGCGCCTGCCTCTGTGTTCCCGAGTGTTGAGGCAGCACGTGTTGGAGGCCGGCTCTGCTGCCGCGTCTCCCATTGCCTCGTCCTCAGAATGAAGTCCTTTGTCTTGTATTGTCCTACACGGACGGGCACTCACTCCAGCTCCCGGTCAGGGACACGCACCGCCTTCTGATCTAGCTGTGCGCACGCGGCTCTGGTGGCTGGGATGGGTCGCTAAGCAGCCCCCCGGGGCTCCACTGGGGATGTCCTCCAGGGCAGTGATGAGCTTCAGTAGAAGCTTCTGGAGAGTGGCTGGGTTTGCTAGGGACAGCACGCAGGCCCGGAGCTCTCTGGTGCCCTGGACTGGGCCGTCGCAGCTAAGTCTGTGTTGCCTTCTGTGTTGCCACAGTGAGGTCAAGGTGAGGGCCCTTTGATGGGCCTGGATGAGACCGGTTACCTGACTCAGCCACTGCTCTACTCCGTCGGGCAGTTCCGAAGCAGAAGTCTTGGGACAGAAAGAGGCAGATGGGGCCGGGCTTGGGCAGCTTTCCATTGCTGGTCTGATGCACCCATGGGTGTGGCAGGGTGTTTAGGGAGTCCTCACCCAGCGTGGGCCCATCCCTGTGGCTGGGACCGAGCCCCACCCCCCGGGGAGAGCACACAGGGTCCCAGGGCTCAGGACAGACCTCACTGGCTTCCCTTGCGAATGGGCTTCAGGAGAACTAATTCCGGCCTCTCCGTTGAGACCGGCGGGACGTCTTCCCTGCTGGCAGGTGTCTCTTTGGTCGCCCGAGGGTCTCCGTGGGAGGATCAGTTCATCACGGAAGTTCTCTCCTCCCTCGTCACGCGGCCACCGGCGATCCTGAGTCTGGAGTCACGTTTCACGGCTGCCGTACGTTTCCAAGCAGTACAAATGCGACATAAACTTACTGGCAAAATAACCTTGCCTCAGAGAAAATTATAATGGGCCCCCAAGTCCTGTTTTTTTTCTAGGGTTTGAGTCCTCAGTGCCAGGTGCGTGGCCCGTCCCATTGGGACTGTGTGCTCACGCCGTACCAACCCGGACGCTCCCCATTCTCTTGAGAATCAGACAGAAAGACGCTTCAACCCCAAAGAAGGCCTCGCTGGCCCGGCTTCCGGAAGTTGTTCCCAGCAGCAGAGGACGCAGGGCAGTGTGGCGTCCTCGTCACCGTGTGTGAGCGGGTGGGACCGCCCCCCACCCTCCGACCACTCCTTCTTCAGGACGTGCGCCCCAGATGTCACCCCGTGCCGCACGGAGGGGGACCGGGGCAGGCCTGCCGGGTGAGGGCCGCGGGCGCTGGGCTGCTGAGGGACGCGGGGAGGCAGCCCCGCCTGTCCCTGGCAGCTCCCCGAGCCACCGAGTTCCCACCCCACCCCCGACCAGGGCCCTGAGCTCAGAGGACAGGGCGTAAGGAGTGCTTTACTCAGTGGGGGCTCCGAAGCCGGGGTGCTGTTTCCTGCTGTGATCTGAGTGGGCGGCACGGGCGTCCCCGGCGCAGGAGGCCTGTCTGAGGCACCTTCATCGGGGCTCTTCCCGGCAGGAGCCTCACGTCAGCCTCTGGCTGAGTCTGCCTGGAAGGCCCTGCTGCCTTCTCCCGTCACAGCCTCCCCCTCCCACAGTCACCTCCCTCACGGCCTCCTCCGCCACGACCTGCCCGGCTTGATGACTCAGGTCTGGGGCACGGCCCCGCTGCTCCCCATGTGTGGGACCCACGGCTCGGCAGTACTCACGCTCATCACCGGGCGTTGTTAGAGTATAATTTCCAAAAAGGTAAAATCATGACTCATGCAAGTTCAACAGACACACATCACAGATTGTTTTCGCACCATTAAGCCGTGAGAGAAGCAGATGGTTGGTGCAGCTAGTCCAAGAGAGAGTCGGAAGAGCAGAGCACGCCCGGCCCTTGGATTCTGTGCGGTTTGGGGCACCAATTCTCTGCCCCGGAGGAAATGTGGGTATAAATTTTGACCCCCAAAAACTTTCCTAATAGCCTGCTGTTGACCAGAAGCCTTGCCAATCACATGAGCCGTCGATTCACACATTTCATACAAAATAGGATACTTTTTCTTACAGCAAAGTTAGAAGAAAATATTAAGAAAATCATAAAAAAGAGTAACTATATTTACAGCACTGTACTGTATTGAAAAAACAGCGGATTCGTGCAGGACTTGTGTTGTTCAAGGGTCAGCCGCGTGTGTGTGTGTGTGTGTGTGTCCAGCACAAATACATGTACAGAAACAGAATCAAGAATGTTGAAGTACTTTTTCTAGTAGGTGCAAAATTGGTTAAAATATTGGTTAAAATATCTAATAGGAAAGGAGCGCCTGGGGTTACTCCTTATACATATTGAACGGAACTCGTTTTGCGTTACTGCGGACAAAATAACTCGCGAGCTGTCCGTCTCCCGTCTCAGCGAGGGAGCTTACTGTCCGTGTGGAGCCGTACGGTCAGGTGCAGGCAGGAGAAAACCAACCACGGAGCAGACTCCTCTAGAACCACCCGGAGGCTCAGGCCCAGGCCTGGGGTTCCGAGGAAAGGACACGGGATCGATGCTTCGTCTCGCCACTAAGTCTGGGCAAGCTTTCCCGCGGCGGCTGCGGGCCGGGCAGTTTACACATCTCACCTACGGCCGTCCTCGTGGTGACGCTGTGAGCCGTTTCCCAGCCAGCCGACGAGGCGGCCCAGGTTGCGGCGACCGTACGGGGTCTGCCCGGAACCCCGCAGCTGGCCGGCGGCCCTTCCCCTCTGGAGAGCAGGACTGCTCCGAAGAGATCCGCGGTCGGTGACTCATGGCTCGAGGGAGGCGGCGTTTGCACGGGGAGCGCCGCTCTCTGGCCAGCGAAAACTGGATAACACCATGACTTTCCAAAATGAAAACCATTTTTGAAGGAATTATAAATGGAAGCTGGAGAGGTCGCCGTGTGGGGTTTTAGAGGGTAAACCGAGGCTCGTGGTCTGTGCTCCACCCCGAAGGCAGGTTTCCTGAGCATCTGACCACGCAGAAGCCCTTGTCGGCTCAAGGCTCGCCTCGCACGTGCTTTCCTTCCGGCCCAATGCTTTCTGGCGTCGGTTCTGCGAGGCCCAGCCCATGGAGGGCACGGGCAGGCCTGGGCTCCTGCGGTCTGCGGCAGAGCACTTGGACGTGCCCTTAGCTTAGAGCCTCTCCTTTTGTGGCTCACGGCATCCCCCACATGGTTACGAGGTCCCCCCTGGGCTTGGATAGCCTCAGTGTGAAGGTTACGAGGTCCTCCCTGGGCTTGGATAGCCTCAGTGTGAAGGTTACGAGGTCCCCCCGGGCTTGGATAGCCTCAGTGTGAAGGTTACGAGGTCCCCCCGGGCTTGGATAGCCTCAGTGTGAAGGCTCGAGCCGCCGACCGGCTTCTGATAACCGCTGTTTCCCGGGAGCCCTGGCTCGGGCAAAGCCTCCTTGTCCAGTGTGACTTCCTTCGGACTTGATGAAAAAGAAGTGTTTATAAAAATTAAGTATTCTTTACAAATATGGAAACTCACCCAGATGTTTCTTAGGTACCTGTGATCTAGGATAATCTTTGGTAGATAAAGGCTTCTTTGTGTTTTGTTGCTTTAATTAAAATAGGCGTGTCTTCTGCGTTATCAAAATCAAAACACCGTGATGTACAACTTTTATTCTACCTGAGTTCACAGAAAGTCAAGCGAGCTCACGCTACGTCTCTTAAACAATTTGTCAGGAAAGAAATTAAGATGACGGAGAGTATCATCATGTTTCACAAAATTTCATGAATAATCTAGATATAATCATTAAGAGCAAGTAAATTAAGTCGATGTAAGATAAAGGTTTATAAATACACTTTTCAAGAATAATTATGTCTTATGGTTCATCTACTTAAAGATGTTTCCCAAAATCCTTTTTATAATTTGAAATCTTAAATTTTGAGTGAATTAAATGATATGGTTATTAAATACCTTGATCTTTTCCAAATAAGATAAAATACTGAAATGTAGATCATCTATTTTTGGCTTCTTATTGAAGAGGAATTGAAGATAATTGAGCCTTGTAAGCATTTTTGTGCCACGTTGAAATATTTACCACGAGGAAGAATATACTTGTGGAAATTGTGAGATGTACTTACAAATTTGCCTGTCCTCAGAATGCTGGTGTAACAGAGTCCACGAGTTTTTCTTGGCCTTTACTAAAATGAGGGCTTTTAAGGGTTAAAACTTTGAATCACTGCATGGAATTAAAATCCACCAGAAATAACACAGCTGAAAGGAAACCACTATCTAAGGGAAGTGGACATGTTTATTGTGGGAAGACAGGTGTGAAGGACAGGTTGGTTTTGGCTGTTGTTAAGGAGAAAAGGGAGTCGTTTTGTCCTAAGGTAGAATGACTAGTTGTTCCAGAATGATGAGCGAAACCTGAATGGAGATAAAGACGTTGTCGAAAAGGAAATGAGGAAAAGGAAATTTGTCCGTGGCCAGGCTGGCTGAGGTCAAAGACTTGGCTGTCAACGTACATTGGTACAAGATGAGAATTTGTTTTTCTCCTGTTAAAAGGGCAGTTTTGTTGGCCGGTTGGCCTGTTCTTGATACGAGGTCATAGGAAGCTTTTCTTTGCTTTCTCGGTGACCTGCGTGGAGCGCAGGATTGTGTGTCTCAGCAGACTGTCTCGCTCTTGTCCTCGTGGAACCTTCGCCCGTGGGGCTGACGGGTCTGCTCACCGAAGGAGTCGAGTCTGACGACCGTGCGGCCTCCTCTGTTTGCCTTCCGCAGAGCGTCTGTCCTGCAGATGATGAAGCGTTTTCAGTTGCTGCTTTCGGGCTGGTTCTCTAGATCGTTAAGCATTATTTCCTACTGATCCGTGATCCTGTTTGACCGAACGTTCAAATTTTCTGGCATTTTGACAGTTTCCCCAATCGAGCTCTAAACGGAGTCTCGCTGACCTCAGGCTAACGTGGAGGTTTCCCCGAAGGTCCGTGGCTGAGGAGGCGTCGAGCTAAGCTCACGTGGCCCGTGCGCTGCGTGGGAAGCGTCGTCACACAGGAGGTGACTGACGTGACCCATCTCAGGTCATGCGTGTGCAAAAGCTCGTTACCAGGGTAGGTGTCCAGGAATTGCCTGAACTTCACAGAACTTTGTCGATACCCCCCTTGTCCACGTCTGACCCTAAATTGCTGACTGCCGCACGGAGGACGTTCCCTGGTCCAACGAGCCCTTGTCGGGTCGGGTCTGTGCCCGCAGCCCTTTGTTGTTTGCAGGAACTGCTTTGCTCTGATGCTCTGGTCCCTCGTCTTCACAAGGGCTCGTGGTGGCACCGACAGGAACATGTCCCTGATGACTTTCGGATTAGCCCACCGACCTGGAACAGGACTGACCTTGACCCCCTGCAGGGGCCCCTCCAGACCCGGCTCACCACCCCGGGGACAGGGTCCACCTGTGTCACTTAGAAGGGGCCCTACAGACGCCGGGAACTCACCGCAGCTGCAGGCCTCAACTTAAAACTGACCGAGAGATCACGAAGCAGACGGCGTCTCCTGGTCGTGGCTCTGCCAAGGTCGCAGATCCCGACGCTCCCCCCTCCCCCCCGCCCCGTGTGAGGCTTTTATTCTTCCTTTTGCCTTTTTGCGCTTTGATTTCTGTGTCCCCTGATGCAGGGACGACAACGCTCCCTAAGTCGGTCCCATTGCTGCGTGCCCCAGGGCGCGGCTCCCTCGCGACGGCGGCCTCGGGTCACGGGTTGCTCTGGCGCACGTGTTGGCTGAGCCGGTCTGTTGCAGAGCGAGTCCGTCCTGCTGTCCCCGATCCGCGCCGCTGCAAACGCACAGACGAGCCACTTGGCGAAACCGGGCTGACGCCCCTTCAGGCACGTCCTCCTGCTCACTTGACACCGGCTCTTGGGCCTTTACTGTCCTCGACCATCACTGCGGCCTCGTGTGCACCGCGTCCTCGCTCCCCGGTCTGCGGCGCGTGGTCCCCTGCACGTGGTCGTGCACGTGGAGAAGCGGAAACCAGCGGCAGCCCGGGCAGTGCGTCCCGGACCTGGCGTCCGCCGCCACGAGTCTCGCAAGGGACCGTGGGCCGCTCGCCGGGGATGTGCCCCCGAGTGGTGCCGACGCCAAAGTCGCAGCCCGCCCCTCGCGGGTGAAGGATGACACGGGGCAGGGGCTGCTCACGTATCGCACCAGGGAGGCCGCGAGGCTGAGCTCAGGAACCGAGACAAGGCCTGAAACGCACAAGGCCGAGGTGTCCCAACGAGGGACGACCCCTCGGAATCAGCGGCCAGGCTGTGCGCCGGGCCAGGCAGACGTCCGGAGACGCGTTTACAAGGAAAACAAACGTCAGCTTATTAACATGCGCGGACGGGAGGCCCCCAGGGAAAGGGGCTCCGGCAGCTTGACTGCCGACTTCGGCTGAGGAGGAGGACGGGTGGGGACAGCAGTGGCGGGCGGGGCCGGGAGCACCGTGGGCGCGGCAAGGTCGTGGCTTCTGCACTGACCAGATTCCCTCGCGGCTGAGTCACCCCTCCTCCCCACGCAGGAGGGAGACCCCCCCAGGCAGAGGTGTCCTTTACGGATGCACTTGTCCCTATGAAAGGGAAACTTCTCTGTTTCAGAGCTTAGCCTGCGTCTGCTGGTTCTCAAAATAAACCTTGTGCCAAACAGGCATTTTCAGGGTGACATCCTCTGTCCCTCTCTGGGGAACCTTCTGGTACCGATGCCCCCTGCAAGCTCCAGCTTTGAATTTGGGGTTTAGACTCGCCGTCGGCGCAGGAGGCCCACCAGCCCCATGCACCTGCTACAAAGAGACTGAGGCCTGGGTGGTCCCACGCACGCCGGGTCTGGCCATCCGACACCCAGGCACTCTGCACCTTCACCTGTGTTCACCGCGAGCTCCTGTGAGCCCAGCTGGCGGCCCCGCAGCGGAGCTGCCCGAGTCCCCCGAAACCAAGCGTGAGTCAGGCTTTCTTGGATCTCCGCGAGACCGGAGTGATGGCGGTCCCAAACAGCAGGTGCGAAGGTTTTCTGATTCCTGGACGCCCACAGCCCAGCACGGTGCACGTAGAGCAGAACGTTAGCAACGAAATCACGAGACCAGACAGTACAACACGTTCTGGGCATTGTGTCCGTGTATTATGCCTGAAAGATAGTTTTTGGGAAGGGTCTCAGCCTGAGGGGCACTAGTCACAACCCCATCTGGGTGTTCTGGAGCAAACGGCCCCCAAGCGCCCTGCACAGCCCCACGCGGAGTAGAGATTTGTCAGCAGTGTCTCCTTCCTGAGAGTCAGAGGAAACTTAGCTTTTGAGAAAAAGGGTCTTATCTTCCCTGCAGCTGACAATATTCTTAAATTCCTCCGACCTCGATGTTCCTGGAGTCTATCCTTGTCCTCTGTGCCCTAATCCCAGAGGACTGAGCTCAGATCCAAATTGAAAGCAGCTGCCTTCTTGGGTGCCCGAGCCCGTGGTTCCGGGGAGTGTGGCATGTGCCCAGCGTGGAGCAGGAGCCCCAGTGGGACCCTGAGCCTCACGGGGGCCACGTGTCCCTGAAACTCGGTGCGGGAGTGCTGGCTGGCTCTGCCGGAGGGCAGGTGTCACCCGGGGAAACCGACTGGTCTGGCAAGTCTGCACACTTTTGTGCGTTCCAGAAGCCAGGCCCACTCCCTGTGGCCATTCGGGACATATTAAACATGGGCCATGGGGCCACATTCCTACAGACTTCTCCGCGGCTCCTTCTGTAGCCGGCAGCGGCTGGAAAGGACTCACCCCCACGGCCCTCAGCTGAGCCTGGTGAGATTCAGGGGGTCAGAGGGCCCCCCCCCACAGCCCTCGGGCATAGGAGGGTTCCGAGCTGAAGGCAGCTGAGAGGCAGACGCAGAACGAGTCTGTCCTCCCCTGACCAGGCTGGGCAGGGAGATTCTGAATCGTAAGAAGAGTCTAGACCAGGTGCAAAGACCAGAACCAAGTCCTCCCCACAATGGGCCCGACAAGGAAGCCCGGCAGGAGTGTAACCCTGACTCACTCCTGGACAGGGCAGGGCTGCTTCACCGCACAGGCTGGGCTGCTCCCCGCGTTGGCCAGGAAGGGTTGCATCACTGCTGCTTCCCTGGTGCCCAGAGGGCCAGCGGTGACGGCAAGACTGTCCTGGACCACAAGGACATGACCCCTGGGGAGGCAGGGGGAGGAAATGCAGACACAGGCACACACATGGACACACACACAGACACGTTGGTACATAGACACACACAGACACACAGACACACACACACACACAGACACGTTGATACGTAGACACACACGGACATGCACACACACATGGACACACACACACAATTTCTCCTTACAGACTTAGCATGCTTTCATCTGACCGCCTGGCCATCGTCACCTCTGTCCTGGGGGGCGACGCCCAGACCTCGTCCCTTCTTGCCTTGGCTGGCGCAGGACCCGCCTTCCCTGCCCTTCCCGCCGGGTGCCCCCCAGACGTCCTGCTCCCTGCCCGAGTCTGCTGTTTCTGGGAGGCGCACGTGTCACTCTAGCCAGCCCCGTGCAGACACTCCGTCCCCGTCCTGGGAGCATTAATATCCTGGGGTGGGGGGTATCGACACCCTCAGGTCTGGCGCACCCAGCCTCACACGCAGCCCCGTCCCGTGGGCGTCCCTTCTCCCCGTGCCCGGCCCGCCCCAGCCTGCACCAGAGTCACCGGCAGCCCAGGTGACACGGTCCTGCTGGTGTGGGGACACAGCCCGGACACCAGCCCCTCGCGACTCCTGTGGAGCACCCCCCCCAAAACTTCCCGGGGCGGCGTCACCTTGCACAAGGACGCGGTGACTTATCGTCCCAACCGAAACCGGCCGCCTCCCGGCCCTGGGGCTGCAGTCTGACGGAGGGCCGGGTGGGGGTGGGGCGCTCCTGCCCAGGCTCAAGGGACGGACGTCTGCTCCCGACCTTTCTCTTGGCTCCCGGTGGGGCCTGCAGCCCTTGGTGGTGCCGCACCACGTGTCTCCCCGGTCTCGGCCCGTGTCACTGCAAGGCTGTCTAGCTCTGTGTCCCCGTCCTCCCCTTACAAGGACCCCAGCCCTATCAGAGGAGGCGGCGCCCTCCTGGGTACAACCCCACCTTCCTAGGCAACGTCTGCAGCTAAGGTCACCTGCAGAGCAACTGGGGCGGCCTGCCACATGACTTTCTTGGGGACACAGTTCACCCCGACCCCTCTTTGTATGAAGTCCTCTCTGATGCCCCAAACCAGAAGGAGCCCCTTCCCCTCTGAGCCCCCACAGCCTCCATGAGCCTCTCTAACTCAGGCCTAAGTCCGGGAGGTCGGGCGATGCGTCCTGGCCTCGGCTCTGCGCCCTCCGTGCGCGGTAGGAGGCCTCCCCGCGTGGCCAAGGGTTGCGCGTGGCCCCTGATGGGTCCTGAGCAAGAGCCGGAAGGAGCGCCGGTCGTGGGGCTGCACGACGGCGGCCAGTGGGGTGCGCTCTCGTGTCCCCAGGCCCCTCCTCCAGACGGAACAGAGGTGGCTCTGGCTGTCTTGTGTGTGTGGGATCCCCCGGCGGACGAGGCCCGCAGGCAGACGCGAGCGTCCTGGCTTGCTGGTCGGGACCCTGTGTGCCCAGCACGCTCGCGGTCGGACAGCCTCTGTCCTCGTGTCTTAGCTCCTGCCAAGGCAAGCCCGGGGCGGGGGTGGCGGTGAACGACGAGGGGCCCTTGTGCAGAGAGTGGGCAAGTGCGAAGGCGGACCACGCGCGGGAGCTCCTTCCCGCTGCGGCCTCGCTCTGCGCCTCCTGCTGGTCTCCTGCGCCGGGACGCCCTCCTCAGCGAGAAAATGAAAAGTGGTTTGCACGGATATTACTGTGTGCAACGCCAAGTTTAAACGCAAATAGGCGAGCATTTGTCTCGTCTGCAAAATCCTTAAAATCGCTCCGTGTGTTCTTGCGAGAACCGCGCAGGCGCCCACGAGCGACTCCCCGCTCTGGTCCCGCGTCCCGCCCGGCTCCTCCGCCGGCCGCGCTGGGAGCAGTGAGGACGGGTGGACGGGGAGCTGCGGCCCCGTCGTCCCCCCGCGTCCTCGTTCTCAGGGTACAGAACCGACCCAGGGTCGCAACCAGAGCCGCCAGTACGTGGACAGGAAGGCTGGCCTCTGAGGGGACGGGCTGCCAGCACCCCCTTTTCCCGGACCCGGGGACCGAGCTTGTAACCCTGAACGTCCATCATCACAGGCGCCCGGATCCTGAGCTCTCGGGGTGTCGTGATCGCCCCCCGCGGGGGGAGGCCAGGAGCAGGACAGATGCACCGCGAGCCGCCTCTGCCCGTTGACGGAGCCCAAGGCCGTGAAGCATCCAACACGACAGCAGAACCAAGTGCGGGTCCTTCTGAGTGTGGGCAGGAGACAATGCAGATCTGCCTGAGGTCAGCCCCGCTCCCTCCCGGCCTCCCCCAGTGCAGCAGACGTCACTCAGGTCAACCCCCCACTCCCACCCCGTCCCCTTCCCTCACCCAACAACCTCCCCTGCGGGTCACTGAGGAACAGGTCATTTTGGTCGGAGCCTTGGCACTTGGAGCCTGGCGGGTGCCAGGTCCTGCCCCGCGTCATCACCCTGCACTGCCTGTGCCCCTGCCTCCCGCCCACACCTGCTCTGGTGGCTGCGTCCACCACCCCCGATGCTGGTGTCTTCCAGGCTACCTTACCTCTCAGCTTCTTGGTACTCCTCAGACACTGGAGGGGTTCAGAACACGCCACCCCGAAACACACTGCTTGGGCCGGTTTGGCTCTCCAGACGCAGCAGGTGCCGACGCGCTGTCTGCGTCTTCTACAGCAGGTGCGAAGGCTTCCCGCGAGGAAGGCGCCCTCCCCGCTCCGGGAAGAGGGCAGTCTCATCCCAGAGGCAGGAGTCCCAGCCCCGAAGTGCGTCTGGACAGACGGACCTGCGACAACCACCCACCGGCCGTGGCTTTTCCCACCACCCCCCGCCGCTGCCCTGCGCTGGCCGCCCCGCGAGCCGTTGGCCTCGCCAGCCCCACAAGGGGCCATTGTTCGAGCCGGACGGCACACGGACTCTGGTCCACACAAACCAAACCGAATATATGGCTCTTCAGGTTTTCGTCTTCCTTTGCGAAGATTCCCACGTGCACAGACACGAAACACATCCCCGCACTCTTTTGCGCTTGAAGGGCGTGTGCGAGTTCCAATTCTGAGTCCAGCTACGGAGCCGCAGAGGACGGGAGCGAGCCTTCTGCTCTCAGGTCCCGCCGGGACCCCCGGCTGTCGTGGGCTGGTCCCCAAATGGGCCACCGGGTAAGGGTCTCCTCTAGAAACAGAGGCGATCAAGATCCACTTGTCACGCTCGGCCATTCTGTCTCAGCACAGAAGGGCGGCTGTGACGTTCATGTGGACTCAGGAGAAGGGGATTTTGTCTCAGGCCTGGCCCTCCGCTGAGTGACCGCCTCCGGACGGTGGACAGGAAACAGCAGTGGGTGGGGCCCCAGGGCCCAGGAGGGCAGGCCCTTTGGGGTTTTCACCCTGAAACTGAGGTGGGCTCCGGGGAACACAGAGATAGGATGGGCAGATGGAGCGAGTGCCCAGGGATGACCCGCGAGTGTGTGTGTGTGTGTGTGTGTGTGTGTGTGTGTGACGGACACCTGTGTGTGCTGTGCTGGGCGTCTGGCCCTGGGGACTTGGTCGGACCTGGGGACCGTGCCTTGGGACAGCGTCCTCGACGGGCCTGTCGCCTGAGCCGCCGCGTGCTGAGGGAATCCTGTCGGCGTCCACGTCCAAGGGGGCTCTGGACTCGCAGGCTGGTCGGAGCCCGACAAGAAACTCTGTGCTTCTCAGGTCGCAGGGCCTGTCTGGGGAGCACCACGCAGCCATGAAGGAGGAGGACGCAGGGTCGCGCGGAGGAGCCCGAGTGCGTCCCCCGCACGGGACGGCTTCGCACGGAGAGACGAGGTCCCGAAGGGAGCAGCCCCCAGGGAGTGGGGTGGGGCCTGCCGGGCAGAGAGGGGTCCCGACTCTCGATTCAGAGCTCGGTCGGTCCCGGGGCTGCCGCCCAGCACAGCCACCCTGGTCAGCCGTCCTGTTTTGGGCATCGAGTTTGCTCGGGGAGTAGATCTGGGTGTCTCAGCACCGGACGCGCAGCGGTCCGTGGGTCAGAGCGGAGGGGCGGCTAGCCGGTGGTGGGGACGCTTCACAAGGGACCGCGTGGAAATGTCGCACTGTATGCCCCGTGCAGACCGTGGTCCCTTGTCATCCCGTCCTCGGTACAGCAGACCAAACAGAAGCAATTTCCTCAGCAACAGCAGGCCCGGCTCTGCGGGACGCCCAGGGGCCCGGGCTCGGCACAGCCCAGTCGGTGTACAAGCCCCGGCTGACCATTTCCGAGCTATTACAGTGGTTTCAGTCGGGATCCAACCGGGCTCTGTCACCCGCGTCCCCGTGGGACTCAAGCTCTGTCTGACGACAGACCCCTGGGTCCTGGGGTTTCGATTTCTGTCCCACGTCCTGCGCCAAACAAAACAGGAGGCTCTCACCGCGAAGATTCCACGGCGGGAGACAAGGTGCCCCGCTGCCGAGTCGTGGCATCTTCCCGGCTAAAACAGGTGGGCAGGTGTGATGGTCGCCGCCTCTCCCACGGGAGCAAACGCAGCGGCGGGGAAGCCTCCCGGAAAGCCCGCGGCGTGAGCCAGACGAGGGACAGGCGGCCTTCAAAGTAGATGCTTCTTTCCTCCAGACACTGGCCCAGGAGGGCCCTGAGGCTTCATGTCATGCAATCCGGGCTTGACCACGGTGGGTGGGTCTTGCCCCACTCAGAGGACACATCCAGGGCCCGGAAGCTCGAGCAACAACGGTCTTTAGGGCGCACGAGCCCCTCCCAGGCATAAACTCACCTTTCTCAGTGGGGGTCCAAGAGAGTTAATTTTTGTTTAGAAAAAACACCGTGTTCTTGGTTGGAGGTGACCTTCTCTGTGGTCATAGTGGTGTCCCTCAGGGTCCCTATCCTTCCACTGCACAGGCCGTGCCCACCCCCACATTCAGCCAGAGAATGAGGAAGGAGAGCAGTCCCCCCTCTTTGGGAAGGCTCTAGACATTTCCAGCCAGCAGGAGCACAGGTCCTTCTGCCCATCTCCCGTGGGCCAACACAGTGCCGCGGCCCTGCCAGCCGGTGGGGAGGCTGGGGTGAGGCCCCCACACGGGGCTGTCAGGGCCACACGCCCAGCCGTGGTCAGCCCAAGGCCCCACACACGCTTTCTCTCAGACGTCCGTCCTGAACCCCAGGTCCTCCCCACAGAGAGGAGAAAATTCGAGAATGAGAAAGAAAAGGCCCGAGGTCCGGGTCTACGAAAGACCAGGTCTAGGCAAGGCCCTGGGGGTGTGGGGGAGGCTGGGGGCTCCCGGGACCCTCCCCGAGGCAGGGACTGGTAGCCCCTCGCCGGCCCAGAGGCCCGGGCACTGAGACATGGCCTCTCCCCTCCCTGGCCTCTCCCCTGCCTGGCCTCTCCCCTGCCCGGCCTCCCTCCGTGTCCCACCTGGTGCCAGGCGGGCAGCTGGTGAGGCAGGTGGACACCGGGCAGGGCCGGGCAGGGGGTGGGAGGCCCGGAAAGGACGCTCGGCTCGTGAAGCAGAGAGAGGAGCGTGCGGGGGGCCGGCTGGCCGTGGCTCGCTCACCACACCCCTGAGCTGCCTGCAAACCGGGGTGCACCATGTCCCCAGCGGCCCCCACGGGCCTTGGAATCTGCGGACATGGCGAGGGCTCCCGAGCCCGCATGCACAGGGGCTCTCCACAGCGACCCTGCCGAGAAGACCCGGGTTCGTGCTCCTTCCGCCACTGCGCCAGGGGGAGAAGGACGAGCGGGTGGGGGGGCGCGGGCCTGAGGGCAGCAGGGCAGGTCCCGCCGCGTGTTACTTCCTGACTGACAGACAGAGACGCAGGGGTCTGTCCCCCTGAAGCCCCCAGGAACTGCCTCTATCGGCCCACGTGGTGCGCTGACGGGCACAGCACTCCGGCTGCCCTCACTGAGCTCCCGTGCTGGGGCGGCTTCCAGACCCCCAGGTCCGCCTCGGCAGGGAGCTCACGTCCCACACCAGCTTCCGAGAGCGCTTTCCAGAAGCAGAGCTGAAACGTCAGCGGAGAGAACTGAGTGACCGCCCTCCAGGCCGCAGGCCCGCACGGCCGTCTGAGGGGCTCGTCTCAGCCGGGACCCAGAGGAAGCAGACCTGGAAGGCCCAAGTGTCCCTCCCGCAGCCCCAGCGCCCGGGACAGGAGCCCTTCCTCCCGGCCTGACCGTCACAGACGCTACTGTGCTTGCTCAAAAGCAATCCTTGTTTCAGATTCAAGATGTGTGGACCCCGCGGACAAAAGGCTGTTTCTCAGGTAAAACAGTCCGGAAGCTGTCCATGACGCCTGGTTTCCTTCCCCTCCAGACAATTCCCCCCTTACTCCGGAATTTTCTGTCGTCTTTTCTGAGATCTCGCCATTAGAAACGCTTCTTGTTAGACCTTTAAGTTTTTTTTTTTTTAAGTGTTTTATAGAATTTGAATGTTTGTTTTTAGAGAGGCAGGGAAAGACGGAGAGGCAGAGGGAGAGGGACTGAGAGAATCCCAAGCGGGCTCCACGTCCAGCGCAGAGCCCAGCACGGAGCCCACCGCGGTGGTCGGTCTCACAACCCTGAGATCACGACCTGAGCCGAAATCAAGAGTCAGGAGTTGGGCAATTAACTGACCGAGCCCCCAGGCGCCCCTAGGCTTTGGCCTCTAAGAGGGCTGGGCAGAAATGCCCACGCCGCTGAGGACAGGGACACCGCAGCTTCACGGTCATCAGACCCACGGCCTCCCCCACCACAAACGTTTTGCAGGGTCCCTCACGACCTTCGGGTGGTTCACAGACGGCCTCTTTAAAAAGCCGTCCGATGCCTGTGCCTTTACGCGAAGGAGGAGCAGAAGGAAAGTCAACGCCGTGGGTGACGGTGTGTGTGAGGACGGTCCGCGGGCGCCCGGACTGGACGGCGGCCTGGCCGTGTCTGCGTCGCCGTTTGCAGAGGACATCCCCGTTGAATCTGTGACTCGGGAAGCAGGTGGCCTCCCCCCGTGACCCGGCCTCCGGCAACCCCAGGAGAGCCCGAACAGAACAGCAGGCAGAGGAGGACACTCTGTCCCCTTCTTCTGCCTCATCTCCGCCTCTCCCACCCTCTCCCTGGGGACCCACTGCTGCAGATCCTGGGGCTTCCCAGGCTCTGGGGCCGCGTGAGCCAGCGGCTCCCCGAAATCCCCTCTTCCGTGTGTCCTTAGGCCTACGGACGATGACCTCCGAGAACGGGACGCCGTGCTGAAAATGTCCCCTAGGGGGCGACGTCGCACTGGCCGAGAAGCCCTGGCGTCAGCGCGGCAGGTGCACGTGGGTCCCCGGGAGGGGGACCGGCAAGGGGCGGGCCGCCCGCTGGACGCTGGGTGGGCGACATCTCGGGGTGCAGGCTTCAGGGGCCCCATGTCACTCGGGGAGGTGAGGACGTATTTAACGTCGTAAACATGCAAGGAAGTTACGGCCCAGATACTGCCCACCCCCACCGGTGCCCGCGGCGGAGCCCGGGCTCTGCCCGCGCCCTCACAGCCCCACATCCGCATCCGACGCGCCGCACAGGCACCCAGACACGTCTGAGAAGGGAAGGGGGGGCTAATTTTTGTGCCGAAACACCACTAATAAGGTTAAGGAGAAAAGGCAGGAAAGGCCTGTCCAACCCGTTTTGGGGCGAAGTAAGGGGGCCCCGGGCTGACACCGGACCGGCCTGCTTCGGGACCCTTTGGAGCTCAAGCCCTTTCCGCCAGCCTCAGGCCGAGGTTGCTTTTCAGACACCTGCAAGCCCCAAGTGTTAACCAGCTTGTCTCTCCGAGAGACTGGACGGAATGTCACCGCAGGCGTCTGATCGCATCTGCCTACAAACTCTTACTTAGAAAGAGGGAACTAGAGCCATAAAAAAGGCAGGGAACCAGCAGTTTCAAAGAGAGCTACTGAATGTCCCCTGCTTTCTATACAGCGCCCCACCGAATCATCAAAGTGTCCCTTGTGTAAGAGCCAGGGAGGTGAGGCGGCTTCCTCCAGGACACACAGCCCGCGCCCCCCAGAGGAAGAACGCGGAGGCCAGGACCTCTCGTGGCTCTCACGCTGCTTCCCATTCCCTGGGGCTGGAAGACCGTTGCGGGGCTTTGAGTCGTCCCCGCCCCAGGACTGACAAGCACAGAGCAGCCGCTTCACTACGGACACCCCGGTCTTCTCACGCGGGGTTTGAGACTGCGCTCGGGGAAGCCAGATGAGAGCTGAGAAAAAGGCTAATCCAGAAGCAGGTTCTCCTCACTGAGCTAAGGTCTGCTGAGGTCATGGCTAAAAGAACAAGCAGGGAAATATCTTGATAATAAATGTTGTCACTGTTTTAAATATTTAAAATGTCAAGAATTTAGAGTTTAACTTTTTAATGAAAATTTTTAGAATAGTGGTGTGGTTCTGTCAACAAAAAATAAAGTCATTTCGGTCCTTGGGAATAGCACCATAGATCAGAACCCCAGAATATAAAGTTCGTAGTTCGTATTGCTGTCATTACCATGACAGGGGTTTTAGGACAAATGGAAGTAGTTCATAGTCCCCTGAAACTCAGCCATCACCGTGGCCTCTTTCAATGACCTTCGGAAGCAGATCACTACCTTAAATGTGAGACGTAATTAGGAAAGGAGTTGTTCATCTCAAGAATAGTCTTCACCTAATGGGTTTGTGATCTTCCCGGTAAATCAGACGCCCCCGGGGACACGACCCAGAGAGGCAAGAAGACGCAGTGAGAAAATAGGGGCCGGGAATGCTCTGAGGGTCAGCCCCGGTGTCTGTCGTGCCTGCGGATTTGGCTGTGGATATCAATGCCGACCTCTGGGATTTCTAGGGTAACAGAAAGCGAACAAGCCTCATGGACGTGTAGGTCATACGTACACACCCCAAGGAAAGGAACATCTTCCAGCAAACTTGGCCGTGACCGAAATGTCAAGAACTTAGTCCTGTCCGTATTACTCAACACTCACGTAGGGTGTCCCTGTCCCTGCTTTCCCCTGGACTCGAGGACGGTGGGAGAAGGAACGCTTTTCTCCCTTTCTGTGTTCGTTATCTGCTGCCGCATGACATGTGACCCAGACTTTGCAGCTTGAAGCCGTAAACGTTTGCTACCTCAGGGTCCGCAGTCAGGGTTCGTGGGACTCAGTGTCCGCAGTCAGGGTTCGTGGGGCTCAGGGCCTATCCTGAGGCTGCAGGTAAGGTGCCTGCCGGGGCCACAGCCTCCTGTAGGCTTTACTGGGATGAAGGACCCACTTCTGGTGCCTGCGCACGGACCTCCGCTGTCCATGGACAAGATGCCTCCATTCTCAGCACACAGACCTCTCCCCGGGGCGGCCCGAGTGTCCTTACAACGCGGTGGCCGGCTGGCCCCGAGCGAACGCTTTCAGAAAGAGAGCGAGGGCGGAGCCCAGCACCTCCGTGGTTAGCGGAGGGAGCGATGCCGGGGCACCTCCGCGTGTCCCACGTGTCCAACACGGTCACTCTGTCCTGCTCAGGTCAGGGCTAGCAAAGAACGTGTGAGCGTGCGTTCCGCTCGGCGTCCCTTCGCCAAGACTCTGCCGCGGGACTTCAGGCTTTTCCGTCTTAGTGTGATTACACCAAGAGTAAGGACGAGGACCCGAGGGTTGACTGTACCACGAAAATTCATGCGCTTGGTTTTTCTTCATTTTGTGGCTACATCAGACTAGGGGATTAGGAAACAGTGTCTTTGTTTTCAAGCGCTGAGTAGATTTCCACCTTTGAAATACGGAGTATTGCTGTCAGGAAACGAATATCCCCACCGTCCGTACGGATCAATTTTGGGAAATTTGGGGCCTTTGTTTCAAAGCGGTCTCGGTTCTTACGGAAGGATTCATTCGGTGACTTCAGAATGGAGGCCAGTTATTTTCTAAATGCTTGCGTTTCCCAGTTGTATCAGAATATCGAAGCTGAAGCAGCCCACACCTGTACGTCGTGGTTTACTTTAGGAAATGGGCCTGAATAGTTGTGGCCTAACTCCCAGGGCAGCCTTACAAGGACTCATAACCATCAGCGGAGACGACTGGGTATAGATAAAGGAGCGATAGGATCTGGGGTTCACCCGCCGGAGCCTCGGCCATTTGAAGAGGGGGCCGTCCTTGGAGACAAAATTGGTCTTGAGTTTATAATCATACCCTGTAAATTAACCACACCCTTGATAAAGTATGCAGTTGTGCGAAGGGACTGAATGATTTTGGCCAAGAATGTCCAATCACGAAATGCCCTTGGTACTGCACTCGCTTTTACCATGAAGCTCCCGGCAGGGCGACTGCGTGTGTCCCCGCGAACGCCGTAGCTCAGCTTGTTTCCTGACCCAGCAAAGACAATGTGGAAGCCTAAACGTGTCTCTGAAATGATCAGACCAGGGCATAGACACACCCAAAAGGCCAATGTGAGTGTCAACTGAGTTGAAATTTGGATAATTAAAGCCTTTTTAGTTTAGGAAAGCGTAAAAAAAATATGAGATGCTAATTATTTCAGGTCACCTCCGTGTCCTGTGAAACCGAGCGGAGGGGCCGACGAGACTGTACCGCAGGGGCGCTGAGGGGGAGCCGTCCTGCTCGGAGGGCGACCGTGTCGGCCACCACGCTGCCCAGAGCTCCGGGCTTCCAAATTAACCGGCCCCGACAGGCTCCAGAGTCTGGTTTCGAGTTTTAAAGCCACGTGTTGGGGTTTTTATCTGAAGCTGGAAATTTACCTAGACTAGGGATGGGTCAGAACTTCCTCATCGGGCAGAAAAGCATTTTTTTAAAAAAATGAACACATAATGCATTATTTGCTCCAGGGGTTTGGGTCTGCAACGGTCAGGCCTGCACCCTTCCCAGCACTGTTGAGATTGTTCTCATCAGCAAGATGACGGACACGTCCTTGACAAGGGCGGGGAATTCAGCCCCAGACGCACAAAAGGGAGAGGCTGGAGAGGAAGCGGAGGGGGAGGGGGAGGGTGCGAGGCCCGCTGGGCTGGCTCCTCCCTGACAGCTTCCTCTGAGGGCGTTTCCGAAACTCTGGATTCCAGAGTCCGTCCCCCGGACACGCTTTGTAGAACGCTGGCCGATTTCCTGTGAATGAGAGATGCAGACCACGTGGCCGAGTGTGTGCTCTGGATGACTGAAGGGCATCCGGAGAGGACCCACAGGCCTGGCTTTTACACTCATGATTAAGCGACTGTGAACAAGCCGTTCGTCACTCCGAGACTCAGTTTCCCCGTCTGTGAAGTAGGGACGTTGCTACTTCTCCAGGCGCAGTAGGCTGGCTTGCTCAGCCCATCTTCCCTCACCTGGAAGGGATGTTATACCTACCCTCTGCCACGTGATTTAGCAATGTTCTCCCAAGCAAGGGGAGATTACGTGTCCCAGGCCACTGATGGGCGAGGACGTCGGACTTGTCTGCCAGTGAGTCATGGGCAGGAAGGTCAGCGTGCCAGCTTGGGAGGAGGCTTCAGTGGTTCTCCTGTGTTCCTGCTCTCTCCAGTGTTCACTACGGAAGCCCCACCAGGGACAAACTTGCTCTGACGAGCGGCTGTCCTTAAGCGGCAACCCCAGAGTGACCCATATGGGTCACCGAAATTCAGCCTACAAATTGGGACCAAGCCGCCCAGCCAACTCCGCCAAGCCCAAGGCATATCGGTTGAGGCGTTGTTGACCTAGAGAGCCGTGAGAGTAAAAAACCATACTTGTTCTGGAAACCATGGAGTTTGGGATGGCCTGTTACCTAGCCCTACTGGAATTGCTGATTAATATGCCAGGCCCCTCATTTTTGCAAGGTTCTCCCAAAACAATCAATATCAAAATGCTTTATGAACTGCTTTTAAGAAAAAGTATTCATCTGGAGTGAACTCTTTAAGACAGAAACTTCTGTTACCTAGCGGAGATCCTAGCCCCAAACAGTAGCTCAATAAAAACAGTATTAATTGAGCTGAAAGATGAATGGGTGGGTGGATAGACGGATGGACGGACGGATGGAGGCAGGGACGGACGGATGGACAGACGGATGGATGGATGGATGGACAGACGGATGGACGGATGGACAGATTGACGGACGGACGGATGGAGGCAGGGACGGATGGAGGATTTCTCGGATGGATGGACGGACGGACGATGGGTGGCTTCTCGGATGGACAGAATAAAATATGTGTGTATTAACCTTGGAACTTGTACCATAGACAATTTTCTCTTAGAATTAAGTCACTCATTTTTGTTAAACATAAATGTCCCTGAGAAAGATAAATCTGTATCATGACCTTTAACCTGAGGACGTTCAATGCCGGGTACTTGGAGTGATTACGAGATCGTAGGTAATCAGAGGTGGACAGGGGGCTCTAAACGACAGACCCCCACGTTGGCTCATGGCTTGTTCATGTAGACCCTTTGGCAAAGGCTTTGGGAGTTCTGCTAAAACCAGCGTTCTGCCCCAAGCACGGTGAGTTTCATAAAGCGCGCGCACACAGACAGCCCCAACGTGCACCCGAGTCCAGTTCTGTGCACATTTGAATATGCTATCGCTGTGTGTCCTCCTGTCTGTCTGTCTTCTGTGTCAATGTGGAGAAACAGATTTGTTGGAACGGCCGAGTAGCTGGTACAGTTTACCCCGGACGCTCTGCTCTGGGAGGTTAAATGCAGAGCTTTGAGGGAATTATTTGAATTGTTCTGAATCTAAGTACAAAATGTGTGCTTGAATGAAGCGTTGTCCAGAAACGTGGGCCAGAGCCTTTGTTTCCAACGGCGGTGGTGGGACTTCGGGCAAAATATAAAATAGGGGAGCTGGGCTAGATAACGCCAAATTCCCTGAAATTTAACTCTTTTCTGTAGCTTATAATGGGAAAAAGAAGTGGGTCTCCCTGAATCGTGTGGAGGTGGCAGCCAGCTGGTGCACGCCCGGCCCCGCCCGGAGTACACGGCCCCTTGAAGGAGGCCCTGGAGATTTTTAGTTTCCTAATCGGCCCAGGGATGACAGCCCTGTTCCCGTCATCCCCCATTCCCCTGCCCCAGTGCCTGGAAAAGGGGTTAAAATGGCTTATTCAAGCATATTTTCTAGGAAACCCACAATTCTCAGAGGAAAGAGTGACCATGACCTGCCGCTCTTGAGTGGTTAAGGGAGATTTGCATCACGGCGCAAGAATGGAACGAAGCCACGTGCAGCCACGGTACATTTTACTTCTGGGGGTTGGTTTTGTTTCCTCTGCTCGGTTCTACAATGGCCAAACGTGTCTCTAACCCGGAACGTTCCTCAGGGACACATGCAGTCCCATGGGCTTGTTTTGCAAACTCAGGCCTTTGCCTCATGGCAAACGGCATCCGGCCTCACGCTTCCAAGGCAGGCGGTGGTGCTCATCTCCTCGGTGGCCGGTGCGATGCAGAGGCCACCCGTCCCCCGGCTGGGGCGGCAAGACGCTGTGGAGACCTCCCGGGTTCCCCCCTGTGCCTCGCCCCCGCCCCGCAAACTGTGCTCTAGTTCTACCTGAGCGTGGACGGTGAAGCCTTTCATTCCACCGTCCCCGTGCTCCCGTGGAGTCACCGCTGCTGATGGCAAATAGGACAGCACAACCCCAGCCCAGGCCTTGGGTGCACGACGAGTTTCATAAAGCGCTCGGGAGGCCCCCTCACCCGTGACCGGAGCTGCGCCCGCGGGCGCTGTGGATCCACCTGCCTGCCCGTGACTTTCCGAGTTCCGGAGCACCTTCAGCCCTGGTCAGGGTTGGAGGTCCACACGTCGACGTTGGATATTCAGGGTGCCGGAGCGTGTGCCCTGTGGGGTCATGAGAGAGGCGACGTCGTGCGCCCACACTCCCCCAGCGACCCGAGAAGGGCAGGGGGCCTGAGCCGTCCAGACCCAGAGTCGGGGGGTGTCTGGGAAGAAGGCCGGGGCCAGCCCCTGGGGCCGGGGCGTCCTGCCGCCAGACGGCTTTCCCTCCTCCTTCAGGTGTGTGGCCCGCGGCTGGGAGTCCACCTGCTCTAAACCGCTGGACAGTGTGGCTCAGAACGCCTGCGGGGTGGCGGGCGCAGGGCCCTGGACTCTCAGCGCAGCCCGGGTGCTGGCGGCCTCGTCCAGGCTCGGGGCCCCAGGGTGCTGCGGGAGACGGTGGGTGGGCATGCGGGAGGAAGGGTGCATGGGAGTGGACCGCGGGGTTCCGGGGGAGCTGGGTGGCCTGTAAGCCCAGCCCCCACGTCTGCAGCCTCACCAAGTCCACGGCGGCATGCAGGAGCCCCGTCTGGCTTTTCCCTGTGCGGCTGTGTTCACCCCCGGCCGCTCACTGCAGAGCACAGAGGCACAGAGGACTGTGGTGTGTGCCTGGGACCGAGGCACGGCCACCCGGGGGAGGTGCGGGGGCTCCGATGACACACACCGCACCGGCCGGTCTCCCTTCGTCGGACCTGCAGTTGTCATGTTGAGGGAAGGCTTCTGTGCTGCGGGGCCCGGGCTGTGGGGGTCCCAAAGCTTCACACTGGGCTCTCCGCTGAGAGCATAGTGGAGGTCTAGGGCTCGGGTCCAAGCCAAGACCCGCTAGCACGTGGCTTTCAGCTGGAAACTGCCTGTGCCTCAGCTCTCCCCACTGTCAACAGGTGATAGGGACACGTCCACCCCCGGGTCATTTGGGGGATGGAGTCATTCAGACTCAAGGTGCTGGAAAGATCCTGGGTCTCAGAGAAATCTCAGCAGGTGCAGCTGCCCCAGCCCTCACCCCCCCCCAACAGAGTACCGACCCTCTCTCTCTCTCATAATTTTTAAAAACTACACTTCTTAGTAATATAATCTCTCAATAGAGCACAAAGCATGTTTATTAACAGGCCCAGATATCTTTAATTTCTCTGGAATAAGAAATCAAAGGGGATTAAACCTGTGTTTCGTAATGGGAGCCTGTGTTCAGGACTCTGTCTTATTTGGGAATGATCTAGATATTTAATGACTATCCATTACGTAATTCATTTTGCAAAACCTTAAGGTTTCAAGTTACTGAAAAAAACGGTTGGGGACGTTATTTAAGTAGACACAAACATTGTTGAAAAATTCCTAAACTTTTATCTCTCTTAGATCTTTTTGGTTCGGTTGTTCTTAGTCATTATGTCTGGATGAGTCAGGAAAGTGCCAGGAGGCGCGACTCGCTGGTCCTGCCTCTCTTGCGGACAAAGCCTGTGACAGACTGATCTGACTTTACTAAATGTGGGTAGAATGAAAGGATCCGTTTTCATCCTGACATTCCTAAAAACACACCTGTTTTAATCAAACCAAAAACTTCGATCCGCAGCACATCCGAAGAGACACAAACAAAATTATTCTTTTAAAACACTATGAAAGAGGGCGCCTGGGTGGCTCAGTGGGTTAAGCCTCTGCCTTCGGCTCAGGTCATGATCTCAGGGTCCTGGGATCGAGCCCCGCATCAGGCTCTCTGCTCAGCGGGGAGCCTGCTTCCTCTTCTCTCTGCCTGCCTCTCTGCCTACTTGTGATCTGTGTCTGTCAAATAAATAAATAAAATCTTAAAACAAACAAACAAAAAACCACTACGAAAGATCATGTTGACACAGAACTCACTAGTCTGTAAAAGGAGAGTCGGAGCCGAACTGGTTTCCTGGCAGAGACAGGAGCTGAGTTCACCGGCTCGGCAGGTTAAAGTTTCTTTTCTACTCGTATTTGCGGAGAAGACACTCCAGGTTCATATTTACTCTTGCTAAGTCATCTCGTGGACGCGGTGGGCTAGATTTGGGGCAAGGGCACTTCATAGACATCTGTATTTTGAAACGGCCTCTTTTCTTTTTCGTCTTCTGGCCGAGGGTCGGGACTGCGGGAGAGGAGAGTTCTCCCACGTCGCGAGACCTCGGAGCACAAGACCTCGGAGATGAACGGGGGGTTCGGGGATGGGCCAGAGGACAGGTGGAAGGACTCTGGATTGCTTCCGGGCTCACAGAGGCCTGGTAGATGGGGACGGCTGCTGTCAGTCCCTCAAGGAAGGGCCTTGCGGCCTTAGGGGACCGCCCGGAGCTGCTTCTCCCTCGAGTCCTGATTGTAACTAGGGGGAGGCCCTAGAGCACTCCGGGTGGGCTCTGCTCACAGCTCTGCTCGCGTGGCCCCTGTGGCAGCAGCGGGGCTGGATTCCAGTCCTCACCCCGTGGGTCATTTAAGGGACGCAGAGAAGGCGGAGCGCGGGAAGGACGGGTGCAGGAGCTGCCGACCCGAGCGCACCTGCATCGGGAGTGCGGGAGTGTGGAGGCCGCCGTCTGCGCACACAGCGCCGCCCGCTCTCCGGGGAGCGGCTGCACGGCCGTCAGACCAGGCGTCCGCGCTGCTTTGCCTTATTGGCGGGCTCTCCGGAGCGGCGTGTCCTGGCGCACTAATCAGGTCTCTCAAAGGATCCTTCTCAAGGACATCCGCGTGCCAGAATCACCCTCGGGAGAACTTTGCCTTTAGTGAGAAACGTGCAAGAGTGTGTGTGTGCTCAGCATGTACTGAGCAGGACCGCGCGGGGTGGGGCTGGGGTCCTCTGGCGGGCTGGTCCCTCTCCCACCCCAGCCGGGCAGCGTGGCGTCCCGCCCTACCTGACGGGCTCCCCCGCCGACCTCTGTGCTGACCAGAGCCACCTCGCCCCTCCCAGGGTCACCGGGGGCAGTGGATGGCATCCTGTGTCCTGGTTTCCTCTCCGTGCAGGCAGGCTCCGTGGAAAGTGCTGGGAGCGGAGGGGCCGGCTCTGGGCTCGCTCACCCTGCGGACAGCGGACAGCGGCAGGGTGCGGACCTGCGCCCTCCAACGGGAGCGGCGTGTGACCCTTGCCTTCGGATTTGCTCGGCGTCTCATCTGGGTGGCTACAGCAGCAGGATTTCAAACTGGCAGAAGACTTTTTGATTCCTGGGATGAGGATTCGCCCCAACGGAACGAGATGGATGCTTCCCGAGAAGGTGCTGTGTCTTCTGGTGCCCCTTCGTGGTCGCCAAATGATGGACTGAACAAGAAAGCCAGCTTCGGCAGGTGCGAGGGCCCGCAGACAGGACCTGAGGTTGGTGCGTGGAGCTGCCGGCGCTCGTCCGCGCGGGGACCCTGCAGCAGGGGCAGGGTCTGCGGGCCTGCGGGCCATTGAGTTCGGTGACAAGAACACGCCATCGGGGACCCACCCGGAAAGACACGCTAGAGACGGGCACTTTCACGAGTCGTTTTCGTGTGTGCGGTTGCGGGTCTGAGGTGTGGCACGAGGAGCGTAGCGTGAAGACGAGGAGCCTCCCGTGTTGGTGCCGTCCTCTCGTATCCGTTTGTCAGGCACGGACCCCTCCACTGTGCCCAAATTCCGCTCAACATCCAGTTTCACACGTTTCTGAATAGCGCAGAAAATCACACGGGCTCTTGCTGGAGGGTGTCAGCTCACCAGTGATGTCCGTATTTATAAATAAGACCGTGAACGCCTGGAAAATGCTTGGCTCGACGCCTGTCTTCTGATAGGAATTCAGGCGTTAGCTTCGGCGATCTGTGCTTAATGCTGAAGCTGGTTTACTCCTAATCTTTTTAAAACTTTTTATTGCTTTTCACGCCCTTTGTTTTTAGTCCAGCCCAAGGTTGGCTTGGTGGGTTCCCCTCCTGCGCCCTCTCTCTGCAGTGCCCTGTGGTCAGGAGAGTGGGTGGGCGATTCCGGCTCTGCCAGTGGGGCGGAGATCTCAGACCAGCGTGACCTTCAGAGCCTCCGTCCTCTCTCTGAGAGTTGCTGCCCCTCCTGAGAGACCTGAGCCTGCCTGGGGTCCAGAGCCCAGCAGACCAGCAGCCGGAGGCAGAACTGTCCTGTGGACTCGCCGTGAGGAAGGAAGGGCGATTTCTGTAAGCTGTGAAGATTCGGGGCTTGTGTGTTACACGGCCAAAAAACGGACTAATACACGCGGTGACACATATTGACTTCATTCGAAATTCCAAGGTACAGAAGTGTTTACAGTGACCCAGCCTGAGCTTCCCAGTGCCCTGTCCCAGGACAACGAGAATTATTATGATGACGGTTCTCCGTGGTCGTGCAGCCATCTTTCATTCTGGGGGAGGCGTAAGAAATAGCAGCAGGACTGTGGTCTCTGTAAGGTGTTGTAAATCAGACGGTGAGCGATCAAGAGCGGATCGTGGTTCAGTGTGTGTTCTCTGGACATTCCCCGCCCCACAGCTGCCCGCTCTCTCTACCTGCAGAAAGACCAGGAAGGAAAGAGGAAGCCTGGAGAGAGAGGGGAAACGTGGTGGGGGCAGTGGAGGAGAAGCAGCAGCAATCAGGGAGTGAGATGGATGGGCCATGTGCTTTGAGACGCTTCAAATGTGAATTTCAGGTTATTTTTTTTATGCGATAATCATAGCCTCCAACTAGCTAAATGCTAAGCAGCTCACCTTCTGACAGATAAAGTGCACGCCTGCGCTCAGCGTGAACTGGGTAGCTCGTTCACAGTGCGGCGAGCGGCTCAGCGACGGTGGGAGGCAGCTGCCGGCGCCGTCTCCGGCTCTGCCGCGTAGCTGCGCACTTTCTCGCTGCGTGCCGCCGCTCCTTCTGCCCCCGTCCCCGCCCCTCCTGCGCGTCCATTTTCGGGTTTTGCATGTTTACGGATCAAGAAATCATTTCTGCGATGGCAGCGGAGGACGAATTCCAGCTGTTTCCCCCCATGCCACAGAAGACACCGACGCATCACGTGAAAATAAAATCTTCAGAGGCCAGAGGAGAAGGGAAATACACACGGGCAGACGGCATTTCTCCGCTTGCAGTAAGGTTCCTCGCAGAGTGTGGGAGGCTGCCGCTGGCACCTGGGTGTCCCCTTCCTCTGGCTGCATGTCCTTAGACTCGGCTGCCAAACTTGACTGCTTCCTGTCGCCCATCCACGGTGATGTCTCACCGTGCACCTCACGGAGGGAGGCAGAGCTCACAGGCTTGACCTGAGCTCCATGATGACACCCCCACGTCAGAATTTACAGAAATCAGAACAATTAGCCCCTTCATACCCCCTGGTCCCCGGAACGCCTCTCTCCGGTCCCTGCATGTTCTCTCACCCGGTGGATGAGATCACGATAAAAAACACTGAAGAGGATAAAAACATCTTCCCGCAGCCAGCGGCGGGTGCTCATCATGGAAGTAAATGGTTTTATCTTCACAGGTTATTGGGGTAACGTGAGTCTTCCAGGGTCTGCATGGCCGATGATGTCACGGCATCAAGAACGTGACATCAGAGCCTGAACAACAAAGGTGGCTTATTGGACACTTGGGTGTCCTGGGCGTGGGGCCCACCCTTCAACTTTCTGTCTCTGAATTGGCCTATCTAGGTGCCTCATACGAGTGGGTCATACAGTACTTACTAATTTATCTTTGTATCTGCCTTATGTCACTTAGCATGATGTCCTCACGTCCCATCCACCATGAGGCATGTTATCTTAGTTTGAGTTTCTATAACAAAACACCATAACAGGACGACTTACCTGACATAAATTTGTTTTTCACAGTTCTAGAGGCTGGAAGTACAAGAACAAGACGCAGCCAATTTGGTTCCTGATGAGCTCACTGAATGGTTGCTGGCCATCTTCCTGCTGCGTCCTCACGCCGTCAAGAAAGTTATCCCTCTGGGGTCTCTTTGAGGATGACCTCTCCGCTAAATGGAGCTTGGCCAGTTGGATTACAAAATAGTTCAAGTCTAAGTATGTCCGAGATCTGACTGTGGGAAATGAAACAGAGAAGTATTTTAAAGAAGATACAGGATTTACTATGGCTACTGGTGCACAGACACAACCTTCTAGCACAAAGCACTCGCAAGGCAAATCCACATATTTCTTTTCATGGCCAGGACAAATGAGATGAGGTGAAAATGTACCAGGTGAAGAAATGCAGAATAAACAAAGTAGTTATTATTCAGAGACATGATTATCACTGTAGAAAACTGCAAAGAAGCAACAATTAGCTGCTAAAGTCAGTGGACAGAGTCAGGTACGCTGCAACATGGTAAAAATGTAGTTTGAAAATATACTTTGAAAAACACAGAATGGGAGGAGTAATGAGAAATAATGCTGTTGGGTATAAACCGGACAAAACCTGTGACAGACTTTTCTGTAGAAAATATAAAACTGAGCTGAAGCCCTTCATAAGGGAGGAAGTGCACAGAGCAGCCTGCCTGTCCGTGGCTGGGAGATGGGAGGGTGTAGAGATGCCAAATTTCCCCAAATCGACCTCGACTCAGTGTGGTCTGAACAAAATGCTAGGAGGCCTTGCTGTGGAAACGGACTGGCTGACTTGTTAGAAGGTCAGAGATTCAGAAAAGCCAAGCCCACCTCTGGCAAAGACCGACCAGGATGGAGAGATATGCTCCCCAGAGGTCAGTTGGGTCATCTTTCTACTGTCGCTCGATAAATGTGACACAGTCAATAGCTGCCACTAAGAAAGTAAGAAAGCCGTCCACACAGCAGAGAAACACATATAAATGACAGAACACTAATATCTGCAAAGCACTTAGAAATGTCCTACAAATGAGTAACAAAATGAGAAGCCAGGAGAAAAATGGGCAAAAGACATGAACAGGCACTTCCCAAAAACATGAGCAGTATTCTCCCAGACAAGGCATCTGAGCAGCAGGACTCAGGCAGCAGACCGGGGAGCAAGTCGGTCCCTCCCTGGGGACCCTCTATGCCTGAGGCCCCACGGCTGCCTTTTCCCAGGGTTGTGTTCATCAGCTTGGCCATGAGGTTCCGGGTGGGAACAGAGCTGGCTGGGTCTGGCCCCCTCGAGTGGAAGCAGGCTTTGGCAAGGCCCACCAGTGGGGCTTTTGACCCAGGTATCACCTGGAGCTTCATCCCCAGGAGCCCTGGAATCTCAAGGCTGTCTCTGGACTTGCTGCCTTCCCTCCTTTTGTGGAAAGCTAGAGAGATGCTCTGGTCGATGTCTGAAATCAATAGCTGCTATGATGGGCTGAACCGTGTCCCCCTAAATGTGGAGGATCTCAGATTGTGGCTATACTGGGGGGTCTTCACAGAGGTGATCAAGGAAAAACGATGTCATTCTGCTGGGCTGACCCAGTGTGACCGGTGTCCTTACAAGAAAAGGAGGTCAGGGCACAGACACGCACAGAGGGGACACCACTGAGGACACGGGGAGAGGATGGCCATCTACACACCCGGCAGAGGGGCCATGGAAGAACCAATGTCATCTGTGCCTGGATGTGACCTCCAGCCTCCAGGATGGGAGACGGTAAGTGTCAGCAGTGGAAGCTGCATGGCCTACGGGACCGGGTTAGGACGGCACCCCTGCCCCGGGGTAGTCCACTGAGCACCTGGCATCCATGAAGCTTTCCAGCAGGTGTTTCAGAGCCTCTAACGTGCCGCACCGAAGGCCCCTGGAGGGAAGCAAGAAAGGGAGTGAGCTGGCAGAGAGAGCAAAGAGCACAATTCCTTCCCTCTCCAGCCCCCAGGCTGCTTCCCTTCCACCCCTTGCGTCTTTGGATAAGACAGCAAACTTGGGTCTCCGGGTTGAGTGGCAAGGAGAGGGGGCCGTGAACGTGCTTTTGGAAAGTGGGAGCATCCCGGCTCCAGGAAGAAGGGGAACCAGTCAGGGAATGTCGCCTCTGAAAGGGAAGCCAGATTCTCAAGAGAAACCCTCTTTAAAGGAACCCATCTGAGCATCAGGAGTTTAATGTGAAGATAATTGGCTCGAAGTGCTTCCAGAGTCTGACTAAGAACCCGGAGTACATCCTCGGGCCAATCCGCAACGTAGTGAAGAAAGCCAGCCCCGGTCCGTGAGATTACAGGACGGCGGCAGCACTGCTGTGTCAACGGCCGCCTGATGGGCTGCGTGTGTTTTCGAAAAGCTCCGTGCTGCTGTGGCTGCAAGATGAGCTGTCCAGGGAACCTGGCTGGTGAGGTGGAGCCTGAGGTGGGCTGGGGGGGGCACACCGGCTGGGGACAGAGGCAAGCCGCGCCTGCAGAAGGCTCAAAGGCTCTGGGAGCCCAGCCATCCTGGACTGAGAACTTGATTTGCCAGGAACCCTGATCCTGGGAGCAAAACATCTTGGACGGGGGAAACAGAGACGACCTTCACAGCAAACCAGCCTGCAAACGAAACACGGTCGTTCTGATGGCTGTGCCTGCACTGGGGTCGCGTGGGGCGAGGCCCTTCTGTGAGCCTGAACACCTATCTGCCGGTGAAGATGCAGAATCACCATCTGGGGCGTCCCTTGATGCCCCACCCGACCGGTCGGAGGAAGCAGCTAACCCCTGCTGCGCCCCCAGCAATGAGAACCTTTCCTGTAAGTCCTCAGAACTGAGGGCTCTTTTCAAAATAGCAAAACCAGGAAGATTGCCCTTAGCCTTGTTTGCAAAGCAGGTCAGCACATGATAAAGGACTTCCTTTCCAATCTCCTTTCTTGGCCTTGTTTTTAAGCAAACAAACAAACAAACCAACACAACCACGAGTGTAAGCTGCAGACTCTTTGCAAGGTCTGGGAAAAAGTGAGGGAGTGAGTCCCCAGCACCACGCCCAGGAGAGGAGGGGCCGGGGCACCTGCGTCCCACAGCGGGCCTCACACCTGGGGGCGAGCCGAGCCAGGCTGGACCTGGGATCCTCCTGGGGGGGCCAGGCACCCACACGACAGGCTTAGCCCCTGGATGTGGAGTGAGTGTATCCAGAGGCCTTCTCCAGGGGCACAGAGCCAGCAGAAGATTATAGATGCTGTGACAGGAGATTTATAGGGATTGACTCACACAACTGCGGAGGCGAAGTCCCACCATCTGCCGTCTGCAAGCTGGAGACGGGAGAGGGGGTGCAGGCCAGGGTGAGGGGGTCCTGGGGAGCAGGGGGCCAATGGTACGGACCCCAGCAGGTGGCAGGAGAGGCCCCAGCTCAAGCCACGGGGCAGGGAAGAAGGGGCGGGTCCTCTCTGTCGTCCACTCTCTCTTCCCAGACCCTCCAGACCTTGAGGTGGGGCCCCAGACCGCAGCCCGCCAATGGACACAAGAATTGGCCACATTAAGCTGCTGTCGTATTCCAAAATGGAGAATACCATTTGGGAGATGTAGAAATGGAGTCTCTGCCCACAGCCAAGTTTCCGTCTGAATTAAGTAAAGGACGTGATGAATTTTCCCATCCTCCAGCGATTGACTTGTTCGGGGCATTTCTCTGTTTCCCAGGGAAGCGAGATGCACGGTGGGGGGTGAGAGCGGCGTCTCAGAGCCGCCGGCCACCCCTCTCCAGGCTGAGCGCCCGCCGGTCGCCAAGGGCAGCTCCCCGGGCAGCACGGTCTGCACGCATCCCCACATCCTCACGTCTGAGTTCTCGGAAAGACTTCCCTGGACTTCCCTCCCAGCACTCGCCTCCTCTCTACGAATGTCAAACTAACAGTCAAACGTGCATCAGGATATTTTTAAAAAGTAATGACCTGAGAGAGAAGCAGGGTGTGTCTGAATAAAAGTTAAATGCGATGTCAAGCGAGGTGGGCTGTCGTCGCACCTGCCCCCACTCCGGAGTTCGGGGGCCCTCAGGGGTCCCACCAGGCTCGGGGGCAGGGGGATGGGTGTGCGGCAGGCAAGCCGCGGCGCCGGGGTCAGCAGGTGCCCTGGCGGTGGCCTGCTCCCACCAGAACCCTCTCGTGCTTCCTCTCCTCACGGGGGCTCGTCCCTCTGAGGCCCCAGACCAGTGTGCCCCGGCCGTGGGGACCGGAGGGTGCTTGCAGGTCCCTGCGGGAGGACAGTTCTGTTCTTTGGTGTAGAAAAGGACGCGATGTGGCCTTTGTCCTGCTCCGGTGAGGGGACAGCGCCCAGGAGGGAAGGGATGACCGAGGACCGAGCCCGCTTCCTGCCCTCACCACGGCTGTCGCAGGTCGCTCGGACGTGTAAGGGGCGGTGGCCGGGGACTGAGGAAGGGCAGAGCGTCCAGGCCAGGCCAGAGGCCCCCACTGCCTTCTGCTCTCCTCCCCGAGACGCCCCTGCCCCGATCCAGGCGCCGGCTTTCCCGGAGCCACCGTCCGCCAGACACGGTCGGGAAGGATGGGGAGACGGCTGCAGGTCGCGGAGCTGTGACCCGGCCTGGACTGGGACACCGGCGGCCGGCTGCCTGGACACGGCGCACCACCTCCTGCCGCGGCTGCATCTGGTTCCGGGCCGCACGTGGCTTCGGATGGGACAGACCACAGATCGGGGCCTTCCCAGGTCGGCCAAGCAAGGACAGAGGGGGACCGGGCCTGCTTCCACCAGGACCCCCATCTCCTCTCCTGCCAGCACGCAGCATCCCGCTGGGGGCGTGTGTCCACTGCGGGGAGGTCCGCTGGGCCCCCCTGGGTGGGGCTGCCCCGGCCATGGTGCTACTGCCCAGCCAGGACCGTGAGGAGCATCTCACCCTCACGGTGTTTCAGTGAGAGCTGGGGAGGGCCGGACCTTGGGGAAGGTGCGGTGACACAGATGTCTGCCACGGACTTGTCACGGAAGAGAAACAGAGCCTCTCCCGCTGTAACGGGGCGAGCTCGGCGGGGCTCCTGGCAGGCCCTGCAGTTGTCCGAGCCAAATGGGGCTGTGCTGCGTCCTTGCACACCTGCCTCCTGGCCTCCAGGAGGCCCCTTCCTGCGAGGGACGGCAAGCTCCCCCAGAAGATGGACAAGGACAGGGTTCCAGACAATGCAGTCTCCCCGAGCGGCAAGATGAACGGAGGAGCCCTCATGGGACGCTGGGTCCCAGGGGCTACCCCTTCTTGCCTGGGTCCTCCTCGGAGGAAGGGAGAGCCACGAGGCACTGGGAAAGTCCTCCTTGGAGACTAGAGGAGGTTTTCTGAAGTGTGTCCTGAGCTCAGAAGATCCCTTCTCGATGTATAAGCTCTTTTCCATTCAAGATAAAGTGAACAAAAGACAATATAGACACATCACTGGAGAAAGAAAGGAAGAATTGTAAGATAAAATATGGTGGAAGCTCACGGAAGGTATAGTAAGAGGTCAATTAGATATGCATAATACAATCATTTTGTTCGTTAAAAATAAAAACAAAAAAAGACTCTAAGAGTCCCCTTGACTAAGTCTAAAAGCCTTAAATCCACTGGGGAATTGGCTAAGGTATAACACAAGCCACTTACGTAATTCTACACTTTCTGGGAGTCACATAAAAAAAGTAAAAAAGAACAGAAATTAATTTTGACTGTATGTTTTATGCCACTTGTGTATCCAAATGCCCTCACGTGAGTACGTCACCAGGACAAAGCCCATGACAGGGTCTCACGCCGTGGTGTGACTTTCTGACCCAGCGTGACATTCACCCTCACCGAGTGTCTCACCGTCCGGGGATCAGGGGCCACCCGTGGCTGAGGAACCAGACCCGCCTGCTCGGGCTCAGCACAAAGGGCCGAGGAGGAGCCAGGTCGCTGCAGAGAAGGGAAGGCTGTGCGGCCCTGGCCGGAGGCGCAGCAGACGGCATCCGATGAGGGGAGACCCTGAGAGCCGTCGGGGAAGGGGGCGCCACCCCCCTACGGGACACTTTCTTTCCAGGCTCAGCCTCAGCAGGGAGAGTGAGGGGCACTGCCCGCTTCCTGCGACTCCGGACCCAATGGACGATGTGACCCTGGGTTCTCACGGACGTTTCTTTCATCAGTAGTGATGCTAAATGGTGGGTTACTTTATACCTGTTTTGTTTTGTTTTGTTTTTTTAAGATTTTATTTATTCATTTGAGAGAGAGAGAGACAGAGAGCACAAGAAGAGGAGCAGAAGCAGAGGGAGAAGGCGGCTCGCTGCTGAGCAGGGGGCCTGACACGGGGCTCCGCCCCAGGACCTGGAGATCATGACCTGAGCCCCCCAGGGAGCCCCTTTTATTCCTGATTTCATGCCTGGAACCAAATTACAGAATTAGAAGACTATCACAGCTAATTCCCTGGGAATTAAGATCAATGGGAGGGAGAGAAGGAGCTGGGAGGGAGCGAGAGACGACACAGCCACGAGTCAGAGGCCCGGGTCGCGGTAACCAGGAGCCCGCGTCCACATTCCATATTAGCAGCCACCTTACTGTCCTGGAGCCCCAGCCGCACCGACTTGACCCTGAGCCGCACCCCTGGGGACCTTCCCTTCGCATCTGTCTGCCTCTGGCCCCGCGTGACTCGTTTTGCTTTTAATCGGTCCCGCAGCGGCAGCCGTGGGAGGATGTGGCCCGGCAGCCGGCGGGAGGAGAAGCCCACGCGCTGAGCCGAGCCTCCCCGATGACCACAGCCCTGCGGCTCGAGGCTGTGCTTGCCCGCGGGCAGGGCGCTGCGAGCTCGTGTGGTCACCGCGGAGTGGGGCGGCTGGTTAGGAAGCGCTGCTGTGACGGTCACGGACTTGTACGGCCCGTGTACATTTTAAAAATGTTGCACTTTCTTCAGGCGACCAGAACATGTTTGCAGGCTCCTGATTTGCAATTTTCTTTGAATCATAAAAGGCCCTTGATGCTTTCCACAGAAACTGGGGGCAATCTGTCTCCACTGGTTTAAGGGACTCAGGAAAGCATCTCCAAAGACTTTTTTTTCTTTTCAGATTTATGTATTTATTTTAGAGAGAGCAGGTGAGCACCAGGGGGAAGGGGGCAGAGGGAGAGACTCTCAAGCCGACTCCCACTGAATGCAGAGACTGACCTGGGGGCTCGATCTCATGACCCCGAGCCGAAGCCAGGAGTCAGACCCTGCACTGACAGAGCCGTGGAGGTGCCCAACACAACTTTCTTCAAACAAGGCTGCTCTGTGCCTGGGGTCTTGGGCTGTTCTTGAGCATATTTTGGGGAGGTGCTGCTTGGGGACATGTGTGTCGTGTTCCCCTATTGATGGCCTGCTGAGACCCCACTCCCACCAGAGGGAATTAAACACATGGTAGGAAACCTTGTGAGCCATTTTCACAAAATAACGTTCCAGAGAGTACGAGCCCCACAAAGTGCTTTAAAAAGAGGGTGTGTGGTCAGATGCGCTCTTTTTTCAAGATTCACAACATGCGCGTGCGTGGGACAGACTCCCAGGAGGTCCACACTGAAAGCAAACAAGACTGCAGCATCTGCCTCCTCCTCTCTAACATGCAGCCTCTCCATGTCGGTGAACAGACAGCCGCGTTCTCTCACAGTCCTTTCCGCCGTCCTGACTACAGGTGTGTTTGGGAGGCGGGCAGTTTATGAGCCTGTGCAGCGCCGGAATCTGCCGCAAAGTCTCCCGCGGCTGAGTGCCCCTCCTGGGTGAGAGACACCCTGCAGCCCCACAGACACCGAGGGCATCTGAAGAAGATGCGTGTCACCTGACCTAAAAGACCCAGCATGAGGTTCAAGTAGAAACAAGTAGCGAGGCGATAGACTCCTCTGGTGTACAGGTAACATTTAAATTACATTAAGTTTAATGGCCTAAGTTCTCCTGCTAGAGGGCAGAGATTGTCAGGGTGGGTAAAGAACTCAGGCCCTCTGTAAGCTGTGCACAAGAAACACACTTTATTCATTTATTTGTTTTTATAGAAAATGAAGTCCTTATTTTATTTTATTTTAATTTAATTTTTTATTATGATGTTCAGTTAGCGCATGTAGAGTGTACCATTAATGTCTGGTGACGTGCTCAACGATTCATCTGTTGCCTCTAACACCCAGTGCTCATCACATCATGTGCCCTCCTTCATGCCCGCACCCAGTCACCCCGTCCCCTCAACCTCTTCTCTTCTGTGACCCTCAGTTTATCTCCCAGAGTCTGGTGTCTTTCAAGGTTTGTCTCCCTCTCCAGTTTCTTCCCATTAAGTTTTCATTTTTTTTTCCCTTATGGTCCTCTGTGCTATTCTTTATATTCCTTTTTTTTTCCCCTTCAGATTTTATTTATTTATTTGTCAGAGGGAGAGAGAGCACAAGCAGGGGGCAGAGAGAGAGGGAGAAGCAGGCTCCCCCACTGAGCAGGGAGCCCAATGCAGGGCTCTATCCCAGGACCCTGAGATCATGACCTGAGCCAAAGGCAGATGTTTCACCGACAGAACCACCAGGCATCCCAACAAACACACTTTAAACATAAAGATGGAAATAGGTTAGAAGCAGAGATGGAGGAAGGCACGCCGTGCAAACAGGAATCACAGGAAGGCTGGAGAGGCTGTCTTGAAAGCCCGGAAGCAGGCGTGCCTAAAAACAGCTTCCAGACAGATGAGGTACAGCTGCCATCTGGAAGAAGGGCTGGACAAATCTGCAAGCACAGCTCTTAGGAACTGCTTGGCGGAGGGACAGTAAGGACACCGACGCCTGAGTGACCAGCTAGGTGACTGCAGACCGCATCACCAGCCGACACTGCAGGGCATCCTAACACTCATGGGTTAGGGCAGACCGCCCTCTAGGAATCAAGACAATTCTCAGTGAATTCAAAGGGGCTGAAATCAGGCAGATTGTATTTTTTTACCACAGCAGAATACAATTAGAAACCAGTAACACGAAGATAGTTGGGAAATCTCCAAATATATGGAGATCAAGCAGCACACTTCTAAATAACCCATGGATTAAAAAAAATTTTTTTTTTTAAAGATTGGAAAGACATTAGCTTCCTGGGGCTGCTATTACCCCAAATTAGCACAAATTGGGTGGCTCAAACAGCAGAACTTTATTCTCTCGAAGTCGTGGAGACGAAGTCTGTGATCAGTTTTATGGACTGAAACCAGGGTGCTGTGGAATGGTGCTTGACCTTGGGTTCCCGGAAACACCCTCTTGCAGTTCCTGGGGCCTCGGGGTGCCGTGGGGGTGGGCACCCCTTCTGCCCACCCTCACGCTGCCCTCTGTGCTCGTCACTATCAAAATCCCCTCTGCCTCTCTTGTGAGGGTGCGTGTAGCCCACTTGGGGGGTCCAGGATAAACTCCCTTCACAGGACCCTGAACACAAGTACATCTTTGCCATGTAAGGT
Organism: Mustela nivalis; assembly: GCF_964662115.1. Classification (NCBI taxonomy): domain Eukaryota; kingdom Metazoa; phylum Chordata; class Mammalia; order Carnivora; family Mustelidae; genus Mustela; species Mustela nivalis. The sequence continues at coordinate 2,042,498 of NC_139024.1, read as the reverse complement.
GATATTCATAGGTTCCAGGGATGAGGATGTGGACAAATTTTTGAAACCACCATTCAACCCACTACACACACAAAGAAAAAGAGATAATATTGTGAATGATAATGAAAACACAAAATATCAAAACCTTGGGATGCAGCTAAAGTCGTAAGTAGAGGGAAATTCATAGTTATGAATGTTTATATCACAAAAGAAGAAAGGTATAAAGTCAGTGGCTATTAAGAAGCTGGGAAAAGAAGAACAAAACAAACCTAAGTCAAGGACATGGAAGGAAATAACAAAATAAGGGATTAAATTTAGGAAATGGAAAATGGAAACATAATAAAGAAAATGAATAAATAAAGTCTGAAGCTGATTCTTTGAAACAGTCAATAAAATTGATGAGCTTCTGTACTGGTCAGGGAAAATAGAAAGAACAGAAATCACCAGTATCAGGACAAGAGTGGACATCGCCAGAGATGCCACGGATGGGAAATGGTTAGACATGTCATCGTCAACGACGCCAACAGCTCTGACGCTTAGAACAGATGGACAAATTCTCAGAAAGACACAAATCATCACTGCTGACACAAGAATAAATTTATTTTAAAAAGAGTAGCTTCTCTAATAGAGAAATGGAACTTGAAATTAAAACAGAGAGAACTCCAGGTGGTTCCAGTGGTGAGTTCGAACAGACACTTGGGGAAGAAAGACACAAACCCTACACAAACTCTAATCAGAGAACCCGCAAGGACAGACACGCCCCCTCGCACTTCCTGGTATTCTGCTCATAAGAAACCTGGACAACCCATTAGAAGACAATAAAATTACAAAATAGTATCTCTCGTGAACATAAATGCAAAGACTCTCAACACAGGTTAGCAAATTGACTCCAGAAATATACAGAAAGGATAGTGTATCATGGTTACAGTGAGCTGAATTGTAGCCCCTAAGAAGATGTGCTGAAATTCTAACCCTGGGTACCTGTGCACATGCCCATATTTGGAAATAGAGTCTCTGCGGGTATAATCAGTTACATTATGACAAGGTCTTCCTGGATTCGTGTGGGCCCATGGTCCCATGTGATTCACACCCCAGCAAGAACAGCAGAAGGCAAGCGGAGAAGAGTGCGTCTCGGGAAGACAGGCACACAGCGAGAACACCAACGGATGCAGAAGTTCGGAGCCCGAGAACAGCAAGCGTTGCTGGCCACCACGAGAGTCTGGAGACAGTGAGGAAGGGTCCTCCCCCAGAGCCTCCGGAGAGAACATGGCCCGGCCCTCCCCCGCTCTCAGACTTCTGGCCCCCGGCACTGTGAGACAGCACAGATCTGCTGTTTCTGTTAACGGTCCTCAGTGACAGGAGCCTCGGGAAACGAACGCCGTGATCAGTGGGGCTCGTTCCGGGACTACAAATCTGGTTTATTATGTGAAAAGCCAAGAGTGTAATTCCTCCGATTAACAGAACAGAGGAGAAAACATAATCATTTCAACGGATCTAGAAAAACACTTACCATCCATAATTAAATAAATAAATACTCCTTGGCAAACTAGAAATAAGAGGGATTTCTCTATTCTGATTAAGGGCATTTACCAAAAGCCCACAGCTTAGACCTCGTACTGGAGACGTACGCTCTGTCCTGAGGCTGTGAACGAGGGGGGATACGTGTTCTCACTACTGCGCAGCATTGCAGTAGCCAGTGAAATCAGCCAAGGAGAGAAATTAAAGACATGCAAATCGGTAAAGCAGAAGAAAATCTGTCTTATTTGCTGATGCCAGGGGGAGGGAGGCAGAGAATTCTGAGGAATTGCCGAAAACCTTCTAGATCGCTGAGGTCATTCAGCAAAGCTGCAGGATGTTCCAAAACACAATGAACAACAGAACTTCCGCGGCATTCCCACATGTTCTCAATGCAAAAACTGGAAAAAGAAATTTTAAAAAATTTAAACAGTATAAAACACATGTTTAAGGAGAAATTCAGCAAAATAATTGCAAGACCTAAAAAATTCCATGAAGGGGTGCTGGCTCAGTCGCTAGCCAGTGCTCAGCCGGTAGCCCGTGCCACTCGTGGTCTCATGGGCTGTGAGTTGGAGCCCCACGCTGGAGGTACAGATTACTTAAAAATAAAATCTTTTAAAAAAATACACTGAAAATATCCTTGCTGAGAGAAGGTGCAGAAGCCTCAGCTAAATAGAGATCACGTCCACAGGCTGGACGGTAAAGATGGCTCTGGTTCTCCTCAAACTGGTCCACAGACCCAACACGCCGTTCGTAGAGACGTGTGTGCACCCCTCCAGGCACCCACCCCCCCGATTCGACCCAGGAGGCCATGAGGCAGTGGGGACCCCGGAAACACTCTCACAGACCCCATAACAGGGGCTCCAGGGACAACTGTGGAGAAAACTGGTGGCTCTGAATCAGACACTGGATGTCCTGTTGAAGGCACAAGATCGCCTCCTCTTGAATTCTTAAAATTTAAGACCTAAACGACATGGCTGCCATGGCGCTAGATTGGGAATCCTATAGAATTTCCAAAGACAGGTTTTTTTCTTCTTTGTCTTTCTCCAACTACCCAGGCCTTCAGGGGCACAGGCTAGAGCCAGTCAACAGAGAAAAGCAGGGACAGAAGGAGTCCGTCTGGGAACGGGCTGCAGGTGGGCCGCCGCCCATCACTGTGGCGGAGTCTCAGGTGTGCGTTGCTGAACGTCACTGCGTATGTAAATGGTTAGGGGACATTCAGAGAGTCACGTGATAATTAGTGGCGCTAGGAACCACAGGAGGGACTGTCCCAGTGCACCAGGAACAGATGCTTCTCTAAGCTGCAGTCCAGACGTGGGACAGACCCCCCCCCCCCAACCAGGCACGAGGGAACCAAAGAGCGAAGATGACATCTTAAGAATGTGACTCAGCTCTCTGCTCATCACTGGATGTCACGCCACCTGGGGACCCCACCTCTAAGTCTCGCCTTTAAAAACCCTCCCTTGGCAGACATCCGAGAATTCGGGATTTGGGGCGTCCGTTCCCTGTCCTCCGGGATGGCACTGCACCCATAAACGCCCTCTCTTTCTTTGCTGCAAAAGCTCTGTGTCGGCTTTTCTCATGGGCTTTTCAGTCATCCGGCACGGGAACTCCTGTTTGCTCCGGGAAGCGAGGGCAGGGAGGCTGACGTGACAGGTCGATTGAAAGAAGGCCTGCAAAGTCTTTCCCCGGGCCTGGTCTGCAGGAGAGGAAGCGCCCCAGCTTCATTTGCAATTTTTGTTTGCAAGGACAGGACAGCTTCCAGGATTCAAGGAGATAACCTGGCAAGCCGCGCGGAGACCAAGTGCTGGGGACAGACACCGCCACCCTCCGGCCAAGCATCTTGCCGCTTCTGCTTCGACTCACACAGACGGAGGGCTGTCTCGAGAGGGTGGTGTTCCTGCCTCCTTCCCGCTTCTTTGTTCTGAGAGATTAAGTGCAGACTTGGTCCTCTGCCCTACAACCTGAGAAAATTTTTACTCCGCATTCTGTAAATACCGGTATTCCTGATCGGACGAGCCTGGTGTCCCGACCCCTGGCCCAGGCAGCCTCTCTGGGAAGGCACAATGCGGCTCATCAGGCTGGCACGATTATGCATGCGTTGTCGCCTGCAGACAGGGCCAGCGGGTCCAGGGACAAAGGAGTGCCGCCGCCGGCATCCCGCTTTTGTGGCCGCCAGCCATCTTTTGTGGTGTGGCCTGGGAAAAAGCGGAAGGAGCCGCCCCACGGCAGAAACCCCTGTTGGAGAAAGAGGGGCCCTCGCTCCACCTGGCTCTGAGCACAGAGCGCAGCCGCAGCCCCTCTCATCTCCTAGGCAACGGGAGGCTGGGAAACAAGGTGCCGCAGGAGATGGGGTCCTGTCAGGAGAGCGGGGCTGGGAAGCCGAAGGAGGGAGACTGCTCATGGCTGGCCGCCGTCTTACAGTGAAGGAGGGAGGCCCCGCCACCTCCTCCAGGAAGGCGGTGGCCACTGCTGCTGTGGGCTACAGGGATGGCTCCTGCTCTCTGCCTGCCTGCTAAATGATGGACCTATTTGTAAACCCCTGAGTCCCGGCGGTGGACCAGCCTGGGTTGATTAGGTAACAAAATCATTAAAACCAACAAGATGGCAGAATCCTTCAAAAACATGAAATCTGTGCGAGATAAATGGAGCCAAGAAAGAACACACAGTCATTTGGGCGCGCCGCCGAGTAATTACACGCCGCAGCACAGACATGAACTGGAAATGAATTTTGAGCCAGCATTTCACTGGGTGCCTGTCGGAGGGTGTCAGATGCCTGAAATTCAAATCTAACTCACAGCGCCCTGCGTCTGTCCGCGGTCCCCCGCCTCCCCCGCGCCCTCCCGACGAGGCCCCGCCTGCCTTCCAGAGCCTCGCTCTGCTCCCAGACTCTGACCCCCCCCCCAAGCATCTGCCTCGCCTCCCTCCGCCGCCACGCACAGCACTGCCTGACAGACAAGACAGACATTTAAAAACCAGTCATGTCTTGGATTAGTGTGGCTTTGAGGCATGAGATGGATGAATTATTTCCTGCCTGTTGGAGGCTCTGCTTGGGGCGTGGATGGGAGCTCAAAGCCGAGGAAGGGGAGGAAGACGGGGTGCTTCCAGGGAGGGGCGCGACAGCAGACAAAGCCCCCCGGGCGCGGGGACCTCCGGGCTGCTGACTTGTGCCGCCTCCACCACCAGCGTCAGAAAGCAAGGCTGCAGTGAACTCGTTTTGCACCTCTACAGTTTAGGGAAGCACATGTATTATGCATTTTAGGCACCCGGATATTTTTTATATATAAAAAATATGGGATATTTTTTATATGGATAATTGCTACAATCTGAAAAAGAAAAACCAAAAAACCTGCCTTCCATTGGGGGAAAAAGGGGTTGAGGGTTTTTGTTTTTTGTTTTTTTTTTTTTCACAATCTCTGGACCGCATGTTCATAGTAGGAACAAAGAAATGACGTCGTCCCCATAAGCCAGCTCAAGCCTCCTGGACGTTTTCAAGCCCTGCTTGTGAATGTCTCACCATACTGGAAGCCCCCAGAGCACGAAGCTGGCGTGTTCGGCTTGCCAGGAGACGGCCAGCCCTCAGTATCTGTCCTGCAAACACTGATGGCAGTCTGTGTCGGGAATCCTCTAGACTTGGCTGTCTTTCCAGCCACTCCCATAAAGCAGATTCTGAAGTGCCCTCCAGGCGTCTGCCGGCTGGTGGCACAATGGTTGTGAGCTTGCGATCGGCCCAGACCAGCAGGCAGACGGAGGCCCGGAGCCCCGGGGAGCGCCCGCCACCAGGAGGGACTGCCGCCAACTGATGGGGGCTTGCTGGAGGCTCCGGAGACCAGCAGAGCCTCCCAAGGGCAGAGTCGGTGCCACAGTGAGTCAGGTCATTCCTGAAGGCAGAGAGTTCTGCTCTCCAAGCCCCACCAAGAGAAGACACTCCAGTACTCCGGGGACTGCCTGCTCCAGTGAATGACCTGTCACACACTGCTGCTAAGGTGTTTGTAGGAATCCTTCCTGAACCTGCCTGAGGGTCCTGTGCTTTGTTTCGTGGGCTATTTGCTGAGAGCAGAAAGAGCCTCCAAGAGGTCATGGGGTCTGTCTACACCTCCTCGTAGGAGCCATTTTATGTGTTTAAGAAGGAGGAGCAGAGCACCCCCCCTCCGCCGTTTCAGTTGTGTCCTTCTGTGAATATCAAGTCTTTTGTTCAGTCGCACGCAGAAAAACAGTCTCCCCGTCTCCGGCAGCGTTCGTTTCCTCCTGATGGATTCGATTTGGAGCTCCGTAACGCCACCTGGGGTGCCCCCTCCCCTCCCGCCATCCCCCGGGGCGGCAGCTAGCCTCTTCAGATCCCAGTGGGGTGCCACCCCCCCACCCCGCGCGGCACACCTTGGGGTGGCTGCCCATCTCCTCGCTGGGCTGGGGGCTTGCCCTGGTGCCGGCACGTAGCATGGATCCTGAACCTAAGTGCCAGCACACGCCTGTTGGACAAAGAAAGGATGCTGCCAATGTCACCCTCTATGCCACTGTAGGAAAGATTTTGTCGGCTTCTCTTATCTGTGGCACATACTTATATATATATTTAAAGATTTTATTTATTTATCTGACAGAGAGAGTGAGAGAGCACAAGCAGGCAGAGCAGCAGAGGGAGGGAAAAGCAGGCTCCCCACTGAGCAAGGAGCTGGATTGGGGCTTGATCCCATGACCCTGGGATCATGACCTGAGCCAAAGGCAGTCCCTTAACTAACTGGGCCGCCCAGGCGCCATGTGGCACATATTTATAAAAATTAGCGGGACTTTCGCTTGGTGTTTTGACGTATGGTGTACCTTCTTTCATTGGCATTTAATAAAATGGCTTAGAAGGTCGCTAATCTCCCTGTGGGCTTTCAGTTTTAAATGTTTTTGCCATAATTTTCCCTAACTAATAATCATGGCTGGTTGCCCTGACGTGCAGTCTTGCAAATTTTCTTTCTGCTTCTGTTCCTCTTTTGGAAGATGACAGCCCAGAACACCTTAATTATTGATGATTCTCTTTCTCATGCAAATTTTATCATTTTGCAGAAATCCTTATATTTTCTTAATGCCTCAGCAAGCCAGAGGAGCGGTAGAGCACTGCTGTTGTCAATGATGGCCAAGTGGGAGTGGAGGGGAGGTGGGCTCAGTGACCCCCAGAAGCTGGGACGTGACGGTCTCTGAGAAAAGTCCTCAGCAAGCCAACCTCCAGTTTCCTTTGCCGGGTCTCCACGGATGGGCCAGGGCCCGGATTCTTCCCCTACCCCAGCACGGCCATCCCAGCACGTCCACCTGAGACCCCAAAAGGCATGGACTGGTCTGCCCCACCTTCGTGGCACTGTGCTGGGCTGCTCGCAATGTGGGAGGCTTTGCCAAGAAGGAGGCAGGACTGCTCTGCTGCCTGGACTTGATGATTTTCTGGAAACATTAGGATGTTCTGGGGTGACCTGCACCTGTAGCATTTTATAAGTTAACCGCCCCTGAAAGACACGGATGGTCCCCACGGATGTATATCAAGTGGGGCGTCCCTATGAGGAAAGCACCCATTCTCCATGAGCAGTGATTGAAGTCGGCGTCAGAGACACGTGGAAGGTGGTACCGCTGAGCAAAGCGAATGCACGTTGGTGTGTGCACATGTGCCGATGCACGCACACATGCATGCACACATGTACTCACATGTACTCACACGCACACAAATACACGGAGGCACGCACACACATGCACGCACATGCCCACACGCACACATGTACACATACACGCAGGCACGCACACATGCATGCACAGACATACATGCGCACACACACGCCCACGCGCACACGCGGGCACGCACGTGCATGTGTTGACACAGAGTCGCAGAGGAGCGCACAGAACAAAGGCCCCAAACTGCGGACGCAGCAGCGCGGACCGCACCGAGAGCCGCTGTCCTCACGTCACGCCCGACACGCGGCGCGGCTCTGAGCCGACGACCCCACGGCCGGCCCCAGCTCCGCCGCTTCCCGGGGGTCGGGGGACGCCCTCCCTGCCCCCCTGCGGGCCGGAGAGCCTTTCCCGCGGCCCGGGCTCGGGGCGTGCTCGCGGCCCGCTGAGCCCCCGGTCGCCCACGGGCGGGAAGGACTCGGGCCTGGGACCGTCCTGCTCTCGGGTCCCGCGTCCCTGAGGCGTCGCCCCCGCTGCGCGTCCTGACTCGCTCCCTCCGGGCCGGCTCGGGCTTCGGGACCTGCTGCGGACCGCGAACGTGCGCCGGGACTCGGGCGGTCGGGAGACCCCGGGAGCGCCCCTGGGCCGGCACGGACAGGCCCCCGCGGGTGCTCGGGGTGACGGGTCGGGGCGTGGCCGGAGGGCGTGGCCTGGCCTGGCCAAAGCGGGCCGGGGCGTGGTCGGGGGGTGGTCAGAGAGCTGGGACCGCGGTCAGGACAGGAGCGCCTGGCAGCCTCGTCTCCACCAGCGGGTCGGGAGGACGTGCACGAGCGGGTCCCTGGAAACGCCTTCTCCTCGTCCGAGTCGGAGACGCGGGGAAGCGCAGCAGACCCAGCGCGCAGGGCTCGGCCCCGCAGCCAGGCCGCCGCTGCAGAGCCTCGGTGAGCGGGCTGAACTGCATACACGGTCTGGGCAGGTTTCCTGAACCCTGAACCGCCTGCGTAGACGGTATCTCCGCGCGTCTCAGCAGGTGCTGCACAGAGTCGCACCCTAACTGCTGGCCGCCTGTGACCGCGACAGGTCACCACGTAGGAGAAGAAGTGGGAGGAACCCGAAGGCCAGGGCCGCCTTCCAGGCCCTCCTCTCCAGGGCAGCCCTCCGGGCCGCGTGTGGCGGCAGCGGGAGGACCGTGGCCGCAGGGGGACCTCGGCGTGGCTGCAGGGGGACCTCGGCGTGGCTGCAGGGGGACCTTGGCGTGGCTGCAGGGGGACCTCGGCGTGGCTGCAGGGGGACCTCGGCTGACGTCTCCAGCAAAGATCTGGGGAAGCTGCGGGGTCTTCACGTTGTGTTCCGGTTGCTGGTGACTTTTCTGGACTTAATACGTCTCTCCTGAAAGCCACGCTTTGTTCCCCACAGGGGAACCGTGTCCTAGGACGGCATTCTCTGCCCGGGTCACCGCAGACACACAACCACACAGAACCTCACTTCCCATGAGGGGAAGACCTTGCCTTTCCCGAATCCGCTGGACTCAGCCATTCTTGTGAAAATCTGCTCCGAGGCAGTCGTGTCCGACTTCAGCATCCAACAGGAACCCGCCCTCCCCAGGAGCGGCCCTCGCTGCTGCCTGGATTAAATCGAAGGACCGAGCAGTGTCATGGGGGGACCACACGGCACACAAATGCAAGTGTATCGGGTGGATCTGGAGAATGGTCTGTAGTTTGGAAAGCTCACCCATTACTATGGTCTGGATCTTTGTGTTCCCCCAAATACATAAGCTGAAAGGCTACCCCCCAAGGTGAGTATAGGCAGTGGGTCCTTTAGGAGGTGATTGGGTCATGAGGGTGTGGCCCTCACCGATGGGACTTGTGCCTGATAATGGAGGTCCCTCAAGGGGACCCTTGCGCTCTGGGATCGCAGAGCAGGGAGACCACCTCTGTCCCCAGGGGGGAGCGCTTGCCCCAGTGTCATGACGCCCTCACCCGGGATATGAGGATGAGATTCTGTTGTGGTGAGTCGCCAGGTCTAGACCGTGTGGTTCTTACAGCGGCCCAGACGGACAAAGACACGGGTTATTCCGTTCGGCCTGTGAGTACGAGGTTCGCGTCTCCAGCTGCCTGCAGCACGAGCTCGCCTTCTGCATCCCACGGTGGGAAGCTGTTCCCCGAGTCGTCTCCCCAAGGACAGCTGGGAGGCGGAATGCCGTGGGCCAGGGAGGGCTCTTTGACCGCACGCAACAGACCGCTGCGGCCCGGGGCAGGAAGGCATTTCCAGGGCGACACACAGGCTCAAAGGAACCGGGGCAGCAAGGTGAGAAAGGCCAGGAACTGGGCGTCACTCCCGGCACCGCGCGCCGGCTCCTTCAGGACCCTGACACTGGGACACAGAAACATCCGCAATTTTCTTGTCTTCGAGTCACATTTCAGGGGCACACCAGGGTCAGTCCCTTCCTGGCCCTGGGGCAGGCAATGTCCTCTACAGTCAGCCCCCCACAGTGTATTTCAAACCGTTACAGACAATGACAAACATTTTTCTTTTCTTTTCTTTTCCTTTCCTTTTTCTTTTCTGGTTTCTCATTTTCTCTTAAAATTGATTTTGCGATGATTTTTTTCTTCGTATTTACTTGGATGAAATTTGGGCAGATTACTTGGACAAATCCCAAGATTTTTCTGGTCATTCTCAAGCTCTAAGATGTTCGTTTTAATCACAAGCACAGGCTGCTTAGCTATGAAGAAGCCCGCCCCATCCAACAGTCCCGTCTTCACTTCTCAACCAGACGGTTCTCCTCTCCCACGCACCCCGCGCAGGGCGGCCGACACCGCCTCTGGAGTGAGGCTCCCAGCAGAGGCGGCAGGGGAGAGTGGAGGTCTCGGGGCGGCGGTAGTCTGGCCTGAGGCTCTGTGCACTGGCAGGGGAGCACGTGTGTGTACCTTTCTTTGGGGCTGCGCTCCTGGCGCTGTGGAGACCTCTGCCCTGCTCTCCACCACTGGGGATCTCTTGTCGGCCGTGTCGTCCTCAGCTCTGGGCCCTTCAAAGGATGTGTCTGTGTCCTCGCCCTTAGCACCTGCAAATATGGCCTCATTGGGCAAAGGGCCTTTGCAGCCGGATTTGAGGCTCTCAGGACGAGGCCTCCCTGGATTTAGGCTGGGATCTGAATCCAACAGCAGGTGTCCTAAAACACAAGGAGGGGAAGATGGGAGGCACAGACACTCCCAGAAGGAGGCCCATGAAGACCCAAGCAAGGGTGGGACCCAGCCGCCGCCTTCCCCACCAGCAAGGCCTGGTGGTCCCAGCAGCAGCAGCGCGAGAGGCAGCAGGGCTACTCCCCTAGAGCCCTCCGAGGCAGCCCTGCTGACACCTGGATTTCAGACCCTTGCGTCCAGACCACAAGGGACACGCTCCCCTTCTTGCAAGCCCCCAGTCTGCGGTGACGTCCGTGGCAGCCCCGGGAGACGGGTGGGAACCCCAGGACGCAGACGGGGCTCCTCTGTCTCACGCCGACTCAGCATCCACGTGCTTCCCCCACACGGCCCTCGCCTTTCTCACCAACACGCGTGTGCTCACACAGATGTGTGCATTCGTGCACACACGTGCTCCCTGAACTGAGGTGGAGGAGGAAGCAAGGAGGAGGGAAGTCCCGTTCTCAGTCCCGGCAGTGGATGGGGGAGAACAGGGCTTGGGGGGGGCGGGGGCGGGGCTCCGGTTAAGGAGCAAGCATGACTTTGGGGGGGCTCCGGTTAAGGAACAAGCAGCTTGTGTTACTAAGTCTGCAGGAAGACGGCGGGGGCCACTACAGTATTCTGGAACCGGGCTGTGCAATCACTGAAGTGTCAACGTTTCCTCTCTGCATTTTATTGTATTTATTCATTTTTAAAGACTATTTATTTGATTATTTGTCAGTGAGAGAGAGCGAGCGAGCACAAGCAGGGGAGCTGCGGGCAGAGTGAGAAGCAGGTTCAGCTGAGCAGGGAGTCTGAGCAAGGCTCGATCTCAGGACGCCGGGATCATGACCTGAGCCGCAGCAGGCGCATCACGGACGGAGCCCCCCAGGAGTCCCCCTCTGCGTTTTACTTCAGAGTCTGAGCTATGACCCGTGGAGCTAGAGTTGCATGAAAGCCTTCATCAAATATGATTTCAAACCAGGCAGGGCACCGGTGCCTTCCTCAGCACATTCCCCTGGATGGGGGTGGGGAGGGTCCCCCAGCCCTCCTCACACCGGCTGAGCTCACAAGCCGTGACTTAGTTGGAAAAAGAGGTCAAGCAAAGAAGGAGCTTCAAGGCAGGGCGTCAAGCCGCATTAGCTCACCCCAGAGGATTCAGGGACTACAGTCCGGAACCTCTAATTTGAAAGAGAAATTTTGTGGCTCTATTGACTTCCGTTTAAGGAAAAGGGAATGCTTCCCTTGCAGGGACGAAGGTCCTCCTGGCACAGGCCATGTCACCAGCTCCCGGCACCTAGAAATCATGTGGGTCCTGACCTGCCCCTGACGTTCGGGAGCTGCCAGGGAGAGCTGTGGGGAGGCAGGAAGGAAGGCCACCGGCAGCCCTGAGGTTCCCACCGTAGGGTGGCGGGAGCAAGTGGTGGCCACCAATGTCCTGAGCACCAGGGTCAGACCAGGGAGCTGTGTCCGCCTGTCTCATCCCTGCTCCCCTTGGACCCCAGCACCCTGGCTCTCAAGGGGCGGGGCACAGACTAGGGTCGGGACCCCCGGCCGCACCTGTGTCGACGGGGGCTCTGGTTCTCTGGACCTCAGCACTGTCACCGGGAAGCGTGGTAATGACAGGCCCATTGCACGGCGTGGGCGCTTGGAAGGTGAAATAGTTGGGGCCAGGAACTCGGCTCTCAAGCCCTGAGGGCCTGCGCACCGTCTAGCCAGAGGTGTGCGTGTGCCGTGAGTGTGTGCGCGGCTGGGCCGTCGCTGTGGGAACTGAGCAAACCGGGGGCTCGAGCCCAGGAGCGGGTCCCCTCGCTGTCTGCAGGTGCGTTCTCCGGAAGGCTCCTGGGGGGCCGACCCCTCCTCCCCTGTCTCCGCATCATCTTCGTTCTGTGAACGTCTGTGGCCACACTGCCTCTTGTTGTGAGTCGTGTGGGATCCTCCCCGAGGACGTCGTTTTGGCTTGATTACCAATGTAAAGACCCTATTTCCAAATACAGTGAGGTCCTTGGTGAGAGCTTCGACACGGGAATCTGGAGGGACACAGTCAGCCCGTAACAGAACGGACATGGCCAGCGATGCTCATGCTTTCATGTCTTCTTTCCAAGAATCGGAAGTTGCTGCCTTGCCGTCCGGTCGGGGCTCTCGATCTTGGCTGCTGTTTGAACAGTTCTCGGTGACTTTTTTAAAGAATCCTGGTGCCCAGGCCACACACAGCTCACCACGTCAGAAGCCGTGGGGATGCGGTCCAGGCCTGGGCCAGTGTCAGCGCTTCTGTGCGTGCAGAACCCCAGCAGGACTGACGGTCTCTACTGGATCAGAACTTCAGGGCCTTGTGATTCCTGAGTCGTCCTGAGTTTGGAGGAGTCAGAACCAGAACGCTGGAGCGAAGTTAGAAAATCGTCTCCGTAACAAACCACACGATGGCCCTCTCTGCAGTGGACCCCGAAGAGACCCTCATCCCAGTGCCTGCTGTGGGGAAGGTCCGGGGCCCCTGCTGCGAGTGGGGGACTCGCCCCCCAGGGTCTTGCCAGCAAAGCCTTCAGCATCTTCGGGGAGCTGCTGGCTGGCACTGGGCATGGAGACCCTGCACTTCTGGGTCAAAGCGGCCAGGGCCCTCAGAGTAGGACAGACCAGACCCTGTCCTCCTGGAGCCTATGTTTGGAGCAGATGTGCGGTAAGTAAGCTAATGAGTCCACGCGTGTCAGCTTCAGATGGTGAGAAACGCTGTGCAGAAAGCAGAGCTGGGTCAGTGGACAGAGAAAGGGCAGGTGGGCTGTGGAGGGCTCCGTTTTACCTAGGTGACCAAGGACACCCGATCGAAAGGAGACACCGCCAAAGCCTGTTGTTAGATGTCACCTCCTTCTTATCACGAGTGCTGGTGTTTCCTTAGCTCGGCCGTTTGCAGAACAGCCCTCGTGCCCTGCTCGAGATCACGCCCGCACTGACCGCAAGGTGGGGTGGGTCCCTACTCGGCAGAAGACAAACCTGCCCAGGTCACTCAGGGATGTGCTGGGATGCGCTCCCTCCCGCCTGGCTCCCCGCCACGCCCTCATCTGGTCCCCACAAAAGCCTGAAGAGGCAGCCCAGCAGGGAGCCTGCCTCCCCCACTTCCATCCCCCCACCCCCCACCCCGGCCCCCACTGCAGCCTGCAGCCCCCTGCTGCGCAGAGCCACTCCCAACCTGTGCTCTTCCAGCGCTTCCTGGGCCCCATCGTGGGACTCCTCAAACATGCCGCTGGGACCTTCCTCGCTGTTTGTTTTCTCTTGTTTATATGTTTTCAACGGAACTCCAGTTCACATCACTGGATTAGCTCTGGACTCAGGGCACTCGCGACGGGTTCGTCCTCGACTGTCCTGCCTCCTTGCCTTTTATTTACTTCACGTGTTCCCTTCCCTGTTTGCTGTCATATAGTGAAGAAAACCCTACACTCACCTCCCCGCAACCCACACCTGCCACAGGGATGACCCCGTCTGTGCCCCCTCCCCCACACACCGGCGGGGACCACTGCCTGCATCCCGGGCTCCAGCCCCCTGGTGGCTTGGTTTCGTGGCGAGAGCAGGTGCATGTGTGCACTCAAGCCAAGGAGGAGCATTTCATTTGGGTTTTGTTGCTTTTGTACTTTCTGTATTAAAAGATACTCTTTCAGCCAGCGGTTATGAAAGTCCCATCTCTGCACTGCGGCATCGGCATCGGGGAACAGGGACTTGTTGGAAATACAAATCCTTGAATCTCCACCGCCCACCCCCACCCCAGACCTCCGGAATCAGAAAGGGTGATTTGCATTTCTCTGATTACTAAGGAGGCCAACAACCTCTTAATTTTCTTGTTGGGTGTTGAGTTCTCTCTTTTCTGAAACACCTGGCGGGGGTTTTTGCCCCTTTTTGCTACAGGGTTGTTTATCATTTTTTTATGGATTTTTAGTTATTTACATATTCTTGACACTAATTCCTTCAGGTTAAATGCACCGAGAACATTTTCTCCCGTTTACAGTCTGTGTTTTCTCTATGTTGTCTTTACGATGAGCAGAATTTCTAATTTTAATAGAATGAAGCATATTATTTTTTGTGATTAACACTTATGATTCTTATTTAAGATTCCTTCTTTACCACGAGGACAGAGAGAAATCTACCGGTATTTTCTACTAGGGGCTTTGGAGTGTTTTCATTTGCCGGATTGCTTTGGATGAGGTGTGAAGCAGGCATCCTTGCTCACCAGATTGTCCAAACGAACACTTGCCTTTCCTGACTTCCTGAGGTAGGTCATTCCTCTCCAAACCTCTGCAATGTTGGGAGCGCAGTGACATAAGTCTAAGGTCTTGTGGGTGTGGGCTTGTGTCTGGGCTGGCCCCTGTAATCCACTGACCAATCAGCAGCAACTGGCTTTTTTCCCTCTTTTTAAATTTTAAATTCAATGTAGTTAACACATAGTGTACAGGGGTAGAATCTAGTGATTTCTCTGTAACATACAACACCCAGAGCTCATCACCTCACGCGCCCTCCTTAACACCCATCCCCCACCCACCTGTCCTCAGGTACCCCCCCCCCCCCGTTTGTTTGTTTCCTGGAGATTCTTAACTCCTGGGTGGCTCAGTGGTTTGAAGCCTCTGCCTTTGGCTCAGGTCATGATCTCAGGGTCCTGGGATCGAGCCCCGCAGCGGGCTCTCTGCTCAGCAGGGAGCCTGCTTCCTCCTCTCTCTCTGCCTGCCTCTCTGCCTGCTTGTGATCTCTGTCTGTCAAATAAATAAATGAAATCTTAAAAAAAAAATCTCTTAGAGGTCTCCTCTCTCTGTTTTTATCTTATTGTATATTTTTCTTCCCTTCCCCTATGCTCCTCTGTTTTGTTTCTTAAATTCCACATACGAGTGAAATCATGTGACAGTTCTCTTTCTCTGACTGACTTATTTCACTCAGTGTAGTGCCCTCTCGTCCCATCCACGTCATTGCAAATGGCAAGATTTCATTCTTTTTGACGGCTGAGTAATATTCCATTGCGTGTATGAACCACATCTTCTTTATCCATTGATGTGTCGAGGGACATCTGGGCTCTTTCCATAGTCGGGCTATTGTGGGCATCGCTGCTGTGAACGTTGCGGTGCACGGGTCCCTACAGGTCCCTATGTTCGCATCCTGATAGCTCATAATAAATGTTGCTATGCGGTTCTCACATTCCCTCTTCCTGCGTGTGTTAGCCATTCCTGGGCCTTTAATTTTTCATCATTTTGTTTGGTTTTGTTTTAGAATCAGCTTGTAAAGCCCCATGAAAAACTCGGGGGGTGGGGACTTGATTGGGTTTGCATTAAATCCGGCTCTATGTCCCAGTGCCGCCCGCAGAAATCCGGGATTCCTGTTCAGGCCGCCAGCCTGATCGTGGCGGCGTTGCTCGCGATGCCCCCCGGATTCCTCGCAGGTGTCCTCTGCTCCACAACGGAGAACCCAGGTCTTGCCTCCGTCGGGAGGCCCCTTCTGAGGGCTGAGGCCCAGGGACGTCTCTGTCCCAGCATGCGGCGGCCCCTGGAGAAGCAAGCTGTCTTCCAGGTCAGCACGCACAACAGTCACACATCCCTAGTTCCCTGATTCACCGTGAGGTATTTTTCGGAAGGCAATTTATTTCCTCGTACTTTAAAACATTTCCCCAAATCACTCTGATTCTTCAAGTGTCCTGTTATTATCTGACACCAAAGCGAAGAGGGGCCCGGAGTGACTTCTAAGCAGACTTTCCCAGCTTCCCCAGTAAGTTGTTAAAACCAGGGGCTGGGCGGGGCTGCCGCCTGCTATTATCTTATCCCAACTCAGTCGATGGCATTTTCCCATATCATCCCTGGAGTAGATTCTGAATATTTTTGAAGTGGAATCTGGTCCACGAACAACCGGTCCCTTTCTGAAAGTGTTATCTCTGTGCGATACACAAAGCACCAGACCCGAGGACTTGGAGCGCACACTGGAATGGGTCAGCGTAGACGCAGTAAAGACACAGTGAGCGCAGCCCGTATTTTCTGTTTCTGTTTGTGCCGGAATTACTAACCGTGCTGCTCTACTGTCATTGGTTTTGTCTCCAAAACAAACACACCTACTTTTTGATTGCGATGTAAGTGATCCGGTCAGGGTTATCTGAAATGCTAAATGAGAAAACCCGCAGTCAAATTTTACAGCTTCACGGGTTATGTGTTGAAGTAAAGCTCGGCAAGCGTCTGTCTGTGCTTCTGGGATCGTTGGCCCAGCGTCATTCAGCTTTCTTCAGCATAAAAGTAAATTACTTACTTGGGGTGCAGAGGAGAGACTTGTGGATCAAAGAGAATTGCCAAGTCTCGTCTTAATCCCAGGACCAAGTCATGGTAATTGATGTAATAAAAGGAAAAAAATCTTGGACTTGAATCCTCTGTAAATTTCCCTCCACCAGAGCGAGGGTTACTGAAGAGTCATCCCAAATGCTGCACAGATCGCCGATTGTCAAGGGGTAAGAATTCATTAAATACTCGGGGCGCCTGGGTGAATCGGTGGGTAAAGCCTCTGCCTTCGGCTCAGGTCATGATCTCAGGGTCCTGGGATCGAGCCCCGCATCGGGCTCTCTGCTCAGCAGGGAGCCTGCTTCCTCCTCTCTCTCTGCCTGCCTCTCTGCCTACTTGTGATCTGTCTCTCTCTGTCAAATGAATAAAATCTTAAAAAAAAAAGAATTTATTAAATACTCTAACACTAAACTAAAAACAATTCTATCTCATAGACTTTCATGATTTGAAAACTGTATCATAATCTCAAAAATGTAAGTCAATTTGGCAAACATTCACTGTAGGCCTGGTCAGGTGTGGCACTAGGCTCTGAAGACGAACACAGCTCAGGCCCTGCCTTCAAGCTACACAGCCAGAGGCCTCGGGGGTCTCCTCATCGACAAGGTCATCCCCAGGTAATATTTTAAAATATCCTGCTCTTTCTTTCTGATGGCTGGATTCTGCATCAACTCATATACTGATGAGTGATGCGTCTTGGTTTGTAGAAAATGTTACGCATCTGTTGTGCCTTGGTTATTTATCTCCAAGATAAGGGCGATCCACCTGACCTTTGGAGAGCTGAAATGGGAAAGAATGCAAGGCGCCTCCCAATGTCGTTAAAAACGACCTGCACCCCGCGCTACCGTGGGGATGGACCGTCAGTCCTTTATTAGCTGTGTCATGAGACAGTCAGCAAACGCATCTCTCCCTTTCCCCAGGAGGTGGATGCAGGAGAACCGAGAAATGCACATGCAAAACAAGGAGTTGGGCAGGAAAGACACTGCTGAGTGACGGAGTAAAAAGATGGATAGGAAAAGTCTATCGAAATGCCACATCCGTCTACTATTTGGTAGTAAGAATCCTATCTTTTGTTCCAGAGACCGCAGAACATGGCATAACTTCAGTGAGTCAGGGAGGCTGGCTCCGTCGCAGTCGTGAAGTCTCACATGTCAAACGGGGACCACTCTGATGGTCTCGACGTTCTAGCCAAAGGGAGCAACAGGTTTGATGTATTTGTGGAGACGCGGGTCATCGCTCTTCTGATCTTAAGTATTACATCTGGTTTTAGACCAGTCCTTGAGCACTCGCCTGGAGTGTTTGGGCGCTATCCTCACAAAACATTGCCTGTAACATTGCACCATGGTAGCGCTTTATGATGGAAACGGGAAGAAAAGTCCAATACTGGGGTGCTCCACTTCCAGAGAGCCAAAGGAATGAACACTGAAGGTCACAAGACATACAAATTAGGAGGTGACCCTTAAATGGAGATTAGAAAAAAGAGTATATGCTCTTCCAAAGAATGCTTTACACAGCCCTACCACAAGGACTCTGTGTACATTGAAACAGTACTCACTTTACAGAAAAAGGGAGAGCAAAAGCAGGAGGTCGTGCGTTCCGCACAAGTGCCGGGGGAGGAAGGCCGCGCACATGGGAAAGAGCCTCTGTTTTGCGCCGATTTAATGGAATTCTGGGTGGGTTTTTCAGAATGACCAAAATGACAGCAACAACCACTAAGACATATGAAATAGAGATTGTTGCTAACAAGGGGAATGTTTCCTGAAGAAGTTTGCTCCTAGAAAAGGAAGTGAAGAAATGCAAGTAAGTGTTACAACCAGGGGTCACATGTTTCTGAAACATATTCTAGGGAGAGAAGGTGTCTGTTGAAATCTATCCTATGAAAAAGGACAGATGAATCAACTTTGAGAACTCTCCTGGCCTTGGTGATTATTACTTTATAGCTGACTTACTCAGTATCAGGCCCTGCAGAAGCTGGGGTAATTCTGTGGCCCCTACCATGACCGTCTGGGTGTCGGGCTGTCTACTAGTTGGTCATTCACACTCACATGTGATCCGATCTGTTTACAAACAACCCGGAGGAAGTGTGGCCGCCAGCACACAAACATCTGATGGGAGACGGTGGTTTAGCTCCTCTCTTGGACAAAGGGCCATAAAAGGTCCAGGGTTTTGTTGTTTTTTTTTTTTTTAAATCTTAACCACTCCTTCCTTCCTGAAGAGGCAGAGCATGTGACCCATGGATTAGATTACTTGTTGGAGGCTTCCCCGCTGAGTCTGGCTAGTGATCGTGAAGCTACCGCCTGTTTTGATAAGACCCATCTACTTCCAAAGGAAATGAAATACATTTCCTGAACTCTGAGAACCAGAAGCCGCCCTTGCTTGTCCCCTTTGATGACAGCGCCGAGAACGGGCAGAACAGAGAAGGAAGAGGCAGGGGCTCGAAGAAAACCGACAAGTGCAGATCCCTGCCCTTGAGCGAATCAGTAGTAACGAGGAGCCTGAGCTCTTGCCCATCGGAATACCCATTTGCATTCATTTTTTATGCAGTTCTCACTGTGAGATCAGAAATGAAAACACGAGCATTGTTCGTTGCACACTGTGGCTGGGGAAGACAGAGCATGTTTCTGAATGCTCACAGATGGGCTCCGAAGGAGGGGCCCGAAATCTGTTTATGCAGCATCTTTCCAAGGCTTGCTGCGGAATTCCCTTCAAAGAGTTAAACAGTCGTGTGCAGAAAAAGAGAGCTGACTTCAGAAGCAGTGCAGGCCCCAGAGGGGAAGTAAAACAGAAACAGAGCCTGAACTCTGGTCTCTGGGGTGGAAGGTTAGGGCATAATTGCCTCCTCCGGGGACTTGTCAGCGGGGCTGGGAGGATGGTGGACAGTGACTGCAGCACGCCAGGAGGCCAGGGAAGTCCAGGAACGCAGGCTTCTGGAGGAATTGCTGTAATAAATACCTTTGATTATGAAATGCAGTTTCCCCAGGAGCTCAGAGGACTATTGCATACTTTGCTTCTATTCATCTCATGACAGATTTGGGAATTTATTAGAGGCAGGTGTTTGTAGCCTCCAATTCTTCCTTTATTGAAAAATCAAAACCCACAGAAGTTAAGTGCAGCCCTTAACAATACAGCGAATGACCTCAAATCAAATCCACCCCCCGCCTCCATTTTTGTCTGTTATTTTTTAGAACTAGCCTATGCCTGAATTTTTCACTTGTAGAACAAATGTGAGACCAGAGGTAGGGTCGCTGGATTTAGTAAATAAAAAATTCATGATGCTGGGTTAAATGTGAATTTCAAATAAGCCACATATACATGTTTGGAATGGGAACCCAGGGAGACAAACTTTGTGATACTTTGTTTCAACAGCACTAGGACATGGATACACTTGACTCTAGAGCAGTCGCGTGGCAAGATGGAAGCCTTTCCTCCTGGACTCCACTTCTCTTGGGAAGCTGGGGATTTTGGTGGCAGACATTTTGTTTGGTGCAAACATTTTCCTTTGAGAACATGCCCATGTCTTAGCAAGAAAGCCAGCTCATAAATAACTCAACTGGTTGGAAAAGTCTCCTTTGCTTGATTATTGAAAGCTATTGGAATAGAACAGGAATGGATCTAGTAAGAAAGTACAATGTATATCCAGACAAATGTCCAAGGTCCTTAACCTTATAAATCGAGAAAACTACAAATAATCTAGTGGGAAAATGGACAAAGAGCATGAACACATAATTTACCAAAAAGAGAATATCACTGATTCTTAACCAAATAAAGTTACATTCAAGTTAATGCAGAATTAAACTACAAGGAGGTAGTTCTTGAGCATCAGGTGGGCAAAGATCAAGAAGCTTGCTAACACCCGCTGGGCAGGCTTTGAGAAACAGGCATCCCTGGGAGGAATACAAATTGATAGAACTTACATGAAGGGATATTTGACAATATCTATCAACATGTGAAAGCACATACTTTATCCGCCAGTTCTAGAATAGAATATTACAGCCGCAGTTCTCCAACTTTCTACTTCGCACACTAAAAATTACTGAGGATCCTGAAAATGACTGGTATTTACCATATTAGAATTTAAAACTGAAATTTAAAAGCTATCTATTATGTTATAAAATAACAATAAACCCATTGCATGAGAACATAAATAGCACATACTTTATTAAAAACTATATTTTCAAAACAATTAGTGAAAGAGGGCCTCGTTTTATTTTATTTTATTTTATTTTATTTTATTGCAAATTTCTTTGATGTCTGGCCTGAGAAAAGAGACCTGGGCCCCCAAATCTGCGTCTGCGTTCAGCCTGTGTGGTGTGTGATATGTCGCTTTGGTTGAAGAATGTGCAGAACTGGCCGCACTCCAGAATGAAGCTGGACAGGGAAGCCCCTTGCCAGGCCCCGGGAAGGGTTTCAGGGCCGCAGTGACCACACGTTGAGAAGCCGTGCAACCCAGACGTTCACCCCCGTGTGGAAGGACTCACACCAGCTTGTTCCCGGAGGTATTATCTGTAATAACAAAACATGGCAGCAGAGGGTCCCTCGGGAGGGGCTGATAAAGTAAGCGAAATTCTACGCAACCGTCAATTTGAATGAGGGATCGTATGTGCTGAGATGGGCCAGCTCCAAAGGACCAGGCGTCATCGCCCAAGAAGCACTGTTGAGTGCAAAGTCACAAATAAGCTGCGGAGGGCCGTGGTGGTCTTTATCACTCATCAACAAACGCATCAGCCATATCTGAAGGAATTCGCAGAAGCACTCCTGATGCTGCCTCCCCAGAAGGGACTGGTGCGAGGAGGCGGCCGTGGGTTCCCTTTCATGGTACCTTCGTCCCTTTAGAATTGTGTGTCATGTCTTTGGGTTCTCTGGGGAAAGAATTAATTAATCAGTTAATTCATGTAAACACAAACTTTTAACCTATTTCATAAGGTGATTCTGAGAACACAGTGAAGGAATGCGTAGAAAAATGGTTATCCTGTTGTAGATCTTGAATAAATAGTCACTGTTAAAAACAATAATAATACTACGTCATACAATAACTCTAGCTTCCAGACGGTGCAATCCTGGTCACCACGTGAGCACGGCCACCTTGACAATGTCTTCTGAATGCCGCCCTTCTCCCAGACTGGTCGGTACTCCTGAACCCATTAAACCTTTACTTTTTATTGTGAAAGATTTCATGTGACTAATTCCTGAGATGCTGTCTTCTCTTCTCCGCATGGGTCTGATCAATCCCCATGAGAGAGAAACTTCCCCACAGACAGGTGGTTCCCCTGGGCCGGGACCAGGGCTGCAGGTGGTTCGTGGGGGCTGTGCCTACTTCTGCACTTTGGAAATGCTCTTTTTTCTCTGTGGATTTATTTCCATCTGGGTGTTTTCAAATACCTCCCACCTGTGAGCTCCCGACATTCGCACCCAGAATCCAGCCGCTGAACAACGTTGTTTCCGACACGTAGTTCATGACGTTGTATCACTTGGTCTTAGACGTGTAAGATCTCAGGTGACATCATTATTTCTTCCTCCATATTACACATTCACAACCTAAATTTTAAGATGCTTTATTTAACAAAAATGTCCCACCCATCTAAATTTCAAAATTACTTTGGTCTCCATTTCAAACAGCCCAAGTGAAAATGAGCACCTTGTAGCCATATGGCAAGCCGCCACGTTGGACGGACGGCCACAGCCCACAGCCACAGCACCTCGCGCCAAGCTGCCGGCCACGGCTCCACGAGTCTTCCCAGCCTTTCCCAAGCTGATGCGGTCGTTGCCCGACTCCTTGGCCCCAGCGTTCCGGAGGAGGTTCAGGAGGAGCGCGAGACACACGTGGTTAGGTTCACTGCTGACCCTGAAGCCGCTGTTCACTGCTGACCCTGAAGCCGCTGTCACAGACTCGTTCAAGCTCATGCCCGGTCCTGGGCCTGCTGTGATGCCGGCTGGGCCTCTGCTCCGGTCTTCATCCCTCAATCTTCTCTCTACGTAAGTACGCGGTGGTTACGTGGGGACGAGTAACACAGGGCCCGACGCACGTGTCCCTTGGACACGTCTCTCCTTTTCGACTGTAGCTTCTCCTGGGTTAATCATGAAGATTACGAACTTTCTTTTACTATAATTTTGAACTGAAGAGTAAATGAAGCACTGTTACTAAATCACACAAAAGCAAAGATACTTCTAGAGTGTATCGATTTTGAAAGACGGATGTGGTTTGCTTCCAGCATGGACCCGTGTGAGATGGATTCTGCCTGCTTGCTTCCCTGTGGCACCACTGATGTCGGCTTTGGTCACGGCTGTCCTGTGGCTTCACGCGCCTGTGCTTCGGGTGGGGGTGCGCCCTGACCGCACAGGTCCCTGTCGCGTTGTGCGGGCTCCTCGGGTGCGGCGGGGGGAGGTCCGTGTCACCGCCGCGGGGGGTTTTGGGGATTTGGCGGGCGAGGGTCCGCCAACCCTGGAGATGCTTTTCTCCGGCACAGGGCGTGGAGGGCGGCCCGGGAGCGCCCGGTCGCTAAGTGCGGGGGCCGGTGTTTGGAGCCCGGAGGAAGCCGTGAGCAGTCGCGGCAGACACCGCGCTGGCGAACACCCGCCGGGAGCCCACAGGACCCCTGATCAGAACTAAGGCTGGGAACCCCGGAAAGCGGATGTGAGATCACCTGCAGCCGCGTGAGGCAGCTCGCGCTCTCGGCTGACCAGAGGCAGTTCACCCTGCTTCGGGGAAACGCGTGTCCTACCAGAGGACGGTCGCGTGTCGCCAGGGTTGAGGGGTCACCAAAACGAAAGCCTGGAGGACGTGCACGGGCGGCCTCTGCAGCTCCTGTCCCCGGACGGACGCGCACGGGCGGCCTCTGCAGCTCCTGTCCCCGGACGGACGCGCACGGGCGGCCTCTGCAGCTCCTGTCCCCGGACAGCCCGCACTTCTCGTCCCAGGCCGCGGCCCCTCGGGTGGACGGGAGGCCCCGGTCCCCGGGCTCTGGGCGGTGGCTCTCTTCAGCAGTGCCAGCCTGTCCCTGGCTGGTCACCCTCCCCCGATCCTCTACAGGTATCAGTGTCGGTGTCGAGAGCAAGGACACGGCTCTGCCCCAGGAGCTCGGAGCAGAGATGCGGCCGAGGAGTGGGGCACGGGAACGACTGGGTGCGGTGTCTGGGTCTTTCCTGGGAGGCAGACGGCCGAGTTCCAGGCACGCAGTCTTCACCTCCCCAGGCAATGCCAGGACCAGGCCAGCGTCAGCCCCGGGGATGCGGTGTCAGGCAGACCGGCTCGGCCCAGCGACAGCATCTGGAGGAGGGTCTGAGGCTCTGCGCTGAACCTGGCGTGTGATGAGCGGCCATGGCTGTGCACACCCTCTTCTGCGGGCTGGCATAGCCCCCTGAGGTTCCACGTGGCTGGCATAGCCCCCCGAGGTTCCACGTGGCTGGCATAGTCCCCTGAGGTTCCACGTGGCTCGCCTAGCCCCCCGAGGTTCCACGTGGCTGGCATAGCCCCCGAGGTTCCACGTGGCTGGCATAGCCCCCCGAGGTTCCACGTGGCTGGCATAGCCCCCGAGGTTCCACGTGGCTGGCATAGCCCCCCGAGGTTCCACGTGGCTGGCATAGCCCCCCGAGGTTCCACGTGGCTGGCATAGCCCCCAAGGTTCCACGCCCCCTTCTGTGGCCCTCGGCGCCCTAAGCTGCTCGTATCCCTCAAGGCATCTCCCTGTTTTCTGGGAATTCCCTGCTTTTCTAACTGGACACAATGGCCTGAGTCTCGGTTTTCCTGGACTTTGAAGATCAAAGCCAAGGGTCCATCCCACAGGGATAACACTGATGGGCGCTGTGCCAGGCAGAGCTGAGCAGGGACTCCGGTGTGGCTGGGGAGCATGGCCTCGGACCCTTCCCTCGGACCCTGTCTGCAGCGCCTGGTTTGGGTGGCGGCCCAGGTACCTCCAAGCAGAAAGGCCCAAACCCACCTTGTCAAGGTTCAAGTGCCCGCAGGTGTAATTGCTGCCTGGGTTGGGAGAACAGGGGATCCCCACCGCCCTACTTCAGGAGCCGGGGTTTCCGGGAACCAGACACAGCAGCAGAGGGAGCCCTGCTCAGTCTGGCCCTGTACCTGACAGCCTGGATGCCCTCCAGGGCCAGGAGGGCGTGCTGTGCTCCTGCAGGGACGCGAGGGACCCCGCCCGGCTGAGTGCAGGGGACGGAAAGCCCGCTCCCCCACTGGAGGGGCAGCAGCAGCCTGGGGCCAGCCTGGGTCATGTCCACAAGCTCCAGGAGTCCAAGCAGAATCCCAGTCCAGTGCCACATTGGGGAACCGGAGCCGCAGGTGGTAGGGTTTGGTTCAGCTGGTCCCGGTCCTGAGCATGACCAGGTCTGACGTGGATGCACATGGTAGGTGGGGGGGGCGTGCTGGAACACTGGGTGGACGGAAGGCAAGAGCCGGGCTGCTCGGCCGGGCGGGTGCAGGTCACAGAGGGGCCTTCTTGTCTCAGAGCGCCCAGCCCTTCGGTGGTTGTGTGTCTGCCCAACAACCCCTGCCCGCCACCCGGCCTCTGCCTGGTGCTGTCCGCCCCAGCCCCCAGAGGTGCACTGGCAGCAGAGGGTGCATTGGGGTCCTGAGACTTGACCCCAAAGCCTAATCACTCTTTCCCGGTTCTCCCCCCGAAACCTCCTGGACTCCCAGATGCACCCAGATAGCTCCCGATGCGCCCTTCCCATGCCCAGGGCTCGGCTCTCAGACGCTCCAGCAGAGGCCCCAGCACCATCACAGACTGCATCCCACTGGGGGCTGCGCAACACCCAGCCTGCTGCCGACAGCTGTGCGGGGCCCGGGGGCTTCCTGGGGCCGCCCAGCAGCCTGCTCTGGCTCCTGGCACCTGCCGGCTCCCCCACCAGACTCCCTCCTGCCAGGGGCACTTTTGGGCCAACAGGGGAACCTCCAGTGACAGTGGCCCTCCTCTCACTTCGGGGTGTCGTGGCTGAAGCCCAGGTGCACCTGTCCAACCTGCTGGGGCACAGGGACAGCTCGGTTCCCGGATCCAGAGCCGCCCAGCGGGCTCCGTGTGCTGTGAGGGCAGGAACGGAAGGGCGTCGGAGACGCGTGTGGCTGCTCCGTCCACTTCTGCTGTGTCTCCCCACGGGCCCTCTTTGCCTCGCCTGGCCCTGCGCACCTGCGCTTGTCCCAGACCTGCTGGAAAGCATTCGGAGCCCCGTTGTGGGATGGGTCCCAGTCCGATTCAAATTCCTAGGAAAGAAAGTGTTGCTGGGGCAGCTGAGCCCTGAGCCCCTGTGAGGAGCAGCTCGAGTAAGACTCTCCGGCCGGCGCCCACCCACCTCACGCGTGCCCTCCCTGCACCCTCCCCAGCCCCGCTGGCACCTTTCTCTTCACCGTGTGGACCACGCCAGCCCCCGGGCCTTTGCACTTGCCGTCCGCTCCTGGAGCGTCCTGCCTGGGATCTTCTCCTGCTCTGCCTCGTGCTCACAGGTCACTAACCCTAAGAGACCCTCCCGGCCCACCTTGGAAATAGTGTCCCAGCCCCACACATGGCATCCTACACAGCAACCTCTTATTTTCAAGGTACGGCTGGCAGTAAGTGAAAGCGTTCTGTTCACTTACTTACTCACTTGTTTATGGGGCTTTCCTTCCGTTAGGGTTACAGTTTCCAAGGGACGAGGAGGCCCACAGTGGGCCCTTGGTCTGTGCTCGGGACGTGAAGGAGCAAGCCCACGCCTTCTGGAAGGGGCAGCACTGTCCCGCCGGCAGACAGAGCCCCTGAGTCCACCCAGGGCGAGTGAATGCTCACCCGCCACGCTCAGTCCTACTGTTTTGTTTTGTTTTTTTAAATAGTATTTAAAAATGTGCTAAACATGTCGCCAAAATGAACAACAACTTCTCAGTGGGAAAGGAAGTCCTGTGACATATTTCCTCACAAGGGGACCTCATGTCAGAGCACATCTGGCGGCTGGTGTTGTGACAAACACGTGATGTGGATTGTCCCCAGCGGTGGGGCGCGCCCCCAGGGGCTCCAGTCCTCTGGATCCAGTCCTCACTTCGTCTTCCCAGTCGTCACCACGACAGACAGATCCGGTGCGGGAACGCTGCCGCAGTGACACTCCACTCTGCGGAAATAGCCTGGGTGAGAGGGAAAAATCTTCTTGTACTAGACGCTTGGCTTTGACCGTCACCGGTTTTTGCCTCTTCTGGAGGATTTTGGAGGCGCACCAGCTTGCTTTCTAAATAAGTGTTTCTTGGTCTGATTTGATATTTCAAAGCAACATTCAACCTTATTAGTATGACCGGCTAAAAAAATCAGCGTGTCCCGACTCCAGGAGAGAGCCCCCGGGTGTAACCTCCGGCACATGGGCATAGGCCACTCACGACCCACGCCAGCTAACTCTCTTGGCCACAGAACCCCAGTGTCGCCGGGGCATGGCGCTGGCCTGGAAACCAGCCCCACAGCGACCTCACATGTGGGTGACCATCCTCCTGGTATGATGTCATGGCATCCCACAACCCTGAAGGACTGAAAAGTGGGGCCAGGCACGAGTGGTTCATCAGCATCTTCAGAATCCACTTTCCTTCCCTGGCAGGGTGACCAGGTGCTTTATGGAGACCTTCTTTCTGGAACTCCACCGGTGGCCCCGATTTGCGGAGAAGCCCGAGGTCTGCCTGTTCCACGCTCGCACTTTGCTCTGGCATTTATCACGCACGCCTGCGGCCGCCTCCTCACACCAGCCCCTCCTCCCGCTCCCGATGAAGCTGTTATCCCCTTAAAGGCAGAGGCAGAGACAGTGGCAATATTTTCATTTGAATCCAAGTAGCTAACATACTGTCTGGCGTGTTGAAAAATGTTCTGAAAATGTCGGTGTTATATTTCAAGACGTTAAAGAAGATTCCAGGAAGACATTTTTCAGAGATTGTCGACAGTCTATTGAACAAAGGGAAGTAAAATATGGGATTTCCATTATTTATTGAATTCATGTTTCATGGCTGCCTAAATCATTGTGACCGGGACCTGTAATCCAGGCTATCTCGCTTCTAAAAATAAAACAAAACCTTCTCGCCTCCTGGGGGTGAGAGGGCAGCTCTTCCAACCTTCACCTCGGGCTTCACTGGAAAATCATTTCCATGGGGATGGAGCTTCTCGACTGTCAAGTAGCTAATGACTTCCGAAGCTACAATGTAACACAACAGTGAGCAAAAATGACATGGTTCCTGGGAGTGTGATTTCTTTTTTTTTTTAGCCTCTGATGTTTTTACTTTAAGTAGATGAAAGCATCCTTGGCTGTGAAGCAGCAGGTGTCACTCCGGCCCCAAACACCGCCACTCCTGGAAAACTAGCAAAGGACAGGACACACGCCTCTGGTCACAAAGGACCCTGGGGTGAGATCTAGCCATGCCCAGCCTTGCCGCCGTGGGATCCCCAGCAGCACCATCTCCAAAGTCATCCGGTGGCTCCGGAGCGAACTCCGAGGGTTCGTCAGAGCGGCCAGGGACGCGGCCGTCCTCGTCTCTGCTCCCTGCCACGGCTGAGGGGGCTGCTCTAGCCAGAGGAGGGAACCCCCCGTGCTGGCTGGACCCACCCGGACTGCTGGATCTAGAAGCCAAGTCCCAGCTTCGACTGCCTTCCGTAAGACGAGCAGGACGCCTCAGCTCCCGCAGCCGAGAGACTGGATGCGGTTGGACCCGTGAGCCCGGACGGTGTCGCTAGGACCCCGTGTCACTCTCCCACTTCTCCTGACGCTGCTTTGCTCCCTTCTGGAGCAGGCGGCGCCTCGCGGTGTCCTCTCCCTCACGGCGCCGCCCCCCTCGCGGTGTCCCCCCCCTCTGGGCGTCCCCCGCAGCGGCAGCCTCCCGCTCCCTCACCCCCTTCCCGCTTGCTCTGTGTGAAGTCCCAGGGCAAACGCTGACCGGATCTACGTGGGTCCCATGACCACTTCTGAGCCAAGTGCCAGGCCAGGATGGAGTGTGTATTTCCTGGTCAGCCTCCCGCACCGGAAAGGACATAGTCGTCCCCTCACAGACCACACCTTTGTCTGCTCGTCCACTGTTTCCTTCCCGATTTGTCCCTCCGCCGTCCTCTTTCCCTGCTTCAAGTACCTCAACAATTCTGGCCTTAAGGTTTGTTTGTTTGTTTGTCTGTTTTGTTTCATTTTTTATTGAGACAAAAGAGAAGACGGATGGACGGATGGATGACGGATGGGTGGACGGGTGCCAGGATGGAGGAAGGGGTAGTCGGCCTTCGGGGTCACCGCTCTGTTTGCTATGTCAGTGAACGATGCAATGTTCGGTATCATCCGACCGAAAGGCGTGGCTTGTCACGACCCAGCGAGAAGCCCGCAGCAGAGTCCGGCTCATGCTTAGCGAGGGACCCTGGGTGAGGGAAGTGTCCCTCCCAGGCCACTATTGAACTCTCAAAGCCTGTTTTCTGGAACCATCTTGAGTAGTACCTTTGGCAAGAGAGAAAGTTTAAGTGCAAAACACACCTTTCCACATCTGTCTGCAGTTACGTTCTTGTCCCAGGGCACACGGGCTGTCTGCAGCCAGCTTCAGGCCGAGAGCTTTCCGAGTCCTTTCCAGTGGAGGGCTTCAGGCTGCACCGTAAACCCAAAGACAGTCTGCAGGCGCTGGCTCATTCTGCAACACAGCCTCACTGTGGCAGCCTTAATTCTCAAAAGGAGACGGCAGGAGCCCGGCACAGAGGCCACGGCTCTCACGGGCCGCCTTCCGTGGGAAAGCCTGAAACTCGTGCTGGGCGCCGTGTCCCAGGGTCAGGCGGGGCCTGGGCCACCCGATACGGCCCGCCTTCCTCCTGGTGCAGGGGCTCAGGGCACACGGGTGCCGGATCCCACGGGAGGGCTCCTGCCACGGGAGGCACCTCCCTGCCGGGCAGAACAGGGTCTCCACACACTGCGCATCTGCAGGGCTGAGCCCCAGAGGCGCAGGAGAGAGGCAGCCTCCACAGCTGGGTTTCTTTGATGCCATTTGTAAATAATAGAACAAAGCCTGTTTTCCGCCAGGCTGCAGGAGAGGTCTGCTGAAGCCCCAGGCTGGCGAAGTGCCCTGGGCGGACAGACAACAGCGGTGTGGAGGGGGTGAGGCTGCGGCGTGCGGACTGGGGGAACCTGCGACGGGCCTGGGGCGGGGCGCAGAGAGCAACTCGCACGGCCTTCCCCACTGCATCTCTGACTCCTCGCGGAGGCGCCGGGGGCTGCGTGTTTCCACCCGGACTTCTGGCTTCTCTCTCGGCTCTGCACACGTGGGCTCCTCTCTTTCTAGCCTGGCCAGGGGAAAGCTGCAGATTCTGCGCCCCCGTTGCCTTCGGATGTTGGAGAAAACACCTGCTGTTGGGAGGGAGGGCCCCTCTGGCCCATTTCCACCACGCAGGCCTCACACCCCCCACGTAGGCTTCACACCCCCACAACGTGTTAATGAAATCCTCGTTATCAAGCAACGCTCACAGAGGAAAGCGTTCCCCCACAGGAATCAGGCTCTAGCTGGGCTGGCCCTCTGGTCTCTGGTCCCACGGCCAGGAAGCACAGCCAGACCAACACCAGCACAACCGACAAAGATACAGAAGCGACAAGTCTTTATGACCCTTTAAAATAGTGAGGCGTGCTCTGGGTCCCGTAAAGGTGTCGTTTATGGACTGTACACACTCCGCGCACACCAAATCAGACGCCTCGCCCGAGCCGGAGCAGCGACCAGAGTAAGCCCAGCCGCACGCGGGGCCGGCGGCATTTTGTGTTCCGCACTAACATTCAAGTCGGTGATTTTGGAAGTCGATGGTGGGGTCTACTCTGTACAAAGGAAGTTAAAACTAATTTTTTTTTTTCCCCAATAACAGCCATATGGGGCAGAGCCCGTGAACATAATTTCATTGTTCTTTGGGTTCCAAGTTAGAAAATTCTTCTCAAAACATGCCGTCACGGTACATCTGGGCCTGTGGTGAAGACGGGTCTGCTTCATCTTTTCTTGGTTCTGCGGAGGAAGGCTTGGAGGTGCACAAGCTCCGATGGGGTTTTATGGCCCAGCGATGCCTTCGGGGCTGCCTGGAGCTCCGCCGGCTGTCCATGTTGCTTCAGGTCAGGGAGCCTTCAGACGGCGACGGAGTCGTGACCTCAGCTGACAGATCCGGGTGCCGGGACACCACGCTACCACGCGCAGGGCAGGGGGAGGCTGTGCTCACGTGGGCAGGGGCCCGTGGAGGTGGGCAGCCGAGATTGCGGCCAGCTGTCAGAGCCGATACCGAGAGGAAGGGACCCCTGGGGGCCGGGCAGGGAGCACGAGGACTGGAGACGCCTTTTGTCTCGGGGTCTCACTCCCTGGTTGCGTGTGCGAGGAGCTGTTGCCTTTTGGAATAAGCTGTCAGGACACTCCTCTGTTGTGTTTTAGAAGTGTTTTTATTGGGGAAAAAAAGGAAATGTGTGAATTTTTTGTGGATGCAGCCAGTGAGCAGAGGTTAAGATGCTCTGACAGTTTCTGTGACTTGAGCTCGGAAAATAAAATGTCGGTAATATCTTCGCACTTCCTGGAGGTTGATTCCTGAGAGCACGAGGCCGATTCCAGGGCAGAGAGGAGCTAAGGGATTCTGAGTTTGAGGAGCTGCCCGAGAAGGAGCCCCATGTGCCCTCCAGGGTGGAGCCTACCCTTTGACTTCGAAGGGGAGAGTCCACAAACCTGGGTCTTGGGCCAGTTCTGCGGATGGCGCCAGGGTGGGTGAGCTCCCGTCGCCGAACCTCCTCTGGCCCGGCTTCTCACGGCACCCGCAGCACGCCCGTGGGGCAGCCCGGCTCTTCTCTGACCCCGAGCCAGACCCCACGTTTCTGCAAGATCTCCGGTGGATCTGTGTGCTCTTCACATTGGGAAAGGTCATCTCTGGTTTCTAGGTGGCCGTGCGTCTGCAGACTGTTTGACTTTGTTTCTAGAAGCAAGAGAAACAGCCACTCTTTTCTGAGAACATGCAGGGTGCGGGTTGTGGCCCACAGAGTCCCCACAAGCTGTCCCCAGGCTGGGTCTGTCCCCTTTTCCCCGAGCGACCTTGCACCTACCCCTCCCTGTCCTGCACGGCCGCCACTACTTCCTTCGCTCTGCTGTGAGGACAGACGGTCGGCCGGGCACACCTCAGAGTCCTCCTCCCGTTCCCCCAGCCACGGGCATGAGCCCTTGAGAGCTGACGCGGTCCTCCTCCTCCCTGCTGGTCCTCCATACTCAAGTCCATCTTGAAGGCAGAGGAAAACTCTCCCCGTGTAAACCCCAGACCTTCGCGCCCCGCTGGGCACTGCCTGGGCGTTCGGCCCGCAGACTTGCAGCCTGGGGCGGGGGATGTCACCCCAAACTCTGGGACGAGAGGGCTGTCCGGACCGGAGCTCGCCGTGCACGGACACGGGGATATGATTTGGCTTTTGATAAATTTCTCTCGTGACTCGGCTGTTTTCAAACGACGGGGAGAAAGTTCTGGAAGATCCTGTGACGTCGTAGACCAGGATGGAAAACCGTTAGAGGGATTCAGATACGTTACCTTGGTGACCCGTTCCCTCCTTCTGCTCTGAGACCGCGCGTGAGGTCACCGGCATTTCTGCGTCGGGAACGTAGGACGCTGTGACTTCGCACTGGCTGCGGCCACGTCCGAGCTCCTCTTCCTTTTACATGACCCTCAAAACAGACTCTTTGGTGAACTTCACGCACACCTCCGAACCCCTGTATCAGATTTTCCGTCCTGCTTCCGTAAGGAGTGAATCACTTCCAAAATGGAAATGCCAGGAGCTGCGGACCCGCCGGGTGGCTCAGCGGGGGCCCAACCCAGCGCGCCGACACCCGGAGCTGACGCCCGTCTCTGCGGAAGCAGCCTCTCTCTGTCTGCGACATCCAGCCAGTCCAACCGCCGTGGGGTCTGGAGGGGCTGCGCTAACCCGCATCTGAGGACGCCGGCCCCTTCTCCTGGGGGCTCCCCGTGCCTGTGTCTGCCCACGCCCAGGCCTCCAGCTTTCAGCCTCGCACGGCACGTCCCCATCGGCAAGGCTGCGCCCCCGGGATCTGGTCGTTCGGTTCCTTCACTCTTGTGGGATTTAAGGATCAACGTACGCCTCCCCTTCCCCCACTCACCTCCAAGACCGCATCTGAGAGACATGCCATGTCCTTCCCGGGAACGGGGGGACGCTGCGCAGAACCCATTTGTTTTTGCCAAGACCTCGCCTTTCCTTTCTCTTTTCTTTTCTACTTTCCTTCTTTCTTTTTCTTTTCTTTTTTTCTTTTTGGCTATTACTCAAAACAAACTTTTCAGTTGTGTCGTGTCCCCCCGGAAAGATGTGTCCAAGTCCTAAGCCCCGGGGCTTGCGACTGACTTTATAGAGGGTGTTTGCAGAGTCGGGATCAAGTTCAGATGAGGTCAGTGGGGTGGCCTGGGCGCAACACGACTTGGTCCTCGTAAAAAGAGCGGAAGACACACACACACACATGTGCACACGCACACACGGACACACATGCACGTACACACATGAACATACAGACACACACACACAAACACACACACACACACACACACACACACATACACACACAGAGGACGACCACATGCAGGCGCCCCCGGCTCAGAGAGAGCGTGGCCCTGCCCACACCTTGATTTTGACCTTCTGGCCCCAGAACAGTGAGGGGATGTGCAGCTGCTGTGTGGAGTCACACAGTCTGGAGTGCTTGGGCATGGCCGTGCTGACGACAAGGGCGCTCGCTGTGTGCAGGGCTGGCTGCTCTGCCCCAATCCCCAAGCTGTCTCCACTGCTCTCAGGCCCCTCCTGGCTGGTGGGGCTGTGAGTCAGAAAGCTGAGTGTCCCCCCCTTTGTCACAAGGAAAATGCTGGGGAAAGGGTAAATTAATGACTTCTCTTGAGCCACCGGATAAGTGAGGTCGCAGGCAACCACCGAAGCAAACCTTGGATGCTCTTCGCCTGTGCCGTCTGGGTACTCCTACTCATCCCTCAAAACCCTCCTGAGAGCTGCCTCTGACGCCAACAAAGGTCATCATTCTTCCCCGTGCTGAGGCTCCCGACATGGACTTTTGATGGTAAAGGTCCTTTGTTCATATTGGCTTTGTTTTTGTTTGTTTGTTTGAAGATTTTATTCATTTATTTGTCTGAGAGAAAGAGCG
This sequence comes from Mustela nivalis, assembly GCF_964662115.1. Taxonomy (NCBI): domain Eukaryota; kingdom Metazoa; phylum Chordata; class Mammalia; order Carnivora; family Mustelidae; genus Mustela; species Mustela nivalis. The sequence continues at coordinate 2,008,824 of NC_139024.1, read as the reverse complement.
TGCAAGTAGGGGGAGCGGCAGAAGGAGAGGGAGAAGCAGGCTCCCCACTGAGCAGGGAGCAGATGCGGGGCTTGGTCCCAGGACCCTGGGATCCTGACCTGAGTTAAAGGCTGAGACCCCCAGGCGCCCTGCGTGTTGACTGTGAATAAGAGACCTGGTTCCCTGCCGGCTCATGGCTTGCAGGCTTCCTGGAGGCAGTGAGCATAAGGGCCTCGGCACAGGGCTCAGCCCAGAAACCATGACCATGACCAGAAACCATGACCACTTACACCCATCAGAGGCCTGCTGGCAGACCAGAGTTGCGGTCCAGACCCCTCAGGCTCAGTACGCTTTGAAGGACCAGTTGATTAGGGCTGCGATCATTTAGCGAGGATGGTCCTATCTGCAGACCAGATTGGGATCGTGGGTGGGTTCACAGACACCTTGTGTCCCACACTGCTGTAGAAACTAAGACGTATTCTTGTATGAGGACTGTTGGGCTTTCTGCGGCACGGGACGGCCCTCCTAACGCACCCTTGTCCCAGGGACAGACGCTGTGCACACACACCCCCGTAACTGGGCCACCAAGTCTGCTTCAACCTAACCTGGAGATGGAAATAAAAAATACACGGTGTTCATAGAACAAATTTTTTAAGAGCTCAAAAGCTTTAAAGAATTTTTTTTTAATTTATGCTAATGGCATTTTCACGAATTACAGCAGGGCCACGAGCTCGAGCTGTCATGGCTGTTCAGAGCATGTGGCTCTGCTGTGTGGACACAGGGTGTCACCTCTGCTGCTGGGGTCTGTGACCTCATCCGGTAAGTCGGGGACCGGTGGGTCCTGTGCAAACCGGGAGCTGCGCGGCCGTCCTGGCCGGAGTCTGAGGGGCTCGGCCTCCATGAGGCACCAGCCTGACTTCAGGGAGGGCCCGCGCCTTCTCCAGACACTCCCCTGGGACCAGAGGGTACTAACAAGCTTCCAGCTTTGTCACTGCAGCCCTGCATCCTTGCGCGGTGACGGGCTGTCCGAAACACTCCGTCTCCGGCGAGTCCTGGAATCCGGGTGGCAGAGTCTTAGGGCAGGAAGGAGCCTGAAGGTTGAACTCGTCTGATCGAAGGAGCCCCCGTGACTAAGAGTCCCCACTGCCCTCGCCTGCCTCGACCTCCCTGCTCTGCCTGGGGACCTTTGGGGCCGAGCCTTCCCTCAGACCTGCCCGGGCCGCCTCTGCAAGCCTGAGTTACAGGCCCGTCTGGCTCATCCCGCCCTGGGGCCCCTGCAGGTCTCCCAAACTGTCACCTGCTGGACCTTCCGGGTCAGTTCAGGGGGGCCCACACCCCAGGCTTAGTGTTTCATCCGTGGCCCTTAATGTGTCCTCTGCCCACCCACGTGTTATTTGTTTTCAGGTTTTGAAATAGCTGTAAGCTCATGGAGGCTGACGACTACGTAGAGGGGTTCCCCTGGGCTTCTCGCGGGTCCTCCAGTGGGAGAGCCTGGCAGAGCCGCGGCGCCGTGTCCCACCCGGAAGCTCCCGGAGCGGCAAGCTCCAGTTTATTCTGACCTCGCTAGCGGTGCGTACACGCGTGTGGTTCCATGCAATCCGCCAAATAGTCTTTATTCTTGCATTATCCCGGGCCCCCGGCGTCACCATGGAGAAGGTGAACCTACGCCGCTTGCCCAGCTCGTGCAGTTTTATCGCACGTGCGGATTCATGCCTGTCATCCCAGTCGTGAGAACGGCTCCTGCCTGCCCACGCCGTGGCCGCACCTTCTTCCCCGTCCCTCCCTCAGGCAACCACAGAGTCTGTTCCCGTCTCTGTCATCCTGTTTTATCAAGCGCGTTCTAAGAGTGAGATGATACCATAGTCGACCTTCCTAGACGGGCTTTTGCACTCGGCAGGACTCTCTCGAGATCCCTCGAAGCTGTATGTGCCCGAGAGTTCGTTCCTCCGACGGCTGCCTGCTGTCCCACAGGGCGGGGGAGCGTGTCAGTCCAGCATCCGTCTCGGAAAGGGGCTTGGATTGCTCGCTGTTTGGGGTTATTGTGAATAAAGCTTCCGTGAAGGTTCGTAGGAACCTGGGTTTCGTTTCTCTGAGATAAATCTCCGAGAATGCAATTGCTGGGCCAAATGACAAGTGCACCTTCAGTTTTGATTTTAAGAGACTGTCAAACTGTCTCCCAGAGTGGCCGTGGCATTCTGTATTCCCGTCAGTAACTTGGGAGCAGTTTCGTTTCCCCAGAGCCATGCCAGCAATGGTCTTCTCATTGTGTCTTCTCTTGGCCGTTCTGATGACGGGTCACATGGCTTCCGTCCGCCCGCCCTCGTGCGGATGTAACTGAATGTCCTTTCATATGCTTATTTGCCACCTGTGCGTCCTCCTGGGTGAAATGTCCGTTCCTGTATTTATCCCATTTTCTAATCGGATTGTTTGGTTTTTGCTGTTGAGCTTTGAGTTCTTCATATTTTGTAGATAGAAAATCTATTGGATACCTAGTTTCCAAGTAATTAATTCTAATCAGTACATTGTCTTTCCAGCCTCTTCAATCAGAACCTTTTGCATAAAGAAAGTTTTTAATATGGATGAGGTCTCATTTACCAATTTCTATTTTATAAGTTATGGTCCCTACCCTGAGCCTGATGTGGATTCTCCTGTTTTCTTTTAAAAATTTTATGGCTTTACACTCAACCTTGTATGAAGTGTGTCAAGGTTCATTTTTTCCCTAGAGATGTCCACTTGTTCCAGAACCCTTTGTTCAAAAGGCGGTCATTCTCCCGCTGAACTGCTTTTGCGACTTTGCCGAATCTCAGGCAGGCGTGCTTGCGTGGGTGCGTTGCTGGGCTCTGGGTTCTCTGCCGTGGACACGTTCTCTCCCGGGCGCTGCTCTGTCTTGATTGTTCCAGCTACACAATTAGCCTGAATGCCTGGTAGCTTCCTCCCATTTTAGTTCTCTTTCGAAAAATGGTTTAGCTATTCTAGGTCCTTTTCGTTTCAAGTTTTTAAATAAGCTTGTTTATGTCTACATAAACCATGCCTGGATCTGGGTAGGATCTGTAGGTCCATTTGGGAACTGACGGCTTTATTACGTTGACTTCAGGTCAGGAACGTGGCAAACTCTGCAGCACCTCCCATCGGCTTTGGCGTGTCTGCCCCTGTCGTTCCCTGATGTCCAGCATGTGCACCCTGCGTGTTTTGTTCCACGGGTATCTGGAAGCTCATTCCCTGGAGCAGTCGTACATGGCATTGTTTTTAATTTCCGTTTCCACATGACGGCCGTCTGCCTGTGCAAGGCGGTTGACGTGTGAGATCTCGCGCCCTGGGTCCTTGCCGAGCTCACCTGTCAGGCTCAGAGCTTCGTCGTGGATCCTTGGGATCCGTCACGTGGGTGATCTTGTCGTCTGCAAGTAGAAGCTCTTCCTTTCTGTCTACATGTGGGTTTTTTTCTTGTCTTATCGCTTTAGCACCAGCTTCCAGTACTGCCTTGAGCAGGAAGGCCCTCCTCGCCTTCTGCCCAACCTGGGGGGAATCACCATTTCTTCGCCTTTAGGCCCAGGGCAAGCTATGGGGTTCCTGTACTGTTTTGCATACATTCCCTTTTGTTTCTTTAAAAATCACCACAAACTTAGCAGTTTAAAACAGCAAAGATGTGCACTTCAGTGGTTCTGAAATCAGTGTCCTGGCCGGGGCCAGGATGTGTTCAGGGCCATTCCTTGTGGAGACTCTGCGACGGCCCACGGCCGGGTGTCCGCAGTGACACCCGCGGAAAGCGTGAAACTGCGCTGCTTTTCAGCATGGACACAGCAGCTCTTTTTCTGAGCAAATAAAGCCTCATCTGCTCTGAGGCATTCCAGGAGATCTACGGGCGTCTCAGCGCAGAACGTTTGCGATGGGGCCTTAGAAGGATCCAGGCTGTGGCTTCCCACAGACCTCCCCACGGAGCAGGCACGCGCTGCTCCCCAGCATACTACCCCGACTCATAGTGGACACACTGAGGCGGGGAGGAGGAAGGAGCTCCGTCTCTGGCCTCCACCGTGCCCTGACCTTCGCAAGGTCACGCACTCTGCTGTCGACCGTGAGGTCCTTCTCGACGATGAAGGGTGTGAGGCTTCCTCCTTCCTCTTCCCTCTTCCTCTTTGTCCTCTGAGCTCCTGCTGTGCCGGCGGATCAGGGTCTGTCCACTTGCTTGCCCCGGTGGACTCCCGATGCTGGCCTGCCGCTTCCCGCCCCATTCTCGGACACACGCTGCCGCCCAGCAGGAGCAGCTCGGGGCCCGACCGAGGAAATGGGCTCCGCGAGCTTTTCCAGGATCAGTGCGCATCTCACCGTGCGCCTACGGCCCTTGACGGTGCATCTGGCTCAGGACCCGCTGAGGCTTGGTTTCGGTGGTGGCGGGACCGTGAGTGGTCACCCCAGCCTTTCAGAAGGAAGGAGCGGCTGCCCGGAGGGCGGATAATGGACTTGAAACCCCAGGTTCCCCCAGTGCCCTTTGGCGGCCTTGCCTAACGAGGGCACTTGCTTATGAAGAGAAAAGAAAACAACATTTTGCTATTGTTGTTTCCTGCTTTGTCTCTCTCCTTTCTTAATGAAGAACCAGTGTTTTTCATGAGGAGCTCAGTGGGTGTTTTGACAGGACACTCCTTCATTTTGCAGAAATCCTTGGACAGCAGGACGTTGAGTCCCCCTGGGGCCTGCCATTACGTGTCTCCCACACCCCAGTCACTGTCCAAAATAGCAATGCCCCTCCCATGTGTCCAAAAGGAGCAGACCCGCCCTGTCACAGGGCCTGGGGTGGGGGGAGGGGGGACGCCTCCAATCCAGGGATCAACGTGCCACAGCATTCCCCAGTAACCTGTCCCTCGGGCCCCCCAGGATTACTGCACAAAGGCCCCGGCATGGAACAGTCACCAGGTTCTGTCCAGCTTGATGTCCCTCAAAGCCAGGTCTGGGCGACCAAGCCAGGATTCCCTGGGAGGCCTTCGGCTGTGGCCCCTGATCCCGGCTCCAGCAGTGAACCCCGGCCCCCTCCCCAGCCCTCTCCTCCGAGTCGGACCTCCCACCCTTTTTGATACCGCTTAGCCGCATGGAATCTGCGCTCCCTTTGGGGCCCACTCTGACCCTCTGCTCCCCAGCCCAGGTGCCTGGGCCCCTGAAAGCCCTGGGACCTGCCTGTGCCTTTGCCCTGAGCCCCCATGGCTGACTCCCGTTTTAGGCTGGCAGATTGCTCCCTGGCAGGCCGGCCGTTCCTTCTGCACACGCCTGTGAGTGCCAGAATGATGCTGGAATGATGCCATGTGCTGATTTGGGGTCCCTCGCATTGTGCTGGACTCAGCGGCCTGGTGCCGGCTCAAGTCAGATTGCAGCGCCAGATGGACCGTGGAAATAACCGCGGGGTTTCGAGCCTTCCAGAGGTCAGAACTGCCAGTGCGGCTTTGTGGGTCAGCGGCCCTGTGCTCTCGCCACACACAGCACCTCGGGGATGCGAGACGCACGCGTGTGGAAGGGCCGTGCGTGGACGGCTCGTGTGCCGCGGTGACCTGGTTTTCCAACATTGGGAATAATTCCCAGAAAACATCCAGACAAAATAAAGTTCAATCTTCAGAACACGTTAAAACCATGCAACAACACTTTATGTTTGCATAGGAAAAGGGAGTCAGGTTCCAGCACAAATAACCACAAGCGAGTTCCTCGCTGCGTAGTAACTCGGCGCGATGTTTCCGCAGCCGGTAAATACGACTGCTCGGTGACCGGCCGCCGAGGCTCGGGGTGGTCCATTTGAGTCCAGGACTGGTGTCCCCGCGCCGTCACTCCTAGCGTCCTGCTATGTCCTTGGGGACTGGGGGCGTTCATGGACCACGCAGATTTCCCTGCCCCGGGACACCTCCGGGGCCCCCGGGCCTGAAAGCAGAGTCCCGCTCTACGGCTGCGCCCCATCCCGGCCCGACGGGACCCAGCCCAAGCCGCTGGAGGTGGAGCTCGGAGACTTGACCCGGTCCATCCGGCCGCCCGGACAGGTGTTCTGAAGACCGCGAGGCGAGGACGATCGTCATCCTAACGGGAAGACACAGCACGTTGGCGCTACATTTCTGCCGCAGACAGCTCGGCAAACACGGGGAGGGCCATCAGCGGGGTGCGGACGTGTGTTCGTCTCATCCAAGGCTCCCCATGCGAGCAGCCACATCGACAAGGGCAGCCTTGGCCAGCTTCGCTCCTGCCCTTGTAGAAAGGAGGGCCCATCGCCCCTTTCTTTCTCACACTCGGATTTTCCAAAACGAGTAGCTCTCAAGGGTAACTTCCTGTACCAGGACCTGTCGCTGAGAAGAGACGATTGTGGTTTCTGGAACTTTCCCAGGGGTTGGCTTTCTCAGCAGTCTCCAGTTTATAAACTGTCCCCCAAGAAGGCTCCAGAAAGTCCTCAATTTTGTACCCTGTACAGGAAAAGGGGACCTTCCTTTTATTCTGGGACTGTGCTTGGAGGCCAAGGGGTTTGAGCTGTGGAGCGGGCACACGTGCTGGCTGGAGATGCGGGTGAAGCGGCCGCACCGTCCATCTCTTCTGACCAGAACCTTGGCTGTCAGCATGGAAACCCCACCAGCAGGTGCACCGGCAGCCAGGCCCAGTCTGCCTGCGGCCGCCAAGCCACCCAGCCCGCACTGCAACCCTCCCTCCTCCGCCAGGTGGTCTGGGTCCCAGTGAACTCACAGCTCTCCACGTGGCCTGGGCTGTTTTCCGCTGACCTCCCAGCGACTCCAGTCCTGCCAGCCCTGCCGGCCGCCTCCTCCCGCCCGTGGAGGGCGAGACCCGACCAGCCCCATGCCTGGACCCTGCGCTCCCCAACCACGCACCTGGGTGTTCCGTGGTGGCCGCCCCCTCTGACAGACCTGTTAGGAAGATACACAAGTCACCTTCCTGGGAGGCTCTTCATCCCGTAGACACGGTGGGGGCAGCTGTTGGATTGGGCGTTCGGTTTAGCGGTGGAGATACACGGGCCACGCCTCCAGACGCAGATGGAGAAGTCTAGTCCCGATATGGGAAGAAGCAATGACCAGCCTGTCGGGGCCGACGTCTGAGGAGCCCACTGGAGAGAAGGGCCCACAGACGGCCCGGTCCAAACCACAGCCAGCAGGGCCCCCGGGGACTCTGTGAGAGCGTCTCCTACCCTGGGGACCTGGGGCACAGGGGGCACTGTGGCTGCTGCTAGGGGCTGAGGGTCCAAAGCCAGGGCCCGCTCACCAGACACCAGTACCTGGTTCCCTCCCAGGATTCCAGTCAGCTCGGGCACATCCACAAGTAGCTCATGAGCCCCACCGAACACCGTCTCCCAGCTGGCCTTGGACCCCAGAGGCACGAAGGCCAGGAGCGCTCGCTGGGCGCCCCTCATTTCTCCGAACACAGTCACCCTGCGCATGCCTGCGTGCGGCTCCCATCCTGTGTGACCTCACGAACACCCTCGTGGTCTAGGCCGTGGGGAAGGTCGGGGAAGACCTCCCCATGCCCCGCAGGGGCTGTGGGGGTTGGCGGACAGGTCAGGGCAGGTGCTAATTCTACCTCCTACCCCGATTCAGCACGTCGTGGGGCGCACAGCCCATGTCTGCTTGGGTCGTGCTATGTAGGCAGGGTCCACGCGTCCCTGTAGCCCAGCAGGTGGGGCTGGCGGATGTGGCTGAATGTGAGCCCAAGAACCCGGGGACAGGTCGTGTGGCAGGGCGCTACTGACCTTTAGCTTGCCCCCTTGCCGGGCTCTACAGCGCTCCATCGACCCCCTCCCCCACCCCTGACCAACCCCGAGAAACGGGGACTCAAGCTCCAGGGGTCGCCCATCTTCGATTGGGACCACTGGCGGGAGATGAGCACCTGGGCCCGGGTGCCCTGAGTGGGTGCCTCTGGCCACACTGCCCCCTCCTTTCCATCAGCGGGACCCTGGGGGCCTGGTTTGGAGAACAGGAGGGAGGAGAAGCAGGAGGGACCCAGCCAGGAAAAGGACAAGCGTCTTCCTGCTCCAAAAGACTGGATCCTCAGCCAAAGTCAGCCGAGACCCCAGGGCCACAGCGCCCCGCTGTGCTGATCTCCCTCCTTCGCCTGCCCAGGTCCTGTCTCCTCCCCCCACCTGCCCGGGTCCTGTGTGTGCAGGGCCCTCTGCGACCTGCCCGGGTCCTGTGTGTGCAGGGCCCTCTGTGACCTGCCTGGGTCCTGTGTCTCCATTCACTGCTCGCCTGCAGCAGCCTCGGTGTGACTGTCCCCTCGCAGGGCTGCATCGGGAGACATCAGAGACTGGACAAGCACAGCTTTGGCTTCATCAGAACCAGTGATGGGCTTCGGAGAGCTCGGGGGCAGCAGGCCCGTGCCGCTGGAGCCAGGTCGGGCTGGGGCACAGAGCGGAGAGCGTTGGGGTCGCCCGGGCGTGCACAGGAGCACTGAAGAGATGACGTTGCCCCCCACGGCGATGGTGGACATCGGCCTGGGGTCCAGCAGACTATGGGTTTCCCAGTTCTTATTATTTATCTTACGACCCCAAGACTGTCTCTCGGTCGGGAAGTTTGGGCAGCCCCTGGTGACCCAGAGATCGTGGCCTAACTACCCAACATGCTCCCCCACCAGGGACCTGTTGCTCCGCCTACCAGCAGGACGGTGGCCAGTGCCAGCTCTCGGGCAGGGCTGGGCTTTGGGCCCCAGGCACCCAGGCTCCTGTCCTGTGAAGGGGCTGCTGGGGTAGACGCCCCACTGCCCAGGGCTCTGTCAAGCCTCCTTGGGTCCCACTGAGCTGCTGGGGAGCTCGGCATCTCAGAGCTGTGTCTCGGTCTCACGGAGGACCCCGGTCCTGCTCTAAAGAACCCCCCTCCCATGGAGAGAGGAAGCCTTGCCCCAGAAGAGAAAGCCTCCCCTTTCTCAAGTCAGGGCTGAGCGGGGATTTCACCAGCTCAAGAGAAAAACACCCCCTGGCTTCTCACTGCAGCCTTCTTGCTGGGGGCCTGGGACGGCCGGTCGGGGGCCCCTAGACTTCACATCCTCTGTGGCGGGACCATGCCTGATGTCACGATGAGGACAGCACCGTCTGGAGGTGAGCCGGGCCTCCTGTGTTCCTTACATCAAGGCAAACAAAGGTGCTTCCTTAGAGCACAGCAGGCCGTGTAGACACGTACGTGCTGGCTTCCTCTGTTGGGTCCACGGAGATCAAAGTGCTTCCTCGCCAGACCGCTGCCCCAGTCTTGATGCAGGAGGAAAGAGCCCCCACGTGCACGCCACCGGCCAGGTGGCCTCTGCTTGGGTTGTCCCCACCCCCACCCAAGTCACTGCGGGCGGAGGGAACCCTGGAGCCATTTTGCCTCTGAATTTACGAGGGATCGATATGTACTTCTCTTGCCTTTGCGAGTCTCCGTCTAGCTTCGGGGTCGGGCTGATCCCGGCCTGACCGAAGGAGCTGGGGAGTGCTCTCTCCTCCTCTGTTTCCTGGAAGAGTTCGGGGAGTTTCTCCTTCTAAATGTTTGACAGAATTCACCAGGAACGTACGTGGGCCTGGCATTTCTCTGCGAGAAGACATTTAATTGCTCGTTTAATTTTTTTTAACTTGTAATGGATCCTTTCAGATTTTCTACCTCTTCTTGAGTAAGTTCCTGTAATTCGTGTTTTTTAGGGATTCGTCTGCTCGGATCTGCCGGCGTGAAGTTGTTCAAAGTCTTCCCTTGCCATCTTTTTAATTCCGAGCTGTCCGTGGCAGTGTCCTCGCCTCTGTTCGTGGTTTTGGTGCTCTGCGCCTTTTCTCACTCGTTCTTGGGTAATCTAGCTAGAGGTTTTCCACTTTGTTGGTTTTCAGGCAAATGACTTTTGATTTCATTGATTTTCTCTTGTTTTTCTGTTTTACTATCACTGACTCTCACTGAATATTCACGATTTAATTTCTCTTCTGGCCTCGGATTTAGTCTCCGCTTGTTTTCCGAGATTCTTTCGGTAGAAACTTAATTACTGGCTTAATTGTGTCTCCTCTTCTAAGACGAGCATTTAAAGCTCTAAGTATCCGTCTAAGCATTCCCATTGCGTACCCCATACGTTCTGACATGTTCTCTTTTCATTTTCACATTCAGATCCTCCCCGGAACCTGTGGCGGGCTTACATCCTGATGAACCTGTTGGGAGCAGAACATGCTGTAAAGTCACAAATGCTCCTCATGCACCTCAGCTGACACCCTCGCTTAGCCAAGCTGCCCACAAATGTCAGAAGGCCCCCATGAACCCACAGTCGGGCAGAGTCACGTCCCATGAAGCCCATCTTATAAGGAAGTCTCGACCACCTCGTGGGACGTACGGAGGACTGTGCTGAGAGTGGGCGACCGTGTGGTCTGTGGGTATGAGCATGCTTGTCAGTGTTGCTGGGTTCCCTCGGGATCGCCTGGTGGACCAGAGCTAAGGTCTGGCGGCCACAGCCAGCATCGAGCGAGGACCAGACTGCATGTCGCTAGCCCAGGACAGGATCCAAATTCAAAATTCCAGCACAGTTTGTACTGAAATAGATCGCTTTTGCGCCATTATGTAGTCAAAAAATCCTAAGTCAAAATGTCATAAGTTGGAGACCATCTTTTGTTGTCCGAATTCCCCCATCAGTGAAATTCTCCTGTGGGAGAAAAGGCCAGAAGGCTTTTCTCTAGGGCGCTCTTCCTTCGAGAGTGTCGTCAATACAGAGCGATCCTGGGAGACCCCCGAGTCGCTGATGTCACCGAGGAACTCCACCGCAGTTGTAAGTAGAATCTTCCTTCAGTTTACCAATGTCCCCCCCCCCCCGCCCTGCATAACCACCCCCAAATTCCGGGGCTGTGCCAGGCACCATCCAGTTATGGCCCAGAACTGGGGCAACCCGCCTGCAGGCGCCCAGCGACCTGGTAGTAAGTGGCTGACCTGGGGTCACGCAGCTAACACGCAGCGGAACACGGATTTGAAGCCAGATCCGCCAGACTCGTTTCCCACGCTCCACACCGCGGCTTCCACCTGCTTCCACACACATGAGCGCCAGGGAGCGGGAGGAGTCCCAGGGTCCACACTGCGTACGTGGGGAAGACGCGCCAGCCCATGGCCTGTTCCCGGTCCACACATGTCAGCTCGGGGTGCGGGAGACACCCGGGCTCAGGGCGTCCCTCGGAGTCAGGGCGACTTTGGCAGTGGACTCCACTAGGTCCTCCTTTCCTGGCGCGGGCTCATGGGGAGCGCCCTTTCCCCGCTGCCGCGGACCCGCAGACCGTAAGTCGTCTCGGGGAGGCACCACGGCTCCCGGGCTCCTGCGGCCAAGCGGGCGGGCCGCGGCGGTCATGGGGACAGCTGTGCTCCCCCGGGGAGGCTTGCTGGCCACGTGTCTAGAACCCGTCAGCGGCGTCGCCTGGGACATTGAGATGCGTCTCGCTGGCTCGCTTCGAGCTCGCACGAGAGGGCCCATGTGATCTCATCGGATCACCAGTGATTCCTATTTCACTTGTGCTCTGATTAGTTAACAATGTATCTTTTGGGACGACCAAAATAAAACTGTGACTCAGAGAAATAGCTCGTGGGCACGCAGACTCTCCTTGGCACCACACATCAGCTGGGCGCGTGCCTCTGGGGAAGTCGAGTCACCGCAGCTTTGGCTAATGACCTGGAGAGTTCTGGTCCCTGCAGTCTTTTAGGAGGACACCCTGCCTCGGGGGTGCCAACTTGAGTAAGGGGTGAAGCCAGGACATCAGAAGAAGTTAATGCAGAGAAGGGGGAGGAGGAGGCCTAGGCCCCTCCCCAGGGCTTGGTGCCATGGACGGAGGGAGCCCGCGAAGGCCCAGCAGGGCCCTGGCTTGGGACGATCTGAGACACACAGTGAGGCAAGAACTGACCAAAGGGCTACATTCCAGCGACGACGCTTTCCTGGCAGCCAGAGCCCAAGGTTGAAGCGGCAAGTGCTGTGTGGCCCAGGGGTCCAGCAACATGGGCCACGGACGGCCCAGGCTCCCCTGCCCCGCTCTGGGACCAGCCTGGGTCGCCCGAGGCAACACATGGGCGTGGGCACACTTCTTGGAGAGGAGGAGGACCGACAACAAACTCGCTTCTAGTTGCATTCGGACGAATACGCGCAGGAAGAATGTGCCAGAAAGGTTCTGCCCCGCCTCCGCCTCCCGCCTGTGCTTCAGAGACTGCTCTGGCTGCCCCACTAGGCCCTTCGGGGGTTCGTCTTTGGGTGGACAAACATCTCCAGCTTGACCTCTTCCCTCCTGCACGCCCTCACAACACGGCTCCCCCGAGAACTCCGAGGCACACCTGCCCTGGGACCCCAGAGAGCTGGAGCTTAGGGGTTCCGCCCCAGAGCCTCACTGGTGTGAATGAGGACGATCCTCCTCTGCCCGGAGCCTTGCGGAGCGGGACCTTCCCATGCCCACCTGCCTCGCCCCTCCCCCCAGCTCCCACAGCCCCCCACGGCCGGCTGACGCCCACGGCTGGGGACCCCACTCCAGCCCTCCTGCCAGAGCGAGTCTGGAGGTCGTTACCAGGACGGAGTGCTCGGTTTTCACTCAGGGTCTTTCATTCAGGGTCAGTCCAGGCCCCCCTGCAGGTGGGGACGGGGGTACCTGGGAGGACTGGCCGGCAGACAGTGGGCGTTTGTGGGCAAAATGACAGGAAAGAGCAGGTGACGGGTGTCAAGGGCTTCGAGAGCTGCGGGAGGCAGTGTGGGGTACGCAGGAAATGGAAAATGTTCTCAACTATTACCTGCCACTGGAGGTTTCCTACCCCCCCCCCCCACAACGTTACTGTTTTTGTGTCTGAGGCTTTGCCCCAGGGAAGAGAAAGTCATTTTTTGGCTTTTGAGATCTTGAATACTTGTGTGCTTGTGTGACGAAGGCATTAGTCTGAAAGCTAAAATGCTTTTGATTTGTAAGATCCCGGCTCTGCTGAGCCAGAAAAGGTTTTTCTTGGGATTCTGAGAGCCGTGCTGTGAGTGTGAACAGTGAGCTCAGAGGGAGGTGGTGCAGGAGGAAGCAGAGCCCTGGGCGTGATGGGCGCCCGGTCCACCGAGCTCCTTGCTCAAGGGAGACAGGGAAGGAAGGCAGCGGGCAGCGCTGTGAGGCCGCCCGGGCACCTCCTGCGACGACCCTTCTGGGACCGAAGCCCTGGGGCAGGGACGGAGGCCCCAGGGAACAAGACTCTCACCCAGCTGGGCAGGGTGGGGTCCCGGGGATGCGAGCCTCGGGGAAAGGTGCGGACCCGGCATGGCTTGGAGCAGGGGATTGAGAAGGGCCCAAGTAGGCCGAGGGAGAAGCCCAGGGCGCCGGCCGGGAAGGGGGTGAGCGCCAACTGTTCTCATCTCCCAGGACGCCTCTGCCACCTTCTGGACCGCGGTAGGAGCTGGGATGGGGCCACAGGGGAGCCACACGGCCCTTCCCCCACGGAGCCAAGGTCGGAGGCGCGGCGGTGGGATGGGATGGTTCGGGCACCGGATCGGGCTCGTAAGCAGACCTCCCTTGAGTGTGTTCTGTCCGGGCTCTCCCCGCAGCGCACCCTAGCTCCCCGAGAGCGGGGCTGTCCCCCTCCCCAACACAGAGCGGCGTGGGGTTCCCAGAGCAGCCCCTCCCCGGCCACCCACGTCTTCGTCCCCAGGCCTGTGGGTGACGCGCCCTGTGGGTGAGCTGGCCCGCACCGTGTTTTGTGAAAACAAAACCCACGGCCGTGCAAACAATACTGAGATTCTGGTGTCGGGAGCCAGGGCCTGGCTTTGACCCCGTGTTCTCCACTGGGTTTCCTTTCAGATATTTCTTAGTAAATGGAGCCCAATTCCAGTGAAGACAAATGCTGAGAAATAGACCATCGAACACTTGCCGTCTGTGACAAGTTTCCCCAACCCTCCTTGTTCTCTCGAGCAGAGACGCTCTGCTGCCCCGAGCTCTCCTTCCCCTTTGTGCCTGAAAAAGAGAAAAATTTTCCATACCCACCCACGGGCTGAGGGGAGCAGGGGCTGTTTATATGGAAAGTAGATTTCTCTCGCCTTCCTAGGTCTTTAGAAATGACTGTGCCCAAGACGGACTGTGGGGTGACTCCAATAGGCACATTTCCTGAGAGTTCGGGTGACACGAAACACAGCATGTAGACAGTCCGTGTGTGTGTGTGTGTGTGTGTGTGGCGGGGACACCCCCACTCCGCCACCAACAAACAATTCTCCAACACCTGCTGGGTGTCCCACAATTCAGCCCGATTCTCACGCTACTCAGAAGGAGCGTCCAGTGCCGCAGGCTGAGGGCTCCGTGCCACAAGACTGCCCCTGCCTTCAGACCCCAGTCCCGAGTGCAGACGGTCCCGTGTTTCGGACCAGCCGGCCGCAAGGTGGAGGTCCCACGACCCCGACCTCAGGTTTGATGAACTTGCTAGAGCAGCTCACAGATGAGTAGCATTGCATTTACCAGCCTATTAAAGGACGCGACAGAGGCACCGGTGAACACGCAGATGGGAGAGAGGGGCCGCGAGAGGTCATGGGACCTTCTCCGGGAGCCGCGCTCCCCGAATCTGCGTGCGCACTCGCCCAGAGCTCCCAGATCCCATGCGAGGGGGGCTTTATGGAGGCTTCCTCACGGACGACGGGCCATTAACCCCCTTTCCTGCCACCCCACCCCCCGCCATAGCCATGGTGGCTCTTCCCAGGGACCAAGCTGCGTCCAGGAGCCCTCCAGAGTCGCCCCAATAGAACGAGAGAAGCTTCTAGTGCTCTCGTCCATTAGGAGATTCCAAGGGCTTCAGGATCCCTCTGCTGGGGATCGGGGCAGAGACCAATACAGAGACTTTTACCGTCTCACACTCACTCTCGTGGCTAGCAAGCAGGTGCCGGCTGTTGGCAGGAGGCCTCTCCACGCTGGCCTCGCCCGGCACTACCTGCGCATCCTCACGCACGGCAGCGGCTGTCCCCTGGGCAGCTGATCTGAGAGATGGAGGTGGGGGCTCAGCATTCTTCATGATCGACGTTCCAAGGGCACACACGTCACATGTCACCCCACTGCAACGTGTGGACCATCTACCAACGCGTAGACCATCACCAGCTCAGTGTGAGAGGCGGCGCTCCGGCTGTGGATTCCCGAAGACAGAGCCCCTGGGCACGCACGGGGGACTGCCTCCCATGGGGGCTGCGGTGCAGGGTAAGACAGTTCGTGAGGAGCTGCCATCACATTTCATTCATGACAGCCTCAGAAGCCAGTCTTGCTTTGTGTCTCCTTTCCCATCTGCCCACTACCACAACAGTAACAACCTGCTCTTCCCTTCCAGACTGGACCGTCACTTGGAGATTAAAAATGTTGGTGTCTTGCTGGGATCTGGGATCTCAAAACTACACCAATGGGTGTCATAGCTTTGTATTAACCCACAGAATCCAATGCGGCCGGGAAAGTGCAGAACGGTCCCCCGTGGCACCAACGGGTCGCTGCTGGCTGGGGAGGGAGGGGCATGAGAGTGGGAGACAGTTGGCTCAGTCACCAGAAAGGGCCCGAGATTGAGGGAAGCTGACATTGGCTCACGGGTGGTCCCCGGGTGAGAAGTAGCAAGAGCCACGACTCCAATTCATGTCACCATAGTTAACGACAAGCGTGCTCCGCTCCAGGCACGGTGACAAGGACTCTGTATACTGACTCACCCAGTCTTTACAGTGACCTTGAAGAAGATGCCGTTATCAGTCCCGTTTTACAGATGGGGAGTCTCGGGCGCAGAGAGGTTAAAGGTCTCATGGGAAGGCTGCGCTAGCAAAGGGTAGATTTAGGGTTTGGGTTCAGGCTGCCGGGAGCTCACACCCCCACAGCACTAGGTCTTTCTGCTTGTCCCACCTGAAACCTGAAAATAGGGGACCTCGGCGGTGGGAAGGTCATGAGTGCCTGGGACCCCGTGCACGTAAGTAAGTGGCTCACACCGCCTCCGGCTCGGGCAGGCCCTGGATGCAAGAGCGATTTTATCCAGTGTGAGAATTCCCAGAAGAACTCGCAGATAGGGCAGGTTTATCGTTATGAAAAAGCTGGGGTTGGCCACTTGCTGGGTCTTACGGCAGGCCAGCCCTGGCCTTGTGTTCTTTCTTGCCCCACGTGTCCTGGGCCTGGGTTTCCCCCAATTTTTTATCTTTGTTTTAACATAGTCGGTGCGGCTTGGTAAGCCTCTTTAACTCAGCCCAGGAGCGAGGGGAGTATTACTACTACGAAAACAAAATAGCATACCGCACGCATTCCGTTAAGGGTTCTAAGGTTAGAACAATTGTTTCTGTCTTCCCAGCACCTCGTCTGTAAGAGCACAGCGGTGGGGGTGGGGGGGTGAGGTAGAAACACCTCAAAGGGACACGCGCTTGTAGACGTGGGGAGAAGAAAAGGTTCTGTGCCTTTCGGTTCTGCGCTGCTTGCTAACAAGCCGCGACAACGGATGACTTCCCAGGGCTCTGTGGTCAGGGCTGACCTCCTCCTCGTGGGCTGTCCTGTCATGGCGTTCTGTTGGGGGGATCCGCAGGGTCAGCGGAGAAGGCTGAGCCCCTCCTCTTGGGCTTCACAACACAGTGGCCTCAGCTGCAAGACACGTGTGACACCGTTTTGCCGCAATCTGTGGGGCAAGCTGCAAGGCCGGCCCAACCCGAATGAGCGGGACCGGGAACACCCCTCAGTCCGGGACAGCAAAACACGGCTGTCACACTTGTCACCTGCCATGGGAGGTAAGGATGGGCCTGGCGGTGGGCCAGAATCAGTGAAAACCGTGAATGAAAATAGCAGTTTTCTCCTCTTCACATTCCCTTCAATAGTATTGATAAATCATTTTTTAAAAAAATGTTTAAAAAAAAATGTTTTCCCCCAAGATGTAGTCAATTGAAGTGCTGTGTTCCTGGCACTCGGGCTCCGGGCTAAGCATGTGCTGGTGAACAGACGGTGGGGAGCGGGGCCGCAAGGAACAGAGGCACGGGCGGGAGCTGAGGCAATGAGGGGACAGGGCTGCCCGTGCTGTGCGGCTGCGTACTGGACCCGGGACGGAGGTAAGGGTCTGCTTGTCACCAGCGTAGTGCAAGACCAGCAGCGCTAGACCAGACTGGGCTAGTCATGGACCAGCCTTCACTCTGCTTTAATAGAGATCACTTTTAAGGACCCTCTGTCAACTACAGTAAGAAGGACACCATCGAATGGGGGGTTGCAGACAACGAGGGGTCAAAACTCCTTAGCCATTCATCAGGAGAGAGACAACTTCTGGAGGTGGTGAGTCACACATGGGCCATGCAGATACTCTCAAAAGGAGCTTTCCTCCTCCATGTCCTCCATGCGACCACTCGATATGTAGGAACACCCCGCAAAATGGCCCAACTCAGCATTATCTTCAGAGGCCCTGGCTTGAAAGGATCAAGACAAGTGAGAAAAAAACAAAGGGTCTAAGGAAAATAGGGCTACAGTGGGAGTGCTGAAGTCTTTAACAACAAGTGCTCCATGCCAGCTACATGCTGCATCAACCTGCAGAGGGGGCTGGTCCTCAAATCTCTAGTTGGAAAGGTAAAATTTATACTGAAAAGACATTAAAAATCAATCACCATCACCATCATTACCATCATCACCATCACCATCATCACTGTCACCATCACCATCATCACCATCATCACCATCATCATCATCACCGTCATCATCACCATCATCACCATCACTATCACCTCCATCACCATCACATCCATCACCATCAACACCATCATCCTCACCATCCTCACCATCATCACCATCATCATCACCATCATCATCACCATCATCATCACCACCATCACCATCACCTCCATCACCGACACATCCATCACCATCAACACCATCATCCTCACCATCCTCACCATCATCACCATCATCATCATAATCACCATCATCTTTATCAGCAACACCACCATCATGATGACATCATCATCACTACCCTGACTAGCACCTCCTGTTGCCAGGCACTGGAGCATCTGGGCTTCACAAAGACCTTATACCTTCAGCTCGGCCTCTCGTAGATAAGATGACAAAGACAAAGGAGCTCACTACTGGACCAAGATCACCAGCTGGTTGTCATTAGATCTGGGAGTAGAGCCAGGGTTGGCCTGACTCCAGAGCCCATGTTCCTAACCGCTCTGCTTCCTCTCTCCAGCATGCAATGTCCCCAGGAGAGCTCCTTGCTCAAGGCTGACAAAAAGAAAACAATGGTAACAATAGAAAAATTATTTTCTCTAAATATGTAAACAGTGAACACCTGCACTGTTTTCTATGCTACCAACTCTTTAATTTTTGACTAAAAAAAAACAATTACATCTAAACAATTTATTTTAAAAAATTCTATCTTCTCATTTCATCAGCGCCATGCACAAAGTTGAAATAAAAATCTGTGTAAAGCAAGCCTTGCAATACTTGAGAATGATGAGGACAACCAGGTCTGACAAGCTGGAATTCAAGATGCATCTGCCTGGGTCGCGGGCGTCACCCTATGCCACATAAATCAGCTTCTCCTTCTGCCGTCCTAGGCTTATCAGGGTCATCCTTGCCCTGTAATTCATCCCGAACCCATCAGGTTTACCTTCGGAAAAGTAATTAAGCACCACCCAGCTAAAAGAGGCAAAGATTTAGAATGCATTAGACATGGAGATTAGAATGTAAACACAGAAATCTCAATTAACCTTCTAATCTGCAGGTCAGAAGGAGGGATCTCAGAGCCATGAGGAAAATACAATGCCCGCTTCCTGGAGACCCCACCCCGCTGGTGGCAGAATTTGGGTCACAGAGATTAGTTATAATGACAGAAGGACACAAAGAGCAGAGCATCTCTGAAAGGCCTGTGCCCAGCCGCCACTTGCGGCCAGCGTGGAGCCTGAGATGCGCAAAGAGCCCTGTGGCCGGCTGCAACGGACTCGGCGTCTGGGACGGTCTGGACAGAAGGACGCAGCCGGGAGGAGGGTGATGTGAACACGCAGAGGGGCGCGCTGAGCCGTGGACAGTGTGCAAGGGCGCGTGCAGGTGCCCCCCGCGCGGCACAGACCGCCGGGCACGGGACACTGGGTGGGAGTTTGACTTCAGCCTGTTCATGTGCCCCGGGCAGCGAGGGTCCTATGAACGCAGCCGGGGAGGCTGGAGTGTCACAACAGCTTCCTCAAGGTCGCTGGGGACACTGGGGGACACACCGCCTCCTGACCGCACGCAGGACAGTGTGGGGCATGGCTCCGTCCGTGCTTCTCTCTCCGGCTAGACTGCGCCAGTATTCTGAGCAAAAGGTGAACCTTGTGGCAGTCCCTGAAGTGGCCTTGGAAACTGAGAGTCAAAGAACTTGTGTTTCCAGCTGTTTTAATGAAAATATAACTTGTTTTTGTTCCCTGTCCTCGAGGGGGACTTCGCCCAGAAGAGCTCAGCAGGAGGCTGGCTCCTGTGGCCTCGGCCCAGCTGCGGGGGCATCTTTCCCGGGACCAGGACCTGAGCTCTCGCACCCCCCACCGCACACGGAGCAGCACCGCCTTCTCCCGGCCGGATCCGTAGAAGGCAGAACTGAGCTTTCCACCATGTCCCCAAGCCTCGGGGGAGCCCTGTAGCCCACACACCCTTCCAACGCTCATGTCCCTCCTGGAGCCTCAGGATGGGGCCTACTGGTAATTAGGGTCACTACGGAGCTAACGGATCCTGTGGAATGAGGAGACCTCAGATCCCCTGGGACTGGGGCTTTCATAAGAAGAGGGAGAGACACAGACTCCCACGGGGGGTGGTGCGGAACGGAGGCAGACTCGGCCCTGTGCCGAGGCCAAACCCTGCCACGGCCAGAAGCAGGAAGAGGCGAGAAGGACCCTGCCCTTGAGCCGAGGTGCTCTGGCGGCTGCTGAAGTCAGTGAATTTGTGCCTGTCCTGCCACCAAGGCTCCAAGATGGCCGTGGGCACCACATCTCTCTCCAGGCACGGTCACGGTCTCCTGCTCCACCATCTGCCCGAGTGCCCGCGTGGGTGAGATGCGGCAGAGATGGAAAACCTCGGAGACCCTCAGCTGTCCCTCGGGTGACCACAAGCCCGGGGGCGGGCGTACGGGGGGGTGCGTGTGTGTCGTGGGCGGGATGTCCCCTCTCCCAGCACGCGCATCGATCACGCTGCCCCAGAGGCCCCTGTGAGCCTTGTGCCTTGAAGGTGACCCCACAAACACGCGTGCTCTGCGGCTGGGGGAAGGCGGCCGTTGGCACCCAGCGCTCGACTGAGGGCTCTTGTGTCGACGCCTGTCTCGAAAGGTGGCCCAGCCTCTGTGGGAGGCCACTGGGGCAGAGGCCACAGGGACAGCCCCTCCCCGTGCACAGAACCCCCTGGTGTTATGCCTTCCCTCCCCCCAGGACATGGGCTGCCTGACTTAGGGGCGATTACAGAACAGCCGAGGCTGTTACAAGTGCCCATTCCCCGGCCCCTGGCGGGAGAGGGGAGACATGTCTGCAGGATGGATGGGTCCTTCTCTCTCCGGTGGACTTGCCTGGTCCTTCCAGGAGGATCCGGCCAGTGCCGAGAGCCGGGTCAGATGGGGAAGGTCTGAACCACCCGGCCTAGCCGTGTCCAGTCTGGGGAGACGGGACTGCAGGAAGTCTTGTGTTCAAACCAACTCCTCTCATAAAAACACACATAAACAAAGCTCAGGAGAAGGCTTTGAAGGTGCTGGTGGGAGGGGCTGGTGGAGGGGAAGAGGAAGGAAAGCCGGAACCCACGGGCCTCGCCCCAAACTCGCCGCCGGCCGGTCCGTCCAGGCTCCCGCAGCTGCAGGGCTGAGGACCCTGGCTTCCAGCCGCCCCCTGGCCGTCACCCGTCCTCCGCGTTGTGGACTTCCGAATGGCTCCTCGTCCGGTACAGATTAAAAGCACCCCAGCAGGTAGTCAAGAGCTTCTAGAACTGGACTTGACCCTGGAGACTCAAACTGCTTTTCCCTCCCCAGCATTAATGCTGCCCCTGGTTTCTCCCGAGCAGCCCCTGCCCCGGGGCCTGCCTGCGGGGGGCCCAGCTCCCTGCTCCAGAGCTGCTCGCGCCGGCGCCCTCGGACTGTAGACCGCTCTGCCTTGTGTCCGAACAGCAAGGGAGCCCAAAACACAGACCACGTCCAAATGCCAAGTTGGGTCCTGTCAACATCTCCCAAAGGACAGGAAAGGAATTCCAGTTCACTCTCGCGACAGGTTCCCTTTTCCGTCCTGGGGGTCCCCTCACAGCCTGGAGACTCCCGGACCCGCCTCTGAACGCACTCCCCGTCAGATGCCCGCTGATGCCCCGCAGGTGCTTCTCTTTCCCCCCGAGCCTGCCCGCGTCCCCAGCGTGCCCAGCCTGGAGCAGCCACTAACACCCGCCCCAGACCCCCAGGAGGACTGCTAGACCCCAGCCTGCTGGTGGCCCCGCTCTCTGCAGGGGAGGGGGGATTCCCTGGAAACAGTCTTCTGTCACCTCATGGATAATTCTAGTAGGTAAAATTCTCCACCTCGGGACAAGTTTATTGTCTGTAATATTTCAAAATCCCACACTGCCTTAAGGTCACATAACCGATTCTGGCTCGGGTCTCGCGTTCCAAAGCAGGTGACAACCCCCTGAGGTGAGCAGGGTGGTCTCGCTGGTCCCGACACCCTTCACAGCCTCAACGGCCCCTCCCAGGGGGTCCATCAACACCCAGCAGAGCAGAGGAGGGCAACCTTGGCTGCACTCGGGCAGGCTTACCTCCTCTTCACCGTCCCGTGCAACCCAATGAGATTTCGCTTCAAATCACATTATGGCAGAGCGGAAATTGTTTCCAGATCACAGAAGGATGCTGGCACAGTTTTGCCGTGACCAGAATACGCTTTGTGATTCCTTTTGCTGTGGTATCCTCAGGCCGTCATTAAACAGAGGATCAGACGGATGCGATGTGGCCCCAGATGTCTGCCACGAGTGACACGCAGGAGGGTGAGTTACGCTGGACGCTGTCAGAGCTCACGACGTCTGCACACGCAGTCTGAGACTGGGTTGTCCGGCAGCACCGGGGACATCTGGAACTGGATGAGTTGATGTTAAGTACCTCCTGTTGGGTGCCCCATGGGAGTCAGGGAGATCGTAACTTAGAATTTCCTTCAAGGTTACTGTTGCATTGCATGTCCTGGGCTCAACAAATAAGCAGACTGATTTATGTTGCAGGAGTTTGTAACTATTATAAACTATAACGAATCCTTAACTATTTAATATTTCAAATCGGTCACCTGCTCACGCTTAGTATTTTAAAATATAGTCTTCCTAACATTCTTTTAAGGGAAGTTGACACTGTACAATTAAATACAACGTGACACAGGGTAATGCTGATGTTTTCTGGGAAAAGTTTCTAAAATGCTATAAAAGGAACGCAGTCTGATTTGGCATAAGACAGCAATAGATCCTTGAAACGATGGTTATCCCGTGTTCTACAGGCAAGTCGACGCATTTCTCTCTGAGTTTCTTGAGGTCAATGAGCAAGCTTGCCCAGATGATTTTGGAAACAATAAATCTGCCAGGAGGCACCAGAATTCCCTTCAATAACATCAAGGGGAGACTTACTGGCCTGGCTCATTTGCTGGGGTCGGCTTGGGGGGGAGGTGAGGAGAATCGCCCTGTGGAGGGAGCGTGGGCGTTCCAAGCATGCGTCCCGCTCTCCGTGTGCGAACAGGACACCCAGCCTCCCTGCCGCTCTGCAAGCCTGACCTTAGGCGGGGCAGCGTCCGCCCCTGCAGCAGGGAGTGGTGCGGGGAGCCCCGGGAGTGAGGAGGGAGCTTCCCAGGCGGCCGGAAGGAAGACCGCGGCTCTGACAACAGGTCTGTAGGACCGGACTGGCCTTCCCTCGTTGTCTTTTGGGTGTAGTAAAACTTCTCAACTATCCCAGTGTTTGATGAATTGGACCCAAATTCTTTACAAAATGGGGTCCCATCATCTACCCGACTTCCCGGGTGAATGGCAGGCCAGTCCCAGAGTCTCCTTTTTGCTTACGGGGTTATCTTTGCCAGTGTAGCTTGGAAACCCACTCTTGCTTCTCCCTTGACCCGCAGACTCACCAGAGCCCACTCATCGAAACCTCGTGTTTGAGACGCAAGCCGAGGCTTCTGCTCAGTACATCCGCGTCAGTGAAAGCACATAATAAGACTGGGGTTCCACAAAGACCTGCAAACAATTAAGAGATCGCACCAAGGGCACTTAACTGAGTTGTAAGGAACTGCGGGTACCATGGGGACGTTGGCCCCTGGGTCCAAGGTGCTGTCCTGCATGCACAGCCCATCACTCCCTCCTGCAGGACCGCTGAGCCCTGGCACCTCCTGAGAGGTCACGGTCTTTTCCAGCGTAGACAATGCCGAGGCGATCCTGCCCAGCCTTCAGGAGGCCTCTCGGCTCCGCAGTCCATCCAATCACAAAGATTTCCTGCAGGATGTGCTGCATGTTCAGTTTTGACTTCACAAATAGTTCACAGTTGAGAAGGTTTTATATTTTTTTGAGTTCAGATGTTACGGTTTAATTTTCCACCGCCTCCCTCTGCTCCCGGCACGGTCCTCCCCCCACTCCCGGATGCGGCGAGGACTCAGGAGAAAGTGAAGGTCTGGCCGACCCCGTCAGATGCTTTATCGCCAGTTCCATCAGAAACACATTTTGTTTTTAAGATTTTATTTATTTATTTGACAGAGAGAGACACAGCAAGAGAGGGAACACAAGCAGGGGGAGTGGGAGAGGGAGAAGCAGGCTTCCTGCCGAGGGGAGAGCCCGATGCGGGGCTCGATCCCAGGACCCTGAGATCATGACCTGAGCCGAAGCAGACGCTTAACGACTGAGCCACCCAGGCGCTCCCAGAAACACATTTTTTAAAAGAGAAAAAATTGTGTTACACGTCCACGCTGTTGCCTGATCTTTTCCATGTAGACGGCTCCTGACCTCCGTTTTATGACTTAGACCCAGGGCCCTTCCCATGCACGCTGGTCGACTTCAGTACTCAGGGGACCGGTAATCAGTTGGCCTCACAACTCGTGCGGTGTAAGTCTTCAGCCAGCTTTGAATTCATCTGAGTATATCAAGGGACATCAAAACCTGACCTAAGTTACCACACACACAGTTTCCCCACCTGGTAAGAGATCACACTCAAGGAATAATGCAGCTTTGGGGTGGTGTTTTCTTTTAGGTAAGCTGATGCAAATTTCTTTCTTCCTCAGGCAGTCCCCTTTTTAAATCTAACCTATCTGCCAATAGATAGCCAGTTCACTTGCTTCCAAAGGGCCCCTCACCCCCGTTTTCAAAGTGAGGACGTCTCTCCATCCTTTTCTCCTGGTATCTCCCTCGTTCTCACGATCTCACTAAGGTTTCCTCCAAGACGCTCGCAATCTCATTTCCAAGATCCTTTAGATCATCTGAGTCAGAGAGCTCATGCTGTCTTGTGGAAAGCAGGTATTCTCATTTATTTTCTGACTATTTGGGATTTCAGTCCCTATAAGTTTACTCTGTCCTTTCTGTCTGAACACCATTTTCATGTAAAGGAAGTGAAAAATAAAGTTCACACTGAGTCATTCTGGTTTCTTTTCCATCTGTTAACATTATACCTTCTGCTCCTTGTTTCTTGCACCAAACAAAATGAAGCAAAACAAAAAGCCCAAGACGATTCTGGACTAGAGCATCATGGCCCTGAAATCAGACAGAAGGAAAGCAACTGAGGGATTTGTGGATTCCCGAAGGCACAATATCGGCTAGCGTGCTGGCTTAGACAAAAGACGGTCTGCTGTTGTCTCCAGCTCTTTCCCAGACTTGAACCAGTGACCAGGCACTCCCAAGAGCTAGTGGAAATGCCCCCCAATGGGCACATCGGCAGGAAACCCAGCCCGGTCACCAGGCCTTTCTCTGGTAAGAAATGTAAGCTATAAACTGCTGAGCGGGTGGGAAGTCCTGCTGGGCCCAAGTCTAGGCAAAGCTCTGCTCTATCTGAGTGAAAACCCACTGCCTCTGCGTAATTACTAAAAAATTCCCCAAAGGGGTAACTGGTCAGCTGATAACTTAAATAAAAAGGAATTATAAAAAAATATATATACAGACTCAATCTGAGGGCACCTGGGTAACTAACTGTCAGCGAAGTGTCCAACTCTTGATTTCAGCTCAGGTCATGATCTCAGGGTCGTGAGATGGAGCCCCTGCATCAGGCTCTGTGCTGAGCGCAGAGCCTACAGAGATTCTTTCTCCGTCTCCCTTTGCCCGTCCTCATGTGCCCTTTCTATAAATAAATATGTAAATTTTTAGAATCTTTAAAAAATATATACTCAATCCAAAGGTAGGCCAAAAAACGTGGGGGGGGGGGAGAGCAAGTAACACAAGTAAAGAGCCTTAAGAAGAAGACAGATTTAAACCCTTCTGTGTCCATGATCATATAAAACACCATGGTCTGCATGTCCCAGTTAAAGTCAGAGACTAGCAGACTGGATTAAAAAGAGTTAAGGCCACCTGTATCCTGCTGGTCAGAAAGCTGACTTGGAAGGCATCTTGGCAGCATCTCACAGAGTAGCGCATTCTCTTCCTGCAGTACGGCGTCCATACTTCAGCAATATCCATGGGACACGAGAACACATGTCCACACAAGCTCTCTGTATAAACATAAAGCAGCTTCGTCCATTACCAGCAGAAACTAGAAAACACAGGCATGCCCAAAAGTTGCTGAATGGAAAAACAAATTGTGGCATTCTTTTCAACATTGTACGGGAAGCCTTTGCCTCTGTGATAAGACAAGAAAAGGATATTAAAGGCATACAACTGGGAAGAAAGAAATAAAGCTTTGTTTTCAGGTGTTATGATCAGCTCTGTAGAAAATCCAAAAGAATCCGTAAACTCCTAGAACTAGTCAGGAATCCTAGCAAGTTTGCAGGACACAAGGCTGATACACAAGTCAATCACGTTCCTACATATCAGCAATGAACAGGTGGAATTTAAGACACAATACCACTTACATTCACACCCCCAAAATGAAACACTTAGGTAATTCATTGTCACTTAGGTTAAATATATATATATATATATATATATATATAGAGAGAGAGAGAGAGAGAGAGAGAGAGAGAATATCTGTATGAGGAAAACTACAATACTCCAATGAAATAAGTTTTTTAAAAAAGAAAAAGAAAAAAGAACTAATTAAATGAAAAGATGTCCTATGTTCATAGAAAGAAAAAGCTAATACTGCCAAGATGTCAGCTCTTCTCATGCTGACCTATAGATTCAGTGCAATTCCAACCAAAATCCCAGCAGGCTGTTTGTGGACATCAACAAGCTAACCCGGACATTTGTAGGGAGAGGCGAAAGGTTCCGAACAGCCACACGATGTGGAACGTGTGAGGACTGACGGGACTCCGAGTTAGGACCTCCTGGAAAGCTGCGTGATCAAGACAGTGTGCTGTTGGTAAAAGAAGCGCAAACATGTCGATGTGCAGAATGGAACCTGACATAGACTCACATAAGCACGGACAACTGATCTCTGACAAAGAGCATAGGCAACAATGGGGCACACAGAATTTTTTCAAGAAACTGTTGGAATTACTGGGCATCCGCGTGCAAATAAAAAAGAAAAATGATCCTAGACATGGGCTTTACACCCTTCACAAACAACCAAACAAACAAAAAATTCAAAGTGGATCACAGACCTACATGTAAAACACAAAACTATACAACCCTTGGAAGATGACAGAGTAGAACATGTAGATGGCCCTTGTACAGCGACGACTTTGTAGAAAAGACACAAAAAGCGCAATCAATGAAATAAGGAATGGGCAAGCTGGACTTGGTTAAATTAGAACCTTCTGCGCCCTAAGATATAATGTCAAGAGAATGAGAAGACACACCATGGGCTGGGGAAAGTACTTGCAAAAGGCACACCTGACTGTTATCCAAAGTATGTGAGGAACTCTTCGATTCAACAATAAGAAAACAGAGAAACGGATTTAACAATGGGCCCAAGACTCTAACATGCTCCTCACTGAAGATAATAAAGATAGAAGAAAAACGTATGAGAAAAGGCATCATATCATGTGCCATTGGGAAATGTAAATCAAAGCAAGAGTGAGATACCACGGCACCCCAGGAGAACAGTCAAACCCAGAGCACCCACACCCCACGTGCTGGTGGGGCACAGAGCGGCAGGAGCTCTCGCTCGTCACCGGGGTGGTGCCAACGCTGCAGCCCCTTTGGAAGACAGTTTGGTTCCTTCTTACAAAACTAAACACACTCTTACCACACCTTCAAAACAACTGACTTTTTGGTACTTCCCCAAAGGAGCTGAAAGCTTATGTCTACACAAAAACTTGCACATGGGTGTCTATAACCCCCTTATTCAATGTTGTCCAAGCTCCGAAGCCATCAAGGTATTCTTCAGCAGGTGAGTGGATAAGGAAGCCAACACGTTCAGACAAGGGAGCATTCTCGGGTGCTGAAGAGAGACGAGCTGTCGGGCTGTGGAAAGACACGGAGGAGCACTAAACGCACCTCATGAAGCCAGAGACGTCAACCTGAAAAGTCTGCATTCTGGACGGTTCCAAGCGTGTGCCGTCCCGGAACAGACAGGACTGCAGAGACCACGGAATGACCGGGGGTTACCTGAGCAGGCGGGAGGGACGAACGGGCGGCGCGTGGAGGACTGGGGGCGGGACCACGGCTCCGAACGCCACTGTAACGGCGGGCAAACATCATCGTACGTTCCTCCGAACCCAAAGAACATACAGGAGTCAACCCTAAGGTCAACCGTGGTCCTTGGGTGGTTGTGATGTGTCCGTGGAGGCCCGCCGGCTGGAACGGTGCACTCCCCTAGCGGTGGTTGTTGCTGGGGGCGAGGCTGCGCCGCGAGGGGTGAGCAGCGGTGGGAAACCGTTACACCGGCCTCTCGACTTTGCTCTGACTTTCAAACCGCTCTGAAAAGAATAGTTTAAAAAATGTAATGTAAACTACCTTTTTCTGTCTTGTTGATGTCCAATCAGCATCTTTTCTTCCTTCTCCTACTGTCCTCCATAAAGGGGGCGACATCGGAGGAGGAGACGAACCACGAGAGACTGTGGACTCTGGGAAACAAACTGAGGGTTTTAGAGGGACGGGGGTGGGGGATGGGTGAGGCCGGTGGTGGGCACCAAGGAGGCCATGGACCGCATGGAGCGCTGGGTGTTTCACTTAAACAAGGAATCACGGACACTACATCAAAAACTAATAATGCCCTGTATGGTGGCTAACATAGCATAATATTTAAAAAATCTTTTCTTGACTAGCTGTCAACGTGCTGGTCAGTTGAAGGTGCAGCTCTCTCAGGTTAGCCGCACGCAGCGCCTGTCTCTTCCTTTACCTTCCCGTGCGCTACAGCCTCCGGCAGAGAGCTAACTGCCGAGCTTTTGTCCATGGCTCTTACCACCTGAGCCTCCTTGGTGTCCCCTCAGAAGGAAAGCTGGGGTCAAGACGTCATCTTTATTTATTTATTTTTTTTAAAGATTTTATTTATTCATTTGACAGACAGAGATCACAAGTAGGCAGAGAGGCAGGCAGAGAGAGAGGAGCAGAGCAGAGCAGAGAGCCCGATGCGGGACTTGATCCCAGGACCCTGGGATCATGACCTGAGCCGAAGGCAGAGGCTCAACCCACTGAGCCACCCAGGCGCCCCAACATGCCGTCTTTAAACCCTTCGACTGCATTTCTAGAAATTCTATTCCCGAATATCTTGCCTGCTGCTGGTTTCAGTGGGAAGTCAGGCTCGAGCATTCAAGATGAAAGTCCCTTTTGTCCCGCGGCCACCCTGGAAGCTGTGACTGCGCAGCAGAAGCTTCAGTCACCTCAGGTGATGCCCGATAACTCGCCCGGTGCCTTCACTCTCGCCTGGGACGCCCCCTTCGGCCTCCTCCGTCCTTCCTTAAAGGGCGTATCTACAGAAGCACTCCATGAACTCGAGAGATGACAGAGAGGAGGACCTTTAAGGAAGCAAGAAGCAGCTTGTTTTATACACGTCAGCTATGCCAAGGTCAAACCCAAAGGTCAGGCTGGCAGGCTTTTAGAGGGAGAGACGATTTTAAATGTCATCTGAGTTCCCAGACTCCCGGATAAGCAGAGGTCTCAGAAAGTCCCCGGAGAAAGGTCAGTGCTGACTATATATACTGAGATGTGTAGTAATAGTGATGAACTCAGGGTGGTAGAAATAGTGTTTCCTTTTTCTTATCTCTTGTCTCTTATTCTCTAATTTCAAATATATTCTTACTGTTTTATAATAATAAATGTTTTAAAAATAAATTAAAACATATAAAAACATTGATACTGAAAACTTCCAAGCTGAAAGTTTTGTAAGACTCATCCAAGGATAATGACTCTGGGTCTGTGGCAAAAGCCGGCACGGGATTTTCTGGGCAGACACGTCCTTACCAAACCTGCACAGACTTTCCCAGAAACATCGTCACAGAAGAGGGGCTCATGATCCAAAGTCATAAACAGACAAGAGTTTTTTAAAGGTTGAAAAAATTAAAGCTGAAGAAAGAAAGTAATGTACCTGCATCAGTCCAGAAAACAGTGACTGTCTCGTCTACAAGTACGGTTGTCAGAATAATTAATTAATAGAACCAAAATACATAAATGTTATCAACAAGCTATATTTCAAGAGTGATAATAAAATAAAGGCATACTTTGAAAGAAAGAAAGAAAGAAAGAAAGAAAGAAAGAAAGAAAGAAAGAAAGAAAGAGGAGCATTGGGGGTGGTGAAACCAGGAGGGCCAGCTCTGGAGAGGAGTTTGCAGGTGTGAGAGGTTGGGGGGATGAGGAGGGTTTGATGGCTTTGTTAACTTCAAAAGGCGCGTTAATATTTCAAGAGTGAAAATTTGTCTGTGTTTGTAGAAAATACACCTCCAAAGCAGAGCAAAGAGGAGAAGAAATATAGAATAGTTGATCAAGCAGATTGGAAAGAAGAAAACCTGAGCTGAGGGGACCCAAAGCAGCGGAGCCGTCAGTGTAAACCGAAGGCAAGGGGGTAGAAATGAAGCCAGATTTTTAGGAATTAAAAATGTGAATGTTTTGCCTTCATCCGTGAAAAGGCAGAGAGTCTCACATTGGATTTTTTTTTTAAGATTTTATTTATATATTTGGCAGAGGGAGAGAGAGCACAAGCAGGGGAGCGGCCGAGGGAGAGGGAGAGGCAGGCTCCCCACTGAGCAGGGAGCCCGACGCGGGCTTGGATCCCGGGATCACGGCCTGAGCTGAAGGCAGACGCTTAACCAACTGAGCCCCCCGGCCCCTTCACACTGAAGAGTTTAGAAAAGAAGAGCAATACATACAGCTGTGCACTATTTTCAGTGAATGCTCAGAGAATGAGAACACAGGTTGGAAATGAAAAGCTGAAGCAGCAGAGGGCCAGTCTAGAACCCAGTTATTCCTATCACGATAGACCACATACCTCTTCTATGTTCTATTACGCATTATGCATCACCTTTTCCACCCTTCTCTGTGGGCCTGAAATAATCATGACAAAGGAATCACGACTCTGGCATTGAGCAGGTGCCTTCTACTGAGACAGGTCTGGCCAGCACCGGGGGACCCCAGGACACCGCAGCTCACCAAAAAGCCCCTTTCTGGGACCCCCTGGGCAGGGCACCTCCACCCCATGAGTGGGACTGTTTATAGAGACGTCCCCAAGTCAGAGTTGAATTTGATTCCTTAATGGGCATCTGCCCTTAGGAACCCTCTCTTCAAATTAAAAAAAAAAAAGGATCCTCCCTGCGTGGCCTTTGTACTGAGCGAGGCTCCCAAACATCTTCAGACCCCCTTTCAGCGGTGACCCCAAGAGTCAGGACACAGCGGGTAAGAGGCGTGAGGAGGGAGAGGAAGAGCCAAACACTTCACTCGGCGCACAGACACTTCCAGGAAAAAGTCCAGTTCAGACTCGCACGGCAGATCTCCGGGTCACTCCCCAGGAAAGTCTGTCTGGGGAGGGGCGGGCGCCGCGGTCACGCCCCGGGGGAGACGGACCGCGGGCCCGAGACCCCGCCCGTCCACCCCGCCAGCCTGCGTGTCTCCAGCCCTCCGAATCCGTATCCCAACACTGGTCTTCCTTGAGCTGAAAGCTGCTTTTTATTTCTTTCTTTTCGAGGCAAAACTGCATCGAGAGACAAGCAAAAGCCTTTGTTATTAAGCCCCGCTCACAGCCTCCATCAGTACACGGGTCACTCTCCGCTTGGGAGCAGGTGGAGGGACTTGAATTAGCCTCTGGGGAACAGGACACTCAAGGGACTCCTCTGTTCCCAACAAGAGAAAAAAAAAGAAAAATAATAAAATCACACTTTCTCCCTTTTCTGCCCAGCAGAAAACATAGGTTTGAGACTGGCCTCGCTTCGGTTACGCTCGCAAACCAGAAGTCCCGTAGACCTTCCAACGCTCGCTGCCGAGGGCCAGGAGTTCACAAAACCAAACCCAAACCTTAAGTGATTTCTTCCTTATCGTATTGTTATCTTGTGGTTAACAGCAGGACAGCAGGCGTTGAGCAGAGGCTCGGGACACTCGTGCTGAGTGAGACCCACACCTGGCCGGGCGCCGCAGGCCACTGCGAGGGACACGGGTGTTCTCGGGGAACGAACGCTGTCCTGACGTTACTTGTGACAACTGCGGATGTGTCGGGTTTCTCCCTTATCAACCCTGCTCTCAGCTACGTAGATCTCCTGTCTGCAACAGTCTTCGGGGTCTTTAGAAAAACAAATTCAATTCAAATTATAAAATAATGTTTACTATAAAAATACATCAAGTACAGAATGTTTAAAAGAATGTGGAAATCACTTGCAGCAACATGAACACTAAGATACGTTTCTTTTTTTATTTTTTTTTTCAAGATTTTATTTATTTATTTGACAGACAGAGATCACAAGTAGACAGAGCAGCAGCAGAGAGAGAGGAAGCAGGCTCCCTGCTGAGCAGAGAGCCCGATGCGGGGCCTGATCCCTGGACCCTGAGATCATGACCTGAGCCGAAGGCAGAGGCTCAACCCACGGAGCCATCCAGGCGCCCCTCAGATACATTTCTTAAATATAAATCTGGTTCTTAAAACACCTTCAGACTAGTTTTTCTCCTTCACGAAGCTGGTAGGCTGCTGGCAGGGGCTGATTCCGCCACAGAGACTTGCGGCCATTGGGTGAAAGAGGGGCTGCGCGGCCGCCCTCGGTGAAGGTGGACGTGGCCGGGAGCCAGGCTTGGGTCAGCGAGTTCGAGGGGAGGTGATGCCTGTTGCTTCCAGAGAGAGACCGTTCAAGCTCGAGGGCCGTGGCCGCGCTCCTTCCTTCTGACGGCGGATGCAGGAGTTAAAAAGCGTGGGAATGCAGGTTGGTGCAGCCTCTGGAGAACGGTGTGGGGATTCCTCAAGAAACTAAAAATAGAGCTTCCCTCTGACCCTGCAATTGCACTACTGGGTATTGACCCCAAAGATACAGATGTCGTGAAAAGAAGGGCCATCTGTACCCCAATGTTCATAGCAGTGATGGCCACGGTTGCCAAACTGTGGAAAGAACCAAGATGCCCTTCAACGGACGAATGGATAAGGAAGATGTGGTCCATATACACTATGGGGTATGATGCCTCCATCAGAAAGGACGAATCCCCAACTTTTGTAGCAACATGGACGGGACTGGACGAGATGATGCTGAGTGAAATAAGTCAAGCAGAGAGAGTCAATTATCATATGGTTTCACTTATGTGTGGAGCATAACAAATAGCGTGGAGGACATGGGGAGATGGAGAGGAGAAGGGAGTTGGGGGAAATTGGATGGGGAGGTGAACCATGAGAGACTATGGACTCTGAAAAACAATCTGAGAGGTTTGAAGTGGCGGGGAGGGTGGGAGGTTGGGGTACCAGGTGGTGGGTATTATAGAGGGCACAGATTGCATGGAGCACTGGGTGTGGTGCAAAAACAATGAATACTGTTATGCTGAAAAGAAAAAATAAATTTTTAAAAAAAGCTTAATTAGGGGCGCCTGGGTGGCTCAGTGGGTTAAGCCGCTGCCTTCGGCTCAGGTCATGATCTCAGGGTCCTGGATTCAAGCCCCTGTGGTGGGCTCCCTGCTCAGGAGGGAGTCTGCTTCCCTCTCTGCCTCTGCCCCTCCTCTCTCTCTCTCTCTCTCTCTCCCTCCTTCTAGCTCTCATAAATAAATAAATAAATAAATAAATAAATAAATAAATAAAATCTTTAAAAAGAAAAACAGGAAAAATAGCTATCTCGATGTGACCTGGCTTTCAGGGTAGAATGTGCGTCTGCTTTGTCGTAGGCTAACGGTCAGAACCCAAGCTGATGCGGTAGAAAGTCTTACCACTGTTTTATCAGTTAATGCTGATTGACTTAATGCTGTACTCATGGCTACAAATTTGCAAAGGAAAACACACATCTTGAGAATCCTTCAGACTTGCATAAAGAAAATTTAAAGGAAGAAATATTACCTAAAAGTAGTTTCCTACGGGGGTGCTTGGGTGGCTCAGAGGGTTAAGCCTCTGCTTTCAGCACAGGTCATGATCTCAGGGTCCTGGGATCGAGCCCCGCATCGGGCTCTCTGCTCAGTGGGGAGCCTGTTTCCTCCTCTCTCTCTCTCTGCCTGCCTCTCTGCCTGCTTGTGATCTCTCTCTGTCAAATAAATAAAATCTTAAAAAAAAAAAAAAGCTTAATTTGTTAAAATGTTAAAATGGGGCAGAGGGAGGACTGTGAATTCCTAAGCTCCCCTTGACCTCTGGCAGGACTTGCTGACGCCCCACGTCACGCAGCAAGGGGGCGTCCCGGTCAGCCGGGCCCGCGGTCCCCGGACAGATGCGTGACACGCGTGGACGCGCACGGACGTGTCCATTGATTTGCCGCTGAGATCTGCACGTGTTTGTTACCGGCACATCTGGCCCATCCTGAGTGAATCACCTGGAAGTGCATTATGCTCTGGATCGTCAAATATCCTTTAAAAATAGAAGCTTTCTACTCTACCTGAAGTTCCATCCCACGACTCACCCCTGTCCTGCCTTCTCCCGGGAGCGGCTGGGTGGAGAAGCCAGGAGCCCAGTAGCCAGCTCCCCCACAGGCACATGGCGGTGTCGGATCGTTCCTGTAAAGCCCGCCCACGCTCCAGTTATCCCCACTGTGGCTGCTTGGGGTCCTCTCTGACCCACTGCTCCTTTTCATGTCAGAGCTGGGCTGGGGGCTGGGGATTTAAGGATGGCGGCCAAGAACGTGGGGGGCCCCGCCGAAGCCCCGCCGAAGCCCCGCCGCCAGTCAAGTGACCACGCCCACGGCAGACGGGCAGGGACCGTGCATCCTCCAGCAACACAAGGTCCCCCTGCAGGAGTCGTCAGATTGGGTGGGGGGGTCTTCGGAGCCAGCGTGCATCTGCCAGGAGACCAGGAGTTCATCCTGCAGGTCAGCGCGGGCAGAGGCTGGCTTTGTGTCGTCCTGGCCCGTGCTCACAGCCGTCCACTGGGGGAGGCCCTCGGGTCTGGCCGAGGAAGGGGCAGCAGCAGCCAAGGGAGAACCAAGCTCTCGGCAAGTCTGGGTTTTCCAAACCCAAGGCAGGTGTCAGTTAGAGGTGAACGACCCTCGGGGTCCCGTGTCCACCTAACCTGGAGAGGGAGTGAGACTCAACAGCTCCGCGAGCCTGAGAGCAGCCCAGCACTCTGCCTACTGCCTGCAGCGTCTCTGGCCACGGTGCCCACCTTCAAGCCTGGCTCAGGGCTGGGGTCAGAGTCAGGGCTGGAGTCAGGGAGAGGTCAGGGCCAGAGTCAGGGTCAGGTCAGGGCTGGGATCAGGGTCAGGGCAGGGGTCAGGGACAGGGCTCAGGTAAGTGCCCTGGCTAGGGTCAGGCCCAGGGCAGGGCAGGGGGCACTCGGGCCTGCCGCCGACCGGCTGGTAGAGCAGGTGTCCCAGAGAGACCTCCCCAGCGGGAGGAGGAGGACGCAGCGGAGTCAGCGGCGTTCCTCGGCGTCCACCTGTCTGCTCAGAACGTGAGGAGAGAAGTGTCCGGCTGCTGAGGCCAGCACGAGCCCTGTTTTACGCCATTTGGGTTCCTTCCTTCATCAACGATGCTGTGAACTAGGGAAGGAAGTCGGCGTTGCTTTGTGGCCGCGGGGACTGGACAGGTGAGAACTGGGATCCGGGCCGGCCCCCCTCACCCCCCACTGCACTGGGCCCCCCAGCACCGGCGAGCTCTGGGAGCGCCAGTGAGACTCCGACCCACCTGGAACCCCAGGGGACGATGTTCCCGCGCTCCGTGCTGGCCCCTCTGTCGCCCCAGGCGCGTTCACACCCGTTGAGGCCGGCCCTGCAGGTTTACCGCCAGACTTGTGTCTCGGGCTTTTCCTACATGGTTGTGGCCATGAGGTGCCCTGAGCTGGTCCGCGGGTGCCCTAACTGGGGTGGCCACCGCCGTGGCCCGTATCTGGGACCGAGGCCCAGTCGAGGCCCTGTCCTCCGTCACATCCAGCCTCACCGCGGGCCCGGACGGTCCCCAGCCTCACAAGAGGAAAGACAGGAAGGACCCTGCAGGCGATTTAAGGAGAAATGTTCACTTAAGATCAAACAAACCTTTCTCAGCCTGCTGACATGCGCCTCACCCTAAATCGAATCGGGAACCAGCAGTCAGATGCCGGGACAGACATTCCCGCGCTGTGACGCTCCATCCTCCCGCAGACCGACCTTGACCCCGGGGCGGCGGGGGCCCCACAGCCTGCACCTCGAGGTCCTGTTCTGGTTGCCTGGACAAGCCAGGGTGGGGTCAGCTGTGCTCCGAGTCGTGCTGAGGGCTGTCCCCCCCTTGGTGTCCGCCGCCACAGGGACCCGCCCCGAGAGCACGGCCCCTGCAGTGCCCCGCCCCCTCCTCCCACCTGGATCCCCAAGAAGAGCCAGGCCAGCGCCCCTCCCGCTGCTCTTGTCCCGCTGACACGGGCTCACACGTGACGTTCTGCAGTTCGGGTCTTGCTCCGTTTTCCAGAGCAGATCTATACTCTGAACAAAGCGTATCAATAATTCGAGAAAGTTCAAACACAATGAGCATGGCTTTGAAGTTACAGGCGGCTTTGAGAATTTCAAGCAAACAACCCTATTTTTTTCCTAAGGAACAGGCCTTGAACCTGAGAAAACACGGTCGCCATGGCGATCCCAGATCCCGTCTGCGCTGAACGAGGCTTTGGTGGGCGATTCCTGTCTTACGGGGACCCGGCAGCGAGGCGGTACCGCCCCGCTCCTCGCCGCTCGGCCGTGTCTTCCCTCTAAGGGGTCAGCAGAGATCCCCGGAGGTGGTGCCGATTTTCCTCAAGGTGATACCCGTGCCAAATACACGGTCTGAGCAGAAGAATGACCTGTCTACGCTTTCTTTTCAGAGACACGGTATCCGGATAAAGTCAGGTCTAAGTCATTGTCTCCAATCCCACATGTTCCGAGTGGGGAAGGCGGGTGACCCCCACGTCACGTGTTCACGGCCGCGTACGTGGGTGCCCCAGGCTCAGCATTTGTCTCTTCCAGCCTTGCAGCCACGGGAGGCATGAGCCCTGGTCTTCTGTTCCCTCCATCCGAGCGGGGAGGAAGGGCTGCGTCTTCCTAGAGCCGAATGTGCTGATCACACTTGATGTCCTAACACCAGGAGCCTGCAGTTTCTCATACCTGTAAGAGGTTGAAAAGTCAGAAGAAGACTATTTCTTGATATATGAAACTTGTAAAAAATTCAGATCTCAGCATCCCAAAATAAAGTTTCATTGGAACATGGCTTTGGCCCCATGGCGTGGACCGTGTTGCGTGTCCTTGACGAACGGCACCTGTGGCGCGGCAGACAGCAGGCGGGGGGTGGGGGCTGCGGGGACCTTGAGGCCGCACCCGGCCCACGCGCTTGCTCTGTCCCAGGACAGGAATCCGCGGACCTGAACCGGCCAAAACACCTGCGCTCGGCTGTCTCCCCGCCCTTCTGAGTCGTTACTGCTGTGACTTGCTTCTGCTAAATCATTTGACTTTTTCTTTTACTTTTAAAAGTGATTCGTGTTTGGGGCGCCTGGCTGGCACCGTCGGCTAAGTGCCCATCTCTTGATTTCAGGTCGGATCATGATCTCGGGGTCATGGGATCGAGCCCCGCACCAGGCTCCGCGCTCAGCTGAAGGCCTTTTGAGATTCTCTCTATCCCTCTACCTTTCCCTCTGCTCTCTCTCTCTCCCAAATAAATAAGCCGTTCTAAAAAATAAAGAAAAACTTAAAATAAAATTTAGCAGCTCTTTAAAAACAAGAATAACAACTCTCCCTGTTTAGCAGGATTCCTCAAATACACCCCGAATGTTGAACTAGCCCAGCCTCACATTCTTGGGAAGGGCAGGAATAATAATAGTTGTATTTCCTTTCTTTTCTTTTTTTTTTTAATAAAAAATAAAACGAAAAAAACCGTTAGCGATCCTGTTTCTCTTCAAAGAGCAAAACAGCTTTGCAGGCAGCCTTTTGGGCCAACTCTGAAGGAGGTCATAAAAAGAAGTTATTGATTCCCAAACACAGCCGGTACCTCTGGGCTCGGGGCCTTCTGTCACCCCGCCCGGGAGCGCCCTCCCTCCGCCAGGCACCACCTACGCCAGCGAGCTGCCCCGGGCTTCCCAGACCCCGCGTGGGTCCCTGTGTCCCGGGTGCTTCCCCGTTCCGTCCATTTCGTTCTGTAAATCTCGCTGCGCTCTTGTACAAGGCATGCTAAGTAATCAGACAAAGGGCTGCCTGGCTTAAAGTAGAATTATCTTCCGAATTTAAGCTATTTCCCAGATTTCTGGCGAAGAAAGGGAGAAGCATTGTCGTTGAGGCTGCGTGGGGCTGCGGGGAAGAGGCAGGCCGGGACGGTGGCCTATGCGTGTGCCCTGTGTGTGCCTGGGCACTAGAGCACGCTCGTGTGTGGACACACACACGTGTGCGCTGCAGCCAGAACCCCTATGATGGGACTGAAGGGCTGATGGGGGGGGCAGGCTGCCCTGGGCTTGGGTCCTGGCACCGCGGCGGCCGCACGGAGGCCACAGCATCTTGCCAGGGCACAGACTGACGAGCCATCAGGCGCCACGAGGGAGGCAGGTGTGAATCCTTTCTGCAGCCACGGAAGCAGGCAGAGGAGAATTCAAGGAATCGTGGCTTTTGTGCATTAGGGATAGTCCCCACAACCAGTGAGGTCTCCACAATGCACGGGAGTGGCACGCTAGAGCCTGCACACATGTGGAGAACCTGTTAAGTGCAGAATTTGTTAATTTGGGGGCAAATTCCTCACCTGGGTAAACACCACCGTCAAGATGTTCTGGAAAGTTCCTTGTTCCTCTTTGCCGTTGGGTCCGTACTTCACCCCTGGTCTCAAAGCTCTCACCGCAGGGTAGTGTTGCTGCTCTGGAATCGTATCACTGGAGTCACACGTAGACATTCTTTCGTGTCTGCCTCATTTTGGGCAATAAAAACTTCTGAAATTGATTTGTCTTGTATCTGTCAGGGGTTATGTTCCCTTCATTGCGTGGGTGTACAATGACACGCTTGTGTGTTCCTCTGTTCTTGGTCAGTGGGCTGTTTCTAGTTTGGAACTATTATGAATAAAGCTGCTGTTTACATTTGTTTACCAAGTTTATATGGGCGTATGTTTTCTTGCCTCTGGGCATCCAGCTGGGAGTGAGATTGCTGTGTGTGTAACTTCATAAAAAGCCGATAAACCCTTTCCCAAAGTGGTTGTGAGGTTTTATATGCTCAATAGGGACATGTGAGTTCCAACTGCCGCTCTTCACCAACACAGGGAATGGCCCACCTTTTTTCTTTTAGTCATTCTAGTGAGGTGGTATTTCACTGTGGTTTTAATTCTCATTTCCCTGATAGCGATGTAAGGTACCTTTCATGGGCTTAGGGTCCATTATCATAGACGTTCTTGTGAAGTTTCTGCTCAGGTCTTTCCTCTGTTCATTGTACGTTGTTCATCTTATTTGATGAATGATTTGTTGGAGTTGGGATGTATTTTGGTCACAAATCCTTTTGTTGGATAGATGTGCTGCCAGTGTTTCCTCCAAATCTGTGACTTGACTTTTTATCTGAACAGTGCCTTTTGAAGAGTAGGTTTTTAATCTGAATGAAGTCTAACTTACCAATTCTTTTCTTTTACATTTAGTGAGTTTTGTGTCCTAAGGAAATGTCAGCCTCTTCAATCTTGCAAAAAAAAAAAAAATTTGTCTTTAAACATTTTACAGTTTAAACTTTTATATTTAGGATTTTTTCCATTTCAAGTTAATCTTTGTGTTTGTTCTGAGGTGAGGGCCAAGGAGACATGTGGAGATCTGGTTGTTCTAACAAGAGTGGTTGAAAAGCGACTATCCCATCCGCGTTGAAGAACCTGGACACCTTTACTGAAAGTATGTTAGCCATATACATGCAGGTGTATTTACTGGAAGAGATTCCATAATCTATGTGGCTCTCTGTATGCTAATAATACCCTATGGGACTACAGATGATTTATAGTCAATCTTGAAATCAGGTAATGCAAGTCCTCCAATTTTGTTCTTTATCAAATTTTTTTTTGAATCTTCTAGGTCCTTTATGAGTTTCTTTAAATAATATAGAAACAACTCATTAATTTCCACTAAAAATTGCTTGCTGTTGTTCTGATTAAGATTGCATTGCTTACCTAGATAAATCTGGGCAGAACTGACCTCATAACATTATTGGTGCTTTCAACCCATGAATACTGTACACCTCTCCATTTATTTAGGCTTTCTGTAATTTCTGTTGGCAGTGTTTTAGAGTTATCAGGATGCAAGTTGTAAGCATCTTTCATTATATTTATTCTGAATTATTTTATGTTTTTGATGCTATTACAAAATAGAAATATTTTTGTTTTACTTTCCAATCATCCATGGTGAGCGTACAGAAGTAAATTTTTCTATCTTGGTCTTGTGTTCTATGACATTATTAATTTCATTTATTAATTCTAATAGATTTTGTGTCTATGGATTCATTGGGCTTTTTATGTATAGGATCATGTTATCTGAGAAAAAGACACAAGTTTACTTATTTATCTGTACGTGTGTCATTTCCTGATGTTTGCATTGACTAATATTTCCAGGATAATATTAAATAGAGGTGATGAGGATGAACATTCTCGCCTTTTTCCAGTCTTTGCGAAAAAACACTGAATCTTTGACCATTAGAAGGATGTTCAGTGTGGATGTCCTTTAATAGGTTGGAGATGTTTCATTTATTTTTCGTTTGTTCAGAGTTTTTTCATGCATGGATGCTGAAGGATTGCAATGTCTTTCTTGTATCTATTGAGATAAATATATGATTTTTCTCCCTTATCTTATTAAATAGTGAATTACATTGTTTAAATTTTTTGTTGAGGTGTAGCTTACATATAGTAAAACTCACTTTGTTTTTGCTATAAAGTTCTATGATTTTGACACACACAGATTTTAACTATTACCACAATCGAGATAAAACCGTTACATCACCCAAAAGAAATGCCCTCCTACGCCTTAGTAATCAGCTCCTTCCCCCACCTGCTGCCTCTAGCAACACTCATCTGTGTTTTCTTCTCGAACTTTTCCATTTTCTGTCTATCCTACTCATACAATCATACTGTGCACAGGGTTTGGCTATGGTGACTTGCCGCAATGCGTATTGAAATGTATATTGTTGGCACATTTCTATCATCGCTGAGCAGTGTTCCGTTTTTATGGAGACACCAAATGTGTTTATCATTAACTAGTTGGGGTCATTTTGTTTGTTTCCAGTTCACTAACTGATTTTCGAGTGTTAAATCAGTCTTGAATTTCTGGGATTAATTCTATTTGGACATGATGCATTATCCTTTTTATATGCTGCCGAGTTTTATTATCTAATATTTTCTAAATATTTTTACAAGTCTGTTCCTGAGGAATATGTGCTTGTGACTTTCTCAGATGGTGACCAGTGTCACGCTAACCTCATCGAATGGTTCGGAAATGCTTCTTCTTCCTTTTCTTAAATGGATGGTGGAATTATTTTACTTTTCCTCAGAAATCTGATGGTATTATGAGGAATAAAGTGAAGCCACCTGGGCCCGGAGTTTTCTTTGTGAAACGATTTATCATTATGACCTTTATTTATTTAATAGAATATTTAATATTCAGGGTTTTTGAAATCTTTTCTTGACTTAGTTTTGGAAAATTGTGTTGGTTAAGGGATTTATCCATTTTTTACATTATTATCATGGTAAAAAAGACAACATTACCTTTCCCATCGTAAGCATTTCAAGCACGCAGGTCAATGATGACAGTTGTATTCACATGACTCTACCGCAGATCTCTAGAACCTTCTCATCTTGTAACACTGAAACTCTTTGCCAGTTAAACACCAATTTGCCTCCTTTCTCCCGGTCCCCAGCCCCTCATAACCACCTTTCTCCTTTCAGTTTCTCCCATGCTGACTCCTTTAGATATTTCATATGCATTAGAACATATAGTATTTGTTCTTTTTTAACTGGCTTATTTGGCTTAGTATCATGTCCTCCAAGTTGAGCCGGGTTATAGCACGTGATGAAATGTCCTTCTTTTTTTCCAAGGCTGAATAATATTCCGTTGTGTGTGTATATGTGTTTCTATACATATGTCGCATTTTGTTTCTCCACTTACCAGGTGATGGATCTCTGTACTGCTTCTACCTCTTGGCTATTGTGAATGGTGTTGTGTTAACACAGGTGTGCGAATATCGCTCCAAGATCCTGTTTTAAATTCTTTTGAATACAGATCCAAAAGTGGGATTTCCATAATAGTAATTCTATTTTAAAAATTTTAAGAAACCTGAAAACTGTTTTCCATAATGGTGGCACCACTTTCCGTGTTACAGCGCAGGGCTCCAACCTCTGCACCTCCTCTCCAACATTCGCTATCTTCTGTCCTTTGCTAGAAGCCACGTCGTCGGCGTGGACTTGCATTTCCTGAGTGATTAGTGATGTTGAGCATCTTTGTCTGTCCTTATTGGGTATTTTCAGATCTTCTTTGGAGAAATGTCTACTCAAGTACTTTGCTCATTTTTTAATTGGGTCATTTTGTTGTTGTTAAATTGTAAACACAAATGGTGGTGCCAAATGAGACTTTTGTGAATGAAGCTTTGACTACAGTTATATAAACGATAAAAGACCAAGAGTATAGCATTCACTCATTCTTTATTTCATTTATCACTCACTTATTCTTTAAATTATTCAGTGACTTTGTAATAATCATGTGTTTACTGAGACCCTCCTATGAGCAGAAATTGTCGTAGATGTTATCGATGGTGTAAACAAGACTGATGTGATCCTTCAAACCGCATGTTTAGAGTCAAGGAAGAGAACAAAGAAAAGAAAAAGGAAGTTGCTCTTTTCCTATCCCGGATCCCAGATCTGAATGTTGGATTCCGTCTTGCTGTAACACCTAAGGCCAACCCCTCTGCGTAGCTTTCCTTCCGAAGCTTTGCCAGGTAACGCCCATATACATGGGGTCCCAAGCAGCCTTGAGTTCCACTTTTAAAATATTCACCCTACAGCCTTGAAGATATATACATAAGTACCATACCCTGCTTTCGAAGACTCACACTATGGCAGCCATAAACACATCAGACACCCTCTTTCCTTTGCAGAATTTCCAACCACCAGAGATGTTCTCCTCTTATACTGAATTGTCCTTTGAACTCCACACCGTCTAGCCTCCTAGACACATAACTAAAGGGACTTCTGACCTTCTCTGTCTACCGACCCAAGATGGCTGAAGGGTCACGCAGCTCGATGCCCCAAACCTCCCGAAATCTCACAAAAGTAAGCACAGTGAGGCACTTAGATTTGTAATTTCTCTCCTACTCTGACACTTTCCCCCATAGAACACACTCACCTCGTATTTCTCAGCACTAAAGCTCCCCACCGCGGTGCAAATGGATACGAAGAAGATGTAAGGGATAGTCAGCTCTACTGGAAAAATCATTTTTCCACAACAAACCTGAGTTCTAGCATTCCCTTGCACGATAACCCAGGCAAGTGACTCGATTTGCCTGAACCTTTGACAGAATTAGTAATATCTCGGTCCAAGAGTAGTTTGGGACAGTGAGTGAGACAAAGTACAGATCCTAGCAAACCGCAGGTACTCGGGAGTATCAGCTTCACTCTTTGGGCAAGAGACAGTCTTTGCGGGCCTTGGCATCCTGGCGTGTAAGATGAAAATCGTAATGACTTCTGCAAAGGTGAAGGGCATGTCCTGGTTGCTGTATTATGGGCTCGCAGGGGCCGGACGCATGTTAAACAGCACCTTGAACAGGCAAGGCCTTGCGAGACGACCAAATGGAACATTAGCTTCCCTGTCCTGCTGTCCCTTTCTTCAGGGGACTGTCACTCCTGCTCCTGATGGAAACTCAGACAGGCTCATGAGTTCTCTGCTCGCTCTTGAGTAAGCAGACTGTCCTGAAGTAGCTTTAAACCACCACTGTCTCCCCCGAAAGGCCGACGTCCAGTCTAAGATCCTCATCCCACCGCAACCCTGACGTACAGCGCCCTCTCCTCCCCTGATCTGTCTGCAACCCTGTGCCCAGACAGCGTGCGTCATGGGGTCATGTATACGTACACATACTTCTTTCTTTTCTTTCAAAAATATCAGCAAAATATCATCTTGCTGGGAATAGTTAACTTGGAAAATCCGGAGGTTTAAATGGCTGGCGACATTTCTATCTGTTTTCACAGACTCGTGTGTGGATTTCATTATTTTTTTTAAGATTTTTTTTTGTTAATTTTTATTTATTTGACAGACAGAGATCACAAGTAGGTAGAGAGGCAGGCAGAGAGAGAGAGAGGAAGGGAAGCAGGCTCCACGCTGAGCAGAGAGCCCGATGCAGGCCTCCATCCCAGGACCCTGGGATCGTGACCTGAGCCGAAGGCAGAGGCTTTAACCCACTGCGCCACCCAGGCACCCCTCATGTGTGGATTAACACGCAGGTGCGGGCCTGAAAACACTGTAGTAGAGGAGCTGTTTTGAGGCCGTTGGAGAAACGCACAGATCTGGGGCTTCTTCCCAGGAAGCCCTGCCCGGTGCGGGTCTCCGAGGACAGACCACGATTCCTGACGGCAGCGTGGGGGTGCGCTCGGCCACGGCGCTTCTGTCCACGTGACCCCATCCCCAAAGGGGCGAGGGCACCCGGAATCACAGCGAGTGGATTGCTACAAGTGGAAGGACCTCACAGTCCATCGGGACAACCCCTTCATTTCACGGACAAGACTGGGGTGATTCCTCTTGGGCCCCCCATGAAACCCGTCGTTCTGGGGGGAGAAGTCTGTGTTGAGGCTCCACACCCAGCAGGCCGAGGGGTCTTCCAAGTCCGTACTCGAAGTCAGTAAGAACGCAATGAGGTCCGGCAGTGCTTATCTGCTGCAGGTTTGCACACGTCCCGTGACCAAGTGTTAGTGTTTGTAAGGCTTCCTCCCAGGGGTACAGGTAAGTTAGGACAATCTGTGC
This sequence comes from Mustela nivalis, assembly GCF_964662115.1. Classification (NCBI taxonomy): domain Eukaryota; kingdom Metazoa; phylum Chordata; class Mammalia; order Carnivora; family Mustelidae; genus Mustela; species Mustela nivalis. The sequence goes on along the minus strand of NC_139024.1, from coordinate 1,964,458 downwards.
CCTTAGGAGCCCATGATCTTGACAGGTAGAAATGATGAGACGAATCGAAGGGAAACTAATGTCACCTTGACTCCAAAAAGCCCGCGGATGAGGTAGGGTGGGGAAGATCAAATTAATAGCATCGAACGTGCGGGCCGAAGGCGGCTGGTGGAACCGAGGTCCGCGACTGTCCTCGCCGCGCGTGGCCTCAGCAGGAAGGCAGCAGCTTCCTGGTCCAACCGTGGAAATCAGGGTTACGTGCCTCCTCCTTCTGATCCGGAGGCACGAGGCATTTCCTGCGAGTTCTAGGGCCTGGTTAGGCCTCCGACCGGGGCAGCCCTCGAGGGGCTGCGAGCCGGACTGGTCAAGCGTGGACACGTTCAAGGACGAAGTTCGGGAGACAGGTCCCTCGGCCTGCTGCGCGGCTCTGTGCCCACTTCGGGGGGCAAGAGTGTGCAGAGGGCGTGCGCTGGGGGTGTGGAGACAAGTTTAGCCACAGGGGACACAAGTGGGCACAGAACGCAGCAATCGCCACAACACCTTCGTGCCGTGTGTTTCTGGGGTGTCTTCGGGCATTTCAAAGTTCAGAAAGTGCAAAGGCTGAAGAATGTCCTCGTGCATCCAGACACAAGACTGACCCATCTCTGACCTCACCGGGTCAGAGAGAAGATGCCTCTGACCTGTAGCAGTCGCGCTGACAGGGAAGGGTCGGTGCCAGTGGACTGAGCATGTCGTCACGTCGTCGTCCGCGTGGAGCTCCGCTCGCAGGAACAGTGCGAGGGCTTCACACAAAGACAGAACGAGGACCGTGTCCCGGTCCCTGGCAGACCCGGGGTTCCGTGGCGCTGGGGCCTCCATGCCGGCAGCGGCGCATCGGGTGGCGAGGGACGGCTCCCACGGAGCTCCCGTTCTCCGGTGACTCCCGCGAAGCGACCTGACCACAGGGAGCGGCCAGGCGTCCGGACCTCCGCTCCCGGCCCGGCTCGGCCTCTCCCGCGCTTCCCAGAGGCTCCGGAGCCACATCTGCGGACCCGGGGCCCCTCCGTGCTGCTTCCCCTCCAGCTTGAGCTCCCCTTCCAGCGCGTGTCTGGGCGGCCTCTCCCGGAGCCTCTGCCCCCGTCCCTGTTCCTCCGTCGTCGGGGGCCGCCCCTGCAGCATCCTCCTGGCTGCCCGTCTCACCGCTGCGGGCCGGCAGGGCAGGGGAGGCCAGAAGCTGCGGCGCATCCTGACGCAGCCTGGGAGCCGGTTCCCTCCGGAGCGGCTGCGGGGGGTCGAGGTCCCTCCAGCATTCCTGCAGCGCATGGGACAGACGTGCTGCCTCGCTCCGGGGTGGCCCTCCCCTCTCCCACCGCCCCCGCCATTCCCTCCCTCTCCCCCTTCCTCACTCCCCTTCCCCCTCCCTACCCACCCCTCCCCACTACCTGAGTTCACAGCAAGCGGAGACCACCAGCAAGCCGGGAAGCAGGCCCCCACCCGTCACCCGCTCTGCCCGCACCCCGAGCTCAGACTTCCGGCCCCGGACCGTGGACTGCCTGAGACACGTGATCAACGGACCGCACTGCGCCACCCCTGTAAGAGCCACAACGACACGAGTCTCAGAAGACAGTTTTCTCAGGGCTTCCTCAGCACCGGCATCCTCACCCCATGGCCGGGACTTACCGGATGACCAGAAGCAACACACCCTTGTGTCTCAGGCAGCTGCCCCCAGCCTCTGCCCCCCACGCCCCGTGAGCGTGTTCGTGGCGTCCCGCACGTTCAGACCCGGAACACCCCACAGACACCCCCACGCTGGGACAAATGACTGAGATCAACGGCATCAGGGTCGGGGAAGAGCAGAGTCCGGCCTCAGTTCACCCGGTTCGGGTCCTGGCTCCACACGTCTTCCTGCACAAGTACGCGAGTTCCCACGCCCTTTCTGTGCCTCTGTTCTCGGCCGGGAAGTGGGGCCCACACTGCCACGTCCACATGCTGTGGGCACGACACGGAAATGCTCCTTTGCTCTGAGGGTCCCCATCATCTCTGCGGTGCCTCGGGCCCAGCACCTCTGCAGTTTCGGGGTCCAAATATACACATCACAGCAGGGAACTTAGCGCAACCATCAAAATCGTGGTCACAGATGGGGGTAAACAAGAGATGGCGTGCCGTTCTCCCAGTCTGGACGCAGGAGGACACGAGGCAGAGCCGACCCGAAAGCCAGGGGTCAGGACCCGCCAGCCGCCGCCGAGGAGAGCAGCTTCCTCTGGTCCCGTCCAGCGCCTTCGGCTGCCTTCCTGGTGCGATCCCAGCCGGGTGAAGGCTGAAATCCGTCCGGGCGAGTCCCTCCACAGCCGCGTGAGCGGTGAGTCAAGGCTCTAGATGGGACGAAAGCACGGTCCAGAAGCAGCAAGAGCACAGTCCGGCCTGCAGTGAACGACCCGACAGGAGAAGGCCCGGGAGACTCGGGAGGCGCGTCTGTTCAGAGCAGGGATGCCACCAGCGACCCGCGTTCTCCAGGCACTGCCGGTGCGCGAAGGCCGCACGGACATCGCTAGGGAGGGACGGCTCGCCGTCTCGGGACCGGATTGAGGCCGCTGGTCCTGGCCGCCTCCTGCCCCCGCTGCTGACCCGCACTCCGCAGAGCACACTTTCCTGCTCTCCCGAATCAGTGCCCGGCACGGGTCAAATCTCTCTGCTCTGGGTCACTACGACTCCTTCGATGCTCGAAAGAAACACCAGAAAACTCCGTGAAGAGAAAGCTGGATGGACCCCTTCTGCGCGCAGGCGGGAGTTGGGCGGAACGGAAAGGCGCGGAGGAGGATTGTCTGGAAGGATGATGATCTCTGGCTGAGCAAACACTTTAACAAACCCTCAGTCACACGGAAGAAAAGCCTCCGTGCAGTCTGGAAAGCAGAGGGTTAAACAGTGAACGTGCGATTTAGATGTTGGTGCGCCGTATTTGCACACACAGTGCGTTCACGAGTGCGTGATGCCGGCGGACCGCGAGCGGGGAGCGGGAGGATGAGGACAGGGTGAGGACAGACCGAGAGACTTCCGCAGCGACGGCGGCCTCTGACCTCAGCTTCACCTTTCTCCGACGGCGGCCTCGTGCCCGGGGAAGCGACAGAGCCGCACACCCCCGCTCCTGGCAGGATGGGCCCTGGGGACAGTGACCAGCCCCAGAGGTCGGGCGGGCTGTCGCGCGGCCAGGAAGGAGGGGCTGGCACATCGCAGGGGTCCACAGAGACCCCGGAGAGGACGCCGGGGCGCCCACCTCCTCCCGAGTGGGGCCGCTCTGCCAAGGGTCTGAGCGAGATGACGATGTCTCCGGAGGACGAGCGCGGGGACAGAGGCTGTGCCCCTGCGCCTCCTCTAGTTCCCTTGGGCCAGACTGAGCGGGGTTTCCTTCCCAAAGTGTCGCCCCAAGACGGGAGCTCGGGAGGCCAGGTTGGCAAAGAGAATTAATTGGTGTTTTCCGAGAGCAGCCGTGTGCAGGCCCAGGGAGCGCGTGTGGCCACGGCGCGGCAGGCCCTGTCAGCCCTCCGAGGAGGGGCGGGGGGCCCTGGGACCCCCAGGTCTGCTCCTGTGGCCCTGACTTACTGTCCCCTCAGGGAAAGTGCTGACCAGCACTGGGGGACACAACACCACTGATGTCCCCTCACGGCCAGAGCCCGAGAGACAGACAAGGGCCTAGGTCAGAGCCGAGGTGAGGCTGAGGCCGGCCCTGCAGGAATGAGACCAGCCCTGGAGCGGCCAGTGAGGAAAGCACCAGCCCTGGGGTGAGGAGGGGCCGGGGGCACATCCTGATGCTGCTGTGCCCCCGAGGGCCCCTCGGTAGAGAAGGGGAGGCCCACGGGAAGAACAAACTCACAAAGGGGCAGGGAGTGGAAAGTGCAAGTATGTTCTGGCTAGACACAGGGTGGGCACAGCCGTTACCTCCGAGGACTCGGCACGGGGTGGCCTGAGTGATGCCAGGAGGGACCAGGGGTGTTCCTGGGAGGACACGGCAGCAAAGCCGTGCTGCAAAGGGCGCCCAGGAGTCCAGAAAGGGAAGGACGAGAGTCCTGGCCATTGATCTCGGTGTGACCCGGGAAGAACCTGGGTCCCCTGGGGCTCAGTCTTTGTTTAAAGTCACACTCAGGGGATGCCTGGGTGGCTCAGGGGGCTGAGTGTCTGCTTTGGGCTCAGGTCACGGTCCACGGGTCCTGGCATCGAGCCCCGCGTGGGGCTCCCCGCTCAGCGGGGCGTGTGCGTCTCCGTCCTTGCTGTGCTCTCTTTCCCTCTCACATAAAGAAATAAAGATCTTTAAAATGAATAAATAAATCCAGTCACATTCACGTCACAAAGGCTCGCTGCTGAGAAGGAAAGTGCTCGAGGGAAGGAGCGGTGGGTTTTCGTCTTTCTCAGCCTCCCACCTCCCTCCCGCTCCCAGCAACACACGCACACGCTCACGCACACGCACACACACACGCGCACACACACACACACGCATGTGCACGGGCGGAAATCCAGGCCGACCGCCCGCTCCTTAACATTCCGTGCCGACTTCCCTGCCACTCCCTAAAATGCCAGACTCACAGCAACTGCTACAGATCTGTGCTTTCTTTGTGCTCTTAAACCTCTTCGCGGGTCACGTTGTGGCCACGGTCCGCCCCCACCGACCATGCACTATCGTCCGTCCCTCTGGGGGCTCTGAGGCCTGGGGTCCCCCACCCCGGCCGGGAGACCTCCCCGTGCAGGGACGGTGCACAGCGTGGGGACCTTCTTCAAGAGAAAGAGTAAAAACACGGGCACCGAGGGAAGAAGAATGAGAGGTATTGAGGACAGAAGAGGAATCCCAAACAAACCCTGGCAAACGCAGTGAGCACCGGAAGAAAAGAGAAAAACCCCCTTTTTGCTAATGAAGTGCCTGATGACGACCAGCTTTCGGAAGTGCTTCCTGCGGGGAGATCACCAGGCCTTCCCTCCGGCTCCGTTGGAATGAGCCCCCGCTCCGCTCTGAGAGGGCTCGTCCCTTGACTGTGGCCCGCGTGGGGGGCTGTGGGTGTGCCCCCATGGGGTCTGCATGGTGCTGGCCTGGGTCCACCTCGGCTCCCTTAGCCAGGCCGTGCCCGGGGAGTCCGCAGCTGCAGCTCCAGCCTCCGGCGTCCGTCAGAATGGCCTGGAAGCTTCTCGACGTCCAAGCCTGGCCCAGCCCGGAGAGACAGAGCCCGGGACTTGAGGGCCCAGAGTCCAGACCTCGAACCTCGAACCTCGGGACCCAAGGACCCACGGAGGGAGAGCTGCTTCCCAGGAGCCGAGAGGAAGGTATTTGCAGGTTCAGTGTACGAGCTTCTGCGCCACATGCACCCTCGTCACTACTCTTTCGCCCCTCCACATCCAGACCGCCTGGCGGTTTCTCTCTTGGGGCACTGTGGGCCCTAGGGGCCCACAGACTCGTGGCCATGGCTCCTCGTGGCCGTGGCTCCCGTGGCCATGGCTCCAGCACCTCTACTCCAAGGGGCTTAGACTAGGGAGCAGCCCTTTGACCAGAAGACAGGCGAAGGGGGTTGTTTTAAAAACTAAGTTTGCACAGCAAACGTGCGTTCGTGTAGAACAGACGATAAACATTGATGTAGGAGACGACGTTCCTAAATACACTTTTAGTCCCACTGTCACTCCTCCAGACGCCCGCGGTTTTCCAAGTTCACCTTGACGATGTTTGGACTTCACAGCGGTGCAGAATCCATGCATTTCACTACAAATCGTACTTGGAGTTTTGAATCTGGATCTTGTCCCCGCCACAGACACTCAGATCCTCACTCGGGGTGCTGGGCCGTGGCCCCGAGCAGCAGCTCCATGCCGGCCACGTGACCACGGGGGGCCACAGCCGACACGGACTTATCAGGAGGTCACCCCCTCATCAGTCAAGGAAGACCTCCACGCTCGGTTCCCAGGGCCACCACGACACTTCGCACAGACCGGTAGGTAGGACGGTGTCCCTGGGTCTGGAGGCCACGCATCGGAGGTCGGGGTCAGCGGGGACAAGTGCACGGCACCCTTCCTTCCGGAGGAAACAGGAGTACACAGGTCTTGCTGTATTTCCTCTAAAACTGACAAGCGGCGACACTCACACAGACCCTAAGCCTCCTCTCCAGGAGAACGGGAAGGGCACCCGGGAAGGTCACGGTCACCTTGCCCTTCCGAGGCCTCCCCCACCGGCAGGCCCAGCCCTGCGCCCAGGCCCCACGGAGAGGCCCATGGAGGGGCTGGGCCTGCCGGTGCAGGACAGCCTCCGTGTTGACGGGGTGCGGCTCCTCCAAGGTCGTGGAGTGGGTCCCTGCGGAAAAGCCACAAAGCTGGGAAATAGGTTTCTTCTCAGACCGGTCCTGGGCTCCCCCACGGGGCCAGGGTGAGAGACCTGCTGGCTTGACCTCTGTGGCCTGAGACCAGCCAGAAGACACCGCCGGGTGGGCACCGAAGAGCAGGAACACCGCGGAGAGGACGTGCCGGCGACACGGAGCCCTCGGAAGGTGGCCCCGAATGCCTTCCCGCAGGGCCCCCCCCCAAGCCCGCCCCGGCCACAGCGCCGCCACCTCTCCCCTGCTCTGTCTGTCTGTCCCTCTCTGTCTTTGTCTCGTTTCCGTCGCTGTCTGTCCCCTGCCCCTCTAGGCCCCCAGTCTTACCACCTGCCACGTTGTACGTCCTCTCTGAGTCTGTCTGTCCATCTATTAAGTGCTGGCGATGAAACCATCCGACGAAACCCTAGTGACCACGAAGGACGCAACGGAAGGAAGGCGGCTCGCCCCGTGCTGGCGAGCAGCAAGTTCTCAGAAGGGTCCGGGGCTTCGGAAGGGAAGGAGTTACTGCCAGATCTGGAGAACCTTCTCCGGGGTAGGGAGTGCCATTTAAAAACAAATACATGCTTTTTTTTTTTCAAATTCCAGTTTCACAGGGCCTTTCAAGTGAAAAACAAGCAGCAAGGCCAACCTTGTTGTGTCCTTGGTGTCTGGTTACAGACCGGCGGTGGGCAAAGGCCAAGAGAAGCCCAGGCTGAGCGGAGGAGGGTTCTGGACGTTCGCCTCGGCCATCAGCAGCTGACATTCCCCCAGACCTTTCACAAAGGGGATCGGGTTCCCACCCTCTCCCCAGCCCAGGACACGGGCGCACAGAGCACGCATTCATCCCGCGGCCCCAAGGGGCGCACAGCTCGGGACGTGTGGGCCTGGCACTGGGCTGACATCAGGGTCCGCCTAGAAGCGCAGGATACACCTGCTTTGAGATAGTGTGTGTGTCAACCTTCATCTGAGACCCAGCCCTGCAGGCGTGGGGACGGGAGGCTGGCACCAAATCACCCAGGTTTGCGTTAGTGGGCAGGCCTGCCAGAGACGTGCCCCAGGAAGGTCGGGGCTGAGCGTGTGGGGACACACGGACCCGCCTCTCCCAGGGGAGTCGGCACGTTGGGAAGGACCTGGCAGAAGGAAGTCTGGAGGAGCTCCGGAGGCTGCTTTACAACCAAGATGGTCTGATTCTAAAGCAGGAAAGATGTGAAGGGGTAGCACTCACATTGTTCTGCCCAAAGCCCATGAAGGCAGTGGGATCGACACCTAAACCCCTTCTGCTTCCCCAGTGGCCGCACAGGGGCCCGCCCGGCGCAGGAGTGGTCCGGGGCATCGTTCTGGAAAGGTCTGGGGACAAAGGGCCTCCCATCCGCCGGTGCCCCCATTGCTGGCGCGGCACTGGGTAATGAGAGTCTGCCGAGAACAAAGGAGTTAATTCCGTAGATCTCTGATTTTCAACTGGGATTTCAGCAGGAAGCCCCAGACAAAACAGATTTTAATTCCCTTCAGTGTTAACGCACACAGGGGCCATGTCATGTCCTTTGTGTTCTATCTCCAAAGCTGCTGATGGAAAACATCTCAAGCTGAGTCACCCCACATCAGCCCCGGTTCGGGTTCATTTCAGTCCAGGGTTTCGCTGGGGCTGGGTGGGTGTCCTGGGGCTGCCTCCCCAGCATCTCCGCCTGGGCGGCTTAGAACAACAGAAACCCGCCCCTCCCAGGTGGGAAGGCCAAAGGTCTGGGTGCGGGCAGGGCCGCACTCTCCGGGAGGGGCCGAAGGGAGGCTGGGCTCCGAGCCCTCTGCCTCCCATCGCTGGCCTCCTCCGCCCAGCCGCCCCACCCCTGCACCTGCCCGAGTCACCCCTGGGTGCTCACGTGGCATTTCCCCTTCCTGTAAGGACTCAGTCACTCTGGACTTGGTTATGCCACAGAGACCCCACGAACGAGGTCACTCCCCAGGTACAGGGCTCAGAACCTGGGGGGGGGAGCACAGTTCTACCCCTAGCAATGACAAGCTCAAATTTGAGGTATTTTTAAAAATAGATGCACCCTGTGGCTCTTCCTCCAAGGCCCAGAATCTACTTGAACTTGCCTGTTCTGTTTTTCATCTCACGCCTGGTTAATTCAAGTCCCTTCAGGGCACAGAGCAAGCAACGACATCCCTCTGGCTTCCCACCGAAACCACCCCAGCCCCGGAGCTCGGTGTGCGGTTCCCCGCTTGTTACCAAGACCGCCCTCTGGAGGGCCAGCCCAGAGCCCAAGCCCCACGTTCAGAGTCTTCCTCTGGATGGTTCTTTCTCGGAGGAAGCTCCGTCAGCGTGAGCACGCGTGGCTCGAGGTTGAGCTGCCCCCCAGGAGCGCTGGGAGGGCCCCGGGGTCGCATGGGGACAGACAGCTGGATGGGGGGGGGCGCTGTGGTTGGGAGGAACAGGGGAGTAAGAAGCCCCCACCACTGACCGGCCTGGGTGTCAGATCCCGCCACAAAAGGGCTGGCACCAGCCACCCTGCAGGCGGAGAATTAGCAGGAGGGAGAAAGCTGGCTGCCGCTTGGCCTCAGTGCGAAGCAGGAGGAGAAGAAAATAAATATGCGTGTTCCCTATGACTGACACAGTCTTCATTTGCATGTCATTCGTGAGAAATGCTGATAAAGAACCGCTCACAATGCGGGGGGGGGGAGGGGGGAGGAGGGAAGATTGCTTTAGTTGAAAATAAAGGGGTTTGTCTCAGCGGGAGACGAAATATTCACATTAACTCTCAGGATTTCCTCTGGTCCTGTGGGGGTCTTAGATGCTTCAGGCAGCACGAGCCACACGTCGCCATTTCAAACAAAGTCAATGTCAAAAATGACACTCCGCGAGGTTTTTTGGTTTTTGCTTTTTGTTTTTCTGGAAAGAAAGAGATAGAAGAGAAATTAATTCACGAGGACACTGAATGCTTTAAAAAAATGCAAGCCGTCACCAGATGAAGACTAGAAAATGAAAGACTCCGTTTTTCGGGCTGATTTGAAAACACAGACTGAACACAGCAAGACTGACTGTGTCCCCCGAGCGAGAAGGGTGAACAGCCCAGAAGCACAGTAGCGGATACGCGATCTCACGGAATAACTCCAAAACAGACGCCCCCCTCCCGGAGATTGCTGAGTATAACCTTCTATTCTGTTCAAAACAGGCGTAAAGACCGAAAGAGCCCATCAGAGAAAGCTGAGAAAACAGCCATTTCCCGCAGATGGGCGCACACTAGGGCGCGACCTTCCCTGTCGGACTGCCCTTTGCAGGGTCCCCGCCCGGAGGGTGCCCACCCGGAGGCTGGTGCCCGTCAAACGCCCTCCTTCCCTCTGTTGGGGAACGGTGATCTGTGCATGCGGTCGTGCCTCCCCCAACTGACGACCGGGAGGAGCCGGCTCACGGGTTTCTGCTGAAGACGTGGGTGCTTGGGCATCGCCCGGAAGGCAGGGGGCAGGATGACAGAGGCGAGGACAGAGCGGAAGAGAGCGCCTTACCGAGCCGACACTGATGGCGCAGGACTTGCGCTCACAGCAAGCGAGGAGCGCCGTCCACGCGGGCCCCACGTGACAGAGTCTGGATGGGCCCTAAGGAGCACGTTGCTTTGTCTAGGAATTTCATCGCGTAGGAAAGAACTTAAAAAAAAACAAAACTCTAAGATTATTTTTTCAATAAAGTGTATGTATTTAGAATCTGAAAGGGTTCCAGGTTGGTTTTTAAATGATGTGAGTTTGAAAGTTTATCTGTGGGTGAAAGTCTCGTCTGCATTTAGCAGCGACTGTGGGTTTACGACTTCTGACGCCGGGTCCTGACAGTCTGTAATGCGTTCTCTGTTCAAAGACACAGTTTGACGGAATTTTCGAGTGAGGCATTGCTGCTTCAGATCATTTGTCTGATGGGGGGGATGTGATTTTTGTACATTTGCATGTTCGGTGTTTGAAGAACGGTTTTCTTAAAGGAGCTAAAACCCCCGCGAGTCTTGGCTTCATAAGCAAAGACAACGGGACTGGATTCTTTGAGCTGATCTTGGATTTCACTTCTGATTCCCTGGGCTCAGCCGACAGGTGGGAACTGCCACAGTCACTGGGCCCGCATGGCCTCTGGCTGAGACCACAGCTGGAACAGATGGAGACACGCGCCCTCCCCTCAGCTCCCCAGGGCGGGAGCGCGTCACAGACACAGGCTCTCCTTCTCCAGACCCCAGGACACTCCACGCTGAGGTGGGGAGGGCACAAGGAGCCCCCAGCAGCACTCACAATGCATGTTTCTCTCTGGACTTTGATTTCAGACAAATAGTCTGACAATGTTAATGTCTCATTTAACAACTTCTGTCCATGCGTGTCTTGGAATGGAGCATGTATTACATGCTGTCAAAAAACCAGTGCGGGGAGCAGACAAAAATCAGACTGTGCTAGATGCAAAGAAAGTTTTAAACCTATAAACGGGCCTAGCTACGGTCCTGGGGCTCCTTCTGGTCCTCCCGAGGGCTGGTGCCTTTCAGAAGCACCGGTGCCCTCCCACAAAGTTGCCCGGGAGAGGCCCCGCTGCCCAGGGGTCTGTGAGTGTCCACAGGTGAGCCCAGAGCTGGTGTCCCATGTTACATGTGATGTCGTACCGAAGTCACCAGAGTCGGAAACATCAAGAACACCCCTGCCGACAAGAGCTCCTCTCCTGCAGCAGGCTGGCAGCCTTGGGCTTGGACGGTGAGCTGGGTCCCTGTGGAACACACTGTGGCCAGGACAGGAAGCTCCGACTGCCTGCCCAGAAAGGGGCAGCTGAATGTGAGCAAGATCAGAAACCATCAGAGTTTCCTTACACCTTCTCCACAGTTACTGGAAGTTCTACCACATTTTCCTTAAGAATCAAGATCTTTTAAGGTGTTAATTCATAATGTAAAGGATCAGTCAGCCAACTCAGCACTTCCGTCCAGAGGCATATGACCACGGACACCAAGCACCCACCTGGTGATGGAATTCAGCAGCACGGAGCTCCTGAGACCCAATCCCGTAGGAGTTTCTAATGGGTCATGGAGCTGGGAGCCCGGGAAGGGTGCGACATTAGACTGCTCACGCCTCTGGTACCATGAAGAGAGTTTCATTGAAATACGGACGATTATTCTCTCCTCCTCTAGTGTGTAAGCATCTGACACTTTCAAAGAGTGTCATTACAGGCAATCACCTTCCATTAGTTATTGTTCCCCGCTGTCCCTGCAGTCGGCTTTACCACCAGCCCACTTGCTCAGCTCAGCAAGCCAGTGCAAGAAAAGATTCACTGACTTCCAAGAACAAACCAACAGAAATCAGAGTATAAGAAAAAAAATTCTCCCTCCATATTCCCAAAGCTGAACCCAGGAGTCGAAACTAGTAATCCTTTCTGTGTGCTGGGGCAGGAGTGCCATGTGCTGCCAGCAAACCACACTGTGCCTTCCCTACTGACGTCGCCCAAAAGACCGCGGGGTGTGTGTGTGCACACACATGGACACACACACACCAAAAGACTACCATCGCCTCCCTTCTCAGAGAACACACACATGTACACCACCACCACCACTACCATCAATGCCACCACCACCACAACTGTTACCACCATCACCACCATCACCATCATCACCACCATCATCACCACTACCAGCATCCTCACCATCATCATCATCAATACCATCACCATCACTACCATCACCATCATCATCACCAAAACCACATCACTATCATCACATCATCACCATAACCACCATCATCACCAAAACCACCATCACTATCATCATCATCACCATCATTACCATCACCACCATCACCATCATCACCGCCATCACCACCATCACCATCATCATCACCATCACCACCATCACCATCATCACCGTCATCACTACCATCATCATCACCATCACCACCATCGTCACCACTATCATCACCATCAGCATCACCATCACCACCATCACTATCATCATCATCATCACCATCACCACCATCACCACCACCATCATCACCGTCATCGCCACCGTCATCGCCACCATCACCACCACCATCATCACCACCATCATCACCGTCATCACCACCATCACCATCAACATCACCATCACCATCATCACCATCACCACCGTCATCATCATATTGTCAATATCTCCACTACCTTGGGTTGTTTTTGCACTCATTCATTCAGCACCTATTCCTTTCACACACTGGCCTTCCCCCTTAATTCAGCATTAATTAACTGCTTCCTATAGGTACTCATCACTTGCTGGGCTGTGGAGAGGCCGAAATAAATAACCCATAATCCCTGTTCTTAGGTCTCATAGACTATAAGGGATATAAGGGACACAGAAAAATAAACTTAGCCTTACTGTAAAAATGCACTTTCTTATATAAGTCAGATTCTAGCAACCAGGGTAGCGAGCTCTGAAAGAGAGCTCCAGTGTTTAGACAAGGAGTGGTACTCCCTGGCTGAGGGAACAAAACCCAGCAAGCTGAGAAACACCCCTCCTCACCCCACCCTCCAGCATGGATCTAGATGCCTCGGCAGAACACTCATGGGGGCTGAGGTCTCATCACCAGGAAGGTGCCCATGCTGAGATCGGGGCTGGCCTAGGCGTGTTCCTCAGGAGGTGGGTTTGGGAAGGTGCTGCTCATCACAGGGACTGGCCACCAGGTCCCAGGAAGCTTACGGAATTTCTAAGAATGTACCTAATGACACATTCCCCCAGGAGCTAATGCAATACTATTCGTCTAGCCACATCGGCATGAAATACCAGCCTCCCGACCACACTCGGCCTCCCTGCAGGAAAGGGGGGGCTCTGAGAGTTTGTTCATCAGACCGTCGCAGAGACAGATTGGAAACGGATCAGCAGATCCGTCTCCAGGGTCACGAGGTCACGTGCAGAGCACGTGTTAGTCAAATGAACTTTTTCAGAAGAGTGTCTCCTTTTTGGAGCGGTCAACAAGGCTCCACCGTCCGTAGAAACCACGGCGCACCCTGAGCTCGGCTGTCCCTCTTCACCTGCAGGGTCACTGCACGCAGAAAGCCATGGCGGCACCTTCACAGCGGACAAAGAACAGTCTCAAAATGCCGTAATGGGCCCAAGTAATGCTCTTGACATGACAGGTGCCAGGACGTTGGGGCTCGTCTCTCTAGGTGAGTGAACCAAACTCCTGCACTGTTCCCCACACCAACCTCAGTGCTTCGCCACAAGACCGACACGTCCAGATCTGCGTGGTACGGGGCTGAGTGAGAAAGACCAGCTGTCGAACGGGATGACTTGTCCGAACCTACCTATCCGGAACTGAGTGTGTGAGCCTGCCTGTGTCTGTGAGTGTGTATGTGCGTGTGAGTGTGTGTGCGTGAGTGTGTGCACGTGCGAGTGTGTGCACGTGCGTGAGTGTGTGCACGTGTGTAAGTGTGTGCACGTGCGTGAGTGTGTGCACGTGTGTGAGTGTGTGCATGTGTACAGAGCCTACCTATCCGGAACTGAGTGTGTGAGCCTGCCTGTGTCTGTGAGTGTGTATGTGCGTGTGAGTGTATGTGCGTGAGTGTGTGCACGTGTGAGTGTGTCTGTGAGTGTGTATGTGCGTGTGAGTGTATGTGCGTGTGTGCACGTGCGTGAGTGTGTGCACGTGTGTGAGTGTGTGCATGTGTACAGAGCCTACCTACCCAGAACTGAGTGTGTGAGTGTGTGAGTGTGTGTGTGTGCGAGAACAGAGGACGGAACAGGAAGGAAGTCCTGTAAAACGTGGATGACAGCTCTCTTGGTGGATGAAACTGGGGGGGGGGGAGAGTTCTTGCTCCACGGCTGTTAAGAGTACAGGATTTTTTTAAAGATTTATGTTTGCATTTATTTCAGAGAGAGTGGGGGTGGGGGAGGGGCAGCAGGAGAGAAGCTTCAGTGGACGCCCTGCAAACGCAGAGCCCGACATGGGGCTCCGTCTCTGCGCCCTGGGGTCACAACCTGAGCCGAAACCAAGAGTGGGATGCGGGGGCGCCTGGTGGCTCAGCGGGTTAGGCAGCTGCCTTTGGCTCAGGTCGTGATCCCGGGGTCCTGGGATCCAGCCCCCCGTCGGACTCCCTGCTCAGAAGAAAGCCTGCTTCCCCCTCTCCCACTCCCCCTGCCTGTGTTCCCTCTCTCGCTGTGTCTCCGCCAAATAAATAAATAAATAAAATCTTAAAAACAAAAACAACAACAAAAACAGTGGATGCTTAACTAAGGAGCCACCCAGGCGCCCCTAGAGCATAGGATTTGGAGCCAGAGCAACCAGAGGTCGAATCCAAATTCGCTCTTCGACAGTCACTGCTTGAACCTTGATGTCCTCAGCTGTGAAACGTAAGTCACAAGAGCACCTCGCATGGATGTGTATTTGGGATCGGATGAGAAGGCCGTTACCATGTCCTACCTGCTCCGTGGTGGTTGCTAGGACTTCCCTTTTTTCTATTTTGGAAATAGAGACATGCATGCTTCTGGAAAAAGCATCTTTTTAAAAATCCACATCACTTAAGGCTGGGGTTTCTTGTCCTTTTCTCTTAAAGACAGTGTAATCTAACACAGTATTTGGGACACTGTCGGTCAAGCAGAGTGACACGGTTCCCGGAGCCTCGCACCACGGATGTCATCCGTGTCGTCAGCCCCAGAACGCAGGAAGCAGAGCGGATCGATCTCTTCCGCGCTGGCTCCCGCCGCCCCTCTCCTGCCCTCTGCGTTCACCCAGACGCTGCTCGGAGCTGCCCCGACGGAGGAGCCGAGGGGGCGTGGGCTTCGGGAGATGCCCCCGCCTCGCAGAAAGCACTGCAGTGTCCACCCTGAGCGAGGCGCGCTGGCTCTGTGGGACGTGGGTGACCCCATGACGAATGAAGAAGGTAAGATGCCAAGTGGCGGCCGGTTTGCCAGGTGACAAGGGGGCCCGTCCCCCGTCAGCCTCTGTGTCCGCACGCCCATCCCTCTAGCCTGCGGGGTGGGACGCTCTCCGACTCTTCCCCAAACACAGAAGCTTCCCCGGGGCTGAGAGCAGGGCTCGAAGCCACCGCGGCACCCGTCACGTCACTAAGAGCATTTCACTGACAGTCTCCCGTGCCGGCTCACGACGTCACAGCAACGACTGAAAATCTCGGCACCTGTGCTGAGCCATGAGTCTTACCTCCTGCTGTGAGTTTCCCCCTAAAATAACGGGAAGCCCAAGGGCGTCTGCACCGCAGCTCAGACTCGGACGGGAGCCTGACCGCCCCCTCGGCGCAGGATGCCCCCTCCTCGCCTCTCTAGGAAACGCGGGGACTTGGATGGGATTCACCGCCCCTTATCGACCTTGCGGCTATGCGTGAGCTCCCGGGACAAGGCCCTTGCTGGGAATCAAAACTGACACGCTTCAGCCGTGGCTTCAGCTGTGGTCTCAGCCGTGGTCTCAGCCATGGTCTCAGCCATAGCCGCTTTGATAGACCCGGTAACCAGTGTGGGATCCTCTTCAGCAACTTTAGCCAGAAAATAAGAATCAGGCCTGTTCGTGGGGTGCACGGCTCGCCCCAAGGGCCAGCGACTGCATCACCTACATGGACACGTGCAGACAAGAACCACAGATGTGGTTGAACACATAGCACGCGTGTATACTAAAATACCATTGGTGTATATTATTTTAAAATACGTAACAGCCACCTAGTATAGCATATTATATACAGCTACATTGTAGATGTTAGCTACACACATTTTAAAATCCGTGTTGGAATACTAGCGGCCTGGGGGTTATTTGCTGTCTAGACTTTAGGGGCCAGGAGGGGTGGACTGGGGACTCTCCTGGGCTAGGGGAATGGGTCACTTTGGTTGACTGTCATAGCTCCCATAGTGGCTCCTGACTTCCGTTACAAAGCAGAGGCGTCTCCCAGAGAGCGGGTAGGGGTGCATGTACCGTAGCAGAGAGGAACTGGGGTGGGAGCTTCTCTGGTCCCCACTAAGACCCCGGATGTGAGCAGGGCACAGTCAGGACAGAGGGTCAAACCCAAGAAGGCTTCTGTCTCTAGAAGGAAGAGAGGAAAGGGGCTTGGGGTGGACATGTATGGGGGCGTTCCGTGGGCCTGCTGCATGGGCCGCGCACCCCCGCAGGCCAGGGCGTTCCGTTCCGCACCGGCCGTGTCCCGCCCAGGTTGTCCCCGTGGGTCACGTCACTGCTGGCAGCGTCCTGGCCGCCGTCCCAGGGAGCAGGACTCGCGACTCAGGCTCCCCTCGGCCAGCCCACTTTTCCTGCCCCTGTTTTACACCCCAAAACGTGTCCTTAGCGTCACCTGTGCTGGGACTGGGCACCAACATGGCTTGCAGACCTCACACTTCAAGTTATTTATAGGTTTTCATCACAGCCCTAAATAACACAGAAAATTATCACACATCACAGTTATTTGAAGCCACGAAAACGTTCTTTCAGCACTTTTTATTTGCAGCGAAGCCTTCAGGCTCCAAAGCCCAGCTCCTGTGTGGGGGTGTCCCTCAGGAGGGCCCTGGCTTCTTCAGTGTGTTGGTTCTCTCTCCCCCTTGTCTCTGAGGACCCCGGCTCCCCTGGGCCCCTCTCCTGAGGCAGCCTCATGGGTCCCCGAAGGGATATCAGTACATAGTTCAAGACGTTGAGCTACAACGGGTACCGGGGCAGTCTGCCTCCCACCGCCGTCCCCAGCCACCCACATTCCTTCCCTGGATGCGACCCGTGGAGCCGGCTTCTCCTGCATCTTTCAAGAGGTATTTTGGCATCAACAGATACACTCCCACAATTACAGGATCTGCAAACTGCGCACAGCCTCGTGGTCTGAGGAGGACGACATGCATGTGGCGAGCCCACCCCCGCGTTTCCGGCTCCTAGCGCCGCAGCACGCAGACAGGCCGCCCGCGCCGACCCCTCTCTGCCTTTCTGTCGCATCTGGAGCCCAGGGCCAGTCCCCAGCCCAGACCCGGGCCAACCCAACTCACCCGAGTCTCTGCTGACTTCACTCAAGGACAAGGGCACGTGAAGTTTCATTTTTCCTCTCGTTCTGAGATGCCCTGATGAACATTATTAACCGTCTGTTCCGCCCACAGAACCTCCCACGCGGACTAGGAAGCGCCATGTTTTCTTTTCTGTCCTTTGTTCGGAGGCTTCCTGGCGTTTGTTCCCACGTGTGCAGGTCCCCACGACCGTCTAAAGGCAGCGTCATTTAGCTCCAATTAGCTAAACCCCAAAGGGAATTTGAACTTTACTCAAAAGGATGCTAATGGACACATACCCCATGGGGAAAAGATACACACGCCCCAGTGCCCTTGAACCACTCGCTTCCATGCGCAGAAAACAGACGAATCCCAGAAGCGGAGCTCGGAGCGGAGGACACACGCCCCCGGGGCGCACGCGGCGGTCTCCCTCACAGACGGGACCAGATGGGGTGAGACGCACAGCCCAGGCGGGACGCTCTAAAGTAAAGCAAGAAACAACTCTCCCGGGGATGAGGTCAGCGCTTCCCTGGGGGCGGCTGGAGCGCCGGCCTCTCCCCAACACCGTGGGCGACAACCCTGGGTGATCACAGCCCAGCTGTCCACGTGTCCTGGAACATGTTCTACTTGTTATTTGTTGATTTTTTATTATTGTGTCTAGTTGGCCACTGCGGAGGACGACATTAGGGTTTGGTGCAGTGTTCGGTGGTCCGTGAGTTGTGTGCGACACCCAGCGCCCACCGTCACATGTGCCCTCGCCATGCCCGTCCCCGGGTCACCCCATCCCCCACCCCGACTCCCCTCTGAAACCCTCAGTGTGTTCCCCGGGGTCCAGAGTCTCATGGCTTGTCTCCCTCTCTGATTTCTTCCCACTCGGTTTTCCATCCCTCCCCCTGCGGTCCGCTGCGCTACTCCTTATGTTCCACAGATTTCAAAAGAAAAATACGGACACAGACGGAAGCCCCAGCACCGCAGAGAGGATCCATGTAACCCCAAAGTCACGGATAAACGTAAGAATTGGTTAATATTGTTCTCAAGTTTTCCAGCATTTCACTTCCTCGGGGTTTGAATCGCTGTTCGGTTTTTGTCATCACAGAACACTCGAATGTTGCGCCACACTCTCTTCAGGGCTGTTAGATCAGTAAGTCTCAAGGCCGTGGCGTTGCCTTCGGGCCTCCCCGCACACCGTGTAAAGAGGTTCCAGAATTCCACCGACTAAACAGTAAACATCATCCGTGTGGGTATTTAAATCAGTCCCCTGGATTTCAAATCGAATGTTTCTTTGGGTCATAAAATGTCCACAACCTGGTTCAGGTGCCAGGAGACCTCGCGAAGGCACCCACATGGCGGGGCCACCGGCCGGGTCACGGGCGTCCCACGACACGCCGTCCCCTGCCGCGACTCGAAGGCACTTCCGGTCCACGCTCAGAAGCCGACGTGTCCTCATGAAACCAACACTGCTCGTTGGGGAAACACGCCGTGGGAAAATGGAGAAGCAAATGCTCACGTCGACGGAGTTGGTTGCGGGAAACCAGGACCACGACCGACGCCGCCCTCCAGGACCATGTCCCAGCGAGGGCGGAGGAGACCTGATCATGTCCCAGCGAGGGCGGAGGAGACCTGATCATGTCCCAGCGAGGGCGGAGGACACGTCACTTCCTCGGGGCGACGTGGGGACCGAGGAAACCCCACAGCAGGATGTGGTTTTGCCAAGACTGGAACAGGCTCATCGCTCTCCATCGGCCCGAGCCGGCACTAGCGGCGCCCGTGGACTTGCCCACCTCCCCGGCCCGTGGCTCCGCAGGGTCACTGTCTCACTGAAGCCACGCGGTTTCCGTTTGGCTACTGAATCCGTGCGGGAGAAGAGCCGCCGCAGGTGATGACCTCCACGAAGGTCGCTTGTTGTCCTGGCAAGGACACGATGCCACAGCCACCAGCACCCTGAGCACCGTCCCTTCCGCCCCGAGGCCCTCTCGCCCTCCCCGTCTCTGCTTCCTCCCCAATAACCATGACCGCAGAGTTCTGCCCATTCTTGGGGGCGGAGGGAGGAAGGCTGGCAGCACAGGGACCCGCCTGCCTTGGAGACATGTCGGGACATTTGAAGACCTTCTTAGGACACGGAGCTATGCCTTAGGTGACCACCTCCTGACGGACAGCCGGGGCACCTGGGCCCAAGCAAACCCTCGGCTCCTATAAAGCTTGGGGGGATGCCACGACCGCTCCCGCTCCGTCAGCCAGAACACATCCCAGGGCCCGACGCCAGCCTGCAGGGGCTTGCACGTTGGCCCAAGGACGGCAGGTATGTGCAGAACGCCCCGTGTCTCCCGGGTGCTGTCACAGGAGCTCGCCACCCACCGCCGAACGCGGAACACCTCAACACAAGGCGAAATGACGCACGACAAAACCACAGACTTTGCAGGAGCCACTCTCCCGTGGAGCAGTGCAGACAACGCTTCTCTCACGCACACGCTGAGTCCATGGGGACCATCTCCAGTTGGCCACCGGAAGGGAAGGCGCAGGAGCTCCTGGGGGCTCAGTGGGTTGAAGCCTCTGCCTGCAGCTCAGGTCGTGATCTCAGGGTCCTGGGATCAAGCCCCGCGTCGGGCTGTCTGCTCCGCGGGGAGCCTGCTTCCCCCTCTCTCTGCCCCTCCCCCCTCAACTTTTTCAGGTTTTCTCTCTTTCTCTCTCTCAAATAAATAAATAAATAAATAATCTTTCTTTAAAAGAGACGCGCATAGATCACGGAACGCACAGATGCCAAAGGAAATTCTTGAGTGTCAGAGTGGCCTTTGGGAACCCGATCTACCATTTGCAAAGCCGACCCTCCCTGTGACCCTCCTGGGCGCGGGGGAGGGGTGGTGCCTCATCACGTTCTGCTGAGAAATTAGCCCCGGAGCCCCACGTGACACTTGATTCTTTCCTTCGTTTTAATAAGGATTAGTCACTAATGCAGTGAGAACCTACATTTTATTCTATGTGTGAGGAAATAAATGTATTAGTCACTCTCCTGGTTTCATCTTTGAAGATAATGTCCCCAACCAAAACGCTTTACACCATTTATTTTGAAAGTTTGGTGCCCCCATGTTAAGCAAATTCACTTTAAATGGATCACGAGGACCTTCTGAATAGGGCTCGGGGCTTAGGCTCAGAGACCAGGAGATTCAGGCTCGAAGGTCAGGGTCTGTGGCAGCTCGGTGGCTTCTGCGACTTTCAGCGTGTTGTCCGGCCTGGCTCTGGCAGAGCCCCTTGCCCACCTCTCCCTGATGGCAGCAAACACAGCACGCAGCGTGGAGAAGTCTCAGAAAATGATAGGTTTCGCTATCAAGATTTCCAGGCCACCGAAGTCTGTGTTTAAAATCCTACTTCGTCTCTTTATAATTTTATGTATTATTTTAGGTTTTCTAATTATAGTAAAGTTCACATAAGTAAATTAAGCAAGTGTGCTGAACTAAGGCAGCCTACACGTTTCGGATGATCGCTCCACCTGTTCTGGCTGGAATCCAGGGTGGGTTACATAAGAGAAGGAGGAACAAACGCAGAAGAATGTCATATTTGTGCAGGAAAATTAACCTGCGCGGAAGGAATATAATTAACTCTCCTCAAGGAGTTGCTGTGCAGCGGGGCGGAAACCCGCGCACGCGTCGTCCTTACGAAGCATCAGGTGCTGTAGAGACAAAGGAGAGGCAGGAACCCCCATCTGCACACACGCGGCGAAGGGTCGCAGCCGGCCCTGCTCTCAGCTGGTGTGAGTGTAGCGGAGGAGCCACTGAACGGGGTTGTTGCAAAAGAAAGAAAGAAAGAAAGAAGAGAGAGGGGGAGGGGGAAGGGAGGGGGAGGGGAGAGGGAGGTGGCGGCTGCTTCACACTTACACGGCAGGAACTTGGTACTTTTCATTGTTTGAAATCCAATCCGTCAGTCCAGGTGTGAAGTCTAGTGACGACCACAGGTGCCGGTCACTTCTAGGGAGAGAAAACGTGTTTCCCCCCGAGTTCCGCTGGCCGGTACGGCCGGGAGGCCCCGAGAAGGCGTTCTGTGTCTGGACGGGGGAGTCAGCAGGGCTATAAACCGCGCGGGAAGCCCTGTGTCAGGAGAGACCCGTTCTGGGTGGAGGAAGCCACGGAGGCGAGGGGAGCCCAGTGCGAGCGTGCGTGCGTCTGTGTAGGTGGGTTTGCAAGGCTCGGTGTGGACAGCGTGTGTCGTGCTAGACGGACAGGAGTCGGACAGGAAGGGCAGAAGAGGGCAAAGGTCACGCGTGGGAAATATGCGCATCATTCCTGAACTGCGACGACACCCTCAGGTCAGTGTTAAAATGTGGGGTAAGGCCCGGCCCTCTCCGAGCGGATGAGAGTTGCGCACCCTCCCCGGCCCTCTCCGAGCGGATGAGAGTTGCGCACCCTCCCCGGCCCTCTCCGAGCGGATGAGAGTTGCGCACCCTCCCCGGAAGGCGCCCACCTGCTCACACAGACACACGACGCCCAGCACACCGTGGAGAGACTCACATACCCACAAGCGGTCGAGCAGCTTAAGAGCTTCACTAGCTGGAGGGCCGTGGGGGAGGCAGCTCGCCGAGCCTCTGCCTCCAGTGGGAGAGCAGAGTGCAACCGGGAAGGGAAAATTGGGAGAAGGACCTCATGATGGCCAAGAAACACCCCCTCCACACCACCACTAGCACAGAGGAATCCACCCTTCGTCCCCCACCACCAGCCCTCCAGGACTCAGACTACACAAAAGAGGAGAAACAGGAAACCCCGGTGCTTCAGCTATAGCTCAGAGGAAACCTGAGCCATCTTAAGGAGAATGGAAGCAGAAAAAATGCCATCAGCAGCACGCCCGAACAACCAGAGGGCTGGACAGGACAGACCAGAAATACCGTGGAAACGGGGAACACCAGAGCCTCACATGGAGACCAGGAAGCGCCGCGTGGAGAGCCGGTCAAGACCCAGTCTGGGCAGAAACATGTCTCCAGGACCAGAGGGAAACCCCCACCGGGCTTTCTAACGTCAGAGGATCGGTGGCCCTAACCAGGAGAGAGCCGTGGGGCAGGGCTGTGGCCGGCGGCCGGAAGGGAGGGGTAGTAAGAGAGACGAGCCGTCCTGCGCAGAAGGCAATGGTGTTGCCGTGGCAGGAGACCCGGTAAGCAGTGACGGGCTCTGGTCGTGCGGAAAGGCAGCCTGGCCTGCTGTGACTCTGAGCGAAGACGCATTTATGAAGCTGGTGTGGTACATTTCACACAGGGGACAGACACGGTCGCGCCTCCTCCCTCTCTCCCTTTGACCTCAGGGACAATCTGGCCACCTGCTGTCTGCTTCCTTTCCGACTCATCCTCCAGCACTCGTCTCGTCAGAGCTAGACTCGCTAGACCTCGTCCCCACTGCTCCGTCTGTGACCACACCTCCAGCCAGCCTTCCAAGGACGAACTCTCGAGTCCTTCTCCCTCGCAGCAGGACCGACGCACACGACTGCTGCTCCGCATTTCCTCGTGGACGTCATGACTCGGATTCAGTGCACTCAAGATAGACGTGATAGACTTCACCCCCACGTGGTCATCTTCTGGGTTCTCCGTGCTGGCCCAGGGTCCCACCATCAGGGCAGTGCTGCTGACCAAACCGGGGCGACTCCAGCAGCCTCACCGCCAATCTGTGCTCAGCACGTGGTAGTTATGCCCCAGTGCCCATCAGTCCTCCTCAAGGACACCGACCACCCCTGACTCCACATGGCTCTGCTTCCTTCGGACCCGCGCCGGGGTTCCAGCAAGAGTGACCATGGGGACTCCCTTCCTAACTTCAAGCTAGATGCTCAGCCACGCTCTTGGGTGTGATGGCCCCAGAGCCTAACTGGCGTAGCCCGCAGGGATTCTTTCAAGGTAGGGACACATTCCAAGACAATCCAATCAAGATTATCTAAACTAAATCCTGAGACTTTTAAAAACGTCTCAAGGAAGCAGACTTTTCTTCCCCACTGGCCAAGAAAACAGAGCTTGTACGCAGATGGCCATTTTGGAACAAACCTCCCTACCTCCTGTCTCCATTGGGAAGGGAGAGACAGCCTGGTAACAGAAACTGTTCCAAGAACCAGAGCCCAAACTTAGAGACACAAACCAGGTCACACTATTTTAGCCTGGATCCAGTATCCCTGAAATGTATTTAGTGACCTTGGCTAATAATCTCACCTACTTTGTTTTCTCAAAACAATTCGATTTGGGTTTTTGCTCTGTAAAATAGAGCAAAAGCATCCTAACTGTTACAGTTAACATATGGGTGATCAGAGATCATTACCCTATTGACAAAAATTCGTCAAGTGTTCTGTTACTCATTAACAGAGTAAAACCCAGACATTTTTAGTAGGGTCTCCGCGGCCCTGATCTCCTCCATTTGCCTTTCCAGTCACATCCACACATCGCTCTCGGCACTCCGACCGCACAGAATTCATCTCAGCTCCCTTACCACGTTCCTTCATACTGTAACATCTGTGGGCTTCATTTTTGGTCTTGAATGCTGTCACTTACCCATCACCACCCAGGTGACTCATCTTTTCCTCCAGGGAGCTGGGCAACGTTAGATTCCTATGACATGCTTTATAGAGTCGTGGCTCTTCCACGGCTGATAATTAAGTACTGCTTAGTTTGACCGTTTCATTGTCTGCACCAGGTGGCAAACTGTGTGAGTCCCAGGGAAGCTGTGTGAGTCCCCAGGGAGGTCTCCTGCTCACAGTTGCGTCCGTGACACCTACCACAGCGGCACATAGTAGGTGCTGAAAAGCGCCTGTTTGTGGATAGGTGGACGGATGGATGGATGAATGAGCAGATAGACAATCAGCTGGATGAAGGGACGGACGGGTGGACGGATGGACGGATGGACGGACAGACAGACAGGTGGATGGATGATGGATGGATAAATTGTCATTTAACTCTTGAGCTAGGAGTCAGGAACAGAGTGAGAGGTTTCTGGCTTGAATTCCTGGGTGGAGACGGAATCTTCCACGGAGCTACAGAGGAAGAGACCCTGGGCAAGGACGCGCGTGCGCACGTTCGATTGAAATAGTGGGAGGGAGAAACAAGTGAAATCAAGTTTGCGGACGCGGCCCACGTTCCCCACGACCCCCGAGAGACGTGGGTCGTGTCAGCCACAGTCGATAAGATCCACTCCGACAGTTGCAACCAGCCACGGCTTTCATTCCACAGACCGGAGATGCCCTCAAAAGGCGTATCTTAATCCGTTTCCTAAACCTGCTTTGTCCCGCGCCCACGGCCCGGCTCCTGTCACAGGGTCTTCCTTTCTGAACACGCACTCGGCTTCAAAACCCTGCGTCCCGACCGTCACGGGTGACCCTTTCCTGCCCTCAGAACATCATTCTGCGTAATGCAGTGTGGACGCCGAGCACGTTTGCCAGTGAGTCGCTAAGAAGAGTGTTTTCGCTCAAGACTGAGAAGGACAAATTGTAAAGCTCTGGCACGCGTGAGGCTGCGTGGGGCCCACGGCACGGAGACGGCGCGCGTTGGAGAGCGAAGGTGTGACTCGGAAATGAAACACCAGGGCCAGCGCGTCAGCGGTGTTTACCCCACAGCCTGCATTCAGACGGCTGGAGTTCCCTTAGCCTTGGCACTGACCACTGTTTTCTGATTATTTAGAAATCAGTGATTACAAAGACGGATTATTTCAAATATTTTATACAATGAGAAAAATGTTTATTTTATGTGAATTTTTCCATTTTTGAGATTTTGTTTTTCCTGGTAGGATATTCATCTTCGTGATGGTTGTTTTTTCTTCTTTTTCATTATTTTAAGATTTATTTATCTATTTTGAGAGTGTGCACGCGCGCAGGTGGGGGGAGGGGCCGAGGGAGAGCCAGCACCTCCTGCAGACCCCCCCACCGAGCACGCAGCTCCGCGCCGGGCTCAGTCGCACGACCCTGAGATCATGACCTGAGCCGAAACCAAGTGCCGGACGCTTCGCCGACCCGGCCACCCAGGCGCCCTGGCTATGGTTGTTTTTGAATGTGAAACACAAAATATTATGTGACGCGCGGTTGCTCTTAAGTACAGTTCACGCTTATGTTTGTTAAACACAGACACAGAAAGCAGGAGTCTTTGACCCATTAAAAAAATGGATACGGGAAAATAGAAAAATAATTCTTCCCAAGAATTGCACAGCTGCATCGGGGCCCGATCACTGCCCCCGCGGCCCGGCCCCGTCAGCTCGCCGAAGAAGCCACACACGGAAACCGACGGGAAAGCCCCCCGGAGTGAAAGCACGTATGGAAAAGTGCGTCGCACACTTCCTCTGCTTGCCGCACCGGGACCGGGAAGGGCCCGAAGAAGGGAGGGACCAAGCAAGCTGCTGCGCTCGGCCCCGCAAGGGCAGGGAAATGGGGCCGGTGTGCAGAGGTCGTGGGGGGGGAGGCTGAGAAGCGCACGCAGCGGTGGCGGAGGAACCGGGCCGACGGCCGGCCGGACTGTAGGGCTGCGTGGGGACCCAGGAGCCCCCACACTCCCCTCTTGCTCAGGAACAGGACCCCGTGACGGTACTTGTGCGGAGCACCCGGCATGCTGGACGGCAGGACGGCATCCCCAGCCTCCCTTGCAGCACAGGGCGCCGGGGCAGAACCCAGACCAGCGGGGAGCAACCACAGGGGCCTCCTTGCAAGAAGGAGACCCCCTCCCACCTCTGTCCCTCCGTCCGAAGCTGGAACGCCGGCTCCAGCATGAGTGGTCCTGAGATGTCGGAGACGTCTGAGCAGCCGGCGCGGCAGCCCCAGGTGGTTCAAGGACACGGGTGTGTGCACGCGCATCCGTTGTAGCCGTGCCCAGCCCTAACTAGCTCATGACCTAAGCCCCGGAGCGCAGCTGGTTCCTGACGAGCTCGGCCCTCCAGGGCGCATCTGGGAAAGGGGCCCAGGGCTCCGTGCCGGGGAGCCCTCTCCTCGCTCGCTGACTTGACAAATGGGCTGAGACGTACACATGCCTGTGAACACAGACACGTGAACACACAATACACAGGTGAGCGTATGTGCACATGTGTGGACACAGGCAAGCACGTGCATACGTGTGAACACATGTGGGTGTGTGCGAGTGCACATACGTGTGCATGTGCACACTGTTCCTTACACCACGTCACTGTGAGCCTTAAGCACAAAGAGGACAGACACCTGCTGGTTCCAAGGGACCAGATTTCCTACCTAACCAATGAATTCTCACTGAGGGTCAGAAGCAAGCTGCGGTACCCGGAGGCTTCCCGACTATAGCCAGGACGGCGCTCACAGAGCAAGAGAAAGCAGAAGCTTAAAATAACTGTAGGCGCTCCGTGAGCCGTCTACACTCGGGAGCAGTCTGTCAGGCCGAGGGATTTGAGTTGTGCGGCGGGGGAGAGATATTTAAATTCTTTTCTTACTCTGAGTGCTGTAGAATCTCCCTTAGTACAGAAAGATTACAGCAAATGGGAGAGGCGCTGGTTCTAACAGGAATATTTATTAAGCTGAACAGCTTGCGCTGGTTCCCTGGCCCCGGAGAGATCTCTCTTCTCTGTAAATGGCAAGAACGCTGCTCTGTCGGCAAGTGGTGGAGAGGTAAAGCAGGCAGAGAGTGAGGTAAATCTCTTCCCGATGGTCCCAAATCTGTCCCTGCATTTTGTAGGGCCGTCCCCCCCCATGCACCACCACCGCCATAAACCAGGGGCAGGGACCTGCTGAACGACCTTGACACCGTTCCGGGTTACATCGGCCCCGACAAGTCTGACGTCAGCCGTGCCGCAGCGGAGAGCGGCTTTGTTTGAACCAACATCGGTTGTGCAAGGCAACGGTGAGAGACGATGCAAGGGTAGGTCGCGCGTCAGATGTAAGAGTGACGCGTTCATTGAGGGGAGGGGGCGCGCCGAGGCATCTGTCCCATCTGCGGGGAGCTGTGCCTCAGGCTCCCTGCGGACATGGGAGCCGGCGGGAATCACGGGGCGTCCCGGGGATCGGGGACACACAGGAAGGATTGTCGGGCATTGACCAGTATTCGCGACTGTAAGCCTCAGATCCCTTCTGCCAGGAAGATGTATTTTATACACAGACACACACACAGGCACACACGGGCACACGCAGCCACACAGACACACACGGGCACGCGCAGGCATGTCTCTGAAGCCGGCTGTTCATCATCTGCCAGCTCTGCCCGCCCGGCCCCGCCTCCCTCCACTTCTCCCACACACACTCTTCCCTGATCTAAAAATAAATGTCCTGTATCAGAGCCGGGAGAAATCCTATCCAAGTTTCGAGGATCCGGGGTAAAGGGGCCATTGTCTTCCCTAGAAATCTTCCAGAGGCAGAAACACACCTACTCAGTCCTTGCGGAGCCTGCCCCGGGCACCAGGCTGGCCGGCCGCGGGCCGCGGGGCTTCAGGAAGATTCGGGCAGGAGGGCGCAGACGCCCAGAACCTGCTCTCAGAACTTCACGTCCAAGCCCTCGCCGGCCTCTCAGAGAGTTGGTCCGGAGCGGCTCGTGGATGGCACCGAAGCCAGAAATGTTGCTGGAGCCCCCCTCCCCTCCCCTCCGCTCCCCCCCCCCCCGTTGGGCCCTGCTCTGGGGCAGCTTGGGAGGCACCCGACGGAGCCGGTCTTCTGTCTGGACTCCCCCCAGACGGTATTATCCAGCAGCTGCACTCACTCGGTTTACCCAAAACCTACCACAGTCTGCCTGTCTGTAGAAGGAAAACCCACCTTCAGAGATAAACCGCGGCCCGCAGACGAGGGCGGCCTGGACGGCCTCACCCTGGCCACACGGCCGGAATTAAACACGTTCTGGGGAAATTTCAGAAGAACTTGGCAATGTTGTTGAGCCGAGCCCTTGTCACAGGGTGTGACCTCCCCCGCCAAGAGATGGCCGCAGTGGGACGCCAAACCCGGGGCCCCTTTACTCCACCAGGGCTTACAGCCTGGGCCTGCTGCGTGCGGGCCCCTGGGGCTCCCTCCGCCTCCACCCTGCACAGCAGGCCCAGGCTGGGTCCCCATGGGACTGGGTGTCGCAGGCAGTAGGGAGCCCAGCGGGGGAGGGCGGCACCCCTTGCTGAGCGCCAGTGGGTGGGGTCAGGTGCCAGGAGCACCGGCAGGCACGGACAGGAAAGGTTGACCTTGGCCGGCGGTGCCCTTCCTCTTTCTCTCCGCAGGGCCCACCCCGGGGTGCTTGGCCGCCATCCAACAGGTGCAGAGGCAATCGGCAAAGTGCTCCCTTCCCAGACGCCGGCCCCTGTCTCAGCGGCGCCTTGAGGGGGCGGGTGTGGCGACCCTCGGGGCCTAGAGGTCCGCGCTGGCATCGTGCAAGTCCCCCTCTCCTCCTGATCCTGGAGTCCATCCCCGGAACCTTGCTCCCAGTGAAAATGCAGAATGCGCCGGCGGGGTGGGGGGTGTTGGCTTGACGGGGTGGGGGGTGGGGGGTTTGGCTCGCCCACACACAGCCACAGGTCCCCACTGTGTCGCCAGGCATGACCTCGCGTGTTCCCGTCACCTTCATGCTGCTCCACGATGTCACCTGTGGGGACCACGTGTCAGGGCTCCGTCGTGAGGTTTCCTTGCACGGACTTTCTCTTCCCTGCTCGGCAAAGGTGTTCTGACCACATCCTTCCGGGCTCGTCCAGGCAGGGGTGAACGGGGCACCGAGCCCTCCCAGTCTGGCAGAGGCAGAGGGCAGAGCATCGGCCGTGTCCTCCCTGCACCCCCCACCCCTGCACCCCCTGCCCCCACCCCTGAGCCCCCGCTCCACGGCAGGCAAGGGAGAGCCCCAAACTCACCATTGCACTGGGCGTCTGCTCAGTGCAGGGGAAGGAATGGAAATTCAATGATGCCAAACACAAAAGTCATTCTGAATTCAAAAGGAGGTCACAGCGGCTCCTCCCAGGCTGTTCTCTCCGTCCGCCCGACCAGGCTCCGGGCAGACGGCAGCTGTCCTCCGATGCTGCCCACGAGCCCCTCGCGCTCTGACATTCAGGGAGGGCATTTCAGGGTTTGGCCTTTCCCCATCCCGCTTCCTTCCTTTAATGGGTCCCAGGAGGGAGCATAAGCCTTGGGACGGCTGCTGTGTGGGGGACGGGCCAGGTCCCCCGACACCCACAGCCAGGGAAAGGTTTGCAGGTGCGCCCTGGACCACGCGAGCCGACCGACTGCTCCCGCTCAGCCCGAGCTCCCAGAAACTCTGAGCAACCTTGCCCAGAAGGGGAGAGAGACTTCAAATCGCCATCCTGAAAAAATTACCCAAATGAAAGGCAGAGCTGGGGCGAAGTTCAGAGAAACAGGCCACCTGTGCTCGCGGAAGGTTCAGAAAATGAACGAGGTGCTTCGAATCCCCATCGGGTTGTTGGATGGTCTGACGGGAATTTGTAATTTAATCCAGTGATGCGGGCCTCGAGGACAGGGTGAGGAGCAGCTGCGGTTTCTGAAGAAAATCGCGTTAGAAGCAGTTCCTCAAATGCAGCAAGGACCCGGAGGTCAGCGTCTCGGCGCCCCCATGGCGCATCAGGCGCGCGTGAGATCCTACGGAGTCGAGACGACGCGACGCAGCTGATGCCCGAGGGGAGAAGAGCCTGGCCGGAAACCGGCTGCAGCGGTCGCAGGAACACGGCCTGCGCGCTCTCAGGGACACCACTGGAGTGACGGTCACTGCCCTTAGCCTGTGCGTGTGGCTCTGTGCTGGCTTCGTGGCCCAGGGCAGGGTGGGCTGATAGGCCGTGCCCTGACTCACTTGGTCGCTGGGGGTTCGTCCGTGGTCCTCCATCCCTGCCGAAAGGCCTCACGTAGACCCGGCTTTCCAAACTGGGGTTTTCCTTTTCTCTCTGTGATTTATTGTTTATTAAATGCTTGTTGTATCCTTCAGCTTGGGCCACCAGATGCTGCCGGCCGGGCACGGAGACAGCAGCAGAGACTCAGGCAGGACCCCGATCGAGAGGCCGGCTGCGCGGGTCAGGCGGATGGCCACCCCTGCCTTCCTTACCCAGGTGAGGTCTGGACGGAGCCGCCCTTGGGCTCTCCCTCTGCAAGGAAGCAACACGGCTGCGCCCGGGCCCACCCGGGGCCACATGTGACCTTCATTTCTTCCCCCACCTCCAAACCCAGCCACCATGCGGCAGAGGGAGCCGGAGGTTAGGGCTTCAGCGCAGGAATCTGGGGGGACTGGACGTAGCGCACGCTCCAGTAACAGCTTCAGTGGTACCACGGCTCCCGGCGAAGGGAGATGTTCGTGTGTTCGGACTCGTTTAAAGCTCGGCACAATCCTGCCTTCTTCCTTCCTGCCTTTTCCCGAGGGGGAAACTGAGGTGGGAAGCGCATTTCCACGGAAGGACCGTCTTCGGCAGTGGGGCCGGCTCCGGAATCCAGGGCTCCCAAGCAGGTTTGCTCCCCGGCGAGGCTTGGCCACGGTTATCTGACGTCTTGGCCGGGTCACAGGGGTGGAGGCTGAGATCTGTGTGAGGGTGTGTCCTGCTCCTGCTTGGTCTCAGGAACAGAATGACCTCGTGCTCCGGGAGTGGCTCGTGAGCCCTGATCTGGGAGCCACCTGGAGTGGCATCCACACTTCACCCCTACCTGCTCCTCCTTCTCCCACCTGCAGGGCCGGGTGCCGCCTGCTGGCCGCCTCACCAGGGGCTGGACATGCGCCAGCTTTCCGATTAACAAAGGGCCTTTGACGCTGGCTCCAAGACTGCAAATTCCAGCCGCATTCCCGAAGGATGAGACAACCCGCTCCAGGGACAGCCTTGGCACCCGCCGGACCACAGGTCCTGGGACCAGGAGCCGAGCCACGGGTCCACGAGGCTGCTTGGGGTCCTCTGCTGCGTCCATGTCCCTACCGCTTCTTTGAGCCGCCTGGTCACAGACTCAGTCGTCCCACGTCCCCCACCCCCCACCTCTGTGGTCTCCTGGGGCCCCTCCATGCCGTGGCATCCATACCATCTCCAAGGCTGATTTTCAAGCCACACCTGCCGTCCACACCATTCTCATACCTTCCTGCACTGCCTCCCGGTGCGTCTGCCCAAGTTGGAGTCCTACCCCGTCAGCAGTCATGCCCCACCGGACGCCCCCCCCCCGCTTGCCCACTTTCTCAGCTCAAGAGCCTGGAGGCCCCTGAGCTCCACTCCCGGTGCCCACTGCCCACCGCCCTCTCCCCAGCCCACACCACGGCTGCACCCCGAGCCCCAGCACCTGGCGCTGGACAGCCACACGGGTCTGCCACAGCTCTCTGCGCAGAATATCCGCCCCATGGTGGCCCAAGATAGGAACCAGAGATCAGACGCCGCCACTTCCCTGTTCGTCAGCGAGGGCTCCCTACCTCCCTGGGACTAAGACCCCTCGCTGCCGGCTTCCCCAGCCCGGCCCAGCGCACGGACCTGTCCCAGGCAGCACGTCCACACCGGGTGTCCGTGGCTGAGCCCGACAAGCTTTCCCTGCCTCTTGCTGCTGTTCCCTCCCGAGGGTCTCGTCCCCCACGGACATCATGTCACCACGCAGGTTCCTCCACTCTCCACCACCCTGTCCCCATCATGCTCCGCTCCTGATGTCCCCGGACCGTGAGAAAGCAGAGCCTGAGAGAGAGGAGGACCCAGGCTGGGATCAGGAGACCATCCCATCGGCCCGTCCACACCCACAGGATTGTTCAGCCTTCACGGGGGAAGATCCTGTCTCCAGCTGCAGCACCGGTGAACCTTGAGGACACCGTGTCAAGAGCACTAGCCAGACCCAGAGGACACACGCTGAATGACTCCAGTCCCATGAAGCACCTCGAGGCGTCAGGTCCTGAGACACAGCAAGAGAACGGTGCAGGCCTGGGGCTGGCGACCGGCAGGAAGGGGAGGTGGTGGCCGGTCACAGCTGCCATCGGGCCACGAGGGTTCTGGAGATGAGCAGCGCAGACGCTCGCACGGCTGTGCGCTTGACAACGGTTCCATGCCAGACGCGCTGTACGCACACGCGCATGCACGTGCACACTCTGGGTGGCCCCCGGGTGGGCCCACGCCCTCTGGGCCGGCCGGCCCAGTCCCGGCCTGTTGGGGTCCCCATGCAGCAGGATCCCGTGGCCCCCACCCTGCGGTCCGCCCCCCGCGACCGGAGTGAAGCCGGTGCTCGGCTGGTTTGCCTTCAGCGGGGCTCCGTGTCCAGGTCACCGATTGCGTCTCCCGATCGGGCTCCTTCCTCTGCGTGTCCCAGAGCAGACTCGGGGCCCCAGCGCTCACGCCCCTGTCACCACGGCATCCCGGCTCTGGCACATTTACATACGCTGGCCACGGCACCGGAGACGCGCCATTGTCCCCTCGCAGCCCTTCTGAGCCCTCCCGGGTCCAAAGGCGAAGCCGGGGTCGGCGCTCAAGACCTCGATGGACCCACAAATGTCTGCTCCGGCTGCGAAGACGCCGGTGGGGCCTGTTTCCA
The DNA here is from genome assembly GCF_964662115.1 of Mustela nivalis. Lineage (NCBI taxonomy): Eukaryota > Metazoa > Chordata > Mammalia > Carnivora > Mustelidae > Mustela > Mustela nivalis. The sequence continues at coordinate 1,931,877 of NC_139024.1, read as the reverse complement.
GAAGGAGACTGAACCGCCTCTGCTTGTCGGGTTTGGAGACAATCGTTCATCTCGCCTGCGGAGGGAGAAACTGCTATTTTTGCCTCCGCAGATGCCGTCAGAGAGCAGCACTGGGAGCGGGGAAGCCGCGCGGGACGGCCAGCTCTCCCACGGAGGCTGGGCACAGGGCTCTGCGGCTTCTGTGCAACGAGCCGGGCGCCGGATGCCGCAGCCCCAGGCATAGGCTCCCTCTGGTCACCGTCACTCGTACCTGGGCTTTCTTGCTGCTCCCAGAGACGCAGCTGTCCCCAGAAGACTGTCCTTCCGTGCGCGGCTTCTCGCCTGGCCCTTCTCCACCCCCGCCTCTTGTCCTCCGGGAAGCGGGAACGGGAGAAACCCCGGACAGGCGAGTCCGTGCTTCTGCGGTCTGCTGGTGCTGTGCTCCCCACCGCGGCCCCGCATGGCCGCCGGGTCTGGAGGAAGGCGGGGTCCTGGCCGGGAGGCAGGGCTGGCGGGGAACAGGGAGACCCAGGAGCGACTGCAAGTCAAGGGCACCAGGGACGGCGATCTGGGGCCCCAGAGGACGCGCGGTCCCCGGGGAAACGCTGCGTCCATCACGGAGAAGCTGACCGCCTGAGGGGACGCACGTGTCAAGTCAAATTTCCAAACACAAGTGGACGACTGTCCGGCCGGCCGGAGCCCCAACAAGGCCCGTGTGTCCCTGCTGTCCCCAGGCCGCAGCTCCCCGTCCCGTGCCCCCTCACAGGGCCCGAGTGGAAGCCGGGTCACATGAGAAGTCCCTCTCCTGGACACGTTTTTCAAACACAACATGTTCTTCAGAAAACATGTCCACGGGAATGTGTTGTCAGGACGACTGTGAAGCCGAGAGAGCGGGGGTTGGGGGAGGCTGAGCAAGGACCACAGTCGGGTCGTGGACACTACAGAGGCTCCCCTGCATCCCGCTGGACAGTGCACAGGTAGCCTCCCTGCAGCGGGTCCTCCAGGGTCCCGGGGCCCGCGGGAAGGGGTCGGCTTCCTCCTGTCCTCCCCTGGGCACCGGACTGGACTCCCCCATCCACAGAGCAAAGACAGGCAGGGGCTGGCAGAACCCAGGGCGCACCTGCCTTGAGCTTAGGCCTGATGGTTAAGTGAAGCCCAGGAGGCCAGGAGCCCCCACCCGCCTCTCAAGGAACCAGGACCAGGACCGCTGTGGGAGCGTGCTGAGGCCCCTTGCAGGTGTTGGTGGGGAAGCTAGAACCTTCCTGACCCCACAGGGTCCAGTGAGCGGTCTGGGTCCCTCCATCTAGGACGTGTGCACACCAGACACTGACCCGTGAGGGCTGCCTGCCTGGGAAGTCCCAAGCGTTCTCTCTCTCTGTCTCATCTGCTCGTGGACGTGGCCTTTGCCCATGGACGTGGCAAGAAGGGGACGCAGTGACCACAGCCCAAGGTGAGGAAACGGACTTCTCCCTCTCCCAAGGGCTGGGGTGAGACTCCCCGGCCTCAGACACCTTGGGTGCTTCAGGTGCGCAGGTCCTGGGCCTGCCCATGGGATGCTCACACCCCCAGACACTGCACGGTTCGTGGCCACGCTCGTCTTAGTCCTGTGCCCCAGGAGGGGCAGCCAGTGCCCCTGCACTGATGAAACTCCGATCGCACAAGTGGAGGCACGGACGGGGAGCCTGTTCTCGCGGCCGCGGCGCTTGTGGTGTCCATTCTCCTGCCCCCGCGGAAGACAGACGGGACCGGAGGCTCAGCCTAACCTCGCAGCTGTGGCTCCTTCTCCAGAATGCACGGGGCTGCGTGTAGAGGTAGGGGGCTCTGGCCTTCCCCCCGCTGAAACACGGCTCCCCTGTGCTGGGGCCTCCAGCCCTGTGGGGTGTCTTGTCCCCCTGCTCACTGCCCCTAGGGCAGAAATCCAGGAGCACATGTGACCCAGAGCCATGACCTTCCACTCCAGCCCCGGGCTGGCTGTAGCCTGACCGCAGACGTGACCCCAGGCTCTGAAGAGGCCGGGAAGGATCCCAGGAGGCCTCGGGGTGAGCTATTCTCTACTGCAAACAAAACAAAACAAAAAACCAGAAGAAAAACCAAGCCTCAGCAGATGCGGGGTACGGACTCACGTCTGAGAGGCTCAGCGCACTCGAGGTCTGAACAGAGCCCATCTAGCAACTGATATTAAACATGGACCATTTTTCTGACATGGCCCTCTCTCTGGGGGCTCCCATGGAACCAGAGCAGCTAACACAAAACCGGTCAGGAAGGGAACAACCCATTCTTGGAAACGGACCATGACGTTGAGACCAGGTCTGTTTGTACGTTTCTCGGAGTCCGTGACACCACGGCGTGTTCCGACACTGCAGATCCCGGGGCAGAGTCCCAGCGCGGTCAATGTTCCGTCCAGCCTGCTCTACGGGGAAGAGAATAAAATTAACAGTGAAAATAGTGACTCTGACCCCGATCTTCAGGGAGAAGAAAATGGAAGAATCCCAGACACCGAGGTCCCGACTGGGTTGGAAAGAACTTGGAAAACAGCAAGGCCCTTCCTCTTCTTTCCAGCCGTCCGTCTGTCCTGCCGGCGTGCGCAGCAACACCTCCGTGCGCCAGACTCTGGAAGAGGATAGGAGGAGGGCTTGCACTCCGAGGGGGGCCGTCCGAGGGCCGGGGAGCGAGGGAGGCACGCAGACACTTGCGATAGGAAACAAACCGCGCGCTCTCTGAGCCGTGGCGTTTGCTCCCAGCTCCGGCCCAAGGACTTTCCTAGAGTCGCTCACTTGATCCTCAGAAGGTAGGAAGAATCGCGAGACCCCGCAGTGCAGTGGGGCACGGGGCCCAGCGAGATGCAGCCACGGGACCTGCCCCGTGTCTCCAGGAGTCCGAGGGGCTGAATTCAATCCTAGATTGCCTGACCCAGCACCACGTCCCTCCCCTAACCCGCCCGTCGACGCAACAGGTGTTTCTCCGTTGGATCATCTCCCGTGATTTACTGAGCTCTGGGGCTGCAGGAGGCATCACAGGGCCGAGGCCCCTTCCTCATTCTGCTTACGACGGTGATCTATGGACCCAGAAGAGGACCCAGGCCCGCTGCCCTCGCCGGAGTCCCCCAACGCCCCCGGGTCTCGCACCACACCTTGGCTTGGTGCTGTTCGGAGTTAGAAGACCTGGGGTTGGGGAGGCTCCTGTCACTCATCGTTAGACTTACCATTTGGAGGCAAATGTGATTGGGGAAGAATTTGTCTTTTTGGTGAAAGTGAAATTCCCTTCTAATTTCTCCACAGAGACTGTTCCTTCTTTCACGGGGTAACTTGGAACATTTTGGAAAAAGTCCTGACTTTATCACCCACCCTCCCTTTCTCTTCTCCCCGATACACAGCAGTGACACACTCCTCCTTCCTTCCAGGAAGTGGCGTCAGGACCCAGCCCTGAGGATGAGCCTGAGGTCAGCGACGTCCCCGTGAAATGCAGTGATGACCTTGTCCTCGGCTGCTGCGGGGAGGGACTGAACAGCAGGCCAAGCATTGGGTACATTTGCTGGTGGACATTTTCCGGGGAGCCGTACTTAACGGGGCCCATGGACGTCAAGGACCACTGCTCGGAACGGGGGAGGTGAGGACTCCATGCCGTCCTGCGGTGCTGCTGATCACAGCAGGTCAGACCCTGCGCTTCCCTTGAAGAAAATGACGCGTTCGTGTTCAGCCTCATTTTAGGACTTCAGGGTGGGCTGTGGAAGCAGATGGCCCAAGTTCAAAGCCCGTGTGTGATTTTCAGCAGATGACGTCCTCTCTCAAGCCTGGGCTTCCTCCCTCGGAAGAATTAAATGAACTGTGTGTGTGTGATTGATGCATATATTTTTTGATTGCAGGTACACACACACACACTCACACACACACACACACACTCCTAACACCTGCAAACGTGCCTTATTCACAGCAAACGCTGCCCACGAACTGGCTGTCACTGGTGAGCACAAAGGCGTCCCGAGTGCCGGTCCGTTAAGCCCCCGGGTCTTGCCCCTTCACTGGGCTGCGTTTCATGCATTTTCTTTCCAGGACGGTGCTGCCGTGTCTGCGTTGAATTTCATCTCGTTGTGTCATCGTGGTTTCGGTCTCTCCCGTTACGGTCCGTCTCGATTTGCTGCCCTGACTGTCCCTCGAAGACACGCTGACCTTGACAAGTACGCATCCTTCCTCTTTACTTGAACACCCGACTTCCCTGATCGCACGTATTTCTCAGACTGCAGCGTCTCGGGCAAGGGCGCATCTCGTGCACAACCCGGGTAGTGTCTTCTCCTGCACACGGCGTATGAAGTCCGCGCTGACGACACGTTATCCGTGAGGAAACACGGCGAGCGAGCGAGAGCGTCCAGCAGGACGGCCGAGGCTTTACCCGATGACACGCCTCCAGAGCCGTGGTTCTCCACCTTGGCCCCACGTTGGAACCCCCGGAGACGATCGGTGCAAGAATTCGGATTCCTGGCCCGGACGTGCGCTGAGCTCCCTGGCCGTGTGGACCAGTGGCCAGGGCTGAGTGTCACCACGGCAGACTGAGCCCGCGCCTCCCCGGCCCCATCACTTGCTCCAGCATCTGCCGCGCCTCGGGTACCTGCTGCCGGGAGCCGTGGTGAGCCCACGTCCCTTGTGCATCGAGGACAGGGACGCGTTGCCAGCACCACACTTCCTCGGTCCGTAGGAAGCCCCCGGTGTGCGCTGCCTGATGGGCCCATGTTGCTTCCGCCCATGGACCAGCATTCTCCGTTTGCTCTCAGAGACCCGTGTCCCCGGCCTTCCAGGCGTCTTGGGCTGCGGGACTGCGCGCTCTGCTCCGGCTTTCACTGTGTTTCCACAGAAGTGAGCCTAGGCGGCCGCGGAGGAACACCAGGAGGGGACTCAGGGCTCAGGGTCTCCTCACCCTGCAGCTGCAGCTGAAGACCTTTAGGATGACCCCTGCCCTGGGGACCTCATTTGCAAGTGGGCGCAGTTCCATCACCCAGACGAGAGTTAAGGACCCACTAGTCCCCGATCTCGGTACACGAACTCCGCGCCATGGGCTTTTCCTCCCTTCACAGCTTTACCGTGTGCTCAAGTCCCGCTGCTCTTGGTAACATCTAGACAAAGGAAGTCATTTAAAATGTGGCATCGTGCCCTCGATGGGGCCCAGGGTCATCTCCCTCAAACCAGTCAAGGCCCAGGAAAGTTCCCGACCACGTCATCCACGCAGGAAGGGAGTCTGGCGTGGAACAAAAGGCACGCTCTCTTGATCTGAGCCCGCGTGGCTGAGTGAGGCCCCCCATCCCCGCAGACCCCTGCTCGCACCCCCCCCACGGCTGACACTCAGCCCCAAAAGCCTCTGGCTTCAGAGCGGGAGTGAGGTGACCGAGAGCCGCCTGCCCCCCGAGGCGGAGACACAAAGGCCGCCCAGATGTCCCCACAGAAGCCCAGGTGTGGCCCGGAATGGCGTACACAGGAGCTCACGGCATCCACGGGCTGCACGGGGTCCTGCTGGGCCGCACCCGCTGTCTCCGTTCACCTGTGCGCAGACACACGGACACACGCACCTGTAAGGTCGTGGGCTACCCTCCCGCCGACTCCGTGTCCTGGGACCTGCTCCAGTCCGGCCCCGGCTTCTGTGGGGCACAAGCATCCCACATGTCCGACTCTGGGACGAGGAGGATGAAGGGGGCAGGCAGGTGGCGACAGAGCCTCATGGGACCAGGTGTGACCCGAAGGTCAAGTCACTTTCCACACTCTCTGCTGACAGGACTGATGCGGTCGCGCTGCCGTGGGGACGTCGCGTGTCACGTTGGCAGGCCCGGGGCTCGGCAGCAACGGGGTTTTTCCGAGTATTTCCCCTGCGTGACCCGGCCGACGGCAGAGCGCAGCAAGGGCCAGCGCTGGCGAGGAAGCCGTGCACCGGCTCCGGCCCCTCCGGCTCGGCCCCTCCGGCCCCTCTCAGAGCGGCCTCGCTAGCTCCCCGTTCCTGCATTCCTACCGAGTGCGACTTTTTTGCTACAATATTCACAGACTTTTCTTCAGAGCAAAGATTGCAGAGAAATGCTAGTCTGAGTCAGAAAAGCTGCTTACTCCAGGTTTGACAGACCCCGTCACGTTGTGTGGATGTCCCTAATCTCTGCTCCTGAGAGGAAGCACAGCCGTCGCTGCCGGCAGTCTGTCCGGCCTCCAGCACCCATGGCCCCCCCACTGCCCCGATAAGGAGACAGTGGCCCTCCCCCAGCGTGGCCACGCCCGAGGACGGCTCGAGCTGGAAGCCGGTGACGGGGCCTCCCACTCCCTCCCTCAGTCACTCTAGGAGGAAAGGGCAAGCTACCCGAAGGCCCGCGTCTTCCTCCTCCCCCTGCGCGTCCGGGTTCGGTCCCCTGTGGGCGGCCCCAGCCCCAGAGAGTCTGCCAGAGCCGAGGGGTGAGCCAGGAGGGAGCAGCGTCCCACCTGCCCGACCTTCCGCGTCCCGCCCGAGTCCCAGACGGGCTTGCCTCCGCCTGCTTCTCCCCGGCAGGAGCCCGCGCGGTGGTGCCAGGGGCCGGCGGTGAAGGCCCAGCAGCAAGCGCGGGCGGGGCCGTCACACGTGTCCACTCGCGCGCAGCAGGGTGAGCGCCGTCTCGTCCCCGGAGCGCAGAGCAGGACGCGGAGGCTCTCCTGGGTGGCACGTTAGGAGTCAGGATTCTGCCAGGGCCAGCGAACTCCCTATCTCTGTGTTCACCCCGTGACCCCGCACGCCTCGCCCCTGCAGCTCTCCACCGGCCTCTGCGCCCCTGCGGGCTCCTGCTCCCCGGTTCCTAGGACAGAGGCGGGAGCAGGGCGTTCTCCCCACCCGGATTTGCCCAGGTGTTTGGGCTCGGCTCTCCTGCAGTGCCCAGACCCCGCCTCAGCCTGGCCCACAGCAGAGTCCACGGCCTAACCACATGCACCGCGGCTCCCACAGAAGCCATTTCTCACAGGCTCCCGCAGCGCCCTTCTGTGTGCCCTGGGACTCGCCTCATCCCTGCAGGCCTGAGGCCCGGGCATCAGGGACGGCCCCTTGCCTGCCGGCCTGGGGATGGCGCCCTCTGTCCAGCCTCCTGCGTCCCAGGAGCGGGGCCTGTGGCCAGGAGGCTACGCAGGCCCCACCTTCCCGTGGGTCAGGGTCCACACCAACTCAGAGAAAGACGCTTTTGATGGCATATCCAGAAAATGGGAGGCCTCGCTCACCCCCGGCTTCCTCAGACTCTAAAGCAAAGAGGATTTGGGAGCGGATCTGCAGATTCACGCGGGTGGCAGGGCTGGAGAAACTGTCCTGTGGGACGCAGCGGCCCTGAGTGTCCTCTCCTGCTAGAAACCCCATCGCCGAGGCTTCCTCCTGTCACTACTCGGGGAGAATACGAAGCGTCTTTTCCGTTGCCGCGGGAATCCAGACGCTGCGGATTATTTTTAATAACACGGCTGGATGTGTCCTGAGTGAGGCAAGGAGGTGTCCACAGTGTGAGGAAGCCTCACTCTCCTCGGCGCGGAGCTGGGGCCTTCCTGGCGGTCAGCGTGAGGAATGCGCGTTAGAACTGCCCTTGCGAAGGCCCCGGAGTGTCCCACGAGACGATGTTGCCGTAAACCAGCCCTTCACGCCAGCCCTTCATTCCTCCGCTCTGAAGAAGCAGAGACTGGAGAGGACGGAGGGTCCTTGTGGCCGGAGGTCTGGCGACCACAGGGACCAGCTCCACTCCATCCCCATGGCCCAGTCTGGGCGCCTGGGACGTGACGGCCCCCGCCTGCCGGGGCCTGAGGCAGCGAGCCGCAGCTTCTGCTGGGAAGTCCTCATCCGGCCATGGGAGCCGCCCACAGTGCGGGCCGGAGGGCACAGCAGTCCGCTCTGCTGACCCCCACACCCGTCTGTCCGAGGTGAGTAAACACCGCGTGAGAGGCGCTTCTGCGGATGTCTGGTTCCTTCTGCAGGAGAGTGAGGTCGGCCATCGTGGCCAGCCGGCCGGGGCCCCCTCCTCGGCTTTTTCCGAGGGACATCTTCTCCGAGCGGGGGGACCACTCTGCTCCAGGCTGCTCGCCGTCCCTGCCCCCACCGTGTCCCAAGCTGACCCACAGCGCACTTCCAACACCAGAGTCGGCGTTTCCAGACGTGTCCGTGGAATCCAGAAAACCCCGGTAGGTCAGCGAGGCCACTGCGGTGAGCCCCGCGCCGTGTCTGCTGTAGGAGCACAAAGGCCCCAGCAGCAGGAAAGACAACAGAACCCACGGACTGGGTGTCCCGTCTGAACGATTCGGGCAAGAGAAGCCGTGCAGGGAAGGCTCAGCTCGTGTCCCACCAGCGAGGCCCGGAGGAGTCAACGCCGGCAGACGCACTGTGACGACCCCCGTTCCCCACCCCCTCACACAATGGCGCCAGTTCCTAGCTCGAAGGGACGGACAGGCTTCCTGGACCCCAGGGGAAAAGTCTAGTGTGACGGGGGCACCTGGGGGCTCGGGCGGTTAAGCGTCCGACTCTTGATTTCGGCTCAGGTCATGATCCCGGGTGGTTAGGTGCAGCCCTGTGAGGGACTCTGGGCTCAGTGTGGGGTCTGCTTGAGCTTCTCTGTCCCTGTCTCCCCCACCCCACCCCAACCCCGCCATAAATAAATAAATCTTTTTTTAAAAGGACCCAGTGCGATACAGCGGTTGAGAATGTGACCGCCAAGCTTGGCGGCCAGGCCGGGCCGTACAGGAGGTTAACTGCGCAGGTGCCTCGGGGGCCCTGGGGCGTGAGCTCTCATGGGCAAAGTCGGGGTCACGGTGTTGGCAGAACAGAGGGTGCTGGGGACCCGCCTGTTGGTTTGAGGTGGCAGCCGCTGAAGTCTGCAGAACGGGAACTGCGGGAGAGAGAGACCGTCGTCCGCTGAGGGCGCGATCCGGAGCCCCGACGGGGGAGCCTCAGGAGGAGAGCGTTGGAAGGACAGCCGGCCTCCAGCCGTCCTCAGGATCCTGGCGGTGCCGCTCACGCAACGTGACCCCTTCCCTGCGGTGGAGTCCTGGCCTCGCAAGCCGGCGGGCGGGCCAGTCTGGGGAGAGCGTCCTTGAGAGACACAAACGGACCCGCTCCGGGCACAAATGCGGAGCGAGCGACCCGCGGCCGCAGGGGGACCGAGTCAGCAGCCCGCGCTGCGCACCGGGAGGAGGGCAAAGGCGTGGAGGGAGCGGACCCCGGGGCAGAAATGCGGGGAGCAGGGAAGGATGCGGAGCGTAACGCTGAGCACACGATGCGGTCCTGGCATCCTCACGGCCTCCCTGAGCACCTGCTGCGTCCAGCCCGGCGTTCGGGGTGCTCGGGGCAGAGAAGGGAACAGAGCGCTGTCCGCTCGCGACACAGACGAGCCTGCAGGCTCCGATTGTCAGAACCAAGAAGCCACCGAAGCTGGAGGCTGGACCCAGAAGCATCTAGAAGGACACAAGCCTATTGCTGCCCCCACCACCCCGAAAACACGCAAACCCTCAGAGCCATCTGGAAGGGCACTGGTCCCCACAGTACAGAAGACACGCTGGGGCCCAAGGAGGGCTTCCCCGGGACGGACTGAGCCCGCAGGCTGGGGAGCCAAGGACGCCTCTGCGGCCGGAGCTGTCAGACCGAGTGAGTCAGCTGGACGCCCTCAGAGGGGCTCCGCCACCCCGTGTCCTAGTGGTGCGGGATGTTTTCCTGCAGGTGCTCCCGGGAGCCTGGGGAGGGAGCTCCCACGCCACAGGGTGCTTCCCGTTCAGTCCGAGGGGAACCCAGAGGCCAGGGGTCAGCCGAAGGGGTGCATCCACCGCCCCTGCTCGGAGAGAACAGACTGGCTTCCTGTGTGCACGGCTCAGCCAGGGGAAGGACGGAACAGCCCACCGTTTCCCCGTCCTGTGTCCCGGGTGATGACGCGGTCCACACTCCAAGACGCGCGGTGATCATTGTGATCAACGACAAACCTGGCCCACATCTGCCTCTGGAGTTGTTTGGGACAAAGAACATTCTTAACAATTTCATTTTATTAGACACATGGGAAATATGGACTCGATTCCCAAAATACTCCGTGATCGTTCAAAGAAGTGCTTCTGATGGGTACCGAGCTCCGCGCCCTGGGGAGCTGCTGTCCGGGAGTTGTGCCAGCCTGGAGGGACTCAGGGGTGCGGTCGGTGCACTGGGGGTCCCAGCTGGGGGTCCTGCCGTCTGTGGCTGTGGACTGCAGCCGGCGTTGCCTGGGTCAGCAGCAAACACAATCGCGCTGTGTTTGCCCGGCCGCGTCCCGGAGAGTGAGGACAAGAGAGCCTTGTTTCCTGTGGGGCTGGAGGTCAAGGTCCACCACCGCGGCGTGTGGGTTTTCCCTTCTAGGACAACTCTCCCATGCAAGTTTCTTCAGCCGCCCCCTCTCTGGGCAGCGCCGTGGGCAGGGACCGCGCACGCGCCGCGCGTCCCCCACGGTAGAAGGAGCCCTGGCGCTCCGCCGGCCCCCCCGGGCTCCGGGACCCACTCCCGGGTGGCCCCGCTCTCAGCCCCGCCCCCGAGTGTCCACTGCTCCAGGATGCTTCTGAGCACGGGAAACCGGATGGCACATCACTGTGCTGAGGGGACGCCCCTGGCCGCTCCTGCCCGAAACGGAACCCAGCAAGTGTGCATATGTCCGTCGGCCCCGAGGGGTGTCCGCTCCTGCCTCCTGGAGTCGGATGCGCCAGCTTGGCCCCCCGTCCTCGCCGCAGTTTGAAGCGCTCCCTGTCAGCAAGAGGAAGTCCATGGGAGAAGTGAGACGGTCACCTCTCCGCTGAACGTGTGGGAAAACCAGGAGTCCGAGAGAGCCAGGGGCCTTGACTAAGTCCTAGCACCCCCGGGCGCCGGCCTTTCTGAGAAGAGACCTGTTCTCACGTCAGGTAAAGCCCAGCCCTGGGCTCTGAAGGGTGTTGAGGCAAATCCGGCTATAAACTCAGACTGGAATATCCGCTCCTGCTCTGGCTAGCTGGGACAGTTGGCAAAACTCACGCTTGTGCCTTTGAAATAAGTGAGTCTCGCTTGGGCACCCAGAGCGCAACTGCTCACCTTCAGAAAGTTCTGATGGACATTAACCCCACACCCCAAACAGTAGAAACACCTGAAAAATAGTGGCTGGAAAATCTGAGGGCACCTGGGTGGCTCAGTGGGTTGGGCGACTGCCTTCGGCTCAGATCGCTGGTCCCGGTGTCCTGGGATCACGTGCCGCGTCTGGCTCCCTGCTCGGCGGGGCGTCTGCTCCTCCCCCGACCTTTCCTCTCCTGCTCTCTCTCACTCTCTCTGTCTGTGCCAAATAAATAAAATCTTTAAAAAGAAAGTGAAAAGAAAAAAGAACATCTCACAAAGAAACACGAACCCTCAGCGCGCCATGACGGGGTAAGCGCGAGCATGTGGCGACATCTCACCAGGGTGAGCCCGCCGCACGGAAGGGGCAGCTGTGATGACTGCGGACGGTGCGCTGCTTGCCTCCGTCAGGCCTCAAGGGGCCACGCGGACCCTGTCAGCCCACCGTGACTGGGCCTGGGCCTTCTCTCTGCTGCCCCGTCCAAATCCGCGCTTAACGCGCCGCACAGGCGCGGGGTCCAGGAGGAGGGAAGGGCATCACTGGGGGCGAGCACCAGGGCTCCCGGAGCATCACTGTCCCACCGACCATCTGCCCATCTGTCCCTCGCGGCCTGAGGGCCACTGCGCTCACGCCACGGCTCCAACAAACTGTGTCTTTCAGGGCTGGACCTTGCTTCGTGCTTCCGTGTGCCTCCCCCAGCTCCAGGCTATGCCCAGCCACGAGCGACGCTGATGCTCTGGCTTCCCCCGTCCCCCCTGTATTCCTGAAGGCCACGCGTCCCTGCGCTCCCGCTCCCTGTCCCATGCTCCTGGCCGGCCGCGGCCCTTCCTTCCTTCCTCTGCAACAGGACAAGGTAGAAAGCAGGAGCCGTGGGCTTCGTGGGTGCCGTGGGGACACCTTGCCCTGGAGGTCCGCTCAGCAGCAGAAGCAGCCTCTCCCGTCCGACCCCGAGAGAGGCTCCAGAAGCCCCCCCCCCCGTATGCCCATCTGGTCCCTCTGGAAAAATCTGCCTTCTTGGGGGCAGAACTGTGTCTAGAAGGGAACAGCCAGCGCTGGGTTTGGGAGGCAACGTGTCCTGTTTCAGCTGACCTGATCCCAGTGCCCACACCCTGCCCCAGAGTCGGGCACCAGAGAAGGACGGGTCTCCTCTGTGGCCTCCACCACCGCTGGGTGGACCGACCCATCCCACGCCTGGATCCTGCTGCCGTGAAACCTCCCCGTCCTATGGAAGAGGAGGACTGTGTTGGGCCAGGGCTTCACGCCCCCAGAACCATCTGTGAGAGGCGCCCAGTGCCCTCTGCCCAGTGCTGCTCACAGTGGTGGCTGAGCCTGGGAAACTGCACCCCCGGGTGCCATCAAGCGTGGACGCTCAGCCTGCATCACCGCTGCTGGGGACGGAACCTCCCAAAGAACAGAGCGGCTTTGGGTCGGGGGCTGCTGCGATCAGGAAGCACTGAGGCCCCGGTGAGTGGGCTGTGGACGTCCCAGAGGGTCATTCGGGACGGTGGGGCTCTGCGAGGACGAGGAGCGAGGCGGGTCCCTCTGCATCTCCTCCCCCTGCACCTACTCCCCCCACATCCCTGTGCCGTGGAGGACGCCGTGAGGTGTGTCCCGAGGCCGCCCTAAAGGAGTGGTGGAGGGCAAACGGGGTTTATGAGAAAAAGTTCGACTCTGTCACCCTCCCGTTGGGTACGACTGTCTAGTGACGCGTCTCTGACCAGTTCATGGGCACCACTGCAAGCCACTGGCCCACATCAGAGTGTCCTGACATTAGGCTGTGTTTCCTTGAAAGCTTCCTTGTCCCTTCATTCAGGCTCTGACCCTGAGGCCCTCTCCTCATTAGAAATAAGATTCTCGGAGAATTCTCCTTGTTGGCTCCAGCCAACTCCCTTGTTGGCTCCAGCCCTAGGAACCTGACGGTGGGCAGCCGAGGTGGCCGTCCTCGCCGCGGGTGCCTGCGTGTCCACGGGAACGGGCTCCGTGTGGCAGGGCTACACAGGATGATGCTCTGGCTCGTAGATGGGACGTCGTTTCGGGGAACGAGGCTTCTGCATCCTGCTGCCAGAGGGCCCCAGGGACGCGGGGCTGTGGGCGAGCCCCAGCCGACCAGCCCCAACACGGGCTACAAGGGCAAGTCGATGCAAACCCCCAGGCTCAGACCAGCATCTGGGGGCCAGGACACACCACCCCCACGATGGCTATTCGCAGAGTCCCATCAGTCAGGTAAGGCAGGGGCGATGCCCTCTGAGAGTCTGGGCAAGGTGCGTAGGAATGAGGCCAGTTCTCCTGGCCTCGCTCCCCACGGAAGATGCCCAGGACGGCAGAGGCCCCGAGGGTGCGGGCAGAGCCCTGCACCCCGACCGCGTCTCAGCTGCCTGCTCCCCTGGGCGGCCGCAGCGCCTGATGTCGGAAAACAGGAGAAGACACTGTGAGGCACCGGCAGGTTTCTCCGTCCGTGGTATCTCTCCGCATGAGCCTCTCTAGGGCATAGTGGCAGACTGTTGGGGTGACCTGCAGGTGTCACAGCTGCTGTCCCCGGTTGTGGACGTTTCTGCAAACCTGACTTTTCTGTAACTAAATGTTAGCCTGCCACCAAGTTTCTCGGGCAACTACTGAGCTGCACTACGGCTGCACACGAGGGGAGAAAGAGCACGGACAGAGCGCGGACCCCTCGGAACCCTACCGATGACCGGACACTCTCACCCGTGAGCAGAGAATTAGAACCAGCCGGAATCGGACTTTGCTAGGAGCGATGAGCCGTGAGATCTGTACAAACGGGTGCGCGTAAGAACCGTCGGGGCTGGAAATCGAGAGCCGCAGGGCAATGTGGAACGCGGGAGGAGGGCCGCGGGGGCGAGCGCCAGCCCTCCCCGGGCTCGCCGGGTCCCAGCGGGCTGGGTACGGTTTCAGTCTGGGGCGGAGCAGACTCGCTGGGCATAAAGGCTACGAGACAGACGCTGTAACGTGTCGTCTCAGAGGGACAGGGGGACAAAGAGAAACGGACCGTTTCGATAAAAGAACGTTAAATCCGGAGGAGGCAAGGGACACCACGGCAGAGAGAAGCCCCGAAGTGGGACGGCCACAGTGAGCACACAGAGGCGGAGCCCCGAGATCGTTGGAGAGAGTCGGAGGACCCCGCAGCGTCGCAACCCGTGCTCCCGGCGCGGGCCCGGAGGATCCTCTGGAAACGGACTTCCAGAGTCTCGGCCCAGATCACCAGCGGTGGGTCAGACAGGCAGCCTGGAAATCGGTGCCCCCGAGAGTCTGATTTGGGTGGTCCCGACACTGCGCCTTGAGAAGCCCCCAGAACCCCGGAGAGGAGGGACGTCTAAGGGCTGCATGTGCAGGGTCTCCTCGCGCAGACGAGCCGGGGCTCCGGGTTCCCTGCAGAAGGACGCTGCTTTCACGGGGTGCTTCTCCCCTGCCCTGGGAGCGGGCCCGTGGGAGCGGGAGGCCCCCAAACACTGTCCACCCTGCATCCTCCCATGGGGGCGGGGCTCGCGGGGCACCGTGTCCTGGACGCGAGGATCAGCGGAGAAGGTCCACACAGTCACATGCATAACAGAATCCGATTTGGCTTTTGAACATTTTATTTATGTGTGAGACAGCACGAGAGTGCGAGCAGGGGGAGGGGCAGGGGGAGAAGCCGGCTCCCCGCTGAGCAGGGAACCCACGTGGGGCTGATCCCAGGACCCCGGGATGGTGACCCCAGCCGAAGGCCGACGCTCCACCGGCAGAGCCCCCCAGGCGTCCTTAACATGATTCAACTTCCGAGAGAATTCATTCGTGGGCTTTGTGTCCAGTGAGGCACGGAGAAGGAGAAGCAAAACGAGACGGCGTGCGCGCGGCGCCGAGCGTGGCTCGTGGACCGGACGAGGGCGGGGCCGTGGATCTTACGGAGATTTGTATTTTCCCGTATTTTCCTTCCATTGCTTCTCTTCTTTCTTCTTTACTAGCCTGTGTGCATTTTACGGAGAGAAAGAAGCAGAAAGGAGGACGTTTCTTTAGGGTGTCGTTTCCTCGCAGGTTTCTCCAAGCAGGGGCTTCCCGGACAGCCCCGGCGACGGCCCGCGAGTCTCTGCCCCGGAACCTTCCGCTCCACCCCGCTGTTACCCAGCAAAACGGCACCGGTTTTCGCTTCCTTCTTATTCTATTTTTTTGGTCTTCTCGGGGGAAGCAAGAGTGTGGGCTGCGAAACCCCCACTTGGCAAAGATTTCTCTTTGTGTCGGGAAAGAATCAGTTTTGAAGAAACGCTGCCGGGTGTGTTGCTCATAGAACACTCAGAAATCCAGCACTGACGGCACTTTTCACAGCATTTCTGGACAAGCTGTTTTTACCGCGATCCGGAAGACTGACGAGACTGTGCGCTCCTTCTCCGGGACCTCCCCCGCGGCCCCTGGCGATGTGTGTGCGTCGAGTGGACAGCAAGGACACCCATGTGGTCGCCCAGCACCGGTCCAGGGCTCGCGCCGTTGGGCGGCCGTCTCGCAGCGTCACACTACCGTCTGTCTTTCTTACAGTGTCCTCCAGCTGACGGACCAGCCCCCGCTCTAGGCCGCCGTTCCAAGGGTGAGTGGCCTTATTCCTACCCTAGAGACGCTGTCTTCTTTTCTCTCTTTCTGTTTTTAGGGTTTAGGATTACTAGCCATTCCTTTCCAGCAGGCCCGGCAGTGGGCACCAAGGGGCCTCTGGTCCCCACGGCCCTCCCTGCAGGGTTCCCGAGGTCGGCTCTCCGTCTGGAAAAGGGCGACTTGCCCTGCGCGTGGGGCCTGGAGGGGCTCGGGCACATCACAGTCAAGATCGAGACGGGCGCCCGCTGGGCTGCCTTTAGATGAGGACTAGTTTCTCCCCTTTTCCGGGTCACAGAGCGGAGACTCTGAAGCTTCCCGAGGCCCCAGCCGGTCTGCGCTGGGCTGAGGTGGGAACGGAGCCCGGCTGCGTGCAGGCCAGGGTTGAGTGGGGAGCCGTCTGCAAGGGACTAGCTCACACAGCTGCGGGTCCGTCTCTAACTGCCCGGCCACATCCCCGCGGGCGTCTGGGAGAAGGTGCGCCGGGACGTGCCGGGAGGAGGCCAAGGAAGCCGTGATTGGCCGGAGCCGCAGCCGGGACAAAGGGAACGAGGCCAAGAGAGCCGGGGAGGCAGAGCAGGAAGCTGGGACGGTGAGGAAGACGCTGGACTCCGGGACCTGCCGGGGCCATCCTGGGGAAGTGCCACGCAGCAGGGTCTGGCGGTGTGGAGGGAGATGTCCCTTTCCCGGCCCCACCACCGGAAGCAGCCCTTACACAGGATGCTCCGCGTCCCCTATGAAGGCCCCCAGCAGGTGCGAGAGAACCCCCTGGTTACCGACCACCACACCACCTGGCCCCCTTCCCTGCCAGGGCCATGTCCGCTCGTGCACAGGAGCCTGTGCTGCCCGTGTCTGCCCTTCCCTTTCCCCGTCCCCACCCCCACCCGGTGTGCAGAGGGCTGCACCCAGGAAGCCTCCTGAGCGCTGGGCAGACCCACTTAGACCCTGCTTTGCGGGACGCAGGCTTTGACAAGTGGCCCTGAGGCAGGCGGGGGCAGCAGGAGACAGCAGGAGACCCCCATCCCGGACCGTCTGGATTCCCAGAGCCTACTTTCCGGAGCACCTACCCCCTGCACTCTGGGTTCCAGCACGGAGAACACAGGGGCTGTGCCAACCCTCCGCTCACTCTCCATAGGCCTGTCTCTCCCCTGCCTGTCGCACTGTGATTCTGTTCCCCTTCTGTCCCTCCCTGCCCTGCCAACCTCGCTTTGCTGGGCTCCCTTCCCCGGGGGGGCAGTACGCTGGGCAGCCGGGGCTGGCGTCCCCGCCCTGGTGTGCAACACACCCAGCGGGGGCCTTGGTAGGCGGGGCCACGGGGCCTTGGGCTGGGCTTGGGACTCAGGACGTCCTCCGAGCCCCTGGGCGTGGCAGGCGCCTCCTCTGGGGACAGCCCGGCTGACCACCAGGACCAGCTGCCCTCGGCCTCGGACAAGGCAGCCCAGCCCCGGAGGAAGAGCGGAGCCTCGTCAAACCACTGATTCATGGCATCCACGTCCACGCCCGCCCCACACTTCCCGTTTCCTGGTGTGTGAGCAAATACATTTCCTTTTTTCTTTTAAAGCCTTTGAGTCAGAGTTTCTGTTTCTCGTAGCTGAAAGTACCACCTATTTCCTTTCATGGCCAGAATCCATTCACCCGTCCTCCTGGAACCATAAACTTGAGCCCGACGCGGCTTCGGCCCGGCCGCCCCACCCACCCTGACCTTCCCTGGCGGGAACCCAGCCCCGGGCACCTCTCCCGCTCTGCGTCACCGGGTGGACAGAAAACCCCATGGCCAGACACCTCAGTGTCTGTCCTTTAAAATGTCTTACTTGGGAACGGTTAGCACATTGGAGTTTAAGTTCTCGGGCCTCTTACGGATCCTGCCGCGATCTGTCTCCGTGGAGGTGGGGACGGGTACAGACAGCCTCCCCGTCCCGAAGCCCCGGGCTGCGGGGGGGCGACAGCCAACACGCCGTAAGCTCTTAGGAAGAGAAAAAAATGACGCGCCAAGAAAGCCAAGTCGAGATGGTCTTGGTCTCTGCGGCACCACGTGCCCGAAGAGAGTGCGGCGTCCGGAGTCGCTTTTCAAGGAGGAAAACCGGGATCCGCAAACCTCAAAGGGCCGAATCTTCACTCCCGTATAAAGACAGGCTGTGTGTCTCAATCTCAGCCTTGTGCTTGCAGTTCCTTTAAAAATTCCATTCGGTACTTAGAGTTCTTTTTTTAAAAAAGGAATTCAGCTGGGCCTCCGGGGTGTGGGTCACGCATGTGAGCGTGGGCGTGCGAGTGCGTGTGAACGTGCGTGCCGCAGCCTGCGTGACTCTGAGCGCATGAGTGTGCGTGTGTGTGTCGAGTGTGTACAAGCGTGTGTGTCGACACGACGGCCTGCGAGCGCAGTGTGGGGGCCGAGAGTGCAGCAGCCCCCTGGGCCCGGCCAGCGGGGTGTGGTGGAGGGGACGGAGGCCAGCGGGTGTGGTGGAGGGACGGAGGCCAGCGGGGGTGGTGGAGGGACGGAGGCCCGCAGCCCGGAGCTGTGCGTGGCCCGTCGGTCGGTGCTGCCTGCCCCCTCGGGTGCCCCAGGCTCCCGCACACCCACACGCTCGGGAAGCTCAGCCCCACACAGGGGCCCCCAGCCCCTCCCTGGCCACAAGTTCCAGGGGCTCTGGGCCTGTTGTGGCCATAGACACACGAGGTACTATGTGCAGGACGTGCAGGGCTTCTCCCCCGGTGTCTGGAAGCAGCTGGGGACGGTCCGCTAGTCTTTCCCCGGACACTGCTGGGCACGGGACGAGGCCTGGAGCTGCTGAGAGCACCTGCGGCAGCCAGAGTTGAAGGGGACTTGGTGGCCCAGGAGACTCCGGCACAGAGCAGGGCCTCCCAGCCAGTCCGGCCAGAGGGTGGGACCCACGAACGGCCCCCGACCCCCCGCCGAGTCGGGGTTCCCGCTGGGGCCGCTGACCCTCCCGCTGAGATAGCCTCGTTCTCTTTCTGCGCTTGAAGACAGACCTCGGGAAACTTCCAGAAGCTCCTCCGAGAGCAAGAAACTTCCTGGTCACTTTGTGGATCCGAGGTCCCTCCTCAGGGCCCTCTCTGAGCGCCTCATCGCGGAGTCTGTAGGACGACCGCGGCACCCCGCAGGCCAGGCCCGCGCCGCCCCAGGCCGGGGGACGCACAGGGAACGCTGACCCGGAAGCGGAAAGGGACTGGGCTGGGAGTCGGGCCTGGGCGCCGCATCGCGCCGGCCGGCCCAAACTGCGGTGTCTTCCGTGTAGCTGGTGAACTTCACAGAAAAGGCAGGTTATAAAATGCGATAAAAGCCAAGTCGAGAAATCAGAGAAACGGGAAGGAAGGAAGTGCGCCGCCTGTACAGCAGGAGAACGCAGAGCGACAGACGGACGCGGTCGGAACAAACGTCCTCCCGGTGCCCAACGTCGGGCCCGGAGGGGCCCCGGAGCTCCCACGCAGCCAGAGCACAAGGGGTCGCGGCCTCGCCCACAGCAGCCGCCCGTTAGGAGACGTTTGCTTTCCGTCTGGCTGTAAACACGCGGACAAAACCTGCCGCGCACCGAGCTGTTCACGGCCGTTTTCTCTGCGCAGCGGGCTTTAGGGCGACTTCCCCACTTTGCACATTTCATCCTTTCCAAATGCTCTACCAGCGAGCGGTCCGTCCCTCGCCACAGCGACCACTGCAGGAGACAACCAGAAAACCTCAGTGACCAGGCCCAAGACAAGCCCAAGACGAGCCCTGGCTCCGCTCACAAACCTGGGAGCCCTCTGGGCAGTTCTGGGTGGGGCCTGGGGGAGCATCCGAGCTTCGGGGTCAGCTGGAACTAGTGCCGGGCATGGCTTGGCTCCCTGGGGGCTCGGGCTCCAGCCGCTGAGCCCGCCGCGCCAGTGCAGGGCTCCACGGGGAGGGGGAGCACACAGTTGGTCAGGCCCCGGCAGCCCACTGCCCATGGCCACAGCAAGTCAGAGGCCTCTCAGATCCCAGTCCCAGGTAAGGAGATCCCTCTTGATGGGTCTACAGAGAGTTGGCATTGGGCTGGCCCCTGGCCCCCAGACACCCTCAGCACACCGACAGGGTCATGGCAGGGCTCAGCACCAGAACGCCCCAACTCAAAAATGACCAAAAGCTTAAAACATCTGGACAGTCAGCAGCAATGCATTTGGGGAATGCAGGCTCTGGGATTCCCCTGGAAAGCCACCCACGCTCCAGAGACGGCACCTGAATGGCTGTAGTGATACCCCAGAGCCGACCCAGAGGCCGTGCCCCACCCCACCCCAACCCCCAGCTGCTGGCCTGCAGCCCCGGGGAGCACAGCACGCAGCCGGCCGACGCCCAGAGCACCAGCATTAGTCCAGGCAGCACCTTCCCGGCTAACAGCCCGGAGAACACCTGCCAGGCTTCACCGTGATATTTCTTTCCTTCCTGTCCACACCTTCTCCTGGACAGTCCTTTTGTGGCCCCACCCCAGGAACAGGCCAAGCGAGAGAGCCTGTGGCATCTGCGCAAGGGCCGTGAACAGTGTCTACTTTTCCCGCTGCCCCCCAGGGCCAGGCAGGGCAGTGCAGGGCCTTCGCCCGACGCCCCAACTGCTCGGGTCAGTCCTGACTTTCGTGGGAAGACTTGGGGAGGAAAACAGGTCTCAGAAGAGGCCAAAAGTATGGGAGCTGACACTCAAAGCAGGTCATCCTGACCCCAAAGCCAGGACTTTCCCATTGGTGGGAGAAATCCTGGAGACTTTGGGGCGATTTGCATCGGCCGCTCTGAGTTTCCGGACTCAGACCCGAGAAAGCTGTGCGAATGCGTGGGAACCTTCAGAACTCCCCCGTCGCGTTCAGAGAGCATCGCTCCGCACTCGGCGCAGTGGGGTGTGGTCGGGCACTCGGGTCCCCGTGGCCCCGGATTTACAAGCTAGGAGCTCATCGAGAACCGGAAACGGGCATCTAGGAAAACCCCAGTCCCACAAAAGCAGAACAGACGGGAGGGACCCAAGCCAGCTACAGACAGGGCGACAATACTGGCGCGTTACGGACTGGGACACGGGCCTCACCCAGAGCCCTTCGCCTGCTGCAAGAGTTTGTTCACACGAAGCTGCTTTCAAAGACATGTGCCCTCGAGGACCGGCCTCCGTGCATAAGGATGAGGTACAAGGTGGGGGCCGAGGGCGCAGGAGGTGATTGGGAACCCACCGGAGCAGAGTGGAGCATGGCGGGGAGGGGGACGTCCAGGCTCACGGGTTCTGGGAGGGAGGCCCCAGGAGACAGGCCCGTGTCCCAGTCTGCCCCGTGTTCCAAGTGGCACGTAGGGCCTCAGGCCCCCGGAGGCTGCCTATGTGTTTCTTAGGGAATCACACAGAGCCCGGCACAGTGTCGGGGGAGGCAGAGCCCGGCACAGTGTCGGGACCCAGAAACACAAGGACCCTCTGGGTTCATGTGGCAGGACCATCCCTGGGTCCACCTGTCCTAAAGGCACCCTCTGGAAACCAAGTCTGGAAATATCCCAATAGGCTCAGAACCAGTGTATAACTGCTTTTTCACATATAACAAGATTTCTTTTCTTTTTTTTTTAGAAAGAGATTTTATGTATTTAGTGAGCGTGCAGGCCAGCTGGGGGAGGGGCAGAGGGGAAACAGAGAGAATGTCAAGCAGACTCCACACCGAGTGCAGGGCCCGACGCGGGTCTCAATCCCACGACCCTGAGACCATGACCTGAGCCGAAATCAAGAGTAGGATGCTTAACTGACTGAGCCGCCCAGGGGCCCCATCACAAGTTTTATTTTCAAAAAGGGTGTGTCCTTTGGACTAAAGGGGAGAGAAGCCTTGAACCAGTCCATGGGTTATGCTGTAACAGTTGGGAGCCATCGGAACCGAGCTGGGCGGCCTCTTCCCCAGCACTTGGGGAGGCCACTCCCAGGGAAACAGTGGGTCAGGAATCCATTCCCAGGGTTGGAAGTCTGTTCCACAAGGAACAGGTGAATTGGAAGGCCCTTCCCAGGGAACAGGTGACCCACAGCAAACCCGCCCGCCAGCTGTTCCGGCAGTGCCAGGTGAGGGCTGAGGTGACCCTGCCGGCTTCCCGCCGGAGGGACGGATGCTCAGGGGCATCTGCCTCCCTGTGGCTCTGGTCCCCGTCTCTGTCCGGCTAGAACGACGGGAACATTCATTGCAGATGCCCCCCAACGGAAGCTCTTCACAAACCGACAAGCTCGAACCACCAAGAGGGACTGTACTCCAGAGCCAACACCCTAGCGCCCTCCACCTGCCCCCTGCAGGGCCGCTGCCCCAGGGCCTTTGCACCACATGCCGCTGAGCTGGAGCTTTCCTCACACACTGTCAGCATTTGCACCACAGCCGAGGCGCACAGCCAGCTGGCGTGGAGGACAAGGAGCTTCCTGCTCCGCATCCCGAGGGAAAGCTATCGAGGGCGCACGTCAGGTTCACAAAGGAGTCGCCATTAGGAACTCGCAGAAAACCAGGCAAGCAAGAGGAGATTCCAGAGTCGGTTGTAGATTGAAGTAGGATGATAGGTTTCAGGGGCTGTGGGTGTTGTCTGACCTTCTGTGACTGTCGGTGCTGGAGAGGGTTCACCTGACATGACGGAAATTAAAGAGAAAAGTCAGTTTCAATGAGCAAACGGCGTGCTGCACACGGCGTCCTGACCCTTGACATTCCCAGCGAGCATGCCGTGTTGACTCCGTCCATACCCTGCGGAATTCGGTCTTTCCAGGGGCATCTGTGAGGAGCGGCACCCCCGGCTGCCCAGTGCCATAGACGCACACGGGCTCAGAGGAGGCAAGGAGGAAGCGCAGCTCATGTCACGAGACGGCCGGTAGTGGAGTCGGTCGCGGTCACTCTTCGCACGTGAGGGTACGTGCGGTACCCCGCGGTACGGACCCAACGGGCCTTTGTGGACTGGGCAGGCCACCGGCTTGGGGCCACCAGGGACTTGGCGCCTTGGGCTCCCTGCTGTTGGGAGGCCCAGCCGACGGTGTGGGCGGGTGGTCCTCCTCCCTGGGGTCAAGTGTGCAAATGCTTCTCCTGGACCTCGCCAGGCACGGACCCCTCCTCCTGCTTAGCTTCCCAGCCCGGGCGGCCCCTTCCTTACTGCACGTAGGGGCTCTGGGAGCACATGTGACCTCAGCCGCATAGTATCATCCCTGCGGAATGGCAGCAGCCACCACGGTCAGGAGAGGCCAGAGGCCCAGGCCACAGAGCTGTCCCATAAACAGGAGACTTTGGGTCAGGATGCAGGCTTCCTCTCTAACTCCGGAGATGACGTCCATCATGACTCACCCCCTGTGCTCATTCGGAGCCTGCGTACTGTCTTCCGTGAGCCAGGCACACACTAGAACAACCGCTCCCCACGGGGTCTACACCCGCGAGAGAGACAGGCACGGATCGTGACACAGCACAAGGTCTTGGGTGCAGATAGGACCGTTGGTAAAGCTGGGGGGAGGGGCTGGGGAGGGCTGCCATCCGTCACTGGGGGGTAGAAGACATGGGCTGGAATGAGCCAGAAATCTTTACAGACATCTGCGAGCTGTCCCAGGAAAGACACGGAGGACTGTCCCAGGATAGACTGCGGGGACATCAGAGTCTGGGGGTTTGAAGCCCCCAGAAGGAGGGAGAGTGTCCAGGTGGGTGACCACGTGGGGAGGGACCCAGAGAGGGGGCCATCCTGTGTGCCAGGTGTCCCAAAGAGGAGGCCTAGACGTTGACCATTACAGAAATTACCTTAGATTTTAAGTTATTTAAAGATATTAACTGCCCAATAACCCAAGGCCCCAGAACTGTCTGCTACAAAACCTCAGCAATAAGGGAAAACCAGTGCAGACTCACAACAGTAACATTGGAAGAGGGTAGGGCTCAAGTATCAGCCACTGTCTTGTTCTTTTTCTTTTTTAAAGATTTTATGTATTTATGTGACAGACAGAGATCACAAGTAGGCAGAGAGGCAGGCAGAGGAGGAAGCAGGCTCCCCACTGAGCAGAGAGCCCGGCACAGGACTCCATCCCAGGACCCTGAGACCATGACCTGAGCCAAAGGCAGAGGCTTAACCCACTGAGCCCCCCAGGCGACCCCCCCCCTGCTTTTTTAAAGATTTATTTGGGTCTGGGGGCTCAACCAGGAGGGGCCGAGGGAGAAGGAGAGAGGACCCCAAGCAGACCCTGCACTGAGGGCAGAACCAGATGTGGGGCGTGATCCTATGGCCCTGAGACCATGACCTGAGCCCAAACTAAGAGTCAGATGCTCTACCAACGGCCCCCAGATGCCCCTCAGGCCATTATCTTTTAAAAACGAAGCACCGTGGCGGGAAAGAAAGTCTAGAAGTTGACAAACAGCTCTGACCCCTGAGAAATAAAATCTCAGAGAAGAAAGTCAGTGGACAAATTTCTGAGATTTTTCACTAATAAACCTCAATTTGAAAAGAAACACCTAATGGTCAGTTTAGGGAAAATATATGAAAAGTGCCCCACGCTCCGAAGTCGTGTCCCACCCCCTCCCACTGAGCAGAGAGCGGCCCCAGACGGAGCCGATGGGGACACGGACAGAGAGACGGCTCGGAACGCTCGGAACGCGGGGACCAACAGAATGGGCCTGGGGACGAGGGGAGGTGTGCCTGGGGGCAGCCTGAGGGACTCCCTGGGCGAAGACACTGGGCTGGGAACTTGCTAGAATCTGCCCTGACCCCCAACTCTTGACACAACTGCACCCACAAGGGCCAAGTTTCAGCTCCACACGCCCCCTTCACCCCTTTCGCCCCCAGGTGTGCCTTCAAGATGCCCCTGAGCCAGAGGAACGGAGCCCAAGGCTCCCCGTGAAGCTTCCTGCTGGATGAAGCCCAGAGGGAACTGAGGGCTGCCCTCTAGGAGGGGGGGGGCAGGGGGGAGGGGCGGGGAGGGGGAGGGAGAGAGTGGGGGGGCACGTCAGGGAGGAGAGGGCATGGGGAGCCCGCACACGCTCCAGCTTCAAGGAGACAGAGAAGCAAGGGGAGGGGTCACGGGAGAAAGGCCGAGGTTGAACCTACCCTTAAACATATGCCAGAAATAGGAAGAAAAGTTTTAATAATCAGTCATTGGAGACTCAGCTAAACACAGAGTAAGAATCACGGCGAAGAGAAGTCGAGGACGGAAGGAGACAGCGGGAAGTGCAACGTGGCAGAGACGCGGAAAGTGCCGGCCGGTGACTGGTCAGGAGGGAAGCGGTGCCGCCCGGAGGCTCGGGGCACTGGCCCCGCGGACAGCAGGCTCCCGGCCACGCTGCGACGCTCACAGAGTGGGAACCAGCATGAGAGCGACACCGAGAGAGAGAATGTTCAGTCGAACACACAAAAACCTAGTGTGGCTCAGGTTAAAAATGGTCCAAGACGGCAGTTTCGCGTGGTGCCACCTGCTGCGGAGAGAAGCCGGCGGAAGCCAGACTCGTGCCTCAGAAACAAGAACCGAAAGACAAGAACTCCGTACAGAACTGGGCGGTGCTCCTGAAGCAGAGGAGAAACCGTGTCTGCGGATTAAAGGACAGTCTCTCCTGCTCCAGGAACGCTCGGTCATGAGCGTCGGTCACTGAGCCCCATCCCAGCGACGGACCGATTCCCGGGATAACGGTGCCTCGTGTGGGTGCCCGACAGGAGGCTGGATGTCTGCGCCAGCCACCCAGGGGGCACGGTCTGGCCTCAGGCTCTCCCAGCGGCACTGGGCACCAGAAGGTTCTGGAATAGTCCCTTTGGATCAGGCTACCCGAGAATCACGAGGCCCCTCAACAGCGGAAGGACTCAGAAGGCCCCGCGGGCACCGCGCCTTCCCGGAGAAACACTGCACGTCGAAATCTCTACCGTCCAGCAACTGAGTCCGAAGCGCTTTAAAGCTTAGGAGTGAGGGGCGCCTGGGGGCCTCTGTGGGTTAGGCCTCTGCCTTCGGCTCAGGTCAGGACCTCGGGGTCCTGGGATCGAGCCCCGCATCGGGCTCTGTGCTTGGCAGGGAGCCTGCTTCCCCCTCTCCGCCTGCCTCTCTGCCTGCTTGTGATCTCCGTCAAATAAATAAATAAAATCTTTATAAATTAAAAAAAAACCTTAATAGAGAAAAGGCAGGAATGAAAAGTTGCGGACCCTCCTCGAACCACGTGCTGGGGCCACGGCAGGTGCAGAACACACGAGCCTGCAAACGTGCATCGCCCGCGGAAGCTGGGGTGGCCGGGAGAGGTGCCCGTCCCAAGGGACACCAGCAGGCCTTCTTCAAGTTACGATGTGCGAATTTTCAAAAAAGAAACTTGACCTTCACCCCCATTTCTTAGCTTCCTCCTTTTGATCCTTTAGGTTTCTCAGGACAAATACCACTTATTTAATAAAAACTTGCATCAACCTGTCTTTCCTTTTTTTCCCCTTTCTTTCTTTTCCTTACTTTTCTCTGGCTAAGTTCAAGTAATATGAAATCCACTAAGGGGCAGACTTTGAAAACCACTGATCTGATTTCCGTAAAATGACCTCTGGCTACTCTCCCACCAGAAGAGCTGCCTCGAGTCTCGGAAGCGTTGACCCAACACGACCAGGGCTCAGCACCAGGCGACCTTTGTCATTCTCAGCAGCAACCTCACAAATGCGCCGGTTATTCTGGAAAGAGAAGGCCAGGGTGCACTGATGCTGGGCCGGGCCGCCTGGCCCCCCCTGTAGCTTCCGGAGCCACCATCCTGCGCACCACCCTGCCGGCCGGCGAGGGCCAGAGTCCCGCTCCACGTGTGTGCGAACACACAGCCCTGCCATCTCTGTCCGGTTAAAGCCATCTCAGAAGATGCCTCGTCGTCAAAAATACCCTCCTGTTAAGGAGAAGATGGTCATTAGCCCAGTGAGGTAGGCATCTGTAGAGCGGTAGCTCAGCTAAATTATAGCGTTTAGAACAAAACAAAGCAAAACCAAAAAAGGACTCTGGTAAAGTCGTCCTGGTCCGCCCCCAGCAGCCTGTCCTGGGGCTTCCTGGGCCCCGTCCTCCCCTCTGGCTTCACCGAGCGACAGGCGCAGATCGGCCTTCTCACGGACTTGCGTGGGAGGGCTCAGGGCAGAACAGGAGATGTGGGGGGGGTACAGTGAGCGCGGCCCCGGGGGCCTGCGAGCCCTGGTTCTGCAGAGCCCACGAGCCTGGGCGGCCCGGCGGGCGCCGCACAGCACAGATCAACGGGCCACAGCGCGCGACGACTGAGCACAGCCTCGGCCGCCGGCTTCCCCTGTGGGGGCGGCCACTAGGAGTCCAGGATGGTGGGGAAGTGGGGCAAAGTGCAGAGAAAGGGGTGACCCAGCCGGGAACAAGCAGGGGAGAGGCTTCAAACCTTCGTCCACGAGTCAGCAGCTCCCTCACACCACTACCACGGTTAAGTGGCCTTTCTTGTCTTCCTTGGAGTCACGGGAAGCACAGCTGCCTCGTGTGAAACCGTAACTTCCTGCCCCTGCAGGAAGGATCTGAGCGGCTGTTGGGTGGGGCTTCCGGGAAAGCGGCTGCCGAGGCCTGATCCAGCTGCACGGAATGGAGACGTGATGGCCCCGGCTGCAGCCGCCATCTTGCAACCATGAGGAAATTGGCAGCAGACGGGAAAGCCTGGGTACCTAATAGCAGGGAAACCAACTCCAGACGGCGTCCCTCCAGAGTCTATGGAACGGGGAAAGTGTTCGCAAGCCACGCATCTGGAAAGGGATTAGTATCCAAGATATGAAGAGTGCCTACAACCCAATAGCGAAAATAATAATAATAATAACAATAGTAATAATACCTCATCCAATCACAACATGGCCAAAGGACCTAAATCCATCTCTCGAAAGAAGACATCCAGATGGCTGACGGGTACACGAAAGATGCCCAATGTCCCTCTGCACCAGGGAAACACACGTCAAAACCGCAGTTAAAACCCTCCCACGGTCGGGGCAGCTGGAATCGACAACGCAGGAAACAGCAGGTGTCGGCGAGGACGGAGAACGGGGAGCCTCGTGCACCGCGGCGGGAACGCAGACGGCGCAGCCGCTGTGGAGAGCAGTAAGGATGTTCCTAAGAAAGTTAAAAATAGAGCGAACCCTAGCCCCAGTGACGGAGATTCTGGGTATTTGTCCGAAGGAAACACTAATTCAAAAGACCTGCCCCCATGTTCCCTGCAGCATTACTCACGGTCGCCGAGACGTGGGACCCACCCGTGTCCGTGGCTGCATGACGGACGGAGGTGGGGTACGCACACAGCGGAGTGTTACTCGGCTACAACAGATGAGGAAATCTTTCCATCCGGGACAGCCTCACGGGCCTGCAGGGCATGGCGCGGGGGAGAAGGTCAGGCTGGGGAAGACAGATGCTGTGCGGGATCCGGAGCCCAACTCCGGTGGCCGCCAGGTGGCCGCCAGGGACCACACGCAGCCCGGTGAGCGCGCGGGCAGTGCTGCTCTAGTTCATAAGGGAGACGTGGGGAGACAGTAAAGCCTGAGTTCTCACGACAAGTGCATTTTTTTCCTTTTTCTTTTCTTCGTCTTGGGTCTGTAGGAGGAGACGGGCGTTCGCTGAGCCTGTGGTTGTGACCGGGAGGACACGGAGGAGGCCCAGTCCCACAGAGGCCTGCGGACGACCGCGCTGCCCGGTCAGGAGGTGGGACAGGCGCCGAGGCGCCGTGGTCAGAAGCCCACGGGGAAAGCACCCGAGCCCTGTCAAGGGGAAGAGATGGGAAGTGTCGCAGGTCCCGGAGGGAGCCGCACTCTGCAGACCAGCGGGCAGGGCCCAGGCAGGCCGCGAGCCCTGGCCCCGCTTGGCCGCGGCGGACGGTGTTCCTGCTGCGCTGCCCACAGCACAGCTCCTCAAGACGTCGGCCTAGAAGCAAGCGAGCATCAGTCTTCCTCCCTGCACCGGGCTCTGCTGGGCAGGGCTTGGCGGAGCCGAGAAAGGCCAGAAGGTGCCCTCAGGGCAGGCGCTCCCTCCACCTTCCTCCCCACGATGGGGCTTTCTCGCGGGCTCCTGAGGAGCGAGTGCCCTCCACCCGCCCGGCCCGGACAGCAGGTGCACCTGGGTCCTTGTGCTGCCCCTGCGGCAGGAGCCACCCCCAGAGCTGAGCTCGCTGCTCCTGTGTTTGACACTCGGTGGCAAGGCTGGTGGAAATGACTGAAGCCACGAATTTTTTAAAAGATTATTTATTTGTTTGATGTGGAGAGAGAACGCACAAGCCAGGAGACACAGGGAGAGAGAGAAGCAGGCTCCCTGCTCAGCGGGGACTCGCTCCCAGGACCCTGGGATCACGGTGCGCGGAAGGCAGAGGCTTCACATCCGAGCCCCCCCGGCGCCCCACAAACTCGTTGTGGTCATTTATCATCTCTCATTTCCTTGTCTTTACAGGTTTTGCTTAAGAGGGACTTTCTACTAAAATAACCCTATGTTAACTGTACTGGAATAAAATAAACGGAGTAAAACGAAAGTCATGTAACCTCCTCCAGCCGTGGTTTCCCCACCGCTAAAGCACAGACAATTGTACACCGAGAGAGAGGCAGGGAGGCCTTTCCACCCCTGACAACTAGAGCCACCTTATTTTTTTCATTGTTTTCATTATTTTTTTCATTATGAATTATTTTCATTCATTATTTTTGGAATGGTTTTTACAACCTTCAGTTTCTTACCTGAAAATTCACAAATACTGAGAATTGGGATCTTTGTCCCCAAAATAAATAAACGAGTGTCCCAATACCATTTATTGAATCATCGACAATTTCCCTCACCAACGGATCTGAAGTCTCTATTCTTCGCTGCTAAAACGTGCTGTGACCCTGACTCGCGTAACCTCCTGCTGCGTCTGGATGTCACACAGGGTAACTTTCCCCGGTTGGTTTTTCTCTTGGTGATTCTTGCCCTGTCCGTGCACGTGCTTACGGTGTCTGGTTTTACCAACCTTAAACGTTCATGCAGCAATAACACAACAGCCTCCCACCATCGTGACCTCGCTCGGGTTGGCACGGAGCAGTCCCCGTGGAGCGTTTTAGGATAAATGACCTTAGACAGTTCCGTCTACGAAGGACAAGACACGCAGAGCGGCTGCGCGCATTGCCTGAAGCCAGACTAGTAAGACTGACCACCGGCGCAGGAAAACAAGGAAGAGGGTCTGGGGGCTTCAGGTCAGCTCGCAGCTGGGCTGCCCTGTCCTCCCTACCGTTGTCCCGTGCGGGGCCGCTCGCTGAGCTCTGCTCCGAGAACCCATCGTTTGAGAAAACCGTGGTTCACGGAGGGTTCGGCTGTTCCCCGGTGGGGTGGCCTCGCACACATGCAGGCCCCAAGCCCTCTGTGCATCTGTGCGGCTCCACGGCCGCAACCGTGGAACCTCTGCCGCCTTCTCCCAGGGCCCCGTGGAGCAGAGATGCCGAGGCGGGGCAGGGGGCTTCCCCGGCTGCCCGGGCCCCTCTGTTTACAGCGCCGCTGCTTGAGCCAAAACATGCTCGTCCAGTGAAAATCAGCCTTTCTCGGTAGCAAATGTGAAGGCTGACTGGCTGAGCGAACAAGGGCCTGCTTGCCGAGTCTCTTCTCATCTGCAGGTACCTGCGCGAGACGCCCAAGGGGCTGGGCCAGTTTCCTCGCTCCTCTGAGATGAGGGTCTCTCTTCCAGCAGAAATGGGGGAGGCCATATTTCACAGCGGTTTGGCCAGAATTTACAGTGAGGTCAAAGAAGCGTCACTCCTGGCTCAGGAAAGGCCATTTAACAGGAGACACATGCCCAGCAAGGACGAGACACGGCATTCTTCTCCGGATTGTGTCAAACACCCAGACGTGATTGGAGGGACGTGAAGTGTGGCCTCGGGCAGGTCTCAGGTAGGGCGGACGGGAGTAAAAACTAGCTTCTGGTTTTTGCAAGTCGTGGCATTTAGATCTTTCAGGGACGCGTGTTTAAAAGGGGCTGGTGACAAATCCGTGAGTCGGCGGTGCTGCGGGGGCGGCCGTCAGCACTTCCTGCGGGCTGGGACCCAGAGCTGGCGGTGGGATGTGGGGAGGCCCAGAGAGGCCAGCAGGGACGCAGCAAGGAGACCCCTTCCTACCGCTTCCTCACTGTCCCCTTGCAAGGAAGCAATGACGCGGGAAACCTTCAGAGATGTCATCGTACAGCTCACGTACGTAGTGCAGAGCAGCGGCTCCGAGTCCCCGTGGACGCGGCCATGGCCGTGGACACACAAGGTTTCCACCGAGGAAGCTGATGATCACCAGGACAGCAGGTGGGGCAGGAGACCCGTCCTCGGCCCCATGGCCTCCCACAGGCCCCCACAGATTCCCCCAGCCCACTCCTCGTCCTTACCCAGCCCTCAGGAGGCTCAGAGCCCCGGGCCTCCAGGTCCACTCTCGGGCCACCTGTGGGTGGACTCCACGGCACGTCCTTGCGTCCCCCGCTCTTCCTCTGGAGCTGGACCCGCAGCCACGACCCGCACGGGGCGCTGAGCAAAGCCTCCCTGCGCACACGAGGCAGGGACGGACCGCGTCATTCCACGCCGCACCCCCGCTGCACCGGCTCAGCCAGGACCAGAACGCGCTCGGCGGGGCACGCTAGTGCGCCTGCACTGTGCAGATGGGGAAACGGAGACTCGGACGTTGAGAATGTGCACACGCGTGTACCTGAGCTGTTTGTCCAGGGGCCCTCGTTTGGGGAAACCCCTCCCCTCCCGTGCTGACCTACGTCTCCTGCAGCCGGGTACCCCCCTTCCCCAGGCAGGACCCAGAAGACCCTGTCGGGAGAGTCCTGTCCTCTCTCTGGCGCCCTGGGGGACCGTCGCCCCCAGACAAGCCTGCCTGGAAGCAAAGTCAACACAGGGGCAGCATGGAGGGGAGACACCCTGTCTCCCTGCCCCAAACCAGCAACCACATGAGCCAGAACTGGGGGTTGGGGGGTTGACTCGTGTGACCGATATTCCAACGGTCCTGGCTGGTGCAGCGGGCGGACAGGGAGCCCAGACGGAACGTGGGCCCCGGCTCCAGGATCCAGGCTCCAGCCTGAGCGCCACAGCCCCAAAGGCCTGCTCGCTTCCAGGGACACCGGCCACCCGCTCCCCAGGCTGCATTCCCGGCCAGCCACACCTGAGCCGAGCTGCTGGTCGCCGTTGTCTCCAGCAGACCTTCCGAAAGACTGCAGCCAGGGCTCCGCGGGGCACGGGGGGAGCGGGGAGACAGGGGCCGCCTGGCCCTCCCCTCCAGCTGCAGGAGCTGGGCTGCTGGCTTGACCAGCTCGTCCGGTGGCTGAGGGTGGGCTGCCGTGTGGACAGCCCGTGGCCATTCCCACCCTTGTGGATACGGACCCTCGCCAACCACAGGCATCCCTCTGTCTGCTCCTCCTCAGCCCCTGGAGAGCCCCAGCCCTGCCGTCCCTGCCCCGTGGGCACCGTGCCCTCACTGCCAGCCTCTGGGCTCTGCTTTGAGGCACAGCTCTCTGAGGGCTGTGGGGTCTCGGGTGGGTCGCTAGCCCGGTGTCTTCACGCCATCGCCCCACAGACGCGCTCCTAGCTGACCATCCTCACCAGCCCTGGGTCATCTCCGATCCCCAGCACAGGGTCACACAACACCCTCCCTGGCCCCCCGGTGCTCCCCCGCCCCCCCCCGTGCCGACAGCTGGAACCAGAAGCCTGGGACGCGCTCTTCCCTCTCTCCGACCCGAGGAGCATCAGTTCTCGTTCCACGTCCCAGCACGAGCCCCTCCCCCCTCCCTTCCTCCCAGAGCCGCCTGCCCGGAGACCGTCCCTTGTGTCCCTTGCGCTGTCTGGGCCGCCGGTCCCCTGTGCGTCCGGCCTCCCGAAAGTGGCCCCCAGCGTGGAACCCGTGTGCCCGCAGCCGTCCGCAGGGGCGGCGGCTCAGTAGCCGAGCTGGCTGGGCCGGAGGGCGGCGTGCGCTCACCACAGCCCCTCGGCCTTCGACCCCAGTGTAGCCTTCTCGAAGCTGACGTTGATTAAGGAAGGTTCTGCCCTCTCTTGCTGGTTCCCTCGGTGGACCCCCACTCCTCTCCCAGTGTTCAGACAGTGTGGGGTTGCTGGCCAGAAATTCGTTCCTGGGAGACAGTGCTCTGCCTCTCTGAGTGCGGCTGTGCACCGGGTCCGGTTTGGACACTGCAGGAACAAGCCTGGAGGGAGAGGTCCAGGCCGGCAGGACCGTCGGCCACCGCAGACCCGGCCTCTCGGTGCCCGGCCGTGTGGGTTTAATGACAGCCTTTTCAAAGACTGCTTCCCAGCCACCTGTGTCTGCAGAGGCTGCCCTGCCCTCCTCCAGCCCAGCTGCACTCGGATCCCGGGAACATAAACAAGTGGGTGCCCAGGGCGTGCCCCAGAGCCCTGGCAGCCGTCGGGGGGTGGGGGGGGGGCCGGCGCTCTGCATGCAGCTGGCACAGGATGAAGGCCGCCCTCCCGGGCTTGAGCTGCACGGAGCCCGGCACACGTCCCTGGACGGGCGTCCGCGCAGGGATCCTGCCCGCCTGCCTTCTGAGGGAGGCTGGGCATCCCCCCACCAAGCAGCCCCGGCCTGAATCCCCAGTGAGAGGCAGGACCAGACCCCTCCCAGCGGCAGCGGCTCTGTGTGCGCGCCAGCCATCCCGAAGTCGGTCCTGTGGTCGTTCACTCCTGAGCCTCGAGAAAGTGCCTGTTGTGAACTGGTCACTGTGCTCACCACCTGGCACACACCGATGGGGAAGAGAAATTTCTCCCTTAGCTGGAGCTAAGAGCGAGTTTCAGGTCGTGGGGGGCATGCGTCCTTGGGCACAGGAGGGCCCGGTCCCCGGTCAGTGACACCCGCTGTCCTCCAGGCCCTTCCAGCCTTCCCCACGGGGGGCGTGTGCGGACGAGGCCGGCCGATATCATCTGTCCCATGTTACGGACGAGGAAACGCAGCCTGGAGCGCTCCCATGATCCCAGGATCATGACACGCGACAGGGACCCCAGGGCGGGGCTCAGAGCCTTGCCGCAGGGACGTGCCCCAGACCCTGGTACACCCCAGGGGTTCCCAGAGGCCGGCTGGGATGGGAGCCTGAGCCCTGCCTCCGCTCGGGCCTTCCCGGGGGTTCCCGAGGACCAGCCCTGAGTCTGACGCTCAAGCGCGCGTGGAGAGCTGCCAGTGCACCGAGTGACGGCCACGAAGAGACAAACAACCCGGCGGCCGTCCCCGTCCAGCATGTGCGTGCTCCCTGGAATGGTCAGGGGACTGTCTGGAGAGAGGGAGGCACAGGCTGTGGGGAGCTGCCCTGCCCCGCGGGGCCTGCCATCTTCCCAGCAGCCCCGCGACTGACCCCGGCCTGCAGCCCCAGCCGATGGGATCCTGCCGCCCGGCCCTGTCCCCACGGTCTCGCGCGCTGTCTGCCGCCCTGCCAGGCCCCCACGATCCCGCCCACGGCTACCGCGGCCTCCTGTGCCCCTGCTGTCCCAAGAATTGTGTGCTCAAAGGGGCACTTCCCGTCCTGGGTGGGGCACCGGGCTCCACTCACAATGGAAACAGGGAGAGGCCGGCTGGGCCTCCCGCCAGGCCTCCTACGGGACGGGACCCTGAGCAGCGAGACTGGCAGGGCGGAAACGGTCGGTGGGGGCCGTCTCCCCCCGCCCCCCAGCTGGAGAACCTCTGTGGGGACCTCCTGTCCTGTTTGCGGCCTGTGGCCGGCCACCTGCCCCGCGGCTGTCCTCACACACTGACCGACCCCTGAGGAAGGCGCCAACACGCACAGCCTCCGAGCGGGACAGGAGGGGAGCCGGCTTCTGCTTCCTCGGCCCCTGGCAGGGCTCTCGCAGGCCTGGAGCCCACCCAGCGTCGCCGTGTCTCAGCAGGCCCCTGCTTTGAGCCCCCACCCTGCTCACTTCCGCATCCCACGGCCCTCAGCAAGGCACAGTGTCCCGCGGGCGAGGGCTGGAAACCATCGCTGTGGGGGCACCCGGGCCCCCTCCCCCTGCCTTTCTATGAACCAAGCCACAGTTAAATTCTTTGTTGCAAAATCGTAATCCATCGCATGAGATATTTTTGCTGTTTGCTAAATGGAAGAGCGCCGACGCGGTGTGTACAATATAGTCAGAATTTTAGGGGAAAATATATGCCTCGTGAAGGGGCTTGAAGCTCCCGCAGCAGCAGCTGGGACCGTCTCAGAGCTCGGGGACCCTCCGGGGCTGCCTTTTGTCGGGCATTTCCTTCGACGAGGATTTTGTGCCCCTCGAAGCCTGGAAGCTGTCTGAGACAAGAGGGAGACTTCACTGTCCGTCTGGCCTTCCGTCAGGACGTGCTACGGAATGTGGACCGCATCTCCATACCTTGGGGTCCGCAGGCCCCCTGTGTGTGCCCCAGGACAGCTTCTAAACGTGCCCGTGGAATGAGAAGGGGGGGTCTCACTCCAACTAACACTGGAGGGAAGTCTGGTTCCAAAGTCCTTGCCCAAAG
This sequence comes from Mustela nivalis, assembly GCF_964662115.1. Taxonomy (NCBI): domain Eukaryota; kingdom Metazoa; phylum Chordata; class Mammalia; order Carnivora; family Mustelidae; genus Mustela; species Mustela nivalis. Next base: position 1,896,927 of record NC_139024.1, on the reverse strand, counting down.
TCACGGAGAGCAGAACCCGCAGGTTCCCGAGGCTGAGCCCAGGGTCTCTCCTGGGCAGGACGGGTGAGCCCCTCGCCGGGGAGGGATCAGCACCAGGAGCGGCCGGAGCTCATGCACGAATGCATGTTCTCTCTTTTCACATAAGTGAAGCACTGAACTCACGTGTCCGGTGTGTGTTCACGCCTGCGTGCCCCCCGCAGTGCCACCCCACACAGCACCGGGAGCACACTCCCCGCCCTCCTAGAAAGTTCCCGTCTGTGCCTGTCCCGCCGAAGCCCCGACCCTGTCCCTGTAGACCCCTGCTGCCCGTCCCAGACTTGGTGGATGTGCAATCAGCAGGGCGCAGTCCACACGTGGCTTCCCTGCCGCCGTGTTCGAGAAGCGCTGGTACTGTGACCGGTGTCGTCACCGCGGGTAGCGTCGGTGTGCGAACAGTTACGGGACCCTCGGTTCCAGTTTGAGAGGTTGTGCCCTCCCAGCAAAGTCTGCTGATAGACCCATATTCTCATTCACCAGGGTAAATACCCAGATCCCAGGAGTAATGGGTTCAACTCATGTGGAAACTGCACAGGGATTTCAACGTGGCTCTCCCAACTCACGGCCACGCTTCACCACTCTGACCGCTGGCGGGAAACGCGTTCCATCGTGTTAGATTTGACTCTCGGTGAGGATTCAGAATGTTGGGCACTTTCCCCGCTCACTGCTGACGTGCATTGTTCAAGCCGGGGCTCCTCTTACATTGGTTTATTCATCTACTATTATTGATTCATGGGGAGAACTTTATATATTCTTTATATAAGAACTTTATATATATTCTTTATATTCTTTATATATTCTGGACACAAGCTCTTTGTCGGCTATATGTGTTCCAAGTATTTCTCCTAGTTTATGACTTGCGCATTCTTGTTCTTAAAGGTATATTTTGATGAACAGAAAATTTTAATTTTCATGAAGTTCAGTTTGCCATGTTTTTCTTTCCAGTTAGTGCGTTTAGCATCTTGTGCGAGAAATCTTAGCTTTCCTCAGAATCTTGTGGATTTTCTCCTGGCTTTCCCTCTAGAAGAAGCCTTGTGGTTCCAAAACTTATATTTAGGTCTGTGCTCCATGTAAACTAATTTATTTGTAGACAGAAAGAAAGAGTTCAAGGTTCTTTTTTATTTCCATGCAGATAGGTAGTTGTTCCAACAACATTTGTTTAAAGGGATTTTGCCGTCTCTGTTTGATTAACTTGGCCCTAGTTGAAAATCAATCCACCTTATAGTGTATGGATTTATTTCTGGACTTTATTTTGCCACATGATCTACCTGTCCACCTTTTTGCCAATACCAAACTGTCCTGATAACCAGTACTTTACAGTGACCACGATTCAGGCAGTGTAAATCTCCAGCTGCAGTCTTTGTCAAAAATGTTGGGACTATTCTAGGTCCTAGAGTCTTCAAATAACATTTAGAATCATGTTGCTAAGTTCTACATTTTTAAAAACCCTGCTGGCGTATTGATAAAGATTGCATTGAATCTGTATCAATTTGGGGAAATTAACATCCTAACAATAATGAGTATCCTGATCCATGAACGTGGTACATCTCTCCTTTAGACGTCTTTCATGTCTATCAGCAATGTGTCCTATTCTTCAGCGGGAAGGTCTTACATATATCCCACTAGATTTATCCCTAGACATTTACTGGTTTTGATGCTATTTTCATTAGTAGGATTTTTTGTCTTATTTTTCCAATCGTTCACTGCAAATTTAAGGAAATTCAATTGATTCTCACTATTCACCTGATATCCTGTGACTTTCTAACTGCATCTATTCTTGAAATGTTTTTTGTATACTTTGTAGGTTTTTCTCTATGTGCCGTCAGTGTCATTTGCGAACAAGTTTCCTTTCCCTTCTCTCTTTATGTCATTTTGCTGTTTGTTGCCTTCTTGATCTATCTGAAACCTTTAACAAAATGTTGAAAGGAAGTGGTAAGGACATCCTTGCTCCCGATCTCAAGAGAATAATTATTATTGTACAATACATAAGATGTTTGTTATAGATCTTTCATCCATTCTCTTTTTCAACTTGAGGACATTCCCTCCTATTCCAAGACGGCCAAACATTTTTATCATGAAGTTTGTCAAGTGCTTTTCCACATCTGTGAGATCATATGGTTTCTCTCTCTTCTTTGTTAACGTATTTTCTTTATTCCCAGTAAAAATGTGTCATTCTGGTTCTCAAGGATCCAAGAGAAGTTTTGGGAAACTTCTCAAATCTAAAGCTCTTGTCACGTTCCTTAAGGAGAAAGGCTGACGCGCATCTCCAGAGAAATCCTGCCATCGCCAGGCCCTGGCGCACCCTCCGCTGGTGACCGCACTGTCTGCCGCACAGAAGGGAATCGAGGTGCCGCTAAGTGAAGGTGGACATCAAAGTGTCTAGTCCTTTCCCTGTACAGCCTAAGGGTCAGGAGCTCACTTTCTTGAGATGCACTTGCTTGTAAAGGCCCTGAGGGCAAAAAGATTTGCATCATCCTCAGAGGGGCGTGCCCTGCACCGAACCAAGCTGGGCACATTGTTTGATTTTAAATATTTATTGAGTAAGTGAATGAGTAAGAATGCACGGGTGAATGAGTAAGTGAATAAGTGAATGAACGATTAAGTGAGTGAAATGTAAATTACCCCGTTAGGACCCAGGCACGCCACTGCGTGGATCTGAGCACCGTGTGTGTGAGGCTGGAAACAGGAGGGGAGCCGCTCTCACTGCTCAGTGCAGGAGGAGGAAAGCAGGCATCCAAAGGACTCTGGGGACTTGATTTGGCTTTGGAATGCCTACATATTTCCTTTTTTTAGTAAACCCCATCTGCTTCTTGCCTTCAAAAGAAAAGTCCAAACGTGTTTATCTTCATCAACAGCCAGAAAAGAGGCAATTGCCCTATTTCACACCCTAGCGACCCACTGCAAAATGTTTGCTTCCCGTCCCCACCATGTGAAGGCTTACTAGTCTAGAGGTCTTTGCACCAGAGGGAGAAACGCTTCCCCAGGAGATGTGGCTTTCACCGAGCTCAAGTTCAGGCCTCCAGCCGGCCGCTGTGAGCCCCTCCCGCCTTGACTCCACCAGCACAGATGGGCTTCCTGTGCTGGAGGGGGTGAGTGACCCCGACCGCCAAGGGGACGTTGAGCCGCTACTCCACAATGGCGGGGAGGAGGGATGTGTCTGGATCCGGGAGATCCCTAAGGGTGTCTCTTGGGACAACCAAGCCCTGAACTGATCCCTTCAGATGGGCGGAAAGCCACAGCAACTCAGTTCGAGGAGGACCAGGAATGGCCAAGCCCCTTCAGGAATGACCCCAGCTGAGGGCTCGCTGGGAGTGAAGGGAACGGGCGTGGCTAGCGGGAGACGGCAGCTGCCAACGCCAGCCCCGGCTTGAGACCGGCTGCAGGCGAGGACTGTCATCGTCGTGAGTACTGTTCTGGTTGTTATGAATACGTGTGTGTGTGTATATTGACCCGATATTTCTGTTTCTTCCTTGCCTCCTCTTTCATCGTGGGACACAGACGAGCGGATCGTAGCTCACTGCCTGTCGCAGTGTAAACGCGGGGTGTCAGCAGCAGAGTAAACATCACGCCAGGACTTACCATCCGCTCCTGGAGGAGGGGGAGCATTTGCGACAGCTGCGTCAGGTCTGGCACTTGGGGAGTAACTGTGGGCGAAGGAGACGCGGAGGGGCCAAGTGGGGGAGGGGCAGGCTGGGCTGGTCCCTTCGGTCGTCAGGCGGGCTGCGCTCCGGTCGTCAGCGACTCGAGCGTCCATCTGGGTGCTGCTGTGAACGTGAATGGGATCCAGGTCCCCGAGCCTGTGTGACTGTGGAAGGAATGACTTGAGTCAGGACGATGGTCCTCATCTGGGTGGGCCCGATCTTACCCAGTGAAAACCCTGAAGGGAAGAGCCCAGGCCTCCCAGACCGGGAAGAAACTCCCCGGAGACCAGGCCTCGAGCTGTCCCGACGGTCCTGCCCCCTCACCACCAGTGACCTGCCCCAGATTCAGACTCGCCTCCACACACACACACACACGGGCTGACTCCCTGCGCTGAATCGCACCATCTGTGTTTCCTACTGACCTGTCTCTGGCCACACTGACGGGCACAGACTGGGGAGCCGGAAGTGTGGAGAGAAGCGCACTGACCAGAAGCTGAGAACCGGGACGACGACTCCAGCCCCACACACAGCTGAGGAACATCCTGGACACCCGGAGCAGAGAGGCAGTGCGGTTCTCCCACAGCAGAACGACTTCATAGTAACTGGACACACGCTCGTGACTGGGGGTGCCGGCTCCGCAGCTTCGGTGTCAGACGGCTCGGAGGACCGAGGACACCAATAATGGTGGTTGTCACGGTCAGTGCCATCGGTTGCTTCTGTACTTCTGCTCTTCCCTGGGACCCCCCGACCAGGATTTCAGAACGCTGGCGAGTCCCAGGACAGCAGCAGAAGATTTCTTCCCGCCCTCAAACTGGCGATAACCACGCTCACGTCTCCAGGAGAAAGAGGTTTGCGGACGAGCACAGCTTCACGGTACCCTCCCCCCGCCCGGCACCCCAGGCAGCCGCCCACTGCGCCCGACGCCTCCTCCTTAGGAAGATGTTCCAAACCACCAATACCAAGGGACGGGTTTCCCCAAGTCCAGGAAACCTCCAGATTTGAATGCAGAATTAGTGTGTGTGGGGGGGTGTGCCTTGCTCTGGGACAGGCTCGACGGCTTCCATCAGACCGGGCTATCGAGGTGCTCCCGCCCTCGGACCGGAAAATAAAGGTTCGGAACCATGTTGTTTGTTCTTAGAGGAAACATGATTCACGCCACATCTCCGTCAGGCTCTGAGCCCTCCACGCTAGGACATGGTTGCCACGTTAGGACACCAAAGCTTCCACGCAGGTTCAGAATCTTGTGGGGGCCGGAAAATGCCAGCTTCTCCGCATCCTGACTCCGTGTCAGACGGCAGACTTAGCACGCAAGCAGCTCTTATTTGAGGCAAGCACTGTGTTCAACAAAGATATCCTTGGGGGTGTGGGGAGCCCACGGGAGGCATGGCCACGTCAGCCCAATGAATCACGACAGCCGAGGCTCACAGATAAGAAAATCAACAGTCACAGAATCCACACAAGGTCACCAGGCAGGCTGCAGGTCGGACCCCAGAAACTGGAGAGAGCACACGCAGCCTTCTTATTTTAGAAATGAGAAAAGCTGAGGGTCACAGATGCCCTAGCCACAGGGAGCCATGCAGAAGGACAGCCCCCAGGCTAGGGCACCCCTTCCCCCACAGGCTGCCTCGCCCCCAGGCAGGTCTGAGCCCTGCGAGAGAGGACGAGAGGACGGGCCCCACAGACAGCAAATTCCTGGCATTCCACAGGATTCCGCTCCTTATCAGACGGTCTGCTGAGCTCACCGTATCTCTGTGAGGTCTCAGGGAGAGAGGCTTCCGTCACCCGGTCCCTATAACATTTGGAAGGAATCCCACGAATGTCTGCTGACATCTCCAGGGAGGGGGAGGGGACCAGAACCTCTAGGCACTCCTGTGCCTCCCACAGCCCGCGGGAAGGTGATAGTGTGTGTGTGTGTGTGTGTGTGTGTGTGTGTGTGAATATATATTTTTTCACATATACAAAAATCCCTCCTTAAATACCCCTTACATTTAAGCCTTCAGGCAGTGAGTGCGAGGGGTGAGCAGCCGGCCCCTGCCAGGGAGCCAGAGTCCCCGGCCAGTCACCAGAACACTGGAGCTCGGACCCCGAACCCGCCACTAACAGCCTGCGCGACCCAGAACACGTCATTCCTCCCTCAGTGGCCCTGGGCCGGCATCCGGGAGATGCGTGCTGGGCTCTGGGGACGAGCTAGGGATTCCTTCCCACAGGCCCACTGGCTCGACAGGACTTTAAAATTAAGATATTTCATTGTAAAACTGAAATATCTGGCTTCTCTTAAAAGAAGGAGGAGGAGACGGAGACGGAGACGGGGAGGAGGAAGGTGGCGACTGGGCGCACGCGTGCTTCCCTCCTGCTCTGCGGGCCGGGACCCGGCCCCCGACCCACTTCCCGGGCCCCACATTTGTACCCACCCCCCCGGGGTGAGGGGCTCCTGCAAGCAGCACAGTCCTGGACGCGTGCCCTGGCGATCTCCGTGACGCCGGCCAGAGATGCCGTCTGGCGACTCTGATTCTGAACCAGACGGCCGCAGGCCTACAGCACAGTGACCATCTGGGGGAGACAACATGCCCTTGACTCTGGGGAAGCAGCGTCACTCGGACTGTCAGAGAAAACGTGTGTCCCGTCTCTTCCTCGAGGAACCCCACCGTAGCAGCGTCTGACTGTGCGGCTACCACCACGGGAGTGAAACCAGGACTCCTTGCACACCCATGGCAGACGGGCTCTGCGCACCCCGGCCCTTCTGCTGCCAGACCCCAGTCCCATTATGTCCTCGTGGGGCTCCAGCGTGTCCCCTGGCTGTGCCCTCCGCTGCACGAGACCTGGAGGGGCCGGAGCTCGGCGGACTGTGCTCTGCGCGCCAGGCCTCCCGCCCACGCGGGCCCCGGCGGCCTGTTCCAACCAGACACCGCAAAGGACTTGTGGTTGTTCAGAACATTCACATCACTGAGTTATACGGGACTTGTGCTCGTGTCTTATTGGCGAAGAACAGCGATTGGAAGGTGAACCAATGGGAAAAAAAGAAACAGCTCCACGAGGACGTTACTCTTCCGTCCGCTTGCGGCCCAGTTGGGCTGGACACTGTCTCCTCCGGCAGAAATCCCCAGAGCACGGGAAAATCTGCTCATCCGGGAAAAGATCTTAATCCCTTTCGAGACAGCTCTGCGGGCTCTCTGATGTGCGGCTCTCTGATGTGCAGCGCTCACCACGGACGGGGCCTGCGGGACACGTGGGACCTCGGCCGCCACGGCCGCTCCTGGGCGGGCGTGAGGTCACAGAGACGTGCTGTGTGGACCTGCCCTCCCGTCTGGGGGGGGTTCCGGGAGCGCACGGATTGCCCAGCCTGGCGCAGAGGAAGGTGAGTCGAAGCCGGGTTTGGAGCCCGGCGGAAGTGAAACAGCGGTGTCGGCCCTTGCATTATTAACGGCGTGTGGTGAATTTTTAAACAAAATAAATAATGTATCTACAGCAGGGTCATTTGATGACTGTTTGCCAATTGGATGGTTTAAAGGTACCAGAACAATGTGAAAATACCTTTTTTTAGACATTGGTATACTGCAGAGACAGCAAGTTTTGACTTTCAAACCTCTCTCGCCGTGTTGTCTGTTGTTGTGGGGACTCGTGTCCCAGCTCTGGAAGAAGGGGGGCAGGGAGGGGGCGCTACGTCCTGCGCTTCCTGCCTACGTCTGACCCGGTGCATGTGTGCGTGTGTGTGCACTCGTCGGGAGGAACGGCCCCGGGGGGTGGAGAGCAGGCACGTGACCTGTCCCCAGGAAGGCTCCCCCCTGCGCAGGTGCCCAGCGGCCCCACACCCACGCCGGCTCGCGGAGACCCTGACGCCGGCAGCGCCGACCTTCTCAACCTGGCTCTAGTCCTCGGCGCCGGAGCCCCACCAACGCAGCCCGACCCACAGCACACATTTCGTAAGGTCTCAGAACCACGTCCGGACTTAATGTCGTTGATTGGATTCGGCTCACTGACCATCGACTGTGTAGGCAGCAGGGCGCTGGGCTCTGGGGACACAGAGTGCCAGCCAGAAGGTCCCGTGCTCGGGGGTAGAGTGTCGGCTGTGTGCCTCCAGCCACATTGGCCCCGGGGTCCCTGTGGAGCCCCCAGTCTGGGCTTGAGGCTGGGGTTGCAGTGAGAAGGGTGCCCAGGCTTTTCTGACAGAGTACCCCCTGCCCCCGCCATGCAGAGCCCTTACACCTGGCAGATGGCCCCGGGGAGAGGACACAGCCAGATCTCCAGGTTCCAGAGGCAGAACGGTGCCCTGAGCCACCACATCGCCCATGACCGTGCCCAACTGCAGTCGATTTCTGTGTCCTGCGGCAAAGGCCCTCACTCTGTCCCCGTTTCAGAATATCAACCACCCAGAAAACGCGGACACAGAGCAAGGCACTGCCGGAGCTTCAGCTGGTGGGACAGACGCAGCCCTGCTGGGCCCCCAGGGAGCGGCCGCTGCAGTCAGCTGTGACCCCAGGACAGTCACCCCAGGACAGTCCTTCCTCACCGTGAGAGACCGGCCCCTTCTGGGGCAGCAGAGGAGGAAGCGCTAGAGGAGGCTGGGCTCCAGCCCCAGGAAGGGCAGACCCTGCGGAAGGCCGAATAGGACGCAGCCCCATGTTAAGGGACCGGGACCGGGGGTCTTGGACGGCTTTCAAAGGCGACTATACAGCTCCCGAAATCTTATGCAAAACTCTATGTGTGTGTGTGTGTTTCGGGGAAAGGATCTGTGGCTTTTCCTATCCTCAAAGCGTTTTGCTATCCCACAGTTATGGAATGTTTTCTTACATTTTATGCAACAGAAACCATGTTAAATACGCACAAGATTTCTACTCCTCATCCTAAAACCACTTCCATGGGCCCTTCCAACCCCCGTCAGGAGCGAGTCTGAGCCCAGCAAACAGCATCTGGGGAGCAGAGGGTTATTTTTAAAAATCGGTCCCATCGTCTAAGATTTAAAGGAAAAAAACCTCACATTTTAATTGTCTTCAAAGAAACAAAAAGGAATCAGTGGTTCCCATGGCCAGGAGGTTTAATTTTTATCACCTTGAGATACCAAATTCATTAAAAGTTTCTACTTAGAGCTTAGATCTCATCCACCTTACAAGTCCCAGCAGCCCCCGTTCCCGGCCTCCCACAGAGCCCCTCCCTTGTAGATAATTTGTACATTTCAGTACGTTTAGATGAAATACCATTTTTATTAGCGACGACACGTGGTCCCTGACACACACCTCCCACTGCCCGGGGACCCACGGCGCCACTTCACCGGGAACGGGGCTGCTCTCTGCCCCAGGGCTGGTTTGAGACTGGGCTGCGGGAGGCCAGCGCAGGGGCTCCCCAGGGCCAGGACGGCGAGTCCGGTCGTATGCAGCTGCCCGCTGGGATCCGAGACGGCCAGCTGCTGTCCAGCCTCACGTTTCCAGCCCACATGGGCTGGAACCGCAAACCCGCATGGGAGCAGCCTCCTAGGAAGGACCAGGCCCCCGTGGGCTCTTGCTCTCGGTTCCCGGCTGGCAGGACGCTCGAGGTGGAACCAGTCCTTCTGCCCTGCACGGGGGAGTGGGGCCCAGGTGCTCCCCAACCGGTCCTTCCGGAAGCTCTTGGACGAAAGGGCACACCTCCTTGCATGAGCGTTGAGCTCACTGGAATCCGGAGGTGGAAAAGCAGCCTAACCAGTGTGACCGGCCCCAGGGCGTGGTGGGGAGGGAGTGACGTGTCAGTCCTGGGCCGGCCAGAGCTCAGAGGCCGCTCCAGCACTGCGGCTGTATTTGGGGACCTCAGCCCCAACCTCAGGAGGATCTGTGAATCCTGCATGGTGAGTGAGGGCACTAAGACTCGCTCCAATAAGCGCAGACGCCTGCTACGTGAGCGAGGTCCTCCCCGCAGGGCACAACCCATGACGTGTCACCTGCATCCTCGGTGCCCAGCGTCCCCGGCCACACTCTTGTCCCCACCTCCTCAAGCATCCTGTCCTGACCACCACTGCCGGCCACTCGGCCCTCTCAACTTCCAGGGCACCTCCATGAAGAGCCTCACAGCCGGCTCGAGCGTGGGTGGTGGAAATCAGCCCGAGGGGCGAGATCCAGGGTCCCTCGTGGACCCTCCAGGGGGCCACCTGGGGACCACCCCGGGAAGGACAGCTCCCCACCCTGGGAAGGAAGCTTGGAGAGTCAGTTGCTCAGAATCATGTATTTTCATGGTTTCTGCACGTTCGTGGCTTCCCAGAGTTCTCCTCTGCAGTTTGGGTAAAAGCTAGACCTGTTCTCACCAGGGAGAGGAGCCACAGATGCCCAGGCCCAGTCCTTCCTCGTGCTCACGGACCCCGTCGAGGCGTGTGGGCCCCTGGGGACGGCACAGGCACTGGAAGGTGTGAGCCCCTAGCGGGGTCCTGGCATCTCTCTGTCATCAGCCAGCCCAGTGACCTGGGGCCTGGCCCTGCTCCCGGAACCTATGCCTCATCTGTAAACAGGGAAAGGGTCCCAACCCTCTCCAGCCGCGTGTGAAAGTGTTCCCCATGTGAGAAGGGGTTACGGTTAGACCCTGTGGAACAGCAGACCCCGCCACGCCATGCCCAGGCTCATGGATGTGTGGGCTGAAGGCATGACCTCGCCCCGCCCTCCTCAACCCGGTGAGTTTTCCTCTGGCGTAAAGTAGACAGAGATTTTCACATTCCAGACCGTCCTTACAAAACTCTCCAAACTTTCCAGGTGACATTAAGACAGTTGTAGGTAAACACAACGAGCACAGTCAACCAACAGCACTGAAGGCACCAGCTGTTTCCCCAGCACAGGAGGTCCCAGATGCAGACACAGAGCTGTCCCCTCCGCGCTGAGACACGTGCCAACAAACGCAGCCGGGGTCCTCGACCTCGCTGGTCAGCGTGAGGCCATCCTGCCCGTGTCCTAGTGGCCGGGTCGCTGGCCCCACTGGAGCTTATGCTGACCCACCCCCCCACCACCCTGTGTCCTATCCCATGGAGCTCGGTGCTGAATGTCCAGCCCTGGGCCCCCAGCGCTCACATCGGGCACCGCCCACCCTTGGCCTGGCCCAGGACTGTGGGGTAAAGCACCTGGGTTTAGACTGAGGAAACGTATGAATAAGATCCAAACCCATCTCGAGAATTAACCAACAAAAGGAGAAAACCGAGTGTCCCAGGCCGGTGCTGCTGCCTGGGCGTCGGCCGCGCTCGGAGGAGAACCTGCCCCAATTAGGTCGCACATTAACTTCGACCTCCTGCACCGGCCCCAGGATTTCAAAGAGAGCATGAATCATAGAACTCGGAGGCTTGGGAAGAGACCTCAGAAACTGAGACCGTATCTCAGAACAGGACCTCTCAATGACAGAGCGCCCAGGCCTGGGGGACCGGGATGTCGCCGAGCCCCAGCCGGCGGGTGGGGACCTGGGATCACGCGTTCCCAAGGGTGGCCGCGCCCGCGCTCCGGAGAACAGCTGCTCATTCGGGAAGAGCGTGGCTGAGTGTGGGCCGGCGGGTCCCGCCCAGGACGGAGGGTGTGGGAACCCACAGAGCTGGGCCTTCGGGTCTGGGGCCCCTGGGGACCAGGACATGCAGCAGGCGGCTTGAGCTGTCAGGGAGAGCTTCCCTCCTGGCACCGGACACGAGTTGACGAATCCTCCCACTCACAGGCCAACACGTTGAACTTTTGAAAACAACTTTAGGGTTTTTATTCAGTATTATTATTATTTCACAACTGTTAAGTTTAAAGCAAAATGCAAGGATGTGATCAGAAGTGTTTTTCGCCCTTTGAAAAATGTTAATAAAATGCTTCACATGAATGAAACAGTTCTCTGGGGTCCGCCCACGGCGGGGGGAGCCCTGCAGTCTGTGCCATGGACGCGCTGGGTGGCCGGGGGCCAAGGGGCGCCTTTCTGTGTGTCCCGCGCTCCCCTGCGAGCGGCCCATGAAATTGGGCCTTCTGGAAGGACGTGGTGACCATACATGCTGTCACACGCTCGGCCTGTGTGACGCCCAGAAAGCCTCATCCAGCGTAAAATCACTGTAATACTTCGGCGTCACAGGTAATACTCCTGTTACCATTCCCTCCTCCGTCAGTGCCCGGGTTAGGGACTACACAACCACGCTGAAATCCTCCGTGCAGACCGGAGGCTTGTGAGGTCTGAAACTGGGTTGTTCTCTTAACTGGAATGGTGGCAAGTTCAGCTGCGTGGCAGACGGGAAGAAACGGAGCTTACACGACACCTGAGGGCCAGAAGGAAAAGGCTGATCAGCTCAAGCCTGCGAGACGGCTCGGCTCTGTGGGCCCTGACCACGGTCCCCAAGCACGAAGGGTGCCAGGCTGTGACCCCCAAAAACCCTTCCTGCTTTGGAAGATCAGGATTTCATGACTCACTGGGGCAAAGGTGTTGCCACCAAAGCTGCCTTCAATCTCACCTACAACTGCCTGGTTTTATGGGGCCACACCTCACCCCTTATGGGGCCCAGGAGACAGGAAGGTGACCTCAAGCTTGGGAATCTCAGGATGAAAAGCAGCGTCGGATCACTGAGTAAACTGCTGGAAGGTCACGGCATCTTCTAGAAGTAGCACTGGGCACAAACCACCCTTGGGGTTAACCCTTCCATTCCCAGCAGGCCTGGACTGCCTCCACCGGAGAACTTGCCGCCTCTGCACCCCCGCATCTCTCCTAAGAAGGCCTCAGTGTCCCGGGTGCAAGAGACATCTATCAAGTTAACCAAGTTTCGATCGAGTCCAAAACTGCATTAATTATTATTATCATTGCCCATTTTCATTGGTGGAACATGACTTTTTTTTAATTGGTGAAGTCGTGCCACTGTTTGGCATCGTGTAGACACACTATGAGGACTGACCAAGTGGAGCGTAGGACGGGTCTTTGCCTGCATATGGACATCCCAAGTTCAGACTCAGCCGATGCCCGGGGTCCAGCCTGTCCACACCTCCCCACGCTGGGGCGGCACGTGGCTGGGCACGGCCTGGGCTTTTCTGTGGCCTTCCATGGTCCCCCAGACGCTGGCATTGGGTCCCGCAGTCCCCACACCCCAGTTCACCCAAGGGAGACCCCGCCACCGACCCCATCTCCGAACCACACCACGGAGGCACGAGCCTTCCTGGGGTCCCCGAAGTACCCTCCCGCTGCTGGCGTCTGTCCGATCCCCGAGTCTGTGCGAGGCGCCGCGACGAGGGCCACAGGCTCCTCCTGTCCGGAGGGCTGTCATTTAGGGGAGACAGGCAGGCTAATTACTAACTCACACACAGCTGAGGGAAGTAAACGCTCTAATAACCGTGTGGACCGCGCGCTCCAGAGATGCCGGGCGCAGCCCTCAAACCCGGGTGGCGGCGTCGGGGCGAGGGGGGGTGTGAGCCGCCTCAAAGGGCACCGTGGGCGCCCACGGGCAACAGGAGGGGCCGGACCTGGAGCTGCGCTGAGTCTCCCACTTGCTGTCCGGCCGCCGGCCGCGGACGGACTCCAACATCCAGTGGGGTGTGAGGGCGCATGCTGGCCCGCCTCCTCTGCCCCATCCACTCGCCGCGCGACACGTGTGCCGCGGGCCCGCCATCTGCGCACCCGTGCGTGGGAGCAGGCATGTTTTCTGGCCCCTCCTCCCACCCAGCTGGCATGGTGTCGTGTTCGGAAGACCTTCCTGTCCCTGCTCCTGGAGCTCTTCCTCCTCCCAGGGGCTACACCGGGGCCCTCGCCACCTTCCATGCTCACAGACCGCGGGGCCGGGAGGCGCGTGCGGGAGTCGCATCGCGGTACGAGTGTGCACCAGGCGGACGGAGCCGCTCCTGGCGAGATCCGTGAGGCCTTCACTTTGGCCAATGGCTTGGCTTCCCAGCCACAGGTGCCCTGCCACGGGAGGCCCATGGCGCCTGACAGCGCCCGTGTCCACAGCCTGCCACCGGGTGCGAGGCCGGGCGTCGCCAGTCCCGTTCTGCGGCACTAGCTCACGGCCTCTCTGACACCAGTTAGACCAGTGAGTGAGGAGCCCCGTGCACGGCTGTCCACGGCGTGCTGACTGCTGAGCCCAGGGAAGCAGGAGGGCCTCACTGGCGCTGCCACTGGCTGCTGGCAAAGACTGTCAGGGGAGGCGGCCCAGGCCCCAGGGTTAGTCCCAAGGGTGGTTTGTGCCCAGTGCTACTCCCAGAAGCCAAAAAGCAAAACCCTGAGGACAGTGTGAGGAGGGGGTGGGAGCCCAGCCTGGCAGAGTGGGGCCCTAGGATCGCTCCTCTGCAGCCAGAGTCCTCACGGGCCTCAGGGGCTCTAGTGCCCACGCAGGGAGCCCCGCTGGCCCCATGCATGGACCTAGAAGCCTCAGCCCTCCGTGCTCAGGACCTGCCTGCCCTGCTCACACAGGCACAGGCCCCCAAGCCCCCCAGGACGACCAGCAGCGCGGGAAGGAGGTGCCGGGTCTGTCCCTCACGCAGGAGTCCGTGGCTGGGCTGGAAGTCCGAGCTTGTTTGAGTCAGTTAAAAAAAAGCGTAACTTGGGCACCTGGGTGGTTCAGTTGGTTGAGCGACGGCCTTCAGCTCAGGTCATGATCCCGGACTTCCCGGATCGAGTCCCGCATCAGGCTCCCAGCTCCTTGGGGAGTCTGCTTCTCCCTCTGACCTTCTCCTCGCTCATGCTCTCTCTCACTGTCTCTCTCAAATAAATAAATAAAATCTTAAAAAAAAACAAAAACAAAAAAAGCAAAACAAAACAAACAAACAAAAAACAAGCGTAACTTACACAGGCTGCCACTCCAGAGCGTTCCGTCCAGCCTGGGACAAAACCCTCTCCAGAAAAGTAATGTTTGGCTTGAACAAGCAGACAAGCAGTATCCCTCTGAGCTGCTGTCCTGATCTGGAACCAGGCCATGGAAGCAGGGGAGCGATTCTGTCCACGATGGGGCTCCCCACGGCCTCCACTCGCCCAGACACTGGGCTTGGGACATGTCACCGTGAAACAGCCCCTCTTCCCCAGCTGCCTGCGAGCCATCAGGAGGCAGGACACAGTGTCGCTCAAGCTGGCCCCTGACCTTGGCCCCAGATAGGCCTCCCAGACCTCTTACTTCATCTGTAAAATGGGGGGAGTGTGCATAAGATGTCGTCGAGACTGAATGCAGATCGTAGAGATCGTCCCTGCAGAGAGCCGGCAGTGACCAGTCTCCGGAGGGACGGTCCGGTGAGCCGAGCCATCCGATGCTGCGTGGGGTGGGAGCCGAGTGCGGCTGAGCGCCCCTCACCGCCCGCAGAGGCAGGCTCGGGGCAGGGTTCTCAGCCCCGGTCTAAGTGGAGAGGCCCGGAGGCAGCTGAGAGCTGGGCTTCGGCAGAGGGGGCCGCACGGAGCCGGGCACAAAGCTGAGGGTGCTGGGGGGGCTAGTGCAGGGAGGAGAAGCAAGGACGGGCTCAGGCCTGAGACACTGAGAGGCCCGGGAAGGAGTCAGGAGGGGAGGCCGAAGGGAGCAGCCCAGGGGGGTGGGAGGGAAGCAGGAGCGGGCTCTGGGGGAAGGGCAGGGAGCCGGGCCCGGGCCGAGGTTTGAAGAGAGACAGCGGCAGGAGTGCGGGCCTGGCCGAGCAGTGGGGGGCTGAGGGCCAGGGCTAAGGGGGGGCCAGCCAGAGGCAGCTCGTCAAGCTTGCAGCGGCGGCGAAGGAAAGCAGGGTTCCCGCAGGGCCAGCTCCCTGATTGTCCAGCACGGAGATGTTTGCCGAGCAGGTGGGCGTGTGCGCGGAAAGCTCTCTGCAGAGCTACGAGCCCTCCCCTGCCGGCCGGCCCTGCGGCAAGACAGCGGCCACCGGACCGTGGTCGGCCGGGAGCTGGGCTCTGAGGGCGGCGGGCACGCAGACGCCGTTCCAGGCTTCGGCAGCAAAGGGGCCGACGTGGGACCTGGGCCGTGCCGAAGCCGTCGTCCCTCTCGTCCCATGTGGGCTCTGCTCTGCTCGCTAAGGACGGTTCATCTTTCCTAGGTCCGAGCCTGTGGGAGTATCTCCCGGTCGTCCCCGTGGGCCCGTCTACCTTCACTGCTGCTCGTCGGCTGTGCGGACAGAAATCACATCGGGCGCCATGGAGAGACGGAGATCTCCAGGTCAAGAAGAGCGTCCCCGCTGAGACGGCCTGCCGCCCCCCCGCAGAGAGACCCGGCGGTGCCAGCAAGCTCTCCCTGTCCCCTCCTGCGTCCCACAGCCCTGATGAACGACCAGCAGGACAGCCCCTCGCAGACCCTCACCCCTACTCACTGGGGCCTCAGCGGGAGGTCAAGTCTCCCTTCTGGAACCTTCTCTGTCCCACGTCCGTCCTTCCGTCTGGCTGAGGAAAGTTCTCCCAGATCTGGGAGCTGAGCGGGAGCCAAGTGAGCAGACGTGGACGGTGTTGACCTCGAGCCTCGGGGCAGGGGCGTGAGGGCACCGCGGGGGAAGGGCAGCTGGAGCCTCGCTCAGAAACTCACTCGGGCTCTGCACGGCCCCAGCTTCCTGTCGGCCTTGAAGGGCCGAGGTCAGAGGCGAGGAAGGATTCTGACACTGTGGGGAGCCGGGGCCCCGTCCTCAGTTCCGCTTCCCTCTGTCCGGAGTCCGTGTGATTTGTGTCCCGAACGGAGCTCGCGCCATCTGTCTCCTGCCCAGTGAGCCTCGGCGGCGAGAAGCGGGGACACTCTGTCCCTTGGTTCAAAATGGGGACATGAGGACCATAATCGCGCGGCAGACACTGTTCCGAGCTCTTCCATGATGAATTCATTCACGCTCCCAACAGCCTTGTTTCCATCAACATCTCACCGCCGAGAAGACAGGGCTGTCCCAGAGTCCCCAAGGCCCCATGGAGAGGGTTTGGGGCCCTGGGTTGGCGGACCCGGGAGCGAGGCCCCACAGCCTAGCTCTCAGCCAGCACGCCGCACCGCCTCCATCCGCCCAGGGTGCGAGGTCGTGGCCACCCGCCCGCAGGCTGCCCGTCCCTCCGTCTCTCCTCCGTGGCTCTGTCCTTCCGCATGACTGCAGCTCTGGCCCTGACAAGCCTCGGGCCGCCGTCCGGACGAGGGGGCAGGGAAGGAAGACGTGAAGACGCACGTTGCCGCGGGCGTGATCACGCGCACCGGGCTGCTCGCTCGGGTCGGACGCGCTCGCGTCTGGCTGACAGCCCTCTCCTGCTTGTGTGCGGGGTCGAGCTCCCTGCCGACCCCTCCTCTGGGCCCTCGTCGTCCTCACCCTGACGTCCGTCCCCACACCTCCACCACCCTCCCGCCCCCCAGGAGAACCTTTCTGCTCTTCCCCGCACGATCCCCGAGTTCCAACAACGCTGCCTTTTGCCACGGCGTCACCTTCACCTACGGAAGGAGACTCATGGGATGTTCTGTGATGAACCACCCAAAAGGGAGGGACATGGGAGTGGGTTGTATGGATTAGTCAAATGATAACCGGGCCGGTCCAGTCACCCACGGCCCGGGCAGCCGACCCTGTGACCAGGGACACGCTCCTGGCTCCCGTGTGAAGTCGGGATGGCCCGAGAGCTCGTTCTCGCGTGTGTCACACCGCGTGCATTCAAACGCCAGCAGGCAGGCTACCGCCCGGGGACAGCCAGGGACAGCGTGAGCCCAGGACACAATGGAGTCTTTGTGTTTCCATCTGCAGCGAAGAGAGGAAAACAGCCTTGATCAACAGCTGACGCACATGGCCGCTGGGTTTTCAAACAGACACAGCCTTCCAGTGGGCTCCGTAGAGCCACGCCCCAGCTCCCTTGTCGTTGCGCTCCGTCCACGTTACGCTCCTGGGAAGCTGCCCCCTCGGGACAGGGCTGCAGACCAACGACAGGATGAAGACAAGAAAGAGTGATCCAGATACCCACTCGGTTTTGAAATGACACCATTGATGGCACCCGTGGGACGTTCGACGCCTGACCGTCTTCCTCCTCCTTCCCGGCGGAGGCCGGCTCAGCCGCCGTCTGGCTGAAGAGCGGCAGCTGGTGTGTACGGAGTGTGCGGCGGCAGAGAGTGCGGCTCGCCTCGTCCGAGGGCCTCCCTTGGGACCAGGCTTCTTGAGCCCTCGGGGTGGCGGCGGCCCCGCGGCCGGGCTGGGGCCGTGGGTGTGCGTACAGTCCAGATGGGCCACCAGGTGGCCGGTGTGGGTCCTGCCAGCCTCGTCACTCTCCCCTGGCCCCTGGATTTGCCAGTCCTGGACCAGAGGAGGACCAAAGGCTGGTGCCCAGTGGACACGCGGCGCCGTCACAGAGCATCTGCTACGAGTCGGACCCCGTCCCAACACCTGCGGCTGAGGCCGCCCTTTCGCAGCTCCATGTGCCGCGGCCGCTCCGGGCAAAGCCAGGGGAGTGCGCTCCTGACCCAGGTTTCCAGTGCGACATGCGTTCTACCGGACATGACTCCTGCTTGGTTTCTCTGCATCCCGATGGATTTCGAATCCCATATTTGTTACCTCCAATGCAGTCATCTTCAAAGAACCCACTGGCCTCAGATATCTGCATTAATCATAAACTCAAGTCTCTCAGAGAAAAGCTCGTGCCCAGGGCTCCCCTCCACGCTCCACACCACGGCAGAAGCTCCCAGGACCGCAAGCAAGACCTAAAAATACTCCATGGCCTCAATTAGGAAGAGCAGTTGGTGCAAGGAGACTGAGCCCGATGGGGTCGGGAGCTTCTCCTGGCCTTCTCACGGGGGCAGCGGGGTCCCCAGCGGACAGGGCCTGGGGACAAACAGGCTTCCAAGTGTAACGTGCTGCTCGGGACAGAGCTTGGAGCCTTCCAGAACTCAGCCCGGGCTCCACCCCTCAGGCAGGCCAGCTAGACAGGCTCATTTCTCACAAAGCAGAAGGTCAGCATCCAGGGCAGCAAGAATCCTAAGACTGACAGCGAGGGCTTCCGTCCCCTTCGGCCTCCCCCAGCAGCAGCGTGCTCCTGTGTCCCGGCACGCAAAGGCAGAGTCGGTCGGAAAGAGGACAAGCGGCTCCAGGAAGCACCCTGAACCTCCTGCCCAAATCTGACCCAGACCAGCATCGCTCATTCCTCCGGAGATGCGTGCCCGGCTCCCGGGGGCGAGCTCCCAGAGCCCATCCTGGAATGGACTGGCGGGACTCAACTTTTCCCTGACGTAGCTGACTCGTTCCTGGGGACGTGGGCCCGTTTCTGCAGGACAGCATGCCCCTGAGAGCCCACAAACCAAGATGGGCCCGTCACTCAACGCCCCTGTCACTTTTCTGTGGCCATCTGACCTCCACTGGCCGCGATCCCCGTGTTCAGACCTGAACACCTCCCCACCCCCGCCCCGGCTTGCTTTCCCACAAGGCCAGGATGGAGGTCATTCTGTCCCTGGCCTGAGAGCCAGGCTCATGTTCTTCGAAGGCGCGCAGACCCACTGGGACCAGCCTCGCGAGCCCCCGGGACCTCCGGCCTGCGCCCACGACTGGAAAGAGCACTGCCCGCCCACCATGCTGGGGCCGTGTTTCCACGGGAAGCCGCACGTGCTACCCAGAGCCATTTTGCTGACTATTACTATTTGGATTTTGTGACTAGCGGATCAACATTTTCCCCACTTGCCTTTTGGAGGGTCTAGAAGGTGACAGAGAGGCGACGGGCCCAGATTGCTGGGACCCGGAGGTTATGGGGATGGTCAGTGGAACTGGAGGCCCAGGAAGCCTCTCCCACCCGTCGGGTCTCCAGGCCAGGGCTGAGGTGAGCCATGGGCCTGGAGACCAGCCTACAGGAGGAGGGCCGTTGCCCCTGGGGGCTAGCGCGCTGTGCCCCAGACCAGGTCTGATGGGGTCAGTTGGTCACCAGCCAGCTCAGTCCCTGGCACGGCCCCCAAGGCAGACGGCCTCCCCGGGGCACGGATCCTTGGTCCGATCAGGTGGAGGGTTGGCCCCCAAGGTCACGTCCGGCGCCGGGCCAAGCTCCAGAGACTGACGGCAGGCCTCTCAAACACAGCAGACCTCGCAGGGCTGGGCGAGTGCTGGATGGCCTCGTCCTGGGGCTGTGGGTCCCTGCCACGGGCGCACAGGCGGCACGGGACTCCTGTACCTGGAGTCCTACCTGGTGGCCCGCTCCCGTGGCGCCTGCTACAGCCCACCTTGTGGACGAAAGCGGCCAAACTGGCCCTGCTGATTTCTCCGGTTCCTACCCTCCTCTCGGCTCTGCGGAGCACGTGGGTGGAGGCGAGGCAGTCGTGGAGACACTCGGCCGCTCTGCCTTCTGTGGAACCGTCTGGCTTCTCGGGAGACAGCACCTCTCTCCATCCCACCCCCGTGATATGAAAAATAATATGTCAAGGTTTTATCTAGTTTTGTACAGGGACCAAGTTTTCACTGAATAAACAGAATAAGTGACCAAAGGCAGCCTAGACGAATACAGAATTGGGCACATCTTTTAAAAGATGTATTTATTTACATTTATAAATAAATATAATCGATAATATAAAATAAATAAATATATACATAAATATTTATGTCTTTATTTATTTATTGGGGGAGGGGCGGGGAGAAAGTGTCTCCAGCAGAATCCCCGCTGAGCAGGGAGCCCTACGGGGGGCTCGATCCCATGACCCTGAGATCCTGACCGGAGCCAAAATCCAGAGTCACGCACTCCACCGGCGGAGCCCCCCAGACACCCCACAGAATCAGGCTCTTTTCTAACAACTGGGTCGTAACGTGACAGAGAAGTCTGGCGTGGGTCCCCGCACGCTAGTCCTAAATACACTTGTGACTTCTTTTCCTCCATTTCTGGTCTTACCCTGAAGCAGCCAATGTTTTTCTCCCACAGACACCGTCCCCAAGACTCACCAGGAAGTGACTTCGGGACAAGAAGGAGAACCGAAGGCCAGGCTTGGTGAGCGCAGAGGCGAGGAGGCCGCGGGGTTGGGACTCGGGAGCCCGCAGCCGGGAAGGCAGCAGCAGGTGTCGCCAACCCCGCCAGGTGGCCTGATACGAAGGAAGGAGCTGCGGGGCCTGGGTCTCCCCTCCCTTCCCCGCCCCCGTCCACCCTCCGCGGAAAACTAACAGGTAACCGGCAAAGCCTCTGCGGTCCCACCGCCTGGGGCAGGGCTCCCAGCAGGAAGCGGAATTCTCCGAAGGGGGTCTCGGGAGCTGGGCCCTCCGGTCCCGCGAACGGGAACACCCGCCTCCCGGGGCCTTGCCCCAAACACGGGGATCGCCGCCGCGCGTCAGGACGTGGGGTGACAGAGCAGGACACCAGCACCAGTCCCGGCTGGCGTGGAGCCTCGTGGGGGGACAACCAGGGAGGCCTGGGGCCACGCGTCCGCCCCCCCCCCCCCGTCCTCACCCCTGCCGGCGAGGGCTGCGGGGCGCCTGTCCCTCCTGCGGCCGCAGCAGCCGGCCACGGCTGTTCTCCAGGCAGGGCAAACCCTCAAGACTCTCCAGGCTTCGGCGGCCAGAAATCTGTCGTGTTCTCTTACAGCCATTTCTCATAGACGCCTCCCTGGACTTTGTTTTCCCCGGCGGCACCTCTCACGTCCTGATCCCCGATATCCGTCCACTGCCTGCAGGACGCTGTGCCCCCACCAGGCAGGCCTCCTTCCCACACACGGCCCCAGCTCTGTGACACTGTCCGCTCCTTCCTTCTTGACGCCCCCACTCTCCGTGGCTTCCAAAGACCTTTCCTCCTCCACACGACCCTGTTCCTGTCCGTCCAGGATGGCCCAAACTCCGAGCTTCCTGCTGAGTCCCCACCCCAGCCCACCGCTGTCCCGGCACCTCCTCTACGCGCCACCCCAAACTGCCTGCAAGACCAAACCCAAGCCCCAGCTTAGGACGCAAACCCAAGCCCCAGCTTAGGAGGCGAAGCCTTCCAAGAGTACGTCCTTCTCCACCGACCCAACTGTGTAGAGCACATCACACCTTGGACGGCAGCCCACACCATCCCACGAGCCCTGTCCATGGGCACCTTCTCCATGCCGCCTGCCCATGGCCCCAGACGTCCCAGAACCTTCCAGATGATGTGGACAAGGCTCTGCTCTCCCTTCTGCTTCCCGTGAGCCTGACGCCAGGCCGGCTCATGCTCCACTCTACCTCAAGGCTTCGAGTGTTTCAGACCCTCCTGCCGCCTCAGACTCCCGGTGCCATCCGTGGGCTGTTACTCACCTGGCAGCCCCGCGGGCATGGGCCGTGTACGAGGACGCGAGCACCTTCAGGAAAGAGGAAGACCTGCCCCATGAATCGCTGTAATCATTCTGTCTGTCTCCGTCCATGCAGGCACTCCGTGCTGTGGGAACAGCCAGAATAGTTAATAACTGCGCTAATTAGCACAAGGATGTTGATAAATGGCACAATATATCCCCCTGGTTCTCTAGACAATGAAATTATTCCATAAACATGTGTTCATACATAATCACTTACCCAGATCGAAGAATTCCAGCACAAATTGTTTATCCAAGCCTTCCAATACTTTCCAAGTCATCAACGGGCCTTGGAAGGTGTGGGACGATTTCCGGTAGGTACAGGTGTTCCGGGAAGAACACCGGTTCATGACCGGGTCTATACGGCGTCTGCGGCGACACCCGTACCAAATGCGCAGTCATCAGGTGACTTTAGTCTCCAAGGAGGAGTTCTCTGGACATCGATGACCCTGTTCATGGCACAGAAACCCTGGTCAGTGCTTGCTGGAGTCTAAGGGACTCCTCCAACCCAGCAACACTGTCTGGCACTTCGTGCTTCCAGTGTCTCCGCTGTCAAACTGGATCGTAAACACTGGCTGTTGCGTTGTCGTGTTCAGTTAGCGGGCAGCCTTTTCTCCATCTTCAGAACCTCACATGGCCTTTCACCTAATTCCAGAATATCAAAAATGTGAAAACCATAATACTTCATTTTATTTTCTTAGTTCTTCCAATTAGACCCCAAGTGCATTTTTACATAATTTATTAGACAAGCTGGCTGCTTTTCCTCTTGGAATAGGTATTCATGTTTCATTTCCAATGTCGTATCTGATTTCTTCCCTCGAATATCAGCCTGCACTTTTCCCTCCTGGCCTCATTTGCTGACTTTATATATTCACTGGCTCACAACGAACACCCACCAGGAGGGAGGCACCGTTCCAGGGGTGCAGGACACACCAGCCACGACTCTCAGCAACAGAATAAGAGAGCTCTCTGTCCTGGGGGCCTGACGGTGTAGAGGAAAGAAAGTAAATATTAAACAGAGCACGAGAGAAAGTGCCGTGTGTGTCAAGGACAGGAGTGGGTGTGGGGAAGCCCCAGACCGGGGACGGCGATCCAGAGGGTCTCCGGCCTACAAGAATAAGTACGTGAAAGCTTTCTTCACCCTCGCTGTAATGACTGAACCGAGTCTTTCCTACGATGCTAAGGAAAGTATTGACTCCTCTGTTGGAGCGTCGTGTTACGAAAGCCCGTCTTCAAATATCTAACCACCTTGTTATTAGAGAAACCGCACAGATGCGGACACCCGGCTGCACTGGCTACCCACGAGGCCCACAAACTCTCCCAATTTACGTCACACCTAGTGTTTATTTCTCTCCACTGTTTTCTTGATATTTGAAACAAATATAAAGCTTTGGGGGCAAAGATAAAAGGTGATCAACTTACATATTTTATTCAATCATCCAGATATAATCAAATGTGGTCATTTTAGACAACCTAAATGAAAACATCCAGAAACTTGAATGAAAATGGGGTAGCAATAATATACCCTCTCTATGTAATTAATTACAATTAAGTTACAATTCCAGTGTAATTATAATTATGGGGACATTGTTTATGCACACCTGACGTGTTTTACTTGGGAATATTTCCCAGGGAAATTGTTAAAGGACGAATAATAATGATCAAAATGTACTACATGCACCCTTTCCACACCCAGGAAATCATGAAATCATCCAACTATCTTCCAAATCCCTGTGTTTTGCCCTTCAAATACATGATTACAATATTCTTAGGTGAAAGTGATGAAGTGTGGCCGGTAACAGTTGAAATTATGCTGCCCGGGTTTGTCAGTTTTCCCGGAAGTTGTTTTCACGCTTCAGCAGACACGTATTTTCACTCTGCAGCATCAACATCTAGTTCACAATGAAGCATCTACATCAGTGTTACCCTTTTTTTTTCAAGTGCTATTAAGTGTTTCATGTCTGAAACGCTTGATTACTTTTAGTCGCAGAGGTAGTATTAAAGATGAGGATAGTACTTTCTAAACATTTTTCATTTACTTTATCGATATCTTTTCATAAACAATTTTCCCAAGCTTTTATTACTTCCAATGTTTACTATGTGAAACTGAATTAGGATTTTTTTTAAAATTTTCCTCTTTAATTATTGCAAGGATTCATTATGGAAACCACGGGGCTCTAAAAGTACATGATTATCTTTGTGCTAAAATATGTAGATGATTAACATTTTTAATTTTTAACATTATAAATGATGACACCATTTGCATCTGCCTTTATACCAATGTCAATAAGCCTCTCATATTTTGTTGAAATAGTAAAATTGTTTTTAATTCAGGAATGCTGCTGTTCTGATTCATTTTTGCATAATATCAAATCCTGTTCCAAGCTGGTCTGGTATTTACACAGTATCAGAAGACACTCCCAGCCACAGATGTTCTTACTTCTCCCTAGTTCTCCCAAGATTTAGAAGATGGGTGCCTGTGAGATTTAAAGGGACCATTAACCCACTTATCCAGAGTGGTGTTTGCTTGTAATATTTTATTATAAATCCTGCAGTTACTACTTACATACAAAACAAAGCACACCATGAAAATAAAACTCAGGAAACAGTAAGATACAAAGCTGGGGTATCTGTGGTTGTCGTGATGATCTACAACAATCAGCATGAGCTATGTTAGAATTCCTATGATTATGAAACAGTGCCCCTCTTCTGGCTTCCATTTTGCTACTTCTCAGCCGCTCTGGAGACACTGCAGTATCTTCACACATGGTCGTTCCTGACAAGATGTTGTTGCCTGGCGGCATCTGGGTATGCTACTGCATCTCTGCCTCACTTGCTGCGTGCACAGCTGAACTCAACGGAGTTAAATTATCAGCATCAAGGGTTATCCTTTCAACACGCAAATGGCTTTTATGTCTAACTAAAGGAGTGAAGAGTTGGCTATCCCCATCTGTTGCCCTCACTGCCCTCCCCATGCCAGCACAAGCAGGCCCGCCCTGAGTGTTCCAGAGCCAGTGGGCAGTCGTAGTCAGTGTGCTTTGATATACCTCCCTCTGTGGTGCTTCTCCCAGCCTGGACCAGACTGCTTACACCGTTCTATGTCAGGATCTGCAGGCCTCCCCCATGGAGCTCGGGGCTATGTTCGTCACCCTGGCATCTTAGGTCAACATGTTCTCATACTGGACTGTCAAAAAGCCTCATCACTTTACCTGGTTTCCTTCTCTGAGTGTTGTGAGGACAAAGAGAAAATGCGCACAGAGGGCCTGGTTCATCTTAAGCAGCAGTTCAGCGTTAGCTATCCTCATCATACTGTGCTTGAACCAGACCTCTGGATACTATCTGGGTTTTCCCCTGACTCTTTTGTCATCCATGCCGACACAAGCCGTGCTCCTGCCCTGGCACTTCCTGTGTGTGTGCGCTTTAGGGTCAGCTGCAAACGTGCCCCCATCATCCCTTGGACTTGTCCTTTCAAGGCCTGGATTCTATCAGTTTTTTACTAACTGCAGGTCTGATCATCCCATTTAGGTATTTTTAAATCAGTATTCTGTTTCTCTTTCTTCTGTTGCTTTCATGTGGAGAATTTCCCAACATCCACACAGAAGAATAAACAGTAACGCTGTGACCAGTTAAGTTTATAATTTGCTGACTAATGCTGCCATAGGGTTGATGAACACTGCAATTCTTACACAGATTTGGAATTTCTTGCAGCCTCTCTCAACTGTCTAAATATTTAGACACATGGTATCTAAGCCATACTATGTCTCTCCCCAAGTACTCTGCTCCCAGCTTGGCCCATGAATAGAGAATGAGATAGTTTTGTTTATGGTGGAGTGGGAGAGTCTTTTTTGAGAAATACCAAGAATTAGGGTTTCCAAGCTGGGAGGGATTCTTTAGAGAAGTGGGAGAGTTGCTATAACCAGTGAGGTTCATGGCGGCAATGCTGGAAGTGAGAGTTTTATCAGCGGGAGACCTGTTTCTGCAGACCATGTGGACAGCGGTCTGGAGCACTGTCCTCCCTCCTGTAGGGGACCAGTCTCTCAGTGCCCACCATGAGTCCATGGAGGAGGGAGGGAAGGTCACAGGGCGTCAGTGCTGGGAGCCCAGGGTAATGGAAGGCATGACTGGGGAAACAAAAATAGGAAAACTTTAGCTTCAGCTCAAGATTTCAAAAGTATCTATCCCAAACACATGCACGTGAAAGCTGTCATGAGAGGTGGACGAACCTCCTGCCCTCTGCGTGTATCTGTCCACTGACGTTCTGAGCTGGGAGAAACCTGCTTCCAGTCAGAAGCGTTAGCTGAACCATCCCGGTCAGATAAACCCGAGTCTGCACAGGTGGCCTTTTCTGAGTCTGGCTCACCTCTCTCCATAGGGGCCCCGGAATCCTCTTGCTTTGAGCTCTTTCCCTGCAACCTCCTCCTTTTAGGGCCGATCAATAAAATGATTTGCAGCCCAAGAACAAGAAAAAAAAGAACCAGATTGTTTGTCTGACCTAGCCTTCATCGTCATCACCGTCGTCATCATCATCATCATCTGAGGCACAACGAAGCTCACGCGGTGAGGAGGTAACACCAGGTGCGATGGTGAGACACTGACATGCAACCCCGTGGCCCCGTGGGAGTAACGGGACTGTCTGATTCTGTTTAAAACAGCATCAACCAAATTCCCAGGCCTCGTGGTCCGCGGCTTCTGGGGGGGTGGGGCACATACTACACTCAGGGCTGTGTCCTTTACACAGGGTCTTTCATCTCGGACCCCCCCAGCACCAGGCAGGTGTGGGCTATGTTCAGAGGGCTGCCATGCAGTGTCTCCACCGCGGATGGCCGACAGGTCCCTTACCACACCAGCACCAGCCGGCTGTGACCGTCTTCCTCTGGCCCCGAGGCCAAACTAAGCGCTGAACCGCATACTACACACTGTCTGTCAGCTCCCCGAGCACCTTGGCTACAGTTGGCCTATTGCCCTAAATAGGTCCCCAGTCACAGCCGGGCTCCTCCTGTAGCCTTCTCCCCCAGCTCCACCCCTGCACTCCCTGCCCCGACCCGTCCAGGCTCCGTTGGCAGCACTACCTCCCTACCACGCCCACACGCGCCACGTCTCCCCCTCCCCACGCTCCTCCCCAAATGCTCCTGCTCAGACCTCCAGGACTCAGGAATGACAGAGGCTCCTAATCTGTCCCACACCAGGACACCAACTGGTTTGTCTGGTTCTGGAGACTTTCCTCCCATCTGGTCCCAGCACTCAGAGGACGCTTGACTCCTCGAACCTTCCGGCCCCTCCCCCAGCCCTAGCTCCAGCCACTTCCTCAGCCTCTGTCATGCCACCTCTCTGGGACAAATCTGTCATTCTCCGTGCGTGACACATGCTTCCCCTCCCCCCGTCACATCCCCACACCGCAAGCCCATTCTGCAGATCAGGACGCACCTCAGAATGGCAGGACCCGCCAGCTGAGCAGGGCCAGAGTAGGGCTCCTGGGGCCGGACCCAGTGGGGGCCTCAGATCGTTCACCCCGAGAGTCGCCACGCGCGTCCTCTCCTTCCTGGCCGGCTGTCCAGGCCCCTGAGGTGCGGGAGGAGCTCCGGACAGGGAAGCGGGTGCCTGACTGGAGACTACAAGCTCGCAGTAAGTCACACGAGCAGAGACACGAGCACGGACGGCTGAGTGCAGGGAGACGTAGGACTGAAGGGAGGAAGTGAGGGGCGAAGCCACCTCAGCTCCGGAAGGGAAAAGGCAAGTGTTCAAGGCCGCAGCGGCCACGGACCGGGAGCCTCGGAGGCGCCTGGAGCGTGGGGCGCACGGCGGGGCCTTCCCTGCCTCCCAGGGCGGCGCGGGGACACCGGCCTGGCTCCGGTCCTGCCTGCCCTGCCCCCCGTGCTGGATCCTGCCCCCAACAGTGTCTGCAGATTTGGCCCCGGCCCCCCCACCACTCCCTGCGCCGTCCTCTGGACAGGAGCATCCAACATCCAAACGCGGCTCCTCCCCGTCGCGGTGCGCGCCGAGCGGGGAAGGTTGGGGGGAGCATCACGGGGGCTGCAAACCCCCGGACGCCCTAGACACGGAGGTGACTGAAGGACTTTTGAGAACATCAGCCTGGTCAGCGCCTGGTGACAGGGGCGACCACACTCCTTGCGGCGGGCGCCACGCAGGGCGTCCCCTCACTCTGCCGTCCACCTCAACTAACAGGAGACCGTGTGTCCACGAGCCTCCGTTAGAGGCGCTGGGCAGGATTCTAGCCAGGACGGCCAGCCTCCTCCTGCGCTTTCCTCCTCGTCCGCACTGCCCTCCTCCCTCTGCAGGGCCTGGGGATGGGGCCCCGCCTCCCAGGCCCCTGGGGCCACCCAGCTCCCCTGGGGAAGATCTGCGGGCCTCCATGGCTGTGCCCCGCCCCGCCCCATTCGTGACCTCCACGGGCCGCGGTGTGGGTCTCGTGTGTCCTGTTAGCAGGCGCCCGGGCCACCCGGCCCACGGCGGTCCGCAGGGGCTCTGGGACGAAACAGACTCCCCCTCTGGTGACCGTCCCGCTGGAGCACCCCGCCCTCCGTCTGCGGCTGTGGCTGTGGTGGAAGTCAAGCCTTCAGGGAAACGCAAGCACGAAGCACTCAAACCGCCTCGGCCCAGGCCCCCGGTCGTGAGTAACCAGTCACTCAGACCCACTCAGCGGACGAACCGGCTGAGGTCAAGCCTCAGAGCAAACACAGGCCTGAACAACTGTTCAAGTCTGTCCTGTGCCGCAACCCCCCCAACCACTCGGGCTTGGCCTGGGCACTTCCCCGGGTCAAGGACAGGCACTGGTGCAGGCGAACACATCTTCCCGTCCCGCGTGGTCCCAGGAGGAGCGGGAGGTAGGGGGCCGGCACCGACGGGCAGTCGCTCCCACTGGTTTCGGGGCCTCCGAGTGCCCGCAGAGCCACAGCACACACGCCCAAAGCCGCCTGCCACCCACAGTTCTGATGGGACGTCATCTTTCGCAAGGCGTGTCCTCCCCCTGTCGCACAGGGTAGGAGACGGAGCAGACGCAGGCGGACCACTCGGCTGGGGTTCAACACCCTGACTAGGTGTCCTAGACCCTGAATGTCTACACCGCAGAGCTGCTTCTCGACCCTTCATGTGAACACCAGCTGCCTGGGGGGCCCTCGGAGGCTGACAGAAATTCCTCCAGGAGCAAGGCACCCTCACCTGCAGGGCCTTTGTGCCCCGTCCTCTGGGACAGCTCCTGCCCATCCCTGATTCCATGACTGGTCTCAGACTTGCTGTCAGCAAGACCCCCGGGGAGCGGAACCAACACAGGCATCTGAACAGAGGAGGATCGTAAGGAACCGGCTCCAGGGGTCTGGGGAGCGGACAAGTCTGAAGTCCGCGGAGCCGGTGGGCCGGCTGGACACTCGGGGACGAGTGACACCAGCTTACGTCTGAAGGCCATCTAGAGGCCGAACTCCTTCTTAGGAAACCTCAGTCTTTGCCCTTGAAGCCTTAATCTGATTGGACGAGGCCCACCACATTAATGCGCGATCCTCAGAGCGGACTGATTTAAAATGTGAATCCACACAGTGACTCTGCAGCCGCATCTGCCGGGTGTTTGCACAGACAGCTGGTCGTCATAGTTGACCCAGAAATTCAGCCATCACAAAGTTTCACCTTCTTCCTTCCCTTTATCATGGTATCTACAGCTCAAGCTTTGTATCAGCCTCCGAAACGGCTTCTCCACAGCCCCTTCCCTCCGGTGCGCTTCCTCAGCACACCCAACGCCCCACCTTCCCATCTGCAGATGCAGCTCTGACGAAAGCCCCTCACTAGTTCTCCCCGTGTAGTCGTGCTGCGTTCGTCTCCTGCCGCGCTGGCATACCCTCCCCCCAGGACCTCGGGCCTTCCCTTTACCTGGAGCAGCAGGTTTCAAACGTCTGCGGCCTGGGATCCATTTCCAATTATTGAGGGGCCCAGCCAGCCTTGGCTTACGTGGGTCATGTCTGCAATACTGCATTTGAAATTAAACCTGAGAAGTATTTAAATTCTGCACTAATTCCTTCAAAAATAAGAACGCATCCATTTCATGTTAGTATAAACGACATACTTTTATGAGAAAATGTATTTCCCAAATGAAAAACAAGGTTAAAAAAAGTGCCGAAATAGTGTACGTTCGCAGATATCTTTCATGTCAGCTTCACAGAAGAAGCCTGGACCCGTGTCTGCTTCGGCTTTCAGTCCATTGCGATGTGTTGCCCTGGTTGAGTCCGGAAAGGGAACAGTATTTTAAGATAATTGTATTTTCAGATCATGGAAGAGCTCTTCCTCTGGTAACACACCACAACCAGAGACGCGTTTACTTCTTAGAGATTAATTGCGACGTGAAATCTGAAAGCGAATCCATGAGCTTTTCACACTCCCGAGCGTTAAAATCCGCTAGCCTGTCTTCCACTGAACTGCCCCCATTGGGTCCTCACTCATTCGAGGTTTGGGAGTCGCAAGCAGGGGTCCTTCGGAAAGTTCTGATTCACTGGGTTTCGCAGGTCTTGCAGGTGTTGACATATTTCATACAATATTAAAAAGACACGGTTGTTAGTATTATCATCAATCTCTTCAGAAAAGGGTCTTTAAATATTGGGAAGCGGTCAAGCTTGTGGTGGTGAATACACCTTTTCCAAGATTCTAATTTTCACACAAAACTTCAAATTTGGTCCTTGCCAAGAAATATTGTCAGTTATTCCCCTCAACGAGACAGGCTCACTTCAGTCATTTTCTGGAAAATGTCTTCCAAGGACCCAGATTACTGGGTCACTTGTTCTTCTGAGTAAAAGGGGGACTCAGTGGGGAGGTGGGGGGGTGGCTCCAGCAGGAGCTCTGGGGGGACAGCCTGTCACCGCCTCTGCGTGCAACAGAGCTTGACGCCATCTGCGCACTCGACGGTTGAGACTCACTGGAGTGACTCACTGTCCGTAGCTGAAACTGGCGCTTCGATTGCCACCGTCCCTTAGTGTGAAGGACCCAGTGACCACGTGTGCGTTGGAGCCGCTGTGCTTGCCTGTCCAGACACAAAGATGTCGCGGTTTCGTTACAGATGTTATTTGTACTCCGCTGCACAGCGACAACAGTATGAGCCGACAACCATTTGGATTGTGAGGACCCTTGAGCAGGATCCCCAGGGAACCCCACTCTGAGAACCGCTGGCCTGGGGCTCTGTAGTCATCCAGCTCCCAACACCCAGCACCGCGCGAGAGGCCGGCGTATCCCTTCACGTTGGAAAACAACCAAACGACCGCTCATGTCCGTCAGACCCGGATTACAACGCTAGCTCGGTTACGAGCGCGTGACCTGCTGAAGACGAACCAGGCTTCATTGACTTCCGTCTTCTCGCGTCCGTCACACGCATCGCTGTGGGGATGGCCGAGTGGACGCGGGGGACGCGCCGCCATCGGGGAGCGTCCGCTCCCTTCCCTGGTCCTCGCCGGGGCCGAGAAGGGCTGTGATTCCCTGAGAGCTCGGACGGGCTGTGATCAAGGCGCTACTCCGGCCCCTGGTCCTTGAAGGCGGTTCCCAGCTCTCCAGAGGGACGCTCGCGACGGCATCCTCCCCGAGGACGAGCGCGCTGTAACCCGCCTCTTCGCACGCGAACGTCGGTGTTTCCGGAATTATCCGTTTCTGAGCCAGTCCTCCAGTTGTCCCTTGCGCCACACGTGTATGTCCCCCCATGGCCAAAGGGCGGCCTCGGGAAGACAGACTGTTTCGAAGCCCCTGGAGCTCCTTCGCTGTGGTGCTGCATAGCTGGAGAGCAGACCGGCCCACTGGGCACGGTCTTCGGAGCCACGGTGATGACCACCGTCTCTCTCGCTGCTGGGGGCCGGGGATACAGAGGGGGCATGGCAGGCTGTCTGTCCCCACTCTGTGATGTCTGGGATGGCCGTCGTGAAGGCTGTCCCACCCCCAAGCTGGGAGCCCAGCGGGTCCCTCAGCCTGAACGCCCACAGGTGGCCTCCTCGCGTGGCCTGGGCTTCCTCACGACAGGGCAGCCGGGTTCCCAGGCGGGGAGCCTGACAGAACCAGGCCGGAGCTCCTTCCGAAGCCACAGAGCCTCGCTCACCGGTCAGCAAGCAACAAGGTCCCACAGGTGTTCCACGGGAGGACTCACTGACCTCAGCCCCGGGGAGGAATGCCATTCAGGCCAAGTTCCAGGAAAACGATGTGTCCGGAGCGAAATGGGCAGGTGCGGCTGCCTTTGCAAAACGGCACCGGCGACACCCTCTGAAATCCCGGCAAACGCAGGCCAGCGTGCACTCGGGAACGCGTGCGTGGAGACGGTTTTCTCGGCTGTGGGACGGGTCCTGGCGCTGCCTGGACGGTCACGGGACTGACGTTCCCTGCTCGGCTCACCTGGTTCTCCCCCAGCGAATGGCAGGTTCTCTGAAGGCGGAAACCGAGTCTTGGGGCCTCAGGTACCCGCAGTGCCTCGTAGGCGCTCAGCAAGCCCCGGCTAGAAGGAAGGACTTAGGAGGGAAGGGGGGAAGAGGGGAGGGTCTTCAGGCTGCCTCGAACTTGAAGACACGGGCGGTTCTAGTGTCAAGACCCCGCTCTCAGCAGGGAGAGAAAGAAAGGTGCTCTGCGACGGAAGGGAAGCAAGCGTGAATCAATCCGCTGCGCTGCTCTCTCCCCAAGGCTAAGAGCAGGCTTTGTCCGAAGGGTGAGAAGAGTCAGTCTTAGAAAAAGCTCATCTCTGGACACATTTTGTAAATTGAGAAAGTTGCCCCAGGATGTTCTGATTCAAATCAAGTAAAAACTACTGTACCAAATAGCGAGTTTGCCTATGCTTACTTTGTATGTGTCAGGGGATTTTTGCCCTTCTAAGAGAAAGAACTCATTTAAATCTCTAATGTACATTTCCTTTGAAAGCAAAATGAAGAGAACAATTCAGATAGTCAGCATTTTTAAATAGTGGTGCTGGGTCAGAAACGGAAGCTTTCTTATTTTGAAAATCAAAGTTACCGTGCCTGGGGGGCTCAGAGGGTTAAGCCTCTGCCTTCGGCTCAGGTCATGATCTCTGGGTCCGCATCGGGCTCTCTGCTCAGCGGGGAGCTGCCTCCCCACCCTGCCTCTGCCCCTCCCCCTGCTCCTACATGCTCACTCTCTCTCTCTTCCTCAAATAGGTAAATGAAATATTTTTTTTAAAAATTAGCCAGTGGAAAATAAAAGTTAAATCCGATTAATCTGGAGGTTCACATAAAATCTGATCATGAAAATCAGCCTTTTTAACTACTCAAAGATCATGAAAATGGAGAATATTCTCAAATCCATCCTGAGCTAGGAATTCTCCCAAATCACTCTTAATATTTCTGTATGACATCATCATCATTTTTAAATGACTGCGCTTTTCTCCCCAACACTCTTCTTGCTTCCACTGTCAGGCAGCCTCTTGTGAAACCAGCCCGAGTTCTGGGGCAAGCTTGGTTTACCTTCCTCCGAGTTTCCTGCCCCAGGGACAGGGCAGAGCCTCGGCTCAGACTTTGACCTCAAAACCAGGCCCTGCTTTGAGATCTTTTGGAATTATTGTAATTCATGTTTTTAATATGTCATTTCTGAGTGTTTGAAAATATTAATTCTATTTAATTTCAGAACAGGTCATGTACTCATTTGATCAGACACCTGCTAACTTCCCAACTCCCCAGCAGGCAACTGCGGCCCATGGTTAATAAAGTCAACCCCACACAGTGTCTCCAGCAAAGCCCGCTGCTTATCCTTGGACCTAAAAGTCAGAACTTCGGGCTTTCGCAAGAAAGAGGAAAGGAAAAAACCCTCGTCTTCTTTAAAAACAAAGGGTGATCTGGTATGAATTTTTCGGATAACTTGCTGCATAGCCCCGTGCCCCGGAGCTCAGAGTGGCCCTCAGCCCTGGCTGGGGCCACTGTGAGCTGCCGCTACCGCCCAGCACATGACCTTTGAGACCTCGGGGATTCCAGAGTTTCAGTGGAATGTCAATTTATGAACGCAGAGATCCATTGCATTCCCCCCCGAAGAGATCGAGTCCGGTGGCTAAATGGAAACTTTAAAAAGAAGAATTATGTTTGCAAAACATTTGCTGGTGCTTAACTTTCAATATGCCTGCGCTAGGTACATTGATATTAATAACTAACGCGAGTCCTGAACTATATTCTCCCAAAACCCCGTTTGACTCCATTTCACTATTCAAATTGGTTGCTCTAAGACCATCCGAGAAAGAACATCATTTTATCAATAACTATGGAAAGTCACATATAAGAGTGTTACATAATCATTATTTACCACATGATAATGTTATATATAATAATCATAATGTATAAATATTATAATAAAATATCAAATAATATATTTATATATAATAGTTAGAGAAGTCAGATAAAAAAAGAAATGTCAGTGGGTACTTATGTGATCTTTTGAGGGAAAAAGCCTATCTTTTTAACAGGCAAAAGCAAAGAAATAAAGCCAGTAAAATAGTTTCAGATTTTGTACCTAAAACGTTAAAAGATCTAGATGTCAAAATTTCAATCGATGAAGTTGAAAGCAAATGAAAAATTAAAAGAAAACACTCACGTTATACGTAAAAAGCAAAGCATTAATTATCTAACCACTTTGATTATTTTAAAAACCAGCAGCAGCTAAGCCCTGTGAGAAAGATGGGGCAGGGCACTCCTCAGCAATTCTTTCAACGTGTCCAACGAATGCCAAATAATACTCCACTTCTCTAGAATTCAAGGTCTATCTCAGAAAATGAAAAGAGAATTTTATCAAAGAAAAAGTTGCACTTATTTCTTTTTTATAATGTTTTGATAAGCGTCTTCTTTGGACAGGATCTGTTTAGCTGGACACTCTCCAACACCTGTGGAAGAAGATAAATTTAGGCGACTTTTCTAGAAAGAGTTTTGCCCATACTTACCAGGAGGCTTAATACCTTAAATGCTATGTCCCATTTACTCTGGTTCTCTGAGCCCACGGAAAAATCAGGAATGAGCAAAGTTGCAGATATAAGGATATTTGTTGTAGTATTATTAATAACCATGAAATAGTAGGTCCCTAAGGTTCAAGAACAAGAGAAGGGAGAAATTAATTGTGGGGGGGGGGGTTCCTTTGATGGGAAACTACGCAGCCATTCAGACAAACATGACTTGAAGAATACTTACTGACCTCAGAGAAGGTTCACAACAATGCTAAGGAAAAGCAGCAAGGCTTCTCCCCCGTGTGTGCCCATGGCCTACGTCTCTGTGTTTATGACAAGTTCTACTTATGAGTTTTAAGGTACATCCTCTACTCAGAGTCACCAATATGCTGTATTATCCCAATTCTGTCGTACAGAAAAAAGATCAAAACGAAATCCCCAGAGTACACTGGTTTCCCCCCAAACTGGAGGAGAGGAGGTACAATTGGCCTGCAATTTTATTTTGGCTGAAGACATTATTTTTTCAAACATCTCCATAATGTATATTTATTACTTTTAAAATTTGAAAAGGGAGCTACTTTTAAATGTAAAAACAAAATCTTTATTCTGGGATGAGATGTGCTGCTAATTGAGGGGTTCTTTTAGATCTCCTTTCTTGAGGAGATCAGGTTTTCCTTCGATAATTTACCTACTGAGCGGCACAGAGCCTCTCGGCAGCGCCGAGACCACACGGCGTCGGCATGTCTGTCGCTGACTCCCCTCATTTTTTAAATGGATAAAAGTTTTCCAACTGAAAATTGGAAGTTAAATTCAATTTCTAATGTTTTTCTTACCAATTAAATATATCAAGGACTTATTTTTTAACTTAAGAACTATGTTTTTGTTGGAAAGAACCTTAAGCAGAAGGCCATTAACTAATTCATAATTTCTCCTCTCCCTGTTTCTATCCCAAGAGGCAGAGTGCGGCTATTTGTGTCACAGACCACGTTACAAAGCGTGGACAGAGCTCGCGTCCCCGAGCAGGGACAGCAATCGGACGGGCTTGGCTAATGACAGGAACAGCGCGTTTATAAACAGCTGCCAGGCTTGTAACCAGTCAAGCTGCAATTACCTTTAAATGACTTGTGTCCTCGTCGTTCTGCTAAAACCCAGCCCGTCTCCGGAAACGTGAAGATGGACGGCCTCCCGGAGTCGCGGTGGCGCCGGGCCCTCTGCCTCTGACCGCACCCACCTCCCATCCCCCTGGGTTCCGGCGCCAGCTGTCACGCCTCTTAATTGGGCTCCTGGTCAAGCTCGAGGTCCCCCAGGCACAGCCGTAGCCCCCGTGCGGCCCGGAGTGTGGCTGGTACTCAGAGGTGCTGAGGCGCCCCGTCCCGATGGCAGCTCGCACTCGACTGACTGTGACTCTTACAGAACCCCAAGTTCAGAGGCGCCGATGTGCTCAGCCCCCCGGAGCCTATGTCCCGTGTCAAAGGCACATGTCCTGGGCAGTTGGTGGTTTCAAGTCAGAGCCCCCCGATGCCGTCCCCCGCGAGGCTGCCTCTGTGTGTGGAGGCTCTGCGGGCGTCCGTGGGCCCCGGGAGCCAGCCGCGTGCACCCCACCTCGTGGCCCGGGACCACCTGTCCCCGTGAGTCCTGCCCTCTGTGCCCCCGCGGGCGGCTGTGGGCTTTCCCTTCACCCTCTCTCACCTCAGGGACAGGACCCCGCGCGGACTGGCCAGGTCCGCCACCTCCCGCAAGGAGCGCGTCTAATCTGAACGCAGGGGGCTCTGCCCTGTTCTCGGTGGGGCGCCCGGAGGACCATAGTCTTCCTGATGCTAAAGGAAATGCTTCCAAACAAAGCAAGAAACGAGCCAGAAGCTGTGATTTGGGGCATAAGTGACCTATCCTAGGACACCAGCACCTCCCGGCCAGCATATAACTTTCCTGCTGTTAGGGCTCCCTGAGGCCGGAACATTCTGGAAGGCGGGACAGGGCTCCGTTCACCCGGCACCCCTATGTTTCCCCCAGAGTAGCAGCTGCTTTGTGGCCAAAGAGGGGCTCGACTCAACCTTTGATCAGGGAGTCGCCTGGGGGGCCTTTAACGTGAGTCTAGTGATGATTTTTGGCTCTTTATGTGGAAATTTAACTTTGTCGTTTTATTTCCAAACCTCCAAAATCACGAATGTGCCTGAAGGAGGCGATTCAGGGAAACGGGGAAGCTGGGGCTGCGGCCTCCTCGCCATCAGCTCGTCCTCCAACCGCCGGGCCTGGAAGTCGGCTTGAGGGCGAGGTCCCCTGGCTGCCACGTCGCACAGCCACGGGGGGAAGCCCGCACCCCGAGGACCCAAGCTCGCGCCACCTCCCTGCGCGACGGCCGAGGTGCAGCCCTGCGGACGCACACAGCCCCGTCTGTTGTCCCCTTGCTAAGGACGGCTCGTGAGGGTGGACGTGAGGCATGGCCTGCTCTGTGCAGGAGGTGTGAGGCCGGTGACCCAGGGGACCTCACTGTCCCACTTCTCCTGAGTCCTAGAGCGTCCCCACTATGAAGGCCCCACGACAGGCAGGGAACGGCACAGATTCCGGCCGGGCCACCAGGGACCCAGGGTGCTGGCTGTCCTCACGGTCCTGAGAGCTCCCAAGAGCCGCTCCCAACTGGCCAACGTCAGCACGTCCGGCCGCGGGCCACATGGAGCCTGGCTCACTGTCTGCCGCGGGGCAGGGCCCTCGGGGGCCACCTGGCAGCTGGGGACCCCCGGGCAGTGCGAAGAGAGCAGGTGCGGCCAGCCTCCCTTCGCAGCACACAGCTCCTCACCCGGGATGGTCCGACCTGCCATCTGGCCCTCCGCCTCGCTGCCCCCACCGGCCCCAGCACCCCCACCCTCTACTGTAGTGCCCTCACCGTCCCCAGCACCCCCACCCTCTACTGTAGTGCCCTCACCGTCCCCAGCTCCCCGGCCATGACACCCTTCCCTGCCCTCACCCCCTCCCCGCGGCCCCTCCCCCGCTATCCTGCCCTCACCCCCTCTCCCCCTCTGGCCTCCCGCCCTCACCCCTTTCCCACCCCCCTCCCCCGAGGCCCCTCACCCCCTGCAGCTGTCTCTTGGTTTCCCCAGAGACCCATAAGATCATCACTTCAGCCAGGTCCTTCCTGTCCACCTTGGGGTCTCAGGGTTTAAAGTTGAGTCATTACCACATGATTCCTCGGCATTTCCAGCAACGACACGCACTGACCTGACACCGCGCGGTGTCTTCATCTCCACCTCTAAACAAACGTCGTGTTATCGCTGGTGCATTTTACAGTAAACTTAGTGGGGAAAAAACACGATGAAAATGACACACAAACGCCGTTTGCATCAAGTCCCAAAATAGGAAAGACGAAGAGTTTTCCGAAAGCAGCACTGTGGGGGCAAGAGTCTTCTGGGGTCCCCCGTGTTCCAGTTTTAATCTGGGCTCTGAGGACACAGGTGTGCTCAGTTTGTGGAAATTCACCGAGCCGGCGCGGTCAGTGCACTTTTCTGTCTGTACGTTACAGTCCATAGACAGTGAAGGTTGACCAGGGCGTTCACGGGGAGCAGGGCTGGGTTACAAGGCCGGGAGGTGTGCAGGTGTCTGAGCGCATGGCAGGGCTCGGCCCGCAGGTGCTTCCGCGGGGCATGCAGGGCAGGGACGGTGCCGGCTGCGGGTTCCCTGCCCTTGTCAGAAAGCCACCGCTGCATAAACCCAGACCCCCGCACGGGTCACGGGTGCTGGGGGCCAGGACAATGTCCTTCCCAGTCATGGACTGCGTTTGCCACGTTCAAGCTCCTTTCACGGGAAGCCCAGCAACACAGGCTGCGTTTTCGAGAAAAAGGCATCTTAGTGACCAGACCCTGTGAGGCCTTGGGAGGCGCCGAGCGGGCCGACGGCGTGTGGCCGCGCTCACATGGGGGACAGCATGACACGCAGCAGTGCCAAGAGCCCAGGTGGTTTTACGGGAAGTCCCCGTTGCCGTGTTTCTGCTCGGCTGTGACAGTCCAAAGCAGGCTGTGAGAAAGGCGACCGACGGATCCATGTCTCGGATCTCCCCTCTCACGCCGAAGCTGAATGCCGTGTTCACAGAATCTGTGCCCAGGTGTGGCCTGCAGGCTGTGTCTGGTCTGGGGCTGCGCTTCTAAGCGGCGGCCAAGGGTGTGGGTGGTCTACACAGTCCTGCTGCTCTTTCCGCAACGGTGCCGGGCCCGCAGCCTGTCGGGGTCGTTCCCTTTCGTCCATCCTCTGTCACGGGGCCTCTGAGCACGGGTGTCGCTAACCGACCCCTGGGAACACACACTTGCAGGGACACAGGGCTGCCCCGCGAAGACTCGAGAGCCACCAACGAGGCAGACGGGGCAGCAGGTGCGGGAAGCCGCCCGGAGGGAACCCACGACTCCCCACCCTGAGGTTCGTGTTTTTTTACTGCCCCTGCTTTTATGATAAGGACCTAAAGTAGTTCCTGATAGGAACTTAAAATCCAAAGTCTACCTCACTTTCAACGACTGTAATTTCAAAAGGGCCCAGCTATTGAGGTTTGGTTCAAAGTCCAAACGCTGGATTTGGTGCTGGTGTCACCATCGTGAGTCTGGGGGCTTCCTCGGGAACGCGCAGCAGAACTCAGGTGGGGACCCACTCCCAAATCACTCCTTCCCCTCCCAGACTTGAAGCCATCCACCTCCGAGGACTCCGGGAGGTATACTCTGGTCCAGGATCCTTGACGGCCCTCTGGAGCAGGCGCCCCCCAGCCCCGGCTCGCAGGGCAGGTGCAGGCCCACGGAGCCACCGGCCAGGAGTGCTGGATGGGGCTCTAGCACCCGGGCTGGGTTCTGAATGCCCCCCCCCTGCATCGGGCCTCAGGAGCTGGGCCGACCTGGCTTGGCTGCTGCCCTCGCCCTGGGAAGACCACTGCTGGCCTCCTGCTCCAATGGGCACCCGGCGTGCCCGGCTGCAACCCCGCCTGCCTCCAGGCTCAGCTCCCGTGGGGACAGGGCTGACTCCCTGCGGGAGCATCGACTGCAGACGTGGGTCGCCTTTGTCCTGATTACTCCGCTGGACCTCAGACAGGCCCATGATGCTCTCAAGAAGGGAGTTCAGGCCTCCGGTAAGCGGCACCACTGGGAGCATCAATGTGGAGATAAGGAAGCACAGGCCTGCTGGTCTGATGAGCAGGGCTAGGTGAGGCCTTGCCCGGGGCCCTCTGAAA
The DNA here is from genome assembly GCF_964662115.1 of Mustela nivalis. NCBI lineage: Eukaryota > Metazoa > Chordata > Mammalia > Carnivora > Mustelidae > Mustela > Mustela nivalis. Next base: position 1,857,058 of record NC_139024.1, on the reverse strand, counting down.
GCGGGGGGTAAATTGGAGGGAAGGGGGAACATGGAAGGCGACCAAGGCTACCCAAGTTCACGGCTGCCGGCCCTGGGCGCGGGGGTGCGTCCACAGTGGGGGAACTTGGGCAGAGCCCCAGCGGCTCCCTCCCCGCACCCCGTCATTTGGGGTTGTCTCTGCGCTTGTGCAGTGAGCTCCCCCACTGTCTGAGCAGCCCGGGCCCAGAGAAGTGCAGAGATGCAGGGGACCCTGTGGCGGGAGGCCAGCGGGGGCTGTGTGCAGGGCAGTTCCCCCACGGGAGCTGAGCCTGGAGGCAGGAGGGCTGCAGCTGGGCACGCCCAGTGCCCATCGGAGCAGGGCGAGGGCAGCAGCCAAGCCAGGCCAGCTCAGCTCCAGAAGCCGGACGCAGGGGACCAGAACCCAGCCCAGGGGCCAGAGCCCCGTCCGGCACTCCCGGCCAGTGGCTCCGTGGGCCTGCACCTGCCGGGCGAGCCGGAGCTGGTCCGGGTTTGGGCCCGGCACAGCCCCGTGTGGGCGACTGGCACAGGGAGGTCGGCAGGCTCCCGTCAGCCGCACCGTGGAAGGATGTGGGCACTCGCGGGCCCTGAGGGCCGTGCCCAGGAGCGTCGTCGCACCCATGCATGCAGCCCTTGAGCAATTCCAGGCTGGGGCAGGGAGAGCCCCCGCAGCGGGCAGGAGGGACGCACGGCTGGGAGCAGCCTTGGGCTGGGCAGCAGCGGGAGCACCTGCTGGGACCACACCTGTTCTCGGGGCCCTTCCCTCCCTGACGTCTCGTCCCCTCGGCATCCTTCCCTCTGCCTCCACCCCAAGGCTGAGGACACCGCCGCGGGAGCCAGCCCACGGGCCTCCATCAGGGAGCCGGCCAGCGGTCCGCGGTGAGGTCGGCCGTCAGCGGGTGGCCCCGGGATTGAGAACCCAGAGGGAATGGTCCGCGGGGAGCAGGCACACACCAGCTCCGTGGGTCCAGTTACCGAGGGGAACGGATGGCGTGTTCGGTGGCAGCCCAGCTGCGGAGCTGCCCGAGGAAGGCGGTCACAAAGGGCAAGCCTAACGGTTAACCACCCGTTCTGGAAGATTCCGGGGACTCCTGAGGAGCACAGCGTGCTGACAGACTAGTGGCAGCTCTTGGGTCTCTAGCAACAGCCACATGCTGGGGACGCGATCCCATGGGTGGGCATGTGTGTGAAGGAGCGACTGGGCCCCTCGCCGTAGCTCCGGCCTCTTCTGTCGTCCGAGAAGCAGAATGAGCTGCTGTTGCTTTCTCAGAAGAATCATCCCGACCACCACGGCTCCTCCGGCAGCGGAACGGCGGCGGGGGGGGGGGTGACGGACATGGTCTCTGCCGTCTAAGCTGCGCTGCTCTGCAACACTGAACTTGAGGAGATTCTGGAACGTTCCTCAATGACAAGCATAATATAACGTTTGCCCCTCACCATCATGGCATTCTCAGGCTCACACGTGGCCTCGGTTTGGGGACAGAGCACCTGGGGCCAGGTCCCCAAGCTGGCTGAGAGGCTCGCGGGCCCCAGCCAGCTGTGCCAGCCCATTTATAAAGGGGACACAGTGACATAGGGACACGCCCTCAGGCCTGGCATCGAAGGTCGTGATGTCAGGCGGGAGGAAGAGAAAGGTGCCTTGTAAAGTGCCAAGAGCTGAATGCTGGGTCTTTCTCCCTTTCTGTAGAAAGTTCTAGAACAATGTACAGTCCACGAATAAGCAAAACGATCATACGAACTGGTAAAAAGGGAAACGTTCTGAGAATCACCAAAATGTCCATAGGTTAAGGGATTTTTTTAAAAGATTTTATTTATTTATTCGACTGAGAGACAGTGAGAGAGGGATCACAAGCAGCGGGAGCAGCGGGCTTCCCACCGAGCAGGGAGCCCGACTCAGGGATCAATCCTGGGCCTCCAGGGTCATGGCCCGAGCCAAAGGCAGACACTCAACCCACTGAGCCCCCCGGGCGCCCCAGGTGAAGGGCTTCTTAGCATCCAGGTGAAGCAGAGCTCCCGCCTCGTGTCTGGGCTCTAACAGGAACGTGAGTCTGCTGCCGGGCACAGTAGCTCACCTCCACCCTCCCTGCGACCGAACCAGTCCGCACGTGCGCTTGCCGGGGGAGGGTCTGGCCCAACGTGGTGACGAGGCTCCTTCGTCTTTGAAGCTCACCACCTGAAGCTTCACTCCATGCCCTAACGGTGACCTGAGCTCTTGCGGAGCTTCCTTGTTCGATGGTCAGGAGGGGGTCCTACGGCTGAGAGGGGCGCGTGAGGACGCAGAGTCCCTGTGTGTGCCGGACTTCCCGGCAGCGTCCAGCAGCCCAGAGAAGCTGACCAGTGTCCTTCTGACAGCCCGCTAGCCCGGCAGGCTCCGACGAGGGGGGAAGGGTCCCCGTGTGGGCCCTCGGAGCCTTGCTGGCGTGGCCAGGTGTCCCCTCAGCTCATGGGAGGGTCCTCGGCTCTCCAGGGAGCACTGAAACAGGAAGGAGGGGCAGTGAGCTCAGGTGACAGATGCGAAAGCCAACGACAGGCCTGGCCAGCCCGGCGCGGCTCGGCCAGCCCGCGGCTCTGGGTGTGAGTGCGGCAGTTGCAGGCCGCTGAGCTCAGGGCACGGGGCCACGGGGACTGAGTAGCAGGGCTGTGGATCCGCACCGGGAAACTGGAAATTCCGGACCAGAAGACAAGCCTGCCAGGAACGGGAGCAAGGGGACAGCGAGGGGACAGGCAGACGGGCCCTTGGGGAGGGCAGGGCTTCTGCTCGTGCTGAGAACTCCGAGTGTCTGCTCCCACACCCACACCCCTAGTTCCTGGGGGCAGAACCACCGAGGTCAACTGCAGGTTCCATTTACACACTCGCCTACATTGTTTATGGGAACCCACCGAGCCAAGCCGGAAGGTCTTCCATCGGCCATCGCGGTACGAAACCGGCACCACCGGCCATCGCGGTATGAAACCGGCACCACAACTGAAAACAACGGGCTTCTAGTCCATTCCAAAACAAAACAGTTTTTAGATAAGGGGGCTGGGTAGCCCAGGGAACCCCGGTCCGGGGGGGTGGGGAGGGCAGGCGGAAGGCGGCTTCTGGGCGCGGGTCCTACAGCCCCCCAGCACCTGGGCTCCTACCCCCCACTTCCCCCAAGCACCGAGGCTACACCTCTGCAAAGACATCATGCCTTTAACGCCGTCCTGACAGCTTACTGGTTGGCATTACTGAACGGTAATCTGTTTCATACAATTCGCTTTCCTAAATACTACTCCTTACTTAAAGGCCAACGTTTTTAAAACCATTTGAGATGGTTTGTAATATGTGAATTTTTTTTTTTTTTTTGCATTCTTAAACAGATGACAAATTAAGCTTTCTCTGTGTCTTTGATTCCGTGTCTTTGTTAAGAAAAGAAGTTTGGGGACCACAGTGTCACCTAGAGCCACTGAACTGAGAGGCGCTCCAGGCTCCCATTACTGAAGTCTTTGTGGTTTTGGTCTTCTAGAGTCTTTGCTTCTTCCTCCTCATACTTCTCGCTGTGTTTTCCTCTAGCAGATCACCAGTCTTATCCTGCGGGTTACGAAACACCATGGTGAGTAAGGAGAGAAAGTGAAAACACCCTCAGGACGGGGAAAGAGCCTGGGGAAGGGCGCTGGGGACATCAGATCCGTGGCCCTGTGCTGCGGCCCCCCCGCCCCCCACTCCATACCCAGGCTGGCTCTGCCCCCAGGCCTCCCTGGCTCCACACTGAGGCTCCTGGTGGCCTTGGCAAAGAGGGGAAGCAGAGCAGCGCCTGGCCTTCTCTCCCCTGACCTGGCTCTGTCCCCAACACCAGCATGGTTCACCCCTCCCAGGCCGGGTCCCTCCACCCTGCGTCCCCCAGCTCTGCCGCCGTCACAAGCAAACCTCGGGACAGAGAGACGTGGCACTTCCCGCTTCTTCCTCCTCCCTTTCATTCACTCTCCAGACAGCTGACCTGTGGCTCCCTGGCCCCCAGGAGGCCGTGGCTTGCTGACGGGCCGCTGCAGCAGGGCCTCCTCCAGCAGCCCCACGGCCCCACCTCCTTCCTCCGTGCCGGGAGCTGCGCTGTCTGCACCGAGCTCTCCCTCTCTGCCGCTCTGTCACCCACTCCACGGGCTTCTCTTCTCCACCCGCCCCTCCCATGCGGCCCAGGACCTGCCCTCTCCCTTCCACTCCGCAGCCGCGGGAAACGTAGTGACGCAGAGCGGCCGTGGCCTGCAGGGGTGGGGGGGACAGGGTCAGGTCTTCACGGATTCCGGCGACTGTGAGACCAGAGAGGCCCCCGCTGTGCTGCGTGCCCAAGGCTCCAGGGCTGGAAGGGCATTGGAAAGGCCTGGAGATGGAGGGAAAGGCGTGGGGGAGGCGCGGAGGCGGGTCGGGAAGGGGGCACAGAGGCTCTGAGTGGCGTCGGGGGTCTCACATTGCTCAAGAAGCACGAGGAGAGAATTATGGCTGCTGGGGTTTCTCCTCAGCCTGGGGACTGAGCCACGGGGTCACGCACGTCCCTGCACTGTGGCGTTACGCTCTGCCTGCCTGGGATCGCTGGCGGTGCGGGGGTTGCCAACGTCGGTCAGGCCTCCCTCTGCTGCTGCCCAGAGCCCGAGCAGGAGCTCCCCTTCCTGCTCCGAATCACTGGGTTCCGGCGGGAAGAGGGGGCACGCGCAGGAGCGGAGCCAGGGCGCTTGTGGACGGACCGCTTGCACGCGTGTGGCCAGCAGCTGGCTGGCATGTTGCAGGATTTGTTTACAGAGATTTCTCTGTGAAGACGGAAAGCAGATCTGTGGCTTCCAGGGCTCCAGGGACTGGGCACTGTGTAAGGGCTGCTAAGGGGTGCAGGCGCCTTCTGGGGCTGGAGACAGTGCCCCGATGGCCTGTGCAGCTGGCTGCCTGCATCTGGGGATGCGCCAGAGCCACGGGAGGGACACTTCACACTGTAGGTGAGTTATGTCTCAACAAAGCTCTTGTGCGTATTAGTAGGGCTGGGGAAGCCTCTAGACATCTAGGAACCGGGCACTGGCCGGAAGCCGTTGCTGCAGACAGGGGCCGGGGGCAGTGACGGGCCCGGACCAAGTGGACACACACACCCGCGTGTCCTCACTCCCAACTCCTTCCCTCGCCAAATCTCGGCCGCCCCAGTGTCCATCCAGCCCCTCGAGGGCCGCCGTGACCAGCCTGCTCACCCTCAGCAGAGGAAGGAGGAGGTCTGGGACATGCTGTGGCCGGCCCACAGGCGCGCTGAGCAGTGAGACCCAAGGCCATGGCTGCGGCTGACGGCCACCCCCACGGAGCCACTCTCGCGGTCCCAAATACATCCGTCCCGAAACATGCCGTCCTCAGACCCGGCCCCTGCAGGACGACCCCCGGCCTCCGGGCCTATTGTTCACTCCCCAGCAGCAAACCACAACATTCAGGAACATGACCCGGTGCCAGGACTGCGGGCTTAGACGGGGACATGTGTCACACTCTGGGCAGGAAGCTCCAACCTCCACCAGCAAACTGAAGATCCCATCCAAGGCCGCATCTGCCGGCAGCAGGGCTTGAAAGACCTCCAGAAACACGCCGTGAAACCATTTTTAGTGCAACCCAAGATTAAGTAGAATTTGGGGGTTTTCATGATCTGGTCCTAGTTGAGTCTTTGATCTCCTGCAAACTCCAGGAAGAAACCTCATAAAAGGGGCGCCAGAGCGGAGCCGTCGGTTAAGCATCTGCCTCTTGGTTTTCCCGCTCAGGTCCTGACTTCAGGTCGTGAGAGGGAGCCCGCCTCCGGCTCAGGGCTCCGCGCAGTCGGAGGTGCCCGTCCCTCTCCGCCTGCCCTCCCCCGCTCAGGCAAACACTCTCTCTCCAATGAATAGAGCTGAAAGAGAAAGAAAGTGAACACAGCAGGACAGAAGGACAAACAACAGTCAGTGACATCTTTCTCCTTAAAAACACTCGCGAAACCGTACAAAGTGCGGAGGGGATGTCGGATACGCGGGTGCCCGGCACCGGGCCGCCTCCGCCGAGCAGCTTGGCTCTGTCGCGTGCAAGTGGTTCACAGCCGGCTTGAAGAGAAGGGAGCCCCGCACGGCGCTTCCCTCGTCCGACTGTCCTGCATGGATCTTCAGGATGTGCTGTTTAGATATAATCATAAGGACCCACTGACCTAAAAAAAAAGGAGGGGCAATGATTGGTTGACAAATATTGACGATTTTCAGAAGCTGATGTCAGGAAGGACACATACTTTCGAGCGACGAGCATTGGCCGAGGCGGTCCAGCCCCTCCTCTAGTCCCCATGATCACGCTGCCAGCAGGTGGGCGACCAGAAGCACGGGAGGGGCCCCCTTCTTGCAAGTAACCAGTTAGCTTGGCACAGCACCCCAAGATGCTGGCGGACGGCACAAGCCTCCTGGCTCAGAGACGAAGGGCTTTGCCGCTCCCAGCACAGCAGGCAATGTCGGTTTCACGTCCGCCCCCTGCCCTCCGGGGGCCCCTCGGTGCTGCGGGATCTTGGGAGACGCGGCACGTGCAGGGGGTCTCTGCAGCTGAGCTGCGGCGGCTCCAAGCCCAGGAGCTCTCTGTCTTTTATAACCTACTCTTTGCCCCCAGGAGACATTATCTTTATCGCACAGGCCGGTGGGAAAATCTGCTGCTTACAGATGAGACGGAGCAGGACCCTCTGTGTCCTGCCACTAAACATGCAGAAAGCCAGAGACCCAGGGAGGACAGTCTCCCCACACTGGATGATATTCCACTTATCACAGTTTTATAAACGCGACACTTGAAGTGGCAACCAGACCTGCTTGCTCAAGGCCCTCAAGCATCAAGTTGAAGAGTTGGGACTCACATCAAGGTGGGTCTGATTCCACACTACGCTCTGCACCATACAGCCGGAGAGCCTTCTCCCATACAGGGGCGTCGTTCATCACTAGCTAAACGGGACGACGGCCACGAATTCCTGGACTTACCGTGCCCGTACCTGGGGTGTTTACCATTTCAGTGAGAGACATATTATCATCAGTCCTTCTACCCGTGTCCGGCATCGTCATCCCATTTCTCAAACGTAGGACACGAAACATAGAAGTAAACTGGCAGTAGAACCCGAATTGTAGCAAGTCTGAGGGCCATCCCTGGGGTGTTCCGTCCCAGCTCCGGAATGCAAGGCCAGGTGGGAGCCACCTCGGCGCCCTCGATCCGTCGCCTTCAGGCCCTGTGACTTTCAGTGGTACCGCAGGTGGCACTTAATTTGCAACTTCAAACGCTACCGCAGGTGGCACTTAATTTTCTTTCTTATAAAGCCAATAATATTATATTCGTAAATTTTGATAATTTGGTAATCTAACATAAAAAATTAATCTGGTTTCTGAACAAATTTTATAAGTCAGTGTTATATGTGTATTATCTGCAGGGACTTTTATTTGTAACCAGGAAATGGTATTTTATATAAAGTTGTAGTTAAACGTAAAAGAATTATAGTTTATTTTTAGACACGAAGAAAGATTTTACACACTTGAAATGCATGTTTTTATTCCCAGTGTTGATTACTCAGTTTAGATCTAAAGGGTTTATGCTGTACATGCTTTTTTTTTTTTTTTAAAAAGAAGCAAAATTGTTGAAAGTAAATGTCTTAAAAAGGATCAGAAAGAAAAAAGTAGCCAGATTTTTCCTGAGTCTGACCACCTCAAGAAGTGAAAACCACAACAGGAAACCACTCTGACCAAGCACAGGCGTTTGCTGTGTATGTGACATGATTTGGGCTGCAGATCACTAGAATCTTTCCCTCTAACTTTATTGAGGTATAATTAACATGCAATGAACCACGCATATCAATTAAATCCTTTTTTCTCCTCTCCCAGGTGTAGGTTTTGTAACTATTTCCTTCTAGACTTGAATAGAATCCTGGCATCTCAATAAAACTCAAACATAAATGTTTCCAAATTAAAACTTCTTAAATTCGTTGTGAAGTTTTACATCTTTAATTTGTATAGAAAAGCAAGATATGAAAACAGAAAAGCAAGATATGCTATATTCTACTTTCAACTAAAACTTTTCAATTTAATAATTGTATCCCACAAAAATAAGTTATCCAATTTTAAAAAGTATGTTTGGTAAGGTAGGAATAACTTTTTCATTAGCTAAGAGTTTATTTTAGAAATATTAATTGTACAATGTTATCCTTGAAAATTTGTCCTTTTAGCCAAATGAACTGAGGATGTTTTAATCTACAAAACTCATTTTGATTTGCCTACAAGATAGCCATAAGTAAGTCTGTATTATTCAACAGTAATAGTTACATTTTGATCATTTAGAACTTGTATGCTCATTTTTTCCATTTAGGAAAAAGAATTGTTCCACAGCAAAGAGAAATCTTGAAAATACTATAGTGAAGAGGCAGTCACAAAAGACCACGTATTGTACAATTCTTCTTATATGAAATGTGCAGAATGGGCACAAAAGCAGAAACAGAAAGATGACTGGCAGGACACCTGCAAGGCTCGTATACTTAACCCCCTCCCTCCCCACTCACACTCCCGAAATGAAACTCCAGGCCCTAGTAAATTCTATCAGATTTTTGGGGTTTGGGAAAGTCAGAGAGAAGAAAAAGGGGAATGCTCCCCAATGATGTTTACGAGACTTGCGTAGCTTTGACATCAAAATCTAGCAAGAACAGTGTAAGAGACAAAAATGATAGGCCCATCTTCCTCGTGCATATGGATGCAACATTTACACATAAAATATTAACAAATCAAATACAGCAATGTATAAAAAAGATAACACATCTCCAAATTTGGGGGTTATCCCTGGGAGTAGCAAACTAACAACATTTTTAAAAAGAAGAAAATTATACAATCATAGAATTAATAAAATATTTGAAAGAACTTAAACGCATTTATGATTTAAAAAAAAAAAAGCTCCTAGCAACTGGGAATAGAGTGCTGTTCCTTTGTTATGGTGAAGGGTATTTGTTTTACAGTATGAATAGAGTGGAACATCACTATTACAACAGAGGGTATTAAAAAAGTTTAATAGTGAAATGTTGAAGCCTTTTGATCTGAGATAAGAAAGTAAGCAAGTTTCTGATATCAGTGGCTTTATTCACCTCAGCCAATTCAATAACGATGTAAAGCTTGGAAGAGAGGTAGCAAAGTTGCTGTTCCATGCAGTTGGAGTGATTGTGTACATAGAAAACAAAAATTACTAGCATGAATAAGTGACTTTAGCAACCCTAGTAAAAACAAGGTCACTATTTTAAAATCAATTTCGTATCTATGCAGTAGCAATAAACAGTTGGAAAGTGAAATGTTAAAAAATATACCATTTACAATAGCATAAAAATTCAAATATTTAAGATTAAATCTAAAAAGATTTTTACAGGGTTACAAAGAGAAAACTATGCATTATTAAGAAAAATTAAAGATGGTTGGGGTGGATAAACCATGCACATGGATTAGAAGTGCTTTTATTATAAATATATCAGTTCTCCCTCAAATTGATCTGTAAATCCAATGCCATGCCAATAAAAATCCCAGCTGCATTTTTTTGTGGTAACTGACAATCTGATTATAAAATTTACATGGAAACACAAAGGATCAAGAAAAGCCAAGATGACCTTTAAATAAAAGGCACACAGTGGAAGGGCTTAATCTACCAGGTACCAACATTTATTACAACATTTTGGTAATCATGGAAGTTTTTTGTGCAGCAATGGACAAGTAGACCAAAGAAACAGAATAACAATTAGTTCAGAGACAGACTCACACGCACACGGACAGACGGTTTACAGCACAGCAGGCTTACTTCGCAGCCATGGGAGAAACTCGATGACACTCAGAAAAACTGGATCGTCAGCAAGGAAGACTGGAAAACAGAGCTCACGCCCTGCAACCGTGCACAGCCACTAAGGCCAAGCCCACCGTCTACCCAGTGGGGAGGGTCAAACACTGGCAGATCGCACAAGAGCAAACGTCGGTGGCTCTAGGATACAGAGTCCCCAAAAGAGACTCGCCATGGAAAGAAAGGGGCGCACGGGGAACTACATGAGAGTTGGAAACTACTCCACCGTGAAGACTAGAAGACGCTACTGAGAGTGGGGAGGCGAGTCGCAGAGCGGTCACGTACGAGGCAGAAAGTTTGTCCCCAGGATGCATCCCCAGTTCCTACAAACCAGCCCAGAGATGACAGATGACCGGGCAGAGCAATAAGCACAAGGCTTCCAGAGGCGCGTCACAGAGCGGCATCTCCCGTGCTCCGTAAACAGGTGACAAGAGGGTCGCTCTCACAAACACAAGAACAAAATACTAAAGCATCCCTATGTGGACAGCACGAGGGCTCTGGACGGAACGGAGAGCAGCCCTTCCCCTGGGCAGGTGGTGTGGATCGCGCCTGCTCGTGGACCCCACGACCCAGCAAGGCCACTCCGAGGCACACACCCAAGCCGGGGCGCATGAAGACCCCACGGAACCGTTCAGAGCCGCACTGTCTTCAGCAGCAGAAGTCGGCACCCGGCCCATGGCTGTCGGGGCGGGGGCAGAAATCACCGCCCAGTCATAGCCCGGGACGCTGCCAGCAGCTGAGACGAAAGAGCTGCCACACACGACCTGGTTGATGACTCCTGACCCTCCCTCCCACACACACTGATCTGCTCTGACACACTCCAGAAACACGACAAATGAACCTGTGCAATTAGGAATCAGGACAGTGTTTAACCTGGACAAGGGATGAAGGACACTCAGGAGAAGAGGCGTGAGGGGCCACTGGGGTGTTGGGACCGTCCCTGGTTTTACCTTATCAACAGGAATGTTTGTGCTGCGATAAGTGAGCTGCATAGGCGTTCTGGGCACCAGTAGGGTCTTACGTGGAGAGAAACATCACTGACGGAGCAGGCACAATGCGAGCCCAGAGGAGAGATTACCAAGCAGCCGTCAGCCAGGTCTCTCGGCAAGGAAGTGGAGATAGAGGGTCCCAACCAGCATTCCCACCACCCTTGTATTTCTTACCAGAGAACAGATGCCGGGGTAGGAGTGATCCGGGCTTCTGCTTTTGCGTGGCGAAATTCCTGCTCCGTGCTCTGTGCTGAGGACGCTCATTAATTCATTGTGCTTCTTCCCCAAACGCGTGGAACCGACACACAGCTACTGTCTAGTTCCATTTAAGTAAACGCGGTTGTCAACTATGAAATAGTAATTCAGCTCTTGTCCCCGCGGTTGTCTCCTCAAGGACCCCGTCTGGGGTGGATTCCAGACTCCATCGTGTTTATAAAATCCCCCGAACGCGTCAGGTGTTTGCACGGATAGCCCTGTTGCTGGGTCTTCCGGGAGGTGTTCTGACTGCAAATATCTCCTGATACCAAACTCTCATTTTGGACGTTTAAAACACTTTCTCCTGGGGCAATTAATGTTGCCCTCCCAGAAAAGCTTGAAACCTGACAATTTTCCGTTTCCAACAAGGCAGGTACAGGGAGGTCAAGTCTTCACAGAGGAGACACGGACACTTGCTCTTCTATCACTTCTGTAGCATTATCCCCGTCTATATCTAGGTCTTAAAATTAGCATTTTGTCCGGTGTCACCTCTCATTTTGATTTTTTCATTTAAAACCAGAAGGCAGGCTGGGTCTGGCCCACAGGCTGTGATTTGCTGATTCCCAGCTTTAAATATTAACCTTATTCATCTTAATCCATAGACTGCATGACCTCGGAAATAAAGGTCAGTTGTGGATTTAGGGTGTAGAAAACCCTACGAGACTGGAAGTATTTTAGAAGGTGCCTTTTTAAAGATGAAACTCACCCTGCTTCGCCACCCCTTGTAATTGCCTTGCAACAAATAAACCACATTATTAAACTAAAAAGAAAAATACCATTTGTCGTTAGACTTTGAATGGACATCTCTTCCTGAACTTCTATGTTTAAAGAAGTCTTTTTTAGCTAGAACATAATTATCTCACCCATAATTGGGCATACATCTGTTGGATACTCTGTTATATATACTCTTGGCTACAGCCCTTTTAAAGATTTTATTTTTTACTCTATTGCCAGTTCACTAAATTCATAAATTGAAGTTCATATTGTCATCTTTTCTTCTTTATTTAATAACTGTGGGGAAAACAACAGTTAAAAATTCCTCCTTGAAAAACATCTTATTATTGAACCCAGAGCATCCATTTCTGGCATCCCAATGCAAAAGAAAGTATAAAATCATAGAAAACTCTCCCCAAACTCGCTGCTGAGATTAATGTTTTAAAAGATGCTAATGATGTCTCAAGTTTCTCGTGGAAACTGCAACCATGAATTATTGAAATTACATAGTACCTAATACTGTTTTTCTCGTGGTGTATTTCTAACTGCACGAGGCTTTACGCTACTCTAGTGACAGCAACATGGTCTCAGCACGTATTAATATGTAATTATTTTAAAGAATTTAATATCTAAACAACAAACTGCTTTCATCCAGTCTACAATGTAAGTTACTCTGTAACGACGGTATATTTATTCATTTTGTCCTTAATACTTAAGCATATCTCCATTAAACAAAGAAAAACCCCTGAAATCAAATATTGTCATGTATTTCAAAATAGATACTCAGCTCAAGGGTCATTGGAGACATATTTGAATAACAAAGATTTTTTACATATTTTCTTATTTTTCTGACAATTTTTTAAAAAGATTTCATTTATTTATTTGACACAGAGAGAGATCACAAGCAGGCAGAGAGGCAGGCAGGGGTTGGGGGGAGCAGGGTCCCCGCTGAGCAGAGCGCATTATGGGGCTCCATCCCAGGATCCTGAGATCCTGACCGGAGCCGAAGGCAAAGGCTTAACCCTCTGAGCCAACCAGGCGCCCCTTTTCTAACAATTTTTGAAAAGACTTTTCTTGTGAAAATTCCACCTAAAGTTCGTTCTAGAAAGACAAGAATATTATTACATAATAATTTCACTAAATTAATTACACAGTTATGTCTGCCTTGTTAACTACCTAAAAAGACTTATGTATCTGTGCTTTACTTTAAAAGAGATTAGGGGCCCCATTGGTCAGGGCCATACTACCCTTGACCTCAGGGTTGTGAGTTTAAGCCCCATGCTGGGTGGAGAGATTCCTTAACAATCTTTAAAAAACATTTAAAAAAGAGAATTCTACTTTGGTGAAAATACTGGACGGAAAAATTTGTAACTGCCCTACAAATAGTAGGAAAAAGTCAATCCTATTCTCTGAAATGACTCTCAGGTGTGTGTTTGTGACACCAGGGAGAGAGAGATCTCACTGAAGGCTGACACACCGCGGGACCCTGAGCAGCCTGCCAGACCCGTAGAAAAGAAAACTGGGTTTTAGAAAGATACTTGACCACTAATGGCCAATGACCGTGTGACCTTCCAACTCGGCTCTATGTGACCCTAAGTCCACGCTCTCCCGTCAGCTGGGGCATGACAGCAAACAGAGGGACGAGGTGCCATGGGGGTCCCTCAGGAGTGCCCCTCCAGGTCTGGTTCGCGGGGAGCACTTCTGCGGTGGGGCAAGTCGTCCCACGGGAGTAAGCAGCCCCTACTTTTCAGGGCTTCACACCCATTGTGGGACCCAGCGACCCTGCAGGGTTAGTTGTGGCTGAGACGGGGCTTTATGGCTCCCCACCCCGACACAGACTTCTCCAGGCACTGGGGCAAGGGAGAAACAGGGCTGGCCAGTCACTCACCAGCTTTCAAGAGACGTATCGCTTCTACACCATTTCGTTAACCAAAACAAGTCACAGGGCCTTGCCTACCATCACGGGGGGGAAGGTGAAATTGTGTGCTTCGTGGAGGAAAATCAAAACCAGCAAGCAGCACGGCCGTCTAGGGAGAAGGTTAGGATTTCAACCGGTGGCTACAAGCAGGGATATTCCCAGCGGAGGGAAGATGTGAGCCAAAGTGGGGAGGTGTGGAAGCAGAAGCAAGTTCGTGAGATGCAGACGCTTTCCCCTGTGAAGTAGCAGGAGACTGAGCTGTCCAGTGACCAGGCTGAGCTGACAGCACGCGGGGGGGACTGGGGTGATCGCGGCTATGCTCTGACGGCAGTGGCATATAGGGAAGTTCGGATGGGTGTGAAGTAGGTGGAGGAGTGCAGCAACACCTCAGGAGAGTCCTGAGGGTAAAGAGAAGTGCCAGGGTTAGGGACCAGTAGGACATGCAAAGTGAGAAAGGAGGGAGTTAGGATGACCCTGAATTCAGAGCACGGAGCCCCGAGTCTGGGGCATTTGGAGAAGGTGGGTGATGGGCGGGGGGGGGGTGTGGGCTGGAGAAAGAGGGGACACCCTTGCGTCTTAGAGATGGAAACAACTGGAAAGGTGGCTTAGTCATCTGGGAAGGATAGAGGAGCACTTGTTTTCTCCGACATACAGAGTTACAGCTTAAGCATTCACAGCACGTGATGCACCAAATCCATTATGGACATTGCGCTGTGATGAAAACAGTCACAAAATACAGAGCCAAAACAACACCCCAGTCAGACATTTCTTACAGCTTTCTATTGCTTAAAACTGTCCAAGGCTTCAGAGGCTTGCTGCAATGTTCTGAACAAATGGAATTTCTAATGTAGTGTCTTTTAATAATTAAAAATATGCATAAAAAGTTAAAATTTTACAAGTTTTCTTTTTTCCACATGCATAATAAGCATGAAACTTCGGTACGTTCTCACTCACTTTCACATCTTTCCAAAAAAGCCCTTCCCTGTACTTCCCTTTTATCCACGCACGTTCGGAGCCCTACGGCGCCAGTGTTCAAAGTAGAATGACAACATCTCTATAGGCACGGACTCGTGGCGGGCTCATTCACGTGCCTCACTTGAATCTGCAGTGGTGGATGGTCAGGTAATCCCCACCACGTTGCTTATTTTTTACCAGTGGAAACTGAGTCTCAGAGAGCTGCAAGGATCCATTCACTGTCCTACAATTAGTGTTAAGAGACAGACCTCAAACTTGACAATTTGACTGTTGCCTCCATGCTACTTTCTCATCCCAACACCTAGGATAACACGTACAGAATTGATTCCCATGCTGGGTCTGGCATAACGGAAACATCTCACTTAGAGATGTTGCAACTTCAGGTGTGTGACCTTGGGAAAGTCACAGTCTCCAGGTCAGAAAGGATCTAAAAGATCATTGAAGCCAGTGGGTATGAGCCCTATCAGAATCACTCAAGAACATTCTGGATCCTGATTCAGTGTCTAGGATTGGGTTGAAGGAATGTGTAGGTTTAAAACATCCTCTGAAATGTGAACATGGACTGGGTAGTTGACAGCTGAGGAGTAATTACTTGTCTTCAAGTTATGATGATGATGTTTGTAAAGTGTTTTTGACAGTCCTTGTCATCGCCATTGTCTTCTTCTTCTTTTTAAGACTGAAGAGTGACGGTGTGCGGCGGATGCATGTGTGAGCCAGGGAGGGAGAGAGATCTCAAGCAGACTCTGTGCTAAGCGTGGAGCCCAACGTGGGGCTCGATCTCACGACTCCAAGATCATGACCTGAGTGGAAACCAAGAGTTGGACGCTCCACTGACAGAGCCCCCTGCCCAGGTGCCCAACGGTTCTTGCCTTCAAGGTATACACTGGAAACACTTAGGAATGAAATAAAATAATGTCCGATTTTCCTTTAAAAGTAATCCAGGGATGAAGACAGAGGGCAGAGGGTCCGTGAAGCAGGCTTGTAGAGTGTGGGAGCGGGAGGGTGGGAGAGGGCAGGGGAGCTCTCTATGCTATTACGTCCACGGATAGCGTTGAAAATTTTCTAAGGAAGTTACAAAACAATTCAAAAGCTCCCTAGGAATCTCTGATGGCTACCAACTCTCGGAATCTCAGATCCAACCCAAGCACACCACCGTGGTTACAGAGGCTCGCTGGCAGCTGGCTCACTTGCACTCAGCTCCGGATAGAGGCAGTGCTGACGAGAACGCACCTACTTGCCCTCCTGGCCAGTGGCGGCCGTCAGGAGACAGTATGACTGAAATAGGGTGTTCAGAACACAGCGGACCCTTGACCAGCACAAGGGTTAGGGGCGCCGAACCCTCTTAGTCAAGAGTATGTGTATAACCTTTGACCCCCCAAACCCTAACTACCCTCAGAAGCCTCTGATAACATAAACAGTTAACACACACTGTATACTAGGTGCATGTTGTAAGGTATTCTAATGAAGTAAGCTAGAGACAAGTGTTATTGAGAAAAACCTCAAGGGAAATACGTCTGTCCAACCGCCCTGTAAACCCCCGCGTACAAGTGGACCATCGCCATCAAACCCATGTGGTTCAAGGGGCAGGGGTGAGCGCGAGTGGCTGGACGTCCGCATCCCTGTGTGAGCCGGGGCTGTCTCACCTGCTGTCTGTCCCTCAAAAACAGGGGCATGTTTCCTAGGTCCTGTCTGGGATTCTAGTCCTTTTCTTTCATTCCCGTCCATTCTCAGGTAACTGCTCACCTTTCCACGTTGACCTTGACCTGCAGTTTCCCAACTATGTATCAGGGGTCGGGTCACTTTATTTCATCCTGCTTGGTATTTGGAAGCACTTTTAATTTGAAGAGTCATGTGTTTCTCACATTCTGGAACATTCCCAGCTTTCATTGTTTTAATTTTGCTTGTCATTCCCTTCATTCCTCTGGCATTTTAATTAGATTGAACCCTTAGCCCATTGTTCCTGTCCTTCCCAGGACTCCTGTCTTTCACAATCTCCTTGCGTTCTACTTTCCAGATGCATTTCTGGGCACGTTTCTTCTTTCTCTTGTATTTATGTCAGTCACTACATTTATCATCTCGAGGATATCTAGTGGGTTCTTTTTACATGTATGCTTCTTTTATTTCTACTGGTTCAATATTTCACAATTTCTTATCCCTTTTTATGGGTATTATCTCATCATATATTTCTTGGAGTTTCCTATCTATTTAAAGCTCTTTTCAGGATGTTTTGTATTTTTATTTTGTCTGGAGTGAATTCATCTTTTTAAAAAATTTTTTACTTAAATTTGATTTAGTTAACACATAATGTAGTATTAGTTCCAGAGGTAGAGGTCAGTGATTCATCAGCTGCATGTAACACCCAGTGCTCATCAGATCACGTGCCCTCCTGAATGCCCGTCACCCAGTTACCCTGTCCCGACCTACCTCCCCTCCAGCAACCCTCAGTTTGTTCCTTATAGTTAAGAGTCTCTTAGGGTTTGTCCCTCTCTCCGATTTCATCTTCTTTTATTTTTCCTTCCCTTCCCCTATGTTCACCTATTTTGTGTCTCAAATTCCACATCTTAGTGAGGTCATATGATAATTATCTTTGTCTGACTGCTTTATTTCACTTAGCATAATACCCTATAGGTTCCATCCACATCATTGCAAATAGCAAGATTTCATTCTTCTTGATGGCTGAGTACTATTCCATTGTAGATATACATACCATCATTCATCTTCTCTACCCATTTATCTGTCCATAGACATCATCTGGGCTCTTTCCACAGTTCAGCTATTGTGGGCATCGCTCTATAAATGGGGTGCAGGTGCCCCTTTGGATCACTATGTTTGTCTCCTTTGGACAAATGCCCAGTTCAATTGCTGAGTTGTAAGCAGCCACTGTTTACATGAACTGTTTGTTCTATGTTTTACTTTTTGGGGAACCTCCATACCATTTTCCAAAGTTTGCATTTTCACCAACAGTGTAAGAGGGTTCCCCTTTCTCTGCATCCTCGTCAACACCTGTTGACTCCAGATGGGCTAATTTTAGCCTGGAGTGAATTCATCTTCCAGTTGCTACTTTTGATAGAAGACCAGTGTTTTGTTTGTGTGTGTTTTGGAATGTTGGGTTGGTCAACTCATCCTAGGAGATGGTTCCCTCATTCTCTCTTTCTTTCTCTCTCCCCTCTTGGCGCCTCTTTGCTCATCCCTCCTGGCTAACAAAGGCTTTGACCTGGTCCAAGGGGGGCTTCATCCCAGAGCAAGGAGTGTTGTCCTGGCAGGAGGCATCCGGATACGCGAATGTGTGGCTTAGCTCAGGTGCTGCTCGGAAGGCTGGGCCCGCGCTTCCTCCCCCCCCTGGGGGCGCTGTCATCCCCACTGGCCAATGGGACCCCGCCTCCTTGTGGGAACTGTCCGCCCTGGGCCCCGAGTCCAGCAGGACAGCTTTCCAGCTCCTTCTCCCCCGTGCACTCGTGTCCAATGCAGATCCTCAGGGATGTCTGGCTGTCTCGAGTACCCTCTAATTTTACCATTTTCTCTGTCCTTCAGCTATCATTAGTGTATACTTGAACTGGGGCGCCCGTGCCTCGAGCACAAACACCGTGTTAACGAAAGCCTCAGGCTAAGATTTTCACTTCTCACAAGAGTTTGCAAACATCAGCACTTTTAAATATGTTTAAGTTGTACTGCATTCCCCAAAGGAAACACCTATAATTTGGTATTTTTGATTTTCAAAGATGCTAGTGCATAGAGGAGAGGTCTGGGCGACGACTGAAATATTCCACTTTCAGGTTTCCCGCAGACAACACATTTCTCCACATTTACTTCTCTTGGTCTCTCCAGTTCTTACTGCTGATAAAGCATTTAAGAGTCCGTGTTGCCTCCGTCTGCTCTGTGTTATCATTTGTTCAAATAAAACGTAATGGGAGTCTGCATTCGAAAATATGTTTCCTAACAAAATTATATATACTCTGTATACTGGCATACATTATATGTATAATTTATAGGATTTACGTAAATAATTATATGGCACATTTTATTTATATGTTATTATTATATGTAACTATATCATACAGTATGTGTTCGAATACATATATATCATACCCACTTTCTGGCAGAGAGGTTGATATATTTGTACCACTCATTTCTTCTAAGGTCTGTTAAATTCCTAATTTTCTTCCTGACGCTTTCTATTTGTGCAAGCCTGTGGACACTGGGGCAGGAGTTGGGTTAGCCACACTAGCTCACCTTCGAGCCTTGTTTTGATGGAATCTCTTGCGTTCTCTTCGCTTCTGGGGAGCCAATGGCAGCCAGTGGCCAGAGGCCTGTGCAAGCCACTCTCGGAGACCAAGACCCCATTGGAGGGATGATGCAAACATGCCTTCTTCCTTGCTGTCTGGAGCTACACCTTGTATTATCTAGAAAAAGGGGAAAGGCTGGGTGGAAACCATGTGTGGCCTCCACGCTGTGGCGTCTGCCCTTGGAAAGACCACTCACTGGAGCAAGGGCACTGGGCTGTGTGCCGTGCCCCCGGGTGGCCTCCACTGCAGTCAAGGGTTACTCATACAATGTCTGGGGTACGCTGGGCACAGGGCTATGCTCGGTGCTGGGAGCCGGGGATAAGCCGAGTCAGAAAGACGGGTCCTGGGCACCAAGGGGCCAAGGCAAGCCAAGGTAACATGAAGCAATTCTACAACACATTAAGGGTTAGTGACCCGTGCTCACAAGCTAGTTCCCCTCTCACACCTCATGCCCACACACAGTCTACTTCCTTTGCATTCAGTGGAAATACCTTCTTTATCTATTTAAGATCTGGCATCTTTTTTTTTTTTTTTTTGCAGGATTATCTTAAATTTATAAAATGCTAACAAACACATTCAACCAGATGTCTGAGTTGGTAAGATTAAATTCCTATTTTAAGGGCTTTTTGTATCTCTGCTCTGTTTCCTGAAAATTCTAACAGGGAACCTAAAACTTGGCTATCAAGAACATGGCAATATAATGCAGGAAGAATTTAAAGATACATTCCTCCATTTATCAGTAGTAGCACATACCCTCCATACTTCTGGAGACTTAATCCTTTGGAATCTCTTTTTAAGAATTAAATTAACAAGACTGACCTTTGTAGCCATAGGGTTAGGCAGAGAAGAGTCTGCTTATTTAACTTTCTATAAGCAACTAGATTAATTTTTACTCTTTGAGGCTACTGTGGAAATCATCTCCCCCAGGAAGTTTGCTCTTTGTAACTTTATTATGGCCCTTTACTTGAAGTCTTATTTAAAGACCATGCTCTGAACTCACAGACCTAGCTAAAGGGATCTTAAGATGATCTGCACAATTTTAGGATTCAAATATTTCAAAATTAATTTACTAAGATATGAAATTTATTGGTGGCTGGAAAACTAAATGACCTATAGCTCATTAAGCATAGTTGATATATTTGTACCATTTCTTCTTCTGAGATGATTAAGCTCTTAATCTTTCTATTGGCATTTTCTATTTTCCAACGCTTGGGAAAATTGGGGCAGGAATAGGTTTATTTCATTTGGTTGGTCGTAGAACCTGGTTTTCATTAATATTAAAAAAAAAATTCTTTCAAGTTCAGACTTTAACCAGAATTTTAAAATACTATTACTTATTTGTTCCCATCTCATTGTACTTTAAGGTTTTAAGTAGATTTAAGTTTTAGAGGTACTCAATATTTTGTAGATCAATGCAGATTTAAGCAGGAGCTGTGACTCTCTAAGTGTAACTAAAAATAACACTGTAAAAAAGAAAACTAAGGGGGTTGCCTGGGTGGCTCATTGAGTTCAGCCTCTGCCTTCCGCTCAGGTCATGATCTCAGGGTCCTGGGACCGAGTCCCGCATCGGGCTCTCAGCTCAGCGAGGAGCCTGCTTCCCTCTCTCTCTCTCTCTGCCTCTCTGCCTGCTTGTGATCTCTGTCTGTCCAATAAATAAATAAAATCTTTAAAGAAAAAAAAAAAGAAAGCTATTAGTCAAATATGAGGTAAAAAATAAATCTTAACAAAAACACACATATAGATGACACAGATTTTCTTTTTCAGCCCTGCCCAGCTTTGCTCCCCTTCAGCCTCCTTGCTGGTCTCACATCTTGGTTTCTGTGAGTTGGAGTAAAGGATCAATCCTGCACGAATTTATTGTTACCCGGCATTTCTTGAGTAGCAGTTAAGTCTGATTTCTTAAATGTATCACACTGAAAATGGAAGATAGTGTCCGATTATTTTTATAATGTGGTATCAGAATTAACACAGGGGTCAGTGTGTTACCTTCAGGTCTTGAACAATGACAGTAGGACAAGGTCGGCCTGAACGTCCTTTTGGCCTGAACGTATCCGGGTTCTCCAGAATTTAGGAATCCTAGGTATTCTGTGGATTTCGGGTGGCTTTTCAACCTTCGTCGGTAAAGCAGTGCTGGTCGCGATCTACTAGGACTTGCAGTCTGGACATTGGTATGCCGCTCACACGCGACACAAATGGGGATCTCTAAGGAGACTCGTGCAAACGACGATAAACGTTAAGAGCCTTCTGTGCGTCCCGCGCCACACTGCAGGCCTTCCGAGCCCGCCGGACGTGCTTTATCTCAAAGGGCAGCTCATGCTCACTTTCTAGCCACGCCGCATTCTGTCCAGCAGGACCCCGCGCACTTACTTTGGACACCGAGTGTCCTCGCCAGCCCTGCGGAGGAGAGAGGGTCCGGGTAAGGGCACCGTCCGGAGTCAAGCCCCGACGGTGAGGCTGACAGCACGGGCGCGCGTGCCACCTGGCCAGACGGTGCGGAGCCCTGGGGACACCACGACGGTCACTACAGACACGTCACGGAACAAACAGGAAGCCCGACTGAGTCTGTCACGAAGCCCCGAACTCCGCGGTCCGAAGGCACGGAGACGCCGTCTGCGCGCGTCCGCTCCCCGGAGGGTCCCCGCCGTCTGGTCTCGAGGCCGCAGAGCACACGGTTGGCTGCGGGCCTCCCTCCGCCGGCCCCGGCTCCGGACGCGGGCCCCGGGCCGAAGGGCCTCCTCGGGCAGCCGCGCTGCAGAACGCCCCGGACAGGAAGGCTGAGGACAGCCCCGCGCGGAGGACCCCAGGGTCTCCCCACAGGAGAAGAGACCCGACGGCAGGGACAGAAGTTCTCTGCGGCCCCGAGACCGGACGGACGAAAGGAAGAGGCTCCGTCAAAGGTCACTCGGCTTCCCATCCCCGAGCCGCGCGTCTCGGAGACCAAGGCTTTGGGTCCAGCACGTCGCGGATCCAGGAAGAGCCCAAGGTCACCGGCCGGAGCGCGGCGCGGAGGGAAGGGTCTGCGGCGCGTGTCCCGAGGCCGAGACCGGTTTTCGGAGGACGGGAGCTGCGGCGTGGCCGGGAGACGGACGGGACCAACACGCGGTCACTCCGGAAACCTGCCGCCGCGACGCACTTGAGGCCTGCGCGCCGCGGGGGCGTGCGGGGGCGTGCGGGGGCGGCCCGGGGGCGTGCGGGGACGCCAGCGCTCCCCTCTCGGGACCCCGCGGGACACAGGGTGTGCGACGAGCGGCGGCTCCCGTCGCAGACACGGAGCGCGCCGGGCGCCGCAGGACACGCGGGGCCGCAGCAAGGGCTGCAGGCGCGCGGGCCGCGGAGCGGGGGAGCCCGGGGCACCCACCTGCGAGGCACCCCGCGCGCCGAGTCCCCGTCCTCAGAGGGCAGCTCCGGAAGGCGCGCTCGGAAGGGACCCCGGCGACAAGGGCATCACCTGGAAGGACCCATCAGTGACCCCCACGCCCCCGCGGGGACCCGGGCGGGCCGAGAAGGAGGCAGCGCCGCCGAGGCCGGTCCCCACCGCGGTCCGCGCTCGCCCACGCGCCCACGCCCACGCCCGCGCCCGCGAGGACTTCTGCCCGCGCTCTTCGGCCCCCGGCGCTCGGCCGCCCGCACCCAGCCCCCGCCCCGCCCTCGGCCGCCCGAGCCCAGCCCCGCCCGGCCCCAGCACCCCGCAGACCCAGCCCGGTCGGACCCCGCCCCGCCGGCCGCGACCCAGCTACCTTCGGATCCCGGCGGCGTCCGAGCCCCGCCCCCCGCCGGAGCCCCGCCCCCGCCGGAGCCCCGCCCCCGGCCCCGGCGCGCGGGAGGTGAGGCGCTCGGCGCGCGGAGGCCTGCCGGCGGCCGGCGCAGCAGCACCTAGCGGAGGCCGCCCGAGGTGCGGCGGCGCGGGCGCGCGGGGGCGGGCACGCGGGCGCGGGGGCGCGCACGGCGGGCGGGGCGGGGCGGGGCGCGCGGGCGGCGCGTGCGGGCGCTCGGGCGCACACCGGCCGGCGGGGCTGACGCGGGCCGGGCCGGCTGAGGCGGCTGAGGCGGCTGAGGCGGCCGCGGCGGCCGGGAGCCCGGGAGCCCGGGAGTCCGAGGCGGCGGCGGAGCCCGCGGAGCCCCGGGCGCGGCGCGGGGCGGCCGAGCGCGGGGCGAGCCGGGCCCGCGGACCTGTGGGCGCGCGCGGTCCCACCCGGCCCGGCCCCGACCCCCGCGGCGGCGCGGGCCGAGGAGCGCGGCCGGGAGGATGTCGGCGGGCGGCCGCGACGAGGAGCGGCGGAAGCTGGCCGACATCATCCGGCACTGGAACGCCAACCGGCTGGACCTGTTCGAGATCAGCCAGCCCACCGAGGTGAGCGCCCCTCCCCCGGCCTCGCGCGGCCCCGCCGGCGGCGCCCCCGCCCCCGCCCCCGCGGGGACCCCCTCCGACCCCGCCCCCGCCCCCGCGGGACCCCCTCCGACCCGACCCCGCCCAAGCGGGGACCCCCCTCCGACCCCGCCCCCACCCCCGCGGGGACCCCCTCCGACCCCGCCCCCGCCGGGACCCCCCTCCGACCCCGCCTAAGCGGGGACCCCCCCTCCGACCCCGACCCCACCCCCGCCCCCTCGGGGACCCCCCCTCCGACCCCGCCCCCGGGGCCACGCTCAGCGCCTCAGGACCCGGGGGACCCCGCGCGGGCGGCGAGGCGGCGCGGCGCGGTCACCTGTGCGGCGCGGGGCCGGGGGGTCGCTGGCCGGGGCGGCATCGGGGGCGGGGTCGCGGGCCGAGCGCGGGGGTCGGGGGCGGGGCCGCGGGCGGGGAGCGAGGTCTCCGGCCCGGAGTCGAGCGGCGGCTGGGCGGGGGCCGCGGGCCGGGGGCGGGGGTCGCGCGTGGGGCCGCGGGCCGGGCCGGGGTCGGCGCCCGGAGGCCGTGCGGTGGGCGGCGGGCGTGACCTGATGGCGCTGTGGCCCGACTGCGGCGCGGGGTCCGCGGCCGCCCGGGGCCGTGGCTCCGCGGACCTTTGTCACCCGGGGAGCATGTGACCGGCGCTGTTTTGCTCCAATGGGTTTGAAAACTTGGGGGTTGGCGGCCGCGGGAGCCGAGCAAACGTCGGGAAAGTTCTGATCGCGCGCGCGCTGATAAGGCCGCCGGGGCCGACCTGGGCGCGGAGAGACGCGTCCTCCCATTCGTCGCCGGCCGCCCGGGTCGGAGCCGGCGCGCCCCTCCCCCCGCCGCGCCGGCCCCGGCGTCCGCGGTGACCCGGCCGGGGGCGGGGGGGGGCGGGGCCGGGGGCGGGCGGGGAGGCTGGGGGGCGGGGGCCGTGCCGGGGGTCTTTCCGAGGGCCTGGGGTTCGTCAGGGGGTCCGGGGGCCGCGCCGAGGGCTGGGGACGGCGCCCGCGCCCCTCCGCAGCTCCCGGGCCCGCCGCGCGGCCTGGCCTGGGGGCGGCCAGCCCTGGGCGTGCTCCCGAGTGGAGGAGGAAATCGCACTTGCTCGGGGCCTAGGACAATGGCCGTTGTTTATAGCGAAGCCGCCCGAGGGTGTTCGGAACACCGGCTGGAGTCGGGGTGCGGGGCCGGGAGGGGGGCCGGCCTGGCGGACACCCGGAGGGGTCGTGTGTCGGCGCCGACTTGCCGTGGCGCACACTTGGGCGCGCGCCGCGCACCTTGCGCAGGGACGTGGTTCCGGTGGCGCCCGGTCACGTCGGCCCGGGGGGCTCCGGTGCGGCGGGGTCTGTGCTCCGGTGCCGGCCGGCCCGCACCGTCTCGTGGGCCGGATCGGACGTCGTCCCGGAGCCGCCGCCTTTGTTGTCCTGCCGGCTGCGTGCCGGAGGGACGCTGGCGCGACGCTGGCGGCTGGGGCAGCGCGGGGCTGGGAAGGGCTTCGCGGGCCGGTGCCGCCCCCCCGGCGTCCGGGAGCGCGGCCGGTGCCGGTTCTCGGCCGTCCGCTGCCCGTCCCGGCGGTCGCGCGCCCCTCCGGGTCCGCCGCCCGGCGTCTCCGGGGAGCGGGTCGTGGCCGCGGAGCCCAGCGCGCCTCGCCGTTCCGGGCGTGTTCGCGGTCCTGGGCGGGCGCGCCGTCGTCTTCCAGTGCCGGCCGCGGGTTCCTCGTCGTCGGCGGCGGAGGGGGACGTCGGAGGCGGTCAGCGGTGCCGGCTGCGTGCTTGGTCCGCTTCAGGGACTGCATCTCCACGTGCTTTCGGAGAATGCCCCCCGCCTGGCGCGGAAAAGGAGTGTTTCCACTTGGTAGCGGACCGTCCCGTTTGCTCCGGGACTTCGGACGGAGCGGGCACTTAAGACCGTGGGAGTCGGACGCGTTATGGTCAGTTGGTCTCGGAAAGCCGCACGTTGAAGCGCTCCGCCGAACCTGTGCTCTGTGCTCCTGGCGGTGCCGGTAGGCATTGAACCGGCGCGTCGTCTGCACTGCCGCGTGCCGCGTCGCCGGCCTGCGGGTGAGAAGTTGCCGCGCCCGGGGCTCGGCGCAAAGCGGGTCGGAAGCGCTGGTTTTGAAAAGGGTCCTGACTTCGGTTCAGGAGTTTGACCCTCGGTCTCCCCTGAGACGTGATTCTCCGCAAATACACGGGAAAGCTTTGCGTAAAGAAATCGACTGTTTCGTGTTTTGTTGGTTTTTTTAATGTCTGATGTTCCTTACATTAGTTTTCATAGAAACGAGTGCACACTTAATGCTCCGTGCTCGGAGCCTTTGCTCTTGCAGGCTGAGCTCCACGTCGAACAGGTCGTACTTTTCATTCCGATGCGGGCAGCTTTCATAGCAGGAGCTCTGCAGGCCGGGCTGCGGGTTCTCGGTCGCGCTTGGCCTCATCGAGAGTGCGGACCGTCTGACGATGGATTTTACTTTATTGGGGCATCGCAGATCGCTTTTCTTAGCTTTCTATAAGAATGTAAGTGAGATACAGGCCTTTATTATTTTCTATAGATGTTAGACAAGTTCACTACCGAATTTGATTTGTAGGAGTATAATTTAAGCCTTATTTTTAAATATATGGATAATCTTTTTATGTATGTATATGAGAGTATAGCTGTGACTTCTTTTTCGTTTGCTTTTGGGGGGGAGGATACAGGAATCGTGATCTATCATCAAATTTTATTACTGTTGGGACGCCTGGGTGGCTCCGTTGGTTAAGCCTCTGCCTTCAGCTCAGGTCATGATCCCAGCGTCCTGGGATCGAGTCCCGCATCAGGCTCCTTGCTCCGCAGAGAGCCTGCTTCTCCCTCTGACTCTGCCTTCCACTCTGTCTGCCTGTGCTCGCTCTCGCTCCTCTCTCTCTGACAAATAAATAAATAAAATCTTAAAAAAAAATGTTTTATTACTGTTAAATCATCTGTGTTTCGTGGTTTCAGGCAGTCTTGATAACCACTGATAATTCTGTGGTTTCTGTGTTCAGTAAGATGATAAACTTTGGCTTTGGGGATTGTATTTACTTCTTAAGAAAATTAGAATATGTTCTAATCAACCTGATTATGTTTAATTTTTTCCTTCATAGTCACATTTATATGTTAAAAGGAGGGCTTCCAAAGAAAAATAAGTTATATTTTGTAACTGAGTATTTTTCAGCTCTTTCCTCATTTGGGTCCTAGATTCTTTAGGAATTGTAAAGTGAGATTTGATTTAAACTTACTGTTGATATTTTATCACTAGGAGATTGTTGTGAAGTTGAATTAAGATCTTGATTACTGTGGAAAACTATAGCTCCTAATAAAAGCTGCTTAAAGCTCTTTAGTCCTGTTGTTTTCTTAATGCTAAGTCTTTATTTCTTTTAGGGACTTCTGATTATTTATTACGGCATAGTGCTTGTTGCTAATCTTTACTTCCCATTACTTCGCCAGAAGAAGGCTTCTCTGGTTACCCAAAGGTCTCCCTCTTGGTTTTTGGAGTTCTGTTGTTTAACTTATCCCAGTCTTGTTATTATAGCCATTGGTTTCTGTTTCCCTCGCTGACTACATGAAAGTGAGAGCTTAGAATCTTATTTTTTTAAGCATTGTTATGTCTTTCATTGTGGTAGGTGTTAATAAATATTTTGCCAAAAAAGTGTTAGATACGATTTTCTTTCTGTATAACTTCTTTGTTCTTCTTCTTTTTTAATATTTTATTTAGCACGCGCTCACATAAGCGGGGGGAGAGGGAGAGGGAGAGGCAGACTCCCTGCTGAGCAGGCAGCCTGATGGGGGGCTCTGTCTCAGGACCCCTGAGGATCAGGACCCCAGCCTAAGCTAGAAGCTTAACTGACTACTGAGCTGCCCAGCCACCCCCATATACCTTTATTCTTGACAAAAGGTGGGATACATACATACAAAAATGTGGTGAGATGATCCGTTAGGCTATTAGAGATTTTTATTTTCGTGTGTTACTCTTTTGCATGAAGGTTACACCTAAATGCTGAAACTGTTCAAGTAGTTGGCCCGTTTGCTTTAGGAGATAGTCCTTAAAGTCAGTTTTTTAGAAGTAATTTGAGTTCATTATCTTCTTTTTGTATTGATGGGAAAATAGGACCTAGAATTTGTACGTACATTTACATTTGTTTATTAAAGGTGAATGTATTATGTTTTTAATATTCTGAGCAATCTTCAGAAGTGATGTGATTCGTGTTACCCAGAGGTGTGTGTAAGAAACAACTTCGGGTTTGTCAGCAGAGGCGGAGTAGGAAGTCTTGGTGTGAAGCAGTAAGAAGTTGCATAATTTATAGCTAAGTCTGTGTTCCAGACTAGTGCTTAGGTTGTGACTATGCTTTACCATAAGACTTAACTACATCTGAAACTGTTTGGAAAACAGCAGTTGTGTTACTGAGCACGGGTGCTTCAGAAGATCTCTCTGGTGACTAACGTATAATGATACAGGCAGATGCCAGTGATGTGTTTCTAGCATTTATAGGCATCTGTCTTTTTTTTTTTTTTTTTAATTTGAAACTCAGTGGTGGTTGTGACTTTTTCCTTTTAATCTTTGTTTCCTGTAAGAACTGGTTAAGATTTGTTTGTATGGGTGTGAGCCTGTCAGTCTGCGGTGAACCCTTGTCCAACACTGTTGAACATCTTAGGTTGAAATTGCATCTAGACAAGCTTCAGTTTGCTCTCCTTCTGCCAGTGAAAACTAACTTTAATTTTTGCAGCTAACAGACTTAATGGAATGTAACTGTTGTAACTAGGCTTTTCTAGAATTGTAAAATTTGGGTCGTGGTTCATAGCATGGTAGTAGAAGTATCTCTTTCATATTCTTGAAAAAGTGAGTCACAGAAGATCAGATTGGTATGTGCCAAATTGGTGGGAAGCTTCTGAAAGGAGGTTTCGGTTTATGCCATTAAGGATTTAATTGAGCAGTTGTAGTGCGTAAGGCATTGTTACTGGAGTTGCTCATTCTGGTGGCATAGGTTAATTTGTTTATAAGCAGTTTTACCAGACTTGAACTTAGGTGTAATGTCAGAAAATGCTAATAAATAATGATAGCAATTATTTTGATGTGAATCTGCTTTCCTTTATTATAAATGAAATGGGTGTGAGTACTGCTAGTAGAGCATAAAATTAAACAGATCTCTTAATTGAAAATATTTCCAGGCTGGGTAAATTCTGTTCATTTTGTTCAGAAGTTTGCTGTTTCTGTTGTTCTTCTGGCTGATTGTATTTAGGATGTACCCATTCCCCTTGAAGATGCCCAGGAGAGACACGGCAGTTTGTTCGACCTGCATCTACTTGTGAGTTGGATATTAAACACTTTGCCAAATCTCACAGACCCTTTCACCAGTTTTGGGTGTGTCCTCTCTGTTAGCTGGCACTGACGGGCTGGTAGGGCCTGCGGATCCATGGAGGGCTTCTAGTGAGTGTCCCCGTGTGTGTGAGCTGGTGGCAGATGTGGGCATGTTGTCAAAGCTGGACCATTTTTATGAATGAGCAGAAGGTTTTCTTAACATTTCTAGTTGCATTTCAGGACCAAATAGAACAAGCAGAGAGCTGGCGAGAGGGTTTTGTTCGCCTGTCTCAGGTCATCTGCTTGAGGTTTGGTTCTGGAATCAAACATGTAAAACTTCACTCACCATTTTGGTACATGTGATTGACCAAAATTGTGTTATGATTTAACTTAGAAAATGAGTGTATTTTATAAGGTGAAAGTAAGCACATGTAATAGTGCTGTGTAGGTAAACCAGGAAAGCATCTTCCTGATTTATGTTGATTGCAAAAGATAAGGATAATTTGAAGTTTCATGCTGGCAAGTTTACAAGCGTGTGTCATGAATGAATTTATTTAGAGGAACTGAAATTGAATAGCTTACTATGACTGGAAAGTAGCCAGAATTTCTATATTTTTACTCAAAGAAATTTTTGGTGTTAAAGGAAATTAAATTGTGTGGCTTATAGAAAATGAGGTGAGCATTTGTTGCACTTGTTTGTATTGCCACGTTTTTAGGTTGATCACACACGACATGGTTTGCTCTGTGTGTGTGAGAGAGAGAGAGACTGAAGTGCAGCTGCCGTACGGCATTAACTGGTTTTGGTGTACAACAGAGTAATGCAACGTCCGTGTGCATTTATGTACGTTAGGATGCGGTCTCCACCATAGAGCTAGCTAGCTACCGTCTGTCACCATCCCAGGTTGTTCGATGCAGTAACTAAATTGCCTGTGTTGTACATTATATCTCCAAGTCTTATTTTAGAACTGGAAGTTAGAGCTTTTACCCCCGTCTCCCATCCGTCTTCCACCCCCTCCCTCCTCCAGCAAGGACCAGATGATGCATCTGTGAGTCTGTTCCTAGTTTTGTTGTGATTATTGGTCATGTTTGTTAGGCTTTCTGGATTTCACACAAGTGAAATCATATGGTATTTGCTTTTCTTTGAGTTACTTCAGTTAGCATAATACTCTCTGGGTCCATCCGTGTCATTGTAAACATCATGATTTCACTTTTTTTTTTTTTAACGGCTGAGTAGTACTCCATTATGTATGTGTGCCGCCCTTTATTCATTGACCTGTTGATGACCACTTAAGTTGCTTCCGTATCTTGGCTGTTGTAAGTCACGCTGCGTGAACAGAGTGGTGCCTGCACCTTTATAGACGGTTTCATTTTCTTTGGGTAAACACCAGAAGTGCACTTGCTGGAACATAGGGTAGTTCCATTTTTAATTTCTTGAGGAACCTCCGTACTATTTTTCATTCCCACCTCTAGTGCCTGAGGGGTCCCTTTTCTCCACATCCTACCCAACACTTGTTATTTCTTGTCTTTTTAATGGTAGCTGCTCTAACAGGTATGAGGTGGTATCTTCTTGTGGGTTTGATTTGCATTCCCTGATGGCTAGTGATGTTGAGCATCTTTTCATGTGCTTATCGGCCGTCTGGATGTCTTCTTTGGAGAAATGTCAGTTCACAATATCTGTCCCCTTTTTTTTTCTCTTGCTTTGTGTAAATGCTTTTGTCTGTTTGGATATATGTGGTATGTGGTTTGCAAATATTTTCTTTCATTGCATACATCGCCTTTTCATATTTTTCATGGTTTCCTTTGCTCTGTAGAAGCTTTTTAATTTGATGTAGTTTTATTCATTCATTTTTGCTTTTGTTGCTTTTGTATGAGGAGACAGACCCAAAAAGACTGCTCAGACTGCTGTCCCAAGAGCTTACTGCCCGAGTTTTCTTCTAGGAGTTTTACAGCTACCCATTTACATATGAGTCTTTATTAACCCATTTGAGTTCATTTTTTGTATACGATATACGGAAGTGGTCCCATTTCATTTTTTTTCTACATAGTTGTCCAGTTTTCCCAACACCGGTTACTGAAGAGGTGGTCTTTTCTGCACTGTATATTCTTGCTTCCTTTGTTGAAGGTTAGTTCACCATATGAATGAGGGTTTATTTCTGGATTCGCGGTTTTGTTGCATTGATGTGTGTGACTGGTTTGGTGGCAGGACCACACGGTGTTGGTTACTGAATCTTTGTAGGTACAGTTTGCAGCCAGGGAGCTTTATACCTCCGTTTTTATTCCTCCCGAAATTAGTCCTTTGTGGTTCCATACAAATTTAACAATTATTTGTTCAGTTTTGTGAAGAATGCCATTGGTGTTTTGACAAGAATGGCATTGAATCTGCAGATGGCTTTGGGTGGTACGGACGTTCTGACACGTCTTCACATGGGTTGGGAAAGTATTCTTGCAGTTGATGAACATGGTATGTCTCCTCATTCGTTTTTGTCGTTTCCCGGTTCTTTCATCAGTGTCTGTGGTTTTCAGTGTGTAGGTCTTTCACTGTCTTGGTTAAGTTTATGCCTTGGTATTTTGTGCTTTCTGATGCAGCTGTGCATGGGATTGCTTTCTTAATCTCCCTGAAGTTCATTATTAGTACATAGAAACACGACAGAATCCTAAGTCTTAGTTTTGTATCCTGCAACTTTGCTGATGTTTTATTTCAACAGGGTTCCAATAGTACGTTGAGTAAAAGAGGGGCGCCTGGGTGGCTCAGTCAGTAAAGGGTCTGCTTTTGGCTCAGGGCATGATCTCAGGGTCCTGGGATCGAGCCCCACATTGGGCTCCCTGATCAGTGGGGATTCTGCTTCTCCTTCTCCCTCTGACCCTCTGCTTGTGCTCACCCTCTCTCTCTCCCTTTATTCCTCAGATTAAAAAAAAAAAAAAACACTTTCTGAAAAAAGTGGCAAGAGAGAGTATCCTTATCTTATTCCTGATCTTGGAGGAGAAACTTCTAGCTTTTCACAGTTAAGTATGGCATTAGTTGTGGGTTTGTCATATGTGGCCTTTATTATTTTGAGGTATGATCCTTTTGTACTCATTTTGTTGAGAGTCGCTTTTTAAATGTTGCGTCTGCATTACAGTTACCATAAGGAAAACATGTGAGTAATAATTCTACCAGGCAAGAGGAATAAACGGGGATTGTCTCCATTAACCCCAGGTGCAAACAAGATGAACTCGCATAAATAGTTTCTGAAGTCTCAAACTTTCTTTGGTTTACTCCTGGCACCAGTGCCCAGGTGACCTAGGTAGAGTGGACGAGACCATTTTCACAGAATGTCAGGTATTTTCTTGGCGTTTTTAAAACGGTCTTCCATTTGGGTAGCCCAGAAGCACACTGCCCAGAAGCACACTGCGAGAGGACAGACCGCTGTTGAGTCTGGCTCTGCCACTGGCTGTAGTAAAACAGTGTGACAGGATTTTCAGATAAAGAAGGCTTGCCTTGTTTTCTGGAACTTCATCTGAGAGTTCCACTGTTGTTTTGTAGTAGAAGAGAGTTTTACTCCTAAAATTAAGACCCATGAAGAAATGATCCTAAGAGCAGTTCAGTGAGCTTGTTATATTCAGAATTACAGCTTATCGCTCTCTGTTGCTTGGTTTCATATACGTTTTGCTAAAGGAAAATTAGACTTTTGCCTTTTGTAAATTTAAATTGTTGTTCCTTGCAAGAATGTACTTTCTCTTTACTCTTGTTAGCTAAGAGTGGCGCTTTCCGTTGTGACCTACTTATTCTTTTTATTTC
This sequence comes from Mustela nivalis, assembly GCF_964662115.1. Classification (NCBI taxonomy): domain Eukaryota; kingdom Metazoa; phylum Chordata; class Mammalia; order Carnivora; family Mustelidae; genus Mustela; species Mustela nivalis. Next base: position 1,824,662 of record NC_139024.1, on the reverse strand, counting down.
CTGATTTTTATAAGAGAAGCAACACGATTTCCATTTTACAACTTCTTTGTGTGCCACTGCTAACAGTCATGGCGTTTTGGTGCTTAAACTTCAGATTGTCCATTTTTTCCTGTTGCTTTGAACTAAGTTCCATATGTTTGGGTGCAGAAATGAACTAGGAGCAAAAATACACACAGTGTTGGGGCGCCCGGTAGGCTCAGTCAGTGAAGCATCCGACTCTTGATTTCAGCTCAGGTCCTGATCTCAGGGTCGTGGGATCAAGCCCTGCACTGGGCTCTGCCCTGGATCTAGAATCTGCTTGTCTCTGTCCCTCTGCCCCCCCGCAGTCTCTCTCAAATAAATAAAGTCTTGAAACAAATACACACACTGTTGGACACAAATATTTAAAAACCATTGTATTCTTAAAATGGATAACTTCTGCATACATGTTTAGTATAAAGCCTATGCATTGGGAAGATGTCTTTCAAATATGTTATCTTTTCGTGGATATTGGTATTACTATCTGAGTAAATTTTTGAGTGCCTCAGACCTCTAGACCAATGCTTGTAAAATATAGCATGATTGTACACAAGTTTACAATATACCATGATTTTACATGAACTCTCTAATGAGTTTTTAAGTTAGATTACATTTCATGTTAATGAATTTTTGTATTGGCAAAAACTTGGGGTGATTTAGGGGGTGATTATTATTATCATTTAAATTTTATTTATTTATTTGACAGAGAGAGATCACAAGCAGGTAGAGAGGCAGGCAGAGAGAGAGGAGGAAGCAGGCTCCCTGCTGAGCAGAGAGCTGGACTTGGGGCTCCATCCCTGGACCCCGGGATCATGACCTGAGCTGAAGGCAGAGGCTTTAACCCACTGAGCCCCCCAGGCGCTTCCTAGGGGCTGATTATTTTTAAGACATTGGTAATAAAAGAATTGGTTATATGAAGGTTTTTGGTTTGAGCCTAAGTATTTTCATTTCTGCTAGTAATTCTTTGCAAGATTCTTTTATATGTTTTTTATGTTCTGTTACATTAGAGTTCACTGTCTCGTTCTTTGAATGGACTTTTACTCAGGCGTGGATTCCGCCATCAAGTGTTGACCATGTAGAAAATACTGGTCCAGTGACTTACGTGGATAATCCCAATGTGGGACATTTCTGTAAACAGTATCAGAATACTCTGTTAATATTACTGCTGATCAGAAAAATCTTAGGTTTTTGTAACATCTCTGTTCCTGTGGGAGGGAGGGGGATCCTTCAGCCCAGTGAGGGCAGCTCGATGGTCATCTGTCTGGTGGAAGTGGTGCTCGGGAGCAGTGGGCACTTCCCAGTGCTCTTCCTTGAGAGAACCATCAAAGTGGCGCGCAGCCCGTGTGGACATTTTCCCCAGTGTGGCACATGGATTATTGAGCAAACATGCCCCCGAGACTCAGACTCCATGAAAATTAATCACTTTTTTCTGTTCTCTCAAAGACACTCTTAAGTGAAACTGCACCCCTGTTTGTAAGTGTGGATTCAGGGCACTGAAAACTTCATTGATTCTGAGGATGGTTTGCTGCTGCCTTGATTTGTGCTGACGAGTCACAAGCTCCAGCAGGCCTTCAGAACGTCCGCATAAATGGTGGCGCGAGAGCAGCGCGGACAGCAGAGCGTTGCGGGGCTCGTGCTGTGCGCGCAGGGTCCGCGGGTCCTCTCTTCCCGGCTGTCTGTGGAAGCTCTGGGGGGATCCCCAGGCGTTGGTGCCTGGTACGTGTGAGCTGCTGGCCGAGGGTATGTAGGGGTGTTTTAGGAATTTTGGTTTGTATTGTTAAAGCCTATATTCATGTTATTTTCCAACTTTGGTTGTAAAATTAACATGCATATCACTTAAAATGGGAGCACAGGGCTCACTATGTTAGAAGGGCAGATTTCAACGTGTATTAATTTTTCATGTATTACGTATATGGTTATTTCCTGTATAAGCATCTATTTTAACTTTTACTTCTCAGTAACAAGAGGCAAGCATTTACACTTTTGTTACGGAGGAATGCTGTCCCGCAGCCTCACTAACGTGGTGACCCATGAGTCTTATTACTCTAATTCATTCAGGATAAGACTTCGGCCACTCCTCCTTGTGGAGCCCTTCCTAGTGCAGAGAACAATGCCAGCGAATGGAGTCCCAAGTTTTATGGGGGGTGGATGTGTTGTTTGATGCAGGCTCCCGGCTCCTGGAGCTGGTCTGCCTTGTTGTGCTCTCCATCCGTCCCACGTGCAAACTCTGATCCGGCCAGCTGTGACTGTGTGAGGAGGTCTTTTCGCAACTGTTTTTAGTTGTATTTTCCCTCAGTTTTAGTGTATTTCATGAGGTAACGCACAGACAGGTAATACTTATTTTCTAAAATCCATACACAATATGGAGTTTTAGTACTTTAAAGTAATATGTAAATATAGTGCTTCTAAAAATGCATGTGGTAAAAACAAAATATTAGAATACTGAATTTATGTTTAAGGTGAATTTATTTATTCAGTGGCAACTTGTTTCGCGACAAATATATTGTGTTATTTGTGGTGAGGTGTAAATTCATTTCAAGTGTTTGGTGACCCTTTCCTTATTATAGATAGCATTACTAAGTCATTTTGATGATACGCTATTTTTAACCACTCGATGAAATGCGTTAGTAAACATGTTCTTTTAACTTACCAGGGAATAAAATACAGGTAAGAGGTCGTATTGCTGCAGAAGCCAGTTCCTAAGTGATTGCTCTGTAGACCAACTGGGCTTCTGCTTTTTCAAGAGGAGGAGCCGGCCAGGAGTACCATGGACAGTGTTTCCACATTTCACGTTTAGGGCCTCAGCTATTTAAAAATGTGTTTTTAATTCAAGTTTGGCATAGGTGGCCTCGTTGAGTTCTTAGTAGAGTTAACGTGTTTTTGTTCCAAATTTGCTGATTTCAGTTTAAAAAAAAATTTTTTTTTATTACCTTCAGGAAATTATTACTTTGGGAATATCAAGGACAGTATAATTAAGACCAGCGGATCTGGAAAAGCATTAGGAAACACTTATGATATTATTTGATGGTTTATTTTTAAAGCATAGTCTTGAAAATGTAGTTAGACATAGGAGTTTATGCGTATGCTTTACTGCGGTGAGATGATATGGTGAGTGTCTTTTTATTATGAAAGTAACATGCATGTTTTAGAGTACTTGGGAAATGTTTGGCGCATGCGTGTATGCTTGGTTATACGTGTTTATTAATTATTTGCATGGCTAGTCAGTACTGTGTCCTGTTTCTTGACCAGCCATAGGTCTGTCAGGAGTGCAGCTGTCAGCTGCCTAGGCCGCTCGGACAGCTGTAGTACTTCACAGTGAGTGAGTGTGCCGCGCCCACACCTGACCGGAGCCGGAACGCTTTGCGTGGCCTGTCTCCTCCTCCCAGCAGTCACTGGCGGCAGGTGCTCCACTCTTCTCTTGAGGAAGCGGAAGCTTTGTTCGTCTGCAAAGGAGTCATTTACAGATTCCTTTATTCGTCAAGATCTCTTACCTGTATTTTATTACCCAGCTAAGTTAGAACAGTCTGTTTGGTCATAGATGCTTTGTGTGCGTTGTCTTGACTTTCTGTGGCAGTCCCACGAGGTGGGCACTTCTGCAGTTCTCAGTTTTGGGTGAAGAGACCAAGCCCAGGAGAGGAAAAGACTTGCTCATGGGGGTGCAGGAGTGGGCTGACGAGCAGTGGCTGGAGCCCGGCCATTCAGCCTCACACCCCGAACGATGGTGCTCGTAGAACTCAAGAATCTAAGATCACTGCGATGAAAGCAGTGTTTGGAAATTTTGTAGGAAAATAATTTATAACTAGGATAATTTAGGAGCATTTGGCTGGCTTGGTCAGAAAAGCATGTGACTCTTGATCTCCATGTTGTGAGTTCGTACCCATGTTGGGTGGGGAGCTTACTTAAAAATAAAATCTTAAAAAAAAATAAATAAGTAGGATAATTTAGAGCTTGATTTTCAGAAAGAATCACAAGCGCGATAGAAGGAACCCCTTTCTGTGTCATGTATGTCATGTGCACGTGTGTATAGATGTGTGTATATTGTAGACATGAGTGTATTGGTTCTCTTCTTGATGTTCTGAAGCTGTTACATCTCATCTTTGACACGGCTGATTGTATGTTTTGCAGCCCGTGTGGTGCAGGCCATACCGCATGTTCTAACCAGGACGACTGGGAGCTTTCAGACCCTCTTGTTCTTGGGACAGCCTGGGTGTTGTCCTTCCCCGTGGTCTGCTGCTGCTTCCTGCCGTCCTCCTCGAGTTGGCTTTGGTGTCGTCTCAGCCCATTTCTGGTCCATGCTTCAGAGTCAACAACAAATGAAACTTGTTTGTTCTCATTCCATTTGGGGCTCACTTAATTTAATTTCGTAAAGTTTTGTTTATATATTAACCAGCAATTTCCCCCTAGGTAATGTTTGAATTTCAACGGTTTTCTAGAAATAATTCCTTGATTGTTACTAACAATTCTACCTAACATCTGTTGAGCAAATATTTGCCGTTCTCAAACCAGAAGGAGGATTTTCAGATGAAATGGCAGGCTTAGGGGGCCGTGTAGTGGACCTTCTTAGATCATGCAGATGCACTTCTCTGGTTAGAAGCCTGTGTTTTCTCACATGGGGTAGTTTCTAGATGGGAGGTTAAGCATACTTATATGGATCAAGGACTGAATAATGGACTGTAAGTTATATAGTTTCCATGTATACATGACATACATATATAATTATATAATTTACATATGTTCGTATGTAATTTTGTAACACAGCACACTTAGCGTTGTCTCTAAACTAGTTTGAGGTTTGCCTCCAGCAGACCCTCCTGGTAGCAGAGTGTGAGGAGTGTGGGGAGAGCCAGCTCGGAGGCTGGACTCTTACGGGCTCTTTGGCTCTTGTTCCGGTGGGATGAAGGCCTGAACTGAACTAAGGCCGGCTCAGTTCACAGGAAGGACGGAGCCTAAGCTCAGGGCGTGCCACGGGGACATGGAGAGTGACGAGAGGAGCGTCTGAGAGCAAAGAAAGTCCAGGCGAGGCCCACGTCTGTGCTTGGCCACCTGGACAGATGGGAGGACCCTGAACCAGAATTTTAAAAACACATATACACATAGTAGATTAGGTTTGGGTGGCGAAATAGCAGGTTGTGTTGGAGTTAGTTTGAATTTGGGTGCTTATGAACGTCCGGGTAGAAGGTTCTGTGCAGACAGCTGAGGAGGAGCGGCAGCAGGGGACGAAGGGTGATTGTGGCGGGTGGGTGGGAGGCCGCCACGCCAGAGAGGAGCTGCTGCCAAGGACTTGTGTGAGAGGCCGCAGCCCCAGGACAGCAGGCTGGAGAACGCCCTCTGCCTGGAGTGGTGGAGGAGGGGGCGTGCTGGAGCCCAGGACTGAGTGGCTCTAGAAGCTGATGGGGGAGAGAAGTCTTGCTGCCGCCCAGATGGGGCGGGGGTTGATGGAGGGAGCCTCACTTGCCAAGCCTTCCCCTCTGGGACCTGTAACACCTGTGACCTCGCCCCTCACCCGCTGCTTGCTGGGCAGCACCCCTGCCTGCACCACCGCCCCTCCCCAGGGAGCCTCCATCCTCCCTTTGCCAAAATCACTTGCGCATTGTAGGCCACAGAGTCTTTTCTCTTTGTCAGTTAAAGAAGGTCCATAATTAAGTATGGGACTGGTCTGAGACCACAGGGGTGAATGGACACTGACTGTAGCTGACATGGCCCACTTACTTAACTGGCTTCCCACTGTGCACACTCGTTTAGATGCTAACAAACGTCTCTGCTACTCCTGGTCACAGATTCCCATGCAAGAGGGCATTACGGAGGGCCTGACTGATCTCCCGGTAGCTGCTGCTTCCTGGGTCCTCTTCTGCCTTCCTCTCCTTTACCAGGACTGAACTGCACATGTTATGGCTGTCGTCATAGAATCTGGAGTCTGTATTTTCTAGACCAGGCAGTCGAGGTGATGACTTGCCTGTGCCCGAATCCAGTACTGCTTCAGAGTCTGGGCTGGTGGTCACAGGGTGACTGTTCCTGAGGAGGTGCTGGCGCGGGCTGGCGTTCATTCCTGCAGTCGTGCTGTCACGCACATGGACATTTAGGCCTCTCCCGTTATCTGTAAATAACGGCCCAAAACACAAAGCAAAAACTGTATTTGGTTTCGGTGGCCAGTCTTCGAGGAGAGGAGTGGAGGAACGGACTAGGTGACGAGCGGTGGTGCAGGAACGGAAAGGAAGGTGCGTGGGGTTCCGGAGAGTCCAGTAGCGGTCGGTCAGTGCGCTTGGGTAGCGGGTTTGCAGGTAGGATTTGTCTTAGAGCTCCAGCATTCTCCCTCAGGTTGGTCTGTACGAAAATATCAGTCCTCCTCATCATAAACTTGTGATTGGTCTTTTTGCTTCCAGTCTTTTATGTGCTCAGATGTTCAAGTAATGTTCCCCAAACTCCCGCACCTCCAGGGCTCGCGATGCTGAAATGTTTTTTTTTAGCAATTTCTGACCTCTCTTCCCTAGTGTTTGGGAAGATAGAATTGCTAGGGGGGAATCTGCGTAGAGCCGAGGGCATGAAGAATTTACTCTAGGAATTAGGTAGTGAGTATGAGACAGCTGTTTTTATTTCCAAGGTTGAAGAGGCAGTCGTTGATAGCACAGCACATTGTCGAACACTTGGGTGCTTGCACTGAGCTTTGGCTCTTTGGAAACAGGGAAGCGTGGGTATGCACTCTGCTATCAATTTGAATTGTTGAACTTTAAACATATACGTTAAATTTTACAACTTTTTCATTGCTTCTTACCCTTAAGAGGCTGAATTCTTGACTTCACTGAAACCTCTCCTGTCCAAGTCCACACCGACCTTCACATGGCCAAGTCCAGTCATTTCATAACACCTTGATCTGACACATCCTCCGTGAGCTCTTTGTCCCCATGGCCTCTGGGTCTGACCTGCTTTCCTTTGCTGAGTGAAGGAGACCCCAGGGTTTGACTCCGGTACTTCTCCACAGTTGCTTGCTGGGTCAGATTTCCTTTGCTCATGAGTGTAAGTGCTGGATTGCCCGAGCTTATATCCCGAGGGTCAGTCATTGCCGCGAGGTTAACAGGTCCAGAACGGAGCTCTCCTTTCCCATTGGCCCACTCTGCTCTGCTCTAACAGTCTTCCCCAGCCTTGCAGGCTTCCGGCTAGTCGCTTTCATCTGTTGTGTCTGCCCATGACCTGGCCATCATTCTTGATTTCTTTCCTTCTCTCAGACTCTTACTGAATCTCTCAGCGAATTCTGGCAGCTCTGCCTTTGGACTGTTTCCATCATCTAACTACTTGTTGATGCTTGGCCCAGCCTACGCTACCCTCACCTCATCCATACTCTTCCAGTGACCTCTTACCTAATCTTTTTTCTTCTTTTCCCCCATCATTTTCCTTTGCCCTCTTACCTGTCTCCTACACAGAGATAATACTTCTCAACCTTAAGTTAAATCATGTCATTTTTCTGGTCAGAACTCTCCGATGGCTTTATATGATTCAGAATGTACCTTGGCCTACAAAGCCCAGTGTGATGCCCTTTTCCCCGCTTCTCATTCTGCCGCAGTCATCGTGGTCTTGTTACTCGTCAGACGTGCCAGCCAGGCTGCTGTCTTGGGGGCGTTTGTACTTCTTTCCTCTGCTGGAATGCTCTTTGCCTGGAGTTAGGGCTTTGTTCAAGTATTCCCTCCCACTTCTACCCACAGTGACTTTTGGTCCCTCTGCTCTGTGTCATTCTTCCTGCTTGCCACCACCTGTCAGTGTTGTGTATTTCCTGCTGGATTGTAATTTCCCGAAAATAGGGGATGTTATTTTGTTCATCGCTCTTTCCCCGTTGCCTAGAATTGGGAGGGGGAGGAGGGGAAGGGCTGATCATGATGACTTAAACGGAAATAAAACTCCTCTGTCCCCTAGGCGTACTTGCTTAAGTCTTCCTTGACTAAATTACAGTTTTGATTCCTTTTTAAAACATTTTACTGGAGGGGTGCCTGGGTGGCTCGGTTGGTTCAATGTCTACCTTCTGCTCAGGTCATGAACTCAGGGTCCTGGGATCGAGCCCCACGTTAGGCTTTCTGCTCGGCAGGGAGTCTGCATCTCCGTCTCTCTCGGACTCTGCTCTATCTCTCAAATAAATAAAATCTTAAAAAAAAATTACTCTAAGTCGTTATCCCATATCATGGAATGTTTACATTTATTTATTTATTGAATGTGTAATTTTTACATTTTTAATACAGTTCAAAGGTATCAGTGGAGTGAGGTTTATCTTTGAACTGATCTGTGTCCCAGCTTCGGAAATTCTGAACTGTGGTGTTTGTTTTTGCTTTTTCCTCCCGTGTGGACTGTTCTCTCTCTTTCCGGTCTTCCTTCCATCTCTTGAGAAGCAGACAACCCTTGTCCGGACGCTCGGACCCATTCTGAGGAGACCCGTGGTTGTGCCTCAGCCTGCCTCCCTAGGCAGTCCTTGTACTGGGGGACAGCTCCTGGGAAAGGCGAACGTGTCCTGGCAGCAGGCTGTCTCAAGGCCTCCTTGACTTGAGGACGCACGCCACACTTGGTGGAGGCTGTGAACCACATTTAATTCCCAGAACAGCAAGGGAGGTCTTAATGTTTTTCTTTCAGTTGAATGGAGGCCCAGAAATGTGAAGGAACTAAAAGTTACAGACGTAGCCTTTCCGTCTCGCTTTCTGCCTTTGCAGAGAGAACTACTCACTGAGAGTTGTGGATGACCGTTCCCTTGCTTCAGCTCTTCGGTGCTACTCCACTGTCCGCATTAGCCTGGCTAATCTGTCCCAACCCCTACGTGGAAATGATCAGGTTGTTTGTATTTTAACACTGTTACAGATGTGTATTTCATGAACACCCTCGTTCATGTTTCCTGCCGTATAAAGAAGATTTTTAGCTGGGACACCTGGTGATTACTTGGTCATAGGCCATGCAGAGATTCTGGTTTACCTGGCCTGGCAAATTGATCTTTGAGATGGCATATCAGTTTGCAGTCCCAATTCCAGAATGTCCTCCCTCCTCAGTGTATTCAGACTTGTTTCTTTTAGAAGCTGGAATATGCAAAATATTTATTGCTTATATATTACCCTGATTTCAGTGAATGGACATGTTTTCTTACGTTTATGGTCATTCTGATTTTCTCTTTGAATTGCCTGTTTATATATTTTGTATATATTTTTTCCCATGAGCTAATTATCTTTTTCACACTGACTCACAGAAATTCTTTGTAAAATCTGAATTCTGATTTTTCGTACATTATGTATTTTAGAAATATGTTGATGTTATGGTTTCTCATTTTTTTTACAATTTTTTTTACATTTTTAGATTTTTTTACATTTTTTCTCATTTTGTTTTACAGTGTTTTCTGTCACAGATTTCAAAACTTTTCAAGTAGAGTTGGGTGTATCTTTTTTTAAGTTTTATACTTTTTCTTGTTTGATGCATACATTCCGTGTTTTACTCTGAAAGTTTTACAGTGGCTTTTTACAGTTAGATGTGTGGTTCCCTTGGGATCTCTCTGCAATATGGTTGTGTACTTCTCCCTCACCCCCGTGTAGTGGGGGCCGCAGTGCTGGGCATTCTGGGGCCACCCAGTACACCTGGTTTTCTGGCTTTTCTTCTTGGAGTTTTCTTTCTTTTTATAAACTCAGTGGTATACTTAAGAGAAGGTTTATTTTGTATTATGTGTCATATAAGGTGATGGTTCCTGAATGTTTAGTGTACCGTCATGCTAGAACTGGGAGTTTTACAGTCTATTTATTTTTTTAAAGATTTTATTTATTGGGCGCCTGGGTGGCTCAGTGGGTTAAGCCGCTGCCTTCAGCTCAGGTCATGATCTCAGGGCTCTGGGATCGAGTCCCGCATCGGGCTCTCTGCTCAGCAGGGAGCCTGCTTCCTCCTCTCTCTCTCTCTGCCTGCCTCTCTGCCTACTTGTGATCACTCTCTGTCAAATAAATAAATAAAATCTTAAAAAAAAAAAAAGATTTTATTTATTTATTGACAGAGAGTGATCACAAGTGGGCAGAGAGGCAGGCAGAGAGAGGAGGAAGCAGACTCCCCGCTGAGCAGAGAGCCCAATGCAGGGCTCGATCCCAGAACCCTGAGACCATGACCTGAGCTGAAGGCAGAGGCTTAAACCAGCGAGCCAACCAGGCACACCCCCCCCCCCAGTCTTATTTTTATACAACGGGGTAAGTAAGAGGCAGTGTTGCTTCGTGATTGAAAAGTGTGGCCTCCTGTTTCAAAATTGCTTCAGTAGGAATTCTGGCCCACGGTATTAGCTGTGCCATCAGGGTCAAGTGAGTTGGTCTTTCTCAGACCCAGTTCCTCCTTTGTGGGGCAGGAGAGCGGTAGGAACGGCCTCTAGGGTTGCGGTTGGCGCTGAAGGAGAGAGCGCCTGGGGAGCTCTCATGCCAGCACTGCGTTTGGCTACGGAAGTTTTTAGGAGGGATACCCAGATGTGGTAGATGCTCTTGGGTCTGTGTTGTGTTGTCATTACCGTTATTCGTGTTTCGTTTTTCCTTTCCCTTCCTCGTTTTGTTTGCTGTAGCAGAACGTCTTCCTTGTTCGTCTCGGGGCAGAAATTTAGATCCGTCTGCCTGTCTTAATGTCACTTGACATCATTTTTGGGCAGAGGAGGCTTCCAGCAGCATGAGGAGGTATGACAGTGTATGTTTCAGGTTGACTCTGTGTTCAGTATCTTAAGTTGAAACAAAAGCTCTTATTTGTCACTGTTTGTTACTGTGTGTGCCCTCACATCCAGACGCAGTAGCCTCACCCGCAGACGTCCTCTCAAGTCCGCTGTCGTTAGCAGCGGAATTTCGTGTGGAAGAACACATTGATTTGTAGGTTTTCGTTTCACAGAACGTTACACTCACCCTATTTCTGTATCTGTGAGGTTGTGTCTATGCCATTGTGCTAATTACCTGAGGACTTTATTCCACAGTGTGCTTTCTGTCGTCTGTGTGTGCGTGCATTAGCTCGGGCTGTTTACCAGTTGGCAGGAGCCGGGCGAGGAGGTGAGAGTACTCTGGGGAGAGTGTTCAGTGACATTAAGATGCGTCTGTCCGGCGACCGCCTCTCTCCGTGCTAATTCTCTTCCGCAGTTTTTGTTCAGAAGGCGCCTCACTTGACCTGTGAGCTGTCCTCGGCGTGGCTCTGCCCTACATAGAGGTTCTGTGTTCCTTTTCTAAACTAGTGCTCTTAAAAATCCTCCTTAGCGACAGAACTCCTTTTCAAGGTCCCTGTGCCGACTTACGCACCTCACCTGTTTGTTTTTCTCTTGCCTGGTCCTAAGTGGCGTTCCAGTCTGCTGGGGTCATTGGCTAAGGCAGAGGGAGACGGCAAGTCAGGTGGGAAGGTCCTGCTTGGCACTGACTGCACGGTTCAGGAGCATTCCTGATACCAAGGGGGAGAGTACCGGCCATGTGCCTGGCGAGCGCAGAGCCTCCCTGACCAGAGGGCTTGTCGAGTTTGTGAAGTTCCTGCTGTAAGACCACCCTAGTCCATGTCACTTCTGCTGCATCGGCGGTCCCACGATGAGTTAGTTTCTAACTCTTTCTTTTCTCCTCTGTCCCAGCCCCCTCTGGGTATTTTGCGTAGGACATAGAGGACGAACCACAGCCTGTATTTTAGGGTCGTACTAATGCGGTTCTACCATAGAGCTTGGAGGATATTTTTAATTTAGGAAGGTTGCGTGAAGTTTGTTTGTTTTTTTTAATCAAAGTAGGTTGAATTATGAATTCAGTTTTTAGTCTGCTGTGCTACTAGAGGAGAAAGATTCGGATGGCAGCATTTTGATTATAGGAAGCTTCTTTGAATCAGTCAGCAGAGAATTTACTTCGGTGTGCGAGCTACTGTAAGTGCGGGACATGACCGTCCGCTTGCTTGTGTGTACAGCTGCTGTGGTGCGCTACCTTTGCTCAGCTTTAGAAGGTCCTTCTTAGTTACTTATTTTGTTCTGTTGTTTTTTTTTTTTCTGGGAGAGAGAACATGTAAGCAGGGGCATGTAAGAGGGAGAGAGAGAATCTCCAAGCAGATTCCCCACTGAGTGGGGCGCCTGATGTGGGGCTCCATCCCATGGCCCTGGGACCGTGAGCTGAGCTGAAGCCAGGAGGCAGGCACCTCGCTGACAGAGCCAACCACGTGCCCTGAAACTCCTTTTTAACATTTTATGTACTTGAAAAAGAATCTCAGTACAGATTTAAGAAGCAGGTTACAAAAACACATTTTCTAATTTTATATTCTTGGCTTTTCTTTTTGATCTTATCCCACTGTGATATTGAGGACAGAGGTCAGGAATTCTGTGTATGTGGATTTGGTTCTAGTCAGATCCTTGGAAACTTTTGGATATTGAGCTTCAAAAGCAATTTATAAGTGTTGTAAAGTGTCAGTTTTATTCTATAAAGTTAACTATTTCACATTTTTCAGTTACTTTTCTTATGGGCTCCATTGTTTTTGCTTTTGTATTTTGTTTTGCTAGAGATGGGATTCGGGGCCTTTCAGACCCATGGTCACGTGTGAGCCGTTGCGAGAGAGCAACGTCAGTGCCTCATTCGTAGCGGCTGCTTCTAGATACCGCAGGGGTGTGTTGACCCCACACGCGGTGGGACAGAGTCGCCTCTCCATTTTGTAGGCAGGGAACCGGAGAGCTCAGGCATCTCGCCCGGAGCCCAGTGAGCGTTCAGTGAAAACACCGGAGTCCCAGCGAACGTCTGCCCGTTTCCAAGGCCCTGCCTCCCTCCCTTCCCGCACACCTGCTGCTTGCTCAGCGCGGGCCGCTGACACGTAGCTTCTGGTGTTACTTCATTCTCTTCTTAGAGAATCCAGCTCCTTGAATTTTTTTCTAAAGCATCTGTATTTTTATGAAAATAGATTTATTTCATTAATAATAAGTTTGTAATTATAATTTATTTTTATATTAAACACTTTAAATAAGGAAATTAAATAGATGAAACTCCTTTATATTCATCTCCATGACTTAAAAATTTTCAAGATTTATTGTTCTTTTTTTGTTTCTTAAGATTTTATTTATTTGAAACAGAGTAAGTGAGAGAGAGCACGGGCAGGGGGTGGAGGAGCTGCAGGCAGAGGGAGAAGCAGGCTCCCTGCTCCCAGGACCCTGGGATCATGACCTGAGCCCATGGCACATGCTTAACTAAGTGAACCACCCAGGTGCCCCCAAAATTACTTTAATTATTGTGTTTTAATGTAATTGTTTCTTTTGTAATCTTTTGTATTTTATTTAATGCATTTAAAATTTTTATTCTGAGAACAGATTGATGGGCTTTGCTAGACTTCCAAAGAATCTTCAGCAAAGTTGATTTTAACCTCAGATTGGTGGCATTTAGGGTTGTTTTTGTATATCTGTTATGTAAATACATTTAAAGATTACACTGAAATATACACCGAAATATAGACATAGTCTTTGATCATGAATGTGATGATCGCTCTCCTGTCAGGTGGTTCAGTATATTGTCTAACTGATCTTGTTTCAGTCCGCAGTACGTGTATGTGTGGTAGCTATTGGAGACTTAAAAATTCTAAGAGTTCCCTCGGGAAAACCTTCACTTTTTGACGCCTCCCCCTGACCCCCCATGATGTGGACTTAGGAACTGGGTAGATTACTGATTCCGTTAGGGTCTCGCAGCGGAATGCAGGTTTAGCTCGTGGTGACGGTTGGCAGAGTCCAGGCTCGCGAGTGTTAGCCATGGGGGCAGCCGAAGGTAAGAAATCCCTGCCGGCAGCACCGCTGAGCGTCTCAGATAGCAGGGGGCCCTCCTGGTTCTCGCAGCCGTGTGCTCTCCACTGGGTGACGGCGCATTTATAGTGTGTGAAGGTGTGTGTGCACCGGATGGGTTTTTGTTAAGAGTTTGTAAAATGGGAGATGTGCTTTGTTGTTCTTGAGGGTGTGTGTGTGTGTGTGTGTGTGTTTTGATCCAGAAAACTTGCTTTCCACCTGAAAGATAACTTTTCCCCTAGTTCAGTAAACTTGGTTTTTCTCATCTTTGCTGAACTGGCATCAAGGTGTTAGAGGTAAAGTAGTTGGCTCACACTTGAACAGGGGGACACTGTGGCGTGTAACAGATTACAAATTTATTTTCAGACAAAAGATATTTGAATTATTTTATTATAAACATATGACTGCGGGATCAGAGAGGCGTGCTCTCACATGAGTGTATGCCCATTAGCGTTCCTGCCCTCAGAGCAGTGGTGCCCTGTGGAAGTCCTTTCTCACAGAAGAGGAAACAGATTCTGCAACATTTCTGGGCATGAAGCAGACCCCCCCCACCCCCCCACTGAGCAGCCCTATGTGGGGCTCAATGCCAGGACCCTGAGATCATGCCCTGAGCCGAGGGTAGACACTTAACCCACTGAGCCACCCAGGTGCCCCAAGAGGAAACTCTTAATCTGTACTCTGTAGTTATCTGAAGGGTGTTCAGTATAAAACAAACCCATTTACTTAATTTTTACAGAAACCTTGTAAGGTACCATTTACAGGGTGCTGTAATTAGTGCCATTAGAAACAGAACGGGGGCGCCGGCCCGGCTCTGTGGGCAGAGCCTACAACTCTCCGTCTTGGGTTGTTAGAGCCCAACATTGGGTGCAGACATGACTTAGAATCTTTTAAACAGAAAAGAAAAAGGGTGAATAAGCAAAGAAAAAAGAGACAAACTGACTCTTTTTTTTTTTTTTTTTTTTAAGATTTTACTTATTTATTTGTATTTGACAAAGAGAGGGATCACAAGTAGGCAGAGAGGCAGGCAGAGAGAGAGAGAGAGAGGGAGAAGCAGACTCCCTGCTGAGCAGAGAGCCCGATGCGGGACTTGATCCCAGGACCCTGAGATCATGACCTGAGCCGAAGGCAGCAGCTTAACCCACTGAGCCACCCAGGCACCCAACAAACTCACTCTTAATACAGAGAACAAACTGGTGGTTGGGGGGTTGGGTGAACCAGGTGAGGGGTTAAGAGGACACGTGCGGTGGTGAGCGCCAAGATCGCTGTAGTTGAGCTGTTCTGTTCCCCACCTGAAACTGACGTAGCACTGGATGGGAATTAGACGTGATAAGAAATACATAAATAATATTTTAAAAAGAAAACGTCGGGTTTCTTAGGAGCCCCCCCCCCCCCATAGGAATGGGGAGTAGGCCGGAAGGACAGGGAAAGGGCCGCCTTGGGAATGAAGGGCATGGGAGGAGTAAGCATGAGCCTGGCCAGGACGTCGTTTTACAGTTGTTACTTATTTTAAGCTTTCCTGAAATGCATATAATTTTAAAGAGTATCCTTGAAGTTCTGGTGTTTAAGAAACAGTGTTCATGTAAGTAAGATTCCAAAAACCCATATTCAAGTATTTTTTCTATCTTCTACCTAAATTATTAACACTCAGATGGCTCTTGTCTAGTTGATCAATTTATGTACTAATAATGTGTGTGTGTTTTGAGGCACAGCCGTAATTTTTCTTAACATTTGCTCCTATTTTTGGAAGCACCAGCGTTAGGAATGAATTTTCTGTGTGTAATAAAGCAGTGTGTTCTGTCGGCGGCCCTTTTCCCCGCGGGGAGTCGGATGACTACCCATTACAGTCAGCGTTGCTTTGCTGCGGGCTAGAAGTGGCTTCACACGAGTGCTGGTCACACTGAGGAGGATGGACTAGCCCTGTCCGCCGATTGGCTTTAGAGCCAGTGCTTCTGAGTACTTTGGGCAAAAGGAGATTTAGGATTGCCCTGGTGAGTTTTTACTGGTTTGGGGAGGGTGACTTAATGATCAGTTTCATTGATTAAGATATTGGTAACATACTTCAAAGTGGATCTCCACCTTTAACCCTTAGTTCTTTGCATTGACTCTCTAGTAACTGATACAGCCTTCTGCGGTTTGGGGTTGTCGTTGCTTTTGGTTTGTTCTTTCTGATAAATATTAAAATAGTTTTGTTTCTGAGTTGTCATTAAGTCTAGCCCAAGTAGTGTTCCATTTCCATTGTAATAATCCTTGTGGTGATATTTCTCAGGGAGAAGTTTATACAAAGGTAAGTATATACCTTTAGGGAAGAAAGAAACTTGTTTTCCTGTCAGGAAAAAATAACCTGTAAAGAAAGGAAAACAAACAGGTGATACATTGTATCTTCTGCCTCTAGATTACTGCCCTTGGCACATGGTGGCTGCCTGAGCTAACCCCGGTGTACCCCAGTTACTGGCCTGCCTGCTCCAAACACAAGTTTCTTCCTGAAAATATGCTGCTAGCAAGTGGGCAGTACATTTAGGTATTGGAGGACCTGCAACAGTGTATTTTAATTTTAAATATTGTTGTCTTTTGGGTAGTTTGTGTAAGGACTTTGTTAAGGAAGCATTGGTCTTCGTACAGTTATAAATGTTAGCCTGTCATTGAAACTTCATGGCTGCTTATTACAGATTTAAAGTTTTGTCCCAGAGTCCTTATCAGTTCAGAACAGACAAACCACAGCTGGAAGAATCGGATATTGTTATTGGAAGTTTTGACTCAAATTTGTTGTTACTTTTATGTGCGAAGCAATGTACTAGAGACTGAGGGAGGGCCTAGAGCAATGAATCAGAGGCCCCTCAGGAAAGCTTCTGTCTAGTGGGAGTGCTGCTGGCTCGTTCTTTATATAGTTTACTCCGCAAAACAAGCTTATTTGTATTTTATAATCAAGGAAATTGGAGCTCACATGCATATCAGAGCACTCACTCAAAGACACAGCTATTAAGTTGAAATGCCAACTCATTTCTGCCCTGCTGCAAACTCCAGGTGTCCCTCGCACCTCGCAGCGTGCAGGCTCACAGGCTAATAGAGCAATTCATCAGGCACCGCGCACCGTGTGAGCCTCGCCTCCGATCACAGAGTGAGCTTTGAGATGCTTGTATCCGGATGCCAGATCTGTCTAGGTAGGGGTTGTGGCAAGTTATTGACCCCTCTGAGTGTCAGAATTCTTTCTCTTCACTGTTTTTCTGGAACCCCTCTTCTACGTGTTGTAAAGAAACGGAAGACATTCATACCCATCTTCCTCTAGAAGATGAAGCTTCTGGAAGGAGGGTTAGGGCATGGTGGTGCAAGAGTTGCGGTTTCAGGGGACAGCTCATGCTGTCTGTGTCTCAGCCCTGCTCCTTGGCAAGCTGTCTGGTCTGAGTTCAGACGTAAAACCTCTGTGGACCTTGTTTTGTAGCCCCTGTAAAGTTGGGATGATAACAGCACCTAATTCATGTTCGAGGAATTAAATGCTGAACTCTTAGTATCTGGTACACAGTAGCTCTTAATATATGTTAGTTATTATTAGTTATAGTTATATTTTAACTAATATATATTAGTTATTATTACAGTTGGTTTGATCTTTGGGGTTCAGGAACTTGATTTTATCAATCTTCTCAGGTCTGATAAAATTCTGTGGACTTAGTCACACACGCCAAACTTATTTTTTGAATAATTAAACAGTGCTAATGTATTAATTTATTCAGGTGTTATTCTAGTAATAGCAATACTCAGGTATTCTGTGTGATAATGAGGTAACCAGGCAAAGTAAGTTAATATTTATTGACATTTATCTAGTGCAAATGAAATCAAAGGTAGTTTTAGTAGGCTGCTTTATTTAGGCTCGCTGTAGAACCTGGAGATTTGTTTTTTTAAAAACATCAACAGAAATACTATTTCTCTGTAGACATGCTGCTGTTGCTTGCTGGATCTCTACCCTTGGATTTGTTCCTTTTTTTCCTTTTATCTCAACATTTTATGTGAGATCAGTAGCAAAACCACATTAATAACGGAGATTTTGTATTTGTAGTTTCCTCTTAAAAACAGTAGTAATCTGGGGCGCCTGGGTGGCTCAGTGGGTTAAGCCGCTGCCTTCGGCTCAGGTCATGATCTCGGGGTCCTGGGATTGAGTCCCGCATCGGGCTCTCTGCTCAGCAAGGAGTCTGCTTCCCTCTCTCTCTCTCTGCCTACCTCTCCATCTACTTGTGATCTCTCTCTGTTAAATAAATAAATAAAATCTTAAAAAAAAAAAAAGTAGTAATCTGTACATAAGGCATTTTCATGAGGGCGGTTGAGGGGTCTCCTCTTTTCCATGCTTGCGGTACCAGATTCATTCTTGATGGTTTCCTCTGTGTTCTTGCCCAGTTGGGCGTTCGCTCCCCGATCTTTGACGTCTGGTAGCGTGGAGGTGTTCGTGGGCAGTTACCAGAGAAAGTGGTGCTATCTTGTCTAAGCGCACCTGGCTTCGTTGTGCCGCAAATGATGGAAGATTACTGTGTTAGCAAAATGAGCAAGTGCGAGGCTACTTTGCCTTTTTGGTTTAACTTCATCTATGAAGCATGAGGCATGGGAGGAGCCAGGGTAGTTTTTCCAATTAATGTTTGAGAGACTGTTAGTGTAATCTAAAGATGATTTCAGAACAGTAGTGGTGATGATAGCGTCAGAATTCTGGGATCGAAGTAGGACTCCCATAGAGACCTAAATTTATTCAACTAAATGTGTAGAATAATTCTTGTTTCCTCCTGTGCCGTCTTAGGATAGCCTGAAGGGGGGTGGGTAGGAAGAGTGTAACCTGAAGTGGAAACGTTTGGATGATGAGAGGGATAGGCCAGGGGACCGGTGAGGGGAGAGGGCCAGCCGGCAGAGGAGAGCTGGGGAAGCTCTGCAGGGGAAAGCGTTCAGACAGCTCTGGGCATTGAAGAAGTATAGGACGTACTTGGCACGCAGGAGCTGTTGTTGATACCAGGAATGTTGTGCTTAAGTGCTGGTCACAGTGGTATGGTGCCGTGCTGACATGCACGGTCACAGCTCAGCGGCGTCTCACGGTGCTGGTCGCAGTGGTACGGTGCTGATCACAGTGGTATGGTGCCGTGCTGACATGCACGGTCACAGCTCAGCGGCGTCTCACGGTGCTGGTCGCAGTGGTACGGTGCTGATCACAGTGGTATGGTGCTGTGCTGACATGCATGGTCACAGTTCAAGGGCGTCTTCCAAGGTTTTGTTACTTCATGGAGGTCCAGGGTTGCCAGAGTAAAAGACAAACCTCCCAAAAGGAGGTTGTTTGACTTTCTTTGCCACCTGACCTGAGCTGTACAAAGACACAGTTTATAGGATTTTTGAGAGACCAGAGCAGGGCTGTTAGTACCCATTTTGCTAACTGATAAAGCTTTTTCAGTGTCACCCCCATAATTAGTGGCCCTATTTCAACCCACGATCTGTGCTTCAATGGGGTGTGTGTATGTGTGTGTGTGTTTTCTTTTTACACACATGTTAACTTATCCTGTATTTCCCTGGGGCAGTGGGAAGTGGATAGGACAGACTGCCTAGTGATCTGACAGGGTCGAGCAAGTATAGTAAAGCTTTGGGGTTAGAAATATATGTCAGTGTTTCATTTTCTGCTTTACTTTTCATATGGTTTATACAGATAGCCGCATTTTACTATTCCATAACTATTATAGTTATTAGGTCATAATTATTAGTGAAGAATCAGCAAATAGATTGGGAGGAATTCGAGAAAAACTTAACTTGTGATGGGCTTTGAGCCCGTAGGACGGTCGTTGCCAGGAGTAACGGGAAGGATTGACATCATCTGACTTGCTTTGAATGAGACTGTGGCTGGATCTGTGGTGTCTGTTGAAGGCGGACGACTGGTTGGGCTCGCGTGGCGGGCGGTGGGTGGGAGGAACCCATGAGCCTGCGGCCCTCCGTCGCACTGGGGGCAGTGAGGGTGGCCGAGGAGTTTAGAATGTTATTTTTCCAAAATCATATCTTTTTATTTTCTTTTAGGATTTGGAATTCCATGGAGTGATGAGATTTTATTTTCAAGATAAAGCTGCTGGAAACTTTGCAACGAAATGCATTCGGGTGTCTAGTACTGCTACCACCCAGGATGTGATCGAGACGCTGGCGGAGAAATTCCGGCCGGACATGCGGATGCTGTCGTCCCCCAAGTACTCCCTCTATGAAGTGCACGTCAGTGGAGGTCTGTGCACACACTTAGGGGACTGGTGGGGTCTCTCCAGATCCCCGACGCGCGTTGGTCCGTGGGGCGGTCCAGTCACAGCCTACTTTCCTGCGGGGGCTTCTCTTTCTGGAGGGGCAGGCACAGTGTGGCGTGTCTGCGAAATGTCCGTGTGAGACCCCGCGGGAAGGTGGTGTTCAGGTGCTGGGTCAGCAGGGATATGTTAGTGTGGTGTGTCCTCATTAAAATCTCGGCAGCCCGAGGTGTTGCCCGCGCACCGATGATGCAGGGCGCTGCTTGCTTCTGGAGCCGTGGTTCTTAGAACTCTTACGTGCAGATTATATATAATATGACACTTAATTTTAACCCCATTAGACGTTATGTGAGTATAAGTCATCAGTCTTACAAAAATGAGTATTTTCTAATGTGAGGCAGTATATTTTCATTATTCTTTGGGGATGATTAGGGCATCTTGAGGAAATTGTCTTAGGTAGTAATTTCTCCTTGTTTTTAGTTAAGTCTAAAGTTTCTGAAAATATGCTAAGTATCTATATCAAGCAGCAATTTTAAGTTAGACTGATTAGAAATGTGAAAATCTCTAAAAGTTTTATGAGTCCTTCGGAAGTATGGAGTCACCTATAAAAAAGGCAGCTCTCGGGGCGCCTGGGTGGCTCAGTGGGTTGGGCCGCTGCCTTCAGCTCAGGTCATGGTCTCAGGGTCCTGGGATCGAGTCCCACGTGGGGCTCTCTGCTCAGCACGGGCCTGCTTCCCTTCCTCTCTCTCTGCCTGCCTCTCTGCCTGCTTGTGATCTCTGTCTGTCAGATAAATAGATAAAATCTTTAAAAAAAAAAAAAAAAGGCAGCTCTCAGTGAGCACGTGGAAGATCCCCTTCCATCCAGACCGGAATGTGGCGCCTGTTCGGGCCCGTCCCCGAGCCCTGAGCACTCTTTGGGCATCAGTTGTCTCAGCGTCGGAATCACAGTTTCCTTTGTACGTGCGGAATGCGGGGACACTTTCATACTGTGTGCAGTTGGGTACGGCCACACACTCTTTTCTCCAGTAGGATGTCAGGTGGCTCAGGCTCACTTACTACTCTGGTGACGTCATGAGGACGTCGCACATGCAGACGGTGCCAAAGCTAGATCTCAGCAGAGGGTACTTTGCTCTGGATGGTTTTTCTGAGGTTGAGTTTTTCCTTTACCTTGGAATCCTTATTACCAGGTTATCGAGAAGAAAATAACTCACTTTTAGACCTTTTTGGGTTTTTACTTTTTGGTCATTTGAAAGCCACCAAATGAAGTGTTTGGGATAATACGTAAGATTGAAATTTGAGATCTAAAAATAGAATGATTTTGATGAAGTTTCTTTTAAATTTCCTTTAATTAAAAAGTAAACTGTCTTACTTGTAAGGGGGTGCGTGCCCAATAAAGGTGTCTGGAGAAGGCAGGGAAGCCGTCCTCGCCCAGAGGTGAGCGGCTGGGACAGGCTGACTCTGTCCCTGTCCCAGTGGGCTGCACCTGTGCCTCCCGTGCAGGGAGAGCTGTCGTGTGCTTGTTCTCAGTTTTCAGATCAGGGAGCCCATAGGGTGTCTGTGATTTTCAGTGGCACCTGTGGGTCAAAGGAAATACTTAACATTTCATTTTACTGAGTAGTTCAGTTCAGACAAGTTAATAAGTATTCGTGCTCTAACAACAACTTGATAGATGTTTGAAAAATTGTGCACATAAAATGCAGGGAAGACTAAAATTTTCATCCCTGATGGGCTTGTGTGTCCTCATTTCCTGACCGTGTGGGTCTGGGGCAGCACTGCTGGTTTTGTCCAGCACCACGGATCTCTTGCTTTGACCCTGCCGTGGCGCTAGCAGAGGGGACGAGGCGGTCTGGTGTGGACGAGGGGCTGCCTGCTGCAAGCAGTGCCTACAGTGCCCACCCAGTGCATCTCGTTTCCCTGATGTTTCCGCGGGCCCCTTGCCTCCTGCCTGTGAACTGAATGTCCAGTGTGCAGTAAGCCCAGGCCCCGAGCCGCATCCCGCAGTCCACGAGACTCCGCTCCTCTCCTTTCTGTGTTTCAGGATTCCTTATGTGAAATCAGCGGGGAAAATAAACAGGGTTCTGCCTAAAAACAACAGTGTGAGACCCACTAAGGCAGAAAGAGATTTTAAAGTTACCAAGTTGCGGTAGGACCCTGACTGCGTTTACGCTTAATAAGTAGGCTCATGTGCTCTAGAATACCCTACCCTTGGTTTTATTTTTACTGTTACGATTTCAACTTAGTTGTTCTCAAAGTTATTTCTCTTAAAATACACTGTGAAGAATTTTGATCTAGTACAAATTTTGCAACAAGAAGAACTTGGTAATTTTGGTTTGTAGCAGGAATTTCAAACTTCATCCATTCCTTAATTTATTGCTCTTTCATTTCTCATATTTTCAGTTCATAAAATAATAAATTAGAATTTGTTATTTCTGTATTCTTATAATTAACATTGCTGTTTATAAACAGTATTTACTAAAAGCCTGTGTAAGTCTTTTTATCCTTTAAATCTGTCCCATTCCTTCCTGCTTCCTTTACCATGGTGGTTCTCCCGCTGGCCTCCACCTCCTGTGTTTGCCGACCTCAGTGTGGACATTCTACAGTTACGTGGAAGCTCTTTGCCAGCTGTAGGCTTCTACTAAGCGGCCAAGGTGTGCCGGGCCCTCAGGATGCCCACTCGGTCACTGTCCTGACCAGTACATGCCTAGCAAACAAGAAGGAGTTCTAACCCTAGCACTTCACCCTGACGAGGACATGGGATGGTGGTTTCATGGTGGGAGGTGCTGTGAGGGCTGGACCTGGTGAGCTTAGGAGACGAGGGATAGGAAGACTCGTGTGAGAAGGGAATCTCACAGGTTGGCCGAACTCCTGTGTTAGGTTAACATTGTTTCCTTATTTTCCAGTTACATATATGAGATAATTTGACTTACAGAATTAGGCTGATAGCAAAGCCCTGTATACTTTTCCCCCTAGTTTGTGTATGTTTCTCTTATTTTCCCAGTTGGATTCTAAATGTCATAAGGACATTAGCCCTGGTCAGTGTTTGGCACTGCGTACATGGTAGTATATATTACAGTGGCAACAAAAGAGTAAGTAAGTAAAACTAGCACGTAACAGTTTAAATGACATTTCAGCCTGTTAGTAAGTACTTGTGGTAATAAAGTATTTTATATCTTAATTTAAATTTATAGGAGAATATTGTATTAGCATTAGGTAGCTTTGCTGTGCTGATTAACATACGCTAATTGGGATTAGCATAGTTATAAATTAAACGTCTAGGAGAATGTTGTATTAGCTGGTGCCGGTGAATAACCATGACTTAATTTTTTCTCATTTCATGATTTGAAGAAGAAAGAAGATTGGATATAGATGAGAAGCCCCTTGTTGTTCAGTTGAATTGGAATAAAGATGATCGAGAGGGCAGATTCGTCCTTAAGAACGAGAATGATGCCCTTCCTCCTAAGGTAGGGCCTCCGCGTCCCGTGCTGGCTGCGTCCCGTGCTGACCACATCCCGGGTCCAGGTCTGACCGTGGTGAATGACAGATTCACGATAATGGGGGGACTCCACTGACCTGTCCCGTCTGCTGCTTTTCCTAAATGACTTTTTTGCCCTTCTCCCAGTAAGCAAATGGAAAGGACTCCTACTTCTCTCTGTTTCATCCTCTGTTTCACTAAATAATCCCTAATATTGCTGTTTACTTTTGCAAAAAAGCATTATGGAAGCTTTTGTTATTAAGAGATTGAATGATCAGGTAATCAGCCCCAGGTTTTTTACCAAATTAGAAAGTCAGAATATGTTTTAATAAGAATCATAAGGGAAAATAGAACTTTAATAACCTATTATGTGTGGATTTTTCAGATACAACTTAATAGGGCACATTTTCAACCTTTTTCATACCCTGTGTAAGATTAGAAATTAGCAGACTTTCTGGGCTGAGGTCATGCGGTGATGCTGAAACTCTCTTGGGTCGGGAGATGGGGGTTCCTGTGCCGCTGTTCTTTGCGGAGCACTAAGAAACAGACAGGACTCGAGACCAGCGGTCATCTCTGTGTCAGATCAAGTGGCACCTTACGCTAGATTCGGTGTTGATGAATGATGGCAAATGCAAGAGTCAAGGATATTTTGAAAAAAAGTCTTCTGTTTAATCATTTTCCTCAACAGATTGGGAAAGAGTGCCATTGTTCACTCTGGAAACAGAGACTTTCCACTTTATTTCTGTGATGTCGGTGTTCCGTGCTGAAGAGTTTTAGATACACAGAATGTGTTCTTGGCCTTACGTGTTACGTGCTTCAGTGGCTTGGCATTTGTAGCAAATTCATATAAAGGAATAATGGACATCTTTCTCTCTCTCTTTTTCTTCTTCTTTTGGTCCATGTTTTATTTAATTCCTGCCCCCTTATTTTCAGCTGATGTGCCTTGCAGTGGGCCAGAGATTCTCTTCCGTGTGCATGAGAGCTCGCATGAGGGGTAGGACAGTGCCAAAGTGGCTAGCAAGGAAAATGGAAATGCTAGCTTAGATAAAACAGAAGGTGCTCACTCTTCTTTCGCGCTTTTCTTGATTCTTTACCAGCCTGTTAATGATACCAAAAGAAAAGCCTCTGTGTCATCTGCTAGCAGGCTGTGTTGTGAATTAAGAACTAACAAGCAGATAAATAAGGTCTGGGAAAGAAATTGGAAGTTTTAGCACAAACATTACTTAATAATTTTGCTCTAAAAAAGTCAGCTTCTTACAGTATGCTTAACATTTGTTTTGAAGTTAAATATGAAGTAGATAATGATTTAAACAGTTATTTCCTTTTTTTTTTTTTTTTTTTTAAGTTTTTATTTATTAGAGCAAGGGGAAAGGTAGAGGGGGAGGGAGAGACAGATTCTGCACTGGGCGTGGGGTCCCGTGCAGGGACTCAGTCCCACAACCCTGAGACGATCACCCGAAATGAAATCAGCAGTGCCACGCCTGGGGCAGCTGAGCGGCTCAGTGGGTTAGAGCCTCTGCCTTCAGCTCAGGTCGTGATCCTTGGGTCCTGGGATCGAGCCTCACATTGGGCTCTCTGCTCAGTGGGGAGCCTGCTTCCTCCTCTATCTCTGCCTGCCTCTCTGCCTAGTTGTAATCTCTATCTGTCAAATAAATAAATAAAAATTTTCTAAAAAAAAAAAAAAAAAAAAAAGAGTGCCACACTCAACCAACTAAGCTACCCAGGACCCCAGTTATTTCCATATTTTGGTTAGGCTTTTTTAAAAAAAGTAACTTTATGTAAATTATTTGGATTTTTATTCATTGAAAATCAGATTTTATGATTCCTACCCTAGTTTTCTTAGTGGGTTTGGTTTTCTATTTGCTTACATATTAGTTTTGAATTAAGGTAAAATATACACACAGTGAAACACACGGACCTTGGATGTATAATTCACTAAGCTTTGCTAAATACATGCCTGTAACCATTAGCTCAGTCAAGGTAAAGCACATTCCCATCACCCGGACCTGTCCCCATTCTGTAGTGGGGTGTTGGGGTAGCATGTGACACGCGGTTAGCGCGGCCGTAAAGACCTTTCTGTGACTCTGTGTAACAGCCGTCATAGTAACGATGTTGCTTTCACCAGAAGGCTCAAAGCAACGGACCTGAAAAGCAGGAGAAAGAAGGTGTTATTCAGAACTTCAAGAGAACGCTCTCAAAGAAAGAAAAGAAGGAGAAAAAGAAGAGAGAAAAAGAGGCCGTGAGGCAGGCATCTGATAAGGATGACAGGCCTTTCCAAGGGGATGACACGTAAGTAATTCTGGAAGTATCTCTGTTTCCCTTTGCTCGTTAAATTACCGGAGAAACTGTGAAGAGGGTGACTATCCGTTGGGAAGTTAATTTGGTCGCCTCTGGCTCTTGTGTGTGTGGGGGGGTCTCACCTAAGCAAGGGTTACGGCCGACAGCCGACCCTACCTGTCTCGTGGGTTTGCTAGTCCCAGAGAAGCACGCTGGTGAGCAGTAGTGTTTTCTCGGAGTAGACAACTGAGGTCAGTGTTTTCTTCATCTTTGGCCTTTTGTCTCTGGTGTTTCAGTCTTTAAGGCAGCAGTGCCGTTCTGCAGTCCTTCCCTCCACTGACTGCTCCCCCGAGGTAGGCGGGAACAGCCCGAACAGTAGCCCGGGTTCAGACGCCCTGTCTGGTTGACTCCAGCCCTCAGCTCCCCTTCCTTACGTCGACACACCAGCCCTGTCCTCGCTGTACTTCCTCTCGGAAGACCTTTGAGCTTCTGACCTCAGGGCTGCTGCAATAAGGGAAATCATTGCATCTTGATGATGACAGAAAAGACATCAGAGGAAGCTGACCTCCCCCCTGGGTGGGGGAGCTTGGCCTCGTCCTGCCCATCTTCACGTGCGTCAGTCTGGTCGTTTGGCCCGCGGCATGGTGTGTGCTGCCCCCGAGGCCTCTTGTCGCCTGGCTGGGCCTGCAGCGTGGTGTCCGCACTGTCCTTCCAGTGCTGAGGTGACACCATTCACGGTAGAAGGTCAGCATATGGGTTTGTCAGAGAGAGAGGAGGAATCACCTGTCCTCACAGGAGCCCAAAAAGAACTGTAGGTTTTTTGGTTACTGTTTCTGTTTAAGATTTTTTTTTACTTATTCATCAGATAGAGAGATCACAAGCAGGCAGACAGGCAGGCAGAGAGAGGGAGGGAAGCGGGATCCCTGCTGAGCAGAGAGCCCGATGCGGGGCTCGATCCCAGGACCCTGAGAGCATGACCTGAGTGGAAGGCAGACGCTTCACTGATGGAGCCACTCACGTGTCCCTGTAGTTTGCTTCTCATACACAAATACATACTTATCTGTTTATGTAGTTTATGTATAGAGTTTTTAAACAGGTATAATTATGGGCTTTTAAAACTAGAGCTTTCCAAATGACATTTTTCCACTGGAGTATGTCCCATAAATGCATATATACATTCACAAGGATGTATTGTCATAAAAGCATGAAGTAATTTAGATGATTATGTCGTGGTCTCACAGTTTTTTTTTTTATAATTTTATCTCACTGGCTCCTTTTTGTGTGCTGTAGGTAGTTCCTAGGTGTTTTGGTATCACAAGCACTACTACTATGGGCATCCTCGCTCTCCAACTCTGGGAGCGCTCTGGACCACGATTCTGGCAGTCTGAGGACGTATGCGTCACCAGGCTGCCCCTGGAACTGTCTTCTGGAGCCCACGAGCCTGCCTGCTTCCTACTGCCCTGGGAACTGTGCATAAAAGCTCCCATAGCTCGCATTTATTTTATCATTAACAAGGCAGATGTCTTTTTGTACACTCACTGACTGTCTATATTCTGCTTGTTAGCAACAGCGTTCTGTATCTGTTGAGGACACTTAACTGTTCCTTAGTTAATGGTGTTTACTTTAGAGTAGACTCAGGCCCATTTTGGTTCGCATCAGAGTGGGTTCAGGCAGTGATGTCTGCCTAATGAGCGCAAACTCTCAAGCACAGTATTACATGGTAAAGTTCTCTCCAGCATCAGCAGTAGAGCTCACGGAAGTCCAGTGCTGGCCCAGGAGAAATGCCAGAGATAAGGAGCGTTTGAGATGTGGGCTGTGGCTTGCTTGTCCCGTTTATCAGTGCAGTTTACCTGGTGATATATTGTCTGTGTTTAGAAAATTAGTCACTTAAAATGAATTAAATCATCCAGTTGGGCTGATTCAAAGTTTGATTTTTTTTGCTGTTTGGAAAGCGTGGGGAGGGGCAGAGAGACAGACTCCCTGCTGTGAGGGCTGCTCTTGGAGCCCCAGGACCATGACCTGAGCCCAAACCAGAAGTTCAAGGCTCACCGACTGCACCCACCCCCCCCCCAGGCACCCAAGTGCTTGATTGGTTTTTAACTATTTTTATGATTAAAAATGACACCTTCAAAGAGTATTTATCAAAATTTAGTCACCAGTCCGTCTTTAATTCCAATCTTCATCCTCATTCTCTGTGGTTGACTCCTTGTCGTTCCTTTTCCTTTTGAAAATTTAGCTTCAAGAAAGTGAATGTTGGTAAATCATTTTGTTAAAAAACCGTACTATTTGAGCTCAAGATTTACTGTAATTTTAAGACAGTTTTACTCAGTAAGAGTATATTTGTTCCTTTATTTCTTACGGTTGGAATGTTGTATTGCTCATTTTGTCTATTTTAGGAAACCGCTGGTGGAAATTCCTGATGTGTGTAATTAATACAGTTTTCTTTTAGACTGACTGGTGAATCCACAGTAATTAAGTCACATAAACTCATTGGGAAATCTTGATTATAAATTTCCCTTTAGTTTAGTGTGTTGCTTGTAATGAGAGGAACCTCGTTTTGTACCCGCGGCACTCGTCAGCACGCGTCTCTCACCTGCGGCACACGGGACAGAGCAAGCCCCAGGGCCGTCCCCAGGGACGCATGGGTGTGACTACAGCCCAGCTCTTTCTAACACCATATTGAGAAAAGACCGCCGGTACCTTTCTTGTCTTCCAGGGAGAATTCCCGCCTGGCTGCCGAGGTTTACAAAGACATGCCCGAGACCAGCTTCACGCGAACGATCTCGAATCCGGAGGTGGTGATGAAGCGCCGCCGGCAGCAGAAACTGGAGAGGAGGATGCAGGAGTTCCGGAGCTCGGACGGGCGGCCGGACTCAGGTACCGCGGGCTTCCCTGCGCTGCCCCCGCCCCGCGGCCCCGGCCTGGCCGCGCGGCCGGTGCCCTGCCCCCAGCCAGGCTGCTGCAGGCCCCGCTTGGCTTGAAGCGCAGGAGCTCCCTTCCCTAAGACTTAGGGTTAGTTACACAGTTTCCCCAGTGCGGCTCTTTAGTTTTCATTTTTTAATTCTGGGAAATACGTACGGAAGGAGACGGTAGATACAGTTCCCAGCGCCTGTGATTAAGGATGCGCGTCTCGTCTCTGCTCCTGCATGTATTGCTCCTGTTCCTAAATTGGACTGTTTTGAAGCAAATCCCAAATTTCTCAGTGTTTCATCTTCCATTTCACGGTTTTCCTAGAGGTAAGGATTCTTGAACAATGAAAACAGAAGAAACCATAGTTCTGTTGTCACGTGCAAAAGAATCGAGGCTAATTCCTAGTGCTGTCTGCTGTTCTGTCACTGGTCACGTGCTGCCGATGGCCTCAGAGAAGTGTCCAGTCACGTCGGGGGCTGCATGGAACCTGCATGTGGCCCCTGCTTGGCATGTCTGTCACCTCGGGTTCCGGTCCTGTCTCTTAGCTCCCCTCCAGGATGCGTCACTGGGCGCTTGTTGGTCTTGTAGAGTTTGCGGACAGCATCCTGCACATGGCCGTTTCTCCTCCTGCTGTGCTCAGTCACGTGAACATGCAGCTTTAGGGTTCTAGGGGAGAAATACTTCCCCGTTGCCGTCCTCAGGTGAGCACAGCCGAGCAGTGTTTGTGGAATGTTTCCATGAACTCGTAGAGCTAAAACTTGGCAATATTTTTCCATCTGTTGCCGTTACTGTCCTTCTGATTCTTGAGCTGTCACTTTGAGGTGGCGCGGGTGTCCTCCGCTGGCACCTAAGGCTCCCACGTGTCCTCAGTGCTCTCGGGTCTCCCTGTGTGACAGGACGTCCAGTTCGCCCACCCAGTGCATTTCTTGCCCCACCTAGGAAGCTGCTGTCTCTCCAAGGGCTCCTCTTCTTTTTGTGGGACAAATATTTGGTTGCTGGGGCTGCTCCTTGTTCCTGGTTAGTGTTTGCTTGTGCGCCTGTTTGGTGGATGAGCTAGGAAATACTTTAAATACCTTGGTTTTTTTGTTCTTGTTTTGTTTTGTTTTGTTTTACTATTTTGATTTCAGAAGATCTGAGTATCTTTTCACTTAGGTTAAAAATTCTTCACACCTAATACTGATAATGTAATTTTTGCTTTTCCTTATGATAAATAGTAATATCAAAAGAAAAATAATGCTCATATTAACAACAGCGTGATACTGAAGAAATTTTCAGCTTTTCTGCATACTTGTTTGTGGGTATGCTCGCTAAGGTGCACTATGAAATTACGATGTTCTGAAATGACAGCCTAGATCCCTGACTGTGGGGTCAGACACTCATACTGATTTATACTTCGCTTTGTTCGTTTTGTTTTGCTTTTGATTTTAGAGGTTTGTTACTTAAAAATTTCATGTACCTAGTAGTTCCCAAGTCATATCTGCACAACAAGGTATATGTAGAGAAGTTCAGCTTTTGTCCCTGTCAGCCCCTTGAGTTAAACGGCAGCGCGTGCTCTGTACACGCTTCCGCCGCCTCGTCTCCTCTGCTCCCGGGCATCTGCTAGAGATGACTCGAGCACATCGTAGAGAGAGTTAAAATAGATGACTTTACTATTTTAGCTATAAATTGGGCGTGTATATTTTTAGTTATTTAGGTATTTGACATAAAACTTTTATTTGTAATTAACCTGTAATTTATTCGGCAAAGAAAATATTTGTTAGAAACTTGTCAGTTAGTTTTGATTGTTACAGAATGACAGCATAGTCATTTTGAGTTTTGGAAAGAAGCTGGGTATGTGAGGTCTGTGTCACCGATCGGGCCTCTGTGCAGGTGTCTGACCGAGCAGGGCCCAACTGCCCTGCGGTCCTCCCCGACCTTATGCTCGCAGCCTGGGAGCTGCTGGGGGCCCGTTGTCTGCTCTGCATCTGCTCACTCACTCACTCGGTGTAGGGTTCTGAACGTTGGGACTCACAGCGATTCTCTGATGGTGGACCCCTTCTCTGGATTCCGAACCCAAGTCAGAGGGTTTCCAACCCTACCCAGACGATGACCATAACTGAAATCCAGTCTGCGCATGGGACAGCGGGGCAGACCCATGGGACGCTGTCTTGACGCCCATATTACGTTCATGCCAAGAGTGTTAGTCCCTCTATCAGCCTGTATCGTCTGCTTTCGTGGGGTTGTCTGTGGACCCTGGCTCTGATATGCTTGATCACTTGACAGAAACTGCCAGGGGTTCCATGTCTTCAGAACTCACACTGGCTGCTGTGTCAGGGATGTGTTCCCCACGGGGAGCTACACGGGCTCTGTCACTTGTTTACTTGGGTCCTCAGCCACCTTCTAACTGAGTCTCAGTTTCACGTTCCGTGGGAGCTGCGGCGTCAGTGACTCAGACCAGTGGGGAGAGCGGGCTGCTTGCTAGTTCCATGGGTGATGTGACCCGTCACTCTCGAGCTCCGGGTGACATTATGTTTTTAGCTGTCCTGTCCTGTCTGCTGGAAGATTCGAAATGGCTTAGAAATATGTGCCCTAAGGGAAAAAAAAGAAAAAGAAAATGAGGAGGGAAAGAAAATACAAAGAGGAGGAAGAAAGGAATAAAATTTTTGGAAGAACAAGAGGAGTGCTCGGAGATGGCTAACATACAGGGACCTTTCGCATGACAGACCCAGAGGGATCTTAGGAAGGAGTTGGACGTGATCGAAATGATCATTTTCTCAGTGATTCCTTGAGGAATAGCCCAGTGTGTGCTCAGATGCGTGAGTCGTGAGAAGCGCAGCCAGCTGAGGGGATCCGTTTCTGTAAGTAACTCAATAAAATATTTTTAGAAGAAATTTGCTTTAATGTGGATTAGGTTGTAACGTGTGTATTGTTACGGGAAACTCTGCGTGTCCCTTCAGGCTGTGCTCACAGAGAACCATGGTTATGGGGAAGATTTGGGA
Organism: Mustela nivalis; assembly: GCF_964662115.1. Classification (NCBI taxonomy): domain Eukaryota; kingdom Metazoa; phylum Chordata; class Mammalia; order Carnivora; family Mustelidae; genus Mustela; species Mustela nivalis. The sequence goes on along the minus strand of NC_139024.1, from coordinate 1,793,045 downwards.
AAATTGGATGGAGAAATTAGATGTGGTCTGATAGTATGCTGCTGAAGGGTTATAAGGTGGGGATTCAGAAAGCTTTTAATGTAGCCTCGCTTCAGGTCTGGAGTGGTTACCATGGGAGCAGAGTCGAGGATGGATCTCTTGGAACTACCTCTGGAAGTGTGAGGGTTGGGTCTCTGAGCACAGCAGCTGGCCGTAGGCTGGTCACACGGAAGCCGAGGCCCCAAGAGGTGGGGTTACCGAGACGTGGTCCAGACTGCGACACCTGTCTCCAGTCGCATGGATGCTGAGGGACCGCAGTGAGAGAACATTTGGGAGTGGAAGACGGGTTTCCTGGAGCTGCTGGTGGGACCTGGGGGACGTGCTGAGCTGCTGGCTGAGTGGCTCGAGACCAGGTTCTGGTCACGGTGTCAGCTGGAGAGAGAGATTTGGGAGCGATCTGTGGTTGTCAGGCAGCATCACTGGACGTGGTGAGATTCTTTACGGTAGAAAGTACACAGGTAATAGAAGAATTTAAGGGAAGGCTACTGTTCAGAGGAGTAGGCAAAGACAAGAGGAAAACAAAACCTCCAAAGAATTAGGAGAACTAGCAGAACATCTACGAAGTAGAGGTTGAAAGGATAGTTGGGAGCAGAAGGAACATTTTTCTATATAGAGACCCAAGAAACCCTAAAAAGCTAAATATTAGCAAAATAGCTGTTTATTGTTAATACTTAAGGATGTCGAATACATTAAGTCCAGCTATGTTTTTTCTTTAATAAATGACTTAAAAATCTATTTCCATAACCTGTCGGAGTTACTAGCCCGGCTGTTTGGCTGGTAGAAGAGATGGGGGCGCGGCCATGTGGGTAAGGCTCCCGAGACTCGCAGCCCTGTCCATTATTTGCGTGTCTGGCTGGCCTGAGGATTGGTTCCCTGAATTCTCATGACCTGACCCCCACACAGCTGGTCAGACTCGCAGCTTGCAGAAAGCTTGGACCCGGCACATCGTGAAGCTTCTTCAGTACTCGGGTATATTTGCTTGTGATGCCTCCGAGTGCCATTGGCCCCGAAGTGCTCTGTGTCTGTCAGTTCATTGGTTCGTGGCACAGTGCTTTGCCACCCGTTAGAGCTGTGGATATCTTACCGAGGCGTTGTTGGCGGCATCCCGAAGCTCTTCTAGGTGTCTGTCCTGCCTCAGCTGCCCCAGCAGCAGCTTGGGGAGCAGCAGAGCACTGTGGCGGGGATCCCACAGTTGGGGTCCCACAGACCCGCAGGCCTTGGCCGTTGGTCCTCAGAGTGGAGTGGCAGCCCTGCCGTGGTCTTAGAGCGGACGCATAGGTTTGTGCAAACCAATCTCAGTGCATAGTAAGGCGTGTAAATTGTTCACTGCCCCTCTGTCCTTGCACAGCAGGCTGGGGGTCATGTGTCTCTGCGAGGAGGGTACTGCGGCATTAGGCTTGTCAACCGAAAGCCCTTTGAATTAGATTCTGTGCTCAGACTAAAACCGGTTCAAGTTGTCGATATCCTGGACGTTCAGACAGGTACTAGAAGTCATTCCGCCCAACAGCTGAGCTCCTTTGGCCTGTGAGTGTGAATTTTACAGCAGCCACATCGTAACGTGTCCTTGAGGAGCTGCTGGAGGCGTGCTGTCCGTAGGAACCTTACTGACTTGGTAAATGATTTTCTGGTAAACCCTGACCTTACATTTTTTCAGACCGAACAGTCTTTCATCCTCTATGGTCTGTGACTTTGGCATTGCCAAGTACTTGTCTTGGCTTTTAGCGGATACAAAATTTTCTTAGAAGAATTAAATTTCTGACCATTTGCCTTTTTTGTAGTCATCTCCTCCGCTTTCCGAACAGGTAGTCTGGTTTGCTCTGTGGTTGTCTCATCAAAGCACACGGAGATTTTACCTCAGCCTGTAAGATTGTTTTCACTCATTCTCTTGTACACGTCTTTCTAGTAAGTCAGTTCCTGTGTGCATCTGGACGTAGAGGTAGTAAAACCAGCGGGACGTGCCTCGGTGGAGTCGGATGCGTGCATCAGAACTGGCCTCGCTGGAGGCCTGCAGTCCCGCCTGCAGCCCCCAAAGCCCCCTGCCCAAGGAGAGCGTGAGGGGCGACCTGCACACTCCCCACACGTGGGCGCGGCCTCGCTCTTCCGTGTGTGCGCGTACACGGAGCCAGAGCCTCCCGGCGGCTCCCGCTTCCACTAGAGTCAAACCCAGACTCTCAGGGTCTTGGTCTGGCCTAGGCCCATGTGATGGTGGACCAGGAAGGCCCGTGTGACCTGGCCTTGGCCAGTCTCACTGCATTTCCCTCTTTTCACCTGGGGTTCATCTCTGGCTGGTGAGCCCAGCCAGACCCACGCCACCTGTAGGCCTTAGCACCTGCCAGTCCCTCTGCCCTGGAAGCTCTCGAGGGGCCCCTGCGGCTGCTGCATGCCCCTGCCGGCCCCTGTGGGCCCTCGGCTCCTGGCAGCTGCTCGTCTTCATAGAAGGCTTTACAGTCCCGGGCACTTAGGAGGCTCTTGGTCATTTTCTTCCTCACAGCCCTGCTTGTGTTTCCACCACATGTCCACTGTCTTACCTGTTTGCTCCCTTGTCCGTCCTTTCCTCCTGCGCCCCACAGCTACATAGTAAGCCGTCCCCGCTGACCTGTTCATCGCTGTATCCTCGGCACTGGGACACGGGGGCACGCGGTCTGTGTGAGTTTGTGTGTGCTTAACCATGTTGACGGGCAGCACCATCAGAGCTCTCTGGAGTTTCTTCCCGTTCTCATCCTGGACCCATAGTGGGCATCGGTTCATCGTCATAAAAACTGCTCAGGCTTGAAGAGAGGACAGAAACCGTCTTCGTCGTACTGGGTGGTTCACTGTCGCAGAATGTTGTTAGATCAACAAGGGACCGCCATTGTATGTTGTCTCACAGACACGAATATAGAATTACTACACAGATTCCATCTTTGTACGCCTTGCACCTGGAACTTGGGTGCCCTTTTTTTAAGTGATCATAAATGTTAGCTATCTTTGTTACTGGAATAAAATAAAGTAGTGCTCAAAGATGTCAAAATGTTTTTTTTCAGGTGGAACATTGAGAATTTATGCAGATAGTTTAAAACCAAATATTCCATACAAGACAATCCTGCTGTCTACCACAGACCCTGCAGACTTTGCTGTGGCTGAAGCTTTAGAGAAATACGGTCTGGAGAGAGAAAACCCAAAGGATTACTGCATTGCCCGGGTACGTAACTGTATGTGACTGTCCGGTCAGAGCTTCCCGGCGTTACGCAGGCTGCGAGTCACGTTTCATCGGAAATGTGCTCTGTAGGTGACATTAAAGGTAGGCTTGTTCTCTCCCAGTAGTGTCATTTAGGATGTAAGGAATGGAAACTCTGTCTTAAATATGTATGGAAAGCTAACATTCTCCCTTCTGTTACAAAAGTAGTAAATAAATATACAGAAAGAAGAAAGTACAGAAAGGTGACTTGAAGAGAATAAAAATCACCCATAGTTCTAATACCAAAAGATAACCCTTATCTCTATATATACACAGATATATACCTTTTAGTTCTTGTTTCGCGTATGCAGGTAACTTAATATATCTAAGGCTTTTTCTAACAGCCGACTAAGATCGCAGCGTGAAGATTCCCTTCTGAGCGCACACCCCGGTTGCTGTGCCGGCTGGCTCTGGGCGCCTGCCGTGAGCCCTCACCGTCCTTGCGCGCAGATGAAGGCCGTGTATCTTCACCCAGCTCTCACGGGGACAGTGGGCTCTTACGCCTCAGAACTGAGTGGGTCATACTAAGCAAAGCCAAGCAGGTTTTCTCTCTGAGACAGACTGCTTGGACAATTTTTAGCCCGAAAGTCAGTGATGAGTGTGTGCTGACTTCATCACCAGGATTTCCCTGTTAAGTCGCACTGGCCCTGGGGTTTTCCTAGAGACGGCTGCCTTTCCTCCTCTTAGCAGACGACTAAGTCAGGGAAGAGTGCGCTTCGTCGTGTCAGTCCCCCTCCCCCCCGGATTATGGAGGAAGGCTTGCCGTGCGGGGAGCGGCACGGACTTGTCCTCTGCGACCCCACTGGGACTGGTGTACCAGTGTGGAGGGCCATCTCGTGACCTCCAGAAATCTCTGTGTGCCTCTGAGCCGTTCATCACGTCCTCCTCTCCCTTCCCCAGGCCGCCCTTGGTTTGCTGTCACTAGGAAGGACTTAAGTTTTGTAGAGTTTCTATGTAAGTAGCATATAGTGTGTGCTCTTACTGCCTGCTTTCCTGTGCTCGGGGTAACAGTTTCGAATGTGCTTGCGTGGACCGTGCTTGCTTCTTTTCTGTTGCTGAGTAGTAGTTCATTATATGGGTATTTCCAGGCTCGCTCATCTCTTTACCTGTTGACGGACACTTGTGTTGTTTCCAGTTTCCGGTTTGGGGCTGTGAGAGTAAAGCCGCTGCGAGTGTATGTGGGCAGGTCTTCTCACGGACAGACTTTTTTCTTGAGTGAATTGTTTGTGTAACTTCTTAAGGAACTTTGAAACTGGCAGTGCAAGCTGATTATATCGTGTGCCATGTGCACCAGAAGCTTGTGAGAATACCGTATTGGATGTGCTCAGTCATTTTACATGCCAGCCATTCTGGTAGGTTATAGTGCTCTCTCACTGTGGGAAACATTTTTAGGGGCTCCTGGGGGGGCTCAGTTGGGTACGCATCTGCCTTCCGCTCAGGTCTTGATCCCAGGGTCCTGGGATTCACATCGGGCTACTCCCTGCTCATACTCTCTCTCTCTCTCAATAAATAAAATCTTTAAAAAATTATTTAATTACCCTCTTGAGATAGATATATGTTAAGCCCTTTGTGTGACACATTTGTTGTGAATATTTTCCTGTCTATGACTCGGTTTGCCTTTCATTTTTTTAATGATGCCCTTTAGAGAATAGAGTTTTTTTGACTTGGGGCTAAGTCAACCTTTTTTTTTTTTTTTTAGCATTCTGTTGTTTGTGTTCTATAAAAGAATTTGCCTTTTCTGAGGTTGAAAATACTTTTCCTCCTGTGTCTTAATATTATTTTTTTAAAGATTTTATTTATTTATTTGAGAGAGAGAGGGGGGGGCAGGAGCAGAAGGGAGGGGTAAAGGCAGAGGGAGAAGCAGACTCCCCGCTGAGCAGGGAGCCCAGTGCTGGTTGGTGCCTGTCCCAGGACCCAGACGTCGGACGCTTAACTGACCACCCAGGTGCCCTTCCTCCTGTGTTTTATAGCTTTAGTTTTTACACTTAGGTCTATATGTTCCATTTCAAGTTAACATTTGCGTACAGTGTACAATTAGGGTAGGTGTTCATTTTTTCCTAGTTGACGCAGCACAGTTGGTTAAAAAGACTTTCTTTTCTCTGGAGTGCTTTGACACCATTGTTGAAAATCAGTTGGACCCATATTTATTTATATGTATTTATATGTATTTATGTATATAATATAGAATAATTATACATATTTGTAGATAGGTTTATATATATTTTATATACATAATGTATAGATATATAATATATTTTATATATTTATATGTATGATGTATTTATATATATAAGTAATTATATATATATTTATATATGGTTCGAGTTCTGGCATCTGTTCTGTTTATCTGTGTGTCTTTTATCTTTTTGTTAGCATCAAGCTGTATTGACTACTGTAGCTTTATAATAAGTCCTAAAGTTCTACTGTGTAAAGTAAGGCCCAATTTTGTTTTTTGTTTTGTTTTTTGCTTTTAAAAATCGCTTCAGTTTTTCTAGGTCATTTGTGTTTCTGAATAAATTTCAGAATCCGCTCATCAGTTCGTATGCACAAGCTACTGGGATTGTGACGGGGTTTGCCTGGGTTCTGTAGATGAGTCAGAGAGATGGCCACCCTCAAGTGTCCCGTCTGCCAGGCTGTGAGCACAGGGCGCCCCTTTGTTGGTGCCATCTTTGAGTCCCAGGAGTGTCTTGTAGCGTTCAGTGTAGAGGTCCGAAGCCTCTTTTGTTAGCTATAGATGAAATGGAATAAAAGGGCTTGTTGATTTTTATGGCTTTTATCTTTCTGCTGAAAAGCTAAGAAGCTATATTCAGTTGGAAAGACTGGTAGATCTGTAATTTTATGAATATAGCTCCGTTGTTAGCTGAAAATAAAACATTTTTCCCATTGAAATGACAATAAAGAAATAAGATAATTGTATAAATGCACCAGAACAAGAGAAAGGAGAGACGGCAAAAGAGCAGAGTTGGGAATGAAATTCTGCAGAAGTAAAGACTGGTGTCCGACTGGTTGGGCCCCAGGAAAGCTGCAGAGGGAACGCCGCAGACCGCACCGGCCAGGGGCCTGCCTCACGGTCCCCTGCAGACTTGGGCAGGAGGGGCTGGCGCACTTGCTGAGTCAACACTGACACGGGGCGAAACTGAAACGGGGATTGGGAGCTCTCCCGGGAAGCAGTAGACCGCACCAGCGCGCCTCCCCTGCCCGCTCCCTGCCGCCTCTCCATCTGAAGGCTTGGTGGAGCCGGGAAGGAGGCCTTGCGTTGGGCGCTGACCGGCCTTGCAGGGGATGGCCAGGGTCTTCCCTGAAGGTGGGAGGCTGAGGGGGAAGCTCTGCTGGGGCCCAACAGCCAGCGGATCGGAGGCTTTCTCTCAGAAGGCACCCTCCGGCTACGCGAGGAAGGTCTGCATGGACGCTCGCCTGCAGGAGTCCAGCCCGGGGACCTCGCTCAGAGGGCCCCCGATGGTCATCTTGCCCCACGCCTGGAGCTTCCCTGTGCCTCACGGGCAAATGCGAGCAGACGACAAGCTTCCGCACGTAGTGGAAACCCCTTTAAAATGAAAAACAGACCGAAACAAACAGGTGAAAGAACCTGGTCGTATTTCATGGAGGAGACGGGGCAGAAAGCACACAGAAGTGTTCAGAAAAACTATGACTCAGAGAGAGAAGGAAGGCCATGGGTCCGTTGGAGTGGACCACAGTGCTGTCTCTAGGGACACTTGAAGAAGGAGACCAGGAACTTTAAAATAGAAGTAGAAAAGGGATAGGAAAAAAATGCCAGTGGAAGGCGTGGAAGTTCAAGATAACTGCCCACGTGTAGGACAGGGAGAAACGACCAGAAAGGTCATCTTTTAGACTGCCTGGCACTTAGCTAAAGGAGGGCCAGAGGGAGAAAGCAAGAGGACGTGAAGAAATGGAAGTTACCAAGAAAATGTCCTGGAATGGCTCTCAGAACTGGAGGGTTTGAGTTTTGAGCTCAAAGAGGGCCCGCTGAATAATGGTACAGTTACTTCAAAAAAGAGCCAGGCTAAGGTATATTATTTTGAAATTGCAGAAAACTAAAGAAAAGAGAATAATGATTCCAAAGAAAAAGACCGTAGCCACATCTAAGAGGTTGGGGGCAAGACCAGTGCCGGATGTAGTGTCAGCACCGTGGACACGTGACGTGACATGGCACTTTCTGACTCTCAGTGAGCTGCTCTCCGTTCCAGACTGCCGTGCGCTAGATGGGTGAACAAAGACATTTCAGAACATTCGAGGCGAAACCTACCACCTAGGTAGGTTTCCTCCAGCAGAGGACATCCTCCAGCAAAATTGTGAAGTGGGCCAAGAAGTGGAAAGGCACAGGCTCCCCGAGTAGAGTCTAGCACAGTGGTCATTCTGAGGGCGACGGAGAAGGAGAGTCTGGAATGTGTCTGTGCAGTCACCGCACGTAGCACCATCTGCACAGTGGGGAGAGTGTTTGAGTCTGAAATCTGTGTCTGTAAAGGAGGTGGTAAAAGTCACGCTGTCTGAAACCTGGCCAGTACCTATCTGGTGTGGTCTGTGAGGACGTTTCTTCAGCCCTGTGTGTCACAGTAATAAATAAGCAAAACTAAACACCCGTCACTAAAGGAATGCTACGCCATTGGATACCTGTTGCTATGAAACATTATGAATTAAATCTACATGCATATTTTATAAAATAACCCCGTTTTTGGAAAAACGGTCGCCATAAAATAAAACGGAACAACACAAGTCTTTGTCTATGCATACGTGACCATAGAGAAGGATGGATGCCTGGAAGAAGGCACAGCAGGTTACCAGTTACGTACCTGAAGGGAGGAAGGAGAACAGAAGACTTTGAAACACAGGTGCGGTTCGGGAGCCCTCTTACGTGCCGTGGATTGATGTGTAAAGATCATTACTGAACGCGTGATTGTGAAAACAGTCATCTCACAGTGGATTTTGGTCTTTTTGGTTTTTTTTTCCTTCCTTATGCTTCTCTCTCTCTCTGTCTCTCTTTGTTTCTTTTCTTTCTTTTTTTTTTTTTTTTGTTTGTTTAAGGTTTTATTTATTAATTTGACAGAGAGATCACAAGTAGGCAGAGAAGCAGGTAGAGGGAGAAGCAGGCTCCCTGCTGAGCAGAGAGCCCGATGCGGGGTTCGGTCCGAAGACCCTGGGATCATGACCTGAGCCAAAAGCAGATGCTTAACCCACGGAGCCCCCCAGGTGCCCCTCCTTATGCTTTTCTCTATTGCAGTTTTTACAGTGAGCCTGTATTGGAACCCAAAACCCCCCAAAACCCAAAGCTCATTTCTTTGTGGGGTGGGGAAAGATAAGTGATCACGAGTGTTTATTTTGTGATGCGCTCTTTCATTTCCTTTGGGCTCATTAGAAGAGAGTTAGAAGTGGGATTGATAAATTAGAAGGGAAAGCGATGCCTCCAGAAATAAAAGATATATTTTGTATGGGATTTCTGAGGAAATCCCATATGGGATTCATGGGATCATGGTTCAGTGGGTTCATAGAAAAGGAAACAGTATCCTGAACCGAAATTCTGCCCTACTTGGGGGAGGAGGACTCGTCGGGTGCGGTTGGGAGAGTAGGTAATGAAGGTAATCAGGCATTGCCTCTGAAGGGGAGACACTTCAATCCAGGCCTTTCTGGTGCATTTTCCTCCTGGCGGCTAGGTGCGAAGTCGAGGAGAACTGTGTTGCAATGCTGGGTTTGGTAGACCGCTGCTTTCCCGTTCCGGAGAAATCCACAGCGAGCATCACTGTCTATCTGGGAAGTACACTTCCTGCCTCTGGAGTGACTGGGCCTATGGAGAGGGATGGATCTTGAATTCGATATTCTTTTTTCTCTTGGTTTGCCATCTTACCAGTTATGTAATAGGTAGTGCTTCCATATTCACTCATTTGTTATTTTAGCTATTATTCAATAAATATTTAAGTTCCTTTTACTCGTTAGGTACTCTGTGGGGTCACGAAAGCAAGAGCTGTCTCTAAAAGAACTTACACTTAAGGGAGACAGAAAAGCCAAACATGAGAATTACAAATCAGAGAGCCCTGGAATGAGAGTGGTGGTCACGGAGGACTTCCTGGAGGAGCTGTACTTGAGCTAGACATGGACGCTGGGAAACGAGCCTTTGAGGCTCCAGAGAGCATGGACATGTGGAACTCACGGCTTAATCTGAGAGCTCTGAGTAGTCGGGCATGTCTGGGGACTGCCAGGACGCCTGACAAGGATCGGGACGCGAGAGAAATGAAGATCAGGTTCTGAACTCTGTGTGTTCTCAGCCCAAAATGCTAAGTTCGATACAGAACAGTACAAGGAAGATTAATTACTTTAGCAAGACAGTATGTTACAATACATTTGTCTTTGTCAGATCGTTTTGAAGCAGTGTGGAGAGAAATCCCAGGGTTCCCTGAGGAGTCTGACCCATTCGGTGTAGGGGCTGTGACAGTGTATCTGAGTGGTAGATGACGTCACTGTGGTACCGTAGCCTGGGAACGACGTTCACGTGCCGGTGGCTTCGCTTCTGCCCTGAGTCTCTGTCCGCGTTTTGGTTTGCTTTAACAGCAACGGAGAACGAAGGAGGGCCGACGTCCAGGCCGTGCGGGAGATTATTGGGCTGCTGTCTCCTAGATCTTTCCTTGGTGTTACTGGGGGCTTTCTCAGACCATGACGAGAACTGTTGGTTACCATAAAAACATAAAAATTAATACAGCATTATGAATTTTAAGAGTGTAGTCTTTTAAAAACAGGTGCTTAAAAACATTTGCTGAATGAATAGCCCAGTGGTATAGCTAAATGGTCTGATTAAGATCTCATCATAAAGACACATTCTCTGTAAGAAAGAGAATGCTGTGCTGTTTCCTTGTCAGGTCCTGGTTGTCTTGAGAGATCTCACAGTAGACGAGACCATGGCAACAGTTATTTGATGACGCAGACGTGGGTTAGGGACTAGAGACTGAGCGGTAGTGGAGTGACCTTTCCTTAAGAACTTACTCCCAATTTGACCATTATGTACCACCCTTCCCCAGAAGAGTTTGTTAAAAAACAAACAAAATTACTGTACTAGTTCTTTCTGGGGGCCAGAGGGGCAGGTAGATAAAAGGGCCCAATAAGCTGGCTAAGCCTTTTCTTGGAAGCTGTTGTCCTTTTGTTGATTGTTGGGGAATTGTCTAGTGTTGGATCAGTTTAATTCTACCATGACTTCTATTTACAGTAAATTCTGGTTTGTAAATCCTGGTAATTTCATTTTTAGGCATAGCACAGTTCATTATTTTTCCCTTTCAGGTTATGCTTCCTCCCGGAGCCCAGCACTCTGATGAAAAAGGTGCTAAAGAAATTATCCTGGATGATGATGAGTGTCCTTTACAAATCTTCAGGGAATGGCCGAGTGACAAAGGTAAAGGGTAGTTTTGTTTGTTAAAGAATTGTTTATATTACACATTAAATCTCTGCTGGGTATGTTAGTTGTCCAACTGAGGATTCGGGGGCGCATGCATGGCGGGGTGTGTGTGTGTGTGTGTGCACGCGCGCATCCTGCCATATGGTTTTGTAGCTCCTTCCTAGGCTTGCTGGATGGTTCCTCGGTGAGCCCTTGTCCTGAGGTCACACTCCTGTCCGTTCCTTCCAGTAAGGTTCTCTTCCTACACTGGGACAGCCTGTGTGAGTCCCTGTGTGAGTCAGCAGCAGGGGCCCGTCCACCTGAGTGCTGCTGATGGGCATGGAGACCCGCAGCCTTAGAGATTGTCCAGGAATTTAGTCATTTCCAATGAGAAGTCCAGACTTTTTACCATTCAGACAGGTTCCCCTAGTTATTTCGGAGCAGCGAAGGCTGAATGCTGTGTTTCAGATGAAATCTTGCTTTCAGTTTCACTCTGTAAGCTGGCTGGCCTTGAGCAGAGGCCTTGGCCGCGTGAAGACATACACTTGATTGCCTGTACGTCCTGTCAGTAGTGTCGGCTGATAGTTTAAAGTACACTTGCTTAGTTTACCTCTTTCTAGGCAGTGTAAACGTTAAATTGTGTTATAAGGTCGAATTGCTTTGAATTCTGAGTTATTTCTGTTGGATCAAATAAAAATCAGATGAACTGAAAATATATTTGTATAGATGCATTTGTGTGTGCATGCTCATGTGTGTGTGTGTGTGTGTGTGTGCTCACTGACCACAGCACGATTTACCAGTGTGAACATTCATTGGGTCCTAAACTGCTGCTGCGTCATTCTCAAGCACATGATGCGCTCTTAATCAAGGTAGTTGATTTGAAATAATTTTTGGAAATTGCTAGTAGACTTTTTCAGAACATAAGTGACTAAAATTTCCTCTACTGAATAAAAGTATAAATTGGGTAAGCCTTAACTCAGTCACTCCTTGGGAGATGTTAAGTTACATTTTCTTGGTAGATCTTGGAAGAGTTGACGGTGAGTTGTTTGGCCTTGTATACTGATTTGAGTCTGCTTGATGATTGACAATGTGCACTGTTCTAGGGGTTTTAGTCTTTCAGTTGAAGAGGAGGCCACCAGACTATATCCCAAAGAAAACTAAGAAACACGTCGACGGGAAGCTGGCGAGGGGCAAGGAGAAAGCGGAGGGGTCCAGCTATGGCTCTGCGCTTCCGCCTGAGAAGCTGCCCTACTTAGTAGAGCTAAGCCCAGGTGAGAAATACTGTCAGTAAACATTGTTTTAGCTTCAGATGTTTATACTTTCAGTGAATTTTATTGAAGTATCCTTTCTATTGGCTGACAACCTTTTTTTAGACCTTTTTTTTTTAAGTTATTCTTATAAGATGACATTAAAAAAAACAGAACCTTAAGGTCACAGGATATGCATATGTATGCATAAAAATAGAGTTCACGTGGACAGAAATGAATATTGAAAAACAAAGTTTAAAACAGGTGAATATGGAGAGTTGAAGGAGAAGTTTAAACAGTTCATCTTAAAATTTTTTTCTAAAATAACTTTATAAAATACTAAAAAATGACACACTGAAATGTACTCGTAGGACAAATTTAGTAGAAGCAAGTTTGTGTGTATGAACAGTGTCTAGAAAGGTATCTTTAAATTTAACAGTACATGTAAGAAATCCCTCTGTTAGAGGAAGAACATTTGTTTGGTTTTAAAATAATAACAGACTAAGTTTATTTTCATGTTAGACCTCTGAATATTTCTTTTTAGAGCTCTCTTAATTAAGCTAAAGCTGTTGTTCTAAGTTAGCCACAGGGTAGAGAAATACCTTGACATTCGTGCAGAAGCGTTTCCCACACGTATCCCAATGTAGTGTACAGATGTGACGTGTATGTATGTATATGATATTTTATCATTCAGCTAAACGACATCGTTTTTGTTCATTTGGTTCAAATGGTAGTGTGTAATCTGTATTGCGCAGAGCTATGAAGAATGTAGCATTGGGCTTTCCCTCCCAGAACTGCCTTTATTGGTTGTTTTTATTTTTTAAAGACATATTTATTTATTTTGGGGGATGGTGAGGGGGAGGGCAGAGGGACAGAATCCCAAATGGACTCCAGCTGAGCAGGGAGCCTGATGTGGGGCTTGATCCTAGGACCCTGAGATCAGGACCAGAACCAGAGTCCTGAGTCACACGGTCAGCCGACCTAGCCACCCAGACGCCCCGGAACTGCTTTTAGATAAAGCTCAGTTAGGACAGAAAAGGCAGGAAGCCAGAACGTTTGTGTCACTCATCTGTGCTTGCTTGGACTGGGTCACATTTTTCTCTTCCGGGATCCACGGGTATTTGTGTTTGAGGACGAGCTTGGAGCTGCCGCGTAGAAGAGGCGCCTGTGGCCCCCGGGTGAGCGGCGCAAGCAGGGCGGGTCGGGACAGGCCCCTGAGGCGCTGCTCTCGCTCACGCGCTGTGATCCCCAGTCCGCGGGGCTGTGCTGCGGGTGCAGCCGGGTCCGGCTGGGAAGTGTTGCAGGCCGGCTGTTGGCCTTGCTGCCCCTCGATTCTCGGGCTGGAGAAGACACTCATACCCTCACTGTGCGTGGGAGGCCCGTGCCGGCCTGCTGCGCGCTGCGGCCTGCGGAGCTGGGGCCGTTTGAGCTGGCGGCGGCAGAGGGCCGGCTGCTGTGCTGCAGCCCACAGGCGCTCGGGGTCCTCGGGCGTTGGGTCTGCTGTTTAAAGTTTTGCGTTACGTGCTAGAAACTAATGATTGTTTTCTCCAAGTTTTTTGAGGATTTAGGAATAGTAGAACTGCTAAGTATCCGCTGCGCACAGCAGTTTTCAGATGAGTAGCGGGAAGGTGGTCGGCCCGGCTCACAGACTTAGGGTGAGAGTCCATCCTCCGTGACTCCGACAAGTACTGGTCTGTACTTAGGTGTCAGACCCTCCCTGTCCCGGGCCTTCGGGGTGGAGCAGCCACAGAACAGAAGAAGCCCACCAACCGGGCAACTTACATTCTAGTGAGAACTGCCATTTGATGACTTAATTCATGTTTTTGTATTCCCAGCTAAAAACACATATAGACACTTTTGTAGGCGCGGAAGGATGACAGGCCATAGATAAAAATGAATTCTCGAGTACTTGTCACCTAACACGCTTCTCCCTTCGCGGCGCTCTGCTGCTTTACTGAGCCTTCGCCGCGTGGCTGCTTCGGGGAGAGCAGTGAGCGCCGGCCTTTGCACCCCCATAGCAAGATCCCGCGGGGACGCCCGCAGCCTGGCTCCCTTCCGAGGGCTGCCCACGGCTCTGCCGATCGTTCCACAGGGGCCCGTCCTACACCTCGGCGCCCACTGGCTGCAGGGGGAGCACCGGTGGCGGGCCGGGAGGCTGGGCGGGGTCTTTCTCATAGCGGCTGAGCTGTGTTTGGCCGTTTCCATCGTTATTAGTGGAGCACAGGCAGCCTGCTGGACCACCCCGACCTCCTCGTCTGTTCGCGAGCAGGTCGTGCTGGTAGATGTTGATCTGTCCCAAACAGATATGTGCTGTCCTTCCGCAGGACATACCACCAGCCAAGCAAGTACTCAAGGTCGGGCCAGGGTGCAGGAGGGGTCAGTGGGAGGTTTTGGAGATGTGGGTGTGTCCTTACACTGTCTTTACTGTCTTTTGGAGAAATGGGGGAAAACAGTCATTTAATTCTTCGGTTTGGAATTGAATGTGTTCTTTTAACAGAAGGCATTAGCTGACTTGGGTGGTTGTCTTCCAGATGATGAACTAACTTTGCTCTCCGACTGCCCGGTGACTCACCTTTTGTCTTGGTGTTTTCCTTAACAGTGTGCACTGGTTTCTAACACACACACTGCTGGACCGCTGTTGTCTTGTCCCCACAGCTCCGCCAGCTATGGGTGAAACGTGCTTTTTCATCCTTTGAAAGGTGTCCCACTGCAGCTCACCCTCTCCTGTCTCTCTCCTCCTTCCCTCTTCCGCGTGTTCTGCATGGCCTCTGTCCTGCCGCTGCTGCCTTCACCTGGGTCCCGTGCATGTGTTTCTAACCCCAGGGAGAAGGAATCACTTTGCCTACTACAACTATCACACTTACGAAGGTAATGCTATGCTTCATACTACTTTTTTAACTAGAGCACTAACAACCTGTTGGGCAAAATAATGTTACTGGCCAAACATTTTATGTATTGGTTTCTTAATTGATACACATAACTTCGTTCTGAGAAACGTAACATGCCGTCACTTTGGTGGTGTCTAGTAAGTGTGCCATGCGCCACATTCACTATTTTACAGAAGCCGGTTTTACAGAAATGTGCAGTTCTCTATTCAGGTGAAGTCTAGACTGAGAAATTAGACAGGCTGTGTTCCCGTCCTCACCCCCCCCCCCCAGAAAAGGTTAGGAAGAGGGAAAAGCTGGGGGAGGTCGGGGTTGGCAGGGAAAGAGTGACCGCAGGACCCAGAGGTGTGCGGGAGGGGCTCTGTGGTCACACACCGGGCTGTAGTGCTGATGGGGAAGAGGTGTCCCCACCAGTGGCGTGTGTCCGACAGCACTTGGGAAGCTGAGAGGAAGACTCAGCCGTATGCTTGGCCTGTACTCATACTCCCATCTTCCTGTAGGGAACTAGCGGGTCACGTTATGACTTAGGGGGTCCTTGGGCTTCTTCTTGTTTCCTGATTGAAATTCGTTTCTTCTTATTAGCAAACATGTACTTTCTTACGTAGAACACGTTTCTCAGATTTGTGTATCTCTGTCTTCATCATATTTCATAGTTCAGCTAATTTTTGGTTTTATGGAAATACTTTTTTGTCTGTTTTTGTCTTCTAAGTGTTCTATTCTTACATGTTGAATGTGGCAGATGCCCCCCCGTGCTGTGTAAGGTTTACCCCTGTTTAGCAGCTTGTATTTGCTCGGTGGACTGTCTCCAAACTGACAGTACGGACGGTCGTTGGATATTAACTGAACTTGCAGTTTTGGGTTTTGTTCTTTTTAAACAAATATATAAATAAGTGATATTTATCACCTATTTTAATACTCATATATGCATGGAGTCTAAGACCTCCTTTTATTTTGTTTAATTCCTGAAAAGGACTGTTTAATGTTCTCATGTTTTTGTTATTCGTACTGTAAAGGAAGGGAAACGAGAGAGAAAATGGCATTTCCTTTTTTACGTGGTGTGTATAAAAACGCTTACAATAAACCCATCAGAACTTTGGCCAAAGTGCTTCTAGTTCTCCATTTGTGTCTGAGCAGAGTGGGTGTGTTTCCTCAGTGGCGTCAGTGAGAATGAGCTCTCTCGGCCGTGTGCTTCAGGAAGCACCAGGACCTTGATCATTAGTTTAACTGTTAATTCACTGAACTGTGAGCCCTGCGGGGATGTGAATGTGTGTCCGCTTCTTCCCATGCTTGGGACTCGGAGCCCTCGGTCCGCACTCCTTCAGTGGACTAGTCCCTAGCCTTCCCCTCAGCGCACGGCCAAAACCGCACCCAGCGCTGTGCCCTGACGGCGCCCGGCGGTCCCCAGGGAACCGGCAGAGGCCTGAGCAGAGCTGGAGGCAGAGAACTGTTGTCAGAACAAAGGTGCTCTTTAAAAAATTTCCTTATGCTGTGTCCATAATGGTCCGTTTCCTGTTAGTATTTAGAATACTAAAGAAAATTTCCGGTTATATCTCAAATTAAAAAAGGAGCAAAAGCAGAAAAACAAGATTCGGACAATGTGAGTAGTTACTTAGGGACACCCGAATGGGCAGTAATATTCAGGGCGTTCAGAGACACGAGCAGCTTTAGATCGAAAACTGGTGTTTGTGTCAGTGTGTCCCACCGATTGCCCATTCACTATATGATACGTATTTCACTGGTGTTCTAATCCCAGTGCAAAAAAAAAAAAAGGGAAAGAAAAATACGTGTATTGAGTTGCTTAATGATATACGCATAAAACAGATTTTAGAGATTTGCTTCTGGGTGGGGAGTTAAGGGCGGGAAGGCAGGCTGCCTTTCACTGTGTCCTTCCGTGCCTTTGAGATTCCGAACCACATGGATATTTCATATATTCTTAATTCTACATTGTGACGTGAAGAAAAGGCCCGAGAACCCTCTGGTAGAAGCACTGTTGTCTGTGGGAGGGCTGCTTCGGTTCGTCATCTGTAGGGACGAAAGGCACTGGGGCTCGTGCTCGGTCGAGGAAAGGGAGAGAGCACAGGCAGGGTTCCAGGCCGCACTATTCTGTGTTCACTGATGCCCGGGGCCTGGTCCTCGTACTCTTAGAAAGGAGAAGGGAGCGAGATTTTCCAAATAAAAAGATGTTAGTTTTTTTACCTGCCCGCATCTCCCCGACTCCAACAGCATGGTGTCTCGTAAAATACCATGGCCACCGTTCGCGTTACTCACAGTCTCTCCGTAAAGGCTTTCCCTGTGTTTTCTGTTGCCGTGAAGTGTAAGGAAAGCGGGACTGGGAAAGCCGCTTGCCTCTGCCCATGAGTGGGGAGGTTTCGGTGTAGTGCCGTGGCGGAAAAGGAAGCATTGGAGGGAAATCTTTTTCTCCGCCTTTTTCTTTACACTTGCAAATCTGTTAACATAGAAAATACATACTGTCCATTTATTAGTCACAAGATACCTTTCAGAAGCACTCAAAATTAAGAATATTAATGTGAATTTTTTCTTTCACCCCTAAACACGTATTTTTCATACTCTTGTATTTTTAACTTTGTTTTGAAATCATCGTTCATCATTTATTTGCCTCTTTTGCTTTCTCTATAATTCATTTATATAATTTCTGTGCAACCACTTTGCTTTATTTTATTCATTTTTAGCTACTAATCATTCGTTGTTAATAAATTAAATCTCTGTTGAATATATTCTGTGGACCACACGCTGTACTGAGTGCCAGGATCAAGAGATTTTCTTTTAGGGATACCTGGGTGGCTCCGTTGGTGAAGCCACTGCCTTCGGCTCAGGTCATGATCCCAGGGTCCTGGGATCAAGTCCCACATCGGGCTCCTCAGTGGGGAGCCTGCTTCTCTCTCTGCCTCTGCCTGCTTGTGCACTGTCTTTCTGTCTGTCTCTCTCTAAAAAAAAAAAAAAAAAAAAGATTTTCTTTTAAATCTAGCCGTCAAGGATGGGTGGGGGCGGGGGGCAAGGAGACGGAGGTAACCGTGGACTAGGGTCAGCAGTAGGAAGGCACAGTAGCGGTGGTGCTGTGGAGGGTGGAGGAACACTTGCTGGCGGGCAGTAGTTCCTGGGCCCGCCTGTGCTTTCAGAGCAGCAAAGTAGTCTGCCCTTCTTGGGAACTTGGACTCAGCAGCCCTGGAGGGGACTGCTCACCTCCAGGAAAAGGCTCAGATGGCACTGATGCCTCACTTTGGTTCAGGGCGTGGAGTTGGAGTTGAAAATAGAACTGTCTAGAGATAAGGCTTCCTTTGCCGGCGCACACAGTGGGGCTGTCGGAGCTGTGAAGCGTAGATGGTGCCCCGCTTTCTCATGGCTCTCACGGACAGCTCCCCGTCACACAGATTTGACAGGTTTCAGAAATATATCAGAAGTGAGAAATGTTGTGTTTGGAATGTTATTTTGTGTGCTCTACAATTAGCAGCAATTGTAACAGATTTTTGTATTCACCCTGTGTTTTGTCTGAGAGCTCAGACCACAGCACAGCTGAGAGACTGTCGCCGTCTGAACCCTGCGTGAACCCTGCGTGCACTCCGGTGCTTACCTTCTGCAGCCCTCACAGCTTAATTCCTGGTCCCAGGGACCAGAGAGTTTAACTGGCAGCTTAATAAGTGAATCAGCAAGTTATTAAGGCATTAAAGTAGGTCAGAGAGACTCTACGTGGCCCTTTTAGAACTTTGCATACCCACGCTAGGTTGGCTTTCACAGCTGGGGGGTGGTGTCACGATTCATTAGTTCTGTGAGCCATGTTGCCTTGTGTGTTAACATCTCTGAAATGAGAATAAATCTTCGATTGACATCTTGTGTGAGGTTGAGTATAGTTGGTGAGAGGGGAGGAGCGTTTGGGTGTAGGACGGATGACTCGGCCCTGGTTCTTCCTTCTCTCCACGCCATCCCCACCATAGACGTTCATGCACAGGGCAGTGGAAATGTCCGTAGTTTACAGAGGTGTAAAATGACAAAAGCCCCAAAACCCAGTGTCCCTTTCTGTCTAGCCCCCACCCCACACATATCCCACTCTGCAAATCTAAGCACTTTCACTGTAGTTCTTACTGGAACTTACTGTCAGGGGCGGGTGTTGGGATCACTTGGGGGTTCTTCAGTGGGTACATGTGCAGGCCTCATCCCCAGAGACTGGGGTCCAGAGACCTGGATGACCTGTGAGGCTGTACATTGAAAATGTCCGTCAGTCTCTCCGGCACCCTGGGCTCTACAGGTGGACGTTTGCTGGGAAAGCAGCCTGCTCCAAGGGGAAGGGCCGTGTGTCTGCCTCGTAGAACTTCGCTTCAGAATCATTCACAAAAATCCAGGCCTGCGTGGTGCAGAAATTTCTTTTATGTGATAAGAAAATGTTGCTTATAGATGATGATGTTAGCAACTTAAATGAGATTAAACAGAGACTAACGTGTCAATGTCTTAATTTAAATTTTCTATATCCAGTTAGGTATGTGGCATGATTAAAATTTGGAGTTCTTTGAAATGGAACCCTGAGAACTGAGAACCATTAGTTGTTTTTAAGATGACCTTTTGTTCACTTGCTTTGTTGGCTTGCTTCAAATACCATGGCAAGAACATCAGACTTGGCAAATGAAGCTTTTTCTTCTTTCCGCAGACGGCTCCGACTCCAGAGATAAGCCCAAGCTTTACCGCCTTCAGCTCAGTGTCACTGAGGTTGGGACGGAAAAGTTCGACGAGGATTCCATCCAGGTGCATGGGCGTGGCTCGAGCGCCTTGGGCAGCTCTTACATTTGGGTGGGAAGGGGGAAGGGGCCCACGGTTAAGGCCTGCCACATGTAGCGATGCATGGATGGACAGACTGGAAAGATTTCATGTTTTAATATAAGGAACTGCGTACGCTGGGTCACTTGCTTTGCTTCAGCATAAACAGAACGACTGAAATTATGTTCACTCTCCACCTCTGGAAACTCGACCTGGTCGTGATGGTGACTTCATGGGTCTTTTTCAGGATTAGGGGAGATGGCCTGCCCCTCGGTCTGATGCCCGTAGCAGTGGGCGTTCCCTGAACTGTAGGTGCGATGTTAGCCAGGTGGGGTTTTCAGGGACTTAGTGAAACAGCATAGTGTGTTCTTTAAATGGAGGCCAGCGTTCCTTACCCGTTTGAACTCAGCTGAGCTCCGGCAGTCTGCCCTTCCCCTGTGCGGGCAATTTCCCAGTGGCAGATGGTGGGTCGGGTTGGTTAGTGTCGTTTGCGATCCTCACGTGCCCTCCTTCAGCACAGCAGTAAAACACGTAAATGGAATTTGTAATCCTAACGCCCTACCCAGATTTCTTCCTACCTCGCTAGCGTTTGTTAAGGTGACCATGCACTTCTCAGTTCAGATTTACGGTGTGTCTCAAAGCAAGCTGCTCCGTGCTACACATAATGTGTTCTATTACTTTGACACTATTTTGACAGTGTTTACTTATTTTCGTACTGTGGGGAGGAATACACTTAAAAAGCACCAGAAATCTAGTTTACTTTGTATTCATAAAAGAGGAACTCATGGCTCTAAAATGCTGGGGTTTTGGTTTTTGTTTTTATGGGGGTGGAACTCATAACCTTGAGATCAAGACCTGAGCTGAGATCGAGTCAGCCACTTAACCAACTGAGCCACCAGGCGCCCCAGAAATTCTGTTGTTTTTAAATAACGTGTCCTTTATGATGAATGTTCCTTTGATTTTTATTTTAGCTCTTTGGATCAGGAATTCAGCCCCATCACTGTGACCTCACAAACATGGATGGAGTGGTCACTGTCACGCCAAGAAGCATGGATGCCGAGACTTATGTGGAAGGACAGCGCATCTCAGAGACAACCATGCTGCAAAGTGGGATGAAAGTGCAGTTTGGGGCCTCACATGTGTTCAAGTTTGTGGACCCCAGCCAGGACCACACTCTGGCAAAGAGATCTGCGGATGGGTGCCTGACGGCCAAGGCTCCCAGACAGAAGCCTGGGTAACTGCTCTCCATCAGCTCTAAGAGTTTAGAGTGGCTTGGCTTATGTGTCAGAGAATCTGAATTAGGCATACGTTACAGGTTGTTGCAGTTTTAAAATCAAAGTGTGGTTTGTTCTTGTTGATTTGGGTCGGTTGCCGAGGAACGAAGAAAGGGATCCTGACTTTATTGTAAATTGGAAGTTGTGGCTGGTTCTTAATAGTTTTAAATTTTGGTTTTTTAGCCAGTAGTTTATTCTTTTATGAAGCACTGTGGTATTTTATGTAATCATCCCCATATCACCAATTTTTGTGGAGGTGTCTTTTTCTGATTGTGATAAGGACACGGTGTGAAGTCTTCACAGGAGGAAGGGTATCTTAGCTCCCCCTGGTGCCCGTCCGAGGACTTGCACTGTGGCCCTCACCGAAAACCAGAGTCGTTGCTGGCCATCTAATCAAACTTCCTGCCAGGGAAGGGAGTAAAACTTGCGTTTCGGTAGTGGTAATTCTTTAAAGGAATGCGCAGTTTGGCCCCCTTGTCTGTCCTGCAGCCTGCGAGGCGCGGTCCCCACGCACGATGCTAATACAGCCACGGTCTCTGCTCACGGGCACAGCGCTGTGCCCCAGCCACACCGTGTGCGCGCGGTCTCCCCGCGGCTGCCTGCACCGAGCTCTGTCTGTGACTGACCTTTGCTCAGCCTCCCAGAGCTCATGCTCTGGGGCAGGTGGGATTTGTAGTCTCTTCATGCTGGTCTTTCGCCAGTTTCTCAGCGCTGTGAGCTCGCCTGCCGTCGTTCCCGGGGGTCATCAGTTCGTTCTGTGACCATCTCACATCCTGCCCAGAAGAAGGATGAAAGGCGGCTCGTACAAGGAAGACTTAAGGTCTTGCTCCAAGATAACACTTTGCTGATCATCACACATGCTCCCCTAGGCACACGGGACATGGGAAATGTCATGGGCTGCTTGAGACCTTCTGTTCCCGGCTGCTCACCTCTGGCTCCGCATTTCGGCCAAGGACCAGTCTCCCAGTCCCCAAGGAAAACGGGCGTGGGCCTTGACTTCCCAAGGAAGCCCGTTTCTGTCTGACTCGTCCTCCAGCTTTGAACAGAATGTGCCTCTAAACTCATCCTTCCGTTCTGTGTCAGGGAGGACCGGGAGTTTTCTCTTCCTTTTTTAATTGTATTTGCTTATGAGCCATGTCCGTATTTCTTGGCCCTCATCGTGACCTCTGCGTGGCCCCTTTGCTTCACCCGACAGTCCTGTTCAGGTGGTTTCCATTCTGACCTTCCATTCTTCAGGCCTGCATCTTTTAGCACCAGATGGTGACAGGCTGGGGTACGCCTGAGGATCTTACTTGCCACTTACCTGGAGGGTGTTTGGCCAAAGAAGTCTTCGTGTGGAATGACTTCTGGCTGGTTGCATGTGGTTTCTCGGGAGTCTCTGTGGTTTTCCCCGTCATGCTTCATGCCTGAGTGCTGGATGATCCTTACTTTGGTGGTAGGAGTTGCTGCTGAAGTGGCCCGACTGCACCTGTCCCATCACTGCAGCTCGGGAGTTCTGCTCAGCAGGATTGTCTGGTTTTCTGTATGTTAGGTCCCTCCCCAGTTGTTTTGCCACTGTGGCTCCTGCTTTGGAGGCTTGCCGGTGTCTGCTCTCATCTCGTGTCTAGCCAAAAGCAGAATCATACTAAGAACATGGCTTTGGTTTCTTTGATGGAAATACGATGTGAAACTTTATGTGTGTTCTTATGTTTTTTCCTTACAGACCTGGTGAAAGCTGCACAGTGGCGGAATATGCCAGTACTTACACGTCCATCTGTAAACCAGAACGGACTTTCATTTTTTTTTTTAAACACTAATTTTGTCCCATTGTCAAGCTATTTTACAAATGTCTAGATAGATAACCCATGGGTTTTTTTTTCCACAGGCATGTACCTGTGTTTTGTTATTGAAGTATGATGAGTGTCAGTTTCAGGTGCAAAGCGTAATGACCAATATGTGTATGTGTTGCTGAGTGGTCACCACAGCAAGTCCAGTTGCCATCATCACCCACCGGCCATGGGTCCTACTTTCTTGTGATGAGAACTTGCAGCATTAGCTCTCTTAGCAACTTACTAGGACTTTGTTTCTTTTCTCTTTTTTTTTTTTTTTTTTAATATTTTTTAAAATTTATTTATTTGACAGAGAGAGAGATCCCAAGCAGGCAGAGAGGCAGGCGGGGGGTGGGGGTTGCAGGCTCCCCGCTGAGCAGAGAGCCCGATGCAGGGCTCGATCCCAGGACCCAGAGAGGATGGCCTGAGCCGAAGGCAGAGGCTCTAAGCCACCGAGCCCCCCAGGCGCCCCTGGCTGGGACTTCTGATACTGTGTTAAATGAACACAGTGATGACGTGGCGAGAGTGGGCATCCTTGTCTTGCTCCTGATCTTAGAGGAAGAGCCCTCAGCTCTTGATCATTGAGGATGATGAGTCTGTGGCCATGTCATGTGTGGCCTTTACTGTGTGGAGGAACATTCCCTCTCTACCCACTTTGTTGAGAGTTCTCATTGTAAATGGATAGCAGATTTTGTCAAATGCTTTTTCTGCATCTGTTGAGTTGCTCGTGTGGTCTTGATCCTTTACTTTGGTAACTCGGTGGAACTCACTGACCGATGTGTGGATGTTGAACCATCCTTGTTTGCATCCCTGGAATAAACCCTCCTTGATCTTGGCATGTGATCCCTTTCGTGTCATGTTGAACTCAGCTTGCTAGTATTTTGTTGAAGATTTTTGCAACTCTGTTCATCAGTGATACTGGCCTGTAATTCTCTTTTCTTGTGCCCTTGTCTGGTTCTGGTATCAGGGTGATGCCGGTCTCGTAAAATTAGTTTGAGAGAGGTCCCTCCTCTTCTCGTTCTTGGAGAGTTTGAGCAGGATGGGTGTTCATTCTTCGAGCATTTGGTGGAATCCTTCAGGAAAGCCATCTGGTCCTGGACATTGGTTTGTTGGGTGGTTTTCGATGAACGATTCGATCCCCTCACTAGTACTCTGTCTGTTCAGATTCTCTATCTCATCACGGTTCAGTCTTGGTGGTTTGTGTGTTTCTAGGGCTTCATCCATTTTTTCCTAGGTTGTCTGGTTTGTTGGCGTATAGTTGTTTCTAATGGACTGTTAACGTTGTTTCTGGGTACCAGTTATCAAGTCTTCTCTTTTAATTTCTGATTTTATTTCCTTCTCTCTAGTAACTTCGGGCTTTGTTCTTTGTTTCTAGTTCCTTGAGGGATACATGATGCATGTGTTCTTAATTGCAGGTTTCAGGGTCTGTGTCCTCAAAGCCTTAGTGAATGGTGGACTAGCAAGGTAGCACAGTTGGATGTTCGCGGTCAGGGTGGGATCTCTGTTGGTGCGTTCAGTGCACTCCTTAACCTCTCTGTGTGCGTATTCGTGGAGTACCTGTGTCGCATGTCAGTGTATCCGTGTGCTCTGGGCAGAGGAGGCTGAGACATGGTTCCTGCCCTCCGTGGTCATACTTAGATAATGTCATTAAAGTCATGAATAAAGTCTTTGTGTAATCATTTACGAATCCCAAGTGTAGTACAGATGGGTCCATGTGAAACTTTAAAGTCCTGTTAGCTTTGGGGGAAAAAATAAAGAGCTTTGTATGGTGTTGAGTAAGTTTGTTACGTTAGGATAAGAATTACAAGTGGGGTCAAGAAGGCTTGGGTTGTGTTTCTGTACGTCGATAGCATGAATTTAGGGATAGGTATGGTGTATATGTAGCCTTTGATAGATGACACAGGTGAACTATCATACCCCTGCTTTCGCTATCAGATGCGAAATAACTGAGTTTCCCAGGCAAACCATTAGAAACTAGGAAAACAGTTTCTGTGTTCTGTGAATATCTTGGTGACAGAGGGTAGGTGACAGAGTATTTAGCTTGGAGTACAAGCTTTTACTTCTCCAGTTTCTATTTTGAAATGTGATCATTGTTTGGTGTTACAAGATGATCTTATTTTCATAGTGATAAGGTAGAGGAGGAAGTTGTATCTGGTTTTCTAATTTGAAGAATTGTTTTGAACTTCTGCATCACTTGGGGTTTCATTTTGTAGATTGGGGTTAAATACAATTTTAAAGCTACCACAGCACCATGACACGACATGGTTGTCTCTCAGGTAGCAGAAGAGATTGTCATTCTTTTTGATTACCTGGGGCAGGAGCCCAGGAGATTGAAGCACTAACCCATCCTGTTGGTTTCCAGGTGTTCTTAGGGCTCTTTTTCCCCCCTTTTCTGGAGCCTTTCTTTGGGGCTGGAATTAATGAATTGTATTTATCCTTATTTGTGCCAAAGAACCATAGCTTGCCTCAGGTTATTGACTCTTCAAAATGAGATTTTGTTTGCTCTGAACTTTTCATTATGATGGTTTTAAAAAATTGTTTAAAATAGAATAACTCTTGATCTGATTACTAACATTATACAGAAGTTCTCCATTTCTTTATTATAGCCTTAGTACTGGTATCCATGAGCTTTTAAAAAGTCATCAGATTGATTTCTGGAGGATGGCAGCTTCCCACCTTTGCGTTATCCTCCTATGAACACAGTTGCCCTCCGTGTCAGCACATGGGCTTATGGCGCTGGAGACCTCTGCACTCATTTATGTTCTGTGACGTGATGAGACACCTTGCTTTTTTCCTTTATGGTTCTTTCCAATTTATTGTTATTAAAATATAGTCTTAAAAAATAAGATCCTGAGAGTATCCAGTGTGTAGTGGTAAGAAAAGTTCATGAAGTTTTTTGTTTTTTAAAGATTTTATTTATTATTTGAGGGAGAGAGAGAGTGCGTCACAGTGGGAAGCAGGCTCTCCACTGAGCAGGGAGCCTGATGTGGGGCTTGGTCCCCTGGAATCATGACCTGAGCCAAAGGCAAACGCTTAACCAGCTGAACCACCGAGGTGCCCGGAAAAGTTCAAAAAATTTTAACACCTTTTTTTGCCTGTAACTTTTATATGCTGAAAATCGATTGATTTCTTGAAGCTCTTTGAATTGGGATATTTAGCCGTTTCTTTTGTATTACTGAGAAAAAGGTTGTCTTATCATTTGAGAGTTACTAATTCTACGTATTTCTTTCTTTCTTTTTTTTTTAATCCTGAAAGAATTGTTCAAGAGACAACTTTTGATTTAGGAGGAGATGTTCACAGTGGAACAGCGTTACCAACAAGCAAGGTAGGTGACGTACACAGCCTGCTGGGACTGCGTGTGTATAGCGTTGTAGGACACCGTGGATGAATTACTGGTAATGCGCTGGTAGGACGATTGTGAAGACAGAGAAGACCACACAGTGCTCTCTAGCAGGGTGGTGCTAATCTGTCGTGCAGGCTTGTTGTGACACGTGACAGGCCTGAGGCCTCAGACCGTGCTTTCTCCTCTCAGCAGTGCATCCTAGGCTCAGCCTCTGTCCCAGCTTCCCTGCTCCGCCCGGCGGCCTCCCAAGATAATGACCAGCGTGCTCTCATCCACCTGCCGCCTTTTCTCTGCACGCCGTTTGCTTCCACAGTTGCCCTCCTCTCGCATGATCAGGGAACTTGTCCTCGTTTTGGTTTGTTATCGCTTAGTAACAGACCACCCCAAAATGTAGTGAACCAAACAAAACAGCCCCGTTGTCTTTACAGCAGTGGTGCAGTGAGGTTTGGACTCTCCGGGGCTGCTTGTTTGCTCGTCTTGCTGGCGGTGACTTGCACCGCTGCGGTCCGCTTCTCGTGGGCTGCTGCTGGGCTGGCTGGGCCTCCTCGAGTTCCTGTCTTCCCAGGCTCTCTCCACGGGAGCAGCCAGATGTTTTGGTGCTTCACAGCATCCTGGAAGTGACAGGCCTTCTTAGGCTTGGGCCAGAACTGGGGCCGGGCTTTGCTTCCCTGACCTTCCATTGGTTAAAGCCAAACACAGGCTTAGTGATGGCTCGGGGAAGGGGCTGCTCCTGGTGTGGCTGGCCGAGGCCACGTCCATGGTGCCCGGTCCACTGCGTGTTTCCCTCCGTTGGCCTGAGCCAGGTCCGCACCACGTACATGGGGCACTTCATTATTTCAGCCGTGGGGTGTTGCCGTCCCGATCTCTCCCACCTCGGTGCTCAGTCCTCCTGCGCCTCCTCTGTTGGTGTCTTCTCCGTGTCTTCCCCCACTTGACTCCTCACGCTGGTCACAGACATAGGGCCCCGTCTCTCCCGTGTGTCCGTGTTCCCTGGGTGATCTCATGCGGTCAGGGAGTTAAAGTACATCTGGACATTAATTACCCTAAACTGTCTTTGGCCCTGACCTCTGCAGACTCCCAAGGCTTGCTTGCAACAGCTGTCGTGTTGTCTAAGACGTGTATCAAGTCTAACACGGCGAAAACAGAACTAGCTTTTCTTTGTTTCCCTGCTCCTTCGCCGTCTCGGTAAACGATCTGCTCCCCTGAGGCGTTGTCCCCACAGAAGTCCGGCACTGGTTATGCCGGGTTCCTTCTCTGCCCTCAGCCTCCACGTTCAGTCATTGGCAAGTTCCGTTTGCTCTTCCTCTGGAATAGTCCACACGTGCCTGTCTCTGTCTGTCACCCCCGTGGGCAGTCAGGCAGAGGCCCCAGGTGTCACACGGCGGGGAGTCTGCGTGGCCTCTGACCTTTCCTCTGCTGCCCTGGCCTGTCCGTCTTCTCCAGGGGCCGGGCTGCTGTTGGGAAAACGGGAACTCGACCCGTGGCCGCCCTGCTTTCACAGCCACTTGCCCCCACGTGCCCCCCACTCTCACCTCTGACTCGCACAGCTCCTTCTGATCCAGCCACCCTGGCCGCACGCCTCTTCCCCGTCTGAAGCCTCGGACGTGTTGCTCGTCCTACAGGATTTCTTCCCACGGCTTCTCACAGAGTGAGCGGCTCCTGATGCGGCCTCCGCTTACAGGGCACATCCGTCAGTGTCCGGGCATAATCGCCCCTTACTGTGATGCCTGCGCCAGCCTGCGCGGCTGTCGGATCCTTGGCGCGGGCGCCCACGGTGCAGCGCGAGCTCGGCGCAGGCTGGGTCTCACTGGGCGAGCTCGCCGCTGTGCTGCTCGGGCTCCGGGAGCGCGCGGGCACCGGGGCCTGCAAAGCAGAGCTGCCGAGCCACCGTCTGAGCAGGTGCTCTGGGAAGCAGATGGGCCTGTCCTCAGACAAAGCTGTTTCTAAGGGGTGCCTGGGTGGCTCAGTCGGTTGGGCGTGGGAGTCTGATTTCACCTCAGGGCTCTGCGCTCCGCAGGGTGTGGTTGTACCATCCTCTCTCCCTGCCCCTCCCCTCCACGCGTGTACAAGCGCGCGCGCTCGCTTGCTCATGCTCTCTCTTTAAATAAATCCGATCTTTTTAAGAAAAGTTTAGTTTCTTTTAAAAGTGTATAGTTAAAACAGAAAACTGGGGTCAGTTAAGAAAAAGTAGAGAAATGAAAATCATGTTCACGTGGATGAAAATCAAATCATGTGGATGATCTAAATCATCCACAATTTATACTTGGCTATTGGTAACACTTTGATAGATCCTTTTCTGAGCTCTTTATGTCACCAATGTGTTCGTTTATACACTTGCAAACGATCAGGTATCCATGCGCACACACAAACCTTTCTGTCCTGTGGCCTTTGGCTCTGATTTCGTAAGCATTTTATTTGAAAATGGGCTAGATTTATTTTGTAATGTGTTAGCTTATAAACATACCCTAACTTCTCTATTGCCTTTTCACTTATTTACAACAATAGTCTGACCTGGTGTTCTTATTTCTGTGAATGTATTTTATGGAAGTAATCACTGTGTGTGAATGTGTACATTTACAAGCCTGGTTGTCAGGACTCCCTGTTCTGGTGAACATTTTAAATAATGTATTCAAGGATTAGTTCCATGAACTTTGGTAAATAAACAACAAAATGTTACACAACTGTTACAGTTCTATAACATAAAAATACTGTTAGATGTCTACAACATATGAGAAAGTATTTTTTTACAAAGTAGGTTATGACCTCATTTATGAAAAATAAAAATTGTAAAGATCAATACAGCCCCGTGTAACTCTCTGGTTGGTAAGACCAGAGTGATTTCTGTTATCAAACTCAATTTCTATAATCAAATATAATGGGAAATTTGACACAAAATTTTTGCTACAGTGAATTTCTTTGTATAATTTTGCTCTGTTTTCTTACTCACATAGGTTGCTTATCTGTTTTGTCTGCCATGGGTTAGTTAGTCATGTGCCCTGCGTGGAAGAGTTTAAATGTACAGTTCTAGGCTGCTGGAAATGGGCTTTTGCTTCTGTACTCAGTTTGTCTTTGGACGTTGAACTATGATGATTTTTAAACACTTAATCTTAACAAGTGAAACAAAGACCCTGACTCTACGTTGTGTATGTTCTCACCACTCTCTCCTTCCTTAAGA
This sequence comes from Mustela nivalis, assembly GCF_964662115.1. NCBI lineage: Eukaryota > Metazoa > Chordata > Mammalia > Carnivora > Mustelidae > Mustela > Mustela nivalis. Next base: position 1,763,921 of record NC_139024.1, on the reverse strand, counting down.
GAACTTTTTGGAGGAGTTGCTGTGGTTCCGGTACTGTTAGAGGAGCCCTTGCACTCACGTAGCCTCCTTCCTGACTGTGTTCAAAGCCCACGGCTAACTCTCAGCAAAGGAAAGGGGCTGCGGGCTTTACTGCTCTTTCAGTGCCCATGTGTTTGGGGACATGAGAATGCGCACTGGCGTCCTCAGCGGTGCTGCGCCTTCTCATCTCTGCCCCTGCCCTGCATCCCTCTCCTGCCTTCCCCTGCCTGGCAGCCTGGCATCAGATCTTCACCGGCAGCAGTTGGCGTGCACCCGGGTGGTCTGCACGATGTTCTTAAGTGCTCTGTGTCTCCCCCGGCTTAGAGCGCCACGAGGCTGGACGGCGACCGGGCGGTGCCTGCCTCCGGCTCGGCAGAGCGCGGGATGGTGAAGCCGATGATCAGAGTGGAGCAGCAGGACTGCCGCAGGCAAGAGAGCAGGTAGGAAGCCGCTCCGCTTTCTGCAGGAAGGAGGTGAAGGTGTTCCCGGAAAGCGCTTGGGGGAGAGATGATTGAATCGACACTGGTTTGGCTGACATTTCTGGGGGGTTACTTTGTTTCCTGCCACTGAGCAGAACAGAGACTGAGCTCCACGAGCCGGGGTCCCCTACCCCGGGGCCACTGTGTTGTCGGTCCGGGTGCAATGGGGAACACTTAGAGATGTTTCTGTTTTGGATGGGCTGTTCTGTGAAACGTGGAGAAAGGGACTTTTCCTGGATGTTACTGTTTGATCCTTTTTAATGTGAAGATAATCTAATCATTTCCCCGTCTGTATACAGAATCCTTCCATATTTAAATATATGAAGCCAGGCAGCCTTCAGGTGGAGCTTTTAGGATTTATCAAGTGCTGCATTACTGTGTCTTACATTCTGTCAAAAAGCATGGCCGTGAACATCTGTTTCTCCTGCCGTGGTTCTTGCCTAGTGTTCTTGAATAGAGAATATCTGCCTTTTGTTATTTCCTTTTCTTATGAATTTTAAGGGCATACTACCTTTATTAGAATTCTACTTCCTTGTGATTTTTAATTGTTTAGAGTTGCAAAGTGATGTCGGTGCCTCACACATTGAAATAACAGGCGCTGAGCTCTGGGTGTGGCTGCAGCGCTTCCCCAGCAGGGCCCTGACCATGCAGACGGCAGTCAGAAGAGCTCAGGAGTGCCGTGCACGGACCTGGGCTCCGCTGGGCTCGGGGTGGCCGTCCCCTGGTGCTGTTCGGTGCCGTTCTAGCTGCTGTCCCTCAGGGTCCCCTTAGGGAGGCAGGTGAGTGGCTGCGGTCGTGCTTCCATTTCCCGTCTTCCAGTAGAGGGCGCCGTGCGCCGCGTCTTCGTCAGCTCAGTTAAGGCCGGCTGGACTCCGTCGCAGATCCAGGCAGGAATCTCAGGTTTTCCCGGGATTTGTCCTGCACTTTTGGTTAGTATTCAAGATTTTTGTGGGCTGTGTGAATTCTTTTAGGTGTAATGGTAAGTCTACTTTCTGGGTCTGTACTTGTTTCTGATGGTGTGTTCTAGAGTAAGATACTTCAGACGGCGAGCTAGTACCGTACAGAGTGTCTCTGCTTATAGTTTATAAGGTGATCGAGAAGAACGCATCATCGTTCTTAGCCCAAGAATATTTGAATGATGGATAAGTTAAATGGGGGAGAGGAGAGGGCACTTAGAACAAAATCAGTAAGTGCGTGTGTAGCGTGTGTAGTTGGTAAAGCACGGTGTCCAGTAGTTGCCTGGCAGCTGGCCGTGTTGTAGGATTTCACTAGGGGTTTTGTTGGAACAATGGCTGTCTACTACTTCGATACTACCACAGTGATGGAAACAGATGATTCTTCTGTTTTCGATTTTTGCTTTTCATGTATATAAAGTGAGAAGAAGTAGTGCCTCACTTAATTGATACATTCCTGGAAGTCTTAAGTTGTTAGATATTTTAAAATACTGATTTTAGTCAGGGAAAAAAATCTTTTCGAATAGTGGAGTTCCTTACGTTATGACTGACACATTATTTTCTTTGGTGAGAATTTAAATTCCTTATTTTTATCAGATTTGTTGAATTGATGAAACCACGAGTTGGTAAGGTTCATCCGGTTTGTTGTGTGGATAGTAAATTTGGAAGTTAACGGCTTATCTGTAACTTCAGATGTCTGTAAACTAGCACTTAAGAGAGACATGTTGGGCATTTAAATTCTTTTGCTTCTAAAAGCTTTTTTAATAGCTGAATTGTTGAGCTGAATCCAAATTTTGTAATCACAGACAGGATAAGAAACTTGGAAGCATATAATCCCATGGAAAGACTCTTGTTTTTATTTCTGGTGTTTATAACAGTCCGACGAAACTTGCTGTGTTTCTCCTTGTTGCTCCTTCAGTTCCCCGGGGGAGGTAGGGTGGCGGGACACAAGCTGCTGGGGACAGTGGCCATGGGCTCTTCTCCCTCTCAGCTCCTTTCTTGAAGAAGTTGTCACAGGAGCCAGTTTATTGAGTGAGCATCACAGCAGTGACTCCAAACACAGAAACCAGGCAGGTTCGTCACTGTTTGTCCAGGGCTGGGAGCCTTCGGTGTTGCTATTAGAAGTGACTGGTGTTCAGCTCCCTGACAGCTTCATGAGCACGGCAGCGCGGCTGACTCGCCCTCCCACCAGATGGGACGCTCTGTTTGAACACTGACCTCAGTTTTATTGAGCCAGTCCCTGCCCCTGTCTTGCTTTCGTCCCTGTGTAAGTCATTGTGGTCTCACTCCTCACTTCCCAGTGAAGTTTGTGGGAAGGCACACACATTTCTTTGCTTTTGCTATCAGTTTATTTATTTATTTTTTTTTAAGATTTTATTTATTTATTTGACAGACAGAGATCACAAGTAGGCAGAGAGGCAGGCAGAGAGAGAGAGAGGAGGAAGCAGAGAGCCCGATGCGGGGCTCGATCCCAGGACCCTGGGATCATGACCTGAGCCGATGGCAGAGTCTTAACCCACTGAGCCACCCAGGCACCCCTGCTGTCAGTTTTAATTTTCTTAATCTGACGTAAGATTTTTGGAAAGTTTTTCCATTACCTGTTACCTGGGGTAGGGTCACTCCGAGTGTGCGCATCTGAACTAAAGTGGTAAAGATTTAAACTGGGAATCTAATCACTTGCCCGTTTTGTTAGTGGTGAGGGGCAGCTGACAAATGTCCTACGTGAAATACAGCTGGGAGCCAGCCAGCTTCAGTAATGATTAAATTGCCTGAAATTCTAATCACGTGTCTGCGTGAAAGAGTAGTTAAGTTACACTGAAGCCATCCATGGAGAACAGTATAAATCTAAGGTAAGGAGATCCACATTGGGTCTGTAATGATTTTACAGTTTAGAAATTCTGTGCTCACTAGTGGCTTTTGGGTGTTATTTGAGCACAGTACACCACACAGAGCCCTGCTGTACACTGTGCCCCAGTGGACACATGCCTCCAGATGTGTGTATTTATAACTGAAAGAAGAATTTTACACAACAGTGAACCTTCTGTCCTACCAGCGGGGGCAGGGTCATCCACTATTTGGAGAACTCTTCTATGGAAATAGTGACGTCCGGACCTTTGTAGTACTTTGATCCAGGATACGTGGAAATACGTGACGTTGTTCAGCGCAGATTCTTCCAAGTGTTCCAAATCTTGGCTGCTCTTAGGTTCTGTTTCTTGGCAGTACCTTGTTTTGTGGTGTCTGGCTAAATGAGGAGGGGTGTCTGAAAAAAGTGTGAGTTGGATGTCTTTTTCTGAAGGTGGGCTCCCCTGTGAGCGTCAAGAAACACTAATACGAGGTGCCTGAAGGGGTCTGTGGGCGTCCTCTTCTCTGAGCTTCATCAGAAGCCAAGGGCAGCGTCCGGCTCTTAGGAACTTATTCTTCGTGTAGGAGCTCAATTTCAGGCTCATGGTGGTTTAGCTTTTCTCGTGTCTCCCGCAGTGGCTTTTTGTTGTGACCTGAGCCATTGCCATGGCAGGTGTGTGACAGCATGGTCACCCTCCTCCACACGACACCGTGATGAATAATAGAGACTTGTGGTCAGATCAGTTATCACGATGGAAGCAGATACGTCAAGGAGCTGACCTCTGGGAGGAACAGGGGTAGGGTTACTCTGAGTGTGCGCATCTGAGCGTTGGAGCGCTTCCCACGTGCACATGAGGCGTTGGGCGTGTGTTCTCTGTAAGCGCCGTGCAGAGACGGTTACAGCCATTGCCGAAGTAGGCACAGGTTGCTAGTGCTGTTACGATCTCAGAGATGGCCGCTTTCTACTTGCAGAACTCAGGACGCTCCTGGGCCCGAGCTGGTACTGCCTGCGAGCATCGAATTCAGGGAGAGTTGTGAGTAATTTCAGATTCCATTGTTAGTGAATTATTTCTTGTTCCATTTTCCTCCATCTGATTTTCATGGTTTTTTTTTTGTTTGTTTTGTTTGTTTGTTTGTTTCTTTTTTGAAATCTTTTCACAGCTGAAGATTCATTTTTATCTGCCATCATAAACTATACTAATAGCTCTACAGTCCATTTTAAGTTGTCACCTACATATGTATTATATATGGCGTGTCGGTATGTATTGTCTGGCCAGTGCAGACCCGATGCCAGCCCCGGCGAGCGCACGCACAGAGTGATTGCTGTAGTGCACAAGATGGTGAGCATGATGGAGGGGGTGATCCAGGTAAGCCGCGGCGCCCGGCCGGCTCAGTGCGCGCCGCTCCTCCCAGGGCCCGCCCGCCCCATGTCTGACTTGCCCAGCTCTGCAGAGAGCATGGACACTCATAGAGCTTTAAAAGTGGACAAGAAATGTCAGCTGGTTTTCAGCCGGTTTTCTCCTTGATCTCTGTGGGAATGTCATGATCACAGTAAAGATCCTTAAAATGGTGGTGGTTGTGAGAACACATTAAGATGGGATTTTTTTTTAGAAAAAATAATGTGTTGAGGTGAATTTCACATTAATGTAAAATTAACCATTTTAAAGCGACTCATTCAGTAGCATTTCGGACATTCACAGTGTTGTGCAGCAACCACTTGTGGTTCCAGAACATTCCCATCACTCCAAAGTAAAACCCTGTGCCCACGAAGCAGTTTGTCCTCATAACCTCCCTGCCGCTGCCTGGCAGCCGTCCTCTCAGAATCTCCTCAAGGTTCTGCAGGCATTCGCTCTTTTCCACTGAGAGTGGGACAGTGGTAGGATTTCTGTGGATTTTTGATAGCACCCATTTAGGTGTGACGTACGTCATGACATTTCTTGATGATGACATGATCACAGTCTTTCATAAAACTGCTAAAGCGTAAGAAAGTAAGGGTATTCTCTTTGTAGTGTGGTTTGTTTCTTGTGAAGTACTCTTCGTCTGTAAAATTGGCATTGCAGATTTCCAAACTCACAGATAATTTGAAGATTTAATTTTAAGTCCTTGAAAGTCAATGCGAAGTTAATTTTTTTTTTTTTTTAAGTTTTTCTGAACCACTTATCAGAGCTGTTATTCGGTCACGAAATACAAAACTCTAGTTATGTACTGTGAAGCAGCCTAATTGGATGATTTGGTGGTTTCCCTCCTGTGAGGACAGTTTGAGCAAACAAATCTGTTGATTCCTTCTGAATTATTTCAAAAGGCCAAATTTTTCAAGAACTATTTCTTATATGTTTGAGGGGTGAACCTGTGAATCTAATGGGCTTACAGTTCTTTTCCCCAAGTGAAGAAACAAATCCAAAAAGGATGGTCATTTTATTTGGATCCCATTTTGTGTTCCCTCTCTTCCTAATTTACGAACAAACAGGGATTTCCTTTTAGTTCAGAGCCATTGTCTGTCTTCCCTCCTGTTTGCATTTCTAAAGCTGGTTTCAAATTGGGAAATTCTTTCATCAGACTACTACTGATAGACTTTTTCTGATTGCATTGGAACTAGTCTATGAAATCGTCATTATCAAAACAGGTCTATTAAAACACATTTAGGGGTTAGTATGTGATCGGAGGAGTCTTAAAGTTTTAGGAAAGAACCGTAGTAATGAATAAATTCTTTAATTTGTAAAAACCTACTTTGAAAAACCAGTTACTCTGTTTTAGTATAGTTACTTTTTTTATACATTTAAAAAATTTTAACTTTTATTTTTATTGTTTCTGTTGGTCTTTTCTGTCTCTTTCATCCTGTTAAACCAGAGGATAGAAACTCCTCTTACATACCTCGAAGTAGTCAGACACACGAGATCATTGAAAGACATTAAGAAGTCCTTCATTTGTAAATCTTTTAAAGAGATCAGTGTGTTCCCGTGTTAAATGTCACATGTCTGTAAATTCTGGGATTCCCTCCCTTACTGCGCCAGTATTAAAAACGTAGAACTGATCCTTTACATCACGTACTTCCAAAGCGGTTTCTGAGCCAGGAGTGAATATGTAATTTGGGAATGACAGAACTAAATGTCGTACCTTCATGTCGTACCTTCATGTTAGTGTTTTGATTTTTTTAAACTATCATGATTGTTTACAAGTTTCTTTCTCTCGTTCTGCTTGATTTCCCTTCGTCTGTTTTTCTCCAGGAAGTAGACCAGGTTGATCAGGTAGGACGTGCTGCTGGGAACTGGTCCTGGCTTTGTCGGCTTAGCTGAGTTTCTCGCGCTGCTTCCATGTCAAACACAACACTCCAGCAGCCGGACTGGACGGTTCATAACACTCATTCAGCAACTGAAACATGCAGTACTAAATCCTTTTTTGACTGTGCAACCCTTACCAGCATTTCATAATTTCTGCTTAATGCACTTCAGTGTGGATATGAAATGACGGAAGTTCTGTTTCTCCTCTTTTCTTGTTTACCCTTGGTTCCTATTCTTTGGATCTCATCTGAGGTTGCCTGGCCTGCTCATGTGGTCGGGAGACAATGCGATAGATCAGTACTTGATAGCGAGTTGCTCGGCGTCCGAGCCAGTGACTGCGCGTATCAGGGTGGCTATGGGTAACGGTGGATAGACGCGTGTGTCCTTCACAGATTACCAGATAATGCACAACCTCCAATTGGGTGTTGTAGGGTATGATACCTGTTTTCGGCCCCGATTCTGTCTGTGGTGGCCACCTGGATCCATGTGTCTGTCCATGAATCCTGAGGTGTTGCAGTCATGCTGCTGTGAACGCATCCAAATTCCTTTGCAAATATCTGGTATCTGTGGTAAATACCTTGGTGACAATGGGAAGGTACTGGTCTATCTCAGCAGCTTTTCAAGAGCATTCCTTTGTATTTTCGTTCTTTTTGTTTGTCTTGGGGTTGATTATGGAAATCCATTCTGTCTACAGAAGCAGAAGAACATCGCAGGGGCACTTGCCTTCTGGATGGCCAATGCGTCTGAGCTGCTCAACTTCATTAAACAGGACCGAGATCTTAGTCGAATCACACTGGACGCCCAAGACGTTTTAGCACACTTGGTTCAGATGGCGTTTAAGTAAGGAGCACATTTTTGGAGATTGCACTCTTCTGTAGAGAATTTTTTTAAGGTTTTTATTTACCCTGATTGAAGATGAATAGCGAGAAACATGAGTAGCTGTGTGCCAGATGTGTTGATTTAGGAAATTGAATTTGTTGAGCTGTGTTTTGAGACTCCTGAGACTCAAACTATTGTACTGTAGATGGAAACTGTTTCTCAGCAGTGTGAACTGTTCCGTTTGTGATGTCATGTCTGACAATAGCGGTGCGTCCTGCTGGGGTTATTAAAATTGCCTACGTATTTTCAGATATCTAGTTCATTGTCTTCAATCAGAACTGAATAATTACATGCCAGCCTTTCTGGATGACCCTGAAGAGAACAGCCTGCAAAGACCAAAAATAGGTTCGGATGCTCGTTTTTTCCTCCCGCCGTCTCCCTCCCCCCCAGCTCTCCTCCTTCCCTCCTTCTGTTCAACTTCATTTTAATATTCACTGTCGTAAGAAGGAGGTATTTTTAGAATGAATGAGATAAACTGTTGGATTTGCTATTTAGTAAGTTGCAACCATCCTCTGTTTTGTTTTAAGAATAGCTCCGGTTTTGGGGTGTCGTGCTTTGTCAGGAAGTCTCTGGGGTGCGCGGCAGGACACATGGTTAACCCCCGTGTGTGGTTTCAGACCTGCCTGCCGCCTCCCATCTGAAGAGACTCGTGTCTCAAAAGCGACCACGTAGCCCTTCTTACCGTACCGGCCGCTTCGTGCGGGCCCCGTTCTCACGAGACTCTTGCTTCCGTCCCGCGTCTCCGCACAGATGACGTCTTGCACACGCTCACGGGAGCCATGTCTCTGCTGCGGCGCTGCCGCGTCAACGCGGCGCTGACCATCCAGCTCTTCTCACAGCTCTTCCACTTCATCAACATGTGGCTCTTCAACCGACTGGTCACCGACCCCGAGTCGGGGCTGTGCTCGCACTACTGGGGGGCGATTATCCGCCAGCAGCTGGGGCACGTGGAGGCCTGGGCGGAGAAACAGGGCCTGGAGCTGGCGGCGGATTGTCACCTCAGCCGCATAGTGCAGGTGAGCTGGCGCGACTTTCCTGCCCACAGGTCGTGCGCCTGGTTCTCAGTGTCTCGTTCCGTCGGAGGCAGCCCTGGGATTCAGCCACATCAGTGGCCCCTGGGGGGTATTTCGTGTGCTCCCCTGAAGAGGCGGTGGGGCGCTGGTTTGCCTGGGTCTCTGAGACAGCCTTCCGCCAGCCCCGTACTGCAGCAACAGACGTTGTCTCACAGGTCAGGAGGCCAGGATGCCAGGACGCCAAGGTCAGGGTGTGGCCAGGGTGGTTTTCTGCCTTCATTTTCACAGGTGTTCTCCCCGTGGGCATGTGCGTCTCCACGTGTCCACTCTTTATACGGACGTAAGTCACGTTAGACCTGTTCCCTCCCGCACTCCTCTCACTGCTGTCAAGACCCTTGCTCCAAGTAAGGTCGTGTTCTGAGGTGCCCGGGGCTGGGATCTTAGGGGACACAACGCAGCCCGCAGAAGGTGGTAAGCACCAGAATAAACACCCTTAAAGGGTTCTTTCTCACCAGACCAGTATTTTGGGAGGCTCCCAGCTGAAAGGGCAGATCCCAAAGTGAAACTGGGTAGCGCGTCGCTCTTCAGCACGCGCAGCCAGGTGAGCAGCACAAAGCGGACACCTGCAGGGGACACGCGCAGGAGGAGAGAGGGGCCTAGCGCTCGCAGTCACCGCGTCCCGAAGGCCAGGGCCAGGAGACGGAGAAGGCCACAGAGGAGCTCGCGGTGCCTGTGTGTGAGGGGCTCAGCGGTGCGCAGGGCGTCCCTGCGGAGCCTGCTCTGGGCTACTGGGCTTTTGTAGTCGAAGAGAGGATCTGCAGCCTCAGAACCTGGGGCGGGGTTTTTTTATTATCATAGTTTATAATTTTGCATTTTCCCCACAATTTCTTAATCTCATTTAAAATAGTTTAGTATGGAAAGAGGCTACTATCCTCCTTGGATTGCATCAGCTGGCTGTAAAATAAATCATTACAGGGAAACTTTATTCAGACCCCAGTAACTGGTGATCAGAGTGGTTGTGATGTAAATGGTTGCAGGGTCTTATTTATTTATTTATTTATTTATTTATTTGTCAGAGAGAGCGCACACAAGTGGGCAGAGTGGCAGGCAGAGGCAGAGAGAAGCAGGGTCCCCACTGAGCAAGGAGTCTGATGTGGGACTCGATCGGAGGACCCCGGCATCATGACCTGAGCCGAGGGCAGCAGCCTGACCTACTGAGCCACCCAGGCGACCCATGTTCACAGTTTCTAAGAGGATTTTTAAAAATGATTTATGAATAATTGAATTTCATTTACATTTTATATTTTAGTAAAATAAAAATTATGTATTTTAGTGAAATTAAGCCATCTAAAAACCTTTATTAGACAATGCTTTTTCAGTTCAATTCAATGTTAATAGAAGTGTGTTTCCCTCAAAAACATTCTGCGTTTTAAAATTAAATTAGCAAGTTATTACATTTTTAAGTGTTACATGAAGGGGAATATTTATAAAATACTTTCCAGTCATGTCTCCTGTTACCCTTTCCACCAGGCAACCACTCTGCTCACCATGGACAAGTACTCCGCAGAGGACATCCCTACCGTGAACAGCACATGCTTCAAGCTGAACTCCCTGCAGCTGCAGGCCTTGTTACAGAACTACCACTGCGCGCCCGATGAGCCTTTCGTCCCCGCGGTGAGTGCCGCGCGGTGGGCCAGCAGCCAGGCACTGTTTGCTTAGGGAAATGTCCGGTTCCAAAAGGTGCGGGAGGGGCTGCTTATAATTACTTTATTTCTATGATAGATAAGCTACTTAGTCATCTCCTAAGATTGTATTTCTGGTTGATATTTTGAGTTAGGATTCAGTACAGGAGGTAGAAAATACACAGGCATTTTAAGTAGAAAGGCATTTATCCAGAGAATTAGGTTCTTAGAAAATGATTGGAAGGCCTGGCGGGAGAGGAAGTTAAGAGGTTGCCCACAATCCCAGGCTCACCACTGTGACCTGAGGCTAAGAGGCCCCAGAGCTCCTGCCACAGCATGGACATCAGTGTGCCGTGGGCACAGAATGCCCCTCAGGGCCACCACCCAGCCTCCTGTGCTGCCAGCGGCAAGCAGCGCAGCCAGGGGGGCTGCCCCGGCCCGTGCAGACGCCTCCTACTGGTGGGAATCGAGTTCTGGCATCCGTGCCTCTGGAGCGAAGGCCTGGCGGGGCCAACGGCCTGCTATATGATGTGGGCTGCAGCTCCTGCATGTAGATTAGGAAGGCCGCAAGTGCTTGTCGTCACCCGCGAATAAAATCTGCTCGAGGCCGGAGTGCTGACGAGGGAAGTGCCGGAGGTGGGTGGGCCGCCCCCAGGATTGACTTCATGCCAACAGAAGACATGTATGCACAGTAGCTAGGATCAGCAACTGCGGCAGATGCGCCCGACAGGAGAGCGTCTAGAAGGTCCCATCACTGTCGCATGCAGGAGCGCGGCGTGGCACCAAGTTGTGCATTTGCACATGTGCACATGGAAGTGCACAGCAGATGAGATGCACTGCGCGTGTGCACAGAAGTCCGGCATGGGGTGCATACGGCACGCGTCCATCTACACGGGCTCCCAGAGCCGGTGGTGGGATCTGTGGTGGGGGCGCCCAGGCCGATAGGGCGGCGAGTGTTGCTTCTCCCGTGAGGGCTCTGCTCTGTGACCCGGGGACTTGAGGTGCCGTGTTCACTTCGTCGAGCTGTACGGTGAAGCTGGGGGAGCTTTCTTTCCCCATTAGCTGGGAATAGACATTTCTGTCCTGATTTTTTACATTCGCCGTTGTGTGAGTTTTTTTCTGTCATTATGAATACTGCAAAAATTGGATCATTAGCACCTGGATGTTAAATTGCAAGGGGAAGAAATGGCAACTTTGGCAAAGGGAAACTGTTTTCTTATGACTGAACAATTTCTTTTTAAGGCTGCATATTACTTGAGATTAATCCTGACTGTCTTGGCTCACGTGTTTGCAGGGTGTGCTTCACCGGCGACTGTCGCCCGGCACGCCGGTGTGGGCACACTGGGAACGCTGTCCCTCGCAGCCCCGCCTGCGTGTGTGGCCGCAGCGTGCACGAGAGGTCTGAGTGGCAGCCCACTGGTGTGCCGTGCTCACTGTGCGTCTGTGTTCTGACCAGGACCTGATCGAGAACGTGGTGGCTGTGGCCGAGAACACGGCGGATGAGCTGGCGCGCAGTGACGGGAGGGAGGTGCAGCTGGAGGAGGACCCCGACCTGCAGCTGCCTTTCCTGCTACCGGAGGACGGCTACTCTTGCGACGTCGTCAGGAACATTCCGAACGGCCTACAGGAGTTCTTAGACCCTCTGTGCCAGAGAGGTGAGTCCCGCTTACTGTGCCTGGAGTTCAAGCTTTGACCTGACTCCGGTCAACACTGCACCGGGTGGGGGTGGGGGTGGGTGGGCACACGTGTGTCGGGCCACATGTGTGGAGCACACACCGTGTGCTTCTGGAGAAAGCCGTGTGGCAGGACGTGAAAGTGAGCATTTCATGGTGTTGTGGAGTCAGCATTGTCGTACCATGAGGCTCCCGTGGGTGTGCTGGGACCCTCCCATGTGGCCCCACCCGCCAGCTGTCACAGCCATGTTGCCGCCTGGCCTGCTAGGAAAGAGGACCTTTGGTTGCTCCTCTGCTGGTTTTTGGGAGCTGGGAGCTTGGCTCTTCCCCTGGAAATGATCCGTGCATGTGGCTACCTGTGGAGTTGCCGGGCAGCACGAGGGCGGCAAGCGCACCGTCTCCACTCGCACCCCTGCTCTGTCCCCTGACACTGCTCTTCCAGAAGACGGGCACGTGGATGGCAGGCACTCGTGGGGACCAGGCCAGCCGCCTGTGAGATGCTTAGACCTGTGGCACAGGGCGCGGCCATACCCTCGCGTTGGCATAGCTGCCACTGTGAGCACGTGTGCCGCGCCTGCCGGGGCTCGGGAGCCACGCTCTCGCTGGGCTTGTCTAAGGGCAGCGAGCTCCCCGGGTCTGATCCCATACCCGTTTACATATTCTTGTCAGAATGGGATGTAAAAATCCCACACGTGCTGGGAGTCGGCAGTTGAAGCTGCCGACTCTTGGTCTCAGCTCAGATTCTGATCTCAGGGTCCTGGGATTGAGCCCCTTGTCAGGCTCCCTGCTCAGCGGGGAGCCTGCTTGAGATTCTCTCTCCCTCTGCCTCTTCTCCCCAAAATACCACGTTTACACTCGAAGCACAAATTCCTAAATCAGACCCCAGTTCAGCCCCAGTCTGCTATGGTTTGTAACGTGGAGCTCAGGTGAATTGAAAAACAGATTCAGAGTTCAGGAATGAGCTTAAATAAAAATGACAGTGGCGAAGTGAAGGGTTAGTCTCACCGACGTGAATTCGGTGAGTGTGGTTTTTAATTTCAGTGACTGGTTCACATGCTACGATAAACAGATTGTTATGTCTCTGAAGGTTATGACAGTTTAAAATTTCCATTCTGCAAAGGCTGCTTCTTGTAGTGAAGGGAGGTGCGTCCGTAGCCAGCATGTCTGGTTGTGCTGCGAGCACGGACTCCTGTTTCTGCTCAGCACCGTCCGCAGAGCAGCAGAGCTGAGGCGGTGCGTCCTCGAGGAGCTTTGTGTGAAGGAGGAAGGCGGCTGGGACGAGCCTGGGCTCATGTCTGGGACCAGCGGGGAGGACAGAGCTCCAGGCTGCAGTGACATCTGAGAGAGCCTGTCGGGCGTTGGGCGCCCCCATGTCAGGGCTCCTATGGGGGGACCCCTCCTGCCCAGCAGAGCAGGCCCAGACTGGTGGCCGGCACCCGTGTGTGGCCTCAGGGCCGAGCCCAGGGGCCTCCATTGCCATGCGGGCACTTCTTGTCATGCCTGCAGGGCCAGGCCCATCAGCACCTGGCGCACCCGCGTGTGGGGGACAGCCACACACTCCGGCTGACTGCTGCCCGGACCACTGTCTGTGCCCCCTCCGTGCCCCCCACCTTCCACTGCCCTCAGGTGCTTCATGGCATGTTGCTGCTGGATCTCCGCCGCCCCCCCCCCAACTTCCCTTCACCCCCGGGAGCTGAGCACGCCGGCAGTGGGGCAGGACACCCCGCTCCCAGCCCGTCGTTGGTATTAACACCCCTGCGTTTTGCCCCCCCCCTGCACCCCCCATCCCCACCCCCTGTCCTGTGCCTGCTGCTTCACTCACACGCTTGGGTTTACTTTCTGAAGTCCCGGTCAGGTAACCCTGTGTCTAGAAAATCTCAGCCTGCTCCCGACACTTAACGCCACTTTCCCCACAAGGGGTTCTATGTTCTCTTGGGACATTTTTGTGACAGCCCTTGAAACGCGTGTGTCCGCCTGTCTCTGGGGTTGAGCTGGAGTCCTGGGGGCCAGGCCCCCTGACCCTCAGCACCCAGCCCAGGGCTGCCGGACGGCGAGTGCTCAGCTGTTCACTAACCCTGAGAACAAGCGCACGGCAAGACGAATTTACTAGCATTTTCCAGATCTGTGTGTGTGGACTTGCGTACGCAGCTGTCGGTTCTGTGATGCGCGCCGCAGAGCCAGTGCTTGCCAGGTCGGGAAAAGTGAGCTCTTGCCCAGGTGGTGAAGTCTCCTCCGTGACTTCCCCTGAGGCTCCCAAAGTGATTGATTTCAGAACATATGTGGTATTTCATCACGGTCTTGGCGTCCCTGCCTTGTTCTGTATGTGTCAGATGATAACACAGTCTATTACAGAGGGGCCTTTACAAGACTTACAAAGAACTGGGTGTGTTCTTTTATGACATCAGTGTTTTTGATTCTTCACGCTCAAGTCTTTGAACCAAATAAGGGACTACTGTGTGCTCTCAATTTATGTTCCTTTTGTTTTGTCCTGTAACACAGTTGTGTGAGAGAAGGCTATAAAACCAGCCCAGACTTACACCTGATCTGAGATGCACTCCTTCAGCTAAGAGCAAGAAATGTCTGTTTGGTGTATGATCCAGCCTTGACATTTGAAAAAATTAAGAAAATAATAAAGATTGTTTATTTCAAAATTGTCATAATCACAGTTCCCTCAAGTGGGGGAAAGAGAAGTTGTAGGTATATTTTAGTGAAAATAGGTTGAAATGGTGATTTTTTTTAAAAAAGGACTATAAGTTTATATCTTTATTTTTACTGTGCTCTTTTGACATCTCCTTTTCCACTTACTGCAAAGAAACCTCATAAGTGCCCCAAAATAACGGGCAGACTTTCCTCACGGGTGGAATCCTAGAGTGGGAGAGAGTGCTGGGAGGCACCAGCCAGGGCTCTCCCCGTCCCAGGGGACTAGCTGAGGCTGTGCGTGCTGGCAGGAGGCGTCCATGTGACATCGGGCGCGCGCTAGGCTCTTCGGAACTGTTGAGCTGCCAGTAGTAGGAAGACCAGGCCGCTCTGGAGAAAATAGAAGAATGTGCAAGGCCCGTGTGAGACAGCTTTGTCCGGAAGGTCCGGAGAAACACAGAGTAAGACCTGCCGAATGCAGAGGGACATATTTTGAATTGAAAAGTTTACTTTCCTAAAGCTGTCATTTGTTGATGTGGATATCATAAGTACTTCTCAAAACATTATAAAACGATTCTGAAACTTATTTGTAAGACATTTAAGTGACTGGTTAGGAAATGTGGACAGAGTTGTGTGAAGGGGCCCATCCTACAGGTCCGACACTGTCCTGCCTGAAAACCACAGCGCCCAGGGTGCGACACTGGGCAGACGTGTGAGCTAGGTCACTAGCTGTTGGCTACTTGTTCGCAGCGGTCTCTCTTGAGAAAGGCCTTCCGGGTATTGTTGAGCACTTGGTCATCAGGGAAGGAGTTACAGTGCACGTCGGTGATTTCTCATAGAAACAGGGAGAAAAGCTCTTTGAAACAAACAGGAAGGGGCGACCAGTTTCACTTTTCAGCTTGGTGTTGAATTCCCTCAGACCAAAACAGTGATTTTAAATGTCTGAAAGTTCCATTTCCAAAGGCAGTCCGTGTCCGTAGAGGAGGAAGAGGAAGGGTCGTCTGTCTGTAGGTGCTGAGCCATTGACCGTGGTGTTGGCGCCCTTCTTGGAGATTATGTGGCTGACTTGCCTTGCTTTTCAATTTTATAATTTGCTTGTTTTCTCCTCAGGATTCTGCAGGTTAATTCCTCATGCACGCTCACCAGGCACCTGGACAATCTACTTTGAAGGTGCAGATTACGAGAGCCATCTTCTGCGTGAGAGCACGGAGCTGGCAAGTATCACCAGTGTGACGGGTGTGGCACACACCCACATCTGTTCCTTACGGTGTGAAACTGTCATGTAAACTCGTTCTGTGATTATAGTGAGCATTGTTGTGATAAGAGTATTTTAAAATCGTCTTTAAGTATTGATTTTATTTTTAAAAATTTGAAACTAGGATTTATATACATACATATTTTTTCCAGGCCATGTCTGTACGCTTTTGTTCGTAAACAGAAATATTTCTACCCTCAGCTATACCAGCCTTAATGTTAATACATATTTTTTAAAAGATAATATGATAGCCTTACGAATTTTATTAGAAAATGTATTTCTTTGGTAGAACTATTTTCTCCTTATAGTTCGTTCTACCTTGTTTTAAATATGTGTCAAATCACTTGCTGGTAATTTGTATCTTTTGGGAGCGTGGTCTGTCCTCTCTTTACTGGCTTCAGACATTGAGTGAAGAGTTCTGCTTTGCCTCCTGCCGAGAGTTTTAAATAACAAAGACTGTGTCCCTGTGCCTTGCCTTGGACTGCCACATCTGATCCATAGAAACAATTGAAAGTCTTCCTTTTTGAACTTCATTGTGGAGTTTCATTTAAATGTCTTTCACATTACCTGTCTTCCTGTAATTACCATTTTCATCTTTTTAAGCCACTTAAGCCTTCAAAGGAACAAACAGATGGGACTGTGCTTTGGTCCAAGTTCCTTAGGGTCAGGCTCAGTGTGTTGTGCGTGTTTGCATGTGGCCGTGTCTTCCCCTGCCCGCCAATGGGAATCGTCCAGTGTGCCTGGGCCAAGGGTTAGAGGTTCTGGGGTACAGACACAGGTAGCTTCTGACGCTCTAGAGACTTCCTTGTACACCCGAAAATACTGACCAGCAGCCTGTCAAAGCTGTTCACCTCTTATGTATCTAAATTCTAAGAAAATGTAGGTTGTGTCAGTTGGCGTAAGCTGGCAATACTTACCGCAAAATAAAGCACGCACTGTGTTTTGTATATCCAATTCCAAGTTATTCGTCGTGGCCGAATGGCCTGCTAGAGACTGGAGCGCGGCCTCCCATCTCCAGCGGCCGAGGTAGCGGTTGGCCGCCCCGCCGCACGGGAGCCGGTCGCCCAGAGCCTCTGACCCGGGTACGGTGCCTCTCCGCGCGCTCTGGGCCTCCCGAGTTGTTTGCCACAGTCCGGCTGATAGCCGTTCCCAACTCCTAGGTTTAATAGGACAGCAAATACCTTCCTGGATGGGACCACAGGTTATTCATCTTCCTAGTGTGCTCAGAGATCTCTTGGGCTCGTTCAAGTCTGAATCTCAAAGAAAAAGAAATTATTTTCCTTCCAGTGTTCTCTCACTGACCTTGGTTCTGAATGAATAACCCCATGTCTATAACTACCATGTGTTGCCGTGCCCCGTAGGGTGTATGCACTGGTGGTTTTCTTCTGTAATTTTGTTTCTTCTTAGGGTGAGGTGTGACATACGGATAACATGTAACTTAGTGGACAGCTCCGTGTTTGCTTAGGGATCAGTTCAAGGACTGACCTCGTCCCTGAGCCCAAAGTACTTGGAGCAGTGCTGCCCGCATCTCGGGGTGGCCTAACGTCCCATGAGCCCTGCATTCTCCCAGGAGACTCATGTTAGATCATCTTTCTTACAGCTGACCTCCCCATGGATGCTGTAAAATAAGTTTGCCTTTTTTCTTTAAAAAACATCTAGTAATTTTTATTGAAAGGTAATATAGTAACATTTTAATTTCATTTTTATGATTGGGTTTTTCTAATCTGATAGTAATGGAAGTGTACTTTTGTTTTCTAAAATAAGTTCTTTCATGTTTAATAGTGTTCATGACTAGTGTCCTCACGGCTCTGGAGGCAAGAGGACTGATCCTTTGCCAGTCACGCCACGAGCCCTATCTATAATTTTTGTCTGGGCCGTCAACCACAGCGAATGTGATCGGTCCTGTCACTCGTGACTGAGTAACCTAGAAACACTTCATTTTAGCCATAAAATAAACGTTTGTTTCCGTCCTCCAGGCTCAGCCTCTGAGGAAAGAACCTGAAATCATCACTGTGACTCTGAAAAAGCAAAACGGGATGGGTCTCAGCATCGTCGCAGCGAAGGTGAGACGCGGTCGGCGGCATGAGCTGTCCCTCTTCGCTCTGCACCTTGAGTCAGTCAGCCACGGGCCGGAGCTGAGCATGGGGAGCCCTTCGCTGCCTGTGGACGGAGCGTGCGTGTGGTTCTGCTTCTCGGGGTGGGGTCCGTGGAAGGGTCCACAGCGCTCAGGCAGCGCAGGGACGGCGTCCTGCTGTCCGGGGGAGCTGCAGACAGTGTGACCTTGACACCGAGTCACTGGCACTCCTGAGGAGCAGGTGGAGGCAAAACTTGATGAACCACAACAGGCACCAGAGAAGAGGGGTCCCTTAGTCCGAGACAGGAGTGAGGGCTCGCACGGGGTCAGAGCAAGGCCTCGGACAGCTCCTCAAGTGCTGCTGCGCATGTGCGTCCCTCCACACTCATCACCCAGGCCACCTTCTGCGTCCCCGTCCAGGCATGCTCTTCCAGTGGGTGTGCGCGGGGCCAAGGAAGTCACCTCTGTCCCCTGGGCCACGTGTGGGTCCGCTATGTGCCGGGTGCCACAGCCTCCCACGGAGAACACCCCGGCCAGCCTTAGAGTATGTGGTTGGGAGCCGCACTGATGGCGTGAAGCAGGGCTGCAGGCTGTGTCAGGGCTGTCGGAAACCCGCCTGGCTAAGGGAGAGTGGTGCTCGGGTGGTTCTGGAAACCCTGATTGACACGTGAGGGCTTTGCACTGCGTCTTGTAGACTCCACAGAGAAATGAAAGGGACGTGTTGGAATCGGCATTTTAGGAAGCCGCGTCTGGGAAGGGCATGGTATGTCGGATAACTAGAAGAACCTGGGACCCCGGTGGGGCTCCAGCTGGGAACCAGCTAGCCATGGGAGCCTGTGTCAGGTGTGGACAGAGGGACAGAGGTCACAGCATTCTGGGTCTGCGGTGCCAGGTTACGTGGGGTCACCCAAGCTGGGCCAGACGGTAGGTCTAGAAGCTGTCAGCCCAGCTCATGGCCCAGAGTCCCTTACTCCTGACGAGGGTCATGCTTGTGGGCCATCGTTCCAGGCTGTTCTAATTTAATGGACCCACAACCCAAAACTTCCCAAGTTGTGAATAGGAAGGTATCAGACATGGACTATTTTCTATACTTACCAACTGAATCAAATGCTCATTTTTGGGGAAAAAAAATACCAGGATGTTACATGCCACACTTTGACACAGGAAAACTTTAACCTGTACGTATCCTGTTACACGTTTATACGTACGGATCCTCTTTCCCTGCTCATCTTGCTTGGGGTCTGAAGTACTGACCTGTGGGGTTGTCAGCACTTCGGTCTTCTCCATCTGTTTCTCTGCAGCCTGGAAAGCTGTGCTCGCTCTCAGTACAGAACCACCTGGTCTCTGAAAGGCAAAGTCCTATTTACCTAAGCGCCTCTGATCCTTATCTGTAACCCCTGACGGCATCGTGCACACAGTGGGGCCCCACGCAGGCCCCTGCCCCCGCCTCCCCCTTGTGCCTCTGGCCTCTGTTCTCGCGGGGTGGCCAGGTGTCCATGGGCGGTTAGGACTGGGACATGGGCTGAAGTCCCAGTCACGCCTCTGTTCATGGTGCCCGTGGGGGAGAGGTAGAAGGGAGGGTGCCGGCCCCAGGCCTGCGTTCTCCCCCAGAAGTGGTTCCAGATGGCAGGCCGTGGGAGAGTCCTCTCACTGCCGGGAGGGGTCCCTGCACCCCTCCATGTGGAGGTCCTGGGGCCGGACCGCTGACAACAGCTCGTCCGCCTGGCCTTCACCCACTGCCATCACCTGGCCTTCGCCCACTGGTCGCGCAGCTGTGTTTCTGTCCTGGTGATGGGTCCCTGCACTTGCTCACCTCTCCTAGCCCTACCTGTGCTGACTGCCCCTCCCTCAGGGCTCCCACACGGTCTGTGTGCACCTGCCTTTGTGCAAAGAGGCATGGGAACGCAGTGTGCTCTCTCTAGTCAGTAGGAAGTACTTGGTCGTAGAAACAGACAGCACTCTGGGATCCTTGCTCTGACGGAAGTCTTTGTGACTTGTGCTAAGAGATCGTGTAGCATGGTGACCGACGGCCTCACGGAAACTGGGAACATGCAGGATTCAGATTCCGGTTATAGGTAGTCTAAAGGGGAGGTCTTCTGTTCCTTTCACTAGTACCAGAATAATAAACTCAATGTGAAACTAGTAGTTAATTTTCAGGCACTGTTTATTCCAAGAGAGACTACCAGGTGCCTGTTGTGTAAAGACGGAGTGTGATTTCCACTTTCTAACCTTAAAGTGTCTGCGTGTCTGTTGCTGGCATTTTCTAGACTGACACATTAAAAAAAAAGAAAAAAAGATGTCTAGGAAAAATAGGAGGAAAGTATCAGTGTCAGCATTTCTAATTGGGATATGGGATTTCAGAACTGGGGCTCCATGGGGAACAGGAAGAACACAGGACATTAGATAGAAATCCAAAGATCGCCTTTCTTCTTCCCAAAGCTGGAGCGGAGAACGTGGCTTCTGTGCCGCGTCTGCAGTAGCCTGGCTGCTACATCGTCTCTGCGGGTGGTGGGGTCTCCTTGCCCTGTGGCTCATGCCCCAGCTGCCAGCCGCAGGCCCCGCCACAGAGCCCGAGAACCCAGGACCGAGAGCAACCGCTCAGTGTCTTCATCCCGGCTCGCCTCGCACCCTAGCAGTCCCCGTGGGAGGGAGGCTGTGGGGGCCGCCCCTTCCTTTCCTGGACCGGGAAGGTGGCGTCCTCCCCAGCCTCCCAGGGATTCCCACACTCCTCTTGTTTTCTGGCCTCTTCGAAAACTTGCCACAGTGAAAGCATACATTGAGAACTAGAAAAAAAAGTAATAATACAAGTTTTTTGAAGAAGAGATTCCAGATTTAATGCTAAGGTGCCGAATTCATCAGCTTTAATATTAAATAATAGACGTAATAAAACGAAGTATGCCCCTGGCTCTCGGGATAGTTCCCCCCCCCCCCAATGTCTTTATCAGCACACACGCCCTTGCTCACTTCAGGGGCGAAGCAGAAGTGACTACGAGCGAGTGCATGACGTCAGAGGCCGCTGCTCCGGGGCATCTGCCGACCGAGCGCGCGTCCATGGGGGCCTTCATGAGCAAGTGCCTCTTAAGCTGGAGCTTGTCGGGCGTGCATGCATTAGCGGGCAGACCCTGGTGGGCAGAGAGTCTCAGACGAGGGGCTGCAGGCAAAGGCGCAGTCATTGTGGAGCCGTTGTGTTCTGTGCGGGAGCGTGGAATTGGGGGCCAGCCTTCCGGGGTGCCTCTGGGAGAGGGGAGGCGGGACCGCGTCTCATACAGCAGTCGGCGCGCTTTTCCTGCGGGGGCCCCGCTGGTGAGTGTCCTCTGCGGTGCAGGCCTTGCGGGCTCTGCTGCAGCTGGAGGGTGGTGGCCGGTGCCAGAGTGGGGCTGTGTCCCAGAGGGACTTAGAGTCCCTGAGATCTTGGCGGGCTTGTGCATTTTGGTATCGCTCAGAGAAGTAGCCATCGAAGGGGTTCAGTCAGATAAAGGCCTGACAGGGTCAAAGTAAGGTTTTGAAAGTTGATTGTCAGTCCTTCAGAGAGCATGGGCTCGAGGGGCTCAGACGAGGGGCTGCAGGCAAAGGCGCAGCAGCGGCCCCCTGGAAGGTGACAGAGGCGTGGCCACGAGAAGCAGCCACGGGGTGGGGCAGAGCACAGTTGCTGAGGTCGGGCACTCAGTTTTGTTGCTGTTGCGTGTTTGCGGTCTGTGTGATGGATGAATTAGCTGTAGGGGGTGAGAGTGAAATAGCAGGACGCACCGTGCTCCTGTCCTCAGCGTGGAGCGTGTGGATGCGGCGTGTCCTGAAAGCAGGGCAGGGGCGAGACGTCGGCAGTCAGAGTCAGGTGTTCAGTTTTGCACGTACTAACCTTTGCAAGCCAGGAAGCCAGTTTAGCTGGGGAGCGGGACATCATGCAGCAGTTGGATTGATGGGTATGGAACTCAGAAACTCAGAGCCAGAGACAGAATTTGGGTGTCCGCACACAGAGGGATGTTCTGGAGAACGTGACTCAGGCTGTGGTCTGTTTAGTGGACATTGTGCCCCTTGAAGACATGAATAGGGCATTCATGTCTGCTCTTGAAATGACACGTGAATGTCATGGTTCCTGGCAGCTTCACGAAGTAACCTGTTTTTCTCTAACTGATTTGTAGTATCTTCAGTGCTAGGAAAGGAACATTCAGCAGTGAAAATCGGAAGTCACTTAATTACATGCGCTGCTAAACAGCACTGTAAGGCTGACACGTCGCATAGGTCCGCATCTGTTACAACAATTAGAAGAGATTGGTTTTCAGGATTTCAAGAATGTGTTTTAAGTGCCAGGCAGGCCAGCGCACGGCCAGGGGAGGGCTCAGCACGACGGGGAGTTGTCTCGTCCCTGTTGCCAGGGCTCGCTCGCGTGTGCTCCTGCTGGTCCTATGGCACGGGATCTGCGTGTGCACCTCGCAGCCTTGGAGCCCCGAGCAGATCACACCGGACAAGGACAGGCGCATGAAGCCGTGGGGAAGGTCTGACCTGGCACTCGCTGGCCGCACGGTGCCCGCTGTCATCGTGCTCCCTCCTTGGAGCTGCACGGTTGGCGCAGAAGAGCCTAGAGGCCGCAGTGACTGTTCCTGGTGTCTGTGTGGTTGGTGTTTTCTTTAAGCTCTTGTGGTCTTCATATCTGGCCCAGCCATTTTTTTAAATTTTTTTCCTAATTAGTGTGTGGCTAGCTGCTTTGAGCCTGGACGATGTTTTGATGTTCAGCTTCCCGACGCTCCTTCCACAGTGCGGTTCGGTTTTATGAAATCCAGATGATTTGGAAGAGTATGTGTGTGCAGTTTACTTTTTTAAAATGTTCCTTTTGGGGAAGTTTAGTATGCTCCTTCTTACTCATCTGTGGGACAACACAATGCTTCCTGTTTAATTTGGATTTTTAAAATACAAACAATTCCCTCTTTATTTTCCTAGCTCTTTTTAAAGTTTAATAAAGTACCAAGTGAAGGCAAGTCAGAGCTGACTGGTTACGTAAGAGTCTGAGCGCGGCGCTCACTGCAGTCCGTGCTGGGAGATGCTGCTCGGTGTCCCGATGTCCAGCTCGGAACTGTGCGGACCCATGTCCTCAGAGACCAGCTCTGGCTGCTGTGGGACACCGAGGGAAGCAAGCAGTTTTCTTTTCCCTCAGTTGGAGAAGTTGCTGTAGTCCCGAGATCAGAATGTGGTTCTCTGTTGTCGGAAGAACAGGACCGGTGGTGAGTTTCATCAGGGTGCTGTTGTGTTGTGGGTGTCGGGCAGACTCGGAACTGCATTCCGCGGCTGCTTCCATTAGAACTTGTTGAAACCTGCCAGTGATTAACTTGCTCATGAAGCCGCCGCTTACTGTGGCTCGTGATTACACACCCCGGGTTTGTTGCTCTGTATTTTGGTGTTGCACATTTTTAAGGTTCATAAAAAGAAAAGGTTCCTATATCCTTTTTGCACAGGAAAAAAGCCCATAAATGTCCTTGTGCTGATGATAACGTGGTGAGGATGGCTCGCAGTGATGCTGGGTGCCTGTGGTCGAGCGGGTGGGGAGCTTCCCGCGGATGCATGGGGGGCTTTGACTGGCTTTGAAACCCATCTATGCTACAAGTGAGGCTAGAAATGACCATTTTAGAGATACATTAGGATATTTTACTATCTTTTTAAAAGGTGAACAGTTGAATAATATCTTAAAGGTGTTTCAGTTTGTGCTTTTAGACTATACACTGACTTTAAGTCTTTAAATCTTAATTAGTTTTAAACACACACACAAAAATTGCTGTGCCTTAAAAAGGAGAAGATGAAAACAATGTTTCATAACATACCACCTTCTCACTGTTGGAAGAGTAAATTCCTGACATGAACTACAGTTCAGTCCTTTGAAAAATTTGAGACCTTCATTCTCCCATTCTTTAACATCCTTGTTGTGACCACACGGGAAAGAGCTAGTCAAAAAGATAAAGTCCGGAAATTTTAGGTCCTTTTTAAAATCAGTTTCAAAGTACCCAGTGTGACTGCAGAATTTCTTTCGTGGAAGTGCCAGAAATAATCTTCCGTGAAGTTGTATGAAATGACTAGTGCTATGCCTTCCATGGTAGTTCCTGAGTTTGGAAAGAATGCTTTATAGTTTTGTTTTAAGAGCAAACTAGTAACTTGTATAAAAATAAAAAATTATTGTTTTTTACCTATTTTGTAATAATGGTCTAAGCACTGATTTCTTGCATTGATGAAAGTATTGACTTTTATTGTAGTATTAACATAACAGAAACATTGAACGTTAATGCTTTAAAGCAGAACCATTTCACATCTAGGACTCGTGGTAAGAAATGATCTTTCTGTGGCTCGCTGCACGCAGGGGATCGGCGTGGGACATCCCAGTCTGAAGAAGGTTTAGGCTGCCTCAGCCTAGCCCACTTGCTCTCAGCCAAGGCTGGGGAGTCTGCCCTCACCCCTGCACGGGGCATACCTGCGTTAGCAGTGGACAGGAGCCAGGAGCTCGCCTGCATTGGTCTCACCCCTTTCGTTCCCAGAGCACTCTGAGATCTCAGCAAAGCCCCGCGCCTTTGCCCTCATGCCGTGCACACACCCGCGGACCCCCTGCAGCGCATCTGAGGGACCCAACTTGGGAGTTCCCTATTTTGTTCCTTTTCTTCATCTTACAAAGAGGGAAAGGATAGAGAGGGTGAGTTTTGTGTTCTCTGCAAAGCGTAAGCGGTGGCAGGGCCTGGAGCCTGGCTCACCGAAACCAAGCGTAGGCTTGTTCACGGACCACACCTTTCCGGGAGCACCTGGCCCCTACTCTCAGACTTGTTGAGGGCAGACTCTGTATCAGAAGTGACTTTTAAAACTGCTTGTTCCAGAATTAAGGTAATTCCTACCAAAAAGAGAGAGCTTTTTCGGTGCTTTTAAAACCCTCGTCTGAGTTTTAATAGTTTGCGAATCAGAACTCCTTGCCTGATGGGAAAAAAAGCTGCTTTCAGACCGTGAGGAAGGAGCACATGGGCAGAGCCCTGTGCGAACATCCTGACCAGTTCTAAGTGCTGCTGGGCTCTCAGGTTCCCCCAGCCCACCATTGTTCTGGAACCTTCGGTGAAGAGTCCAGACGGGGTCTCCAGCCCTGGGAACAATAGGCTTGACTCTCTGCCGGCCTCTCTTCCTTCCTCCTAGGCTGCTTTTCTTTTTTTTTTTTCTTTTGGATTGTGTGTTAATGATGTTTTTATGCTGTTAGTCATATCATACTCCCCCACACACTCCGTTGGCCACTGAGCGTTTGAGGCGTAGGTTCCTCCTGACTGAGTTTCTGTGCCCGGGGTGAGAGGACCTCACCCTCCGTGTTCCCGAAGGTGCGCCAGCAGGAGCAGAGACCAGCTGTCCGAGGGCCGCCTTGTCCCATAGCCGGTCCACGTCTGACACGTAAGCAGCTCAGCCCCGGGCGCGTTCCATCCAGTTCTGGGGAACGTGTGGCTTGTAGCCACCGAGTTCTTACTTCTGCCTGCATCATCCTGTTTGGGAACCTTTTCTGTTAATGTGCTGCCCTTCTTCTGCCTTTTCACAGGGAAACCCCAGTCCACTTCTGCTAAACCTCCTCCTCTGCCCTGCCCTCCTCGGCCTCAGTAATCCCACCTCCCTCTCCAGGCCCGCTTCCTTTCCCTTTGAAAGAAGAGAGGAGCAGACTCCGGGTGCGCTTACGATTAAATACTAAAGGGGCGCCTGGGTGGCTCAGTGGGTTAAGCCTTTGGCTTGCCTTCAGCTCAGGTCACAGTGTCAGGGTCCTGGGATCGAGCCCCGCATTGGGCTCTCTGCTCAGTGGGGAGCCTGCTTCCTCCTCTCTCCCTGCCTGCCTCTCTGCCAACTTGTGATCTCTGTCAAATAAATAAAATGTTTTAAAAAAAGAAGATTAAATACCAAGATCACGCATGTGGTGATCTCTGCCATTTCACTGTAATTGCTTTTCTAAGGACTGAGAATGTAGCTCTGTGCCCTTTTTTGCACAGCCTGGCTGGACGTACTGGCCACCGCCCTGTCCTCTCCGGGAGTCTGAGTGACATCAGAGTGCACAGACCGCAGACAGAGCAGCTAGGGCACCGACTGCCCTATTACTCTCCAAATGTCTTCAGGAGGCAAAATGTGACTTTGATACTTACAACTGTGCTTCTCGTTAGCTTCACTGAATTCCACGGTCGTACTTAGTGTTGCTCGTGATTGCTGGTGCCTTCACGATCCCTAACCGCCCTCCAGGAGACCCTTTACGGAAGGAGTTTGAGGGGCACCTGGGTTTCCTCCTCCCCCTGCTGCTCTCCCTGCTTAGATCAATAAATCTTTAAAACATAAGAAAAATAAAAGGGAATTTGGTTTGTTAAATGGGGAATCGATAATTCTGGATGATTCTGAGTAACCTTTTAAATTTTATGAATAAAAGACTAAAAATTCTGAAATATCTTCAAATACCAGCTTAGGTAGCTTTAAACAAGTATTCCTTAAAATTACTGAGCCTTGCCATTTTAATGATTAATGTTATTCTTCCATGGTTGGAAATCAGGGTGCATAATGTTATATATTGTGAAAATCTTGTTTTTACCCAGTTATCTGCTTAATTATAAATTTATTGCTAGTACCTGTGGTTACTAATAACATATAGCATGAAAAATCTGTAGTTTTAGAATAGTGTTGTCCAGTAGAATGTGTGAGCCACAAAGGTAATTTAAATGTTCTATTAGGTGCATAAAAAAAAAAACACCCTGAAATTAATTCTAATAATGTGTTTTATTTTACAGGGTATATTCAAAGTGTTATGATTCCAACGTGTAGTTGGAATGTAGGTCATTAATGAGATATTTAGATTCTTTTTTCCATACAAAGCTTAGATACATCTGGGTATATTGTGTACTTCATGCACATTCCGTTTGGACCGGCTGCATTTCTGCATTCCGAGTACTCAGTAGAGCCGCGTGCGGTCTGCGGCCACCGTACCAGACAGCACAGTCTGCTAGTGTCTGTTCATGCCATCCCACCGATGCTTGTCTAATGTTTATATAGCTCGTGTTTACATTCTTCTACTGATGTGTGTTACAGCGGCGTGTAGCGGCAAAAACTTCCTGGACCCTGTTTGCCTTTCTTAACTAGAAAAGGACTGGACTTGGGGCATCTGGGGGACTCAGTTGGTTAAACCACCTGCCTTCAGTTCAGGTCTTGATTCCAGGCTTCTGTGATCGAGACCCGTGTCGGGCTCCCTACTCCTCCCTCTCCTCTGCCCTACCCCCCCCCCCACTGTGTACTTTCTCACTCTCTCAAATAACTAAATAAAACTTTTGAAAAAAGAAAAAGAATGGACTTGCCATACAAGTTCAGTCTTTCTAGGCTAGGTTAGTGTGTGCATTATTATTCAGAAATAAGACAAGTGGTTTAATGCTTCTGAAATAATTTAGTTTATACCATTTTTATCATAGTTTATAATGTTACTTTTCTTCAGAAGAAGTGGGGCAGGTAGTGAGAGCTTCGTAATGCTGAGGAGTTACTGCGACCTGGCAGGTGGTGGGTTTGCCTCAGTGTGCCCGAGAGCTGGCCTGGTCCCGGCCCGGGTAGCACGAGCGGGGATGAAATAGCACCGCCCGCCCCGCCCCTCTGTCCAGCCTGCCAAGGTGGACGTTGCAAACCAGGAGAGTTGTGTCCAGATGAAGATGTCGGGTCTTCTTACAGCTGGTCAGAGATTGTGGTCTTGTGCATTGAAAGTAACTACCCGTGTTGGTTTTATGTACATACACATGTATATGTAAGTGTGTATGGTGAGAAATTCCTTAGATTTCTGGGGCACCTTGGGGGCTCAGTCGGTTAGGTGTCTGCCTTCGGCTCAGGTCATGATCCCGGAGTTCTGGGATCGAGTCCTGCATCGGGCTTCCTGCTCAGCCGGGAGTGTGCTTCTCCCTCTGCCTCTGCCCCTCCCCTGCTCATGTGTGCACACTTTCTTTCTCTCTCTCTCTGTCCAATAAAATCTTTAAAAAAATAAAGTCCTTAAACTTCTTTGATCTCTGATCCATCTGTAATTTGGTTTTTCTAAAATAATAAGCAGTGGAACTGGTCATTTCTCTGTAAAACAGTTGTACTTGTGATTTTTTTTTTTATGTCCTATTTGTAACCGTGAGCCACACGTGAAGTATGGACAGGATTCGAGTAAGCAGAGATGGGAGGGTAGGGAGTTCTGGCGGAGCAGGTCTACTTTAGGGGCCGTGTCTATGGGAAGGTTCAAGGTTAGTGGAATGGGAAGGTGTTTACAGAAATGTAAGAAGTAGGGGTGTTAAATCAAGACTTTTTCTAGGTACGGGGTGCAAGGTTGAGACCACATTAGTGAGATTCAAATGCTAACCACAGCTTGGATCCCTCTGTAGAATATTCTGGATCCGTTCTTCCCTTATGTATCACCCTCCCCCAACAGTATTTTTTTAACGTGTTTCAGCATGTACTGTCAGTGACTTAAAGTCCATCTTTATGACCAACCTTAAAGGACCTTTTAGAAGCCTACTGGGCCTTTGCAGTTGAGGGCTATAATGATCACTGTCTTATCATTCCTCAGATGGAGATCTCCTTTTCTGAGTAGCAGACAGACTGATAAATTGAACTTGGAATTAAAGATGTGATTGTAGCTTAGAACTTAGATAAATTCCCATCATGCAAGAAAACAGCATTTCTTCAGTGCTGTGCCTTGCCCATCGTCCTTCACCCAACAGCGAAGGCAGACAGCTTCTGGAAGCAGTCCCTGTGGTGCCACAGTCGGAAATGCTCAGGCTTCCTAGCTTCGAGTTCAGCTTGGAATGTTGCGGCGTTAGCAGCTCCGTCGGTGGTGGCCACGCCAGCTGCTTCCTGGCGCACGGGTAGAGTACTGATCTGTTCGCTCATGGATGGGGTCTGGGCTGCCTCGTGGTGGGCTCAGGAGGAAGGCCTTAACCATGTGCCGGAGGCTGGAAGGCAGCGACCGGGAAGGCCCGTGGGGAGAGCCGTCTGCACTGGTGGCAGCCGGTGACCCGGGGAAGCGTCCCGGGAGCACAGGTGAGGAGGAGCTTACATCTTGCCCAATGTCGGGAAGTCGTGTGGCTTGGCGGACGGTGGCAGGTGAGCCAGGAGTGAGCGACGGAAGCGCTTTGGCAGACCTGTGGCATCCGACATTGCTGTAGAAAGTACAGCGTAAGCCAAAACGGGGACACGGAGGCAGCGTGGATTGGGGGCGCGCAAAGGAGGCTGTTCACCAGGTGCGGTGTGTTGTGAGAGGGCGAGGATCTGCGCTCCGGCTCCAGGGCGCGGCGCCAGGCTCGGACCCTGGGGACCAGCGGGACGGCTGCAAGGAGGGCTTGCCGGGACTGTTGGACGATTAGGCTGGACACTTGTGCCTGCATCTGAAGATGTGACGGGCACGGTGCTGTCCAGTGTGTGTATCACGTGATCAGTTTTACGTGAATATTTGAGCTTAGACTTTGTAAACCTCACGGCACACATAGGACCCCAAACGGCCTCTCTAAAGGTGCTGCAGGCTTTCCGGTCACTTGCGCAGTATTTGTGGTTCCCAGGGGGTTCCCCAGATGGAAGCTTGTATCCTTTGTCTGAGATGGAATGTGGAGCTGCTGGCTCCCTTCGGGGGCGGCTACTGGTCTGAATGGGCGGCTGCGTGCCGCGTGAGGCACAGGCCCCTTCCCAGTGTGAGTAGTCGGCGGATGCCTGTCGAAGGAGTGAAATGGTCGCTTAGACAGCTGGGCTGTGGAATTAAGCAGTCGGTCACAGACTGCACAGAAGTACGGAGTATACTGGGGGACAAAATCATTTCATTGGATTGCCTGCGAGGGGATAGCCTGCTTTACAGAGCAGATGGCGTGAGGCTGGCTGGGAGTAATTTCCCAAGTGCACGTTAGGGCCCTCCATTCAGGGAGACCCAGGACCAGCCAGAGCAGAGTCAGGTTAAAGGGTTGGCTGTTGCTCTGTTGTGCTCTCTGAGTAACATGCTGCAGTCCAAAAAGCTGCCGTTTATTGAGTGCTGGTGTATGTATTTTGTTTACCGTGAAATTTCAGATTTACAGAAAAGGACAAGCTTTGCCAACTGCCTCACTGCTTTTTGGGGTGTGTGTGTGTGTGTCAGGAGGACACAGCGGAGGTCTCCGCTTGCACGTGGCTACGTATTGTAGTGGACGTGCTGTCTGACCTCTGAGGGGCGTGCATCTGTCTGTAGGCAGTCAGGAGTCTGGGGCGGGGCAGGGGGTGTGCAGAGTGGGGACAGGGGACAGACAGACACTGAGGAGCACATGGGGGTGAACATGGGAAAACCTAGGCCAGATGGGGGGAGAGCTGCAAAAGAGAAGACTGGGTTTTAGCTTGTGTAGCATCTTTATAAACGCAGCTCGCAGGTAATGGAACCACATGAAATTTGAAACATACCGTTTCCCAAAATTGTTTTGTTACATTGAGACAGTCTTTGCCATTTTCGTAATGAGATACGTAATAGATGGCTTTAGGCGCGGAAAACAATGGCATGCTGTGCTCCGTGCTAGATTTCCCGAGCGGAGAGCGGGGACAGGCCTCAGCAGCGCTCCCCAGTCAGACGGTCGTCTCCGAACCGGCTGTCAGCGGAAGGCAGCAGTGAAGGCAGCACTGTGCATCCGCAGTGTTGTGGAACTTTGCTTCCATGAAGTCGTTTCTTGAACTCACTGTCTTTACAACTCTGGGACGCCTTCTGTATTTTTCCTTTTATGACACAGTACTTCATGACTATTGAAATTACCCTGAGCTACGAAATGTGTCCTCGTGTCCTCGGCTGTGGGACGTTGGCAGTGCTCCAAGGGGGATTTCGCGCATGCGATGGCTTCCTGTGGCCAGTCTAGTAAATGATTCCTGCGGGTTTTTATGTTCTTGTTGGACTGTCCAGGCCGAGCGTTGGTGATTCTGTATGGGAGCGACATGTAGTCCTTAAACCTGTTTGGCAGAAGCTGCTTGTCCTGACAAGCCGGCCGTGGGGCTCGGGGCTCCCAGCTCCGCGTTCGTCTGGAGTTCTGCCACGCGAGCTCCACTGCCCCGATGGGCAGCGTTTTCTGCACAGTCCTCCTACTTTTACTTACCTAAGTGCCCCTTCCTGGATGCCACAAGAAGTTTTTTCTTGTTTTAAATTTTAAAATACAGCTTTGGAAATAAGGGGATATAGGCAAATACTGGAATGAGAAAAGACTCCAGTAAATTGCTTTTGTCTCCGAGTGGTGACGAGTGTAAGTCGTGAGGGTAGCTGTGGCTCGTTCGCACCCAGGGCCATCAGAGCTCATCTCGAATTTCCGTTAGGATGCCGGTCTTCGTCTCCTCGTCACCTGGCTTATTAGTAATCGATTTTTCAGGAGGATTTCCTTGATTTAGAAACAAACTAGGTACGTTTCCTGTTCGTTCCTTTATATTTACCAAATAGAGTGTTAATTTTATTGGTACTGGTTTTCATGGAAAAGCAAGAAGCAGGCCTTTTTTTTTACGATTATCTGTGTACTTTTTTATTTGTGTTGTATTTTACTGAGGTTTGTATTTTTTTACTGTGTGTCTTCAAGCACTGTGTCCTGCCTTGTTTTTGTTCAGGGCGCTGGTCAGGACAAACTCGGGATCTACGTCAAGTCTGTTGTAAAAGGAGGCGCTGCGGATGTGGTTAGTATCAGTTTTAAAGATGTAAGTCTTCCGTCGTCCTGTTCCACAAATGACCTGCGAGGCCCCGCTGATGCTTATCCTTAGAAAACACCATGTAGGGGCACCTGGGTGGCTCAGTGGGTTAAGCCGCTGCCTTCGGCTCAGGTCATGATCTCGGGGTCCGGGGATCGAGTCCCACATCCGGCTCTCTGCTCAGCGGGTAGCCGGCTTCCTCTCTCTCTCTCTCTGCCTGCCTCTCGGCCTACTTGTGATCTCTGTCTGTCAAATAAATAAATAAAATATTTAAAAAAAAGAAAAAGAAAACACCATGTAGACTATGTAGACTGTTTGCTGAAAAAAACAAACGTGAGCTTCCTTACCATTGACTTTCTTCTTCCTCCTCTTGCCCTTGTCTGTCCCCACTGCCCAAAACACGTGCCCTTCGGCGCTGCACAGGATGGACGCCTGGCTGCGGGCGACCAGCTCCTCAGTGTGGATGGACGGAGTCTGGTAGGACTCTCTCAAGAAAGGTATCGTCGTTTATGTACTTGTTTGCTTCAAGCTGAATATTAGCATGTTTAGGGATATTTCACATTTGGAATTAGAAGACAAAAGATGCTAAAAAGCTGTGCCCTTACTCTTCACCTTTTTAAATGTAAAATAGTGTCCAGGATACCGCATTTGTTAGCAGAGTATAAATACTTATTCAGTTTGGAGTGGTTTCTTTGAAGCTTAAAAAAAATACTCTTGGCACATGCTGGGAATGTCCGCGTGTCCTCTGACCGTTCTTAGTGTGGCAACAGGAGATGCGTGCTTAGTTACTCTTGAAAGGAAGGGAATGGGCAGTAGGTCGTCGGTCTGAAGGTCAGAACTGTTCCTCAGAATAGCCGTCGGTGGTCACAGGCTGCATTTCATTTTCTTACGTTTGTGCTTCTCTTCTTCCTAGGGCGGCAGAACTCATGACAAGAACAAGTTCTGTGGTGACGTTAGAAGTAGCAAAGCAGGGAGCAATTTATCACGGCCTGGCCACCTTGCTCAATCAGCCGTCCCCAATGATGCAGAGAAGTAAGAGCTCGTGGCGGGGAGCCGCGCGTCGTCTCTTGCTTACTGCTGCCGGGAACAGCAGGCTGGTCTGGACCACTTAGCGCGTCCCGTGGATTGTAGCATCCTGACCTCCTCTCTGTAGCCACAGGATCTCGGGGGGTTGGGTGCTGTTGCTTTCAGCATCCCAGCAAGGGTGCAAGCCCTCCAGCGAGATGACCAGGATAAGTAGCCAAGAGCAGCATCTGGTGTCTGGCCCTGTGGTGGTTCCCCAGGTTCCTGCCCCCAGAAGCCCCCGTGGGACCAGCCGGCTGCTTGGTCGTAGGCAGCAGGGGATGCGGGTGTACGTGAAATCTGCAGAGAACAAGCAGGATTCTCCACTGAAACAGCTGTAGGACTGCATATGAACAGTTACTTCAGCCCTGCGTGTGCAGGATGTGATTGTCTTATTGTACATAGGTCGCTTTAAATTAAAATCTCAGTTATTGAGATGAGATCATCTCTTGGAAGCATGATTTTGTTGCTACATCAGAATAAAACCGAAAGAAATTTAGGGCTTTTTTTAGAAAGGATTAGTTCAGAAATCACAGGGAAAAACCCATTAGGATTCACGTTATCTTTTAAACCGTTATATACCTTGCATTTACTTTGCTAACTTTGTGCACAGCTGCTAAGTCTGGCCTTGATGGAGCTCCCTTCTCCGTCAGTCAGTATTCTGGGAGCTTCCTCCAAGTCCAGGACCTGAAGTCAACCTAATGGTAACATGACTGCTACCACAGCCTCTGAGAACCTGGGCCTGCTGTGTGCCGGAATAAACAGAGCGCAGCTCAACCCAACCGTGTGTTGTGTAGACCTCGACCCAGCATTTCTCTCACTTTTTTCATGACGCTTCCACATTGGTGGGCTAATGGCACAGCTTATGGTCATTTCCAAGAAGGAAATGACCTTTCCCCAGAGGAAAACTGTTAGAACAGAGAACATGCCCAGGCTGCCCCACGGGCACGTGAAAGCCAAAAGTGGACGTGGACAGTCACACCACCAGCTACTAAAAGAATTAGTGTGTTTTAGAAAGTGAGGGAAGTATATTTATCTTCCACTTTGAAAAGTTACTTTAGAAGTTGTCTTGTGACTTAACAGGTGGAGTTTATAAGAAGACTGGGTTAGAAAGAGCACCTTTTCCCATCAGTGCCAGTTAAATGCTGCTTTGAAGATTGTCTAGAAAAAGATTTTACTCTTAGATTTTTAAAAAAATTATCTTATTTCTCCCACTAAAAATATGGTCTTATGAAATTTTAAATATTTGTAGGTTTCATCTGTCTTTAAAGACTAAATAGGGGGGCACCTGAGTGTTTCAGTGGTTTAGAGCCTCTGCCTTCCACTCAGGTCATGATCTCAGGGTCCTGGGATCAAGCCCCGCATCGGGCTCTCTGCTCAGGGGGAGCCTGCTTCCTCCTCTCTCTGCCTGCCTCTCTGCCTACTTGGGATCTCTCTCTGTCAAATGAATAAATAAAATATTAAAAAAAAATAAAAAAGACTAAATAGGGTGTTTAAAATAAAATCTCACGCAAATACACTTTGATTTCAGTTTCAGACCGTCGTGGCTCAGGTAAACCCCGACCAAAGAGTGAAGGTTTCGAGCTCTATAATAATTCAGCCACAAACGGATCTCCTGAGAGCCCTCAGCTGCCTTGGGCAGAGTACAGTGAACCTAAGAAACTGCCGGGTGACGACAGACTGATGAAGAATCGGGCCGATCACCGATCCAGCCCCAACGTGGCAAGTAAGAAGGGTCCCTTTCCTGTCCCTCCCTGGCCTGGACGTGCACAGTTCCCGTCGGTGCTAGGGAGACACCGTGTGGTTGCTTAGTTCCCAGGGTGGTGGGAGTCCCTGCGGGCACTAGCTAATGGAGATGTGCTCTTGGTGAGAGAGATGGAAAGCTGTCTAATCCCGGCAGAACGTAAAAACTAGGTTAGCACACTTTGATTCAATGCATGCTCTAGACGCGTTGTTGATACGGTCTCTGTCGGGAGTGGGCAGACCGCCAGCAGGTCCCCTAGTGGTGTTTCTCCTGTTCAAGGGTTGTTAGCAAGAAGAATCAGTAGAAGGATATGCAACATGTACAAGGTTTGCAAAGCCTAAGGTGGTCTGTCCTGTTGCCAGAAATGTCTGCCAGCCCCTGGTCTGCAGATGACACTTGATAACTCGGGGCTCTGATGACGCCAGTGAGGGGAGAGGGTGTGGTGAGCCCTGATCTCCCACGTGGCTACTGTTTGTGGGGTGCTGACTCCTCGCTGGCAGACGGAAGATGCAGGGCGCGTGGTCACGACCCTCAGGGAGCTCTGTCACGTG
Organism: Mustela nivalis; assembly: GCF_964662115.1. Classification (NCBI taxonomy): domain Eukaryota; kingdom Metazoa; phylum Chordata; class Mammalia; order Carnivora; family Mustelidae; genus Mustela; species Mustela nivalis. The sequence continues at coordinate 1,729,131 of NC_139024.1, read as the reverse complement.
ACATAGCTTTTTTTATCTAATGTTAAATTTTCTTTCCCCCGACCCTTTCTAACAGATCAGCCTCCGAGCCCCGGAGGGAAGAGCGCGTACACCCCCGGAGCAACAGCCAAGATCACATCTGTCTCCACCGGGAACCTCTGCACCGAGGTGTGAGAGCGAAGCGAGCATCCTCCCTGTGGCAAATGCCCAGGCCTCCCGCAGGGTCCCTGACCTGTCTCCTCCCACATGCACGCCACACATCAGCAGTGTTTAGAATTCCAGAGGCCTTCTTCACTTTTAACACAATAAGGAAATTAGCTTTAAATGAGGGAATCAGGGGAAAATGTTTTAATTATTCTCAGTATAGGATCAAACGCTTTAAATTTTTAACACAGTTTTAAATGTATCTACTATATTTTAAAACAGATCATTGGAAATTAAATTAGTTTATGTGCAAATTGCCAGGAGCTCACATTTCTTGCTTCTTCCCGGTTTCCAGGAGCAGAGCCCCCCACCGAGACCGGAGGCCTACCCCATCCCCACGCAGACGTACAGCCGGGAGTACTTCACCTTCCCCGCCTCCAGATCCCAGGACCGGGTGGCGGCGCCTCAGAACCAGTGGCCAAGTTACGAGGAGAAGCCGCGCACGCACGCGGACAGCAGTCATTCCAGTGTCGCGGTTCAGGTTAGAGAGAAGGGCTCTGTGAACAGTCGCAGCCCTCAGCGATAAACCCATGTGACGGTAAAATCTGAATGATGTCGCAGAGACAGGTGACACCCTCTGTCGGAGATTACCGAGTCTGATAGTCTTCTTTCCCGGGTTCCTGGTTACTGAGAAAGAGGGGATAGGCAGGGAAACGAGATGTGAGGAGGGATGCTGTATTCCCCAGATGTTTGATCAGTGAAGGGTTTGTAACAGTACACCTGCGTTACAGTCTGTGAGGCAGGATTTGGATTCGAGGAGGGAGAAACGAGTGATGTGCATTTTTCTTTGTTTGTACAGAAGCTGTCCGGGCACTGGGACGCAGGCGTGACTGTGATCCCTGCCCACGGAACTAACCATGTGGCTGGGAAATGAGGCTGATAAAGTCAGTACGTGTAGTGAGTCCTGCTGGGGATCTGAGTCCCCACTGGTGGCAGAGCTCCCTTCGATCTGTGTGACCGGCACCTGGGCTCCCGCATTACCTCACAGCACTGAACAGAAGAGCTTTTCAGACCAAGGGACAAGGCACAGAGACGTGCCACTGAGCAGGAACCAAGCTCGGGGCAGGGGGCAGGGGGCAGTGGCCGATCTTTGCTGCCTGGAACCACACAGCAAGGGCTTGAAGCTATAAGCTGAGGAATTTGGGTTCTATCCAAGTTAGTAGAGAAGGGAATGTCCATCTGAATCGTTGAATTGTCAGATGTGCTTTTCTGTTTGGAAAGATGACGTTGGGTTGTGAAAGACTAGAAGAAATCACATGCGGGCATAGAGATTTAACAGGTATGGGTTGTGGATGGTGAATTCTGGGTGTGGTGCTTTCGTTGGGGTGGCTGGAGGAGCCCAGGGTTGAAAGCGCGGCCGAGCTGAGCCGAGAAGGCCAGGACGACAGAGGAGGGCTCCCAGTCGGGGGGTGGGAGCCCAGGTAGTGGTGAGGAGGAGCCACATGCAGGGCAAGAAGTGATGCTGAGGTCACAGATGATGCCGTCTTGTCCACGGGGCCAGCCTGCCGCTTTCCTAGGGAGGCCTAATGACCCCACGGGCCCAGTCTGTCTGGGACCATTGGGTGCTCCACCAGCCACTGGAGTTAGCGGAGAAGAGGTTTTCCTCCAGATGTCTCTTTCACAGTGGAGTACTCATGTGGCCTGCCTCCTCTGACGTCTTCTGTTAGCCCGTAGGAAGCTGTCCCTACCCTGTGTCAAGGTCATCTACACGTTTGCTCCTGTTTTGTGGGAGTATCGTTCTTAGGCCTCCATGTTCATAGTGTATATCTGCTGCTGGCTTCTGCCTCATTTCGGGGGTCAGTGAGCTTGAAGAGGAAGTCGGAACACAAAGAGGTCCGTGTGGCGACGGGTCAGTTCTGTGGATCTTGCCATGACTGAGCCTCAGTGTAGGACTTCAGCAGGGGTACATGGGAGACAGCAGCAAGGGCCCCCAGGCCGCGGGTCTGCAGGGAGAGCAGAGCCTGACCCTGCAGGCTCGGTGCCACGGTGGACAGGAGGAGCCGGTGGAAGGTCTGAGGCAGGACCTTTGATATCGTCCACTTGAAAAGTGTGTGTCCGACAGCTAGCAGGAAATCGAATGACACCATCGACGTGAGCAGCATCGGTTGAACGTCTTGTGTCCATTTTCGTGCCCACATGTTTCAGTACAGTGCTGCGAATGTACGTTCTCTTCCTGGTAGTGCTGTGTTCTCTGTGGGCGACGGGACTGTAAGAGTACAGTGTGTGCTAAGGCGTACTGAAGACGGGGTGATCGGCTCTTGATGCTTCCATCCGGCTTCCGGTCAGCAGTCGGCTGTTAGTCATCGCGGTCTGGGAGAAGTCAGAAGTGGTGTGTGGATTTTTGACCCCCCAGGGTTCAGTGCCCCCAACCCCTGCCTCTTTTGAGGGTCTAGATACTGCTTGGTGAGCAAGAAACTGTTTCTATGGGCACCGTACAGATAGAGCAAAATGTGGGCAGTAAATGTTCCATTCTTCTATCAGGCTACTGTGTTTTCAAGTGATACTTCCTTTTTTTGTTGTTGGCTTATTTTATAAGGAAAGGAAACAGCTTATTTTCCACATTTGCACTTTTCATTTCTACACATTAATAGGACAGGAAAGAAATGTTTGACATCAGAGTGAATCATTTCTGTCAATTTAAACGACTTTTAGACGTGCCGTTGTGCAGAGACTAGGCCTCTGGAAGAATGTTCGTCTTGTTCTCTTCCACACATACACACTGCGTTTTGTACCATTGTGAGATGGGACCAGAGACACCCGGATGCCCAGCTCGTCCTGGTGTGTGCCCAGCTCTGTCAGAGTCCCCAGAGTCAGTCATCTGCTGGTGGAGCCATGGCTGACGCGTTTAAGATTCGATCGTGACTCCATCTCAGAATTGCACTACACTAAACACACTTACCCTCTCAGTGTCCTTCGCGGGAAGAGCTGCAGTGCAGGTGTGTGCAGGGACCCACGCAAGAGTGGGGAAGACCAGGCTCGTCCGTGAAGCAGCTGACTGTCTGCCGCGTGTGTGCACGCGCCGCGCCCGTGAGGCAGACGGGAAGCCCAGCTCTCCCGTATTTGTAACAGATAAAGACATTCCCTGGAAAAGCCCTGCCTCCCCCACCCCCAACATGGTGCCCCTACTTCGTGCATCCCATAGAACCACAGAGCTGATAGTCTCAGCCTCTGTTCCGCACTCCCCTGACGATTTCCCTAAAATGTTTTCTCCCTGAAGACAAAATATTAATGCACTTTTAGTAATTTTTTTCTAAGCAGCTGAAATAGAACAGTTTCCTTTTTTTTTTTTTCCCAGCGTGTTACCCGTTCCCAAGAGGAACTTCGGGAGGACAAAGCTTACCAGCTAGAGCGGCGTCGAATCGAGGCGGCCTTGGACCGCAAGTCCGATAGCGACATGTGGATCCATCAGAGCCCCTCCGTGGGCTCCAGCACCTCCAGCCAGGAGCACCTGGACCACTCGTCCAAGTCAGGCACCCCCGCGTCCACTCTGACCAAAAGCGGCCCTGGGCGCTGGAAGACGCCAGCCACCGTGCAGCCCATGCCGGCGGCCGTGTCCCAGCCTGTCCAAACAGACCTGCCCCCGCCGCCCCCGCCGCCTCCCACGCACTATGCCGGGGACTTGGACGGAATCCCCGTGGACTTGCCTCTCCCTCCGCCTCCCACCGGCCAGACGGGACCCGCAGCTGCTCAGGCGGCGGCTGCAGAGCGCAGGAAGCGGGAGGAGCACCAGCGCTGGTATGAGAAGGAGAAGGCCCGGCTGGAAGAGGAGCGGGACAGGAAGCGCAGGGAGCAGGAGCGGAAGCTGGGCCAGATGCGCTCCCAGTCCCTGAACCCAGCCCCATTTTCTCCGGGGACCGTCCCCCACGTGAAGCCGGAAAAGCCCTCCACGCTCCAGAGGCCCCAGGAAACCGTCATCCGGGAGCTACAACCCCAGCAGCAGCCCCGCACGATCGAGCGCAGAGACCTGCAGTACGTCACGGTCAGCAAGGAGGAGCTGTCGTCGGGAGACAGCCTGTCCCCGGACCCGTGGAAGCGGGATGCCAGGGAGAAGCTGGAGAAGCAGCAGCAGATGCACATCGTGGACATGCTGAGCCGCGAGATCCAGGAGCTGCAGGGCAGGCCCGAGCGCAGCGCGGAGGAGAGCGACCGCCTGCGGAAGCTCATGCTGGAGTGGCAGTTCCAGAAGAGGCTGCAGGAGTCCAAACAGAAGGACGAGGAGGACGAGGACGAGGAGGACGACGACGTGGACACCATGCTGATCATGCAGCGCCTCGAGGCTGAGCGGAGAGCGAGGGTAAAGGGGACGGGTGCTGTGGGCGCGCGTGCCCGGGGCGACGCTTTTGGGGGCGGCCGTGCCGGGCTCCTGGGGAGTCCCCCAGGGCCCCGGCCTGTCGTGTGGTGCCACACCCGCTGCTGCTAGCCGGCGTCCCGGAGGGCGAGCCAGGGTGAGAGGTGCAGACGTTGAAGAGTCAACCCCGTCCACACGGAGCTTGGCTCCTCAGGTAGCTTCTCGTTAACGCTTCAGTTGAGAAGACAAGTTAATAATCACTAGTTTGTTAGTAACCAGTAATAATCCTCATCAGGGGTTGGCAAAACCTTTCCTTAAGTGGCCAGAGAGTGAGAGTCTGAGGCCAGGTGGGCCGTACAGACTGTCTTCACGGTGCAGCCCGGTCCAGCAATGGAGACGCGGGAGATGGTGCCCGTGCCGCAAGGGGGCTGTGCTCCTCGGAGCCGCCCAGGCGGCCAGCGGGCAGGTCCTGCGCTCACCCCTGGTCTCGATTATCAGCCCTGAACGGCGGTGACAAAGAGCTCTGCTGAGAACCACAGTACCAGACAGCGACTCCACGGGGCGCTGGTTCTCAGGAAGCAGGTTCCTCCGAGACCAAGCTCCTCTGCTTCAGCGGCAGGATAGAGGCACTGAGAGTTCGGGGCTTATCGAGGGTGTTTCCCCTCGATAAAAGTAACTTGTTCTTCCGAATCAAATAACGAAGTGAAATTCGTGTTAGTAGAACACAGTAGATCCCTTAAGGTGCCAAATTTGAGAGTCTTTGTTAGCCTGTCCAGAGAACTGTTGACCAGCACTTAAGTGACCGGTCACGTCCATGGGTTTGTTTACAGCCCGGTGTCCTGGGAAGGACAGCCTGGAGCGCGATTTCTGGGTCTGGTTTCTAGCAGCAGCGTGGATTTGGGACGGTCCACTCGAGGTCTGAGCAGACACCTGTTCAGTCCGACGTTTCTGTCTTGCCACGTCAGGACGCAGCCTAATCTTAGATAATTGTTCATACGTAAAGTCCCAGTCTGATCCCTTTTCGAGTTTGCCCTGTAGATTATTTTCCTGAAACTTGTCACACACGTCTTCTTACACACATACTCTCAGCAGCAGGTATGTGGAACTCGGTCCCAAATTCAGCAGGAACACTGCAGTGTCTCAGAAGCCCAGATCTTAACTGTGACATGATTTTACGGGTTTATCTGAGTCACCAGTAATAAACATTCTAAAAATTTGAAAGACAAACTGACGGGTGACTAATGGGTCACTTAACAGTGTCCAAATTCTTTGCAGAGTCTCCACTCTAGGGTCAGGACCCCGGCCTCCCCTGTGCACATGGTGGCTGAGTGCTCGGTGCAGGGTCTTCTGCTTCCTCTGCTGCTAGTGGCGGGAGGTGGTCGCAGGAGCCTTGTGCGCTCCCAGCCTCGGGTCTCACCACCCCCCACCCCCGCCAACAGGAGAGCGTGTTGGCTGCGGTCCACGCTGCTCTGGTGAACCAGCAGACATCATTCACCTTCACCTTGGTCACCCTGGCCCCTAGTGAAGAGTCAGCACCTGCTCTGTGGCATTTCTACACTTACTCTCCACAGCGAGTTCTCACTAACGGTCCGCCAGGCTTCCCAGACGGCTCAACACTGACTGTTCCAGAGCCTGTTCATATGAACTATGACATTTGGAAAGTTTTGTACGATGATTTCGTTAAAAGTATCTGTGTATTTATCACTAATCCTGTTTAAGATTACTCTCTTAGTCTCCCAAGTAAGAGAGCTCAGGGAGATTGTGCTTTTTAAAGTTTCTTCTACTTAGAAGAACAAATAATGAAACTCAAGTGTGTAGTACATTTGTGGACATTTTCCTGGTTCTGAGTTCGGGAAGCCGGTGTGTGTGTTTGCTGTTCTTGCCGGGGTGTCCTTCAGGCGCCGGTAACGCGTGGGAGCAGCAAACACGCCGGTGGCGGTGGCGGACAGGTCTGAACGTGTTTTCACACTTCGTCTTTCTTTTTTTTCCTTCTCTGTTACCTGCAGCAGCAGACTGCTCTGCCAGCAATCTCTGTTCTAGATTTGGTATGTTCTCATTTCTTTCTCTTTGGTACTTTTTTCCTGTCTCGATTTTCTTTTTCCTTTCAGTGGTGGTGGTTTTGTGTTTCTGTGGAGCGGTTCCTGGGGGTGTCCCGGAGCAGGCTGCGCAGCCGCATCCTCTCCAGAGCATGCCTCTCCGTGTGTTTAGATTAGTTCCTCTTGGCTTCCCTCCGTTCATTTTGACTGTACTGTCTGTTATGGTTTTGACCTTTTCTCAGTTTTAGTCATAAAACTGATTCCGTGTGTTCTCATGTAGTCATAAGCACGTGAGCAAATGAGAGAAATTTCGCAGTAAATAATGTTTCATTTTTACTACCTTGGTGTGATAGGTTTGGAATAATCAACTATTAGAAACGCACACGAACTCCTGTTCACGTTGTTTTGCCGATGCAGGTGCAAGTCTCTAGGAGAGCACCGTCTGCCGGTGGCCCACGGGCCTTCCGCAGACCCTCCGTGTTGTCATTGATAATCCTGGGCACACTTGGTTTATCAGCCGTGCGGTGTCCTGTTGGCCGAGCATTGCTGAGCCCTTCCTGCTGTCAGCTCCGTGCGTCCGCTGTCCGTATTGGGGAAGTTTGGTTGCCTTTCGGTGCCGGCGATGCTCAAGTACCGTCACCTGTGTTGTCGGCCAGAGTCACGGCCTGCTGGCGGACCCGTGACGTTCTCTTGAGGTCATTTTTGTCAGCCGGCTTCCAAGTGAATATGGACAGCGTCACACGGGACTGTGAGCAGTCCCAAATCCCGGGCACCAGATGAGCCTTTTGTCTTCTTTTTTTTTTCTTTAAATTCAAGCAGTGTGGCGGCACTGTTTGCTTCAAAGAGAAGTCGCTCGCAGACACAGCTGCCCTCCCTGACGGCTGAGGGGCACACTGCTTTAGCTCTACTCTTCCCACAGGACACAGAAAACACAGGTGTCCCCTCCATACTTCGGTGCGGGGAGGTGTACCTGCGGCAGGCGGTCGGACACTCAGAGTGGTTTCTCGGTGTCGGCTGCTCAGGCGCACGCGCAGGGTGTCCCTTACACACCGGGTGCTGACCGGCGCACGGGCTGAGGGGTCCCCCGCTCCGTGGGCCGGTGAGAGGCCTCTGTGCAGAGGAGTGATGCCCAGGGAGAAAGGGTTACACCAAGATTTGTATTTTAAAGACACACTTCAGAGTTTTTCTTTGTTTAAAAGGTAACTATGTCGAGTGTTAATATGGACTTGAACTACCTCAGTCTGAGCATTTCTTAGCCTGATTCCCCAGTGAATACGAATGGCACGGCCAGCAGTGTCCTTATGTGCACAGTCCTGTCAGCTGGCAGGGCGTGGAGAGTCCTCCGCTGCTGGGTGTCGGTCCTCTCTCTGAGAGGAGAAGGGCAGTGGCGGGAGCGACAGAGAAGTGTCCCCTGTGCGGGGTCTACGGTGTGCCCTTCATACGGCGCGTCCGGGACGACGGGGAGGACGGCTGTGCTCAGCGGCTCGGCAGGCCTGGCTCTGCTCACCCTCTGCTCTTCGAGGGCCGCCTCCCGGTCTGAGACCCCCACTCGCGCTGCTGGCCCGAGCCCTCTCAGACCAAAGACCCGTACGCACTTGCCCATGTCTCACCTCTGCTGGGAGTCAGGTCGTGGCAGACCCCAGTGTGTTCCCCCCGAAATGCCTGTCCAGCTGCTCACCTGTGCCTTCTGCCGTGTCCGTGTCAGCCGACTCTTGAATGACCTTCTGGTGAACCTTCGTCACCCTAAGCCCTGTTCCTGTTGGCTGAGAAGTTCCACCTCTTCACTTGCTCAGAAGCTGAGCCCCGGACACCCACACTGGCCCGAGCCCCTGCCGTCTCCTCACTGCACAGGACTTCTTGCCGAGGCCCTCTTCGGCCTTTGTCTGGTGCAGGCTCTCCTCAACACAGCAGCTGCAGGGGTCCTGCTTAAAGAAGTGTCAGCTCTCCAGAGTCCTCAGAACCCAGCAGTGGCTCCCCTGTCCCTTAGAGACACGTCCAAGTCTTCCCATGGCCAAGAAGTGCTGTGGTTCATCCGTGCCTCCCCACGGCCCCGCCTGCCCTCCCCTTCACCACAGCACTTTGGGGGGGGGGGGTGTCAGCCGTCCCCGTGGCTTCCCCTGGCTGCGGGCGAAGGGCAGCAGGTCCCTTCTACCTGGTGACAGGATGGGCAGCTCGTGCTTCTGTTACCCCAGCTCTCCCAGATCGTTCCGTACGTCACTCGTCCCCTCGTGACAGCCGTGTGATGTGGGTAGAGCACAGGGGCAAGGCCTGTGTGGAAGAGATTCACCAGACGCCAAGGAGACAGGATTCTTTTTTATTTTTAAGATGTTATTTATTGACTTGACAGAGATCACAAGCAAGTAGAGAGGCAGGCCGAGAGCGGGGTAGGGGAAGCAGGCTCCCCACTGAGCAGAGAGCCCGATGGGGGGCTCGATCCCAGGACCCTGGGATCATGACCTGAGCTGAAGGCAGAGGCTTAACGCACTGAGTCACCCAGGCGCCCCAGGAGACAGGATTCTAACTGGAGTTCTCAGTTAATATAGATTTCAAATTCTGCTAGACAGTAACGTTTCCTGCTCGTGAAGTTCTTGCTAGGACCCATTTTTCAACTAGAAACGGACATGATGTGTGACAGGCTCTGTGTTGGCTGGTCTCGGGCTTTGTCTCGGTACTGTTAGAACGGCTCAGCCGCTGATTCGGGACCTGAACACTCACGGGGAAACCCCTCCGCCTTGGCCCTGTGCCAGTGAAGGGATGTTTTCAGGGAGTTTGGTAGCTCTCCTGTTTTCCTCCTGCGAAGGCCCAGGCTAGATCTGCCCTGGTCAGCTGCCTTCCTGGCTGGTCTTCGTGTAGGACGGCAGGAACTGGGCAGGCCCGAGCAACCTGGGCAAGGGAGGGTTTGGACTGAAAGCAGGAGTTCGTGGGAAACGCAGTGGTGGGCTGCCTGTCCGGGGAGGCGGGCTGCTCCTGCCTCTTCCCGCAGGAGCGCCTGGCCACAGGAGGGGGCAGCGGAAGCTGAAGGGTGGGCTGTCTTACTCCAGGAATTCAGAGAGCACGTCCACAGTAAGACCACCGTGCCCGTGTTCCATAGCAGAACACAAGACTCCCCTGCTGTGTCCCATGCGGCTCTTGTGCGAAGAGAACCTCGGGTGCGCGTCTTGGGCTCTTGGAGCCACGCGGACTCCTTGTGGGTGACGTCCTGTCCCTGCCGCCAGACTGTTGGGGCAGCTGAGCCGTAGCTCCCGCAGCTCCTGATCAGCTCGTCCTCATGCTCCCACCGAGCAGGCGGAGGCAGGGCTGTGCCGAGAGCAGGGAGCTGCCTCCTGGCGGACTGCCCGCACGGTAGGGGACAGCTTTCCTAGGGAGGACAGCCTGCCCTCCGCGCTCTCCGCGTGGGGCTCCTAGCTGAGCGCTTGCCCCGGACCCTGGAGTCATGGGCCAAAGCCCAGAGGCATTAAGTGGCCTGATCATAGGGGTTCCTCACGGGGGAAGGGGATATTAAAAATGTTCAGGTATTTTTAATGGGTAGGAACACAGGCAGAAAAGTCTTGCCCAAGTTCTTAAGAGCAGCCCGCTTAACAACAGGGCTTAACAACCCGCTTTATCTGACATTTTGAGTGAAAATGTCAAAAGGTAAGGGACACCTTGGCCCTGTTTTGTATTCCGATAGCTCAATGTGCTTGTCTCCCTTAATGGGGCTTTTACTGTAAGTTCAAGATAGAAGTTAGTGTCTTGTGGTATAAAGTCATAAACACAGTTTTAAACGTATTTTTTTGTTGACGTGAAAATGCGAAATGGGGACCGGCGCCCCAGTGGAGCAGAGCTCGTTCATTCTTAGAGGACTGGGAAATCCCAGCTTAGTTCTTGGTTTAGAAGAGCTTCAGTCTGAGCTGTCTTGTGTTCATTCTGTGAGAATTCTCCGTCTGTCAGCTCCGATCCGTTCCCCTGAATGTACCTTCCTGCCGGACGGCTTTGACACACGTCACTATGGAACCGTGAGCTCGTGACTGCAGGGTGAGCATAGTCTGCCTTCTGTCCTCGGACGTCAGCCCTGAAGTCTGTAGCGAGGTGAACTGCCCTTTGGTGCTGAACGTCAGCTCAGTGCACCGTCCTGAGCTACTGTTGGGAGTAAATTAAGAGATTGGATTCTCTTCTGTCCTTAGTGGTTTGGGGGGAGGAGGGTAGAGTAAAGCAACGTATGTAGGAGGAACAGAACGGTCTGTGTTTTGAAGATGAGGGGACGTGAAGCAGCTTAGCTCCCAGTGGAGAGAGGCCGCCTCAGTCCTCCCCGCACTGGCTCGTTTGCCCACTTTAGAAATCGGCGGTAACGAACCTCAGCCAGGAGACCTTTCCTCGCTTTCCCCCATCCAGATTTAGAAGAGTGAAATCTTTGAAGAGAAAGTGTCTGTTTACAGATTCATAAGATAACATTCTGTACCTGTAATTATGAGAATGTTAACTGTTCTCATTTCTTAAAATGATACTCCTCTTTAGTTTAGAAGGAGGAGTGGGCTGTTTCAGTGGATACTGGTTTTCTTGCTCAGACTTGCTTTTAATTAAGTCTGGAGAGTATAACAGGATGAATGAATGTGTGCTTCATCAGGTAACAGAAAACTTATTTCATTAATGCACTTTGAAATTCCTCCATCAGTTACTCTTCTGTAGAATCCTTAGTATTTTCAATTGCTGTTTGTGTTACTTTTATTTGGGTACTGTTTCTCATAATTTGGACCGACGACTGTGACATGCTTGAGCAGTCTTCAGAACGCTGCCGGCTGTGAGCCCTGAGTGTGGCGTGGGGTTGCACTCCCTGGAGCGGGACGTTGGACAGTCCTTCCTCGGTGCTGGGTTTCTCAGGCAGCAGCACCTGCCCCTGCCGCAGAAGCCACCCTGCCCGCATACTTCTAGGTTATACTAAAAGAGGACATTAGGTTTGTCTTCTTGATGAGGCACTTGTCTTTTTTTTTTTCCTTAAGATGTCTTAGTGTTATTTACTGACATGAAAAAGTCTAGGGACACAAGTTAATTTGTTACTTTCCCACAAGATGAAGGGTTCATTCCACAGAGACTGGGCAAGAGTGAAGTTGTTAGGTTTTTGTTTAAAAAAATAAAAATCGATTTCAGTCCGGTTTCCATTTTCTGCTGTGAACATTTTATACAATAACTAGTAATTCTGTAAATACTGAGATAAACCATGAGCAGTTTTATGTAAGGGATTCCTACAGTGCTTTTGGCAATTTAAATGGGTGCCATTCAGTTACATTTTCACTTTTTAAATTTTGAATGTACTTCTTTTGATGTTGAGGGCGGCGTGGGGCTGTGGGCACTGCTACAGGCCAGCTCTGTCTCACATGACCGAAACTGAGAAGCAGGGGTTCAAAGTTGCCTTTATCCTGGACTGTAACGACAGAACGGCTCTGGCCAGAGGTGCCCTGAAGCCACAGTACTTAGAGAAATCTGACCAGAAGGATAAAGGAGAAACCAAAACAGGCTACGTCATAAATTTTTGGAAAATATCCTGAAGCATTTGCTTGGTGCAAAGGAAAGATAGTAAATTTGTTTTGTGTTGTTTCAAGAAGGCAGAACCCGAATGACAAAAAAAACAGAAAGCAAACCATCAGGTGGTGAATTTTAGACCCCCAGAAGAACTTTTTGCCCAGTAGTTACCTGGAAATAGAGCGCCCTGTCTCGGGGAGCTGGGCAGTAGGTTCCCAGACAGAGCGGGTAATCCCTGGCAGAGATGGAGCAGAAGGGAGGTACAGTAAGGTTCCTTCTGAATTTCAGGTTCAGGTTCTCTGACTCAAGGTTTGAGGGCATCCCCGGACTGAGAAGGAATTCTTGATAGGGTTCAAAGAGAGCACATGGCACGGCCAGCCTGCTGGAAGCTTGGTGCCCAGGCCCAGGGGGCTGATACAGACGGGCTGGCTGGCACGCTCCCGTCCCGCCGGAGCTGTGTGCTGGCCCCAGGGAAGCCAGCGGCGGCGTGCCAGAGTCCTCTGGAGCACAGGCCGGTTGGCACCAGGGGAGGAGGGCCAAGGGGGCTAAAGGGCTTCCAGAGTTCCATCCGTTGAGGGTGTCGCCTGTTGTCCAAGTCTGCTGCTTTCCAGGAGCTGGTTCAGCTTCCATTTATTCTGACACAAGAACCGTGCTTCTTTAACATGCGAATGCAGGAGACGGTTTCCTTCTCTGAGCCACAGTTTAATGGGAAAATTAATGGACTGTGGGGACCACGCCCTTAGGTAACTTAATTTTGAAATTGTAGAGCTCTAAGATGTGTGTGTTTTACTGTCCTTCAACAGTGATTCTAACCTGGTTATCTCGTATTTAACCCTGTGTGTGTGTCTGCGTGTGTCCGCATGTGCCCCGTGTGCCGCACACGGCCGGTGCGCGGAGCGGAAGTTCAAGGCGCTGTGTTGTCAGTTGCAGGACGAGGAGCGGAGGCGCCAGCAGCAGCTGGAGGAGATGCGCAAGCGGGAAGCCGAGGACCGCGCCAGGCAGGAGGACGAGCGGCGCCGCCAGGAGGAGGAGAGAACAAAGCGAGATGCTGAAGAAAAGGTTATGGTCCTCTAGGGGCGGCTTAGACCTTTACCAGATTAGCCTGAACCCATCGATGGGCTGGGGAGAGGGGCTAGACCTTACCTGTGTCCTCAGACGCACAGGACAGAACAGGGCCTGGACCCCCACCTGTATTCTCGGACCCAGCACTTGAGCCCGACCTGGCCCACTCACCTCTCTTCCGAACTGTGCCCAGACTCTCTTACTCTGTGAGTCTTGTCTCTCTCCTGCTTCTGAACTCATTGGCCTGGTTATAGCGAGTGGGCCTCCTCGCAGCCCGCCCGCTCACTCTGGTCTCTTCCTTTCCTGGACGTGGTCCGGCTGGTTACAGGGAGGGGGTGGGGGTGCGTGTGCGCGAGTCGGGAAGGGGCAGCGCGAGCTGTGGCAGGCGACGGGAACATAGTAACAGTCTGTTCACGCCCCGCACTTGACATCATTCACTGACGTCACTCACTGCGGGCTGACGGGAGAGAGAGCAGATGGCTTATGGAAAACACGATTCCAGGAGAATTCAGCCAGGATACGATCTGATAAATATCCTGAGTTACGACTTGGTTTCCGTACGTGGATTTTTTTTATGAAAGTACTCTTTTTAAGTTGAATTTTAACATGACAACTGATTTGACCAATTCTGAGAGAGGGAGCCCGCGGCCTGCTGCTGCGTGTGCCGGCTGGGCCCTGCCGCGGGGCTTGCTCGTCCTGGACACGGGCCAGGAGAAGCCTGCCCCGCCGCTGCCTCCCTTCTGTGGAGGGCGGCTGGGAGCGCCCGGCTGCCGATGGAGAGGAGCTCGGTTTCCGTTCGTCGCTCCTTTGGTAGTCCAGTGAGCTGCACTCGCAGAGCGCCCTCCTCCCCGCCCCGAACCAGAACTTTCAGGAAGCTTTTTGTAGCGGTAGAATCTGTGCGGATCTGTGACGAGCGAAAGCAAGATTGACAGAAGCGATGAGACTCACGTAAACGCACGTAGAGTCAATAATGGTAGCACACGTACCTGTGTGGGAACTCGCGACTTCTACGTCGTCTAGACCTTCACCATTCCTTAAAGTCTGTCGTCATATTCTCGTCAAAGGCCGGGTCCCAGTAGCTGTGCAGTTTTCTGAAGGAGTCTGAGCTTTCAGGGTTAGGTCTCCCTTGGCGCTTTACCTGGTGTCACGATAAGTAGAATCGAAATCAGTTTTCCAGAACGTGAGCCCCTCGACTTCTCCGTTGCGGTGCATGTGGTCTTGCTGTCCCTGGGCTCTGGGTGACCTCCGCCCGCCCAGGCACCCACACAGACCCGCCGCCGTGCGTGGGAGCAGGGACATCCCTGCCGCGGGAGCAGCACGCCTTCTCGCATCTTCTCTGGGGACGCTTGTGGGCTGCTCAGTCTTCGCAGCCTGTGTGTTCACAACACACGATCGTGTCAAGTACACTTGTGTCTTAGGAACTGCTTCTAGAATTGAGTGCTCACTGTAAAAACAAGCTGAATAACCTATTTTTTATACAGAATGTCCACGGTTGATGGGCTTGCTTTGTTGCAGAAAACGTGCCATTCTCTTGCAGTAGAATAATTGTGGGGTCATGCACTTGTACCTGCTCTCCATGTAACTGAAGGGGATTTGGGTTTCCTCCTAAAATGTTCTCCGTGTCACACTACAATTCCTGACCCCTTGATGTAGAGGTCATCCAGGCCATTCTGGAGTGGAGTCCCCCTCACACACTTAACTTTGTGAAGGAAATGAGGTACCAGATGTCTCTCCTTCAGGATGTCTCCACATAGTGAGAAGATCGCGTGAGAAGTTGGGTGTAGGGCCCTGCCCGGGGCTGGCACGCGTCCTCACGGTTTCCCCTCCTCAGAAGGGGAAGCGCTGGGCACTGCCGTCCGGGGCGTGTGTGCTCCTGGGGACGCAGGGCAGGAGCACGAGCAGCGCGGCCAGCACGTGTGTCCCCGAGCCCGCTGGGGCCCGCGTGAGCGCTCTTCTGGTGAGCGCGCGGCGAGGTGGCCCCGTTCTGCAGCCCTGCGTGCTCCCAGCTGAGGGCGGCCTTCTGTCTGGGATCCCCTTCTCACGTTCACTCCCTCCGTGTGTTCGACAGCTTTTGTCAATCTTTAACAGAACCGTGCTCTTGCCTTTTTTAATGTGAAAATAATTTCAACTCTGTCAACTGAAGTGTGTGCAGATGTACGTCAGAAGAAAATGTATAGTACGTGTCCAAATATATTTGAATTCCGTGTTGCTGTCGCTGTTAACGCCTGGCTCTCTCATTTTCTGTCTGTCAGGGAGGCTGCTACGATCCAAGCTATAAATTAAGAACTGTGGAAAGCATATTTGTTAAGACTGTTGCCTTGAGAAAATGAGTCATTTTTTTTTTACAGTTGATGCTTTGGGTTAACTTCCCTCTGAATAACTGGAAAGAAACCAGGTGACTTAATGGTCCTTCTGGTCAAGGAGGGGCCGCCCCCGACCTCCCGGGGTGCGGCGGAAAAGCTGGTGTGCGGGCCTCTGTGCTCACAAGTGCTGGCTCTAGAAAGCCAGCGAGAGGCTATTTGGGGGTTTTGTTTTGTCTTTAAACCGAGCAGTCACAGGTAAGTTAATCTCCGGCAAGACCAGAAGGACAGAGGCCGAGAGGCAGAGAATTCTGGTTCTGGAGGACTAGGGACGGGGACAGTGGCGCTTAAGCAAGCAGAAGCTGGAGCCCGGGAGTACGTAGAGTCCCCGCGCTCCGTGCATGGGGGCTGTTCCAGGTCAGATGGCCCCATGACAGGATGAAAGTATCCAGGGGATCAGCCCGGTCGTGTCGTAGACTGTTACGTTGAAAGGTCCCCTGGATTCACAATCAGTGTGGCGGTGGGGTACGGAGGGTAAATGCGCCCTTTCGTGTGCCCTGATGTCCCCTCCTGACTCTGACTCTTGTACTTTTTGTCTGTTCGGCCTGCAGAGGCGACAGGAAGAAGGGTACTACAGCCGTCTGGAAGCCGAGAGGCGCAGACAGCACGCCGAGGCCGAGCGCAGGTTGCTGGAGCCCGAGGAGCCGGGTCTGTGCAGACCTCCGCTTCCGCGGGGCTATGAGCTCCCGTCGCCGTCCCCTCCGGCCGCCGCCCCTCCTCCCCCGCCTCAGCGGACCGCCTCCTCCCTCCAGGCCCCGGCCCTTTCCCCAGACTCCCTGTACACCGCCAGGCTCGTTTCGTACCACGAGGAGGAGGAGGAGGAGGAGCCCTGCAGTCTGGCAGGTCAGGATAAGCACGCTGGCACGAGGAAGTCCCACGGGCACCTTCTGCTTCCCGCCACCCCCGAGCCACAGCAGCCCCCTTGCCCGCCGCGCCCAGCCTCCGATGGCATCTTTCTCTCCAACTCATTCCAGCCACCCTCGGCCCGTGCCAACAGTACTGCTCACAGAGCAGGCCAGCCCTTGCCCCCTCCAAAAAAACCAGGCTTCTACCAGCCCAGCCACTCGAAAGGTAGAGGTAAAACGTGGGACTGCAAATCAAGCCCTCTTTATCCTCTTGATTAAAATCGGGACTCTGCCCCCCGCTGCTCTGTGGGCCCCTCAATCAGCCCTCGCTCTGGAATGTGATTTCACCTGATCACTGGCCTCAGCGTGGTGATCTTCCCCTGCCCTCCCGATGTCCTGTCTGTGCTAAGAGTCCTTCTAGCACCTACCCCAGCTCCCCAGCTCCCCACCTGTAGGGAGCTGCCCCTCGGACCTGCCGGCAGCCGCTGGCCCTCCGTTACTCCCCGATCACTTGAAATACTGTTGGTCTTGGCCTCCGTTCACTGCCTCTTCAGATAACTTCTAGTTGGTCGAACACATGCTTTTGTAACACATGTTGGTGTCTAAAGATAAAGAGTGAGCTGTTCTTGCAGCACTGTCATGGTCAAGGGCTAGTTTCCGTTCTTTAACATGAGTAGAACTTTCTGTTCTGGCTTATGTGCCCCGTGGCAGGGTTTTACCACACAACCCCTACTTTCTGTGGTAGTTGCGATGGAGTTGTTGGTGCCACGCTGAGCTGATGGTCCTGCTTTAATGAGATATAGATCCCAGCCATCGTGAAATTACTCCTTTTCCCTCTCACTGGCTTTGTTCCCTCCTGTTACGTGACATTTCCTGCACGTCATGGTCCTCGTACCCAGACCTCGACAGGCACACAGTTGCCTTGAGGTAATACAGTCTCTGAGGACCAGCGTGACTGATCCTGCCCACAGGCACGTCCACCCTAACCAATGTCCAAGACGGCACTGGAAGGGATGTTTAAAATATCCAAATACCAGGTTCCTCTTACTAGCTTAAAATTAGAATGCTGGCAGTAAATATGGTCAGATTTAGTGGTCTTCGCAGACACAAGGGTCTTTTAAAATGCTCCTGGTGTCATGCCCAGAACTCAGGATTCTGAAGGCTGAATAATCAAAAACATGGGTGACCTTGGCTCTTCCAGAACAAACGAGTTCTGCCCGGATCTCTTCCCGTGAGCGTCAGAGCTTTGACCTGCCCCGAAGTCTCAGTATACCCTATTGAGACGGAGTCACTCAGCGGCCAGAATCAAATCTTATAAAATTTCTGCCGTTGATATCTAGAAAGCCGTTTGGGGTAGTAGTCATTTTTGAAGCAGGATGCCCTCCGTCCCCTTGCGTCACGTCACAGGCTGAAACCCGCGTTGTGTGTCGTGGCATAGACAAGGCTGCTGATGTGATGTTTGGCTAGGTTTTCATTGCTGACCACCTGGCTTTCCCTCAGACCACTAACCCTTACTTTATTTCGCACTGAAAAGACCACATCGGAGCAGGTTACATCCTGTGTCTGGTGGCTCGTGCCTCCCTGAAGACTGCCTTCGTACAGTACGAAGCCGCGTGCACCCCGTCAGCGCGATTCTGACCCCCTCACTGCCACCCCCCTCGCAAGGCTGCGCCGCTGGGTTCAGCTCATTTCTCTGTCGTGAGCGCTCCGCATGCTCCTGGGGTGGACTGGCTTCTTCCACTGGCTGCCTGAGGAGCAGGATCGGGGTGCGAGTTGGAACAAAGAGTGTCTCGTTCTAGCGTAGCAACATGTTTTTAGAAAATGTTCTTTGACTAGAGCTCTTTTGAAGATTACTTGGAATGTGCAGAATTAATTCATCCACAGTCCACTGAAAGGATGTGATATTCTGATTAATTTTGAAAATTTTGAAGAAAATTACCAGTGGAAGAAGCAAGTATCATTCTTAAAACAAAGCTCAAAAGATGCAACACATTTTCTAAAACAAGGAAAATGTAGAATTAAAATTAAAGAATTGCGCTCTGCTGATAACGGCCGTGGAGGTCCAGTGTGGGTGACCCCACGTGGCCATGCGGGGCAGTGTCATCTTTTGAGTCTTGCGGGGGAGGGGGGGAGACTTTCGCATGCGGCCATCGCAGAGGTCGTCGCAAAGGAGCGGGAAAGATGCAGTGCCCCGAGGAGGCGCGGCCAGCCAGCGGGGGGCCGCCCGGCACGTCCCTGTGCCCAGAAAACTGGCAGGGGGTCATTTTCATGCTGCTGAGAAGGAAAACTTCCATGCTGAGGCACTGCGTGAATTCTGCGGCCTGTCTGGTCCCACGCCCAGCACCATCTGCATTCGCTGGGTGTCTTGGGCACACATTGCTACAGCTTGGTGGGATTGTACGTAAAACGTGCTGCTAGCATGGAATTTTTTTTTCTTGCTGATGTTAAAATTAACAGAATACATCAGCACTGGTACGCACTGTGATTTAAATAGTATATCATTAGTGGTGGTAGTCTATTTGGATACATTTTAAATTTTGTATCTGCATCATCTCTTTTGATCTTGAACACGCCTTTGGAGTGGATAGAGCACGCGGAGGTGTTCCTTGCTGGCTACTGCCTGTCACCCCAGGGGCTGGGCTGGGCGCGGGGCCGGGCGCGGGCCGGTGTCCCACAGGCTTGCGTGCTCCTCCTCCGCACAGCTTGCTGTCCGGCGTCGGGTGACTTCGTGTCTGCAGCATTTTAATCAAACACGGGGTTTCCTGTGCCTCAGAAACTTTGTATTTTGTCTTGGTAACTGTAGCCATGTATGTAGCAAAAAGCTTCCGTGGCCATCCTGAAAAGAGAGGCTCGAGGCGCGGCCCCTGCCTTCAGTCACTTTGTGAGGAAACCCTTCATGTCAGGAGTGTCTCGCCGTCTCCCCCTTTGAGTTAGCCCTCTGTGGGTTTTCCCTGTGAATTCTTGCTAATTATGCCAGTTCTGCATCTTAACTGATGTGCCCCGTCTGGCTGCTGCTGCCTAAGGCCTGGGCCATGCCCGCCCATCCCCATGGCATGGCTGGCTCGGAGCGCCATGCTCAGGCCATGCCTCAGGCCACCGAGCGCCGCGAGCTTCAGATCCCCTGGCCTTCTGTCGGCTTCTGCGTTCTCCTCCGTGGCACTGCATCTTGATCGTGAGTAAAGTTTTAAAAATTGCGCAGGCACTTTAACTTTGATTTTTTTCTTTTATGGAAAAGGACCCAACTCTTACATGGGATCGGCTGGGACAGCTGTTGGGGCCCATGATGCTTACCGGGATCCGAGAGAGAGACCGTCTAAAAGGTATTTACGGCTGGGCTGGTCTGCAGGAGGCCAGAGCGAACAGACAGAGACCTCATCATGCTCTCAGATGTTTCTCATTGCTCGCGAGCCGGGGAGCCCACAGGCTCTTTGGTTCTGCGTTGCCGTAGAGCTGTGTTTCAGACGGGCTGCGGGTGTGAGGCTTCCGGGTGCGAACTTGCGTGGGAGCTGGGTGTGCTGCCGTGTGCTTCCACCGGCGAGGGCGGGGAGTCTGGGGCAGTGTCCAGACAGCTGCGAGCCTGCCCAAGTCCAGCCCTGAGGACACACGCAGTGAGTGGGCCTCGTGTTTGCACCGAGTGCCTCACCTAGCCTGTAGTCCAGACCATTCTTAGAACACTGACATTGAGTCCCCGAGGAATGTGTAGGGTCTTAGAGCAACTTGTTAAGGTAGGTCTGCTGAGAGACGTTTCTCAGGTGCATGTGGGCTCCTTCCAAGTCCGTGTTTTTAAGCTGTACCTCTTTAGTTAAACTCACTTGGGAAGAATCCCCGACCTGCTCAAATTGAAGGGACCTGCATTTCGAGAGTTGGGCATGGCTGGAGAAAGTCAGCAGCTTAGTCAGGAGAACGTGTCTAACGACAGCCCCAGTGATTGTGTTTATGGGAAGGGTTATGGCAAAGTTAACAAGGAGTGAGTCTCCCTCCTGGAACAGTACTTAATTGTCCCTTACGTAGAGTGACCGACTGAGTGGGAGTAGCAGCTGACCCACGTTGATCAGTGATGTCTGCATTTCCTCCACTGCAGCCACGAAGCGGACTTGCCTGGAAGCTCGGGAGCCCCTGAAAACTTGACATTCAAAGAGCGCCAGCGTCTTTTTTCACAAGGTCAAGATGTGTCCAACAAAGTAAAAGCCTCTCGTAAATTGACAGAATTGGAAAACGAACTGAACACAAAATGAGCCGAGGATGAGGTGCCCAGGCCACCCCAGGGTCCTGGGGGCACGGCTCCAGAGGACGGGCTCGGCGAGGAGGCCGCACCGGCGTGCCCGAGTCACCGAAGCACCATTTTGGAGTCGGCTGGGCCCCAGAGACGGTCCTGCTCCGAGAAGTTCTTTTCTTTCACCAAGAGATGATCATTTATACGATGTAAACACTGTCTCATTTCTTAATTACCTGACTCACAGGAAGATAAGTTTTTTGTTTTTTGATTTTTTTTAAAGTCTGAGTGGGAGCGGGGAGAGTGCAGGGCAGGAGAGCACAGTGGGGACATGTCTTCCCCCCCGCAGCCCTGCGTGTTGCAGACAGGCCATGTGCGTGCTGTGTCATTCATGATGCTGCGGCCGCAGGGCGGGGACCAGTTAGAACTGCCCAGACCTTGTTTGCACTATGGGGGAGCAGCTGCAGACCGTGTGCGCAGAGGGTGACCTGTCCCCTTCCAGGAGAGAGCCTCTGGGGGACGGCCCCCCTCACCCACCCCCCGTGGGTGGTCCCCAGGCAGCTCAGACCCACATAACCCAAAAGGGAGGTGGTGCCTGTCAGGCCCCTGCCCCGGCCTCCTTCCCTGTGGGGACAGCCCTCCTGGGATATTCTACATACATGATTTTTTTAAAAATGCTCCAAGAAGACAATTTTGAGGATTTAAGCTTAGGATATTCTATTTTTATAAATGCCAGAGTATTGTTAGACTAATACATCATTGGTGATCTTGAAGATGGCAGTTAAGTTAGTTCATAGAGGATTTCGACTCTTCCGGGGACCCTGAAACGAGCACGTGTAGCTGGGCCGTATGGGTGCGGAGAGAAACGGAAGCATCGGAGAGGGATGGGTGGTTAGGGACGCCTGAGCATGGGGCTGCAGAGGAGGGCCGAGTGGCAGCCGCGGGCTGTGCGGATGGAAGGCCCGTTGACATGTGGTGTCTGGGACTGAAAATGTCGGACAGACTCATGCGGCAGTTCAAGCCTTTTTTTTTTTTTTTAAACATCAAATAGAAAGTTATTTAATTTTCCTGTGAGTCACTGGTGATCACTGTTGTCCCCCCAGCTGTGACCGTGTGGCTGAGCTGGGGAGACGGAGCTCACTTGGTTTCAGCCCGTGTGCTCGGACAGTGCTGAATTACCTTGTGGTAATGTGCAAACCTCTTCCGTGGCGAGCCCTGCTGTAGGATCTCGATGACTCTTCTCTACCAGATTGTTCTCTTACAGATACGTATGTTAGGGAAATGCACACTTTGAAATAGAAGAGGGAGGCTTTCTAGCCGTAGAAATCACTTTAATGAGAGCTGCACGATAAATCACTGAAATGTGAGTGTAAATATTCTTATGTCGATCAGGGTTCTTATCTGGAAGTGGGCTCTCACCGTTCCCTTGTCTAAGGGAGTCACGCGGTGGCGCTGTGTTGATGAAGGATGTGGGTGTCTGCTCTGGAGGCTTCAGGAAAAGCAGGCCCTGCCTGGGGCGCTCGCGAACACTGGCCACCTTACGGGGACAAAATCCACGCTTTCTTTGATGAAAAGACGCAGATGAGTGACTTTTCTGTTAATACACACACCTAAGTACCTGCAAGTACAAGTAGATCCTGGCATACGGGGTGTGTGTGCGTGTGTCGTCAGGCCTGTGGGCAGGTGGGCCAGGCCGCCCTCGAGTGATGGGTCAGATGTGAACACGTGCTTTTCAGGACTGTGCGTCACTGTGGCCGTCACAGCTGCTGTACCTCCCCATTTCTACTGTGCTTCATCTGCAATCTATTTTTAATAAACTTTGTATGTATTTAAGTGTTTGCTGTGGCTGCAGTCTGGCAGGCAGAATTGCATCTGTGATCAGCAGCCTCGCCCCCTGTCCCCTTCTGCCTGTGTGGTCATTCTCAAAAGGTCCCCTGAGGGTCTGTGTCAGACGCTCTTTCCGGTTTGTCCTGACTGTGCAGACAGCTTGACAGAGGCCCCGGGCGACTCTGGCCCTGCTCTCCTGAGCTCAGCTCCCCATCCCCGTTGGCACCACCCGCTGGCACATCCCCAGTCCCTGTGGTCACACAGATTCACACGGCCCCTTCACGGTCTCGGATTCCTAAGTTACCCCAAGCTTGGGAAGCTATGTGGACCAGGTGTTCTGGCGATGCGATAGCAGGAAAGACCCGCCCGAGGTGGCTCATGGGGGGCAGGGGGTCACGAACCGCACAGGGGCCGCGAGAAGGGAGCTGGGAGCCCCAGCCGTCCTGGAGGGGCCCTGGCCCTGCCTCTCCCGGGGGCTGCCTCCTGTGCTTCCTGTACTTTACCCACCTTCCTTCGAGGCCCCAGAGCAGGCGTGCTGGGGAAGACGCTGCCGCGGAATTTTGGGAAGAGCTTTCCTGGAGGGGTGGCGGGTGGGGACGGCTTAGGGCTGCCGAGGCTCAGGGAGGCTTTGGGGTCGGCCCTGCTGCCTACACACCGAATGGGGACGCTCACTGGTTGTGGATCTGAGTGCCCAGAACGGTGCTCCAAGGTTCCGGAGAACAACCTAGACCTGGAGTCCGGCTCTTGGGACCAGGGTTCTGTCGCTCCTCACGAAGGTGAAGACCTACGGGGGCTCTCCGTCGTGGGCGTCGCGGAAACCAGGCACTGCAGAGTGCCAGGCACCCTGGGGACCGGATTCGGGGTGGGCAGGGGCAGAGAGCCCGGCTTAGCTCCGCCTCCTGTGCAGGATCCCCCACCAGGCCTGGCAGGAGGTCAAACCCCCACAGAAATCTGGAGGCGGCGCCCATGGGGCAGTGCAGTCAGATGGTCAGGGAAGCAGCTCAGTACGGCCTCGGTGCCAGGGTCACCCAGAGAGGAGACGCCGAGGGACGGGCTTCAGTGCACTGCTCCCGCCGCTTCCTTCAAAGTTGTGGCACAGTCATTCGTTGGTTCCACAGATACGAGTCAGGAGTGCCTGCGGCGTCAGTGACGGGGCCGCTGGTTCCAAGTGTCCCGCCGCAGACGCAGGGAGGCGGTCCATGGGGACACACACCCGATTCCTCCCTCGTTCGTGCACGGCAGGTGCGCAGGGTGCTCCACGCGGCCCAGGGGGACCCCCCTAACTCCGGGCGCGGGCCCTTCCCGGAAGCTTACCTCTGCAGCAGGAGGGCTGTCGCCAGTGGAGGAGACCCCCGTGCAGAGAGGCCGCTGCCCACAGACACCAGGAGCCCAGGGCCAGGACAGCAGAAGCCAAGGGCTCCGGAGACCAGGGCCTTCCACCGAAGACCCCTTCGCAGCCCTCACGCGGCTGCCTGCAGGGGCTGTTCCCCCGGGGCCGGGGTTGGGGCGCCATGGACTGCCAGGCAGCACCAGACTCAGAAGCCGAGCAGCCACCACCTCACCCCTGGGAGTGGGGTCCCGCACCCTCCCGGTCAAGGCGAAGGTCCGGCGCCCCATAGCACGGGGCCTTGTTCTCCTGCAGCTGCGGCGGATGAGAAGAGGCAAACAGAAAGAGGTTCCAGCAGATTCTACTTACCACGTGTCCGGCAACCAGCCCGGCGGTGTGCAGTCCGCGCAAACTGTGCGCAGGAGCCAGCGCGCCTTCGCTTTCGCAGGAAGCCTTTTCAAACCCAGCCCTGGCCGGCGTCGGCCTGGACCCGGCAACCCATTGTGTGCAGGTGCAGGCCAGCGGCTGCGACACCAGCTTCTGTCTGGATCCGTGCCTTGGGCAGAGGCAGTGGTGGGAGGGACACAGGGGCCAGCGGGCGGCAGCGCCCTGCCACTCCGGCCAGTGTGGCGGCCCCGCCCCCGGCCCAGGTCCCGGTCCAGTCCGGGAGCAGCAGCCGGCATCGGAGTGCACGGCGCGCACATGGCACACACGGTGCGGGTCGTGCGCGCGTCCCACGGGGCCCGGAGCCCCGTCAGCAGGTGGGCCCCCGCCTAGCCGGCCGCCGCGGTGCACAAGGAGGCCTCGAGCCCACGCAGCGGACCCCAACCCCGCGGCCTGTCTGTGGGCTGGGTTGCAGGGGGCCTCTTCCGAGCAGCGGCTGGGACGAGGATGTGGCTTCTCCGCACGACGCCCTGCCTGTTCCTCCGGATGCGCGGGGTGTGGCCGCGGACCCTGAACTGAGTACCCGTGCGCCGCACGCTGTCTGGTCGCGGCGCCCACGCAGGACCCCTCGCCGGCGGGGCCGTTCCCCCGGGAAAGGAAGCCGTGGTCGCCTGGCGGACGTGAGGACAGCAGTGGAGCCCTCGTCCCCCGAAGACGCTTGTTTGTATGGCATTTGGAACAGCCGCACTTTAGGAAATGATCTTCAAATGGAGCCACTCCCCTCCCCAACAGGGCCCTCTGACCCCTCCCCCGCCTTCCGCCGCCAACCCCTGACCCCGTGGCGTGGAAACCATGGTGGGGGAGGGGCGCAAACGCCCTCCCACGCGGATTCCGGTGGATTCTGTTACAGTGTTTCAGCTGAGAGCTGGGCCCGGCGATGCCCGCGCAGGACGTGGCATCTCAGAGGCGCTGGGGGCGCATCTCGGAGCAGCGGGCTGGGCAGCTGCAGCGCCAGGTGCAGGTGAGCACAGCCGCCGCAGCACCCCGTGCGGCACTGGCCTCTGGACCGTCCCCTTCCACTCTGAACCTTGGGGCTGTGGCCGGCAGGGGAGCGTTGGGGTGATGGTCCTCAAAGACCTCGTGCAGCCCAGGCCCCGTCATCTTCCCTTTCTGTAGTGTGTGAGGTCCTAGTCTTACCTTAATCTTCTCTTCCTGTAAGGACACCAAATTGGATTGAAAACCTCTTCAATGGCCTCATTTTAACTTAATCACCCCTTAAAAGGCCCTGTCTCCAAATACAGCCACATTCTGAGGTCCTGGACTTGGGACTTCAACAAGAGAAAGGCAGGGGGTGGGGGTGGGATACAGCTCCTAATGGGCAACCTGGTTCACTGGAGGTTACGGAGAGCCTGGGGTCAGGACAGACCTCAGACTGGCTTCCAAAAGTATCCCTGCCCCAGTTTAACTGGACCAGACAGTGGAGAAATGTGTGCCCCAGGCCATTATTGAAAACAGTAAGGCAGTCAGTAATTAGTGGGGTTGTTGTGGTACCAAGGGAGGCAGAGTAACAGAGAGATTGGGGAGAGGCGGCTAAGAAGAGCCCTGCTTAAACTACTGTCTCCCAGTACCTGTGTGCACGCCGGTGGCTGTGTCCTTCCTGCTGGGAGGGTGCGGCAGGGCAGACTTCCCGGAAGAGGCGAACTAAGTCACTCAACAGAGCACACAAATAGCAACAGCAACAAAAAAAACTGGATAGGAGAAAGGCATCACTATCTAAAGTTTCTTCATTTCCTAAAATGTCCTGTTTTCAACAAAAAATTATAAGACATGGAAGAAACAGGAAAGTGAGACTCATCCACAGCAGGGAAACCAAGAATAGGAACTCCCCATGAGAATGCCTGATGTTGGAATTAATAAGAAGACAAAACAGTCATTATAAATATGTTCAAAGAGCTAAAGGAAACTGCATTATAGAAGAGAAGGAAAATATGATAATTTCTCATCAGATAGAAAATATCAATAAAGACATAGAAATTATTTTTTAAATTATAATCCTAGAGTTGAAAATCACTGAAATAAAGATGTTCTCTAGAGGACTTAAGAGTAGATTTGAATAGACAAAAAAGGAATCTGCAAACTATTAGATTAGTAGACATTATGCAATCCTAAAAACAGAGAAAAATAGAAGATAAATGAATAGAACCTCTGGAAAAGGTGTGAAACCTGTGAGCACATCAGCATATACATCAGGGGAGCACCAAGAGAGTAGACCAAGAAATAATTGCTCAAACTCCCAAAATTTATTGAAATTTGGTACACATGAAAGAAACTTAATGAACTCCCAATTAGGAAAAATACAAAGAAAGCCCCATCCACCTGCATCTTAGAAATAAAGAGAAAAGCAGAGTGAGAAGAACGACTTGTCATGTCAGTGCACCATGACTGTCAGGAGACTCTCATCAGCATCAGTGGAGGTCAAGGCAGTGCGTGACGTGTTCAAAGTGCTGAAAGATGAAAATTCTGTCAACCAAAAATCTTTTATCCAGCAAGACAGTCTTATAAAAATGAAGGCAAAATAAAGGCATTCCCCAATAGACAAAATTGGAGAAAATTTGTCGCTAGCAGATCTGCCTTATAGGAGATGCTAAGGGAAGTTCCTCGGGCTGAAAGCAGGCACCCCCGCACAGAAACACAAATCCACAAAGAATGCCAGTAGAGATGGTCATGTAATTATGAAATACAGAGGAAAGGTGTATTTTTCTTTGTTTTCTTCACTGACTTAAAAAGCAATTGTGTAAAACAATATATGTATAACTGTGTCATTGAAAATATAACATATAGAAATTTATTATCTTTGACAAAAGTAGTACAAAGTAGGTGGATGGAGGCAAAGTTTTGAGTTAAGGCAATGATGCCAGATGGTAGTTTGAATGCACAGGACCAAGTGAAGAGGAGTCAAAATGGTGAAGAAGGCCAGCAGAGCAAACCCTATAAATATATTCATGCTGTCCCTTCTTGTCTCAGCTTCTTTAATGAACTTGAAATTTAAAGCAGCGATGATCACACTGGATTGTTGCATCTGTAACGTACATGGATGGACATGATGTGTAATGGCACTAACACAACAGGTGGAACAGAAGAATAGAGCTATGACACAAGTGTTTCCGTATCTCACTGGAATCTGACTGTGAAGGTGAAGTCGTCTACTCCAGGTCCAAAGTAAGGGCGAGCCCTCGTGCAACCACTGAGAAAATTATTCCAAAAGTAGTGGGAAAGGGCATCAAAGAAATTAAGATTTCACCCCAGAAAATATCCACTGAATGCAAAAAAAAAAAAAAAAAGGCAGTAAATGAGGAACAAACAGGACATGGGGCACATAGAGAACAAGAGTGAAATGTTGGGCATAAAGCCATGTCAGGGACATTCAATGTGAATGGACAAACCAGCAGTCAAAAGGCAAGTGCTGTCAGACGGGCTAAGAAGCCGCATCTAACTACATGCTGTCTGTCTACAGGGGGCCTGGTTAGATTCAGAGATACAAATAGGTTGTAAGCGGGGCACCTGGGTGGCTCAGGGTCCTGGGATCCAGTCCCACATGGGGCTCTCTGCTCAGCGGGGAGCCTGCTTCCCTCTCTCTCTCTCTCTCTGCCTGCCTCTCTGCCTGCTTGTGATCTCTCTCTGTCAGATAAATAAATAAAATCTTAAAAAATAAAAATAATAATAAAAAACAAATAGGTTGTAAGCGAAACGGTGGAGAAAGACCCACCATGCCACCATCAGCTACAAGCAGACTGTGCTAATATCAGACAAAATAGACTTTCAGATGAAAACAATGTTACAACAAATACAGAGGGATATTTGCTTGTGACAGAAGTATCACTCCATCAGGAAGATAGGAAAATTATGTGTGCATCTAATGACATGGCCCCCAAATTGGCAGAATCCAAGAGAGAAAAAGGCAACTCAAAAATAATAGCAGCAGACATCCCCTCTCCCTCTCAGTAACAGACAGACAGACTGAACAGAGGACCAGCAAGGAGACAGACAATGTAAACTGTGCTACTGAGCCAGCCCGACCAGGACATGCACAGAACACCCCGTCTACGCAGCAGGAGGATACCCTCTTGTACTCATGCAGTGCACTCTCTGGGTTAGACAACCTGCTGGCCACCGAGGAAGCCTGCGCGCATGGAAAAGGATAAAGGGCATATAAAATGTATCCTCCAGTAACAACAGAGGGGAGTTAGAAATTAATAACCAAAATAAATTTGGGAAATTCACAAATAGGTGAAAATGAAATAAGACAGTTCTAAATAACCAGTGGGTGAAAGAAGAAATCACAAGGGAGGTCTGGGAATATTTTGAGAGGAATGAAAATGAAGAGCCACACAGCCAGGTTTATAGGATACAGGTAAAGCAGCACCTGAAGGAGCATTCATAGATGGAAACACCTACTTTAAACAAGAAGATAGCTCTCAGGTCAGCAACCTACACTTCCACCTCAAGACACTGGATGAAGCAGTGAAGCAAGACTGAGAGGAGCAGAATGGAAGCATGACAGAGGCCAGAGGAGAAACCAGGGCAACAGAGCCTGGAAGAACTACACAGAACATCAACAGAACCAAAAGTGGATGAATCAAGCAGACAGACCCTTCGTTTGACTAAATAAAATTAATAAAATTGAGACTGGAAGAGAGGACATTACTACCAACTTCACAGAAATAAAAAGGGAGGCACAGACATGTTGTGAACAGCACTGCTGACAGGTTAACCCGGGGGAGATTCTCCGATTCCTGCAGAGACACAGATCACCAAAACCGATTCAAGGAGAAGTAGGAGTTGTGAACACAACCGTAACGCACTGGGTTACATGAGGAATTAGAAATCTCACAAAGGAGAGCCCAAGTCCAGACAGCTTCCCTGATGAATTCTATGGAACATTTATAGAGGAATTAATAGCCGTCCTTCCCGGGCTCTTTGGAAAAATAGAAAGGGGGAAACACTTCCCATTGCATGAAACTAGTATTGCCCTGATGGCAAAACCACATGAAAATCTCACAAGGAAACCAGAGCAGTATCTCTTATGAATATAGATAGAAAAATTTTCAGAAAATAATGGCAAACCGCAGGGCTTATAACCATGTCCAAGTGGGAGTCATCCCCCAAATGGTTTAGCATTCCAAAGTCCGTGAATGGGATTGACCGCTTCAATAGGAGACAGGACAAACCCCGTGATCATTTCAGTAGATCCAGAAAAAATGCTTCTGACAGAATATAACTCCGCTTCCTGATGAAAACACTTGACCAGCTAGGAACGGATGGCAACTGATAAAGGGACGCCCACGAAACCCCCAGCTGACACACATAAGGTAAAAGGAGCAAGATGAACAGATCCACTCTGACCACATCCATTTACCATCTTCCCGGACATGCTTGTCCACATGGTTAGGCAAGATGACCGAAGGGAAAGATACTGATCTCAGACAGGAGGGAGGAAGACGATTACAGATGACATGATCTCATATATGGAAAATCACAAGAAATCCATCAAAAAACACTACTAGCCCTAGTAAGTGATTTCAACAAGTTTGACGGATACAAGATCCAGGTGCAAAAATCTGCTGTCTTTCTACTTCATAGCAATGGGGGAAAAAAGGTGAATTAAAAACAATAATTCTACTTAAATATCATCAAAGATATTAAAATGCTTCAGAAGGAATTTAACCAAGGATTGCATGACTTGCACATTGAAAATTGACAGTCAGCATTAGCCATCAGGGCAGCGCAGATTGAATTGCAATGACATGCCACTTCCTACCCACTCAGATGGCCATGCTCAGAGGACAGATGGGAAGTTTTGGCAGGGGTGTGGCCAGGTTGGCATTGTCACGCACTGCGGATGGAAGTATGCAGTTCCCCAGATGCTAACTGGAGGTAACACACGTGGTCCCCATCCTAGGAATACTCCCAGGAGAAAGGGAAATGTGTGTCCCACAAAACTCGTCCAGGAACAGCTATACGGCTATACGATGGGCAACGAAAGGAAAGGAAATCTGGTAGGATGCCACGACATGGTTCTGCCTTGAGAACAAGGTGCCCAGTGAAGGAACCTGCTCGCAGGGGCTACACAGCCCATGATTCTGTGGGTCCAAAATGCCCAGAATTGGCAAATCTGGGAAGACAGAGAGTAGATTATTGGTTTCCTTGGGATGGGTTGGGGGTCATCAGCGGCGGTGGCTAAGGGGTGGGGCTTCCTTTCAGGGAGATGAAAATAACTGCCAACTAGTTTTGGTGACATTGGCACAGCGGTGAGTATACAGAAGCCACTGACCTGTGCACCTGGGCCGGTGAACTGCGTGGAGGGCAAGTCCAGCTCATAGGGCTGCGGACAGGGCTGGCATCTGCTAGATGCCAGAAGTGGACTTCTGCGGAAATACTCCAAGTTTGGTAATTTTTTTCAAGAGGTAAAACTGACTGAACATGGTAACAAAGTCCAGATGACATCCAAGTTTCTGGTTTTATAACCAGTCACAAAGAGATTGTCCCAAAATGATCACAACAATCTGAGAGCTGCGTGTTAGCGGGCTGGGAGAGGGACTCCCCGCAGAAAGGATGGCCTCTGGACCAGCTTCAGGGAAACCCATGCTTTTCTGTCCACCGAGGCCTCCAGCAGCTGGCTTGCTCAGCATTCACTGTAAATAGCTCTTAATTAAACTCCTCTACTTAAAGCCCTGCAGACAACAGCCCCTTCTTCCCCGTCATCCCTCCTCCCAGACCCCGCCTTCCCCCTGGAGTCTTACCTTCTCTTCCATCCTCAACTCCGAGAACTCGTCCCTGCCTCAGGGCCTTTGCATGGGCTTTCCCCTTTGCTCCGGTTTCCTGGCTGGCCCTGCCAGCCCTGCCCCCACCTTGGGCAGCCACTCTCTCTGTCTCTGTCTCCGAACCCATAGACTGATTTAACTGTGGTGTCGCCACTGTCCCCCAGCTCTCTTACCCATGCCCTGGCTCTTCCCCCGCATCGGATCGGTTCACAGCTGTGTCCAGAGTCCCCAGACAAGTGCTTGGCACATGACACATCTCTAACAGGCAGCTTTTCATGTGAGCTAATATAAGGACAGAAATGCTGATTTTAGTGTGTTCCAGATTTTACGTTACATACAGGTCCGCTGGAGCTCTCTCTAACACGCAGACTCTGGTAGATCTGGGGTGGGGCTTTTTCAGCAGTTTAATTGGGCTCTAATTTATGTGCCATAATGTGGGATTCTGCGTTTCCGACAAGCCCCAGGAGCGGCAGCCGGGGACTGCACTTGGAGTGGGGGTCATAGACGCGGGGCACGTGGGCTCTGTCTGTGTCGGAAACAGCCCCGTGCCCCAGCTGACCTCCCCTGCAGCTCGTCACTGATGCGGGGGCTGGCTTCCTTCCGAGGGGGGAGTGCTTACTGATGCGATTGATTATGGTCATAATTTCCCTTGTTTGGTCCTTGTTGTAGGCCAAAGAGGAGCGGATCGTTGAACTGGAAACGGAAAACGCCGTTCTTCACCTGCGACTGGCCCAGGTAGCGCCCCCACGCGTCTGGCAGGTGGGGTGGACGGAGTCCCCGGGCTCCGGGCTGCCGCCTGTCCTGGCCTTCCCTCCCTGCCATGCAGTGAGGTAGCCAGGACCCCCGCCTCCGAGGCGGCACGAGGTCGGGTCCCGTGCCCACGAGGATCTAGTGAGGACAAAGTTAGTGAGGGGCCTGCGCTTTACTGAGGTCCGACTTACGGACATGCCGTGCCCCAGCTGAAGCGTGCGAGTGGGTGTTCAGTCCCCTCGCGGTTGCCCAGCCATCGTGACCCCCCCTTTGCCTGTACCCGCAAGGACCTTCGGGCCGCTCAGTTTCATCCCCTGCCCTCCCCCACGTACCGAGCGATCCTGGCATCCTGGCAAGGACGCTCATGCTCGCGTGAGTGGACCCTGGTCCGCCACACACCTGGAAGGGAGGGGGCAGGGCAGAGAGTGCCTGGCGGCAGGAGCCTGTCCCTCCTGGTCTCGAACAGCCCACCAGCTGCTGCTGCCCCCGGAGCCCCGGCTGGGCCCTGCAAACCATGCAGCCCCTGGGGGAGGAGAAGGCCAGATGAGGACGGAGCAGGGGACATGATGCAGCATGGCCAGGGCACCTCAGTGGCCACGGGAGCCGGACAGGTGTGCAGGTCCTGCCCCGAAGCCTCTGGGCGGGGTGCTGGCCTCCAGGATCGTGAGCCGATGCCCTTGTGTTGTCCTGAGTCTCCAGGTGGTGGCCATTTGTTAACAGAAGCCAGTCTGGAAAGCCAGGGCTCGTCTGCGTCCCTCATCGGTAAGATTTGACCTCTGCAGACCTCTCCTGAGGGCCTCCCAGCAGACCTCAGTCTGCCAACCCTTGATGCTCCTTGAATTACCTCGTCCCATTCCACTGAGCTGGAGTTAGCTGCACTACATGTGTCGGTTAAGTTGGGGCTCTCCGTACTGTTTCCTAAATGAAGCACTAATTTATTTGCTCGTTTTGCGAGCACTTCTGGCCAGAGCCCCAGTGAAGCACATCTCCGGCGTTGCACCCAAGCCTTCCCACGGCACTTCCGAGGGGCATAGATGGGCCGGCGGCTGGACCCCACAGCTCACGCCCGGGGTTCCTTCCTCCACACAGGGCTAGACGTGTGGAGCAGGTGGCTCGTGGAGTTCACGACCTTCTGTTGCTGGGGGCCGCCACGAAGCTCCAGCCGTGTTCCCAAGTGTCATCGAGATGAAATTGAAAACATGTTTTTCACAGTTAAGATCATCAGGCATAGTGTGTCAGTTACACAAAAAGCCTGAAACATTTTTGGCATTTGTATGGTCTTTCTTCGTCATTGTTGATGATTATAAGACAGAACATCTTCCTTCGGTGGCGCAGGCCTCCTGTGCAGCCCATGCAAGCGGAAGGGCGCGCGACTCTTCCAGGAGCCGCGGTCCACCAGCAGCCCTAGCTGCAGAGAGTGGCTGGTCACACGTCCAGGGCAGCTTGTCCTACTCGTGGACACTGCTCCTGTTTTCAGTGTCTCTCTCCAAATGAATCCGCTGCCTCCCCAGAGCCCTGAGCTGCTGCTTCCGGGCTTTGCTGCTCAGTACCCTCGGGCACCAGTGGCTTTCCGCCTGTCCCTCCTTGGCCAGCCTGGCCCTGGAAGCCAGATGGCCCCGTATCCCACGTACCAGACTCGGTCGCTCAACTTCATTTCCCTCTGAATTCCCGTTGGACCTACAGTCGGTACCGGAGACTTTGGAATACGGGTCTGGATGTTTAAATAAATGTACATTATATTTTTTCCGAGAGAATCTGAGCCTTCAGAGCTTAGGGCCTTTGTTTGCTTCCGTTTTGTCTGTAGCCACATAATGGGTGGAGCATTGAACCGCGCGACGTCCCCGAGCTGTAGTCTGCACAGGCCCGTGCCCACGTGGCTCCTGGTACCTGCTGCGCCCAGGACAGGACGGGCCGTGGGTTCTCTGGAGCCGTCATTGTCCCACGGATGGGTGGGCTGCCCTGAGCGTCCCTGCGTGTAGGTTCTCCTCAGTGTGGAGGGCTCACATCAAGAACACGTCCTCCAGCCGCACTGGCCCGTCCCACCAGCAACCTCCGTGTCCCCTTCAGTGTCACACATGTAGCTCGGGCGTCCCTCCTGCTCTCGGCACACGGGAAGAGTCTGCTTGACATGGTTTTGGGTGAATTACAGTCAAAAGCTTTGATTGGAAGGAAGCACGTGTCCTCGCGGTCTGGAGTCCAGGGAAGACGTGGGTTTCCACAACCGTGGGAGCTGCCGTGAGACCTCAGCGTAGGGGTGGAGGGGAGCGGGCCCCGGCGCGCTGGGACAGTGCCGACCCCGGCCATTGCGACGGATCCGTCCCAAGAGTCACAAGCGCGTCTCCTCTCTGGCATTTACTGGACGCCCCCGCTGTGCAGCGCCGAGGAGAGGAGACAGGAGAGCGGCTCCGAGGGAACAGAGCCCCGTCCCCTCTCTCCCTTGTCGGGCCCTTGGGACAGAATCCACTTACCTGCCATCACGGCGCTTTCCTACCTTCCGGCCACCGAGAGGAGTTCGGTCGGAGTGTCTGCCGCCGCCGGAGCAGAGGAGCCGAATCCAATGCAATCACTCTCTGGTTTAGTTTATTTCCTTTCCGTCAGCAGAGACGCAGCCTGGGGCCGCATGACTGTTAGCCAGGGGCAGGGCCTCGACTCTCCGGCTATGCTCCTGCCCAGCGCGTCTCCGTGAGATAAGGATTGTCCCGAGTCGCTGGAGTGGTGGCAGTGTGCCGGGTCACAGCGCGCAGAGCCCTGGATCTACGGGACAGGCTTCCCGTGCGGCACGGAGGGGGCCAGCCCTGCCCAGCCGACAGCAGGCTCGCCCCTGTCCCCTGCTGCAGAAAGAGTTGTAGTGAAGAACATTCAAGCACCAGGGAAAGATCCGCAGCCAGGCGGCCCTGGCCCCCCATGCTCAGGCGGCACCGGTCCTCAGGGTGCTTCACCCCCAACCCTGGCCTGTCCCGGCCCCACAGCGGCTCCTGTTCCAGGTGCTGCCGTCTCCGTGGCCGGCCTCCCGCCTGCTCTCTGCGCTGTCCGCGGCCGGGGCAGACGCGGAGGGGAGCCCCGCACCCGCTGGGCCTCCTCCTTGCCGCAGGCGCGCTTTGAGCCCAGGTGTCCCCCGTCGGCCCCACGTGCTGGGAGGCCTGCGTCCTCTGCCTCCACACTCTTCCTGAAGAGAAGCCGGTGCCTGCTCATGCAGCGAGCTCACGTGCCCTCGGCTTGCAGCCACGCATCGCCACGTTAGATATATGGTTAGGACATCGTAAAGACGTGGCGAGGACATGGTTAGGACATCATAAGGACGTGGTGAGGTCATGGCGAGTCGCTCTCCCTGAGCAGCAGCTGCCATGGCACTGTGACTGCTGGTACCGAGCTGCGGGTTTTCTCTTCGTGGGAGGCCGTGGCTGGTCTCTGCGGGAGGCCGTCGGCACCACTATGAGCCACGAGGACGCAGCACGAGAGCGTCAGGACTCAAACACCGTAGAGCACAAACCAAAGCCAAGCAGAATCCCGAATGCATCCCCATTCCCTCAGGACCTGAGTCATGGCCCTTGCGCAGCTGGCCGCACAGGACAGGGGCCCTGGAGCTGCAGGGGTCCCGGGCAGCCCGCTGCGCCACCTCCTGCACATGCCAAGTCTGTCCCTGGATGTGTCCTGACTCCTCTACTCTGTCCCCCGTGACAGCCCCCTCCACTCCGTCCTGTCCACCCAACTCCCGGAGCCATCTTCCCAAACAAGGTTTCTGTCCTGAAAATCTCCGCGCGCTTGGCATCGCCCTGAAGGAAACAGCCAAGCAGCGACCCTGTTATTGCCGAGGTCTGCGGCCCCCGACCCTGCCCCACTCACGGGGCCAGACAGCTCGGTCCTTAAACACCTGCCACAGGCAGATGCCTTCAGGACCCCCTGCGCCCCATGTCCACACGGCCCCGCGTGAGCCCCTCGTCTCCGCACCGCACTCCTGTCCCTGCACCCTCTGTGCCCCCGTGCCGCCTCACCCTCCTCACCCGCCACCCCTGGGGGCCCTGCGCAGGCCGAGGGGTGCGGCCAGGCCGCGGCAGGTGGGGCCGGTGGGACGCAGCAGACAGTAGTGAACAGCCTCCGCTCAGAGGAGTGCACCTGCTCCCAGGGGCTGACACTTTGACCGTCTTTTATTCTCTTGTGCACAACAGTACCGAGGAACGAACGGGAAGGGGGCCGGCGCGGCCACCCAGCTCTGCTCCCGGTGCCCTGAGCGGGAGCCCCCGCGGAGAAGCGCAGCCCTGGCCGCACCCCAGCTCTGGCGCCGCGTTCAGGTAGGAGCAGCTCTGCGAGTGGGTCCCTGTGTTTACATGCGGCTGTCCGCGTCCCTCACTCACGGGGCCGTTTCTGGCGAGACTGGGGAAGTGTAAGCCTGCGAGCCCAGATCCCGTCTGAAGGGGTTGGGAGGAGGCTTGCTGTAGGAAGCGAAGCTCCTCAGTCGGCAGGCGTGGGGTCCCGGCACGTTTGCCCCTGTGGCCCTCTTCACGAGGCGGGAGAAGCTTCCCTGTGCTGGGGACATGGGCCCCTGGCGCTCAGGTCGGGAGCTCTGCCTTCCTGCCGACTTGGAGGCCTGGGGTCCTGAGCCCACGCGGGAAGGAGAAGCAGCACTGTGTGGCTGTGGCCGGGCTGTGTGACACAGCTCTGATCCCGCCACACGGAGAGGCAGGGTGGGCCTCTCCTTTAATCCAGTGTCACAGGGCAGGGCGCGGCTTTGCTGGGGCCCGGACAGCCCAGACACTCGCCACCGCAGTCCCAGGGGTGGCTCCCGGTAAACTGCTAAGTTGTCCGGAAAGAAAAGTCAGAGCGTGGCCGTGGCTCTAGGGCGCCTGGCAAGTGTCCAGGGCGAGCCGGTGCTGGGTTATTTTTATGCTGCGGTGTGTCCGCGAGCATTGTCCACCTTTCCTCACAAACAAGTGACCGGGGCAGAAACTAGGAGGGGAAAGAAAGATCATTATGACAACAGCAGAAACGCCGTCTGCAAACACCATCAGTCCCCCCAACAGGCTCGTTCTCCTGCCCACGGACCGGGGAGTGCGTGCGGAGTCACCGTCCTCTGCGACGCGAGATGTCAGTGTGGACATTCTGTCAGAATGTTCCTGATACGGAACATACGGAAATGGTCTCCCTTTCACGGAAAAGAAAGACTTAACCCAAGGACGTGTATCTCAGATGGGCGGGGGTCTCGCGGTTCACTTGCTGGAGGCCAAACCCCAGGACGGCCGCTCCTTCCTTCTGGGCCACTTGTCCTGGTGCCCAACAGTGTCCCACGGCCTCAGAAGGGAAGAGCCCCTGACGTGGGGGGCACCGCTTATCGGCTCCATTGCCCCCCGAGTTCACTGAACACCCTGCGTGTGCGCCTGGACGTGGGTCTCACAAGCACGGGGCCAGCATGGCTGTCATCGTGTGCTCAGGACAGTGTGGTCCTGAGGGCGGTCGGCGCAAGAGGCCAGAGCTCCGTTCCTGCGTGCGGAGGCCGGCGTGGGGACTGGGGCCTGGCCGGCCTCGTGAGGAAGTCCGCGGCCGACAGGAAGCTGTCCTCCCTCTAACGTTAGAGAGCTTCAGCTCTGAAGAGACGCGGGTCCTGGGAAGTCTGTGTGTGATTGTGTTACCCGTGTGGCTGTGCTCTTGTTTCGCAGACCCTCACTTGACTATTCCAGACGGTGCCGTGTGACCCATGACCTTATCTCCGCCGCGTGTGTTCTCTGGTCCAGGCCCTGAAGCAGGACACAGAGGCGCTGCGAGCTTCTTCTCTGGAGGTTTTCAGAGCTTGCCGGGAGCACCTGCAGGACGGGCTTTCCGAGGTGGTGGCGGCCGTGCAGAGGGCACCGCTCTGCCACGAGGCTTTGCTAGGTACGGTGAGGCCCTAACCCAATGGCTGCCCGGTCCGTTGACAGGGACAGAGGCCTGCCGGGGACTGGAGTTGGCTTCAGCTGTGACTTTGTGCTGCTGCTTGGGAATGGACATGAGATTTCCCCTGTCCCCTGGGGATGATAAGAGGCTCCCTCAATGCTGATGCTGGCGCTGCGCTGGGGCCGCATCCCTGCTGAGTCCCCTGTGTCAGATGTCCCTGATGTGTGGTGTGATGTCCCTTCCGTCTGGTCACCTCTTTCTTGGGCTCGGTCACTACTGGGTGGAGGTGGGGATGTTCTTGTCACCTACCAGACTTACAGCCCGGGGAGCAGGGTGCTTTGGCTCTGGGGCTGTAAGTGCTCACCCCAGCGGCACTGTGGGAATGAGGCCAACCTTACTGGGAGGGTTCCGCTCAGGGACCCTCCTGCTGGGTCTTGAGCCAGGTGACAGGTGGGCACATGTATGCTCGCGGGGGGTCCTCCAAGACACACTCCAGGAAAGGGGACGGTTGGGTTATCTAATGGGCGGTAGCGTGCCTCGGCTCTGGAAAGGGGGCTGGGGGGGGGGGGAGAGGAGCCCCGGCTTTCCCTCGGGACGCAGCAATCTCCTGCAGGGGGAGCAGGTCACGGGGGTCTCAAGATCCTCTTCCCAAACCGCATTCACACTTGGGGTAAAACTGTCCCCGCAGCCTGGCAGTCGAAGGCGGGCCGCCTCGAGAGGTCCTTTCAGGAGGTGAGCGCGCGGTATGAGCTGGAGAGGCAGAAGAGGAAGGTGCTGCACAACCGTTTGGTGGTGAGCGCCGTCCGCGGTCCAAGAAAAGGGGCGGGACACGGGACCTGGAGGAGGGACCTCAGTGAAAGGTCCGGGTGGGGGTGGGGGTGGATAGGCGAGGAGGTGTGGCCAGAGAGGTGGGGCCTGATGGGAGGCGTGGCCCTCGGGGAGGTGTGGCCAGTGAGGAGGTGTGGCCCGCAGGAGGCGGCGTGACCAGTGGGGGAAGTGGCCCTGTGGGAGGCGTGGCCTGTGGGAGGCGGGGCCCGCAGGCTGGAAGGGGCGGGGCTGAGCGGCAGGGGGTGGGGCGGGGCGGTGAGACCCCTGGCTGTGTGCCAGGGCAGGGGCAGGCCTGTGCCCTGGGGTCTGCGAGGGCGGCCCCTGGAACGCGTGAGCCGGGGTCCTTAGAGCTCAGCCTTCCGCCGGGCGCTGGCCCTGGCTTTCCTCGGTGGCCGGGAGGACGCCGAGGCTGGCTGGCCTTCCTGTCTAGCGGTGTGGGGCTGAGGCCCGGGAGGTGTGAGGACCCCGGCTCCGCGTGTGCTCCAGCGAGGCCGGAGCTGATGGTCTGCTGGATGAGCTGCTTTGCTCCTGGGAGGTCGGGGGGCGTGGCGGGCTCACGGTCCCACGGAGCCTGTGCTCCTGGGAAGTGCCCTTGGGCTCCCCCACGGGTCGGCGTGGCCCCCGTCCTAGGCTGCCTGCAGGCGGGGCTCGGGCTCCGGGCCACCGCAGCAGATGCATCCACTGCGCGTTTCCTGCCAGCCAGGCGCTCTGGAAGCGCTTGGTGCGTGTACATACCTCGTCCTGACCTCGTGCCTCCCTGCTGCACAGACCAGGTGAGAGACCAGCCAGGAGCTGCCGGTCCCCTGTGCTCCCCCGGGGCCTGAAGGGGCCGGGCTGGCCCTCTCGGCAGGAACCAGGCCAGGGGACGAGGCTTGACCCCCAGCTGTGTTCTGCACCCTGGAAGACCCGCTGACAGACAGTGGGTCTCCCCAAGAGCCCTCTAGCCTGTAAATCAGTCGGTAGGTGTCTTATTCATGCTGCTGCAGCAAAAACAGCTGTGCGTGGCGACCGGTTGAACCAACCAGCTGTGAGTTCCGGCATGTTCTCCGGAGCCCTGCCACAGGAGCTCAGACCCCAGGCTCAGTCTGGGGACCGGGTCCCTCCCCCAGGCTTCACAGACCACACTGGGCTGTGCCGTTGGAGGCCTGGTGCACGTGAAGTGGAGGTGGCCGTCCCTTCCTGTTGGGGCCACTCAGGGATGTGGCCGCCTCTTAGGTCACCTGACACTGCCCTTCACCTGCTGTCTCCCAGGTTCTCCTGCCTGGCCCTCCCCCTCCTTCTGCATGGTCTTTCCTGTCTTGTGACACAGTGTTGGTTCCCAAGCCCACGTCTGCCCCCACCGATGTCTGGTCTGATAGAACCATGGCCACACCGACAATTCCCATGCTTTCCCACTGACGTGTCTGTCATCTGGGGTGCTGGGGAGGAGTGTGTGGCTCCCTTCCAGTGGGTGCGGCATCCCCAGTGTCAGGTGACAGTCCCAAGCACGGACTAGGTTGTTAGGGTCAAGGCTGCAAAGACAGTCAGCAGGTCAGAAATGTGCAGCTAGAGATGAGCTGCTTGTTCCGGACACAGCCCTTCAGGAGCGATGAAAACCCGGTGCTTTAGCCGTCGGGGGAGTGCGCAGCGCAGCTGTGCACCAAGGGCTGGCGGGAGGCACTGGGGACGCATGGCTTCCAGGGGACACGGTGGCAGAGTTTGTGTTTCTGACACGCTGTGCCGTGAAGGAGGAACGGACGGCTTCATCATGGTGTCGACGCTGGGAAAGGACCCGTGGGCAAACAAGGCCGGTGCCGCGCCGGGAAGCGCGTCCGAGCACCACAGGACAGGCATTTGCCAGGGAACACGTTCACGTGGGGATTTTTAAAAAGCCTGAAAGAGCACTGAGCGCCCAGTACCCTCCCTGGGGGCTTGCTCAGAAGCCAGTCCTCGGGATGTCCTCTCCGGGAAACGGTTCCTCTGCTCACAGGTGGAAACTCTCTGGTTGTAGGAGCTAAAAGGGAATGTCAGAGTTCATTGTCGGATTCGCCCTCCGCTGCCTTCCGATGAGGAATTCGATGGTCAAGCTTCCCGGGACAGGTGATCTGCTTCTGCATGGTGTGTGTTTGTGCGTGTGTGTGCGCGCGCATGTGTGTGTGCGCGTGTGTGCGCATGTGCGTGTGCATGTGTGCGCGTGCGTGTGTGTACGCGTGTGTGCGCGCATGTGTGTGCGTGCGCATGTGTGTGTGTGCGTGTGTGTGCACGCACGCATGCGCACTTGTCTCTTTGAAGGAAAAAGAAAGTGCAGCCATTTCCTGTGCGTCCTGTGTTCCTGCCCCTTGCCCCGAAGCGGGATTTCTCATGCTCTGGGGGAGGGTGATTTTCTGGAAGAAGCTGAGGAGTTAATAGGCCGTTGGAATGTGGCTTGAACGTGGCGGGAAGTTCCGAGCGAGCCCCGTGTGGTCATAGGGATTCTGGGGCCCAGTGGGGTCAGGCTCCTTTCAGCAATCGAGAAGGCCAGGCTCTGGCTGGTCCTGCTCTGCCTGCTAGTCCATCAGAGGGAAGGGGCATCCTTCTTTACTGACTCTGAAGAGCCCTCCGGGGTGTGAGAAGGTTCTCTGTGTGGACACGGCTGGTCGTTGTGACGTGGACAGAGTTCTGGTGGTATTGATGAGTCGCACAGAACTACCTGATGTGGTTTTAGTTGGCTGTTGACTTGAAAACTGTCTCAATAGGACCTTCCCTTCTTCCCCAGATGAAACAAACCCTTGCGGAAAGGTCAGCCCCGTTGCCTGTGGAATGGATCCTACATTCCGGGCCCTCCGGCCTACACGATGTTGCCCACGAGCCCCCTGCTTCCCTTAGGTCAGCCTTGGGGGCTCTGCGGCCAACAGGCTCTCACCC
Source organism: Mustela nivalis (assembly GCF_964662115.1). Lineage (NCBI taxonomy): Eukaryota > Metazoa > Chordata > Mammalia > Carnivora > Mustelidae > Mustela > Mustela nivalis. Next base: position 1,687,963 of record NC_139024.1, on the reverse strand, counting down.
CTGCCCTGTAAGTTGGCTCATGTCGGGGGCCTCCTCTTGTCAGCCTAAATCTTGTTCTCCTGGAGGGGCCTGCCTTGCGTCTCGCTGGTGTGTGTGTCATATGGTCTAGCACGTGACTTTGGAAGGTCTTCAGGAGGCCCCGGGCCTGCCCTACAGTGTGAAACACAGTTCGTATCTCTTTGACAGAGAGTGGATATCTTTCTCATCCGGTCTTACTTTGCTAGCTCAGACTTTGCTGGGCCGTGGTGGCCGGTGGCCAGCAGCCGTCTGTCAAAGGGTCGGAAAGCCAGGTGTGTCGGGAACCGCGGCATACCCCAGGGCTGGCGGTCTTGCTTCGAGGTGTCTCCCTGAGTGCGGGGTTCCCGTGGCGTGAGCGACATCTCACTGCCGGGGTTGGGCTGCTCGCACCGTCGCAGGAAGTCCCGCTGCCCGGTGCTGCTTCTGCCGGGCGGCCTGTCGGCACGGCCCCAGCGGCACGGCCCCGGCGGCCTCGCAGACTTTCCCTCACGTTCCTGCCTCGCCTGTGTTCACTTGATGTTCGCTCTGGAGCACGTTGCGTTTTTCCAGGTTCCGACTACCCTCAAAGACCTGAATTCCCGAAGGCAGAGACTGTGCTGTGAGGTTTGCTGCCCATCAGTCACCTGAGACTTGGGGTAGAGATGTCCTGTCTCTCCCACGACACACAGGGGTATGGAATGAAGAGCAGAGGCGTGGGAGAAGACGCTTCCAGAGAGTGTGACGAGGGAGGAGGGGAGGGAAGCCGAGCAACGGGAAGAGCCCGAGACTCTGACACCAGAGGGAGCCGCGGCGGGCAGAGGGGCAGAGAGACAAACCAGAGGCGAGGAGCGCACCGCTGGGGAGGTCTAGACGGTGAAAACAAAAGCGGTCTCAGCAGGAATGAGCGTGGTGTAGTGTCGGGCGCCCGCGGGGCTCAGACAGGGACGCATCTGCCTTCGGCTGAGGTCGTGGTCTCAGGGTCCTGGGATCGAGTCCCGCATCGGGCTCCCTGCGCTGTGCGGCGTCTGCTTGAGACTCTGTCTTCCTCCCGCTCTGCCCCTTCCCCTCAGCCCACGTGCGTGTGGTCCGTCTCTCACGCATTCTCGGAAAGAAAAGAGAAAGGAAGGAGTGTGGAAGAGTGTGGATGGTGGGAGGCGGACGGGGGCGCCACCGTGACGCCCGTTTTCACTTCCTTCTGCCCCCAGCTCGGCGCCCGCAGGAGTGGTCCACGCCGTGGACGACGTGAGTGACATCCCCAACACACCGTCTCTGGAGGAGCCTTCCGTGGGGTGGTTCCCACGGTTCCCAGATGCCCACCCCGGGGAGTAACTTAGAGAGCCTCCTGGATCAGGACGGGTTCTGGGGCTTAGTTTCCACGGGAGCGAGACACCGATGAGCCGCCGGGCGCACGTGCGTCCTGAGACGCCACAAGGTTCCTACCTGTGGGGGTGTGTGAGGAAAGCAACTTCACCTTCGTTTTATCTGGTTTTCCGGCTCCCAAACCAGCCAGCACAGGTGAGAGGGGGCCTGCAGTGTAGAGCATTAGGGAGGAAACACAAGCCTCAAACCTGTGTAGCCGGGTGACCCAACTGGTTTTAGATTCGTGCAATGGCCACGGTGACCACCAGCTCGCGGTTTTGTATTCTCTTCAGAACCTGCGTGTTTCTTGGTTTTCTGTACCCAGGAGGCCTGGAAGTGACAGCAGGAACCCCAGCGCCCCACCTGGCTTCCACGTGCAGGGACATGGCGCTCTGCAGTAGCCGTGGGTGCCAAGAGTCAAACACCTTCACCCGATTGTTCTAGAAGTTACAAAGAGATAAACATTATGATGGCTTTCCATTATGAAATGGACTGCGGGTTGCTGGCTAGGGAAAGTTGTTCTCTGTAGAAGAGTCTGGCTGATACCGACACGGAGTATGTGAGGCAATTAGAACTCAGCACTAGAAAGTCCTAATGGCTCTGGGGGGACAGACTTCCATGGGCGCAAGACCCCTGGGGGTCAGCGGGATCTTTACCACAGAAGGTTCCCGAAGCCCTTGGAACCCAAAGCCCTAGAAATTTCCCCAAAAGCGAGATGCTCAGACAGGAAGTGGTGATGGATGGGAGGTGTAGACAGACTCGTGACAGAGAAACTGGGGCCTCAAAGCCAAGCCTCCATCGAACAGAGTCTCAGGGTCCTTCTGAACCAGAGCAAGAAATCTGCGAGTCGGAAGGGGAGACACATCACAGGACAAGTGACCCTATTCTCTGAGAAATCAGACCCCCAGGAAGGGAGACAGGAGCCAGCAGGAGAGACACATAGGGCTTGAGATCACAGCGCCCGCACCCAGCTGTGAACCGCACGCTGTGGGGACAGCCAGGGGAACCGGATCCGTCCTGCTAAGGTCGCGATGTGGGGTTAGACGGTGCGGTGCGCGTGTGGACATGGGAGTCCTCATCAGCGGAACACGGAATGCTGCTGTCTGACGTTCAATCCAAAACACTCCAGAGAAGAGCCCGGATGGCTCGGTCGGCAGAGCATCACAAAACACGCCGGAGAGCTGGCCAGTGGCTTGGGCACGCGTCTGAAGCCAGCGGGAGCGAAGGTCAGCCGGACGGCGACGGCCCGGGTTTGTGCACGGCTGAGAGTCCTCCCCAGGCTGAGTCGTGACTGTGCGCGGCTGCCGCACCCGGGCAGCGCGTCGCGACCGTCACAGCATGAATGTAGGAGCACGTGAGGTGTGAGCTCGGGGCTGAGATGAGGCCTCTGGACGGCGGGCCGCGTGCAAGCCGCGTGTGGCTGCCTGCCTGCCACCCCCGCTGTGGAGACGCCGGCCATGGCAGCGCGTCCCGCCACGGTCACAGGTCGTAACCCGCGAGGACCCTTCCGTGCAAGGACCCTTCCGGATGCGGACCGATGGCCTCCGTTTTGCAGAGCGGCCCGGGGGGCATTTGGTGCTCCGATCAACGCTCCCGACAGGCTGCAGAAGTGAGCACTTTAGAAAGTCCTTGTTTTTAGGTATTTTTTCACCTGTCACTGGACGCATCGTATGTCCTCAAACAGCAGGGAACAAATTCAATTCTCCTTCTTAGGAATTTGAGCTAAAAGGAGCTCTAGACACTATGTATTCATGGTGAAGTTCTGACCTTTTCTACACTTTGTGTGGTCTGTGGGCATCCTGGTCGGCCTTCAGAGTTATTTTTCATTAGGAACCGGTCTCCTGAGCCTGGGGCCCGGCCCCCACGTGCAGAGGACCTGTTCATCCTGGTGACTGTCCCCTCCAGTCCCTGTCCAAGTCCCTCTGAAGCTTCAAATACAAAAGTTGGAGGGTTTGTTATTTTTTTCCCATTTTACCCATCAAGATTGATTGGGTGATTTGGGGTTGTTTAAGGCAATCAGTGGGGTCCCAAGTTGCTTTTTAACCTAACAGAGCTGTTTGTTCAGGAACGTGGTATCAGGGACTCTGCTGAGAGGTCTGGGGGGGCGTGGGTGGAAGGTGACCCCACGGTGGACTCAGAAGAGGCTGCAAGTGTGTGTTGAGTTTCCTTTCAGGCTGCTGTCGAATTCGACCTTAAATAGTCCCGGACTCAACCTGTAAGTAGAATCATCTCGAGCGGCAGCCTGGCCCCTCTCTGGGCTCTTGTGGCCTGTGTGAACCCGGATCTGCAGGACCAGGTCTTGGGCTCTGTCGTCTTGTCTGCAGTCCTCCTTCCCTTCACTCTTACTGAACCACCAGCCTGCCTGGCACATGCTTGAGTTTCTGAACGCAGCTACGAGGCCTATGGGTCCGTCGCTTCTCATGCAAATATCTGTTCTTGAGGTCAAGGCTCTTTTGAGAGGTGCTTACAAAGACTGATGGATTTGCAATGCCTGAGACAAAGTTTTGATGGTCGAAGTTCCTACGGTCCTTAACAGCGTCCTTGTCCTTGTCCTGAGGTTCATCCATCCTCTGCAAACAGCTGCAGCTTCTGGAAAAGGCAGAGACCCGTGGTGCTGCGGAAACTCTGGCGTCCGGCCCCCAGGACCCCCATCTCTGCTGCGATGAGATGTAAAGCAGCTGTCCCCTTTGTGTCCCTGCTCCAGGCGGCCTCCGTCTTAGAACCGATATTCGATGGCTCACGTGATCTCCAGCCAGAACATCCCAGACTGAACCCTTGGTTTCCCCTTCAGACAGACTCTGCCTGACTCCCCGTCTTTGCAAGTGGCAACTCCATGCACTCAGTTCCTGGTGCCCGAACCGGAGTCACCGTCGACGCCTGCCTTGTCACCCCTGAGCCGGTCCTGTGTGTCCTTCAGAATCCCTTCCCTGGGTCTCTCTACTCCTTTCCCATCGCCCTTGCCCTCCGGGCCGTGCTCCCCTCCCCAGAGCTAGCTGGCCCGTTCCTCTGTCTCCTGCCTGTGTCTGACCTATTCCGTAGCTGGGAGCAGGCCCGGAGATGCACTGGGATGGCGTACGAGCCCTTCCGGCTCCGGCTCCTCCGTGAAGTCACAAGGACTTAAGGACAAAGTCAGACACTCGAGTCTGACCTCTGTTTTCCCGTTCGTCTGCCACCGGCTCCTTCATGCCCCATTCCTGCCACTCTGGCCTTGACCGGTACCAGCCCCGTGCTGCCCGCAGGTCTCTGCACTTGCTCCTCGGGCCAAAACCCCTTCCGTGCTCCGGGCCTGGCCTGCCCTCCTGACCTCCGCGCTCAGCACAAGCATCACCACCCGCAAAGGCCCTGCCGGGGGTCCCAGTCTGAAAAGCGCCGTCCCTGTCACTCCCAGCACCCATTCACCTCTTCAGGCTCTTGGAGGAATTCATCAGCCCCTCGTCTGCGTCAGCCCATGCCAGCTTTGCCCGTGTTCACAAGACCCCGTTTGGAATGTCCTGTTCCCTCCCCGCCATGTGCAACTTGCCAGCATCCGGCCTCGGTGCACACGTATGTGTGTGTCTGTGCATGGGGCCACCCGTACTGACCGTGCTCCTGACCTCCGAGGGGAACACGCAATGAGAATGCCAGCAAGCGTAGGGGCACGCGGCCCGGCCTGCCGGTCACCAGCAAGCTGGAAATGTGGAAAGAACCAGGACTACTTAATACTTACTAGCAATACACAAACATAATAATAAATATATTCTTCCTGCTGTTTCTGAAAAATAATTCTCACGGACACGAACACCACCCTTCATGTCCTCATCGAGGAATAGCAAAACAGTAAAGCAGTATCACCTAACACTGCCACATGAGCTCCGGTCACTTAGACAGAAGTCGGCTGCGTGCCGTCTGCGAGCACCGCTGTGGGGTCCGTGGAACCCCCTCTCGGTTACCAGCACGCGGCGCCGAGCGTCTCTGTCCTTACGTGATCATGAAGAGTGGACGACACAGGGCTTGGCACCCCGTATTGGCTACGTGACCTGTGGTCTCTGACTCCTGGACAAGATGCCAGTGAGCAGGGGGTACGTTTGTGGGGGCAGGGAACAGGTGTCGCAGTCCCGTTCCGGGGACGAGAGGGGCAGAAGCAGCCGAGCGTGGAAGGGGGGCTGGGCAGCGCCCCACAGACCAGCTGTAGGGACAGGCCCTGTGGGACCAACACTGGCTGTGTTCCCAGTGACAAGACCAGGGAAGGAAATCCGGATGCCTTGGGGATGAATTTGCAAACAAAAGGTGAATCTTTGAACTTGTCAGAGGTAGAAAGAGGCGCCCGCCCGCAGGTTGGCCGTGTCTCCAGCTCGGCGGCGCACCAGAAGAAGCCGCAGGATTCGAGTTCGGATTTGATTCCGCCTGTTGCCCACGGGAATGTTGAACACAGACAAGAGAGTTTCCCTGAAGACTTTCATAAGATGCGTCAGGAAACTCCTACAAACCAAGACACACACACCGTGGGGAACCAGGCTGAGGCCGCGGGCAGTCGGTCTGAGAACACGTGACTCTACGCCTTCTCCCAGCTCTGCCCCCTCTGCCAGGCTCACAGGTCCTGTCCCGATGGCAGCATGTGGCGGCCCTGCTCACGCTCGCGGGAGCCCCCAGCTTGGGAGAGGGGGGCCTCTCAGCAGTCAGGAGCTTCCTGCATGGCCACGTGGGAACAAGATGAATGACAGATGAGACACACATGCCACCATCTGGCCTTCCCGCTCTTTCCAGGAAGATGTGTGTGACCTTGCCCCAGCCACCAAATTTCCACCCAATTTCCTCTGCATGTCCTGTGGAGAGGCAGGTGGGCCCGGAGTCTGGGCCAGACCCAGGCTCCCTCCCTGAGGCAGGAAGGGGCTGCGTTCTCCATTGAGGGGGGCTTCTCTGTGATGGGAACGATGGTGGCTCTCCTTCGTGTCACCGCGTTGCAAAATGGTGTTAGTCTAGCTCTGTCATTCCTTCTTCCTTTACTCCTGGACGTTTCCCGTGTCCTTGCTGTGGCCCAGCGGGACAGCCCACGGGGGAGCTCTGTCCTTTCCCCTTTACTCATCAGCTTTGAAATAACGCAAGAGTCCCTGGCTTCCTGCCCAGGTGCCCAGGGAAGATCTGGTTAAGCGTCAGGATGCTGGCTTGCGTCCCTTGCCGCTCAGAGACCAGGCTCCAGAGTTCGGGAGACCCTGGGGGCTCCTGACCTTGGCTCCATCTGTGTGTCCCCACACGCCCGTGTTCCGTAGTTGAGAGGAAATCCAGCCACTTCATAGTCAGTATCCAGGGGGGTTGTTCGTTGTCTGTTTGGCTGTCTGGTTTTTTATGCAGGATTTAGGGTGATTTGGAGTGTATGCCACTTGCTTACTAGCACGCAGACCTCTATGACGGCATCGTCCAGCGCGGGAGCTGGAACGTGGCAGTGACCACCGCCCCCTCCCCCCACCGTCTGAGTCCGTCACTACATCTGATCTCATTTTGAGCTGTCATGCATTGAACAGGTATTATAGACGCGGTTGCTGATAAAAGCCGTGGGTTACACGATATTCATAACTACTTATAGTACCTATAAATTATGTATAAAAACTTACAGAAACTATACTTATAAATAAAACTGCATACACTGTAGATAGTTATAAGTAAATAAATTTTCCAGTCTGTATTTGGTCCTAAAATGTCATTGGTGAGTTTTAGTTGTATTTTGGGGGACTGAGTTTTTCAACTCAACATGATTTTTTTTTTTTAATGAGCAGATTCTGTGACTTTTTAAAAAGATTTTATTGAATTATTTGAAAGAGAGAGACAGAGCACAAGTGGGGCAGAGGCGGAGGGAGAAGCGGCTCCCCACTGAGCAGGGAGCCCGAAGCCAGATTCACCCCACGACCCCGAGATCATGACCTGAGCCAAAGGCAGATGCTTCACCGACTGAGCCCCGCCGGCATCCCAAACTGAACATGAATTGGCCGAGATGTATTTGTCTCAATGCAGGCAGCAACTCCGAGGTAATGAGACCAGAGTGACGACCGTCTTTCACCGTTCCCGCCCCTTGGGTCACGGAGCCCACACATTTCCTGGGAGAGGAAGGTTGCCTTCTATTTGCAGAACTCATGGCCCATCCAGCAGGTTTTCAGAACAAGGACATGACGCTCCCCGAGAGTGTGGAGAACTCGTGGACTCAGAGTGCGTCCGCCTGCAGCCTCCGCTTTCCCCAGCTCCCCGAGGTTGGCCTGACCAGCCCCAAGGGCAGGGCAGGGCCTTCCATGCTGAATGCCTTTCACTTAGCTCCTCCTGGTCTCAGCATCTGGCCATTGGATTACAACTGACTTTTAGGGATGCCTGGATGGCTCAGTGGGTTAAGCCTCTGCCTTTGGCTTGGGTCATGACCTCAGGGTTCTGGGTCCGAGCCCCGAATCGGGCTCTCTGCTCAGCAAGGAGACTTCTTCCCCTTCTCTCTCTGCCTGCCTCTCTGCCTACTCGCGATCTCTCTCTCTCTCTGTCAAATAAATAAATAAAATCTTTAAAAACTGACTTTTAGCTTCAAAATGTGATGGCTGAGTCCGTGGCAAAGATCGTAGGCCCTGGATGTTTCTGCAGCTGTCCAGGGGCACTGGAAACAGACACGGAAGCACCTCCGTGTCAGGAGAACGCCTTCGCTCCTGGCTGGCTCTGAGCGGGGCACGCACCGCACGGAGCCCCCGGGAGCCTTGGGATTCCGCGAGCAGGCATGTCCATGCCGTGCGGAGCCCCGAGGATCTCTGTCATACCTGCGTGTCGGGCCGCTCCCCTCCCGGAAGGAAGGGCAAGTGCTTACAATTTTGGATAAAAGGAGATGATCCTACAAGGTCAAGGGAAGGAATCTTGCTTGTGAGGAGAAGGCGTGTGGAGCAGGGTGAGGGAGGCGGTGTGCGTGGGTCAGCGCGGACGCCGCAGCTGTGCTCGGGAAAGTGAGACTTTGTTCTTGGAATCATTTCAGAAATGTGAGACCCAGTGATCAGGCTGTAGGACGGCCTTCGAAACAGCCGTGGGGCGCTTCTGGACTCAGGCTTGTTTTTATGGCTTCTTATGTTCCTCACACGGTGTCCCTCGAGCTTTCGGGGGAAAAAGTTCGAATCTTTGCATTTTTTCATTTGTTTTTCTTTATGGTTAAAACTTGGGTGTTTGGAAACATCAGCCAAACACTTTGGGGGCCGTGTTCTTCGCAGAGTTCACCGGGAGGCCCTGGGGACACATCTTGGCATAATATTAAAGGAAAGCCGCCGTGACCCGGCGACGGAAAAGGGAAATGGCGCCTCTGGGAGAGGCGGGGCGCAGGCCGCGGTCGGATTCTGGGTTTGGGGGCCCGGGGTGTGGGCTCTGCTGCCGGCATCCTGTCTGTACCTCCGTCCCGGCGGTGGGGGGCGTTCTCTCAGGGTCGAGAGTGGACAAGACTGAGGAGCTACTTCTGCTGTGGACAATATGGCCACGATGATATCGCGACATGGCCGTCGCCGCGTGAGGCTAGACGGCGCCGGAAACTGCCCTGGGAGCGCAGCAGGGGCTCGAGAGACCCTCTGTGGGGTGCTGACCTCTCTGCTGGCGACTCCCCTGCGAATAAGGCCTTGCCCTGGAGAGCCAGGCTGGGATGCAGCCGTGCGCGAGTCTCCGTGTGTCACCTGGAGGAGGCGTCCCGGGAGTCGTGGCACGCAGAAGGTGGCAGCCGGAGGCCCTGCTCCTTGCTGGCCGAAGTCACCGTGGACTGGGTTTTCACCCCGTTGGTGCTGCTGAACTCTTCACTGTGCCCCTCCGGCTCTGCCAGGGGCAACTAATATCTGGAGAGAAGGACCCGATTGACCTGTCAGCCCCCCCGGGGGCCACTGCGCATGCTTCTCTTTGTCACACTGTTTCGTTTACATTTCGGAAAGATTCCTAAAGCAGTGACCTAAAGAGAGCCTGAAGGGCACCAGGCTGGGGACAGAGAGGCTCAGGAGAGGCGAGGGGGCCATCTCTTTGGGGGGTGGCGGGTGTTGGGAAGGGACAAGGACACGAGAAGTTGGCTGGATGTGTTGGCAAGGCAACTGCTTAGGAACTGTCACACAGCCTGACTTCCCCGGATGCCCCTGTGGTCCTCTAGCGCTTCGTTTTCCACCGTGAGGACAGCTCACCGCGGAGAGGACAGCTCTCTGGCGAGAGCGGGGCCTTGCGGAGTGCGCACCTGCAGCCCCGGTGGGCAGCGGACAGGAGGGCCGGCAGCCGCGCCTGGGACGGGGAGCGACACGGTCCTGCAGCGCGTCTGCAGCTCCTGAGCAGCCCACGGCCGTGTGTGCGCCGTGAGGAGATGGGGCGGCACATCCCGCCACAGCCGTCACGGCGACGTCCCTGTGCGCCGGTCACTCACCCCTGCAGCTGCGAGTTTGTTTTCTCACGTCTTCCCGTACTCTGTCTTTTCGCGAATTTGCATCTTGTTTTAGAACTGGAACCAAGTCGAACCCAGAACTGGAGCCATCAGATCAGATCCGAGTGATCTGATGCTGTGCTTCCTGCTGGAGATGGCCTTCACTTCATGCGCACGGTGGTGTTGGGGACACTTGTGCACGATCATAAGTTGATGTATTTGGGGGAAAAAAACAAAATAAAAAAACCTTTAGCACCGGCAGCCATGATTGACTGACAGCATGTCTGAGATGGGGCTTCGTGAGCGCTGGGGGTCTTGCGCCTGCCTCGAGCTGTCGGGTGCCCCGCGAGGCGCTGTCCTGGGCCATTGCGTTTCCGTCTGATGCAGAGAAGGAGCCGGCCAGGCAGTCCCCATGGATGCGACTTCTCCCAGCAGCGCCTGGCGCACCATGCCCTGCGAGGGGAAGCGAACGTTGCGGTCCTGGGGACCCTGCGGGCTCGGTCGGGTCGCTCCACCGCGCGGCCCAGTCAAGTGCATCCGCGACAATCTGTAAGCCGGGCCATGGCCATGGCTCGCCTTCACCAACAAGTGACAGGCCGCACCAGCCGGAGGGCGGTGGTGAGCCAGCCGCTGCTCCTCCTTCTCCCTGTTCTCCGTGTGGCCCCGGCTGACTCTTACCGCCTTGTCTGCTTTGCTTTGTTAGGAAACCGTCCTGGTGAGATGGGACCGACCGGCTCACCGTTCGATCCACAAGACGTATAGTTTCGAGAGGTAAGTGCTTCGGTGCATAACAACGACAGGAAACACAGATTTCCCACAAATGTTCGGTTCCTGAGACTCACGATGCCACCTGTCCCTTCCGCTCCTGGCCGAGCAGCAGGCACCCGTTGGAGCAAAGCGGTCTCTTCGGCCCGCGGCGTCCCCTGCAGGTGACCCCTGACCTGGGCACTGCACCTTTTGCAAACAGATGGAATCTAGACCTAGATACGAAGTATAAAACCGGAAAACACAGGAGAAGGTCTTTGTGACCTTAAGAAACACCACTAAAAGCGTGATCTCTACGAGAAGATTACTGCCGGCCGGATCACTCGGAAGCCGTTGTGCGAGTTTGTTGGGGGAACAAGCCGGCAGGCTGGTGCTGGAGCAAACCCGGAAATCAAAGCTCCCCGAGCAGGTGTACCCAGAAAACAGGAGAACGGACGGCCGCTCAGCAAGCAGACGGAGTGTTGGACAGACCCCCCACCAGAGTGCAGTGCCAACGCCCTGAGTTTCCCGGAAAGGTCGGGGGGAGCCTGCTGGCCGCCGCCCCACATGTGAGGGGTCTCGCCTGGGTCACTGAGGCACATGGTCCTGGGGCGACAGTCTCTGAGCAGCAGACTCTTGAGTCTTTGCGGTGAATGATCCCGTCCAGGACAAGGGGCTCAGCACGGTGCTTCCCTCCGTGCTGGGAGCTGTTCCCACCGTCCCCTGGCGTCCACCGCCACTGAGCAGGAGCAGATGAACACATCCAGACTTGGTAGGAAGTGACTGTCCACAGAGGGCTGGTCCGGCCAGAGAAGGGATTCCCAGCACAGGGCTGCAGCTGTGGCCCGGCAGGCCTCTGGCCTCGAGGGGTGCCAGCCCCCCAGGAGCGGAGAAGGGCTTCCATTTACAGGAGTGGAGTGGGGGGGCCTCCAGGGAGCACAGGCCTCTCACCCTGAGGCCAGCCAGTCTCAGGGGGCCAGGCTGGGAGGGAATCCCCATGCTCGGACCCCGTCTTTATGGAACTGCTCCGGTTTGGCTTTCCCCACCCCGGGGCCATGGTCCACGGTCACAGGGTCTGCGGGTTTGCGGCTGTGGTTCCTCCTGGGGCATCCCCCAGCCCATCAAGAGCCTGCAGCACAGTCTCTACCATCTGTTTATCAGGACCCGCCCTTTGGGCCTCACCCCTGCGGAGGGCCTGGGCTCCCCGTCCCTGTGTGTCCCCTCCTGAGGACGGGCCCAGCCTGGGGTCCCCCCGCACCTCCCCTCTGCCACCCAGCAGGGCAGCTCCAGCTTCGCCGCCGCTCGGCAGCCTCTTCTCCTGAAGCCGAACATTCCTCTCCCTCTGTCCTTCCCGGCTGTGTCCTGCACAGCGCTTCTGGTTCTGTGTCTTCGGTGTTAGGTGTGTGTGGAAGGGGGACGTGGCCATGCCTCCTGGCCTTCTCAGGAAAAGCTGGGCAGGGGCCACAGGTGACGGGACCAAGGCCCAGGGGTCACACACCTTCCTGGAATGAAGTCCGGGTCCTCCTCTGACGCCAGCTGCCACCTGTAGGAACCGAGAAGGGCTGGCAAGGGCCCTGGGGCGTGGGCCGGCCGACACCGGGACCTTGTTTTGGGGTGTGGGGAAGAGACGTGGCCACACCTCCCTTAGACACCAGGGTTCTTGGGAGGCTCTGCACCAGCGGTCACACAGGCTGGGGTTCGGACTGAAGGGGAAGATCTCGATTGTGGTGTTCGGACAAAAAAAGAAATGAAGGGGGCACCTGGGCGACTCAGTCAGTAGACGTTTGCCTTCAGCTCAGCTCATGATCTCAGGGTCCTGGGATCGAACCCCACATCGGGCTCCCTGCTCAGGAGGAGACCTGCCTCTCCCTCTCGCTCTCCCCCTGCTCGTGTCCCTTTTCTCTTTGTGTCTCCCTCTGTCAAATAAGTAATAAAAATAAAATCTTAAAAACATAAATGAAGGAGTATGCACAAGTCACTATACATCTAAGTTAGGAAGCAAGAACTTAAATTTAAATCTCCATAGGCATTTATTCTGGGGAAATACTGTTTTGGTACCAGGACTGTCTCCCTTCATAAAGGTATTTTTGAAACCAAAAGCTTTTTATGGAACTAATATTTCATTTCAGTTCTGAAAGGAAATCTCAACCGCTCAGTATTTAACCCCTACTTTGTGCATCGAAGGAAAACACACTCCTTGCTCATTAGGAAAAGCATGAATTGTCCCAGAGTCAGAGGATACTTGCTGTCTCCCAAGAAGAATTAAAATATATTATTACTTGTTAAAATGGCAAACTAAAAGTAACAGCCATTGTCCCAAAATGCCCTAAGAAAAATAATAAGTAATGTTATTGTCTCAAGTCTAGTTTACGTATCGAGAGGCCGGAGGACCCCTGGCGGCCTTCCCTCCATACATGCGTTTATGCCGTCATGGACCTGCCACATGTTCGTGTTGACTCCCCTGGTCACGAGTTTGAGGCTTTCCCGAGCTCCCAGACATGCAGGCGGAGCCAGGGGCCTCCGAACCGGGTGCTGACAGCTCCGTTAACCAGGACTCAAAACAGTCCAAGGCACAGAGAAAGGAGAAGAGCTCAGAGACCCCTGGATGCCTGCAGGGACGCTGGGGGTAGGCTGGAGCCAGGGGAGGGTGCTGGCTGTGCGGAACGAAGGCCCCCCACTCGGCCTGGCCTTCCCGATGGGCCACGCTGGCTCCTGGGGCCACGCCTTCCATGGCCAAAATGTCACCGCGCCTGGCTTCTCTCGCGGGGCTGGACGTCCTTACTGGCAGCAGAGAGGCACGCACAGTCCTCTGGGAGCGCTCGAGTCTCTAGACGCTCTTCTTCAAAGACAGAGAAGTGGTTGCCAAGGTCAGGAGAGACATAAGGAGCATATTCCTAAGTAGAAGGAAATGTCAAAGTTCAACGCAGAGAGGATTGGCCTTTCTCTTCTTTATTCTTAGGAGCACTTCCATATATTAGGGTTAGTGATCTTTTACCTGTGATTTAAGTTACAAGTCTTTTTCCAAGTTTGTTATTTGTATTTTTTTTTCTGAAATCCCTTAGCCACACCAAAGCTTTTTCCCCTTTAATTATAGTTACAAAGGTCACCAGATTAGAGAAAAATAGACCCACATCTTCTAGTAATCCTGTGGTTTATTTTTTATTTTTTAACAAGTATTTCCATTTTTAAAAAGACTTTGTTTATTTATTTGAATGAGAGAGAGAGAGAACATGAGAATGGCGAGGCTCAGAGGGACAAGTAGACTCCCCACCGAGCAGGGAGCCCGATGGGGGGTTGGATCCCAGGACCCTGAGATCATAACCTGAGCCGACGGCAGACGCTTCGCCAAGTGAGCCACCCAGGCGCCCCTCCTATGGTTTTTTTTTTACATTAAACTTGTGATCTGTTTGGGATGTATTTTAGAATTATTAATGTCTTAGGAATGGAATGATTTCACCTTTTTCCATGTGCCTCCGCAGGTACAGCCACAACACTTAGTGAAACAAGCTTTTCCCCAATAATCTAAGATGCCTTCTTTATCCTACAAGCCAGGTGTAGTTGGGTCTAATTCTGCATTTGTCTCGGCTCCTGCAGGTGCTGCGGGCGCAGGCTTGGCAGCCCCCCCCCATCTTATGTAAGCAGATGCTTCATTGTGTCCAGCTGCTGTGTTCCTGAGTAATGACTCGATACAATGTTACAAAGTATAGGTGGTAGCACCTTTGACCTTGGCTTCATGTTGGTGGGAAAGACCTGAGTGTTTAAGTAAGATGCTCGCCAAACCTAAACTACTTACTAATTAGGAAAAGTCTGCTGACCCCTGCAGTGGACTAGAGCTGTAGAAGACATTGGGCCAGTGGCCATGGGGATGCCTTGTTTGAATCATGAGTTTTAAAAACCAACAGGAAAAGTGAGCTTACTGGAGAACTGGAGAAATATCAGAGAACCCAGACTGACTTTGGGGGATGATGTTAAGGAATAACCATTAATTCTTTAAAATGTGGTAATGGTAACTACCATCATGATGTTTTTCGGAAGAGTCTTCATTCTTTTCAGATGCGTACTGAAACATTTGCTAGGTCAGCTTCCACAGGCTCCAAGTGTGGGGCTGCAGGCTTGCGCCAAGTAGCCTGCCACAGGGAATTCTGTGATAAGTTAAAAAAAAAAAAAAAAGATTCAAGGGGTCCCTGGGGGGCTCAGTGGGTTAAGCCTCTGCCTTTGGCTCAGGTCATGGTCTCAGGGTCCTGAAATCGAGCCCCTCATCAGGCGCTCTGCTCTGGGGGGAGCCTGCTTCTCCTCTCTCTCTGCCTGTTTTTCTGCCTGCTTGTGATCTCTCTCTGTCAAATAAATAAATCAAATTAAAAAAAAAAAGACTCAAGGGGCCCCCTGGGTGGCTCAGTAGGTTCAGCGTCTGACTTTTGGTTTTAGCTGAGGTTGTGATCCCTGGGTCGTGGGATCAAGTCCCGCATTCAGTGGAGGTTCTGCTGAGCGCAGAGCTTGCTTGGGATTCTCTCTCTCCCCCCCTCTGCTCCTGCACCCCTCCCTGCTCTCTCTCTAAAGTAATAAATAAATAAATCTTTAAAAAAAAGATTCAAGAGCTCAGCACCATACCACTTGCTCCAAATGCCTTCCTGATCAGGCACAGTCATTTTATATGCTCAAAATTACTGCTGCTTCTGGAGATACTGGGTCCATTGGCCACGATGAGACATTCTGAAAATGGAAGAAGGAATATTTGGTGCCAGTATCCAGACGTCTAAGCTTAAATGCAAAGCACATGGGCTCTAATACAACAGACCACTAATGCTTAGTTCATACATTTGGGAGTCTGGCCCACATTCTGCTTTCAGCTGCGTTCTAGTCTTGTTTCAAATTGTGGGACGAGCTGCACTTTTTAGAAGCTCCTTCCTACTTAGCTCTGTTTGCGCGCTTATAAACATGGGACTCCCGTCTCCAGAGCCGACATTGCAGTCCCATGACACGGACCGGCATTCTGCTGAACTAACCTGGGTCTAGGAGAACACCGCCTTGGAAAGCTTGAACATAAGAATTAAATATTACATACTCAGTGTTGCCCAGAGTATGATTTTTACATTATTCTTGTTGGACCCACTTAAGTGGACCTAATTTAGTCCCAGGATAATTACATGGTATCCTTTCTTCTCTTCTTGCTGGCTTGCTTTTTCTTTCTGCTTTGCAAGCGTTCATGATTGTGTTTTTATGACGGAGGAGACATTTCTCCAGTCTCTCTTAACCCCTGTTAGCCTGAAAGGGAATGGATTGATCTCTTACTGTCGCAGTGATGGATCCTGACTGTGCTGGAGGCTTAGATGGGGGTGGGTGAGGCTCTCCTTTCTCCTATTTGGCTCCTAACGTACATCTCTCATTTCCCTCTGCGTCTCAGGGTTTATGGTCCGGCCGAGTCCCAGCAAGTGGTGTTTGCGGATGTGTGCCCCCTGCTTACGTCTCTCTTGGACGGGTGAGTTGACATATCTTCAAGGTCGGTGATCAGAGTTACGAGGAACTGTAAGTAGGTCTCACTCTTGTTACAGAATGTGACCTTGGAGTCGGTGCATTTGCGAGAGTATTAAAGCCAACCCATAGCCCCATAGCGATTACTGTCCAGTGGGGGGGGGGGGGAGTTGGTCTGCCTGCCAGCAAGAGGGCCACCCAAGACTTGAGGAGCGGCTGTCAGAGGGCTCCTACTCGCTGGTCCTCATGCACATGAAGACAGTGAGCGGCTGCCCTTGTGCTCTCTGGGACCCTCCCTGCATTTTAGAATTTTCAGGAAGGCTGTGCTGCATGTTGACACTGGACCAAGGAATGCAGCAGCCCTTTGGGATGAGAGCCGCTGGCTCCGGACACGTGACTGCCAAGTCCCCAGGCCGTGGGTCATTCCTTCTGAGTAAAGATCACATCTTTACGCGGTGGGAGCCGCTGCTGGTGCCCTGCGCTCAGGGTCCACGCGGGGCTTCCTGGCAACAATTGGAACCAGGTTTGTGTGGCTGAGACACAAGACGCCAAGACTTCCTACCTTGGGATGCCGGAAAGAAGCCCAGTTGGGCGGAGGAGCCTGCGTTCAGCTGCTTGAAGAAGGTGTCCTGGTGTTGGCCCGACAGAGGGCCAGGGGCCTGAAAGGCACAGGAGGCGATGGGTCATGTCCCCACAGGAGCCCCGGACCTCCCCTTGCACCCACCTGTGGGGCCAGGCCTCCCGCAATGACACGGTTTCTCCTGACACCCTTCTTCTGGAGTGCTGGGGCTCTTAGAGGCAGCCAAAAAAAGTTCTTCTGTGGAAAATGATAGGAGGGCTCTTTTTTCTTTTTTTCAGTAGGCCTCTCTTAAGTAAGCAGATTCCAGAAATGAAAAAGACATAGTGGTTAAATGATCTTTGCCAGACTTGCCTTTCCATCCTAAATGTGAAACAGATGGCATCATTCTAAGTGCTGGGCTGCTTTCTCCAAGAGGCTTCTGCATTCCTGAGGGTTCAGAAGGTCCCTGTAGGGGCTCTGGCTCTGCTGAGACCAAGGTGCTCCCACTGGAGAAGCAGCCAGCAAGCCCTCAGGGAAGGTGCGAGATGGGAACGCGGCGCAGCAAGGCTGTTGTTGTGAAGACCTTGAGACTTCTCCGCTCCGGAAGACCAACAATGCAGGGCGGTGGCCGGGAGGTCCTGGCTCGGTCTTTGCCCTGACAGGCTTCCTGCAGGACTGGAACAGTCGGTCCTGGAGGGAGGCCCCATCGCTGTGCGAGGCAGGTTAGCAGGAGCACTGGCCCCACTCCTGGGAACAGGCCTCTGCTCGTGGGACTTGCTGGGGCTGCCTCAGGGGAAAAATCCTTCTGATTAAAGGTCCGTCCATGAAATCAGACACTCGAGGTGGGGCCTGCGTGGGGACCGTCTTGTCCCTCCAAGACCGGAAGGGAGCGTCAGGGCTCAGGCTTCAGCCCCTGTAGGCCTGGATCAGCCGTCCCTTCCCGGCCAAGGTTACACCTTTGTATCATTTATATATTTATATCGTAAATGCTTATCCTATCATATAATTTTATATCTATTTTAAATAGTCTTTTTTTTTCTAAAGATTTTATTTATTTATTTATTTGACAGACAGATCACAAGTAGGCAGAGAGGCAGGCAGAGAGAGAGGAGGAAGCAGGCTCCCTGCTGAGCAGAGAGCCCGATGCGGGACTCGATCTCAGGACCCCGAGATCATGACCTGAGCCGAAGGCAGTGGCTTAACCCACCGAGCCACCCAGGCGCCCCCTTTAAATAGTCTTTTGATGTGATGTTCCGATCTTCCCACTGACATTTCGGGCTGAAGAGACGGCAGGAAGGAAATGCAGGAGGCAGCGACTGTCCCTGTCCTCGTGACGTGATCCAGAGCTGTTGGGGGGGTTAGCTCTGGGGGGTCAGCGTGCCTGTCACGGAGACCGTGTTGGCGCATTCTGGCTGACTGCGGACACGGAGTCATCAAGCTCCTGGAATAACAGAGTTTAAGAAAATGTAACGGGGGGAAGCATCTGCTGCGCTCAAGGTCCCACGTGTGACGGGGAAACCCCGGGGAAGGGTTGTTTCACCCGTGTTAGAAGCAGCCCGCGTTTACCGAGATGAGCTCTGTCGGGTGACCCAGCCCTGCCCTGACGGAGTGGGTGGGGAGGACGAGGGGTCTTGTGGGGGGCAGGGGGGACCCCAGCGTGGACCCTGTGTGCCAGCCGTGGGTGCCCAGAGGAGATGTGGAATCACGGAAGGGAAGCCAGTGCCAGCGGGAGCGTGTTGAGCGGGTGTAAAGGTGACTGTGGTTCGGCCTGACGCTGCGTGACCAAACGGCCCCAGGGGTCCCGCGAAAACCAGCTCCCGTGGAAGCCCGACATGCAAGGGTCAGGGAGCGGGAACGCAGAGCGACGGGTGCGGTGCACGGACTTCTGCGACCGAGTGAGCACTTCCTGAGCACGCAGCTCAGGACCCAGCGTGCTGCGGGCTGTGCTGACGTCCGCGTCGGGTTTCAGGTACAACGTCTGCATTCTGGCTTACGGGCAGACCGGATGCGGGAAGAGCTACACCATGCTGGGTCCGCTTTCTAAGGACGAGCGCGGCGACCTCGGCATCGTGCCCAGGGCTGCTGGGGAGCTCTTCAGGTACGCAGGGGCTGCGAGCTGAGCAGGGAGGGCGGGAGGCGGGCAGCACGGGGGAGGGAGGGGCGGAGCGCGGCTGTTTGCAGAGTCACCACCCCCGCAGCCCCACGCTCCTCCCGTAACGCGTGCAACCCAGTGTTTAAACGCTCGGGGCCTCAGTACCACGAACACTAGAAATTCTTATGGCACATTTATGTTGAAATTCTGTCGTTAAGACAAAACATTTTTTTTAAAGTCTGCTTTTTTTTCTTTTTAAAGATTTTTATTTATTTATTTTGTGGGGCCGAGGGAGAGAGAGAGTCTCAAGCAGAGTCCCAGCTGAGCGTGGGGCCTGACCCAGGACTCGAGCTCACGGCCCTGAGATCATGACCTGAGCTGAAATCAAGAGGCAGATGCTGAACCGACTGAGCCACCCAGGCGCCCCAAATCAAAACTTCTTGCAAGGGCTCCCTAGCTGGACAGCCTCCCTGGTCAGGAGAGGGTAGAGCTTGGAAGTTTTCTGCCCGAGATTGGGACGGGGACAGAGGGAGACCCCCATTCCCTGTCCTTGCCTCCTGGGCCTGGAAAGAGGGGACGCATCTGGTTTTCTTCTTCAAAGTTAGGGTGAGCCGGGCCTGTTGAAGATGCTTCTGTTCTGGGAACACCTTCCCAGAGGGCACCCACTGCACTCTTGTGATCTTACCAACACAGTTACTCCTGGAAAAAATTAGTAACAGGGTGTCCTTGACCGCCCGAGCGACCAGGGAATCCAGGAACAAAGCTGGGACATTCCGCGCTCTGGGCCTGGACGCGGGCCGTCCCTGCCTTCGGGGGCCGCTGTGCGCCACACTCATTCTCCCTCCACTCACCCTGCTCGGCAAGCGCCGTGGGCTCCCTCTGCGACCGTCGTGCTGTGTCCCGCGAATCCTTCTGCCCCCGAGAGAAGTGTCTTCCTGCCATAGGTCTCCCGATGGGCTGGGTGCGTTCCAGGCCCCCTGCCCCCTCAGATTCGGGGTCTGTCTCTGTGTCTCCTTGCGAGTTTCTCGTGGCTGAGAATCACGCGGGACAAGGGGGAAGAACCCCACACACGCCTCACGTGTTGAAGCGTCTTCAAACCAATGTTCCTTAAGTGTTAATGCACACGGAGAACGCGTTGGCCAAGTTTGTTCCGCTAACTACGTCAGAGAAGCACGTGTGGGGACAGGTGAGGCTGTGCTGTGTAGCCACCGCTCTGGAGGTCTCAGTGGCGGTGAGGCCGACCAGGGCGCCGTGCAGGGGCCCCACTCCCGCGTGTGTGCCTGTGGGCGGTGGGGCGGAGGGGGTGTGGGGCAGGCACCAGCCCTGCGGAGGACTTCCCCGCTGGGAGCACGCCACCCCCGCCCTCACGGCTCGGCCCGGGAAGGCTCAACACCAGCCAGCCCAGGCCTCGGGGTTCCTGGGGGCGGGGCTGGGATCCCTCTGGGGACACGGCTCTCCATCAGGTGTTCGGTTGTTTCGGGATTTCAAGGGGCTGGGACTGTAGGCGGAGCCCGAGGGGTGCTCAGGAGAGGACGTTCTCCTGCTCCGGGGAGACCTCACCTGGCAGCAGCCACGTTGCTCGGAAGCTGATCAGCGGCCACGGGAGGCCACGGCAGAGCCGCTGCCGCTCTGGGCTCTGCTGGGTGTCACGTGGAAGGAGGGGTCCCGAGAGACCAGGAGCCGTGGTCTTGCGGTGTCTGCTGCAGAGAGGGGGGCCGGGGGCCACTGCCATTCTGGGCTCCGGGGTCCTCGCTGGCCCTGCCGCTCCGAGCTCGTTCATTCCCGAGAGTGCCTGGCCCCTTCCGAGCCCGGTGACGCCGCGTCCTTTGTAGCCGATCTCCACTTACCACCGACATGAGGAGGCTCTTCCACGCGGCGGCTGATGCCCCAGGAAGACGGAGCACATGACCCTCGACAGCCCCGGAGCGACGCCGTGAGGATCCGGGCGATGGCGCGGGACGAGGGGCTCCCCACTCTGTGGCCTCACGGGAGCCCGCACGTGCTTCTGGGGAGCACGCCCCACACGGCGCTGTGACTGTCCCTGCGTGCCGCCCGCTGACCACTCGCTTCCTCGAGGAGAAGCCCGGCGCCTGCTTCATGGGCGCCGTCCGCGGAATCGAGCCGTGCTGCCGGAGGGACCCGCGGGCCAGCGAGTGACCTGGTCGAGGACTTAACGGAGTGGAAGAAAATCTTCAAATCAGCTCCCTGGTACTATGTAGATGAGAGATTCCGAATTCGGGTTTTGCGACCTGGGAAGACAAGGCCGTTCCCAGAGGGGACGGAAGGGCCGGCAGGGGTCGGCTTGAGCACGTGGTGGCCGGAGCCGCGGGGGACCCCCAGCCCCCAGCTCGGCGGACCTGGCTCCTCGCTCTTCCCACGGTTACCCTCAGTCTTGTCCACAGACCCCAGCACAGAGGACGACCCACAACCCACATCCGAACTCAGAACCGAAAATTATTCTTACCGGAGAATTTTTCTTTCGTTTTGGACTTTCTTGTTTTCTTGACTGTGTCGTTGGAAGACATTAATTGCTCGTTTTATTCCGGGCTCTGTGGAGCTCCTAAGTAAGCTCGATCCGTCCGTGCTGGCATGAGACGCCGCGTGTTCCGTCAGCTCAGAAGCGCTCCTCCCACACTGGCCTCCTGGCCCCGGGCACAGAATTTCTTTGTGGACAAGACAGCACTGTCGTCCGACTCCGACTGGTCTCGCCGTGCACGTGTCAGGCAGGCAGTGGTCCCGGAAGACAGGGCGGCCGCCGTGGGCTGTGTGGGCAGTCTGGTGGCAAGGTGCTGGCAGCGACGTGGGCAGGAGGAGCCGCGCTGGTGGTCACTCTTCCCCTCACTGGGGTTGTGGGGTTTTTCTCCAAGTGGGTAGCGTCAGTATTTTTAAACCTCTCCACGGTCGGCACACAGCACTTTACCAGATGCGTCGGAACAAGACGTGTTGTTTCTGAGAGGCTGGTGGGCTGTCAGGAGGGCACGGCAGGCCTGGGCTGGACGTCAGGGTGCGAGCCGGGCTGCGGAGGGGTCTGCACTCAGTCCTCCCCGGAGCAGAGCTCACCCGGCCCCGGAAAGGTGCCGAGCCCTCCTGTGGCCGCGGCTGGCTTCGGCCTTCTGCCGATCGAGGGGCCACGGGCCGGGGGCTGGCTGCGCGGCAGCGGCGTGTTCTCCCTGCTTCCTGCATCCTGGGCTTGGGATCCTAAGGGCCCTTTCTGGGGGCCGAGATCACTGATCCAGATACGGCTCAGAGAAAGCCGCTGTTCCCAAGACGGTAGCCCCCCGCAGCTGGATGAGGACAGGCCGTCGTCCCGCGGTGGTAGCAGGCCGTCTGGTGCCCCCAGGTGCCCGCCCGCCGGGAGTCTCGCTGCGAGGCCGGGCTGTAGCCTCCCCCACGAGACCGCCTCCCCCTCGAGACCGCTTCCCCGGCAGCTTTCCTCACCGGGCGGCCCAAGTTCCACAATGGCTGAGTCTCTCGTGTCCCACCCCCAGGCTTATTTCAGAAAACCCATCCAGGAGCCTGAAGGTTGACGTGTCCATAGTGGAAGTGTATAATGACGACATTTTGGACCTTCTGGCCAACGAGCGGCGTCCAGCGGTGTCTGGACCCCCGTGGGAGGCGCCAATGACCAAGGCCACAAAGCGGGAGGTGTCACTGCCGACCCGAGCGTGAGTACTCAGCCGTGGCCCGGCCTCTCTGAGCGGGCGGCAGCTTCCCCAGAACCCCGAGTAAGTCCAGTGCGTGGGCCAGACCGGCATGTGTATCGCTGGAAGCTTCTCTGTGTTGCCTTAGAACGCATCTGCATCTTTCGACTTGCTTTAGAAATTATCTTTTTAAAATCATAATGACAACAGACACATTAACTAACCATTTAAAATATCCTGATGAGAAACGTGGGGGACCGGTCCTGTCCCACATTGCAGGCGAGGGAGCGGGCTCGCCACAGCGGACCCGCACCCGCCGACCCGCGGTTACCTGCACACGCCTCGTGTCCGCTTGTGCGGGTCCGTATTTGAGAGAACACAGTAAACCTCCGTGTGGTGAAGAAGGAAGTCTCCTCGCGTTGCCCGATACACCTGTTCCCTGGATCCACGTCTGGGTGTTGGGGGCACTGCAGGGGGCAGGGGGAGGGTCTCCTCTTGCTAATGAGGTTGGGGGGTGAGCCTGTCCTGGGCTCTTAGAGTCAGTACGGGAAGCGTCTGCAGCTTGTTCTCGCATCTGAAGAAAACTGGGTGCCTTGAGCCGTGAGCCTGCACGGGGTAACCCAACCCTCAGCTTCTACTAAGACTCGCAACGACCCAGGTCCCGCTGGTGGGATGCTCTGAGTGGCTGTCATGGCTCAGCGGCTAGAGCAGGGACGCGGACTTCTGCTGGAGTCCACGGGCTGCACTACATAAAGGAATGCGGGTCTGGAAAGTGCGGGCCCAGCTGACCACTCCAGCGGAAAGCCGTGGAGGGCGCGCCAGTGAGGCCTCAAACAAGGAAGGGGTTGGACTTGCTGTTTTGTTTTGTCTAAGACGCGCTTCAGCCTGCTTTCCTCCAGCAGGTCGGCTTGGTCTGTGGGAGAGGGAGGGGGCGTCCCTCGCCGCCCCGCGGGCGTCCCCATCCCCCTGTGCTCCTCCAGGCCCGTGCGCAGTGCGGAGGACTTCGTCGCGCTCGCTGCTGGAAGCCTGCGGTTCCGGGCACGGCGCGCCACCCGCGTGCACGCGCGTTCTTCCAGGTCCCACCTGATAATAACGGCCACTGTCACCGCAGCCCCCGCCGGCGGCAGCCCCGGTAAGTGGCCGTGCAAGCCCGGGCAGGGGCATGGAGGAGAAATGGCCCACGACCTGGGGCTGGAGGTCGCAAACACACCTTCGGGGGATCTGGAACCCGGGCTGAGAAGAGAGGGGACGGGGCTGTGGGGGGAGCGGAGGGCACGGCTTCGTTGGACAGGACACAACATGGAGGACAGGCGCGTTTGTGTCTGCGAACGGGATTCCTGCTCCGTGAGGGAGACTGTGTGACTTGGGATTAGAAAGTCACAAACCAGCATATAAAATGGTGCCAGTTATGTAAGAAAAGCAAGGCACATGTTGCGAGGGTCATGCGTCCCAGTCGGCGAAGACGGGGCTGGCACCCAGGGCGGCCTGCGGGACTCGCAGAGCACGAGCCCCAGGCTGGGACGGACGGGTCGAGCACCAGCGTTTCTGCAGGGTCCCGGTGCCACAGTGCACCAGCGGGGCACGGCTGCCCTACGGCCCACTTCACATGCGGTCACACGGACACCCGGTCCCGGTGGGCGACAGGCCCCTGACCCCGTGGCCATCAGGGCAACCCAGGCAAGGGAGGACGGGGGTGGGTGGGAGCGGCACAGACGCCTGACTACCCTGTGTCCCCCGAACTGGGCCCGATGGCCCCAGGGCCGGGCGCCTGCCGGGAGGGCGGGGCTGTGCGTGGGCAGGCGTAGCCCAGGGAGCCGGCGGCCGCCAGCCACGGTGAGAAGGCTGTGGAGACCAGAGTGGTAATTTTTTGTGTATTTTTTTATGCTTTCCACAGTGAGTATATAATTTAGATTTTAAAAAATCTCTTTAAGAAGACCACTTAGGATTAACGCTTGATGAAACGGACCCACGGCGAAGTGAGGAAGGGCTTTGCCAGGACTTCTGTGGGGCTGGGAAGCCAACGGTGGGGTTCACCTCCTTGGGTCTTCATGCGCGTCATCACTGAGTACTTCCAGGAACATCACTCTGTTCCTGGGACCTCATGGGCACTGGCCCGCCTTCTGAGGGTGACGCTGTCCATTCCTATGTGACTCAGAGAAGCCGCGTCCCATGGCCAGACCCTGCCGGGCTGTCCGTCCTAGGAAGCGCCCTCTGGAGTGCGGTCCTTCTGGAGGAAGGCTCGCTCTCTAGCACCGCGGGAAGCTGAGGGAGGCCTCGTGGACGTCACTCCTGACTACCCGTCACCCCCTTGCAGAGGACGGGCAGTCACTTGGACCACGGCTCCAGGGGCGGCTGGCGGGCGGCAGAGCCTCGCCCGGGCCCCCCGGGGCCCAGCGAGTGGGAGAGCAGGTGCACGCCAAGCTGCAGCTCGTGGACCTGGCGGGCAGCGAGTGTGCGGGTGAGCCTGGAGCGGGCGCCTCCGTCCGGGGCCAGTGGGGGTGTGGGCGGCCTGAGCAGGGTTCCCGTCTCGAGCTCGCTCGCCCTGCTCCGCCCAGCGGGCTGCGGTCTTGCCACGGCTGTGTCCCGCTCCGGGGCTCTGCGCCGCCAGCCACTCCCAGCCGAGGCCGTGCAGGCCATCAGAGGAGAAGGTTGGTGGGACCGAGGGTCCCCCCACTCAGGGCTCCCGTCCCGAGAAGGGACGGTGTGCTTTCCCTGTTCATTTCTTGACGTGGCCAGAGAACTCGGTGCCCGTGCTGACCACGTGATGGGGGGTTGATGCTGTCCCAGGTGTGTCTGCAGTGACAGGAGCGGCCCTCAGGGAGACTTCATTCATAAACCGGAGCCTGGCGGCCCTCGCGGACGTCCTGGGGGCCCTGGCGGAGCACAGAGACCACATCCCCTACCGCAACAGCCAGCTCACCCGCGTTCTCCAGGACGTTCTCGGTAACGTGAGGGTCCCCCACCCGGAGAGGCCCCAGACCACAGGATGCCCGGGTGCCACGCCACCTTGTCGCCTGCCCTGGGGGGCCTTGCTCCTCCTGGCCATACCTCCGTGGGGGACGTCCTGGCCCCCAGGTCACTGTGGTCCCCTGCACTGTGTCACTGTGCACTGGGCTGCTTGGTTTGCCCGAGCCTGGCGAGCTCTCCGAGTAGGCGCTCGGCTTCCTCGTGTCCTGTGTCCCATCCTGTCGGGCACGTGGAGGGCTCGTGCTGCTGAGCCCGCGTGCACACACGAAGCGTGCTGGCCTCTGGCCCATGTCCCCTTGTTCGTGCCGTGCATTGGTTGCAGGTCCAGAAACCCAGGCTGAGGCCCTCACAGAGAGCAAGACTGGAGGGGACAGTCTGCTCTTCCCCAGGCACCACTCGCTCTGAGGCTAGCTGCGATAGAATGTTCTAGACTTTCCATGCGGCTCCTCTCTCTCTGCGCAGATGGGCTTTCTCCTCAGGATGAGGCCGGGCTGCATCCAGTGTTCACGTTACAGCTTCTTCCTCTAAGAGGATCCCCGACGCACGTGGCTGGGCGCAGGGCGCCGGGGCCCCCGGGGGCCACACGCAGCCCTGGCCGTGGCCTCCCCGTGTCTGCGCGGCTGCTTTCCCGCCGTGTGTCCTCCCTTAGCGCTCCCTTCTCCCCGGTGTCCAGCGAGCCGAGGCAGCCGGCCGGGGACCCCGCCAGCGCACACCCACACCAGGCCCGCGCCGCCAGCCGGCACCCCACTCGTCGCGGGCTCGGCAGGGGCTGGCGATGCCAGCTTTCCTTGGGTCTTTTCACAGGCCGTTGCTTCTTCTTTTAAAGGAGGGGACGCGAAGCTGCTGGTGATTCTGTGCGTGTCCCCCTGCCGCAAGCACGTGGCAGAAACGCTGCGGGTCCTGGGGTTTGGGGCCCAGGCGAGGCACGTGCAGCGAGGCCCCGCCGGAGGGGGCGGAGCTGCCGCCCGGAAACCCAGGTGAAGGAGGGGCAGGGTCGTCGGGGTTAGCGGGCTTGCACCCCGGCCAGGGGTCTCCCGCCATTACCGGACGACATATGTGTCCTAACATAAGCTCGTTCACCTCGGACTCCACGAGCCTGTTGTTTTCCCAGGAACCAGTGACCCACGCCGACCTGTTGTTGCCCAGCGAGAAGCCGGCGGGTCCCAGGAGCCCTGGGGGCCGGGGAGGTGGGGGTGGTGCTCTCAGGCTCTCAGGGCCGAGCGGAAGGAGCTGCAGGTCTGCCGGCCGGCGGGGAAGCTGTGAAGCCCAGACGGGGCTCCGGGGCTGGGGCAGCTCCGAAGCCACAGCCCGGGGGCTCGGGCCACCCTCTGACCCGCGCGCTTTCCTCAGCGGTGAAGCCCGTTCCCGCGCCTGCAAGACGCCGGGTTTGCGCAAACACGCCTCAGAGAGCAGATGTTTCGTGTCGTTATTCCTCCTCGTAACGGCCCGCCGTCCCCAGCCAACGTCCCAGAGCTGGCCGTGATGGGCGACATATGGCGGGGGCTCTCCGAGCGGGGGTCGTGCATGGGATCCGGGGCCCTGGCGCAGCACGAAGTCCCCTGGCCAACTGCGGGCCGTGCACTGATGGGGAAGCGCGTGTCGTGCCGTCTCCACGGCCACAGGGACTCCTTGGGTGGAGGCGGCTCAGAGCTGGTCACAGAGCGGCAGGACATGCGGCCGTGGCGCACGGGGCACGCGGCTCTGGAAGGGGGCTCAGACGCAGCACACGTGGCCGCAGTGAGGAGAGTCCGCTCTGACCTCGGCCTGTCTGGCGGGAGACGGAGCAGGATGGGTTCTCGTCAGCACAGACCGGCAAGCCGGCTCCCCCCGCGCCGCTCCCGGGACGTGCGCGTGGCCACGAGGGAGGCGCGAGGACCTATGCCTGCCTCAGTCTCCCCGGGGTGGCCTTGACTCCTCACTGACTTTCCCAGCCCTTCCCGCCCCTACCGGGAGCCCGGTTCCTGGCCAGCTTTCGGCCCACGGGACCCCTCCCAGGGCAGGGTGTCGCCTGTGGGAAGAGGACACCACAGAGGGCGGGCAGGGCCAGTCACGCAGACGACTGGGCAGGAGATAGGCCGCGATGAGCGTCCTTGGGCGTGTGTGTGGCCCCGTGAGCATGACGGCGACAGGAGCACGTGAACACGGCGTTCAGGTGCCGTGGAGACACAGACGGGGTGAGCCATGCAGGGGCTGGTGATCTGACCTCCCAGAAAGGTGAGAA
The DNA here is from genome assembly GCF_964662115.1 of Mustela nivalis. Classification (NCBI taxonomy): domain Eukaryota; kingdom Metazoa; phylum Chordata; class Mammalia; order Carnivora; family Mustelidae; genus Mustela; species Mustela nivalis. The sequence continues at coordinate 1,660,546 of NC_139024.1, read as the reverse complement.
CTCGGCCGCGTTGCAGTCAGATCCGTTAACAAGGCCCCGATGCGGAGACTCTGCACCACGGAGTGGGGACGGTGACAGACACGGTTCCCCGGACTTGAGGGGGAGCAGAGCGGGGCTGTCCTCACCTGTGTGTGTCCGGTGGGTGCAAGCCGGTGGGGGGGGGTGGTGTCTGTCACTGCAGGGTCCCCTTGGAAACAGGACACGCCCCCATGGCTCCAAGACACCCCCTCATGTCTGCGAGGACAGTCCCAGGGTCGGTGGGCCTCCGGGGAGCCCCTCCACATGCAGCCTGTGTGGGGCGCATGACCCGAACCCACAGCAGGCCGGGGACTGGCAGGGCCGGCCCCCTGCTGACAAAGGCCCTGAGTGCGCACCCAGGCCGCGAGCCTGTGCACGTGCTCCCCCGGCCCGAGGGCGTCGTCCCTGCTCCGCCGACTTGGGGCCGCAGGGCTCCAGCGGTGAGGCCGGTGACTGCTGCAGCTTCAGAGTCCAGGGACTGTAGCGGGACAGTCCCGAGGGGGTGTCTGGGGCGGTGGGCACAGGACACCAGTCTGCAAGGGGACAGACCAAGAGTGGAGGTGGCCACAGCGCACGCAAGGAAGAAAGACCGCTGGCGGTGGGCAGTGGGTTGTGCCCCAGAGAGGGGCTGAGAATCTGCTTTGTGCCCCCCAAGAACGGCCCTGGCCACCCCCTTGTGGGGTGTCCTGTTGCCACGGGGACCCTGCAGTGACAGATCCCCCCCCCAGGCTAGTCCCCACCGGACACTCACAGGTGAGGACGGCTGCACTCTGCTCCCCCTCAAGTCCAGGGGGACCCTGTCTGTCACCGTCACCCCCTCTGGGGTGCGGAGTCTCCCGCGTGAGCCCCCAGGACTCAGGGCGGCGCAGTGCCAGCCTCAGAGCCGCTGTTCCGTGCTGGCTCGAGGACCTGCGACCTCGTCTGTGACGCGCATTTGGCAGAGAAGAGAGCACCTCATCTGGAGGAGGGACTTGGAGACTCGGCTGCGCGGGGGTGTCCCTGTCAGGACGCCAGAGCACGTCCCGGGCTTTTAGGGCCTCACGAATTCCCAGACGTCCCCACTCCCCGCGCACAGCCTGTGTCCATCTCCGTCGCCCCGCGGGGCCTGTGTGTCCCCGAGGTGGGGGCTCGCATGCGTAGGAGGGAGAGCATGTGGGGGGCCTGTGGCCTCCGGCCCAGTTGGCCCCCGATACACGCAGGGCACCGCCCCCCCCGGCCGCCTGCTAGAAGCACAGCTGCCGGGGACACGACAGGGATCGTCCCCGAGTCCAGAACCGGAGGAGACCACGGCTGCCCCCGCCTGTCCGTCCCCTGGGCCCTGGTCTCCCCGAAACAAAACATCGGGGGCACAGGCGCACGGCAGGTGTGCGGACTAGAACCTGCTCCACAGGTCGGGCCCGGGGTGGGGGACACAGCCCCCCTGTCCTCAGCGGCCCAGGCGGATCACGGCTTCAGGTCCCCTGTTGCCACTCGGGGGCTCTGCCCCCAGCCCTGTCCCTCCAGTCCCAGGCCGAGCAGTCCATCCTGTGGCCCCCACGTCCTCCTGGCCGCCTCTGACCTTCCTCAGACTCGGTTCAAGCTGCAGTGCCGAGGACACACTGTCGCGGGTACCTGAGTCCACGTGCCCTGGGAGCTTGTCTCCCTCATCCTTGGGACTGGCTTACGAGGGCGGCTTCCCCTCCCTTGCTCGGGTATCACGGGGATCACGTCCCCCTCAATGCACACTTTCCGTTTGTGCGGCCGCGGCCTGAACCCTGGACCTTGAGCCGCTGCGTCGCAGGAAACAACGAGGAGCCCTGGGCTGCAGGGGCGAGGGGCCGCGGGGCGTCAGCGGGCGGGGTCCGCGGCTCACTGTGTCTGCACCAAGGGAGCAGCCCGCAGGGTGAGGGAGGGCGGGCCTGGGGCTGGGGGCCAGAGCAGGTACGGGGGGGGGGGGTCTCCTGCGGGGAACGGTGAGGCCACTGAGTGCTGTGAGGGGCTCGCGGACAAAACAGAGAAGCATCCGGGCAGGAGGTTCAGATCCCGAGACCCCAAGGGCCCCTCCCCGCCCCCCGTGCTGAACTCCAGGCTGAACTGGGGGGAGCTCCCCCCGAACAGGTCTGCCTCCGCCCTTCCTGCCTCCTGAAAGCCACGCTGTCCTTGCCCGAGGGGCAGTAACCTGAGAACCCCACACGCCTCTCCCGACACGAGTGCCCCTGGCTGGTCCCCGCGCTGCTGCCCTTTCCACGAGGGCAGTGGGACCCGTGACTTGGTCTTAACCACTGATGGTCGAAAGCATCTTCATTCTGCAAATTTTAGAAAACCACGCAGCCACATGCAGGTGGCGCCCAACCCCGAGCCCTAATGGGCATCGTGGTCCCTCCGCTCCGCTCCTTGGGGAGCTGTGCCTGAGGCTCAGCTCCTCTTTAAAAGCCCTGGGTCTCCTGGACAGACGCCCTGGTCCCCAGACAACCCACTCTTCTCTGCTGAGTCTCCGAGCCCAGCAGGGCCACAGACTCCGTAGGCTACTCTTGAGAAAGGACGTCCTGTGCTCTGGATTCTGTCTCCCAAGAAGGTTGGCCTCGGTAACCCAGATGTCACAGGGCAGAGTTCACCAAGCCAAAGTGAAAGTTAGACATGCCCTCTGGACTCCGGGTGCAGGGGCCACAGCCGGCAGCCAGCACAAACGGAGGTGCCCCCAGGTCCAGCAGCTGCATCCCACATCCCAGCAGGGCGGCAGCCAGGGCCCCCCCTGCGCTAACCCAGCTCCCGGGCCTCAACCCCAGGGCGGGCCCAGGGAGCTACATCAAGCCAGCCCTCGCGGTTTCTGTGATTCTGGACCTGGTAACCCGACCTCTGGCCTCCATCCAAACCGGGCCCTGGCCATGCTGGCCCACTTTCCTGGGCCGTCTGCCCACTCCTGGGTTGCAGGGGTCCTGGGGGGGCTTCCTCTCCAGCACCCCCCCATCGGCTGCAGTGCAGGGACACGTGGGAGCTTTGTCCGGGCCCCTGGCTGCCACAGCCCCGGCCCTCATGACCCTCCTCACTGGTCACCTGTGGTCTCAGGGTGTAGGTGCCTCGGCCCGCTCCGCGGCCCCAACCTGCCCTTCTCACAGACCACCGACTGCTGCTAGTTAAGACCCATTTTCCAGGAAATCGTCTGTTTCGCTTGAAGGACAGCCCTAATCACAAAGGAGCACTGGCATTTCTGACTTCCCGGCCGCACTGGCAGCCACTCTATGGCTTTCATTTTTTCTGGGTGGACAGGAGTGGGGAGGGCTGGAGACCTCAGCCCCAGCGCCCTCTTGCCTCTAATTTTGCTTGCCGCTCACCCCAGCAACCCGAGATTACCCCGTGGCTAACAGACACTTGGCGTAATTTTCCTCGTCTGTCCTCGGGGCCTGGAGGAAACAGAAATAGGAGCCCCTCCCGGGTCCTGGTGGTTTCTCAGGGTCAGCCAACGGTCCCTGCCGTCCCATCTGCCAAGGACACGGGGCACTGGTCCTGGCCTGCCTCCTCCTCCGGCCCCGGGCCATCCTCCGCTGCCAGATCTGTGGGATCGGGGGTGGTGGGAGATGGAGTCTGGGTGTGAGCCCCGACGTGCGCCGAGAGCAGCTGGTCAGAGACCACGCGGGCCTGAGCCCGCCACGTCCAGCCCCGCCCGGACACTCAGGCCAGGGGCCGCGGGGGCGGCACGGCGTATCTCCAGCGCCCTCTCGTGGCAGCTGGGGACAGACTCGGCGTCATCCAAGCCGCCCCCCCCCAAGGCCTGTCTGCTCACCCTCCTGTGCCCTCCTCGGGCGGGGGCGGGGCGAACCCCAGCTCCTTCCTGCCCCACCTGACACCTTTGTGCAGCAGCAGATCAGTCGGCCGGGCTGAGCTCTCATGCCACGTTTTCTCTGAAGGAAAATAACCTCCCGACGCTTCAGATTCCGCAAGCCCACGTGTGACCACGGGGAGCAGTCTTGGTTTGGAAAATCTTGGGAAGCAGCAGACCCTGACAGCTCTGGAAGCTCTTGTCCCGCCCTTCAGGGGACCTCCTGCTGCCTTGTTCGGGGGGGGGGGGGGGTGGACAGCGGGGCCCTTCCTCAGCCTTGTGTCTCGCGGCCGCTAGGCTGGGTGCCCTTGGCAGCCTCGGGATGTCTGCGCAGGGGACAGCCTTGACCCTGGCCGGCACCAGCCCAGGGCTGCCCGGGACATCTGTCTAGTGACACGGCCACCTTCGGCCACCCCCACGGCAGCGCTATCCCCTGGCAACGTCAGGCTGCAGCCGAAGGTGGACTGGCCTTGCTCATCTCTCAGGAGCACATCTGGTAAGTGTGAGCCCCACGGGGCAAGTTGTCCTCCGCGTTCCCGTCCCGGCAGCGCCAGCACACCGCGCGGTCACAGGACAAGCCCTCTGGGGTCATCTGCTCACGCGACCGCCCCGCCCAGCCTCCTGGCCCACTGGCGGGCCGGTCCGAGTGTGCGTAGGAGGCGGGGACTTAGTGCTTCCTTACAGGTGCCTGGTGCGCTCACACTCAAGATTCCTTTCACAGAAAAGATCAGGAAGCCCAGCCCCGGCGGCATCAACCTTGCTGTCTGTGTGTGCGCACCACACACACGCGTGCACACACACACACGCCGGCTCTGCCCTCCATCTCCAAAATGAATCTGAGTTGAGCTCCCGCACCCACGTGGCCTTCCCAGCACGGGCACGAGACACGGGAGATGTCCTGGGCACAGGGCCGTGTGGTGGTGCGCTCCCCACCACCCGCTGAGTACTCGGGGCCACCAGACGGGCACGAGCCAGGCCATCTAGATCCAGGGGACAGCAGGTGCGCGGGTGCGGATCCTGGGCAGGGGAGAGGCCAGAGGGGCCGAGGTGAAGGGAGCCGTCCCACAGCCATGAGGAGCCTCGGGCGCGGGGCTCGCTGGGACGGTCTCCCGTCCCTCTTGCTCTGGAGCGGCTGCTCTCAAGTCTCAGGAAGGGGTGTAGGTGCCCAGAGGGGCTAAGAGGCAGGGGAGACCCGGCACCAGCCCTGCTTTTCCACCGGCGCACAGGCGCTAGTCCGCTCACGTGCACGCCCCCGTACACACAGGGGCAGCCCTGCGACTGTGCCATCCAGGTGGCAGCCGGCTCCAGGAAGGCTGCCTGCTGGGGAGCATGTCCCCACCCCAGGGAAGCCTCCCTGCCTGTGTCCTCCTGGGCCGCGCAGTCCAACCACAGTCCTGCTCACCGGCCTCTGAACGCCGTGGGTGGGGGTCGGCTGTCCCTCGGATCTCGCTACCACATGAACTCGGACGCCCCGGGCCGCCGGGTGGTGTGAAGCCGCCATCCGGAGTCTGCGAGGCTGGACGGAACCTCTCCAAGCCCAGATGCGGACGAGGGTCGGGTGCAGACGGCGGGGCCGCAGCTGGCCCCGCTCCGCCCCACCCCGCGCCGTCCTCGGATCCCCTCAGTGTGACCAGCATGGTCCCAGGCCAGGAGTGTGACCTGTGATGGCAAAGGCCCAGGACGCCTGGGCTCTGTCTTGGGCACCAGGCCCTGGCTTTGCTGGTCAGCCCGGCTGCCTCCGGCTGTAGGAGCCCCGCAGGGACCGGGAGTCCCGACCAGCCTGCGGCTCCAGCCCCCGTGCCTCCCGTGGGGTCTGCCTCCCGCGGGCAGCAGCCAGCTGGCGGACGGGTCTGCACAGGTCTGCTCAGGTCTGGGTCACAGCAGGCCCACAGCTCCAGAGAGGGATCGCAGACAGAAGGGTCTCGCAGAAGCCTGTGGCCAAGGCGATGACCAGTGACCATGACCTTGGGCTGAAGACTCCCAGAAGGCTGTGCGCGTGTCCGACCGTCCATCAGGGTCAGTGCTGAGAGATCGCAAAGTGGAACAGCGAACACCCCTTCCTTCCCAGACAGATGGGAGAGGGTGACCCGAGGGCCCAGGACGGCCCGGCCCACCCCTCTCGCCTGGGGCCTATGTGGTCAAGAAGAACTTGATTTCTGCCCCCTCGTGACCCAGATGGATAGAGCTGGGACCCGTCATGGCTGGCGTGAGAAGGGGACCTCCTCGTCCCCTTCAGGCCCAACATCAGTCTGCTCCGCACGCTGACCGGTGAACGCACAGGAGGAAGGGGCGGGTTCGGGGTGGGGGCCTCGGCCAGCGCGGCAGCAGCAGGAGCCTCCAAAGCAGGGAGGGGTGAGGGCCATGCGGGACGCTGCTGACGTGTAGACGAGGTGTGGACCGAGCCCCGCCGTGTGGACGCAGTCGTGCTGTGCAGACGGAGCCCCGTGTGGACAGGACTTGCCATGTGGAGAAGCCATGCTGTGTGGATGCAGTCGTGCTGGGTAGACGGAGCCCCGGGGGCACGTGCCGTGTCCCATGGATAGGCTCCACAGTATGGATGAGGCCCCAAGTGGGCAGAGCCGCATCTGCAGCTGTCTACACCGCAGACTCCTCTGGGAGCCGGTCGTCCCTGCACAGGACCAGGCGGAGGCTGTTTGGCACCGTGCTGCACACGTTCCCGGCGGGGCGGGGGGCAGGCTGCTGCGGGCTGGGTCTGCCCCCGCCATCTGTGGGGGAGAGCAGGTGCACCCGCCCGCCCGCCAGCCTCTCCTCCGGCCACACCCCCACGTCTGTCCTCCCCGAGCACACACAGCAGCGCCCCTGGCTGGGGAGGCCACAGAGCCCTGTCTGCCCCCAGCCCCAGAGTCTCTCATCGGGAGGCCCCCGCCTTGCCCTGTCCTCACTGCGCCCGGCCGGGCACACTGTCTACACAGCGCCCTCTCCTACACAGGCCGCAAGCTCTGTGGGCAGGAGTGGGCACAGACCACAGCCCCTGCCTCAACCAGCACCGCCGGGCAGGGAGCGCTGCTTTGCTTGATCTCCTTCCTTCTAGCCTGGAGGGGACTCCGACAGGAGAAGCCTGGGTCCCCCTCCAGGGCCCCGGGACAGAGCCCACTCCTGTCCCAAGGGGCTGAGGGGCTGCTGGGTGGGGGGCTCACAGCCCTGGTCTCTTCTTCCTTTGAACTTGTTGGACTTCGCTCTATTGGGTGGATCTCAGGAGTAAGATCAGGAGGCATCCCCGGAAGTCGGGAACAGCTTCCCACCCCAGTTCCTGCGTGAGGAAGTCTGTCCAGGGCTGTGGCTCCTTCCCCCGTCCCCCACGCCCGCGTCTAGCTCTGTCCTCTGGGCCGTCACAGTGTGACGCTCTCTCCTTCCAGGACACAGTCCCCAGGTCCACCCCCAGCAAGGCGGGGAACCCTCCCATAACCGTTGGCGTCGGTCCCTCTTCCTGCCCCTCGGGCAACCACCATCCAGGATGGTGGCTTCCGCCCCCTGACCAGCACCCCACCGGGAAGGCGGAGGCCCAGGGAGCCAGCCCAGCCTGCCCCGTCCCCGGGGAAGCCTCTCGCTCCCCCACGGCCTGATGCAGGTCCAGGGCTCTCTCCCCGGGGGCCTCCAGAGGGTGCAGGAGCCCAGCCCGGGGCTGCCTGGCCTGGGGGAACCCACCTGGTACAGGGCCTCGGCACTCCGGCCCTCGTCCCGATCAGTGTGACCCGCATGACGGCTGAGGGCCCCGGGCCGGAGGCTGGGGGAAGGGAGGGGTGTGAGCAGAGCCAGGGACGAGCTCCCGCAGCCGACACTTCTCCCTCCTCCCCTGGGGACTCTGACTTGGGACCAGGAGCCTCCGCGCACTCCTCCTCCAGGGGCCTTGACCTGCAGGGGCCGTCATACGCTGGGTCCCGCGTGTCCCCATGGAGGTGTCTGAGACCCCTGCATGGGTCAGGCTTTCCGTGGGCCATACTCGAAGCCACCGGGTTCCTCCTTGCTCAGGTGGTCCTCGCCCGCGGAAGTGACCGTCCCAGCACAGGGCACCTTCCCGTGGGGCCCCCGTGACCCTGCAGGGCCCTGTGCTGTCATCCCGGGAAGGGTGCTGGCGCTCGCCGCCCCTGCCCCCAGGTGTGCACCGCCCCCTCCTCCCTCAGCGGAAGCAGGCGAGAGCTGGGGACCAAATGCTCTGATGTCCAGGCGAACAGGCTCTTCCCCGGAAAACCGCATGTCGTCTTGGTTCCCGTCACAGTGGCTCAGACAGCAGACTTGGACAGAAGCACGGACGGAGCCGCAGGTCCTTTAGCAGCAAACCAGACACGAGAGATCACATGACCCCGTCCGCCCTGCTGTCCCGAGGTGACTCAGGCGACCCCGGCTGGTCCTGGTGACCCGAGGTGACTCTGCGTGGCATCCTGGGCGCGGTGGGCAGGCCCCGGAGGAGGGCACGTGCAGGGGGTTGGCTGGAGCCCACTGGAGCGAGGGCCGGACCTAAGTAACCCGCAGAAGCTCTTCTTCCTGCTCATTTTCCAGTGTAACAGGCAAGAACAGGCTCCAAGCCTCTAAAACCATTGACGTGGTTGGCCTCATAGCACAGGGCCGTGACCCTCCACCACCTCCGCTTTCCAGCTCTCTGATCTGTGACTTCTCCAGAACCTTCCACACAACCACCCACCCTCACTCTCCAGAACCTTCCACACAACTACTCAATCCTACTCTCCAGAGCCTTCCATATACCACATGGCCCCACCCCTTCCTCCCCACCCGTCTGTCACTGGCCCACCTCCAGGAGCTCTGGGGGTTCCTGGGGACGCCGGCCCTCCTCCCCTGCCCCTGCTCTGGGAGTCACTCTGGTCCCCATACGGTCCTGGGGAGCTGTGTCACCCTACACGTTCTGGGGCGGATCTCGCAAGAAAAAGCCGCTCCCGCAACCCAAGAGGAAGCCCACAGGGGCGCCTGCCCGGTGACCCTTCCTACCCAGACGCAGACACAGGCGGCAGGTCCGCCGAGAGCCTGGAGCCCGGGCTGAGGTCGCAGGCGCCCCCGCCGGCAGGTACAAACCGGGCCCAGAGAAGGAGGCCCCGGGGGCGGCAAGGGCCGTGGTCGCGGCATGTTCCTGGGAAACCGGATCCCGTGGCCGCTGGCAGCAGCAGCCAGGCTCTTCCCACAACTTGGGCCCCCGGGGAGGTTTTGTCCTCCCAGCAAGTGTCCTTGAACGTCACGGATGTCCCTTACGAGCCTCCCGTCCTTGACGTAGAACTGCACCCTGAGGAAGGTGACGGGACGGGCGCGCGGGGGCCACCCGCTGTGCTGCAGGGACAAGCACAGGGAGAAGACAGCAGCCCGGGGGCTGACGGGAGGGGACGGCGTCTCCCACCGGCTCCCTGTGGCCGGCCCTGCAAGCGGCAGCCCTGAGGCACTGCAGGCCAGCGGCTGAGCCACCCGCGGGCGGCTCTGGGGCCAGGCCTGCTCTCAGGGTCTGGGGACCCGTCTGGGGACAGACCCGCCGCCCGCTGACTGGCTCGGGGCCCTTCCTGCTTCCAGTCCTCGGAGAAGTACTCGCTGAGCCTCCGCTCCAAGTCCACGAACACGTACTCGCCGTCTGCGAGGAGAAGCAGCGTCTGGCCGGGGGCGCCCAGCCTCCCGGGCGCGCTCAGCCGTGGCCCAGCAGCGCCCACGGCCCCTCCCCAGGCAGTGCGGGGGCATCGCTCCGTGGGCTCTCGGGGGGTCCGGGAGCTGGCGCGTGTGCGTCCTGCCCTCCGCCCAGCGGCTCGTCTCCGGGCCGCCCACCACGTCCTTCCCAACCAGGAGCTCCGGAGTGTCCAAGCCATCATCAGCCTGGAGTCCACAGCGCCCGTCTCTGTCTCTGTCTGTCTCTGTCTTCCCACCTGTCTGTCTGTCCCTGTCTCTGTTCTAGCTCCTGGGCTGCAGGCAGAGGTTTCCTGCCTTGATTCTGGCTACAGACTCAGTCCCAAGCATGTGCCCTCCGCACGACCATGGGGTCACTGGGGCACCCCCTTCCATGACCTCTCCACCCGAACGGCCCAGCTCCCGAAGGAAGGGCTCCAGCCCCGAGAGCAGGAGGGTCTGCCGCGTCCAGCCACCCCACTGCTCGGCTGCAACGACAGGCCAGGCTGGCCCTGGGTCCTCGCAGAGGGTGGGACAGCTCTGGCCGGTCCCCCTTGCAGAGAAGGAGTCCCGGGCACAGGGGTGACCCCAGGTTCCTTCCTGGAACCTGTCCCCCACCCCCAAGCTCATTCTCAGTGTGGCCATCTCAGATGTCCGCACTCAGAGGAGCTGGTCAGACAGGGCCGCTGAGGGGCTGCACACCCTCCCTTGGGACCTCCCTGCTGAGTCAGCGTCCCTCCTCCAGGAAGCCCGCCGCCCTGCTCTGTGCAGCAGTCCCGGGGCTCTTCTCAGCCGCCCCAGGCCCTGCCGGGCCCTCCTTGACTGGTCCTGTGGGGACCCCAACTGCTGCCTGTCCCTCACAGCCTGGCTGGTCCCTTTATGTGACGTTTGCCCTGGGTGGAGCGTCCGTGGGTGTGTGCACGTGCATGTGGGCTCGCACACCCATGTGCCCACACGCGCACATCCACACGTGCACACCCACACGCGCGTGCACACAGGTCACGGTTCAGAGCGCCGACGCCACTCTCCACCCGGGATTCAGTCCCCCAGCGGCATCAGTCAGGCGTCTGAGGTCAAACACCGTCAGCCTGAGGACAGGGACACCGAGGCACCGGGCGCTACGCCGGGAGCTGCTGGGGACCCTGGGGGCTCTGCTGTGACTCGTGGGTTCTCCACCTGCTGAGGGCGTAGTCCCTTCCTGTGTGGACCCCAGACCCGACACGGCTCCCATTCACTTTCAGGAACTGCCCCCGACCCGCTCGTGCATTCACGAGGCCTTCCTGGCCGCAGGGACCCCCGAGGGCCCCTCGGCTCCTCTGCCACAGGCAGGGGGGCCTCTCAGGGCTGCCTCCGTCCATCATGTCCACGGGAAAGGGGGCTCTTTAATGTGTTACCCCTCTAAGGAGAGCAAGGCGGTCTCAATGCAGGGAACCCAGAGCGCATGGAAACACAGCAGGGCAGAGCCCCCACACCCCGAGGGCGACTGTTAACAGCTCCGGCGCATATTTTTTACCACTACAGGACCTGCGCCTCGGGGTTCCATGTGCCCCAGTAGCTTAACTCTAAGGCCTCAAATACCAGACGCTGCCAAGAGCAGAGGAAACACTTTCTCCTCCACTTCCTGCAGGCTCTGTCCTCTGTTTCTGAGACCGCGGACGGTGACAGCAGCCTCAGCCCCCAAGGACAGCCGTCCCAAGAGCACGTGTCAAGCACTTGCAGCTCCTTGCCCGGCGCCACCCGACGTCCTGGGGAGTGCGGGCACTCTGGGGACCAGCCCCGGACGCGGAGGAGCCTGGCAAGCACCCGAACCAAGCGTCCGGCCCCGGGGTGCCTGCTGCTGTTCCTCCATTCGCGCATCCAAAGTCTATCCACTCCACCCCGTCCGGAACGGTCCTGCACACCCATCACACACGGCCCACAGCCATGCGGCCAGCAGGGCCATGGGCAGTCAGGCGGGGCGGCCTCTAGTCTCTGCCCCGGGGCTGGCGGGCAAGCGGAGGGGCTGGAGGCTGTGCGGGACCAGAGGCCGGTCAACAGGCTCCCGCACAGACAGGGGCTCTAAGTGGTGCGGCTCAGGAAGGGGAGTGAGCCACGGCCCCCACTGCCGCCGGAGATATCAGGCCCCCAAGGCCACACCCGCCCCCGGGGCCTTCGGGGAGTCTCTGCTTCCCAGAGCCACACTCAACCCGGCGGGCTCTGGTGCTCGGCCCCGCGGGTCCTGGAAGACGAGGCGTGTGTCCAGGGCTGAGGGTCCCCAGCCCTCCCCAACAGATACGCCAGAGCTTGGCCTCCACTGGGGCCCACCAGGAAGCCGGGGACCTTCTGCCGCCATGATGAGCCGTCCCCGGAACCAGGAATGTGTCCACTTACGAAGCATGAAACCCCAAGCCCAGTGCACACACCCCAAATACAGTGGGCGTCTATGCAAACGTGTATTTCCTTTGATGTATCACCTGTGTGGACCCAGACCGGGGCAGCAACCAGTAGTGGTTAAAACAAGGCTTGTATTGGGGGCAAAGCTACCCATCAACTTAGCTTTCCTGGCAGATTGGGAAAAGTCCACCAATATTAAAATTTAACAGCAAAGTCACAGTCTGCTGCCTCGGGCTGTAAACCCAGGACGGCTGTCCGTCTGCCTGCAGCCCTGTCTGTCCATCCGGGCCTGGAACAGGAGGGGCCGCCTGACCAGCGCGGCGCGGAGGCCAGCCAGGGGCTCCGTCATCCCCTCCCCGAGCCAGGGCAGAGGCCAGGGGAGCTCAGGCCGCCTGCCGGCTGGCGGATCAGAATCCTCTTTCTCTGGCGCTCCGTCCCAGCGTCTTGGGGAGAAGGCGCTCCGTCCTGACAAGCCCAAGCCCCCAGGGATAGGGACTGTCCCAGTCACTCTCGGCACGGCTCGTGGGGGGGCACCAGCCACTCCTCGGGTGCCCTCCCCGAGGCCACGTGCCCTTCAGAGCCCCGTGCGGTGGCCCCGTCTCCCACGCACACGCAGCCCCTCGGACTCCCCTGCTTCCCTCCTCCCCCGGGGACCCCTCCACCAAGCCCGGGGGTCTCTAGAGGCCTAGAGCCGGGGGCCACAGAGGAAACCCCCAAGATGGGAGACAAGCTGGGTGGCTCCTGCTCCTCTGCCGGCACACCTCAACCTTCAGTCGCAGGGAAGCTTTCTTCTGGACCCAGGACTCTGCTACGGACCCATGTTTCCAGAACCCCGGATGGCTGAATCGGACCGCAGGCCTCGCCCAGGGTTTCCAGTTCACGGTTTCTTCCAGAAAGAACTGGAGTAGACCCCTCTCCCCTCTAGAAGGCCAAGGGAGTGTGTGTACACATGGGAGTATATTAAGTGTGTGAGCCTGCGCAGGACTGTGTGAGCCTGCACACGTGTGTTTATGGGTGCGTGTGCGTGCTCTGTGTAACTGTGTGAGTGTGCGAGCGGGGGACGTTGGAGTCCACGTGCAAGCGTGCGTGTGCTCGGCGGCAGCACGGACTCATCCAGGTAACCTGGTGCACACTGGAGCCTGTCCACGGTGGGTGACGCAGGCGGGCACTTCCCTGAAGAGGCCACTGCCCCCGGGCAGAGAGTCCCCAGGTGGGGTCATCAGGGCGCACTGACGTACTTCTGACCACGCCAAGGCGAAGAAGCGGGCTTCTCTGAAGTTGGCCGTGTCACACGCCTGCTGGAAGAGCTCGTGCCCGGTGGCCCGCACCTGCGAGGCACGTGGGTGCTCAGGGCCTGGAGAAGGGGTGCGCAGCGCCGGGGGGGGCGGGAGGACCACGCTGTGTCCCACCCAGGCTCCTTGGTGCTGCCCGCGCTGGACACTGGAGGCCCCTGACCCAGCCGGTGTGGGGGGCCTGCGGTCTCCGTCCTGGCCTGTGCGGGGGCCATCCACGGATGGGGTGGGGTGCGCTCTCTGTGCCCCACGGGACCCCCGCTGGCCCTGCTCCTCACTGCACACCCACCTCACCCAGACCCTTCCCGGAAGCAGGGGGTGCGGGCATCCCAGGAAGGGGTCGCAGTGGCTTGGGACCCAGACGGGGCTGCGGGTGCTCCGAGGGTCCCTGGCCCCCACCCACGATCCCCATGGGCCGGGCTATGCGTGGAGGGGGTGCCGGCCACCCCCCCTGTCTCAGCCCGCCCCTGAGGTGGGCCACGTCACACACACATGCGTGTCACCCCAGCAAGATTCCGTTACACCTCAAAACTGTGGCAAATACCCCGTGAGCGTCCCTATTTCTGGCTGTTCTGTGAAGGACGGCTTTTTTACTCTTTGTTGACTAGAATCAGGGCTCGAGCCCGGGCTGGTGCCGGACCGGGCACATGTCTGCTCTCTCTCTGGCCGCCTTTGGTCCCGGGGCCCACGGCGCTGCCCACAGCAGTGCCCACTGCCTGCACCGTGCGTCTGGCAAGCTACTTGGGCTTTGCATGTCCCGGACCTGCTGGCCTTGTGCCTCGGGGCCCACGGTCCCCCCAGCCAGGCCTTGGCTCCCGTGCGCATGGGAGTCCCCGCCCGCGCTGTCCCAGGGCAAACTGCTTGCCGGCCGCGCCACCTGAGCTCCCGGCCCCGCAGCGAGCAGGAGCGCCCCGCGTGCGAACCCGCGCAGAGGGAGCAGGACCGGCCGCGGCCTGAGCGTGAAACCCGTGGGCTCTTGCCCAGTGCTCCACTAGGACGGGGGTGTCCCCAGGACACCCCAGGGATGTGCCCTGGGATTTCGGGAAGGGGCCCGCCACCATCTCAACTCAGGGGACGTGGCTCTTCTCAGTGGTGAAACGCCGTGAGTTTGGCTTCGCCCTCATCCATTAACGCTGCAGCACTACGGAGACACGCCCGCCGTGCGGCTTTGCACACCTCCAGCAAGGGTCCTCCCCACCACAGCTTCCTGGTGCCCGGGCGTGCAGACACGCGTGGGGTCGCCCTTGTGGCTCACGCGGCTGACACCCTGAGGGTAAGCTGGTGGGCTGTGGACTCATGCACACCCCTCTGTCCATCCAGCGTGTCCGCACTCACGTTTGCTCCATGAACAGCTCCAAGGCACCCCCACAGCGACGACCGTGAAGGGGAGCCACAGCCCAGGCCCACCAGCTCCCGCCTCACCCCTTCTCTCCCCGAACACCCCTAACCTCCTGATTCTCCTGCTTAAGGATGCCGCCTTGCCAGGGAGGGAGGACACAGCAAGACCGTGTCTCTGGGGGACAAGAGGCAGGCTGACACTCCCCGTGACCATGGGCCACCTGGCAATGATGGCTTGGGGACCGTTCTGTCCCTGGGGTGACCGGTGGCATGGGAAAGGGCAGCTTGGTGTGAAGGTCATGACGGCACACGGGACTGGCCCCGTCTCCGAGGGTGTGTGGGTCTCCGGAAGCAGGCTCTGGTGGCTGGAACACTTGTCAGCGAGCACAGACAAGCCGCTTCTGGTCAGCCACCTGGGGTTTTTAAACAGCTGCAGTGCCCGGCGGACGAGCCACCGGCTCTGTGACGAGCGTCAGGCCTCAGCCTCCAGAGAAATGCTCCAGTGAGTCGTGATCTGCGTTTGAGAGGAAGGTTCCAGGGTCTGGTGGACGAACCCCTGAATTAATGGGTTATGTGATCTGCATCTCATGAGAGCAGACCCGAGTAACAGGCCAGGCAGTCTGTCGCGGAACCTGTGGCCCCGGGCGCTGGTGCTCAGAGGCGGGCAGACAGCCCCAGCGGTGCCTCCCCCGGTTGGGGCGCTGCGGTCCCTGCACTTGCCGAGGCGGGGGGGCCATGCCTGCGCCAGCTTTGCCCTCACCGGTGGGCGGCCCTGAGGGAGGTGGACGGGGCTCCAGGAGGGCCAAGAACGTCGCCTCCCTGAAGACGAGGGCGGGCGAGGTGCCAGAGACCTCGGGAAAGAGGGGCTGCTCCAGGAGCCAGGTGCGGCCGATGGAGCAGAAAAGGGAAGACGGGCCCAGGCGACTCGTCCAGAACGGAGCCCAGGGCCTCGAGAACCAGGTGCTTGTTTCTAATGCCACAAAGCTTTAGTGTTTGGGGCAAAATGTGCCACAAAATGCCACCGACTCCCTAACATCATCACCTTGTTGGAACAAGGGACCTATGACAGTTGCCTCTGCCCCTCCCCCAGGGTCCCCTCCCACAGTCACCCTCTTGGTGTCCCCACAATCCCCCATAGTCACTTCCATAGTCCCTCTGTGGTGCTCTCAGTCACCCCAAGGTCCGCCCACAGTCTCCCCCTGGTCTCCCCACAGTCCCCCCAGGGCCCACCCCACTGTCCCCCCACAGTCTACCCAGGGCCCCCCCGTAGTCTCCCCACGGTCCCCCAGGTTCCACCCCACGGTCCCCCCACAGTCCCTCCACCATCCCCCCCACAGTCACAACCACTGTCCCCCCCACAGCCACCTCTTTGTCCCCTCCATGGTCCCCCACTCCCAGTCCCCCCGTGCTCACCCCCACAGCTAGCCACAGCTGCTCCTGGGTGGGCAGCAGAACCAGGATGTCCCTGGGCTCCATGGTCATCTTGCTGGGTCGCTGTGTCCCTGTGTCAGCTGCTCTCGTGGTGGCACGCAGGCTGTCAGGATGGGCCTCCTCCATGGCCCCCTGCAGGGAAGACTGGTCAGGGGCCCCGCCGGGGAGAAGCTGAGCTGCCCACACCTATGTGCCACCCACACGGACGGGGCCACGTGTCACCACCTGTTGGGTCCTCCCCGGCCACAGGTGGGAACATACCACCCCAACTCCCCCGGGGACCGGCGCGTCTTGCGCTCCTGGCTGGGGAAGTAAGCGGAAGACGGAAGACAGTGGGGCCAGCGATCCAGCCAGGCGGGGCACAAGGTCCAAGCTCATAAACAGCCCTGAAGGGGACGGGCGTGCGCCCACTGGAATGCAAATAAACAAAGTCAAGCGGGTACCCGCCCTCCCCTGCCTCCAGCTGACCCCAGGCCCCCAGGGACCACCTCACAGCCCCTGTGCCTCTGCCAGCACAGCCTCCCTCCTTCCCAGGGAGCGAGACAAAGGGTCACGGTAGGAGCCCTTGGCGAGGACACAAATACCAGAGCAGGATCATCCAGGAGGTTTCTGGAGAAGCGGGAGGGAGAGCGAGAGCAGGACCCACAGATCCCAGACAGGCACCTGGAGTGTCGGGGCCCAGAGTCCAGTCCCCAGCGTCCCTGCTACGGAGGGAACGGATGTGGAATGATGCCGCACCACTGGTCCCAAAGCGATCTCCTGCAGGCGCACCCGGCCTCCCTTGCGCAGCAGAAGCCCACGTGGCAGCCCCCCGCCGAGGGTCACGGGCTACCTGCTTCCCCACAGGGAGGAAGACCGCCCCAGGGGCAGGCTGGGGGGAGCTGCCGCGGGAACTCGGACCTCCGGGAAGGGGTGACTCCAGACCCGGAGTCAAAGGGGATGGGGAGCAGCGCCCTGAGGGGCTCCAGATCCCTGGGCCGCAGGATGCGGGAGCAGGTGTTCCTGCCCCTGCGGCGTCCAGGGGGTGCTGTGAGGCCGCTGGGCAGGTCCTGTGAAATTGGGTCCCCCTGTCCCCTCTGCTGTCGCTCTGCAGGGGTGAGGAGGTCTGGGCCGCAGACACGCAGAGGGAGCGGGCCGGCTCTGCCAGTCGGCGCATGCGCCCGTGCGTCCCGGCTGGGCGGGTTCCCCGCGGATCTGCAGGGCCGCGGCCCCATCGTTTACTCTGTCCATCCCCGGACACGGGCGCAGCCTCTCCGCGGGCGCTTAACCGTTCCCGACGAGGCCGACAGCCCCAGGGAGCACGTGCTGGTTTTCGTGATGCCGCGGGCCTCCGAGGGCCTGGGGTCAGCGACTGCGGCCGCCGCGGCTCCTTCTCCGCCCAGCACGGCCGGATCCGCTCCTCTCCGCGGGCCTCCGGGCACACGGGCAGGACCTGGGACGGCGGGCGACCCCACCAAGCGCGCACGGAGCGAGCGGGGAACCCGCGCTCAAGTCCCGAGGCCGCGCGGCGGGGGTGACGCGCCCCCCCTGCGTCTGGGGCTGGGGTCCGCGTCTCAGGGCTTCGGGCCACGGGGCTCCGAGCGCCTCCGGGAGAGAAAGGGGACACCGGGCGTCCTCCCCGCAGGTGCGCTGCCCGGTCGCGCCCGAGCCCCGCCCCCGGCCCCGCCCCCACCACGCCCCCACCACGCCCCGCCCGCTGAGAGCGCAGGGCCGGTGCGGGGAGCCGCGTGCGGACGCCCGGGAAGGCCGGCTCCGCGCCCTCCGCCCCTGCGCAGCGGTCCGCACCCCCAGCGCCCGGGCTGAGCCGCGAGGCGGACGCGGTCCTCCCCTGGGGAAACAGGAACGTGGCAAGACCCCCCCCCGGAAAACACGCCGCTCGTCCACGCTCTTCTGATGCAGGGGGCGGGGCGGGGCGGGGCGAGCGGGAGCGCGGGGGCGCCTGCCCCGCCACCGCCCCGCCCCGCCCCCGCTCCCCTCCGGCCCCTCCGGCCCCTCCGGCCCCTCCCCCGGCGCTGCAGAGGCTGCCCACAACCTCCCGAAACCCGGGCTCCGGAGGTGGTCGCCGGCCCAGCTTCCAGGAAACGGGGCGGGACACCCGCGGGGCCGGGGCCGGGCCAGTCGGGAACCGAGGCCGAAGCAGGCTGCCCGGGGCCGCTGGCCCCCAGCGCGCGTTCTGGGGAGCCCTGGACTGGCCGGGGCGGGCGACGCCCGAAGGAGCAGGGAGCGGGTCGCAGCCGCTGGGCCTGGGGTGATGCGCAGGGACACCTCAGAAGGCGGGGGTTGCGGACCACAGATCCGCTAAATGCACCAAACTGTTCACGTCTAAGGCGTGCATTTTACAGCATTTCAGTCACACCCCCGGAAAGCTGTTGAAGTACGTAACACGTTATAATACCGTAGAAAAACGTGAAAATCCAGGCGTGGCGTGAGCACACGTGTGCGAGCGTGTGGGCGTGCGGAGCACACAGTCTGACGGAGGAGGAGCGGGCCTGCCGGCCTCTCCTCCAAGCCCCCTCGCTCGCCCTGCTGACACGGCCCCCCTTTCCCGCACTGGTTTGCTCGTGGTCACCAGGACGCGTTCTGGGGTGAGGACTCTGCGTTCAGAGGTCACGCTGCTTAGGTGTCGGGCTGTGAAGGGTCCCGCGGTGGCCTGCCCTCACCTGCACCCCTGCGCCCGCTGTGCATAGCCATGGGTCTCCCTGGGGTGCGGAGCCCGCAGGCCCCGAGGGGCCTCACAGCACCTCACCAAGCGCTTCCCTCCTTCCCACCGTTCCGGGATGGACTGGCAGCCAGGGGCACCCAGCTTGGCTCATTTTACTACTGGGGAAACAGGTGCAGAAAGCCAAGAGACCCGCCCAGGGCTGCTATGGCATTTCTAGCCTGCACCTGCGGGGAGCCTCCTGGGATCCCATCGCTGGGAAGCATCGCTCCTGGAACGACCCTGGAAGGACAGCTCAGCATTTCGGGAAACAGGGGCCACCTGCCTCGCTGGGACGGGGCGGGCCAGGGCTCCCTGTCCCCAGTGGAGCAGGAAGAGCTGGTCCAGAGAAGGACGAGAGCAGGGGAGGCTCTGAGCTGACCACACGGACCGTGTTGTGTTTGCCTCCCGGTCAGAACCCTTGACCTCAATTAAAACCGAAAGCCCAGGAGCAGGGCGTGCGGGAGGCCCCCACACCGGCCCGGCCGCGCCAGCCGCCGCTTCTCTTTGCCGACCTTCGCCGCAGGTGCGATGGGCTTCGGCACAGACGACCGCTCTGTGGGACAGACGCTGCTGGGCGGGATTTCACACACTGCTCGGGGGCGAGGAGCAGGGTCTGCCCCATCCTGCAGGAGGACGCAGGGCCTGCACTCACACCCATCCCCACGAGCCCCGCACAGAGCAGGGCCCAGCTGGGACAGCGAGAGGATAGACCAGGGACTCTCGGGAGCCAAGGCTGGTGGGGACCGTGGCCCCTGGATGTGGCAGGACCAGGCCTGTGAACGCCACACCCCCAGGAGCACGAGACCCTCAGGCCCTGGGGAGGGACGTCCCTGGGCGCACCCGAGACCACCAGCCCCTAGGCCCAGGCTGTAGTGAGTGTTTCTTTTCCGGAGACAGCACAGATCAGGCCCCCAGCAGCCCCTGGCCTCTGAGCCAGGCCCTGCTTGGTCCCCAGGCCGCCTCGGTCTCCCCTGGACCGCAGGCCAGCTGGGACAGAGGTCCCGGGTCACCCAGCCCTTCACGGAACACTGTCTCTGGGCAGGCACGGATCTTTCAGAAACGGGCACAAAACTGTTGAATTCGTTATAACTCAATGGCATGTGCCTTTTGTGTAAATGCTGGTGGAGGGGGTCCCTTCAGAGAGATGAGTCACCGCGGACACGTGTTCTGAAATCAGAAAGATCGACCGTCCTGTTGAGCCAGGGCCTCTGTGAGTGAGGTGAGCCGGACGGAAGCACATCTGGGGCCCAGTGGCACGGCACGAGCGGGCGTGCTAGGGCCCCGGGTGCTGGCACGGGTCCCACGGGGGCCCCCAGACCCGGGTGTGGCAGACAAGGACAGGGATGCACCTTTGTCCCCAGGCTGGGGGCTGGAGCATGGCCCCTGCATCCCTGGGAGACAGGAGGAGCACACCCCGCGTGCAGAAGGAGTCATGCATTTCCTCACCAGGCGGTGCTTGATTCCCAGCCTCCCTGAGCTGGCGTCTCCCCTGCTGCCGCTGCGGGCCCACGGAGAGCCCCAGGGCAGGGATGCCCCACGCACGCCCCACAGAGCCCCAGAGGAGCTGGCAGCCACAGGTCCTCTTTGGGGACAGAGTCGAGGGGTGGCCAATGAGATCAGCTTCTCGACCAGCTCGTTGGTAAGTGGAGGCTGCCTGGCCGACTGTGAGCGCATCCCGCCTTGAGATCTGCCCTCCTGCCGTGGAGGAGGGGCAGCGCCGGCCTCCGGGACGTCCACTCAAACATCATGTGTCAGCCCCCCTCGGTCACAGCATTTAAGGGGAGAAGTAAGACGTCTTCCGCATTGCACCCACCCTTCCATTTCCAGGAGAGGCCCTGTGGACTGTGGCCCTTGTCACCTTCCTGTGCCCTCCCTTGCGGGACACCCAGAACTGGGGGTCGCCGGGGCCAGCCAGCGGATGGCGGCGGTGGACAGTGGTTGGTTTGCGCCTGGAACCACGCCCCCCACCCCCAGGACGGTGGGTCTCCCACTCCATGGAGTCCCCGGGAAGAGCTGGCAGGAGTCCCACCGAGGCCCCCCACCCTGGACAGGTGACAGCTAGGACGTCATCACTGCCACTGAGGTGGGGACGAGAGGACGAGGCTCCCAAGCTGGGTCCCCGCCCGAGGGCCGCCGATGCTGTCTGGCTGGGACACGTGGTGGGACAGCAGAGCCCTGATGCCCGCGCCCTCGGCCGCAGGAAAGGGCGGGGAAGGCGGGCTGCGGCCGAGGGGGCTGGACGAGCAGGGGCGGGGGCCGGGCAGCCCCGCCACCGCAGCGGTCACTGAGGCCTAACGGTCGCTGGGATGGGGAGCGGGGGCGGGCGGCCTGGGGGTGCTGTGTGGACAGACAGACACACAGACAGGCCAAGCCTTGGAGCTCCGAGCTCCCTCCCACCCCTCACCTTTCAACCCCCGTCAGTGACAGGGACAGACAGACGTGCCTGTGATTTCCTTGTCTGTCTGTCTGTCTGCCATGGCTCACTTCCACTCCTGGGAGGCCCGCCTGCAAGCCTCCTTCTCCGTGGCACGGGCCACCGGTGCCCTCCTGGGGAACCTGGGCTGTCCCACCCTCCGTGACTCACAGGGACACGGCAGCCCAGCCGGGGTGGGCTGTTCACTCACCCCCAGGCCGGGTCACTGCGCACGTCGTCGGGACAAAGCGGACCAGCATAGTGACTTCGTCATTTCTGCATCCTTACTGGCTGCACCAGCGCTGACCCTCCGAAGACCCTGGGGCCCCAGACGTCCCAGAAGGCACCTTGCAGGGGGGGGTAACTCGGAGTTAGACTGAGGTGTCCCTGGGGTTGCGGGTGGGAGCAGGAGTCTGCTGGAGGACGAGAAGGCCTCCCACGGCTGGAACAGCACGGCCCGGAGCCGGGCCCGACAGCGGGAGCCACGGCCCCCGGCAGGAGCCCTTCTTCACTGATGCAGGGGTGCGTGCTGAGCCACAGGCGAGCTTCCGCAGGCTCTGCTGTCCTCGCTGAGAAGCGCGGAGGACAGCCCCTCAGCACGATGTCCATCCTTCCCGCTGCTCGGACACAGAACTGGGGGCCGCCTCCTTCCTCTCTCCCCTACCCCGAGTCCAGACAGTACCGAATCCCCTTTGAAACACCGTCGCACCGACCTGCCCACATACCCACCCCCAACACCACCGATCCACACCGCTCTGGTCTCCCGCCTGGGCCAGGACCATGGGCTCCCAAAGGCTCCGCTTTCAGACTTGCCCACATACCCGACACCTCCGCCTCCGGAATCCTGCTGACCGTGGGGTGTATCATGTCCAAGCCTGGCTCCACTGTCCTCCAGGGAGAAGCTGGAGACGGACAGTTACCCCCCGGGCCAGCCTGTTTGCTCTCTGGCCTCCCTGTCTTCCTACCCCAGGACCGGTGCGTCGGCCGTTCTGGTGGCTCGTCCTGCACACCGGCCTGGCTTTCAGAAGCCAGCTCACGTGCCTTGTTGTCGGGGAGGCCCGTCCTGATTCCCGGGGCTCCCCGTCCTTCACGGCACCGAGCGTAACCAGACACGCCGTTCAGCGTTTCTCTCCCCCTGGAGAGGAAGCTCTGTAAAGCCTTGTTCACCGACGTAGCCCCACTGTGTGGACTCACCAAGTATATGTTGAGCTAAAACAGAGCTACTACCTGCCCAGGGCTGACGCAGTGACCCCTGGGTGGCCTCTGAGGCCGTCGTGCAGACTTGCAAACTGAGCCTCGCGCACTGTCTCTGGAATCCAGGCCTCGGGCCGCTGCCCGTGGTTTCCTACCTGTTTCACGTCCGGCCTGCTCGCTGGAGCCCAGGGGTGTCGAGAGCCCCTTACCGGCCTGGTCTGCCGACTCCCGTAGGCCCTGGAGGGAGCTACCCGAGGCACATGCGGGGCCCCGGGGTCCGTCTCTTCACTGCCTCCGTAGGACAGAGGTGCTCTGCAAAGTGCAAGGTGTTGTCACCCCCGGTGCGTCAGGCCGACTCTCGAAGGACTTGGTGGGTGACGACCAAGAACACCCAGTCCTGCTTGTCGAGACCACTTCGCAGTCCCCAACACAGTATAGCAAAGCCACAGGCACCTGCCTTCAGAACCGCAGGGCTGCAGAGACCCTGGGGCGAGCGGCCCGTGGGGTCCACCGCTTCCAGACTCCTGCGTGGCCGGGCAGGATGCCAGGGCCCTGCCCTCCGAGTCTCCCCCACGAGCTGCCCTCTGTGCCTCAGGAGCCCGGCTCAGGCCTTCCTCTCCCCCAGGAGAGTGCTCTCCATCCTCCTCCTCCCCTCAGTGCTCCGGGACCCCTGGCTGAACTCCGCTTCCCCGCCAGATCTCTCCCCACCGAGCTCTCTGCAGACTCCCGCATCCCTGCGGGCCCCAACCTGGCCTCTTTGGGGGCGCCCCGCTCGCAGGCGCAGTGTGCTCCCACCCCAGTGCACATCTGGAACACGGCAGCTCCGCGGCAGGCCCAGCCCGTGAGGCGGGGGCCCGGGAATCTGCATTTTCAGCAAGTTCCCAGGACCGTGCCTGAGAACCCGGGCCACAGAGCCGCACGCGAGCCCAGCAGGCACCCAGAAACCTTGCTGAGTGGGGTCACGGCACCCCACGCAAAGGTGGCCACCGCGGGACATCAGGCTGACGGCCTCCCCCGCCCCCACAGCTCTCCCCCTCACTCGGAGCCCGTATGCTGTCACGGAGACGCTGGGTCTGGAGGGACGAGTCTGGGCGGCTGCCGTCCCCGGTCTCCACGGCTGGCCTTGCGGCCGGTGCCCCTCCAGCTTCCGGAACAGCGGAGCCCGCCCCCCGCCGCCCCCGGGGCTCCCGCCACCCATGGCTCTCGGCGAGGCTGACCTCTCACGCCGGTCTCTGTGGGGAGGGCGCCCTGGCCGCACACAGCTCTCCCTCCCGAGGCGCCCAGCTCGCCCCGCTCTTTCCGTTGACCCCCAGCACTCAGCGGGGCCGCGACGGCTCTCCCGGTGTCGTGGCCGTGACTGGCCTCACTCACGGACGAAGCTCCTTCACACACGGTGTGCGTCCTGGCTGCTGTGTCCCCACGGCCTTACCAAGCGTCGGGCTAAAGAGAGTGCCCAGTAATGACCCACTCGATGGATGGACACCTGGCCCGGGTAGAAGACCGCTCCAATGGTGGCCCCACGGCCGCCGTCCCGTGAGGCCGACCTGGCCAGAGAGAAGCGGTGCAAAGGCGGCCTGGAGGAGGCCGGGGCACACGACGCCCGGTCCCGGAGAGGGACCTGAGGAGCCAAAGCTGTTCGAGCTCCATGTGGCTTCCCCCACCGCCCAGCTCAAGGCCACGGGCGACACGCACACACTCCGTCCTCCAGCCTGTCCGCTGCAACGGGCCCACACCTGTGGTGTTGCACTCGGTGATGTCCAGCCCCAAGTAGGAAGGTCACTGCGGACTACAGCGAGGTTCCTTCCACATTTGTACGTTAACCTTTACAAGGCGGCTCAGGTTTCCCGGACCAGCTCCAGGGTTTTCTCTTGCTCAAGGCGGCATCGGTGTCCCAGGAAGGTCAAGGAAGGCAAACTCACGGTCTTTTTACAGAACCTTCAAAGAGGTTCTTAGATCTTTGAAGGAAACAGACATGGGATTAGAGGCCAAGTCTCTGGAACTCTTAGAGACTCTGACTGTGCTTTGTTTGGAGTAAAATAAACGTACCTGGACCTCCCTGGTCAGACTCTCTGAACGGCACCTGCTCTTCAAAACGACCCAGAACCTTCTGCTCCTTCACTTGGGAAGCCGAGTTCAGGGCAAGTCAACCAGAATTGAAGAGGTAAACAAACCCCTATGGTCAGAGGTAGAATGAAAACGTTTTTGGCTTCGCTGTGTTTCCTGTTCTGTTTGTCCGGTGGCGCGGTGCTGGGTCGAATGGTGAGCAGACATCCTCACCCGGGCCGGTCTTAGGAGATGCCTGTGCTGCTCAGGTGACCCGGGCCCCGCTAGCCACTCTGTAGCAGGTGGCCTTGGGGAGTCAGCTTTCCCAGGCTGGTGGCGGGGACCCCCGGCTGCCTTCTACGCTGCCGGGGAGCTTGGCTAACACCTGACATCTGTACTTCGTATTTAAATATACACAGTCCAATGAGACAAAAAGGCCGTGCTGCTTCCATGTTATAAGGAGGGAACCACCGTACAAGGGAGGCAGGAGAATGGCTCAAGAACAGAATGGATCCACGGGGTTAGAAGCAAACCGCTGCGGAGCCCACCCCGCCCCGTGTCCTCCCAGGCCTGGAGCATTCCCTCGCGGCCTCCAGACCAGAGCTGCCCTGGGGCACATCGTAGCCGTGAAGATCCCTCCTTGGTCAGCACCAAGGGCTTAGATGAGGAGAGTGGGTGTGGGCCCCGGGGAGGAGCGGTCCCTTCTCAGAGAGCCGAGAGAGCGCGGAACCGACAGGATACGCGCACGTGGGGTTGGGGGAGAGGGCAGGTTTGCCGCATTGGTTCCAGGGCTTGTGGGGCTGGAGGTCCGGGCAGAGCTGAGGTTGAAGACCGTGGGCAGCAGAACTGCCCCCACCCCAGGGCCTCAAACTGGTGTTCTGACGCCTCAACTGATCGGACGTGGCCCTCACGCATGACAGAGACGTACCTGCTTTACTCGAGTCCGCTGACATCGAGGCCCGTCTCCCCTGAAAACCCCTTCACAGCCGCGTTCCGGTGACGTTTGACCACACCCCCCAGGGCTCTGTGGCCCCGCCCAGTGGACACCTCCGCTGACAGTCCCCCGGGGCTCTGCAGGGCAAGGTCCTCACCAGGGGACCATGAGCCGCAGTAAACAAAGGCTCTCCCCGCCCCGTGCTCCGTGTGCTGCCCGGCGTTCTCGTCCCTGCATCTGTGCTTTGCTCTTTGTCTGTTGGGGACCCCTGGAGCTTCCTGGGCGAAATTCCAAACAGGGCGCCGTACACAGAGGGCCGGGGCGACTGAGGAAAGAGGCCCCTCCGCCCTGGGGCCGCTGCTTTTCCAAGCTGGGAACTCGCAGTCGGGCTTGTCCTGGGCGACCTCAGGATGCGGAGCTCCCCGCGCCGGCCTGCAGGGATCTTCAAAGTTTGTATAGACGCCTCCCCGGGGTTCAGGCGCATCTACTGTCCAGATGGTGTCCGGAGGGCCTCACTCTGCCAGGCCGAGTGCTTGGAACATCTCCCACCGGGCAGGACGTGCGGCCAAGGTCAGGGGAGCAGGAAGGGGCTTCCAGATGCCGCATCCAGCTCATGGGCCGCCCCTCCTGAGCACCTGCCCCCACACCATGGCAGGTCCCAGCTCTCAGAGCCCTGGGGTGCCTGATGGGGTGCGGCACCGGGGGAGGGAGGCTGGCGGCCTCTGAGTCTATTTGGGCACCCCTGCTCCAGTGGGCTCCAAACAAGTTCAGGGAACTGAATTTCTGGCCACCCCGGGTCAGGTTAAAGGGAAGGTTAAAGGGGCGGCGCAGCCCCTGCACCTGCCTCAGGTCCAGGAGGAAAGAGGGGAGGGGTGCAGAGGGGGAAGAGCCGGATGGGGAGAGGCAGGGTGCTGGGCCAAGGGGCCAGGAGCCGGAGCCAGACCCTGCCTCTAAGTCAGAAGCCACCAAGGGGGTAACAGGGAGCCCTTCAATAGGGACTTCTGGGTGCAAACTCCTAAAGGCAAGGTTGCCGGGAATGGGGTGGGGGGTTTGGGGGGGGCTGGTGTGTGTGTGTGTATGTGTGTGTGTGTGTGTGTGACAGCCCGTCCAGCCCGCGGCCCCCAGTGGCCCATCCGTGGGGGGGGGGAGGGTGTCTCGGGGAAGGGACAGACGCGCTCCCGGCGGGGGTAGCAGTCCCAGGGCGGGTCGGGCTCACCGTTCCGGATCGGGGTCCGGGAAGGCGCAAGGGTCCGGCTCCGGGTCTGGATTAGGGTCCGGCTCTGGGTCAGAGTCGGGGTCTGGGTCTGGGTCCGGGTCGGGGTCTGAGTCCAGCTCCGGCTGAGGGTCTGGGTCCGGGTCGGGATCGGGATCGGGATCGGGGTCCGGGTCGGGGTTGCGGTCCGGGTCGGGACCCGAGTGCAGCAGCGCGAACGCGGCCGCCGCTTTTCCCGCACTTCGGCTGAGCGGCGCGGGGGCCGCGGTTGGGGGCGATCGCATGGGGCGCGCCGAGCCGAGCCGCGGCGGGCCTGCGCTGCGACCCTCTCCTCCGCGCCCTGCCCCTTCCCGCCCCTCGCCTCCCAGCCCCGCACGGTCCTTTCCCCTCCCGGTTGCGCCTCTAACCCCCTCGCTGCCCCGCCCCGCCCCGCCCCGCCCCGCCCTGCCTCCCTCCCCGCCCCGCCCCGCCCCGCCCCGCCCCGCCCTGCCTCCCTCCCCGCCCCGCCCCGCCCCGCCCTGCCTCCCTCCCCGCCCTCCTGCCCCTCCCCTGCCATCACGGCCCACCCCGTCCTCTCGACTACGCCGCGCTCCGGCCGCGTCTCCCCTCGCGCTCCAGCCGCCCCCGATCTCTCCCCTCCCCCTCCGTGCCGCGCTTCTCGCTCCGCCCCGCGCCGTCCCGGGTCCCCGCCGGGTCACCGCTCGGCGCCAGAGGGGCGCGGCTCGCAGGCAGCGGTGGAGTTGCGCGCCGCAGGGTTATCAGTGCGGGGGTCGCAGCGTACCGCGGTCGCCCGGATCCCGGGTCGCATTGTTCAGCGTTCGCCGGGTCGCGGGAGCCTCCGGGGGTCGCCCGTCCGGGCGTCGTCCCCGGCGCGGAGAGGTGAGCGCGCGGCCCTGGAGAAGCCCCGGCTCTGGGCGCGATCTGAACACGGTGTGCGGGGGCTCCGAGTCCCGCACCGGCCGGACCCCGGGCCTGCGCCGCAGACTGCGAACCGCCCCACCCGCAGCCCCGCGCCGACCCACTGGCTTTGCAGGCGCTGCGTAGACGGCGGGGACCCACGGAGGGAAAGTCTGCCCGGGAGGCGTGGGGAGAGCTCGGCGTGTTATGTGGGGTGCTGGGCACCAGGCTATTGCCGTCGCGGGGGCCCGGGGAGGGATCCCCCGAGGAAGGGCGGAGGCTGTCCGCAGACACAAAAGCAGATCCTGGGCCGGCGGAGGGCCTGGGAGTGAGCAGTCCTGAAGGTGAAACCCCGAGGGATGCAGGGACTTATCAGATCATGACCTGGGGGTGACCCAGGCAGCCCTCTGACCTAGTGACATTCCCTCATTCCCGCCGAGGGGCCCAAATCACTGATTAGAGCTTACAGGCTCCCCGGCCCCAGGCCTGTGAGGTGGGGGTGCTCCTGGGAAGGGGCGGACACCTCTCCTCCCAGACCCAGCTGGGCTGCCCTGCAGACCCCTGCGTTTCTGCCTCGGCCGTGCTTTCTGGGCTCCCTGGGCTCCGGGTGCCAGCGGCTCAGCGCCCTGTGTCCGGAGGCTGCTTCCGCCTCCTTCAAATCCAAACTCCTCATCCCCACCGACCCACTGGGCTGGCTGGTCCCAGCTCGGGTTCCTTCCCACCTGTCACCTTCTGGTACATCCGGTTGTGTAGGACTCCCCCACTTCCAGCTGAGTCCCCCCGTGGTAACACCCAGGAGGGTCGTTCATCACTCAGGGGCCACACTCACCAGTAACAGGCAGAGCTCTTCCCAGCTCGGCTAGTGGCCCTTCTCTGGACTCTGGAAGCTCAGCGCAGCCCTCCTTCCGTCAGCGTGCTTGGCAGTGTGACTGCTTCTGTCTCCCCCATCCCTCCTTCAGAGCGAGCTGTCCCCGGGCCCTGCCAGCCATCGACCCTACAGCCAGCCTTCCCGTGTTACGGAGCAGGACACGGAGGCTCAGAGAGGGTCCCAGCCAGGTGGCGTGGTTCCACGAGCAGGGAGCAGTCGCCCCAGTTCTGGAGCCTGGGGAAGGTCCGGCACACCCCGTTGGCCACGTTCACTGTCCACTGCTGCACTTGACACTGAGTGAGCCAGTCTCCTCAGCCGGCCCTGGGCCCCTGGGTCAGGGACCATCCCAGCAAGACCCCTTATTCGTCCCTGAACACATCAGTAACCAAGATGTGGGAACAACCCAAGTGTCCCCTGATGGCTGAGTGGATGAAGAGAGAGAGAGAGAGTGTGTGTGTGTGTGTGTGTATCTGTGTGTGTGTGTGTGTGTGTGTCTCTGTGTGTGTCTCTGTGTGTGTGTGTCTGTGTGTGTGTGTGGTAGGGTGGTCCCTTGCTCGGCAGTGCTGGGCAACCAAGGGTCCTACAGTCCAACTTCACCCTGACCCCATCCAGCTGGAGTCAGAGTCACCCCACAGGTTAGGGGCTCAGACCCACACGCACTGACCAACAGACTATAACCAGGAGGTCTCCGCGACCCCCTTCTGGGGTCTGATGACTGACTGGCTGGTGTGGCTCACAGGGCCAGTTAGACTCAGGAAGCTCCTGAGATCACCGGTATTTTTGGAAGGAACCCCACGGGGACGGCCCCTGGGAGAGACACCTAAAGCTCAGGTGTGGGAGAAGGTTTGGGCCCCTGTGACCCTGCTGGGTGCGCCTCTCTCCCCAAATCCCCTCATCTTCACCAACCTGGAAGCTCTCCAAGCCCGTTCACTGGGGTTTTCACGGAGGTTTCCCTCCGGAGGCCTGATTGATGAAATCATTGGCCATTTGTGATTGAACCCAACCTCCAGCCCCTTCTCTCCCCCGGGGTAGGCGGTGGGACTGAAAGGTGGGAGGCTCTAGTCATGTGATTGGTCCCCCTCGCAACCTGCTCCCACCCTGGGGCACTGGATTCCAAAGGTCACTTCTTAACACTACACTCTCAGCGCTTGGGGAATTCGGAGGTTGTAGGTGCCCTGTGCTGGAAATTGGGTCAAAGACTAAATCTGTGTATGTATGTATTGTAAGTGACAACATCACAGGTGGCTCCGTACAGGACAGATGGATACAGTGGAGCGTGGGCGGGAGGTGGCCGTCCCGAGTCTACGGGGAAGGAGGGAGAGAAGAAAAGTACAAGCAGAGGAAAGGCACCAAGGGTCAAACTAGAAGCACCAGTTTTAATGACCTCAACACCAGGCTCTAGGAATCCCAGCAAGATCCTGAGAGACAGGAGAACTACTGGGGGAAGAAAAAGCTGAGCGGCCCCTGCTAGGCTTCTGGGGGCAAAGCCGGAGGGAGAGGAGGCTCCAGAGGGGTTTTCCAGGGCGGTCCTGGGCAGGCGAAATGGCCTTTCTGAAGGGACAGCCGAGCCAGGAGCCCAGAGTGTGCAGCGCCGGGGTGAGGGCACAGGGTCCTGTGGGTCATTCCCATACCAGCCCGCCGCAGGCTCTTTCTCTCCACCTGGACCCCCCGCCCCTGCCCAGGGAGACCTCTGCCCCCCCCCCCCCGGGGCCAGGTAGGCTCGAGGCCGTGGGCATCTCCAGCTCGCGCAGCCAGCACCACTGAGGGACCAGCGTGCAGGCTCTGATCCACAGCGCCTGGGGTCCGGGCAAGTAGAGAAGAGTGGGACCAGACGTGCACAGAAGATGACAGGTGGGGACACAGGGAGAAGATGACCGCCTGCACACCGAGGAGCGAGGCCTCCGCAGACACCAGCCAGCCCACACGTGCGTGTCGGACCTCTGGCCTCGCCTCCAGGACTGGGGGAGAATAGGCGTTGTTTCTGCTGCCGGGCCCGTGTGTGTCGCGGTGAAGCGAGCTCACGGACACAGTCCGATCTGACACCGTCTGGTCACTGTAAAGAATCACCAAAATGGGCACATTTCTTATGACCATCCCACTCCTGATGCTTATCCAAGGAAATAAGTGACCAGAAACTTTTGAAAAGACATCGGTCCTCCCAGGCCCAAGTGCCTTGCCTCATTGTTCACAAGAGCCGAGACATGGAGACAACCTACATGTCCACGCGTGAAGGGAGGAAGAGACGTGGTGTGTGACCCGACTGAGTGCTGGCCGGCCACGAGCAAGGACAGCTCTCCGTCTGCAACAGCCTGGATGGACCCGGAGGTGTTCTGTGGGGCGAGAGAGGTCAGAGAAAGGCAAGTAGTGCATGATCCCACTCGTGGAATCTAGAAAATCAAACGCAGGAACATCGTGGTCCCCAGGGTTCGGGAGTTCTGGGGAAAAGACGGATGGTGTCTAAGGGTCTGAATTCGCAATGAGTAAGAAATACGCCACGGCGATCCAGTGCCAGGCTGATGAGTGCAGACGGCTGTGTTGAACCACAGCTGTTGGACTTCATGCTCTGAAACTTAATCATTCTGACCACGACAAAGAACGGATAATTAAGCAATGAGATAGAAATGCTAATTATTGCTACACTGACAGTCTCGTACAATATGTAAACCGAAGTCATCAAATGAACACTTGTACACCTTGAGTTTACACAGTGTTCTATGCCGCGTGTATCCCGTAAAAAATGACTTACACGAAGACGCCTGTCAAATTCAGTTTTCTAAGAGGGAAGGGGCTAATTAAATTTACAACAGTGGAAACGTATGGGGGCGGGATAAGTAGCAGAGTAAGCAGTGGCTAAAATGGAAATGGGAGGAGCCTCACACCACATGAAAATTATTTAGAAAGGCGGCCGGAGAAAGGGGCAGGTCCAAATGTCACACATACCTCATTATTCCCAGAATCATGTGAAAAATGTGTAGGGAGGACAGAAAAGATCTAAAGTGTCCAAGGCTAAATAATAATTTTTGACAATGTTGCAGCTTTACTTTTTTTCCAAAAATTCTTTTTAGCTTAAAGAAGTTTTAATACATGAAAAATTTAAAATGTGAAAAAGAGAGGAAAATGCTAAGGGCACAGGGCTCCTCTGGGATTCCCTGGAGCGGGGCTGCTCCTGGTCTTTGCTAAATACACGTGTGTGCAAACATGTGCACACGCATGCAAGCCTGTGTAGACCCGCCCCTCCCGGCTAGGGATGGGATGGCCCTGCATGAGGTTCTTACACAAGAACGGAAGGCGGCTTGACCATCCCGGGGTTGCACACGTAACCAAATACAGGAAACATCCCGTCACATACATTGCATTGAGAGCGCACGGGGTTACAATTAAAGGGTCACAAGTGCTCTATTTCTCAAGATTCCAGCTTTCTCTGGGTAAATACTGGTCAAGCTGGAACAGAAATACAGGTTTTAAGCAGGTGAAGTTCCTTTGCCAACCCAGATCCTTGCTGGCAGGGAGGCACGAAGCAGACACCTGCTACAATGAAAACAGGGGCCTCTGCTGTTCCTTCCCACATGTCGCGTTGCTCTGGAGCGTTGGGAAATGCTTCGGAATATGAAGAGGAAGTAACGGGCGCCCGTTAGTATGGAAGTAAGGCTGCAGAATCATGATCAGTTGTAGATGATACCATTTTTGAACAGACAAATATTATAGAGAGTTTCTTGTAAAATCCATTTATAAAGGTACTGCATTTATAATCAAATATTCTCGTGCATTTAAAAATTCTTGAAAAAAGAACAAATGTGTGAAAACAGCCAAGAAAGTGTTGGAGGAAATGGAGACTGAGCAGGACATAGTCACGCTTGCGTTGTCGTGTGACCTTCAAGCGGCACCAGTCACAAGAGCGAGAGCGGGGCAGCGGCGGAAGCGCAGGCAGACGGGGCTCGCGTGTCCGTGCAGATGGACACGGGTCCCGGGATGGACACGGACGCACGCTCGTCACACGGCTGAGTCAGGCAGGAAGCGGGGTCGTTCAGAAAACGGTGCCGTGGAACCGTCCAAACATCGGGGGAATTCAGATGACCTCAGACCATACAATAAAGCAGGTTCTATGTTAACCAACCAGTGAGAGGTGAACGCTCGGCGAGCACTGTCCCGTCAATGCCCAGGCGCCATGGTGTGGCTGGGAACTCGTGTCGGGGTGAAGCCACGCTGGAGGTTGGTTTGCGTTGGGCACTCCGTCCTCGAGGGCATCCTGGAAGCACCAGGCGCTGACGCTCTTGGCTCTTCTGTGACCAGAGCCCACGCTGGGGACGTCTCCCTGCAACCGGCTCCTGACCCCTTGCAGGCCACATCCTTCCCCACCAGTAGCCCAGCAAGGGGAGGGTCACCAGAGCAGGCCATGCTTTTGCTCCCAATAAGTTCTCCGCTCGACCCGGAGACCCACGGGTGGAGATAGACTTGGTGGCTTCCTGCCCCGTCAGCAGCCTTTCCAGAGGATTCCATAGGTCTGTGGAGCGTGGCTGGTCAGCAAGAAAGCGAGGGAGCTTTTCATCTCAGCAGTGTTCAGAGGCTCTGGGTTTATGCTGAGGTCCCACCTCAGGTACTGTCTCTTTGGGAGACCAGCGGGAGATGCCGTGAACTAGCTGGGGGGGGGCTACCCCTGAGGGCACCCGCGGGCCCCTCCTGAAACAGAGGTGTGCGGCCGGCCACCAGCCGGGGCTCTGTGCTGGGTCACTGGGGCTCAGACAGCTCTGGAGCCCTCTGCCCTGGCAGGGCTGCCTGCTGTCCCCCAACCCCTTGCCCGTGAGGGAAGCTCCCAGACCTGGCCGCGCCCTGGGAGAAGATGGGGCAGGCAGATCATCAGGTGAGAAACTTGTACCTGACTTTGGTCCATATGGATTTTCACAAGGGTGTCTTTCTCTTCAAACTCAGATTTGCACCAATATGCTCACGCAGAAAGCTCCCAGCTCAGTAAAGCTTAGCTCTTCCACACAAACTTCGGGAGTTGTGATTGCTCACTTCACAGGAATTTATGTATTTGTTGTGCACATAGGCCATGTGCCGCGTGCATGTCCTGTGTGCGTGTGCCGTGTGCATTGTATGTAAATGCACGGGTGTACACAAACGCACGGGTGTACACATGTACGTGACTTTGTTGCAAGAACCGGATGGGTAATACACAGCTTGGCTCCTCACTGCCCGTAAACTGTGAGCTGCTGCTCATTAGCAAACACAGAGTAACAATGTCACGATAGTGGATACAAAGTATCCCGTGTTCGTTATCCTGCCATGGAGTTCGCGGATTCTCCACCGGCTGGACATTTGGGTGATGTCTGACCGTCCTCCATCCTGAGGCTGTTGGATCATCCTTGCGTTGAAGTCTGGGCCTCCGAGCTGCTGTTTCTTGGGTTGGAGGATGAGAAGCTGACTTTCTGGGTGTTCGAAGCTTTCATACTTATTCCTGGACCGGCCTCCAGGATCGTGCCGATTTGCAGTCCCTCAGCTCCTTGGTGATATCGAATAGACGTAATTCTAACCTGTCTCCACCCGTTCAACAGGGGGACGTCTCTGAAAACTCTCTGAAAAGCCCCCAACACTCTCACTTTGGGGTGATCATTGGTCACCAGAAGCTGGAGCTCTGGGATGCGTCTGGGACACTCATGCCTCTGCTGCTGGGGGACCTGTGGTGGCCGCCCATCGCACAGCACAGGCTTGCAGCCAGCCTGAGGACCTACGTGCACAGGGTTCTGGTGGTTTGTGCCCCCAGGGAGTCCTCGGGTGGGAGTCCTCTGAGGGGTTGCCCTTCGCAATGAGCTCGCAGAGGGTGTGCGGGGAGACACTTGCTAAGAGAAGGAAGGTCCTGCTGGACAGGGCTTTGTGGGGCCAGCGGAGGGCCCAGCGTGCGAGCCTACATGTTTAACTACAATTTATACAATGGGCACAGCTTCTTCCTATTTCAACTCCCCGCTCCGAGCCAGCCCCTGACACACAGGGTGCCTGGGGGTCTCACTGGGCGCTCTGAAGAGTGGAGGCAGCCCCCGGGCTTTGGGCCAGCCTGGCCAGTGTGTGGGTCCCTCGTCCCCAGGCTCCTCCAGATGACGGTGCACACGGCACACTGCGCCAACCCCCGTGCTGACCCCGAGACTGGCCCCGTGTGTGTGCGCACGTGTGTGCACGTGGACGTGGACGCACACAAGTGTGTGCCATGCTCATGCATGTGCGTGTGCGTGTAAGTGTGTGCACGTGTGTGTGTGCGGTCCGAATGTGTAGTTTGGCCTAAGAACAGTCTCAGGAGGTTCTGTGTTCTCCTCAGCACTGGCGCTGTCTCTGGAGAACAAACTCTGGGGCACACACACTTCCTGGACCCCAGCTCATTCAGGTGCAGCGTGGCGCCAGGACCGTGGCACCTTCCGAGGGACAGTGAGGCTGCTGGGGGGGGGGCACGGCTCATGAATGAGCTCTGGGGTAATGGTGACTTTCCACACTCGGTGCCCACACGGCAGGTCCATCAGGCCTTGCGGCAGCGCTTCCCACCCTGGAGCCTTCCCTGCGCCGGGCGGTCGGCTGAATGAAGGGGTCGCTGCCTCCCTCCTGGGTGCCCTCCCAGCAGCTTCGGTGCCACCCCCGGGGCCCACGCTCTGTGCTGAGAAAGAGGCTGTGTGGAGGGGCACTGGGTGCCCACGGGCGAGGCCTCCAGCCTCGTGACACAGCCCGGTGTGCTGCGACCCTAACGCTGGAGCCTGGTTCTCCTGCTTTCACCGTGGACAACACACACCACTGGCCTGAACTCCCGCCACCAGGATGTCTGAGAGCTGGGACCCGGGGGTGCAACGTGCCTTCTCCGGGGCCGTTTGCAGGAATGGTGACACAGCCCCCGGGCACCCCCAAAGCAGGTCAGGTGTGCAGGGGGGTGGTCGTGGGCGGTCGGTTCATCAGAGCTGGGTCACCGTGAAGAGCTCGCACACGAGAAACCAGTAGGGACAGCTTGTCCGTGTCACTTCCTCCCTTGTGTTGCCTGTGAGGGTCACTCTTCCTGTTCTGCCCGCCGGCCGCCGGGAGAGGCTCTCTCTGCCGCCCCTTCCTCGTACAGTGAGGCGCGGTCCCTGCGGGTTGCGGCCCGGTGTCTGGCAGGACTGGTTTGTGCGCGGGCGGGGACGACAAGCCTGGAAAGACCGCCAGCCGGCCGGCCTCGGGGCATAGCCGTCCTGCTCCGCCAGCCGGTCTGGGAGTGCGGACAGCTTCACATCCTGTTTCCCGTGGGACCGGGGAGGGACGGTGGAGGTGGGCAGAGGCCGCGCCGTGCTCCGACAAAGCAGAGGTCGCCTGTACGGGTCAGCGCGGGAAGCGACAACTCACCGTCCACGAGCAGAACATGGACCTAAAATGTGTCCTGTCGAAATAAAGGCAGGTCAAGGGTCTGAGAGAAAATGACGAAGGAAAACAGATTGTGACTGACCAAAAGTCAGACTGACGAGGTCAAGCGTATTTTGATCTAAAGCTACAAATGTATGGTTTAGAAAGTCAGCTCTATCTGAGGGGTTTGAAGGGGCGGGGGGAGGTGGGAGGTCGGGGTACCAGGTGGTGGGTATTGGAGAGGGCACGGATTGCACGGAGCACTGGGTGTGGTGCAAAAAATAATGAATACTGTTATGCTGAAAAGAAATAAAAAATAAATTAAAAAAAAAAAAGAAAGTCGGCTCTACCTTGTGGGGTTTCGGGATTTTAATCAAACGTGTGTTACAGCCACTGGAGAACAGCTGTGTTCAACAGCTGCTCAGACCGAAGAATCGTGCTCGATTTTGGGAAGAACCGGCCAAGCTGGCGGGCTTGTGGCGCCCTCTGGTGGCAACGCACGGCGCCGACGCGGTATGGGCGCGACTCCTCGCTGGAGGCGACACCCCAGAGCTAAGGGCCTTCCTTCCCTCCGCGGCTCGTACTTGGCCATTTCCCGCTGGGCAGTAGCATGGCTTTGGCTCTTCATACCCCACATCCTCCCCTGCAGAATGCCTGAACCAAGAGAGGGAAAATTGCTTTGCAAAGAAATGAGCTACACCGAGTCCATGTGCCGAGACCCCATGTCCCTCCGAGACGTCCCAGCCCTTAGAGCTCGTCTCAGCGCCCGGATTCATTCCCTGCCCTTTCGCTACCCTTTCCTACCCTACTTCGCTATCTGCGTTCTCCCCTTGTTTCAATACGCACTTTGCTGTAACAGCAGTTTCCACCTGAAACTGCCTTGCGTATTCAGCAGGTATCTGTACGTCAGCTTCCGACTAAAACCTCGTCTCTCCATGCACTTTATGGGAATGTGCCTCCACAGTCACCTATGGTTTTCTGAGGCCTGATGATTTCCACGGTCTTCTACAGCCTCGTGGTTTCGTCGGGAAGGCTTGGCGTCTGCCCGGGGATGTCTCCAACCCCATCAAAAGCCAGCCTGAGAAGATCCAGGTGTGTGCTATCTTGATCTACTCGGTTCAAAGTCAAGAAAATTATCCTCCCCAATTCGAGGGGCTCTTCAGAGGCACCGGGCCCGCCGGCTGCACTTGAGTTGGCAGGATAAGCATCCCGCTGCGTGGGAGGTGTCTGTCTGGGCTGGTTCTCAGCGGCAATGCCAAGTGCTTGAAAACTCCACAAATGCCCTCCAACAGAGCTCCTTGTTTTGTTTACCACACTTCTCTCTGTGTAGGAGAATTCACATTCTGGTTGATGGAGCTCTGTTTCTTGTTCCAGACATTTCTCTCCTAATATTGCATGCTGGTGGCAAAGTCCAGTACTGTACTCTGGCTGCTGTCCAGTCAGTTTCCCTAATTGTACCAAGTGTCCTACAGCAGCCACTGGCTTCTACTTCAAAACTGTCACCACCATCACCATCACCATCATCATCACCACCATCACCATCACCATCACTGTCTCCATCACCATCATATCATCATCATCTCCACCATCATCACCGCATCTCATCACCATCACGTACCCGTGAGATGTCACGAGTGGCGGAGTTGGGATTTAAGCTCTGACAGCGACTCCAGAGCACACGCTCTTGCTCCCTGTGCTCTCTTGTAGTCACTTCACCTGTCTCGGCTTCTTTATTAAGGTCCAATAGTACCTTCTTAATGAAGGTTTTGTGTGGATGAAATGATCCGATGTTTACGAAGGGCTTAGCATGGCATCTAATATGCACCCAGTAAATGTTAGTTTGTGGACCACAGTGATGTGTTTGCTAAGCCTTCTATGACATAGTGTTATTTATTCAGTAAATATGTAGTTTCTGCTAAGTTCAGGGGGAGAATGATTTGACCATGGAAAGACCATCCCACTGGAAGCCCCTTATTACACTGACTCCAGTCACTGTGGACATAGGTGGCCACCATCTTGGTAGGGTGCCCCAGTGACTTTGATGCAATGAACCTGACTTGGGCAATGTGCCTCTCCCTCACTTGCCAAAGGCCAGTGAATGCCGGCATGGGCCCAGCTTCCCTTTCCCTTCTGGCCTCAGCTTCTCGTCCCAGGGGTCACAAAGTGCTTCACCCCGGCCTCTGTGGACACTCACAGCAGTGATTTCAACCAGGCATGGGAAGCTGCTTCAGAGCCGTCCACCCACGCGCTGTGTCTCAACCACAGTGACTTCACGGACTCGGAGTCCTTGGCTCCTGGGTAGACGTCGGCGCAAGGGGTGCTGGAGGGAGAGGCAGCAAGGAGTTTGCTCTGGGGGGGACGCCCACCGACCCGTGGCTGCTCTGGCTGTGCTGTGCTCACCCAGTTCCCAGGGGGGAACTTACCGCGGTGCTCCTGGCACTGGGCAGAGACCCCCCCGGGCTCCATCCGTGCTGCTGCCTTCGCTCATTCCCCGAACAGCTGTGGCGCGTCCATCAGGGGCCGGACGCCCGTGCAGCGGGGAAAGGAAGCCAATGCAGGCACCGTCCTGGTCCTGGGTGAAATCCGAGTCCGGCCCGCAGAGAAGCAGGCTCAGGCCCTGAGAGTCCCGAAGGCTAGGGGAGGCCCTGCGGAGTTACCACGGGAGAGGACGGGTAGCCACAGCTGCACTGAGCACCTCAGGGGCCAGCCCCTGGGTCGTGGGCTCCACAGACTCGCTTATGCACCATTGGGGCTTCCATGGAAATAGCCCCAACCCCAGTCTCAGAATGACGGACGACAGGCGAGGGACTGATCACAGACCAAGCAGAAGGGCTCTTGGGACCTGGCTTTCGGGGTGAGACTCACGGCCCTGGTCTGGCGCCTGCGGTCTCCAGCTCATCTCCAGGAGCCTCTCACCCCAACTACAGTCTCGAGGTTTGTGTCCTCAAGTTCATGTACTGCAACCTGCCCCCCGATACGAGCACTAGGAGGGGGATCAGGTCGTGGAGTGGAGCCCTCACAGACGGGATGAGCCCCCGACACCGGAGAGCCTGGAGACCCCCTTCCCCCTGCCCCGTGTGAGGACACGGCGTGAGACCCTGTCTGTGAGCCGGAGCGCGGGTCCTCACTGGACACTGACTGTGGGGGTCAGCGTCCGTGGTCTTGGATCCCCGCCTGCAGAACATGAGAAATAAACGTCTCGTCGACAAGTCCCCCAGCCTGCGGTACTTTTTTAGAGCTGCTGCCGTTCTGGGACTGATTTTATTTTTTTTTTTTATTTTATTTTTTTTTAAAGATTTTATTTATTTATTTGACAGAGAGAAATCACAAGTAGGTAGAGAGGCAGGCAGAGAGAGAGAGGAGGAAGCAGGCTCCCTGCCGAGCAGAGAGCCCGATGCGGGACTCGATCCCAGGACCCTGAGATCATGACCTGAGCCGAAGGCAGCGGCTTAACCACTGAGCCACCCAGGTGCCCCTGGGACTGATTTTAAAGGACTAATCCCACCCCTCACCCCCCGCCCAGAAGGGTAGCAGGTGCTCCCTAGAGCGCGGGATTTAAGTGGGGGTAATTGCTGCCCCTCACACAACCGTGTGAAGGCGTCACGCAAGCTCCTTCCCTGGCCAGCGGTCCCTCAGGGCAGACAGGGCCGCCGAGAGACCAGGACCCTGGGCAGGGAGCCCAGTCCTCCCTGGCTGGGTGCAGAGGGGCGGGGGACAGGCCCCAGTGACCGTCCATCTAAAACGCCCCCAGGTCCCGACCGCTGGTGGAAGGTGCTGCTGTCACTCGGGGACCACTAAGGGCAAGAGGAGGAAGGTCATTGGGGACAGTTTCGGAAGACCTGGGGGTGCACAAGGCGCTCCACCCCTCTCCCAGACGAGAACCCTGGGGCTCGGGGCAGCTGTCCCAGAGCGCTCATTTTCCAGCACATTCGGAAAGAATCCAGACTGACCTCCAGTGCAGACGAGGAGGAGGGAGAATCAGGGCGTTTTGTTTAAGGCTGAGACGTCCGGGTGCCTACCGAGGTCATCAGGGGTCCTTCAGGCCCCGTGACCTGGCTGGGGGGTGTTCCAGGAGCCTCCTGGGTCCTGTTAGGAGGGGCCGCGTCCCGGTGACCTGGGGCTCTGCGGAGCCCACGCCCAGCCTTGCTTCAGGTGCGTAGAGTTTTCTGGGGCTGGGGCTTCGGGGTCGCCCCGGGGGGCTTCCCATTCGCTCTGTGATCACACTTGTCCACTGTTCGTGGAGGACTCCGTGCTTCCCAGGTTCCTCCAGGCGCGGAAGGACCCCGCTCGCCCCCTCACGCCGACGACCTGCCCACGGCCCGGTGCTCTGGAGGACAGACGCTCTGTTTCTCCCACTTCACTTCGTGGGAAGACCGCGGGCTCCGAAAAGGAGGGCTCCCTGGAGGGGGGAGGGGGCGAAGGCTTGTTCTTCCAGGGGAGGGAAGGGGGCAGGGGGAGGGGGAGGGGGGGAAGGAGGGAGGGTAATGAGGCCAGGGACAGCCTTGGGGGCAGGCCAGGGGCTCCGGCCTCCCACAGCTCCCCAGGGTGCTCCGCAGCGCCTGCTTGACCCCACCTTGGGGACCGACTACAACTGGAGAGAGCGCGCTTGCGTCCGGCGTGGCTTGCTCTCTGGTCATGAGGACAAGCTCGGTGGACGGGTCTTCGGACAGGAGTGGGAGCCGGTTCTCAGACCCGGACGTGGTCGCTGGACCCCTGCAGCAGTGGGGCCGGTCTTCAGGGTGGGGGTGCCGCCTTCACTCCGGGCTCGGGGCCCCTTGGGGAGGCGCAGGGGCAGAGCAGCGGGCTCAGGGGGTGGTCACGCGGCCCCGTGGGGGGCTGGAGGCTTCCCACAGCTCTGCGTGGGGATGGGCTGGGGCGGGCCGGGGCCGGTCAGGGGTCAATGGGACCGCAGTGCACTTCTCGGTACGTGGAGGCCACACGGGGTCCTGGTGCCAGAATGTGTCCTCTCTGTGCCCAGGGAGGGCTGTGGAACCTGCCCTCAGGGGCTGCCTGGGGGGGGGGGCAGGGTGTGGAGGCCACAGTGGCTGCGGACTTGTGCCCACTGACCAGAGGGCACCCCACGGCCCTCACCTTGCCAGGCCACGGGCCTGGGCTGCCCTGCCTTCTACAGGACTCCCTGAGGAGCACCCCGCCCCCGGGGGGCCTCTACGTCCTCAGCCCCTCCCCCACCCGCGACGGGAAGTCCCGCCCACGGCAAGTAGTGAGCCGCACCGGTCGGCCACATGTGGGTCAGGTGGTCTTTCGGGGACAGACGGCAGCCCACTGTGGGTGGCTTTGCTGTGAGACCTTAGCTCGTCGAGCGCGGCTGCCCCAACCCCTCACGTCCCCTTGGGGCGCCCGTGTGCGAAGGGTGATCTGCTGTCCCGGGAAACGTCCTCCTCCGCACCGGGACGCGGCATGGCCCGTGCCCTCGGGAGCTCCTGACCCGCCTGCCGTCCAGGGGGAAAGCAACTTTTTAACTGAGTTCTGTTTTTCTGTTCCTCTCATCCCTTCAACATCATTTGCTGGAATTAATTTTTTAAAAATTAATCATCAGGGCCAGAGACTTACAGCTGGGTGGTCTTGTGCTCTCCTTGTCCGCATGTGGCTGTCAAGGGGCTGACAGATACTTTGTTGGGAAATGCAAAAAAGTCAACTCAACAGCGGACTGTGGTTTAATTTAAATGGCAAACACGACTTACGGTGTCTGCTTTGGAAACGAGAAGACAGGAACCTTCCCAGGGTGTGGCCTCCCACGAGGCCTGGCTCAGGGCCGCCCTGTAAACCAGCCTGAGCCCTTCAAC
The DNA here is from genome assembly GCF_964662115.1 of Mustela nivalis. Classification (NCBI taxonomy): domain Eukaryota; kingdom Metazoa; phylum Chordata; class Mammalia; order Carnivora; family Mustelidae; genus Mustela; species Mustela nivalis. The sequence goes on along the minus strand of NC_139024.1, from coordinate 1,619,271 downwards.
TCATTAGACGGCTTGGACTGAACGGAAGGGCCAGGCGGTGGTCTTGGAAACAATCTGATAGTGTCGTGGTAGCGCGGAAGGGTAAGGGGGTTCACCTAATCCCTCCCACTTGAAACGAGGGACACAGAATTCGATGCCACTGAGAAGGTTTCGGCAGATTCGGGGAACATTTTGGGAGGCGGCTTCACGATCACTCCTCCTCAGCAATCTGGAGAGCGGAGCTCGGGGTCTGGGGGCTGGGGCGCCGCGGCAGAAACGCCCCTGCTCCCCGAAGCCCATGCGACGGGCGTCCCCGGGGGTGTGCCCGCCTGTCTGCCGGGCCGGACGGCCGCTCTGCCGACCGCGGGCAGGAAGGCGCCGCATCAGGCTGCTCCACTCTTCATTCTCCACCAGAGGCTCCCAGGGTCCCTGGAGCCTGTCCCCCCAACCCTGGGCTCGGAGACCCTTGGCCTGAGGCTGCTGACGCTCCAGCACTCGCGGGGCCTCCTGCGAACGAGGCGTGGAAGAGAAGGCAGACGCGCCACAGCTCTGCCGTCAGGAGCCTCCGGCAGAAGGCAAGAGGAAGGTGGACGGACGTGCCGGAAGTGACGTGACAGAGACAGAAGGGCCCAGAGCACCGTCCCCTTCCCGGCCACAAGGACCGCTCCCCGTCGGAGCAGAAGACGGTGCCGAGGCTGTCCCATGGGGTCGCTCTAGGGGGGCCTTGAGCCCGCGAGAGCCAGGCGGCACGCAGACCCCTGGCTCCTGCCGGACCCCGAGCGCCACTTTCCTCGGGGACGGATTAGCACCGACTCCGGGCTCCCCGGGAACAGACAGCAGCTTCCTGACTCGGGTCATGGCCCTGGAAACCTCGGGCGGGGAGCGGCTGCGGCCTGCCGTGCTCGGAGGCGGGGGCGGTGGGAGGACCGGCACGAGATGCCCAGCTCCCGCCCTGCCCGAGAACACGCCGCAGGAGTGGAAACGTCTCTGGTATTTGGTTTGGGGAGGCTTTCTGCAATTTTTCTGTCTTTGACAAAGTAGCTTCGAAAATGTGCTAGTTTGGCCAAATCCGAAACATCTGTTACTCTGTGGTTCACGCCTGTAGAAGGCACACGTGGTCCCAGGACGGAATTTTGCAGAAGCGGATGGCCCGGCTCAGCCCGCAGCCCTGAAGGCCTCTCGGTTCGCGGCTTCCTTGTCTATAAAGCGAAGACAAGCCTGGGACCTCCCCTCCGTGGTGTCCTGAGAGGCTCAGATGAGGTGACGTGTGCCCGTGGTTGGCACCGCCGTCCCCATCACCGGCCTCATGACCCCTCGGACGCCATCTCAGGTCGGGGGAGGCTTGCCAGGAAGGTGAGGAGTTATGCTGTACAGAGATGACGACGTCTCCCGAGGGGATGAGGTTTACTCGAACTTCAATTTTCTCATCAACACTTTCATTTTCCAGGGGGTCCCTGGATCTCTGGACATGGTGTTATGTTAAATGACAGGGTTGCGAAAAGCCTCTGAGCTCCGCGCCCGGGTCCCCTCGTCTGAACCACCTTGTGCTGAGCTCTGACCTGGGACCCCGTGTGGCCCTCCTCGGGCTGAGCTCTGACCTGGGACCCCGTGTGACCCTCCTCGGGCTGAGCTCTGACCTGGGACCCCGTGTGACCCTCCTCGGGCTGAGCTCTGATCTGGGACCCCGTGTGGCCCTCCTCGGGCTGAGCTCTGACCTGGGACCCCGTGTGGCCCTCCTCGGGCTGAGCTCTGACCTGGGACCCCGTGTGACCCTCCTCGGGCTGAGCTCTGATCTGGGACCCCGTGTGGCCCTCCTCGGGCTGAGCTCTGACCTGGGACCCTGTGTGACCCTCCTCGGCCTGAGCTCTGATCTGGGACCCCATCTGACGCCGGATCCCCCATCTGACCCACCTTGCGCTGAGCTCTGACCCAGGATCCCCCTGGGACCTGGGACCCCCCCCACCTGACCCTCCTGGTGCTGAGGGCTGACCGGGAACCCTGTGTGACCCACCTCGCGGCTGCTGTGAGTTTGTGCCGTGGTGTCTTGCACACGGTGCGTTTCCAGGATCTAAAGGTGCTTCTTATTCCTGCGGATGGCAGAAGGGCCTTCTCTAGGCAGAACCTGTTCTGCGCTTTTGTCTTTGTTTTTTGTTTCTTTGCAGGTACTTCCAGCAGGTGGCGATCGGCGCCTGCTGCTAACGGGGGCGGGGGGAGGGGGATGCGGGGCCGAGTTCCTGCCGTTTTGTGGGGGGTGGGGGGCACTGAGCCAGGCCCCCCAACGCAGGCGGGTCCTGCAATGTTCCCGGGGTGGTTTGCCGGTGGGATCCTCCTTCAGCAGAAGGACAGAATTGCTCACTGGGCTTTCGGAGTTAGTTACAAGGGAAAATGATGATCTAAGATCAGTAGCTTTGCATCTCTGCGGACAGTCGGATGCTGCGGGAGCGCACGCAGAAGGTCCTGGTAGGTGGTGAGGTCCGGCTGGCCCCCCGGCTGCCTTTAACACGGAAACCACCACGTGCTAGAGCAGAAGGGAAAATGGGCTCATCGTGTCGGGCCAGAAGCAGGATGGCCCAAATCCCAAAAGACACAGGGGACAGAAACGGGCAGCACGTGCCCTGTAAAGACAAGATGGTCTGAGCAGGAGGACACGCTCCGCCAAAGTCAGACCCAAGCTCACAGCGGGAGGAGTATTTCCTGCTCATGCGACAAAAGACTTGTGATTCTAACACACACACGTATCAAAGGGGGACGAAACCCCGAAGAATACAACAGATACGGGCGGTCTCTCCCTGAGGGAAGCCCATGGAGGCCCACGTGACCCAGGGCCACCCCCCAAGGCAAGGTCATGTCCACTTTCAGTCTTTCAGTCAGCGACCTGCGAAGACTCGGAACCTTGGCTGTGCCAACAGGTGCTCCCATCGACCTCGGTGGCCCGTAAATTGGCCTCCCGTTTGGAGGTCACATGGCCATATCTGTGGGAATCATAAATGCGTCTGCTCATGGGCCGGAAGCCCAGCCTGTGCAGACGTGTTCACTGCGGGGCTCATCTGGGACAGCAAGAGCTGAAGAAACCCACACGTCCTGGACCAATAACGTTGCCTGTGAGACGGGGAACCCCAACATTTAAAAGTAATCGGAGCGCCGTGTTCGTCGGACGTGCGGAGACGCCAGGTTTACTTAAGTGAGAAAGCTGCCGCCCGGTACGGACGTGTTACACGCACACGCGTGTGCACTGATGCTCACACGGAAGCACAGGCGCACGTTTTGTGTTCACACCTGCAGAGGAAGTCACTCTCTGGAAGGCGACCAGCGACCCAGCGGAAGGCCTGTCCCAGCTCCCCCCGCAGCAGGGCCCCTGCCCGGGGGCCCGAGTTTCTCCTCTGCCAACCACGCTGTGTCTTCAGCCGCTGAAACTCCCATGCGTCTTGTTGGATGTTGGGGGTGTGTTCACTTGCTCTGTTCCGCGACTTGTGCACAGAGTTCGGAGTTTTCCGCCGCAGGGACACCCCGGGAACGGGCGCGGTGGAGAGCGGAGGGCGCCTCGTCTTTGGTCCTGCGGTTGGGCCTTTGGTTCGGCCCGGCTTGCTCCTGCTCCTCCCCTCCCGGCGGCGCCTCCCGGGGACCCGAGTCGTTCGCGTCCCGTTTCCTCCGACTGTCGCGGTGCTGCTGACGTCGGCGCACGCCAGTGCGTACAGAGTGATGCGCGCGTCTGGGCCGGCCGGAGACCAGGACACACGTCCGCTCTTTCTTAAGTCACTTCTCAGGGTGGATGCTCGGGGTTGAGGACTGAGGAAGCCGGGCAGGGAGCTGCCCCTTCTCTGCAGATGGAGGGGTGGGGGCAGGGGGAATGGCCTCTGCCCTGCCCTGTTTCTTTGCCAAAGCTTCAGCGCACACCGGAGTCGGGGGGTGGGGAGGAGTGACCAGGACCCTTGATGTGGGGTCTGGACCAGGAAAGGTAGCAGAGGGCGGCTTCGTTTCACACGAACGCCCCGGCCACTGGCTCCAGGCTCCAGCCACCCGCATAGTGGGAACCTGCAAAGCCAAGTGTGGTCCCACCTGCGACAGAACGGATGTGTCCTGAGCCCTGGGGGTGGGCCAGGAGCTGACCGTGATAAAGATGCGCCCGCCCTGAGTCCCACACCTCCCAGCCCGTCGAGTCCCACACCTCGCAGCCCGCCGAGTCCCACACCTCCCAGCCCGTCGAGTCCCACACCTCGCAGCCCGCCGAGTCCCACACCTCGCAGCCCGCCGAGTCCCACACCTCCCAGCCCGTCGAGTCCCACACCTCGCAGCCGGGCCGCCGGACAGCGATGGCTTTCGTCCCGGGACCCGAGGGCTCCAGGAGGGGCGCGTGACAAGGAGCGCGTCCCCAGTCGCACGCAGACCACAAGCTGCAAGACTTCAGATGTTTCTGGAGGGTCTTACAGCTGCCCCGTGTCCCGTGGGCTGTTTTATCTTACGACGAGGTTCTCGGGTTCTCTCAGTGAACCTCCAGGATGCCGCCGGGAGCAGAGCATCTGTCCGATCTGCAGGAGCTCCCGGAGCGAGGCCGTCCACGGAGGACTTGCTTCTCTCTGTTCTCCTTCCTGAAATCCCTTTGTGCGGCTGGAAGCCAGGCTCACAAGGCCAGCCCTGGGCCAGGAGACCCCTGCAGCCTTACCCCCCCATCCTAGGGCTCCCGGTCTGGACCCGTCCCCCACTCTGGTCCATTCAGCTCCACTTTTTCGAGTAGAATCTTAATTTGTAGCAAATTGCTCTGGAAAGGTCCTTACAACCATGTCAACGGCCCCTTGGCTCCCACACGAGGAGCCAGAAGCCCAGTGAGTTCATGAGACGGAAGGACGGGCCCCGCCTCTCCGCAGAGAAGCAGGCGCCACGGAACCCCTCCAGACAGCAGCAGCAGGCGGACACGACCTCGGGTTGGCTGTGGAAGTCTGTGGGCCTGTCCCGACAGCACGGAGGGCAGTGAGCACTCAGGTTCCGCGAGCACGGGGGGCTCCGCTGATCCCTGGTGAGCCTGGGTGACCCTCCGCCTCGCACGGATGGAGAAACCAGGCAGAGAGGAGGGTGTCACGGGCGGGGGCCTGTGGACCCGGCCTCCCCGCACCCAGCATCCTGACCTCTGCCCCAGCACCTCTTCTGGGAAGCCCTCCCGGCTCTGCTGCAGAGCACGGAAGTTGGAGGCCCCCGCGCAGACCCTCGTGTAGGTGACCGAGTCACGCCCTGACATTGTCACTGCTTGAAGAGTGACTTCAAGGTGACGGTGCCGCGAGCGTCTTCTGGCACTTACACACATGCTCCTCACAGTCTTATTTTAAATTTTTTTTATTTAAAAAAAATTTTTTTTTAAAGATTTTATTTTTTTATTTGTCGGAGAGAGAGGGAAAGAGAGCACAGGCAGAGTGGCAGACAGAGGCAGAGGGAGAAGCAGGCTCCCTGCCAAGCAAGGAACCCGATGCGGGGCTCGATCCCAGGACTCTGGGATCATGACCTGAGCCGAAGGCAGAGGCTTTAACCCACTGAGCCACCCAGATGTCCCCTGCTCCTCACAGTCTTAAAGGGAGGGCCCAGCCCACCTTTTACCCGGTGATGTTCTCTATTTGGGATCTTGGTTCATTTTCTTTCAAGATAAATGTCACTTTCAAAATAAGTAGGTGAATATAAAGTGACTTATCTCCCCGGAATTCAGTGATAATTCTTGGAAAAAGGGACTCAGCGCTGGGTATTGGTGAAGCCGGCCCACCCGAAGTGGAGACCGTGCAGGGTCTGGTGGGTCCCACGCTTGCCTGATGGGCCCCCGGGCTCTGCCCGCATCCCTGTCTCGGGCCGCGTCCCGGCCGGCGTGTGTCCTTCTCCCATGAGCTTTTACATCAGCCTCTTCTGGTAGAGGCTGGGGTGGAGGCTGGTGGCCGAGGTCTCTCGCTCCCTGGTTTCCCGGCCCAGCGGTGTGGCCGGGAGCGCTGGCACCACCCCCCGTTGCTTGCTATTCCTTTTGCTTTCCCATGTGTGTGAACGCACGTGTGAGCTCCGGTGCCCTCCAGGCTGGTCCTCCTGACTCAGAAGGGCGGTCACGCCTGCGTTCTCACCGTTCTCAGCACGTCCCCGAAATCCCAGAGCGTCCGTCCCAGCTTCGCCGTCAGACATCGGGGCTCTCCTTTCTGTCTTTGTGCTGATGGCGCTGAGCGAGTCGCAGGTGCGGTGGGGCTGCTTTGGCTTCCCCAGAGGAGGGCGGTTCCCCTCCTGCCCGCTGGTCCCTGGGCCTCACCTGCAGGGCCGGGCAGCCCGGGAACGTCCCCGGAGAGTGTCCGGTCTTCCCAGCGAGCCTGGGATGTCTCTCCCCGTCCTGTGCTTACGGATTTGCCCCTCTTCCATCCAGGTGTGTTTTATCTCCCGCAAGCCGTGGGGACGTCGGAAGCAAACGCACAGGACACCACTAGCGCCAGCCTGGTCATGGTGCTCGGGGAGCAGCCTGTGGCCGGCGGGGGCGCTGGTCTCGGAGCAGAGTCCGCAGGAGCTGCAGGGCCGCTGCCGCTAATGCCGGGCGAGGCCAGGGACGGACTACGGGAGCCGCAGTGTCTGCAGCTAGAGCAGTGGCGACCCGCAGGGCCGGAGAGCGGTCCGCAGCGGGGACGGGGGAGGGGCGAAGGCCAAGCCGAGGCCGGGCCCTTCGGAAGGGACAGTGTTGCCCTCCGGGAAAGCTCAGCCAGAGCCGACGTGAGAGGGATTCTGCTGCCCAGCGCGAGGCGAGGTGACTCAGTCTCCGACTTGTCTCAGCTTCTCATGAACCAAACAGTTTCCGACAAAGGCGGCTAATCCTCTGGCATCGCGGCCGAGCCCACGTGCAGAGGGAGCGGCGGGACGGGCGCAGCGGGGGCGTCGCCGTGAGGAGACCCGGAGCCCGGAGCGGCGCGAGGGGTCGGGCTTCTCCCTCCGTGCGGCCGCGGGCGAGGACGCGCACTGTCCCCTGCCCACTGCTGCTCCCTCTTACACCCGAGCTGTGTAGGGAGCCCCGGAAGTCGGCCCGCTGGGCCCCATGGGGTCCGAGTCGGCAAGTCTGTGCTTTGGGGAGGAGACGGTCTTTCCGCCGCGGAGCCCCCGGCACAGCCAAGTTCCTCCTCCCGCTTCGTGGGCTTGGGAGGCTCAGGGTGATGTCGCGAAGCTTTAGCACCCAACAGGGAGTGGCTGCTGCCTCTCCCCCTCCCCTCCTGCCGCGTGCGGGTCAGAGCGCCGCTGCTTGACCCGGAGGTGCCCGAGGAGAGCGGCCTGTGGCCCCCAGGACCCCGCGGCGAGCGGCTGCGTCTGGGCTGTGAGGGCGGAGGCTGCTTCCGGGGCCGGCGCTCGGCCACCGGGTGTGAGGGAATCCTGTCCGCTTTGTAACCGTGACCGTGTGACTGACGCCCCCGTGCGTCCCTGTCCTCGTCGCGAGCCCCGGGTCACCGGCCCAACCCAGCTCGCTGCGTCCACGCCGGCCTCGTTAGGACGAGGGGTGAGCGCCCGGGGCGAGCCCGTGGCCTGTCCTGCTGCCTCCGCCCTCGTGAGTCTCACCGGCGTCTCTTCTCTTCTCCCACAGGGCATTTAGGGAACGTGGTGTGATTTGGGAACTCTGGAGAGGACACGTCGGCTGTTCCCTAAGCCCCAAATTGCTTGGGTGCCTGGAGGGAGCCTGTCACACTGTCGTCCGAAGCCAAGACGCTCGGAAGAAGGAGGGACTGCGCTGCTTCCTGCTTCAAAAGTTACAGAAAAGTGACGCCGATTCACCTCAGAATCGAAGCTTTCTTACCTCTTAGAGATTTTTGTTATTCCAGACGGATTCAGGCAAACACGTCCCGCGTCCCTCTCGTATGCAACGAGGAAAGAGCAGGTGAAGTCAAAGGACGAGGCTCTTCGAGGCCACGTGAAGAGGCCACGCTTCTGTCCCAGCCACGTGTGGTCGAGACATCCGGCGCTGACCCGGGGTGGTCCGGCCACCCGATGGCCGGTCCCGGCATGGGGACGCTGTGGGGTGGGCTCTGCCCTGGGGACCGGATCACACGCGCCTGTCCTCCAGGATCCCGGTCTTCAGGGCGTGCTTCCGGCCCCACACACAGTCCTCCAGCGCCGACGAGGTCAGACGTGTCCTGGGAACCACCGGACGGCGGCACCGGCCAGGAACCAGGCCTCACGTTTGTATTCATCCGTGGCGTCTGAGGATTACGGGTTCAAGCGCGGGGGGTGGCCCTGCCGGGTTCCAGTGACAGCAATGACACTGCTCACCTTACTCACCACTCCAACGCAGAGCTCTGAGCACCGAGGGTGACACCGTCCGGGAGTGGCCTGGGCGAGCGCCTGCCCGAAGGTCACTGGCACTCAGCCCCCTGTGAGTCTGCCCGGATCTGCCGGAAGTTCCTCGTCAGGGCCTTTGCAGTGAGGTCGCTTCCCCAGGAGGCAGGCCGGGGTGCTGGCCTTCGGGCTGCCCCCACCCCCCATCCCGGCGGGGTTCCTCCCCCCTCCCTGCCAGGCTCCTCCCCGCGCCCCAAGGACAGGTTGCCATGACCCACCTGACAGGGAGGGCCCTGGGGGTGGCTGGAGACGGCCTGTTTCTGGGCACTTCCCTGCCCCCTCGCCTGTCTGGGCTCTGCGCACCACTGGGCCGGCACCGGGATTCTGGGGAAGGTGCTTCTGTGGGCTTCCCCGGGGGCCGCCCGCCGCGCTCGCTACCGCCCTGCTGGGGCCACCCACGGCCACGTGAAGGGCGTATGGTGACGGAGGAACGGCGGTGGATCCCGCTGTTTCCGACGACCTCGGGGCCCTGTCTCCACGCCTCCTCCCCGCCGGGGATGCTGCTTCTGACGCGTTGCTGCTGCCGGCATCCGCCTGCCGCTCGCCCGACGGGCGCCCTGAGTCTCCGCTGCGGCCTTTCCTCCCTGAGAGCCCCCGGGAGGCCTGCGGGTTGAGCACTCACCCACGGGACGTCCTTCCAGGGGGACCAGGGTCCGAGCTGGGATCCCTGTGGCGCTTCAGCTGGTTGGAGACACTTTTCAGTGTGTTCTCGCCATCGACCCAGGCGTAGGCTTGACTTGGCCGCGGGAACACGAGAATGAAGGAGCCTGACGAGGCTGAGCACATCGGGACGCTGGTCTGGTCTCTCGATGGCTCAGACGTGGGGGGTGACCGGTCCCGCGGGGGACCCCACACTCAGCCGGCTGTGCTGAGAATCCGCGCTCGTCCAGGTCCACGCAGCGCAGGCGTGGGAGTCCGCGGGACACGTGCAGCCGGGTGGAGGGTCCCTCAGGCGCCCCCGCCCAGCTGAATGTCCGGCTCGAGTCCCGGATCCCGTGAGGGGACGCCGGCCTCCACCCTCTGGGCTGGCTCCCCCACTGAGTCCAAGTAGAGCCCGCTTGGCCCTCCGGGTGCCAACGCTCGAACCACGGGGCTCCCTGCTGGGGTTGCCCGCTGCTTGGGCTCTCGGGCCCCGTCCTCCTTCTTGGCTGGCTCTCCCCAGGCCCGGGGGGACCTCCAGCACCGGCGTCTCCTCGGGCACCCTGCTGGAAGTGTCCCCGACAGTATGGTGGGACGAAGATCCATCGCCCGCCTGTGCCCACAGCCCCGTGGGACGGGAGGATGTGGACGGCGCCGCTCGCACCTGGGCTGCCCCCGGGCCGCGGACGAAGGGAGGTTAGGGCTCAGGCCCGTGAGTGCTGGTCGTAGCGGAGGGCTGTCTAGGAGTCTAGGCGGAGGGAGACAGGTGCAGTCAGGAGACACTTTGGCCGGCTTATCTAAACACTTCTCCGCAGGAAGGGACTACAGTTCCTAGTTTCCAGTCATCTGTATGACGGCTTTTCCCATCCCAACCAAAGTTTCCTTAGTATCTACATTTCTACCTTTGGGTTCCCCCAACAGCATCCGAGTTAGACCAGGCAGCGCTGGATCCCCTGGGCCCTGGGACACTCCGGGGAGGAGGGCGTCTCCGGGGCCGTCTCTGAGGGCTCCCTCCGATCTGGTGGCGGCCGCGTGCGCACCACAGGGCTCCTCTTCCCGGGCATCCATCCTCTGTCTCAGCCCCGGGCAGACGGGGTCTGGGGCCGTCGCTCCAAAGTAATGTCCGGAGCGTTCGCTGGTCTGTGTGGTCATGAAGGTCTGCAGCCCAACACGCTCTCCAAGGTCATGGGTCACGAGCCAACCTGACCAGGTCTGACCGTCCCAGTCTGAGTGGTGCTGCCTGCTCCAGGGCGGGCTCGGGGTGCAGGGTCCCTTCTGGTGGGTGGATCGGCACTGTCGCTTAGTGGCTCTGGACGGTGGATGCTACGTGCTATGGGCTGGACGTGTCCTCCCCAAACTCACACATTAGAATCCTAACCCCACGTCCCTCAGAAGGAAACAGATTCCTTGCTCCGTGAGGTCCTGTTAGAAGTTTTCTGACTTCCTCTTTCAGAAACGCGTCTCAGGGCGTTTGGGGGGGGCTCAGTCAGTTAAGCCTCTGCCTTCGGCTCGGGTCATGATCCCGGGGTCCCGGGATCCAGTCCCGCATCGGGCTTCCTGCTCGGCGGGGGTCTGCTTCTCCGTCTGACCCTCCCCTTCTCGTGCTCTCTCTCTCCGATAAATAAATAAAAACCTCTCTCTCTCACACACACACACACACACACACACACACACACACACAAGAAATGCGGCTCACATGCACGTCCGGCCGTGTTCGAGGTCGGGTTTCTTTCTGGGTCTGTTTCCAGAAGAGTGGAGAAGGGCAGAACTGCCCAGGGGTGAGCTGGGGTCCCAGAGGCATGAAGCGGGTTGACCTTGTGTCAAGCAAGAGTTGGTGCTGGGACTCCTTTTTTTTTTAAGCGGGAGTTACGTCAAATGACCTCCTTGACCCGAGTCCTCCGTTGGGCAGAGGACGGTGGGACGATGAGTGAGTCTCAGCCGCACGCTCAGGGTCCCCCAGCGTGGGTGAGGGTGTCAGTGTGAGGTTCTCACTCGCTGGGCAGATGCTGCCGAGATGGGGGGCACTGCTGGTGGCGATCGGAGCAGGGGAGGGCTTGGGGTGCCCACGAGGGGCTGGGGACACGGCTAAGTCGTGGGAAGAGGCTTTCGACTTCCCCGAAGCGCCAGCCTTGGGAGCTGCTTGTCGCAGCGTCTGGCGGGTGGATCTGTGCCGGCCGAGTGAACGGGTTCCGGGGTCCCGTCTGTGGCTCCACATGTCCCCGGCCCTGGTGGGTGCTCGGGCTGCACGAGCGGGTCCCAAGGGGGACAGCAGCCCCTGGGCCACAGCACCTGCACCGGTCGTGGGGCACACGATCCCCGACGCTCCGTTGCGCTCCCAGCTCTGGGCCACGTGTCGAGCTGGGCGGGGGACTATCGCGTTCCCCGTCTGCCAGCTCTGTGAAAGCATCGGAAAGCTGCTCTGAGAGGCCTGCCTTGAGCTTGGAGACTGCGACTGGACCCCCGTCCTCTTCTTGCTAAGGGGTTTGGGACAGTCTTGGGCTCTCGAGGGACCCTGGGGCCATCTCATGTCTCTCTGTGAGGGCTGCCGGCCGTAATCCAGGCCAGTCGCTGGATGGCCGTGGGTGGGGCCCGAAACGGCTGTGCTGGGCTCCGCCAGCGCTTCTGCCGCAGGGTCGGTGACCTCCAGGCCCGCAGTTCTAGGTGTGCTGGCTCTCGCCGCTGGCATCTGTCATGCGCTTCGGGAGTACCCCCGTCGTGTTCATAGAGACCGGACACGCATCGCAGGTGGTCGCTGAGCCGGTCACTCACTGCTCACACGTAGCTGGGGACAGAGACGGGCTTTCCTCGGCCTGCGCGGGCTCCATCCCACTGGGCGGGGGTGGGCACATCCTAGACGTTTGGAGCAGAACCAAATACGGTCGCTTTCTAAAGTAGTTTTTGTCCGTCTCACTCAAGGGAGAAGACAGGGAGGGAGGTAGTGACTAATGACTCAGCTGGGCCTGGGAGGCACTAATATCCCGAGGCCACCGGGACCAGGGAATGCATGACTTCACCGCCGTTTTGTGCAGGACGTTCCCTCCCTGTCCACGCCTGCGGGAACGCCCTGGCCTTGCCGGCGTCGTCCGGGAACCGACCTCGGCTGAAGCTTTCCTCCTCCCTGTGCGGGGTGCACATGACATTTTGGAAGGAAAAGCTTGGAGAATGGTTCCGAGCGCTGGAGGGACGCACGCCGTGTGCTGGAGGACACACAGACGCACGCTCTCGGGGTCGCTGCTTGCCGGGAGGGTCGCGTCAGCGTAGTTCTCCTCTCAGGGTGCTGCAATGCTCTGGGCGTGCTGTGGCGGTTTCCAGAAGGGGAAAAAAAGAGAAAAGTACACTTGGGCATTTAAGAAACATTTAGGGCACTTGAATAAAAGTGATTTGAACTTAGTTTAGCGCAGCTTATTATGGGATGCCGTAGTTACGTGGCTCAACTATTTTCTTTCGTTTCCGAAGCTGGGCCCACGGCAATCCGCCTCCTGCCCTGATGGGGTGGAAAGAAGAGTCTGGGAACGCATGCGTCCCTCACCTTCCCCGACTCACCACCCCGGCGTCGACTCTCCCGGCCTGTCACTGGCAGACAGAGGGGAAGATGCCGCGGCCTCGGGTCCCCGTCAGCGGGAACACGTTAGAATCCCGTCTCCCTCTTCAGGTCGAGGCCACCGTTAGCCCGAAGGATGCCTTCGTGGGAGTCAGAAAAAGCGACGCGTCCTCCAGATTCCGTCCATCTGACGGAGGACGGGAGACGGGGCGGTGGCAACGGATGGCTTCCAAGCCTCCACGCGGCTTGACCACGCTGGAGAACCCTGTCCCGTCTCTCGCAATGAAAAGCTGAGGACAGCAGCCCAGAAGGTTCTAGTTCTCCCCCGAGCCCTCCGGGGTCTCGTGATCCCAGGTCCTCCGCCGACCTGCCTTCGGAGCAGGCGTCTCACCGAGGAAAGGCGTCTCCCCGCAAAATTCCCCACAACACTGCTCGGGAGAGGACTCTTGAATGTGCAGGACAGCACGAGACATGGAAGCCAGGGAAGGGGAGAATTCGGTCATTTTCCCGCGGCCTTTCTGGAAGGCCCAGAGCACCGTCGATACACCGAGAGACGCCTCCCTCAGGGCAAGGACGGTCTTTCGGTTTAATTCTCTCTGGGAAAAGACAGGGCCGGAGACGGAGCTGCCAAGGGCCAGGGGCCCCTGGATGATTGCGGGGGACAGGCCACAAGCGGCCCCTCGACGACTGTGACCGGCTCGGGATGTGTTTGTTTCTCGACAAAATGGGTGTGGAGTGAGCGACCCGCTGCGAGTGGGCGTTGTGACGAGGGACCTGGGAGACGGCGGAGGCGTGGGTGCGTCCACCGCGGAGACCGAGCCCTTCCCAGGCTCCCTGCCTCCTCCCCCGACCTCCAGCATTTCTTTCTTTCTTTCTGTTTATTTCGACATTTTAAAGGCAACTCTACGCTCAACGTGGAGCTCAGACTCACGTCCCGAGACTGTGTCCCATGCTCCAGCGACGGAGCCGGCCGGGCGGCCCTCTAAGCCCTTCCTAATAACGGAAATGCTGATGGGAGACTCTGCTGGTTCATGTGTGACGTAACTAGAAAGTGGGGCTTCCACTCTCCTTTCTCCGGGAGCCACGGCGCGGCCACCAGCAGAGTCTGGGGCTGGGAACGCTGTCGTTCGTAAATGAAAGGTACGCATCAATCTCTTTTAGGAAGTTTAAATTCAAGGTTCTACTTCCGGGCACCTGACATTTGGGCTCACGGAGCATGTTTGGGGCAAGGGCGGCCGCGAGGCTAGAGGCGCAGCCACCCCCTTTCTGTGGGACGGAGAAGTGCAGGGCAAGACTTCTCTGTGTCCGCCAAGATCTCTGAGCACAGCTGTGCCTGTGTCCGGGGACCCGTGACCCACAAGAAGGGACAGTCTCCGTAGAAGCACATCTTACTTCAGTCGGCTGTGGGGGGCCCGGGTCCCGCCCCTCTCGGAGCCGGCGTGTGTGTTTATTTCACCGGTCTCTCTCCCCAGCACGGACGTACACGCGCCACAGAGCGAACGCGGCCGCGTGTTTGCACACGGGGGCAGCCAGGTGACAGGCGCAGGGGCACAGACTTGGCACAGATAAGGTCGCTTGGAGAGACTTCGTGTCTGTGGTTTAAGAAAGGAATTGCCTAGCGGTCTAGGCTCCAGGAATAAGAGGGATGTTTTCTCAAAACTCATGGGAACCAAGTCGAGCCATGTCATGTGGGGGCGGTCATGGGGGACATGTGGTCTTACCATGCAGACGTGACTCCTGGGGCTGTAAGCGAGGTTCTGTGGTCAGAGTCTCATGGACGGTGTCTACTCCTGAGGTCCTGTACTTTCTCCTTCTTGGCAGTGGCCCCTGGGTGGGGCTGGGGTACGCCCCAGTCTCTGAGCAAGGCCACCAGGGGCCATGGGCGTCGGCCCTAGGACGGAGCCTGCCCCGGCTCTGCCCGTGACAGAGGAAACCTGGTTCCTCGGAGCCTGCGAGGGCTCCTTTGAAGAATGCTGACCTGCTAATCGGGAGGTCCCGTCGCATCCTCGTGGGAAGGCTCTCATGGGGATTGGACCGGACGTTCCACGACCTGAAATGAGACTGCGTTCAGGACAGGAGAGCGTCCGCCGGCGGGAGAGGCTGCGGCGGGGCTCGCACTCCCTCCACTACCGGGTGCGCGGTCCCACAAAGGAGCACCTGCACGGCCCGGAAGACGCCAGGGTGCAGCTCGGCAGGACAGAGGCGCTAGGATGACCGCCGACGCCTGCACCGTCATCGCCTCGGTGACCGCCGCCCGGGGTGGACACTGCCTTTACACCCGGGAGTGTTGCAAAGCAGTCTCGCTGCGCTCCTGGCTACCAGCACAGGCTCGAGCACGTGGGGGTCGGGGACGGAGTCACATTGTTTGTGTCCTCACTGTCTTCCTGGCCCCAGAGATGCTGCCCACGCCGAGGTCAGGCACCCACTGCTGCCCTCCCTTCCGGCCGAGGTCAGGAGGTTGGAGGCTGTGTCTGTCTGACTCTGCTCTCCCACGGGGCAGCCCCAACCCAGCTCTTGGCCAGTCTCTGGGGTCAGAGAACAAGGCCCCCTCTCTTTCCCCCTTGAAAACTGTGTGGCCTGGGCAGGTCCCTGCAGAAGTCAGTCTCCCTGTCTGGAGAATCGGTCCGACCTCGGGGTCTCCTGGAGGGGTCGCTGGAGGCGATGCCTAGAACGGTGTGACCGAGGCATCCCCCCATTATCCTGGGGTCCCTACTCCCCACACAGCCGGAAGCAGCGTCTGCTTGTCTGCTGTTGGCTCTCGCGCATCGGCCCTGCGGGGCAGCACCGGCCGGCAGGACCGCAGCCGTTCCTTAGCCCCAGCCCGACGCACGCAGTTGCCTCTGTGCCCCGCGCCCGGATGTCCTCCAGCTGGTCACAACCTGCCGGCCTCAACCGGGACTACTCTTTCCTTCCTCACTGACTACCGCCCCCCCCCCACCAACCCCCCTGCTTCTCCGTCTATAGCTGATGCCTTGACACCAGATGCGGTTTTCCTGTGTGGCCAAGCCCTGTCTGCACATCAGCCGGACCGTCTCTTTCGTGTCACGTCCGGCGAGTCCCCCAGTGACGGGAGTGAGGCCTGCACGGCTCCCGGTTCTGCCCTTCTCGTCCCTTCCCTCCGCGCTGGGCCCTGGTCACTGCCGCTGCGGGTTTCTGGGGCTGGCTCCTGCTCCCGGCGAGGGCACACGAGGGGCTTGGCCCCACGGACAGCGGAAGCCAGGCCATACCTACAGACTCCCCGACTTCAGAGCCCTGTTCCCCTGTGCTCTGTCGTGTGTCTGGAGGGGTCCTGGGATGAGAGTGCTTTCCCTTGGAGCTCAGACTCCCAGCCCTTCTCCTGTGGGTGCCGCCTTCCCCATGCACCTGCCTCTCCCATGGGGCTGCAACCTCTGGCCTCAGCCGGTTCCTTGTCCCCTCTGCCTTCCCCTAAGGCCTGCGAGCCGAGGGCCAAACGCGACAGGTCGAGTCGGCTGACAGCCTTATCCTCGTGTTTCCTGTTGAGTTATTCCGAATGCCCTGGGGCTTCCTCTCTTAATCTAGTCCCCACGTCCTGGCAAAGGGGCAAAGTCTCTGAACACAGAGGTGTCTCTGTTACAAGCCGTACGGGCTCAGGGACTCGAGAACGAAACAGCTGCTGGGGCTCAGGTAGCGACTGGTTAACAGCAGGGTCAGGTGGCGACAAGTGACAGACGTCCGGGCAGGAGTGGGTCTTCCCTTCAGAGGACACTGACGGGGCCTCCGAATGCGCTCCGTCCACCCTTGCTCTGAGGCAGGCTGACGGCTCTCCACGTGGGAGGGACGGCTCCTCGAAGGGGGACCCCCGCTCTCATTCGTAATCACGAACCCGTTTCATGGTGTTTCCCGGCGGTAATCTGTCTTTCAAGGGTTTTATTAATGCTCCAAACGTCCCACGGCGTCTTAAATGGGAGGGAACCCGACACCACCCGAGCAGGACGCCGGACTCCCAGCCAGCCGTCCACCCGTGCTACGATGCCTTTGACCTGGGGAGATGGCTGAGGCACCGAGGTCCCTGTGCGTTGGGACGGCCGCTGGCCCCGCGTCCAGGATTCTGTCCCCTGCCCCCTCCTCGGGGACTCACTGTGTGCCTTCTCCATCCTCAGTTCGAGTCCCCGGGAACCGGCCTGTCCCTGTCACAAAGAGAAGAGGAAGCCGGGGACGGAGCACGCCCAGGGACACCTGTGACGGGACCCCTGCTGCTCTCTGTGGGAAAGGCGGGGGGAGGGGCGTCTGCTGCTCGCAGGGAGCGCGCCGGGGACCCCGGCACTCTGGATGTGCACAGCATGAGGCCGCCGTACCTTGAAGGGCTCTAGCCGGGGCCTTCAAATCCGGGTGTCTCTCAGCCTTGGATTTGCTCCCCTGCCCGTGCCGTGGCGAGCTTAAAAGAGCTCGTGATCACACGGACACGTGTGTGGTCAAACGGTACCCAGCATCCTCCCAGCGACGGAGCAGCGTGGCCCTGGGCTCTGAGGTCAGGACGAGCGGCTCCCAAACCTGCACCCGTCTTCCTGGGCTTCCTCGAAGAACAGACAGGGCTTCTCTTCCCTGCTGCCCTCACCTGGCCCCGGGCACACCTGCCCGCGCGGGGGCTCAGAGGGAATCGCAGCACGTGCCAACCACGCATGGCCAGCACAGGGCTTCGGGACCCACGTGCACTTTCCTGTCCACGCCTCGGAGTCACGTTAGGACCCAGGTCCTGCTATCTCTCCCTCCGTGCTCGTCAATACTTAATACCATTTAAAAAATGTCTCAACAGGCAAACAGTCCTGCTTGAGGCCTTACTATGTGCGGCAGAGCTGGGCCTCGAAGGCAGATGCGTGGACCGCGCGCGCGTGTGCTTCTGCTGCGTCTCTGGCCGTCCCGAGGATGCCGAAGACAACGGCGGCAGAGCGGAGGGTCTTCTGGGACGGCGCTCGCTCTCAGTGCGGAAACACCGGGGAAACCTGCCCACCAGCTCCTGGAGTCCTCCGGGGTCGTGACTGTCCCAAGTGCCGGAGGGTTGGGTGGGGCTCCACGGGAACCCGTGCCCACATCTGTCCAGAGGCCAATAAAGGCGTTGCGTAGACTGGACATGCTCAAGGTCACGGGCCTCGCCTCTCCAGGCAGGGTGGCTCTAAGACGCGTGCCATCCGGACTGTCGCTGGCGAACCAGAGTCTGAAGAAAGAACGTTTCCTGAAGATGAGAAGTGGTCGTGGAAGTATGAGCAGCCACAGGAAGCGTAGACGTAGGGTTCCTGGCTCTCCCCGCAGCCCGCTGGACGCGGCGCCCCTCGTGCCGGCGGCAGGGGTGTGTCTGTTAGGGGCGGGTGCTAGGTGGAGCCCAGCC
Source organism: Mustela nivalis (assembly GCF_964662115.1). Classification (NCBI taxonomy): domain Eukaryota; kingdom Metazoa; phylum Chordata; class Mammalia; order Carnivora; family Mustelidae; genus Mustela; species Mustela nivalis. The sequence continues at coordinate 1,601,449 of NC_139024.1, read as the reverse complement.
TATGGTGGGTGTGAAAGCTTCTCAGATGAACCGCTTGCAAGGATGGGCTGAGGTGTCCTTTCAACGTTACCAAAACAAATTTAAAAAACAATTAAAAACACTTTTTGGGGGAAAAGATTTGGTTGAGTGGGTGCGGCTGGATAACGTCCTGAAATGACCACAAGACGGGATTTCCGGCGGACGGCCTGGTTGTCTCTGAGGGGCGGCTGGAGGGTCGTCACAGGTCGTTGGAAAGGGGCTCAGACCGTCTTGCTGGAGCCCACCCCTGCGCAGGAGGGGGGCCCTAACCCAGCAGCCGGCTCCCTGCCTCCCCCTCTGCGTAGGTCTGAGGGTCTGTTTCCTTTTTTTTTTTTTTTAATTTATTTACTTGACAGAAAGAGATCACAAGCAGGCAGAGAGGCAGGCAGAGAGAGAGAGGAGGAAGCAGGCTCCCTACTGAGCAGAGAGCCCGATGTGGGGCTCGATCCCAGGACCCTGGGATCATGACCTGAGCCGAAGGCAGAGGCTTTAACCCACTGAGCCACTCAGGGGTCCCTGAGGGTCTGTTTCTTATTCTGAACATGTGAGGCCCGTAACCTTCCCCCCAGTTCTGAGCGGTGCCCTGACCTCAGCCTGGGCTGCCACAGTCCGCTTCCACCGCACCGGCCGTCGCCTCCCTCAGGGGTGCTGGGTCGGCTGGCGTTGCCTTGTCGCCCTAGCCCGAGCACGAGGCTAAGGTGCCTCTGCCTTTGGAGCAAATCGGCCCCTGGCCGGGGAGGGACCCCGAGGACCCGTGAGGCTTGCGCGCGAACATCTTGTTGGCAGTTTCCTTCAACGTCCCTTGAAACAGGTGGTTTCCAGGTTTTCTGGCCTCAGCCCTTGAACTGAGAAGACTGATGCTCATGGAGCCGTTTGCGCAGACACGCGGGGAGGGAGGCGGCATGTAGATCCACGGCTCCGGGACACGTTACCTGGTTCCCGTCCACGCTGCTCCCAGGTGCCCCGGTCCCGGCCTGCGGGGGACTCACTTCTGCCAGGCACGGAGCATCCGTACATGAGTGCGGTTAAAGGGTGCAGATCCCAAATTCCCTGCGTATCCGGGTCTAGGTGGCCGGTTCCTGCGGAGCCGGTTCCCGGTGGTCTGGCCGGCCCTCCCGGGAGCGGCAGGGACCCGGCTGCATGACCACCGCCCACGTCTTCCCTGCTGGGGACGGGCCGCTGGGCCTCAGGATGCGTGTTCATTTCCAGAAGCCGGCTGTCATTTCCTGTTTACTCACGGATTTCCAGGTGAGACTGGGGAGAAGGAGACACGTTTGTTTTATTGTCTGTGAAACCAGTGAGGGGATGGTTCATTAGCGACGGCTCGTGAAGCTTCTTTTGGGCAAGGAAACCGGCTGTTTTGCTTCTCACAAGTTCCTTACTGCATTCTTGCTTCATGGGCGACCCGGCCCTAGAATGCCAGCCTTGGGGCCAGGACTACATCCCAGCCGGCCTCCTAAGGCCCCAGGCCCCAGGCCCGGGGGCTCGGGACGCCTGCGTGTGTCTGTCACGGAGCCGGTGCCCAGTGGTGGCGTTGGACGGGCACATGGCCTCAGGGAGCCGCATTTCGCCTTGACTCTGCCATTAACAGTCCCTGACCTGGAGCACGCCGACCTGGTCCCTGAGTAGGTCAGACTGGAGGACGCCTGGTTGCCCGTCTGCAGAGCTGGGGCTTTGGGCCGCCTGACTGGACTTAGAGGGCGGGTGCCAGCGGGGGAAAAGGCCGCTGAAACCCGGCCCTCTGCGTGTGTGTGTCGGTGCATGTGTGTGCGCGCGTGTGTGGCTGTCCGTGTGCAGGTGTGCGTGTGTGTGCGTGTGCATCTCTGTGTGCGTGTGCACACATGTGCGTGTGTCTGCATGTGCACGCGTCTGTGTACATGCATTTCTGTGTCCATGTGTGTCTGTGTGTCTGTGTGTCTGTGTGCACCTGTGTGTGTGTCCATGTGTGCACCTGTGTGTGTGTGTGTGTGTGTGTGTGCATTCCTGTGTGTGTTTTGTTATTTTCTCTCCTGGAAACAGGGTCTGGTCCCCAGGTGGGGGGCTCCTGCCCGGGGGCTCCCACAAGCCCAGCACACACACTGACTGTTGGTCGCCGTCACTTGTCTCTGCAAAAACCTTGACGAGGAGCCGCTCACTGAGTTCCTTGTAGCTTCTGAGCCTAAGGGGGGACTTTCAGCCTGGTCACGGCTCCTCCCTCTGTTCCACAGTCCCAGGAGGCCCAGGGCTGACACTCAGCCCGGCTGGGGCTGGAATCACGTCGTCCGGTGGTGTCCCCTGTGCCCTCACGGTGCCGGCGGCTGAGACACACAGAGACGCAGTCATGCGATGGAAGCGTGCTCGTGAGAACTTGTCACTAATGCTTTAGTGTAAAAACGTGACTTGTTTCCTTAAACTCGCCAGCCTGATTTTTCAGTGGGTTCCCATCTTGCTGCCCCCGAATGGCACCAGAATCCTAAGAACGTACGGGACAGGCACCCATCACACCAGGCTTCTGTAATGCGTGCTTGTGTGTTCGATTTCCAAAGGTTTCTTTCTGCAGACACAGGACGTGCTTTCCCGTAGCGTTTCGGCTCAATGGCTCATTCTGCCCAGAAGACCCAGCGGGCTTTTGGTTGCCTGGGAGCTGGGACAGGAGAGTTGCCAGGTGCCAATATAAAAAACCGCGCGTTTCCCCGGCACAAAGAATCAAAGCTTGCCTGTGGACTTCCTTAGCCGTCATCCCGAACAAAAGCCAGAACCAGAGCCAAGAGACCGACTTACAATACCACAATGCAAGTTTTTCATTGGTAAAAAAAAAAAAAAATACTGGACTTTCAATTGTGTTTTAATGCAAAGAACAATAGGCCACAGACTTGGCTCCTTGAGAGCTTCTCCACTTGAGCAGAACGATGTCGGCTCCCTCCGTCAGTTCCATGGCCGCCACGGAGCAGGTCTGATCAAACCAGCCCTCCTCTGAGTGCCGAAGCCCTCCCCACGGCCTGGTCTGATTGCCAATCAGATGCTTAGGAAATGGGTATTAGCAAACCTCAATCCAAAAAATGAACAGGCTTTTAAAAGGTCAGGGCTAGGACCGCCCTGGGAACTCAGCCTGGGGGCCAGTCCTGGGTTTCCCCCGTGAGGTCCCGTGCGGCTGGGGGCCAGCTGTGCGGCTGGGGGCCAGCTGTGCGTCGCTGGAGAACGAGGACCCGTGAGGCCACGCGATGGGTGCGAGGGCCGCGGAACGAGGGAGTCTGGCGTCCCGGGCCGGGGGAGCAGGTGGCCGTGTCTGGCTGGCAGGTGGCAGGGCCAGAGCCCAGGGGCGTCAGAGGGGCACAAGACGCGTGCGAGTCAACGGCGGCCCCTCTTCCAGCCCAAAGCCCCTTCCCAGGTGTGCAGAGGCTGCCATGGGGTGTGTGGAGGGGAGGACCCCAGAGAGATGGTTCTCGGCAAGGCTGAGACTTTACCAGATTCTCCTGGCCTGCGTGAAGGGACAGGGACATGGCTGCTCCTGTCCATCGTCCCCAGGGTGGGGACAGGGAGAAAGACTGTCCATTACAGGAGACAAGGGGGGCGTTTTCCTGCCGCTGCCCGTGGTCAGAGCAGCTGGCCTGTGTGCCACCCCGACCCCTCGACGAGCATGGGTCCGTCTGCTCTGGACGTCACAACGTCCATGATGGCTCGCGTCCACCGAGCGCTGACTGCACGTGTGTCGGCAGGAAGGACGGGCCCCGTTGTCTGGTGCACGTCCCCCAAGAGGAAGCCACGGCCCTCAGCTGCGTGGGAACTCGCCACGAGCCTGCACGCCCCGTGGCCTGGGAGACGCTGAAGGCTTGGATTCTCGACGGCTGCCTGGTCTGGGCCCCCGGCGGCTCCCACGGCCTGTTGGCTGCCCTCCTGAGGTTGGCCTGCCTCTCCCCGGCCTCTGACCCCGTGTACCCCCCCAGACCACCCTCTGCACACCTCCAGAGCGGTGCTCCCAGTGTGAGGCCACCAGAGACGCTGCCACCTTCGGTGGCTGCTTGCCCGTGGCACAAAGTTCGTGGCATGGTGTGGGAAGCTTATCACGGCAAAACCCCTCCCTGAGTTTCCAGAAGCTTCTGACACGGGCCCCATAGCCGCGAGCTGCCTGTTTACATGACTCACCCGCACGGCTGGTGGGGACCTGAGTCCCTCCTTCCGCCGGAGCGTGGGCGGGTCGGCCAGCCCTGCCGTGGGCAGCCTTCCACGCAGCTCGAGTCCACACGTTCCTGCAACCGGTTGCGTCCGTGTAGCGTGAGTGAACCATGAGCCATTTTACAGTGAGTGTGTCCGTGGTCTTCGGCTCTCTCAAACGTCGTGTGACCGCGACCTTTCTCTTATTCCCAGACACGTTCGTGTCCCCTAATGCCCCTCCGTGCCTGTCCGTCCGCAGCCCCTGTCCACTGCCCCCTTCCTAGCCCCCTGCAGCCTCTGCTCTGTCTTCTGACCGTGGAAGACCCGTGCTGCCGGTTCCACACGAAAGGAATCGTACGGTATGTGAACTCATGTGTCTGTTTTGTCACCAGGCGCGATGTTTTCAAGTCACCCGGGGAACGCGTGTCAGAGCTCGCCTCTCTTACGGCGGGTGATGTTCTGTCGTATGGAGAGAGCACCAGCCTCCGTCAAGTGCCGGAAGCCCCCGCGCTGCCGCTCCTTTTCCTGCCGTCTGTCGCGCAGCTGCTGGCCTTCAGGCACGAGCAGCTGCTCCCCTGTCCTGTTTCCTTCTGTCTGGGGTGTAGACCCGGGGGCTGACGTGCTGGGGCATCTTGTAATTCTATACTTCACTTTCTGAAGAGCCACCAGACTCGTTTTGGAAGTGGTCGTCCCATTTGATCGTCCCACCAACGCGTTTGGGGTCCCCTTTCCCGCCTCCCCCGACCCATGGTGGCCGTCCTAGCGGGGACGACAGAGTTGGAAATGTGTCTCCCCAAGGATGAAGGGCGTCGAGCTCTTTCCATGTGTCTTTTGGCCGTCCCTGCGCCTTCCTTGGAGAACTGTCCCGTCGTGTCCTTTGCCCACTCTAAAAATTCGTCTTTGGTTTTAAAGATTTTATTTATTAATCTGAGAGCAAGAGAGAGAGCACTAGAGGAGGGGGCGGTGGAGGCAGGGGCGCAGGAGACGGAGTCGTCAAGCAGACGCCCCACTGAGCTCGGAGCCTGACATGGGGCTCGATCCCAGGACCCTGAGGTCATGACTTGAGCCGAGATAGAGAGTCGGAGGCTCCGCCGAATGCCCCCAACCCCGGGTGCCCCAGGTCTGACCCATCCTGGGTGAGATCAGTGCGGTGGGGCTCAGGTCACCGCGGCACTGAGCGCGTGTCCTCCGGGCTGCCGGCTTCCCGCCGACGGCTGTAGCTCCTTGTGGAAAAGCCGTCGGCCGTCGAGGCACAGGTCTGCTTCCGGATTCTCACCTCTAGTCCCCCCGTTTACGTGCTGTTGCGTTCATGAGTCACGTCGGCGCCGACGTCTACGTCTTTCTCCACCCCACACTAGTGCTGTCACTGCAGCGTCGTAGTAAGTTTTGAACTCAGGAAACATGTTCGTTTTCTCTTCCAGGACTCTCTTGGCTTTGGGGATCCCTTCAGAACCGTGTGCATTTCGGGTCTGGCTTTCCCTTTCTGCAAATGTATAAGCGCTTTGCTGAGTGTCCTTCGTTTGGACGATATTGTCGACTCTGCGCGTGCAGCCGGAGGACACGGCACCCTGCCTCTCGCCCGGGTCTCTCCGTCTCTTGCCCGCACTCCTGTCGCTGCCTGCCCTGGCTGTGCTGGTCTGTCTTCGTGGCTCCAACACGGTGCCCGTGTGTGTGCCCACGCAGATGCACACCTGTGCGTGCACGCGTGTTCTCTCTCCCAGCTCGACGGGACACGACGGTTCTGTCCCCTGCCACATCGGCAGGGACCGCACGCGTGTGAGTAGAGCACTGTTCCTCAGTCTCTCTGTCATAGACGCTGGGATAGAGCAGGGAACAAGATGCCTGTGATTCCCATCCTCACGCGGCTGATGGCCGCGGCTGACCCTCGAACAACACGGGCTTGAATTGCGTGGGTCCACTTGTTTACGGAGTTCTTTCTCTCTCTCTCTCTCTTTTTTTTTTTTAGTAAATACAGGCCAGTGCTGCAAATTACCTTCTCTTCTTGATGAGTCCTCAATAACACGTTCTTTCCTCTCGCTGACTGTGCTGTGAGAATACGGTGTATAACACGTACGTCTCACAAAATACCTGTTCATCTACTCTTTACGTTACTGGCAAGTCCTTTGGTCAGCAGTGGGCTGCAAATGGTTATGTTTTGGGAGGAGTTAAAAGGAATATGTGGATGTTTTTTATTATGTCACGTTAGTCACCGTACAGGACATCGTTAGTTTTGGATGCAGGGTCCCACGATGTGCTGTCTGCAGAGTATGTGGATTTCTGTCTACGCAGCGGGTCAGGCCCCTTCCCCCCGTGCCGTTCAAGGGCCTAGTATAACAGGAGAGCGGTGAGTGAAAATAACTGTGCGCCACGCAGCACGCCGGGCAGTTCCGAGGGCGGAGACACGGTAACTAGAACAACGCAGAGCTGGGCCAGGCAGAGCTTTCAGACGGGTTCTGCCCGCAGCAGATTTCTGAAGGCACGAAATTCAGCTCTTAAACAATATGATTTTTATCATCATCAGTCTTGTAAGAACTTTCTGCTGTATGATCGAGAAATGCTGTAGGGTTACCCACGATCCCAGAGCCGCCGACGCACCAGCAGTAGCAGCCGAGTCACAGCGCCTGGCCCGGCTGCGGTACGTGTGTGGGAGGCTCTCGGCTGCGGAAGTCGCGGTGCGAGGTGTTCCTCAGGACCGCAGGCTGCGCACGGCACTCTGGGAACGGTGTGTGCACAAGACGTGCACACACACGCACACACGCGTGCGTACACACTCAACATGACTCCGTCTCTGTGTGTCCGCAGAAGTCCACACACTTGTGCATCACACACACGCGCGCACACACTCTCTTCTTACACCACAATGTTACCGTTTTGTGAATGGGCCCCAGGGATGAGATCGTAGGTCATTTTTACTTTCCTCCTAGTTTTCAGTGTCTTACCCCTTTTGGGGGGTATTCGCTGACTTTGTCCTGAGATAAAATGGACGAACTCCTTCTAGAAACACACATCAGCCACACAGTGTCCAGTCCTTACCTCCCCGTGTGAATGGACGTGATACTCCGAAAGGTGAAACTCCTCGCAGCCCGGCGGCCGACCTCACTCCGTGGGCGTGATGAATGGTCTCCCGGCCCTTCTAGTTCCCTCTGTCTTCAGGGCTAACGGCCAGTCCGCCTGGAGGCCCAAGACCTTCTAGCTCCTTCCCTCTCAGGCCAGCTTTCTTCTGTTCCGTGAAACGCCGTTGGGCTCACACTGCCGGCTGCCCGTCAGTGCACTCGTGACCAAGGGGCTGCCCGTCTCGCCCGCAGAAGCAACGACAGCCCTGACGGCAGGACGGGCAGCGGGAAGTGCCTGCCCCTGGCCGGGTCCTTCTCGAGCAGAGTGCCAGTCTCCCGTCGGAGGCCGTCTCGCGGACGATAGAGTCGCGTTCTCCGGGGACCAGACGGGTCATTCTCCCCCCCTCTGTTGACGCGCTGCGGTGGCCTCTCGGGCCACAGACTACATTCCTGCACACACGGCACACGCAGGTGAGCACGCGCACGCCAATGGGCCACGTCCTCCTGTGTTTCAGAAAACACCGCTTTGCTTGGCTGGGAGCGGAAGGACCAACGTGAGCCTTGCAGCGCCTGGTGCCGAGCTCGGTGCGCGCCTCCCTGCGAACAGCTGGCCGCCCTCCCTGCCTTCCCGTCCTGCCTGAGGACGGACACCCCGGCTTCCTCTGGAGACTCTGAAGCTAAGCCTCCAGAGCTGTGCGGACTCCGAGGGGAAATATTTTGACGGAAAGTATTTAAAACAAAGAGCCAAAATGTAAAGTGACTTAGAAACAAGGTGTCTGCGTTACCTTTCTTGACTTCAGGGCTACAGACTACTGGATTCTGAACTATCTAAGGGATTTCTGATGCTATTTTCCTTTCTTTCTGTGAAGCTGAACACCCTTAAGGTAAAATAAATGTATTGTTTGCACACATGGTTTATTAGTGCCTCAAGTGTGTCTCCTTTCTCTTGCAAGTATGAAGCCAGGATCATGAATTTCCCTTCATCCTGGTGTAGAATTCTGACCACACACGCACGCACACACGAATGCACACACGTAACATACCAGCAGGCACACGCACACACACGCCAGCAAGGGGCACACACACACACGCACATGCATGCTTGCACACACACTCGTAGTCACACATGCACACACACATATACCAGCACTGGCACACGCACACACATGCGCGCGCACACACACGCATGTACACACGCATACACACACACACACACACACACACACATAAACCAGCGCAGGCACGTGGGTGGTCGTGTTTCCTTCTGAGTCTGGTCCCTGCTGTGTTACATGTGGTGAAAGGAATCGTCTCCAGTGCGGTTGCCATGAATGTTTGTGCACTGACTCGCCTGACGGGGGACGAGAGCTCCCCAAAGCCCGCAGGCCTGTGCGGGGCGTGCAGTGCTGCAGGGGTGTGACTGGTGGGAATTTACCCGTGTTTGGTCATCCGGACGCCCCCCCATCTCTGTCTGAGCCTCCGGGGTCCCCTGAGTGTGCCACCAGGGCAGGCCTGGGTGGAGAGGTCACCCCCCGGGAGGTGCGGAGGAAGGCTGCCCCCATTTCTCCATCCGAGTGACAGGCCAGAGGCGCAGAGGAACGCCATTCCCAACAGCTGCCTCACTGGGACCCTGCGTGAGTCGCGGCTGTGTGTCCGTCTGAGCCTGAGCCTCTGGTCCCACCTGAGTGAGGGGGGGACGGGGCTCAGGTTCCTGTGCAAATGGAGGGGTCACGCGGCTCCCAAAGCACATCTCTGGACACCGGGAAGAGGCCGTGCGGGTCAGACCCCTTGGGGGCCTCGGAGAGCTTCGGACGGGTCAGGCACAGTCCAGCCTCCTCGGTGCCTTGGCGGGGGTCCAGGCCTGACCGTGACTGATGTCCCGTTGATGCTGGGAGGTCGAGGGGAAATTACCAGGACCCGGGGAGCCTTCTTTGGGGGCGGAGGGGAGCAAAGAAGGAATTTCATTTCCAGGGTCATTAATCGGCACCTTTGGGGGTTTCAGCAATAGCTCCAGAGCTGCTTCCTGTGATCTGATCAAGGCGCTTGGACAGGGCTGCGCCCCCCAGGGCCGCCTGCCTAGATTAGGTCCTCTACTGGGCAGGCACCTAATAAGTTACTCATTAAACACGCTCACCGCCCCGCTGAGCCAGCAGAAGGTGTGGGACCGGCCGGTGGGAAGTGAGCTTGCCGAATGACTCCGGGCGACGGGCCGGGGCTCGCCTCGGTCCCCGGAGTGAGTGCATGAGAGACAAGCGTCCAGGGAGGGGCACCTGTCGGGCACGGTCACCCCGCTCAGGGCGCCGGACGAGGCCTTGGGGAGGGGGAGTGCCTCGCGACCCTCATGCTTTTCCACGAGGCTGGTCGGGGGAGCGTGTCCTGGGAGATTCGATCAGAACCGTCTGTGGTTTTGTTCACACAGGCCTGCGCTTCTGGAGGGCACAGCCGTACGTCAGCCTGCGTCCCTCACAGGGCCGTGCCCGTGACCTTGCGCGGTTAGGACACGGGGTTATAACTTACAAGAAATATGCGTTTGTCATCCAGGTGGCCCAAGTCTGTTCCTCAGGTCCGTTTGGTCCACGTCCATCGAATACAGCCGCGGCTCCTGCCTCACAGCTCCCCAGCCCTGCGCTGTCCCTGCGATGAGCAGGGAGCAGCTTCTGCCCTATCACTCGGTCGCCGAGTCATGAAGGCACAGTGAGTGTCTCGTGCTTTGAATCCGGCTCCTTCCTCCACAATGGGGGGTGCTGGTTGCCAAGGGAACCGGGGTGAGCCCGACCTGGGTGAGGGGACAGGGGCCGGAGGCTGAGCCAGCCAGCGGTGGAGGATTCTGCCAGCCCTTCGAGCGTAGGAAAGCCTCCACCGGACCCAGCCGGACGGGAGCAGAGAACTTCTGGGGGCGGAAGCCCGAGCGCTCACATGCACAGTGGCCCCCAAGCCCCACGGGGACAGAAGCTCCTTTGTCCAGGACCTGGCCTCGTGTATCTCTTCATCTGGCTGCTAATTCCTATCCTTTAATATTCTTCGTAATAAACCGGCAATTTAGTGACTGACCTGGTTTCCGGAGACCTGGGAGCCACTCGTCCATTAGCCGAGATGGGGATGTGGGAATCCCTGATTTGCAGCCAGCGGGTCCGGGCACAGGGGACAGGCTGGACGTGGTTTCGGCATCTGAAGTGAGGGCCGTCCGTGGACGGTGGGGGCCGCCCTGTCCCCAGGCAGAGGGTGTAGGAACGGGGGTGTAGGAACGGAGCTGCAGGTCCCCCCACGGTGACGCAGAGCTGCTGTGGGGAGATGCCGGCCCCCGGGGTGGGATCTAGTCCAGAATCCGTTGAACAGGATGTAAGGGAAGTCCCGGGATTAGGCTCCAGCCGGAAGTGGCTTTCATCACTTCCCCACCTGGCAGACAGCTTTTTTTTTTTTTTTCTTAATTCAGGATTTAAACCCTTCTCAGGGACCAGATACGTCTATAAAACAATAAAAGCGCATCTGCTCCCCCTGCCTTCTTCCTGTTCCTCCCCGTTCCGTCTCTCCCTCCGTCTCTCACTCCGTCTCTCGCCCCGTCTCTCGCCCCGTCTCTCGCTCCGTCTCTCGCCCCGTCTCTCGCCCCGTCTCTCGCTCCGTCTCTCCCTCTCTTCCTTCTGTCGTTCCGTCCTCTCTCTCCTCCTCTCTGTTCTCTCCCCTCCTGTCCCTCCTCCTTCATGTACACTCAGTCCAGCCGGAGCCCCTCCCCCAGGAAACATCTGGAGTGCTCCACCTTGCAGGCAAGCGTTCCTGCAGCCGCACATCCGGTGGCCTGAAGATCGGCAGCGCAGAGGCGGCCGCGGTGTCGGGACTGAGGGCTCGCGGGGGCAGGGCGCGCTCGGGGAGTGAAGGGGCTTGTGCCCGGGGGCTCACCGGGGCAGGGCGCGCTCGGCCGGAGGCGCGGGGTCTGGAGCACCAGCGTGTAGACACACGGACGTTTACCTGTCGGCAGTGGGGACGCTGGTCCACTTTCCAGATAAGTATAAAATGTCTGTTTTCTCACTCGTGTTGGTCTGCGTGAGATGTTGTCCCAAATGGAGACGCAAAAGTGTTTTTCTTAACAAGGAAAGATAATCAAAATGTAACTGCGTGACTCCTCTAACAGGGTCAGAAATAAGACAGGTGGGCTCTGGCCCAGGGTAGCGTCTCGGAATGATAAGAGAAGATACCCAAAGGGTTATGAAAGTATATGTGCCCTGGGCCTCTGGGGGCTCCGTCGGTGAAGCCTCTGCCTTCGGCTCAGGGCATGGTTCCCGGGGTCCTGGGATCGAGCCCCCGTCGGGCGCCCTGCTCAGTGGGGGTCTGCTTCCCCCTCTGCTGCTGCTGCTCCCGGTTTTCTCTCTCTCTGTCGAATCAGTAAACAAAAGCTCGATCGAGATCTATGCCTCCATCTCGATGAGCCTCGCGACGGGTAAGTATGCCGGAACACGGTGGTCTTAACAGGAGCTGGGTCTGGGGTCATCAGTGAGGCCGTCTACACTCGGCTGATGGTGCTTATGCGACCGTTTCTAAACCCATCCCAGAAACATACCGTCCGCACCAGTTCGCACGGGGGAGATACTCCTGGTGACCTGCAGAGCCGCTCACGGGGCAGCGCTCTTTCCCGGAAGCTTTCACTGGTGGGAATCAACCGTTGTCACGTCATCGTGGGGACAGGCTGCCCTCGAGCCCGGGCAGGGAGGGGCCCGCGCTTCCCTGTCTCCGTCCCCACGGCTGGCCGGCAGCACAGCCCGGGGCTGGCTAGGAGACGGGACAAAACACACGTGCATTCTTGCCCTGCTTTCGAATGGGTCTCTGTGACAGCGTTCATGGGACTGTCGGCTCCGGGCAAAGGCGACCGTTACGCTCTCAGCTCTGGGCTCCAAACCCCTAAACAGGAAATGAAAGGGAGGGGGAGGTTGTCGTAGCCGAGGCAATCAGGCGAGCAAAGGCGCCTCGCAGGAAAAGATCTCCGTGGTCCCGGACGGAGACGACGGTGCTGGGGGAGACTCTGCAGGCTCCGATCATGACAGGGGACATGGCCCCCAGAACCCCAGCGCGGACGTCAGGCTGGAGCTGGTGGCCCTGCACCCCCCTGCAACAGCGCGGCGGGCGAGGCTATCCATTTGCTCCCACACGTGCGGCTCCAACAGCAGCTCTTTGATGGCAGCTGGTTTCCAGGGCTCAGACCCGACTGTGCTGAGTCCCATTAAGATCCTCGCAGAGCACGGTGGAGCAGGACGTGTCCGTTTTCCCTGCAAACAGTGAAAAGTGAGTCACAGGTGCTCACGGCGGTTCAAGGTCCCTCCCGCGCAGGCCGTGACAGAGCTCCCGGCACCCGGCTTTTCTTAGTCCCGCGCGTGCCCACGCCAGTGCCTCACACTTCCCTGCCTTCCGAAGCCCGTGGGAAGAGCGCGTGCTCACTGGGAAAGCCGTCGTTCTGGGGACCCTCCAGTGCACCTCTGTCTCACGGGGACTTGTTTGTGGCAGGAACAGAGACCCACCTCGGGAGCCCGAGTGCAAGGACAGAGCGGTTCGCACAGCGCAGAACAACTGGGGATGACCTCGGGGGCGAGGGTCTGTCCTCTGCCCTCACAGACGCTCGCTGCTCTCCCCTGCGCTCCTCTTTCCCGGGCTGGGTGTCGTGACCCCGGGGCTCCAGCTTGCCTGTGGCCCAGACTCACCGCACCGGCTGGTGTGAACACCTCGTCACCCCAGAACCTCGTCAGGCCCCGCATCTCCGCCCACCACCCTCCGGGGAGCCTTCCAGGCCAGCAGCCGTCCGCCGTCCCGGCTGGTCGAGGCCCAGATTTCCGGGGGACTGACTGGAATGTGGACCTACTAAGTCAGTGGAGCTCATCACGCCTGTGCCTCTTGCCTGTAACTTACACACAGATGTCTTCTGTGTCCCCAAATAGACCCGTTTCCGAAATAAAACTGTGGAAATCACATCTGTGTTCCTCAAGTCCTGTGCGAAACCTTCTGGGAGTTCAGTAATAAAATGACAGTAACTCCCGGGCGATCGTTCAATTCTTTTGCTTAAGACGATGCTCAGGTGATCATCTCAGGAACAGGGAGAGTGAAACCTGCGCTCGAAATCGGCCAACAAGACTTTCGGTGTCAGTTGGGTATTTCCAAAGATAACGTTCGGTTTCTAAACCCAGCGGTTGGGGCCGGTGCCACGGTGGGGTTCCCGACCTGCCCAGAGCGGGCGCGGTGAGGCGATGGCGGGTGTGTAGGAGGCTCTCCCCGCTCTCGGGGGCTCCACGGAAGCACCTGTCCTTGCGGGCGACCAGCCCCCATCAGCCCGGACCGGAGCAGCTACTGGGAACGACGGGGCGTCTGTGACTTACCGCCTCGTCTCCGCTGTGTGTCTGTGACGCTGCGTGATCGGCCTGGGGCTGAGCGTCGGGGCAGCCCTGGCCCCCGGGCTCCCGCTCACACCCGCGCAGCGAATCCGCCCACGAGGCTGCCGGTCTGCGTCTGCCGAGTCCACCTGCAGCTGCGTCCTCCCTTCTCAGCTCCCCGAGTCCAGTGCCCTCGCCGCCACCGACGACCAGGGAGTCCGTTTTCTCATTTGTAAAAAGAAGACGACACGAGTAGTTACGGCTTCGCAGGTTGGTTGTGGGGGGTGAGGGGCCCAAGTTCGCGCTGTGAGTCACGCCTCCGCGCCGCACAGGCGCTCGGTGCTCGGGACGCAGCAGCCTCTCGCTCCTGACGGAGCCCGCGCGTTCCCGTTTCTCCCGCTGCCTTTCGTGGCGTGTGCGGGCTCATCCACGATGCGTGAGGAGACAACCCCGACCTGGACCTCGAAGGTGAGTCCCGCGGTCCTCGACGAGGCAGCCTCGGGCGACAGCAGTGGGGTCTCACGGCGCCGCCTCCTTCCTTAGTGACCGCTTGGTCTTCACGGCCAGAGAAGGGGCCCAACGTCACCTGGCAGCTCCCACGTCATCAGCAAACCCCGTCCTAGGATTCCCAACAAATCTTTCGAGCAAGGAAAAATCGGATTTTTGTTCGTTTTCATGAATACAAAGCCATCGTGCTGAAATATCAGAGTCTGGGCTTGGAGCGGGAGACACAGCGTGTCGGGTGCATGCGTGGGAACGTCAGGCTGCCGGGGCTCCAACCCCACCCCTCCCCGAGCTGCACTGGAGAGCTGAACTCAGAATCTTTGCGGTGTGGGATGGGGTTAGTTAGTTAGTTCCCCTCGTGAGCACTACCCCTGGCGGCCACTGTGTGTTCTGGCTGAGCCCCAGAGTGACCCCCACAGAAGGGGTGGAGCAGACTCTTCTGGGTGTGCACAATGGTGTGGCCGATGGCCGAAGGACCGGCTGCCTGTCACTGCGAGGTTGGATGGGACGCTCGCGCAGCAGGGCGGCCGCCGTGCGCACCCCCGTCCTGTCCCCAGCAGGTCCCCCGGGCTTCTGGCCCCGTTCCCTCTTTCCCGTGTGCTCCAGTTTCACAGCCCTGTCTGCCTGCTCACCTTCTCCGGGTTTCCCTTTGCCCGGGGCGCAGACCCAGCCCTGGGGGAAGACGGTGACCGGTGGGGGCGGGAGGGCCCACGGGGGGCGAGCTGCATCCTCCAGACGGGGCGCCCTTTGAGAAGGAGGCACGGTCCTGAGGACGCAAGGAGGGTCCTGGCCTGGGGTCCCAGTCTGATCCTGCGGTGGAAGCAGCGCTCAGGAGGCAGGACTGGCCGCTGCCCGGGCTGGGGGTGCGGGGCTACTGCGCGAGGCCGGCGCTCGGGGGCGAACACCTGTTCTTGCTCGGCAGTCCTGTGAGTGATGTTCTTGCTGTCTTCCCGATGAAAATAACGCCGCCGCCCACACAGTGCCAGAGCGAGATTAGAGGATCCCTGGTTAGCTGGCTTTGTGGCAGCGAGTCACGCAGACGGAGAGTGGCCGGTGGCTCAGTGCTGTCAGTCTCAGGATGGGCGGAGAGACGGGCAGCGCTTGCGTCACAGGAAGAAAAGTGAAGTAGGGAAGAGGCGTTCGGGTGTGGCGCCCGCGCCGTGCGTGACCCGCGCACAGGGACGTGTCTGTGTCTCAGGCACACACGCTTGTTCCATGGGCCGGGTTCGTCCACGCTGGTCACGGCTGGCGCCTTCTCAGAGGTAGTGACACGGGCGAGGAGAAACCGGGGAAGAAATGACCGTTCATGGGTCTGATGGGGCTTTTCAGAGCGATGCGCTTGGCTCACTTGTGTGCACTGTCAGGGTGACGCGCCCCCCCACCTCCCAGGACAAGAGATGACCTCTGGCAGGGCAGGGTCAAGGTTGATGTGCGGGTTGGAGAGGCCCCGTGGCGTGTGGCTGGAGCCAGGTTGCCAAGGGAAGGGTTGAAGCCGGGGCCTGGAAGCTGGACCCTCCGGCGGCGCCCCTGCCTTCAGCTCGGCAGCCGGAGAGCCCAGCTCTCACCGGGCTTTCCCGGTGGTTCGGCAGTGTCGCGGGTCACCATTGCGGGGGCAGCCTGTGTTTGCCTCTGGAGCGTGCATGTGTGTGCACGTGTGTGGTGTGTGCACATGTGTGCGTCTGCATGTGCACACGTGTGGTGTGCGCACTGGTGTGTGGCATGCGTGTGCATGCGTGTGCATGTGTGTGACGTGCGTATGTGAGTGCGTGAAGGAGGGAGGGAGTGTGTGCTCGAAGCTCTGGGACGACGCGCACCGCCGAGCCCTGGGACGACGCGCACCGCCGAGCCGCGCGCCCACCAGCTGTGAATCCCTTCCGTGGATCATGACATGGGAACATGGACACCGGGAATCGTTGTATTTTATAAAACTATTTCTTATACCAATTTTGTTAATCCTTAACCATCATTTAAAAGTGATTCGTGGATAGCTATTCCTCGTAAAAGTTTATAGACTAATATTTTCCCGTAACGTGAAAAACCTTTTTGTCTGTCCACAAGCCCCAGAAGGACTCTGCTGACCCCGGGGACCGGGGTGGGTCGTGACTGTGGAACCACTGCCTGTGCGATGTGCCCAAATGGCATCTTGGCAGACTTTTGTCACCCGTCTTAGCGAGACAGACCGGGGAAGGCTGTGTTATCACAGTGGCAACTTGCAGCAAAGGCGCGGAATCGGCAGCACACGTGTGGTGCCACCCTGGGCGTGGTGCCACCCTGGGCCTGCTTCCACGGCCGACGACGCCCGGACGCCCCTCACCGCCGCTGTCCTGAGACGGCCCCCCGTGCGCCGAGGACTGGGGCCACAGGCAGCCGCCAGTGCCCGACCGCAGACCGAGCCGACGGGTGAGGGCCGTCTCCGTCCATGTCCCCGCGCTCGCCGCCTCTCCTCCTCCCTCCCCCGGCCCCGCCCTTCCCTGTGGCCCTGGCTCCGTGGGCTCCTGCTGCCGCTGCTGCAAAGCTCTTGGCCCAGTGGACTTCCTTCCATCGTGTTCTGGCATCAGCTTGAATTCCAGATTTGCTGTGTCCAAGTCCTTACATGTAAAGCAGATGAAGCCGCGAGCTCTCCTCCGTGCACACACACACCCCTGCGCTCGCTGCAGCCCGGGCGAGGAGAACCACAGGTGCATCCGTGACTCACCCCCGCTGGCTCTTGCTTCGAGGACACACGTTTTCCCGATGCAGATCGTGCTGGGCCGGGACGTCAAAGCCCTCCGCTCCCTGACCTCCCCACCCCCGTTCCAGCAAACACTGGCAGGTGTAGGCACCGGAGAAGGTGCTGGGGCTCCAAGTCCAGCCTCGGGAAGGGTAGGGGTGCTGCGCTAAACCCAGGGCTTTGCACCTGCGGCTGGCGGAGGGGGCCGCTCCGGAGGAGACAAGGAGGGTCAGGGTATGGCCCTGTGTCCTGCTGGGCACTGCTGGTCCCAGTGATGCTGCCCAGAGTGGAGGCCAGAGCGGCCTCTGCCCCCGGCAAGCCCACACAGGGGACCCAAGATGTCCTTTTCCCCAGTTTTTGAAGCTGAACCAAGAAGGTTGTAAACATTCGCCTGTTTCCCATCCGAGGTCAAGCATTGGTTCGGGAGGGTCCTGGGCTCCTGGCGAGGTTCCAAAAGCCTGAACCAAGCCTGGTCACCAAGCCTGGTTGCTTCTTCCTCACCTTGCACTTCCGTGTGTCTGCACAGCAAGGCCCTGGTGCAGGGCGCGTGATCCTTTCTCTGGGGCTCAGAAAGCAAGTTCACGGACTTCCGGACCAGCTGCTGTAGCCGCTGTCAGCTCCGCGGGGCCGGAAGAGGAGCGCGGGCTCTGTGCGCGGCTACGAGGCAAGCCTGAAAACGAACGGCGGAGATCCACCGTGGCCTGGAAGAGGCCGTCCGAGCAGAGCGAGATCAGGCCTCACCGCCGGGGCCGAGTCCCGTCTTTGCCGCAGCCTGGCTCAACCCTGCTCACTGCGGAGCTTCTCCTGCCGCTGCGGCTCCGCAACCCTGTTCAACCTCTGTGGCCGCCGCCCTGACGGACACGGGGAGACCTGCCTGTGCAAAGCCAGTGGCCACAGTCCCCGTGGCCACAAAGGGCAGGGACTGGAACGCAGCCCTGTGTCACCCCAAGTGGGGCGCTCCCCATGCCACGCCACACCCCGTGGGAGCTTCAGGAAGAGTCGCGGAGCCTGAGCTGGACACAAAGTCAGGGATCTGCGTGGGGCCCTGTGGTTGAGACAAGGCAGCAGTGTGTGTGCGTCCATGCGTGTGGCCGCGCTCCATCAGAAGGAGGTGTATATGTGAACAGAGCCCGAGGAAACGCACCTGCGGACCGCGTGCCGCGAGCGGGGCCGCAGACCAGCTCTGGTTGCTGTTTTCCCACTTCCGGAGCGTCGGCTTCACAGAGGCTGCTGTCGGCGCCCAGACTCATTCGTCTCAACCGTGCCGTTGGCTAGCATCCCATCCGCGAAAGCACTGGTGCCTCCCGGCTGTGCTCGCCGTGCGGGACGGCCCAATGAGGAGTCCATGTGCTGCGGGCCTGGTGGACCCCGCGGCCGGAGCTCTGGAGATGGAGAAATGGGATTTTTTCATTGTATCTACTTTTACTTAATTTAAAGTTGAATTCAAAGAGCCACATGGGGCTTGTGGTGCCGCACTGGGAGCCACAACCAGCCACAGGGACATTCCACATTCCCGACATTTAAACAAATCAGCGTGTCCGTGTTCTCCTGAATTGACCCGTCAGACAAAGTTAAAGCTATAGAAGTTGGAATTATACCTAAAGCCTCAGGGGACGCACCTGCCAAACCGTGGGGGGAGGGGAGGGTACAGGTACCAGACTGATGCATCCGCGCTGTGGCTCCGGGGTCCACGTGGTGGCAGGGGCCCATGTCTCTGAAACGCCATCTCCAGCCCGGTCACGGGGTCCACGTCAGGAGGCCTCCCTCATCGTGCTCACGGCCACCTTCCTGCCTCTGGCCGACTCCTCCAGAGCCAGCCAGATCCTTCCCGGGGCAGACCCGGCGGTGGACCCGGCGGTGGGCCTGGCGGCAGCTCTCGGGGAGCCCAGCCTGTGGGCCCGGACATGAGCTCGTTTGGCCCGCTGGGGCCGTGGAGTCCACAAGTTACCTGGGCCAAGAGGTTCTCTAACCCCTTGCACCCAGGAATGTCCCAGAAGACGGACGCCCCGATTCTGCCGCCTCGCCCACAGGACACACCCCCCAGTAAAGTGCTCTGGAGCCGCAGTTCTCAGCTCTGGCTGTCCTCCGAAAATCGCCCAGGGGGTGTGGACACTGTCGAGCGCCCCGAGGGCTTCAGTGGGTGTGAAGCTCACGTCTGTGTTTACTGTGTCAGAAGTTAGACATCTATTAATATATATTGCAATTCATTTAAATGATAAATGCACATGCATTACCATAAATAGTGTATATTTATTAAAGTTAACCGTGTTTTCCAAAAGAGAAAAGAGATTAGTGAGAAGACGTTTGTGTAAACCTCTGTCTGGCTTAACAGTGGGCGGCCGGGCTCTCCTGTCGCTTCTTCTTCTTTTTTTTTTTTTTAAGATTTTATTTATTTATATGACATACAGAGATCACAAGTATGCAGAGAGGCAGGCAGAGAGAGAGAGGAGGAAGCAGGCTCCCCGCTAAGCAGAGAGCCCGATGCGGGGCTCGATCCCAGGACCCTGAGATCATGACCTGAGCCGAAGGCAGAGGCTTTAACCCGCTGACCCCCCAGGCGCCCCTCCCATTGCTTTTGTGCCCCGTCCATCCCCGTGGGCTGTCTGTGGGACGCGGGCAGAGGTCAGGCACACATGCACACAGAGGGACATGCTAACGGCCTTTTTGGATGATCACAGGTGTTTTTCTTTTAATCCACACAGAAGAGCAATAAGTTGTCATTTCTTAAAGACAAACAGAAATGTAGTCTGCGACCTGATCAGTGAACTTGTCAAGCTGCCTCGTGTTGAGCATCATTTCTGAGTCCTATACTCTGCCCGTGCCTAATCTTGCAATCTCATGCATTAGTCTTGGCAAATACTGGTTTACTGGGTTTTCCCATGTTGCTACTCTTGAGAGACCGCGTACAGAAATGGCTGGTGGCCAGACTGCACCGGCTGTCGGGCCGAGATGCTGCCGCAGCAGCCCGCCCAGATGCCCCCGCAGAGCCGACCGTGAGTGGCCGGGCAGCTGGCCTGCTGCAGATCAGACGTGCAGGAAGCCAGACCCCAATCTGCAGTGATGGTCCGGAGGTCAAACGTGGCCCGGGAACGTGGCCCCACACGGCCAGGCCGGGGGACGATGGCGGCCCTCGTCTCTGCCCGGACGTTTCAACTTAGGGGCGACCAGAGAAAGCCCAGTGTGTCCCCTGCCTGACCGTACAGGATGCCCTGTTCCTCGTGACCCCTCCTGCTTCCCCGGTCCCAGGCCTCCCCCGTGGCTGTCCTGGCCTCCGTCTGCCCTTGCGTCTCTGCCCCCCGTCTGGGTGCCGGCAGCCGAGTCCCCCCACCGCGAGCTGGGCATAGACACTTCTCGGTGGTGGCGTCTGCATTTATTTCCACTTTCCTGTTACGCTTTCCCCAAATCACATCTGTTTATCACCCCCGTGTCTCCAGAAAGTCTTTAAATATTGTGAAACTATCACATTCACAGTGGCGGATGAAGCTGTTTCAAAATTCTAGTTTTTACCCGAAATCTCCAGCTTACTCCTCAGCACTAGAGCGGGTGCCTTAACCCTAACCCTCAAGTGGAGCAGCATCGTCTGGCTCAGTCATTCGTCCGCTAAGAACTGTCCGTGGAAAGAAGAGCCGAAGTGGGCCATTCAGCTCATGGCCCCAAGGGCAGGCGGGAGCCCGTCCTGAGGTCGGCGGTCACTGTGACGTGTGGCCGCTGAGGCTGTTCTCGTCCCACGGGAGGTCAGAACGACGTGCACACCCGGGGTCGAACGAGGCTCTGCGTCAGGAGGGACGTCCTTCAGGGAGCTGGTGTTCACGTTTCCTGCAAGAGGTGGTGGTGGACAGCACTGGGCCGGGGCCGCTGGGTGCCGCAATCCCCCGCGATCGTCCACATGGTCAGGAGCCTCCCAGTGCCATGATGGAAATAGCCGTGCCCTCGTGGGTGCCCTGCAGGGGCTGGGTACCCCATGGTCGACAGCAGACTGGGGACTGGCAAGTGACTACGTGAACCTGCCCCCCAGCCTCCTAGGACGGCAAAGCGTCCCCAGAAGTTCACGCCCAGCTTGAGGCTGGAAATGCTCCTCTTGGATTTCTGGTTTGTATTTGTAGCCGTGCGTGGTGACAGACGGTAGCACGACTTGTCTGTGATCCTTGCGTCTACCGTGACCGTTACCATGCACACCTGGTGCTGACGTAACTTTAACGGTCCGTTACACCTGAATAAAAAATGCTGGACTTCCACGGGCGGCCCCGAGACTTGTGCCAGGTGGAGGGGAGGGCAGGCGCAGGTCGTCTGCGGAGGACGGCCCCACAGAAGGCTCCGGGTGGGCTCTGCTGGGCGATGAGGAGGCGGACAGGCCGGCTCTGGGGCTAACCTCTAGCGCGAGCCCAACTCTGTCCAGCCAGTGCTCTCTGGAGGATTCCACGCCCTGCCTTCCCTTCCATGCTCGTGCAACCCAAACGCAAGGCCGACCCATGCACATTCGGTGAAGCTAGAGGAACTTCTGGGCATCTGAACGTGCACAGCTAAACCGTGATCTGTGCCACGGGGGTCCTCACGACCACCCTCACTGCCGAAAGCACAGATGCGTGTCCGTTAATGCAGTGGGTTAAACGGCGAGAAGCTTATGCGGTATTCTAATAAAACCCAGAACGGTAGAAATTAGGGGCTGTTGCTAGTGTTTTGGTCATGAGCTGAAATGTCCTGCAGGAAAGAGCCAGCGGGAGACCCCTGCAGGGATGTTTCTGGGGCGTCCGTTCTGGGACGCTGACACCGAGCCCCAAACTCCTACTTCCCACGCTGACCCAAGTCTCCACCTTCTCTGGAATCCGCTCGCCAAGCTCAGTCTTCAGAGCGAGGAAGAAAGGCACGTTCACACCTCGCCCTCTCCAATTGGCCATTTAAGCATTTGGTTTTAAAAGAGTTCTGAGAAGGTGGACAAGAGAGGGCCGGCTGGACGACCGCTGACCCGTGCTTGACTGGCGGGAAGAAGGCAGCAGACTCAGAGCGGGCCCTCGTGGGGCCGGGGCTCCTTGCTGCCTCTCGAGCGCGGACTGCGTGTGCCTGTGGTCATCGGTGTGTCCACCTTTCAAAGGAACTTATTTTCCTCAGGCTCCTCCCTCGGTCACTGACATGTCCCCGAGCTGCCCCTGGGGGTCAGTTCCTGGATGGCGGAACGTGGGCCCAGGGGGGCTCTCTGGCCGGCACCTGCGCGGGCGTCTGCACACGACGGGGCTCCTCTCCCCTCCCCCGTGGAGTGCCAGCGTCCGGGGCTTGGATTCGAGCCTCTCCAGGCGATGACGGAGGACGGAGCCCACGAGCCCAGAAACGGACGGTTTCGCAGCTGGCAGCGGGAGTGATTGTGTCTCTCCAGACTCGTTACCCTGCCCTCACACCTATTTTGGCTTGAAGTGTTGGAGAGTCGAGGAAAGAAATGGGTTTATATGACTGAATGTGCTAGAAATTGGCATCTACTGAGAGGGAGTTAAGCCTGGTTTTCTCCCGTCCCCCTGAGGATCAGGCTACCGAGGAGTCTTTGGAACAAAAAAACAGTTTCACAAGCAGGTCCATTTCGCTAACATCCAGAAAACCAGAATCTCTGAAATGCTGAGCATTTCTAGACCAAATCATAGCTTTGCATCCGCTCACGGTACCGACTTATGCAGGGCTTGCCAGCCGTGTGAACGGCATGTAAAGGCAGCTGCACTTCCCCCAACACTCAACACCCAACACTAAGAATGAATTTCGAGTCTACAATCTTCTTCTTGACCCTATTTTTAATTTAACACATGAGACCAACCTATACACAATGGCCTACATTGTCGTCCGTGAGCCACTAAGCCTGCACCCCGAGTCTCTAATCCTAGCCGCTACCTGTGCTGACCCCGGCGTGGGCTCTCTGTGATGTTACCTGCATTGGTAATTTCTTAGGCAAAACACGAAACAGTAGGACACAAAGTGAACCAGGGAATTCGCATGCGGAGTCCTTGTTTCCAAAGTACTAGACACGCGTTAAAGGGGCCGTGCCCATCGGCCTTGGCGGGTGGCGCTCTACGGACCGCGCTGAGCCCGCCGCCGCGTCCCGTGCCCCCACCTGCCCTGCTGCCCCCCGGCCATCCCCGCACTGCCTTCTGGGAAGCTGGTGACCCACCCCTACGGGGACTGTCAACGGCCACCCACTGTGAGGGCCCAGGACCCGCGGCAGGAGGATCCTGCCTTCACCAAGGGCTCCGGGCCGCTCTGTCAGGCGGGCAGCCGCCTCTCCGGGCGTTTGGGCTCCGCTGACTTGGACTTGTAGACGCGTTTTACTGGCCTTTCACTGGAGGCACATGGGGAGGAGACACGATGGGGGGTGGGTCCCTTTACCAAGGACTCGCCAGCATCACCCGTTGCTGTGGGTGTGGGAGGAGGCTCTAGTCAAGAGGGAGTGACCCATAGGGGGTCCTTCGTGGCTGGGCAGACCAGCCCAAGCATGGCATCTGGGGCCATTTGGACAGGAGTTCCCAGGTCCCGGGTGTGGGAGCTCAGCCTAGAGGGCGTGGGGCCCTGTGATCTGTCCGTTGCCTGTGGGGAACAAGCAGTTGGAGGGAATCTGGGGGGCCCTTCACGTCAGCCAGGGCTGGCTCCAGGTCCCCAGTCCCCTCCTGCTGTGGAGCCCTCGTTCTCCAGCTGTCTACACTGGACGTAGGAAGGCAGCCCCCCCTCCCCCCACCGGTGGCCTTCCTCCCCCTCCCCCTCCCATGCAGGCTGGCCTTCCCTGCTGTCCCCAGCTCCACCCCTGCATCCTGGAGCAGTCTAGGGGGGGCGGGGTGAAATGCTGCCCTGGGGTGTGGAGGATGAGGGTCAAGGTTGTCGTGCCCCAGCTCATGCAGAGACTGGGAAAGCACATTGGGGGAATAGTGCCAGGTCAACGGATGCCTTTCCTGGCCACACGCGCAACTGGCTGTGAGACCTGCCTCTGCCCACGGTCATGCAGGTCACCTTCCTCCCCTGCCTGGGAGCCGGGGGCAGAGTCCTGCCCCAGCATTGCCTCCAGATACAAACCCTGGCAGTGGGAACGGCTGTGGGGCAGGAAGGAATCACTTGGAAGACCGAGTGCCAGGCACGGAGGGACACGGGTGCAGGAAAGGAGTGAGAGCCGGTGGGGTAGCCTGGGAGGGAAATGGGGCAGGCCCTCACCTCCCCGGGGATGGCCACCAGCCAAGGTCCCTGCCGTCCCCCACCCAGAGCAGAAGCTTCATCGCGAGGCAGCTTCCTGCGTCTCCCTCGGCCCAGCCTTACCCTCCGTCCACGTCAACTCCTAGAAGCCAACGATGAAGACCGACGGTGTGAATGAGAAAGATAGAAACTGAATGGGCGACAGTTTCCCCCGAGGCAGCAGGGGTTGCCCGAATAGGGGCCTCCCCGGCTTCTAGGAGGTGAAGCTGAGAGTCTAACCGCTTTCCCTGACCAACAAAGGCCCCCCTTGGCGGAAAGCAGGGCAGCCCTGTGGGGCCCTTGTCCTTGCCCCCGAGGGGGGACACCCGTTCCTCTGTCCCTCCCTTCCAAGGACCCAGCGCTGTCACCCTGTCCACTTCGTACCCCCGCCCCACCCCCTAGATATCAACTGCCCCGTTGTTGTGACTGTGTCCCCTGAGGTTGACTTTGCACAAAAGCTTAAGTTGCTCGGCTGAGTGAGGTTGGAGTAGGGCTTAGTCGGTTCCAGGTTCGGAGGGATCTTCAGGACACAGTGAGTGCGGGCTCTGTCTGCCCCAAGACACCCACAGCCGCGCTTCTGACTCCGGGGAGACGGACAGTGTGTTCTAGATGAGCAGGTGGTATTCTTGATCCGGGAGAGGTGACGAGGCAGGCACACACGCTGCACGACCGCGGCATAAAACCGCTTCGCGTGTCACGTGGCAGGACCTTCTAGACGGTGACTCCCGGCTCCGAGGCCCCCGCCGTCCCAGGGCTTGCGTTGCAGGCTGGGCTTCGGGAATGAGGACCACTGTATGTGTGTGCTCAGCAGTGCTGGCTTATGGGGGTGACTTCCTGATGAGCCAGAAGTCACCCCATTCCGTCCCCCGAAGCCTCGCCCAGGCCCAGGAGGGGCGGGCGCAGAGGACAAGCGAGGCCCGTTCCCGCCGTCCTTCTGCCCGGCCCCATCTGGGCCGATCCGCAGCTCCGCGGGTTTCCCCGCAGCTTTGGGATGTCCCGCCTCACCGGCCCGCAGGGCTGCCGACAGGGGAGAGTGGTTTGTGCTGCTTGAAACTCGTAGCCAAGCTTGAAAACAAAAGCGTCCCTGTCCCTTGCCCAAGCTCGAACAATACAAGCCCTGGGCTGAGCAAACTGGGGCTCTTCAAAGCTGCAGGGCTCTGAGCAGAAGCGCGTGACTCATAAAAGGAAAACACGAACCCAATTCACACACAAAAAAGCCTGAACCGAGAGGCAGGCCGGGGTCAGGCTCACCTGCGTGAGAAAGCACCTGCCAACACTTTCTGTGAGCTGGCGAAGGCACGTCCCAGGACGCTGAGTCACCTGGTAACCGAGGGGCAGGGAGGTGCTTTTTAGAAAAACACAGCTGGAAGGGAGCAGAATTTTCACTGTCTCCGCGGATGGAGCCCAGCGTGCCCCACACGGCTCCCCGTAAAGCCCCGTACCATGGCGGGGTGGGTGACGCTGCTGACCAGACCGGTGGTCCCGCTGGCCCCAGACCGCTGAATGCCATCTGCAGCCTCGCGGACACACGGGGCTTACCTGCAGGCAGGCAGAGGACGGCACACCGGACGGCAGGGCCCAGGGCCCCGCGCATCGGCTCAGAGCACCCACAGACCCAGGACGCACCCCTCTGTGGAGCGGGCGCTCCCGTGGCAGGCATGGCTGCAGGAGGAAGCTGGCAGCCGCCGTGTGCGCTGTGTTTAGGCGCCCTCTGCAAGCCTAGAAACGAGGACACAGGCCTCGCGGTGGGGGGGAGGCCTTCCTGTCCCTGTGACCTGCAGGTCACATGCAGACCCGGTGCAGTCTTCACAGAGGACAAAACTGAGCTTCAGGGAGTCTCCTGTGATGGAGGGTCACTCCCACGACCGGACGCCGAGCAGTCTGCGTTGTCTCCCAGTGGCACCGACCGCCACGAGGGAGATGCTTGTTCTCGGCACAGACCCGACCGTCTGTCCGTCTCCAGGGCTTCCGCTGCAAGTCCGCAGGTGCCATCGCGCAGGAGCTCACGCTCGGGGAGAAAGGGGGGCAGGTGTGTGTCGAATGTGCCTGCAGGTGTGTCGTGAGCCTGGAGCAGAGTGTGACCCGTGACGGGCCCTGTGGCATCTCTCGGCGTGAGTGTGGAGGAAGACGTTCCACGCCACGAGGTCTGTTCGCAGACACTGAGATTTCATCGTTCGTGCCTGCGAAGGGATGTCTCCGAAGGGGTCAAATATGCTCCTGGATTTGGGAGGTCCCCGGGAACAGGGCCAAGCCCTGGAATGTTGGTGCCGGCCCGGAAATCCAGGAGCCTCCGGTAGGTACGACCCGGGTCACTTTTCGAGTCCTGCATTTGCCAAGACAGTAGAACGGTTGAGACCAGAGCAACTTCTGCCACGGTGGTCAGAGCTCTAACCGCGTTCAGAGGTCGAGGCCGTGGTGCCAGGAGGACCGGTCTCCATTTCCTACCCACTGTCCATGACACCCTCTGTGTCATCTGTTCAAGGGGGTGTCTGGTCCCCCTCAATGGCTCTCAGAGGAAGGAGAGGTCCTGGCCTCCCCGGCCAAATGCGGGACGGGGCAGGCGGTGAGACGGTCCCCACGTGGCCTGCTTCTGGGCAAAGTCAGGAAGTTAACTCTGGACCGCGGCTGTCCGATCGTCCACATCGGTGCTGGGGTCACGGCCCAGCCGCCCGTGTTACACTTCGAGAAGTCACCGCACATTCGAGGACACCAAGGACCGGCCAGAGCTGCTCCCGTTGGGCAGCTGCGGAGCTCCCGGTGGACGGCGGCCACGGCCACGCCCTCGCAGAGACCCCTGGCAGCTGCGGGCGGCAATCGGACCCTGCACGTGGGTTCCGCGCACCGTGTCCCAGCGCCGCCCGAGGACTGCAGGCATGTGATGACCCCAGACCTAAACGCCGTCGCCGGCCGAGAAGCCACTCCCTGTCCCCTCGGAGGCCGGCGCCCCTGCTCGTCCAGGGTCGTGCCAGTAGTTACTGCAAATAAAGTGCATCGAGTGTATTTTGTGTTATAAATATCAAGTTTGAAGCACGTTCTGCTACTCAGGAAGTAACTCGGTGAAGCAGGAGATGGAGGCAGAAGAACCTCCTCGTATCGCTACTGTTGGGGCCTCACACGGCCCGGGGCTCGAGGGCAGCTATGATCTCAGCTTGCTTTGAAAGAACTCAGGCAGGCCTGCGCGGGGTCTGCTGGCCCAGAGCGAGTGCGTCCCTGAGACCGGCAGTGGCCCGAGTGCCTGCTGTCAGTGGCCCTGCGGCCGTCAGCCGTGCCACTGCTGTCTGTCCGTGGGCGATGACCCCACGTGCCGGGCCACCCTCCGCCCTGCTGACCTCGGCTCAGCCGCACACCGGCCGTGTGCCCGGCCAGGCCCTGCCCCTCGAAGCTTACTGATTTCCAGCTAGCTTCCATGAGAAGAAGCAGCTTTGCCCGAGGCTCTGTGGGGACGTTTGGAGGGATGGTACCTGCTGGAGAAGGATTCTCACATTGTTTTCTCCTCAGTGGAGTCGGCGTACAGAGAAGCACACGCGGACACCACGTGTAGAACGAAGCCGGCTGCTCACCCCTCGGATCTCAATCGGCCTGACTATTTATGGAGCTACTACGTATGTTTGAACATAATTTCATTATCTTATTAATGCACTTGTTCTGTCACCACTAATCGAGCATCTGCCCCGGGACACGGGTGTGCTGAGGAGCAGGTGTGTGCTGGGGAGCAGGTGTGTGCTGGGGGCGGGTGTGTGCTGGGGGCAGGTATGTGCTGGGGAGCAGGTGTGTGCTAGGGGCAGGTGTGTGCTGGGGAGCAGGTGTGTGCTGGGGGCAGGTGTGTGCTGGGGAGCAGGTGTGTGCTAGGGGCAGGTGTGTGCTGGGGGCAGGTGTGTGCTGGGGGCAGGTATGTGCTGGGGAGCAGGTGTGTGCTAGGGGCAGGTGTGTGCTGGGGGCAGGTGTGTGCTGGGAGCAGGTGTGTGCTGGGGGCAGGTGTGTGCTGGGGAGCAGGTGTGTGCTGGGGGCAGGTGTGTGCTGGGGGCAGGTATGTGCTGGGGAGCAGGTGTGTGCTAGGGGCAGGTGTGTGCTGGGGGCAGGTGTGTGCTGGGGGCAGGTGTGTGCTGGGGGCAGGTGTGTGCTGGGGGCAGGTATGTGCTGGGGAGCAGGTGTGTGCTAGGGGCAGGTGTGTGCTGGGGGCAGGTGTGTGCTGGGGGCAGGTGTGTGCTGGGGAGCAGGTGTGTGCTGGGGGCAGGTGTGTGCTGGGGGCAGGTGTGTGCTGGGGAGCAGGTGTGTGCTGGGGGCAGGTGTGTGCTGGGGAGCAGGTGTGTGCTGGGGAGCAGGTGTGTGCTGGGGGCAGGTGTGTGCTGGGGAGCAGGTGTGTGCTGGGGGCAGGTGTGTGCTGGGGGCAGGTGTGTGCTGGGGAGCAGGTGTGTGCTGGGGGCAGGTGTGTGCTGGGGGCAGGTGTGTGCTGGGGAGCAGGTGTGTGCTGGGGGCAGGTGTGTGCTGGGGGCAGGTGTGTGCTACGCAGGGCGGATGTGTGTTACGAAGTGGAGCAGGTGTGTCGTCTTGGGGCCACGCTC
This sequence comes from Mustela nivalis, assembly GCF_964662115.1. NCBI lineage: Eukaryota > Metazoa > Chordata > Mammalia > Carnivora > Mustelidae > Mustela > Mustela nivalis. The sequence goes on along the minus strand of NC_139024.1, from coordinate 1,572,936 downwards.
TCTAAACCCCGAGTAACAGAGCCGTCATGCTCGGAGCGTCCCCACGCACCGCGTACTGCCCGCGCATGGGGATGGGGATGCTTTGGAGCCACACGTCATCCTCGAGGACGCCGCTGGCGTGACCCCACTCACCGCGAGACAGCACGGTCCGTGCCGGGAATGCAAACTCCCTCCCGCGCCCGGGAGCTGCTTTCTGCTGGGAAAGAAAGACCCAGAGAAACGCAAGAACGGAGGCGTTGAGAGACGACATTTTTAAAGTGTGACCGGTTGAGGACATCTGCTCCCACTGCGGTCTTTGGACACATGGTTGTGTCTGTGGGTACGTCTTGGAGGGTTATGGGCAACGTTGATCTCCTCTTGTATTTCCTGGGGAAACGTATGGAAGGACACACACAGGAGATTTATCATAGGAACTGGCCCTCGGTTATGAGGCTGGGAGCGCCCTGTTCCGCCCTCCTGCCCATGGTGGGATCCGGCTCAGCCCCAGGGCCCGAGGACGGGGGGGACATGGGGTCTGTGCTGGTCTGAGCCGGGAGGCCGGGTGGTCAGAGCGTTGATGTCTGCAGGTAGAAGTGGACAGACAGACTTCGCCCCTCCTCTGTCTTTTGCTCTATTTGGCCCCTCGAAGGACCAGACGAGCGGCTCCAGCACGAATCTTTCCGGAAACATCCTCACCCACACACTGATCTTTCACGGGCCATGGGGGCGTCCTCCGGCTCAGTGCGACGCTACCCGTCCCAATTCCATATTCGTACTTTGTTAACTTTTATTGATGATTTAAAAAAACAGAAATGCGATTTTCGTCTGAGAAGTCTTAAATGCACAACTGAGCGGAAAGCCGAAAGTCCCCACAGGCCGGCAGTGGGGAGCACCATGCCGTCGGCTGGGCTGTGCGTCGGGGCGGGACTCCCTCCCGGGGGCAATGCTCGTCCGCTGTGGCCCCTGTCCGGGGGGCGGAGGGGGTCAGCTGAGACCATTGAGTTCTCGCCCCGTCTCAGCGGGTTGGGACTCTGTCTTATGATGTTTTACACGTTTAAACGGGCTCCTCTGCTCTGAACAAGTCTGACAGTGGAGAGCACCTCGCCGAGGCATCTGTCCGACATTTCGGGTATCTGCGTCACCCCCTCCCCAGAGTCTCTTGTCCCAGACAGCCGCGTGCAGTGGCGTCGGACGCGCTGAGTGAGGTCCTGCCCCCCGGCCGCCCGGCCGCCAGTCACTCATCGCACCCAGGTTCTCTCCAGAGTCTCTGCCCCGAGAAGCGGGAAAGCCGTCCTTGGGCGGAGGACGCCCTTGTTGGGCCGGGTGGACGGCGGAGTGTGGCGCTGTCGTGGGGAAAGGGGAGGAGGGGGAGGAGGGGCAGGAGGGGGGACGCCATCATCGCGGGGGGAGACCCCGCGGCGGAGCAGGGCGGAGCCTGCGTCCCCACGTCTGCGGGCCGTGCTTCCCTCCTGGGCATCTGTCCCCGCAGTGGGGACCCGTCGTCGGTCCTGACAGACTCTCTTCCTCCCCTTCGCTCTGGACGGGCCTGTCCTCTGCCAGCTTAGACGCACATCGGGACGCGGCTCTGGGGACCAGCCCTCACCGGCGCCTCCCCCACCGCAGCCAGACGGCCCCGTGGTTCTGCGCAACCCACCCCCTAACTGAGGAAGACGCATCGGCGAGGGGGCCAGGCCTGTCACCTGAGCCTGTGCTGGGGGTGGGGGGCAAGCAGGAGGAGGTCCTGGGGGGCCGGGTCTCCGGGAGGGGCCGGGGGCTCTCGGAGCCTGGGGCTGCTGTGCTCACAGCTACAGGCCTTGCTGGAAGGTGTTCCAAGGGGCTGTGGGCTCCGCGGGGATGTCCTTGTCCACAGACACACCTGCGGAGGCCGTGCCCTGGTCTGCTCTTAGCCCCTGCGTAGACACGGATTTTGTCTTCATGCAAGTGCTGCAAAACCGTCTCCACTGGACACTTGAGTTCACTGTTTCTACTTACACTGGAAAACACTAAATAATTCCATGTTCTTAGGGACGTTTATGAAAACATCTTGTGATCTGTGAGGAAGGGCCTATGGCTCTAATTTACAGGTAGTAAAACTCCAAAAACAGGGACAGTGTTTGCACAGACCTGCTGTTTTTCCTCCTGGGTCTGGGGAGCTCCACGGGACACGTGAACAAAGCACGGACCTTGGAGCTCTGCAGGTCAGCGCCGGGAACCCTCAGGTCACCAGGGGTGCAGGCTCTCTGGCCTGGGAAGGGCCGCCCCGTAGATGCTGGCAGGTGGTGAGGGGACGCTCCCGCCGCCCGGAACATCGGGACCGCGGCTACGGCTGGGGCGAGAGAGGCAGAGATGCCGGGACAGGACGCCGGCCGCGGTGGAGCTGCTGCCGCGCTGGAGGCACAGCAGGGGCCTGAATCGCCTCCCAGATGGGGGGGCAGGAGGCTCAGGGACAGTAGAAACCGCCGCGGCCCCCACAGCACAAGGCACTTCAGACGGGATGTTCATGTCTTCTAACACAGGACGTGAAGGCTGAACTCGAAGAAATTACCCTACGGTCGGGAGTCTTTCTCCCCAAAACATCAAAGCTTCCTTTTTAAAATCCTCCTTTTCCGTCTTCTTCAAGGAAGCTCACTCTTGAGAAAGCAGTCGGTGTGACCCCGCGTGGTCTGGGGCCAGGCCCCGCGCGGTAGCCCCGTGTCCCCGCCTGCATGAGGTCTGGAGCTGCCGTCCCGCTGAACAAACTGCACAGGAAAAGGCTAATTGGTCCCCAGGTGCAGGCTTACGGCTGCTTTCGGGATCTGTGACTTCTAGAGTGTTTCTTTACAACATCTGCAATCCCCGGGAGGGCTTTTCCCTGCTTCTTCTTAACCTTCAGTGACCTCCCTCCCGGGGCACACTGCGTTCTCCCAGGGAATGATTAAAACTCAGGAAGCTTTGATTGACTCCTCGGGAGTCTTTTACAGTTCACACATGTCTTAAAAATTGACCAAGGCCCAGAGCAGCGGGGTAAGCCCTACGGAGCCCCACTGCCCTGCGTGCCCCTCGGGCTAGGGCACCGACCGTCACGCGTCTGCCGTCACCAGGTGGGGGCAAGCCCGGTCCCAGCCCTGAGACTTACCAGCACCCTGTAGCCCCAACGGCACTTCCCTGTATTTGTAAGAATGGGCTTATTGGTTCCTCCCAAGAGGCCTCTGGGGGTGAGCAAACCATGGGCTGTGTCAGTGTCGAACGTCCAGCTCCCGCCTGGACACCGCGCAGACGTGAGACTGTCTAAGGCGCAAATCTGTCCCGTGAGGTGTAAGGTAGAAACTCGCATCTCCGAAGACGTGTCTGGAGCGCACGGTCATGCCGTGACGCGGGCCCTCGATGTCCCTGCACTGGGAAGCATTTCGGGGACACGTGGGGCTGGGCCGCCAACACGGGGAAATAGCCCAGACGCCGAGCTCTCCCCGCTTCCCACGTGACGGGAGTTCTGATCAGGGATGCGGACTGGTGCCAGCACCGTCCAGACCCTGTGCTCCCGTCTTTGGTCCTCGCCAGCTTGGGCTTTGGGGCCTGACCGGCGTCGCGCAGCCCCCGTAAAGGTCCATCTCTGCTTGCCCACGATGGGGGTCCAGGTGAGGCTTCAGGCGGCAGCTCTGGGGCAGGAACCAGCCCGTGTGCAGAGTCCTGGGGCCTTCAGCTGCCCCTGACCGCAGGGAACCCCCCGCTCCAGGGTGCCACAGCCCCGGGACAGCATCAGGATCCAAATGCTTGCGTTTGGGGTACTGTGGGACCCGTGTAGCAGCGCATCCTCTCCCCGAGGTGTCACGGCACTGTAAGAAGTGTTGTAACCAGAAACCAAATAGGTCTCCGCCGTCATCCAAAGGACTAACACACGAGCCAGGTTGTTCGCGGCTCTTGTTCCAAAGCCAGTGCTGGTTCAGCTCCCGAGAACCTCCCAGCAGCCTCTCAAGCCCTTCTCAATGCCAGAAACCACGCTTCTCTCTGCCGTGGGCGGCTCTGAGGGACCCGGACATTCTCACATCGTTAGGACAAGGAGGACGGGAGCTCTGAGACTGGCTCCGAGGACAGACGCACTTTCTGGTTGTCTGGATGGGGTGTGTGCGTGTGTGTGTGCGTGTGCGTGTGACTCCGTAAGTCCCTCCAACGACGGTTGTAAACTTGGAAAATATCCCACTGCGTTGACGGACTGTATTTGCCCGATTCCCTAATTCTGGTCGGTCAGTTTGCTTGCAGAGACGCTAAATCCACTTTGTGAGAGAAAGACGTAGGGCTCCATGAGACGGCTCACGCGAGCAAACAAGACGATCTCGGACAAAACATCTTCCCCAGCACCGCTGTTGATGTGACCTGGTCCTCCGGATTCTTGGTTTGCGGCGACGAGGTTCCCCCGACTCCGCGGCGTACGGCCCCGGGCAGCCCCACTCTCCGAGGTTTGCTCTCTGAAGGAGCTCCTGCTGTGATCCCTGGAAGCTTCTGCAAACGGGTGCCCTCGCCCAGGATGCCAGGGAAGGAAGGTGCGGGGGGAAGCTCCGGGCGCGCAGGGCGCAGCAGCAGAAGTGGACAGGCTGTGCGGACACTTGCCGGCTGCGCCCACGCAGGAGTCGGTGACAGTGGGGATATTACCCCTCTCCGCACACGATCTGGGGACACGCAGGGAGGTGGGACGTGCCTCTCTGTTGCGTCAAGCGTGCCCGGGGCCCTGAAGCCTCTGGTGCATTGAAGCTGCAGGCCTGTAGGGGTCGGTCTGTGGAAACCACCTCGAGCGACTGGGAAAGCATCGTGCGTTGAAGCAGTTTGGGGTTTCATCCTAATTCTCCCAGTTACTATGGCCTCCCAGCTGACTCGGGCCCTGGTAGGCCTGCTGGCTGCAAGGACTGCTACGTATCCCCCAATGCTGTGGGATGGAAGCTTCCGGAAGGACCCTGGACAGGAAGCCTGCGGTCCTCTGCCTCCCGGGTGCAGCTTCCCCGAGCCAGGCCAGGACCCGGGGGTGAGCCCCGCGTCCGTCCTCGAGTGGAGGAGGGTACGTATTGGGCTCATCTTCCTTCCCCGGGGCCTCCTCTGTTGAACACCGCAGCCTCCCTGCACTGTAAGAAAAATGTGTTCTGGCCTTTGTTGCTTCTCCAAGTCCCTTTTTTGCAGAGACAGAAAGTTCCCATGATTCAAGACTCTGGAAGGAGCCTCAGTTCCTGACGCGCTGGACTCCCCTGACCTCGGGAGCCACGGTAGGGGTGGGGGAGCATGAGGCCGGCGGCCGTGGCGTGGCGCGGGAGGCACGGGTCCACGTGAGTGGGGGAGGCGGTCCCTGCAGCGAGTAGCTCCTTCCTGGAAGATGGTCCCGACCCGAGAAAAAGCCAGACCCAGCTCGCCCTCAGGAAAGCCTCTGGGCTCTACCCTCAGAGGGTCCAGACGGCCGGTCAGTGTAGGAAAAGCGCCCGACCCGATTACTCACTAGGGAGCTGCAAACTGAAACGAACAGGAGGGCACTTCACACCCGCCGGAGGGTCTAACAGTGAAAACCCGTCAGTGCCGGCCATGTGGGGAGGCGCCCGCCAGGTGCAGCCCAGCTGATGGGAGCGCCCTGGGCCCCCAGCGCTCTGGCCGGAAACGGGGTGCAGGCTGGGCCTGGGGTGAGGGGACCTGTCCCCACACAGTCCTCCCTCCACGCAGACGCACGGCTTAGGGCCACTCTCACCCGAGACCGCCTGGAAGGACAGGCAGCAAGAGGACCTGGGGTCTGGGCGGTGGGCGGTGGAGGGCGCGCGGGAGAGGTGGAGGGAGACACCGGAGCCCACGGGGCGTCGTGTGGAGGGTGAGTGACCCCACGCCTGCCCTCCTGCGCTCCAGCTCCCCCCACCCCCTCCATGCTCGGCCGCGGGGCCGTCTCCAGGTGAGGATTATTGCGTCAGAACTTTCTGCAGGAGTCGGAACGGAGGAGAGGCCGTGCTGGGGTGTGCGCGTGCGAGCCGCCCTCCGGGGCGCGGTTCTGAGCCGGGGGCTGCTCTGCTCCCCACCAGGAGCCGCCGGTCGTCTCCCTCGGCTGGTCCCGCATCCTCCGGACAGGGTTCACCCTCGCCAGGCGTGGGAAGCCGCAGGAACCAGCCCGTTTGTCTCTCTGCCACCCGCGTGCTTGTAAGGGGCCGGGCGGCGAGAACCGCGGGCTACAGCGCAGACCCTGCGGCGGGGGACGGCGGAGCAGGGGCGCTGGGACCTCAGCCCCTTCTAGCACGCAGCGCCCCGTCGACTGTGCGCGTGAGTCAGCAGAAGCCCCCGCCGCCCCCGCACGAGGCTTAACGTGCTCCGTTGCCTTTGTGTCCCCGCGAGACCCGGTATTTATGACGAGCCGACTGGAGCAGGGCTGGGGGGGATTTCAGGTTGAATTTCTGGAAACGCTGCGGCCTGTTGCCGTCTCCGGACCAGGCTTTCCCGTCGCGTTGGCAAGTCTGCGCAGCTGCTTCAGAGGAAGGAGCCAGTTCCTGGAAATCCCTTATTTATACAATAACAGCTCAGACGCTTTGGTGATTACGACTCCTTTCTCCGCGGCCTGCGTGCCGCTGCAGAGCGCCGGGTGCGGTTCCCGGGTCGGCTGCTCCGTGTGTTCTCATCCCCCAGACGGCTGACCCGACCCCCGTCTCTTGTCTGAACACACGACTCCCTGCGGACGGATGTCGCGGCCACAGGCGGCGAGCTCGGAGCCGCGGACGGATGTCGCGGCCACAGGCGGCGAGCTCGGAGCCGCGGACGGATGTCGCGGCCACAGGCGGTGAGCTCAGAGTGCTTTCCCTCCAGGGACTGGGCCGTGTCGAGCTTCCCTGGGCGGATGCCTGGGGCCTGTGCCGGGGGCTGGGGGACCCCTCCTCGGTTCTGGACTCAGAAAGTCTCACGGCTGCTTCTCCAACGGTTCAGTCCATGTGCATTTTATGACTTAGGTTGCCTCTTCCTTTCCTGCCCAGCAGAACGTGGGGCAGCTGGGCGGACATGCGGGGTCCCCGCCGGTGTCTCCAGGCCTCGGCCCTGGTGATGAAGGGCATCAGGGTGCCGCAGGGGTCACAGCCCTGGCATCCCCTCTCTGAGAACTCGCTCAGCCTGGATTTCCCTCCACTGGTGCTGCGAGTGCAAAAGGAGCAGGAACGCGGGGCAGTCGGGCCCCTCCCTGTCCCTTCCGCCAATGGGGGCTCTGCACCCTGGGCCTGGGCGGCAGGGGAGGCCCTTTAGGGCTGGCCCCTGCAGGAGTGCTCTCAGCGGGCAGCGTCTCCGGCCAGCTCCTCGGGGCAGGGGTGAAGGTGTCGAGTCCAGGCTTGGAGTGGGTCAGGCCTCCAGGTCAGGTGGCTGAGCTCCGTGCAGGGACAGACCAAGGACAGTCTCGTGTCAAAGCCACGCCCCGCGCCCCCGCCCATGGCTCCCTGGGAACGTACCCTGCCCTCCCTGTCATCCAGGCTGATGCTGTCCCTGTCCGCTGGGAGTGGGCAGGATGGCCAGTAGCATGCGGGCGCCCTGCTGGGAGCATGTGGAGGCCCCTCAGGGCATGCATGGCCGGTGCCCCCCAGCCCCGGAATGTTTGTCCCGCAAGGTCCGGTTTACTCTGTAATGCATGTGCAATGGGCTAAGCCTGATTCTGCCTGGTCTCACCTCAGCCACAGTCTGCGTCACCTGGGCCTGCAAACAGGTGCCGATCACTGGGTCTCGGGACCCTGCACCAGGGCCCCTTCCCACACGGTACCCCCGCAGCTGCCAACTCTGCCCCCCGGACGGCGTTTGCTGCCGAGAGCCTCAGCCCATTTACACCAGCCGTGTCCGGAACAGTCTCTACTGTGGGGACCCCCAGGGTGGGAGGGACAATGTGCTTGGGACTCAGGGCAGCCCGGATTTCGGAGGACCGCCCAGGCCTCAGACAGGCCTTTGGGGGCTGACGGTTTCGTGAAGGACATTCTTTTCCTTAGTGTAGCTGTGACTGCTGACGCTCTAAGGTTGTGGGGTTTTAAAGCAGCTCCAGTCCTGGGGTCCCCACAGTCCCTGAGTCCCCCATACTACAGACCCGGGTCCCCACAATACTATCTTGGGGCCCCCATGGTCTCTGGGGCCTATAAAGAGTCCCTGTGTCCCCACGGTCCCCGCGTCCACCTGTCGCTCTCTGCAACTGCGGTTAGACCTTAGAGGTCTCTGCGGGAAGAGCTGCCAGGGGTCTGGGGTTTTCCTTTCGTTCCGAGCCTCCAGGTCTGGGGTAAGGGGGGGTGCAGACGTGGTGAGCACACGACGTGACGGGAAGACACGGCTCAGGTGAGTGCGAGCTTTCCTGTGTCGAAAAGGCAGAGAACCTGGGGACATTTCAAAGCCTTTTAGCCACGATATCATGAGCCCCTGATTTTGGATGTGCTTGGCCCGGGTTCTTGCGCCCTCGGCGGTCCACGGTGAAGTCGGTCCCGCAGTGAACCGGGCTCCTCGGCCAACCGTTCGCTCAGGCTCTCCCCCACCCTTGAACATCAGGACAATTTCCGAAGGTCTGAGTCCTGACGTGTCCTCTAGACGATTTCAGAATAACGCTAGACTTTGCTTTGGAAACCAGGGTAGGAGCTGCGAGAGGAGACGGAGCTTCAGTCTACCCACTGCGGGGTTTCAGAAGGTGACTCTGCTTCGCTTCTAGTGCTTCTCAGGTCGCCTTTGCCGTCCGAGCTGAATTACCTTGTAAGATCTGACGCGTCCTTCTGCGAGTCCGGGTCCCACCGAGGCTAAGCCTGTTAGTGTGTCGGTTAGAGGGGACACGTGTGACACATTTCACAGGCCCCTGTGGCATGTACTGAGATTCCTAATATGTCGTAACTTTGAAAGATGCCATTCCTCTTGCTATGTTTCTTTCTCTCTGGAAGGCCCGCGAGTCCGAGACGGCAGAGCAGAGCCTGTTGTCGCGGCCGCACCCGGTGCTGGGCGCTTGCTGGGGCCCCCATTCTGGGGAAGCCCCCGTCCTGGGAGCCTGTGTGGCCTGCCACGCCCGGGTCATGAGGCAGCCCCTCGGTCCCACAGCCGATGACACTGCCCGTCAGCCCGACCCCCTCCAGCGGGGTCCCCAGAGTGTGCGGACGGGGAGAGGCAGGACGACCAGTAGGGGACGGATGTCCATCCCCGAGCCCAGCTCCCCCCGGCCCACGACTGAACGCGAGGGAGCTTTTCCGACGAGGGAGCGAGGTCTCGGCCGACGGGACGGCACTGTTCAGCGTCTGTGGAGGACGTCCCAGAGACCAACACCTCTTCGGCCGTACGTAGAGATGCCGACCCAGCATGGGATTCGGTTTGCTGGGTTTTCCCTGGGACGAGAGAACGTCCGAAGGCCGGCTTCATCCGCGGTAAGAAAGGCTGTGATTTTGCTGCGGCAGCTGGTGTCCGTCCCCCAAAGAGCAGGAGCGACAGAGAATGAGAACAAGCTTGGAGCCGGTGCTTCTGTCCCACGTCCTCCTGGGCCTCGCCGGAGGAACCGTTTCTCCCGACCCTTCTGACTGAGTCAGAGAGGGAAGCAAGCTGTGCCTAGTGATGCTCGGCACCGCACGGAGACGGATCGCTCTCCCGCCCGACACACTAGGCCTTCCTGACGCCCGCGGCCTCATCCGAAGCGCCCTGCGCGGACCGGGACGGGCTGGGGGAGCAGTGCCTGCTGGGCGCTGCCCGTCCCTCGTGGGTGGGGTCACGCGTGTGAGTTCTGACCCCCTTCGGGAAGCCCTATCTCCGAAACACAGCCTCCGATCCGTGTTCTGTCCAAAGTTTTAAAATCCTGCTTTGGAAGTTACAGGCGAGGCCTCGGGCCCAGGGTGAGGTGGTGTGAAAGGAAGCGGCGGAGAGAAACGCACGCGGACAGACTTGAGGACACGAGCCGTCAGCGCCGAGCCCTCCCGGAGGCTCACTACGCAAACGGTCAGCACCAGGGCATGTTGCTCCGAAAACATCCCGAGTTGGGCTTCCGAGAGCTTGTTTCGTGAGTGCTGTGGGCAGGTCCCGGGCAGAGCCGTGCACAGCTGTCGGCCACCGGAGCTGCCCCGGCCCTCAGAGGAACGGCCCAGACACCAGCGCCCCCGCGGCCAGGCCCTGGGTCCCTGCGGCCCCCAGCCTGGGTCCCAGTCTTTCTCCGGCCGCTGGTCCCACGAGCCTTCTCTGCTGCAGGGGCGTTTCTTCTTGAAGAGGGACACGCAGGGCTGTTTGCTCCCTGGCCCCAGGTCACCGACCGCGGGGAGAGAACGCCCTCCTGTCTTCCACCCGAGGCCCGAGGAACGCGGACGGGCGTCCGAATCCTGGCCTTTCCGCGCGGCTCGCCCAGGAGGGCTCCCAGGACAAACGGTGCCAGGCCACGACTCGCGTGGGTGGGAGCGCGGGGACGGGGCGGTCACTGCAGGGAGGGGCCTCGATGGAATCCTCTGCCCGGCTGCAACCCCGCTGTGACCCCCGCCCACGGGGGAGGGCGGGACGGGGTGGCGGGTGGACGCACCCATCGTCCCTGGCCCACGGCCTTCGGTTCCCTTCCTCTGTTTGCCTTAAACACAGCCTCCCTGGAAGCACACGCGGTAAGGGGGCCAGGCAGCGCGCCGACGGTGACCTTTGACCGAGGGGCTCAGGGAGGGTCCCAGGGACGTATCCACTGTGGCCTTCCTGATCGAGGCCCTTAGAGACAGAGACTTGTGGATGGACAGACAGACAGAAACAATAACTGCCTTCAGGCTTGTTTCCACCACGTTTATTTCCTTCTTGTTCTTAGTAGTAACGTGTAAATTCATCCCAAACTCATTTCTGCTTATCAGATCCTTGATTTCGGTGTATCTGGTACATCAGCAAGTGTCTTTCCGTGTTTGCACATCGAAAACGCCACAGCCTGCAAACCAGTGAGGCTAATCTCCAGGAAGCCGGTCCGTGGGGGCCGAGCTCGGGCTCACGGTGTGCGCGGTGCGGGGCGGCCCCAGCCCGGACGCTGCGACGGCTGATCCAGCCCGGATGCTGCGACGGCCGATGGCCCCTCTGCTCCAGCCCGTGGCCATGGCCACGCCCTGCCCTCCGCGCCTCCTCTGTGGAGGTGGACGGCTGGATGGAGGCTCTCTGAGGTCCTGGGTCCCAGAGCACGAAGCAGGACGGTCACCCCACAAAGTCCTTGTTACATGTGGGAGAACTTTCTCAGAGGAACTAGGGGCACAGAGACCTTTGAAAATGTGTTTTACTTTGATTTTTCACTCCTTGTTTTAGGAAACCAGATACCTCTGGTCTCGAGCAGGAGGCGGGGATGTCGAAGGCCAAAGGAGGCTCCGTCTCCGCGAAGGCTCTTCCCGCGGATGGGCTCTTGCTCAGGCGCTGGCCGTGCGGCCAACCACACACACCGAACGCACGAAGGCAGCACCCGTGACGGGACCCAACCTGTTCCCGGGAGCCCCTGCGCGGGACGTGGGCTCCATCCCGGCACGGGCGCCCGGTTCTGCGAGCACAGAACACGATCACCGTGCCGCAGCTTCGGTGCCGGGGACGTCCGGGTGACTCTGCGCCCTGGGAAGGGCCAGCTGTCGGAGGGCGCTCACCCGCAGGACATCCTGAAACGTGCGAGACGGCCCTCCCCGGCGGAGAACCATCCCCCCCAGAGCTCGTCCGTGCCAGGGCTGAGACACGTGGCCGGCTGGATATGGTCACATTCTTGCAAAAGGCAGAACGAGAAAAGGATGTTTCTGCTGCAAACCCATGGGGCTTCTGGGGGTGAAGAGTTTATAAATTTAAACACAGGGCAGAGATCTTAGGAAAGTACGAATGTGTGGGAAGAACGGATAGAAGGAAGGACGGGAAGGGAAGAATCTTCCCAAAGAGGAGAGAGGGAGGAGCGAAGGGCAGGAGAGGTTGCCCAGAACGGCACGGCGGGCCACAGCCGTGGTCAGCAACGCCGCGTTTCATGAAGGCCAAGACGTGGTGCTGGCTTACACAATTCCAAGATGCTTCTGATTGGAAGACATGGTCACCTGTAACGTGAGATGAAGGACTGCGGCCACGGAGCCAGGGGGCCGGGAGATGGTGGCCAGGGTCTCCGGGACACCACCGTCCGCCCAAGGATCTTCCCAGGCAAGGCGTCGTTTCGGGATAGCCACGAAATAGAGATAATTTCAGGCCAGAACGAGGCCACGAGCCCTCCCTGGAAGGACTTATCAAAGTTGTTCTTTAAGAAGAAGAGAAATGAAACCAAAGAAGAGAGAGAGTCGCAGAAGCTGTAACAGCGACTCCAAAGACGACCGCAAAGGACACAGCGGCCCTCGGGCTCCCCCAAAAGAGGCGGTTTCAGCAGGTGGAGCTACCCAGGGCATGAAGCAGGCCGCGACGGGACAAGTGCCCAGAGCGAGAGTGTTCTCCGTCCGGAGCACGGGTGCGGGGAGGGAGCGGCCGAGGTCCAGCCGTCTTCGGTGTGCCTGAGTGCGGAACGAGCACGGGAGGAGGGATGGTGATTTGACACCGAGACCGTCCAACTAGGACGCACGGCGGATGGAAATTTTGAAAAGAACAGTCACGCTGTAACGGGATAAATTGAAGAGAAGTACGGTCTTCGACAGACATGAAGTAAGACCCCGGAGACAGACGCCCGCGAGCTCGGTCCGTGTGAGAGAGTCGGCGTCCTCCGTGCTGTGAGGGCGGGAACCCCACAACATGCCGGCAGAGTTGGGGACGGGGGCAGGGAGGGCTGTTCCCCCGAGGACCGTACAAAGCACGACGGGCTCGTGACGCCGTGACCGGCCGCACAGTGTGCAGAACGGGGTGTCACCCGGGGCACAAGTCCCGCGAGTGAGGCTGAGGAGAGCCACCACTGGGAAGGCAAAGTGTCCTACAGTGCGCACTGGGCCAGGCGGTGCTCGGCCGCCCACGGCAGCCACAACCTCGCACGGGGGCAGCCAACCCGGTCTGCGCGGGACCAGCCGTGGCGGCTCCACCGGGACTCAGGCTGTCGGCCGGCACAGACGTCTCGGAGGCCTCACCTCCTCGCCGACACGGGGGCAGTCCTGCCCTCGACAAGCCCCCGAAAACGACCCAAGAGGCCCCGAGGAATACGGACAAGCGGGAAGCGCGAGGGGCAGAACTCGAAGCTCTGTCCGCACGTAGGCCGGGTGCTTGGACCTCGCAGGGAGCCGCCGCGGACGTCGCAGACACGGCCCCTTCTGCGCGGAAGTAGGTATAGACCCAGCTCACTCGCAGGTTCAGCGAGAGCGGATGCCGGAGTCGGCAGACGCTTGCCTCTCGGTGCACAGAGCACGGCAGACCGGGCTGGAGGGCTTTGCCGACGCAGTCGTGCGGCTCGGAGCTGCGGCGTGACCCCAAGGAGACGGGGGGACAGGAATTACAGACTCGAGGGCGGACCTGGAGGAGGTGGGGTGAGAAGGATCATGGGAGCACGCGGCTTTGGAAAGTGAATCCTGTGAGCACCGTCCCGGACACCGGCCAGACGACAGAACCACACAGGACAGCCGTATCTGGTGAGGCGAGTAACACGGCGGCACTTCCAGCAAGGCCAGCCGGGATAAAAGCCGGGGAAAGCGGGAATGAACCGCCACCTGAATGCAACAAGGCAGCCACATACACGGCAGGCGCGTGGCGCTGAGCCTTAAAGCTCAGAGGAAAAGGAAAATGTCCCAGCAGAGTACAGACTGGCAAGATGGCCAGAACGTTTTGGAAATGTGATGAGACTTACATTAAGGAAAAAGAATTAATGTTCACAATCCACAAAACCCCCCCTGCCAGACGGTTATATGGTAGGGTCTGCGCAGCTCCTATATACAGTAGGTGCTCCGTACATGCGCTTGGCTGGCTGACTGAAGACTCAGCTCTGGTCTCCACTAGCCTCCTGATTCTTAGGGAAATACATGGGACGCGTCAGTGTTTCTGGCCTGCAGGGCTGCGGGCTCTCCCCACTGCTCCCGCACCGTCTGCCTGAGCAAGCAGAGGGACGGCCGGCAGTGAGGACACACGGACTCCCCCTCCCGCGGGCTGAGGCCCCCTCGGTTCCAGGGGCCGTGGGGCTGGTTTCTCCGGCCACCTCCGGGCGCGCTTGACTGACCCTCTCCCCCAGCCTCCCTGCTCCAGGCCCCTCCAAGCTCCGGCACACTCGGACTGAATGTCCGTAACAAAAGGCAAAACTTCAGTTTCCTCAAATGACACAAGGTGCGGAAATACACCTTTTCCCTAATTTTTATGAATTAACGACTCTCACATATTCAATTTCTACCTTAGCTTGACTTGGACCCTTGGATCCTAGTTCATTCTTTTTTGGTTTTGTCTAAAGTCTTTGTATTTTAATCACGGTCGAAGTTACAAATGATTCAATGATTTCTAATGATCCAAAATTGTCCTTTTTAAGAAATTCTTTAGGGAAGGTGAAATAGCTCGTCTGTCTCCAAACCGCCCCCCACAAGGCCGCGGGTGCTGCGGGGGTGGGGCGTCCCTCCGGCTTCGCCACGGCTCCCGGAGCCGTTAGGACCTCATCTGCTGGAAACAGACAGCACCCAGCGGTCGGCGGTTTGCTGCAGCGAGCCTGGGGGTGCTCACGCCCCACACAGAGCCCTGGGCCATCTGCGTCCCTGAGAGCCTTCTCAGAATTTGTAGAGTCTCCTTGGGAATGTAGGCTGTTGGGGTCGGGGCTCCGGCTGGCTCCTTATCACCGACTTCCAGAATCCTAACTCTTCTCAGGCATTGCCCCAGAGCGCCCTGTGCCCTGCTTCCCGCCCGTGGCAGATCCCGTCCTGCTGGTGGTGCCTGAGGGCTGCTCGCGAAGGGCCGGACACCCCGCAGGCTCCTTGGCCCAGAGAGAGGCGTCTGCTCTGCCCTCTCTCCTCCCGGAGCTGTCTCCGGACCGCCTGGCTGGGCGCCGCTCTGCAGACAGGACCCCGGCGTGGTGAGCCCAACGCCCAGGCCCCGTCCAACCCCGTGGGTTCATTCCTCAAGCCGAACCCCAAGGGATGAGAAGGAGGCAGAGCCAGGGGGGTCACGAAAGCAGCCGGGCCTCGTCGCCGCTGACGGTGCGGCACGGCTGTGTTCCGGGGAGGTCAAGGCCCCTGGGCCCTGGAGGGGCGAAGCACCGAGAATTCAGTCTCTTCCCTCTAAACCGCCTGAGAGTAAACGTGAGCAGAAGCGGGTAGCAAGCGGGTTGCTTGTGGCCTCGGGCAGGCTGACGTGAGTGTCTGCGTCTCCGTAGGAGAGGGGGAGGGACAGAGACAGACAGAGACTCATCTGTGGTGGCGACGACCCTCCGTGCCACTGAGGCCATGGCTTCGGGGTGTCTGGAGCCCATTAGGATGAGATGGTCGCCGGTCAGCAAAGCTGACCACTCGTCAGCACCAAATCGGCAGTTTTCGCTTCGTTATGGAGATCACAGATCACCCCTTCCTGCTTTCTCGTAAAAACCCCTTGCTCTCCCACGCGGGTGGGATGCGTTTCTGGACACTCTGGACCCATGCTCCCTGCGCTGCCCCGGACACCCCAAATGAGGCCTTCGTTGTTTTTAGTGTCGCCTCCTGTCCTGGGTCGACAGTCCCCGGGGTCCCGAACCCACGGCCTCCCCTTCAGAGTGGAGTTGGGGCATCCCAGCGGGAGCCACACAGCCCGGTGGTCCTGTCCCCGCGGTGCCAGGACAGGTGGCACCACGGAGGACAGGGGAGAAGTCTGCAGTTGCTGGCGAGAGCATCTGAGGCCCCAACACGCACCAGGGATGACGTCGGGGAGCGGAGCGCGCCCCACGGACGGAAGCCCACCGCGGTCTCTCCAGAACGGCCCGCCTGGATGCCCGGGCACACCGCGCGCACAGGGAGAAACCCGGTGTCCACACCTGCCCGCCACAAGCCCAGGAAAACCTGGGTCCCCATCCCCTCGTGTGCCACCGGCTGAGAACCAGATCTCTGAAAACGTCCTGCGTAATACCCTTTCCCGTGAAACCCCGTCAGAGGGGCTGGAGTGAGTTGCTGGAGGGGTTTCGGGAACGCGGAGGAGACCCTCCCTCCCGCTCGTGGGCGGTTCTGGGGATTCCACCCGGCCTCGGGGAAGGCCCGAGTTCTGTGTGTGAAACGGCCGTGTCCTCTAGGTTCCGCACGGTGCAGCCCGCGTGTCCGGCCCCGGGTCCCCGCCCCGACCGGCCGCCGCTCTGTTCCGAGACGCCAGATGCTTTTGAAGCTGCGTTCGGAAACCAGCCGCTTGTCACGTGCATGGCTGTACATCTACAAATATTTTGGCTGGTTTCCTTGCGTCTTTTCCCTTCCCATATTCTGGACAACTGTGCATTGGGCCCCGCGGAGGGGCTGAGGTCCCCGGCCCCCCAGGCTCCGCAGTGTAGACACCCCCACTCATTCTTTAGGCCCCAGGCCCGGGGAAGCCCTTTGCGGCCTGGGAAGGATTCGGGTAGAGCCGCTTCAGGATTACAAATGCTGCCGTACTTGGCAGGCGCTCCCCTGAAGATCCCGGAAAAGCTGAAGGGCATTTCTTCAAAGAGTGAACACCAAAAAAAGGTTATTTTTTCAATAAAGATTTTATTTATAAGTCATCTCTCTACCCAGTGCAGGGCTTGAACTCCCAACCCCGGATTGAGCCGACACGTCCATGCTCCGTTTTGTGTATTCGAATCGGCGTTTTCCCACTTTGGGGGGGGGGCGCCCAGGCGGGGGGTCAGGCTGGCCCGGGAGCCCACCGAGGGCCGCAGGAAGGAGCAGCGGCGCATGAAGAGACGGGCCGGTGACGGTACCGGCGTAACCCGCGTGTCCTGGCCGGTGAGGACTTACCGCGGGATTCACACCCCGGTTTCTCTGGCACCGGCCTCCAGCCGGCCCTCGGGGAGAATGATTCCTGGGAGTCACGGTTCAGAAGGACTGGGCCGACCCCGGTGCCCAGCCATGCAGAACAGGCTGGGGTCGGGGGCCCGGGGCTGCAGGTAGGGGAGCACCACCAGGACCCCAGGGCAGACACCGGGGAAGACTGGATGGGACCCCTGCCCAGGGAGGATGCGGACACGGAGGCCGCAGGGGTAGGGGCAGTCTCCACCGGGCAGGGACACGCTCCTCAGAGCTGGTCCATGGGGCGAGCCCAGGGACCCCCGTCACCCGAGTGACCTGGGAGAAATCCATGTTGGCGAGTCCACCCAGACCCGCAGCACGCGGCGGCAGCCAGGGAAGCGAGAGCCCGTCCTTAGCCAGGGCCTGCGTGCTCATCCGCGCTCCGCAGAGGATGGCTTTCCTGGGGATGACCCCGGCCTGGGCCCGGCCAGCGAGGCTCTCTGCCAACTTCCGGGGCCTCACACCATGGTCATGACCCTGAGCGCCGCTGGCTGGAACCTTCGAATCTTTCTCCTCAGGGCCTTGGAGGCCTTGATGCGACACAGCTTGGGCATCGGGGGCAGGGGTGGCCTGCGGGCCCCTGGGGCCCTTGAGGGCTGCGGGGGACACGCCCGAGGCCAGGCCCCGACCTCTGAGTCGCTGCTGCTGGACTCCCGGTCTCCAAAGCGGCTGGAGGTGTGGTCGCTGGCCCCGTCCTCGCTGGTCTCGGCCACCGTGGAGTAGAGCAAGGAGGCGCCCCTGGCCGACGGCTCGGAGCCCTCTGACTCACTCCTGACCCGGGCATCCTGGCGGGGCAGCCTGGGCCTGGCGCGGGCACACCCCGGCTGCGGGCCCCTGGCTCGGCTCACTGCGGGCCTGGGGGGCCCCAGGCCGCCCGCGACCTCCACGGAGGACAGCCACCTCCGCTGCTGCTTCCGCACCTGCACACCAGCCGCCACTTCCAAGGGGAACAAGGCCTGCACCGGGGCCCGGCGACCCTCCCGTCGGGTCACCAGCAGGGGCACCAGGAGGGGCACGGGGTAGAGTCTGGGCTCAGAGCAGGACCGGCTAGGCGCTGCCCCTGCCGGCACGGGCCTCCTCCCGAGACCCTGCCCCCACTCTGGGGGCAGCAGGGGGGTTGCGAGGGCCCTCCCGGGGGACGGCTGGACCTTGTCGGTGGCCCCTCTCTTGACCTTCACAGCCTTTGTCTTGGGGTGGCCTGTGTTCAGCCCCAGGAGGAAAGCTCCATGGTCAGCAAACGGGGGTTGGGCACAGAGGCCTGGGGCCAGCGCGGGGCTCTCCCTGCCCCCCTTCCTGGTGGGCCACCGGACCGTGCCATCCTGGCAGCTGAGAGCCGGCTGCAGAGCCTGTAGGCAGGGAGATGGGGCTGGCCCACGCCCCAGCGGAGGGGAGCCCCGTGTGGTCTCCCCACGGACGCAGCCATTCTGGGGTTCAGGTCCCTCCTCTGGAAGGCTCCTGGGATGAGGGGTGGCTGTGAGGCGCTCAGGTCCCTGCTCGAGGCTGTCCTTGCGGGTGTCCCCACTCCGAGGCATCCTACCCATCCCTGCTCTCTCTGGGGTGCACACCAGCCTGTCCAGGCCACCTTCCCTCTCTGCTCTCTGGCCACCAAGCATAGGTGGGGATAGGGGCCCCTCATGTCTTGGGGGTCCCTGCTCACCCACACTGCCCCTCAGGGGGATCCCTCGGCCGTGCAGCCTCAGCAGCCTGTCTATATAGGCCGCAGCTGGGCCAGCCTCAAGGACGGGTCTGGTCTGGATGGAGCCCAGGGCCGCCGGGCTGGGAAGGGGCTCCCTGGGGGGCGAGTGGCCAGGACTTGGCAGGGCCTCCTTGTGGAGAGCGAAGAGAGGGCTCTGCAGAGCCACAGCGTGCAGGGGGCTGGGGTACGGGTACACCTCCCTGCCTCCCTTGGACACCAGGTCACACTGGTACTTGGGGTCCAGCACAGGGGCCGGGAGGTCCATCCCGGGGCAGAGAACGGAAGTGGACTTGGGGTCTGCACTGGCCTTCTGGAGCTCCAGCTCGGATGGCAGGACTCTTTCAAGATCGCCTGGGAACAAGAAAAAAGAGCAAACAGGTGAACTGGGGACGGCCCTGGGCTCGCCTCCACGCAGCATCACGGCTGCGCGGCGCCCTGTGCGGGTGTGGGCAGGAGGCCGGCGGGAGCAGCAGCCCGCGCACGGTGACGCCGGGACACGAGCCTGCAGAAAGGGCTGGCTTGCGCGCTCACTCCGTCACCTGCTCCCAACTCCCCTCTCTGCCCCGACGTGCGCGGTAAAGCCTGGACGCAAAGTCGATTGTTTCGATGCCCTCGTTCACCCGAGGTTGGGTCACTCTGGATGCTGTGTCCGCTCCGATGACAGACGGTGCCCGTCAGGGTGTGTAAGGGTTCTAGAAGGATTTGTAAAATAACTTCCTGATGTCCACTTAAATTGTAAGAAAAGAATGCTTTTTATCACAGCAGGCTTGCTGCAATGAACAGTCGTATTCCCGTCTCTATCCGAAAACCAACAACGCCTGGAGTGGTACCTGTGGGGTTGGCACCGGCACCAAGTATACCTGGGTCTTCCCGGCTCTGAACTCCGCAGCCCCCGCCACCTGGGAGGGCGCCTCCCACCCCGCCCGGCTCTCCCTTACCTGTAGACACTGGCCTAGGCCTGGACACGCCCTCCTCTGTGGCCAGAGCTCTCCAGATGGGCAGGGGCGCTCCGTGCACAGTGGTCTCGTCAGCCGACCGGGGCCGGCCGTCCCCCGCATCGGGCCTGGCCGCGGGGTCGGCCGGCAGCAAAGTGTCCCGGGAGGAGTACACGCGGTCACTACACACGGATGTGCGGGACGCAGACAGGGAGCAGGAGCCGCCGTCACTCAGCTCGTAGAAGCCTAGACGGGGTGAGCGGAGGCAGTCAGTAACCTTGGGGCAGCGGCCCCCTTCCTGCCCGAGCCGGCCCCAGGGCTAAGAGGGGATCAGGATCTCAGCCTGCGGGCGCTGGGGAAGTCATCTGGGGACTCCCCGTTACTGTCCACGGTCGCCTCGTGAGCACAGTCCGTGGGAGCCCACCACCCGCTCGGCCCCCATTCAGGCAAGTGGCTTCCCTCTCCCTACGTGGCCGGGCCGCTGGCTTTCTTCTCCCTCTTCCCAGGTGCCCGCAGCCATCAGAGGAAGGACAGCACCCAGAGGTCTCCAGCCCACTCCACTCCACGCGCTGCACACCCAGACTAGGCCGTGGTTTTGCAAATTTACAAAAAGACTGAGAAACAGCAGGCGGTGCTGCCCACGGTCTCCTGGGTTTGCGTGTGCACCAGGCTCCAGGCACATGGGATGACACGCTCTAAACTGGGGGGGCTGGAAGGGCTCCAGAGACATCTCCTCGCAGCTCTCAACCAAGGGACACATGGGCAGCAGGCAAGGGGACAGTGTCCTGCCCACCTTCTCTGACAAACTACCCAGAGTTGAGATTCCATAAACCTGCAGACGATCACCTCCTAAAACAGCTCCTTACCATCTCCCTGCTACTCCGACCCGAACAGAGCCTGGAACGTGTGTCAGCCCAGAGACGGGGAGACACTCACGGAGGGTTCGTCCACCGGAAGCAGGCCTTCCCCATCAAGAGCTCCCCATAAACGCGCACTGTGCACACGCTCCTCTTTCCAGAAACACATTTAGGGAGGAGGAAGGAAGGGGTGCATAGTGCGTGCTCCCTGGGAACAGGTTCTCGGGGGGGGGGGGCTGCGCTCATGAGCCGGGCCTGAGAGCCTGGGCGGACCCCCCGGCCGCAGCACCGGCCCCCAAGGTGCGGGGTCCCCAGAGGGCAAGGGGGTCCTCTCCGCAGCGGCACTGCCCGCCGGCGCGGCCTACCCGAGCTGGGCCTGCTGTCGCCGTCGGCCGCCCTGCCGCAGGGCCCGCTCCCGTCCAGCTGAAGCTCGCCGATCTGCCGGTCCAGCTGTTCCAAGTGGGTCTTCAGGCCGACGTCCTGGCGTCGTAAGCGGTTCTACGGGGAAAGCGGGACACAAAGCTGTCCGAGTGCAGAGAGCAAGCCCGACGCCCGGGAAGTGAGCACCGGCACACGACGTGCCTCGCAACGCCCGCGGCTCCGCTCCAAAGCCCGGTAGCTCCTCTCCACTTCCCTAAGCCAAAGCTCTGGCCCTCTGGTCGCCAGAGGAAAAGAGCCCCTGCCCCCGCCGACCGGCTTGCCGGCCGCCACGGCAGGCCTCTAGAAGCGTCAGCAGTTCTCCACGAGGTATGTCTTCCTAAGGAGACTGACAGGGCACAAGCTCAGGTCAAAGGCGGCCCCTGCTCTTACACGCGGCCCAGAGGTCGCGCTCGGCTGCTGCTCTCGAGGCTTATGTAAGAACCGACCTTCCCACGCTCGTGTGCCTCGTTCTCTTGCTCAGTGGGCCCTGTGCGAACCCCGGACTTTTCAGGGCAGGGGAAAGTCCCCGAGGGAGAAAGAGCCCCCCTTCTTCGGATCCCCCTTCACAGGCGTCACCTCCACGCCTTGTGGAACCCTCAGGGACAGGGGCAGAGGCCCGGCAGGAGGGGGCAGTGCCTGCACTCAGCACACCTGGAAATCTGCCCCAGAATCTTCTGGGTTTAGAGGTTCACATCTTGGCTCTGCCCTGAGGCTCTACCCTCTCCAGGCTCAGGCATATACGGGTTATTACAGCATCAGCCGCACGTATGTGTGTGACCATATAATACGCGTATGTGTACGCGGTTACTGTCCATAATACGCATTTGCACACCCACAGTACATGACAAACATGCAGAACTAGCACGAGCGCCTCACGGATGTGGACTCGCTTCTCTCCATCATCAGGTAGCAGCGTTTTCAGGGCCTGCTGCATAAATTTCTTATTTTTAATCAACAATTAAGTTTAAGGCAAATAATGAATGGATGTAATTATGTGGTTCACCCTGTTTAAGAAAATGACTGTGTTTCAAATCTAATATCACAGGGGAGGAAGTTCCCTAAACCCCATAATTATCTCTGTAATTTCAGCACCGTGAGGCTGCGGTCTGGGAGGGAAGCAGGTGGCAGGAACTGCCGATTCTTACGAGGGGGTCGCGTGGGCACAGCCTTTGGATCCAGCCCGAGAGAGGTGACGTGGGTGACAAGCCCATGGCCTGACACAGTGCCTGGTGCGTGCCAGGTCGCCATCCCCGGGCCACCATGCCCAACTCCCCTTTGCTCGGGGACCACATCCACGGCTTTGAGAGCAGACTCCACGTGTCACAGCCAGAGAGTCTTATGCCACAGGATAATCTGTGAACGTATCACAGCCAAAACCAGTCCTGGATTTCATAAAAACTTTGTAATCCCCGAACCATCCAGTCCAGCCTGAACATGCGGCCTCTTGCTCTGAATATTTTCACCAAGGAGAATGTGACCGTGTCAAGAGCCATGGCAGAGAGAGCTGGGGGTGTGCGAAGTTGGGCTTCACGCCAACACCCTCCGCACAAAGAACACTACATTCAGGCAAAGGGGCCAGTGTGTGTTTTCACTGAGAATGACTTTTCCTTCCCTGTCCTAAATAGGGCTGCTGTGCCTTACTCTGTGGGGTCACAGCTCGATGCTTACACAGCAATCTGACTGCTTCTCTTCCAAATCATGATATTCTCATCCTTCTGGAGCAGGAGGGCACCTCTGAGCCCCCAGGGCTCCTCTAAGCCGATTTCCAAAAAAGAGAGTCCCCTCTGTGCGTCTGTGCTGAGAATGGCCGCTCTGTGACTACTGTGTGCCCAGCCAGGCCTTCGGTGGGCGGTTCCTGATTGACGGCAAGAGGTCAAAGACGCACAGGCTCGGGGGCGCACCGACGATTTACCGTGTCCCCGGGACGCGCAGCTCAGGCGCGGGCTTCGCTGTCTGGGGTGACACCGTCCTCGCTGAGGCTTCCCTCCCTCACTCGGGGGTTCATGTTTCTGCTTTTTCATTTACTCCTTGTGTCTAATTCTGTGCTGAGAGCCCAAGTTCAGTCTGTGACCAGGAGAGAGCACGAGCCACTGAAGCCGGCCACAGACAATCTCTCCCCACGTATTTCCTCTGCAGAGAAGACGTCACTGGCACACGGGCACCGGGGGACCAGGGCCGTGGCAGTCACGTGCACCCCCGTCAGAGCAGCCGGCGCGTTTGGGGGGCCCCTCGTCCCCACCTCTGTCCCCAGCATCCAGGCTCACTACCAGGGCGGTGTACGGAGTCAGGATCCCCCCCAGC
The DNA here is from genome assembly GCF_964662115.1 of Mustela nivalis. Taxonomy (NCBI): domain Eukaryota; kingdom Metazoa; phylum Chordata; class Mammalia; order Carnivora; family Mustelidae; genus Mustela; species Mustela nivalis. The sequence continues at coordinate 1,549,940 of NC_139024.1, read as the reverse complement.
CTGTGTTTGGGGCCGGGGTGAAGGCAGTGCACACCCACAAGTCCCCGGGAGGTGGGGTCGCCTGAGCATAAACCCAGATTCTGGGGATCCTGGTCACCCCGGGACTGCGCATCGGGACGAGCTTCCCAGGGAGCGCAAAGGGTTCTTAGGAACGGATGAACACGAGAGGCTGGAGAAGGGCATTCTACAGATCGCCGTTAAAAACGGACTCGGCTTATCCTTTCTCTGCGATGTTTGCTGTCTATACCCTAAGAGAACCACCCGGTTTCCCCTTCTTTGTCCTCGGTTTCCATCCACAAATCAGCGTTCCACTCTCTTCAAGCCTTCACGGCAGAGCCAAAGGACAAAAAGGAAAACTGCCCTCGAGTTCAGAACACACCCACGGCGTCTAAAACACCTTCTCTCTCCTCAAAAGCTGAGCGTCTACACAGGAAGCAGGACACAGGCGAAAGCCGCAGCTATCCCGGGGGCCGCAGACCGCCAGACTGCAGGAGAAGTCCACCGACCACCAGCAATGGCCAGGGGCACAGATGGGCCGCGTGGGAACTGGACGGAGGCCTGGCCCTGTCGGGGATGCCCTGCCCCCGCTGGGGACCTTGAGCCAGTTCATTCCCCGGAGGGTTCAGGAAGCAAGTTCAGGAAGCCAGCGGGCAGGCCCAGGAAGCAGGAACGCAGCCGACCTCCTGCTGACCCCGGCAGAGGCAGCCCGCTGGCTCTTGCTGTCCCTAATGCCAGCACCCGCCCGCGAAAAGCAGCCGCGGCCCGCTGCCACTCTCAGGACAAGTCACGACCCGCCGAGCCAGCTCCTGGGAAATTCTTTGGGGTAAGATGTCACGGCGGGGTCCCCAGCGGCCTTCCTCACGGCACCTCGGGGCACCTCTCCCAGTGCCACTGGCAGCCCCCGAGCGGGAGGTGGGGCCTCTGGCCTGCCCTGGGGCACCGCAGGCCACGTGGGTGTCGCGGGAACCTGACGCCTGAGCAGTGGACCGGCCGCCACCTCTCAGGGATGACTGGGCTCCCCCAAGTTATCCACGGATCAGCCCAGGACCCACCAGTGAGGAGCAGCTGCCCCACACGGGGTCACGGGGCACCGTCAGCTCCAACAGGGAGACAGGAAGGTTCTCCCCCAGGAGAGCAATGAAAGGCACTCCTGTATTTGCTCATCGCACACCTACTAAGCGCCTACTGCATGCTCCTTTGCCTGCTTCCATCCGAGTCACTGCGCTAACTCTGCTCACCCGAGTGCAGTGCAGGTCCCCAGAACCGCTCCCGCTCCTCGACCGGGGGACGCGTGCGCGACAAGGCTGCGAGGGCAGATCCAAGCCCTTCTGGTCTTCTCACCGGAGCGCGGTCACCCGGCCGGCCGCCCGCGGGGAGGGGTTGGGGGAGGCGGAGTGAGCGGCGCTGCGGGTCTGCAGCCGCCCTGGCCAGGAGGCCCATGAATCATGCTCTCCCCACGGCTCTAGCACTACTCCTGTGTTTTCCCTGCAAGAAAAACAGGGAAGTGTTAAGCCCTAGCTGATGTCACACAAATTCAGTTCTTCTCTTTTGATCACATAATCCACGCCAAGAACAAAGTTTGAAGACAAAGTCTGCGTGTTCCTTCTGGTCCCCACATTAAAAAAAAAATTAAACAAAAAACCTGTTTGATCTCTTCCAAAGGCTACTTGGAATTAGAGGCTGACGACTCGCAAGTCTGATTGGTGCATCCCCGAAGTCGAGTTAATCATCAGCTGTGCTCGTGCCCGCGGACGAGTTCAGGGCTGCCTCTCAGCTGTGCCCGGCTCTCCCCGGAGCCACGCATCTCTGCGGGCGGCCGGGTGCCACGGAGCCCTGGGTGCAGACACACAGGGAACCGGGGCCGACTGGTGAGGGCAGGCAAACCGCAGGTGCGGGTCCCGCTCCAGAGCTGGCCCCTGCCCTTGTGGGCGGCCCAGTCACAGGCGGGGCGCAGGCTGCGCAGTCAGGGCCCAGGTTCTGCTCCCTCCACTCTCTGCCTGTTTCTTCTGCAATGTGGCTCTGGAGTCCCCAGAGGCGTCTTCCAGGGTCTGGAATTCAGAAACACCCAGCGCGCCGGTCACCGGACGGAGTTAAGCAGAGAGGAAGGCCGCAGCATCGTGCAGCCTGCTGTACGAGAACAGCCAGCAGCTTTTAAACACAACAGATCTGGACTTCTAAATTTAAAAAATTCTACTTAAGAGGACTAGAATGAACGCCATCGGATATGAACCTGTCCATAGAGCCTTTTCATTTTTCCTTTAAAACGTACTTCAGTGCTGGAAAAACTCCCGAGTTGTGTCGGGTAGAGGAAAGACAAGGCCGGCAGCAGATTAAAACCGCAGGAACAACGTGGAGTGTCTTCAAGCCCGTGAGACGGAGCTGGCGTTGGGAGGAGGCAGGGGAGCCAGGAGACACACAGGTGCAGCCGCCCTAAGAGGGTGCCCGGTTCCCCCGCTCCGGGACTCCCCGGACACACCTCATCCTGCAGGTCAGGTTACACTTTGGAGCTGAAGCTTTCCTGGGAAACATGCTTTCCTCCACATTTTGTTACAACCGACCCGACCCCATCAAATCTGAGCAATTCGGGTGTGATGTACGGGGACAATTCGGGCTGCGCCCAGCACGAGGGCAGTGTCGCTCCAGAGCCCCGCGGCGGGGCCACCTGCACCCGGGGTCCCACACCCGGATCCCAAGCAGCCCCTGCCCCGGGAAACCGACTGAGCCGCTCCTCCCCGAGCAGCCCGGAAGGCCAGCAGGAGCGCGCGCTCAGAGCCGGTCCGCGGGAGCAGGAGGCAGCGCCACGGGGCAGCCCCGGCGCGCCTTTCCCAGTCCGGATCCCCACCCGCGAGCCGCGGGCCTCCGCGGCCGTCCCATCCGAACCCGAACTGCGTCCCCTTCAATCAGTGGGGCAGTCCGGCCACCGCGCTCCCGCACCAGGTGGCCCGGCCCCCAGTCGCCCCGCGCGCCCAGCACCCCCGGGGCCCCGGCTCCTTACCAGCTGCTCCTGCAGCGCCGCCAGCGCCGCCTCCAACCGCAGCTCCTGCGCGCGGGGGCCGCGGGGGTGCTCGGGGCGCGCGGGGTCTTGGGGGGCGGCGGGGCCCGGCGGGGACTGCATGGCCAGGGCGCCCCGCACGCGCGCCTGCTGTGTGGCGCGCAGCCCCTGCAGCTCCCGCAGCCCCGCGAGCGCCGCGCGCAGCCGGGCGCCCACCCTGCGGCGGTCCCAGCCCGCGGGCCCCGGCGGGCAGCTCGGCGCCCACATCCCGCGCCTGGCCTTCCCCGAGCCTGCCCGGGCTCCCTGGAGCCTGCCCGGCCTCCCCGGCCTCCCGGAGCTTCCTCGGAGCCGCCGGGGCCGCGCGCGCTGCCTCCTGCGCAGCTTCTCCCCGCCCCCGCCCCGCAGGTCTCCAAGGTGGGGTGGGACCTATCGGTGGCCGCGGAGGGCGGTGTCTGCACACGCCCCAGGTCACAGCGGCCGCCCCGGGCCCGCCCCGTCGTCGCGGCCCCGTGCCCTTGGGGTCCGGGGGACCTCGGTGAGTCTGGAGGGGACCAAAGGAGAGGGAGGACCCCAGCAGGAGGGCGGGAAAGGGCCCAAAGGGGAACAAACGGGGTGAAAGGTGGTGGTTTTTGTTTTGTTGTTGTTGTTGTTGTTGTTTTTAAATTAAGATAAATTCTTGGGAAGATACCACTTTTTAAGGACCATGGTACCTTTTTAAGCTTGTTATAAATTGGAAAAACGTATCAGCAGTGGGAATGCCCCCGTTTTGGCGGGTAATAACAGCTTTATGGAGATGCAGCGAACCTATTCTTACAGGGCACCCGCTCCAAGGGCACAACTTGGTGATTCCCTCTGTATTCCCAGCCAGCACAAGTGTGCCGCGGCCCCGGTCAGTGATCCCCAAGAAGCCATCGACCCTGAGCCGCAGCCTCCCGTCGCCGTCCGCTCTCGGTGCTCAAGCACCGCTCCTGCGCCTCGGCGGCAAACGGCCCGTGCGTGGGTCACACTGGCCAGTCCTTCGCGGCTGGCCTCCTCCCGCTGGGCCGCTGTGTCCACGGCTCCGCGTGCTGCCGGCGACCGCGTCCTTCATTCTTTCTGCTGGTGACAATGTCGCGTCCTGTGGGTAGACGCTTTTGCTTCTCCGCTCTTTACTGGTGGGCATTCCGGCTGGTGCCACTTTTTGGCTTCTTTGAAAAATCTATGGCCATTCAGGGTTTGCTTTTAGCCGGCAGTGCGCGTTCACTCGGGTGGGCGCCGACCTCGGAGGAGGGGGCGAGCTGGGAGACCTTTTGAACCCCTGACTGCTTTGATTTGTTGATTCGTTGGTTTGTTGATTTTTATTAGTTTCAAGGTAGGATTTAGTGCTTCATCAGCTGCATAGGACACCCCGCTCAGGGCGTCAGGTGCCTCCTTCACGCCCCTCCCCCACCTGCCCTCCAGCCCTCAGTTTGTTCCCGGGGAGTCAAGAGTCTCTTGTGATTTGCCTTCCTTTCTGTTTTCGTCTTGTTTTCTTTTTCCTTCCTTCCTTCCCTATGTTTATCTGGTTTGTTTCATATGGTCTCTGTCTTTCTCTGACTAATTTCCCTTAACATGATACCCTCTAGATCTGTATGTTTGCAAATGGCACGATTTCATTCCTTTTGATGGCTGAGTAGTATTTCATTGTGTGTGTGTGTGTGTGTGTGTGTGTGTCTTTATCCACTCATCTGTTGATGCACATCTCTTACTCTGTTGGTGAGAATGCACGCTGGAGCAGCCACTCTGGAGGAGTGTGCGGAGGCTCCCCCAAAACACGAAAAACAGAGCTACCCCATGACCCAGTAACTGCTCTACTAGGTATTAATTCAAAGGATACAAACACAGTGACCCAGAGGGGCACCTGCACCCCGTGTTTATAACAGCGATGTCCCCAATAGCCCAAATGTGGACAGACTGTTAAATTCTCAGCAATGCGAACGGAGGACCCCGTGTCAGCACGCCCATGGCAGCACCCGTCCTCTGCTTGTGACCGTCTCAGTAAGTGTGAGGTGGTATCTCACTGTGATTTTGACTTGCATCTCCCTGTGGCTACTGACCTGGAGTGTATTTTCATGTGTGTACTGGCCATTTGTGTATCTTCTTGGGCAAATGCGTATCAGATCCTTTGCCCCTTCTTAAAATTGTCCCCGAATTATTGAGATGTAAGTATTCTTTACATATTGGAGACACAATTTCATTATCAGGTGTATGATTTACAAATGTCTTTTCCCTTTTGTGGGGTAATATTTCACTTTCTTGGTAGTGTATTAAAAAGTACACTTTTTGTAGCAAAATTGTTTTTAATTTTGATGCAGTCCAACTTATCAATTTTTTTCTTTTGTTGCCTGTGCTCCGGGTGTTATATCTAAAACACCATGGTCCAACCAAAGGTCAGAGATCACATCTGCTTTTTTTTCTAAGAGTTTTTATGGTTTTGGTGCTTACATTTAAGTCCTTGATCCATTTTGAGTTGTTTCTTGGGCACAATACGAGGTAGGGGTCCAGCTCCGCTCTTCAGCCTGCAGGTGTCTCCCTGTCCTGACACCGTGTGCTGGAAAGCCCGTTCTTTGTCCAAACTGTCTTGAGACTCCTGTCGGTAATCAGCTGATTCGGATTCTCAGTTCTGCTACTGTAGTGTGCATGATCTTGTGCCAATTCCACAGCGTTTTGAATACCGTAGGTTCGTGGTGAGGTTTAAAGGCAGGAAGCATAAGTCATCCAACTTTTCTCTTTTTCAAATTGTTTTGGCTCTTCCGGGTCCCTATCATTTCCATATGGATGGAATCCATAGGATCAGCTGGTCAATTCCTGCAAAGAAGTTGACTCGGATTTTGATGGAGATTGCATGGAATCTGTTGATTGATTGAAGAAGTGTTGCCACCATTAAGGTTAAGTCTTCTGAACCATAAGCATGGGATTTTTTCTAAATATTTAGGTCTTTAATGTCTTTCAACAGTGTTCTGTAGTTTTCAGTGTGCAGGTCTTATATTTGTTTTGCTAAGTTTACTTCTAATAAAAATATTTACAAAACTCTTTTTGGTACTATCATAAGTGGAAATGTTTTCTAATTCAGTTTTCAGAATGTTCATTGCTAATTTGTAGAAATAAGCAGTTGAATTCTGTGGAATTTTTGTATTAGTTATAGTAAATGTTAAGTGGATTTCCTTGCATTTTTTAAATTTACAAGATCATGTTGTCTGGAAATAGAAACAGTTTTACTTTTTCCCTTTCATATTTGGATGCTTTTAAATTTCTTTTTTTTATCTTACTGCTCTGCCTGGAACTTCCATTACAATGTCAAACGGATGTGGTGTGAACAGGTATGCTTGTCTTGTTCCTGATTTTGGGACGATGTTCAGTCTTTTACCATCGAGTCTGACGTTAACTGCAGGTTTTTCTTAGATGCCTTTTTATCGGGAGGAGAAAATTCCCTCCGGTTCCTTGTTCCTTGTATTATTATCACTGAGATTTTCAGGTTATCCTATGATTTGTTGCTGTTGCTGTTTTCTCCGTCCCGTGTGCTTATCTTGTCTGCTGGTGGAGAAACAGCACGAGACAAGCTTAGAAGACCTCGGCTCCGAGACCGCTTGCCTCCAGGTTGCTCAGGTGTATAAGGAATGCAGCGAGTGAGGTCCTGGGTGCTGGTTTTCTCTACAGGAAAATTCATGATTCTTCCTTTACATTTTCTTCCAGAGAGAGACAGAGAGAGGGTTACACTGGATATGAACCCTTGTTCAGTTATCTCTCTTCCCCCCACCTGTGGACTCTCTTAGCGGTGTCTTTTGGAGAACAGAGACTCTTCATTTTTCTGTATTCTTATTTATCATAGGTCCTTTTTGTGCCATTTTAAAGAAATTTTTGCTCATTCAGGATCTTCAAGATATTATTTAATGCTGCTTCTAGGAAATCTATGATTTCACTTTTTTCATTTAGATCTACCATCCACCTGCAATGGTTATGTATTATAAGAGGTGGGGGAAATCACTATTTTTTCTCAAATACATAACCTAGTGCAGTATTTGTTGGGGAAAAAAAAACAGTCCTTTTTGAACTGTGATGCATTTCCACCTTTGTCATAAATATATTTAGGTCTGTTCTGGGTTCCCTTTTCTATTTGATTAGTTTCCCTATCCTGTCACTTGTCCCAATTATTGTGGCTTTTTATGCTGTGGTGACACCCAGTGGAGCATGCTCACCCACCTTGTTCTTCATGGGTGTCTTGAGTACTCTGGGCACTTGACAATATTGTGTGAATTTTAGACTCAGCAGGTAGATCTCTGCAAAAAGCCTGCTGGTTTTTCGACAGGGATCACACATTAACTCTAGAGTTTATTTGGAATGAAATGGTTTCTTTATACTATTTCTTCTAGACAGGAAGAAAACATGGAATAAAGATTTGGACATGGAATAAAGATTTTTTATAAAGATTTTTTAAATATCTCAAAATAATATTTTATAATTTTGTGTGTAGAGATCTTGCACATCTTTCGTGAGGTTTATCCCTTCTTTCTTGGTGTTTTTTTTTCCCTTATACTTTTGTCAATGTTACCTTATTTTTGTTGGTGATGTATGGAAATGCCAGGGATATCTCTAACAACTTTGCTAAACTCATTTATTCTCTTGAATAATTTATCTTTAGATGTTTAAATATTTTCCCATATACTTTCATATCATCTGCGACTGATGAAGTTTTAATTTTTTCTTTCTCATCCTTATGCCGTGTCCGTGTATCTCTGTCTTGATCTCTTTATCTCCCACCTGTCTGTTTATTTGGTGTTACTTCAGTGGCTAGGACGTTCAGTACAATGTCAAAAACAGTGATGATGTCATGCATCTATGTTCACGTCCAAGGGCGGTGGGAAAGTTTTCTGTATTTCACCATTAAAAATGATGTTTGCTGAATGTGTTTTGTAGATACTGTTTATCAGATCAAGGAAATTGTCTTCTGTTTCTAGAATGGATATTGAATTTTACCAACTATATTTTCTACTATTGAAATGATTATACTACTTTCTTTTTTTCCCTATTTGATGTATTATGTTAATCAGTTTACAAATGTAAAGCTAACCTTGCATTTTTGGATAAAGCAGATTGGTCATGAGGTATTTTCCCCCTTTGTATGATGCTGCATGTAGTTTGACGTGTTTTGTTTTGGAGTTCTGCATCCGTTTTCATGCGTGAGGTCAGCCCCTCCTTTTCTCTTGTAAACTTTTCCTCAGGTTTTCAGAGTCAGACTGTGCTGGCCTCACAGACTGAGTGAAAATATCCCTTCTTGGCACTCAATGTAAGGGTTTCTGTTCGATGAAGATAATTTCATTCCTGAGCATTTGGTAGAATATAGATGAAGCCACCTATGTCTGGGTTTTTTGGTGTAAATGTTTTCAGTTATGCGTCAAAGTCCTTCATAGCTGTGTAATTACTCAGACTTTCTGTTTCTTCTTGTGTCAGTTTGTTGCGGATGTATTGCTCCAGATTTCTTCTCATCGTGTCCGTATTTTCAGTTGTGTTGACGTAAGTGTTCTATGATATTGTCTACAAATACGTATCAAATGTGCATACCCCCTGCCCAGCTTTTCCCCTGTCATTTGGCTGTTTGTGTTTTCTCTCCTTCCCTGCCCCCCTGGATCAGCCTTAGCAATGGTTTCACAACTTCATCAGTTTTTTTTCAAAGCACCATCTTTTGACTTTGCTGATTCTTTTTTTGTTTGTTTTCTCATCTGTCAGTCTATTTTCCTCATTATTTGCCTCAGTCTCTTTACTCAAGGTATAACTTACTTGATACTTCTTCTAGGCTCTCGAAACGGATTCTTCACTCATTGGCCTCTCCTTCCTCCATTCGGCATTGCTCACACCTCCTTGTGTAGACAAGAACCCGTTACTGGGAAAGTGCTGGGTCCTGCCCCGTCTTACATTGTGTTCATTCTCTTGACCTTAAGATCAAATTGTGGGCTCACTTGCCTGCTTGGGCAACATCTGAATTTGGAGCTCTCTGCAGAGGAGGAGGACAGCTGTCATGTGCAATGGTGTTAGGAAAGTCATGCCTGGCATCTCATTGTCCTAGAATGTGAGAAATAAAGGAATTTTAGCATCTTGTCCTTCTTTCTTCTGCCATTGTCTCCTGTCCCTAGCGTCATAGGCAGAAAGGGGGCCCAGAAAAGCTGGTTTTTGCTTGTCTAAGGGAACCCTCCCTCTCCCCATTGCTCATTTTTAAATCATAGGAGCAGAGAACTCTGCTCTCTCTCTCTCTCTCACACACACAAGATCAAAGTGGTATGCCCGCTCACAAGTGCCCCCTGAGAGTGGGTTTGAGCTCAGGGAACAGTTTGGGGCCCCCAGGAGGGAACTGGATTCGTACCACGGCCCAAGGCTCCCTTGCAGACGGTCGGCATTTTTTCTGGCTTTCCCATCCTTTACCTCATTCCTATTTCACTGGTCCTATCCTTTGTTTTCCATGAACTTGGAATCCTTGTCCATTTCTGAGGAACTTAATCTGTCTTTGTTTGCACCCACAGAGAATGCTGTTTCTTGGGCCCTGGAGAGCTGGCCAGAACCTGGGTGTGCATGTCACGAATCCAGCCTCCTGAGCCAAAGCCTCTGATTCCTGAAGAACAAATCTGCTGCTCCCCGTTACCGTTCACTGCAGAGCCACCAGCCTCCACATTTGGTTACATAAGGACACAGAAGGTCCGAGAAGAAGGAGAGCTTTTGAGTTTTATCCTTTTCTTCTCTCTTATGAATCACATTGTTTAAGCTATGAGTGTTGACATACTGAGCCGTAAAGATAGATACCCATCAAATTAGAAAAATTTGGTGGACCTTATTCTCTGGATCATTTTTACATCATACCATTTTTATTTGGGGGATATAGGAGCTTCTTGAATTTCTCTATGGATACAAACTTTCTGTTTTGTTTTTTTTTTTTAAAGATTTTATTTATTTATTTGACAGAGAGAAATCACAAGTAGATAGAGAAGCAGGCAGAGAGAGAGAGAGGGAAGCAGGCTCCCCGCTGAGCAGAGAGCCCGATGCGGGACTCGATCCCAGGACCCCGAGATCATGACCCGAGCCGAAGGCAGCGGCTCAACCCACTGAGCCACCCAGGCGCCCCTCTGTTTTGTTTTTAATTGTCTCTGTTTTGTACGGTGTCAGCTTTTCTATTCACCTTTGACTCTCTCTTTCCGATTGTGACTGGAGGATTCCTGGATGCTGTTCACCTGGGAGGCAACAGGAAGGTGTATCTGGCACTTAAGTTTGGTTTCATGGTAGAGAGAGAGGATGCAGAGCTGGCTGGAGTGCTGTGTGTCGCCCAGGGTCAGATGCGAAGGGCGGTATTTGTGACACCAGCGCCATGCCTCCCTAGATATTTTAATCATTTACATCAGTTGTGGGTATAGATCATACTTTGTTTTTGTTTGTTTGTTTGTTCATTTCTTTATTATCATGTTCATCTGGTTTCAGTAGGAGGACATGTGCTCTATACACTACTTTATATGAGAATCCACTAGAAGTTTTTGCCTTCAGACAAAGTTTTTGCAAGTCTCAAGCTTGTGAAAAAGTTATATGTACAGTATGAAAAACGTTCTCCTGTTTTCCCAGAACCATTGAGAATGCCCATCACTATTAATACCTTAATATTTTAATGTGTATTTTTTACACACAAAGGCATTATCCTAAGTAAGGGATAATTTAAAAAATCAATTAAAGTAACTAATTAATTATTAGTCATTAATTTTAGTAATTAAAATCAAGACATTGATGTTGATTCATAATTACCATCTAATATTCAACTCAGATCTCCCCAGTTATCTCATCAGCGTCCTTCAGGTCAGAACAACCCTGTCCAGACTAATGCATTTACCTGTCCCATCCTGCTGGTCTCTGTCAAGCTGGAGCAGTGGCTCAAATTCTTCTTGAATTACGACTGTACTTGAAGATTCTGGACCTGTTATTTTGTAGGATGCTCCTTGGTTTCATTTTGTTAAGGGTTCCTCCTGCTTCCCGTTATGTACCCAAGGGGGGAATATCACAGAAGCGAGGCTGTGCTCTTGTCACGCATCCGATGGAGGGACGCACACTTTCAACACTGTTGACACTTACCACCTTGATAACTTCATCTCTGTCTGTCACCTGTGTGCCAGTCTGTCCATCCATCCAGCTACCCACACACCCCCTCGCCCATCCACCATCCAGCCAGCCATCCAGCCATCCACTTGTCCATCTATCCATCCACCGTCCATCTGTCCATCCGCTTATCCCATCCAGCCACCCATCATTTCTTTCTATTATCTGTCATGTGTCTATCTTTCTGTCCATCTACATATCACTTATCCTCAGTGATCTCTCTGCGCTCCGTCTGCCTCTCCCATCCTCTCTCCACCCATCAGCTGCCTCCTCCCTTAAGCTCTTATGCCAAATGCATTACTCTACAGCTGCTACATCCAACTCTAAACAGACACACCCTGTTTCACTCTGCGGACACAGTTAATCACACTTTGTTGAAGGACACTTGGTTGCTTCATGTCTTCCTACTGCAGCGGTAATGCAGAAAGCATTCCCATACATGTGGCCTTGCTATTGTTGCTTTGATTTCTGTAGGCTGTGTTCTCAGGACTGGAATTTCTCACGTCTGAGAGCATCTGTGTTTTTATCTTAACATGCCAAGATTTTCTCTCAGAAAGATCATAGCAGTAACCAGTACGTGTTAGTGCAAACTCCAAACCCACATCATTGCTGATACTGAATGTCTTCCTTCTGAAAACTACTTTCGAGGGGTGAAGATAGAGTATCTCAGTGTCCGTCTGGTGAACGACGCTGTGACTCCACTGAGTACGAACGTCTCTGCGTGGGTTTGTTAAGAGCTTATACTTCCTACCCCTGGGCTTCCTGCTCAGTCTTCACCTGTTGTCTTCATCTTGCTGGTTCTGGCTGGTGTTTGTTGTGTGTTGCCTGCGTTCTTCCCTGCCCAGTCTGTGGTTTTCCTCCAGCTTCGTGGTGTTCTCGACATATCAGTGCTTAACACGTTCTTCTTTTTCTCTTTTACTGATGTCTTTTATGATGACTGTCTTACTTAAAAATTCTTCCTTATTTCAACATGAAATCAGTATTTTGGCAAACTATATTCTTTTTTAAAAAAGATTTATTTATTTATTGTAGAGAAAGAGAAGGGGGAGGGACTGAGGGAGAGGGCTAGAGAAATTTAGGCAGACTCCACGCTGAGTGCAGAGTCCGACGTAGGGCTTGATCTCACGGCCCTTAGACCATGACCTGAGCTGGAACCAAGAGTCAGATGCTCAGCCAACTGAGCCCCCCCAGGCGCCCCTCTCATCACCTTTGCACTGAATGGACATGCTGCCTCTGTTATAATACCCACAGCCGGAGCTCGTCCTTCTTCTGACCTGTTCGTCTGTCCTGAGGCTCATCACTTTCTATCGAATCTGAGGGCGACGTCCACTGCAGTCCATGTGAGTAAGTCGTTGACGCGGTAGAATGCTCCTGATGCGTCACTGAGACAAACTGCAGGTTATAAACTCTGTGGTTCCATCAGGAAAGTGTGCGTGCGTGTGTTTCACACACAAGGGAGTGTGAGGGCCTGTGCACTGGGAATGTTAAAGGTTCCATCTGGGTAAAGGGATTGTAGGTGACCTGATCTCCTTACTTCCTGTATTTATGTATTGATTTTTAATTTTATTTAATATGTATCTTTGGGGCACCTGGGTGGCTCAGTGGATTAAAGCCTCTGCCTTTGGCTCAGGTCATGATCCCAGGGTCCTGGGATCGAGCCCCCCATCGGGCTCTCTGCTCAGTGGGGAGCCTGCTTCCTCCTCTCTCTGTCTGCCTCTCTGCCTACTTGTGATCTCTGCCTGTCAAATAAATAAATAAAATCTTTAAAAAAAATATGTATCTTTTTTTTTTTTTTAAAGATTTTATTTATTTATTTGACAGAGAGAGATCACAAGTAGGCAGAGAGGCAGACAGAGAGAGGAGGAAGCAGGCTCCCCACTGAGCAGAGAGCCCGATGCGGGACTCGATCCCAGGACCCTGAGATCATGACCCGAGCTGAAGGCAGTGGCTTAACCCACTGAGCCACCCAGGCGCCCCAAAAATATGTATCTTTTATTGGGGGGGAGGGGCAGAAGGGGAGGGGGCTCTCAAGCGGGCTCCATGCCCAGCGCAGAGCCTGCCTCAAGGCTCCATCTCACAGCCCTGAGATCATGACCTGAGCTGAAATCAAGAGTAAGACACCAACAGTTTTTGCTTTTCCTAAAAGCATTACCCAAGTGACTAAATAAAAAAGTTAACAAATCAGTGACTCTCCTTGCCTTATGAAATAAAAGCCGCCAGCTAAGCTCTGCCTTCAGGTCTCTGGAGCTGTGATAGGCCCACATGTGTATGGCCGGGAAGCGGGATATTTAAAGTGAGGACCGGCGTAGGTGTTCCTCACCCAGTACTCCGAGAAGGCTGTAATGGCTTATTTATTTTTACTGAAGGGAATGACCCGTTAACAAAGTTGTGCAGCTGGCGACGGTGGTCGTGGTGATAGGGTTTGTTACGCGACGATGCTTCCGTTGGTTTCAAAAAACTAGAAGGATGATTTACTAAGTCTGAATTCACATTCGTATAAGTTTTCAATATTCTCGATGTTCATGAGGTGCCTTAAGAATTCTCTCTATTTTGGCTTTTCCACGTAAAGCATGGGCTGTTTGGAAGCAGTACCTTCCGTCCTTGTGTCTTGACTGGCCTCACAAAGGCAGGAAGCTCCACGGGGCCCCGGAGAAGCTTTTCCCCAAGAAAGTGCTCCCAGGGCACAAACCACAGGGAAGGAACTGCTGTGTGTGTTGGAGGGGTCAGGGGAAAGTGCACCAGGGAGCGGCAGGTGTGCGGGGGGCACCTTCTGAGGGAGCTGTTCTTTGTCGCCCGCACATGTGGGGGGGTCCAGCCACAGGTGGAGCCGTGGTGGAGCCGTGGCCAAGCCACCAAGGTGCCTGGAGAGTGGAGTCCTGCACGCAGAGGCCCTCGGTGTCCTGTGCCCCAGACCTGTGGGCTGGCTCCTGCTTGGCAAGTGCCACGGACTCTGGGCATGGGCCGGGGTCTGGGTTTGCACATGAGGGTGACCTCGTGACCTTTGCTCACGGTGACTGCGTGTCCTTGACAGGTGCCGAGGACCTGAGCTCGGAGACGTGTTGAGCTCCTTCAGTGGGGGTACCGAGGGGCTCGTGAAACCACCAGCTGCTTCTTCATTTTGGTCTAAAACTGTGTGCGAGCCCAGAGGCTTTCCAGCAAAGCGGGAGTTGTCTTATACGTTGAATAACAGACTCGGACCCAGGGGTCCCCGCAAGCCCGGCTTAGGGCGCAGCCTCGCTGTGGACTTGTTCGCTGAATGTCCGACCGCCCTGCGCAGAGCAGAGGCAGCACACAGAGCCTTCTGCGTTCTTGGCCCTGCCCCCCGGGCAGCTGACGTGCCACTTACGGGACAATGTGCATGCCCGGGCCACCATATAAAGTGGCACCAGGGGCTTAGAAGTCCTCAGGTTTCTTAGGGTTGTTGTAAATGACGATCATCTGCTTCCTTCTTCTCCAAGAATATGAAAAGATTGTTTTAAATCCACAAGGGACCGAGTCTTCGTCATGAACCAGCCACAGCATTATTGGGTTACGGCCTCAGCTCACGTTCGAGCTTGGGAAGTGAGGCCCTCGGTGCTGCAAAGGAGCCCCCGTCCGGGAGTGCAGGGTAGAGAGGAAGTGACTGAAAACCCGGGGCGTCCTGAGAAGAGGCATCGTGGGTCAGCAGCACCTGCAGGCATTAGCCGCTGTTCAGCCGGCTTGAAGAGTAGAGAACAGCCTTGTCTGTGCGAGGCTTCGAATCTAGGCGTTGAGAAACGTGGGCTGAGCGTTCACTCTGCCCGGTCAGCGGCCGCACTTTCAGCGGGACGGGGGAGTGAACACCCAGCCATGGGGTCCCCATGCAGCACGTGGGAGCACAGAGAGGAGGAGGTGGTCCGGACTGTCCCCGGCAGGCGCGCTCCGTGTGGAAGGAGGACCTGCCGGCAAGTGTCCGCAGGACAGCGGGAGGCGGCTCAGTCGGAGAGAGGAGGGAGCCAGGTGTGGAGTCCGTTTCGGCCCGTTTTGAGTGACATCTCCCGGGCATGGAGTCAAGGGTGGGGCGCACACTCTCCTGCGTTGTTAGTCAGCGGCACGGTGAGCACCGCCGAAGAGAGGACGGGAGTGACCAAGGAGATGAGGCCCCACTGGGGCGTCACCACGGCGCCGGTGGCCCTCCGGCCAGGCCCGCAGAGAAGGACGCCTGCCCGGAGCGCAGGGCACGTCCCGTCCGGCTCACAGGGAGCCCGGGACAGACAGAGGCCCGCCCGCCCTCGGGGCCAGCTCTGTGCCGGCCTTCTCCGGTGGCGCTGCGGCTGTCCTCGGAGTCCCCCGTGAGGATGGGCCCCTGCTGGGGTCCCCCTTTAGAAGGACGGCCCCGAAGGGCGCTGACAGTGCGCGCCCACGACCGATGGAAGAAGCGGTGGAAGAGACAACTCAAGTCCGGACGATTCTTCCTTCCTGACACTGGGAAGCAGCAGCAGGAAACCAACCGCGTCAGCAGATTTCATCACAATCTCTCATTCCGCGTGAGAGAGCGTGACCCGGAGTGGCGCCTGGGCTTCCTGGGCTTCTGCCCAGTGTGGGGGGGCGTCTGCCGGACGGGACGGCAGCTGACTCTGTGTCCTCCTGACTCCTGCTTCCGTGGCCCTCCCCCACGCCCGGCCCGCCCGTGTCCCTGCCACGGGGCCCCTTGAGCGCAGCCCGGCTTACGAGGGGGCGAGGGAGCGGCTGCCTCACACCATGCAGCATGGGCCGGGCTGCGGGCTCAGGGGTCCACATGGGGCACTGGCTCCTGCGCCCCGAGAGGCCGTGTTCCTGCCCAGCTTTGCTCGGGCAGACTCCTCCTGTGGGAAGGCAGCAGCCCCGGGGGTGTGTGTGGGGGGGTGGGGCGTGTGGGGCCACGGGGGCAAACCCCCTGAGGACGAGTCTTGGTGCACATGCTGTCCTCTGGACAGACGACAAAGGACGAAGTCGAGGGTCCCCCGTAGGTCTTCCGACGACTAGAGCGACAGCACGTTTCCACCTGGGCGTGGGCGCCGGAAGTTCCTACCGTGGTCACATGTCACGAAACAGCGTTTTTCTTGGGTTGTTCCTCATCGTCTCTACGAGGCTAGAAGCCATTCAGAGCTCAGAGGCCTGCAGAGCAGCTGGTAGGCTATGGGGGCCCACGGGCCGCGGTCTGCTGGCCATGGCCGGATAGGCAGGTGCAGGGGAGTGTGTGCAGGGCGAGCGTGCATGGGGCTGGGGGCTTCGGGCCCCTGAAGGCTGCCGCTGACTTCCACGCGGAGCTCGGTGCCGCGCTCAGCCAGTGGCTGCGGGCCTGCCCACGGTCAACCACGGCCTTCCTTACTCCTTGTTTATAAATAAATCATCTTTATAAGTAAATCACTTTTTTTTCTGGGTTGCAAACTGTAGTAAAAAACACTAATAGCACTGAATCAAAATGGGGCAGTCCTCTGGACTGTGAAGGGAGGGCTCTGGGGGGAGAAATGGTGTTTGATCCGGCTTCGTCCCCCGCGCTGGGCCCACGTGCTTCCGGCAACAAAGAAACGCTTGGTGAACTTAGGAGTCTGTCCTTGTCACCGGAGGGCACAGTGTTTTCACGTCCATTACCTGTGACAGTCTCTGGTTTTAACGATTGTGTCATTTGAAGCTTCCCAGAGCCCTGCAAAGCCTGGGGGCCTCGCCTTCACTTTACGGAGCAGAAACCAGCGCAAAGGCATTGGCGAATGGTTTCCGTGTCGTGCTCACTCCGGTCGGGACTCCCCTGGGCTGGGGTCCTCAGAGGGGCTGGGCAGACAGCCCCGGCCAGGCAGCTTTCCAAACCAGCTGAGAGACACTGACCTCAGGACCGTTGGGGCCCAGAACAGCAGCTTGGCCGCCCGTCCCAGAGGGCTTTCTGTGCTTTTTTCCAGCATTTTCCTAATGCAAGACTGAGACGTTCTGGAGGTAAACTGTCTGTTTTGCTTGATTTACAATGTTGGGCTTAAGTAAAAGGCCAGAGTCAGAGCAAAGGACTGACCAGGAAGGTCACACAAGGCTGTGCCCCCTGAGCCCGGGGCCCTCTCTTCTCTGGAACGGCCTCCGGCTGCTCCCCGGGGAGCTCACGCCGGGGTCCTGCGGCGGCCGCTCTGATCTCAGACCCGGGGCAAGGCCTGCGGATGGGCTCGCTCTGGAACCCGCGTGATCGCGGTAACCCCCTCCAGGTTGACCTCGGCTCTGCGCGGGCTGGGCGACCCCTGGTGGGCACGCGGGAGGCTGCGGGCGGGCGACCGCGGGGAGGGGGATGGGGAGTCCAGAAGCCCACGTCTTGGTGCCGTCAGGTGCTGTCCGTCCCACGGGCTCCTGGCTGCTCCTCTGGAGGAGGCCCCTGCCCGCCGCCCCTGCCGCCACCCCTGCCCGCCGCCCTCTCCCGCCGCCCCTGCCGCCGCCCTCTCCCGCTGCCCTGGCCGGCCCCGGCCTCCCTTCCCTGTCTTTGCCTCCAGCCCCCTCCCCCCGTAGTTGGCACCCAGAGCCGGGACTCAAGCTCTGGCCCATCGAGAACATCCCCTCCAGCTGCGGACCCCTGAGTTCGACGCCTCCAGTTTCCTGCCGGGAGGCGGGCGTTAGAAGTGTCCGGCCCACGGGGATGCTGCGGCGACCCAGGGTGCTAACGCAACGCTTGGCCTGGCCCAGGGCCTGGAGAGGTCACGGGGCATTGCGCACCCTCGCCCCCATGCCCCTCTCACTGCCCACCCCTGCAGGGACCCCGCGTGGGGGAGGGGCAGGATGGTCCGTAGACGGCAGCCGCCGAGGCCCCCGCACACCCCAGTCTGGGGGAGGTGGGCCTGCAGGGGGCTGGGGCGGCCCCTGGGAGTCCCCCCAGGGGCTGTTTCTAATGACAGTGGCCGCCTGGAGAGGCAGACGTTCTAGTCCAGTCACGACGTGGCCTCCACGCCCTCCCGCGTGCCCACAGCGCACGGCCGCAGCCACGAGTGGGTTCGCTCGGGTGGAAGAACATGCAGCAGAGGCGACCGGTGACCGTCGCTCCTTCTGAACCCAGCTGCCCCGTCATGCCTGTGGGGACCAGCCAGCTCGTGAGCGCGGCGAGGACCCGGGTGGTCGCTCCAACACTCCTTCCCTGGTTCTCGTGTCCCCTCACAGTCACCCTCACGGGTGGGCAGGCTTATGCACTCTGGGCACCTGCTCGTGCTCCTGGTCCAGGAGACGGAGGAGCCTCTCCCAAGCTGTGAGGGGCCCTCGCAGACTGTGGCCGGTCGCACATCCATGTCACACCGAGAGGACACGTGTGTGGGAGTCTGGACTTCACAGTGTGTGGTGTGCATGTTTGGGGGTCCGACGTCCCTGCCAGGTGGGGGTCTCTGTGGGGGGTGCGGCCGGGGAGGCAGCGGGGCGCTCGTGGGGCTTGCTAGGATGACAGCAGGAGTGGGAGGGAGGGACAGAAGTGTGGGGAGGGGTGAGGGGGCCGGGGAAGAGCCGGCCCTTCATGAGGGGCAGGGGTGGCCTGTGCCACCGTGGCCGGTGAAACCCACCACCAGGGTTAGCGACACCGGAGTCCGAGAAGGTTGAAGGGAGAAGTAGCGACTATGGCCCGGGGCGTGCTGATGCCGGCTCTGCTTGGCCGTGGGGCGCGGCCCAAGGACGGGGGTGCGGATGGCGGTCTGGCTCGGCCCTGACGCAGCCGGACGAGGCCGGCCTCCAAGAGGTGCTGAGAATGACCCCCACCCACTGCATTGGCGGGGCCCCCGGGGAGGGCGGGAAGAAGAGATCGGGAGGAGCGGGTGGTGAGTGCAGCCGGGGGGAGGCCAGCAGGCCAGCGAGGAAGGCCGGGGCACGGGGTCACCACACTCGGCACCGGGGGCCCTGGTCCCCTCAGGGTGAGCCGTGCCGTGGGGCGGGACCAGACAGTGCTGGGCAGAGGAGGAGCTGTAGAGCACGACAGTGTGGGCGGGACACGGGGTTGCCGAGTGGCCCTGGACGGGGTCCTTCTCTAGCGGGGGGGGGGGGGGGCAGCAGGTTAGTGGGCTGGGACACGCCGGGGCAGGAGAGGGCTCCACAGGGGAGAGGCTGAGGGGGCGGCAGACGAGACCCATGGCGGGTGCAGTTTCCACCGGGCGGCAGAGGGCAGGGCCCGCCCCGGAGCTGAGGCGCCTGCAGAGGCAGGGTCAGGGCCCGGAGCTGGACCAGGGAGCTGAGGTGGACCCACGTTCCTTTCTGAACACAAAATTGTCTTTCAGAAATCGGTTCACCTTCGGTCCACACCCTCCTGAAATCTAGGTAGCGTCTTCAGACTCAGTGGGGTTGACGACCAAGTAGGTCTGGGAACCCAGCGGGACGCGCACCTGCCCCCACCGTCTCGGCGCCTCACGCCCTCCGGGCAGCACACGCCTTCTCGCGGCCTTTCCCACGGGGCTGCCCTTGCGTCACCGGCCCCGGGCGAGGGCCCCTGAGCGCGGCTGTCTGGAGCGCCCACGGGTGTCTGTGGAAGCCGGTACCGCGTGAGGAGACGCCTGGCGCATGGCAGAGCTCCGACAGGCGGCTGGTGTCACCGCGCACGCTCGCGGGACGTGATGTTTGCTCGGCATCTGCTGTTCCTAAAAACCCTGCCACCGCCTCGCAAGTCAGTCCGTGTGGATGGCCGGTGGCGCAAGCCTGATGCCCAAACCTCACATGGCAGGAGACGCCGTGATTTCGTTCCGTGAGGACCGGATCTTCAGTTCGTCAGTTTGTGTCGTTTATATAATCAGGGGATCCCAGACACACGGTCTTTTCTTTTCTTTCCTTTTTTTTCTTTTTTTTTTTTTTTTAAACAATCTAGTTTTTAAGTGTTACGGCTGCTCAGTTGCTTCTGTCTTCTAGACAACAGATACCGTGTTATTCATGAAAACAGATTTCTTCCTTATGATATCAGTTGTCAACTCTGCAAACGTACTTCTCGCGCAGAATGTAAAGGGGCCCCTTTGACGGCGAAGCTGGTGGAAGCGGCAGGGGGGCGAGTGTGGGGCTCGGGGAGCGGAGTTCCCATCAGCGGCTGGTGAACGGACCTTCTCTGTGCATTGACGGGGGCAGGGCTGTGGGGAAAGCGCTCACCGTAAGGTCTGGGGGTGGCAGATGGCACTTCAGGGCAGATGCTACTTTTTTTTTTTTTTTTTTTTATGCTCACAGGACGCCTTACAGTGGCTTCCACGTGATGTCGCAGCTGCTGAGCAAGGGCTTCTGTCCGGGTGCGTGCACTGGCGCCTGCTCTCCGAGGTCCCGGGACGCCCTCCGTGTCAGAGGGCAGCTCTCAGCGCAGCCGATGTGCCCAGAGGACGTTGAAGGAGCCAGCCCGTAACAGGAAAGAGGAATTACGATTCTAACCTGCTCCCAGACGTCAGGCCTTGAGCAAAGTGAGGGGGAATGACGTGACCGTGGAACCCGGGTGCACGCGGGGCTCGAGCACACGAAGGTCCGGGCACGAGGCAGGGGCGCGGAGAGGCGTGGCCAGCACAGACGAGACCCGCACACGTGCCCTTCTTTCTGCTGTTTCTGGACAAGAGCGCGGACAGGCTCTCCTCTAGGACGGACGGGAGCTGCACTCCGAAGTCCTTTTGGAATAGAATGAAGTGGCTTTTTTAAAACCACACTCGTTTTTCAAATAATGACAAACTCACAGGAAAGCTGGAAGTGCCGCAGAAAGAACGGTTCGTTCCTGGAAACGAAAAGGAGGGAGTTGCCAGCCTGACCCCCGTCGGACGTTCGTGTGTGTTTCCCGTCATCCGGGGCGCGCTCCTCTGTCGCCGTGACTCCCACAGCCGCCAGCCCGGGGCGGCTCCGCGATCGCCCGGACCCGGAAGGAGCCCCACCTGCTGTCTCTGTCGCGTCTTTTCCAGCAAAGGGATCCGGTGAGCACGGGGGCGGGGGGGCTTGTCGTTTATCCGAGTCTCTCCTCTGGTCTGGAGCGGTTCTGGAGTCTGTCTTTGATTTCTGGCTTTGGCACTTATGAGGGTCATGCCACGGCTGCTTCTGGTCCAGACGGGGCTAGGGCCTCGGGCCTCGGGGGAGGAGCGGTGACACCCCATTCCTGCCGCACCCCGTCCGGGGCACGCGATTCCCTGTCTCGACGTGGAGGCTGTTTGCTTTTATCACTTGAGGACGGCGCTGTCAGCCGGTGCTCTCTGTAAACGTCCTCCTCTCCTGTCGGCAACTGGTCAGTAACTTAGATACTAGTGAAGGAAGAAGAGAAAGAAAACAAGAACCTGGGACTTTACTTCTCTCCGCTGTGATTTATACTTGTAAACTCTTGTCTTGTGCAAAAAATATTGGTTTCTAACAAGATGAACAGGGGTACATTTTGTCCGATCTTACGATCTACCTATGTTGGTTTCAGAATTAGAACAGCAATAACCTCCGGCAATATGGCTACTGAGTGAGTTCAAACAAAATACTTGAGGATAAATACGACGGATCATGTGAAATCCTACACAAAACTATCAAATAATAAGAAAATCAAAGACAATCTGAGCGAATGCAGACACAGATCTTGTTCCTGAGTCAGAAGACTCAATAGTGTTAAAATGTCAACTCTCTCCAAACTACCTACAGCTGTAATGCAATTCCGGTCAAAACCTCTGCAGGTCTTTTTTGGGTAGAAATGGACAAGCTGATCCTAAAATTCATTTGGAAATGCAAAGGATCTTGAACAACAAAACAAATTTGAAAGAGAACAAAACAGAGCAACGGCCACCACCTGATTTCAAGACTTGTCACGAAGCTCTGGTGACCAGGGCGCGAGCCTGCGGCCGGAGAGGTGGGCAGAGACAGGTCCGCAGTACAGAGTCAAGGGTGTGGGTGTACATCCACGTGTACAGGGACACTTGGTGTTTGAATAGTGTTTAAAGGCCATTTCATGGAATAATGAGAATCTTTTCAGTTACTAGTGCTGCAAAAGTTGTATGTCCATGACTAAAAATCAACAAATGAGAGATCTTTGATCCGTGCAATCCAGCACATCCGAAAATGAACTCCAAAGGGATCAGAGAGAAATGGAAAACGTGTGACTACCAGCTCCCAGAGGAAGACAGAAGGTCTGTGCTGTGGGTAAGCACAGCTTTTCTTTTCTTTTTAAGATTTTATTTATTTGACAGAGATCACAAGTAGGCAGAGAGGCAGGCAGAGAGAGGGGGAAGCAGGCTCCCCGCTGAGCAGAGAGCCCGATGCGGGGCTCGATCCCAGGACCCTGAGATCATAACCTGGGCCGAAGGCAGAGCCTTTAACCCACTGAGCCACGCAGGCACCGCAAGCACAGCTTTTCTTAGACCGTGTGCCCGAGCGTGAGCTCAGGCAGACCAGCGTGGAGCGTGGAGCACGCGCACACAACGCTCGACAGACTGAACTTCTTTAAAAAACAAAACAAAACAAAACAAAAACAAACTTCTGCTCCTTGGGAAATGCGGTTGGGAGAAGGAAATATTTGCAAATCTCGTATCTTGTAACGGACTTGAATCTTGAGGGTGTTTAAGGGAATCTCGATGCTTATTAAGAAAACAAACAACCTGATGAAACACGGGACAAAAGTTGTGAGCAGGTGGTCCTCCCCGGCCTCCTCCTCCTCCTCCTCCCCCCCCTGCTCCCCGCACAGCAGACGGCAAAGAAGAAAGAAAAGACGCTCACCCCCATGAATGGAGACCACAACGGGCCACCGCGACCGACGTGTGTTAGGGAGGCTAACGTCAGGGAGAACGACCGCACCCAGTGTCCAGGCACCCAGTGGGAGGTGTGGGACCCACACACGCGGGTGGGGACGCAGGATGGGGCAGCCAGAGGACGTGGCTTTTCTCCAAGTGAAAGACCCTTCCTGCACGACGCAGCGATTCCGTTCCTTAGTGTTCACCGAGCAGAGGAGCAGGCAGGCGTCTGTATCTGAATACAGACACAGAGAGGGTCGCAGCTTTCTTGGTAAGGGCGAAAACCGGAAGCCTCCCGAAGCCTTTTTGGGACATGCGTGGATAAAAAGCAAATCGTGGAATATGGAGAAAATGCAGTGCTATCAGCAATCCGTGAAACTATCGGTCCGAGAACTGGCACGGGCAGATCTCAGTGTAACCACGCAGAGCAAAGGGAGCCAGACCCCAACGGAGCACTGACCCCATGACCGTGTAGACGAAAAGTCCAGAACGTGTGAGTTCTGCTTGGGGGACCCACGGCAGGGCCGTCCTCATCTGGGGGACCCCGAGGGGCAGGAGGAAGTTTCGAGGGTGGCACGTGTTTGCTCTCTTGACCGTGTCCATGGTTTCACGTGTGGTCCGTGCATAAGACTCACCAAATCGTAGGCTTAGGACGTGTTGTCTGTCATTGTCACTTGGACCTCAATGACGTGGTCAAGAAAACAAAGTTGCCTGGGGCAGCTCCCCACGCGGACAGCGCTCAGTTCCATTTCCTGTCGGCTTTGAGAACCGTGAGTTTTTTGTTCCATGTTACACGTACAGATGTCTGAACTTCTCCAGCTGGAACCGTAAGCAGGAGGCAGGCCGGGGGTCCCCCTTCTGCCCGGCTCCTTCCCTGCCCCTAAAGGGAACTGTTCTTTCTCTTAAATAAAGTTTCCATTTATTTTCCCATCGAGTCTTCTTGGAACTACCAGGAGTGGGTGTGTCCACGTGCAGAGACACACACACACTCACGGTGCGCCCCTCCTCCCCTTCCGAGCGGGCAGTGGTCTGCCGGGGACGTCTTCCGGCTTCTGCACCTCTGGTCCTGGTGCGGCGTCCAGACTGTGACGGCGGAAATGGCTGGGGTTTTCCAAGGTCCTGTTGAGTCGGAGTCTCCCCAGACCCCGTGCTCAGCTTGTCTGCGTGGTTTAGGAGCGCAGAGATCGGTGCTCTGCCCCGGGCTGAACCTGTCACGCAGCGGGTTTCACTCCAGACCTCTGGGGAGTGAAGACCCCCTAGGAAACTGGGCTTGGCCTCCACTGACTGCAACACCCAGTGCCTGTCTTGGCGGCTCCCACCGCGAGATCGTTTGTGCCCCGTGTGGCCACTCCTGGAGGGCTCCCGGCCCCCAGGGACGGGTCCTGTGGTGCTGTCTCCTTCAGCAGAACCCTGTTTGCCCCCCACCCCGGCCCATGCCCCGACGTCCTCTGCGGGGCCTTGTGGCTGTCCCGTTGAGGCTCTGCGCGGCAGGCCTGTGGGGTGTGAAGACGGGAGCCTGAATTCCCTTCTCTGAAGGAAGACATCGGCCATCGCCCTGCAGGCCGCCGGCGGCACACACCAGCACGTTCCCGTCCACGAGCGTCGGGAGAGCTGCTGTTCGCCCAGAAGGGCCCACGCGTCCCGAGACTCCTTCACATTTAAGAGAACGACAGACGGTTGTCAAGGAGAAGACCCCGTGCGTCGCCCGCACGACTTTGGGCCACGTCGTGGATGTGAGAGGGCTCGGGGCGTCCCCATATGATTCCCAAGAGCGTTTTATTGCCTAAGACGCCTGCTCCGGAAGGTGTTTCTAGATGTGCATAATATGAAAAGACATTCTTTGAGGACAGTCAAGAACCAACCCACTCCGCAGGGTGAAGAAAAATAAAGCTTTTTTCTTTTTTTTTTTTACAAAGTTGAAGGTTGAAATTTTAGCCAATATTGGGAATGGGCTGCAGGTGTCGGTGACGGCAGGCCTGACACCTTCCTGAACACGATCCTTATTTGTAGAACAGAAACTGTGTTTTGTTTGTCAGACACACTCTGGCCTGTGAAACCGAGCTCTGCGGGCGAGGGTGGTGGGGAGAGCAGCCTCGGCCTGGACGGACAGGCGGGAGGGGTGGTTCCTGCAGGCCAGCGGGGGCGCCGGCTGGGCCAGGCGGTCTCCAGGGGCGGGGCTGAAGACCGGGGTCCAGCTTTGCTATGGGGCCGACGAGCCGGGGTGATCAGGAGACACATTCACGGCCTCCACGGGGCAGGAACGGGAGGCAGCGGGGGCTACTGTACAAGAGGCTCCTGCGGTAGATGCTGACCGGCTCCAGAAACACCACGACGGCCCCAGCAGGGGCGAGGTCCTACCTCATAGAACTGATTGAAGACACCCAGGAAAGAGAAAGGGCCCTTGAAGTATGGTCCCACCTGTGGAATAGTTATCAGAAGTGGGGGTGGTCCTGGGGAGGTTGGTCCTGGGGGGTTGGTTCTGGGGGGGTTGGTTCTGGGGGGGCGGTCCTGGGGGGGTCCTGGGGGCGGTCCTGCACTCAGATGTTGAGTGTCCTCCCCAAATCTGGTTTGGTGGTTTCTGTGGTGAAGGGATGAATGGGGTGGTTCCGGCCCCGTCTGACCGGAGGGTGGCCCGGGGAAGGCAGAGAGGAGGACACACAGATGTGTCTCAGCAGGAAGGTGCCCTTCACGGAAGCACCTTCCATGGCCTCCTAACCCCGTGAGCGAGCTCCCACTTCTTCCTCGGGAAGCCTGGAGCCTGTGAGGTGTCGGAGGGGACGCGTCCAGCAGACGTGGGGACGACTATGTTGCGGGAGATCTGACGTGCTTCCTCTGGGTGGGGGTCAGGGAGATGAGCGTCCCGCGAGGAGGGGTCTCCGTCCTGGGGAGGGACGTGGTGACAGGCCAGGCTGGAAGATGGCGCAGGGCCACCCCGGGCCAGCTCTCCGTTTTTCCCAGCGAGTTACTCCTGTTCCCGGGGCTTCTGTCTGCCTATCTCTGCTGGTGGGTTTCCTGCCTCGGACAAGGGGCTCTTGTCCTGCGTGGACGACGGACGGAAGGCTAGGGGCGGGCATCTGGCGTGACACCGTGACCTCAGGTCAGGTTGGGGTCCGCTGTCCCTTTGAGGGTTTCCTAGCGAGCTCTTAGGCGGACAGGCCGTGGGTTTGCAGTCGGACCCGGGGGAGGGCCCGCTACATGGCGGGTGCTGGCTTAGATGGTTTCCGCCTCTCGAGTCCGGGCCGGGGTCCCTCCTGAGACTCACAGGCCCCCATGGCACTCTCAGGTCTGCCTTCCTAAAAGGAGGGGGCCCAGGACGACCCCAGAGGGACTGCAGGACTCTCCCTTGGGTGATGTGGGGTGGGTGGGGGAAGTAGGGGTGGCACGTGGGCCAGTGAGAGGGTCCCCTGGCCTGTGTGGCTGCGGGGCTGCGAGGTGGCCTGGACAGACTCCGCTCCAGGCCCGCCCCAGGGGGCATCTGGAAGCATGGGAGCCGGGCTGGCCACGGCACAGTAGAGGGAGGCTAGCAGGAGGGAGCTGGGGTAGGAGGGAATGCGAGCCGTCTCTCTGCAGGACAGACGGATGGTCAGGAGGACAGTGGGACAGCGAGCCCCGGTGCTATGGCTGAACTCGTGCCGCCCCTCGGTCCATGCGCTTCTGACCTTCCCTGACAGCTGAACACGGTGCAGCCCCAGCCGGCCGCTCCTTGTCTTTGCTCAGCGCCGCGCACGCTTGGCCCGGCAGTGCAGGCAAACCACCAGCGCGGACCCCTCCGGAGGCTCGGTGGAAGCTCTCCTTGGCCGTTGAGCCCCATGGAAATACGGAAGTCCCGCAGTTGACAACGGGACCTTCTACCTCCCCCGACAGAAGCTGTGGGCCTGGGAGCAGTGTCTTGTGAGCGGAAGGTCCTGATGCCCTGGAGTCTGAGCTGTCCCCCCCAGAGCGCCAGAAGCCGCTCTTCGGTGAGCTCAGAGCGCACCCGTTCCATCACACTGGCGGCCACGTGCGCAGAGCCTGGGTCCCTCCCTACGTCTTCCTTCCAGGACGCCGCAGGACTTGGAACGGTAAGACGGTACGTGGACAGGGCGCGGAGGCCTGGAGGTGCCCGTGTGTGCACCGACGGTCCATGGGCCCACCACTGCCCGCACAGGCCACACCTCGCACCTCCTGAATCTGCTGTACCCCAATCAGCCTGCGAGCCCGAATGTCACAAGGGAGATTTAGAGGAGCGAGAGCAGTGGCCCTGTTGGCCACACCTGGTGGGCTGCCCCCTCCCATCTGCCCTCGTCCCGAGGACGGAGACCCTCGTCTCGGACACAAGGGGCTGGGTACAGACCTCACTACCCAGGCTTCGGGGAGTGTCCTGAGGGGAACCAAGCTGGCCGCGGAAAGAATGTATGTTAACACCTGGATTTGGGTGGGAAAGTGTCTAATAACAGACGTGGCTGCATTGTGGGGCTGTGGGAGCCCCCTTTCCCTTACATTTTCTCTATTGATGAGACATGTTGCAAAACACACACGTACATGGTACTCGGAGAAGAGAAAGTCCCTTCAACATTTAAGACGCGTGAGAGCCCGGCTCCGTGAAGTGTGCTGCCCCAGATCTGCGGGGTGTGGGAACCGGGAGAGGCTGACACGCGAGCCCTGCTCGGAGACGCCCTCCGACCCGCCTCAGAAGGCTCCCGGGAAGGCTCCCGCGCAGAAGCACGGCCCGGCTGACACACTCACCCGCGCCCAGAAGAGTCCGGGGAGCCCGGGAGTCTCTGCACACCCCTGAGCCGGTGGGCTGCCCGGAGGGAGCCGTGGTGCTTGGTGGCCCGGCGGTGGTGCTGATGCAGCCCCTGACCCGGGCCCCTGGGGAGCCGTGCTGGGGTAGGAGGAGGCCGGGAAGTGGGGCGCCTCAGCGGGAGACCGGAGCCGGGAGCAGGGCTACGGGCAGGTCCGGCCCGACCCGTCTCGCCGTGGGACAGACGCCTCTTGGGCGGATCTTGGCACCTTTGAACGCCACGCCTCCCACGCAGGAGCACAGGGAGCCTCCACCAAGGCGGTGGGAGGAACGTGGCCTCTAAATCTGGAAGGAACTCTGCCGGGTTATGGACACCCTTCACCGGGCGTGCGCTGTGAGGGCTTCAAGAAGAACCCGACATGTGCAAATTAAAATTCTGTTCTTAGGGCACCTGGGTGGCTCAGTGGGTTAAGCCTCTGCCTTCAGCTAAGGTCATGATCTCAGGGTGCTGGGATGGAGCCCCACATCGGGCTCCCTGCTCAGCGGGGTACTGCTTCCCCACCTCGCCCCCCGCCTGCCTCTCTGCGTACTTGTGATCTTTGCGAAATGAATAAAATCTTTAAAAAAAAGGAAAAAAAGAAAAAAAAAATTCTGTTCTTTGTCTGAGCCTCGCGGTGCAAACCGGGCCTTACTGAAATCCCGCCGAAGTCAAATCCTATCCGTCCTCAAAGGAATACTATTTTCATTTTTCATCTTGAAAATTATTTGCAGACCTGTTGGCTCACAATGAATCTCCCAGTATTTTGCAATTCTGCTGGACTTATTTATTTTTGGGGGCGAGTTTCTGGGCGCTGCCACGAAAACCGAGGAAGGAGTGTGGCTTGGAGTGACCAGTGTTTTGCAAGAGAGGCCCGGGAGCCGGACGCAGGAAACTGTGCGGTCACCCGTCGGTTGGCCGTGATCGACTCTGCTCTCGCTCCTTCTGTCTTAGAAGAAGAATTCTTTCCTCTCTCCTTTTGAGCTTCAGAGGAGAGTCGGAGAAACAGGACCCGCCCAGGGGTTTTTATTCTCTGTACTGACACCTCCTTCCCGCAAAGGCAGAGCGTTCCCGCAGGCAGGAGAATGCCGGTGCGCGGCCCGGTGTCTTCCCCAGCGGGGGTTCAGGGAATGGAAGCCACTTCTGACCCCGGCTGTCCCAGCCCCGGGGGCCACGGAAGCTGTCGGGGTTGAAGGAAAGCAAAGGCCCGTGTTCTTCTGTTCAAGCTGGCAGGGCCAAACGCCTCCTGCAGGGTCCATCAGGGGCTCTAGTCAGGGGCAGCGGAGGGAGTAGAGAGCTGCCTCCCCTGCTCTCCCCACAAGGGCTCTGGGGGAGGCGTCAGCCGTCAGACCTGGCTTCCGTGGACTGTCTCCCCTGGCCATGCAGAGAAGCCATGCCAGGTCTACCCTGAGTCCCCAGCAGCCACGAGGTGCTGGGGACCGTCCCACTAGCGACGCTGGCTCCTCCTGGCCTGCCGGTCCCTCCGCCGCGTGGAGATGCCTTCTCCTGCTGTCCAGTCTGCTCTGCCCAGACCCCCACCCTGTCCGTGGCAGGCTGTCTGTGGCTCCACTCCTGCCCCCACACTGTGCAGGAGCTCAGGACTTGCCATCGGTGCCTTCCCGTCCCCAGTGGCTGGGGCAGCCCAGCCCGCGAGGCATTCGGGGCTTCCTTAGACGAACCTGCTTGGGCTCTGTTCATGCTGCTGAGGTCTCTTCTGAGGCCTCCTCGGGGATTTACACTAGGAGACGCATTGAGTGGGGCTTCCTATTTGCAAAGCCTGGGGAACGTGTGCGCTTTTCCTCGGGGTGAGGTGGGATCTCGCTGTGGCTTTGATTTCATTTCCCCGATGATGAGGGACGTTGGGCATCTTTTCATGTCGGCGCTCTGCATGTCTTCTTTGGAAGAGTGTCTGTGCAGGTCCTCAGCCCAATGTGTCATTGGACTGTTTGTGTGTTCTGCTGTTGAGTTGTTTGTGCGAAGCTCAGTGCCCCCGTGTGCTTACTGTAGTGTGCCCAGCAGCCACGGCGCAGAAGCAGCTGCGGCGTCCGTCCGCAGACGAGCGGATGAGGGAGGTGCGGTGCACCTCACGGCGGGACCCTCCGCAGTCACAGAGGTTACAGCAGCAGGGATGGGGCTGCAGGGGACCGGCCGGGCGAAACGGGGCAGAACGGGAACACAGGTTCCACGCGTGCTCACGACTTCCATGCGAAGTCTGCGAAACGGAACAAACGAATAAACCACCCAGAATCAGACCCGTAAAGACAGGGAACAGACGGACAGTTGGCAGAGGGAAGGGGAGGGGAGGCCCGGGCTGCCGGCCGTGCAGACGGCAAGGCCCCGCTCGGGGAATGTGGACGAGGATGCTGTGGCCGCGGGTGTGGGGACAGGCAGCGGCGGCACTCGGGGCGAGCGTGGAGAACGGATGAGCTTGCGGAGTCCCTGCGTCCACACCCCACACCAACACCATGCCGCGCGCCAACCCAGCCTGGATTTGAAACCCGCTGGGTTCACACAGAGTTGTGCAGAGCTGCGTGCTGGGACCTAACCTCCGTGAGCCCCTCTGGCGGTGGGACGATCGGGATCCGCCCGCACGAGGTCCCCGGTGGGGCAGGCTCCCCAGGGTGGCGTGCTGCGACCCTCGCAGCTCCTGGGGCCAGTGGGGGAGGCCCGGGGTCCCCAGCAGTGGGAGGAGCTGGGGCTTCTCACGGGGCCGGAGTGCGGGACGGTAGTTTTGAAGACGCCCCTCGATGAAGCCGGTTTGTGCCGCGGCACCGAGTCCTCGGGTGGGGACCAGCCAGGCCGCCCCGACCCCCTCAGCTGGGCGGGGAGGACAGGCAGAAGCCACCCAGCCCCACGTGGGCCCCGTGCGGGAGGCGGAGCCCGGGATGCAACAGGAGAGCGGGGAGCCGGGGATCTGCGGGAACGCTCGTCCAAAAGCCACACAGGGGACACCTGCCCTGGCCGCCGCGCCTAAGTCAGATGGCAGAGTGCGTCTCTGGCTGCAGGGTCAGGCCTGAGACTGCGGGTGACCCCCAGCCTGCGTGCGGATGGACCTGCTTCTCAGAGGGGCGTGTCCAAGGCTGGCTTTGGTCACTTTCCACGTTGGGAAAAGCCATGTGCCCCCTATCGCCAAGGGGATGGAGCACGGATCACGGGGCTTGATGGCAAATCCCCTGCGTTAGACCTTTCTGTGTCAAGTGTTCACGCTCCCTCGGCCCCAGCTTGGTCTGAAGTGGAGGAAGGGGTCACGGGAGACCGTGTTTCTCGCAGCCCTGAGGATGCTACACCCGTCCCCGCCGAGTCCCGTGAAGTCTGGACCTGGACGTGGGAGCCGCACAGGACATGGCAGACCATGGACATGTCCCGGCAGATGCCCCCTGGGCTCCGCGGAGGCTGAGGAGTCCCAGACGGACCCGGTGCAGCCGCAGCCCTGCCGGGCACAGGAGGGCCGAGCCGCACTGCGAGACTCCCTCCAGGCACCTGGGAGCCCCCGCTGCTGGCCCGGCAGAGGGACGGTCCCCTGCGGGCAGTGTGGTGGCCTGGAGTGGGCAGGCCTGTCGCCAACCACAAGTGCCAAGACGCACCCTCAGAATTTCTTCAGGTTGCCGCTTCTGACTGGCAAAGAAGGCACCATTGGTTCCTGAACCCATGTGGGGCCAGGGCCGCAGGGCTGCCCGAGACAGAACGAGAAACACAGCGTCCGCATCGAGCGCGATCCGGGCTGACTCGCGGCGTCCGGCTCAGCACGGGTTTCGCGTCCGTTCCGCCGTCGGAGACACTGTATGAGCGTCTCCGTCCGGACGACCGCGCCCCGCGCCCGCTCTCCTCGGCCTGGTCCCAGCCCCACGCGGGGCTGCTGTGGGCCAGAAGCCGCTCCTTCTGTGAGAGGACGGAGAGAGCCGAGGAGCCGTCCTCCCCCGGCCTCTGCCTTCCAAGGCCACGAACCGCTCACAGCGAGACGCAGACCCGGACGTTCTGGAGACTTTGGGCGCTCGCTGCCAGAGCTGGGCTGCTCCCAGCCGCAGGGGTCACGCTCGGGGTGCCGTGCCAGGGGCGCGGCCTCGGTCCTCGTGCACTCCCTGTGCCCCGGTGGCGAGCTGTGAGCAGTGGCGCTCTGCGCGCGGTCCACCGGTCCCCGGCCGTGTTCCGGGGTCACGTCCCTCGCGCAGCCCGGGCCTCCTCCTCCCTCCTCCACACACACGGCTCCCACCCGCGCCTCCTCTTCCCGAGGGCAAGCGTCCGGCACAGAGCGCAGTCTCCCTCTCTGGAGGTCGGGGATCCCGCACTCGGGCGGCCGGCCAAGCTCCTTCAGGGGCTCCGGGTGTGTCTGTCTCCGCCTTTCCTGGGGGAACAGGGGTCCCTGGCTTAGGTCCGCCTCCTCTGCGACGGCCTCGTCCTCACTTGGTGGCATCTGCACAAAGAGTCACATTATTGCTCACCGGTAAAGGCCTGGGCCTCGGTCCCTCTCGCTGGGGACACCGTTCTCCCCGGAAAACGAGGGGCTCTGTGGACGTGGGAGGCTGGTGTGTGTCCCTCCCCCACCCCAGGGGCAACACTCAGACTAGGTTTCTGGGTTTTAGGGTCAGAATCCGGCAGGGGAGGCCCCACTGGTGGGGGGGAGTGGCCACCAGAGGGCACTGTTGTCCAGCGTTGTGTGGCTGGTGTGCGCCCCATCCCGCGCCCTCTCTTGGGGAAGGTCCCAGCGAGGCTGCTCGGGCCCCCTCCCCCCCCCCCTCAGCGTCCTGCCGCTGGCCTGTAGCTGCGAGACCCACCTCCCCTCTGTCGGCCTGCAGGGGCCCGGGGACGCCAGAGGGTCGTGCTGCCGGCAGCTCACTGAGCAAGTCGGCCGGCCGGGGTGCAGGAGGACGCCCTCTCCCTGGGCCAGCCTGGCTCAGAGCCGCCGGGACGGGGCCGCTGAGGACGGCCGGCTCTGAAGACACGGCGGCCGAGGGGTCCGAAGACACACGGGTGCCACGGAGGGACTGCACACACACACACACGCGTGGGCACACACACGCGCCCATCGGAGGGGACCCCAGCCAGGGGCACACTACAGTGTGGCCCATCCCTGCTCTTGGCGCACTGCAGTGTGGACCGTCCCTGGGACCGTGGGACCTGGAGGCAGGAGGAGGCCTGAGGTCCGGTTGCGTCTGGGTCTTGCGTCCGTGGTGGGCAGTTCTGGAACTCTCCGGCCCCTCCCGCAGGTGTGCGTGAGCCCTTCTCAGAGCCGCTGGCTGGAAGCCCCAGCCAGGCCACTGGACAGGTGACAAAGCCGCATTCAGCCCCGGGTGCTCTCTTTGATGGCCCGTGTTGGGCTTCCGGGAGGACGCAGCCGCTTTGATGTGAATGTTTGCTCCTGGGAGCCGACGCTGTTGATCTGGAGCAACGGTCCCCGCAGGCTGAGCTCCGAGCGGATGGGAGCGCCTCCCCCGGGCTTTTATTGCTCGCAGGTGCTGCCGGGGCGGAGGGGGCCCCCGGGCCGTTATTGATAAGGACCCCGTCCCGCCCGAGTGCCAGCCGCTTCCCCCAGCAGGTGCGGGGCCCAGGTGGGAGCTGCGGGCCGGGAGGGAAATCAGCCCCGCCTGCCTCCCGCGCGGACGACGCACCTGTGTTGACTTGCTCCCCGCCGGGCCTTCGTGGTTCCAGCAACGAGGTGTTCTGTTTACCCAGGAAGGCGGGTTTCGGCAGCTCCCCCTTCTCCCCTTTCGTCAGAAAACTGACAGCATCCAAAGGAGAGAACTCTTTTTTCTTTCCCTTTTAGTTTAGAAACATGGAGGAAGGAGCCTTTCCAGGGAAACAGCTTGGGTTGTGGCTTCTTTCAGCCATCGTGGCTCAGACAGAGACGGGGCCCTGGGGGGCCCGAGCCCTGGGGGAGGGGTGGGGCGCAGCTCCTGGTCCCCGGGGTGCTGCTGTAGGGAGACCCCCCACACTTCGGGCTCGGCTGACTTTGTCCCCGTGACGCCAGGTCTGTGCACGGCCCCGGGCCTCTCAGCAAGCCCTTCTCCTGCTTCTGCCAAGAGTTGCCCCCAGTGAATCGCGCCCGTGCTCAGGACGGACAGCAGAAGCTCGAGGCCCCGAAGCCGTCGCTGACAGTAGATTGGGGGGTGTTTCCGTAGGAGAAGCCGTGTGAGCTGCTCTGCCTCGCATGCTTGTTTGAGTCCCAGATGACGGGGCTTTCCGTGGAGATGCATGGTGGGCTTCCGAGGGGCAGGGACCCTGCCACCTGTGCCTGAGTCACCAGCACTGGCTGCTGTGGAAGGCGGGGGACAGAGCCACAGAGGTCCACCTGCGCTGGGCCCGTGTCCCCACCAGGCCTGCCTTGGCAGGCGCCGGACGTGGGCAGTGTGGACCGGTGACACGGAGGGTGATGGCTCTCGGCTCATGCTGTGATCGCTCCCTCCGGTGCCTCCATCCCTGGGACACGGTCGGCACCGCCTCTTCCCCAGAAGCCGCTCAGCCCAAACAGAAGGGACAAAGGAGCCACTGGCTGGAGGCCACGCCTGAGGCGGAACCAAACCAAACCCAGGCCTTGGGAGCGGGGTGCGCTCCGGGTGAGCGGGAGTCGAGGGAACCTCGGCTCCTTCCCATGGGCAGCCCCCTCCTTCCAGCTGCACGTGCAGCCCTACATCCCACTTCCTGTGGCCTTGGGGATGGGGCTCAGGTCCAGCGCAGGTGGCAGACACGTGATGACCAGGGTGCAGCCTGCTGGGCGGGGGACAGAGCCGCCGAGGGGGTCTCCCCGTCCGGGAATGCCCACAGGGAGCGGACGTCTTCACCCTCCTCTTCCAGAGGCTACAGTGGAAGGATTTGGGGAGGGGGTCCCTCTTGAGCCTGCTGCCGCCGAAGGTCCCGTGTCCCCACTCCTGCGTGACCGAGGTGGGACCGGATTCCTGCCGCAGAGCCTCCTTCACTCTCGCTCGGGGGACGTGGGGCACGTCTCTCCTCAGGCCAGGTGTGGGCACAGAAATCTGGTCACATCCCTCCTCTGTGCCGATCTGTGCCACACGCACAGCAGCGGCCACTCCGGAGGCCACGGCTGCCGTTGGGGCCCCAGGGTGGCGGTTTTCCAGCGACGTCCCTCTGGACTCCTGAACCCCCAGTGTCTCAGGCTGGGGCCCTCGGGAGAGGTCTGGCCACGCCCCCAACCAGACCACCGCGCCCGGACGAGACCTCTCTGCCTTGCCTATTTCATTTTGGGGATTTCAAAGAACATGGTTTGCCCAGAAGGCTCTGGTGTCAGGACCCCATGAGCCACGGCTGGAAGGGGTCTTACGTCACTGGGAGGCCTGTTCCTCATCCACAGAACCCTGAGCCAGGAAGGGACCCTAGGCAGACCCTTTGGGCAGCTGAGCAAAGCCACCTGCTTCCCCGGGGGAGCGGGCATGGCCTGAGGCCCTCCCCGAACCCAAGCTACGGGTCTCCAGGCTAGGCGGGCGCTCGGACGGCGCTCAGGCACGGGTCAGAGCAGGTGGGTTTCAGTCTCGGAGCCGCCGCTCTGCTCGCTTCGGGAACTTAGACAATACCTGACCTCTTGAGGGTTCAGTTTTCTTATCTGCAGACTGAACGTCACAGCAGGTCCTTCACAGAATTGTGCCGATTAGAGAGAGTGCATTTCCCTGAACACCTTGCAGGCGCTGGGGGGGGGGGGCACGGGTTGTACATGCCAGCTGTCCGCTGCCCCAGAGGCCCCGCTCAGGAAGTCTGGAGCCTGCGGCCCTGTTCAGTCTCCTGAAGCAACCACCCCCAGCCACGGCCCAGGAGGTGCCCTGCAGGACGCCCTGGTCCCGGCTCCCGTGACTCTTCCCTACGTCCCGGACTCGGGGCACCTGTGTTTATGCCAAGGCTGGCGGGCACAGGCCGGTCGGGACGACAGGACTGCCTGCCTAACCGGCTCGCGCGCGTGACTGGTCCTCCCCAGCACGAGGGATCACTCCAACACAGCGACGCGTTGCAAATGCTCGGGAGCTGCATGGAAGGTCCGACGCCACGTCCTGCCTCAAGAGTCAAGTCAGGGTCATCGAGCAGCTGAAACCAGCAGTTTTCCCTTCTGTTGAGAATCTGCGGGATTCTGTTGAGAATCCCGCCCTGCACGTGTCTGTTTGTAAACGTCTTGCGCTTACGCAGGAACGTCCACGCGCTGGTGACATCGGTCACCTATGCTGACCTGTCTTCTTCCTGGGGCCTCATCAAATCCGATCCTAATCGCTCTGTACTCACAACTGCAGCATGGGAGGCTGGTGCCTCCAAGGTAGCCCCGGGCTGTGTGCAGACCGTTCAGTGCGTGCTGGTGAGGGAAAGCTGTCTCTTGGGGCTGCTGTTGTTGGTTTGTTTCATACCACTAGATGCTAAGTAATCGGTTGGATTTAGTAAAGTATCCATTTAACCCCCAAAGAAAACTCTCAAAGGGCCCACATAAAAAGCAGCGTGGGCATGGGACTGAATTAGGAACGAAGAACCCCCAGGCCCTCTGCCCTTCCCTCGGGAGTGGGGACAGTGGCAAGCCCCCAGTGCTCCGTGTGCAGGACGCAGCCTCAGGGCTCCTGGCTCCTGGAGGGCTCGGAAGGTCCGTGCTCCAGGAGGGATGGATGCAGACGAGCTATGGCCCCTGGGAACACACGCAGTTACTCGACTGTTTGTCCTGAGCGTTTCCTGTTCTTTCATCAAACTCTGGTTGCGAAGAGAAAGAAATCAGTGGGTTCTTACATACGGCTTCTGTGTGTCACTTAACAATGGTTCGTTTGCCCCAGAATTCCACCACCGAGACTCGGGGCGCCTGCCCGGGGCCGGTGCTGGCGAGGCGGTCTCTCCAACAGCTCCCACTGTCGCGACGTGGGCCGCCCCGGGCCGAACACCACACGGCCCCCTGTGCGTGCTCTGTTCATCCAGCGGAAGCTGAGTGTGCATGGCTGTCCCCCCGAGCACGCCTCCCCAGGCCACGCGGCTGGAAAACGTCCTATGGGTGGAGAGGGTCCCTGAAGCACATGGACCCCTTACCCTCTGGCCAGGCTGGGGCTTGCATTTCGGGGATGGGGCGGCGAGCCTTCTCTGCCCAGCCGTCCAGTCTGATGGGCTCATCTTTCAGACATCCTCTTGTTCTCAGAATACGCCGACCCATGCTGGTTAGCCAGCACTGTGGGGCCCTGCCAGGACTTGGGGAGCTGAGGCCGCTCCCGCGAGGGCATTCTGTTCCATCTGTGACCCTTGGTTATCTGTGGACCCCAGGTGCCTCTGTTTCCCCGAGGGTGAGGACGCAGACGCATGCTGCCCCAGAACCATGAGAACCTGTCATGTCCTCTTCGACAAGTCCACTTCTCCCACCTGGCAGGCCAGCAGTGGAACCAGAAGCAAGCACCAAGGGGAGGAACCGTGTTCTGCGAAAGGCTGGCAGGCCACCTGCTGCACACTCATCCTGACGCCTCGGTCCCAACAGGGTTTGCTCAGCCCGTCCTGGGACACGCGTGTCTCCCAGAGGAAGCCAATCCAGCTCCAGACTCGCAGGAGACAACATGACCTTGAGCTTGGGAAGTACTCCTTGCCGGGCTTGGGCCATGGCTGGTTCAGGAGCAGCCTGGCCCGTCTACCCACTAGTGCTGGGACCACCCCTCTCCGGGTCTTCAGACCCTGGAGTGCTCCTAGGGGCTATCGGACCCCCGGCTAAGAGCCTAGTCCAAGCCAATCAGGATGAGACCTTTCTGAATGTGCCCGTGACCCATGCCAGGCAATGACATGTGAAGGAAGTTTGGTAGGAAGTTTCTGAGAAAAGTTTTTTGCTCTTAGAAAAAAGATCCAGGGAGATTTTCCCTCTAGACCCTGAGTGTTGTCAGGGTCTCAGCTGGCCTGAGACATGGGAGTTGGGTGAAGCTGGGTAAACCAAGGGAAGTGCTTTCTGAGCAATGTGGGTGCCCTCCGGCCTGGGCCCGTCTTGCTGTGTAGGGCCTACAACTCTCAGCTTCTGCTGGAACGGAACGGCACAGATGTATCCCTCACAGTCCTGGAGGTCAGTCATCTGCGAACTGCCTCCTGGGCTATAGGGGGTGCATGGCGGACAGCTCCTTCTGGAGGACCCAGAGCAGTGTCTGTGCCTGTCCCACCTCTGGACATGTGCTGCCCTTCTTCCCTCCACCAAGCCGATCTCCCTTGGGGTGACCACATCTCCTTCGGCCTCTCTCTCGTGAGGACCCTCAGTCGCAGTTAGGGCCGCTGAGCAGTCCAGAATGATGTCCCTGCCCCAGGATCTGTAACCCAGTCTTGACTGTGAAGCCCATCCTGCCACGTAGGATAATAAGTTAGTGGGTTTCCGGGATCGGGGTGTGGACACCTTGGTCGGTCACGATTCCGTCTGTCCCCTGGAGTAAGCTGCTGTCTTCAGGGTTTATGTTGATGTCCTGCTCAGCTGAAAATGTGCCATCACACCTTCTGTGTTGATGTCCCTGCACACAGAAATTCCATCAATCTCACAGCCGTTGTCACGGGGTCGGGGGTTGCAGACTAACCAAGCCTGGTTTTTGTGCTCTGATGTCTCCAGCCAAGCTTGAGCACTGGTATTTATTTTCAATTTTGCTTTTTGTTTGAGTGTAGCTGACACAAAATGTTGGATTAGTTGCAGGGGTTTGTACGGTTTTGATCCAGCAAGTCTGGGAGTGTCCTGTGCTCACCACGAGTGCGACTCCCTGGCCCTGGGCCTTTCGGCCCTGTGACCTACTCACTCCTCCACGGGAAGCCTGAGCCTCCCACTCCCCCTCCCCCAGCCCCTCGGGAAACCATCCGTTTGTTCTCTGTATTTATGGGTCTGCTTTTGCTGCCTGTTTGTCCATTCGTTTTATCACAGCGTTATCTACAAGAGCCAAAACACGGAGGCAGCCAAGTGTCCAGGACAGGCCACGGGTGAAAGAAGATGTGACAGACGCGCGCACATTCACCCGCAGCAAATGTTGAGGTCCGGCCACCTGTGACAGCATGTGTCGAACCAGAGGGTATCTTTAAGGGAAATGAGCCAGATTGAGGATCCTGAGTTAGAAAGTTACCCACCTCCAAGGTTTGGACTGGAGGCACTTAGCATGACATCATCACGTCACGGAAGTGATACCATTGGGAGGAAATTAAAGAATCACATAATGGAGCCACGAGTCACTTGCTGTGGTCACACGGGCACCAGACATCCTTCTGTAAGCCGGCGGGCTACTGAGCAGGAAGTGAGCTCATATAGAACGCCGCTAGAAAGTGCCCCAACTGTTTCCTTCTGGAATCTTCATGGGCACACAGCCTCCTGACGCTGCAGACACTGCACGGAGTGGTGATGGCCCTAATGTTTTGTTGGTGTTTTAAGTTTGGAGCTGGACCAAAAACGAGGTCTGGTGCAAGCGTGAGTGGAGGTCCCACTGCGAAGCGGGTGAATTCGGAGTGTTCCCCGGTCTTCTCTGCGCATCTGGGTCTCATCGTTCTGGACTGCACGCACTTGCTCTGTGATGTTACTAATTTCCAACACTTTGTTAGGTAGCATCTCTGAGGATTATTTAAAAGTACTCTTTGGAGCTCTTACTCTAACCTGGGGGCCTGGGCCAGGACCTGGCTGTGCCAGGCCTCCGAGATCCCCAAGAAGAGTTTGTTGCCCGGTCATTTTTGATGGTGTTGTTCTCTGCTCCCAGAACTGTGGCCAGTTCTGTCCATCCTCTGAGAAGCCTCTGCTCTCACGGACTCTCACGCACTCCTCCCTGTCGGCAGGAAGGCTCCTGCAGCAGGACTCCACAGGTCAGGGGTCGACCAGCGCTCCAGTCCTCGGGGTGGTTCCCAGTGCTGCTGCGGGCACCACACCTCCCCCTTCGTCCGGACGGTGTCTGACCACGCCTCAGGCTCAGAGGGAAGTGTCCCCTCCTTCTGTGCACTTCTCTGAGCCCACGAATACCCCTCATCACGAACCTCCAGAGATGCTGTGCTCCAAGAGCATGGTGCCTTTCCCCCTTTGCAGCCCAGGGCCGGCGCCTGGCTCCCAGGAAGCGTTCAGTGAAGGCAGATTGAGTAAACGGGTGTGTGAGAGGAGACAGCCCACCCACAATCCCTCTATGGGATTTTTTCTCCTGTCCTTGTCCCGCACTCCTCGCCCCACTGTGTCCACTCCCTCCTGTAAGATTTCAGGACACTCGCCTTGTCCCTCCCCCTCCACTGGCCGGCAGCGTGTTTCAGGACATGTTTCCTCGTGCACCTTAGCCCCACCGGAAGCTCCCTGACGGAGAAGTGTGTCTTAGTTCTCTCATAACCGCTGGGCCCAGAGCATTCTTGGCCACAGTGGACACTGGGCGGTTCTGGAACAGAGCGGCAAGGAATGAATGCAAGACTGAGCGGTAGCTTGTTCAGAGGCTAGTGAGGTCTGACGTCCAGCCCGTGTTCTGCAAGTGCGTGTGCGCGTGGGCACGTAAGTGCGTACACACATAGGGACGCTGCTAGCTCTTGGAGCAAAATTCATGTTAACACACTAAATATGATGGAAGAGAGATCTGGCGTTATGGTGGAATGACACAACTTTCTGTCCTAGGTTCTCAGCTCATGGGGACATGTGGATGGGGAATGGGCTTACAGGGCTCCCCACCCACGCAGTGGCTTCCCTGCTTCTCTGCCCCCAAGAATGAATCTGCAAAACTGTCTCGGGATTTGTTTTCAAAGTTGTGAGTAAAGGTCAAAGTCTGCCGAGTGGGTGCGCAACAGTAAAACAGGGAAAAACTTCCAGAAGGGAGGTCACCTGAGGTCTGTGGACTCCGCGTGTGGGAACTGCCTCTATCACGTGGGCCGTGATGTCTCCCAGGTTGTGTGCTGCTGGCCGGCAGCCGCGGAGACCCCTCTGCAGGAGCGGCAGGTCCAGACCAGCCTGACCGCTCTTCGGATGTGCCCTGGGGGGTCTCCGTCTGGCTGGGTGTGCAGAAACAGGGCACTGAGCCCTGGTAAAAGGGAGGCTTTAGGAGACAGAGGCCACAATCCACATGGAGTGAGCACCATTGGACACCAGGAACCCTGCCGTCTACCCGGAGTTCAGTATCCTGCTGGATTTGATAATTTAGAGCTGTGAGTAGGTCTCACGGACCCTGTTTTACAAATGAGGAGGGACACTTCATAGCGTGTCCGGCCCTTGTTGGATACCACAAACCCGTGAGTCCTGTGGCAGGGTTCAAGGCCAGGTGAGCCCCAGCCCCAGCCTCGCTCTTGCTCAGCACGCGGTGTGGTGGCCGCGACTCACGTCCATCTGAGTGGGCCTGGCCCCTCAGAAAACGTCACATTGGCCTTCCCTACCCTGAATTTTTCAGCATCCCTGCTCCTACCCCTTTGCGGCCAGCCTGTGCTGACGGCCGTCACCTGGCACTCAGGGAGGGTGGACTTCCAGGGGGACGGTCAGTGTATCAGAAGACAGAAGGTCCCAGCCCCTAACATCTGAGCAGAGCTCTTCGAGAAAGGCAGCCGGTGGGTTTCTCCAGGGCTGAACCGACTGCCCCTAAGGATAAGAGCCACGGGTGCAGTTTGGCTGCTGGAGTGGCGGCCACTGTGGGGCACCGAGGGGACTCTGCGCTGACATGACCGCACAGGACAGCGTGACATTTGCCGGTGACCGTGGCAACCAAGGCAGACCGTTTCCCGCGACAGGCACCTGTGCAGATAACAGCGACAGATGGTTCTCCTGGGGCCCTGGCGGGGGGGTCATGCTTGGTGGGGGTCTGGGAAGAAGGCCGTCAGGACGAGACCCTGTGCATGTGGCGTGGGGGCCCCTCTCGGGGAGCAGCATGAACCCCTTGTCAGGAACTCTGGGCACATGGCCCCTTGGAAGGCCTGGATGCGGACTGAGCCCCTTCGCCGCCTGGGGATTTCCTGGCCCCGAGCCTCACCTTGAAGGAGAGTGAACGGCAGGGGACAAGGGGACCCCCGTGGCCACACGGTGGCTGCAGCCGGGGCCTGAGGGGACAGACACATGGCTCCTGCTGCACAAGCCACACCCGCCGCGGCCGGGGGGGAGGCGGGCGGCTAACCCGTGTTTCCAGGGGAAGTTCGCCACCTTCCTCCTGGGGAGCAGATGTTTCCTCAGCAGACGCCCCCACGCGGAGGTGGAGGGCACAGGGGGCGTCGGGGCGCGGGGTGCTGGGGCGCACCCCTCCCCGCAGGCTTCTGTTAGACCTGAGCTTTCCGTCTGTAGGGGTGGAGGAAACACGCTTTTCCAAGTCGAAACCACTCGAAAATCATGGGTTCTGAGTTACAACAACAACAATTCAGCCCCATTCGGATTTGGGAGCCGTGTTGGCCCAGCGGTCCTCCTGCTTGCCCGGGTGGTCAGCGCGCGCCCGGGCAGGACGGCTGCCCCAGCGTCCCCCCAGCGTCCCGGGCACCCGCAGGAGCCCCCACCCGCCGGTGGCCAGTGCGGAGGAACCATGAGGGAATCAGAAATGCAAAGCTTATGTTTTCCTTAAAATAAATATATGCTAAAAATGAGAGGGAAGTGCGGTCGGCCAAGTGCATCTGGGGTTTTGATCGAACCGAAGTCATGTGAAAAACAGGAGAGCTCCTCGAGGGGCCGCGGCCGGTCAGCCTCCGCGTGCGCGCCCGAGGGCGCAGGGGTGGGGGACCCGGCCTCGCTGCCCTCCCCGGGGTCTCCCCTGACCCCCAAGTGGCCGAGAGAAGTTTATAATTCTAAATCAGAAATAAACGTACCCATAATAAAAGTCACCCTCCCCTCCCCCACCAGTCTCCCTCTCCAGACTCCCCAAACCATCCTTCTGCACACGCGGCAGCCGGAGCCCATCGCCCGGGCCCTGGGCAAGACCATGCACCCCGGCCCGCGGGTGGAAGAGCACTTGAGCGGCCACGGATGGGTGGCCCCCAGGAATGGACACCTCGGAGAGCATGTCTGGCCTCACGCCGAATTTGTCTTTGGACACACAGCAGAGCTATGGGGATGTCCGAGGCCATGGCCCTCCCTCGAGCTGTGCAAAGGGGCTGGGGGACCCCACAGCCAGGCAGTCCTTGTGAGCAAAGCCCACAGCAGACTCGGTGCGCGTCTCCTGCAGTCACTGCGGGGGCCCGGGAAAGCCAGACAAGTCTCTAGCTTCATGGCGGGAGAGGTACGAGCCCTTCTTCTGGAAGAGAATTTAAGCCCACCCGCTCGGCCAGCAGGAAACAGCTCTGACTGTAGCTTCAGGCTGACAGGTGGACGGCGGTGGATGCGCCCCCTCCTCCCCCAGACCTGCCCCACGGTGAGGTGGGCGTGCCAGGCCAGGCCAGGTGTGCGAGCTCCCGGCCCCGCCCCCGCCCCGGGCTCGTCCCCCAGCACAAACCCAGGCCAGGGAGCTGCGAGCCAGGAGCAGGGGCAGGGGCTCTGCGGGAGGCGCCACGTCCGCACACGTGCGTGAGAGTGCAAGCCGGGACACACATGTCCTCTCAGAAGCCGGTGCAGTTCTTAGTTTCAGGTTATAAAAGACCCTGAACTTGGCTGCAGCTCGTGGGGCCTCCTGCCAGCAGTTGGCCCGCGTTTGCTGGCAGAGGCCTTCCCTCTGCTCCGGCGTCCTGGGAGGCGGCCCTGCCAGGAGGGCAGGCGGCCCGGGCGCACACCTGGGCTGGTTTATGTCCCGGACCGGGAGCCACACTGGAGCCACAGGTTTCCTCCCTGTTGTAGGGAAGGCGAGGCCACGGGAAAAGATGGGTTTTGTTTAAAACCAGGTGAACTTTCTTCATCTCTTTGATTCCCAGAATCCAAAAGCAGTTCTACGGATGGACACACATGGTTAAGCCAAAGCAGGAGGAAAGGGGGTGCAGGAAAGATCCCGAGCCCTTGGCCCGGCCGAGAGCGGCTCCACTGTGTCTAGCGGAGCACTGCACGCCGCGTCTGCGGGCCTCCCAGAGCCGCTCAGCCGCGGGCCCTCTCTGTCTAGTTTTCACTGGTCACGTGCACTTTGCAAACGGCAGGACGACTGGC
This sequence comes from Mustela nivalis, assembly GCF_964662115.1. Taxonomy (NCBI): domain Eukaryota; kingdom Metazoa; phylum Chordata; class Mammalia; order Carnivora; family Mustelidae; genus Mustela; species Mustela nivalis. The sequence continues at coordinate 1,506,461 of NC_139024.1, read as the reverse complement.
GCGTGCGGGCCACCTGCCGCAGCGTCCAGACCCAGGGCCGGCTGTGGGCCGGCCGAGGCCTCCACTGTATCTCCCGCCAGTGCCCCAGCCCCACACACGCCCTTCGGCTGCGGCCCCTGCGTGTCCTGGAAGGTCCCGGGCACCGCCGTGTGGCTCTAAGTGTGGTTTTAAACGTGTGTTACATAACAGGGGCTGGTACGGAGGTGGGCCGCGTCCGAGCATGTCTTCCCTAACCCACACGTCCGCTGGTGAGTGCCCACGGCGCGGCGGGTGTCCTGCTGCCGGGTGTTGGCAGAGGATGGGAATGACACCTCCCTGCCCTCCCAGCGCTGCAGGGCACAGAAGGGGGCGCGGGCGAATGCGCAGCACCTTCCCTTTTCTGTTCTCCGCGGCTCCCAGGCAGCGGGCGGCGGCGGCAGCCAGCGGGCAGGCGGCCACAGAAGACAGGACGCCTGGGAGGAGGCAGCTTCCTGGCCAGCTGAGTCTCCCAGGCCTGGGTCTGCACCCCCACGGCCTCTCCAAGCCCCGGACGTCCCCGGGGAGAGCGTCTGGGAGCCGGGCCTCCTGTGGCACCTCAAGGGACGGTCCTACTTGCTGCGCTCTGTGTGTTTACATTTCTGGGTGAGATTTCTTTTGAAGAAAGGAATCTGAATCGGAGGCTAAAAAAACGTCTGGAAACCCCTACTTTAGCTTCAGATGTCCGCTGTGTACTTATCGTGCTAAAATAGACAGTTTCCCTGCGGAGTCCAGCGGCTCGTCGGCGACCGATCCGCTGGCCGACAGCTGCGGGCCTCCGGGGAGCTGGTATTCCCGCAGCAGCTGCCAGGCCCGGCCACCCCGGGGCCTGCGGGACGGCTCCGTGTGGCCGCGGGGACGCTGCCCAGGAAGTGATTTTCGACCTGAGAACCCCACGTGGGAAGGCCAGCCTAGATCCGTAGTGTAGACGGAACGTGCTCGAACCACGTCCAGGGATAAACAAAGCCTGCCGCTGCCCACGGACCTACTTTTTAGAAAATGCGCAGGTCAAAACCAGGTTCGGTCCCTGCCCCTGAAATGAGGGAGATTAAAGTAGGGTTCTGGGCTTCCAAGTAGTTTAATCTGCGATCCCGGGTACATGGGAAAAGTAAGTTTTTGCCGCCAATTATTACCTGGCAGTTAACCCTTTGGGGGGAGGCCTCTCCTGGCTTCGAGCACTTGCTTCCGGGCTGTCCCGCAGCGGCCGTGGGGGCGGGCACCGTCCCGGGAGCCGCTGGCCCAGCCGGGTCGCAGGTCTGCGGATCCCCGCCCCGCAGCCTGCGTGGGTAGCTCGCGGGCACCTTCCACCAGACGCCCCGGCACACCTCCCTGCCCGCTGCCGCCTGTGCTCACCCCACACCCCTGCGACGGTTCCTCGGGACCGGCTCCCAAGTTCGCCTCTAGCCCCTAAACGCCGGTTTCCGGGTCTGCTTGTGGCGAACTCAACTGAGGCACGCAGGCTTCCCTTGTGTGCACAGGAGAACCGAGGTGGGGACAAAGCCAGGCTCTGCTGGAGGCGGTGGCCCAGCCGCCCAGCGCAGCGGCCGCCTCCGGGCCCCGTTCACGGGGCTGAAGATGCCGTGTCCTACTTCAGAGTGGGCCCTGGGCAGCGCGGAGTCCCGGGATGTGTCCAGCTGGACTGTGGAGGGCTGTGCGCCCCTGGGGCTCTTGCTCAGACGCTTCTCAGCGGGACGGAGGGCCGGCCGCCGGCCGCAGCGCCGGGATGTCGGGATGGGCCGCAGCCCCTCGCCGGACCTGGGGAGCTCGTGCTCCTGGCATCTCCCGGGGCCGGCGAGGGAGCCCTGCTGTCTGTGCTGTCACGCCCGAGGGTTCTCCCGGACAAGGTCTGAGCGAGTGGTCCTGGACGCTGGGACCACAGGCCCACGCCCTCCGGCCTAACCAGGCCCCTGCCTGCGGGGCCAGCAGTTCAAGAGCATGTCAGCCTCGTCGGCCTGGTCGGCCTCGCTCCACAGCTGACCTGGCGTCTGCGACGTCGGCGACCTGGGTTTCCGCGGGGAGAAGAGACGCTGACACCCTGCGGGAAGGAGAGAAAGAAGAACGTGAGGAGGAAGGAAGGCAGGGAAGGGGGGAGGAGGGACGGGGGGGGCAGCGGGGAGGGAGGCGGGGGCGGGGGCGGGAGGGGGGAGGTGGGGGCGGCGGGCAGGGAGCAGGGAGGCATTTTGGTGATTCTAACTCCAGAGACTTAGAGTTCACTCCATTTGCTACCAGCCACGCACACCCATGCACGCACGCACACACACACGCACACCCATGCACACACACACACACGCACACCCATGCACGCACACACACGCACACCCGCGTGTGCATACGCACACACACACAGGGGCACGAGCACACACAGTCGCACGCAGCCACGCACAGACACGCACACTCACGTGAGGACACATGCACACTAACAGGAGGACACACACACAGGCAGAGATGCACACACACTCGCACACACACACGCACACACACGCACATCCCTCTCGGGGTCAAGGAGGCTGGACTGAAGGCGTGGAGGCAAGGGTGCTTCATGGCTCCGTGACTCGCTCAGAAGACAGGGGAGAGTGAGAAGCCCCGGGCTTGTGAGATCGGAGAGTCGGGTGCAGGCAGGGGAGCACGGGCTCCGCGCACCCGGAGGTGTGTGTGCTCACACGCAGGGCTGCTGTGCAAACACGCCTGACACAGCAGTGCGGAGGCCGCGTGTCCCATCGCTGTGGTGGAGTTCCCCCGCCCTGCGCGTGGGGCTCCGTGACCGACCCCATTCGAGGGCATCTTCTCTCCTAAGCGAAGCTCTGGGCATCTCTGAGCATCGTCCTGGCGGACCCTGTGCATTCCCCGGTGATTTCCTCAGGCTCACTCACAGCCTCGCCACGTGGACATGTGTGTAGCCGTGTCTGTGGCCGTGTGCCCCGCGGCCCCGGCAGGCGATTTCCGAGGCGTGGGGTGAGGGACTCTTTGGGAGGCGGCAGTGTCCCCGCTGCTCTGGGGAGGACGTGCCCACGTCACACCTTCTCCACGCTGTGCTGTCCCTCCGCCAGCCTTCCCCCACCCCCAGGGCCTGGCAGGTGCGGAGCAGGGCGCAGGGGCTTGTGAATCCCCAAGGGCAACGGGAAGCTCCGGACGAGCAGAGTGACGCCACCAGGCGGCTTCACCGAGCGGAGCTTCGGGACGGGCGCGCAGGAGCAAACGGCGGAGCTGCCATCGGTCTCTGACGCCGGATTCAGTGAGTTCTTCCGTGTGCAGAAGCGTGTGTGCGCGTGCACTGGCATGTGCACACGTGTGCACCTGTGTGAGCGTGTATGTGTGTTGTGTGTGAGCTCGTGGGCCTACGTGTGCACAACTGTGCGTGTGTGTGCCGTGAGTGTGTGTGTGGGCACGTGCACGGGAATGTGCAGGCACCTGTGTGCACATGTGTGCCGGTACACGTGTGCCCTTGTGACCGTGTGTACACGAACGTGTGTGTGCACACACCTGTGTGAACACGTGTGCCTGCGAGAACGTGTGCACACCCGTGTGAGCACGTGAGTGTGCGTGACCGTGTGTGTGCGTGTGAGCGTGTCACGGTGAGCCCCACCCACGGGGACAGCCTGGTGGTTCCTGGCCGGTGAGCGGCCACGGCTGTGCGCGTCCTGCACCCCACGGGCGTGGGTGAGAGGTCGGAACTGGGCGTGCACCGGCCGCACTTACGATCTCCCTTGATCATTGCAGACTTTTGGTTTAGGGCCAAACTAGAACTTTTTGATGTTCTGTGTTTGTTCATACCAGGCAAATCACAGGCTTCTGCTTTTACGACAGGAGTATTAAAAGGCTGTTAAGTAGCCTCATTGACCTTAAAGAGCTTTAATATTTTGAGGAGGAAATGCAAATAAATCAGAATCAGATGCGAGGCTTCGATCAGATCTGCCATTTCCAACGTTGAAGGGCCGAGAGCCCGGCACGATGCCTGCAGAGTGGGGTCCGCCGGCGGGGTGGGGGTCAGAATTCATGCCGCTCCCGCCCGAAGCGAGACACGGGGCGGCTGCCCTCACGAGGTGCCTGTTCTCTGCGGGTCACCCAGCATCTCCCACGTGCGGCTCTGGGGCCCCGGCCCGCCAGCCTCTGCGGAGACCACGGCCGCCCTCCGCCGCCCTGAGTGGCCGCATGCACACTGGCCCCTGCCCCATCCCCTGACCTCCTGCAAGGCCGTCACCCTCTCTTCAGGGAAATGAGATGTCAGGTTTGGAGCAGATGGAACACGTTTTCTCTGAGTGTCCCGAGTTGGTGAGACTGCGATTCAGAAGTTAGTTTGTAAAACACATCATGAATTTTAGGCAGAAAGAAGCTGACCTCGGAGGGTAGGGCAGCCGGCTGTTGGGTCCTGGGTCCCCGATCTCGGAGTTCCTTGCTGCGGCTCCTGAGAGAGGCCCCCACCGGCCTCAGTCCTGCCTGGGGCTTCGTCAGAGGGGCCTCTCGACCCCTGCCCACTCGCCACCCCCTCGCAGAGCTGGGAGGTGGGGTCCCAGACAGGCCATCTTAAATGGGTTTCCTGGGTGGCAGACCCAACCAAGTTTAAGAGTTGCTGCCCTAAAAGGCCCTTGTTTTAGGGGTCGCTCTGTGCCTGAGGAGGCAAGAGAGTGGGGGGCTCCCAAATGTCTTTGAGTCCTTGAGGACTCGAGCCGCTCTGAGGAGGTCAGGCCTAACTGGGACACGTTTCCTTGGATCCGATTGACCCGATTAGGGACCTAATCACGGGGGGGGGGGCGTCCATCTGTTTGTGGTTCCGTCTCCAGCAAGCAGGGGCCTTCTCTGAGGGTGGGGCTCGCTGGGCCCCCTGAGATCTGCCCCCACACTCAGGCCCGGCCGGGGTCCACGTGAGGCGACCTGAGAGAAGGGAGGGGAGAATCAAGAGTTGTCAAGCGCCCAGTGACCGGCAGACCCCGCCCCTCGCCCACCCTGCAATCCAGACCCCGCCCCCACCTGCCCCCACCACCGACCCCCCGGCCCTCACCCGCCTGGTCACCTGTCCTCACCCTCTCCTCACAGGCCGGGTTCACCTCCTGCTCTCTCACAGTCGGGAGGCTGGGGCCCAGCCCCATCTAAGCTGAAGGCAGCCACCTCGCCGCAGTGTCGGGGCGCGTCCCCCAGGGACGGCTGTCCTGCAGGGGGTTCTCGGCCGGCGCTGCGGGTGAGCGGCAACTGTGTAATCTGGAGCCTCGGCTCTGCCCTCAGCTCGACCCCACGGCCCTCACCCCCTGGCTTCCCCCGGTGCCCAAGCTCCACTTTTCCTCCATGCACGAGGAGGTCCTCCCGTCCCGTGTGCTGGTCTCGCTCGCGGGGCAGATTGGAACCCGGCCCCGGGGGGCTGGTGTGACCACGCCAGGAAGATAGCACGTAGCGGCAGCGCTTGGAAAGCGGGGTCCGAACAGGTCAGCTGTGGAATGGCTGATCCAAAGGACAGCTCCAGGCAGACAGTCTGTGGGACCGGGGTCAGACAAGCCGGCAGTGTGGGACCCGTGTTAGGAGAGCCCAGCGATGGCTTCGTCCAAACCCTCCACTGTCCCCCCTCGCCAGAAACGGCTGGGCAGCTGGGGAAGGACGCACCTTGCAGGAACCATGGGCAGCCCCTCCTTAGGCAGCAGATACACCGGACAGGTTTGGAGGTCCTTTTTATATCCCAGACCCTGTACTTACAGGAACCCAACCTAAAAAGGCTCTGATGCTCTTTGATCCCCTTCCTTCCCCCACCTCATCTTCTGCAGGAACAGAGCCTTGGGCCGTACGACGACTCACACTGTGGCCTTCCTCGGCACCACCCCCCACCCTGGCCACTCCAGTCATGTGACTCAGCCCCGGTGACTCAGATGTGGGCATGGTATTGTTGGACTGTCAGCATGCTGCCCTTTGCCAGCTTCCTCTTGCTTCAAACCTGAAACACAGATGTGATGGCTGGAGATTCAGCAGCCATCCTGAACCATGAGACAACTTGAGGATGGACAGAATTCCTGAAGGAGGAGACGACATGGTTTGCCTGCCTTCATGTGTGTGTGAGAGAGAGAGGGAGAGAGAGAGAAAGAGAGAGAGAAATACACTTGGGTCTTATCTCTTTTTCTCTGGAGGAGAGTAAGGCCTTCTCATTCTATGCAGCCAAACAAAATCCTAGGTGACTCTTTGATACATTTTTCTTTTATCTAGAGGCATCATAGAAATAAAATCTTAACCTAAAAAATAAACTTAGACTTCAAAATTTTACTAGATTGGAGAGGCCAAAATTTGGAGACGTGGAGACATTTCCTCCCCTTCCAGTCACACCCTTAACCAGCCTGGGAGGAGAGGCCGGGTGCCGCGGGACGGAGGTTGGTGGGAAGTCTCCTCTCCGCTGCCGTCCTCTCTTCCGCGTCTTGCTTGGAGAACCTTAACCGCCCGCCTGCCCTCTCGCCCGTCCCATGAGGGGCGGCATCTGTTTCCAAAGCTCCGGCTCGTGCCTAGACTCCCTCCCCGTGCTCTCTGCCGGTCAGCACCGTGCGGCCCCAAGGCCTCGTCTGCCGACGTACGAAGTCTCACCCAGATTCTCCGGGCGGGTCTCTCTCCTCTTCCTCCCTCCATCCCTGTCACCTCACTCGTGGGCCAAAGCCCAATTTTGTAAGGATGAAGGTGCTTCTCTTCCCCTCAGTTCCTTACCCCTGACGCCCTGTCGTAGTGCCCAGCAAGCACGTTCCGGCCACGGAAGGTAAAGGGGACGTGGCTCTGCTCTCGAGACCTGCAGTGTGGGGGCAGGTCAACACCCACGCACTCCAACCCAGGACAACCGAGGCAGGTGCAGGGAACAGACCCCCAGGCCCTGTGCGCAGCCCCAGAGAGCAGCCCCCCCCACGCCATCAGCTCGATGGCCCACTCCGCTGCCGCCTTGGAGACCAGGTAGACACGTCCGCGCGTGTGGGGGTGAGCCCCAGAGCCAGCGTGAGGCCGGGGGTGTCCAGACTGCCGGCGGGAAGGCCCAGTACGGGCTGAGACGGGGTTCTGCAGGGACCAGCAGCTCCTGCCGTGCGAGGGGGACTCCCTCAGAGCAGCACGGGCAGCCGCGCCACAGGAGGCCTGGCTGGAAGGACGTGGGGGACGCCAGCCGCCGACGGCGTCGTCCCGGAAGGTGGTCAGGCGGAGAGTGCGCTCCAGCTGTCCCTGCCTCTCGGCAGCGTGGGCCTGAGGCGAGTGACCTCTTGGACGGGGCTCCTTGGACAAATGTCACAACACAGGCGGAGTGAATGACGGCCATGCCGCCCCTCACGGGAGTCTGCGGCCGGCTGCGGGCAGGGCCGGGCTCAGGGAGGGACGTGCGCGGCCTCAGTCCCTCCTCTCCACGGGGTGCGCCCCCCTCGTGTTGGTGCGAGCACAGCAGTCCTGTCAGGGCCTGCGATGGCCTCGGGGCCACCGGCCGCCTTATGAAAGGCCTCTCTCCGAATAAGGTCACATTCGGGGGGCTATGAGAGGGTCAAGACCCAGTGTGTCTAATGGGGGGGACACAGTACAGCCCACAATACCCTCGAATCCACCGTGTCCTCCCCTGAAAGAGCAAGGGACAGTCTCCAACTCACACAATTGCTACAACCATTTAAATAGATAATGGACGCAAAATGCCTAATTCTGCTCTGACAGTGGCACCTTTGCTGGTTTCTTCGACACACGCTGGGCTAAGGCTTGTGCTCTCTGGCACAGAACAGCGGAGGCCTCGTGCCTGATTTTCTACCACGAAGACCCAAGTCTCAGGCCCGAAGCCTGATTAAGCCGCGAACGGAAATGACCTCAGAGAATCTCCTTGAATGTGATGTCCACAGACTGGCCTCTCCGTGTCCTCCTGGGGGGATTTCTGTGCAGGAGAGTCTTGACATTGGGATTATCCCCAGACGGTACAGCCATGGACAGAGGAATTTAATCACGGGCTGCGACTTGTGCGTAAGGACAAACAGATCGGGGGACACGCGCGTCTGTACATCGAGGTGGGCATCCTGATCGATGAGGTGTGTGGCCAGCAGATGTTCTCCTGCAAATAGCACGTTTACAGGTCCTTCGGGGAGAGTCTGCAGAGCGTCAGCAAGTGGTTTTTCATCCGGTTTTTGTTGAGGTCAGGCTCTGCACATTTCTTGTCGAACACAAACCCTGAGATGGGCAACGGATTTAGAGCAAATACAAGAGGTTTTAGGAGCTGATAACGAATTCTCCGAAGGCTGCGAGTCTGACGAGATGAGATCTCGGACGGAGGAAGGCCCAGCACTGCCCGCAGGGCTCCATGCTCGGGGCCGACGTCAGAGAATCCCGGAGAAGCCCCGTGGACGACCCTGTCCCTCGAGCTCTCCTGGCACTTTTAGGGCCTTTGCCTGATTCTGGTAGCCTGGGCAGTGGTCCATGGATTGGCACAAAGGAATTCTGGTGACGCCCGCCAGGAAATGCGACCATTTTGCGAGTCGCAAACAAGGGTATTCGAGCTATGCCGACGCAGAGTCGTCTCCAAACTGCTAGGAACCCCACAGGCTTTTGCAGCCACACAAACGGGTAAATTAATCAATCTTTATTCTCTCAACTTACGTCTCTTTCGATCAGTGAAGTGCGTTTTCCAGGTGACTGACTGGGGTCAGGGGTGTCAGCCGGAGGACCGAGGGAGCCCGCCCATTCTCCCACGATGCGTTCTACATGTTGCAGGAAACAAGTAACTGCGGAGTCGCCCACTCAGAACAACAATTACTCCGTTTTCTGCTTGCACGAGGGACAGACTGACGCGCTCTCTGTGGGGTGCTGTGATGCGCATTCCCAGAGAGAAGGCAGCGTGCTCGCGTCTCCAGCCTTTGACCGCCTTCCCGTAGCCCGGACCAGGCTGTGGCATTTCTAGTTCGTCCACTCTGGGCCCTTCTCAAGTCATGTTTTGGCCGACTGACCGCTCAAGCTGTTGGGGTCCTTTCTACTCCCGGAGCCGCAGCGCGAACTTCCGCTGCTCCGTGAGTTCCCAGGCATGAATCTGACCTCGTCCAACCTCGCGTTCTTTCCGCCCCATCCCGGGTGTCCGTCGTGTAATTAGAAAACTCAAGGAGGGAGGAAGGCGGGTAGGATAGAGAGAGACGCAGGGAGACAGAGACAGAGGCGGGAGAGCCGATGTATCGGTTTGGGTCTGAAGGCGGGGAAGATTGCTGCTCACTGTCCCAGCCACCATCACGCACGGGGGCTCCATCGTCCACGGACAGCTCCATCGTCCATGGGAGGCTCTGTCTTCCGTGGACAGATCCGTGGTCCTTGGGCAGTTCCATTGTCCACAGAGAGTTTCATCATCCACGGGCAGCTCCGTCACCTGTGGGAAGGCCCAATATCCGTGGACAGATCTGTTGTCCGTGGGCAGCTCTGTCATCCACGGGCAACTCCATTGTCCATGGACAGATCCCTGACCCTTGGCATCTCTGTTGTCCATGGGCAGCTCCACCATCCACGGGCAGCTCCATCTTCCACGGGCAGCTCTACCGTCGGTGAAAGGCTCCATCACCAGAGCACAGCTCCGTTGTCAGTGGCCACACCATCCAGTGGACGGCTCAATCTCTCCGGTTCTTTAGGTCAAAAACCTGTTATCCATGGTTCCTTATTTTGTCTTATATTTCACATTCCACCAGTTAACATGTGCTCTGGGCTCTGCCCTTAAAATGTAACCAGGCGGGACGCCTGAGTGGCTCAGTTGGTTAAGCAGCTGCCTTCGGCTCAGGTCATGATCCCAGCGTCCTGGGATCGAGTCCCACATCGGGCTCCTTGCTCAGCGGGGAGCCTGCTTCTCCCTCTGCCTCTGCCTGCTATTCTGTCTGCCTGTGCTCGCTCTCTCTCCATCTCTCTCTGATAAATAAATAAATAAATAAAAAATCTTAAAAAAAAATGTAACCAGGCTCCAACCAATCTTCACAGCCTTAGTACCCGTGGACTGGAACCAGCCCTGATCTGTTTGGAACACGGTGGCTCCCCTGCTTCCTCCCTCACCCGAGGTCCATGTCCGGGCGGCCTGCCTGCCACGAGCCTGCTTCGTTATCTACACAGGAAACAGAATGATCTTTTAAAAACTGAAGTCCTGTGAGGTCAGTCCCCTGCTCAAAGCACTTCAGGGATTCTCAGCACTATAAGGATACACCTAAAAGCCTTAGCATGACCTATGCAAGCTGGGGGGGTCTGCCTACAAGCCGGGGGGGTCTGCCTCCCGGCCACAGCTTACGGCATCTCCTCTCACGGCCCCTTGGCCACGCCCATTCCAGCCACAATGGCCACCTGCCCTCTGTTCGTGGGAAGGAAGGCTCCTCCTCAGCCCTTTTGCCATCTCAGACCCAGGGGCTGGAAACTCTCTGCCCTGGTGTCCAAAGGGCCCTTTCCTTCACCATCGCCTTCAAGTCTCTGCACAGATGCCACCTTCCAGGGGAGACCTTCTTGGCTGCCGGCTTCCAAGCGACGCTCGTGCCTCTGGCGCTTTCCTCTCCTCCTTCTGCCTTTCCCTCCCCCTGATGGTGTGTGTGGCCCGTATGTCCTGAAGGAAATGCAGGCTCCCAGGGTGTTGGTCCTGTTGCTTTTGCACACCCAGCTCTGGCTCACACTCAAATAACACTCCTTGAGTGAGCTGGCGAGAGCCTAAAGCAAGTGACGCCTCACCGTGACTTTGTGCCGGAGTCAGCGTCTGAGGAAGGGACGCCCGTTTAGCCTTGATGGCAGAAGCATTTACCTGTAAACGACCTCATTGTTGGGGTGACGCTGCTGGATTCTGCAGTGAATAAGTTGTGTAAAGTGATGAAATGCGGAAGACTGCTGTCTTCAATGTGTAGAGTCATCAGAGCATAGAAAAGGACCCACGATGACGAGCTGGTCGCACGGAGGGAGGGTCTCCGTGGCACGTGCGGGGACATGGGAAGGGGTGGTCCAGATCAGCCCATTCCCTCAGACTGGAAGGCGGGGGCTCGATCGATTGCGTCTACATTTGTGGCATCAGACATAGAAATTACTGAAAACTGGTAGGTGAGGACTGAGAGTAAATGTGTCCGTACGTGTCGGTAAGCAGATGGCTTCATTCCCTTCAAGGGGCCTTTAGAGCCCCGTCCAGCAAAGCCACGGGTGGGTGTCCATAGGCTCCATGCGATAAAACCCTCCTTGTGGAAGGTACCCCGTGTCCATCTCATGCTGCCATGTGCCCACAGCATCTGCAGGAACCTGGACCCCTGTAGCCTGGGGCTGCCCCGTAAAGCCAGTTCAGCCCGGCAGCGGCGGCTGCAGGATTGTCCCGCCAGGGACGCTGTTTCCCGGCATCGTCAGGGAAAGCCTTGTAAGGCCGATGGTTCGGTAAAAAACTAAGGTTGTCCACAGTGTACATGCTACAGCATTTTTTACACAAAAAAGCCTGAAAATAGGAATCCACATGTGCATTTGTCTATTTGCACACAAAGAAACTCCGGAAAGACACACAGGAGACCCGGAGCCACGCTTACCTGCCGGTGGGAGCCGGCGATGGGGTCACGACAGGAGGCAAGTGGCCCCAGGCTGTGTCCGAACAATCCGCCTTTAAAATGTGTTGACGTCCCACCCGTGAAGGAAATGAGACAAAAATCACGGCGTCTGCGTATTCGTGACATCCCGAGTCATTTGCCGTCGCGGAGGTGTCGTCTCATTGACTATCGGGATCCACGCTCGCTGGCGCTTTTGTGAGTGTTTTTGTACCTTACAAAATCAGGGCTTCAACAGAACGAGGCTGATGCTACCTTTGTCTCCCGTGTCCTGGAACCTATGGCTGTGACCCAAGAAGCCCCCCCAGAGCCCTACTGGGTCCCGAAGCTCTGGTCCTGCAGCTGCTCTCAGGGAGCGCCCAGGAAGGTAAGGGGACGACCGGAAGGTCAAGGGTGGCCAGGGAGAGGTGAGCCAGCTGGGGCCTAGCCTCGGGGTTCAGAGCCTCCTCCGGGGCCTCGGGAAGCGGCCACGGTCCAGGATGACGGATGCCGCGCTCCCCAAGCCTCGCTGGGCCCTCCGCAGGGAGCACGTGCCCTTGCTTCAGTCCCTGAGAGGCGAGGCCCATGGGGGAGGCGGATTCACACGTGACTCAGACTAGAAGCCAGTGGTGGGTTTGGGTTGAGGACAATATACCAATTGCGTCTTGTTTCCTTCCAAGAAAGCAAGTTTGTGGCTGGCTATGAGCAGAGCCTGCCCTGTGTGGCCCCGGAGCCAGGCCGTGTCTACTCCTGGGCAGGGGTGGCCCTACCGGCTGCCCCTCCAGGCGGTCCCTCGTGTGTTTCTGTGGACGTGGGGCACCACACCCCTTCGGGGCCGGTGTCTGCAGCGCCGGACGGGCCCGCGGATGCTCTGGTGAAGGGAGGGCTGCTTCGGGCACTCGGCAGACAGCCTGCCGCGTCCTGGTAGGAGCCGGACAGCCACAGCCGGGTCGCCGGTTCCTCACCAGAGTGACCCCTCCTGCACTCTGCCACAGTGGGGACTTCTGTGTCCCTCCCGCATGCACCCCAGACTGCCTTGCAAAATCGCGCCGGCCGCCGAGGTGGGGTTTTCGGGTAACACGGGCGGAGCGTTGCTTCCACTCCTTCAGGGGCCTTCCTCCCGCGGGGGACACCGAGGCTATGCCTGTGCTCCGGAGTGGGTCCCTCTCAAGACCGGTGTGCCCTGCGTCGGCTGGGCCCTTGGAGACGCTGCGCCTCAGAAACGGGGTCACTGGGGAACGAACTCTGAAACTGTAGGAACGCACGCCATCTCCCCACTTCCTCTTCAGTTTTATAGTGGAAGACGCGACCCGGTGCACTGCAGAAGGACAACAGAGGCACCTGGGGGACCGCAGGGGAGGCCGCCGTGTGTGACGCAGAACAGGGGGGCAGCTGAGGGGCCACGGCGTCCGCAGGCACCGGGCAGGGTGGCCAGGTGAGTCGCCTGTCCGCCAGGGTGAGGACGGTGACTTCAGGAGCCGGGTCTCCGTGTCGTCACGATGACATGTGCTCTTTCAGATCCTGGAACTATTTAACTCGACCGGTCATAGGATCATACTGAACCATAATTATGGGACAAATCATACGCCACTGAAAGAAGATTTAACGCAAGTGTTTATAAGAAAACCCACCACACGCTGGTTGCTGCCGCATGTCCGTTCGTTGGCCCAGAGAAGTGTCCCTGTGGCAGCAACTGACAGGCCTGGGCGTCCCCCGGGGCGGGAGGCCCCCAGACCCCCGGGCTCCGCAGTGCTGACCCTCACCTGGCAGAGCTGAGGACCGGCTCCCGGCTGCCGCTGGCGCGCGTGCCAGGGGGAGGAGCCCGCCGTGGCACGGACAGCATGTCCCTGTCTTCCTGTGTTCTTGTCTTAGCACCTGTCACCGGGGACTCTCTCTCTCCCCGGGAAAGGTCTGTCTTAAGGAGCTTCCTGAGAGGTGTTTGCTGGAAGAGGAGTTTCTGTCGCGTCCTGGGTTTTGACAGGAGGGCGCCCTCCCAGACCAGGAGCCCTGACGCAGTCTCTCTTCTCTAGAACCGGACATCTGTGACTGCAGGGACTCTGGGCGAGCATGCACGATGTGGGGCCTGAGTCCCACGGGTGGGGGCCAGCGCGGACCCTGCAGTCTTGTGCACCGGTGCCCCCAGGCAAGGGGGTGCTCCCTCGGCTGCGGGTCTCGCTGTGGTTTCCGGCCATGGCACGCGGCTGAAGTCTTGCTAGAACGTTTGCGGTCAGGGCATTTTGGAACCTAGAAAATGCATGTTCTGGACGTGACCCTGCACCAGGGGCTGGACAATCCGGCAGAAGCGCAGTCAGAGCCAGGTGAGTTCGTCTGTGGTTCCTGCGTGTCCGCGGGCCCCCGGCCGCGCTCCACCCGCTGCAGGCCGTGGCCGCAGCAGTGGGACTCGTGCTCTCTGGGGTCTGGAGGCTGGTGGCTGTCCCCCACCCCCTGCCCCTGCCCTGGCCACCTGCAGCCGTCCACGGGGCCTCAGTGCGGTGCGTGTGAGGGGAGGGCTCTGCTGTCCCCTGCTGGAAAGGACACCCGTCCCCTGTAGCACAGCAGGGCCCACCCTCCTGACCTGCCCTAACCCCACTGCCTCCGTGAAGGCCCATCTCTGTCATGCTGGGGTCGGGGCTTCACCGTGGGACTTCTGGGAGGTAATTTGGTCGGGACAAGGACGCCATCATTCGCCAGGTGGGGTAGCAGGTGGTCCGGCCCCAGCTCAGGAGACCCCGTGGGAGACGTACTGTGCGTGGGGTCCTGCCCCCAGGAGGCCCCGCCTCGGCCCCCCTCCCCTCCCCTGCCCTCCCCTCTTCTCCCCTCCTCTCTTCCCCCATTGCTCTCCCTCTTCCCCTCCCTTTCCCTTCCTCCCTCCCCGCCCCTCCCCTGCCCACCCCTGAGCCCTGTCTCCCCTTCCCGAGGGGCTCCCTAGTCCCGGTGGAGGGTCACCTGGGAAATCACTCAAGACGGTAACTGTCTGGGGACCTTGTACTCCGGATAGCTGACGGCCGTGCCCACCCTGTCTGGACAGGGGCCGGGCGGGAGCTCCTTCTCCACCAGATGCTGAAGCCATGTTCCCGTCTGCAAGAGGAGCGCACCCTCTCTCCCAGCTTCAGGTGTGCATTCCGACCCCGTAGTGAAGTACGTGCACGTGGCCACCCCACACGCCCCTTCCCAGACAGGCACAGGCTGGGAGAGCTTGTCTGCAGCAGCCGTCTTCTCGGGTCCTAAACCCTCATCCTGCAGTGCGGAGCCCAGACTTCGGTCCTGCCCCGCGGCCCAAGCCGGCCCCTCTTCTGTCTCCTGGCCCACGGGGGTCGCGCGTCCACTCTCCTCCTCTGCGGCCCCCGACGTTGCCGTTAGGCACACGAGGAACTCTTCCCATGGTGACTCTCCTCTGCCTCCTACCCCTGTTTGCTGGGGACGCCAGGGACGCCAGACTCAGTACTGGCCTGTGGGCACCTGCAGGCAGGCCCTGGGGCACGCACGCCGCTGCCGAGGCAGCCCCCTCCGGGAAAGGACGCCAGAACGAGAACTCCGACGTCCCTCTCCGCTACCTCGGGCAGCTTCGCTTTCCGAACCCCAAAAGCTGTTGCGCCCGCAGACCCTCTTCCGTGTCTGGGCTTGCAGCCGTCTGCGGGACGTGAGGAGGGCCGTGCCCGAGGACACGGGGCCGCGGCGGGAGCGGTGCAGACAGTCCTCAGGAGCACGCGGAACCGACACCGCTCGGCTCCACTGCCTGGAAATCACGCTGCAGAGCAAAGACTTTTTTAAATCACTCTCTCATGACTCAAAAATAAAACACAATTTTGTTCCGTCTTAAACATTCACACAAAATCACCTCTTTGGGGAAGGAGAAAAACAAGACTCCACAGTCCCAGCCAAGAAGTGTGCCGAGAGCTGTGAGTCACTGAGCCCCGGCGTCGAGCGAGGGTCCGGGAGCGACCGTGGGAGAGCACAGTCGTCGGCTTTGTGCACGGGAGCCGCGCGAGCAGGGGCCGGCGGTCGCGGGAGCCCACTGGGCAGGGGCGCTGTTGGTCTTGGCGCGCCCCGCCTTCCCCTCTGGGCCTTGCCAACCGGCGTCTGCTGCCCGAAGACCCAGCTCCGCACCCGGCTCCTCCCCGGTCTTCCCAGGTCAGCCGGCCTCTCCCGCACCCCTCCGGCCCTGCACCCCGGGCGCCACGTTGGGGTCTCACAGCCAACAGCACACTGTCGTGAGAGCGCCCATGACGTAGACTTCTCTCTGGTGCCTTCGGTCCCTCTCCCCAGTGCCGGGGACACGGCCCCTCGGGGTAGGCACGCGGGCCGCCCGGTTGTCTAACGGACTGGGCCAGCTGGGGGATGGGGCGTGCCGTGGGCCCAGCGCATCGGTATCTCACAGCCAGGCCTGCCGGCAGGACCGTGCGAGGAACGCCCACGGAGAGCCCGTTCTGGTGACAGCCGTGGCGTCTGCAGCCAGAGAGGAGGAACACGCGTCCCCAGGATGTCCTCCGGGGAGCCGAGGTGGACCACGTGAAGGACCGAGCCTGACCCCCCTGGGCGGCAGGGAGAACCCGGGTGGGGTCGAGCGCTCTGCGGGTGAGGCCCTGAGAGGGGGCCCATGCGCCGGGGTGGGAGCCCCCAGTAGAGATCAGGACCTCCTGCTTCTGTGTGTGGGTTGGCCACACACACACGGTGAGCGGTGCCCACACACGGGGAGTCCGCCGACGCCTCCTGCCTTGGCCACAGTGTCCTTTCCCCGGGGGCTTGGCCCGTCCGTGCAGGCAGGTCAGCCTTGCGACTGGTTCTCCGAGCGGCGGCCCCCAGCTCTTCCGTGAGAGCGCAGCTTACGGGGGCGGCAGAGAGGAGGGTGGCCAGGGAGGGCCCGACGCCACCTCCCCAAAGGCAAGGGGCCCAGGGCTGGCAGAGGCAGGCTCACTGGGGAAGCAGGGACTTTCTGAGCAGCGACGATGCACCCGAGACCCCCGGGACCCCACGTCACCCTCATCAGGGCCCTCCAGGTAGCTGCGGGCGACCTAACGCTACGAGGAGAAATCAAGTCTCGGCTCGGTCACACGTGAGCCACGAACCTGAGTCCAACCGCTGCCCGAGCTGCCGGCCCTGCACGGGGATGCCCGTCCTCACTCGCCACCCCAGCCCGACCCTCTGTGGCTGAGGCTGGCTCTCCCCCTGGTCCGCCCCGGGGGGAGGCGGAGGCCGGCGGGGACAGCCACGGGGCCGCGGGTCTCCACGCACACGCTGCCGGCCTCCGTGGCAGCGAGCCCTCGGGCCTCCTCTCCCCTCCTGCCCCTTGCCTTCCTCCCCGCGCTGGCCGAGCGTCTGCTCTTGGCGCCTGCCGGGTGTGGAGCGGGTCCCGGCCCAGAGCCACCTCTGGCTCTTAGAGGCTGCCCCGGGCAGAGGCTGCACTTGGCACCGAGCTCCGAGCGCCCAGCGAAGCAGAGACACATCTTTGTAGTGAAAATTCGGATGTTTCTCTGCGCACGAAGACCTCGTTAGAGAGTCATCAGATATGCAGAGGTTGGCGTGAAGCATGATTTCCCACGAAGCTTCCTCACCACCGATGAAGGGAGGGACTTCGCGGGCAGTCGGGGGGTCTGGCCGCGGTAGCCTCTGGGGCCGGCCGACGCCCGCACGCGGTCTCCCTGGAGGAGGAGCAGAGCCTGGGGCTCCGCGGGGGCTGCTGTGCGACCACAGGCGTCCGTGGACCCGCCTCATGTGGTCCGCTGTGTCTGGACCCACCCCTGCCTGATGACGCGGGCGCAGCACCTGTCCCCACGTGTGTGCGGGGCCGTGGCCAGCCCAGGGTCCCACGGCCGGTAATTCCGCAAAAGGAACAGCGACGTGCCCATGCAGAGCCCACGCGCTCAGCACTGTTCTGCCTGGGGAGCGGATCGTCCCGCTCTGCCCCTTTCCGTCCGTCTCTCGCTCACACTCTGAGCTTATCTCCCGATCTCTGGGAAAAGGGCTGTTACCCAATGCTGGGGATAATCCAACATTTCTCCTGAAGCGCGCTATGAACACCGGGAGACTGGGGGTTGCCCAAGACGCCAAGCAGGGTTCCTTGAGGCCGCCGGGGGCACCGTGGCTAAGCTGCGCACCATACAGAATCAAAGGCTTGCGTTGGAGCCTTCTAGAACACTAGTGCCCACGTAGAGGCCGCTGCGGAGGAGATAACAGGCCCAGCGAGGCTCTGGCGTCTGAGCTCAGCCACGTGGACAGACCCGGAGCTCTCGTGAACCCCCTTTCTCCTCCTAAATCCCCGGCAGCAAAGCAAACTTTCTTTAAGGCATGTCAAAAGCTGTACACATCCCAGGTGGGCCAAGAAGAGGCAGAGTTGGTGTAAAAGGAGCCAAGAATCTCCGTTTGTTGATGAAAGGTAAAATTACCCGCCCGGCGCGCTCTGCGTGGAGATGCCGGCAAGGACCTGGGCTTCTGGGCCCTCCTCGGAGCACACCGGCTCTGCGGGGCTTGGCAGATACGAATTCACTCCGGCCTGGCAGACCTTGTTCCACTTTCCCGGATGTGCTCCGAGCCCAGGGTGAAGGTGCAGGTCCCCCCGGGCCCGCTCCGACCTGGCGAGATGGCTAATACTTCAGGAGGGAGTAAACATCTTCCGAAGCCTTTTGTCGTCAGCAGCCGACAAGTGTGCTTGTGTGTCCTGCCTGAGAGCCTGACCACAGGCCAGGGAGGCCCCGCGGGGCAGCAAGCCACGGGGGAGGGGGAGGCGCAGGAGGCCAGTGGCCGGGGAAACACCACGTCTCCTCCAGAAGAGGAGGAGTCCCCTCCTGTTTCCAGGGAAGGGGCCTGTGGGTCCTAGAGTCACCAACGGAGTTCCGGGAGCTCTGCGGTGGCCCGTGTTAGAGGTGACAGTTCCTCAGGCCTTGGGGGCTGGCAGAAGCTTTCTTGTCTTATGTTTGACAAGCAGCTCCAGAAAATTCCTGAAAAGGTCGCTCTCAGCCCCACAAACTAGGCAGCTTCCACGGGCCTCTCTCCAAGATGAGAATGAGGACAAGTGGGAGGTGGTAAGTCGGCATCTAAGCCCCGGGGAGGAACCTGGGTGTTCGCTCTGCTGAGGGCGCAGGACGGGCTTGGTTAAGGAGCAGCCTGGTGGCGGATTGGACACTAGTGGGTTTGCTGGCATGTCTCCCCTTCCCAACAAGCTCCTGGCGTTGGGGACAGCACGGGAGTGGGAAATGAGCCACCAGGAGCACCAGACACAGGGCGGGAAACGGCCGTGGTCTGCTTGGCCTTGTCAGGCCGCTTGGCGCGAGGAAGGGGGTGGCCGCGAACCCGGAAACACCTCGCACCAGGCGGCTGGAAGAGCAGACGGGCTTTCCCACAGTCCTGGGGCCGCACGGTGCGTGTCTGGTGCGAACCCGCTTCTCCGTCCACAGACAGCGTCTTCTCCTGCGCCCTCCCCGGGGGACAGAGCCCAGGGGCACCGTGGGGTCCCTTACGGGTGCCGATCCCATGCGTGGGACCCCACCCAGATCTCATCACCTCCCAAGGGTGTCAGGAGTGATTCTGGGCACATGGGTCCTTAACAGGGTTCAGTGTGAGAGGAAAAGCAGCACATATTCCTCTGCGAAAGGGAAGGACTTGACTTCATAGGTCACGGTAAACCTGCCATCGGACAGGGAACACTGTCACCCCACGGGCAGCCCTCAGCCCACGCCGTGGGTCCCTGTGACAGGGTCCCACGCAATCCCCAGACCTCCCAAATACAGCTGCAGGCGGGACTGGGGCTTGGCTGTCACCTGGGCGGGTGGGGCCCTAAACGTGCTGGGCTGAGGGCAGCCGGGGCAGGTGGGCCAGTCAGAGGGCAAGGAAGCCTACGAGCCAGCCCAGCCGAGTCAGAGAGCCTCTAGTCCTCCAGAAACCTGCGAACGGGAAAATCACCGACTCCTCCATCCCCACCGGATGAGAAATGAGCTTGTGCTTATTTTAGGACAGACAATGACATGCCCAGAGCGAGGACGAAAGAGGTTCTTCCCTCAGTGGGACTGACGTCATGTGCTTAGTGGGGCCGCTGGGCTCTCTCCGTGGCCCTGGGCACCTGGGGGCACCAGCTCTGGGGTCCCGGTGGGTGGGAGGTGGTGGGGCTCGGAGAAGGGAGCACCAGGCAGCGGGTGCAGCGTGGACACTGGTGCAGACAGAGTCACCGACATAGGACACGATTTCGGGCGGAACGGGTGACCCCGTGCAGCCAATGGGGGACCAGCTGTGCGCCCGAAGAGGACAAGTCAGAGGGAACAGGAGCGCAGGAGGAGCTCGGGTTCCACACGCTGACCCGTGGGCGCCGCTGACGGTCCGGGGAGACGCGCAGGTCTGACCCTGAGGAGGGGCTCATCGCTGAGGAGATGAGCTTCTAGCTTCCGTCCCTCCGCCGTGCTGAGCTCGGTCGGGGAGATGGGCCGTCGTGGCCGCCGAGGTCACACGGGGCTGGGGACTGCCTGCAGGGAGGGGTCTGCCTCCTCCAGCCTGACCCCCCCACCGTGGAGCTGTCGTGCTTTCTGAGGGGCGCTGAGGGGTGCCCCTGGGGTCGGTGGCGTCGCCTCCGGGGCCGATGATGCTGGACGTCTCCCCAGCTGCTTATTTGCTGGGCGCGTCTTCCTGGGTGAAATATCTACCCACCCGTTTGGCTCATATTTAATTGGAATTTTTTTTTTAACTGTCAAGTTTTGCCAGTTCTTTGTGTATTCTGGTTATACGCCCTTTCCTTTGTCAGGTACATGATCTCTAGGTATTTCTGGGGTTAATTTTATTTTTTTTATTATATAAAATATAAAATTTTTATAATTATATTTTAATTTATTTTCTGGGACTTAATTTTATTATGCTCCGTGATGAATCACCACCTCACGCTCCAAAACAGAAGCAGAGCTTCAGCTGGGGAATGGGACCGAGTGACCGAGAGTCTTCACGACTGTCTTCCAGACAACGCGACTTGGAACGGGCCCGGCAGCGCTTGGAGGGAAAAGCCTCCTCCAGCCGTGCACTGTTCTCAGTCCTCTGGCTCCGTGCACCAGAGGCTTTCGGACCAGGCCCAGGCTTACTGGGATCGGGACCCAAAGCCTGGGGGGACCTCAGCGGGAGGCAGGGCTTTCTCCCCAGCATGGAGCACACACAGGCAGTTTCTGGACGAGGAGACACCGAGGCCCAGCCCCGAGAGCCGCCTCCTGTCCTGCTCCTTCCCTCCCCTGGGCGCCGGAATGGCTCTGACGTCGCTGGTCAGCCCTGCCTTGTTTCTCTCTGCGTGTGTCCTGTGACACAGTGTGGCTTCATGGCCTTGAGCTTCATGCCCTTAAAGCCACGTTTGCTAATACTTAGAGTCACTGCTCTTTGCTACAACGGCCACACTTACCTGCGTGTTACGCAGGGACACAGGCCGGCTGGCGAGCCGGCGCTGATGTCAGTAACGGCCTCATTGAAGTTCTGTCCTGCTCACCCCATCAGGCCCATCTCGGGACCCCCTGAGAGGACCTGCCACGGTGCCGCCTGCCTGAAGTCTGTTCCTCTCCGTCCGCCGTCCTCCACGCTCCCAGGGAGCAGGGAACATCAGGAGAGGACCAAGCAAAGACCCGACGATGTACCGAGTGAGCTGCCCTCTCCCGCTGCCCCGACTCGTCTCCTCCCTAGGAAGGCAGCTCCCCAGCCCAGCCAGCACCGAGGGCGACACCTCCCCTGGGGGGCCACCCCACGGTGCCTCCGCTCTGACGTGCCGCGGGGACCTCACTTGCATCTCGGTAGCACACGGTGACTGGGCTGCTTGAGGGTATGCGTCCACCCGGCCGGGCCACGTACCTGGGTGTTTGCCCAAACAGCCTTCCAGATGTGGCCGTGAAGCTCTTTCTGGATGCGACTGGCATTTAAATCAGTCAGCTCTGAGAAAGGCTGATGACATTCCATAATGTGGTGGGCCCCGTCCAATCGCTTGAAGTCCTGAGGAGAAACGTCCGAGCTTCCCCAGGAGAAGGGGTTCTCGTGCTCATGGACTTACTCGAGCCGCAGCATCTCTCTCCTTGGGGCTGAGGCCTTGGTCGGCCCCGCAGATCTCAGGTGTGCCAAGTCCCTACAATCAAACACCCTCCTTTTTTTGAAAAAAAAAAAAAAATTTAAAGATTTTATTTATATCGGCAAGAGAGAGAATGAGCGAGCCAGAACACCAGTTGAGGGGAAGGGAACAGAGGGAGAAGCAGACTCCCGGTGAGCGGAGCCCGATCGTGGGACTCCATCGCAGGCCCCGGCACCGTGACCCAAGCTGAAGGCAGACGCTTCACCAACGGACCCCCAGGTGCCCCACAACGCCTCTCTCTCTACAATCGATCCATCAGTCTCTTTCTCTGGAGAACACGAACACGGCATTTTCTCAGCAGTAGGAGGCTCCGCGTGGTGGGGTCTGACTCGGCACAGAACCGTGCCCGCCACTCCCTCTGCACAAGCACACCCACTCCGCCCGTCTGCACCCTCTCACGGGGCCGCGGTCAGGTGCTGTCCCCAGGAGCCACCTTCCCGCAGAGGGAAAGCCTCGGGTCCCTTTTCTGATGGGAATCCTGTCCCCCGAGAGTCTGCTGAGGCCCGACATCCTCTGAGATCACGTCCGACTCCAGCCCCACGGACGTCTACGTTCCAGTGCCCTAGTCTGGACTCCGTGGCCATTCCCAGAGAGCACGCGTCCCAGAGAGCATGCCCCGGCACCCAGGAGTCCCCGGAACCCAGCGTCCGCTGCGGGATGTCACAGCACAGCAAGACCTTGTCGTGACTAAGTGTGACGCCCAGCAGGTGAGAGGAGATGAAAAGACGCATCGCCCCGGGGGGGGGTCCGTCCCCACCAGGAGTCTCATGGGACCCGTTCAGGGAACCAGCATAGCAGACACGTTAGTCAGAGGCATCCAGGGAGCCAAATTCTGGGGAAACACAGCCAGGTCTTGAGTTCGACGAGTGCCCAGACAACTCAACAACAAACAGTGTGGTCTTTGGCCTGGGGGGCAAAGGACCCTTTCCCCAGAGCTGGCGTCGGCTGTGGAGTGGAGGTGAGCCAGCGGGAGAACACAGGACTCCGGCAAGAAGACCCAGCCCTTTGAATCGGGGGCGGACAAGAACTCGAGGGCCAGAAGCCTGAGCCCTGGAGGGGAGCTGAAGCTCTAGACGTGTGCCAGACTGCCAGGGAGATCTCACTCACAGGGGGAGGGCTTATCTCAGCCAGAGATCGCTCGCCCCTGCCTCTCCCTCTCGCCCGCCGGCTGCTGCGCCCTGCCCCCCCGAGGCCAGGGGCCGAGCCCCGGCAAGCAGGCGGCCTGGAGCGGGACCAGGACACCCCACCGCGGTGGGGGGCTCCCCAGGACAAACGTCTGGGGTGCAGACGGCGCCCTGCTCTTGCTCGTGGCCCTCCAGGGGGGCGAGGAACTCTGTTCACAGACGCGAGCAAACCTTCTTTCCAGTTTTTAAATTCTGTCGTGCCCGTCACCATACGGGGCATCCCTGGTGCTTGAGGAGCGCAGCTGCTTCTGAGGACGAGAGCCGTGTCCCGGGGCTGCAGGAAGGAGCCTGGTTTTGGGAAAGAAGGGGTGTGCCCTGGGCAGCCTGGGGCTGAGGGAAGAAAGCCCGCATGGCCGCTTCCCTGCAGCTGGGCTCGGGCGGACGCGCAGCCCAACGTTACGTGTCCGTCCCGCTGGGACCCCCGTGGTCCTCTCCGCCCCTCTCCGGAGCGGAGGACTGACCGACCGGTGATCTCATCCAGGGCCGAGCCTCAGCCCAACTCTGCTTTGAGCCGGCTGCTCTCCACTGTGCCCGTAATTCTGTGAATTATTTAAAACTTTGTTCTTTTCCTAAAACGTGACCAGCAAGATGGAACCCTCTTCTGTTTGTTTTCCTGGCTCTGGGGCAGGTGGTGTCTCCGCCAGGGGACCTGTTGGGGGCGAGGGACCCTGGCCAGAGGCAGAGGGACAGCCGCACTAAGGGGAAGCCGGCACACGGGCTACGGGGTTTCCTCTGACTTTTCTCTGAGGAGTTTGAGGGCCTGCATGTGCTTGCACGCATGTATGCGTGTGCACAGATGTGTGTGTGTGCGTGCGGGCGTGTGTGCACACATGCATGTGGTGGTGTGCGTGTACACAGACGTGGGCGTGTGTGCATGTGTGCACACATGTGTGTGCATGCATATCACGTGTTGTGTGCACTGTCTGCAGCTCACAGGCACACGTGTGTGTGCCTGCACGTGTGCACATGTGTGTATGCACACACACGTGTGTGCACATGTACACATGTGAAAGTGTGTGCACATGTGATGTGTGTCTGTGTTCACATCTGCGCACACACGTGTGCACACGCACGTGTCTGTGCGCAAACATACAGGTGCGTCAGTGTTTGCAGGTGTGTGTACACATGCGCGTTTAAGGCACATGCGTGTATGAGTGTGTGCACACGTGTGCAGGTGTGTCTATGTGCACGCAAGTCTCTGTGTGTGCACACACGTGAACGTGGCTGTGCGCGTGTGTGCAGACACGTGTGTGTCATGTGTGTGCGCGTGTGAAGTCCCCGTCCTCCTCTCTCCTGCGCGGGGAGGGCTGGAGCCACTCTCACTCCACTCCTGGGGACGTGTCTCCTCTCCCTGGGGCTGGTGGACGCCGTCTCGCGGGCCCGTCCTGCCGGCTCCTGAGGGCGTGCCGCACTGGAGCCTCATTCAGTCTTGGAACGTGCTGTCCCGGTTTGGGAATGTTCTGGAGTTGTTTTGCCGGGGGTTTTCTCTGTGCTAGGTAGGTGGCCTCCAGGAGAGCCTATGATGCCCATGCTTCAGGGTCTTGGCTGGGAGGCCCTCCCGACCAGGCGGCTGGACTTGGACACGGTTCTGGATGGGTGGAGTGCCCAGAAAGGGCAGGTTTCCCTTTGAGATGAGGCTGGGCAGTGGCCGTGCTTGCCCAAGGGGGTCGTGAGGGGCCCTCGTGGCTTCCGGCTGTGCGTGCTGGGGAGAGCTGAAGTCTCCAGTGTGCTGTCCCTGGGGTTTGGGCCCAGTGGCCGCAGGTGAAGGCGGTCAGCCGGAAGTCAGTGGAGTGTACCATCAGCAGGGAGGGGCCTCGTTCGTGATGCCAGAAAGTGCCCGCTGTGCGTGCCGTGCCGTCCGGAGAGCATTTCTTCCCTCGATCCTCTGTGTCCTGGGAACGGGGTGTTCGGTCCAAGTGGGGATCAGACGTGGGTGTGCGGCTTTCTGGCTTATGGGTTTAAATCCGCTTCTATTTGCTTGGAAGCCCAGGGCAGAGCACTGCTTCCCTGAGCCCCGCTGCTGCAGGGGCTTGTCAAGGAGAGGCCCCCAGCCCCTCTGTCTCCCGGCGCCCCGCTCGGGTCGGGTGGCAGTGGGGCTGGCAGAGGCGGACAGAGGCGCACGACCCGTCTGGTTAATTCTTAACCATGTGTTTGACGGTGACGACCCACTTGCCCCCAACCCTGTCAGGGCCTGAATTTTACATCTATAAATGCAGCAGCAAGCCAGCCGACGGGGTGTGTGATTTACTGAAGTTTCAGTACCAGTATATCCCCAAGGGATCAGTACATCCCCAGGAGTGCAGAAGGGTGTCACGCGAGAGGTGAGCGTGCTCGGAGAAGCTCTGGGTGAGCCCTCTCTGGAGGCTGGGGCCCCCGTTCTATCCCTCTGTGCTTGGGTTTGGGGTTTGGGGGCACAGGAGTCGCCTTTCAGCTCCTGCCCTCGGGGCTCCTGTCTTCCCTGGATCTCGGTGGCAGGTGGTCCTGGGAAGCCTCCTTCCCAGAGCTGGCCTGGCCCTGATTGCTGTCCCTCGGGACGGCTGGGGCAGAAGACACGCTTGCTCTCCCCCGTGGCCGCACGGGCTCCCCTCCTGGTGGCGGACAAGGAAACAGGTTTCCTAGCGCCTGGCCTACCTGTTGGAGCTTGGGATCAAGGACCAGTGTCCGTCTGAGATCCAGTCAGGGAGCCTGGGCTGGATGATGGCTCCTGTCACCGGGGCTCTGCCCTGGGCTGTTCTTGCCGCTGTTTCTTTGGGTCACATCCTCCAGGCCAGGCCAGGCTTCTGCACGGGCGGGGGGTGGGGACAAGGGGTGGGGGGTCCTCCCAGCCCTGCTAGGTCTCCCCTTCCCAAGGCCCATTCCTGAGGGAGGCTGTGCTCTCCCCACGTGGGGCTCTGATCTCCCCTGGTTTTCCCTCCCGGGTGTCAGGTCGGTGGGATCAGGCCGTTTTCTGCACCTTCTCCTTCGGCCGCCGCTCTGTCTCCCCATCTCTGCTGGGTGAAGAGGGTTTTTATTTACCTCTTCCTCTTTTCAGTTGCTTTGGAAGGAGCCGAGGGCAGCCAGTTCTTGCGTGCTGGGTGTGTGGACCCTCAGACGCGTGCGTCAGGAAACCCCCCGGGACCCTGCTGGCCTCTGTGCGGCAGGTGGCGGCTTTGGGCTTGGCTTCTCCGAGGAGAGGCTCCCCCGCGGCGCCGGGCTTCCTGCTGTCCGCTCAGACCACGGATGGGACATTAGTCATAGTTTGGTGGTTCTGAGTGTGCGTGGCCGGCCAGCTGCCTGTCTCCCCGGGGAGTCCCGAGTCAGCAACCTCTTGTCCTCCCTGTGAGCCCTTGGTCACCCCGGAGAACATTCCTCCAGACCCTTCCCGGAGGGTACAGGCCAGCGTGCAGTACTCCTGGGAACAAGTGGGGGAGAAGCCGAGCCCCTCCAGCATCTGTCATTCGGACCTGCCTGTCCCCTACATGCACATCCTTGGGCCCTGCCCTGGATGGTCACAGGTGCCCAGCAGCCCCGGGGCCGGCACTCGCGGCTCTCTCTGCTCGGTGGGAGCGGGACAGAGGCTGTTCCAGGGCTGCACCTCCCTGAGAGTCTGACGTGGGGCGGAGCGTTCCATGACGGGGTCAGCCTGCCTTCCTGTCCACCTGCCCCTCTGCTTTCCAGTTTCTGCGATTTTTCCGAACGCGGGCACCTCTTCTTTTCTCTTTCTCCTTATGGATTGATGGCTTTAAAAACTCCACTACCTTCTCTTTGGAAGTATTTCTGGAGAAAGCAGGAGAAAATATGTGCATCCCAACCACGGTCACTAATTGGAGAGCCCTAGGTATCCTTTGAATTCTTCTTTTCTTTCTCTTTCTTTTGCTCTGAGGGAAATGTATGTATCTTACTTTGAACAAAAATAGTAGACCGAAGTACGGACCGTGCGCGCTGTTAGCCAGCCCCATCGTTCCCTCAGCAGAGAGCAGACGTCCTGAGTTTACACATCAACACGGGCTCTTTGCCCCACCCTGGGGCGTTCCCGAGGGGCACAGACCCTATGCAACCTGTTAGAGGGTATCCTGACTTTCTCAGCAGAGTTGCTTCCTTTCATAGTGGCAGATAAAATAGTGGCATGCAATAAACTGACAAGTTCTCAAAGGGACAAAATATCCTAAAAAAGCCTTTCATGATCATGATCCCGGTCACTTAATAATAAAAAATAATGAAATTTGAGGGTTTTTTGTTTGTTTGTTTGTTTGTTTTCATTTTTGTTTCTTTGATTTCTCTTTCTTTCTTTCGGCTAAAAGCTTCAACCACTCATGCTGAACAGGGTTCCAAATTACTATATATTGATCTTGTATCCTGCAAGTGCACTGAATTCATTTATCAGTTCTAACAGTTTTTTGGTGGAGTTTTTAGGGTTTCCTATAGGTAATACCATGTAGTCTGCAAATAGTGACAGATTTATTTCTGCCTTTCCAATTTGAATGCCTCTTATTTCTTTTCCTTGCCTAATTGCTTGGGCTAGGACTTCTTTTTTTTTTTTTAATTTAAAAAAGAATTTATTCATTTGATACAGAGAGAGAGATCCCAAGCAGGCAGAGAGGCAGGCGGGGGGTGGGGGTTGCAGGCTCCCCGCTGAGCAGAGAGTCCGATGCAGGGCTCGATCCCAGGACCCAGAGATGATGACCTGAGCCGAAGGCAGAGGCTCTAAGCCACCGAGCCCCCCAGGCGCCCCTGGCTGGGACTTCTGATACTGTGTTAAATGAACACAGTGATGACGTGGCGAGAGTGGGCATCCTTGTCTTGCTCCTGATCTTAGAGGAAGAGCCCTCAGCTCTTGATCATTGAGGATGATGAGTCTGTGGCCATGTCATGTGTGGCCTTTACTGTGTGGAGGAACATTCCCTCTCTACCCACTTTGTTGAGAGTTCTCATTGTAAATGGATAGCAGATTTTGTCAAATGCTTTTTCTGCATCTGTTGAGTTGCTCGTGTGGTCTTGATCCTTTACTTTGGTAACTCGGTGGAACTCACTGACCGATGTGTGGATGTTGAACCATCCTTGTTTGCATCCCTGGAATAAACCCTCCTTGATCTTGGCATGTGATCCCTTTCGTGTCATGTTGAACTCAGCTTGCTAGTATTTTGTTGAAGATTTTTGCAACTCTGTTCATCAGTGATACTGGCCTGTAATTCTCTTTTCTTGTGCCCTTGTCTGGTTTTGGTATCAGGGTGATGCCGGTCTCGTAAAATTAGTTTGAGAGAGGTCCCTCCTCTTCTCGTTCTTGGAGAGTTTGAGCAGGATGGGTGTTCATTCTTCGAGCATTTGGTGGAATCCTTCAGGAAAGCCATCTGGTCCTGGACATTGGTTTGTTGGGTGGTTTTCGATGAACGATTCGATCCCCTCACTAGTACTCCGTCTGTTCAGATTCTCTATCTCATCACGGTTCAGTCTTGGTGGTTTGTGTGTTTCTAGGGCTTCATCCATTTTTGTCCAGTTTGTTGGCATAAAATTGTTAATAACAATCTCTTCCGATCCTTTGTATTTCTGTGGCAGAGACATAATGTCTCCTCTTTCTTGATGTTATTTATTCGAGCCCTCTCTCTCTCTCTCTCTCTCTCTTTTTTTTTTTTCTTGGTGAGTCTTGCTAAAGTTCTGCCCATTTTGTTTATCTTTTTAAATAGCCAGCATCATTTCAGCGATCATTTCTGTTGTCTTTTCAATATCTATTTCATTTATTTCTGCTCCATCATTGTTATGTCCTTCCTTCTACTAAGTCTGGAGAGATGCCTTTAAATGTTCTGCTTAGACCTGGGGCAGCACACTGGTGTGGTGGGATACCATACGCATGTGTGTGCTGGGCTAGGAAGGGGCAGGGGTCGGAAGATAACTGAAGGTCTTTCTTGGGTTGTCCGCTTACACTGCTTCCTATGGCCTAACTCACACCGTGTGCTCCCACGCTGCACAGTGTTCCTGGCAAGCCGTACTTCTGTTGCCATTTTAAACACTCTTCCCCCCTAAAGGCAGTTCTCATGTGGAGAGGGGAAGGTGCTCGTAGAGTGTGGTTAATAAGGAGGAGGACCCCAGAGGCAGCTCGGCCCCCTGGACCACGGACCGGCTCGAGGCCTCTCCACACTCACACGTCACACCTTCGTTACTCTTGAGAGCGAAGCGCTTTTCAAATGATCATGATTTTAGCTCTGGAGCTGACATATTCTATAAGTTTCGTGTACGAACACATGCAGTTTCGTGAACGACAAAAACAGCTTCTGGATATTACGGAAACAGATGGATTTCAAGAAGCATGTGCTGAGTCTGCCCGCGGGAGCGGCATGTTGGGGCCTGACGGTAGATCGGTTGTGCAGATTGACTTGATCTCTGGCAGCAGGAATCTGTCCTTTTAGAACAGCTCAGGCATCTCCTGTCGGCTTTAGAGGGAACGTTCTCACTGTAGAAATAGCAATTTTGCATTTGGCTTTGTAGCGAATTTTTATTTCTTTGGAAACATTAAATCTTACTTTTGGAAAACACTCTAGTGGGGTTGAAGGATCACGGACAAACCAAGAACAATCTAACGAGATTTTTCACTTGTTCGGTGGTGGGTCTTGATCAATGGGCAAAGCAGTGGGGGCCGCCGGCGGGCACCTGAGTACTCACGCCTGCCGCAGTGTGGGCTGACAGGGAAGAAGGACCCCAGCCCTGGGGGGGAAGGCTGACTTCTGCTCCTACCGCTTCCTAGTCGTGCAAACCCGGGCAGGCCCTGTAGTCTCCCTGGGCTTTATTATTACCACCTGGAAATAATGACTTTTCAGAGTTTCTGCAAGAGTTAATTAGATAATGTGTATAAGACACCCAGCATATTTCAATTTACTTAAAATTTCCATAAAGTACCTGAAAAGTGTTATCACAAAACTTGTTACAAGCATCTTGAGAAGGAAGGGTAAACTTGTTCACGTGATTTTATTGACGACAAAGACAAATTCAAATGATCTGTTACTTAAATGTATAAAATAGGGGAAGAACCTCTGAGTTAGGCAACGGGCTCCCACACGCACTGTGGCCCTGAGCGCAGCCCACGTGGTTTTGCCGTCACGGTGAAGGCCAGCCTGCCAGTCCTGTCCATCCGTCTGACTGGTCAGCTCAGTCTCTTGTCAACCCTTTTTTGACACGCAGGTTTCTGGAGTTGGGGCTCGGATGAAAAGCCCAGGACTGAGGGGAGGGACTGTCAGGCGAGTCCGTCCCTAAGGGGAATGGAGCGGCCTGGACGATTCCTCTTGCCAGGGCCAGGGCTCAGCAGAAGCCGGGACACGGGTCTGTGCTCTGACGGGGGACAGGTGACACGGGTCTGTGCTCTGACGGGGGACAGGTGACACGGGTCTGTGCTCTGACGGGGGACAGGTGACACGGGTCTGTGCTCTGACGGGGGACAGGTGACACGGGTCTGTGCTCTGACGGGGGACAGGTGACACGGGTCTGTGCTCTGACGGGGGACAGGTGACACGGGTCTGTGCTCTGACGGGGGACAGGCAGCATGGCGATGCGGAGGTAAGCTTTGGAAGACAGGATCAGCGGACCTTTCCTTAAATGGCCCACAGTTGCCTATAAAGGTAGAAAAGGGAGCTGACAGAAAGTGTTCTAGCCAAACACAAGTTACCCAGAAATAATAATCACATTATATCGTAAAATAAGGTCCTTCTGTCGTGTTACTGTAGTCCAAGAAACAAAGTAAGGTGGTGTGCCCAATAAAGGGTTTTGCCAACGGCGTCAGTGCGTTCTAGATCTAAGCCCCTGGTGAATACTGGCTGTTTAATTTCTCTGATTCCAAGTTCTGGATCCAGAAGGCGTGTTTTAGAATGACCTCTAACCATTTGTTACTTTCAAAAAATCCCGCCTCTCCGAGAGAAGGGAACTTCTCCGCACTTGTCTGTCCTATAGGAACTGCTTGGAAAACACCGAGTCGATTATTTCCCGTCTAAATTTTGAAATGCATTTGTTCTTACTAGTGGGGGTGACTGTCTGGTATTCCTGCCAGTTGTGACTTTCTGGAGACTTCAGAGCAGCAGACAGAACTATGACCCAGTGTTTTACATAAACGTATTATTTTTCGCCATAAAATGGAACCTGGCTATGTCTGCGGACTCCACCACGAGCATCTCTGAGAACGTGACACTTGGCGGGTAGCGCCCGTGGGCTCTTCTTGTTGTTAGGGTCTTGGAAGGACCTCATCCTGCCTCATTTGTCAGAGACACAGACGTACTCAACACATTTATCTTTCTGGAATTCCCGGAGGATCTGCAGGTGTGACAGACAAGTTGACACATCTTCCTTGACTAAGAGGCTCTGAGAGCCAAGTTGTCTCTGCCCCCGTGGGCCCCCACGCCTCCCGAGGAAGGGGAGGAGGACTACCGGCACCACAGGCTTTGGCAGCCCAATCTGGTCCTGATCTTGTTGGCTGTGAGATCTGGCGAAGGTGTGTGACCTCTTTGCTTTTATTTCTCATCTGTAAACTGAGGATCATGAAGTCTTGCTGTCGCCATCCTTGAAGTCCGTGAGGGTCGAGGAGCAGACCTGTGTCCGTGCCTCCCGAGGGCTACAGGAAACTGCACAGTATCAAATCAGCATTTCAGCTGTCAGCAGGCCTCTAACCAAAGAAGAAAGTAAACACAAAATTTTTTAGTAGGAAGTGCTTTTTAAAGGATTCAGGTCAGCTCTGAATGTATGTTTTCTTCTTTGGACGGTCTTACAATTTGTGGTATGCAGTATTTACCTCTCTATTGTTACCTTAATTTTTATTAACATTTCCTAATGGCATTCCTTATTTACGTAATCGCTTGCAGCTGCTTTGCTCACCTGTTTCTCAGGCCCCAGGAGTTTATTATAATTTCCTTCTGAGCCCTCGAGCCAGGAGGAATGTGTTTAAGTACTCAGCAGACTCTCCGGGCTCTGGAATCAGAAGGAGACTCGGTAGTGGCTTTCGGCAAGACGTTTCTTCCCCATCTTCCCTGACCCTGTGTCCATCACTTTCCTGCTGGACGTGGGGAGACCTCTCCCTCCAAAGTGTGGGACCCTGTGGTTGGAATAGCACAGCTTTTGTCCCGTAACCAGTTATGGGATTTGCTGACACGGCCCCAACATTCCTTCCCACTGCCCCCGGCCCCCCCACTCCGCCCTTTCCAGCCAAAGCTTCAGATTAAACATTCGATTAAAAATCAGATCTGGATTTTTTGTTTTGTTCTTTTTTCCCAGTGCCCTTGACAAGTCAATCGAGGCATTGTTCTTGAAAATCCTCACTCTTGGGTTTTCTGTGGGAGCCAGAATTAGTCTTTTTTTTTTCCCCTGTAAAGTTGTAAGCCAAGGCTGAACTATTTCAGCAATGTTGTTTGCAGTGGGCACTGTCCAGAGACTGGGTGTGCAAAAGTCTCTAGGTTTCTAACCAGTCCCCACGGTGAAGTCTGGACCTCTACACTGGTGTGCTCCCAACACACCTGAGCGGCCTTGACAGAGCGGCTCTAGAAATGGCCACATTCTTGCCAAACTTGCCTGGTGCCCTGTCAGACCCTGGATCTCTAGTCCAAAATTCGTCCCCAAGTGCATTCATCTGCTGAAAAATGCCAAAGGCCAGCGGCCCTCGGTGAATTATCTGGACCATGTGGTGCTGATGGCTTCTTCCGCTGGAAAGCCATCTGATCAACCAGCCAACGTGAGGGGACACATTCTCTGGAGGTCTAGGAGAAGCCTGCGGCCTGCGGATGGACCCAGACTCAAGGGGCTGGGTTAGCCTCAGGGTCTGTTCTGCGCCAGCGGGTCAGTGCCCCGGACATTAGACGGGCTCAACGCATCTTGGGCTCGTGCCTGGGACTCTCCCAGGGTGTGCGCGCGTGTCTGTGTGCGCGCGTGTCTGTGTGTGCGCGCGTGTGCGTGTGCGCGCGTGTCTGTGCGCGCGCGTGTGCGTGTGCGCGCGTGTCTGTGTGCGCGCGTGTCTGTGTGCGCGCGTGTCTGTGTGTGCGCGCGTGTGCGTGTGCGCGCGGGAAGCCGGCAAGCCGGCCGCTCTACCAGAGGCGCA
The DNA here is from genome assembly GCF_964662115.1 of Mustela nivalis. Lineage (NCBI taxonomy): Eukaryota > Metazoa > Chordata > Mammalia > Carnivora > Mustelidae > Mustela > Mustela nivalis. The sequence goes on along the minus strand of NC_139024.1, from coordinate 1,473,686 downwards.
GCCCCGCGAGGCCCGCTCGGCCGCTGGCTCCCGCACCCCGCGCTCTGGGCGCCCGGGCCGGAGCGCGCGGCCGACGGAGGAGCGGGCGCGGCGCGGAGGTGGGGCCGAGGAGGCGAGGGAGGGAGCGAGCGGGCGGAGGAGGATCCGGGGAGTTCTGGGTTATTTGACAGCAGCCGGCGAGCCGCACAGGACGCGGAGGGCCGCCGGGTGCGGAGGGCAGCGCGCGGAGTCGGCGCCGGAGCGCGGTGAGGACCGCTGCGCCCGCCCCCGCCGCCCTGCCCCGCTCCGCGGCCGCGCGTCACCATGCTGCTCCCGCGGCTCTGCTGGCTGCCCCTGCTGGCCGGGCTGCTGCCGCCGGCGCCCGCGCAGAAGTTCTCGGCGCTCACGGTGAGTCGCCCCGCGCGGACCTGGCCGGCCCGTCCGACTCGGTCCGCGCCTTCTTCGGCCCCTGCGCCCGGGCGCGGGCAGCAGGTGACCCTGGGGAACCTGGCGCCGCCTCCCGCCTCGGGGTCGGGGCAGGTGAGGCCCGGGCCGGTCCGCGGGCGGCTGCGTGGGCTTCTGGGGTCTCTCGGCCGCGTGGGGGTGCTCTGGGCTCCTGCGCGTCCAGCTGGCTGGGGGCAGGGCCCGGCGCGGACCCGGGGCTGAGGACGCCGGCGCCGCCCCGCGGACTGTCCGAGGGCCGCCCCGCCGGGGACACGCTCGCCCACTCACTGCTGCCCCTCCGGCCTGGGGCGGGCTCGGCCTTGCGTCCCTCTGTCACTTGGGCCCTGCCGGGGCACAGCGCGGACCCGCGGCCGCTTGCTGGGGAAGGAGCTGCTTGTCATGACGCTCCTCCTGAGCCCCCTTTGGCTCGCCTGCGTGTCCAGACACCCTCCCCAAGGGAATCTCGGAGGAAGCAGATGACATTAAAATAAATATTATTTTCCCTCGTGTCAGCCGGCAGAACTTGGGGGACAAGGCGTCTCCATGTCCCACAGTCCCCTTCCCCTGGTCCTCTCTTGGTCCGGGGGCTGCGCGCAGGCAGGCGCGCTCCGGAGCGCGTGGGTCACCGCGGTTGACCGCTGTGTGTTTTTCTTTCTTAGCTGAAACTTCTCTGCAGCAGCCTTGGCCGCAGCGGCAGCGCAGGGCCAAGCCTGGAGCTCGGTGCCGGGCGTGAGCCAAGCCACCCGCCGCTGGCCCGGGCCGGGTGTTTGCAGCCCCCAGCTCGGACAGACCTCGTGGGCTTGCTGTGTTTGCAAACCCATAATTAATGCAATCTGCAGAAACGAAAACATTCCACTTAAATGTGTTTTTGAACAAGTGCTTGAGAAAACACGAAGGTGGAGAGAACACCTCGGTCGGAGAGATGACTGAAGTAGTGGGGCTTGTCCTGAAGGGGTTATTGTATCGAAAACACCTAAGGTTTTTGAAAGGAGCTGCGGTCCGGCTGGCTCTGCTTTTCAGCAAGTCTGAAGCAGCGCTGTGAGCCTTTTTCTTTCTTTCTCTCTTTCTTTCTTCCTTTTCAAGCAGTGTGAGGGGGAAAGATGTTAGTGAGTTCACTGTTCATACTTAAAATTCTTCTGGAGCAGCCCTTGGGTCCCTGCCTTGTGTCTTGCAAATGACTTGTAGATTAGAAGCTGCTCCCTGGAAGCTCCCAGGCAGTCTCCCGGGCTCAGCTTTCCTGCAGGACTGCTATCACTGGAGAGGCTGTCAAACTCGACTTCCCGTGGGTGCCCCCCACCCCGTGTGTCCACAGCCACAGTACGCAGACACAGGTACACACACAAGTACCAACAGACCCCTCCCGCTCAGAGCACACCGAGGCCGCAGAGGAACGGAGCAGTTCCCCAAAGACGACACTGGCCTTGTCTCCCCGAGCTGGGAGAACCAGCTTTCCTACCCTTGCCGTGAATTTTCTGAATGTGTAAAAGGTAGACTCCCAGGTGCCCGCTTTCTGGGAGCTCCTGGGTCTGTTGGCACCTCCCTGGAAAAGCAGAAGCAAGACGGTTTGTTATTAAATCTCTAGGTTCCCTTCCCTCCCGGCCACTCTTGTGTGTAACTTACTTGGGACGTCTTGTCCTTTGCTTCTTGGGATGCTCCGTGTCTTTCTCGGCTGCATGGGCCCTGGCTGCCTGCCTGGGGAGTCCAGTGTGGACCAAGGCCCCTTACTACACTCTCCCAGAAGACCTTTGCCTTAAATCTGCACTTGCAAATATGATGCATGACGCTTTCATGACCAGAGGAAAAATTTAAAGCCCTAAAAGATTTTGGCATATCCCAGCCCCCATCCAGTCCCACAGTCCAGGAATTCAGCAAGTCGGCTGAGGCGTCCCGAGGGAGTGTTGGACGTGCTGGATCTTCGGCAGTGATCACCTCTTTCCAGATCACCTTCTAGTATTTGGGCATCTTCTGTTTCCTCGACAAGATTTACACCTGATCTTTAATCATTCCGAGAGACAGCCCCGGCCCCGGGCAGCCGGGGCGTCTTCTGGGTGTGTGACCGACTCTGGAGCTGTGCCTTAACTTTCTTCATCTCCAGATTCCCTATCGGTGACCTGGGGATAGAGTAATGTCTGTTGAACATGCTGTGAGGTTAAGGATGAAGCCTTTGACACGCCCGGCGTATGTTAGCTCTCCGTTAGCATTATTTCTGATGACACCCATGCCATTGCCTGCGTGACGCAGTTTCGACTGCTATGATTGTCAGCTCCGTGCTGTGTCCTTCCGGTGTGAGGGCCCTGGCTACTCGGTGCTGTCACCCGTCACAGAGGCTTCGAGCACGCCGCTTTGGTCTTGGCCTGTTTGTGTGCCTCGTTCAGGCGTGCAGGGGTCAACGGGCAGAGGAGAGAACGCGGCTTCCTCTGTTCTGTCCTCACCTTGAAGCAGGGATCGTCCCCTACCTCTGTGGGTTGGGGGCTTGTCCCCACCGGCTTCCCAGAGCTGCGCACCGGCCCTCCACCCTCCTCACACCCACACTCTTTGTCCGGGGGCAGTGCTGTCGGGGGCAGGGGCGCGGCTACTACTCTGTTCGAGAGCGAGAGAAGGCACGTTGCCAAGTCATTCTTTAGAAATGGTGCCACAAGGACCTTTGTGTTTCTCTTATGACTCTTGTTGGCTTTTCCTGGTCTCCTGGTTATCGATCAGACTTCATTGTTCTTGGCAGTCCACAGATGGTGTTCCGTGTGTTTGTTCTGCCCTCATGGGGTCTACAGCTGTTCTTTCTTTAAGAAGTAGGTACATTCTAAGGCGAGATCATGTCCATTTCTCATGGGGATGCCTAGCTTTTTTTTCTTTATAAAAAAACTGAAAAGATTTAATCAATTTATTTGAGAGAGCAGAGTGAAGCGTAGGGGGGAGGGAATGGGAGGGGAAAAGAATCCTAAGCAGCCACCCAGGCGCCCACCCCCTCGTACTTCTGTGAAGGCTGAGACTGCTGGCTACTTTGCGGTCAAGGTCACCTGGGCGCACGCAGCACGTGCCCGTGGTCATGCCTTCAGTTTGTCACGGGGGTCGTTGCACGGGTGCTAGCAGTCGGATGGCATACCCGCGCCCGAACGCTTTCTGCACGGGCGCTGAGGTTCCTGGACCCCTTCCCACAGGATCTGAGAAGGAGCCAGTGGGTTCCTTTGAGAGCCGACCGAATGGTGGTGTGCCACACGCCAGAGGCAGACGCCTCGCCCTTCCCTGGGCCCAGCGGCCACTGCCCGTGTCCTGGGCTCGCCTGTGGGACACGGCCGTAAGCACCTGCACTCGGCATTCTGCCAGGGGCTTTGTGCTGCTCACACGACACCTGCCACCGCCCACCCACAAACGTCCTGTTGCACCCAGTTCAGGACATGGGGGAGCTGCCCCTGGCCCGGAGCTGACAGAGCCGTTTCCAAATTCAACCTGCATTTGTTTCTCTTCCTTTGGGGGATGGGTGTTCCCGGAGCTAACTTCCGTGTCCCCTTCAGGGACCCAGGATTGCTCCGCGTTGCATTCCTCCCACCTTCCTGCTCGGGACTCACCACCAGGGCCCTGGAAGGACAGAGTCCAAGCGGCCGCTCGCACCCCGCAGGCGTTTCTTCGCGTTGGAAGAGGGGAAGGAAGCATTTGCTCATCTGTAAATTTTAAAATATTTCATCATTCGCACGCCCGCAGGGGGACCTGATATTGATGTCACGGGAGCATCGGCTCCAAAGTGTCCCCCATTTCCGGGCCACGAGGGTGAGATGTGCCTGCGGAGTCTCAGCGGTCGGGTCCGGTACCTCCGGCGACGACTGTGGGTGTTTGTTCTCCTGCTGCTGTGCTGCAGGTGCCCTGAGCACGTTGGTGCCCTGGGAGGGCCGGGCTCAGCGTCAGCCCGAGACCGACCACCGACAGCCGAGGTGGACAGGGATGGGGAACGCAACTGGTGGTTTCCAACTAGAAGCCCTCTTGCCTGTGACTGAGCCCCAGCATCTGGAGGGCCACTTGAATTCTGGTTTGGTATCAAGACCATAAATGAAGCCATAAGTAACTTCAGGTCCTGAGAGGATTGCGCAATAAGTAGGCGCTGACGTGACAGCGGCTCAGGACAGCAGATTTCTAGGTGACTCTGCATCAAAATGCCTTCAGGAGCCTCCCGGATCTAGGGAGGCTGTAGTTAGGGTTAGCGGAGCACTGGGAGAGAGAGCAAGGTGACATTTACACATTTTGAATTAAAATTATACCGTTCTCCACATGACAGACAGAGGCCAAAAATGATTGATGGATTTCTAGTGGGATTTTGAAATTGAAGAAGAAGAATTGAGAAATAACATTCTGAGCTCATTTACAGAAAAGTAGAACCAATCGGTGGTGTTGGCGGTAGGGCAGGGTCCTGCTATTAACATTCGTAGGTGCTTCGAGTTTGAAAAGTGCTTGATGCATTAGCTATTTAACTGAAACCTGCAAGAGGAAAGAATTCAGAAAATAAAATCCTAATTTCATATGGGCTAGGAAGAAATTATTCTGGAAGCATTAATAACAGACGGTCTTATGTGGTTTTGTAGCCCCAGGCTGGAAATCAAAGAACAAAGATTCGTAATAACACACACACAAAACCTGGAGCCCAGGGAAATGTTAACGCATTTGTACTGTCAGAATTTTAAAAAGACATTGTAAGTGGCAGCTTGCACGCTGTGATATCCGGCTCAGTTTAATCAGAGGTTTGGACGCGAGGGCAGTCTCAGAGTGACGACTAGAACCGCGGTCACGTTTCGATTTTGTGATTTTGTTGTGGATGAGCTAATGCGGTGTGTGGCCCACGACGCTGGCCCCGGAGACGAGCTGGAATGTCCACGCAGGAAGCGACCTCTCCTTTCCTCGGCCACGCGTCTTCCTTTGTTTTGCCTTCTTTTCCCGCCGTGGTCTTTCTCCTTCTGCCCGAGTCACCGTGAATCGCCGCGGCTGCCATCACGGAGATCCTGCTCTTAGTGCGGTCCCTGTTAGCAGTCTCCATGCTGGCGCTCGCCCGGGAGCACGGGGCGGGCGTCCCCTCGGCTCTGCCCGGGCGGTCATTGTGCCGCGGGGGCGCTGCTGTCCCGGGACCCCAGCCCCTAGCTGACCCACCCACCAGCAAGCCTGGCTCCCGGGCCGTGTTTCTCCGTGGGGGCGGGGGGTGCGCCGACACTCACGGTTTGAGGTTGCTGGCAACGTCTCCCCCGTTAATGATGAAGTCTCGGAAAGCAGGACAAGTTTAGGTAAACACAATAATCCGCGGTGCGTTTGATCACGGGCTCAGAGTGCGGCCCCGGCTGTGAGGCCGCGTTCCATCTCGGATGTTCTCAAATTTGTTAGATTTCAGTCACTTCTTCAAGAACAAAGTTGCCGGGTTGTTGGCAAAACCACGCTGAGGTTCACGGGCGAGGGGGGCTGTGCTGTGTGTCTGTCTTCCCCTCTGGCCAGTAACAAAGTCCCAGAAACAAAGGAACCCACGCTATGGGCGCGATGCCCGAGCCAGAGGCAGGCGACTCCCTTCCTGGGATCGGGCTTGGGCCGTCCCAGCCCAGCCCGCAAGGGCAGACAGGACAGTCCTCTGGACCAGGCCAGGGCGCTCCAGGGCCCATGCCCAGGCTGGGTGCCGGGAAGGAGGCCCTCTTGGGCCCTCTTGGGCCTCCCACGAAGGCTGCTTTGGAAAGTGGTCCGGGTGGGCGTCCCTCTGCCCCGACTCCTTTCCGGGTGGCAGGGGAGGGCACCGGGCCCCGTGGAGCCCGAGGAGGAGGAGGCCCCTGTGTCCGGCCCAGGCAGTGCGGACCCTCCGACGGCCAGTAGCGAACCTCCTTCTCTGGAGGGGCCCGTGAGACTGGGCCTCAGTGGACAGTGTCTGAGGGTGGTTGGCGCACACTTGGAGCGGTGACGGGAAGCGCGTCGCCGAGGCCAGCAGCGGAGGGTTCTCATTTCTGAGGGAACCTCCTCAGCTTCCATGCTGTGCCGTTGCTGACGAGCTCACGCACCCATGGGCGCGGGCAGGTGCCTTCCCTGACAGCCTTGCTGCTGAGCCAGAGCCATGAGGAGCTGCGGGTCTCTGTGGCCCCCGTGGCCTGGATCTCACCCAGGCCTCATCCACAGACACCCAGCGGCCTCTTTCTCCCTCTCCCGCTGCTTTCTCTCACCACTGTGTGCGGCCCGTCATGAGAGGAACCAGAGGGAGACTTGCCTTTCTCCGCGGGTCCGGCCGCCGTCTCTGGTTAGCCTCTCCTGGTGCACCTGTCACAGGCGTGCTCTCTCCTGCCCTGCCCCAGCTGTCCCCTAACACCGGCAACAGGCAGAAGGAACAGGATCACCCCAGAGGCCCCCTCGCAGCTCTGCGGCTGCACGTCAGGCATCCGTCAGAGCAAAGCCTTCACGGCCCGTGGCGAGGCGCCGGCCGCTCTGAGACACGATACGGGAGTTACGGAATACGATGATAAGCTCCATGAACGCCCGTCAGTGAAGCAGCGACTTGTGAGATGTGAACGAAGGCTTCAGAGCAGAATTTAGTGCGTTGTTTGTCTTCCGTGTGTACGGATTCTTTCCACAGAGGACCTGGGCCTGTGTAATCCCCAAATTGCTTCAAGTTTATTTAAAATTAACATAAAAAGTAGATCTTTGGAAACCAGAAGTTAGTGTCCTGCTGTCCTGTGTGGCTGGCAGGGTTGAGACGGTCCCATGAATGATGGGGTTCCCAGGCCACTGGGGTAGAGGTCCAGATGGCGCGTCACCTGCCGGCACAGAGATGTCTCTGGCACCGTGGCCCTGGGGAAAGGGTGAGACGTAGGTCGTGATTTCCCTTCCTTCCTTCTGCTGAGAGATGTCACGTGCCCCAAGACTCTCTTCGCTGTGACCCAGCGGAGCCGACACAGGTCCATAGCTCGCCGTCCAGCCTGAGCGGCGTGCAGGGCTGGGCTGACTCCCCACGCCTCCCCCCGGGCAGGGCAGCCTCCGCAGGCCAGGCCGGCTGGAGGAGGGTGGCGGAGAGAAGAGGAAGGGACGGAGGGCGCCCCGGGCTCCCGTGGAGCCACCGAGGGCCAGGACAGCTTGGCCGGCAAGTCCCTCATCTTCGGGAAACAGACACACCAAGTTCTAGACACGGAAAAGAGAGAGAGCACAGACCTTCCGGTGCCTTGGTCCGAGGCCATTCCTTAGGGAACACAAGTTGTCATCAGGAAGGCTCTCTTGGACCCGCAGCCACTTCAGAAGGAGTTTGGTCTTATTTCATTCATTTACTTATTTTACAGATCTTCTATAGTATTCTGTTTTCCATCGTGTTTAGGGAAGATGGTGAGGTTTTCTGGAGGCCAGGTGCCTTTCCTCCAAGTCCTTGCCTCTCGTGCCGGCTCTCTGCCCAGCCTTTGCAGGACACTGAAGATAACAGGAGGAGTTCATGTGCCCCAGGCGGCCACTAAGCATTGCTCTGTGTCTGCCATCATCTGTTCTGTGGGGTCCTTAGGGCCAAGGCTCCCAGTTTCCTTTCTGAGGCCCCATTTCGAGCTCTGGTGGACGAGTACCCTTCCAGGAATGTGGCGGTCAGTCTAGATACAAGATCGCAGAAGGGGGCAAAGCAGAGCCTTGTTAAGAGGCGCGAGTGTGTGCTTCGCTCACTTGTCCATGTAGCTTTCTAAACTTGAGGTTCTGTTAAGCCAGTGTCCCCAGTAGTTGCCCCTAATTCGTCAGTGGCATCTTCTGTGTTAGTCCGGTTAAACGAGATTTGCTTTCTCATAACCCTCAGGCCAGTTGGGACCGTCCCTGGCTCGTGCAGGTGTGTGGGGTACCCCTCTGTCCTCCTGGAAGGGGGCTGTTGGCCTGGATACACCCGAAGGACAGGCCAGGACTCACTCCAGAAGAGGAGAAGGGGTGCATGTCCGCCCGTTGCCCTGAGCACTGCTCTGGGAGGCACCCGGGAGGTCTGGGTCCGTCTTCTCCTCCTTCACCCCACTTCAGCATCAATGACTGAACAATCAAAACACCCCCTCAGACTTCCAAGTACAGGTTCCTGCGAACTCACTCTAAAAGGCTTGCGCTAAGCCGGTGAGTGACATTCGAATCGAATAATGTCCTGCAGCGAGCGCCCAGCAGTCCCGACGGTGCCACACGCCATTCCAGCACCGCGCCCCCGCTGTCTCTGTGGAACGGGCCGCATCTCCCGGCATCGGGGCGACGCCTCCAGGACCGCGGATTAGGGCTTCCGTGTGATACATTGCTTCGACCCTGCGAGCCTTTCTCTCTGGAGCCGCAGCGAGCCAGCTTCCCGCGCCCTCACGATAGCATCTCGTTCGTCCTTGTGACATCCTTGCCAAGACGCTGGGTACACTTCCTGGGTGTATGTATTTTAGATTGTGCAAACGCCTCAGGGGAGGGAAAGTGAGTAACAGCTCTGACCTGAACATACACGTTCGCTAAGTTGTAGCTTCGCAGAACCTGCCAATCGGGGCTCCTGATAACCCGGTCTTCATCCTTAAAAGACTAAGCTTTTGGAGGGAGTTGCCGCAGATGCATCATTGTCTCCGTTCAGAAGTAGAATCCAGGTGGAGTCTCGGATCTCCTCTCCGGCACCCCAGGCCTGTGCACACCCAGCCGGAAGCACAGGTGCTGCCGCCCCCGCCCCGCCCCCGCGTGCAGTCCGCCGGTGCCGACGCTCCCGGCACCCGCCACAGGAGGGAGCCCAAGAGCAGCCTGGCTCCTGGTGCTGGGGGGCTCCTGGGTAGGCTTTGGGGTTTGACCACCAGCAGAGCCTCTGCCACCTTGACAAGGAAGAGACCTCAGAGGCTGCTGCCACTTAGTGTGGGTTCCGACACCACGTCCGGCTTTCCAGTTTCAGAGCCTGGAGCATGGTGCAGAGAGGCTCAATCAGGGAAGGAAGCCACAGGACACTTTGCATCTGGTGTTTCCGGCAGCTGTGGTTCGAGTCTGGGCTTCGCTCGGTGAACGCACGGCTGCTCCTGGCCGCCCGCAGGAGTGCGGCGCTGAGGCCGTCGGGCTGTCTGCCCCCCGGCTGCCGCGGCTGCAGGGACTGCGGCTCAGGGAGTCCGATGACACTTCCCTGCAGAATCCGTACGATATCCCCGTGCTCCGGGGACGGACGTTCTCCCGCCTGCCCCTTGTGATGGGTCCTAACCTGAACGGAGACCCTCCCGGGTGTCCAGGGGCACCCTCCTCCCTCCAGACTCCCGCTGACCCCTCACCGCACCAGGCTCAGAAACCACTCCCGTTTCGCTGTACCCGAGACTCTGCGGGAAGTTTGGAGAAGTCGCGATTGGCCGCACCCTTGTCCCCGCTCTTTCCCCTTCCTTCGTCCTGGGCGCTTCTCTCTGTTTCCTTCTGCTGCGGCTGCCGTGGCCCCGGACTCTCTTTCCGGAGGCCATCAGGAGGAGGGCCGCGCCTGCCATCCTGGGCTGGCCCTTCCCCAGCCTGGTTCTCATCAGAGCTGGGGCTCATTTCCAGGTTGTCCTCGCGGAGCCTGGGTTGCTCTGCTGCTTGGTGCTGGGTTGGAGGGGCTGCCCCTGGGCTCTGGGGATCCTGGGCCATGGCCCAGGCCATGAGGGGCTCCGGCGTCTCGTCTCCCGCCAGACTGGAAATGTTCGTAAGGAGGCTCCAAATGGGCTCAGGAACGACCAGTCCTCACAGGCTCCCATCACCCTTCCGTCTCGAGGCTGTGTCCTTGGGGCAGCTTCTGGGGGTGAAAGGCGGGCAGGAAGGGGATGAGCGGCCTCCCAGAGCCCAGGTCCAGCCGCAGGTTAACCGGCGGTCATGGTCCCCCACGACCTTCCCCAGCAGGTGCACCTCTGCCCGTGTGCGCTGACGTCAGCCTCAGGGAGGGCAGCGGGGCAGGAGGCTGCGCCCAGAGAGCAGCTCAGGCGCCGTGCGACCGCTGCATCCTCCTCTGGGGGCCGCCTGGCACGTCGCCTGAAACCTCGTCCCTTCTCTTCTTACCTGAGCCCCAAATGTAGCAAAAATGACAATTTAATTGGCAAAGCAAGGGAGTGCTGGAGGTTAATCTCTTTCTGTCTCTGCTTCTCCCTCAGTCTCTCTCTTTAAAGCTTTTGGTCTTTCTGTCTCTCTGTCTCTTTCTCTTTCTGTCTCTGTCTGTCTCTGTCTGTATTTCTGTCTCTCTCTGCCCTTGGGTCTCCTGACGTTTGCCCAGCATGCACACAGTCACGCCTGGCCATCCTCATCCTCCTCCCTGCGGCCCGGGTACCAGCTGTGGCCCCGGAGCCAGGCCTCCAGCCTTGCTGGCTCTTCCCACACCAGGGAGGTCAGGTCACCTGTTCCCCGTGGGGAGGGTAGAGAAGCCTGTATGCCCCCCGGCTCTGTGAACTGAAATGTCCGAGAAGAATGCGTGTGCTAACCCAGAATCTGACTCAGCTAAATTCTAACCAGGCTTTGTTTTTTTAAAAAAAAATCACTTTTTTTTTAACCTTTTCTTCTTTCCTTTCTGGGTTTCCGTAGGTCTCTGGCTGTGAGATCGAGGCTCTCAGGGCTGACATCCCTGCTGTCTGGGCGTTCTCAAGGGCGGGTGTGGCAGAGGTGGTCCAGCCTCGGCTCTGCGGGCAGGCAGGCAGGGGCCCGGCGCGGCGCGAGGGCAGGCAGTGCGCGTGAGAGGTGCCCTGCAGCCCAGGCCCCGTCCCCATGCTGGGGGGCTTCTCTGCGTGCGAGTCCCATGGGCCGGAGGGCTCTCTGGAGGAGGGACAGCCCAGGGACACACGGGATGAAGTCGTGACGTGGCACGCGCAGCGTCTGGGTGGGCTCGAGGGACCAGGTGTGTGACAGACGTGGAGTCTCTCCAGGGCCGTTGCCAGCTCCAGACAATGGGACAAACAGGTTACTCACTGTCCAGCCATGACACCGGGCAGCGTCCAGCAGAGAAGACGGTTGTGCGTCACGTAACCTGTGCCCCTGCTGGAGCTGTGGACAGTGGGCTGGGGCTATGGGAAGGGATCATCGCTCTCCAAAATGCTGCCCAGGAGGGGGCTGTCCCCCTAAGTTCTGAGGGTCTGGGTGGCAGGTCACGGTGGGGAGTGTGCTAGGCACAGAGACGCCTGGCCGTGTACAGAGGCCTCATGAGGGTCTCCCGTGGGGCACGGGGGCTGGGCGCAGGGCACGAGGTGCTCTGAGAGGGTAGGCTGGGCAGCCACGGGGGCCCTCCCAGGCTGTCAGAGCAGGGGTGCAGGCAGAGGGTGCAGGCTGGTGCTGGAGCCCATGATGCTGGGGGCGGGGGGTTCATCCCATGGTACTGGGGCAGGGGGTGCAGCCACAGTGCTGGGGGCACTGGCAGACGGGGTGCACCCTGTGATCCGGGGTTCCTGTTTCTGGCTCTTCAGCTGTCTGTCCATTAGGGCAAGAGCGCACTCTGCCGCTTCACCCCGACCCTCGACAGGGCCATGGGAGGGCAGCTGACTCCCGCCTGACTCCGGAGGCTGAGCTCTCCGCGAGAGCTGCAGAGTTCGTGCTGGCCCGGCCGTCTCCACGCTGCCTTCTATCTTCGAGCGGAGTCGGAAGTGAGACCTTCAAGGGGGGACGGGCGGGTTGCGCGCGGTGGCACGGTGCCCAGGCTGGCCTGAGGGGCCTGGCACGGGGGCTGCGCTGGGTTTCGCCATGGTGAGAGGCGGCTTCTGTCCTCATTGCTGTACCTGGAAACGCTCATGCTCAGCCTCTCCCCTTCCCTCCTTTAAATGGACTTTCTGAAGACTGAGACTCACTCACCTTACGGAGGTTACATAACACAATCAGGTAAAAAATGCCAAACAAAGGACACAAATGTCATCATTACTCCTGGGGCCTGTCTCAGAGTCGCTGGTGTCAGATGTCCCCGCGGGCCGTGGGTTAGCGGTCGAGCTGTGGGGACCACGACACCACAGTGAAGGGAGACTCGGAAAACCCCCAAGGTCATCCTGACGTCACACAGGCGGGCAGCTCTGGGGGTGCAAGTCCCCAACGACGCACCTGGTGGCCAGCAGGGCGCACGACATGGGCTCTGTGCCCCCTCCTGCCAGGTGTCCACAGAAGCCCCACGAGGCTTTCCAAACCGCCAGTGGCTGTCAGTGCCCCGGCCCGGCCCCCGAGGGTGACGATCCCTGAGCTGCAGGACCCTGGAGGGCCGTGGGCTGGGACCTGAATGTGGGCATGTGGACCACACTGGGAAGGACTTGGTTTCCCGTTGGGCTGTCGGCGGGTGGGGGCTGGTTTCTGAGCACAGCTGCGCCACCGTGCTGACAGCGGGCCCCACACATCACCCTCGAGTGACCCAGCAGCCTCAACGTGGTTGCGCTTGTGACCAGGGTGATGGGTGTGTGGGCCCTGGGGGGTGGGGTGTGGGGGACGGGGTGGGGCCTTATGTAGGTGGAAGCAGGAGAGGTGGGGTAGGGGGAGGCAGGCATGGGAGGCGGGCATGGGGGGTGTGGCCACCCGTAGGGGTCCTGGTCCCGGGGATGGTCCTTCCCTGGTGGTCTGACCTGGCTGGGTTCCCGTTAAAGCCAGGTGGGGTGGTGGGTCCTGGAGGCGTGGCACACGGGGGGTAACCACATGTGTGCGCTGCAGACGGGGACCTGAGCGCAGCCGCGCGGGCCGAGGGGACCTGCTTGGCCGGCCTCCTCTTTCCTTCCGTGGAGAAACAGTCTGAGGAGTCTGGTAGGGAACCTTCTGCTCCATGTCCTCCGGTCGTCAGTCATTCTGTGCCTAACTCACCTCTCGTTTGCCGTCTTTTCTCTGGTGACATTCCGGGTACAACCTAGAGCCGATCACAGTCACCGGCCGCGGAAGTGGACACTGGGCCCCGTCGTGAGACACACTCTGGTGTGGACTGTCGCACCACACAGGCCTCCTGGACTCGTGCTAGAGGGACGCTGTGAGGACGAAGTTCTGCAGGAGGCGCCTCCCTGGGCCGCCACGGACTGGCCAACAGAGGGCCCGTGGGGAGTGGGCAGGAGGACTCGGTCTGGCCGTGCGCCCTGGGCTTGCTGCTGGTGGGGGTGGGGCCAGCTCCTGAGCTCGGTCCTCGGGGCTGCAAGGCGGGAGCGTGGCCCTCTTCTGTCACCGTGCCCGGTGCTGGCGGTCGCTGTCAACACGCAGCTCTGCTGCGCTCGTACAGGGTCCAGCTCTCAGCGGGGAGATGAGCCTCCTGGGCGAGGCCTCCCCTTCCAGGTGCCCAGCTCCCCGGTGTGGCATGCGGGCTTGTGCACGCCAAGGACTTGCTCTGCCTCAGCCCCACTGCCGGGCCTGCTGGACGCCCGGGTTTTGTCGTGTGCTGGCTCCGGCTCCTCCCTCTCTGCAGACAGCCGCCCTTCCTCCAGGAAGCCTTCCTGACTCTCGGTCGGTCTATGGCCAGCTCCACGTGGGAGTTGCGGGAAAGCTGGGGGTGCTCCGTTGGCGTATTGTTATTTTAGCTCTCATCCTGTGATAGTTAAAAGCTAATTTATTAATTATGTCTTGGAAACCAGCATAATCTTGCAGTTTCATTTAGCAGAAGTTGCAAAGTGTGCCCCTTGCTGTGACTGACGCGCTAGAAATAATGAGTTAGCGGGATGCTGAGGGGACTTGGGCACGGCTCCCTCCCCTGCTCCGCGTGGTGGGCGTGCGGACTGTGCCACGCCGCGGCGAGGAACCCGGCACAGAAGGACCGAGTGCAGCGCCCTGGTCACACGGCTGGTCGTCGCGGGCGAGGGTGAGTCCCTGGAGCGCTGGAGGCTCTGGGGAGCAGGTTTGCGGACGAGGGTCTTGGAGCCGAGGAGTGTTCCATGGACTCACTGCTGTCGAGGCCAAAGTCCTCCTTTGAGGGGGACGGCTGGGCAGGCCATGCACTGCAGCGTCTGGGCTGAAGTCCCCACACACGCTGGAGGAAGACTCCCCACGGCGCCTGGCAGGGTCGGGGTGGGGCTCCGGGTCTGCAGGGCATCCTACGGGGAGAGCCGCAGCTGTCTGGGAGCCCGTTTATTGTGATGGGGACACCCCGAGTCCCTGTGCGGCTTCTCCCCGGCTGTCCCCGTCTCGCTTCCTCACGCTGTCCCCCAGGGGGTGGTGTGGACTTCGAGGGGCTTCATGGTGCGTGTGGCTCTTGCTGCGACTTTGAGCCCTGTGGACCCCCAGACGCCTTTTGAGGTGGGCTAGCCGCGGTGGAATTCTGCAGGGCTCGTCTGGATGGACGGATGTGCCGAAAGATTTGGCAGGGGCACGTCGTTCAGCTCACGTGAGCAGTGAGCACACGTGAAAATGGCTCGAGGGCACCCGAGACCCCAGTCCTGTGAGTCGTTCCCTTGGAAGTCGGGGGGTGTCCTGCTTCGGAGATGAAATGAAATTCTAGAAGCAAAGTAATCTTGAGAACTAACACCACCCAGCCGCATGGGACCTCCTGACATGCCTGAGCTGTGTGGCCGCTTCTAGACTTGCCCACGTGACTTTGAAAACCATGGTTAGGACGAGGATTGTGAACATCTGTACTTGGTAGTGTTGAGGGCTGGGGTAGGCGAGGGGGAGGGCCAGTCACAGCAGCAGCCTGGGAGCTGCAAGGGTGGAGGCGCGCTCACCGCCACCATTGCGCTAGGAACAGCCCAAGTCGGGCACCTGGCAGAGCCGGGGCTGCGGCTTCTCTGACTTTCCGCCACCCTCCTTGGCAGGCTTCACGTTTAAGGGGAAACCTCGTGCCAAAGTTTAGCAAAAACGATTCAGCACCCAAACCTTCGTGGCATATCGCAGTCATTTTTAAGAAGGACTTATTTTAGTGCAAATGTGTACATAGACCAACTACCTTTAAAATTAAGGGTACAGCGTGGTGTGAGCGCCATTGTGGGTCTCCTGTGCTGTGAATGGTTGTAGCCTGAGGGCGAGGAATGGCCAGTGCACGGGTGAGCCCGGAAGGGCCGTGGTGCACCGTGGGGCCCTGACATGTGTCTGTAAGACGCCCACAGTTCTGTGCTGTTTGGTAGAACAAATAAGGAAAATCTCCCCCCCATTGCCCTGTGGTGTTGGGCGTACTCTGAATTTCAAGTGAGTCACTTGTAAACCTTTTGGGGTCTTTCTTGGAGACTGTGAAAAGGGAGAGGCCCAGGGCGAGGCCCAGGACGCGCTTCCACGGCCCCCCTCCCTGCCCTGCTGAGGCTGAGCGAGCTTCCGGCTTAGCGACTTTTCAGTCCACTATCGTGTCGGGTTTCCTTTGCATACTTATTGGGAAGCTGGTGTGGAATTCTGGTGCTGTTTAAAGCATTTGGATGTAAACTGAAGTCCCTCGTAGCACGTGGACGAGGAGGAGCCCGTGCAGACCTTCAGTTCTTCTCATCGAGCCTGGCGCCCCGGCGGCGGAGGTGCACCTGGCGGGAGAGCGCAGCTCGCTGGCGCAGACTCTCCGTGAGCCGTGGACACTCCGGTTGCCTTTGGGCACTGAGACTTTAAACGAGGAGTTCTAGGTCGGGGCTGCGATGCGGACGCGCGGAGTCCTCGGCGGGAGACGGCACGTGGGCGTCTCAGGAGGGTCGTCACTTACTGAGTCTCCGCGACGGTGGCTCTTGTCTAGATCAGCCAAGTGGCCGGGGCTGTGCCCTCCTCCTGCCCAGAAGCCCTTCCCTCTCCTCCCTTAACTTTTGCCACCTTTGGCTCCCTGAGTGGCTGGGGTCAGCCGACCTTGTCCCTCGAGCCCGCTTTGTGCGTAACTTCGGGATTCCAGTTCCGTCGAGGACCATGAAGGCAGTTCCCATACTCTGGAGTCCATGCCGAGCTCCGACGGATGGGCTCTGGGGAGGTGTCGTGTCTTCAGTGACATGGGAGACGCAGCTGGGGTCTGCGACGGCGTGGTTCTTTCTGGGCGGAGGATTCCAGGCTCCCCTGAGCTCTCTGCTGGCTGGGGTCACCTGTCCTCCTCCCTTGTTTTGGAGGCCCAGCCTCTTGTGGTGTTGGACACATGTGAGGCTGTCATCTCGTGTTTCACAAAGGTAGGTTCTGGTGACTGACGTGGAATGACACCGTTAGGACAGCTGGTGGTGCAGACTGCGTTGACGCAGAAATGTTTAGGGAGGGAATGGAGGTGAGTTTAGTGGTCACAGGGAGGGAGAATGCACAGGAGACAGGGTACATCAGCTTGGGAAATGACCTGACGTCAGGGCGCCCAACGTTGTGCACTCTGCCCTGCTCTGTGTGCGGGGACCCGGCAGTGAGACTGAAAGGGGTGTGTCCCCGGCAAGAGGGCTAAGTGGGGGAGAGGAACTGCTCATCCTGCCGTTTCCAAGATCCGCATAAGCCTCAGCCACGCTGGCAGTGATCTCGCACACACGAAGCAGGTGTTTCATTGGAGGCCCCCACGTTCGTCTGAGGACCCTGTTGGGGTCCGGCGCTGCCAGGCAGTAGGTGTGACTCTCGGGGGCTCCAAGTCCCCTCCCTCACCACCCAGCTCTCGGGGGCTCTGTTCCTCAAACATGCTTCTGACCCAAACTCGAGAAACAGAAAGTCATAAAGGTAGGATGAGAATTACCCGCTAGAAGAGCCTTTGCTCTCAGGGGCCCTTGATCTCCGCTCAGCACTCCTGCAAGCCCCTCGGCTGGGCTGCGCTGGGTCGGGAGGGTGGCGGGGCTGACTGTGGCCGGGGCCCAGGGCCGCCAGGCTGCCGGCACAGCCCGTAGGCGGGGAAGGAACTTCCGCTGGAGGCCGTTCCCAGAAGCCTCCGGAAGAAAGCCTTCTTCTCATAGTATTTGTCCCAGAGGACAGATTCCGGAAGCCCCGCTGGGTCAGGGCGCACCTGCGACGCACTTGTGTCCCTGCCAGCCAGGGCGGGGTGTGGGAAGGAGGCGGGAGGCAGTGTCTTCCTCCTGGCCTGGGCTCCCCCCAGGGGCTGGGGTGGTGCCGGGCAGAGGTGAGCGGTGAGGCTGGCCTGGGGCCTGGGCTGCTCTCCGCCACCGTCTCAGGAAGGGGGGCTCTGGCCGGGGACTGCCCCAGCCCATTGCCGGAGGCCCCCGCACAACGGGGTGGTCCCTGAACACTGGGGCCCGCAGCTCCAGCTACCCCTTGGGGGCCATGGGGCCTGAGCTCAGTCAGCCCCGAACCCACGCGCTTGGGCTGAAATGCAAACCGTCTCCTGTGCACGTGAACTTGATCGCACATGGCTCACACCTCAGCAAAGCTGTGGAATTGCTTTGGCCTTTGAGTGTCCTACTGGGTTTATTCCAATGCCGTCCCGATGGGTCACAGATATCCTTTTGACGGCCTTGCCCTGGATGACGGCTTTTCAGACTTTTCTTAAATGTTGGGCAGTGCCGAATGTGGAGAGATCTTCCGTAGAGGCAACGAGACTCTGGCAACCCGCTGCAGACCCGTCGTGTTTTCTGCTTCAACGACGGATGCATTTCGTTAACCCCTGCCCCTTGAACGTAACCCCGGGAAGCTGTCGCATGCACCTCCCTGTGCCTCGGCTCCGCAGGCACATGCTCAGTCCGTCGGTAACAACACTGAACAAAACCAGAGGCCGGAGACAACACGCCGGGGTGTTGACCCAGGGCCGTGTCCAGGCCCGGGAGTGGACGGCGGCAGGCTTCTCCGTCCCCACAGTGACTGGAGCCGGTGAGGTGTGCATGAGGTGAGGGGGCTGCCGGCTCTCCCTGCTGCGAGCGTGTGGGGTGTTCAGGTGGTGTTCAAGGCCGTCCTCTCAACGTGCGTAGATGCCCCGTGGAGACCTGGAGCCACCCCCCCTTTCCCGCGTCCTCATGGGCCGAGCTCACTTTTGCAGCACACGGTAGGGGTTTCGGAAGTGCTGCCTCGGTAGCTGGCCGGGCTCGTGCGCACCCCTGCTCTCCTGGGGTCTCACAGGAAGCCGGAGCCCTGGGTAACAGCCAGAACAATCAGGTCCCGTAAGCTGGCGTCGCGATGTCCACATGGTGCAGGTCTGGCCACGCTTCACTGACGGGTCCCGTCCCGTGTTCCTCAGGGACCGAGGCCAGGACAGTGCAGCCCTCTGTGGGCAGCCACGGCCCCAGCTGTGGGCAGGGTCTTCCGTGGCCCCCGACTGGTAAGCAGGTCCCTATCCCACCGAGGCCCCGCCTTCCAGGGTGCTGTCTCTGGCCCTTGTGGGGCATCAGGGGAAGGGAGCTCCGCCTTCTGAAATCTCCACTTCTCTGGGAGTTCCTGTGTGTGCGGGGCCCTCCCGGCTCAGGAAGAGTGTGGCAAACCTCCGGGGTCGGGGTGGGGCTTCCCTGGGGGCCCAGGGCGCGTTCTATAAACAGATGCACACGGGTTTGTGTAAACACGAAGGCTGGGCCGCTGGAGCACAGAGGAGCCTGGAACTCCAAGGGTCAGGGTTTGGAGACGGGAACCATCTTCTACATCTTTCTGTTTGCAAACAGTGTCCCGACATCAATACGCATTAGCGGTTCAGAGCAGCGCGCAGACTCGGGCCGGCACCCAGACCCCAGTCACATGCTTTTGTAGTAAAAATAACAGAGCGTTCGGCTCGCTCCCGACGGAGCTGGTCCGGGAGATGCCGTTTAGGAGGACGGCGAGCTTCGGCCACACCGCGAGCTGCCAAGATTCCTGGCCTGCAGGCCCGTTGCAAACGCTTTCTCATCCCTTGAAGAAAACTGAATGGAAATTTCCAGGCCATTCAAGGGAATCTGGCATGTCTTCTCTCCGGTCCCTGGGCGGCAGGGCTGACTTCGACAATAGTGTCCTCTCACTCGCTGTGCTCACAGAAAAGACACACGGAATCGTACGTGTGTTCCTGTCCTCAGAACTGGCCCGTGTGGCCGTGTGGGGGTCTCAGGCAGACCCCTCACGGTGTGGGCAAGGACCGACGTCCGCCAGCACCGCCCGCCACTTGCAGAGTGTGCCTGTCGGCCTCCAATCTGGTCCCCTCGGCGGGACCTGCCGGCTGTGGCTGCACGCTCTCTTTTCAGTGGAATCTCGGACCCCACGACCCGCTGCTGGTCCTGCAGAGTGTCCTTAAGAATGAAGGCCCTCATCTTCCCGTCGTAGGGCAGCTGGTCCTTCCGAGAAGGACCTGTCCGCGTTGCCACAAAGATGGCTTCTCGTTTCAGAAAATTCTGAATTTTAAACGTGATCACCTGCGCCATTTGTGTGCTCTGTGTCGAACATGTATAATCGAAGTTTCGAAAAACGCTTCCATTTTCAGGGCCCCACAAAGTCTGTTTCAGTGACGTCATGTTCAGTGCATCTAAGGCCGCACATCCCAAGACGCTGAAGATGGGGAACTGCTCTGGCTTCTCTGGACGGCCTTTCGAGGCACTTCCAGAGTGATTTTCACCAAAACATAAAAAGGGAAGAAATACCAGATGCGAGATGCTGAGAGCTTCTCCTCTACGTGCCCACCGTACCTGACCGTGTCGCTGCTTGGATTTCTGTCTACGCACATCGGTTGTGAAACGCTCCTCTTAGAAACCGGAGGACGTGGCTGTGGGGGGTGGGCAGCCCAAGGGGCCTCCTTGAGCTCCAGGAGCAGCTGCTGGAGGTCACCCCGGCTCAGGTGCATCTCCACGGAACTTTCCATGCTGCTGTTCTCTGCGGTGTCTTGATTTCTCAGGAAACGCAAGACTGAGACTCCTGCCCAGGGAGGCGTCCGATGTCATCCTTCGCGCAGACAGAAGGAAGTGCGGGCTCTTGCCCTCCACGGCCCAGGGGCGGAAGGAGCTGGGTTTCTCGGGAACAGAGCCCTCTTCTGTGTGTCACTTTGTAGCCAGCCCTAGAGGGAGGATGGGGACCTCGCGCATCTCCCGGGGTGTGTGCGGCGTGGTGGGCAGCCCTCGTCCCGCCCCTGCTGCTGGCCGCACCCTGTCCTCGCCGTTCTCCAGGGTCACCCGTGCAAATGGCGTCCCCTGGGGTAGGTTATGGCTCGTGCACCAGGCACACGTTGCCGGTCCCCTGGCTATTCTCTGGGGCTACAGGTCCTCTGTCCCCTGCGGCATCAGGTGTCTAGTCTGGTCCTGGGCCGCACACCTCAGTACGACGGAGGCTCGGCGGCGACCTCCGTTCTGAGGGGAAGGGCTGGGCAGAGACCGAGGCCACCACAGCCTGCCTGGGAGGGTGCAGGCGGGGAGGCGGCCACACCGGGCCGGGCCTCCCCCCACACCTGGTTGCGGTGCTGCCGGAAAGGACGAGATGGCGCGTTTGACTGTCAAGGCGCTCCAGGTGCGGCAGGACGGGTGGTCCCCGGGGCCCCTTCCTGTCGACGCCGCGGGGCCTCGTCTCCTGGGTCCGCGGCCCTTGTCCCCGCGGCGGCTCCTCAGCGAGTCCGGAGCCATGCTGCCTCCCTCCTCCCGCGGGTGTGCGAGTGCGAGCGCGTGTGAGTGTGTGTGGGTGTGTGTGTGAGCGTGTCTGGCTGTGCGTGTGGGCGTGAGCGTGAGTGTAAGTGTGTGTCTGCCCGAGTCCCTCCACAGCGTCGCTCTGACGCAACCACACAAGCGCACGCCCAGTGAGACGGGTGCGGGGTCGCAGCACAGGGTCTCCTGCTGTCTGCTCTCTCGTTCCTCCAGCGCGCGAGCCCCTCCCAGCGCGGGGGAGGCTGGGGAAGCAGAAGGGCGGCGGGCTCACCTTCCTGCAGGACTAGGAGGACAGCCGCCGGCTGAGCTGGTTTGGGCCCAAGGGGCGGGCGACATTAACTGCCCTCCGGGACCCTGTGTCCGGGGGTAAGGCTGGGGCTTTGGGGTAAGATGAACGAGCTTGCCGCTTCCTTGTCCTGAAATTCCCGTGGGCCTGCCGTCAGTGCCCGCTCCTGGGTTGTCCCAGGGCTGACGGGTCCTCCTGTCCAGGCCCCCTGTCCTGCACTGAGCCCTCTCTGTCCTCTGTCTGGTGCTTGGTCCTGGCCCCCTGCCCTCTGGGCACCCCATGTATTGGTAATACCATGATGTCCGGGTCTTTAAACACCACCTGCAGTCTATGATTTGCAATTTTATCCAGCCGGCCAAACCCCAGATGCACCTGCAGCTGCCTCTGCAAGAGCTCCGTAGCTCAGACATGGTGCACAGAGGCCCAGGCTACACACTGCACAACTCCGGGGGTTCCGCCACATGCACAGTAAAGCACTGTCACCAGCCCAGGCTAAGCTGCTGCTGTTTGACTTAGAAAACATGGAACAAATGACCGAGTTCTCAGCTAAGCCTCTCCCCAGCCTTCTGAGCATTTAACATTTTCCAGCATTTGGGGTGTGTGGGCTGGTTCCGAGGCGAGACCATGTTTTCCTAGTTATTGGGATGTTTGACCGGTTCACTTCACTTTTGAATGATACCACCCTGCTGACGACGCAGAATACTAGTCTCCAGTCCTGGGACGAAGGATTCAGACACACTTCTGAATCGTTTTAAAAGGGCAGTGAAGGGTGCCAGGTCGACGCGGCTGACTGCAGGTTAGACCACTCTATGGGGCGGGTGCTCACGTGCCGACTGACGCCAGACAGTTCTTACGGCGGCAACCCCCGGAGGTGGGAGACGTGGGGCCCGAGAGACGGCCCCACGCGGGTTCGAGCCCTGAGTTAACTTCCTAACTTCCTGGTCTCCTCCCGTGACGCCACATGCCCCGCTCAGGTTTTGGAGACGACGCCTACTAAGGGTGCGGCCTCGTGTGTAACCATCACTGCTTTGTGCCTCCTCGTCCCGTGGAAGCAGGTCGGGCTCACTCGTTTCCTTATTTCTGAGACCCCCGAGGAATGGCTGCGGCCTGCCAGGCACAGGCCGGACGGCCCAGGGGACAAGGCGCTGATCAGCCCCTCCTGCCGCCTGCTCTGCTCCACGGGCACAAGGAGAGCGAGTCGCGGGTGCAGGCAGAGGTCAGTTCTGTGAAAGCCTATGGAAGCCTTGGGGAGAAGAGCGGGAGGTGAGGTCCAGCCTGCGAAAGGGGGGTGTGTCCTGAGGGCGACGGACGGGAGGCTGGGGTTAGCCCGGGGTGGACGGACCAGCGCCCCGGCTGGCCGGATGTCTGCAGCCCGGCGGGCGTTCACTGCAGGGACACTTGTCTGGTCGGAGAAGATGAAGTCCCGGGCGGAGGGGAGGGCGGGCTCGGGATGCAGGGTGGCAGGTGGCAGGAGCCAGGCTCCCTCCAAGCCCTGGGATGGCACAGCAGGGTGGGGCTGGCGCCCTGGGCCCAGTAGGACAGGTGGGACCAGGGTGTGGTGGGCACCGGGTGACTTTGGCAGTCTTGGGTGTGATGACTCGTGGTGTGACGCAGGGTGCCAGGCTCTTCGCGTGTCCCGTGTCCCTGGGCTGCCCGCAGAGCCACGGGGAGGGTCTGTCGCTTACAGACTCAGAGGAGCTCGCAGGTGCGGTGGGACCAAAATAGAGCTTGAACCTGGGCGCCTCGGTTTTGTTCTCAGTCATTGTAAACTGTGGCGGGTGGCGGGGTGACAGGGATGTGTGCCTGATCCGCGACGTTCACCCTATACATCGGGTCCCTCATTAGATGGCAAGGGGGCGCAGGCCCGGGACCCGTGCCCGCCGTGTGTTGATGGATGCTTGCGGGTTGAGTTTTGCTGTCACTTCTAGTAACTCACGCTTCGTCTTCCTTTACTGTCTGTACCGTCCACTGGGTGGTGGGCGCGCCGTCACGTATTTTCCCTAGGGTGGAAGTATTTTATAGGTTAAAAATAACATGTATTAAAATGATTTTTTAAAAAAGAACAGTTGCCAAGGTCCACTGGGGGAACCTGGAAACAGAAGAATCTCTCTCCCGGGTCATCTCGCCCCAGGGGCTACACACGGCGACGCCGCGCGGCGGACGGTTTGTGGTCCTTGTGTGATGTGTGCGCGTCTGTGTGCTGGGTGTGTGTGCGCGTGTGTGTGTGTGTTCGTGGGTAGGTACATAACCTTGGGATCCGTTCTACACTTCAAAAAATTTGTTTTAAAACTTTAAATATTTTTGTTTGAAAATGGTTTCTATACCTTTTACATGATTTTAGTGGACTGTTCCATTTCTGATGCGTGGATTTGTAGAAATTTATTTATCCCAGCCTCTGTGGTTGGCTATTTGATTCTTTCAGATTTACTTTGCTGTTAGAGATTAGACGCAACGAGCAGGGCGGTGCATGATGTGATTTTTTTCTTCCCGTATATTTGGGGAACGGAGTCACACATCTGCATTTTAAAGGCTTCTGATGATGTCTGGAAGCTGTCATGGTTTCGGGGCCCGCGGAACTCATGGAGTTGTTGGAGCGGCTCGGAGCACGTCACGGCTCACAGCTCATCTGCTGTTCCTGGTTTTTGATCTAAGACTCTGTATGTCTGTTACAGGCTTTCTCGTGTCGCGCCGCTGAGGACGTCCCTCCTTTAACCGCGGTTGGTCTGAATTAGGGTAGTTCTGTCTCAGTTCACTTCAGAAGCTCGGTCCCTGCCGTTTCTTTTCCTGCGGCTCCGCACGTCTCAAATCCTGATGTCATGGGGGGGAGGGGCAGCAGGGTTTTGGCCCCACAGGAACAGCCATTCCCGTGGACGCTCCAGCCAGCCCACGGACGAACCCGGGGGTTCTCAGACTGGCGTGCGGCGCTCAAGCGGAGGAGGCCCTGCAGGAGAGCGGCCGACCAGCAGCCCGCGCGGGCCTGGCCCCTGCCTCGGGCTCCCATCGCGGCTGCTCAGCGGCTCGGTGTGCAGAGCGCGGAGCGTTCTCACTCACGCGGCGCGGCTCGACGCAGTCCAGTCACTGGTCTCTCGCTGAGGAGTGTTTCGGTCACCTCTTTTCTTCGAGGACCTTTGGAACGTAACTGAGCCCTTTCTTTCTCCTGTGTCAGCGTCGGGGCCGGGCATGAGAGGACAGGAGGGAATGAGAAGCGCGTGCTGAAGGCACAGCGGCCCAGCGGGGTCCCGGCCGCGGGGCAGCGGCTCACGGGGAGAGCGTGTGCACACGCGGGTGTGCGTGTCTGTGCGTGTGCACATGTGCATGTGTGTGTCTGTGCGTGTGCACACGTGCGTGTGAGGGGGCGGCTCACTGGGAGAGAGCATGTGTGTGTGTGTGTGTGTGTGCACAGACACGCATGTGAACGCAAGTGGGGCAGCAGCTCGCTGGGAGAGAGCGTAGGCACGGATTGCGCCCACCGCTGGACGCCGGATCGAAGCACGGTCGTCAACCACCGCTCTGGGCCTTGGAGTCTTTCCCTCCTGTTGGGAGCAAAGGCATAAGCCCTGCCGGAGCGAGAGCCGTGTGAGTCTGGACCTGCTCCGTGTCCCAAGGAGGCTGAGATGCCGGCGGTGGAAGCCTTCCCGGTGAACGAAGGGTGACCGTGGCTGGGTCGGTAGAGGGGAGCTGGAGGGTTAGCTGAGTCCCCGGACACGGGACTCCTCCCCGGAGAGGGGGTGGGGTGGGCGGGCCAGCGGAGGAGGAGGGCAGGAGAGTGTTTCTAGGGAGCCGGATGGAGGTGGCCCCTGGAACAGAGTGAGCCTGTGCCCGGCATGCTGACGGGTCGACAGGAACGGGGCTCGTCTGAGGCAGTCGGCTTCCTGCTCAGCCCTCCGGCTGTGCGGGACAGAGAGCCGTGGTGCAGGGCGTCCGAACTCTGGGAGAGCAGCGGCGCGTCTAGTCCCGTGGGACGTCTGGTTTTGAAGTGCTCAGGTTTACAGAGAAGGATTCCGCCGTCCATCAGTGACTAAAGACCTAGAACGGACTGACGTTCGTGCGTGCTGCCGAGACCATCACGCGTAGCCGGTCGTTTCTAAAACGTTGGGACGTGTTAATAGACTATGTTTACCAGGAGTTCTGCTCCGCAGAGCAAAGGGAATCAGGAAATGGGAAATGCTGGTAGGTTCTGTGTGTTAATAAGAAAAGTGAGGAGTTTCCCTATGGGTTCCAATGGCTCTTCATCAAATTTGAAAGTATTTAATGTAAGAGGTTAATTCTGTAATATTCGGAGTAACTCCGAGCATCTATGAAGAGACCGTAGAATGTCTGGGGGTGAAGACAAGACTTAGGATGGGGCTCGCCACTTCTCCTCCCCGGCCCATGTCTTCTCCGCACCTCGCTGTGGGCACCCCTGGTCCATTCCGGGTCCAGCCCAAGAGGGCTACGCCCGAGAAAGCTTCCGAGTCCGGAGTCGCCGAGATCTGAGGGCACAGCGGGGAGGCCAGGTCCTGGCTGCGGACTCTGAAGGCGGCTGTTTGTCTCTGCCCACGGACAGCTCCGGCCCGGGACCCTCATGTCCTCCTCTGTTCCAGCACTGCTGTGTCCCTTGAGGGAGCCCCGCGGCTGTGCTGGGGGTTGGGGAGAGGACCGTCGGGCTGGGGAAGGAGGTGTCCCCTGCCTCTGTGTCACGGACATGGGGGGACCAGTCCACCGAGGCTGGTGTCTGCGTGGCTTCCATTGGAAAGAGCTGCTCCCAAGGCTGCTTTCCTCAGAGCCACAGGGGCACCCAAACCCGTTGCGGGGCACCCGTGAGTCCGTGGCAGGGCGCTCGGAGGCCGTCTGGAAACCTGACTCCTGGGCACCTCTGCTTGGGTTCTCTTGGGTGCCCAGGGTCTCACCAAACAGAAACTCCTGGTTCCAGCTCTCTGCTGTCCAAGTCCACGTCTGCTACTTCTCATTGTGGAGCCAGAGTCCCGGGTGAGCCCTCAGCCTGCACGGCGGCCTTTCCTGCATGAGTCACGGACGCCAGCGTCCACGGGATCAGCCTGCAGGCTGCGGTGCGGGCAGGGACCCGTTCCAGTGCACACGGGGCCTCTGTAAACATCTGCAGAAGCCGTACCCAGGCTGGCCAGGGTGGACTTGCTTGGTGGTTGTGTTTCGGCGAATTCACTCATTTCTGTGCCACATGTGAGTGGACAGAAGGCAGCTGACGTGTGTGGGGACAGGGAGGGCGCGCCTTCTGGCAAGGAGACCCGGCGTGTCCTCAGACCCTGTAGAGACCGCCGTGTCTGCTCCTGTTGGTGGGTGGGGTCCAGCTGGGACAGCAAGTACGTGCCGTGGCCTCCGCCGTCCCCCGCCCACGGGGACCGCGTCCCCCGCGCCCAGCCCCGTCCCCCCTCCACACCGTGCTCACCTTCTCTCAGCACACGGAGCAGACCTGCGCCCTTTGCCTGGCTTTCTCCTCTTACCCCGATGGGCTGTCGAGGCGCCTGTCCTCTGAGTCCCATGCCCCCTGAGGGACAGGCAAGGCTGGCCTTCCATCCTCCCCTCCTCTCCGTGTGCGCACCCCTGGAGTGTGGCCACCAAGCTCCTGGCGCCAGTCGCCCTGCCAAACCCCTCTCCTCGGCACTCGGCTCTCGCTGGGCTTTGGGTGCTGTGTCGAGAGCGGCTGGCCAACGTGCATGGCCCGTCTCTGGCTTATAAACCATTCAGCCCTCTCCCTGGGCCTGCAAATGTCTGTGGTTTGGGAAACGGAAGACGCAGAAAAGATGTGGGGGCTCGGCTCTGCGCAGGGAGGCTCGGTAGCGCTCATGGGCTCTGCGGACGCCTGGCCCGTCCGGTCTACAGAAGGGGCAGCTACAGTGAGAATGTGGAAACCCGCGATCAGAGAAGACAGATGTGGCGCTAAACCTACATACAGATGTGGCTCGCTCTCCCCTTTTGAGTAGTTTTTTAAAGATTTTATCTATTTATTTGACAGAGAGAGAGACAGAGCCAGCACGAGCCCATGTGCGTGTCTGTGTCCAGATTCCTCTGTCCTCTAGGACGACGGTCCTGTCGGAATAAAGGCTCTTCTTCCCCAAACGTGATTCAGTTTAACTGAACTACTCACCTCGGCGGCAGCTCTTTCCCAGAGTTCTGGGTCTGGGAGTTAGAACTTCACATACGGATTTTGGGGGACAGAATTCGACCCAGAACACTGGCGATCAGATGCAGGGGCCACAGGGGGTCACGTCAGCAGATGCTGTTTCCAGATATGGTCACAGTCGCAGGTACCGGGGTGAGACGGGACGTTTCTGAGGGAAACATCAGCCCACAACGTCTACACGCCCGATCCTGTCTGTCGCCTTCTGACCCGCAGCCTTGCTTTCGTGTGTCTGGGGCAAGTCCGTGTGTGAAAGGCAGTGAGGGGACGGCCTGACTTCTGAGCACTCTGGGAGGGGAAGGCACGGGGACCCCGGTCCCCAGCCGGCAGCTCCAGGCACTTCGGCCCAAGGATCCATCTCTAGGAGGGAAGAGGGACGTGTCCTCGGAAGGACCTGCCCAGTAGTATAAACTGTTGTGCCAGAGGAGGTGGCGTCGGAAGGGGTGACAGCCCCACACAGGGTTGGTTGACCCCTAACAAGCGTAGAGAGCACGGCTTTCGTCCACGGGCCCCTGGCCCACCTACGCTGGAGAGCACCGTGGGACTCTGAGGCAAGCGGTTGGCGGAAGGAGTTTCGTGGTTTTAAAACCTGATGGACCTGAGAAATGCCCTCGTGCCCCAGTTTTACTTTTATTTACTGTTGAGAGAGAGAGCACGTGCCCAGGCGGGCAGGGAGAGGCAGAGGGACAGCAGACCCCCAAGCAGGCGGAACGTCCAGCTCGAGCTGACGCAGGGCTCCATCTCCCGACTCAGAGATTGCGATCTGAGCTGAGGTCAAGAATCCGGCACTTCAGTGACTGAGCCGCCCCGGCACCCCTGGCACCCTGGTCTTATAAGTGGTGAAGTCGGCCTCACATTGGGATAGAGCTGTCCCCGGGCAGCCTGGGCCCCGGCTTGGGAAGCCTTGGGACGGCAGGTGGGCAAACATGGCGGCCATGCCGTGGGCGTGTTGTGGCCCAGCCGGGAAGCCACAAGCTTCTTATGTGGTCGGTCTCCCCTTCAGTTGGCCACAAGCCCATGGCCGCCGGGGCCGATGGGGTCTGGGGTCTGCCCTTCCCGCTCCCACTGGGGCAGGACGTGGAGGGGAGAGCCCTGGGTCTGTGTCACTTACGTAGGGTGGGGACGTGCCTCCCTCAGGAAGGATGACCGTGCGCAGCCCTGGGTGTCACTCCTGACAGCGGGAAGTGTTTCTGGATCATCTGGTAGAATTCGCACTGGGTCTGCCCAGGTTGTGGCCAGTGTTTCCCCTGTCGGGCCCTCCCTGCCTGTCTGTGTGCGGGGCCGTGCTTGGTCGGGGTCGCGCTGGGGCTGGGGAGCCGGAAGGACGAAGCCAGACAACGGTGTGGAGCAGAGGACTGACCTCATTTCAGCAGTCACAGCTTTGCGCCTGTGGCGTTATCGATGCCGAGTTTCCGAGTGCATGAGAACTGGCCGGGGAGTGAAGGGCAAGTAGAGAGTCTCTGAGAACCGGCGTGCAGGGCTGGGGCCCAGGCGCCTCCTGGGCAGCACTGCTGGGGTCCGGCCGAGCGCGCGTGCGGAGAGCAAACTGCGCACATGAGCCGTAGGGATGTTCTGATCCTACCAGACACCGACGTGGAGAAGCCGTCTGAGTTCACGTGATTGTGAGCTTGGCTACTTTCAAGGAGTGACACCGCGGTCGGCCGGGTTAGCAAGACTGAAACCAGGTGGGCCCGGCCACGGGAGGTGACGAGCCCGGGAGAGGGAGCTGCGCTGTTGGCGCCGTCCGTCTTTTCTGGAGCGAGTCTCGATGCTGCTGGGCACAGGGCGGTGCCGGTGCGGCCGACGGAGGACCCGGCGCGCGTCCCCCAGCCCCTGTCCTTCAGGGACCACCAGCCTCTAACTTGTTAAATTCATTTAGTTAATTGATCTCTCTGCGTTTTAGTTCACTTTAGGATTGAATTTGCTGCTGGAGTCACAGTTGGATTTATTTAAACAGGACAATGTCTCCTCCGTCTTCGACCAGCGCGCGAAGCATCCCAGCTTGTATTTGAAGAACTCCTTGTGGAGGTGGAGAAGGTTCTGTCTCGAGTGGAAATGCCCCTGTGTTCAGAGCAGCCCGTCGCGGGCGTGTCCTCGTGGCCTCTTTCTGCGCACTCTGCGCACACTCTGCGCACACGCAAGCACA
Source organism: Mustela nivalis (assembly GCF_964662115.1). Lineage (NCBI taxonomy): Eukaryota > Metazoa > Chordata > Mammalia > Carnivora > Mustelidae > Mustela > Mustela nivalis. The sequence continues at coordinate 1,444,419 of NC_139024.1, read as the reverse complement.
CTCTGCACACACGCACGCACACTCTGCACACACTTTATGCACACTCTGCGCACACTGCGCACACTTTGCACACACGCAAGCACACTCTGCGCACACGCACGCACACTCTGCGCACACGCACGCACACTCTGCACACACTTTACACACACTCTGCGCACACGCAAGCACACTCTGTGCACACTCTGCACACGCACGCACACTCTGCACACACTTTACACACACTCTGTGCACACTGCGCACACTTTGCACACACGCAAGCACACTCCGCACACACTTTGCACACACGCAAGCACACTCTGCGCACACTGCGCACACGCACGCACACTCTGCGCACACACACGCACACTCTGCACACACTTTACACACACTCTGCGCACACGCACGCACACTCTGCACACACTTTACACACACTCTGCGCACACGCACGCACACTCAGTGCACACTCTGCGCATACTCTGTGCACACTGCGCACACGCAAGCACACTCTGCGCACACTGCACACACTGCGCACACACGCACACACGCACGCACAAAGTTGCTCGAAGACGCTCTCCCTTTCCTATACCTACCTCCTGTCCAGGCCCCTTAGGTTTTAGCCAGGCTCTCCTAGGGGCCGGAGGAAGGGCCGCCGTGCCTGCCCACGCCTGCCCGTTCCCACTCACACCTGCGCAGACGCCCGGTTCTCTCAGCCACCGCCGCTCCCTGGTTCATCGGAAGCCGGCCGGGTCCCCCTTCAGAGACAGCCCGGGGCCGGAGGGAGACTGGGAGGCTGCAGGGGCCGTGGGAGCCCCCAGGGCATCACGGTGACTGGGACATTATTACAGAGCAACGTCAGGGGAGCTGGACAGGCTTCTCCCTAGGTTCTGGGACGACAGTGGTGGCGGGTCAGCCACACTGGGGGAGCTCACACGCAGACAGGGGCAGGAGGTGGGTCATGGGGCATCAGCTCGCCCCCGAGAAAGGGCGCCGGCACCGCGACCGGCCCGCACTCCCTGGCCAGCGCTGCCATCCACACGGCGAGGTGCGTTTCTCCCATTGCCCACGCCGCGCCCGCTGGCAGCTTGAACCCGGGGCTATGGGAGGAAATTCGTGTCCCTGGGGGATGTTTTCTTGAGTCTTTCATAAATTGCTGGGCAGGTAGTTTCCAAGAAGACTTGAATAAAGACGACACGGATGAACGCATAGATGCTCAGAGGTGGTCTGTGAAGGGCGCTGGCTGGAAAGCCGGTCCTCACCAGTGGACAGTTGGGACAACCTGGTTCCCGTCACTTTGACAAGGTGCCACGTAGCCGTGGTGCGTGGGGAGGCCGGTGTTGCAGGAACGGGATGCGACTCTCACGTGCGGGACGGAGCCAAAGGAAGGCTTCAGGAAACGACCTTCAAAGTATGAAGATGTCTTCAGAATGGACCTCAGTGTGATAAGATTGGGCCCTATGATGGTTTCCTTGCCTGAAATTGTGTTAGTTTGATATATAGTAACATCAAAATTTTAAGTATGTGACACGCTGGGTGGTTAAAATCATTTCAGATGAGCACGTTGGTAACGCAGAGACGCACACATGTGTTTCAAAAATTGCATAAACTCTGCCCCCCCCGCCCCCAGTTAAATGGCAGCAGAGAAAACCTCCTCCATCGCCATGCACTCCAGAGTTAAATGCCTCTGTCCTCACGGGGTCCTCACTGGTTTTTGCCATCCAGGGTTATTTGACGTGAGCTCCTAACGGAGTCACCCTCTGGAAAACGTCACAGGTTTCCACGCAGCAGCCACTTCTATGAGCTTTGCACGTCACCGGCCGTGGAATCCGAGTGTTAGGAGTGTGGGACTGTCCCGATGCTATTGGAACAATCCTAAACTCAAGTGTGTCTCTGTTTCCATTACAAACCTCACTGTTTTCTTGGTTTGATGGGATTCCCAGCATATCGATATCGGTCCACATCTTGTCGAGCTTCTTAAATAGTCGTGGCGTATGCTGGTCAGAGTTGCGTCCCCTCGCAGACGGTCCCCGTGGCTTCACTCGCAGTGCGATGGCAGAGTGGGGCGTCTGGGGCCGGGAGGCTGGACGTGGGGACAGGCGCCGTGGCAGTCCTGTCTGTCTCCCCAGTTAGGGGCTTCCAGGGAGGTCAGAGTCTTCCCTCTTCCCTCTCCCCTTCTCCTGGGTTTCACACTTAGCATTTCTCTGGACTTCCACTGAAATGCAGAGAAAGAGCCCAGCAAAACCTTTTTGGGTAAGTGAAGCTTCACTGGAAATCTTTCCTGGACACATCTCCCTGCCAAGAAGATGGGAAAAATGTGATAAAGGTGTTGGAACTGAGCCGTGCTCAACTGGGGATGTGACTGATGTTCCGGGGCAGGGAGCCCCGGCGCTCAGAGCGGACGTCATCTGAGGGCGTCTTTCTCCTAATGTTGCTGTCCTGGCCTTCTGTCCCCCGATGCCTGCACAGCCCAGTCCCCGAGCTGCGCCGCCAAAGGTGCAACTATTGATTTGCCCTGACTCCTAGGGTTCCCAGTTCTCTGGCCACAGGATATGTCTGTTGGCCCTGCTAGATCAGGGCACTGGTTCCTGACCCCCAAGTTCTGAGGCTGATTGGCCAGGCCGTGTCCATGCTCTGAGTCATGGAATTCGGGCTCTGCCCATCCCGGGAACTGCCGGCGTGCTCCTCCCCCGACTGGAGGCTGGGGGCTCTGGGACCCCCACGAGGGCAAGCTGGATTCTTTCATGAGCGTCTCCGGCGCTGCTGGACATTCACCAGGGCCGTCAGCGCCGAGTGCAGGCAAGGCTGCGGGGTTTGCTTCCAGAGTTTGGACACTGTCCTCGGAAAAACCCCAAGTTCTCTCTGTGTCTCTGTGGGACACTTGCTTTCCCTGTAAGTGTGGGTGACGTGCACGCGATGCTTGGTTCCTCGTGCACCAGGAAGACGCCTGGTTGGCAGGGGCCCCGGGAGCACAGAGTGAAGCTGTTGTTTGGGGCAGCCCCGTGGGCTTCGGGTGTGTGGCCCAGCGTCCCACGTGTCCCCGTGCTCACTCCGAGCACGGGGAGCCCCACTGCCCGTGTCGCAGCATCTTCTCACTCCGCTGCTTCCCTGGCTTGCCGTCCCCCCAGGGGCTCTGCCTCCCTCCTGCTCTTTCCCCGCAGCCCTGCAGTGGCCCACGGTGGCCTCGGAAACCTCTCCATCCCCTCGGCCGAAATCACCCACTTCCTCCTCCCTGGAAGAAGGCATTTCTCTTTCCTTCCTAACTAACATTGTGAATCTCAGCATCACTTTTTCAAAACAAGGTTCTTCTGTCAGCATTTTGCCGTGGAATTGATTTTTAGTTGTCCTTTTGCAATTGTTCTAAAACCGTAGGCTCTAGGAGGCCAGACGAGGGACTGAGAGCCTTCAGGCCTTGCTTCCTGGCGGCAGTGCCGGGGGGAGCCGTCCTCGGCGAGGGAGACACCGTCGTCCCGGTCGGCTCTGGGCTCTCAGAGCAACCGTGTGGCGAAAATCCGGAACTCTGTTTTATCCTACTTCATTCTGTTTTTTAGTTTACTTAAATTGAATTCATTAACCTGCGGTGCGTTGTCAGCTTCGGAGGTGGGGTTTAGTGTCCCAGTGCTTGGGACGTCACGGGTCCTCCTTGCTGCCCGTCACCCGGCTGCCCAGCCCCCACCCCAAGTCTCTTACGGTTTTATCATCTCTTATGGTTTGTCTCCCTTTCTGAGTTTGTCTCGTTTCTCTTCCTCCCCATTCTCCTGGGAGGAGCACCCGAATTTTAAGTCTCATCTAATTTTATTAATTTCAGTACACATGGCAGCAGGCAGCTAACGGTGTCCCCACACCGGATGTACGGCTCGAGGTGACAGCAAGCTGCGTGTTCTAAAGGCTTCAGAGGGACGCCTGCCGTGCAGCCGTCATGCTCCCCTGAAACACCTTTGCTTGGAGGAGGCTTGCGGGTTAGAGCAGCGAGTGGGTTCTCCCCGCACAGGCACCTGGCGGAGGGTGACCCGGGCGCCGTAGTGACAGGCGTCAGGTGACGGACTCCAGCAGCGCCAGCTCTAGTGAACATGGGGCTTCCAGACGGTCCCACCCACCTCAGGGTTGCACTTACGCGTTGCAATGATGATGACAATTTTGGGTGCCGGAGTGACTGCCGTTCAGATGCTGCATGTCCAAGAACCGTGAGGAGAATTCCTGAGGAAGGATCCCATGCCTTGGCTATCTCGTGACATACACCAAGATTGTAAAAAATGTGAAGAATTTGTTCTAATGTGCAAACCAAGGTGAGAGGGAGAATAAGCCCTTTTCTCTTCTGAGGACACCAGACATGACCGGCACCGCATGCCTTCGAGGCGGGAGCTGATGAGAACGGAGAGCGGGAGGGAAGGCAGCCCCCTGCCACACGGCCCCCGAAGCTCCCTTTAGAGGCTGGTCCTGTGTTTCGGGGGAATTACTGCAGCCTTGGGCTTGAGGCCTGGGAGAGATGACCCAGCGCTGGCGCCTTTGGGCCGAGGACCCTGGCAGGCGTACTTGCAGGAGGTGATCGCCTGGTTCCCGAGTCCTTGCTGTGGTTCCTGTGGTGTCACGGACTCGCTGGGTGACCCGCCCTGGGACCCTCTGTCGCTTCTTCAGTTGAAGGGGCACCTGCACCTTGTGTCCCCTGAGGGCCCGGGTCTCTGCGCCTCTGTTCCCGAGAGCCCCCTCCTAGCCTCCAGCCCCGACAGCATCATTCCGTCTGCACTGCCCCCAGCCCGTGAGCACAAGGGATCGGTTCTCTCCATAACAAGAAAGGGACTCGGACCTCCGCATCTGTTTCTTTCCCCTCGGGGCGTGGTGGTTGTGCTGGTTGGTGGCGATGGGTATGGGGGAGAGGAGGGTCTTCTCCTGCCCCTGCTGAGTGCGTCTCCCTTGGGATCCTGGCTGCTCTGCACACCGGGGATGTCCCAGCAACATCCCGTTGTCCAGCTTTTTCGCACGGCACATCCTTGTTAGAACCTGCTTTGTGCTCGGACTTGTCGGGGAAACCTGCAGGAAGCGGACCTGTGGCGATCGTGAGCCCCGCGACCCTCATTGGCAGGGGGAGCCCCTACTTTCAGAATGCAGGTTGGGCCCACGTCTTGTCTGAGGAAGCGCGAGATGATGGACACGGGGAGGAAGACGGGGATTCGATGCAGCGGGGGTGGAGACGAGGTTCTGGGGATCTTGCTGGCTGTGGATGCAGACCCAGACCCGGTGCCGCTTGGAGAGCAGCATCCCCGGCCCTGACGTGAGGTACTCCTTCCCCCCAAGTGCCAGCCCAGTCGGAAGCATCCTGTGCGCTTCCTGGTACCCCCTGTCCTCATGCCCGCTTCCGGGCGCTGTGGCAATCTCCCCGTGGCCGCGCGAGCAGGTTGCTTCCAGCCAGGGCTCGTGTCCTGGTTCCTGACTCCTGCCTCATGCGTGTCCTGGTTCCTGACTCCTGCCTCGTGACGCCCACAGTGGGAGCGGTTTCCCTGCAGCACGTGGTCCCCACGGAGGTCCGGCCCGGGAACAAGTGATCTGCTGTGTCAGCCTCCGGAAGAAGTCTTCCTGGCTTCCCAGGTTGCCCTCTAACAGGCATTTTAGCGTACTTTGGTCTAAATGCTTCGAAATGAGCAGGAGCTCCAAGAAGACACTCCGGCCTTAGAAACTGTCATGTCATCAAGGAAATGCATCCGGTCATCGAGGAAAGCAGGACACAAAGAGAAACAGCGGCCGTGTGCTGCTCCTTCCGCCACCTCCGGAAGTGTGGAGTGCTTGGGGGAGTCACAGATCCTGCGGAGCCCCTCTCGGAACACGGGTGCCAGCTGTGCCCACGGCCCACGGCCCACAGCCCATGGCCCGTGGCCCGTGGCGGGCACCTCCAGCCACGCGGCTCCACGACACAGGTCGGGCCGCTAGTGGTCGCGCGACCTCCTTGGGATGCCTGGTTTCACCCTGGTCTGCAAATCAGGGTCCCTGCGGGGAACACGGGGGGTGCACGTTGTGAGCCAGTCCCTGGCGGTGCCGTCAACACAGAGCCGTGGTGATCCCGGTGTGCGCATGGGGGTGTTGGGGACGCGGAGTCTGGCAGGGGTTTAATCCCTTTGATGTTCACTTTTAGACACTTCTTGCGCAAACTTCCCCGTCACTGGCAATGTTTCTCCAGGTGGAATGTTCATTTTTGGCTCCGCTGACGGGCCGAGTGGATACCTGAGCTTTTGTGTGCCTCAGTCCACCGATGCTGGGATGCCTGCCAAGTAAGGCGTGTGCCGCAGAGGCCGGCGGACGGACAGACAGATGGGGCATCCAGTCAGGCAGCACTGCTCGTTCGAACAGCCACCGCGGGGCGTGCCGGCCGGGGCTTCCTCCTGGGGCGCACGTGTCCGTCCATGGCCTCGGCTCACCCTCGCCCCTGCACTCCTGCCTCAGGGCACCCCACCCCCTTCCCTTTCCTCCGCCGTGTGCCCTGGCCACTCCGGAGTGAGTGCCGCAGGGTCACACCAGACAAGCCTGTATCGAGCCCCGGCTGCACACCAGACACCTTGTGGGGTGGCCAAGGCCACATGGGGGAACGTATGTCCCCACTACCTGTGGGGTGACGGTCCCGTGGGCCCCCGGGGGTGCTTGAGTGTCCGCTCTAGCGTCTCCCCGTGCCAGCCTCGTGCCGATTCATGAGGCTGTGGCCGAGAGGGACACGTAGATCGTGACACATTTGACATTTGGTGTGTCCCTTGATTCTTCCTGGGATTCTGGGTTAGCAAGTGGCGCTGGGTTGTCCCTGGAATCAATGGGGATCGTGCCCCAGATCGAGTGAGCCCTCTGTAAGCACCGTAACGTGATGGGAAGTCTGGTGGGACCCTCGGGTGGGGGTGTGACAGCTGGGGATTTCCGTGTTCTGTGCCGTCTTCTACAGGGAAGTAGAGTCGAAATCCGCCGTGTGCAGACAAGTCACGTCTGATGCTGGGAGCAAGGACGAATGTTGACTAATGTGATTGATTGATTGATTTATGTATGTTTTGCCAAAATCCTTCTTGTCTTAAGGCAATACCATCCACATCGTTTTTTGTTAAGGATTTTATGATAACCAGGTTCTCACTGAATCTCAAATTAACATGAACCTGGAACAATGAATAACCCAAGAGATTTCTTGACTTACCTCCAAGAAGCGCCAACAAGACGCAGAAATGCAAGGACGTTGACGTTGGTGTTGATGCGGGAGCAGGTGAGGGAAGCAACCGCAAAGGAAGAGTTTGGGGTAAGGAGAAGAGAACAGAGCAGGACGCCCAGCCCCCGCCCGTCCCCCGCGTGGGCTGGAGCCGACCCAGCCCCCGCCCGTCCCCCGCGTGGGCTGGAGCTGAAACCTGCCGGCGGAAGGAGGTGTCCCCAGAGGAGCCAGCAGAGTCCCGGGACACAGCGGGTCAGGGACCAGCAGCCAGCCAGCGGTCTACAGAAACACTCGCAGGGACTCTCGCGTCCATGCCGGTGTGAAGGCGGCAAGGCCAATAAAGAGGAGAATGACGGTTTCTAGGCTCCTGCTTTCACCACTGAGCCGGCACTGTTTCCATGTCCTCACTGACCAGAGACGCATCCGGAAACTGCGTCCCGGAACGTCTCATCCAGGCTGTTGGGACTGTGTTTCCCCTGGAGGCTTTCAAGCCCTGAGAGGTCTTTCCTGGTTCTTCACTCAAAGTGGACACTCCTCCTGGGGTTGGCACTCAGAGGCACTGCTCTGGCCCCCATGTTACCCCTTCCCTCACCTGTCAGCCCCTCTGGTGGGTCCTCCTGTCACAGGCAGCCCCTCAGCATTGACCCAGAGAGAAGGGATGGACCTTAATTTGTTTCCCGCACGTTCGTTGAAAAACCTGCTACGTTCTCTTGACCCGGTGATCATGGGGTGTCCCGGCGACCTGGTCGTCACTCGTGGTTCCAGGTTTGCTGCCCCCTTAATCTCAGCAGGCAGGCTGTCCTCTGAATCCCACTGCCCTGGAGATGAGAACGGTGGAGAGCAGTCCCTCAGTAATTATCCACTAGGTTCCGCTGAAGCTGGTCTGACTCGGCTCGTACTGCTTCCAGTGCGTGAGGGGTGATCGCAAAGGCAGTCTTGCTGGGAGAAGCGCCCGGGGCAAGTGTCCTACTGGCTCCACTTTACCCTTTGGGGCGGGTTGTAGACAGGACAGGTTCTCCCTTGGCCCCGCCGATCCTGGTTCTCTGGCTTACTGCAAAGGCAGGAACTCCTTCCCGGGCTCGTGCTCGTGACCGCTCGTGCTCATGCCCGTCCTTCGGTCGCTTTCAAGATCCTTCCCTCCTGTGCCCCGGCAGGTGTGTGCCCTCCCCAATGCCCTCACCGTGCGTCTGTTCCCCGGCCCCCAGGGTGAGTCTCCTCTGCAGATTCCGCAAATGCACTTCGAAGCCGTACATAGTTTCCAGTGGGCTCTGATTTAGAAAGTTCTCACCGCGGAACTACGTATTTCTTGGTGTTATCCCGTAGCATAAACAGTGAAAAAAAAAAAAAAGTCTTAAATCAGTGTCCTGGAGGGAAAATCCAGCCACATGGATACGTAAATAGTTTAACCCGTTTCTTCAGTGTTTGGGTTTTGTTCTAACTTTCCTCCGGCTTACACCCTCGCGTTGTACTAAGCGAAGTATAGACCATGTTTCTGATGCATTTGCCCCGGACCTACTACCTCTGCCCCGTGCAGGGTCGCGCGGGCGCCCTCCGTGACTTCCTCCCGCCTCTCCTTGTACGTGGGCACAGCGCCACGTTGTCAAGACACAGACACGGGGACCCCCGGCACTCTGAGGTCTCGCTTCGTGTCCATCAGTGTCTGATTTCTTTCTAAATTTGGCAAATTACCTTTTATCTTAACTAGTTTGAAGACCCTCTACCAAGTTCTTTTAATAAACAGTGAATTCTTTAAAAGAGGGCTGTTTTATTTTCCTCTAACGGGGTTTGTGTGTCAAAGAACAAACAGCCCAGGTAAGAGCTCATTGTCCTCCGCGCACCATCTGCCTTGGAAGTGACTGTGGTCAGGGGTGGGAATGGGAGAGACGTGTGTCGAGTGTGTTCTCTTCTTTCTGACCAAGGAAAGAGCCCCTGTTCGTTCCGCACCATTAAATTATCAGGGATTATGGTCCAATTCCCAACGCCAGAACCCTGAGCCTTTTTTCCTCTATTGTGCGATGTAGACGCCATCTCTCTCCTTAGGGAAAAGGATGACTTCAGTGTCTTACCGCAAGGGATCTGGGGTTTCAGGAGACGTGAATAGACCCCCCTTCCAGGCCGGACTTAGGGATCGGTGTGGCCTTCGGGCAGGGCCGGTCCGGTGGGCGCTCGGTTCAGCTGTGCTCTGTCTCCCGGCTCCGTCTGTCTCTGTTAGTCTCTGTCTGTCCATTTGTGTTCCTGTCTTTCTCTGTTTCTTTCTCGATTTTTCTCTCTCTGTCTCTGCTCTCTCTGCCCGTCTTTGTCTCTGAATGTCTCTCTGTCTCCCATTTCTGTCTCTCTGTATCCCTGTCTGTCCCCTGTCTGTCTCTGTGTCTCTCGTTTGCATGACGCTGCCCTGCAGGGCCCGGCTGTGCGTGTGAGAGGAGCTTTGCGGGAGCCGCGAGGCGCGCGGAGAAGCTCCGGGGAACTGGAGGCCGCGTTTCCGTGCACGCGCTCCCCGAGTTTCCCTGCTGTGGGGTGTCAGCCCGTCCCGGGAACTCGGCAGCCCCAGGGTGCACCTCCGAGCTGGAAAGTTCGAGCACATTTGGGCAAAGAGAAAAAAACTGGGTCGTAAAACTCCACGGAGACAGAATTCTGTCAAAAGACCGCGTGGGCTTGCCTTGCCCATTTTTGAATAAAAGAACAACGTTCCACACAACGTGAGAAAGCAGCGATCTGTCTCCACACGTCTCTCGGCTGAGTGAGCCCGAGCAAGTTACAACAGCGCGTCCCCGCCGTGGCCCCAGGCCCCCCGCGAAGACCCCGCTGCCTCCTGCCCCCGGCACCTGTCCCCGGCTGGAGCCTTCATCCGGACAGCGAGAACAGGACCACCTTCCCCAGCCCCCGCTGCTGCTCTGGGACGTCTGAGCGGCACCTTCCGGGCCCCGGTGCGCTCGGCCCTTCCCTCCCAGGACCCGACCGGGGGTGCCAGGCCCTGCCCGGACTCCCTGTGGGGTCTGCCCCTGCTCGGGTCCTCCCTCCCTCCACGTCTGTCTCCGAGTCAGCTCTGGGTCACTCTGGAACAGTGCCGGCGAGGACCCCAGAGCCTCCCGGGGAAGCACGGCACCTTTCAAAGAACGAGGTATTGAGGGGCGTGGACCGCACGCGGCACCAGGCGTGGCGCGTAGACAAGGAATCTTGGAGCACTGAGAACATGAAATAAAAAAAACAAACAAAAAATCAGAAAAATGAAACAAAAACAAAAAAAGAAGAAAGAGGAATGAAGTATCTAAAATTTGAGAATTTCCTTTTTTTCTCGTCCTGAAGAGGGAACAAGTGGACGAGACCCTCTACCTCCATAAATCCCGCTGGGACAAACGAGGCCAGTGCACACAGTACTCAGGGGCCAGCCGCCCCCACGCAGCACGCGGTCATAGCCACAGCTCTGGGCACCGGGGGGCTCTGTCGGTGAAGCCTCTGCCTTCGGTTCAGGTCGCGAACCTGGGATCCTGGGGGCGAGCCCCACATTGGGCCACTGCTCAGAAGGGAGTCTGCTTCTCCCTCTGACCCTGCTACTCCCGCGGCTTTGCTTTCTCTGTCTCAAATAAATAAGTAAAATTAAAAAAAAAATAGCCACATCTCTGTTTCCTATTTTCTCCTTCCTTGTTTTCGCTTAGCGAACTGCTAGTGCTCCAGAAGTCAGAGAAAACCCTGTGGGGCAGGGGGTACACCAGGGTGCAAAAGGCAGGTGGAGATTCTGTTTATTCCATGTACAAAGCCTTCCCGAGTGCCGCCTTCCTGCTCGCTGCTCTGCCCGAGAGATGGGGGACCAGACAGGTCGGACTGGAAATGTCCTCCGAGGGCGGGGGAGGGGCAGATGGGCCCCGGGAGACACGGCTGGCCCTGCGGGGTCATGTCAGGGTACCAGAGCACCAGGGCAAGCACAGGGACCCTGGAGCTGGCGACGGGAGCACGGTGGCTGCAGAGGGGCTGTGGACGGTCCTGGGGGCTCCCTCACGCGGTCCTGCGCTCGCGGATGCCTGCAGTCCTGGCTGAGGGCAGGCCCCGCCATCGGCCACGTCAGGCTGGGGGGTGTGTGTACGTGTGTGGGGCTGCCGGCCGTGTCACGGCCATCCGCAGCCTCCCTGGCCTGGTGTTTATGCAGAAGACGGCCAGCTAGCTCCAGCAAGGACCCGAGAAGGGGTTACCTGCCTCCCCGGCCCCTCTTGACTCACAGGAGCAACCTCCGGGGGGGCGGCAAGACCCGGCGTGTGTGGGAGGGTTCTCGCCAGCGAAGTCACGACCGAGAGCATGAGCGTTGAGGATCAAGCAGAATTCCTGCACGTCCGAGCTGTGTGCACCCTTTAGCGCGGCCGGCTTGAGGGTTCGGCGGCCCAGGGCTCGGGGCTTCAGGGACCACCGCTGCGCTTTGGGCCTCACTCCGCCGCCGCGTGTGGCCTGGGCAGACTTCTGTTTTCTGCGACTCTGCGGGACGCCTCTTTACGTTTGTCTGGCTTCTTGTTTTTTCCCTCCCCCAAGTTCCTGCGAGTCGATCAAGATAAAGACAAGGACTGCGCCCTGGACTGCGGGGGCTCCTTGCAGAAGCCCCTGTGCGCGTCGGACGGCAGGACCTTCCTGTCCCGCTGCGAGTTCCAGCGCGCCAAGTGCAGAGACCCTCAGCTGGAGATCGCGCACCGAGGAAGCTGCAGAGGTAAGCGGGGCGGCCGGTAGCACGGACGGCCACACACGTTGTTTTCTCCTCTTGCTAATTTTTATAAGCAAACGCTGAAAGGTTTTCAGTTTGTGGGACTTTCTCGTAGTGTATAGGAAGAGGAATTTCTGTGAGTCCCGGGAGCAGAGGCATTTTTGAAGCTGTTTAATGCTCTTTCCTTGGGGTACTTGACCAGGACACGGGCTGCTCTGACCGTCCCCGGGGACCGTCCTCGGTTCACCGCACCCTCCTTTCTCCTTCCAGCTCGCGGGACCCACACAGCGCCTGCGCCCGCTGTCCGTGACTTCCCTTCCCACGGACGTTTCACGTGTAATTTCTGATTGTCCTGATGCAAGAATCAGATTTCAGTGTAACCAGCACAAACACCGAAATCCTTCCTATGTTAATGAAGGGTTTGACTCGGCAACATACGCTGACATTTCCGGCACAAACGGTCGCGTTCAGAAAGGGATTGACCTTCCTTTTCCTGTTAGCTAAGAGAAAAGACCAGAGTACAGCCGCCTCTGAGGTGAGGTTCTGCTCCGTGTCCGCGTGGGCCCAGCAGGCCCTCAGCGAGGTGGAACTTCCTTGGCCACCGCGGGCCAGGTCTCGGCTCCTGGCTCCAAGCCTGGCCCCGTTCTGAATCACCTGCTCATCCTTCCTTCCCGAGACAATCGCGGTATCCGAGGGGAACACGTCCCGGCCATTTCTGCACCTGACTAAGTCGGCACCCTGCCTGCTCCCGCAGAGCCCCCTCCTCGGCCCCACGGGAGAGCTCGGCCCGCAGACCCAGGCTCCCAAGGTGACCAGCACCGGCGCCCACGCTGGGGCCGGGGCTCGCCCGGGCTGGATCCTGTCCGCAGGCACCACCCGCGGGGTCTAGTACCTGGGTGTTGCCCAAACCGGCGGTCACGTGCTCACGAGGCTTTCTTTCCACCATCGTGCTTTGTTCAGAGTCCAAGTGTTTTAGACCCTGAGCATTTAAAAGCCCCGGAGGGGCCCTAGTGTGAGCTGCGGTGCAGGGGAGACCCTCTGGCCAGAGACGCTGGGAACACCCTCTCCGTGCGGGGCCAGCAGAGCACTGCCCACTGAGCCCCTTTCCTACCCTGTGGCTGGGTGCTGCTGCCCGAGCGGGAACCGCACAGAAGGTGCGTCTCCTTTTCATGCAGGAAGCCAGGCCCCCAGGGGAGGCTGAGTAGAGACACGAGGACGGGGGACACGAGAGGGCACCGCCCTAAGGAGCGCTGGACTAGCGCGGGGTGGGGGTGGGGGGCTCTGCTCTTACTTAGCGGGAAATGGGGAGCCCCGGGGAGTTGAGGCAGAAAAGGGAAGGGCGCACGCTGACTTGTGCGGAGACGCGCCGCTCGCCATGCCACGCCCCCGGCCTCCCTCCCGTCTGCGCTGGTCCTTGGCCTGGGCACACGGGCTCTGGGCATCCGCCGGGTTGGCCCCGGTGAGTCTCCCCCGGACCTGCCCCCGGAGGGATACGCGAGGTGAAGGGAGCAGCCGCTGCGGCGGGAAACGTGGCTGCAGCTCCGTTTCAGTAATTTGCTGCGTTTATGAAAATGCGATGAACAAAGTATTTGATTTTACTTGAAAGGAAGGCTCTGCGGTGGGGGGGGTCACACTGGGGGGGTCGTATCTGGGTCCGAAGACACTGGGGGTCTGACGCCACCGCCCACCCACGGGGTGCACAGGATGACTCTTCTTCCAGCGCCGGCCCCGCGGACAGCAGCGCATTCTCAGGAGAGACCTGTAGTTTTTGTGAACAAAGCCCATACGATTTATAACTTAAGTTATACTTTATTAGGGAAATATAATTTTAAAATGTTAAAGCACAGACAGGAAATATCTTTCATAGAAGAATGACATGAAAGGTGAGATAATCCAAGTCAGCGGCATTAGAAATGATGGCACGGAGTCACACATACACGCGCACGTGCCTCCCCCAGTGAAAACTACCTCCAAAGGGCGCGTGGAGGCAGACACGGGGTTCTGGGGGCCGCCACGACTCGCCCGGCCTCTCGTTGTGGGATGGAAGAAAGCAACGCATAACTTTACAAAAAGAGTTTTGTAAAAGAAAAATGATACTTTCTCCTTAAATATCCTTCCCCAGTTGTAGAAAACAGAACACGATTCATCAAATCCCACCCATCTGGGTTCCCAGGGTTCAGCACGGTCCTCAGACCTGTTTTCTCAGCGGCCGTTAGGTTTCAGCAAACTGTGCTGTTTCTGATTCCTTTGGAGAAAACAGACACGAAGGACGTCAGATGGTCTGGACGAAGACCCGGACACACGCGGAACCGTTGTTCCTCACGCGAATGATCGATATTCCTGAAGCAGCTTCCCTGTCTGGCTCTGAAGTCACTGCTCCGCGCCCGCCGAGCCGTCCCGGGATTCTGGTCACTCGGTGCAGGTGCGCCACAGAGACGCGGCATCTGGGCTCCCCAACAAAACGAGGCCGATCAGTGCTCTGGTTTCCCAGTGTGTGCGTGAGTTCTGTACACTACCCTGCAGTCTACAAGTGTGTACAAGCATCGCATCTAAAAAAACAACACACCTATCTCGCTTACAGAAGACGTCCGTGCTGAAGGGTGGCAGCCCTCATCTGAGTTTTCGGGAATGCACGTGACCACAGACCGCCCCACGTCATCACCATGAAAAGGACTGAAATATTGCGCGAAGCACCAAAATGTGGCTCAGAGACAGGAAGTGAACACGTGTTGCTGGAGACGTGGTGCTGGCGGACCTCTCGGTGCTGGAGACGTGGTGCTGGCGGACCTCTCGGTGCTGATTTGCCACGACCTTCGGCGACAGCGTGTCTGGGAGGCGTGGTGAAGGGAAGCGAGGCAGGTCCGCGCCGGGACACTTGGGAAACCAGCGTTCCTTGTTATGAGTGGCTCCCTGAAGAGGCACCGGGATGAGAATGAGTGGGCTTCGCCTGTAAGGTGACCTCCTGGCCCTCGCCCTGCGCTGGATTGACTTCTGGTTCCACGGCACCCAGGGCCTCTGTAAGAACTTGCGGGTCATGACGGCATTGTCTAGACTGAGGACGGCCTCCTCCCTGCTCTACGATGGCCCGCGTGAGACTGTCCAGAACCCCAGAGGCTCCCGTCCCCGGCTCTCCTCTGACGATCTCTCACGTGGGTTTCAGAGACCTGTAGTGACTGGACAGCTCATACCTCACGAGGCAAAGTGACACAAGGGTCTCCTGGCCCAGAGGGCAGCTCATCCCTCACGGGGACCATGAAAACAGAACGCCCAAAGCCTCCCAAACTGAACCCCCAACACTAGAAATATGTTACTGTGCCTTCGACAAAGACTGAGTTAGCCCAGATATTTGAAGATGAAACAGTCTTTGAAGAAGCAATGTTTAGACCCCAGGACTCCTACGCATCAGGATCCACCGTTCCTGCGTTGTTCAACGTCACTTTTCAACACAAATTGCCCGTGGCGTTCTCACGCACTTTACTGGGAAGGACAGACGCCCCGACGGGTGTCCAGGGACTAAAATGATTTGCATTTTCCTGGATCTGTCTCCTGGGGGAAGGGAAGCAGAAGCTACAATGAGCGATTGGGATTTCCTCAAAATAAAAGCTTCTGCGCCGTGAAGGAAACAGTCAATAAAACTAAAGGCAACTTGCAGAATGGGAGACGACATTCGCAAATGACGTGTCCAATAAGGGGTTAGTTCCCAAATGTACAAAGAACTTGTACAACTTACACCCAAACCCCCAAATAATCCAGTTAAAAATGGGCAGAAGACAAGAACAGACATTTTTCGAACAAAGACAAGCGTCCGACACACGAGCAGAGGCTCCACATTGTTGATCATCAGGGAAATGAAATGAAATCAAACCACAGAGAGCTCCCCCCTCGCACTGTCAGAGCGGCTAAAATCACCCAGACAGGAAACAGCAGGTGTTGGCGAGCACGCGGAGAATGGGGAGCCCTTGCGCACTGCCGGTGGGAACGGAGGCTGGTGCGGCCACTCTGGGGAGCAGCACGGAGGGTCCTCAGGAAGTTAAGCAGAGCTGCCCTACGGCCCAGCAATCGCACTCCTGGGTGTTCACCCCCCAAAATACAGAAGCACTAATTTGACGGGATATGAACACCTGATGTTCGTAGTAACAATGTCCATGATAGCCAGACTCTGGGAGCCGCCCAAGTGTCCACAGACATGTGTGTGTGCGTCTGGGCGCGTGCACGGCAGAACAGTACTCTGACACAAATGGAATCTTGCCGTTTGCAGCGACGCGGATGCAGCTCGAGGGGATTCCGCGGAGTGAAATCTGTCGGTCAGAGAAAGACAAATACTGTGCGATCTCACTCATGTGGGGAAGCCGGACACAAGATAAATGAGCAAAGTAAAGAGAGAAACCCAGAAGCAGACTCGAAACCACACAGAGCGCATGGATGGGGACCAGAGCCAGGGCCGGGTGCGGGGGCGGGGAGCAGGGGTGGGGACCAGAGAGCAGGGCAGGGAGCAGGGGTGGGGACGCGGGTGTGCGGACACCGATGGGCGGACTTGCTGGACTCGTCCGCACGCCGCAGCTGCCGCAGCTGTCCTGGAGCTTAGAGACGCGACTGGCCGTGCGCCACGGGAGCAGCAGGTCCACGGCTGCCAGGTGGCTTCCATGGAGAAGCTGGCATGTAGGCCCTCCCCTTCCTTCCTCGTCCTAGTTCGTGTGTCCCGGTTCTAGACACATCGATCTGAGAAAAATCCGGATGCCTTGATTGTAGTTTGGCCCCTGCGTCACCTGTGCTGACACAGGAGGAATGATCTAAGAAGAAGTTCAAGTATCAGACGCCCTGTTCTTCAGAGAAGGATCTAGGAGCGATCAGCTGTGCTGGCACCGCTGTGGTAGCGTGCCGCAGAGGTGGCGGTTACCACCCGAGTTAACGGTCCTGCGTCTGCCATGTTCCCTTAGACGACGGCCATCAGCTGCCGTCTGGGAAGGCCGCGAGGAAGCTGCCGGGGGAAGCCTCTGGATTAACGCTCGTGCTGTGGACCCCCGTGCGGGGTCAGAGCCGGGCCAGAGGGGCCCGTGCTCTCCTGGTGGAAACCCGACTCAGCTTGGCTGTGCCCGCCGTGGGGCCTCGCCAGAGCGCTTCTGGATAAGGTCCTCGCTGGCTTCGGTGTGTCCGGACCCAGCCTCCCGGCTCCGGCTAACTCTCCTGGCCGGGTTCTCACTCAGCTCCAATGCCATCCCGTAAACTTGTGGCACAGAACGTGTGCGAAGGGAAGCGGGTAGAAGTAAAACTCACCTCACGAAAGCTGGTTCCATTTCATCCAAAGTGAGAATAAAAAGAACGTGCAGGTGCCTGTAGATCTCAAAGTCACGTTCACTTGGCGCTTCCGCTGACACGGGTACAGATAGTAGAGTCACTTTAGAACGACGTTGTTCGCTGCAGGGTTATTGTAAGACAACTGAGTGAGGCACCCCGGGGCTCCGTCGGTGGAGCGTCCGACTCCTGAGTCAGCCAGGCCTGGGTCTCAGGGTCCTAGATCCGTGGGCTTTTGATTTTCAAAACTTAGCGAACACATTAATACTTTTCTTTTGATCTGAGGTAATTAGAGATTTCTTTTCATCCAAATTGCTGGCATTGAATAAAAAAGTCAAAAAAGAAAAAAAAGGAAGAAGAACCGTAAAATGCCAGGAGGCATGGGAACTGCTGTGAGATTTCTGGAATCAAAGTGATCACGGATATGTGACAGAACAGCCGCCCCTGGGATTGCCAGGACCCAGGAAAGCACCAGCATCACAGAAGGCTCCGGATGCTGCCAGACAAGCCTCCGCCTCAGGGTGTGGTTCGGTCACTGTAAGTCAGTAGTCACTGTGCGTCAGTGGTCAGGCTGCTGCTACTTTTCTCAATGGAACAGGTATTTCCACTGAAGAAGTCTATGTAGGATACACATGTGTGTGTGTGTGTGTGTGCGTGCGCGTGAGTATCTCTGTGTGCATCTGTGCATGTATATCCATGTGTGCATGTGTGTATGCGTGCATCTCTGTGTTCATGTACACAGTGTGCACATGTGTGTGTCTGCACACGTGTCCCGCCTATGTGTGCATGTGCGCATGGTCATATCACACACATATATTTCTGCCTACATGTATGCACACGTGCACGTGGCTGTATGCATGTGTGTATCAGTGTGCGCGTGCGCATTTAGGTGCATGCACACATGGGTCTCTGTGTAGGTGTGTCTTACACACACGTGCACACATGCATGTACATAATGCACGTGTCTGTGTCTGTGTGCACATGTGTCAGCGTGTGCCCACATGTAGCTGGGTGCACATGTCTGTGTCTGCGTGTGCCCATGCCCGTGTGTCTGTGTGTGCATGTCTGTGTGTATGTGACTCTCTTTTGTCCCGTCTACAGGCTGGGTCCTGGCCGGTGCCACCCGCCCTGTGTAAGCCGCACTTCTTCCCGCCCACAGGCTTTCTGAGGCAGCCTTGACGTAAGGAGGTGTTCTGGGACTTTTTCACTGGGTCTGTGCTTGTCTCACAGAAACCTACACAAATCCCGTTTTTACTCCCTTCCAGTGTTCTAGTAGGTCTGATGTTAGAAATGTCCTTCCTCATGGACTAAAGTCGACGGGACGACAGGTAGCGTCATCACCTTCCCGTTCAAGCCGTGGTCAGAAACGCACCAGTGCTTTCTGGAACGTCGCGTGAACCGTGTCTTCCCCGCACTTCAGCAACGCCTGCCTTCTCCGCGTGGTCGTGCGCCCGCAGCGCTGGGGGCCTGTCGGCACCGCCTCGCGCCGTGTGTCCTGGGACGCTGCACTCAGACCCGATGGAAGGGCGTGGTGACAGTTTGCGGGGGTCCGTTTCGATGCCTGGACGCTCGTGGTCATGTCCCCGCACCGATGGTTGTGGTTGGTTGTTTCCTGCATGGATGTTGCGAGAGTTCGCAGGGTGTCTAATGGGCCGCCCCGGTTATGGACTGAAGCTTTCCCTGTTACGATTTGTTCCTGTCTCTCTGCATTTAAACTGATCATAGTCATTTAGAAGGGAAACTCGGTTCCTCTCCTCAGACGCTCGGCCTTGCTGTCCTAGCGGCCTGGCGGCAGAGGGTGGAGGGCCCCCCCGCCCGTTCCTCTGGCTTTTATCACAGCACAACCCCCTGTATTAGGGAGGGAGAAATTTAGAGAAATTTAGGCAAAGAGCTTTGCAGCACAGAGTCCTTGCTTTTTCTCAGAGTCTGGCCTTCAAAATTACGGGTGGATAAAATATTACAACCTTTGAAACAGTGTCCGCCTTCACTGGGTGCCAGAACAAATAAAAGCACGTCACTCACAGGACCAGCGCTTCTGCGGCCACCGCCCCGGGACAGCCTCCTTTGTCTGGCCGCCGCTCGCGGCTCGTCTGGCCCCCTACTCTGAGGCCAGCCCTGTCTGCGCTGGGCCCGGGCTGGGCCGCGAGCACGCAGTGGCGGGGCCCGTCTGCACCCCGGCACACGGCACCGAGTCCGAGTCAGGACCCTGTGGTGGCCGCTCCCGCCCGAGTCACCGCCCAGGAAAACACCCCGTCTCGCCTCTCACCTCGCTGTGCTTGGTACGAGGATTTCAGTAACGAGGGACATCTGCCTTAGCCGAGCGGGCACATGTCAGCCGTGTAAGGGCTTACACGGGGGAGGGTCCACGCCCAGGATCACTAAGCGGCACGGCACGTAGGGCGAGCTCTTGCCAAAAGGGTCGATCTGGCGTGGAGTGTTCTGACCGCAATGTACCAACCACGAACTAAGGAGAAGGGAAGGGAGATGTTCTCATTCCGGTACCATCCCTGGTGTTCTCGCAAATTCCAGTGGAATTGCTCTGGTGGCCGCTGACCCTTCTCCGGGGTAAAGACCCTGATTTCAGGATACCCAGAGTCAGGGGCACAAGCAGGTGGTGTGGGCAAACGGAGCTGCATTTCCGAAAAACGGCTGACACAGGCCCCACATTCTGTGCCGCAGGATGCCTCCGGCGACCTCCTAGCCAGCGGCATGCTGGACCAACACGGGGAATTCAATCTCCCGTGAGAGGTCTGAGCCGGTCTGAGCCGATCCGCAGTTAAGTGCAGAGTCTTCTAGGGAAGGCGTCCAAGCCAGGAACAAGGTCTGTGAGTTGCCTGGAAAATGTATGCTCTTTTCCCATGTCCCACAATAGCCCAAATATTAGACATGATTTGTAATTCCGTCTGTGCCCTGGTGGGAGCTCGCAAGCTGGAAGTCATATCGCTTTTCGTTTTAGACAGTCAAACCACAGGTTATACTTAAAAAACGAGGACAGCCGTCCAGCAAAGCAATGATTTGTCCTCAGCTAAAACACAGACTGCACTAAAACCACATGTTGCTGAGCCCGGGCTGGCCAGGCCGGACTGTAGATCAGGACGTGAGCGCGGAGCCTGGATGAAAGGCTGTTTTCTGCAGCGTGTGTGCCCGTAACTCACGGTACAGCCTGCAGCCCGCGTCCCCCTGAAGACCAGGACGGGTGTGTGGAGTGGCAGAGTCTATATTCAGCCCCTGGACGCCGCGGGAGCTGTGGCCACAGCCGGAGCCCTGGAGCGGCTGCCCAGAGGGCAGTCACGCTGTCCGAGCCAGCAGTCTCCGATACCAGGCAATCAAAAGTCACCATCTAAAGATCTTGGCCAGTGGACACGTTTGAAGAAGTAGATCTTGGAGTCCAGACGGCCTTTAAGATCTAGACAACTTGTTATTTAAATCTGGAAACACTTGAGAAAAATGGGGAAAGCCATTCTTCTTGGGTCTGAAAACTCAGACGAGCGACATCATACGGCGGCCTGAGGAGCGGCAACGTGAGCTGGCGCGGGTGTCCTGGGGCTCGTGGACGCCACACGGGCGCGCGCTGCTGCCCTGCCCTACTGGGGGCTCTGGGGGTCCACGCCTCTGCACCCGTCACAGACGTCCGGCACGAGCAGCGGGAGCTCCGGTCCCTCCTGGTCCCGGAGGTCATGTGCGGGCCGTGGCAGGCTGTGGGGACAGCGGGGGGACTCACTCCCGAGCCAGCGTGCCCCTTGCAATGCACGCGTCTCCGTGTTTGGTTTGAGGGTCTGTCTCCAAACTCCTGGTGTCCGCACAGAGACGATACATGCCAGTGTGTTCAGACTCTCCCTTCTTTGTGAGCTTCTTGGGTCCCGGAAGGTGGTTCCCTGAGGAGCTGGAGGAACGTAGAAACTTTCATTGAAATATGTTATGGTCATGTTAGTACAAATACCTGAAAATATGGGACGCAGTGGAGGGAGGACTAAAGATGTGTGACTTTTTATCTGACTTATTGTCAGACTTTCCATGCGTCGTTGGGGGTGGGGGAAGGGCCTCAGTATGGCTTGGAGACCTTGGGACAGCATGACGGACACGAGGACCACTGTGGTTTCCTGGCCAAGGTGGTCTCCAGACCTCGCGGCGGAGGGCCAGGGCCTTGGGTCTGATCTTAGAGGGGCTTCTGGACCTGGCCGTGGAGTGTGTCCTGGAGCTGGTGAGCTCACAGCCCCGCTGGGACCCACAGACGGCCGTCTGCCGCTGGCCCCACGGGGGCACGTCTTCACCTTCGAGGAAGCAAAGTCCTTGCAGCCGGAGAAGCAGAGGGGCCGTCTCTGAGCCTCAGGTCTGCTCGCTGAGTGCGCAGAGCACCCCACTTCCCACCGCGCAGGCCTGGGTCCTTCCATGGGGGACCCTCCGCCCGCCTCCACCCACAGCGGGTGACTCCGCGCCAGCCCCTCCGGGGTGTGTAAGGGACGCCTGTGCTCTGCTCCTTCCGCAGACGTGTCCAGGTGCGTGGCCGAGAGGAAGTACACCCAGGAGCAGGCCCGCAAGGAGCTGCAGCAGGTGTTCATCCCGGAGTGTGACGAGGACGGCGCCTACAGCCAGGTGACCTGCTCTCCGCAGCGTCTGCAGCCGGCGGGCGGCGCGCCGTGGGAGGAGGGCGGGGGCTCCCGTGGCAGAGGTCGCTGCCCTGGTCGGGAGCGAGTGAAGGACAGGGCTGACTTCCACGGCCAGTTGTGCAAGTAAAGTCACTCACGCCTTTCCGGGGAGCAGGGGTCTCTGTTGGGGCCTTGCTGTCCATCTGGGTCACCCTGTCCTGCCCCCCAGCCCCCTTGAGGGGCGTCGGCGCCTGGGCACCAAGCTCTTCACTGAGCATCTAGTCCCAGAAGGATTCTGAGTTCTGAGAGTAGAGAGTAGACCCCCCCCCCGGAAGGATGCTGGGGAGACCTCGGGGGGCAGGAGGGAGGCCAGGGAGAGCCTGGCGGGGGGCAGGGCCGGAGAGCCCCCAGGGTGGGAGAGAGGCAGGGGTGACAGGGAGACCCTGGGGTGGGCAAGAGGGAGGCTGAGGAGATGGGGGAGGGGTAGTGCGCAGGATGCCCCGGAGGCCCTGGGGAGCCGGAGGGACGCTGCGAGGCCTGGGGTCAGGGAGCGGGGGCAGGAGAGACGCTCGGGAGACCCCGGCGTGGGGGCAGGGCAGGAGCGATGCCGCGGACCGAGGTGGGGAGGGACGCTGCCCCTTCCCCTGGCGTCCACCGCGGGGCCGCGGGGAGAGGCTGAGCGTGTCCCTGGACCCTGGGGCCCAGCTCCCCGTGGAGACACGAGCGGCGGCTGCAGCTCAGGCGGGCAGGCGTCCTGGACGTGGCCGCGCAGCTGCGGGGTTGCGGGAGGCGGTTCTGCCCTGCCCTTCGCCGGGGGTGCGGACGCGGTGACGGGAGATGCGCGCGGCCAGAGCTGACCGCTGTCCCGTCCGCCCGCAGGTGCAATGTCACAGCTATACCGGATACTGCTGGTGCGTCACGCCCAACGGGAGGCCCGTCAGCGGCACGGCCGTGGCCCACAAGACGCCCAGGTGCCCGGGTAGGTCTGCGAGCGCACCCCGCGCCGGCCACTGACCACCGCCGAGTTCTTTGGGTGTGGCCGGATCTGCACGTGGTTCCCAGGGGACCCTGTGGGGTGGTTGTGGGAGTCACGGGGCAGGGACGAAGCCGCCAACAGGGAGAGCTGTTCAAGACGGCTCTGCCGCGGGGGATCTGCTCTGGCTCTGGTAGGTTCTTTGATTCAGGATGCGGGGTTTTTCAGGAACGACCACAAGGACTGTAGTCAGCAGTGGAAACTGCCACATGTTTCTTTTGGGGAAAAAAGAAAAATGTTCTGGTTTTATATGTATATGTTTGCAAAGAAAAAGGGGCTCATTCTTTATTAAGCCTTTGGAGTGTAACCTATGAAATAATCCATTTTTCTTTAGTATTTTACCAAAAATGGTATAAATGGGCCTGGTCGTTTTCACTGGAGAGAGTGTGACAGCGTGAGTTGTGATTGATCGGCCTGGGGGAGCGATCTGACCATCTCTGAAGGGACTGGTGATCTCTGCATCCGGTTCCCAGATAGGACTCGAGTCCACAGTCAAAGCAGCCGTTGTGAAAACGAAGCACTACGCGTGTTCCCGAGTTTTTACGTAAAACATCGAAGCGTTTACCTTTAGGATGTACTTTTAGACTCACTTTTTTTTTTTTTTAAAGATTTTATTTATTTATTTGACAGAGAGATCACAAGTAGGCAGAGAGGCAGGCAGAGAGAGAGAGAGGAGGAAGCAGGCTCCCCGCGGAGCAGAGAGCCCGATGCGGGGCTCGATCCCAGGACCCTGAGATCATGACCTGAGCCAAAGGCAGAGGCTTAACTCACTTAGCCACCCAGGCGCCCTAGACTCACTTTTTAAAAGTGAGACATCTTATAATGAGGAATTCTGTTCATGATTCAGACGCTCACACGGGGAGCCAGGGCGCAGGCCAGAACTCACGACGGCTACAGGATGATGACGTCTGTAGTTAACAGGAACACGAACCTCGTCTTTCCAGTCACTGGTCAGCACTTAAAAGCCGCGGGTGTGCATCATGTGGAATTAAAAAAGATTTATTTTTTAAAACTCCCTGGTTGTCCAAGAGCTAAAAATTGCTGACAAATATTCTTAGTGAGCTAACGCTTGCACCTAATAATTCCTCTACGACCTCACGGAGCAAAGGAAAGGAAGCGGGACGTGACTGACGCTGCGCGCCGCCCTCCGCGCCTCTCATTCTGGGAGACGCCGTCGCACAGGTTTCTTTCCAGGCGTGCGACTCCATGAGGCACCGAGCTTATTTTGTGAAGGAGAAAACTGGGGGGATGTCCAATTCTGTGACTTTGGTGATACTGTTAGAAATTAGCTTGTGTCTGAAAGGTCTGTATTGGGAAGCCATGTGTACAAACTCGGCCGAATCTCTCACATTCTCCAAATAGTACTTTGGTTTTGGAATCAAGCCACTACAGTACCCGCTAACACATCCTCTTCCCAACCAGGTACCAGCAATTATAATTAGACTATATAGAGATGCTGTGTTTTCGTAGTGGCTGTGTGGATTTTTTTGGCCCATGTGTTGGGTTTGGGGAAACAGTGTGCTTGAGAGTCCGGCGTTTCTCGCGTGGGGCCTGCGCCCGGCTCGGTGGGTCGGGTCAGGCTAGCGGCGAAGGCGGGGCGCGCGGCTCTCAGACTCCCTGTCTCCGCGTGAGCGTCTGTTCTCACTGCTGGGCCGGGGCGGGGGTTGCGTGGGCTGCGTCCCCTCACACCCGCGGACCCTGCGGCGCCCTCTGTAACTTCCGAGGCGTCCTGGGAGACGTCTGCCGACCCCACGCTGTGTCGTGCTTTTGTTCTGCAGGAGTGCGGGTGTGGGAAAGCAGGTGTCCGTGCTTGGAAACTGCAGGGTTTGGGGAATTGTGGTGAGAGTCTGAGGCCAGGTAGGGGTTCGGGACGGTCGTGCTCACACCCACACACGTGACGTGTGCGGAGACTCACAATGTTCGGTCACACGCGCACACGGTGCCACACACACGACACACACACGTGCATGATCTCCTTGTGACAGACGTCGGCATAAGGCACTGTGACTTCTCCCCAGATGCTGACAGAGCCTCACGGGTAATGCAGCAAAGCGGGGGTAGGACGTCCCTGCTGGGGTCCTTGTGTGGGCACCACTGCAGGGGACCGCAGTTTCCATCTGCAACCAGCCAGGGACCCGTTCTCCGGGGACAGCGTCCTTTCCTCCCTGGTGGACGGGCGCGCGCCTCTACCGCTGGTGCCCAGGATCCACTCGCTGTAAACCGTGGCCGTGGTTTCACCCAGTTTATTAAAATCGCGTCAGGCTCCCTGTTCAACAGCTGTCTTTCGTCCTGGAGTTCACACCAGCTTTACCCTATAAACACCCCCCATGAAATTGTGACAAGAGAGTTAAAATGTACTCGTCAACGGAAGCCGTCATTCAGAACGGGCACCTGTGTCTATTGCGAACCTTTGCCAGTGCACGGTGAGGTAGGCTTGGGGAGGGAGCAGACGTGCTCATGTTACTGAGGTGTCAGAAGAGGGAGAGGACCTCCTGCCCCCAAGTCCTCCACCCGCTCGCTTCTCCCAGAAGACCCTTTAAAAGGGGGAACAGTCCTTCATTCCATAATTATATAATCTTAAGCCATTAATGCAAAAGACCAAAATTCCTATTAATTGATAAGGAGAATGAGATGAGACACTTGAGCAGAAAAATGGTCAAAAGTCCTAAAGAGACACAGCGTTTTATAAAGGAGGAAACCCTAATGACCCGCGAACATAGGAGGAAGTGTGTAGGCTCACTAGTACCAGAGAAATGCCAATTAACATTGCCATGAGAGTCTCTTCCACACCCCTGCCCCTCCCAATTAACAGCAAAGAAAAAGTGATCTGTGATGTGTTGATAGGGACATGGGTGCACGGACCCTCCCCCACTGCACCAGCAGAACCCGCTGGCCTCCAACATGGGGTAACGGGGTGGTGTGGCTCCAGGGACGCTCACTCTAGTTTGCAGCCAGAGACACGCGCAGAGCGTCCAGACCCCCGTTTGTGGCAACAACCGGATCTGGGGAACGGATGGACGGCCACAGTGTCCAACTGGATGGACCATGTGTTTTGGTCAGCTTGCTCGGTCCCACGGTGCCAATGTGGTCCTGAGCGGAAGCGCCACAGAACACACGAGTCCACTTAAAATTCAAAACACAAATCAAACTCAACTCCTGCACTTAGAGAAACATCCCTGGGCAGAAAGCCACAAAGGCATGAGGAAGGGCTTGTGGTAGGATCAGATGGCCGCTCCAGGGGCAGAGGATTTTGACTGGAGAGGGGGGGACGTGTCGACTCTGCGTGCCCGGGAAGTGCTTCTCTGGATCTTCGACGACAGATTGTCAGGCTGTGCAGGCATGTCGGTGGCAGGAGGGCAGAAGTCCACAGCTTTAAAGAGAAAAAGTGAAAACTGCAGAGGTCATTGGAAGAAATAGCACAGGGACTTGAACCCTCAACCTCAGGGCATGGGGGGGGCGGGGAACTGAGGCCACACCGGGGCTGGAGGGAGGGCTGGGTGAGAGGCGCAGAAGGGACGGGTTGCGGATGCCCGGCTGCCGTCCTCGACGGTCTGCAGAAGCAGAGGCGGCGGCTCGGTGGCCGTGTCCGTGCAGCGGCTGCTGCTGGTGTCTGAGGGACCTCCGGGCGTCGGGCATCACGGCTGCCCGGACGGAAGTGGTCTTACCTTCTAGTTCCTTCTAGTTTACAGGTGGGGACTCCACCCAAGGCCTCTTTGCTTGGGACAGAGCTACGACTTAAAACTCTTAGCTTTTGTCTCCATAGCCCACATTTTCAGCCAAATCCAAAAATGCAAATTCACGAGCCATGAACTTACTTGGAAAATGCGTAACTCCAGGCGTGAGACCTGGAGACGAGTAGGTGGAGGTTTTGTCCAGGCCCTGGCAAGGCACTTGGAGGACAGGCGCTGCGCCTGCCCCCACCCTGCCCATCGGCTCCTCACTGCTTCCGGAAACCCGCCACGGGCTTTATCCGCATGAACCCAGGACGGGCCCCCGGGGTCAGCGCTCTGCTCCGATTTCCATAGCTAGTGAGTCTCGTGCCGTGTCCTTCCAGCCGTGGCCACGGACTCAGTGGCGCTCAAGCAGGGAGAGGCCGAGGCTTCGGTGGAGGGGCGGGTTTGGGGTGGCAGATCCTGGCCCACGACACCCCGTGGACATGCGCTTCCTGACGACTGAACCACTGAGCGTGGCGACCCCCTAACGAGTCCTAAGATGCTGCGTTAGTTGACCAGAGCGTACGTGACACGATCACCTGGAAAGTCACGGAGGGCATCCAATGTGACCCGCCCCCCACAAGGAATCCACTCGACGTGCGCTGCTGATTCGTTTGTGGCTGAGCCCCTGCCAGGCAAGGCGCGCACGGTCTGTTCAGGGCACTGCAGACACGCGTGTCCCGGGGGGTGAGGTCGGCTTGCTGCGTGAGGGTGGACAGGCGACCACCGTTCTGGGGGGGACGCGCTGCCGCAAGAAGGGGCACGGGGGTCTGGTACTTGTTCTCAGCCGGGCTCCTCGCTTCCCCGCTGCCTGCGGGTCCTGAGGCCGGTGCAAAGGTGAGCGCGAGGCTGGTGGGAGCTCCCAGCCTTCCAGGGGAGAGCGCGTGGGGGCAGGCGGCACATCGCCTTGAGAAGCATCAGGTCCGAAAGGCTGCTCTTGGAGCCACCGCCAGCTGCGTCCCAGACGTTGCCCTGTCGTGTTTCTTGCTTATGGTTTGGAGATTTCTTTGCTCACCAAGCCCTGTGGATTTAATCCCTGGGTCAGGAGATGGCTTTACGCTCAGGGTCTCTGCATGGGAGATGCTCAGGGGCTGAAGGAAATGACGGGAACACCCTGAGCCGGTCCCGCACCCCCTGTGCTGCTGGGGGCCCCGAGCCGGTCCCGCACCCCCTGTGCTGCTGGGGACCCCGAGCCGGTCCCGCACCCCCTGTGCTGCTGGGGGCCCCGAGCCGGTCCCGCACCCCCTGTGCTGCTGGGGGCCCCGAGCCGGTCCCGCACCCCCTGTGCTGCTGGGGGGCCGGGTCGACACGCCTCCATCTGGACGTTGCTGATTCATATTTATTCTGCAAGAACTTTTTCTTCTTCTGAAGACTTGAAGACTGACGTTACCGGAGGCAGAGTAGAACTCAGAAACAAAGGACTCTTCTCCAAGGGCGGGTTTTTGTAGCTTGTGCCTCCGCTATTACTTGGGAATCGCTCCAGGCTCTCCCCTCCCTTCTGCAACTGTGCACCGTGGCCAAGAGCTTATTCCTGGCACAGGTACAAAGCAGCGTGAGACACGTGAGCTGAACCTGCCCGCAAGAACTCTCCGTGTCACGACATCCCCGGAACCGTTGTGGGTGGCTCAGCTGGGAGTTTGTGTCCGACGTCCGCTGTAGGTCTGGGGCCACAGAGCAGGAGAGGGGAGACATCCGCATCCGTGGCTGAGGCCCGCCTGGGAGCGCCCATCCCCCCCCAAACCAGGGTCGGCGGTGGGTTGAGTTGTCCCGAGCAGGCTGGGGGTCCTGTCCAACCCGAGATCCCCACTCCCCGAGTCCCCGTGCCTTCGTGGGGCAGGACAGAAAGCCGGCTCTCGGCCCCACGCATTTCCCGGCTCGTTCTATCATGCCCGGTGTCATCTCTCGTTGGGGTCAGTTATTGGAGGCATCGCTTGTCTGCAGAGAGGGATGAGTACGTCAGCGGCCCTTTCCTGATCACTCATCTGAGTGATTTCCCTGCTGGGTCTGGGAAGGTCCAGGCGTGCAGGAGAGCAGCCTTGGGGTTAGGTCGGAGGCCTCTCAGGACGTTGCCCGTATGTGTCCTGCACCTCCCCAGTGCCTGTAGCTTTGGCCTCCCCCTGACGGCGGCACTTCACATTTCTATGAAAATCCTAATCATTTCTGAAAATGTTCCCTTGGTAGAGAGAAGCTTTTTTTTTCATTTTTCACTCATGAATTTCCCTGGTGCTCAGTGACCAACCTGCACAGCTGAGGAATTTGAAAGAAACTTCTGGAACAACTGGATTTCCAAATCCTGACGTCAACAGCACAGCCGCAGCTGGCTTCTCGAGTCTCTGGAGTATTTCTTTGTACAAATGCTTGAAATGCAAATTCAGGGTTGCTTTGTGTGAAGCAGAAAGGTTACTGATCAGAAGGAGCCCCCTTTTTCTCTCAAAATGGCTTTTTTTTCACCTTAATAATTCTCTTCCTGAAAAATGAGAGTAAAGGAAGACATTTCGGCGCATACGGGCAAGGGAGTAAGAACAGAGAGCTTTAGGTCTGAGGACAGAGCCTGTGGGTCGTTGGGGCAAGACCCAGAGTAGGGTTCCTGTGGCTGCTGGGAGGCAGTGCAGACGTCACTCACTGCGATGGGCTCTGGAGAGAAATGCAAGTCACCCGGCACCGCGGTGACCGTCAGCGAGGTATCCAGCAAACTCATTTCACAACCCTGATGAGACGAAACAGTAATCTGATCGAGCCAATACAGCGCTTGTTAAACTTCTGATACGCTTTCCAGACTGTGGAACTGTTTTTAGAGGGAGACAGAGAGAGAGGCCGCGCGTGCACACACACACACACACACACACACACGCACACACACACACAGGCACGCGCACACGCACACACGCACACGAGAGTTGGCGGGGCAGAAAGGCAGAGGGAGATGCCCAGCGCAGGGCCCGACACGGGGCTCCATTTCACAGCCCTGAGATCATGACTGAGCTGAATCAAGAGTCGGACGCTCCACCAGCGGAGCCCTCTAGGCGCCCCTCCCAGCGATTCCTGTAAAGCCAGGATTTGTCAGACACTCAAGAGAAATCTGTGGCCGTTAAGGTCATGACTGCTCAGCTAGTGTGAGGTGTTACTTGCTGCTGTCAGCGTCTGTGTGTGATGGGTGTATGATATGTAGCCTTACGTACAGGGAAGACTGGGGGTTCGCCAGAGCTGCTCCTGCACCATCTACTGATACCCTGGAAGCATCACAGTCCTGGAAGCAAGACCAGTCCTCTGGTCTTGAACCAGAGGAGCCACTGCCCTGAGGGCCAGCTGCTGTGTCACCCTAGGGAAACTGATGGGGCCAGCTGGACACGGGCACGGGTCTCAGGGAGTGAAAGAAGAGAGCCACATCGTTCCTGGGTTGGGTCCCGTGGGGGAGGGCAGGGGCCCATCATGTTGGACACAGTTATGGAATGATTCACGGAAGGTCATGATGTTCTCTAGACTGGGCGTTTCTAAGCTTTGACACTGGTATTCACGGGGTTGGGTGTCGTGAGGCCCCCGGGAGGTAACCAGGCAGGAGCTGGGCTGTAGTGATCGGTTAAAAATTGGGTGCAGGTCAGCGCCTGGGTGGCTCAGTGGGGTAAAGCCTCTGCCTTCGGCTCACGTCATGATCTCAGGGTCCTGGGATCGAGCCCCGCATCAGGCTCTCTGCTCGGCGGGGAGCCTGCTTCCTCCCTCTCTCTCTGCCTGCCTCTCTGTCTACTTGTGATCTCTGTCTGTCAAATAAATAATAAATAAAATCTTAAAAAAAAAAAATCGGGTGCCGGCAACTGCCATTGTGCACATTGGCTCAAGCACGTGACTGTGTCCGGAGCCCTTTGTAGGGCTGGCCCTGGACCAAAGAGCGTTATGGGGTTGGCTGGTTTCCAAGCGCTTGGACGTCGGCTTTGGTTTCCAACCCGGGCTTGACACCCACGCGTCTCACTCTCTGTCTCTCTGCCCTGGCTCTCTACCG
Source organism: Mustela nivalis (assembly GCF_964662115.1). Lineage (NCBI taxonomy): Eukaryota > Metazoa > Chordata > Mammalia > Carnivora > Mustelidae > Mustela > Mustela nivalis. The sequence goes on along the minus strand of NC_139024.1, from coordinate 1,413,979 downwards.
CTGGGCCTGTTGGCTGCCGAGGGGTCAGCAGGCCTGAGATCAGGGGCCTGTTGGAGCTGGCTGAGGTGCTGTCCACCTCCACGGGTCACTCTCAGGCTCCCTGACTCTGAGGCAGGGTCTGCCCCACACCAGAATCTGCAGGGGCCAGGCTGCTCAGACAGTCCCCACATGGGGAGCTGTGTCCTCGCAAGCAGAGGTTTGCACACAACAAGGGGACAAGCAGGTGCCCGGCACGCACGCGTGCCCCAGGGTGCTGCTGGCCTTGCTCCCGACTCACACTGCTCTCCCCCAGGGGTGTCTGTTGGCCCCTCCATCCGCTTCTGGGGCCTGCCTGTCTGCTCGGCTCCCCAAGGGCAAACAGTGCAGACAGGGATCCTGGCCCTGCCGCTTACTGGCTAAGTGACCTGGGCCAGTTAGGCACCTGCCCAGATCTCAGTCTTCCCGTCCATGTAGTGGCCATAATGCTGGTACCTACTTCATGGGGTTGTTGTCGGCGTTAAATGACATGATGGATGGGGAGGACTGAGGACAGCGACCGGCACCGTCGGAACCGCGCACAGAGTGTGCTCACAGCTGCTGGGCCCGTTGCTTCAGTGAGTTCCAGCTCAAGCTCATCTCCCCAAAGCACATGAAACTCTTCAGCGCTGTCTCTCTTGCATCGTGTGTTGGCCGCACGCAGTGAGCATGTGTTGAAGGAACCCACGACCGTGATCCCGGAGAGATGCCGACGTCCCCCAGGCTCGTAGGTGCCCTGCCTGCCTGCTTGCTCTGAGTGCGGACGGTGTTGCTGTCTGTCGGGTGTGGACCTTGTCACCACCTCTGCCTGTGAAACACTCCTACGTGCAGACAGAGGCCATGGCGGACTGTGCCACAGACCTCGGGGCACCTGATTGTTTCAGCTGAACGATCATGGTGAGCCTCGCGCCACCAGGCTCTCTGCCGTCCTCCTCATCAGCCTGCAGACGCTCCCGACACGGCCCATTTTGCAGATGAGGGAAGGGAGGTTGGAGCAGGTGCAGCTGCCTGCTGAGGGTCACAGAGCTGTGGGTGGTGAGTTCATGCTCTGGTCCCGGTTCTGCGACCCCCTGCACCGTGCGGCCATGAGCTGTTTGCGGGATCGTTCACGGCACCGCAGGCTGTTCTGAGCACGGAATGAGGAGCAGACGTCACCAGCCAGTGCCTGAGGAAAGCCCGCTGGTTTGTCCTATGGTGGGAGGAGGGGCCTGGAAGGGACAGGGAGACGGCTTTCCGAGGACACGAGGCCCACTGGGTTACTCAGAGCCACGGCAGAGAGACGCGTGTCCAGAAAATTCAGGAGGCATGGAGCCCACGCTTCTTTCTGTTCCTTTTCTCTCCAACCCCCGATTCTGTCTCTTTTTTTCTGAAACGAAGCCATGTGATGCTGTAAGTCTCTACTTGAACGTGCGATTTCCAGAAAGAGATAAATCATGGTGGCTTGTTGAACTGGGCCCTGACGGAGCTGGCCATTTGGCCTGCTGGATCTGTGCTCCCCTGCCTGGGCCTCATGAACCCTCTCCCTTCTGCCGCGGCTGCGCACACGGGAGACTGTCCTCCATCGTGGTGTCTGAGGCTGGGGAAGGAGCCTGCTGAGACCGCGGACTCGCAGCGGAACCTGGCACCCTCCGTTGGACGCCCTGCTGGCAACATAGTGGGATTCCAGACCGTAGCTGGATCTGAACCAGGTGCTCAGAACCACAACTCACATGATCTCCCCCTTAAATCATAGGTGTTCTTCTCTCCACGTTGTATTTTTGTGGTTTCCTCCACTGGTCACGCATACCGTAATTGCTAAAAAAGTCATGTCCTTTAAAGTAGCATTTACATGGGATGAGAGTTCACCCGTGGAGGGACTTCAGCTGTGCCCTTTGAGAGATGAATCCGAGGGGCAGTGTTTCTGTCTGTGAGCAGGGATCAGGTCTCTACGGTGTAGCTGGCCAGCCCGCAGCTTACGAAGGTGTTCACTGTCCCTCAGGCCCCCGTTTTGAAGCCTTTTTCTGCACCTGAGTCCTGCAATCTCACCCGTTTCTCTCCCAATTCTCATTCCAATTGCTGAGAATTCTTCAGCACACCCTTATCGCCAGAAAACCGTAAGGAAAGAGTGAGAGCTGATTTCTGGTTGGGGTTCATGGATTCTAGTCAGCATGCAGTTTTGCCAATGTTCATAGCAGCAATGGCCACGGTTGCCAAACTGTGGAAAGAACCAAGATGCCCTTCAACGGACGAATGGATAAGGAAGATGTGGTCCATATACACTATGGGGTATGATGCCTCCATCAGAAAGGACGAATACCCCACTTTTGTAGCAACATGGACGGGACTGGAGGAGATTTTGCTGAGTGAAATAAGTCAAGCAGAGAGAGTCAATTATCATATGGTTTCACTTACTGTGGGGCATAAGGAATAACACGGAGAGGAGGAAGTGAGTTGGGGGAAATCGGAAGGGGAGACAAACCATGAGAGACTGTGGACTCTGAGAAACAAACTGAGGGTTTTGGAGGGGAGGGGGTGGGGTGTCGGGTGAGCCTGGTGGTGGCTACTAAGGAGGGCACGAGTTGTCGTGGAGCACTGGCTGTGGAAAATAAGCAATGATTCTTGGAACACTGTAAAAATAAAAGTAAAAAACAAAAAAAGCAATCTGGATTTGTGGAGAGAGGCTCAAAGGAAGAAGTGAGCAGAGCAGGGCCCCAAAAGGTTTAAGAGAAGGCCGCACGCTGGGGCCCCCTTTCTATCCCAGAGAGTTCTTAGCAGAGGTAGAGCCGTGTGTTTTGAAGCCCGGAGGCTGTGGACTGTTCTCCGGGGGCAGGAGCTGCAGCCGGGAGGTGAGCCCCTTGGCTGCCGCCCGAGGGCTGGGCACACCACAGTGCTCGCGTCTGCTGGAGGATTGAACCTTGCAGATGTGCGGCATTTGGCTGCTCTTAGACCTGCCGCAGCAGGAGGAGTAGGTATGTCTCCTCCTGAGATGGGAGCTGACCCCACAAGAGTGTGGCCAGAGCGGATAAAAGGTCTATTGTGTGTGCGTTTTGTTCTTGAGGTAAACCTGCTGACCTTTTGCGAGAGGGTGTGCCTTCGAGTGATTTCTGCCTGTGTTGGAGAGAATGAATGGTTTCCGCAGGGGTGTGTTAACTTCTCTGGGCGGTGAGACCTTCCCCTAGATGAACTGCTGGTACCTTCCCTCCTATATTACTGTTACAACCCAAGACACAGGGTAAGCCTTCTTAAATGTCACCAAGTTACATCTTCAGCATAAATGTTGGTTTGTATCTCAACATCACTTTCAAATTATAAGACAAGTCCGTGGGTTTCATGTTCTGTGTGGTGAGGTGTTTTCGCTAAGGCGTGCACCCCAGCAGGAGACGGTGGTGATTCTTAATGAACCGTGCATGGACGGTTCTGAGCGTAGTGAGCAGGTAAACTCCAAATTCATTCAGAACAGAATTTTCTTTTTTCAGTCCTTCGAGCAGTGCAGTAATGGCGGGGGAGCCAGTGCTGGTTGCCGTTTTGAGCTCCTGGGGAAGAGAGAGCCGCACCTCACGGGTGTAGGGCAGACCTCTTGGGTGACAGGAGTGTAGACATGTTCTCGTGAATCACTCCACAGCCTTGGCATTTCCCCAGCACTCTTCCGCAAAAAGTTCCTCAGTATTCTTTCGTATAGAATGAAATCCAGCTGGAAGCAGGGTTTTCTTGATCTTTGGTTGCACAACTTTTTTTAAAAAAAGATTTTATTTATTTATTTGACAGACAAAGATCACAAGTAGTCAGGGAGACAGAGAGAGAGAGGAAGGGAAGCAGTCTCCCCGCTGGGCAGAGAGCCCGACGCGGGGCTCGATCCCAGGACCCGGGGATCATGACCTGAGCCGAAGGCAGAGGCTGAACCCACGGAGCCACCCAGGTCCCCTGGTTGCATAACTTTTTATTTAAAAAAAAAAGTTTCCTTTTTAAATCTAATGTGCTTTGCTGTGTCAACACGGCCAAATGCATGTTAAGGGGATTAGGGCTTTCCCAGTGAGGGAACGGTGATCTGTGTATTGCATACGGGAGCCCATGTCCTCATGTGCGTGGCCAACTAAGGAGTCAGCAGCAGACGTCGGAACTCGTCTTTGGTTTGCTAGTCGAGGGCCTGTGACTGCAGATGACGCTGTCACCTCAGCATACATGATGGCGTGTATCGTTTGACGAGGAAGCGACAAGCACTGTGAAGTGCTCAAAGTGGGACCCACTATTTGCGTAACAACTGTCGATGACCACTTGGGAGCCAAAAATAATTTATTCCTTGTTGTCCCCTTTTAGGTTCCATAAATGAAAAAGTGCCCCAACGGGAAGGCACAGGAAAGACAGGTAACTATCTTAGAATAAATTTCTATGATGATAATATGCAGCAGCTGATTCAGTCAATGCCTTGTTGAGATTGTGATGTGGACTGTGTGATAAGGAGAGCTGAGCACTTGATTACTTCCTCATTCAACACCCGTGTGTGGGTCCATTTACAGGGGCAGGGACCTGCGGGGCTGGCGTGTAACCCACGCTGCCCACGTGAGGGCCTCCTAGGCGTGGCTTTGCTGGGACCCCGGTGCGGGCAGGTGCCACAGGGGTCTGTCCCTGTGGGAGGGCTCTAGTTTGGTGTTGGGTTCCACATGTGGTTGTGGAGTTCGGGCGGTCACTGTGGCCCATCAGAAAGAGGGGTATGCTTTCCACCTGTGACAGTCATGCCCTCGGGGACTGGGGACAACAAGAACCGGGCAGAGCAGCGGGCCGTGTGCTTTTGGAACCCCTCCAGGGCTCCTGGTTCATCTCACACAGGCCACGGCGCATCCGCCACGACCATCCACGAATCCCAAATATTCTCTGCGCCCCTCACACAGCCGTCGTCCTGTAGACCCAGGGATGTGCCTTTCCTCCTTTATATCAACTTTTAAAGTCAGAAGTTGTTTTCAAGAGAAAATGAAAATTTTTTAGAGCCAAAATTTTAGGCATTTTTTTTTTCCTGATGTAGGTTATAGTGTATGACCCAGTAATAGAGGAAAGTGGTGTAAAGCCAAGTAGACCTGGGTTTCATTCAAGTCCATTCCCAGAAGCCGGCACTGAGGCTGTGGTGGGCATCGTCCCTGCCCTGGGAAGATGGTGGCGTCCCTAAAGTCCTGAAGATAAACGCAGGGACAGGCACATCTGCCGTGAGGACGGTGTGCAAGGGGGCTCCGTGGGGGTGTGCGCGGAGCAGCCCCGTGAAAGGGGGTGGTGGGTGGGCGTGGAGTGTGTGGACGGGGTATGGCATGACGTAGGACAAAACAACCGTATAATTGGGGAAAGTAGCCCATTTTCTAGGGGAAAGACAGCGGCAGCAGAGTTAGAATGCTGCTGGAGCAAGGGTTTACGTCCGGAAAAGCATGTTCAGTGACCAGCATGGACTCGGGTCTGTGCGGCCCCAGGGCGGGCCTGTCGGTATTTTGTAGAGGAGGAAGGGGTGACATTCATGATTGTCACCTCAGTCCGAGGCTGGGGGCCGCGGGGACGGAAGGAAACTCCTTCTGACGCGGCGGGCCTTGCCGTGCACTGCGGAACCGCTCCAGAGGTCACGCGAACATCCCTAGGGAACGGGTATGTGGGCACAGAAATTAATTTAAGGCCAGAACACATTCCTTCTACTGAAGGCTCTTGATATACAGACATGAACACAAGAGAGAAAATGCCTGACATGAAGCCACGCAGCTGGGTCATGGATAAAAATGAGGCCTTTGCTAACTCTAGTGGGGAAACAGCACACACGGCTCTCCCAGTTCTGTTTCATTTTCTGGGTCCGAGTTCAGTAGGTGCTGGTATGTTTGTTGTGCTGGGACAGAACTCCACACGGGCCTGAGCGTAGATGGGGGTGGAGGGCGATCGTGCTGATGTGGGAGGTTAGGGCCTGGACCAGGAGACGCGGGGGCCCCTGGTGCCGGACATGGGGGGTGACGGGGCCTCATCCTCCCTGCCGTGCCCTGAGCCTCGCCGCCATGAGTGAGCTGGGCCGACTTTCTAGGCTGGCTTGGACCCAGTGACTTTGGGAGCAGACTCGTGGCCCCAGAGTGGTGACGCGGCTGGGCCTCAGGAAAAACGTACGGCACTAATAATGTGCCGACTGACGTCATTTCAAAGGACTTCTGAACATGTTTGGTACACACGTCCCCGGCTAGCTTTAGTTTCAGGGAGGAGATGACGAAATACTTGACGGGCTGACGGGTCCAGCAGTGTGAGAGCTTGAGTTCCTCGAATAGGCAGCATTACATTTTTTCAGTGTTCCGACAGAAAGAAAACTCCCCCCCCCCCCAAAAGACCGTTGTGTGTTAAAGTTTTTTAAAAAAAAGCTTTTTGGTTTCCTCCCAAGAAGAGTTTATGAGAAACTTCGTTTTTACTCTTCAGACATCTGGGAAAGTCACGAATCACAGATAAGCCTTGTGGCTGGTGCTCATCTCTCACTATTTAGCGTATTTTAATCCTGAAATTATTATATAACCGGATTGCATGGGCAAGCTTGAGGGAAAGGCACAGGCTGGCTCTTGGGAGCCCTGCAAGGTGCCCTGTGACCGCCCCCAGGGCAGGGGCCTGCTCACCCAGAGCAGACTTCAGCAGCTCCTTCTCCACATCTCCCTGCTAGATCTCAGAACTTTCTAGAACCTTAGGCTCTACCAGGGAACCCACAGTCCATTGTTCTACTGATTAAGGAAAGATTATCCACAGGACCTATGCCTCCAAAGAGATCGCAGAGCGCTGCTGTGACCCCTCAGGCCCCGTTCTGTGATGTTGACTCTGGTCCCTCCATGCGTCCTTTGCCCTAGCTCCTGCAGGGGTGAGGGAGGGGCTGATGGTGCAGGGGTGCCCAGAGCAGGAAGTCAGACTCGATTCTTCGATCTCGACCTTGTGCTCAGGAAGATGGGGCAGGGCCAGAGCAAGGGCATCCGACGTCCCCCAGCCCACACCCCTGACTTGGTCACCCCCGCTCGCTGACTCTGCCGACACGAGTCCCCGCCCCGCTGCTGTGCTCCCTGCTTTATGTTATTCTGTCCCTTGCTCGCCCGTCCCAAGCTGCTCTGGCTCCCTGAGACACCCAGCACCTCCCTCAGGGCCGGTTTTCAGCCGGCACGTGCCTTACGTGGCAGTGCACCAGGGCCCCTGTGAGGTTTATGGGGAGCCCTGCCCGGCTCCGCTCACCCGTGCACCTGGGGTGGTGGTTTTGGCTGATGTGTGGGGTGTATGCAAACCCCCCGCTTCCATCCTGTATGTGCACTTACTGAACTTACTCTCATAATTGTAGTCTCCTTGCAAATCTTTTCCGTTCTGAATTCAGATGATGCCACAGCTCCAGCGCTGGAGACTCAACCCCAAGGAGATGAGGAAGGTGAGCCCAGGGGAAAGCAGGGTCTGGCCGGGGGAGGAGGCGGGGCGCATGGGGAGGACACGGAAACACACTGGGACAGTCGTGGGCAAGGAGAGCGGACGTGAGCCCGGGAGACACCGGCTCTGGCCGGGGGAGGAGGCGGGTGTGCACGGGGCCATCATGGGCCTGGGCAGTGCAGGCAAGTCACGCTGCTGGGAGTCCCCTCCAAGTGGACTGGAATTGGCCACTCCCCTCCAAGTGGACTGGACTTGGCCACTTGCAGCTCTCTGAGGGCTCCTGCTGTCCTTCCTGGAGGGCCTGGAGACGGCTCGTGAATGGGGCCATGTGCTTTCATACAGCACGACACAGAGGTCTTTTTTAAATCAAAATTTATGAGTTGGGATTGTATAATTGGGAGGGCATAAAATATTTATGTCAAAGGGTGTAGACACGTACGTCCTGTTCCTTGCTCACGCGTCGTGTCTGACATCATGTCTCCACTGCAACGCGATGCGTGAGATGGAATTTGTGAGGTCACGTGTGTGCGGGTGTTTCCAAGGGTTTTGAACGTTGTAGTTACGGCAAAGGTGGATTTCCCATTCCTGGCCTTTCCGACGTCACCTTCGGTACTTGCCAAAGGCTCCCAGGTTCTCGGGCCCAAAGGGACGAGGGTTTGAAGGTGAAGTGGTAAATAAGTCAGAGACTGAAAGGTAGAGCGACGAGGCGCTCCGTAGAGAGCGGGAGCAGGAGGGGCTCACGTCCGCAGGCCCCGAGCCGACACAGTGTCATGCGTCGTGCGCTCCCGGAGTCCGTGGACGCCGCAGGTCCGAGGTCACGGGCTGTGAGCGCAGAGGGTGGCTCTGCCGTGGGGTCTCAGTCCTGCCGTGTGACTGGCGCCCGGCAAGCGCTCAGGGGTTTGCCGGACGGTACTGCGGAAAGGGATCGTTCCTGAAATGTCTTCCACAAAATCGTATCTTCCGTGTTGTGGTTTGTGCTGAGTCTTCCCTGAGCAGAACCGCGTGTGCCGCACAAAGGTCCCCTCTTTGCGGCACGAGGGCGGGTTTCTGTCGGGGTTTCTCCCTGGAACCCGCTTCTCTGAAGGGAGGCCAATCGGAAGACGTGTAATTCCGTGACACTCCGGGAGGAGGGAGCGCGGAGGGAAGGCCCAGGCTCCATGTCTGACTCTTGCCCTTTGTTTCACGCGCATAATCATTTTAACGGTTTCTTTAAAAATGTGCACAATGTACGTACTGAGCGCAGCGCCTGTGGCTTTTAGGCTGCCTACCGAGCTCTGTCATCGGGAGACTGTGTTTTCAAGATGTATTGGAAATAATCGTCACTTTGTTTTGGTTTCTTAGATATCGCATCACGTTACCCCACGCTTTGGACTGAGCAAGTTAAAAGTCGGCAGAACAAAACCAATAAGAATGCAGGTAAAAGGGGGCCCGACGCCACTTTGTGAGGAGGGTTTTGGTCGACGCAGGGAGTGGCTTTGTTTTCTGGAAGTTAAGCACGTAGTCCATTTTTTTTCTCAATTTTTGATGACTCACGCAAATGACTCTTGTGACCTGACCACCAAAATGTAGCTCAGATACTGGTGTTTTTATTAAGTTTTCTAAGTTCCTTAAAAGGGTTCTCTGAAAATGTCAAGCAAATGAGAGCTTCGGTGTAAAAATAGAAATATTTGATACTAAGTATTTGTTTTTGACCTCATTTCAGAGATGTCCAAACACTTGTTAATTTAATTCAAAATCCTCAGAACTATGTGGATTGCATTTGCTGCGAAGGAGTGTTTGACAGAGTTTTACATTTTTTAAAAAAGATTTTATTTATTTGAGAGAGAGAGAGCACTGGTGCGTGAGGGGGGAGGGCCGGGGAGGAGCCGACCCCCCGCTGGGCAGGGACCCGGACTTGGGACTCGATCCTAGAACTCCGGGAGCCCGTCCTGAGCGGAAGGCAGTCACGTGACCAACTGAGCCGCTGGGTGCCGGAGAGTTCTGTGTGTTACGGGGACGTCTGAAGAGGGGACCGTGGCTCCGTGGACAGGTTTTGCCGCCGGGGACGCGTCCTGTGCGCTCCGAGCTTAGCGGGTTGTGCGCTTGCCTGGCTGCCCCAGCGGTGCTCCCGTGTGAGGACTTAGTGAAAGAGAGTGACCGTCCAGGGCTGGGTGTTCCGCGGCCGGGACCGCAGCGTGATCACGGGGCGGTGCGTGACGGCCCCAGGCGCGGGCGGCGAGTGTCCGCAGAGAAACAGCCTCCGAGTCCCAGCTCGGCCGCGGGTGGTTGCGCGCTCTCCTTCCCGTGTTCCCACGCCACCTTACAATTAACAGAAAGAAATCGGAAGTTTGTCTTCCCCTCCGTGTGCCCGACGCGCACGCTGAGAGGGACTCCTGATGGGAAACCCCGAGTCTGGGTGTCTCGAGGCCCCTGCAGGGCCCAGGACAGAGGCTCTGCGGTGGGGACGGTCACTGACCCAGCACCCCCGAGGCAACACGGAGAACGAGCTGCGGAGGCGCCTTGGGAGGGCCGGGCTGGGCGGGCCTGCCGTGTCCTTCTGGAGCGACTTCCGCCCCCAGGTCCCCAGTCCCCTCCTCCAGCCCCGCAGCACGACGCTCCGCTCCCTTGTCGCTGCCGAGGACGCCCCCGGCACGCGTCGTCCGGGGTTGTAGCCCCGCCGGGCTGAGATGAGGAAGGGAAGATCCACGGGTCTGACTCTCAGATACACGCGTGCGAACGGCAGGGAAACCGTGATCATGTCTCTAGAATTTGCGTTTTTTTCTCTGGAGTGATCGGGAGAAGTTGTCCTGTCGTATAAAGGATCAACAGCATCCTTCTCTCACGAACTTTAGTACCAGGGAGATTTTCTCGGTCTTGTCACTCTGGTGCCCGAAGCGATCTCGTTAGATTTGCCCTGTAGTGTGTGACGCGCGCGGGAGAAATGAAGAAAAGGTCGTCTGTTTTCCGTGGGCCTTGGAGGCGTCTCCTGGGAGAAGCAGGGTGGCCCTCCCCAGCTCTACTTGAGGAGTGCGTAGGAAAGGATTCTGAACGATGTCCCTGGAAACGCGCATTCTCCATAGAAGCAATTTGATGTGTCAGAGGACATGATTTCAGGTTTTGACAGAGTAAGCTGCCTGTGGACACATGCGTCTCTGTCACTCGTCACGGGGTCTTACCAGAGTCCCAGGCCGACGGCAGCATGCCAGGCGCTCGCCATGTAGGGGCTGAAAATGATGTTTCGGGAAATGCCCGTGTCCCTAAGTCACCGTCTGCTACGATCTGGTTTCAGTCAGCCTGTGTGAGCAGACTTACAGAAGGTGGCACTCGCTGCTACCTGGACACAGGGCAAGGAATTCCTGGGTTCTCCGTTGTCTAGATGCACGTTCTTTCCCAGGGTCTGAAGAAGGTCCCAGCAAACTGGTATTTTACAAAATGAAAATAGTCTTGGATGGGCGCCGTGGAACAGTGAAACCATTGTTGAGGTTTCAAATGCAAAACGAGCTTCAATTTTAATTTTTTCATTTAATTTTTAATTTCTTAATTTCAAGGCGGGGGAGGGACAGAAGAAGAGACAGACTGTCAAGCAGGCTCCATGCCCCGCGCAGAGCCTGACGCAGGGCTCGCTCGCAGGACCCAGAGACCCTGACCCCAGCCGAAGGAAAGAGTCGGAGCTTAAAGGACTGAGCCACCCAGGCGCCTCTAATTTCTATTTTTATTTATGTTTATTATTTTAATTTATTTATTCAACAGAGAGTGAGAGATCACAAGTAGGCAGAGAAACAGGCAGAGAGGGAAGAGGAAGCAGCTCCTGCCGAGCAGAGACCCCGATGCAGGACTCGATCCCAGGACCCTGAGATCATGGCCTGAGCTGAAGGCAGAGCCTTCACTCACGGAGGCACCCAGGCACCCCATTAATTTTTATTTTTAAAAGATACTTTTCTAATGATCTTCTCTGATAGAAGCAGGCACATTTATTTAACGAAGCACAAATAATTGGTGATTCTTTCCTCTTCTGCACGTTTTTAAGGAGCTGTTTGTCCTCGCTCTTGCATTCCCTCCCGCAGAAGAGGCCAGACCCGGAGTCCATTTCTCTTTCCCTCTGATGTTTCTCTGTGAGTTCAAAGTCCCTCCTATTTGCCCTGCGAGCTTGTGTTAACATAATGTACTATTACTTATGCTACAAAGTACGCAGAATGCGATCGCCGTGCACAGTGAGTGTGTGCCGTGGGCCTGTGGTCAGCAGGCTTTGGAACGTTCCGTGGTGTTCACTAGGAGGGACCTTTCCTGCAGAGGAAACTGGGGTTCTCCAGGCTATGAGAATTTACACACAGTGGGCACTTAGTGTTTATTAAATTAGTAAAGAGTTTGACCATTATGGTTTCCACGGGCTCTCTGATGGCGTCACTACTACTTTTCCCTAAAACAAACTCAATGAAGCAAACAACAGAAAAAAACAGATAACTAGAAAAGAGAATTAATTTCAGTTTCAGAGAATTAAGTTCAGTTTGACCTTTGCACTTTTATTAGCCGAAATCCAATACAAACATGAATGAAATCATCTGTTGGTGATTCATTCCACGAGAAGAGCGTCAGTCCGTTACGTGAGTCATCATACATCGATGAGTAAAACCTGAAATCGTGCTTTGGTTAAGAATGTATGACTCAGTTTCCTTCTCACTGTAAAATCGAGAGTGTCAACTACGATCTTGAATCATTTATTCTGTGGCTTTATTTCTATCCAATAAGATATAAAAGTCGATCACAAAATTTTAGCAGCGGAGTGGTTTGGTGACACAGTCGTTGAATTCTGTGGAATTCGTGTGTAGAATGTGGACGGAGTCAGAGGTGGCTCCGGAACAGGAAAGGTCTCACTCCTGAGAACAGAAGCTCAGTGTTGTTCGCCGGACGGACCGGACCGGACCGGGACTCCGCGGAGCGAGTGACTTGGGCCCATCTGGCCGCGACCGAGAGCGCCTCTCGCAGTGGAAGGGGCCGTGCACGCCCCGTGGCCGGAACAGGGAAATGCAGTGCTGACTGTCAGAGAGATGGGGCGATTCGGTGCGTGGCTGAGCTTTCCTCAGTGACCGATGTCCTTCGTGGAGAAGCACGGCTGTTGGGCCACAGAGGATGGGCTTTAGCGCGATTCTGAAATCGGACCGTGGAAGAAGCCACAGGGACGACCTCGCTCAACCCAGTTCATGGAATGATCGAGGAAGCAGACCTTGGGACAGACGAGTCGCTCACTGCAGGTGGCACGGCGGATGCGTACTTTATAAAAAATGCGCTGTCCCTTACGGAGAAGCCAAGTTGCACGGCCATGAGCGTCTTCCCTTGGAATGTTCTAGCAATCCGTGAGGCTTACTGAGAGGACGAAAACCCCACGAGGCGGAGAGCGCAGGTGTGTACTGGCCTCGGGGACCGGGGATGAGGCCGTGTGGTCCGCTCAGTCGCTCCTGGCCGTGGCTGCCCCTCCGGTGTGCTCACTGCTCCCCGGGACTCGGACCTCCCTTCACCCTGAGCTCTGGTGCCCTCAGTCTGCGTCCTCCTGGGGACGTGTGGTGCTGCTGGCCCCGCTCGGCCCCGCTCAGCCCCGGCTCAGCCCCGGCTCCCTGGCCCTCCTTACCTTCCCACGTAATGGACACGTTCTGGCTCTTCTGTCCTGCCGAGTCACGGGTCGGGTCCTTACAGGTTTTCGTGATAATCTGGCTCTTTGCAGATGAGCAGATTCAGGAATCCGCCCTTGAGCCCCGCGACAGCCCGATGGCTGCGTGGCGTCCGGACCACTGGGACCAGGCCTTGTCACCGTCTGCCGCATCAGGTCCACCGCATCAGGGTCCGGCTGCGGAGCAGCATGTGCAGGGCATGCATCAGGACAGGCTCGCTCTGGGGGTGACAGGGTGACTGGGCCACATCTCTCTGTGGACTCGCACACGTGGTCTTTCTTGCTTTCGCGTCGGCCGGTGTTCACGTCGGATGCTTACCTCCGGTCTGTGTCTGAAAATCTCTTCACGGACGCCCGTCCTGTCTTCGTGCCGTGAGGACGTGGCCATCGCAGGTGTCGCTGTCTCAGCTCCAGAGGTGACCGTGATGGAGTCAGGAGGGAATGGCCGTGACCGTCCTTCCGATGTCGCAGCCGTGACCCTCCTTCTTCCGATGTCGCGGCCGGTTCCGTGGCATCTGGGCGGCCTCACGTGACACCAAGTGGGACGCCCGCGGCGAGGCCTTGTGGTCTGCTAATGTGTTGGGACCTGGGGGGTCGGCGACAGCGGCTGATGCCTCCCGCCAGCTCCGCACCCCCAGCAGCGGTGACGGCATCGGGGAGCTGCGGCGAGTCCGTCGTGGGCCGTCCTGCCCCCTCTGCCTGGCCTGCGGAACAGGTCGGCGCTGCGGTGCATCCTCTCTGGGGCTCGTGGGCGCGGGCCTGTGCCAGGAGGGACGTCACCCCGGGGAGTGCTTGGCACCCTCTCCCTGGAGGGGCAGGCAGTTGTTAATTTGGACACCAGGACGGTTGTATCCTCCAATCCGCGTGCGCCCTTCAACCTCCTACTTCCCGCCAGGGCCACACGTGCCCAGGCCTCGGTGCCGACCCCACAGTTGCTGGGGTCAGGCCAGAGTTTCCCGATGAGGCCGAGAGGCCTGGGAGGGGGACCAGGGGACTGAGAGGCGCTGGTGGCCCAGGGCAGTCTCTGTGTCTGGGGTGTCGGTGCTGGGGGCCATCACACCGAGGGTCTGGGGGTGAGAGAGGGAGGACCCCTGCCGGCCGCAGCTGGCAGCTTCTGGAAGGACAGCGTCTCGGGGAGGCGGGGCCCTGGTCTGCGGTGTGGCCGGCGCTCCCCTTGCCTGGCGGAGGGAGGACGCGGGCTCCTGGCTGCGGGTCACAGCTCCGCCCCATGAGGCCCAGGGCAAGGAGCAGGACCTGGGCCGCCGTTGGAAGGCCCCCGACAGGCTCATTCTGATGCAGGGGGTGAGCTCTGTGGGATCGGGCCCCACTGCTGTCTGTACCTTTTCTGTCACCGTGCGCTGGCCTCCGGTGGGTCACCAGGAGGCATTCTGTCCTGCAGGCGACCTCACGACCCTTCTCTAAGACCTGTTGGCTTGGGGCTGGCGGGTGGAATCTGCCATCGTCCCCCTGGGCCTGAGCTCTGTCGCCTCTGTCCTGAGTCAGGTTTGTGGCACTGTTGGGCAGCAGCCCCGTTGGGCTCTAACAGCGCACAGTTCCCGGGGTACGGGGGACCTAAGAGCACAGCCCGGAGGGGAACAGAGACGGCCGTGGTGGCGTGAGTTGTCTGCCCAATGACGCGGACGCAGCCTCCCTGCCGACCTAGTGTCCTGGCCCTCTTGCCCGACCTCCTGTCCTCTGCCCGGTCTGAAGCCTCAGACCTTCAGGCCTCCACATTTCCAGCCTCCGTGCCTGTCCCGCCTCTGGGGACCTGCGCTCACTGGCCAGGGAGACAAGAGACCAAGCGGCTTGCGGTTCCGCAAGTTGGAGAGAAAAGAGCTACACGCCGGGAGTGATTAAACCCGTCAGGAAGCCCTGCCCGAGCTCAGAGCCCACCAGGCTTGTCCGACCCAGTGTTCCTGAGCTGGGGACCACCAGGAGGAGGCTGGTGAGCGCTCACTCCCGGGTCACAACCCATGGCTCCGTTCCCCTCGCTGGCACACGGTGAGGTCCCCGGGGGTCCGTCATGCTGGTATCTCAGGACAGAATTCCTGCACACGGAGGCCCCACCAGCTGCCTGCACGCCACCCTGGGCCCAAATGCAGAGCCCAGCAGTGCCCCCAAACCTCCCAATCCCTAGGGCCCAGCAGCTCCTGACTGACACAGCCCTGCTGCCTGGCCACACACTAGGAGCTCCAGAGATGGTGCTCCATAGCTGAGCATTTAAGTCCGCTGCTCTGAGCGAAGCAAGTTGCCCTCCAGAAGTCAGGGCTCCTCCCAGCAGGACGGGGGGCGTCTCAGAGATCAGGTGAGGGTGTGGCATGGGGGTGGGGGACGCTGCGTCGCCAGGCAAGCAACACAGCTGCCCTCTCAGGGAGCACCAAGGAACCCTGCCACCATCTGATCTGGGCCCCCAGGTTCCAGTTACGTCCCCGCCTCCGTGCGGACACGGACTTGTTCTCTCTGTGAGATGCAGTGCTCGGGGGCCGGTGGGACTCAGGCCCACAGTGGGTCACGTCTGAGGTCTCTGTTGGAGGGCATAGGTCCAGCATTAGGGTGAGCCCGCTGCCCTGCTGTGGGGAAGCTGAGGACCGTGGCCGATCTCTGTGTTGGGCCAAAAGCTGACCTCTCTGGTTGCTGCCAGTAATGACCTGGACGGCGGGTAGACTGCAGAGCACCCGCCGTGTAACCTCTCACCCCCGTGGGAGACTCAGCATGGTTGACCATGGCCGCGGGCGTGGAGGCCGCCCGGCCCCAGGCCTGGGAGCCTCTGTGCAGGCCCCGGAGGGCTGAGCTCTCCCCTCCTGGCCCGGGTCGCAGTGCCCTGCTTGGCCCTGCTGGGGCTGGGAGGCGGACCCTGACCCCAGACTCCCTCCAACGCTGGGGGCCCTGGCTCGGGGGGGTGCTGCAGGCTCTTCCCCGGCTCAGAGGGAGGGTCCGTGTGGCGGGCTTCGTGGCACTTGGCGTTCTGTCATGGGTCACGTCCGAAGCTGCCAGTGCGGCGTGTCTTTCTCTCTTTGCCTGTGGCTCCTGCACAAGCTGGGCATCGGGCCGCAGACGTGGCCCTTTGGAGACCCTGGGGAGAGTGCGGCCGGGATGGGTGGGCAGCCCTGGGAAGCCTCTGGTTCCACTGGTCTTTTTAAGTTGTGTGTGTGGGCGGGAGGGAACTTGGGGCCTGTCTGTCCTCTCTGACGTCCTCCTCCCACTCCGGGGAAAATGCTTCTTCCTCCTCCTTGAGCTCGTAAAAACAGCTCTGTTTTCTGTCCAGGGGGACGTCCGTGACGCCCACGACGCTCCACGGTTGTATGGAACCCCTCAGTGGAAACATTCTTCTGCTTTCTTCAGAGTTGATAATTGTTGTTTTATTGCACATATTAAAATTAGGGCCAGAAGATAATTATCTTTTGATTCTGCTTTAAATCATGGTAAATTGCATTCTCTTGGGGAGAGTAACACCCGTCATGTTCTCTTCCGCGTTCCCGAGTTTCCAAGTCTTTGTTCCCCGCTTCCCTTTTTACTCTGTGTTTCAAATGTGGGATCAAAAAAAGCATCAAGACACCGACCAGATTTGAAGTGATAAAACCTCTGTTTTTGCACAGATTTACGTATTAAAGTAAGTCCGTAACTTCTTTTAAATGTAGACTGTAAAAGCCCATTTTTAAAAAATTAATTTATTTATTTTCAGCATAACAGTATTCATTGTTTTTGCACCACACCCAGTGCTCCATGCAATCGTGTCCTCTCTAACACCCACCACCTGGTACCCCGACCTCCCACCCCCCACACCCAGTGCTCCATGCAATCCGTGCCCTCTCTAATACCCACCACCTGGTACCCCGACCTCCCACCCCCCCGCGACTTCAAACCCCTCAGATTGTTTTTCAGAGTCCATAGTCTCTCATGATTCACCTCCCCTTCCAGTTTCCCCCAACTCCCTTCTCCTCTCCATCTCCCCATGTCCTCCATGCTATTTGTTATGCTCCACAAATAAGTGAAACCATGTGATAACTGACTCTCTCTGCTTGACTGATTTCACTCAGCATCATCTCTTCCAGTCCCGTCCATGTTGCTACAAAAGTTGGGTATTCGTCCTTTCTGATGGAGGCATCATACTCCATAGTGTATATGGACCACATCTTCCTTATCCATTCGTCCGTTGAAGGGCATCTTGGTTCTTTCCACAGTTTGGCGACCGTGGCCATTGCTGCTATGAACATTGGGGTACAGATGGCCCTTCTTTTCACGACATCTGTATCTTTGGGGTAAATACCCAGGAGTGCAATGGCAGGGTCATAGGGAATTTCTATTTTTAATTTCTTGAGGAATCCCCACACTGTTCTCCAAAGAGGCTGCACCAACTTGCATTCCCACCAACAGTGGAAGAGGGTTCCCCTTTCTCCACATCCTCTCCAACACACGTTGTTTCCTGTCTTGTTGATTGTGGCCATTCTGACTGGTGTAAGGTGATATCTCAATGTGGTTTTAATTTGAATCTCCCTGATGGCCAGTGATGATGAACATTTTTTCATGTGTCTGATAGCCATTTGTTCGTCTTCATTGGAGAAGTGTCTGTTCATATCTTCTGCCCATTTTTTGATAGGATTGTCTGTTTTGTGTGTGTTGAGTTTGAGGAGTTTATTCTAGATCCTGAATATCAACCTTTGTCTGTACTGTCATTTGCAAATATCTTCTCCCATTCCGTGGGTTGCCTCTTTGTTTTCTTGACTGTTTCCTTTGCTGTGCAGAAGCTTTTGATTTATTTTAAAAAGTATTAATCTCCAGAGTGAAGACGCTGGCGCCCTCTTCAGCCTCACACCTGTGGCCCAACCACAGTGTGCGTCACTGAATTTATTCAATTTTCCTGATTATAAAGGAAAGCTTTAGTTTCGATCACGTGTAATTCTTAGATTTCAGTATCCAAACATGGTTAAAGAACCGGGACACAGCGTTGCAGTGTGAGGACGGGGAGTAGTGGTGAGAAGCACGTCCCGCCCACTGGGCCTGAAAGCTCGGGCCGGCGTGTGTCCGTCGCAGCTCGGGCCGGCATGTGTCCCTCCGAACTTCATCCTCTCACCGGGCAAAGACATGCATCTGCTTCTCCGCTGAGGTGACGAGCTCTGGTGTTGGACAGAACACCAGAGAGAATCTGATAGAACGGATGGAAAGCTTGTCCCACACCGGCAGAGTGCCGTGTGTTTTAACAGATAATAGACTCTGGCTCTTGTCTCCTAGGGAGACACTTTTCCAAAATCTCTCAGTGGCAGAGGCTTGGATTTCGCCCAGAGTTGGGGTTCCGGATTTCCTACCCCCGCATGGCCGGTCAGACAGGCCTCTTCAGTTCCCAAGCCGGTGCGCTCACCCTGGAAGGACCGCGGTCCCGTCCTCTGGATGTCGTCTCTGCGTAAGAGCAGACTGGGCTGCCCGGCCGTGGTGCACTTGCCGTGAGCTCTTGACCAGGTGCAGGCCTGGACTCGGGGGAGGGGCCGGCGTGACGGGAGTGATGGGAGCAGCCCGTGGTTGGGCTACAGGTGTGGAGCCAAGGAGGGTGTCAGCGTCTTCACTCTGGAAACCGAAAGCCAGTTATGTGGTAAGGGACACTCCGGGGGACCGGAGGTGCCTGGAAAGAGACAGGTGCACCGCATGCTGAGAAGGGGCTTTTGGGCACGGCGCACATACAGTGTGCGTGGGAACACGACACACAGAGCGGGCAACTGTCCCTTTCCTGGGTGTCTGTGAGTTAGTGGCAGCCTTTCCTCCAGCAGAAGACCAGCTGCGGCAAGACCCTCCCATGGCCTCTGGGACAAGCTGAGGGCGGGAGGTCACTGGGGCTGGTTTGGGGTTCCCTCCGCGCGACCCTCGTGAGCTCCTATCCCTCCGCGCGACCCTCGTGAGCTCCTATCCCTCCGCGCAACCCTCGTGAGCTCCTATCTCTCTGGGTCTCAGCATCTCAACTTCAAAGCGTAGCATGGACACCGAGCGGGCAGGAGTCCGCCCAGGCCAGTGGGGCTCTCCGTGCAGCCAGTCCCAGGGGTAGGCTTAGTTCCCAGGGGTCTGTGTCTAGGTCAGTCCCCGGCTTGGCACACGGCGAGAGGATGCTCCTCAAGAACCCGTGCCTGTGTGTTCATTGTAAAGTTGCTAGAGACCCAGGCTGAGAATCCGGTGGTAGAAGTTGTGAGAACGGAGCAAGGAGCAGGTGCGCCGAGGAAAGGCTTGCTGGTCGCCGTGACGCTCCTGCGCTGTCTTGGCTCCTGACGCAGCCCTCCCTGCAGACGGAGAAGAAACGCCTCTCCCTGATGTTCACGCTTAGGAGTGGACGCTTGTGGAACAGACCTCCCCGTGGTCCTGTCTCTGCGGTCTTCCCACCAGTTAGGTTAAAACCTAAGTCATAATCAGGGCAGCTCACGAGCTAGGGAGGGTCTTCCTGGACACGACCCACAGGTAAAGGAGATTAGATTTCCTTCCTCGCCCACCGGGAGAGTGCGGAGGGGCCGTTCTGACCAGGGCGGCCCTCCTCCAAGAGAGTCTCGTCAGGGGCCTCTCCCTCCCTGGCTGTGCCGTTTGTTGTGCGGGGCGAGTTGCACAGAGCTGGGCCAGCCTGCGCTGCTTCTACCGGCCCGTCTTCCTTCCAGATGCAACAAAGTTGGTGTTTCCGGTATAGTCTCTGCGTTGTGCAGCTATCACCGTCGAGTTTTAGAACATTCCTTCACACAGACTAATCCCCGAGCCCCGTGTCCCCGGCAGCCGTTCCCCTTGGCCAACCCCCAGCCCCGAGGAATGCTCATCGGCTTCTGTCCCTGTCGAGGTGCCCGTTCTGTGGGTTCATGGCGGTGGTCAGGCAGCTGTGGTCTCTGGAGACCGGCTTCCCTCACCCTGCGGACGCTCATGAGGCCCGTCGGAGCTGGAGCCGGTGTCTGTGGGCCTCACCGGCTCGTGCCTGAGCGACATTCCGTGCAATGTGACCACCTTCAGGCTTCATCCACTGATGACATTGGGTTGTTGACAGTTTTTGACAAGTGAACCAGGGTTCTCTGAACACGCGTGTGTGCGTTGGTTGTGGACAGTTTTCCCTCCCCTCGAGGGCCGAGCTGAGAGAACCGCCAGGCTCTGTGGCGACTCGAGTTGAACATTTTTGGAGCCGCCGAGCCCGTGCACCGTGGAGACCCTGGTCAGCAGCGCGGGAGGCTTCCAGCTTCTTCTCGCCCCCTCCTACGCGGCTACTTCCCGTCTTCTAACACAGGGCCAGCGGTCTGATGGTGTCTGAGGTCTCGTGCTCTTACAGGTGTGAGCCCCGTTTCCACGGTGACGGATGACGGACCCCTTCACGGGCTCGCTGGCCCATGGCGTGTCTTCCCCGGAGAAATGTGTCCCCCGTCCTGCGCGCATTTTAAGTATTTGGTCACTCACCATTTTATCACGGACTTGTTAGATGTCTTTTCATTTTCTGGATCATTTATCGGTTTCTTATCAGATACATAATTTCCAAATATCGTATCCCGATCTGTGACTTCTTTTCGGACGGGCTCCTTTGAGTCATCAGGGCTTTTATTTTTGATGCAGTTCGTCTGCTTTTCTGTTGTTGGTCACGCGTTGGTCCTGTCACAGGACACTGTAGGAGCTGAGCCCCTTCCGGGGAAGAGACAACGCTGCAGCCTCCCCGGGGCTCCACGCAGACACCCCACGCACCGACAGGAGCCCCGGGAGCCGCCGGCCTCACGCCTGTGCCGACACAGCCCCGCTGCTTCCTCTCTCCGGAGACTTACCTGAACCTTGAGTCTGATCCTACTGGGTCGTTTCCCTCCGCCACGAGCAGCTTCCTCCTCCCCCTTTCCATGTCGCTCTGCTTCCTCCCCGGCCCCTCCTCCTCCTCTGGCTCCCCCTCCTCCTCCTTCGTTAAAGCAAGCGAATCTGGTTAGCGGTTACACCAGCAGGAGCTCGGAATAAGGGAGGAATAAGAGGAAATGCTATAACAGAAAAAAACATACGTTCTGCACGGTACAAACTTACCCTAAGTTCACATTTAACCTGTTGCCCATGTGATCTGTCCACTGCCCACAGGAAAGACATTTCCCTGGGCTCAGCCTTCGTGTAGCTCACCTTAGTGGAAAAAAGCTTCTTGGGTTTTGTGCAAAAACAGGTGTTAGCAGAGTGTGTTCCTCTGCGAGGCTGTCACAGCAAAACGTCACAGACCAGCAACTGAAACAACGGAGTTTATTTCTGTCTGTCCTGGAGGCTGTGAGTCCAAGACCAGGTGCCGCGGCGTGGGCTCCCCGCGAGGCTCTGCTCCTGGGCACACAGACGGCCACCTTCCTTCCGGGGCCTGCGTGGCTTCTCCCGTGCGGGTGCGTGCTCGTGAGGACCCCAGCCAGCCCGCGGCAGGACCCTGGCCTCATCGCCTCCTCTAGCCTCAACCAGAACCTCCTTTAGCCTCAACCAGAACCTCCTTAGGAGGGGATGATCTCAGAAACCCTGTCTCTAAATACAGTCACACTGGGGAACAGTGGGGGCTTTCACATGAATTTTTGGGGTGACACAGCTCAGTCCAAAACAGATAGAATCATTGCAGTGTGACTTGCATTTGGATGGTTTGAACCCAAAGGAAACCCATCGGCACGGAGGCTCAGCCTGGAGCCTCGGTTGTCTTCAGCCGTAGCCGTTGGTACCCCCGGCCGCGGGCGATTCCAGCGGCTCCTCGTTATGCTTCCTCTGTGGTCGCCGCGATGTTTAGCGTCTTCTGTGAGGAAATTCCTTCACAGCAAGCATGGTTTTATGATCCGTAAAGAAGACGGAGTCTCCCGATGGTGCACCTCGGCGCGACCGTCCCTGTGCAGCTGCAGTGACGTTGATCCCAGGGTCTGTCTCAACGTTGGGGGGAAGACGAAGTTGAGAATTTCCCCCAAACGTGGCTCTGGCTTTCGTCCTCACCCATACTGTGTGTGTGTCAGTGGGATCCCGCCCCCCAGTTTTGAAAACCAGCCAAGTACAGTTCACGTGAACGAAGAAAAATTCATGTATTTTATGAAGCTGTGATAGCGTGTCGGCTGCTTAAGCCAGTGGGGATTTTCCCCAAATGCTCCTGGGCCTCCAGGCCGGACCTTCACGTGTGAGCGGCTGGTGCACGACTTCTGCGCCCTTCGCAGGGACGCCTGCTGCGGGTAAAGTGCAGCGGCTGAAACTTCATCCCCGATCCTTGCCCCAGAGAATCAGCCTTTACTTTGTCGTATGTGGATTTAGTCAGTGAAGGACGGTGGGCTTAATTCTAGTTTCAGAAACGAAACTTTTAGTTAGGCTGAAGGTGTGAAAGGAGTTGCCAGCCTTACCGTCAGTCGTCCACACGGCCTGTGCAGAGCGAGACGCCCAGGACACGGGGCGGCACGCGTGGTCCTGCCGAAAGGCACACCCGCTGGGCGCGTGCTGGGGAGATGCGGGCAGGGGCTGGTGACGCGGCGCGGAGGAGAGGTCGGGGTCCTCACCCACGAGGGGCCCTCGGCCAAGAAGGGGATCCGGCGCTCTGTCTGACCGCGTTCCTGTGGCTCACGGCGGCTCGAACTTCGCTCGGGAAGGCGGCTTCCAAGATTCGACCTGGCCAACAGGTGTGCTTTCTCTCTTGTCTGGAAGCTTGGAACTAAGTTCGTTTTCATGCCTGCTGTTACCCTACTGCAAGAGAAAAGAGGGTATTTTCTTCATTTTAGAAGTTCATTTTTAAAACAAACAAAAACAAAAATTTATCTAAAATGCTTGGTTGAGAAGAGAGTTTTTTATTAGCTCAAGATTTCTTTTCTTAATTTGAAGCATTTTTCAATCATGATGTGTTCTCACGATCGCCGCGGTGTAGTATGTCCAGCCGTGGCTTCAAGTTCTGAAAACCGGGTGTTCCTGTGGCACCGCGGGGGAAGGGCCATGACGGGCACCCGCGCCCGCCGGCAGACGGCTTTGAGCGGGCGCCTTCCACGCGCTTATTTGACGTCTGGTTGTCTTCTGTGGCGGGGGGGGGGGGTGTCTGTTCAGGGCTTTTGCCCATTTTTCAAGTTGTCCTCTTATTGTTGAGTTTTAAGCATTCTTTACACCTTTGGGAAGCCGCCTTTTCTCCGGTCTGGGCTTTGCACATGTTTTCTCTCTGTGGCTTGTCTCTCCGCGCTGTTTGCCGAGGACACGCGGTCTGCTTTGACGCCGCACGGGCTGCCGTCGCGCCCTTCATGGCTCACACCTCTGCCCTGCCCCGACGGTCTTCACCAAACCCAAGGTCATCGAGACCTCCTCGGTGCTCGCTCCCAGAAATGTAGCTTCACATTTTACGTTTCAGTCTACGATGGAGTTTGAGTTCATTTTTGTGCAGGGTGTAAGGTCTGTGTCCAGATTCCTTTTCGGCCTGTGGGCGTGCAGCGGTCTTGGCGTCCGTGTTGAAGAGCGTCCTAACCCCTGCCCTGACTTCGCTGTTGCTTCTTCACCCTCCCGTGAGGTGTGGCTGCGGCGTCCGCTTCCGGCCTCTCGGGCAGTGCCGGGCGTAAGTGTTGAGAAGTCGGCAGCGGGGCGCGTCGTTGGCTGGGAATGGGACCGAGGGCGAGGGAGGCTTCGGGAGCAAGGCCGGGAGGTCGCCTGCTGAACGGGACGAGGCCGTGGCCATGCAAGCTCTCTTCTGAACAAGCTGAAAAGTCCCGGCCGGGCCGTCCCGGGGGCTCCCCGGGGGCTCCCCGCTCCCCCTGACTCCCAGCGTGGCTGTGCTCGCTCCGTCGTGGTCTTGGCCAGAGGAAACCCTCCCTCCCCAGCGTCTATGGGCTGACGTCTGTGCCGCTGTTCCTTGGCGGCGAGCCCAGGGTTGCAGGAAGAACAGGAGCGCTGAGAAACGTTCTGAGGGGCGGGGTGGGCCGGCGTCTGTAGCGGGGCCCCGGTCCCGTCAGGACAGGCAGGGCGTGTGCCACCCTGGCAGAAAGGCTCCCCGTGCTCAGAAGGAATTCGACGAGGACACCTGAGGCCAGGAGACAATTGAAGAGAACGTAACTTTAGCGAGTGTTTTAGACACGCCGTCCTCGGTGGAAAACGTGGCCCTGCTGCTTCTGGTGGGAACATTTCTCACGCTTCGGTGCATTTGTTTCTGCCTTATTTACTCGTTCTGGGCAGAGTATTCTCTGGGAAATCTTTCTTCTTTTCTCTCCTCGCGCCTCCGTCCTTCCCAAGAGCATCTTGCTTGCAGGGACGTTGCCCCACGTAGGTGCATCTCTGCACTGGGGCGGGCGGGGAGCGCAGGGCGCGAAGCCGATCCGCCGTAGCCCGTGTTCGGTGCGGGCCCCACGCGGGCTGCTCCTCATTCACCTGCACACGGGCTCTGGCCGGGAGCCTCCGGCTGGGGGCTCGCAGCCGAGACATTTCTTGCTCAGTACGAAGTTCTCAAAGTGCTGCAAGTGCCCATGATAGCGAAGAGTGACGCCCAAGGAAAACACAGCGAATGACTTGCGGATTCCTAACTGTGATAACAGGAGCAAACGGCGCGCGCCGTGCGTGGACTTCTCGGGGGACACGGGGCGGGGGACAGGGGGCGGGGGACAGGGGGCGGGGGACACGGGGCGGGGGACACGGGATGTTTCACGGCCCCCCCCGCCACGCATCATTCCACTGTGGGACTGCGCACGGTGCAGCCGCGGCCGTCTGGGTGAGTGGGAGACGCCGGCCTCGGGGCTGGGCTGCCGGGTCTGTGTGTCCGGGAACCTGAGGCTTTATGAGGTTCCCCGCATGACAGTTTTGCACGGTAAGACCCGGGAGATGCTTCTCCAAGCATTTTTTGTGTGGCTTTCACACCGTCAAGTGACGTGACAGTTTCCTGAATCTAGTTCTTAAGAGAAGGTTCTTAGACTGATGTTACTATTTTGGTCTTATTAACAATTCTTTAAGGGACACTTTTCTTTTTTAAAAAAAGATTTTATTTATTTATTTGAGAGAAAGAGCGCACCAGCAACTGGCGGGGGGGTGGGGGAGGGGGAAGCAGGCTCCCTGCATCGGACTCGATTCTGGAGCCCCAGGATCATGGCCCGAGCCAACGGCAGGTGCTCACCAACGGAGCCGCCCAGGCGCCCCAGAAACATGCTTCTTCACCTGTGGTCTGCACATTTGAGATTATGTGCTCAGGAGATACTTCCTGAGGATTCCTGAAGCTCCGGCCAAAGGACACGCGTGTTTTCCGAGCTCCGGGTACACGTGGGCACAGCCGCTGGACCGTTCATTCCCGCACAACCTGTGTGGCCTGCTGCTCTCGGGGCAGAGCTGCGTAGACCTGGTGCACACGGGGACGCCTGGAGTCAGGTCACAGTGTGCGTCCTGGTTCCCTGTGGGGGTGGGGAACTGCCTCTCCGAGGGGCTCCCAGGGGACCACAGTGGGCGTGGTCAGGCCGGCGGGGGCGCGGACAAGGAGGGTGAGTATTTGGGAGTTTTGGGGGCGCGTGCCTGTCGCACAGACACTGCGGACCGTTTGCTGCGTGTCCTGGTGTCCAAGCTGAAGGGGCTTCGGGGGCCACTCCAGGTTGTGGGGCCTTTCCCCTCCCCGTCTCTGCACCGGCTTCATCACCGAGGAGCCCTTCTCCACGTCTGGGCTCTGGTGGCTCCGGGGTTTTTTGAACATGCTTCCAGGAATCTAGTGTATTCTCTTGTGTACGTTCCAGAAATTATTGTCAACAGGGGACCTTGCCTCACCTGCCCGGCCCCATGCAAGTCTCGGTGGAGGGAAGGGGGGCTCGCTGGTCATGCTGGGGTCCCTGGCTAGAGGTGGGGAGAAGGTGGCTGTGGGCACCCACTGCACGGGCTGACTGCCGGGGGAGGGTCCCCCTGGACAAGACTAGGATGGGGTGCCTGGAAAGGAAGCACCCCACCCCTGGGGTCTCTGGGTCTGACCACTGTGTCCCCCGCACCTGCCGCTGAGAGCCGGCCCAGGCTTGGGAAGTGGTGCTCGGCCTCCCCGGGCTCATGGCAGGATGGCTGGGACAGATTCGGGTCGATGGCTGCAGGCTCGAAGGCCAGCAGGACAGTTTGGGTGGCAGGGTGGGGACAGGGGGCACAAGCCACAGGACTCAGGCATCAGGAGTGACACGTGCATGGAGACTCACTGGAGTGAGCGGGTCAGCGAGGTACAGCCCTGGGCACAGGTGGACGGAGGGAGAGGTGTGTTCTGGAATGTTCTGGCTGAGGGTTCAGAGCTCAGGTTTGCCTCTGAGGGCCTCAAAGTCTGTGCCCCTCCCTCAGGGAAGAGTCCATGTGGCAGCCTGGTGACCCGGGGCAGAGGCACGCTCTCCCCACTGGGCGCGGGTCCAGGCCTCCCTGGCTGCTCTCGCCACCGACGCCAGGAGGGCTCTGCCTTCCCCGTCACACCAGCGCCCCGGGCGTCACGCCTGTGCGAGGGCAGCCAGCAGGCCGGAGGCCGCCTTCACACCCGCTGCAGCAAACGTTGCCTTATTAGGTGATTTGGTGCCAGACTCGCCGTTTCCTGTGCTCTGTGATCTGCGAAAGTTAAATATTTAGACTCTGCTCTGTTTGAACACTTCTGCCAAAGCGTGTTTTTAGGTCCTCCCTTGTCAGGGCAGCGCGCGGCCCCCGGGCCCCGCAGGAGGGCGGGCGGCTAGGGAGGTGAGCTGGTTGGGCCCAGGCCCGTGGGGTCAGTGCTCACGAGGACAGGACGGGGGGGTCCACGACTCCCTATCTCTGCGGCTCCCCATCTAACGCAGCTGTCCTGTGGCTGAGAAGGAGCGTAGCTCTGGGGTCCCCGGCTGAGCTCTGGGGTCACCGGCTGACCTCGGATGTGGGTTTTCTCTTCCCCTTTGATGTTTATCTTTCCCTTCTTGGTTCTAAGTGTCTCCCGGTGTGTCTGTGACAGTCCCCACACGCTGTGCCTTGCTGGGCTGAGCAAGCAGAGCCACCCCTGCTGGGACGCAGGGACCCTCCTGAGAGCAGCAGGCAGAGTGCGTGGACCCACCGAGACGGGCCCTTTGCCGCCCTGATGAGGAGGATGGAGAAGCCTGTCGGAGGTTGGGTGTCTTCGCCAAGCAGCAGAGCCAAGCTGGGGGCCTGGCTTTGCTGAGGAAAGCAAAGTTCAGGCAGAAGCAAGAAGTAAACTCTGCCGGACAGTGTGCGGTCTTCCCTGCAGCTGAGGGAAACTGCCCGGGTATCAGGCGGCTCCCCGGCTGCAACCTGCTTGGGGACACGCAGCTCGGTAAGCCAGCTCCTCCCGCCGGCGTCCTCCGGAGCTGCAGCGCCCTTGTGGGGACGGCGGCTCTCCTGGGACACTGCCCCTGCCTCGAGCTGGTGGTCCTGTCCAGGGTCCGGTCTATGCTCTCCAGTGCCTGACACAGCCTGAGCCACGGCGCCCAGGGCCATGGCCCGCCGAATGCTCGGGCAGCAGCAGGTGCCCAGCCGGTGTGCGTGGCGGTCGGGGCTCCCCCACGTGGCCGCACGTTGGTCGGGCTGGAGCACTCAGGCTGTCCCGTGGGCATCGCGGTCTCCACACACACGGCCCTGGTGAGCACTCCGATGGGCGTGTGGAGTAGCTGGGTCACATGTCACACGGATTTGCCGTCACCAGAAGAGTCCACAGGCACACGCCCAGCCCAAGGCTCTTCTCCTCACACGATCCAAGCTGATGGCCTGACGCAGCGGGTCTCAGACTCTGGTGTGAGAAGCCTTTATACTCTTCACCGGCTGAGGGCCCCAAAGAGCCTCTCTGAGCCCGGGCTGTATCCACGAGTGCAGGTGCCCCGTGTCCAAGCGGGCAAGGGTGTGCTCCCTGAGGACACATCCTGTCTGGGTCGTCACCAGTCACTTGTGAGAACCCAAGAGCGAAGGGCACGTTGATATTTTACAGAAAGTGCTCTGTCTCCAGGGACGCCCTGGGGCTCCACTTTGAGAACCACTGCTCTGGAGTAGGGACAAGGCCTGGACATGTCACAAGCAAGCAGAGGACCCTGTCGCTGTGAGGTCGCGGTGGCTGAGGAGCACGCGGACGAGCGCAGTGCGGGGGGAGGTCAGACAGCGCCAGTCCCTGGCCTGAGCGGAGGGTCGGGCATCCCCGGAGGGTGCGGCGGACCTGAGGGATCGGACACGTCCGCCCGAGGCCCGGCGCAGACCCGCGCGTGTCAGCTTCCGTCGCTCGTGAGAGCACGTGGCTCCTCGTCCGGATCAGCCGCACGCAGGCCCCGAGCTGCGTCTCCGGAGGCACAGACATGACGTGGGGAGCAGGAAGGGCCGCGGCCGGCTTCCAGCACAAGGAAGCCGTGACGAGGAGGTTTGAGCCCCTGCATCCTTGGACATACTCGTTCTGAAATGGCCGTTTGCCCTTCCAAATCTGTCCATGTATAAAAAATGGTTTTGAGGCCCAAGTGCAGTCGGGCGTCTCCCCAGATCTGGGCGCCCGGCTCCGTCCCCCGGGGGCTGGCTGGCGTGGACGCTCAGGACTTTGGGATTTCCCCTCCTGTCCCCGTCGAAGAGGTGCTTCTGGCGTCAGCTGTCCCGGCTGTCTGGGGTCCAGCAATCCGAGAAGTGATGAAGAATGTCAGGGCTCCTCACGGGGCCAGTCTCGGAGGACGGCACCTTAGAAATGTGGCCTGGCCCCACTGAGGTGGCTGCTCGTGGGTGGGCGGCGTGGCTGTCCCTGCCCAGGCCCTGCCTGCCCGCCGGCCGCCCCCAGTGGCTGTCAGCTGCCTTGTCATGGGGCGGGCAGTGCTCAGGTCTGAGGGTCAAGTGCAGCTGTGCAAGGAGGCCGCGGGCGGAGGGCACAGACGTGGCGACACAGTAGTGTGTTGGGTGGGGAGCGGATCGCTGGCTGTCCCGTGAGCTGAGCCCAGCCGCGGGAGGCTGGCTTCTGCGTTCAGTCTTTTGAACCATTCTGGGCTCCTGAGGAAGTGCAAGCCCGGGTGTTGGGGTTAATAGCTCGACCTGCCTCCTGCTTCCACCACGACTTGTTGCACAGCCTCGGGAAGTCACAGACTGTCCCCGCACCTGTGTCCACAGGGGACCCCAGGGTGGTTTCGGGGCTCCTTGCACGGGTGGTTAGGACCAAGGAAAATTACCTGGCGCTGCTGGAGGCTGTGCCCTGGGTGGGGTGGTCTGAGCCGGGCGCTGGCGCCTGCACAGGGCTGAGGGAGCAGGTTACGAGGTTCCTCCCTG
This sequence comes from Mustela nivalis, assembly GCF_964662115.1. NCBI lineage: Eukaryota > Metazoa > Chordata > Mammalia > Carnivora > Mustelidae > Mustela > Mustela nivalis. The sequence continues at coordinate 1,384,818 of NC_139024.1, read as the reverse complement.
GAGGGCACGGTGGGGACAGCTTCCGAGCTGAGCATCCAGGGGCGTGTGTGCCTGTGTGGGGCCCGGGGGTACCCACGGATGAGTGTCCGTGAGGATCTGTGCGTGTCCGAGAGTACCCGTGAGTATCTCTGACCATGGACGAGTGTTCGTGAGTGCTTGAGAGTACTCTGAGTATCTGTGCGTGTCCGTGAGTGTCCGTAAGCCCAGGGGCGGTGGCTGGGAGCGTGTCCGCATGGACTGACCCCTCAGCTGTCCGCAGCTACAGCTGGTAGGATGAAGAGTGAGCCGCGCTGCAGTCTGACGAATGCTGTGGAAGTAGGACTTTTCCTGTCAATTCTGTAGAGTCCGTCAGGAGACCTCAATGACCCTAGGGCCCTTTCCACTATAATTGTCCAAAGTTTGCTCATCTCCGAGTTATTCCCTCGCACGTAGGTCCACACCCCGCCCCCCTTCAGCCCCCTTTGTAGGGAACAATCATCTGGGCTCAGGGCAGACGCTCCCACGGCTGTTTTCAGAAGTGGTTTCTCTGAGAACAGAAAGGGCTCCTGTTTCCCAAGAAGGGAGAATTCTACCTCAGGATCGAGTTACTTCCAGTGACACCAAGTTGCTGTCCCTACAAGAGCCGCCTTCATGTCCTGTCAACTATTAGCCTCCGCAGAAACGCTTGTTGTGGTGAACTGCCGGGAGGGAGGTGGTGGTGTTTCGGGGCCTAACTCTCAGGCACTGGAGTACCATTTCTCCCTGGGTCTGAGGGGTAAAAGCCATTAAGTGGAGGCCCTGTTGACCTGCAGTACGACCAGCTCCGCCGGCTCAGTTCTGCGGCCTCATGCTCTTTGCCCCGTCCCGTCGCGGGGGGCAGGAGAGCCTGGGCCTCTGGCGGCGGGATTTATGCGTCTCTTCTCGTTTCTGTCTCTCTCCGTGACGGTGCAGGAGGGGCTGGATTTTGCACTTTGTAAATGAGGGGCAGACTTTGAAAGATCAACTTGAGAACACTCGGTGGGAGCCTTTGCGCTGTTCCTAACCCTGACACGCGTCTCGTCTGTGGGTTGTGCCGCGTGGGTAGGGCTGCGGCTCTCAAACGTCTGTCCTTTGTGTCCAAATGCTACTTTCGTTTTTTTCTCTCATCTGATTACTTAAAACCCACCATTCTTTCCTTTAACTACAGGCAAAGTAAACTAGTATAGATACATCTTTTAAAAAAGTTTATTTATCTATTTGGCAGAGAGTGAGACAGAGAGTGCACAAGCTGGGGGAGGGGCAGAGCGAGAGGAGAAGCAGCGCCCGCGGAGCAGGGAGCCCGATGCGGGGCTCGATCCCAGAACCCTGAGATCATGACCTGAGCCAAAGGCAGATGCTTAACTGAGCCCCTCAGGTGCCCCTCGTTTGGAGAGATCTGGCCAACTCTGGGTGTTGGCTTGAGAGGACACAGTGTATGTTAAACTAGGAGAGCAATATCAGTTTTATTTGTAGCTGTTTTAGGTGAAACAGATAAAAGTCTTAATGCGGGACTTTTCTTGAAAATGGAAAATATCCTGATTCCTTGTGTAAGGAATCCAAATATAAAATCAGACTCCTTTTCCTACCTCCCTTTAAGAAAATCAGTCTCCTAATTCTACACAATTTAAAGGAAAAGAAGTGACATTTCTGTAGCACATTTGAGGCTTTGCGTCTCACTAACTACGAAAGGGCCATGAGCAGAGAACACGGACGAGGGGGATTGTCCTGGAGCTAACGGGTGATGCCGGGGAAGGCTTCGGGGTATGGTCAGCCACGGCCGGGCAGGTGTGCACCTGGTGAGCTGCCGGGTGAGGGTTGTCGAGGCCAGATCCCAACTCTGGCGGTGGGAGGGCTGGGGTGGCCGTCACAGCGTGCAGAGCCCTGGGCTGCTGGAGAACGGGGGTGGGACCGGTGAGCACCGCGGAGAGTGAGGCTCACGGTGGAGGAAAAGCAAGAAGGGGACAGCACGGAGCCACGTCAGAGTGACGCTGGCGTAGCCGTCACTTACGGAAATCCCGGTGATGTTGCCTTCCACTCTGGAGGAGCCCCCCGGAGACGCCGGGCCGCAGGGAGGGCAGAGGTGGGGTGGGAAGGGGGTGTGACCGAGCACCACTCAGCGTTGGGGCTCTGAGAGCCGGCCGAGGCTGCTTCTCCTCGCCAGGGGTCATGCGGCTGTGCTCTCCCCTCAGGGGCCGAGGCTGCATGTTTCCGATGGAAACGACCTCTGGGTCCACAGTTACTGAAGTCTGGGTTTGTTGCTACGGGAAATAAATATGGGAAAAATAACCGGGACGGACACCCGTGGTCACTATTTTCTTTCCGAAGAAACCGGATCCATGAATTGCATCCAAATCTCTATTTTTTTGGAAACATGAGTTTGGCTGTGGACGTCCCATGTTTCTCTTTGCTGCGGGTGTTCCTAGAGAGGGCGGTGATGTGCTGGAGCCTGACTATGGACTCCTGTTCAGCCCCTCCGAGCTCTGCCATCTTGAGTAAGCCGTAGCATTGTTGGAGCCTCCCTTTGTTTTGTCGGTAAAGTGCACGATGGCAATATATACATCCCTCGTTCTGGTGTCACTGGGATTACAGGAGATTGTGCGGAAGCTGAGTTCCGTGCCTACGAGCCTGTAAATATTAAGTTGTGACCCTGGATGAAAAGCTAATCTGAAAAACCTTCTTTTGGAATTAAATTACATGGCTGGTCTCAAACACGTGCTGCTCTTGGGAGAGCCTTCGCCTTGTGACTCCCATCTGGTACCTTCTTCAAGTGGGCCTGTGGGTCATTCCATTCCATTCATACCGCAAGTTTCAAGGTCTCCCTCCACCCAATCTGCCATTTCAAGAAAAGCAAAGTGGAAGGGTACATTTCTTTCTATTTCTTTTTAAAATTTTTTGCCTTCTTTGATCATCTGTGTTGTATAATTAAAAAGAAAACCACAAATACTCCATGACTGATGAAGACAATGTGAGTGACAATCAGGGATTCGATTCTAAGGAAACATGGAAGCCGCTCTGAGGACATCTGTGGCCGATGGAAGGAGGCGCCTGTTTTAGCGCGTTATCTGGTGACTTGGCAGCAAAGCAAGTCACTCACCTCACCCAGACCAGCGCTCTGGGGTCCTGATGGCTTGTCCTTGCCTCCTGTCTCTGCCACTTGTTACCTAGATTGGGAAAATGATTGATTTTCTCTGACTCAGCCATTGAACTTACACAATGGTAGCGATAATCCCACCTCGCAGAATTAACGTGCGACTGAGGAAGTGGATGGGCGCGAGGTGCGTAGTCCTACACGCCCACTCAGTGTTCTCACCTGACAGGCTCTAGTCTCTGCCCACGTGCAAAATTCAGTTTTTGTAAGTGGGATTCTACTGAACAAATGGCTTATCACTTTATCTCTGAAATGCCTAAATACATGAAGTCCTTTTTAGACCTCAATATACTTCACAGTCCTCCCTTCGTGTAGCCGCGAAACTTCATATCCACAAGTTAGACCGTATATATTCATACACAGCAGTCGTGTACCCAGGATTGTGCAGAGGACCCCACATTTTGTGATCCCAAGTGACACTTTCATAGCTTTTAAAACAACAGAACAAAGCTGAGAGGCCCCTCACTGGTGCAGTGCACTGACCGGACCGGTGTACATGTACATCTAAGCGGTTTGGGCAGTAAATTGGGGTATCCTTAGCCTTCCAAAGAACAGTGCTCTAGACACACCTTTAATTGGGTACTTAGTCATTTACTGCATGCGTGCTAAATCATCCATGATCTTTATCTGGGCTTCCTAGTATTTACAGTGTCAACTGCTTCACCTCCCATGTGTCTTGTAGCCTCGGATTATAAGACCTCATTATTCCTTGTAGGTAAGGAGATGTAAGGTAGTCTTGATTTGGTTCTCTATCAAAGAGCTTGCCACCGGGGTTCTTAAAGCACACATATGGTCTTAGCAGTCTTTAAAATTCCGATGAGGTTTTCATGCTTGTGAAAATCCTTCACCTTGGCTCAGGAGCCCCCAGCCCCCAGCCTGGTCTCTGCCATCCTACATGTCCACCTCCTACCGTGGACCCTCCCACTATGGTCAAGCATCCTCGTGTGTAGCTCAGTGCCCCCTAGACTGTGCTTGCTGAACACAAGTCTGCTCAGTGAGCTTGTCATTCACTGTGTGTGCACTAGAAGCAAAGGTCAGGAACTAACAAGGGAATGGACAAGATGCTTCAAGTAAAATATTTGGTATCTTAATTAGGAATACTTTTTGAGAGAACTTTGAAAATACCATAAGGAGATACAAAAAAAGAGAGAGAGAGAGAAAGAAAGAAAAAACAATGGGAGATATTTGTTTTGGAAGCTTGCCCTGGAATGACTGTTGTAGAGAGAGCCGCTGCTTCATGACATATAACCCCAGAATGTTCATGGCATCCAATGACCGGTGTTTGTTTCTCCTGTACCTGCTGATCTTGGCTGGGCTCTGCTCATGTGTCTCATCCTCCTTGCTTAAGCGGGAAAATGGGAATGTTCTTCTTAGAGCAAGAGTGGAGGCAAGGGAAAGCAGGTCCAGACGCACACACTGGCCAAGCCCCAGCTTGCTTGATGCTGACAGACATCCCACAAGCTAGGTAGTTCACAGAGCGGGAAAGGCTCGCTGCCGGTGTGGAAAAGCTATAGAAACTCTGCTGATAAGAAGGGAGGAAGGATAGGTCAGCAAGATGTTAGTGTGCAATTATCCTGTGTGGGAGACCCTGGAGGGGTGAGACATAGTCCGGGATTGGTGTGGGAATTGGCTGAAGACACAATGCATTTCCAGCCTCCCTGGCTGTGGTTGAAGCGGTAATTGGGACTTGGCAGAGGCCATCAGAGGTAAGCAAGGTCTAGTCCGTGCATGTCAGAGCAGTGCAGCAGGCCTGCGAACTCTTGGGAGTCGGGCCAGCTAATAATAATGAGATTGCAGGCCAGAGAGGACACTGACGAAGGACACCGCGGACCGGATGGGGGGCGTGAGGAGGAAGGGGAGGGCTGGGCGCAGGGGTTGTTTACGTGACACATCTGACCGGACAGGAAAACTGCTTCTGACTTGGGGACTCTTACAAAGCAGAGTCACACTGATGTTACCGGGATCCTTTGGATATGGGACCAAACAGAATTTCCACTGCTTTTATTCGCACTTGGGATGGAAACTCTCTTTAACCAATGAAGTCATACTTGGAGGCCCAAGAGTTATTATGGACAAAGCTAACACTACAGGTCTAGAGTCCCATTCAGCCTATAGATGTTCACATCCTATTCTTGACGCCATATTTCATGCTATGAGCTCTTTGTTTTGTAGCACGTATAGATATTGGGACACCAAACCCTACTAGGAAAAAGAAGGAAAAGACGAAGCATTCATTAAGCTCTACTGACTGTGGGCGTTCGTGTGTGTTTTGTACATCACTGATTCAAGGCACCACGCATCATAAGACACACCGAGAAAAGGAATAACATGCTGCCAATTAAATTGTGACCAATATTTTCTCATATCCTAGAATTCCTATTTTATTCTTATTTTAAAAACTTGTAAAGACTCATTTAAGTGTTGATTTGTTTATTGAGGAAATTTACATATAGGGAGATGCACAGACCAGAGAGATGTGTTTGGTGAAATGAGCTTTGACAAGTGGGAATGCCCATGTAACTCACACTCCACCAAGACCGAGACAGTCTCCATCACATGGGCAAGCTCCCCTAGGCCTTTCTGGGTCAATGCCTTCTTGGAGATAACTCCTGTTTTGAATTCCATTATCCATTATTCTATGTTACTTTTCCAGGGACTAGAGTTTCATATAGATAGCATAATGTACTATATATCCTTTTGTTTCTTTTTTTGTGTTCTATTTATTTATTTGTGAGAAACACACACACAAACACACACACACACAGGGGGAGAAAGAGGGAGAGAGAGAGAGGCAGAGGGAGAAGCAGGATCTATACAGAGTAGGGAGCCCAAAGTGGGACTCAATCCCAGGACCCTGGGATCATGACCTGAACTGAAGTCAGACGCTTAACTGACTGGCCCACCCAGGAACCCAGAGCTTCCTAGGACTTGGATAGAAATTGTGTTCAAACCACAGAGCAAGTTGAGAAGAATGCACATCATAACGTCACTGAGTCTTCTGTTCCATGAACATGGTGCATCTGTCTGTGTTTGTGCTGGTTTCCTTTCATTTCCTCAGCAGTGTTTTTTCAAGTTCTTGCACATCTTTTCATAAATTTATTTCATGTTTTTGAAGCTATTTAAAATGCCATTTAAATGTTTTGTCTTCTAGTTATTCATTGCTACTACATGGAGTTACAGGTCATTTTTGTATATTGACATTTTACATTGAGACTTTGCTATGTTTATCTATTAAATCTAGGAGTTTTTTTCTTTGTAGATGTTTTAGTTCCTTCTTACAAGCATAATTCTATCACATGTGATTAAAGAAAGTTCTACATTTTTTCTTTCCAATCTTTATGTGTTTCTATTTCTTACCTTTAATGCCTTGCGTGGATACCCAGTGTAATGACAAACAGAAGTGGTGAGACTCTTTCCAGTCTTAGAGTGGAAGCCTTCAGTCTTGTCATTAAATCTGGTGTTTGCTGGGGGTTTTTGAAGTATATGCTTTTTAACAGATAGAGAAGGTTTTCCTCTAATTTCCGTTTTCTGGGGGTTTAGCCATTTAATTGACAAAGTGGTTCACCTTAATAAAAGTGAACACCTAAATTTTCCTAAAAGTGGATAGTTTTACTATAACTGAAAACATTTTAATAGAAGGCATAGTGTCATCAAAGTATCTGAAAGAGTCACTGAGTATCATTTCTAGTATTTTAAATGGTCCCTTCAGTTTTGTATGACATCTTGTCCTTCATTCTGAATGTCTCATGTAATATCCCGTTATGCCTCTGACCATCTCATGAGGAGTTCCCTGCTATGACACCTGGCAAGTGACTCCTGTAACGTACACGACTTCCCTAAAGCCATAGGCCAGATCAGACTCTGTGTTTCTCTTTATCTTGTTTAATCTTCACTTCAGGTCTTGTAGCCTGCCATATTTTTGGAACAATTACCAGAGATTTAAGTAAAAATGCTGACTTTGAATGTTAAATTTGCTGGGTTGCTTCTTCATTTATGGAAATAAATTAGATGGGGGTAAATAGAATGTAGAATCTGTCAGTAAAAGTTAGATAAGAGGATACAAGTTAATGGAAATACAACGAGCAAGGACTATCGGTATTATCTGCAAATAGTTTCTGAGAAACTCTAAGGGTGTTGGCACTGTTAAGTGACAATTTTATGGAATTCTTTATGTCTTAGAACACAGAATGTTCCAAGAGCAGATTATTATATGGATAAAGGGACACAGGGTCCCTTATAGAAAACAACAGTACCCCCCCCCCCGCCCCACCAACCAGCCAGCAGCTGGGCAGTGCTCTCCCAGCAGCACAGACAATAGCAACCTCGTTGTGGACGATTTGGGACCGGGAGTGCTGGGGAGGTGTGCAGACGACTACGAATGCCGGTGCTGGACTTGAGGATGGGCAAAAACAGAGTTTCAAGTATTTCAGTCTTTTAAGGAGGTTTTTGGGATTCTGTGCCTGTTGGATAATGAACAATGAAAAAGTAAATATTAATGTGAAACCCTTAGGATGTGCACCAGCTGGAAGAACTTACATGTGCAACTTGCATATTCTGGAAATGTAGCCAAACCCGAAGTTCTCTCTCTCTCTCTCTCTCTCTCTTTTTTTCTTAAACATCATACTGAAATCACGTGGCATACGGTTAACGAGATCATCATTAAGTGCTTTTTGCTCCCTTTAGGTTCATAAATGTTCTGCAGCTGTTGGTCATGATCTGCTTTGCCTTTGGTTCTCAGATTATTGGAACGCACTGTCAGACACATTTTAAGTCACCAAAATATATTGCTAGCTTGGGAAATAAAATAATATTTTAAAATTAATAATCCAACCAAATTTACAGAGGAAGTTTTCTAAAAATACAGTTGTTATATGATTGCAGAAATTAAAATTTATAGAAACAAATTGGGATTGTGCTCCTGTTTCTAGTTTAATGTTTTAATGGAAAACTACTGAGGCAACCTGTCCCCAGAGTGCTAATGACTTTTTGGGAGTCTGCTCTGAGTGGCGTGTGTGGCCCCGGAGGTCCGGTGTCTGGGCCACACACATGGCAGGCTCTCCGAGCCGGAGAGAGCTTGTCTCCTCAGAAGTTGGCCAGAGTGAGTGGAGTGGGCCAGGCCAGAAGTTCAGGGCGATCGCCGCAGTTGTGGGAACAGTTAGCACGTCTTGCAGGAGCTCAGGGGACCAGCAGGGCAGCTGGTGAGGCCATGGTAGAGTAGAGCTGTCTGGACTATGGAAGCCCGCGGCCTGGGTGAGAACAGATCTGGTGAGCTGGGTGGCAGGCTGCCCTTCGGTGGACGATGCCGAGATCCGGCGGTGTGATGGATTGTGCCTGCCATATGGAGAGCTGAGGACGGGTCTCTGCCACCCGACGCGGCCGGTGCAGAGCACTTAGCAGACGCACCACCGGCTGCTCCAGACCCGTTGGTAACTTGAGGTTTGTTTATATGTCAGTCGTTACGTGGTGGCCGGGTCACTGGTAGGATAATGTGATATGAATGTGGACGTCGGTGGATCCACCAGTTACAGAAAAATCAAGTATTTCCCCATTCTGATGCTTGAATACGGGATTTAAATCGAAGTTCCCATGGTCCCTAAATTTTCCTCCCGGCTCCAAGTCATTCTTTACTGTCTTTGCATCTCCGTGCCTCCTGGGGGATTAGTGACACTTGAAGTTCATACAGAACCTATCACTTTGTTCCGCTGTGCTTGGCCGCAGTCATCCTGGGAGACCGGCAGGGTGGGCCAAGGGAGGACATGGGATTCGGTTTCGCTGAAGTTGGTCGGATGAGAGACTGAGGGACCCAGAAAAGCTGGGAGCCTGATTCCGACCTTAGAACCTGACCTTTTCCCTGGTGACCCCCCCACGGGCTCAGCGCTCCAATCCTGTCCCCCCCCCGCCCAATAGCTATACTGGAAGGTTTCTACTCACTTTCCAACTCTGCAGGAGCAGGTACCTTTTTATCCAAAAGGCTCCCTTCTCCACCTCTTTAATTAGAAAAATATCCCTTTGACCCCATCCTCAGTTCTAAATAACATCTCAACTTTTCTTTTTCCCGTGACATTGTCTTTGGGCAGCTTCTCCTGGGCAAATGCAGTGACTTCTGATTCCTTGGCCCTTTCTATGAGCTCACATTATAATCCTGTTCAATCCTGTTCATCTTTTTCCGTTTTCAATCTCTCTTCCTTCATACACGAACTCCCCAACGTTTAGTGCAAGAGACAGTCATAGCAGTAGAGCCCTGCTGGAGAGGAAATCAAATGGAAATATTTGTGTCTGACATGTTAAACTAGATATTATACTTTGAATTTTGCGTTATTTTATTTTCTTGCTGAATTACTTTCTAGCATCCCAAACCTTATTTTTCTCCGTTGATGGCCATTATTTGGAATGGAGTCAATCTAACTTCTATTAATATCATTGAGCTAAGCCCAGCTTTGGTGGCCTCTGTAAGCCGCTGGGTCCATCCGGCGGCAGACATCGGCTCTGCCCTGCCAGGCTCGGGGGCGTTGCCTGGCCGCTGTGCTCGGGGCCGGCCTCCCCTTCCCAGCTTCCTCGTTTCCGTTCTCTCTTCCGTTCTCTCCAGAAAAGATCCTTCTTCCCTGCATCCTTTCCTAATGCTTTGTGGGGACTTATCGTTATGCTTCTGGCCCTTCCTCAAGACCTGTCTCTTTGGGTCCCTTTCGAAGCCATGCTCCGGGGGGTCTCCGTGATCGAAAGCTTCCGGAGTTGTGATGAAATATGACTTATGTCGCTTTGCTCCCCATTTGCCTCCATTTGAAGTTCTTGATGACCCTCATGGAACACGGGGAGATTGTGCCACCTTCTTGTGTCCCCAGCATGAGCCCTTGTGGAACCTGTGGTCAGGTTCCCCGGCGCTGAGGCCATCATGGTGAGGAGGCCACTTTCCAATGCAGAAATCATGCTTCTGTTCAGCCCCTATTCCCAGAGGCTGTCAGGAGTTTGTCTAAAGAAGATTTTCCTCTGAGATGCCCTCATGGACAGAAAACATAACTGCATTTCCCTAAGTTTGAATTTCCCATGTGGAACCAGATTTACCAAATAAAATTGCTCGTGTTAACATTTCTAACCAACCAAGATGTTTATGCAAACCAGCATGGAATTTCTTCTGACTCACCTCTAATGTCTTCTGTATTTTACAACATTTTTGGCAAATTGACTTAATCAATCTTATTTTGCTTATAATGGATCTGCAAATATTAAATGAAATACTCAGAAGGGACATTTCAGGAATTTCCCGGAACCATTCCTATAGATACAATGTGTCGTTGGATGAAGCACGAAAAGTATTTGGTGCCCGGAGAATCACACCATAAATTCTGTTCACTAATAAAATTTCCAAAAGGGATCCAAGGGGTTGCTACAGTGAGCGGTGTGTTTTCCGGGGTGGGACGTGGGGGTGGTGGTGGTGGGTGTGCTAGAAAATTCTCCCCGGAAGAAAGTCCATCTATCTTGGACTAACTACACTGTGGGTTTCTGGAAAGGAACACCTAGTTGCCGCTGAGATGTGGCTCAACTCTGTTTTCCTTGATGACTTCCCGTGATCTCCAGGGATGTCCTGGGCAACACAGTAAGAAATCAAATCACTGTCACTTTCTTCTTGACAATTTCCAACTTGGAGTCAAAGCGGCTTTCCGATGACCATGTAATGCATGCTGGATTTTATTTCTGCGTCCATGTATTTGATGAGCAAAATCTAGAGTGTATAGCATAGGACAGAACTCTAAAGGAACAAATTGAAATTTTTAAAAGAATTAGGTGGTGGTGGTATCAGACACAGGGTGGCCACAAATTGTGCTTGTGTACTTAGAAGTGGCCCGCGTGGGCTCTGGAACGGCGCCTGACGCAGAGAAGGTCTTCAACCAGGGGGTGTCACACGCACGGATCATTACTGTTATTTCAGAAATCAAAACCAAATGCCAACCCGAGGTCAGACTATTCAAGGATCAGAACTTTGTTGTTTAAGTTCTTAACTTACAGACAAAAAAAAATCTGATCCTGGGTAACTAAGGAGACAAAGAATTTATTGGAAATACTTGGAGGCCTCGCAGAGTGGAGGGCTGCTCAGACAGCAGCTCCCCGGGGGCCCGGAGCGGATCCGTGGTCTGCACAGCCCAAGACCATAGACCAACGTCCTCAAAGTTCACGTACGAGGCAGATAGCACCCCAGTGGGCACGGTGGGACCCAGCGCAGGACACTGCGGGCCGGCCTTGGGTCCCACCGGCTGTTCGCTACCAGCCCGGAGACCGGCTGCTGGGACGGGTCTCCGTACCAGGCTCTCCACACGGCAACCAGAGAGCCCGCCGTTAGCAGCGTGAGCTGCTCTGTGAGCCCAAGGGCCGATTTCTTCCTTCTCCTCGTATCCATGAAAATGATTTTGGCACCAGCTGTGACATTTGAGTGACTCGTGGGTTCCGTGATTATCGTACAAAACCTGGCTCTGGACCGATACGGTGATTAGTCGCGCTTCAGTCTGGCTCCTCTGTGGTTTCAGGAGGCCTTGTTCAGTCTAGGGAGCTGCGGAATAGCTTTTGGGTAGGAGCATGGAGAAGGATCTGAAAGGCAACATTTCTAGGTTTTTCTAGTACATATGCGGAAATGTATATGGCTTAAAAAATTTAATAGCATTTGGTTATATCAGTAAGAACGAATCACAAAATTCCACGTATGATTATCATTCTACGGTACATGCAGGTACCAGAGAGGCTAAAATCCAAGTCGTTTTCCAACTATTATCGTCATAACCATGGTTCATTATCTAAAAAGAAATCTCCTGAGAGCCTGATATATGCCAGGTGCTCTCCTGGCCCTGGGGGAGGAGTGGCGATCACAGCCAAGTCTTCTGAAACATGGTCCGTAGAGACGCTCCGCACGTGACTCCTGCCCGGGTGCTGGGCCCGTGGCAGGTGCCATCCCCGACAGCCGTCCGGCGCGCCTCCCGCCTCTCGGCCCCCACGAGGGAACACGCTCTATCTCAGCATCCTGGTGGTCTCCAGCTGTCTGCTGTCACAGCTACAGTCACAGAATGGTAGCTAAGTGGCTCCTAAGCGGACCCAGGCATACTTCACAGAGAACACTTCAGAGGTAGAAAAGTGCTATAGAGATTTCTAATCAAAATATATTCACTCAGTGCGTTATTTTATTTTATTTTTCTTTGCAAGAAGAAACCTGAAGGCAGAAGAATGTCATTTCTAGATGCCACAGCAGCTTCTCGTGAGGACCGGTGTGCTCCTGGGGGTGTGGGCCCCGGGGTGGAGGGCCGCTCTGCCGTTAGCCACGTGCTTGACTGGGAACTCAGGGCTCAGGTCTCGGCAGCTCCTCTGGGGCTGGGAGGCCCCACCTGTCCTGCCTTCGAGACATGGCGGCTCTGAGATTCGCCTTGACCTCAAGCCCCTGGACGAGTGGTCGTGCAGCCAGATGCTTGTTCCAACGTCTTCCTGCTCAGGGGTCCAGAGGCCGCACCTAGAGAAGCTCATTCCACAGACAAATCTCAGACATGTCCCCACATTTTCTTTATAATGTGAGAGAGGATTTGATTTGCCTCTGTTCATTTTTACTGTCATGGATTTAGGCTGGAAGGATCCAGAAGAGGAATATTTGAAATATGCTGACTATTTCTAAATTACATTTTAAACCATGTGTGACTTGATAATGAAGGATAAAGTTATTCTCCATGTTTTACTTTATTTGACTCAAAGTCATTACCTTCTGAGGACGACTGAGTGGACAGGACTCACTTTGTTGGGATACTGGAGTGCGGATACGCCAAGGGATGGGCTGACTTTTAGAGCTTCCTTTTTTTCCTCCAAATTTTAATTTAAATTCCAGTTAACTAGCGCACCGTGTAGTATTAGACTCAGGTGTACCATATAGGGATTCGGCACTTCCGCACGACCCCGGTGCTCATCACAAGGGCCTTCCTTCATCCCCGTCACCTGTTTCCTCCGCCCCCCCCCCCCGACCATCACTCTCTGGGGTTAGAAGTCGGCGTCTTAGTTGCTCTCTCTCTCTTTCCCCACTATGATCATTTGTTCTGTTTCTTAAATTCCACATATGAGTGAGCTCGTATGGTGTTTGTCTTTCTCTGACTTTCATTTAACGTCATGTTTTCTAGGTCCATCCACATTATCGCAAATACAGCAAAAGGATTCCATTCTTCTTTATGGCTGAATAATATTCCGTTGTGTCTACACCATGCCTTCATCAGTCGATGGACGTGGGGTCTCTCCATAGTTCGACTATTGTCGATTACGCTGCTATAAACATGGGGGCAGGTGTCCTTGAATTAGTGTTTTTTTTATTCTTTGGGTAAACACCGAGAAGGGCAGTTGCTGGGCTGGGTAGTTCTGTATTTAACTTTTGAGGAGCCCCATAGAGTTTTGCAGTTGGCTTATTTAAACCAGTGTGCACAGATGGCATGAGATCCCCATCTGCCCAGAGTCCGTGGGGCACAGGCTGGCCGCGCGATCAGACCACGGGCTTCAGAGTCTGTCGGTCTGGATCTGTGCTCTGGGGTGGCCCCTTTCTAGCTGCGTGGCATTCCCTGTGTGACTTGTGCATTCCTCTGTTTTCTCATCTACCCAGTGGCTAACTTAGAAAAGCCATGAAATGACCGAGGGCAGTTCAAGCAGAGGAAAACTCTAAACAGCAACTGTTTTGTTCCATGAGAGTCGGGGTTACACTGTTACACAGTGTAACTGTTACTGTTACACTGTGTCTCTCTCGTGGTTAACAGCAGGCGTTTCCACTGTCATTTCTAGGATTCATTGTTCTGCGTACACGCATTCTGCCGAGTGGCCCTGGGCTCATTGTGGGCCGAGACAGGGTTCCACTGTGCTCGCAAATAAGCCAGGCACATGGTTGTTCACTCCCTTTGCTTCAGCAAATAAAAGTGGTGACAATATTGAAAGAAGTAGAACATGATTCTAGGTCCAGCACAGATTGTAAAAAAATGTTAGAAAATACTTACAAATGGCCTTGGTGCTTACATCCCAGACGTAACCCTGGCACCGGCCGATGCCCAGCGTTTCCCGCAGTCCTGTCGTGTGTCCAGAACGGTCCGCCCCTAACAGGAGGGGTCCCGGGGCCCATGGGCCCGCCGTGCCGCAACTCTCTCCTGATGGGTCTGCCGCTCCGACGGACCAGCCCCAGCCCCTTCCTTCTCAGGTCTCGGCGGCTCTCCGGGCACCCTCAGGGACTCCGCGCAGGGCTGCCCCGTGCTGTACGCTCACACCCCTGTCTTTCTTCCCCCAGTGTCCTCGTGTGACCAGGAGCAGCAGTCAGCCCTGGAGGAGGCCAGGCGGCCCGAGAGCGACAATGTGGTGATCCCCGAGTGCGCCCACGGCGGCCTCTACAAGCCGGTGCAGTGCCACCCCTCAACTGGCTACTGCTGGTGTGTCCTGGTGGACACCGGACGCCCCATCCCCGGAACGTCTACCAGGTAAAGCTGTGCCCATGGGCCGAGGGAGGGAGGAGATGGGGGGGCAAGCCCCCATGGGTGCCTCCCACGTGGATGCCTGGCGGCCAGACTCCGCTTGGTTGCCCGACTGTTCCCGCCATGCGCTCGCTTCCCTGTGCAGGCAGCCTGCAGAAACCGATGGCTCTGGCCGTCAGAAGCCGGAGGAAACCGTCTCTGGGATGGCCGCCGGGAGCTGCCTGTGTGAACGGCAGCAGGTGGCTCTGGAGGCTGAGCTCTTTACGCCATGTTTCCTTCTGTCGATACGGACGCAGGCTGGGACTATGGAAACCGGCTCTGGGATCTGGCGTGGTGGGCACTCAGGTAGCACTGGAAGCTTCCATGGGCTTCTGGTTTTGGCAAAGGGAGCCAAGCATTTCCCAGGCTGAAAGAACTGACCTCCCAGAAGGGCTGTCTGTAGCACGAAAGCAAAGACGGTGCGCTAAAGGCCAGAGCAGCACGCGCTGCGCAGGGCTCTGAGATACAGAAACGGGGCTCACTCCTGCTCCATGAGTTTGGGCAAATGGTTGCGTGTGACCCGAATCACACAAACGACTCACGGAATTTGTAAAAACACGAGTGAAGATGTGTTTGCCATTCTTTGTTATATGAAGTGATCTCGAATGTCCATAGATTTATATAAAAACAATTACAAATGTACAAAAATATTCTTCTCATCAAATTTAGCCACTGATTTCTTTTCTAGGACCTAGACACAGGCATGTTGACACTTCCTAAATTATTTCCCCCAATTCTTCAAGTATGACCATGAGTTACTTCAAGGAAGAAACACTCCATCTCTTCATCTTCCCATGCATCCTTTTACGTGTCTGTCCGTCCGTCCGTCCTCCCACCAACCCTCCCCCTCCCTTCCTTCCTACCTTCCGTTCATCCATCCCAAATGCGGATGGTCCACAAGAGCCCATCACTATCCCGCGGCTGGGGAAGGAGCACTGACCCAGCGAGCAGGTCTCCTCCCTCGGGGACTTTCTCTCCTGCTTGGGGAGTATCAGGGAAGGAGCAAGCAGCAGCAGTCCTGCGGCGGCACGAGGGAGACCTCACATCCCAACGGCATCCAATCTTAGCAGCTCGCACCCTCAAAGGTGAAGGGCAGTTCGGACTATCTCAGCAGTTCAAGGGCTTTAATAAGCATCTGTTGCTGCTGTTGTTCTCTCTGCTTTGACACCTTTACGTGCGGGATTGCTTTGTGATCTATCCCTGACAGAGTTTCTAGAAGCATCATCTAACAGAGTTGGGGCTTCCTTCTGACGGCTTTCTGGGGGTCTCCCCTCACTGGATGCTCAGCCTGTCACCCCCAGACCAGGTCTACTGTTCCTGGAGGAGGGTTCCCATCATTTGGCACCAGACCTGGGACAAGCCACCTCCCAGTGCCCTCACTGTCATGCATGCTATTCTAGGGGTGAGGAATGTACCAGAAACAAAATGCACAAAACCCATGCTCCCACAGGGCTTCTGTTCCAATGGAAGGAGACGGACTTTAGGCAAAGCAGAGAAGTAGTTGCACTGAGTATCAGGAAATGTGCCGGCGAATGCCCACTGCTCTGGAGGAGAATGAAACAGGAAGAGGAGATGGTATGTGGGGGTGGGATGGGGGGCTTCAACTTGACCTGAATGGTAGGGGATCCACCCTGGAAAGCGGATGTTGGAGTCAAGTCCTGAAGATCCTGGGGGTTGATCTGACAGATGTATGCAAGGGCGCAGTCTAGACGGAAGGAGTGAGCGCTGCCTGGCACAGTGGAGGTCCCGGAGCCGGAACCCAGTTGTTTGGACCCAAAGCCAAGGTGTATCAATTAGGACATTTTTCATGTCTAACAGTGGTAACTCTGACAAGTAGGCATAAACACGAGGCTGCTTCACCTCAGGTAAGAATTACAGAGGTGGAGAAAGCTCCATTTCGGTTGACTCTGTGATCCAGTGATGTCAGTGAGGACACGGCTGACGCTGTGATTCGGTGATGTCAGTGAGGACACAGTTGACGCTGTGATCTAGTGATGTTGGTGAGGACACGGTTGACGCTGTGATCTAGTGATGTTGGTGAGGACACGGTTGACGCTGTGATCTAGTGATATTGGTGAGGACACGGTTGACGCTGTGATTCGGTGATGTCGGTGAGGACACGGTTGACGCTGTGATCTGGTGATGTCGGTGAGGATACGGTTGACGCTGTGATCCGGTGATGTCGGTGAGGACACGGTTGACGCTGTGATCTGGTGATGTCGGTGAGGACACGGTTGACGCTGTGATCCGGTGATGTCGGTGAGGACACGGTTGACGCTGTGATTCGGTGATGTCGGTGAGGACACAGTTGACGCTGTGATCTGGTGATGTTGGTGAGGACACAGTGGACGCTATGATCTGGTGATGTTGGTGAGGACACAGTTGTCTTTGCCCTTGGACTCTTCTCATGGTGCCGAGTGGCCACCAGGATCCGAGCATCTCTTCCAGACACCGCAGCATTCAGGAGATGCACCACCCGTCTCTGTCTTTCTTAAGAAGCCAACCCACCCTCCCTCCGAGGCCCCTAGTGAATTTAATGCATGAATTGTTGGCCAGAATTGGATCAAGCGACCATGGCTAAGCCTGTCACCAGCAGGAAAAATTAGTTTAAACTGATCTCTAGGGGGGCGTGGGTGTTGGGAAATCAGTCCAAATTACCAATATTAAGGGACATCTGGTAAGCTGCTGGCCAGCGTCCGCAGCCCAGCCAGCACCGGGTTCCCTCAGTGACGGACCAGCATCATCGGGAGGTCCTCCGTGTTCCTGTGTAAATGCCCAGTCGTGTTCGGGCTCCTTTCTTATTATTTTCTGAAATAATCCGTTCCAGGGAGAAGCTTCATGGATTTGTGTTAACGTTGGGGTAGACGACTCGGGTTTTCGCCCTCAGTTGTCCTTCCCATTTGTATTGGCTGATGGGGAAGAACAATTTAAAAATCCGGGACAGAAAGAAGCCATACACATAAGAAGCATTGTCGTAAGCCAGCTTCCTTTTCCTTGTGTCCCCAAGCAAGAACACTAAAGCGCATGGGTTCTGTTGTAGGCTGTGCTGAGGACAACAAGCCCACGTGGTTTGCCTGCCAGGGCAGACGGCTGCCTCCTTCTCACAGGGCTTCTAATCTGATCATCTAGGGGTGATCATCTGGGTGGAAGCGTGAGTTGGTCCAGGTGCAGAAGCGCTTCCTGGTCCTCCTGCTTTTTCAGTGTCAGAACTGACATTTGAGCTACACGTACAGATTGCCTGTGGGCTGGAGCCCAGGCAGCTGCCCGAGCCCACAGCATGGGCGGCAGGACAGGATCTGGGCTGCGAGGGGCAGCTTCTGGCCTGGCCACTGCCGCGGGGTGGGGAGAGCGGGCACGGGCGTCGGACGGAGCGTGGCGGGCCGACTGCCGGCGAGCGCATCAGCTCCCAGGGC
The DNA here is from genome assembly GCF_964662115.1 of Mustela nivalis. NCBI lineage: Eukaryota > Metazoa > Chordata > Mammalia > Carnivora > Mustelidae > Mustela > Mustela nivalis. The sequence continues at coordinate 1,366,765 of NC_139024.1, read as the reverse complement.
GGGCAGGCTCCCCTTCCACAGCGTCACAGCTGAGGACGGGCTCACCCATCGCCGCTGGCTCCGGGCCCTTCTTACGTCGCCCCCGTCCCAGCTTCAGGAACCGACTCTCTCAGGGGCCGAGTGCACGGGCCCCGAGCATGAAATCACGTCACTCCCTGGCAGAAAGCCTGCTCTCTGATGGGCAAGTGGATGGGGAAGGAAGACGTGTTCATTTTTTTTTTTTATACAAATAAGTTCAACACTATTGAAAAGAATGTGATGGATGTCAACCCTGAATTTGAATTTTTTTCGAGACTTCAAAGGCATTAATTCTATTTCTGGAGATTGCCAGTTCTGCAGGTCAAGGCACTTCCCAATATTCTTTAAAAGAGGCAGAATACTTTCATTTAAATATACTTTTTTTTATATCAGCAAAATGCTAGGATTCTTAAGACACGTCCAGGACAAATTGGGAATAAAACCAGAATGACCAGGGTGGCTAGCTGCTGGGTCGCTGCAGAGTTCGAGATCAGAACGGGGGTTTGGAAACAGTGCGGTCTCTTACCGCCCTTGTGAAGACGCCGGCACTGACTTCCGGCACTCCGGAGGCTCTGCACAGAGTTCCTAATACCCGTTCAGCTTCTAACCCGACAGAGCAGCCGTGAGCGTCCCCGAGGTGCGCTCGGCTATTCCTAGGAGCAGGATGTTCCCCGGAACGGCCGGGTCCTGAGTTTCCAGCTCATCCATCGGGAGCTGGAACACTTGCTTGTCTTTTCACGGCTCCGCTTTGACGGGCCGTCAGCTGTGACGACGTCACTTCTAATGCAGGTGTCAGTTCCAGCCTATTCCAGCTCCCCAGACACTGACCCAGAGCCCGGAACGGGGAGTTCTCCAGATTGACGCGTGTCTGTGAAAACAGGCGACCTCACGGGCTGGCTGCTTCTGCTCAGTTCCTCTTGGCCAATGTCCGGCTCTCATCTCCCTGCTATGGTGCCGGGAGGGACAGGAGTCCCCCGGGCTGAGACGTGTGTCCCCCTCCCCTTGCTTGCATTCTCACGGCTGTGGCTCCTCTGCTGTCTGTAAGGAACCCCACCGCATTTCCCAAGAACATGAGCTAATGGCTGTTGGTTAAAATGTGATCGCTTAACTACTCGCCAAGTGTGTCAGGGACTCTTTAATTTCAAAAACCACATTTCATAAAGACATATTACATTCGCGGGAGTGGGTGTCACAGTCTCTATCATCAAAGAGGCCATTCGGGGTGGGAGGGCCGGGAGGGGTGCCTTGGTTTCAGCCACACCCGCTTGGCCCTGCGGGACTGGCCACCAAGGGAAGGACACTTAAAATGTGTCCCTCGGTGAGACACTTCATTCAGTTTTATTTCCTCTGATGGGAAAACAAGAAGTAAGAAAAAATAAGAATCTGGAATGACCACTATGAAGTAAGTGTGAGCTCCCTTTCTTGGGGAGCGAGAGAGGAAGATGGGCCGAATGGATGGTGAGAAGCCGGGAATCTGCTTACTTCCTGGAAATCAGCAACCTTCAGTCCGGGACCTCCCCCCGCACCCCTGCCCACTGGTGCACACTGTCCACCCTTTAGCTCCATGAGGTATGGGGGGCAGCGGGTTCTCTCTCAGTGTCCCCAGTGGCCGGGGGTTCTCCCCCGGACCCCGGGCTCCCCCGTCTGTGGTACCCATGCCCAGACCACGGGCGTCCCTGAAGAGCGGCCCACAAGCACCCCCTGGAGCCCGGGGCCAGCTGCTGCCCTGCGCCTGCGTGGGAAGCCCGCCAGGGACAGGGCCCTGCATTCCTCAGCTCCAGAATCACCACGATGCGCCCTCTCGGGGGCAGGGTCAGCAGCACCCCCGCCTGCTGCTCCCACGTCAGGACCCACTTGTCAGGACTTCTCGGCAGTTTCTGTTCACTCGCTGCAGGTGCCCCGTGGTGCGCTCTCTCTCTGCCTCTCTCTGTCTCTCTCTGTCTCTCTGTCTCTCTCTGTCTCTCTGTCTCTCTCTGTCTCTCTGTCTCTCTCTGTCTCTGTCTCTCTGTCTCTCTCTCTCTGTCTCCCTCTGTCTCTCTGTCTCTCTCTGTCTCTCTCTGTCTCTCTGTCTCTCTCTGTCTCTCTCTCTCTCTCTCTCTCTCTGTCTCTCTCTGTCTCTCTCCTTCTCTCTCTCCCCTCACTTTCCCTCCCCTCCCTTCCCATTAGCACAGGGACAACCTTTTGTAGCTTCCTGAATCGGATTAAGATGTAGCTGGTCTTCCAGTCATATGTAAATGTAAACTTCTGTGGTTCTTTTTGTGACTTTTCCTTCTTTCCCGGGCCACACCCGCGGCCTCCTCTCCCCCAGCCTGTCCCCTCTGAACCATGTCCAACCCTGGAACAGGTGGTGGCGAGGAGGTAGTGGCGTTTGGCAGCCCCCGTGCGAGATTTGTTCCAGAAACTGGAGGAGGATGCAGAGCCCTGTGCTCCTTCCTACCGACTGAAAAATGAGCTTATTATGGCAAATTGTCACAAAGGTCATAAACGGTCATAAATCAGGAGAGGTCGATGCCACAGATGTGCTGCGGGCAGAGGTCAGTGTCTGTGCTTGAGCACCTGAGAAACAGAAGACACCATCGTCTTCCAAGTGTCAAAGCCGTTTTCCTGCTCTCCCCCGCTCCGCAGGTACGAACAGCCAAAATGCGACAACACGGCCCGGGCTCACCCCGCCAGAACGAGGGATTTGTACAAAGGCCGCCAGCTCCAAGGTGAGTAGAGCCGTCTGCTGGCACCATGAGCTTTCTGGCAGGTTTAGAACGAGAAAGAATTTCTGCAGCTCTGTTCCCACCGGGCATGCGTGGGGGCCTCGGAGCCGTTGGCCAGGGACCCTCCTCCCCAGGGGCCTGCGGTCGGCAGAGGCGCGGGACCCCAGGGAGCACGGCTCGGGCACGTGCACGTCTGCTTCTCCTGCAGTCGGTGACGCTCCAGGGCCAGTCCCAGAGCCGGCCTTCCAGAGAAGCAAACACTGTCCCTTAAAATCAGAACTTCTGAACCAAAGGGACCCTTTAATTGTTTTCCCAGAAGAAAGCAGTAACTCAGATGTCATTTTCAGGCATTCCTTTTGAATTGAATCAGCCATTCAAGAAGCTGAAGTTTAGGTTTGAATAAAACATGAACTCCGTCTTTGCATCAAGTGAATTTAATTACAAAGAAGTATTTCAAATTAAACAGAGGCAGTGAGTTTCATCTTACAATTATTAAAAATATGTTCACAGAAGATGTTTAATGGATACTGTCTTTCATCAAAAAGCACATACGTGTTTATGATACACCAGAAATGACGATTTCAGTACTTAAACCTAAAGCCTTTGGCGGACACCGCGTCCCTCTGGGAACGTACGCGGGGTTAAGAGTGGCAGCATGGACACGGCGACCTGGCAGGCGAGGGTCCCCATAGTTCAGCTCATGGCGTGAGATCAGGAGTTTACAGACACAGCTCTGACCTCGTGGCGTGAATTTGATGACGTGTAAGATGCTTCAAAGCTACTCACTATTTATGTCCTTTTGGTTCTTTTTTTCTTTTAAATATCTCCAGATTGGGTGTGTTTAACCACGGCCTTAGAGACCATGCAAACTGTTCTCTAATGTCTTAGCTCAGAGCACATGTTTGATCCCGGTCTTAGAGCAAGTCCGGATAAACTCCGCTTAGAACAGTGTGGTTCTTGCTGTATTTGCGCTTGTGTCGGTAAAGAGGGTTTTAAATTCTGAGTAAAGGTGTTTTCTTGTGTGTGAGTGCGGATAGAAACAACTGGAATAGCACGCAGGCCGGCCTCCATCTGTTCAGCCACGGTGGGAACGGGAGTAGCTAAGACGGGGCGGGGCGTGGGGGCCGCTTTCCTCCCTGAAGATGACTCTACCCGTCGCCCTTTGCGGCTGCTGCGACGTGCGTGTGCGGAGTCTCCGGCGCGGGTCTCCCCAGCGACTTCTTTCTGACGCAGGCTCAAGGAGCCTGTGATTTTTGATGTTTGTGGTTTTTTGCACCGTGTTTCTCTCTGTGTGGTCGGTGCGCTCTGCGTCTCACCAGTCAGGCTCCTTCCTGCATCCTGGGACGGGGAGAGAGGAGGGAGCCGGCGGAGGGGCACCCACAGACCCGTGCAGATTCCTACTAAAGCACCTTCTGTATTCATGGTGTGTAACCCTTGGAAGGAGCTCGCGGCCGGCTGAACTGCTCCCGGACGCTCTCGGCCGAGCGAGTTCCCTCCGTCCGTCGCCTGCTGTGATCTCTCGCCTCTGGTGTCAGGCCTCGTCGGGGGTGCGCAGGGTTTTTCTTCCCCGGAAATGATGGCTCTGGCAGGGCTCGGCGCACCGAGAGCCTTCAGTGGGCGCCTGCTGTTTGTAGCTGGTCTCCGTTGTGTTGCGCCTTCGGCTCCACGGCTCCACGACTCTGCGCGGTTTCCTTTTTGGGAGGACAGACATAGGACGGGCCCCACCACTTCTGGCTCGGGCTGTGGGGTTCGCACGCTCGCTCCGAGAGCCGGTCCGTCTCTGCGCGTCCAGTCTGGCATTGTTCATTAGTAGAAGGCGCCGGGACCAGAGTTGGTTCTGTTTCCTCCTCACCGGGGTGGGCTTGCTAGAAGCTCTTTTCACGGTGACTCGAGCCCATTAAATACCAGACGGGCCCTTGATTTAAAGACGGGACTGATCGCTTGGACTGTGGGAGCAGCTGCTCGTCCCACGGAGGAGCGCGGGGGCGTCGTCGGCCGGCGGAGTCGCGAGCAGGTGGTGAGGACACGTCCCCGGGGCTGGGATGCCGCCCCCCTCGGCCCAGACAGGGTAGGGGGGATCGTTGGGCCGTCGGGGCAGAGACGGCCCTCCTCGCCCGCACCCGCAGAGCAGGGGTGAGTGGGGACGGGGAAGTGGATAAAGGGGAGCGGCACAGAATTCCAGCACAAATAAGTCAGTCTCGGGGGGGGGGGGGCCGGCAGAGGGAGTGTAGTCGGCAGTTCTGGGCTAGTGCTTGCGACGGACGCTGACTCTGACGCGGCGAGTGGGGAGATGTGCCGACCGGCGGCATCGTGCCCCTCCCCGAAGCGAGCACAGAGCTGTGGCGGCCGTACTCCACCAGCGGGGTGGCAGCCAGACCGGGCCTCGCACCTGCGCAGGGGCTGCAGGGCCCAGGAGACGCCCGGGTTCACTTCTCTCCCACAGGGACCCCACAGCCTTCAAGGCTCTTTCAAAGATAATAGGAGATGTCAACAGTTCACCCATTAAAAACATCAAATTCTATGATTTTCTGTTGGATCAAATACTGAATTCAGAGACCCGTGTCTCCCCAATTTCAGCTGAAACAGTCTGATTTTGGACGACAGCCCTCCACCCATACGTACGCGGCGAGCTTGGGGTCCCGTGTCTGTGGAGGCTCGTCTGCCCAGCTCCGTCCACGCTCAGTCGCTGCTCGGGGGGCTTTCTGCCACGCGGCTACCGAGAGCCTGGGTCGGGACAGAGCGGGGTGCTTTGTGGGAGACAGGACCTTGATGTTCTGTAGACAGCTGTCTGGTGGCCTCACGGCGAGCCATCCGTGCTTGTCACCTCAGGGGCGAAGTCTGAGTTTGCATTTCTGGCTGTGCTGGGGACTGGGTCCCAACACGTGGGAGAGACTAGAGCTGCTGTATTTGGCTTCTGACCAGTGAGCTTGAGGGTTAAACGAGAAATGAAACTGTGGGCAAATAGGGTTATTAAATCTTTAAAAACAAATTGCATTTTGTAGGATGTATGATGAAGACATGGGCCTTAAATCCAGTGTAGGACAGAGCGCTGTGAGTGAGAACTCAGTGAAAATCACACGTAGTTCCCATCCTAAAGGCTCGGTGAGGTGGGGATCCCGGGACAAGGGTCGGGGGTCGGGGGAAGGGCCTGAGGCGACGCTGCGTCCGGCTCGCAGATGTGTTCAGGGAATTACTCACAAGGTCCAGAGGACACGGGGACGTGTCCTCAGCGAGACGTTTACTTAGATCAGCTTTGTCTGTTACCTGAAAGCAGAGTGTCCCGGCGAGACCTGCTCTGAGTCTCAACGGTATAAAGAAAACATCACTATTAATTTATGTGGAAGCAGTTTTGAGCGTTCCCAAAGCAAAACTCACTTGTTTTAGGAGCTCCTGCTCGGCGAGTGTGGCCTGTGGCCTGTGTGGCCTGCGTGGCCTCCATGTCCGCTGGCGAGCCCGCTGCCCGCCAACGCCGGGCAGCAGGACACATGTCTCCTTCTGCTCATCTCGCCGTCGGCAGATCGCCTCTGGCTAGGGATGACAGCTTCACAGGCTGGTGTTTCCTGAAAGCGACACTTCCACGAAGCCTCGCAGGCGTGTGTACCGTGGGCTGCTCGGGCTGTTCCGCAGGAAATCAGACGGGATGCGGGACGTGGCGGGAGGCATGTGTGAGGCGAAGACTCTGGTCCTGACTGCGCCGCCCTTGGCAGAACTCTCAGTGAGATTTTTATTAGAACAGTTGTTTAGTTCAGTGGATATTTTCTCTCCATTTTCAAGAGGACGAGGAGAAACTGGAGGAGGCTTGGTGGAAAATTGTGGGAATTACTCATTCGCAGTAAAATAAGAACAAATAAAGACAAGTTAAGGAAGCAAAGGCTTTTTTTTTTTTTTCAGTCTTAACACGCAGAGGAAAGACTCACAAAGGTCAGCTGGAAATTTGAAGTTACTTGCAAGGAGGTGCTGGGCGCGTCCTCCACTTATTAATACGTCCACAGCTGAGTGTGAAAATGTGAGCGTTAAGGTCCCTCCTCAGCTAAGGCACGGAAGGTGCAAAGGGGCTTCCTGGGTGCCCGGCCGCGCCCGCAGCACCTGGAGAGGTCGAGCTCGTGCAGACCTGTGCGCAAACACGCAGTCAGGCCGGGCGGGAGGCCGAGGAGGCCGTGGTCTTCCCGTCCTTCCAGGTGACATTTAGGGCGCGTGGGTCAGAAGCCACGATCACTCCTGTCGCGAGCCTCACAGCTGCCTGGATGTGCCCCTTGCTTTCCACGGCATGTCCCCCGCGTCTCATGGCATGTCCCCCGCGTCTCACGGCATGTCCCCCGCGTCTCATGCGCGGCCCTCAACTCTTCCCTGGTCAGGCCTCCGAGTGGCCTCCCTGTGGGGCTCCTGTCCCTGGGTCACCCAGCTGCTGTGGGGGCACGGAGGACATGGGCCTGCCCTGTGCTGCTGCTGGGGACAGGGCCCCTTGCTACGCAGAGACGTCGAAGACGCCCGCATGTCCCAGAGGCGAGGCCCTTGCCTCTGCTCTCCACCAAGAGCCCCGTGTCTCCATCCTACTGAAGCCTCTGCTCCAGAAATGGAGGCCCATGTGTCCTGAAGCCGGCACATGACATCGAGGGGCTGCCCTTCGCTGTGTCACAGGGGCTGGCCATCCCTGGTGTCCACACTGTGGCTGTCAGGAAAATGTGGTTCCTCAGGGAGCAGGTCATCTGACATCTGTGTCTCCCATCTGAAAAGAGGGACAGTTTCCCAGCATCCCCAGTCGGGACGTGAGTATGTATGCAGGAGTTTCAAGAGCAGCAAGTCCAGCCTCCTGGGCGCAGCCTGGCCGCCGTCCCCGTCTGCCCTGGTTTAAGCACCCGCTGCCGCCAACTCACGCTCCAGCGTGGGCTTCGAAGACGGGGCCCCACATTCTCAGGGCCCTGCCAGGGCACTGGGAGTGACCCGTGTGGACACGCCTTATCCCGCGTCGGGTCCCGAGGAGCCAGAGTCAGGAGTGACAGTGGCAGCAGTGAGTTCGGGAGACCACACTGAGGGAGTGAAGACGTGGACACAGTTCAGGGGTGTCTGCCAGAAAACTTTAGAAGTTTTAAACTTCTAAAGCGCAGTGTCTGAGCTGACTCCTCGCTCCCCAGCGTGATCACACAGTAAGTGCCTTCGTTTAAGAACATCTAGGTGTGCCGCTGCAGCCGAGCCCCGAGAGCCGGCGCACCCGCCCCTGCCGCCGTGGGAACGCTCAGGGCGCACCTGCTCACGCAGACGCCCGCGGCTTGGCTCCCCTGCTCCTTCCGGGAGGAACCTGAGCTTTAGCCCAGTTTAAACAAGTTCTTTAAAATGGTGGGGAGTCCCATCAATGACACTAGAACACACACTCCTGGTCCGTTCGGCTTCTGCTCCGTTGAAAGCCGGATTCTGCAGAAGGGGGAGGGAGTAGGGTTAGATGCGCACTCGTCACGGGACAGCGTCCGCCGGGTTGACTCACGGCGTGAGCTCTGTTTCAGAGACAGCTGGAGGGGGTGGGGAGCACACTCTGTTCTCAAACACCATTAAGTAGTTTAAATTCTACTGCTGTCCTATGATAAGCAGTTTTGTCCCAAACAACCACTTTAAATACCTTCCAAGTGTAGGGTACCCTGGAAAAAACAAATCCGTTTTAACTGGCTTACGACTCACTTTTATTAACATTGGCATCCCTCGTAGCTCGTCAGATTTATCTGGCCTCTGCCAGGACCTGATCACAGAGCTGCTCTGACGCGCCATGGGACGTGACACGGGCCCGGGGGGGTCTCAGTACCCGTGTCTGCCGCCAGGCCATCCCCATGACCCGTCCACGGTAAGACCCGGCATCGGCCGCGGCTGGAGAATCCTGGTACCGCAGCTGCAGCCGGAATATTCCGTGCTCTGCATCTTGAGTCCCGTCGTGGGAACGGCCGGCCACCAGGGCTCGGCCCCACTCCCCCTTCCTGAGTGCGTCCTGATCATTCTTCCCATAAGTCTCGCTTCCTAGACGGGCTGTGGGCTCGGCGAGGCCGGGTTCAGGGGCGCCAGGCATGCGGGCCTGGAACAAAGGGGCTGCCGTGGGCTCCTGTCCGTCCCTCTTCAGCAGGGAAGCCATGTGGGCGCCGTCGACTCAGCTGTCTCCCACAAGGTCCTTCGCCACGTCTTCCACGCTCTTCTCCGCATCCTCCTGGTTCTCCTGTTTTTAAACCCAGAACAGTCAGAGCCCCAAAACGATGCTGGGCCTTCTCTGTTTTATATTGTTGTTATAACTGAGAATTCCTTTCTTTGCTAGCTTTGTGAGCAATGTTTGTGGGTGGCAATCCTGTTGTGCAGATGGCCCCGGGCTGGAGTCTGGGGACACAGAGACACTTAGGCCAAAGTCTCTAAACTCTGGGAGCCAAGATCTCAGTTTTATGGTTCCCCGACCAATGCTCTTAAACAAGACAGCAACATTATACACAATTAGGAAAATTAAGGAGATAAGTTGATGCATGATAAAATTTCCCCTTAATGCCTGAAAATGTCATGGAATCCTCCTTAAAAGCTCTGTTCCAGGTTCTGGGCCAAGGTCAGGAACACTTTGCCCTTGCCCGAGTAGTACTGCTGGAGTCAGGACTCTCGGGGGAGCGTCGTGGCGCTGACACGGAACAGGGCTGGGGGGTCAGAGTGAAAAATCGCTTCTCTCTGAGCCGTCGCGAAGGGAATGGACACAGGCAGAATCCGGTCAAAGCTGGAGATTAGCCAGCACACAGGGTGATTACTTTTAGAATTCAGGCCCAACTAATGAAAATGGCATGGCTGATGGTAGAAATGGAGCTACATTCTTCCTGATAACTTAATTCTTTAAGAATTTCAGTGGACAAACCGAGACCACAGTCCTCAGATACATAAGCCCTGTGTCAGGCTACTTGGACACTCCCCGATGGCCAGCGAGGGTAGGAAACTTTCAAAACCTCTTTTGTAATGAATAACAGCAGGCCGTGGAAGAATGTTTTCCCTGACATGATGATTTAATTTTATTCTTAGCTCTCTCCTGACTTGTCAAATCAAGAACAACTTTTCAGAAAAATCAATGGTTTCTCCCTCTGACAGGAAAGGATAAATGGACTGTCCCTTGGTTGTTAGGTAACTTCTAGAAATGCCGGAGACGCTTCTTTTGAGAGTGGTTCCCGCAGACGAGTTTTAAAACTGGGTTCTCATCCTGCCTTTTCTCTGCACTTTTGCTTTTTAAATTAAGGAACATCTTTGCAGCGTGTGATGCCCTGTTTCCAGCAGGGAAATGAGGCACCTCTCTCTGCTCAGAGCCGGACATCTCAGGATCCGACCCAGAATGGCATTGTCATCAGAGACTCCTTAAATTCAGGAAGTCCTAGATTTCTGATTTTTTTTTTAATCTCCAGAAAAACATGCATCTTCTGCTATAAAAGACAACTCTTGGTAGCATCCTTTGATGGGCACTCAGAAGTCCTGTTGAAGTCAATATTTGTAATAACCACTTGTTATTTATATGGGGTAAATTTGCTTATTCAGATGCAAGGGAATAACCACATTTGTAATTTCTCTAATGGAGAAATTATTTTTGAGGCAAAGGGAGGAATAAAATAGGTGTCAGACAAGTAGATTCCTGTGCATATCCCTGTTCCCGGTGACCCTCCGCTCTTTTTCTTGTCATTTATCAACATCACTCTTTATTGTGAAGTGAACCAACTCTTCTGGCACATGCTGTTTTCCCAGAATGCACCAGGCCTAGAGTCGACTTATGCCTGGCTTCTGACCACTTTACCTCAACTCGGTAGAACGGAGCTGGTTACACTGTCACAAGGGAGTCGAGCCAGAGTAGAGCTATGACGGCAGTCCTTGTGTTCCCACTATCAACTGCAAGTCCTTTCCGCTTTATGGTCATGTTTCTGACGTCAACACCTCTGCACGGTCTCCTTCTCGAGGAGCAGCTGCATATAAAATGTCTTATGGGGGAAGCAGATGCTGTTGCACCTGGGACATGTGGTCCATAAAGAGGGAAGTCGGATGTGGAAGGCCGTTATTCCAGGGCTCATGAGAGCGCTTCCCTCCCCTCTGAGCACAGGACAAGTCCAGGAAGCAGGAACCGCTCGGGTTCTGTGCAAGAAGGAGTGTGCAGGCAGCCAGCCTTAGCAAACCCTGGGAAGAGCCATCTTTTTGGAAGCCCTTCTCTAGAGGCAAGGTTTTCATTTTCACAGCGTGTGCATCTGGACAGTGACTGAGCTCAATTTTTGCATAAATGAATACGGATTAAATGAGCCCTTTCATGATCTGCTGGCTCTTCCAACTGGGGCATTCCTATAGAATTCCTTAAGCACACAAAGCCAGACAAGCGGGATTTGTGAAGCAAACCGAGGTCACCATGTGATACTCTAAAAGGAGAAACAGGCTGGAGGTTTGGCAAGATTCAGATCAGGCCCTATTAAGGAATTTGGACAGTATCCTGGACGAGTTTTGCAGAATTAATTTTTTATTAAAAAAAAATCACTGACAGGGTTGTGGCTGGTGAGTCAGAGGCACCTAAGACAGAGGAGCAAGGGTACCAGGAGCTGAGCAGCACTCATGCTCGTGGAGGTCGGCTGAGAACTGGGAGGACGTCCGCGCAGACACTGCACCCGTGTTCATTCACGCAGTCGTCACAACGGCCTGTGAGAATAGGCCACATGAGTCTGTGCTTTGTAGATGAGCACAGTGTCATGGAGTACCTGAATCTGTAGCACGAGGACCTCAGCACAGTGACTCGTGAGCACTGAGCCTCACTCGCGTGCAGCCAGTCAGAGCGACATACATACACTCACACAAACATACATATTTACAAGAATCTTACTGGAACGAGATGCTCTGTGATATGGCACTAGGTGGGTGGCAGTGAATGCCTTCTGTGATTCATTATTAAAGAAATCAAAATAAAACTATAATAAAGTTGTTGTCCCACAGATTGGAACACATATATGTGCCATGATTTCCCCCTCATCACCATCACCACCATCACCATCATCACCACCACCATACCATCACCATCACCACCATTACCACCACCATCACCATTACCATCACCATCATGACCATCGTCACCATCACCATTACCATCATCACTATCAACATCACCAAACACCACCATCATCATTACCATCACCATCATCACCACCACCATCACCATCACCACCATCATCACCATAACGACCATCACCATCACCATCACCCCATAACCACCACCACCATCATCATCATCATCACCATCATCACCACCATCACCACCACCACAACGACCTTCACCATCACCATCACCACCACCACCATCATCATCATTATCACCATCACCACCATCACCATCACCATCACCATCACCTTCATCACCATCATCACCATAACCATCATCATCATCATCATCATCACACCATCACCATCATCATCATCACCATCACCACCATCATCACCATGACCACCATCATCATCATCATCATCACCATCATCACCACCATCATCACCACCGCAACGACCTTCACCATAACCATCACCATCACCACCATCATCACCATCATCATCATCATCACCATCACCATCACCACCACCACCACCATCATCATCATTATCACCATCACCACCATCACCATCACCACCATCACCATCACCTTCATCACCATCATCACCATAACCATCATCATCATCATCATCATCACACCATCACCATCATCATCATCACCATCACCACCATCACCACCATCATCACCATCACCACCATCATCACCACCATCACCACCACCACCACCACCATCATCATCATCATCATCACCATCACCACCATCACCACCATCATCACCATCACCACCATCATCATCACCATCACCACCATCACCATCATCATCATCATCATCACACCATCACCATCACCATCACTACCATCACCATCACCATCATCACCACCGTCATCATTGTCATTGTCACCACCATCACCCTCATGAACACCATCATCAGCACCATCACTATCACCACCACCACAACTCCTACAAACACCTATTTTATGTCCAATGTGAATGAAGCTCAGTTTACCAAAATCAATGCAAATGATTTGAATTTTCCCCCCAGTCCTCCTGCTTTGCTTCACTGGGGCTCCTGTGTAGGGTTTGCTGCTAGAGATAGCAAGATACCTGGGACTCCCAGGCCACGCAGAACGCTAAGTGTCCTTGCATGAGCTGCGATCTAGCCTTAGCTCTGGCTTATTTGGAAGGATGGTCTTGGAGACCCACCTTTCCTCATGCCCATTCGGGTTCCACCCAGCAGAGGTTATGGGATGATAGCACAATCCAGGCTCTGCTCTGAGGGGAGGACCTTCAGATCCAGGGAGGTCAGGTGACTTGTGCAAGGTCACCCAGCCAATGTGGGGTGCCTCTTGAATCAGAGTCCTGCTCTCGTCTGTATTATAGGGATTGTGGTTTCCTTTCATCATGGCATTTGTGTTTGTGGTTATATTTTTCCTGCTCTTTCTTCTTTACCTCTTACAAGTAAATGGCACAGACTCAAGGTGTAGGAAGCAATGAGCTGGCCCTAAGTTTGCCACTTGGTTCCATGGCCCCCTCCCAGGAAGCTCCCTTTCCTTGTGAGTGTTGAGGGAGTACATCCAGCAAAGGCGGGCCAAGAGCTGAGGCCTCCGTGGCCGTGGGCCCTGGGGCAGGCGATGGTGACCCGTGTGACAAGCCCCCACCCCAACGCAAGGTGCAGCGGCCCACCCCCTGCAGCTCCCTGGTCGGGGACGCCAGCTCGTGGGCACAGGGAATGCAGACACACAAGCTCTGGGTTTTCTCAGCGCAGAAGGCAAGCAGCCCTCTGAGCAGGGAGTGAGTTCTGTGTTTACACATGTAACAGCCTGTCCAGGCCCTCTTGGATGCTGGAGTGAAGACATCGCTCTGGCTTTCGTAGTCTGTGGGCTTTGTTGAGACCAGAGCTCCTCACTGAGAATGGTAAAAATCAACAGTCTGCGACGTTGGTCGTTGGAGAAATCATCCAACAGCTGACCAGAGACGAGATCTGAGCACAGGAGAGGAAGCCCGTCGCAGCCCAGAGTTGCACTGCTTGCGCTGCTCAGCGATAGAAGCCGAGTTCTGGAGGGAGAATGCCCTCACGTGTGGATGAGACAAGCCAGGTCAGTCACTCAGGCCTGCCTTGTCTCGCTGGGGCTCGGAGGCTGGTGCCAGGCTGGCCACGACCATCCTGCCGTGTGGGGCTCCATGACTGGCCCAGATCATGATGCTGGGGTTCTGAGATCAAGTCCCGCATCAGGCTCCCTGCTCAGTGGGGAGCCGGCTTCTCCCTCTGCTACTCCCCCTGCTTGTGCTCTCTCTCCCTCTCAAATAAAGAAAAAAATCTTAAAAAGAAAAAATATCCGAATTCTTATTTTGCCTCTGCTTTTCTATCTTCAGAAAGAATCGGCCACGTGTGGGAGATTTCCGCACGGCTCGGGTTACTCGAAGTGGCCCAGGGACGTCTGGGACACAGCTGCATTTTTATGTGCATTCTGTTAAGAACCAGAATAGACACATTTTATAGGGCTTGGCTGTAACCTTCGCACAAACGTGCCTGTGGCCACTTGGGTTTCGTCTTTGTTGGCTGCGACTTTCTACACCAGTCTACACCGTTTGGGGCCATAAAAGGCAATGGTCCCGACTTTCTAATTATTGCCCGTGAAGAAGGGCTATGGGTCAGTCGTTCTAAAACGAAACATTAGCCTTTACTGGTGTCTGGTTAGCACTCACGTAGCCGCCGACCTCGTTCTGTTACCTACACGTGTGTCTCTCGGCCGTTGTGGGCAGTTCCCTGGGGGGGCTCCAGGCCAAATCGGCGTCCTCACTGGGACTTGTAGTAATGGCTGAAAGACACCTTTGGCGACACCTGCTCACAGACCCTTTTAGGCTGGAAACACAGCCCTAGAGACGCGTGATCTCGATCCCCCTGTTCTGTGTGCTTGGGTGGGCCCCGGGCGGCCTTTGGAGAACCTTGGCTGGCCACCTCTGTGAGTGAGGGACATTCTTCTACCCAGTGTGTTATGGTTAGACTCCTAATTGATGTGATTCTCAAAGCAAACAGTTCCTCATCTACCAACTTCAGAGAAAAGATGCGTTCCAGGCCCCCACGTTGGGAGGTGAACCGTATTTATCAAATTCTGAGAAGACATAGCAAACATGCAGGAGAGAAACAGACACCGATCTTCAGCTTTTTGCCCGGGAACTTTGGGCAAGCAGTGAGGTGAGTGTATGATCAGCCGAGTGTCCTCTAGTAGGTTCGGTAGGATTTGGGGCTGCAGGTGCAGGGGCCACGCCCTGCGGGAGCCGTGTCGTTGGTCAGGGTGTGGGCAGGGCTGCGGCCAACCTCATGGCGCGGCTCACATGTTCGCCATAGGACAGGATTCTCTTCGGGTTCGGTATCAGCAAGTGGCATTTTCTCTCCGTAGCGTCTGAGTCAGGTAGACCTTCTGGTGGACTGTCCCTCTTCATTTCGGCTCTGGACTCCGGTGCGTGGCTGCACCCACACCAGAAGTGTCTTCTGTGTATTAACCTGACTCTCGCTCCCACCGGCCTCCTGTAGCTTTCCATTTTCTCGGTCCTGATGTCCTCCTCCATTTGAACTTGGCTCGTCCTGCAATACGGGCCGTGGACCCAGGAAGGCTGAGCGAGGCTCCCCCGGCCAGCAGTGGACGCGGGTGCTCCCAGACACCTTCGTTCCAAACCACGTCCATTGGCACGGTCTTGCCAAGAGCTCCCGCCTCCATCCGCCGACTTTCTCACATTCTAAAAGAGTAAAGATGGCGGGTACAGAAGGAGACTGCCGAGGAGTCCCGGGGACGACAGCTTCCCTGATGCAGCCAGCTGTGCTGCCGTCCGTGGGCAGAGTGTTGAGGAGGGAGACGCGTGTCTTACTGCGAAGCCCGGGGTCAGCTGATGCTGGTCGTCATTCTGTGGGATTGGACAAGGAGTCGGGTTAAGGTGGATTCCCACCCAGCCGATGGGGGCGCCTGTCGCCGCGAAGGTTCACGGGGGGCTCTGGCTCAAGGGCTGTGGTCTTTGTCCGAGGGGACGGCAGCGAGGGGCATCCTGGGACTACGATACACCATCCAGGAGGTGGCTGTGACCGCCTCCTCCCTCCCCGGGGCCTCCTGCGCAGCCACCAGGGGAGCGTGCCCGCGGCCTGTTCTACCTCTGGCGCCGTTGTATTGGGAAAACAAAGTGCCTACAAAAGTTCTTAGAAACAGAACAATAAAATCTAGTTACCCTCGGGGGAGAAGAGTTCGCCCTTCTGTGGCTGCCTCCCAAACAAAAATATTGGATTGTAAGAAACAGTTCTGCCTTCAACTGATGCACCCTGAGCACAAATAAACACCGGGACACCGAGTGGAAGCACCCCGTTCCAGAACGAAGCTGGTCCTGCTTCTGCACGCAGCCACAGTTCGTGGCCGTCTGCAGGCCAGCGGCAGAAATCTGCGGGGACACAATATACACTTGCAGTTTCAATATTGAGAAATGACTTGATGTGTAATTCAGAGAAACAGTGTTAAGTCTGAAAATGTGAAACCCGCAGCGTGGATCTGATGTAAGTTATCCTTTCTGTAAGCCTCACCTCCTCACCATGTTTGCTTATCTGGTCGGGCTTCCCGAAGGTTCTCCGGCAGACCTGCAAGCTTCAAGCTGGACGGGCGGTGGGATCCCGTTGACTGGTGCTGTCTGTGCTCTGTAAACGCCCGCCGAGCTCTCGGTCCCTCTGTCCGCACTGTCCTGCGTGGCCTGCCCGCTGGGACGGTGCCCCTCCAGGCCACCCCAGGGCTTTCAGATCACTGGAAGGGGCAGAGCGCTAGCGTCCCAACCTGGTGCAGTGGGGGTTCTGGGGGAAGCGGGCCCATCACTGAGGGGCAGGTCTCTGGACCCAGGGAGCAGAGTCCCCGAAGGTCTCCTCCGTCAGCCTTGGTGGGGCGTGGGGGAGCGTGTCTGCACCATCTTTCCTGGGACCAGGTGGTCGGGCTGGCAGGTGCTGAGTGCACAGCCTGCGACCTCACTCGTTGTCCAGACTCCGGAAGTCAGGGTGCAGAGGCACCCCTGTTCTCAGGCACCTTCTGTGCAAGGGTCTTCAGGGGTGTCAGTGCCTGATCTTCCTGCCGGTTAGATCCATGTCTGTGGCCCGGGAAACTGTAACGCCGCTGGGACTACGATACTCAAGTCACTCAGCCAGTTTCTGGAAGCGGGAGCTCCTGCTGGGGCACATCACCTTTTGCCTGTAAGACTCAGGGTGCTGCAGCTCCGGGAACCCTGAGAGTCCTCAGGAAGCGGAGGTGATTACTCAGCCCTTCTGGTGAGTGGACACTCTGCTCCCTGGGCCACTCCTTGTGTGCGCAGGGCCGGGACAGGCAGAGGGGTGCATCAGGCAGGGGCTGCTTTCCTGCGTTCCGCCGCTTGACGTGGTGCTTTCCAAAGCCCTCCCTCCTGAAGCACAGTGTTTCCCGCGTCCGTGATACTGACCCGCGCAGCAATGACCCTTTTTCAAAGCGCAGTCATTTGCTCGAAGCCGGCAGCTGACTCGGTGGCGGTGGGCTTTGGGAAACAGGGCGTGCCGTGAGTCCGTGCCCCACCTGCCGAGTCTGCACAAAAACCTCGTTGCTCGGGGTCCTCCGACTCCGGCATCTGGACAGGCTCTGTGTCAGCAGACGTTCCTCTTCATGTCTAGCACAGCCTTTCCTCCAAGAGCCCCTCCTGGTCAGAGGTGTGTGGGGTAGAGAGTATCCTAAACCCACGTAGCTTGATTTTCCAAACTGGGCACAAAACTGTCCTTGCGAGACTGCCCTGTGCACTGGGAAGGCCAGAAGCACTTGGCGCCCAGCTCAGTCCCGGTAGGCAGACGGCTGCTGTGGACGTCGGGAGTTTGGGGCAGAGAGGTTGCGTCTGCTGTACGAGGCAGGAAGCATTCCTGGGGAAGAGCAGCGTTGAGCGACTTTGTTAAAAATGGAAAGAGCTGAGCCAGGCGGTGAGTGCACCGTGTTCGGGGAGCAGCATGAGCCCCTCGGCCAGTGAGGCACACATAGAAATGGGGGTTCACATTCTGCCTCAGACTGTCTAGGAAGAGCTTGTGTTCAGGGAATACAGAAACTGTGCGGGTTCCTTGTTTGGTTTCCATATCACATCGTACCATTAGATCTGTTCCTTCGGACGACAGGATTTCCAGCGACTGCAGCAGGGTGGGTGACGCGCAAGACGGCAGAGCCCAGGGCAGAGCTGCTCTCTGACCACGACCCACACGGCTTCGCGCTGCAGATGCAGATAGAGATCGCTGGGAGTCGTGGCGATTGTGAATGAACTCCACCCCCTCTCGCATCTCCGGACGCATGCTTCCTAAATACGGCGTGAAATGATCGTTCCAGAACCTTCGCACATCGCCGTCAGAATCCCTGAGTGGATCGGAGGTCTCGGGGCCGCTGGTTGGTGAACGGCTGTTTGAGTCGGTCAACAGCGACTCAGGCTCGCGAGGAGTGACCTCCCGCACAAGCAGTGCGTCCCCGCGGCGGGGCTGCCTTCGCTGCATCAGCTCCTACAAGCCGCCTTAGCCGTCTGCCCAAGACCGGATTTCCCAGCCTCGCTTTTGTGCGCTTCCACGTTTGGTGCCCGAAGCATCCGTGTCCTTCTTCATTCGTGCCATTGCGGAGGTTTTTGGAAAATGAGAAGCTGAAGGCTGGGTCCGGGGTGTCCCCCACAGACCTCACCAGACACCGACTCTATCCGCTGACTTAAGACCCTGACCCCAAGTGACGACCCATTGACCTCCGTCACCTGAGCGGCGGTCACCTTATTGTTGTTGGAAATGAGAAAAAGTGGCCCCATGTGAACCCTGGAGGGGCCTCTTCCTCAGTCCCAGCCGCCCCTCAGAACAGAGGCCGCCCCGAACCCCAAGGGACTCTCTCCCTTTGCGCACGCTGCGGAGCAAGCCGGCCGGTCCACGTCCCCCCGCCCGCTGGAGAACACATCAGAAGGATGTCATTTGCCGTCTTTGGAGAGTTTTCCCTTGTGCATCTGTTCTCTGTGGGAATCAGAGGGTGTAGCGAGGCGGGAAACGGGCTCCGGGACGCGTGCTGGGTTCAGATAATCACTCGGACGTTGAGGAATGCGCACATCAGAAATCTTTTGATATCTGAAAGCTTCGGAATCCGTATTGCACGGGCCCTAGAGGGTTTGATCCGCGTCTTCATTTCTGGGGACAAACCACACATCTCAGAAATGGGGGAAGACGAACCCCAGAGGCAGGTCCTTGGCTGAGCCGTCTGTGGCACCGGTGCTCTGAGGAGCCGCCTCGGGGGTCCCAACGATGTGGACTCAGGGCCCTTGTCCCATGGGCTTGGACTCTGTTAAGGGGAAAACCAAATGTGATAGATTGAGTTATAGCTTGAGAATTAGCCCAGAAGCAGGAGGGCCCTGCCGCTGGCGTGGAAGCGAGCAGGGGCGAATCCTCTCCAGGAAGGCGGAGTGACCCTCTGCGGGAGGGGACAGAGGGTGGCCGGGCAAAGCCAGCAGCCTGGGCCGGGGGGCAGGAGTGTGTTCGGGGATCAGTGCTGCCCGCGAGTCGGGTCGGGGAGAACTTTCGCGTGGGGGGTGGGGGGGCAGCGGCTCCAGCGGGGGTCTGCGGGCTGCGGGGGTCTGGAGCCTGGCGCCGGCCGGCCGGTGCTGCCGAAGCCTGCTGCTCCTTTGGCACCGGGAAGGAGGGTGCTGCCCCCCCATCTCGGGGCTCCGTGGGGTTCGTGGAGAGCACGTCTGTCCCTTGGCTCAGCGTGGGCTCAGGGCATGGGGCCACCGTGCCTCACAGGTGGGCAGAGACGACGCGGGCAGGTGGACGGCCACGGGGACCGGGACGTTCTCCGTGGGTGTCAGCAGAACTCCCGGCGCGCCGCCTCTGCCCTCGTTCTGGAAGTGGGGGTGGCTTCCTGAGGCTGCAGGCCTGAGTGCAAGGGAGCGTCCCCCGCATGGCCTGTCAGAGCCGCACCATCTCGGGCTGTGCTCTGCCCTCCTGGAGTCCCGGGCCCATGGGCGGCCCACCTCTGGTTTCTCTCACCTCTTTAAAACATGTGCGCGGCTCTCAGCGGGTTTGCGAGCAGCACTGGAACGTGACCTTATTGTGGTTTTACAGAAGGGGCTCTGCTGTATTGATGGGTGGGGGCCGTGGCGCTCTACTTGCGGATGTTCCTGTGGCTTGGGGGCTGGGCGCTGAGGACCCCGCTGCCCCCAGAGCCGATACGCCCGTCCCCAGGACGACAGCCCGTGGAAGGCGGGGGCTGCCCACCCACCCCTTGGTGGCAACTCCCTGAGCCCCTTTATCCTCAGAGCCGTGGCCCTCCGGAGCCCAGGGGTGGTCATCTAGGCGCCATGACATGAACCCCACGCAGAGACCTACCGTCCCGGGGAAGAGCTGCGCACGGCGAGCGTGGCACCGACGCCGAGTCCCGCGGAACAGACTCTCGTGTCCCTGCATGCCGGGATAGCAGGGCCGTGGGGCGCTCCGCGGCCGTGAGCTCCACTCCCGGGTCAGTAAGTAGCCTGGCAGCTTCAGCGCCTGGGTCTGGGTGGGATTCCAGGAACTGGGGCCAGTGGCTCAGGAGCTGAAGAGCATGGGGGGTCCCACGCAGAGAGGGGGGCAAGGTCAGGGACGACCTGCTCCTCACTCCGGTGGCAGGACTCGAGGGACGGAGCTC
The DNA here is from genome assembly GCF_964662115.1 of Mustela nivalis. NCBI lineage: Eukaryota > Metazoa > Chordata > Mammalia > Carnivora > Mustelidae > Mustela > Mustela nivalis. Next base: position 1,346,314 of record NC_139024.1, on the reverse strand, counting down.
GGGCTGCCGGCAGGCTGCCCGTCTCCTGCTTGGTCCGCAGTCGGGGCCCCCAACCTGCCCCTGACACGGCCGCACCCGGGAAGCCATGAGAAGGACAGAGTCTGGGGCTGCGCCTGTCCTCACCCCCACACAGCCCAGCTCGGGCATCCCGTGGCATCACAGGCCGCGGGGTCCTCTGTCGCCGGACGTTCGTTAACTGTTCAATGACTCGGAAGCCCATCGGCACTCTGGGCACGGGCATGGGTGCTGTAGCGGGAGGCTCACGAGCACGTCGGACATTGGGGATTTATTTGTTATGACAGTGAAGGGGGGATGTGCCCAGGTTTGCAGCTGAAAATGGTTCGGTGGTCGTCCTGTTCCCAAGCCCTGAGTCCTTCTTAAATGACGCATAGCGCTGTAGAGCGAAGTACTGGAAGGGAGAGAAGTGAGCCCGTCGTCTGCGAGAAGCCGTCTCTGTAAGGACGGAGCGCCCCTTGACTACATCTGCCGGGACAGCGGGGAGCAGGGAGCCTGTGCCTGAACGTCCGTCCCCGGAGCGCGCGTCTGTCCTGTCGCCGAGCCTGGAGCGGGCTGCTCCCTGCTTTCCTCCAGCCCGGGACCGGGAGGACGCCGGGCGGTCAGTCGGGGGACAGGGGAGGCCCCGTCCCACACCCTGGGTCACCCCGTCCTGGCCCGGTCTCTGCCTGGTTGTGGAGCCACAGAAGGACACGTCCCTCTTCACCCAGAGGGCGTTGGGTTTGATGGCGCTGGCTGGGTCACAGGGACTCTCTCTAACCATGGCTTGCGGCCCGTGAGCTCCCGCCCGCGGCTGCCGCGTCCTTACCTCCGGGTGTGCAGCGGTCGCGGCAGACCTCAGGCCCTTTCTGATTCACAGCTACGTTTATGGCGATGAGTGTGGCTTAGCTCCTAGAGGAAGGTGATCTTATCCCCAGAAATACTTCAGAAACAGCCTTAGAAATGCCAGCCAGCGAGGGCGGTCCGTCCGTGGAGGGCGTCGCAGCGAGTTGTCAGATTCAGGACCAGGAAGCGATGCTTATGCCCACGGCCGAGTGTCCACTTCGTTTCCTGTGGACGCGCAGGACGCTTGGTCACAAAGGACCACGACCTCTGAAGGCCTCGAGCCACAGGCGTGTGGCTGGAGTTCGTTCTGGCTGCACCTTGGCTCCTCGACTCTGGGCGTCTCCTTCTCAGTTGCCGTATCTGTGATCGAAGACGTGCTCTTCCGTCCGAGGTTTTGTCACTGGGGCTGAGGGGCTCGTTGTGTGATGACAGGTCATGGGGCCAAAGGGTGAGAACGGCTTCCTGACGTCCGTAGGGGTTTGGAGGCTTTGAGAGTAAACATTCGACAGTTACTTATTTTAGTGGTCTTAAAAACACTCTACCTAAAAAACGCTGTTGTCAGTTTGGGAACATCGACAATGTTGTGGTCAGGAAAGATTCAGCTGGAACTAGTGGTTTTGTTCCGAGTGACGCTGAGAGAGAGAATAGCGTGGCTTCAACCAGGAAAGCCTGCAAAGGACAGTGAAGATAATCCTAATACTTTGAAAATATGTACCAGACACTGGAGCGTTGGGGCTTGTCCTGTGGAGCGCAGGCGGCGGGACCGTCCCCTGGAGGGAAGACAGTGGAAGTCTGTGCTCCTTCCTCCGGCCACCAAGAGCCCCGTGTGTGCTCGCCCACACCTGGTTTGATGCGCTCCTTGAGACGACTCAAGCCGGCACGTGGCACCGAATAGGGTTAGCAGAGAGTGACTGAGTGCACGGGGACAGGCTGCTGCCCCCCAGCAATGTAGGAAGGTTTGGGAAGCAAACACTTGTCTTTAAGATAGATATTCATAACTCACTTACCAACGGCTCCAAATTCCCAGCGCACGTCGCAGACTCAGATGACCTAACCACGAGGGAATTAAAGTCAAAGACCAAGGATTTCTGTGACGGGGCAGGCTGGGACCCGCAGAGCCCCCACAGCCACACCCTCTAATGTCCAGTGCTGACTCCTGGTGTGTGTTATCACCCGTCGGCGCCCAGTCGCAAGCCTGCTTTTTCCTGAAGGCTCGTACGTGCCAGTGGGCCTTCCTGGTAATCTCCAGTGTGGGCTCTGGACACCGAGTCGGCGTGGGCCTTGCAAAAGGCTCACTGAGGACGTGTTCCTTGGGGGTGGGGACCCCACCCCCTGACTCCCTCACCTCGGCCCCTCACGGGTGCGCTAAGACCTGAGCTTGGACCGTCACTTCCTTCTGTGGCCGCAGGGTGGGGGCCTGCGTCCCCCCCCAACCCCGGGTGGGCTTCAAGGGCGAACCCACACCCCTGCTTGCCGTGGAGAAGTCCCAAAGGTGCACTGATGTCGGTTTGAAGGAAAAAAGATACCATAATTTCTAGACAAAAAGCTTCTGTTTTTAAAAATAAGGACATTTTATAGAAAGTGAGGAACACATTTATCTTGAAAGACCGCCGGTCAGATGATTGTAAGGGACACAGTCTCCACCAGGCTCCGGAGAGCCCGCGGTGTGCAGGGTGAGCTGCTCAAGCCTGTCCGCAGCCTGGTTATGTGGCCACGGTGGAGACCGGGGTCGGTGACCGTGGACGCTCAAATGTCTGCACTGCAGCTCCAGACCAGGATTAGGACTTTTCCTGGATGTCTAATCGGTCACCAAGGGTGTTCCTTGGATTCTGCAGATTAATGGGATCACAGCATCTTGAGGCTAAGCTGCTGGTTTGGTTTTGCCATGGGTTTTAACTAAACTGACGTAATAATTTCGCCTGCAGCTTTGGAGGCAGCGTGGTTTCCTCTGTCCCTGCACAGGTGTCTCTGGGCCCTGTGAGCATCTGCTCGAGACAGCAGCCGGACACTCGCCGTCCCCAAGCTCCTGGGGGCCACCCACGCGTGGTGCCTCCGGTCCGAGGCTTCCGAGGGCCAGTCCGCACTGGGCTGGAGAGCACCGTGTGTGGACGGCAGACCTGCATGAACAGTGCTGTGTTCCCGCCGAGCCTGAGGCCTGTGTTTTAACAACATAAGCTGTGGGGGGCCGTGGAGCCGCCCTGGGGCAGCTGCGCAGGGAGAGGAGGAGACGAGTCGTGGCTGAGGGTCCTGCCTGTTGTGGGGCGTCTGTCCTGTCGGTGCGTGGCCCCACGAGGCCCCAGGGCTCCAGGACACACGCAGATCTGCAGGCCCCCGAGAGGGCCTGTCTGCAGCCGGAGCAGCGGCCCGGGAGCGCAGAGACGGGGGATGAGGGAGAAGCGCGTGGCTGGGGGCAGCCCCTTCTGCCCCAGGCCCGTCACTGCTTCCATCCGGTTTTGAGGCTGCGCCCGCGCCTCGGTGATGTTTCCTTTCCTGTATTTCTGTCACTTCCATGTGGTAAAAACTCCCTCAAAGGGCTCTGAACTTTTTCCTTCTGATTTCTTCTAGCTTTACGTTTTCATTTGCCGTTTTGTCTCAGAAATAGCTTTGAGCTACAGGCCCTGCGCGGCAGGGACAAGCAGCACATTGTCACACAGGACTGGGCGGCAGGGGCTGAGGCCCGGCCCCGCCCCCCGCTGCCTCCCACCCCCTCGCCACTGGCCAACACTGCAGCTCCCGGAAACCCTGACCCTGCGGCGACTGTGGGACTGTGCCCCCCAAGCCCCACCTTCCTCCCTGATTCGGACGCGGCCCCCACACCCTGCGTCCCTGGCACGGTCCTGTGAGCAGCAGGTGCAGGAGGGGGGGCTCCTGGAGTCCAGGGTAGATCACGACCCCGTGGTCCGCCCAGGTCAGGCCAGGACTCGGGATGCGCGCTCCGTCTCCTGTGGCTGCTACCGTGGGCCCAGCTCCTCGGCTGGGGTCTCAGCAAGCATCTGTGCAGCTGCCACCGTGGCGTGGTCAGAACCCCGACGAGCGGACCCCTGTGCACCACAGCCCTGCACCCGAGCCGCCGGGCCGGGAGGGGCATGTGCGTCGAGGAAGGCCTCGCGGGGGAGGCGGCTCTGTCTTCCAGACAAACTCCGTTGTGGTTTATTTTCTTTATTTAAAAGGAAGTTCAGTGTCTTTGCATGTAAGAAGGAGGAGTGTCTTTCGGGGACCACAGCTCCTCTGAGCGGCAGAACACCGGCCTCGCCTGCGGGAGATCGGAGTGAGGCAGGCTGTTCCGTGGAGCCGTAGAAGGATCTTTAGCAGGACTGGGCTAATAGTTCTTGGCTTAGAAGCAAATTCAGCTTTTATGTCAACTTCTTGTGCATCGAAGGATTCTAACGTTTCCACACGCCCTGAGTCCCGTTTCGGGCCGGTCAAGGACACGCAGTCACCCTGAGCAAAGGTCACAAGGTCATTTCCGGTTAGAGACCGCGTGCTGCTTCTCTCCGTTTGCGGGATGTGGTTAAATCAGCAGCAAGCACAGAGCTGGGTGTGTCCCCGCCGAGGTCATGCCCCCCACGCAGGCGCTCACGCCGGCTTTCTTAGAGCTGCTCCCGTGAGCGACATTCAACAGCCGGGGGTTTCCCAGACCCCCGGGGTCTTCCTCACCCCCCACCCAGCCCTCCACGGCTGTCTCAAGGCTAACAGGCTGTGGGGGGCCTGGGGACCAGGCCCTGCGGGCACCCGGGACAGGGATGGGGACGGTCTGTCGTGCACCCCCCACCATGCTCCTGGGCAGGGAGCCCGTCTGCCTGTCCTCTCCTTTCTAGAAGCCGCCAGTCCTGCTGGTCACAGAGTCGCTGCCCCAGCCCTCCAAGGAGGCCGGCGTCCTCTCCCAGCCGGAGTGCGGGCGGCGCAGGGGTGCCCGGGTCCGGGTCAGGTGTGACTCGCCCGCAGCCTCCCAGGGGAAGAGCTACGTAGACCATGTTTTTTCTTGAAAAGTCGCGTCCTCCCAAGGGTGAGCGTTTCCCCCGGAGTAGAAGCCGCCTCTCCAGCTGTCCCCCTGCTGTCCCTCCCTGGAGCGCTCACAGCTGTCCCTGGCTTGTGTACTTGATGAAGGGGGAACCAACCTAAATAGATGCCCGCCACCGGCGGCCGGCAAGTGCTTGCACAGTCACGCCAGAAAGTCAAGCACCAGCAGGACACAGACAAAAGCAGAGTGTAGGTGACCACAGAGCTGGCCGGTGTCCGAGTGACCATCCCCCGGAGCCCAGCACCACCGTCCCGCGCAGGCCCTGTCCTCCCGCGGCCCGAGAAGACAGCCCTGCTGCCCTCCCTCCTCCTCCTCCTGAAGCGGGGGAGGGGGGCACTGCCCCAGCGGGGGCCCGTGTGGGGCCTGTGGGGGGGGGAGGGGCTGCCGGCACGGGGGGTCTGGCAGGTGAGGGGTGTTGGGGGGTGAGCCGCGTAAACAGGCGTTGTGAGTCAGGGCAGGTCTCTGGGCCCCGACCTCCCGCAGGGTGACCTCAGGACGCCTTTGATGCCAAGCCAGGGACCTCGGCTGTGACCCAGACTGGTCACAGAGGACCCCTGGGGCGTCCCCAGGACGGGGTGAACGCCCGCGAATGTCTTCGCCTCGCGCAGGGGTGTGATGAGCGTTAGAGCCTGTCATTTACGATCATCACGATCCAGAACAGGGGCCTGGGGGCTCTGCGGGTCGAGCATCTGACCCCTGGTTCTGGCTCAGGTCATGATCTCCCGGGCGGTGGGATCACGGTCCGTCGGGCTCTGCTCTCGGCGGGGGTCTGCTGGAGGCCTCCGTCCCCCTCGCTCAGCCCCGCTGCCCCTCACATGCCTACGCTCACTCACACGCTCTCTCAAATAAATACATAAATCTTTGAAAAAATCGCACTCCAGGTCAACACACGTGTGGCAGTGTGCACAGTGACCTTCCACCTGCGCTCGATGGGCTGCGCCCGCACAGTTCCCCAATCTTCCCTGGTTTCTTTTTGTTATTGTTGCGGAGAAAGACTTTTACTCTGTGGGTATTGTGAAATATGGGGGAAAAACATGTCTGTACTTTCTCTTTAGGTTGTCCTGGTGCCAAAAAGAATGAGTTCCTGACGAGCATTTTGGACGCGCTGTCCACCGACATGGTCCACGCGGTCTCCGACCCCTCCTCCTCCGGCAGGTAGGGCATGCTCGGCAGTGGAGCGGGAGCTGCGAGGAAGCCCCAGGTGCCGGAAAGCCGGATGCCGGTGTGGCCGTTAGGCACCCGAGGCTGGTCAGCTTCTCCGGACCCGGCAGGGCTCTGGGAAGCGAGTCCTCTCCCAACACGTCCTCCCGCTCCGTGGGTCTGGAGGTGGTTGGTCCGGCAGCTTTCCCTGGAATGCAGTTACACCGCCAAGGGCTGTGTCACCATGGGAAGAGCTGGAACCTGGGGTTCCCAGCGGTCCCCTCAGGCGGTGGCAGGCGGGACAGGAACAGAAGGCAGGGACCCTCACTCTGCTGGCGTCAAGCCTTGGAGCTGCATTTTCCAGTTATCGAGTAGATTTTAATACTTGGAATTGAAGTGTCTGATTTCAAGTTTTCAACATGCTACGCATTTATGGTAGAAAAACCCATATAACGTACTACTTACCATCCTGGAATTCAAGGGCACAATCAGTGGCATTATTTACACAGACGTGGCTCAGAGGGTGACTCCTGAAACTTGGGCCGGTTCTCTCTGAAAGCGTGCAGGTGTTCTGCAGGTGTGGGTCTGGGGTTTTGAGTCGAGCTCCTGTAGGGTCCCCGAAGTCTTCTGTCCTGCAGCTCCCTGCACTGGACCCCCTGAGGATTAGTGAGCCCATCCCTCTCTTCTAAAAGGCTTTTTCTGAGGAAGAATCTTCCTATTTCCTTCGCACACTGGCCTTCCTCCCCACTCCTGCCTGCAGAGCCTTGACCGTCCTGGCTCTTCTGATGATCTGAAGTGTCCTGGTCTCCTCAGCCCAAGGCTCTCTCTGCCTCTCTTCTTAAGAGTAAGACTCAAGAAGAGGGAAAAGGCCATGCTAACAGAAAATGTCACAATCAAGCAGTAAATTAAGCTTAATAAAGCAAAAAATAAAATAAAGAAATAAAAAGGCCTACCTCTCCAGCTGACACACTCTGGGAAAGCTTGCTCTACTCTGAGGAGCTGGGCTTGAGAACAGTCAGTGAGTCACTGTGTGAGAAGCTCCTCCGAAGGCTGGAGGTACTCGGTGGCCTTCGAATGCCTGATACCTGCGCGGGTTTCACAGTCGGGGGAACACGAGCTCCTCGGGGCAGGACGCCGGCGGAGAGAGGGCCCGCGGGTGTCCACACGCGTTCTTCTCCATCGTCCGCTGGGTGAGGAGGCACGTTTTACCATCTGGGACATTTTCCAAGATTGGACTCAAAGCAGAGCTTCTAGGAGAGATTTTAGTTATTTATATCCAATACCAAACTTTTTTTTTTTAATCCAAGGGAAAGAGTCTAGATGTATTTTTATTTTCTTCTTCCAGCCGCTCTGTAGGATGGGACAGAATGCCAGTGACTCCCACTTAGAGGAGTCAGGAACCTCGGGGTCCGAGGGTTTGCTGGGGGCCGCGGCTAGGCCGGCTGACCCTCCCACGCCGAGGAGCGTGGAACCCAGGGCAGGGAGGCTTCGGGCCTTAGAGACTCGGTCAACACCAAGTGTGTAATAAGCACACGGAGTTCATTGTGCCATTTATAATTTTGAAACCAACTTAAAATGTTCTTGCTAAATTCCTTTCTTTAAATTATTTTTAAAAATTGCTCCGTGGATGGCGAACCCACACAGGGTTGGGCGCCAGCACCGTAGCAGGGACGTGCGGGGCCGCCTTCTGGGAGCGTCGGAGCGCGCCCTGTGCCTCCGGCGACGGTCAAGGGCAGGTGTCTGATGACCTCGCGTGCTCTTCCAGGCTTTCCGAGCCCGACCCCAGCCACACGCTGGAGGAGCGAGTGGTCCACTGGTACTTCAAGCTACTGGACAAAAACTCCAGCGGGGACATCGGCAAGAAGGAGATGAAGCCCTTCAAGAGGTTCCTTCGGAAAAAGTCAAAACCCAAAAAATGTGTGAAGAAGTTTGTCGAGTATTGCGACGTGAACAACGACAAATCCATCTCCGTGCAGGAGCTGATGGGCTGTCTGGGGGTGACGAAAGCAGAAGGTAAAGCAAACCCAGAGAGACCCCAGTAAACCCAGAGAGACCCCCAGAGAGACCCCAGCAAACCCAGAGAGACCCCAGTAAACCCAGAGAGACCCCAGCAAACCCAGAGAGACCCCAGCAAACCCAGAGAGACCCCCAGAGAGACCCCAGCAAACCCAGAGAGACCCCAGTAAACCCAGAGAGACCCCCAGCAAACCCAGAGAGACCCCCAGAGAGACCCTTCTTCATTGTTCTTCACCCTGCGGCGCGTCGGGTCCAGACGCCCGCTCCACCAGCTTCCTAGACAGTGTCGCTTGTCCCTTAGGTCAGGGGTGCCGCTTCCCTGTAGGTCATTGTCCGTAGAAGGAATCGTAGACCATCGGGAACCTGGCCCATGTGGCGGGTCCCCTTCTCTCTGACTTGTCCCCGTGTCCCTAGTTTCTGTCATGATGGTCACCCAGCTTCATCCACCGCGGTGGTTCCCAGCTGGATCTGTGACATGTACCTTGCCCAAGTCTCTAGAAGTTCATCTTAGACGATTCAGGCTTTATTGGGAAGAGTCGTGTGCAGGATCTCGGAGACCACTCGCACTCAATGGCGCCCTGGAAGTCGGCCAGCGGGGATCCCCCTGCAGGGTGCGGGTGGAGAATGGAGGCCGGCTCACGGGTCTCCCAGGTCCCAGAAAGCAGCCAGGCACACACACCATGGGAGGTAACGATCCCTGCACGTGTGGCCCTGGGACCAGGGAGGCAGTGCCAGGCTCAGGCTGAGGAGCTCGTTGGAGGTCTCTGAGGGACTGATGTCTGAGCACAGCCCTCAGGATGTTGGGAGGGAGACCAGGTGGGTGTCGTGGCCAGCACTGGGGACACTGTCCTGCCTCGGGCCCCTCGGGCATCTAAGAAGCCAGCCATTTCACTCCTCTTGGCTGGAGAAAGCTGTGGTCCACCAGACCCTGGTCGTATGATGTCCCAGAGAACAACCTGCTGTGGGTGAACCCCTACTGCTCTAAGGGTGGGGGGCTCGCTGTCTGGTCCCTGCTCTGGGGTGAGGAGAGTCGGGGCTCGTGGCTCGGTGAGGAGCCCCACCGGGGGCTGTGCATGGGCTCTGGATGGACGGCTTTGCTCCAGAGTGAGTGTTTCTCTGTGTAGGGACTGGTTTGCCCTGATAGGGGCCATTCCCCGGGGTCAGCAAGGCCCCAGCTGGGGAAGCATGGGAAGTACTGCCGCAGCTCCTGGATCGATCCGGCCCCGGGACTGGATTCACCGGGATCATCCCGGTCCCTTCCTGACAACCTGATTTCCTCCGTGCCTGGCTGGGCGCCGGCATGACTAGGGGACGCCCAGCTCCTGACCGTGATGGTGGCATTCGGCTCCGTCCGCGCGGCCCTGCTGAGGCGCAGAGCAGAGGCTGGGGTGGGGTCACCGCGTGGGTTCGGATCCCACAGGGAAGAGCGTGCGGCTGCGGGGCAGCTGGGCCGACGGGGAGGCCGCTGCCCATCCTCCAGGGTGACGCTGCCTCCCTGCTCAGGGGTCCCCGCAGGCAGTAGGCGGGGAGCACTGGGGCCATGTCCTTCCTGATGGGGAAGCCCCTCGCTGGGGAAGTGCGGCGTCACACAGAGGGTGGGGGTGGGGGGCGCCCACTTGCAGGGAGGCAGCTGATCCGGGCGGTGGGGCTGGTCTGCTGCTGGCCATGTCCTGAGAGTGGTCCCAGGGGTCTCTGTGCACCGGGCAGGCACGGGGGAGGGAGAGTGTGTCTCCTGTGCCCGGGGAAGATGGCAGGGAGTGATGGAGCTCAGTGGGTCTCCCCTGACGCTGTCCTCTTCACTAGAAACATCCGTGGCTTGCGCTCCTCAGGCCAACAAACGTACTGTTACAGTTGTACTAGGAACCAAGGAGATGGCTGACGAACCCCCTCCTTCCCCCGAAAAGCCAGATAAAATTTGGTGAAAGTGGCAATTTGGTCAAAAATAAGCATTGGGGATTTGAATTCGTAACAAGTTGATTTTGCAACTCTTATTTTCCTGGAACTTCTCTGTTTTCCTACTGTTATTTTCATTTTCAATTTTGATTCGTTCCTTCGTCCTGCCCTGTGTACTTTGAAATCGCCTTTGAAAAGCCAGAAACACCTCAAGATTCAGGAGAGGGTGAGTCCGGGCGCTCCCAGTGTGCAGACGGTTACCCGTGCCTTTGTTTCCTTCATCTTTGCTCACTACTTAGCAATGCATGTTTTACTCTAAAAAAATCAGAAACTAAATAAAAAACAGATACCATGTGACTTTTTTCTTAGACACAATCAGACCCGAGTCTGTCTTCCTCTGAACTGTCTCTGTTCCCTACACACATCCACGCTTGTGTTAAAATATTTCACTACAAGACAAGGGGTCATCACCCATGAACTTCCTAATCACACTTAATTTACAAGATGATGCAAGATTTTGCATCTAAAATATTACAACTAAGATACATTATTGGAAAACTGGATCTGAATGTTTGCTATTACAAAAAAAATAAAAGCAAAAAAAAAAATAATTGAAATTATTGAGCAATGATAAAACCAAGAGAGGGAGTATTTAAAAAAAAAAAAATCATTGAACATCACATCATTCCCGCATGAGTCTCCAAAATGACCATTACACAGAAACTCGGCAATTAAGAAATACTCATTTTTGACCAAATTATCTCTTTCAACTGGACTGTCATGCTAGCCGCGTCCCTTCCCGGCATGCTGGGGACGGACGGTTGCTGCCCGGGGGCGCGGGGTCCGCGGGAGCCGTCGTGTCCCTTGTCACCGGTGGCGCACACACTCCCGACCGTCCCTGAGCGCCAGTCCACAAAGGGGGCTGCAAAACGCTTCCTCCTTCCCTCTGGTAGTTTTGTAATTTTACTGACGTGGCCTTGCTCCGCGTGGCCCTGCGGTGATGGGGGTGGCGCCCTCTGCGGGCAGGGAGGGCAGGAGGAGCCCGAGGAGATGAAGGAAGAATGTAGGGGGGAGGGTCATCCTAGAAGCCAGGGAGCAAGGCAGGTGCCGAGGAGCTGGACCCGGGGGCGCCCGCAGGACGTGGGTCTGAGCCTCCCGTCTTCCCCTCCGCCACAGGCCACGTGGTGAGGCCACGGGTCAAACACCACGCCTCTCCCGCCTCCCCCTCCCCCTTCCATTTCCCTCAAGGATTTGGAAAAATTATGTTGAGCCAGACGTGTTAGTTTCTCATGAATTAAATAAAAAAGCCCCAGAGATGTCAGAGAACCCGCGTGGCCCCTGCCCAGGGCCTCCTGTCCCGAGGGGGAGCTCAGCGCGGTAAGACTGGCCTCTGGTGAGTTGATGGTCCTTTGCAAGTTTTGGAAAAATGAAACGTTCTTCTACAGTTGGACGAGAGCATTGGTGTCGTTGGAGAAGCGTGGACACGGCGCCTTCGTGGCTGCCGCTGGCGGTCATGCTGCTGCCCCACACGTGTGTGTTCTCCTGCCCGGGAGGTCGGCAGCGGACGGCGTTTCCCTGAAGGGATTCTGGTCCTTTCCTCAGAAACTGGTTGAAACGCTCATCAGCGGAAGCCTGGCTGGTAACCGTGTGTTCTTCTGTTTCCCCGCAGCCCCTAGAGCCAACGCGGAAGGCGCCGCCAACAGACAGGTGAGTATCCCAGCGGCGCTCGGCACGGGGAGTTTGGCGGCGTAACTGTGGCGAGCCCGGCTCGGGAGCCCGCCGATGCGGAGGGCAAACTGCTTCTCAGCGAAGAGCCGTCCGGCAGGCACGTCAGACCCACGTCCGCGAGCGGCCAGAAAGAGCCTCGCAAAATTCCACCAGAATCAGCAACTTGAAGATTTCGTGGTTTTTTTTTTTTTTTTTTACTGTTAGAAATTTCACTTATTTTGTTGTTTTTACAAAAAAGTTCAAGTCCTTTTGTTTTGTGGAAACATTTAAAAAAAAGAAAAACAATTATTCAGGGATTTAGATTTACCATTTATTTTTTATAATTTGTTACGGAGATTCCGTGGAGACCCTCTGCCCTCTGGCCATCCAGGGGAACCTTCCCTCCTGGGCATCTTGATGACACAAACCTGCTCCAGAAGGCAATTCCTGCGCCCGCCCCGTGTGCCCGCAGACCCGGTTCTGGGTTCGGACCCCCGGAGCCCTGTGTGGGCAGTTACGGTAGCTGATGGGGCTCCCAGGCCGCGGCGTCCGGAGTCGGGAGTGTTGTCCGGAGGATAAACAGCAGGGCCCGTGCTTCTCCCTCCCTCGAAGCCAAGGCAAGACCCTCCCACCTCAGGACCACTTGCCAGTTTGTAGTTGATCTGGTCCTTCCCGCTGCTTGACGTCGGGGCAGCAGGTGCCAGGGCGCCCGGTGTCTGTTGCAGGTGTAAGGGGAGACCTCCGCACGCACCTTGGGTGTATATGTGCTGCCGAAGCGAGCACCACCTTGGGTGTAATTTAAAACCATTTCATTAGGAAAGTCGTGTGATAGGGTTTTCTTTGCTTAGCAAGTGTTTACAGTTTGAACTTCTTAAAACCTACCACAGATCACTTACACGTTAGGACAGGGCAGGTCGGAAAGCACTATCCTGGCTGAGGCGCCCGCAGGTCCTTGTCATTCGCGGTGGTGACAACTGCCACATGGGCTCTCGGCCCAGAGTAAACTCCTTCTCCGGCTGTCTCCCAGAAGACGGACTGGGAGCACCTGCTCCAGCTCTCGTTGCAGTGCCCGGTGGACGGACGCACTTCCCAGCCGCTACTGTGAGCTGCCCCCTGGACCAGGTCCCGTGCGGAAGCCGGCCGTGGCTTGCATGGGATAAAACAGTGGAAGGCCGTGGATATTTCTTTCTTCCCTTTTTTTTTAATGCCCACCTCGTGGCCATTGAGTCCACCGTGAGCGTTGACGTAGTGTTCGAGGGCTCACCTGATGCGTCTGACACGCGGTGCCCGTCACGTCACGGGCCCTCCTTTGTACGTGGATGTTTCTTTGAGGAGAAAACATAGTACCAAGCACCGAAATATTCACTGTATGAATAACCAGAGGAGAAGCGTTGAAGCAGGGGGAGCCAGGAGGCCCCCGGAGCTGGTATGATGCGGAGAGCGAGCTGTCTTTCTCGAGATCTCTCCTTCCCGGCAGGACTCAGACGGGACCAGGGCAGGGCTCCACGCCAACCTGGACATGGGCTGTGGGCTAGACGTCAGCCCGTCTCCTCCAACAGTTCTTTCTTTCTTTTTTTTTTTTTTTAATTTTTAAGATTTTATTTATTTATTTGACCCAGAGAGAGAGGAGAGAGAGTGTGAACTGGAGGGAGAGCCGCCCCCACCCCCACACCGGCCGGGGCCCCCGTGGGACCCCCTCGCAGGACCCTGGGATCACGGCCTGAGCTGAAGGCAGACGCGTAACCCACGGAGCGCCCCCGGCAGCCCCTCCCACACTCATCCAGAAGTGGGGCGCGGCGGCCGGCGGACCTTCATCCACGACAAATCAGAGCAGAACGTCCCTTCAGCTCGGTCAGGAGATTCCGTCCCTTCTCGTCCGACCTCCTCCTAGCGTCTCTCCCCGGGGAGCGGAGCTGGCCCAGAGGCCTCCTGAATGTTCAATTATACTAAATAATGAAGCAGAAGCAAGGGTCAATTTCTATCCGTAGGTACTGGTACACTTGGAAAAGTAGATGTGGGAGATTGTAGATCGCTTTTCCTCTCCATTCCAAATTACTGTTCATTGGCAGTCAGGGCGCGGAGCTCCCTTATTCCGCAGCAGACTTCTCAGGTGCGGGTCTTCTGAGAGAAGGACTTGTAAATGGAACGGACGAAAAGAAAAATTAAAAATCAATGACGCCTTTACAAACTTGAAGCATAAATTAGATTATTACGATTATTTTGTTTCCTTTTTTTTTTTTAATTTTATTTATTCATTTGAGAGAGAGAGTGTGAGAGGGAGAAGGTCAGAGGGAGAAGCAGACTGCCCGCCAAGCAGGGAGCCCGATGCGGGACTGGAACCCAGGACTCCGGGATGATGACCTGAGCCGAAGGCAGTTGCTTAACCCACTGAGCCACCCAGGCGTCCCTATTAAGATTATTTTGTATAACAAATCCAAAGGCACAGGAGACTGCACAGAACATTTCATGTGCTGAATCTATTGAAAATATTTAAAGTAAACGCTAATTTTCTCCGCCGGTGGGTTTTCCCTGATACCCCTGATCACTGAGAGAGGGGGAAGTGTGGGAGGTTCATGTTTGTTAATGTTTGTGTTTTTATTAATCCTTATGCCCCAAATGACCGAACCGGCACTCTTTCTTTTTGCATCTTTTAAAAAATATTGCTTTTGCTCTGTTGACAACAGGTCGGATTATGTCGCCCCTAGAAGGCAAGCCTCGCTCTTCACAGACACGGCATGGGACCGTCCTAACGATGTCTCTGTTTCTGTCTGTCTTTCAGCCGAGGAAGCAAGGATAGTGGCTCACACAGCCAAGGCCGTCCGAGACATGTGGGAGACTCCCTCACCAAAAGGCAATTAAAAAACAAAACAAAAACAAAAACACATAGTATTTGCACTTTGTACTTTAACTGTAAATTCACTTTGTAGAAATGAGATATTTAAACAGACTGCTTTAATCTGTGAAACGGAAGAGCTGGCTTCAGAGAACTGATCACATACAATGTATGTGTCCTCTCTTGACCTTGGAAATCTGTACTTGGCGGAGATGTGTTTGGAATGGCTTTCGGCTTGATTTCTTTATCCTACACATGTCGACATGGTAGAAGTCTTGGCCTCAGGCACCACGGTCCCAACCCCGTGCCTTTCTCCCCACCAGGGCTACCCTCCCAGCGACCCCGCGGTCGCTTCCTTTGAGACCCGCAGTGCCGCAGGAAGCTTCCTTAGAAGTGTGCGATGCGCTGCTGTCCCCACGCTGTGGCCAACACGGGCATGGCCTTGTTTGTTTCTTGGGATTTTGTGTTTGTTTTCTCTTGCTGTCCAGAGATCTTATTCCCCCACGAGTCCCGCAACCACTAAGCCATCTTTCCTGGGAGGAAAGGCTTTTTCCCACCTATCTTGATGAGCTGCTTTTCCTTTCCAAGCTTCTGTTGGAGCTTTGCCTTGGGCTCGGGTTAATCACGCCCTAAAGTACTCGAGAATGACACCCCCCACCCCGCGCTGTCCAGACGCTGTGTAAACAGGCCCGCGGTCAGAGGACTGGATTGAGTCCTTGCCTGGCCGCCCTGGGCTCATCTGTCCCGCTGCCTCTCCTACACGGGACCATGACCTGTCCTACCCTGTTCCACTCTGGGGCCTCCTGCAGGGTCAGATGATCACCTGAACAAAGTCAGAGTATCTTCCGTAGGGAGGGCTCCTCCTGCAAAAGCTGGGGGCCGGACGCTGGTCTTGGCCGCCGAGGACGAGCGCCTGCGGGTCCCGGGCTCCCTTCACTCCTGGTGGCCTCGGGAATTCCGCGAGCGCCACTTGTGAGAGCAGGGTCAGGAGCCGAAGGTCCACACCGTGACGGCGGGACTGGCCTGCAGGCACCACCAGCCGCCCCCAGCAAGCGGCCCCGGCGCGACAGAGCCATTGGGAGGACGGTCCGAGGCTGTGCGGGCCAAATTGTGATGCTATTTTAGCTCCAACTTTTGGTCGGAAAAATAACCTCCGTGGCCCCAAATTCCACAACACGCGTCATGTAAAATGATCTCGGCATGAAGCTATTTTCTGAGGCTTCTTACTTATTTAAGCGGTAAAAAAGTAAAACCCGAAACTTTGGAGTCACAAAACCAGCTTAAGTGTGTGTCATCGTTGTTCAAGGAACAGTTACGACCCCAAATTTATTGGATAATCCTTTACATTTCTGAACTTTGAATTTAATCAGTTTTCTTAGATTCAAATAAAATATGCTATGAAAACTCTGTTTACTGTTTTTTTCCCAGCGAAATACAGCCTGTCATTGCTTACTCTTCTGCGACAAGGACCACCGACCACAGCTGGGGCTGGGGCGGCTGAGTCCTGGCTCTGACCTCCGGGGTGTGACAGGGACAAGCTGCTCAGACTTTCTGTGCTTTTGTCTCCTGCTCCGTGACACAGGGAGGGTGGCAGCCCGTGCCTCCGGGGGAGACGCTGTGAGCGGGTTTGTGTGGTGCTAAGGGCCCAGCACAGAGGGTACAGGTTGGGCCCTGTCGTGGGAAGCGGTCGCTCATTCACCGAGTACGGACTCAGAGCGGCCGAACGCACCTCTCGCTGCCAGATGTGACGGCGAGGACGGGAGAAACAGAGCTGTGGCCACTCACTCAGCCCCACAGTCCACAGCCTGAAGGCCGTGCACCGTCCCTTTCTCTGCAGGCCCAGTGCCCCCTCCCAGGCGAGGCTCTCTCGTTTCTATTTCCTTCAGAATTCTCTCCTCCCTCCTGGAAAGTCTGTCCTCTCTCTCTGCTCAGAGAAGGGTGATCTTATTCAAATTCAACCTCAGCAAGTCCGTTGTGCAGGAAACCCACACTGGGAACGGAGCTACGGGAACACAGCCCTCAGGAGATGCCGTGGGTGGGGTGGGGCTGGATGGGGCTGTGGAGCAGCAGGGGGAGCATACGGGGCTCTGCGAGCTGAAAGAGCTCCGATGACGGCAGGTGCGCAGGACAGTCGAGGGGGCCCGGAGGGCGGTGAGCGGAGGAGCGTGGGCTGCAGCACGGGGTTCTCACGGCAGAGCACGAGGTTCACATCTAGAGCAGAAATCTCTTTCCTTTATGTACCGAGTGTGGCTGCTTTTAGTGATCGATGCCTCCCTCCCCAATTCTGCTCATGTTTAAAAATGGTCTCCTGCGTCCTTGTCAAAAACTTCCAAGTTAGAGATTTTTCAGAAGTGCCCTGACCAACTCACAGACCGTGTCTGTGAGTGTTACACCTGGAATTTCCAAAAGATATCAAGGTGGAAGACCTCAGCTTTTTTTTTTTATTTGAATCAATGTGCAGAAGTGACTGCCGTCATCATAAACTGCCAAGGGGACAGAGACGTCATGCAGTCACCAGAGCTGCCCCAGAAAGGAAGAATGCATGTGGCACTAAGGGAGTGACGGTGGTGCTGGTGATGGTGATGGTGATGGTGGTGATGGTGGTGATGGTGGTGATGATGGTGATGGTGATGGTGATGATGGTGGTGATGATGGTGGTGATGGTGGTGATGACCGTGGTGATGATGGTGATGATGGTGATGATGATGGTGATGGTGGTGATGATGGTGATGGTGGTGATGGTGATGATGATGGTGATGGTGGTGATGATGGTGGTGATGGTGATGATGGTGGTGATGGTGGTGATGACGGTGATGATGATGGGGATGATGGTGATGATGATGGTGGTGATGGTGATGGTGATGATGGTGATGGTGATGATGAGGGTAATGGTGGTGATGGTGGTGATGGTGATGATGATGGTGATGGTGGTGATGATAGTGGTGATGGTGATGATGATGGTGATGGTGATGATTATGGTAATGGTGGTGATGATGGTGGTGGTGGTGATGGTGGTGGTGATGATGGTGATGGTGATGATGGTGGTGATGACTGTGATGATGGTGATGGTGGTGGTGATGGTGATAATGATGGTGATGATGACGGTGATTGTGATGATGGTGGTGGTGATGGTGATGACGGTGTTAATTGTAATGATGGTGGTTTTCTCCCTAATCACACAATACCACATAGCCCATAATTGTGAAAAGCATTTTGACTCATTAGATATTTAGCCATTTTTGGTATTTCTTTGCTCTAAAGAGTTATTTTAACCATCTTTTACTGATACGCTGTGAGCAAACCACCCTAAAGCTCATAGCTTGGAACAGTGCTTGTTTAGTCTCATTCACACTTCTTGTGTTGGCCAGGGTTGCAGTCCAGTCTGCGCTCAGCTTGACCCTCCTCCACGTGTCACACCAGATGCAGACCTGCCCCTTTCCCTCACCCTCTGTGGACTTTTCGGCCACCAGGGGCATGTTCTCCCATGGCTGTGCATGAATCACAATAAGCCCAACCGCACAAAGGCGTTCAAGCCTTAGCTTATGACCTGTCTGCCCATATCTACTCGTCAGAGCCTGTCACATGCTCAAAGTGAGTCACAGGCCAGGGAGAGATGTGCTGCCCACCAGGTACTGAGCCCTACTTGTGGTCAGGACAACCCGCTGCCTGGACCATGGTCGAGCACACAGTGTCCTCTGTACCTCCCGTTAGCAAGGCTCCACGTCCAGCAGTGCAGCTGGACAGGTTCAGTGTTAGTGCATAGCCTCTGAGAGCGAGAGCACCGACCTTGCTGGCCGACAGCACCATCTGCCTCACCGTGTGCCCGCAGTGTGCCCTGTTTGGCATAAAACAAGCATTCAATGCCTAATTTGGCATTAGGAACTCAAACTCAGGAGTCAGGACTTCATATGACGCAGTTGGGACTCTTCCCCTCAGAAAAGAGTCAAGGACAAGGGAACCCTGAATCCAAAACCCCAAGCCCCACACATTGGGGTAAACCTGGCAGGTCGTTCCTACAGAAGGAATCTCCCTCAGGATGGAAATACTGGAATTTTAGTGTGAGGAATTGACTTCATTGTACGAAACGAATAGAAAGCCAGGGCACAGTGGGTAGGAGCCACTTTCCTCCCATTGCGAGCAAATGGATGGACTCCCCATGGGCCAGACTGCTGCAGTCACCCCTCTGGGTGGCTCTGACACCCTACAGTGTGGCTGGCTCCAGCGTGTGGTCCCTGGGCTCGGCGGGGGGTGAAGGGTACCGGCCAAGGCTTGTGCCCGCCGAATGTGGCACAACGGATGCCTCGCAGTGTCCCTGAGCCCACCCGGTAGACTTCCCATAAGTGTCCCTCCACGGACAACTGTCCCCGGCATCCCTGGTGTCGGACTTGGAGTCAGGCGTTTGCCACCAGGGAGGACACTGTGGTTCTGTTGGAAGAGCCAAGGCAAAGGTATCCCTGGAGGGCAGCTGTACTCCCCACAGCCACCGTCTGTTATTTAATGGTCCGCCCCTAATAATTTTTACTCCATTTATATATTTTATGTGAAATAAATACCTTCTCGTTGGCCTATTTTCCGTGGCTGTCTAGAGGTTAAGTACTGATAAAGCTGGCAACTTAATCCAATTCACGTGTGTCTCCTAGCGGAAAGGTTTTATGCATCTTGTTATTAATTTTTTAACTTCAGAACAAATATTTTGTTTCCTTGAATTAAAGTGGAAATTATGCTCAGTGAATATATTGGTTTTTTGTGGAAAAAGATGGAATTTTTATATTCCCTACTGGCCTGCCATTTTATCGGCTTTTCAATTAACCGTGGCTACTGGAGTTAAGAGGAAAGGTGCCTTTTTATTGCTTCTAAGGGTCTGGTAAGTGTGCCTTGGGGTAAGGGTCTGAAGGTTATAGTTTAAAGCTCCATATTCATGATTCTCTGAGTATTATAATAGAAGAGCTCAGTTTTACTACGTAAAATATGGTGAGCCTTTTACTCTCTCATTGAAGAAAATGACCTTTCTAATTTGGCTAATAACTTTATTAACTGAGGCTTGTTCTGATAAAAGAAACGTATTTCTAAAAAGTACAATAAAATAAATAATTTAAATATGTTTTAAGATGGGGTCGGGTTTGGTTGGATAGGTGATTTTTCTTTCAACGTTGGGAGAAATCGCACAGTGGGATTCAGAGCCCGTACACCGTGATGACGCTGTGGGGTGTGTAGAGTTGCTGGGTCACTGTATCGTTCGCCTGAGGGAATACGGGCCTGCGTGTTATTATACCGGAATAAAAACTTTAAAAGGAAACAGGATTTCTGGCTGCTGGTCCCGCTTCGATGCAAGCAGGGGGGGTGGACGCTGGAATGGCTTCGGCACCGACAGAGTCCCTCCTGCGTCCCATCAGAACAGTCTCTGCACCCAGAAGCTTCCGGACGTTCCGACTCCGTGGAGGAGGAAGGCATCCTCCTTCTCCAGCTGGGGGAAGGGGCGTAAAGTGGAAGCTGCTCGTGCCCGTTGCCATCGTCAGAGCTGCACCAGAAGGCGGCTCTTCTGGAAGCCTGGCTCTCGCACCAGCTCCTACGGACACGCCCGAGACACCGCAGCCCAGTGTGGGAGCCCTCCCGAGCTCGCCACGGGTGTTCCGGGAGGTCGTCTGAGCAGAGCCGGTCCTCAAAGCCCCCCTCGAAGCACCCGCGGGCCCCATGAAAGAGGAATGCAGACCTGCCGTGTGGGTGATGAAGACGGGCCGGGGTCCCAGAAGCTTCTTCCGTGATACGTGAGAGGCTGTCCACGCCGTCCCCAGCTGCGGCATTCGCTGGGGTTATTTTTGAGTTTTCCAAGTATATTTGCCTGGAAAAGAGGTTTATGGAGTGAAACACGTAGAAATAAATTGTATCCCGTCGCTGATTACCATTATCAGGATATATTCTGGAGAAAGGAGAATGGTAGTAACAGAAGGTCGGGAGCAGGGGACGACGCAGCTCCGCCGGCCGCTGAAGGGCCCGCCCAGCCGGAGGGGTGCGGCGGCTTCCTGCCGCGGGTCACCCCCGCCGGTCACCCCACATTGTCCCGGTCGCGTCCTGCGGTGCCACTCCCGCCTCGCAACGGCGCTCCACGTCTGTCACTCGCGTCCGTTCTTCTCTCGCCACATGTTGAACAATCTCACCCTTTTCTCATTTCCAGAAGTTGTTGTTTCCGTTTTTTTTTTTCAGCTTGCTGGGGCTCCCCGGTCATTCACTGGAGACCCGTGAGGGCCGCTGAGAATCCTTTACGTGTCCGATTGGCTGAGAACCTGCCCGCCCGCAATTTCTTCCTTTAACTCCCAGAATCTGCACGCTAAGTGTGTCTGTACAGGATTCACTTCCAGGGGCGCCTGGGGCGCAGGGGGTTAAGCCTCTGCCTTCAGCTCAGGTCATGATCCCGGGGTCCTTGGTTCGAGCCCTGCACCAGGCTCTGTGCTCAGTGGGGGTCTGCTTCTCCCTCTGCCCCTCCCCTGCTTGTGTGGTCTCTTGTGCTCACTCTCTCTCATTCTCTCTTTCTTTCAAATAAATAAACAAAATCTTTTTTTAAAAAGTATATGCTTTGAAAACCATGCCCCAATTTTAGCAAACACCTATTATGTCACTGAATTAGGTCACGATTAGGTCACCATTTCAAAAAGTTAGATTTTCCAAAGAATTGTCTGTATTTCTGTGCTCACATCCAGTAAATATCTCCTACATAATTAAATCCACGTATTTTCTTCCCAAAAAAGTTTATTTTCATTATCTTCAGATGTTTCTTCTTCCTTAACAGCAACTTTTTCTTTTGGTTTTTGTATTTTTTACATGCTTCCCCTGACATGGAAAGGCCGTTTGATGAATTTGCAGCGGACATGCTATTTTTCATGTCCTTTCGTCTTTCATGCTGGAAAACAAATGCAGGAGAACTTATCTCTTCGTTAAATGCCAAACACACCCACGTTCTGCAGAACCGGCTTCCTAGGAGACCGGGGCCCGGGCCTGCGTCCCATCGTGCTGATGAAATGCACATTGAGTATTGAGTATTAAAAGCAAAACCATTCATGTAAATAAAACTTGGAAAGGAGGAGCTTTTAACAATCCCAGATGGCTACCTTCAGGGTGCAGAAAAGCCCCATAGATTAATATCCCCTGGCACTGAGCCCAAAGTATTCTTACTTGATTATAAATTGGATGCATTTTCAATCAATTAAAGACAGATGCACACATGCCGTTGGGGGTGGGACCCCAGTCACACACACTCTGGGCGCCTTTTCTGGGTAGCACGCCCAGGGCTTACCCCGGCATTCCCGGGAGTGCACCAAGAACACTGGGTGAACTCCTGGCCTGTCTTTCTCTTGCGCAGCCACAGAATTTCCTCCCTGGAAACTTCTCGTACAGCAACGTGGCACAGCTCACGTTTGCTGAAACCTAATGGACGATCGATTCCATTTCCAAAGAGAAGGTAGAGGTTGTAGAAGTTGTGCAAGATCCTTCCCACGGGTGGCGAGGGCGGTGAGTGACCCTGCGGAATGCTCTGGTGGCCTGTGAGCTTAGGCAGTAGTTAGGGTCTCTGGACTTATTTTCCTCGAGACAGTGAGGACACTGATGTCCGTCCCACGGGTTACAGAGAAGCAGATTCCAGTGGGAAGGTCAGGGCTGTCCCAGCGGCTCACGGCCTCCACGCCCGCACCCCCTCCTCTCAGGAGGGCCCCTGAGGACCCCACCTCCGGTTCCCTGCCGTCTCCCCCAGTGGGAATCCTGTCGTCCTGGGCTCTCACTGCCCTTGGCCGTGTTGGCGCCTGGCCCACCGTTCCGCTGCACCCGGTGCCGCGCCCCTGGTCATCTCTGCGGTGAACCCTTCCTCATCCCCAGCGGCCCTCCTCCCTGAGACACGGTGGAGATGGCTCCCGCCCACACCCGAGATCCAGGCCCCCTCGGCCCGCGGTGCCCGGAAATGCCCCCAGCCTCCTGGACACACCCCACCCTCAGCCAAGTGCGACCTTGACCCTCCGCCCTCCGTGGCTGTTCCTTAGAATTGCCTTTTGCAAATGTCCTCAGCTCAACGGCGGCGTTCTGCCTCGGTCAGGCAACGCCGCGGCACCGAGTGACCCCGCGTCAAGGTCCTCCGCTCCGACAGCCGCGCGGTAGAGCGCGATTGGGGAAAAACGACAAAATGCTGCCAGTTCTTGTCGCCGTTGGATGACGCTGGGCTGCTCTGCCTTAACTTTGTCTCTCGTTTAGGCCAGGACGACGCCCGCGTTCCTCGGGGTCCAGGGGCTCCCTTCACTTCCCGTCGCCTTCCCCGGCTCCCGGCTCCCCCCCGCACACCTTCAGCCGGTCCCGTCTCACCGCGGGGCTGCGGCTGGGTCTCCCACTCCCCATCACCCAGACCTCTGAGACCGCGTCCTTCCCTCCTTCCCCGCGGGTCCGCGGACAGGATGTGCCTTGTCCTCTAGCGGAGATGCCCTGTCGGTACGTCCCTCCCCCACTGACCCCGCCGACTCTGAGCGCCCCTCCCCCTGGATCTCAGTGTCTTCCCTTCACCTGTGCTGCGTCCCTTCCTCCTCGGATCCTGGTGACCCCTTCACCTGCACCAAGAGTTCAGCCAGGGCTTCCGCATATGGATTTTGGGGGGACATAGCCTGTCCGTGACAGGTTCTCCCTTTGGACCACTTGGATGTAAACACATCACGACGTGATGTTCTAAGGAAACGTGGGAGGGGCCTGCGAGAGGCCGTGGGTAGGGACCGGTGTTCGCCCCCTGCAGGGCTGATGGGCATTAGGGGCAGGTGGGGGGTTGGAGAGGGGCCAGATGAGTTAGGAGGGTCGAAGGCAGACAACACAGGGTTGAATGTGCGGAGAGAACTGCGTCCTCACGAAGCCCTGCAGGCCCCCTGGAGACGTTCACTCTCCTCCACGAGTGTGTCTGGTTCCCACCCACCTTCATACGGCGTCCGGCCTGGAGCAGAGACAGCGTCCAGGCCCCACGAGATGCACATGTAGCCTAGGTAACATTTAATGAAAATTAAAGGAGAAACCAACACACATTTCCAAATTAATAGCAGATTTCAGCAGAATGAGGAAATCGGAACCACAACAGAGATGAATTTCTCTTTGTACGTTTTATATATTAAGACTTTAAACAAAACTTAATTCCACCATATTTTTTTTCTTTCATTCCCTGTAGGACGAGACCCTTTGAAGATCGGGCGGATAGAACCCACTTCACTTACTCATCAGCCAACACACTGATGATGAAGCAAACAGCAAAGTGCTCACCTTTTTTTTTTTTCTGGTGGTTGTTGAAAGATTTTGGTGTATAGTATCTAAAAATGACAAATATTTCTTAAAATAAAAGCGAAACTTTCTGCATAGCTCGCTTACACGGCAGAGACACCATGGGTGGACTTTGCGGAAACCGATAGCCGATGGCTGAGGGCTCGGGGACCCCGTGAGCAGGACGTTCCCTGTGTCGATGGTCTGTCTCCCCTCATCCCTCTCTCTGCCGGCACCAAACCCGAAGCCTCCTTCCACACCCCAGAGGTCCCGTCCCTCTCTGGAGCCCCTTTGCTCCAGGAAGCTGAACCCCGGCTTCTGCATCGGTGAACCGTGCCCAGATGGGTGCGGCCGGAGGGGGGGCTCAACGGGGCGCGACGCAGACGGCACGTGGGAAAGTGAAGGACCCCCCATGAGACGCAAAGACCAAGCGCTGCGATGACTTACACGTGCCGCCTGCTGCGACAATCGATATTCAAACACTCACAACAGACGTGTGCTGCAGGCATATGCGGACACGAGGTCAGTGTGTGGGGCCCGTCGCGCCCATGGCTCCGGTGGTGAGGCCAGACGCAGAACCTGACTTCAAATCCAGTCCATCTGACGGGCCGTGATGCGTCAGGATCTTTCCAGCAGCATCAGGCGAAAACAGAGACTTGAAGAAAGAGCCCGCCCCTGGGGAGACTGCGTCTTGCCGAGCAGAGAGCTGGGCAACCCCGTTAACCTGCACTCAGCTGCTGTGGGCGGGTCCCGAGGCCGCGTTCTCTGCGAGGCCATGCAGAGGACACACGGTGCCACACGTGCTCCTGCACACGCCCGAGGCTCACAGCTGTGGGATCTGCACCCAGGCGGCGACAAGTGGACTCTGGACAGTGGCCCCGGCGCGCGGAGCTGCCCCATCCCCGCTCAGCTGCTGAGGTGCACCTCCTGTTCCCACTTGAAGCTTCGTCGCTGGTGTAACCTGCACGGACTCTGATTAATCAAACACATGCCTTATGACCACAACGGAAAGAGCTGAAGGTTAAACACATTTTCGTGTTTCACTAGAAAAGTCTTCTGACACAAGGATTCTTATTGCTTAAGCCACGAACTCAGCCTTGCCTATCGCTCCGCGTCTGGGGGTCCCTCCTGTTGTTTCCAGGGTCCGACCATGTTTGAACGGTTGTCTGGGACTCGTGTTTTCTAATACAGTGAAAGGTGCTTCGCAGGGAAATGCCTGCGGCGTCCCCACATTTACCATTTTCCTGAACTGGAGCAATACGGCGGCTCCACCTGCTTCCTCTCCCTGGAGTGTTTACGACGGCGAGCATCGCTGCGCGGGAGAAGTTCCGCTAGAGAAGCGGCGAGTGTAAGACGTTCCCCAGTGAGAACGGCCCAGTTCCAAGAAGACAGAAGCTCCCCGTTCCAGGGCGCCCACGAGCCACGGAGTCTGCAAGCCGGCCATCGGCAGCGTCCTCGGTACCCGGGCCCCACGGCCAGGAACCCCGGCCCTGCCGCCTCCCCCGACACTCAGCCTTAAACCTCTGAGGGAGCTCTCTGGGTGGCAGGCTGCGTGTCGCCGGCAGCTGCCCGGGGACGTCCGCCACCAGCGGCTGAGCTGAGCGGATCCGTCTGTCCCGGGAAAACGGGAACGTTCTATCATCGCATTACGGATTTCTGACGGCGTGTTCCTCTCCTGCCCTCCGGACACAGTGATCGGTTCCGGCTTTCCCACTCCTCTCGTTCTCAGAAATGTCCCTCGGCGCAATCCACTGGGTTTCCAGAGTATCTCTGCCTAAAAACAGCCGCCCGAGCGCGAGGCTGAAGGCCAGCACGAGTCACACAGAGCGCACTCTTGAGGGCTGTATCCGAAGCTGCCTGGCGTTACAGGGTCACAAGAGAAGACGGTTAGAAGACAACGAGTTCCACATTTCTGTGCCCTGGAATTCCTTAAAACAGCGATCGCGGAAAGAGCGCTCACGGACAGCTGCGGCGCCGCGTTTGTTAGCATCGGCCCTGCACATGCGACGGGCAGCACCGGCTGGAAGTCTCGCGCCAGCGTGAACGCGTCGTTCCCTTAGGTCTGTTTCTATCTTGAAATGCTCTCCTGAAGCTTCGGGTGCTGTTCCAGATGCAGAGGTGAGCTAAGAGTAACGGTTTCCCTATTGCCTTGAGATTTGATCGAGACATTTAAGTGGGAGGGAGAGCACAAGAATTCTAGGAAAAGGGCCGCGGCCTCGGGGCTGAAACAGGAAGACTCCACGGGCTTTCTTCTACAGATGCTACACACGCGGGCTAGGGGACTCCCATCAGAGGGCCGGAGTCAAGGTTGCAATTAGTTTCTTTTAAATGGATGAAAGGAGCTCGTGGCGGAAAGTGCTAGTCAGTCATTTCCTGTGTTGTTCTGGCGTTTACCTGTACAGAACGTCCTGGGTCCACCGTGTACTTAAGCCAGGGTTGGGATCATTGTGGGTAAGTGTGATGTGTTGTCAAACTCTGTATTCATCGGAAGAATGGTCAGGGGGCGCCTGGGGGGCTCCGTCAGGTCAGTATCCGACTCTTGGTTTCGGCTCAGGTCATGATCTCAGGGTCGTGAGACCCAGCCCGTGCTGGGCTCTGCTCTCAGTGTGGCGTCTCTTTGAGATTCTCTCTCTCCCTCTGTCTCTTCCGCTCATGCCCCCTGTCTCTCTCTCACAAATAAATAAATCTTTAAAAAAAAAAGAGTGCTTTCAGAATTGCAGGGACAGAGTAACGTCAGAGGTCCCCACGGGTGTAGGCAGGAGGTGGGCGTCTGCTGTCCGTGAGCCACGGGACCCCCCTGCCTGGGATGCTGTCAGCCGGGGGAGAGGAGGCTGCTCAGAACAGGCCTACAGCATGGGCAGAGCGCGTGCGATCTTCCTTCCCAGGGCGTGTGCAGCTGAGGACGGGGCGAACCGTGTGCTTGCACTTCCCCGTAAGCATCGCGGAGGGAAGGACGCCTGAAGGGTGTGGAGAATAAAGAAGCAGGTTGTACAGGACGTGTTCCCTGACAGCGGAGCTGGGGCAGTGGCCTCGGACCCCAGCATTCCCAGGGCCTGTGGGTGACGCAGGTGCAGAGAGCGGTGCGGGGCTGAGCGCTGCAGCGACCTCCCTCTGGTAACTGTTGTCATTGTCTCCGACCCGCTGCCTCGGTGTTCTCCAGAGACGCAGAACCACGAGGGCGTGCGTGCACGTTCGAGAGCCGCAGACCCAGGGCAGAGTGGGGAGTCTGCAGGCTCTCTGCTGGCAGACCCCCTCCTCCAGGCAGCTCAGGCTTTTCTCTCGCAGACATCAACTGATTGAATGAGGCCCACCACATGGCAAGGCCATGCACTTTATCACAGTCTACTGATTTAAATACGAACATTATCTAAAAAATAGGTCAAGATCACACCAGCATCACTGATATCATATGTGAGGTCCCCAATAAGAGGCAGAAAGATCGGCATTGTCAAAAACCCACCTTGTTTTTCATATTTAACTCACTGGCTCTTCCCCATTAAGCACACCTGCCAGGTGGACGTCTCCAATCCCGCGACCAAGACCACAGATGCTCAGAGCTACGGCAGACGGCGAACTCGTGTAGGTCCAGTGAGGAAAGGGAGGCCCAGAAATGATGCGTGGCATGCGCAGGGGTGCTGTCCACAGCCCAGACCCCTTGCTGAAACTCAGATGCCAGGGTCTGAAGATCACTCCTAGGCTTTCGCACTTGCCCGGGGGGTGGGGGCCCCTACGAGGGGAGGTTTCCTTGGAGGCGGCCACAAGGGAGCTCCAGTAGGACCTTCACATGGTGGCTGCCTCCCGAGGGTGGCTCGCGATGGGCTCTCTGCACCCCAGTGGCTTTGGGCACCAGCTGTTCACACTTGTGGTCTGCACACACTCCCTGTCTGCACACACTTGCCATCTGCACACCTCCCAGACCTACAAGCACAGAATAATCCAAGTGCACCACTTTCTCCTCTGAAATTCAGAGCTGGTGTCTCTCCACAGATGCTCGCAGCTCGGGGAGGGTTCTCCGGGCCGCGCTTGGCGGGTTCCTTCTGTCCTTTGAGCTGCCCTGCCTTCTTTGGCTCCGACAAGCTCACCATCCTCAGTGGGGCCGAGGGTGAGGCGGCTCAGAAGTGGAGCTGATGCAGGAGCAAATTAGGAAGGGGACGTGTGCCTCAAGGGAACAAGTCTGAATCTGGAGGGACTTTCTTCCGCTAAAGCCCCTTGGAGGCTGCATGGAGAGAGATGGCCTTCAGGGCAGAAGTGCAGTGCACAGCTTGCGCAATCACACACGTGTCCTCTGCGGGCGTCACGTCCTCTCGTTAGGGACCAGGCCGCGCTGCAGAGATGTCCTTCCGGCCGAACAGAGAGACTCACAGGACAAGACTTGACCCCAAGATGTACCATCAGTCCCAGATGCTCCCCGGGACCCGGCCTGCATGTGAACATCATCGTTGGGAACACACCGGCCCCGGCTGGCATGTTCTCCGTGACTGTTTTGGTATGAACACAATGTGTCCCGATGTCCTCTGCAGCCCGGGCTGTCCACGCACCGCGTCTACCGCAGGACGGGTTGGTCAGTGCCCGTTCAGAGCAGCGGCACGGAAGGTCCTCATAATAGGAAGACTTGGCCCAACTGCCCCGATCAGCCCGGTTTGGGCTCTGGTGTTTCTGCTCTTTCAAAGCCCCGAAGGGCGTCCGGACGGTCCGTGGGGCCCCAGGACGAGTGAAATAAACCTTTATAAATACTTTACAAACACGGGCTACTCATCCGGCTTGTGGGTCGCCAAGAGAAGGCACGTCTCGCCCACTCCCAGTGTGAGCCCGGACCCTCACGCTGCTTCATGTGAGGAGACTTGGAAGTTCGCTGCATCTGAAACGTCAGATTCAGGGCTCTGTTAGGGTTTGCTTTTCAGGACTGGGCTGGGCTGGGAGCCTGCCTTGCTTGAACCTGCGGGTCGACCTCAGTGATCCCTGGTCCTGTACGATGGCTGCACAGCTTCTAAACGGAGCTCAGGGCACATGCCTCAGAGTTTGCCCTCGTGACTCTGCTGGGGGCGGCATCCCGGCGTCCTTGTCCTTGTCCAGGGGCCTGTCCGGGGCAGGACCTGCCGTGTGGACCAGGGGGGAGAGCAGCTGGCTCGTGTCTGTGGTGGGCAGCCATGTCTCACATAAAGGGTCCCTGCCTGGAGCTGGACTCATGCGACCGTCGACAAGCACCTGTTGCCGTCTCCCGGGGGGGCCTAACACAGTGCCTGAGAACCTTTCATAAAACCCACGAGAGGTACACGGACCTTGTGCCCTGTGCTGTCAGGGAAGCTTGGAGGGGCACCAGGGGACCCCAGTCCACCTCCAGTCCACTGCAATGCCGTTGGAGGGCAGGCGGGCATTGACCATAAGGGGGGGTAGGACACAGGCAGATGACAGAAATAACCCGCCACGTGGCCTTTGCCGAGCATGTCTCAAGTCCTCGCTTCCAACTCAGCAGTGAAGCAGAACACATGTTATTCTTCGCATTTTTGAAATGATTTCAAGTTTGATGTATTTGTCCAAGGTCGTGGAGTTAAAAACCAGGACATCTGAGACTCAACCGTGAGTGTTCTGACATCTGAGACAGCCTCTGCCTCTGACTGTCCCAGTTGATATGGGCCCCGCAGCCCGGGGTGCTGGGTCCCAACGTCGCCGTCCCCGGGACTGCAGATGCTTCCGGAGCTCCTCGGCGGCTCCGACACATGCGACACCAAAGACAGAGTTAGCTGTGGAGAGTGACCACCGAGCTGCAACAGGAAACCCCTGGGGAGAAATAAACTCAGAGAAATAAACTCACCACAGTTAATTTGGAGGAGAAATCCCTATTTTTTGCAAGAGAGATGCAGAGGAGGAGAAAAAGCACCTCTGTGCGAGGGGAGGGCATTACTGCTCAGCGCACTTGTCCCTGGGGACCCGAGGTTGTGGGCGACGGAGAAGGAGCCCTGGCAAGTACTTCCCCTTCTGCGTGTCCCCTCCCTCGCACTCGGGCCACCCGGCGAGGACAGAGAGAGGAGCCCCTCGCTCTTCATAACACGGGCCTTCTGGTCTCCACCCCAGCCTCTTGCTTCCAGAAAATTAGAGCCTCTCCCTCAAACCCAGCGTGAACACTGGTGAGGGCCAGGTCCCATGGGGATGCGGTCGGACACGGGTCCAGGCCCCCGGCCCACCCCCTCGGTGGCTCACTCCACTCGGCGGCGCAGCCTTCGCACAACGCCGGAGCCTTCGCCCCCTCCCCAGTCTCCTCGTCTCTTGCCCACCGGGCCACACGGGAAACTGGAATCCGATGATGGAATTCTCAGCTCTGCGCAGACAATACCTCAAGTTCACGCACCAACGTCGTTATTTTAAACCTCGTGAGTTCAGAGTTGAAATACGCAGGGTTTGAGCTCATTGTTTTTCAGAACGTAAGGTCCTGACTTGGGGAAAACCGTTAACAGATCAAGAACTCAGACGTCAGGTAACCATTACAAGGCAATGTCAGAGGAGTTTCAGTGAGAATAAGAGAATCAGAAACACACGAGTCAAACTTTCCTTTAAAACCGTCTTGCAGGGAAAACGACCGCAGAAACACGCCGATGAAGCGCGTATGTTCGAGGACTTGCCGGATCCCTCTATCTGACGCACGGTGCAGACATTCAGGAGAAAAGCAGTGACCCCGGCCCGGGCTCCACGTGAGCCCCGCAAACAGCAGCGTTTGGAGAGCGCCCGACGGTTCCCTCCGAGCCACGGAGACTCCGCCAAAGTGGGTCCGGCCGGCTTGGCGCACGTGGACTACCTCTCTGCGACTTTCCGAACTTCCCGGCCGGAAAGGTCACGTTGAGATCCTCGGAGGTGGTGACTGCGGTGCCGGTGCCGGGAGCTGCCGAGGGAGGGTCGCGGGCAGCCTCCACTCGCCCTGGTGCGTCGCGCAGCCCACGGAGCTCCCTGACTTCTCTGGAGGCTTTTCCTTCCGTCCAAGGCACACGCATGTTTTCTCAGTCGATGGCAGTCCCCGAGAAATTGCTCCGCCGCTCACCAAACACTGAGAACAGCGGAATGAAAACAAGTCCGAAAACGGGGCAAACAGAAGATCCACGTACAAACTACGAAAGCTTGGGATGCAGTCGGCCAGCGAGCGGCACGTGGGCGGGGGCCCGGCTGCACCGAGCTCTTTCCCCCGACGCACCACAAGCTTCTCTGCACCCGGAGGGACCCGCCGACTCTAGCCACGCACAGCGGGTCAGCGGGGAGCCCCGCATGCAGGCCGAGGCCCAGAGCCAAAGCCCCGTGAGGGCCGGGCACCGGTTCCATCTCTGGCTCAGGAACGCGAGGCTGTACGAAGTCAGTCTGACGGCTGGTGCTGCCGTCTGGCGTACTGGGATGGACGCCAGGCTCACTCCCTTTCTGTCCGCCTTCTCGTCCAGCGTGTGCCCTGACGGCCTCGCGTCCCCCTGGAGTGACCGGCTGCCGGCATCCCACTCATCGTGGTGATGCATGGTGTCTCGTCCCCTAGGTTGCAAGTGTGCGAAGCAGGTGTGACCTCTTCTTAACCGATGATCAGCACGGGCGTGAGTCTAGCTTTCAAGCACGCGGCGTGGGGATGCCAACGGTGACCCCACACGGCTCCCCTGCTGTCGGCAAACTCTGCATGGACGTAGAACCGCCTCCGAGTGTGCCAGCACTTCCCTGTGTCTGGTTTTTCTCTTCTTCCTTTGGGCATCAGTGTTTATTTTGCATTAATTCTTTTACTTCTTGCTTTGAAATACTTTCTGCCGGGAAAGTTAAGAGAGCGGCACGGCACGTAGAACCCCCGGATGCTTCAGTTGCCATCGTCTTCCCGCGCTTGTCTTATCGGGCTCCTCGCCCACCCCCTACACATGTGCACAGGCAACACAAGGGTGCACACACTGGTGTGTTCACACTCGGTGCACACACAAGGCAGCTGTGTGCAAGCGTGCGCGTACGCCCAGACCCGGTGGGTTCATGCACACACGCGCACGTCACACGTGCGCACATGTAACATACACACACACGTGCGCGCACACACAGCGCACACTTGAGCGAAGGCTGCAGAGGCGATGTCCCGGCACCCCCACACGCCCGCTCCGCGTTGCGGAAATGCGGACACCCACGTCAGACCACGCCGTAGGCCAGGGGCCCGTCCGGTTGTGTGGCTGGTTCCCGTGGGCCCGAGCCGGCGAAGAACGGGGCCTCCTCTCTTCCACGCCCCCGTTCTGTCGTGCGCCGCCCCCACCCGGTGTCCTGCCGTCTGGAACACGGCCCGCGTCTTCTTTTCTTCCAGGACCGGGGCGGCATCGCGGCGTCTGCAGACACCCCCGGCAAGCGGTGTATCTACAGAGCTGGTTTCTCATTCGCCGTCCATCCTGAGGCTCCTCCCATACTCCGGAGTGGCCACTGTCACCGTGAGATGCGCCCATGCGTCCTCGCTCCCGTGGCCGCCCCCTCACGGTCGTCGGTCATTGCATCTGCCCTTCTGTTGCGGTGACCTCCGCCCTGCACCCGGCCTGCTGCCCACACCCTGGGAGGTGCTCATACCCTCGGAGCTGCCCACACCTTCGGATGCCGCCCTGGGAGACAGACTGCTCAGCCTGCCTGCCCTGCCCTCTTCTCTGCGAGGAGCCTGTCCCTCCCCAAGGCTTCCCAGAGCCACGGGGCACAGCGCCATGACCTGGGATCCCCAAACAGCCTCCAGCAGCACGGGAGGCAGGCATCGACCCCGGCCGGTCTCTGGTGGCCACAAGTGGCCTCCACCTTCCCCTGGAGCTCCCGGTGTCTCCGCGGCGTCCTCTCTCCCTGCCCGTGTCCGGACATCCTGTTCTATGAAGGACACTAGTCCCAGGAGATCCGGCCCACTCATTTCTGTAGGAATCTGATCTTCAAATAATAAGATACGTGCACACAATTGTAAAGAGAATCTGCCCACGTTAGGAGGCCCTGGAGGTTAAAATGTCAACATGTGGTTTTGGGGAGGGACACGATTCGACCTACAAATCCGTCTTTATCCACTTAGTCATTTTGCTGTGTTTTCCTCCTCTACTATTGTCCTATCCGAGCCGTTACAGTTTTCCCTCCTCTTAGTTTCCCAGTATTTTATGTTTCTGTGTCTCAATGCTGACTCTCGTAGGCAGCAGGAAGCTGGGGCTTTAAATCCAAATTCCATAAAGATTTAATTCAGGTTTTCAATTCAGCTTTCTTGTGTGTTGTGCGAGGGTGGACTCTCGGCTTTATTGTTGCCGCTGATGCAAACAAAGTGATTTCATTTCGGCAGATCTTGTACTTTCTTTTCCTCATCCTCCGGCTTTTGTTGGAATGGGGGGTGCCTTCTGGGCCCTGCCTGTCCCCCGCTCTTCCCGTGTTCACACCCCGCTGACGCTCCTCACGCGTGCTCAGTGCGCCTAGTTTCGGGTGAAGGATGCATCCTGAGCTGCGCGGCGTCCACACCACACCCTTTTCCGTCCACCTCGCCGCCGTCCGCCTGCCGTCGGGACCCGCTCTCAGCAGAAACGCGGCGTCGCCCTGTCGGGAGGGGCCGGTGACCCAGTGACGACTCGGCAGGTGCTGCGCCCTTCTGCGACCTCTGCCACTCCTCCCCGGACTCCGGCCGCTCTCCCGTGTGTGTCTGCAAGTCCTCTAGGGCTTTCTCTGCAAGCGGCAAAGTCAGCTCTCCTGGAGGCCACCGCGCCTTCGCGCACCCGGCGCCAGAGGCCGTTCTGGGCTTGAGGGCACCTTTCCTGAGAACCGAGAGAACTTTACTGCCCGCCTTGGGGCCACAAATGCGCATTTTATCGGTGAGTCCTCACCGCCTCGCGGCCCCCTGCTCCTACCAGATCTCTCGGACAGTTTCAAATGCACATCTTTTTAAAAGGTTTTCGGGATCGGTTCTGTTATTTCCATAACTTCTGAATGGACGGCAGGGTGTTCCATTTTCATGCGGACCGTCAGCCCAGAGGAGGGCCCGGCCGCTCCGTCGGGGGGTCCCTGGGGTGAGCGGGCCGGGCCCCTGGGAGCGTCTTGCGTGCCATCAAAGGTTACTCACACCCCGGACGCGTCCGGTTCTCCGAAGGCCACGTGGAAGGTTACTGCACACCCCGGTTCTCCGAAGGCCACGACCGGGAGCGCGGAGCTCCCACAGCCGCCCCCGAGACGCGGCCTGCCTTCCGCACGGCGCTTCGGCTCCCTACCCCAGTTAAGAGGCAGCGTTGTTTTTGTTGTTTAAAGAGCTTCCAGGAACTCAAAAGCTGACTTGAGGGGAGAGAGAGCGGGGGGGGCTTGCTTTTTGTTTTGTTTACATTTTTAAAAGAATGAACGTCTTTGCAACCAGCAAAGGGAGCCAGTATATTTGTATGTGTACACGTAGATTTTACAGCAACGCTAAACCCTCTTGTCCTCTGCTTTTTGAAATGTTCTTTTTAGTTATTTTATTTTTTAAAAGATTTCCTTTATTTATTTGTCAGAGAGAAAGAGAGAGCAGGAGGGAACAAGCAGCGGAGCAGGCAGAGGGAGACGCAGACTCGATCCCAGGACCCACATGGTGGGCACAGTCATGAGAACCGGGCTAAAGGCGCCCTACGTCCTATGACGCATTTGCACGTCCTGTGGCAACTGACCCGTGGGGGACAGGCACCTTCCCAGGCCCCGTGGTCCTGAGTGGGGCCTGCAGGGGCCTCCTCCAGGACCCCAGGGCTCTGAACGGATCGCCAGCCGGGCTCGGGGACGAATGCCTTCTTTCCTTGAGACGGCACTTCTTGGGTCCAGGTGCCGTGTGGGCCGCGCCGGCCGCTCTCAGAGAGGTTGGGGGGCCGAGTTCCCCTCTCGGGAGCACGAGGCATGTCCTAGTTCCTCTCGCGGCGCTCTGCTTCCCTTGGCTCCTCCCTCACGCCCAGAGCCCTTCCTCCACCTGACGCCTCCCCCTCAGACGGTCCCTGCCACACGTGAGTAAAGGGTAGAGAAATGGAGTCTAATGCTCACCCGTGAAAGGGACTGGGAATGACCAGTTAATACTGGTGTTGTTGGGGACATTGGGATTGAATTTATTTCTTTAATTTTTTAAATTTTATTTTATTTTTCCAGTGTTCCAAGACTCATTGTTTCCGCACCACACCCAGGGCTCCATGGAGAGAATTTAAAAATGAACTTCGAGGTGCCTCGTTAGCGCAGTAGGTAGCGCATCAGTCTCATAAAAATGAACTTCGTTATGAGCCTATGAAGAGCTACTGTAGACATTCTGTTTATGAAAAGGAAGCTTAATAAGTAATGTACGTCTTGAACATGTTTCATTCTCTGGGCCTGCAAAATTTATTTTTTAAATACATGTGTCTTCTCTAAATACATGTTGTCACCAAAGCTCTGTAACTCTGTAACTAGCTCGAAGTCCGTAAGCAGACTATACCGCAGAGGGGGATAAAGTCTGGAGAAGGTTGTCCGCTCTCATTTGTGCCAGTAATTAATTTATTAGTTTGCCTCCAACAAGGCAGTCTACTGACCTTGCCTCCCTCTGAGAGACGAAAGTGTCTCCTGCTCGTACTCCGTGCTCACGACGCCGTAGTCCGAGGCTCGCACACCCGGCTGAAGAAAGCGGCAGGACGGTCTGTGTCTCGTGCTTCTGGTGAACGTGAGCTTCGATCTCCCGGAAGCGCTCGGCAAGGCGGTGGAGAGGGAAAGAGAGTTCTGGGACTTTGAAGAAGAGCTAGGCGGGATTTGGGGTTAAATTAAAAACCAGGTGTACACAAAAGGGCAGACGGGTACTCTACTGACTGAAGGACAAGAGTCAGAGGCGGCTAAGTCAGAAGACTTCAGAACGCCCTGAAAACCCGCTTCCACAGTCGACAACCATGCAACCTTCAGACGCCGTCCGACAGGAGCCAGCTGCGATCGCACAACCAACGAGCCTCTTGGGAGCCTGAGCCATGGTGGGGTACACACTCCGGCGTGCGGTGGGGGGAAGGAGCTCTCACCCGGGGACGGGGGCGCCACCTCTCCGGCTGCAGGGCCATCCAGCTCCCTCAGGAGCCAATGCTGTGCACGAGCTCTGCAGCCTGTGTCCTTCTGGAACATTCCCGGAGAGACGATGTTCAGAGCGGACGATGACTTTCTGTTGAAAACACTCACACGGGGCAACTCGGAGCACAGAAGCCGCTGTGCGTTCTCAGCAGGGCTGGGCGGGTCTGATGATGCTTGCCGCTGCCGCGCTCCGAGCTCTGCGTGGGAGTTGTCCTTCTGTTCTGTAAATGCTTTACCTTTTTATTTAGTGAATTTTAGTATTTTCACATCATAACAAAAAAATTGCTTATTTTAGGTTGGGTAAGACTGGATGCGCGAAGAAGTTAAACGTCTTTCCGTCCCTCCATCCCCACCTCTCTCGGAGGTCCTAGGAACGTGCCCCGGCACTTTCCCGTCTCACCCGGGGTCAGACCTGTGCGTTACCCTGAGCCGTGTTTGCCTTGATGCCTCCGTAGTTCAAAAATACAGACTCACCCCACCGAGAGATGAGCTGTGTCCTTCCCCGCCGGGCAGTTCTGTGTCCTGACCGTGGAGGTGCGGGTACGATTCACACGTGTGACAGGCGGGGCGGAATCGCCCACCGGGACGCACGTACGAGAAGGAATCCTTGCAAAACCGGAGACTTCGGGGGAGGACGGCAGTCGCGCTAAATGCATCGGGCTGACTTCAACAGCACGGTCTTTCCAGCGCACCAGAGTCACGTGGGACGTCACCCAGGGGGACACTCACCAGTGATGGCGACAGCACATAGAGAAATCACAATTTAGCTGGAAACTTCAAGGAGTTGTAATTTTTGGACGCAGTTCCTTATGTTTACCGTCTGGTTGAAACCAGAGATCCTCCACTCACCATTTGTGTGACTCTGGGCAACGTCCTTCACCCGGGACGTCAGGTCTCATCAGTAATGTGGGCGCTGTCCCCGTGCGCTGGGTGTGCTGTCATTGGGATGGAAACAGGAGAGCCTGGATGTTCCTGGAACAGTGACTACTCCCGCGGTTGCTCCATTACTGGGAGTGCCTTCCCCTTTTTATGAAACAAAGTACTTTCTATTGTGGAAGCCTGGCCTTGTATTTCCAAAGATCCCTGCGGGGCCGACTTTGGGTGTCTGCTGGGCTCCTCCGCAGAGAGCTCGGTGAAGTGACCTCAACCCACCAGTCCGTACCACCCAGGGAGTCGGGGTAACAGACTGTTTTCTTCAATTGGGAAGTGGTCCCCAGGCCGTCTAGCAGGCTGACCACGGTGGGCCCACGCTCCAGAATCCAGGCCACGTCCACGTGGACCTTTGTCTGGGAAAGGTCGTCACACGCCTCCAACCTGCCATCAGCTTGTGAAGGACAGAATGATGTTCCGTGGACCGGCTGGGTGGTCTTCTTCTGTCCTGGGGGTCAGACCCCCGGTCCAGCGGGAGACGGGCGCCACCAGCCCAGGAGACGACTCTGACCCTGATGGCTGGGTGGGGCTGGGCGTCATGGGCCCTCGGGGTGGGCGGGTCTCAGTAAGTCCCCTGCGGCGCTGGGCTTGGGGCACCCCAGGTGTCTCTCCAGCACCCCCGCAGCCACCCCCCCACACTGAGAGGGACCAGAGCGGCTGGGTTCCATCTCACCTGTGCATTTCTCAGCAGACTGACTGATAGGAAGAAAACAGAGCAAATCTCCTCGAGATGCTTCTTTTCTGTTCCCAAGTGCAGCTGTTTCATCAAAACAGCAAAGACACAAGATGGTCTGCGCACGGTCAGTTCATTCTGAGCCCTGGGCGCCTTCCTCACGTTGAATCCCGGGGAGTCATGCCTACCTTATGCTCACCCCCACCCCGCCCCGGGTGCGATTTTCCACGGCAGCTGGTCTGCACACTCCAGGTGAGTACGGGTTTAGGGTTTCCACAGGAGATCTGAACTGGGGACCAGTGGGCCTAACTAGGGCTGGAAGATTTCCCAAGCATTTGAATGCACTTGACTTCCACTGAGCGATGATTTATCTGACTCTGGATGCCCCGGGTGCCAGGGTTTTCTGGGGCAGGCGCTGGTGGGCGTCCAGGTGGCACAAGCCATTCTGAGCAGACAGCCTTCCTGAACACCCTGCCAGAGCCAAGCCCGAATGAATGTGGGTTTTGTGCTGCCCTTGGCCGTTGGAGATCCTGAGGACATCACCTCCCCTGTGCCCCTCGGTTTTCAGGGAGACGGCTTCTCTTTGGAGCTGTGCAAGAACACTGCCGCTTCTCAGCCTGCAAATGAGAACCACATGCTGGAGCCCGACACCTGGAGAGCCGTGCGGGCTGCTTCTCTGCCCTGGCTTGGCGGTCGGCACGGCCAGCTCTCCTGGGCGAGTGCAGAGAAAGTGGACGGTCGGAGCGGCAGCTGTCTGGCCACAAGGACACCGTCGGGGCTGGTGGACCCAAGAGCTGGGTGCCCCCAAAGCGAGCAGTGTTGGGCTTATCTTTCTCATGGCTATTAAAAATGATTTAAGACAGTATTTTAAAATTCATATTAAATGAGCAATGAAAATTCCATCCGTTTTCACTGTTTGATGGGAACTATAACTCTATCCTCCAATGAGGGAAAAACAAGCAATTTATAAAAGTGTGACCAGGAAAAGCTGCTACATCATAATAGTTAATCCCTGTATATGTAGTTTGGAGAATTTACCAGGATGTAAGCTGCAAACACGCCCGGGGCAGGGCCACTGGGAGGCCCAGGGAGGGATGCGCGGTGCCGGTGCACAAGGACAATCTGTAGGCCGACCGATAACGTATGCCGTGTGCGGGAAACCCAGCCCCACATGGCAGGGCACGGTCCGATCCCTGGGGTCTGAGTGGGCAAGAGACTGTCCACCCCCAGCCCAATGCCGTAACTTGGAGGCTTCGTCCGGAACCTGCCACGTCACACCGGGGTGGAAGTCAATAGCTACTTCCCCAGGGGCGACCCCCAGTCGCAGGGATGGCGGGTGGGGAGTGGCGTGAGTCCCGACTCTGTCTCCCCTGAGGGTCTCTAACCATCAGTGCGCTTCTCTCCAACATCCTCCGACCCGTCCGGCAGGTGCCCCTGAGCCCCACTGCTGAGCCTGTAGACAAGGCTGCCCATGCGGACCCGTAGCCTCCCTCATGGTGGGCTGCATGGGCGTGACCAGCGTTGGACAGGTGTCCCCCGCAGCACACAGAGCAGTTTGCAGAAGATTCGGACACGGATGCGGGGGACATCCCACGACAGGCTGCTGGGGTGGGTGGTGCGGATGCCCCCTCGGGGCTGAAGTCTGAGGATGGTACCGTAGCCTGGGTATTGACGGCCGAGGGACCGCTGACGTGGACACCTCCACGGCCTCACCGGATGTGTCCTCCCCGACGCGTCCTCACTGGACGTGCGTCTGAAGCTTCGCTTTACTAGAATCAATAGAGAACCAACCCTCCCTTCACGTGTTCTGGGTGATTCCGGCCACTCCCTGTCTTACCTCAGGACTTCTCCTGTGATCCCCCGACCCCGGCTGGCTGGGAGCACAGGGGGCGGGCGGCACGCGGAGCAGAGTGGGGTGACGGAGGACTTGGCGCCCGCGGACCCCACCCCACCCACCTGGTCGCTGCGACGCCGTGTCATTTCTTCTGCTCAGCTTCCTCGCTCCGGAAGGAGGCAAGCGCCCGCCCGATGGCATTGTGGGTCATTTGCTGACGCTGGGCTCACCTTCCCAGCTGCAGCCACGGTGACCACAAACCAACCGTCCAACCAGCCTCTGACTTCTGAGCAGCTTATCGGTCCCGCTCCGTCCCGCCGTCCTTGTTCTGGAAGGCTCCGAGGCGTGTTTTCTCACCAGGATTTCGGGAGCCCAGGGCCCACGTGTGAAGGGTCTAACATCCACAGTTAAAATTCTCCACTGGTAAAATGTGTGAAGCTCGGCTGAACATAGAATCAGTATTATTATCCCAAATCTCGGTGGGGGGGGGGTGTCTCCCCGTCCTCCTGGCTCCATCCCACAAGCCTCGTGCCCCTCCTTAAGGTGGCCCTCCCACTTCTGCACGTTTGGGTGACCGCGCCGTGGGCCCTCTTTGTAGGTACTGTTTGTAGGTCTGTGTCTCCCCAAGGACATCCGACGGGGCAGGGCCAGTGTTTTCCAGGTGAACATTGCCCGTAACTAGTCAAGTTACTGTAAACATGCACGAAGCTGCTGTGGCGAGTTCATCCCTGGCTCATCGCCGACGTAGCTTCCAGCTTGGCGTTAGCAAGATCTTAGGGGCTCCAGAGCTAACCAGTCATTCTCAAGGCCTTGAGATGGGGAAACCCCAGTCTCCAGGCTCAGAGACATCTCCGTTGCCTTCGCATCGATGAGAACCACAGTACGGTTCTTCTGGGAAGCAGCGGGGAGGGGAAGCCCGCCTCCAGGCCTGTGTCCAGGAGTGGGGTCAGGTCAGGATCACGGCCGCCGGCGGAGGACTGGCGTGCGCTGCACGTGGGACCTGGCCAGCTCCCTCCGGAGCCCGTGTTTCTCGGATGGTGCCGAACCCACGGCACGCTGGGGCCAGGAGGAATCGGTTTGATGGAGCTCAGATCTGCACCCACACTCGGCCTGTTTTGAATGTACAACTTCAGTTTTAAGTTTTATTTCAACTCATGTGGCTGAATGAAAACGTCGCCTTCGTGTTTGGGCTCAAAAACATACATTTTTTCCTCTGTGGGTATATTCTATACATACATCTATTTAGAAGGAGGGAAGGAATAATTCGTTTCCCCGGGTGGCGTTGGTAGATACACATTCCCATTCTTACCCAGGGCACATTCCCCCGATAGATTTGGGGCTGAAAGGAGCAAGAAGTCTGCTTTCAGTGAAAGAGACTAGAAATGCAGGCATGGGACGGTCACACTGCGGCGGCCACAAGAAGGAAGCCAGGCGCCGTGGACCCCAGAGGGGAGCCAAGGACGAGGGAGCGTCAAGCAGTGTCAACCGCAAGCCTGAGACGCTGGGCTCCCGGGTACGGTCTGCACGGGAAAGGCATGGGCTTCAGTGTTGGAAAGCTACTCAAAGTGGAGACTGACTCAAGGAAATGCAGTCCAGCCAGCTTCTACAACAAGGAAGAATGTCAGCCCCTCCAGGGACTGCTTGTCCCTTGACCAGCAGGCCGGGGGACGGGGGACAGCCACCAGGCAATCTGCTCTGTGTCTCCTACATTCCTGGTTGGAAAGGACAAGTCCCGGTCACTCCCGTGGCTTCCTGTCTCGGCGCTCAGAGCAGACCAGGCTCTGCCTGTCAGTACCAGCGAGCTAGGACGTGCTGGGTCACGAGGCGATCCGGAAACACAGTATTCCTTCAAAAAGACAGAGGGAATCATTTAAGGAGCTGTAGGAGGTCTGACTTCAAGTACTGATCTTAATAGAACCTGAAACCTAAATCTGTTCTAAGGTTTCGCACATCCTTTCCCTATTTTATGCTAACAACATCTGTTCATAGACTTTTATGTTCTATGACGGAGTAGCTTTCCGAGTTCCCAAGTCCAAACATGCTTCATCTTATTTTGGAACATGAACATTATCTTTCCTTTTTTCATTATTTCTCTGGCAATCAAAAAGGACTCAGTTTCCTTCAAATTCCAAAGATACAGGGTTTGGAGCTCAGCTGACCCATCTGCCTGAACTCTTAGTTCTTGTTCTAAATTCATTTCCGCAACATTAAGCAAGTTATTTCTTCCTCTTGCTGGAGGTTTCCTTGGGGAATGCACAGCGGATTTACGTGATCAGGTTATGATAAATCGAAACAGTTATCTTTCTGAAAACAGTATGTTTCCCTTACTGGTAAGTACTCGATGCATAGACTCTCACCTTGGTTTTGAAGATACAATTCCCATCGATATGTTTCAAAGCATTAAAGAGATTTCTGAAGGAATGTTTTTAGGAATTAATAAACCTCAGGAGTGTGACTAGTTCATGGTTTCAATTAGTTCTGTTACTTGCTGTAACTATGTCGCTTACGATTGCTCCTCAAGGCACGCTTGTCCTTGGATGAATAAACAAGACAAACCCACGACCCAAGAAGGCACACAAACCCCAGCGCGGTCTGTTGGAAGCCGAATGTTGGATGTCCCCCGAATAATTCTGACCCTGACCAAAGCACACTGTCCTGACCCCATGAAAACAGTGTGGACGGCGGTGTGTCCCCACACTGTCCCCTTCTGTGCCCCGGGTCACAGCTTGCTCCAGCCTGTGTGACTTGGGTCACCTTTTAAATTCTACTTTGAGAAGCGATAAAACTGTGCTTTTTTTTTTTTATTAACGGACTGGCAGATTAATCACTTGGATTGAAGGACATTTTCTTGATGTGCAAAGGGACCGTAACCCCTGAGCTCTAACTAAAATCCACGCCAGGTCACTTACTCTTGGGATGAATGTCGGCTGCTGATGGTGGCGTCCTTCCTTGTGTTTAGAGAATGAGTCCAGGGAGAGAAGATGGAGGGCACACCCGTGAAAGTCAAGGTATTTCTTACTGAGAATTGTCACATTTCTTTACAAGAACTGGTAGAACACTCACCAGAAGCAGGAGAAGCTGCTGACTGTAGTTAAGTCAGTGTTGAACCAACAGGCTTGATTTCCCGAAGTGCAGACTTACAGTGAGACTTCCCAAGTTGTGGAACATTAAGGGGTAGTGAATGTTTACTGCTCACCTACCTGCGTATTTAAAAATAGCTGCGGAGACCAGGGTCCCTGGAGAAGAGGAGACAGACTGGGGGGTGGAGGCGGGAGCTGGCGGGCCGAGGCCGTGTGTGCTGATCGGTCCCTGGGACCCCGGGACTGGGAGACAGGTGGGCGACGGGGCGAGGGAGAGGGGGTGTGGGTCCTCCGTCCCCAGGTTCGAACCTTAACCCCGACTTGGTGCTGTGAGGAGCTGGGGCTTCTTGGGGGTGGTCGGGTCACGAGGTGGCCCCGTGAGCGGGATCAGGGCCCTTATAAGTGACCCCAGAGAGCGTCTGTGCCCCTCCCCCACATGAGGACGCAGCGAGAAGGTGACTCTAGGCACCAGAATCAAGCCCAGACCAGACCTGCCTCTGCTGGGCCTGTGGTCTGGGACTTGCTGCCTCATAAGTGGGAAAAGTCCACGTCTGCCCAGCATGTGGTGTCACGCTCCAGCGCCCCGACCGGCGGCGGCCGCAGGTGCAAGGGGCCGGGCAGCTGGGCGGCAAACACTGTGGGAACCACCGGGTTTCCTGGAAAACAGGGATGGGCGTGGAGAAGTCGAATAAGGGGTCTTGGGCCTAGTGGGGACAGTGTGGCTGCCCCGGGGAGCGCGGGTCGTGGATGGTCCTTGCCCGTGACCGTGTTCCCGTCTCCGAACACAGATCCATCCTCCTGCAGTGCAGTTGGAAGGAGAGCGGAGGTGCCTGCTGTGTCGGGTCCGTGGCTCCGAAAACGGGAGTCGCTATTCCGGGAAGACTTTTCAGGGCTGTCCGACGCGACCCCGATGTTCACAGGGATGACCAGGGAACTCGGATGGGGTGGGTTGGACCTGGGAGCAGCCCGGGGTGACCTGAAGAGCAGAGCGTTCGTGGTGGCGCCGCCAGGACGCCTGGTGGTCTCCGTGTTCTCCGCAGGCACGTGCGTTCGCGGGAGGCTAAGCCGTCACACAGCACGTCTTCATGCCCAGTGACGCTGGACACCCGCTGTCCCACAGAGCATCGCCCTCGGCCATCGGGCTCGCTCTCCAGGAGGGGCTTTCCTTTGTGCACGTCTCTCTGGGTGTGCCCGAGCTCTCTTGCTTCCTTGTCCCCCTACGCAAACCAGCCCTGCTGTTGGCCTTCTGCCCGCCTCCCAACCCCCGGCCGTGGCACAGCACAAGTCAAAGGTTTCTTTAAAGATTTTATTTATTTACTTATTTATTTGAGAAAGCACACGCAGGGGCAGAGGGAGAGGGGGAAGCAGGCCCCCCACCGAGCAGGGAGCCGGTTGAGGGACTTGATCCTGTGACTCTGAGATCATGACCTGAGCCGAAGGCAAACACTTCGCTAAGCCACCCGGTGTCCCAGCACGAGTTAGATTGTGCATTTGGTTTGACAGTGACATCTGGTCGTACACGGGAGTCCGTGGCAGCGCACGGTGTGAGTCTGTGGTGGCCCCGACTCCCCCGGAAGCTGGCGGCGTCCTCTCTCGCCGGCGGAGGAGGGCAGCGCGGAACGTGACTTACGTTTCACTTGGAAGC
Source organism: Mustela nivalis (assembly GCF_964662115.1). Taxonomy (NCBI): domain Eukaryota; kingdom Metazoa; phylum Chordata; class Mammalia; order Carnivora; family Mustelidae; genus Mustela; species Mustela nivalis. Next base: position 1,302,420 of record NC_139024.1, on the reverse strand, counting down.
GCCTCGCCTGTTTGCCTCCCTCACGCGGACGGGCTCCTGAGAACAACGGGAAGAGCCACAGGAGCACGGCCGAGGGGCTGCACGTAGCTGGAAAGGAGATTTCTAGGGACCAAGAGATCGTTTCTGAGTTCAGGGAGAGAGAGCGAGGTGGACAGACGGACGCTGGGAAGGCCTTGACCTTGAGTCTTGCCAGAGTATGAGACCTTGGGGGACGCTTCCCGAGGCTTCAGGGGCGCAGGGGGGTGGAGGCGCCCCACAGAGAAGCTGACCGACGTCCGTAACCTGAATGTGGACTCGTGGGGCTTCTCCTCCCGTACTCAGGCCCCGTCCCGGCCTCAGTGGCTGGAACACGCTGTCCTGGTCACTGCGTAGCGTGACCACGGCCTCACTTACTAACCCAGGTCCTCGGTGTCCAAATCCCCCTTGCTCCCTCTGGGGCCATAGACCTGAAACGGTGCAGCCATTTCAAGCTGGTGAGAACCTCTCGTGTGTCCCGACGGTCACTGCTTTCACAGCGAGCCCCGGCCAGCTGCGCGCACGGAAGGTCTTCTGGCTGACATGAGCAGAGACCAGATGGTCAGCCACGACCCGTTTCCCCACAAGAACGGCCAAACTCGGCATTGACGATCGCAAGTGAGCTTTTCAACGAGCTGCTGCATTTGGAGAGCCTATGCCCAACTATCTTGGAAACAGTGCCGGGTGCCTGTGTCGGGGAGCTGTGTCGGGGAGCTGTGTCGGGGACCAGTGCCTGTGCCGGGTGCCTGTGCCCCCGCTGTCTGTGCTCCCCTTCCGAGGGCGCTGCGCCAGCCGAGAGTGGGACGGAGGCTCCGGGCGGGCCGCGTCAGAGTGCCTGGCACCCTGGCTGTGTCTGAAGATCCCGCCTGCTGGGTTTTCATACTTCCCAGAACATTTATTAAAGATAATTTTCTGTAATCTCACAACCCAGCCTGCGACCCTGAGGTGGTCGCGTCGCAGCCTGGGATGGGCCGTCTTTCTAGAAAGGGCATCAACGGGCCGCAGCGAGTCAGGCTGGAGCTGCCCCCCCCCCCCTACAGGCTGCACTGTAGCTCTCGTCTTAATTGGCAGGGTTTTGAGTGGAGTCACATGGCCGTGCCGAAGCCTAGAACAGGACCCGCGGACGCCGTCTGACACTGCTGCATCTAGGTTCATGAGGTTTTGTGGTTTCTTCATCAAACATGTAGTTAAATGCTACAAAATGAAACCATAAAATCCTTGTCTAGGAAAAATTCATGTCTCTCCAGAGGCGCCAAATGCGCTCGAAGGCTGAACTGCTGGAGAAAGCTGGCGACACCGCATCGAAAACCAGGAGACTCGCTCCGCTGAGACGGTAAATCTAGCCATTACAAGGTTTTAGTAATTTTAACTTTTGAGTAAAAAGAAGCTTTTTCAGAGGAGGGCTCCTGCAAAACACTGGTGACCTTCTGAGTTGATCCAGACGCTCCAGCGGTCGGATGCTGAACGTGAGCTGTGCCCGACGTCCGTGCGATGCCTCGACACTGAAGACAAACGTCAGCCGCACGCCCTCCCACCCGCAAACGTCAGCCGCACGCCCTCCCACCCGGCCCAGAGCAGCTGAGTTTGCAGGCGCCGGGGCGGCCGGGTCCGTTCCCAGCTCTGCCCGCTGGCCGCCGCACCGGACTCTGGTTAGCCGCCCTCACAGTGAGAATGAAGGGCTTGTCATCCGTGGTCCATCGCAGAACACCCAGCGTCTGTCCGTCCTGGAGCTCTGTCCCTCCACTGCTGGTCTCCTGTGGCTAACGTGCAGCACAAAGAAATGTCCCTGGACGTGGTACAGACAGAGGCCTGTCCACCCCAGCAGCCAGACAGACCCCAGTGCGCTCGGTGACCGGCCGTTGCCACGTAATCATTTCTAGTCTGGCCGCGGTCTGCATTTCTAAGCTCATTTCATTATAAAGTCCATCTTCGAGCACGGTGTGCGCGCTCCTCTGCTCATCTGCAGCTTCTCTGAAGGGAAACGTGTGTTTCTTTCCTGTAGGTTTATCCGGGGTGACCGTCCCCTCAGTGTGTCTCTGGGGACAGTGGGCACTCGGCATAGCTGCCCTCATGGTGGCCCAGTGATGAAGGGACCGAGTGGACACTTGTGGTTGGAGAACGATAAACCGTTGATAGTATCTAAGAAACCAACTACAACATGGTCAAGGCCCATTTGCAACCTTACAAGTCGTCGGCCCCAGGGCTTTTCAGACATGTCTGCAGGACTTCCCTTCTCCAAACCAGTTCTGAGAGGAAGCCCAGGGTTCGAGGCGCGTGGGGCCCACGGCTATGCCTGGAGAGGGCGGGCACGTGGAACCGGTGGGGCGCTTGCAGTTCCCAACCGAGGGCCAGAGTGGAAATGCTGGAAGCCCAACTCTGGGACCCAAGTCTCAGAAAAACATCTTTCTCTTACAAAACCCTGGTAACAATCCTGGAACTCAAAACACTAAGATTAATTCGTTCATGTTTTTAAAAGAACCAGATCGTGTACTTGTGTCTTCAGCCCCTTCCTGACTGATGTGGACCCAGCGTAAAGGGGACCCGAGTGTGAACGTTTCCACGCCGCAGGGTGACAGGTGTGGCCCAGAGGTCGCTGTCACCCCGACCCACGCATCCCCTCGACCCCACCAGCCCCAGGTCTCGCAGTAAGGAGCAGCTCTGTACTGTGGATGGCTGTGTCTCCGCCGCGGACCTTCATAAGTGTTGACAGACGTCCCTCAAGACCCCCAAACCACTCAATGTTCAGCTCCTGCCTGAGGAATCCCAGCCCCCATGGGAGGAGCCCCAGCCCCTCATTTTGCTCTTGTTCTTCCTGTGGCTCGTCCCTCCTCCCTCAGGGCTCCCCCAAGCAAGCATCCCCCCCACCCCCAGGCAGGCCAAGCTCTCCTGTGGGAGCTGGAGACAGCAGCCCACCCCCAGGCCGCTCGGACCTCAAGGAACTGACGTTACAGAGGACAGAGACAAAAACCCCACAGACACACGCGTGGGTCCAGGTCAGAGAGTCAGCGGGACTTGGAGGCCAGAGGACAGTGGGACAGAGGGTAACGGGTGGGGTGGGAGTGGGTACTTCTGGGTGGTCAGGAAGGGCCTCTAGGAGGAGATGACTTCTGGGCAGATGCTTGAACTCAAGGAAGATGTGATCTGTATGGGATTAGGAAGCCATGCCAAGGCCACACAGTGGGACAGCGCCGCGTGTGCGGTGGGGGGGCGCTGGGGACCAGGGCATGGGAGGGAAGGGCCTGCCAGGGGAGCACCACGAGGGCCGTGGCCCCACGGAACTCAAGCTCCTGCCTCTTGAGCTTGGCAGTCACAGGGTGTGTCTAACACAGCCACTGCGGACTGTCTGGGGGACACACCCTCGCGGGGAAGGAGCCCAGGGCTGGTTCGGAGGCCGCGGGAGCGCCGGGGTGCACAGGGCGGCTGTTCCCGGCTCGCAGCTGGAAAAGTCTCCAAGGCTCTGCCGGTGAGCTTGCTGTGCGCGGCGGGGTGGGGCGATTCTCCAGGAGAACGGTCAGTCTTTGGATTTAGGAAGCGGGTGGAGATATCGGCTGTGGTGCTCAAGAGTGACCACTTATGTGGTACTTACTGTATGCCGGGCTCGGTGCCCAGAGCTTTCTGCACAAGGACTCCGTGTACACTCAGGACAGCTCCAGGAGATGCTGTCGTCCTGATTCAGCCTCAGGACTCGGAGAGCGGGGGAAGCTGCTCCGTGACCCTCTCTGTGCAGCTTGGGAGGCGGGGGATGGGTGCCGCTCCAGACCCACGCGGCCAACACCACGGCGGGCCTGCAAGCCGACCCAGAGGCCAGGAGAGGCGGGTCTGGAGGAGGAGACACGCGTCCGGGCGAGAGAGCCTGGTGGCCGTCGCAGACAGGCTGGGAGTTGGGGCAGAGTCAGGGCTGGGGACACCTGTGGGAGGGCCGTGGGCCAGTGGACGTGCTGGAGCTGCTCGGATCCACGCTGGAAAAGGTCCTGGGAAGGATGGGGTGAGAGCCGGCCCTGGGGCCTGTGTGCCACCCACCTGGACGGGATCCAGGGAGGACCCCTGCCTGAGGCAGGAGGGCGGGGAGGCTGGCTGGGGACCCTTGCCTCAGTGGCCCTGTGAGGATGGGGACAAAGAGGCTGAAGGAAGTAGAGGCCGCCACCCTCCCTGACGGCCCACCGTCGTGGGGAGGCAGGGTGCGAGCAGGGCCCGCCGTTATTTTAAGCTGCGAGTCCTCGTTTGCACCGAAAGAAGGACTTGGGGTGTGTCTGTGCTGACTTGAGGAGGGCCTGGTGGACGGCGGGGGCGGTCACCGCAGACGACAGGGCACTGGGGGACGGCTCTCGAAGGGATCCTTAGGTCTCCTGGTCTGCAGTCCGCGTCCTCCAGAGAGGAAGGTGCTGCCCTTGAGATCAGAGGAAGGGGGTGGCTATGCAGGGGGGTGGGGCACTGGGGACGTCTGGTGCCCCTGGGGCCAGCAAGAGGAAAGGCCGTGCGCTGAGGACTTCAGTCCGGGGGGGCGTGTGGCCTTGAGGGAACGCGCCCGGCGTGCCATGACCTCAGGACAGCGGCCGTGTCCCGGAGGAGCGTGGGGACGGCACCCCGGGCCGCGGTGCCTTCTGCGCCCGCCCGGGGAAGCGCACAGGTGGCCCGTGGCCTCCAGAGGCAGGTGGGGCCCAGGGCAAGTGTTCATTTCTGGAATCCACGCAGCCAGGGCGCAGGTCAGCTGCCATCGCAGCCGCCAACAAGGCGTCCCTGTCACACACCCCCATAGGCTCATTTTGCTCCAGGAACATTTAAAACATAAAAGGTAAGTGTTTCAAGATGGCCCCAGAATACCTTTTTTTTTTTTTTTCCACTGGTTTTCCTCAGCTTGCCGTGCTCTGCACAGTCTTGGAGCCTTTCCGTCCTCAGGCACTCCTGCGACGTGCTGGCTGGGGAGACCCTCAGAAGCCCAGAGTGTACTGATCGCTCCTCTCTTTTTGTGGCTGTCAGAAAACAACCTGTATTTATTTTGAAATAATGCTTCCTGCCTTTTTGTTCTATATAAATATAATTCCTATTTACCATAGAGAATTAAGAAAATATAACAAAGTGTACAGAAGAAATCTAAATAATTTATATTTCTGCCACCCAGAGCGAACTCCTGTTAACATTTGGATGTATTTTCTTTCAGGCTTTTTATCCGTGTATTTACATAATGAAGAGCGTTCCGTATCTTTACGCTCAGACTCCGGTTTCTCTGGGCGACCTGACATGGGGGCTGCCCCAAGGGGCCCTTTCCTCTTGTCCAACTTGTGAATAATTTATTATCTCATAAAACTCCAGGGAATGCCGTGCTTAAGTCTCACATACCTTTACCTGCTTGATGGACATTTTCTTGAATCCTGGAGTTTTATGGGGTCAAAGTTCTCAAATACTAGCTGCGTAAAAGTTTGGATTCACGACATCAGCTCACAGGAAATGATGCAAAAATTGGCGTTTTGGCGCTTTTAGTTTATTAAGGTAAAAAGCTACAGAGAAATATGGACTTTGTCCTGAGGCGCTTTTCTTTGCTTTGTTTTGATTTTAGGACTCTCTGAGAGCGCAGCGGCAAGCACTGAGGGAAGGACACGGGTCCGCCTGAAATCGCCCCCGAAGGCAAGAGTGTGAGAGCCGTACTGGGGGTGGGACCGCGTCTTCCAAGAGGACGTGTGGCAGGCCTGGCCCCGGAACCTGGCGACGGGACCCTATGTGGAAATAGGGTCTTTGCAGATGTGCTCAAGTCAAGGTGAGATTGTTAGGCTGGCCATGGTCCAGCAAGGCTGTTGGGCTGAGAAGGGGGAAGTCTGGGCACACGGGCACACGTGGTCAAAGTCCGGTGCAAAGGTGGTGGACGTGGCTTCAACGTCCCCAAGCCCGGGAATGCCAGGGACGGCCTTCGAGGCTCCAGAGGCAGGGAGGGAATCTACAGAGTTGCCGACACTGGGTCGCAGACTTCGGGCCTCCACATCTGCGGGAGAACAAATTTCTGTTGTTTTAACCCACACGGTTGACCGTGCCTGGTTATGGCTCCCCAGCCTGGATGCAGCAAGGCCACAGTCACTGCCTCGGTCCCCATCTCCGAAGCCCCTCCTGGGATGGAAAATCCAGAACACATTTTGGTCTGGCCTGGTTCACACTGATGGTCACGATAAGACCTTAACCCTGTGTCTTCGTCAGGAACACATCCCCAAATGTCTGCTTCACAGAACTGTGGTCACCTTACGGGCCCCCGTGTGCTGGGGGAGGTGGGGCTGCCCTCCAAGAATGAAAAGTCATGCGAAGCTTCAGAGAAGAGAAGAGCCCGTTGTTCTCAAACACCTCTCGGGTTCCTTCAGGGCACCTTACAGGTGCACAGCCTGGCCTGGAGGGCTCGCGGCAGGTGGTACAAAGAGCTCGGCAGGTGACCGCCAGCTGTGCGGGTTCCAGGCGTGGCCACACAGCAGTGCAGAGGCCGGAGGAGCTCCCTCGGGCCGTGGGTGAGAAACAAAAGTGGGGGGGGGAGCGTCTTTCTGGAATTACCACGGGGTGCTCCATGTCCAGGGTCACGGGCTGCTTTCTCAGACCAACTCTGGTTCTGGTCAGTGACGAAGCCCGTGAGGTCCGGGAGACTCCGCAGAACCCAGCGGACGCGGACGGGCGCGGGACGTGCCACCCGCTCTCGGTTTTCGGCGGTGGCTCCTGTTGAGAGGATTCTGGGGCCGCGGCCGGACAGGCCGCTCAGACACTTGCTTTCTGTCACGTTGCTCTGGCCTGGGGAGAGCTGGGCAGGCCGGAGCACAGACGGCGCCAGGGCCGGAGCCTCCGCCAGCCCCTCCCGGAGGGTGCGGGAGGTTGTCCCGCCCCAGCAAGGGCTCAGGGCCGGCTGCCGACAGCAAATGAGATCAGGTGGTCAGATTTTCTTTTCTGAGGAGGAGGATGGAAGGGGCCATCCCACGGACCCCTGAGCTGGTCGTTTCCACAGATAAAGTCTGTCTGTTTGGGGCTGGGGCCTGCTGTTCAGGATGCTTTACCCCTGCCCCTCCCCCCAACCCCCAGGCTCTGGGCTTCCGGGAGGTGGAGACACGTGCTTTGTCACAGGACGAACAGACGAATTAACACCTGACGACAGGCCAGCTGTCTCGTGTGGACCGGCCTCCACGCTCACCACTCGAGGGTCCCCGTCGGAGAGGGCACCGGGCGCAGGTTAACTTCCGGAGGGAGGGGCCCCGGAGACCATGACAGCAGGAGCGGCTGGCGAGCCGCCGGAGTACGTCCCTGTGCTGGTCCCGCCCTGCCTCCCTCGCGGCTCAGATGTTTTCTGAAGAGATGGACACACCTGGGTCCGATTTCCCTCTTATCCCTGTCCCCTGCCCGTGGTCAGTAGTGAGGTCCTTGCTGGTCTGCCTCCAGGTGCGGGCAGGGAGCTGCTCTCTGCTTTCCGACCCCGCCAAGGGGTGCAGGAACACACACCAGGGCTCACACACCGGGAACGGGGGTCCGCCGCTGGTACGCCTCCCGGGTGCCCTCGGAGGGCCCCGCAGAGGCGGTCACAGCCCAGGCCCCTACCGGCCCTCGCTGCCCGGCAGGCCGTGTCCCCCCAGCGGGCACCCGTGCAGAGTCTCCTTGTGGCTTGCACAGAGACTCCCGACACGGCAGAGACCTGAACGTCAGACAGAGGTTTCGTCAGGCTGGAGATGGAGACCTTCCACCCGAGCCCTCCATGAGCGCACAGCACGAGCCCGAGGCCGAGGGACGCAGGCACGGAGGCCGGGCTCAGGTCTGGGAGCCTGGTTGTGTGCACACGCGACAGGGGCAGCCCGTGGCGCCAGGAAGCGGGCCGGTCCTGTGGCGACGGGGATGCCGCCGTCCCCGTCAGCAGAGTCTGGAGCCTGTTCTGTCACACAGACCCTGAACCTCAGCTCTTCGTCGGGAAAGTAGAGCCGCACCTGGGCCGGTGGGATGAACCGGGCTCCCCGTCCATAGGTTGGAGTCCAGACCCCCAGAACCTCCGAACGTGACCTTATTGGGATGGTGACCGTGGTAAGAAGAGGTCATCAGACGGGGCTCTTGTCCAGGACGACTGAGTCCTTATGAGCAGGAGACGTCCGGACACAGACACAGACTTGCCCAGAGGCAGGGTGCTAACGGCCGCAGCAAGAAGACGGTGACGCACGTGGGGCTGGGTCCCCCCAGCCGAGGGACACCGTGACTGCAGGACGCCAGACATGGGAAGAGGTAGGTAAGCGTCTTCACCTGGAGCCTCCAGGGAGGACGTGGCCCCCACGCTTGGATCTGGGGCTTTGAGCCTGCAGAGCCGTCAGAGAACACTTCTCTCATGTGAATTCACCCAGCTCTCCGGATTCCACCCAGCGCCCACGGGAAGTTCCTAGGCCATCACCTCCACAGGGAGGCGAGCGTGGGCTACAGGCTCTGGGGGACCCTCACCCCAGCCCCACAGTTCCACAACTGAGGCCCAATGGTGACCAGGGTGGTGGGGTCTGTGGGAACCAACAAACGGCGCTTTCCCTCAGAACACGTACAGACTCTTCCTGGAGAAAGTCCTCTAGAGAGGACGTCAGCTTGCTTGGAGTCCGTCAGTACGTGCATTCTAACGCTTTCTTTACTCGAGCGCGGTCGTTAGCTTCAGGCACACAGCCCAAGTTCCCGGTCCGTGCCGCGCTCACCCCGAGTGTGCCCCCCCCTCCCCCGTCTCTCTTCTCCACACGGTGACTCGATCACCCCAGGACTAGAAGCCTGCGTCTCCGACACCCCTCCACTCACGCTGCACAAAGAAAACAAAATTACTCGTTCACAGGCGCACCCGCACCCGGCACGCACGGCACCACTGTCTCTGGTGGCCCCTGTGGAAGCGGCACAGCGGTCCGCAGACTGACGGACGGGCGAAGACGACGTAGTCCTTCCGTGCGAGGGAGTGTCACTCGGCCAGCACGAAGGACGGAGTCCTGCCGTCGGGCACGACCTGGAAGGTGCTGGCGGGCTGATGCTGAGCGAGAGAAGTCTAAGAAAAGAAACACCGTGTGGTTGTGCTCGTCTCTTTTCAACAGCAAATCACCACTGCAGAAAACAGGTGCGTCTTCATAACTAGTCAAAAGGATTTGCTATAGATTCGCACCAACTTGAAATGACAACATTTGACATTTGTTCAGGAATGTGAGTCTTTCAGGAACACCGCAAAGTCAGGTTTGGAGCGCACAGGACAGGCACACTCCTGCCTGCGCGGGGCAGAGATGGGGAGGCCACGAGCCTTGAAGAACCAAGATGGGGCACATCCTCTCGCGTTGAAGCTGAGCACTAAGGAATTCACAGGACCTGGTGGGCTACGGAAGTGTCCCTGTGAGGCCTCTAGCTCCGTCCTTCCAACCTCAGCCGGGCTCAGCCGGGGGCGCTCAGAGGTCGGAGGGTCCCAGTATGGACCCGTGCTAGTGCCGGGCCCATGACACAGGGGGGGACTGCGTGTCTCCCAGGGATGCCCTCAGCCCGCTACGCCACCCTGCACGCGCCTGAGAACTGTTGTCACAGACCCCTTGCTGTGTGATGGGCGTTAAAAGTCCAGGACAGAGGTACAGACTACAAACACTCCCCGGGCCCAGCCTCCAGCCGCCAGCAAATGCTCAGGCGGCGAAGGAAGTGGAGCCAGAAACGGCCCCGGTTACGCTCTTGTCGGCCCACACTCCCCACCGGCTGACCAAGGCCAGGAGGCTTCGGGGCCACGGGGAGCAGGAGCCGGAACACGACTGCACCTCCCCCGCTGGACGCCTGCTCTGACCGAGGTGCTCGCAGTGGGGAGCCTGTCGGGAGTGTGGACAGCAGGGTCCCCTGGACGGAACCCAGAGGGCTGCACGAGCGCCGCGTGCCGCACACCTCCCTGCCTCCCGCCCACCTCCCTGCATCCCGGCAGCCCAGGAAGAAGCTTAATTCAATCACCAAGACAGATGGAGCAAAAAACGGGTTCAAAGTTGGGGATTTCCTCTATGCCCAGTTCTGCTTCGTAACCAAGGGAGTAAACATTCTCAGTGTCTTTTCCTAAACCCATCGGGGAGGCAGTGGTGAGAAGGGGGATGAGGGTCTGGTCCCTTCAGCCACTGGGTGTCCCATAAGAAACACTTGCTTTCCCCCGTGCCATTCAGCACCAGGGGACAGAGGCCGTTTCCCTAGGAGAGACCCTAGCGGCCAAAGCTACGTCCACGTGGCTGAGCCCCTCACGGCGGGAGAAAGACCCGGAGGAGAGCAGACCAGCCGCCTGAGTCTCCCGCCTCACAGTGTTGCCCCCGGCAGGCAAGGGACCAAAGCCCAGCCCACTGGCATCCCCAGGCCGTAGGAGGGGGAAGGCCCCCCGGGCACCCTATTGGCGGGACTGGTCCCGGTGGCACATCAGGCTATGTGGAAGTGGCGACCCGGCGCAGGTGTGATTCCCGTGAGGAGCCCGTGCCCAGCCCAGCTGGCGTGCCCGCTGCAACGGCGTGGAGGGCCGGCGGCCGCGGCAGGTCTGTGTCTGCAGTGGGGGCCCGGGGAGGGGTCCCCAGCCTCCCGCAGTCGTAGCCAGACGCATCGGAGCGGGTCCTTGGTGCACACACAGCACAGGACAGCATTCCTGTTGCCTGATTAAAGGAATTTTCTTTTGTGAATTAAACCACACCACACAAACCCCAAATTGTCCTGCTCCCAGCCACACATGCCGCCAGCCCCAGGATGCTGGGGGCCACGAGGCCAGGGCCCAGACCACCCGGATTCCAGCAGCTTCTGTGCCTCCGTGGGGAGCGCCAGTTCCTGTGTGGGGCGGACGCGTTTCGGCGAATCGTGGGAACAGTAACAAGAAAAGCTCGTTTCCCTGCTGTTTTCCATAATTGCTCTTTCTCAACCCAATATGATTGAAATGGAAAAAGCAAACACATCCATTTCGGTCAGTGTTTTTCTCCTTCCCCTTAATATTTCTCCTTTTGTTTAGAGTCAACAAAGGCGGCTATGGCTTGTGCCCAACGTGGAGGCCGCACGCACCTGGGGTCCTGGCGGAGGCTGGGGGCCAGCAGGAGGCCCGGAGAGCGCTGAGGCCCCGTGTGTGCGAACGGGGAGCCCGGTTCCCGCGTCTGCTCCGCCCGAAGCGACACGGGGAGCAACTCCTTTCTCAAAAACACTGTCCTCTCAGGTCGTGCCATTCCCGCTTGTGGAGGAAGAAACACCAGCCAGAGACTCCATGCCTGGCCCTTCCTTCCTCACGGGACAAGACCCTGACTCCAGGGCCTCCAGGTGACCTCAGGGAGGTCAGGAAGGCCAGCTGCAAACACAGACCTGAAGGCCTCGGACGGTAAGCGTCTTTCCAACACACGCTCGTGTCAAAGGGGGCTGACCTCCCCAGGAAGTAGCCTGAGGGACAAGATAGACCTAGCAATGGTATCTCCTCATCTAACACAGGACTAGTCACACTGGGCGCTAGACACAGGCCCCAGTGGGAATGGACACGTGTCCTAAATTCCCTGTCCCAGGGAGGCCGACCCTGCGATCTGGAAGGATGGTTTGCATTGTTCAGAACAGTTGGGGAGGGCTGCTGTGGGGATGGTGGGGGCCTACGTGGGCAACCCCAGCAGGGGTGTCACCTGCTGAGCCCCAAGGACGGGCCTTCCCCAGCAGGGGAGGTGCACGGTGCTGGGAGGGCTCCTGATGAGGTCCTGGCTCAGAGGGAGGCACCGTGTTCTCATGCTTGGGGGGACTGGGGATGAGCAGCGCTCCCGACGGTCAGTGGGACCCCACTGCCCAGGCTCGCATCAAGACATGCATGGATACGATGGTGTTTATCTGTGCACAGACGTGACGGTAACTCTGGTTTTCTTTGTTCTCTCTGTCTCTGTCTCTTGCTCTCTGTCTCTCTCTGTCACCAACAGAGCGGGTGTCACGGTTCTTCCAAGACGCTGTGAGGAGCAGTGGGTGCCGGGCCCCGTGGGGAGGCAGGAGGGTGGTGGCAGCCGCACCTCCACAAGCCACGCGCCAGCTGACCGCTCTGCCCCTGCACACAGTTTGTGTAGCTCAACAGCGTTTACTCCCGAAAGCTGTAACTGTGAGTGGTCACCTGTGGTCACTGCCAGGTCTGTGCTGCCCGTGGGGGGCCCCCGGGCTGCACGTGTCTGTCGGGCCCAGGAGGTACTGGGGCCCCACAGGAGAGCCGGTCAGTGTGGTCACAGCTCTGGGACGGTCCTCGGAGGCGCCAACCCTGTGTGGCCAGACTGGGAGGCCAGAGGAACTCGGGGCTGTCTCCCTCCTCCATTGCCATCGCTGGGCGGCCTCGACCGCATGCCCTCTGGCACACTCCGGAGGTTTTCAGGCCCCTGGTGTTTGCAGAACCTCTGCCTGAAAGACTGGGAGCTACTACTGAATTCTGACCCTGCCTGCTGTCCCTGCCGCCCTCTGTGGACGCAGCTTCCGGGACTCTGGCATTGACTGCCGGGTGGAGCCAAGCAGAGAATGGCCGGAAGGACGTGCTGCAAAGGCGGACAATGGGGGGGGGCTCTCTCGCGCGCTCTCTCTCTCACACACACACACACACAGCTGACTCGGGACTGCGGGTCACAGTGCCCTCCAACTCAGGAAGGACTTGAACTGAACCATCTAGAATACACTGATGTGACTGCAAGAGACCACATCTGCAGCAAAAACCCCGACAATTACCTCAGAAAGTTACACACACACATATGAGAGAAAGACCTAGCCAACCACAAACTCTGTGCCCTGAGGAGCTAAAGACCCCCCGGGGATGACCCAGGGGCTGGCAGTCAAGGGGCGGTCACTCCTCCAGCCCCAGCCAGAGGGGGCTTCCTGTTCTGCTCAAGTCCAGGAAGAAGCAGCACCTCTCCTGCCTCTTGGGCCCCGGCAGCTGCCCCCCACCAACCCGGGGACAGCAGTCAGTGGTCAGACAAACCCCACCTTGTCCACCGGTGGCTTCCGGGGTCCAGAGCCCAGGGTAGGGGTGGACTGCCCCTGCTCCTCCAGCTCATGTCTCATCCTTGTCCTCGTGGTGGACACCTGGACCCCTCTGCCGTGGTGGAGGGCTGCGGGTGCTTACAGAACGCGGTGAGTCGGCTCTATTTTTCACACATTTCTTGAGATGAGGAAGGTGAGTTTCATGGTTCCTGCCTTATAGGTTTAAAGAAGATGCAGGTAAGTGAACATTTTGCCCAGTGACCCATCGGCCACTGTCAATGGAGACAAGATGACATCCGTAACTCAGCCCGCCACTGAGCTGCCAACACGGAGTCCCCAGAATCAAGAATATATGAGTGTTGAAGAGAGAAATCTGCTACTACAGCTCAAATGCTAAACAATGGGAACACTTGTTCAGATGCTAGTCCGAACACCACGAGGGAACAAATCCCTGACACTCAGGGTCATGTGTGTCCTTGGCCTGCAGGGGTCCACTAAGAAACCCTCACCTCTGCTACCCCAGCAGGGTCTGGGAGTGGGTGGCTGTGACCCCACTGGAGGGTTACCCCGCGTGAAGGGAAATAGCGACCAGTCCAACAAACACGTCTAGGTGTTTGCTCAAAAAAACCCTCAGTTGAACAGTACATGACCCCTTACCAATAGCGATGTAAGAACAATTTGTTTTTACCATCTGGAGACTCTTAGAAGATTTTCTGCAATAAAACACTTATATTTTATGCAGATTTAAAATGTAAAAAGTGACTCTATGTGCAACAAAATAGCCATGATTTGGGCACCTGAGAGCCGCGAGAGCAGGAGCAGGGTGACTCAGCATGTGGGACACGGGTTACCGACGAGGAGACACACGGAATCGCCTCCCCCCCTTCCCCTCCCTCTGTGTGGTCTTCACACTGGACCTCTGTGCTGGGGCTGCAGACACGAGCCAAGAGCCCCTGGTCTGAAATGACCGACTGCTGTCCTCTCACGCTTGTCCAGGAGGCCAGAGGTCTGGCTGGAGGCAGGTCCGAGGTCAGGTTACTCTCCAAAGGCCCGGGGAGGCTCCTTCCAGCAGCCTGCTGTACCTGGAGGTTGAGGGCAGCTGACTGGGCTGCGACCCTGACCTCTGCCCCCCTGTACCAGGGTCCTCATCTCTCTTCCCAGAGGGAGACGGGTCATGTTGGGATAGGATCAGGAGGAGCCCATCTTCACTTGACTTCACCAGCAAAGACCCTGTTCCCAAATCTGATCACATTCTCAGTCACTGGGGGTCAGTGCTCTAGCTTGCCTCCTGGGGACACGACCCCCCTGGACATGCATAGGTCTTGCTGCTGCCGCTACCCCTCCCAACAACTTCCGCCAGCAGCCCAGAGACTCAGATCCCAAGAGCCCAGCAAGGTAAAGCCTAGGGCTCCCCTGTGCAGCTGGTCCCACCGTGCACAGAGCATGCGCCAAGAGGAGGCAGAGCCCCTGGAGGCTGAGCGTGTGGGGACTACAGGCCCATGGACCCCTCCTGCCCATCACCGGGTCACCAGTAACCCCAAACCCCTCCCCAGCCACTCAGAATGGGAGGGGGAGTGGCTCCCAGTGTCACAGACTGTGACTGTCCAGAGTCCCTGTCTCCTTTGTGGGTCTCTGCCTCCAGCACCCCTGGGTCAAGCAGACCCCCATGAAGAGCTCAGTCCCTCTCCTGCTTTGCATCCAGCCACAGAGCCTCCTGCCAGGGCTTGTGGGGTCAGGTTTTCCAGGGGTTCCCTGCCCGTGGATGGAGAAGTCACACTTCTGCACGGGCTCAAAGACACCTGTGGTAGGAAAAGAGTTCAAGTACACTTTGGGCGTGAGTCTGTCCATGGGTCTACCTGCATGACCAACATGTGCGGGGTCCTGATGGGAGGATGACAGCAATCACGCAGGTGGAAGCCAGCCCCAGGTCTTGAACATGAGGTGGATGAGGAGAAGAAACGAAGCCTCCAGGAGGTGAAGCCTGTTTAAACATTTGCAGTTGTGAAGCATTCCTGTGAGCCGTTTGCTGATGATTCCAATAAAATCATATTCGCCTCAACCACAAATATTTTCCAGTTCAACCTACATTCCATAGAAAACCAAAAGCAAAATTGATGTGGCTGAATGGAAATGGGTAAGTTTGAGGGGAAAGAAAAAATGAACACTTAAATTCATTTTTCCATTTTTAAACCAAAACGTTGCCTACGTGTATCCTTGGAAACCTCAGAGGCTTTGCCATGGGTGAGAGGTTCCATTTTTGACGAGTTCCAGCAAACAGGGCAAGCCCCCCTGAGCCTGACAGATCCCGGACCCCTCTCTTTGTCCCTCGGGTCCATCCTGCCCATGGCTAGGGTGTCCTCCAGGCTGTGCCATCCCTGCCAGTGCTGGATTGGAATGAGCACTCACGGATGTAAAACAGTCCTCGTGTAAATCATTTTAGAATTTTCTCTCACTTGAGACCCCCAAGATTTTCTCTATGCCTTTACTAGTTTTCCTCCTACTATAACAGAGAGAGCTACACAGCCCCTGCACCATCCATGTGGAGCCCGAGGACCACGGTGCTCAGGCCATCAATGCCTGGTCCACAGCGCCTGCCACTGGGCCAGTCCGTTGCTTGTCCCACCCAGAGAAAGGGGCTTGTCACCATGAAGAAATACTGTACTTTCCTTGTACTTTAAAGGAATAGGGCAGAAAGTCAAGTTTACAAAGTCTGATTCAAAAACTTATCAGAATGGTCTTTTACAAAAAAAAAAAAATCTGTTTTGAATGCATTAATGATCTTGTTAAAGATTTTTTAAAAGTGCATTTAGTATCTTGGTCTTGCGATTAGGAACTTCAGTGGTTGTCTGACATTTGTCTAAGTGGAGAAGACGGCTCTACTGAGAAAGTACAAGAAAGTAGTAATTATTTTTTGTAGCTAAAAATATTTTCCTGCAAAATATGATTGTGGTTTAAAGCCAATGCCATGTTTTTGAGCTCCTTCTCTAGAGAATTTGAAGATTATTTCATATCCTGAGATCTTTTAAATCTCTGACTCATAGTACAGAAGTAGGTAGGGATGGTCTTTTTTTAACACAGAAAACAATGGAAGTAATAATTACAACATCTGCATTCTGACTGAACTGGAAGAATGTGTGGCCCACTGAGAGAGGTGGGTCCGAACCAGCTTCGACCAGGGGTCCATGACACGGTAGACAGTAGCAGCTCCTGAAATCTGAGATCTCCTGCACTCAAAGCATTGCCTAACAAATTTGAAAATCAACATATGGTTTCTCTTTCATATTTTTATTTATTTACTGATCAGAGATTATAAAGAAATGCTATTATCATCATTATTTCATTTGAGGAGGAAAAACTAATCATCTGGGAAGGGAAAAGTATAGATTCTGAGTAGCAATAATAAATCTTCCACATTGAGTAAATTTCGCATTCCTTTGCTTCATTTTGCCACGAAACAATGAAAATACCATGTCCGTGTTAAGTCGGTGCACGTGAATTTGGGATGTTCACTGTGCGTCTCGGCGCCTTGGTCCGTCTGGTGACGCACAGGAACCAGGGCTTGTCCCCGAACGTGTCCGAGGCTCGTGCTGCCTCCGGGAGTCCGGTGAGGCCAGAGCGCAGAGACACGCGTTAGCCGGAGGCGGGGACCGCGAGCTCCGCCTCCCGCAGCCGCACCGGCCGGGGGTCCCCGGGAAGCTCGGGCTCGGCCCGCTTCACCCCGTCGCTGGTCTCGCGCCTCTGACCCGGACGGCTTCGGGGCAGGACGCGCCGCCAAGTCGCCGCGGGTCAGCCGCTCCGCTGTGGGGACGCGCCGCCGTCTGGCCGGACGGACGGTGTCAGCCGACGCTCGCGGACGCTCCGGGGGCGGAAGAGAAGCTTCTCGTCGTCCAGCTCTGAGGCCCTTGACGCCCGCGCGGGGCTCCTCGTCCTGCCCGAGGGCGGCGACCGGCTCTTCCCGGCGGGTCCTCCCAGAAGCGCGGGCACCTCCCGCCGCCGGGGTCCAGGCCGGCCGCGCTCCCGGGCGGTGCGGCGGCGTCGGGGGTCACGGGGAGACACGGTTTCGAGGCGGACCCGCGTCGTCCGTGGGCGGGGAGGCCGCGCGCTTCCTCGGTCCCACTCTCGGGATCCCGCGCGTTCGCGTGTCCGGGGCGGACCGGGGCGGCTCCTCGCTGACCTCGGAGCCCGGCGCAGGGCGCGACCCGCACGGGACCCCAGAGCACACGGCGCGGCCCTCCCGGGGCGCCGCGTGCTTCCCGGCGGATTCGGACGCCCCAGCGCGGGGCGCGGCCTGTGCCACCGCGTGTCGCCCCGAGCGCTGTCCGCTCCGCGAGGGCCCCGCACGGCAGGACGACGCGAGGGGCGCGTCCGGGGAGCGGCCGCCCGCGGCAGGCGTGTGCCCGGGGCGCGCAGAGCACGGCGGCCGCCCGAGCAGCGTGGCTCACGGCGTGGACTGTCCGGCTCCGTCGGGCCGGGGTCTGCGGTCCGGCTCCAGCCCGGGCGGCCGCGGCGCGGGGCCGGCGTGACTCGTGCAGACGGCGGGTCCCGTGAGGTCGGGGCTCGGGGCGCAGCGACGACCGGAGAACCGCGGGAGCCGCGGCCTCGCGCCACAGGCGTCGGGGGGCCCGGGAGCGGCTCCGGCGGGGCAGGCCCGGGATCCCGAGAGCGCGGGCGCGCAGGGCCGCTGCGGCGGGCGCGGGGCGTCGGCGGGAGGCGCGTCCGCGGGCCGGGCGCACAGACCAGGGGCGGCTGCGCGGAAGCAGCGAGACTCGGGTGTGGAAGCGGCGCCCCGGCGGCCGCGGAGCCCACGTGCGGGCCTCGGAGACCCGACGGCGAGACGCAGGGACGCCTCCTCCCCCGGCCGCCGAGCCTCCGGCCGCGCCCGGCCACCACTTCCGCTACGTCACTTCCCGTCTTCGGCTTCCGGGGGCGCTGCAGCCACTTCCGGCCGTGCGCGCGCGCTGGCGCCGGGGCGGGGTCGACCGCGCGGTGGAGCGCGCGCCGCGGCTCAGCTCCTTCCCGGGGCCGCGAGCAAACCCGGCGCTTGCCGGCCGCGCCCTGGGCTCGTGGGCGCCCGGACCGCGTGGGACCGGAGCCGCCGTCGGCGAGGACCGTCCCCGCAGCCCCGCCGCTCAGGGTCAGGCCCGCCGGCCGCGCGGGTCCCGCCGGTGGCTCCGCCCGTGACGGCGCCCGGGGCAGGAGACCAGCGCGTCGCCGGCTGCGGGGCGGTCCTGGGGAGCCGCCGGCGGAGCGTGCGAGGTCAGTGCGGGCGGCCGGCGCGCTGGGGGTCTGCAGCTGCGCGGGGGCGTCCCGTGCTCCCCTCGGCCCCGGGCACACGGCGGGTCACCGCGACCCCCGACGGCCGAGCCACGGGGACGCCGCGGGGCCCGGGGCGCCTGGTGCTGCGGACGGGCGCCGGCGGGCCTCGTGCCGACCACAGCCGCGCGCTCCTGCGGCGGGAGGACCAGGGCCGCGCCCTGTCCACCCCGCACTCGGCGCCGCGACGTCGCGTCCTCGGGGCCGCCGGTCGTCGGGGCACCTTTACCCGCAGCGCCGGGCGCCGCCCTCCTCCCTCCCTCTCCCTGCTCGTCTGTCTGTCTCCCCCCCTCTCCGTCTGTCCGTCCGTGTCCCCGGCCAGCTGGACGCACAGCCGCTGTGGGACAGTCGAGAAGGTCCGAGCCCGAGACACGCCGGCGCGGTCGCCCTGCGCGGTCCCCGCTGCTGTGGGAGCAAAACGGCCCCAGCCCCCGAGCACCGCCTAATTAAAACCGTCGAGAGACACCGGGCCCCAAAGGGAGTCCCTCGTGTCAGCCCCGCATCGGAGACTTAAGGCCCAGCCGACCTGCGGCTTCAGCCCTCGTGGACTGTCCCTCGGCATCGCCTGGTCAGCGCTAGCGAGGCCACCGGCCCGACGGACCTTCCGTCCCTGTGGGAAGGCGGCCTGCCCGGATCGATGCCCTCTGCCGCAAGCGGAGTTCTCCTGCCTCCGTCCGCCTCGGACCCGTCGGTGTGTGCGGCTCCCGAGCTCCTTCCCCTGCGCTGCCCGAGGCGTGGGCTGCCGAAGAAGGCCGGTAAGATGGGCCAGTTCTACTCCGTTAATTCTGTTTCCTAAAAAATCCGGGAAGCAACTACTCCAGGATTCCGAGTTAACCTTGTATTAAGAAGGGACGTCACAGTCAAGAAGCCGCCCTGGCTAAGTTTCCTTTTCTGTGTTCCGTCTTCCACCTGACCACCGCCCTAGTCTGGGACATGTAGACACAGAGCGGAATCTTGAGATTTACCATTGATCAGTCTGAGGGCCAGGGGTCGGGGTCCTCGGGAGACTGAGACGCTGACAGTATGGGAGGGAGTCAGTTGTTTTCTTGATTTCCCTTTTCTTTCCTTTTTTGGTTGCCTCTTTTCTCTCCTGGCCCTGTCCTGTGGCAGCTCAAATTCCAGGCTCTTTGCAGCAGTGACAACAGGAGAACCCAAAACCCTGTGAGAAAACTTCTGCTTCTGCCCTGACACATTAAACTGGATAGGAGGGCCCAGTAGTCTAAGATTTATTGTTTCTTTTCTTGTCTCTGCTGCACCAACCCACTATATGCAAGCACCTCCCACCCCAAAGGGAGACCCCGAGGGCCGTGAGAGCTGGGAGCACTGGCAGGGGACTCACCTTGAGAAGGGAAATTCTCAAGTCCACGTCTGAACAGATACAAATCCTAGGGTGGTCTCCAAAGTACATCAGTGCAGAAAAAACCTGCACACTGCAGTGAAGCACTGAACTTGGAGCACCAAACATGACAGAGACCATCGATCACTTCCTGGACAAACCCCTGAGACACCAGTGTATGGGACATGTCCACTCAGCATGGCAAGATCATCAGGTGGTGAGACTGGAATTCGGCCCATGACACTGAGGCTGCCCCAGCCAAACAGAGCTGATGGCCTATAAAAACAAAACCCACAAAATTTAATATTTTCCAGAGCATTTCAACAGGAGACAGAAATTTTAAAATATAACATTACAAAATACCCAGGATAAAACTCAAATGTATTTGACATACAAAGGGTCACAAAATGATAACTGATAATTCAAGGGAAAAGACAATCAACAGAGGCTGATACCAAGATGACCAAGATGTTGAAATTATCTAAGACTTTAAGGCAAGTACCTACCATAACTGCACTCCTTGAGATCGGGGTGCATAGTGAAGAGAAAGTGAAGCTCACAATAAAGAAGGGGAAACTATGAAAAAAAAAATGAAACAAATTTTGGAACTGAAACTTACAGTAGATGAAATGAAACAATTTCCTGGATGTGCTCGTGTGTGGAAGGCAGACAATAGGAAGTTCATTAATTTGAAGATAGACCCATAGCAATTATCCAGTGTGCAATTAATTATAATCCAATTATCCAGAGAAGAAAGACAACTGAAACCGTGACAGAGCCATAGGACCCAGTGGGACAATATCCCAAGTCTAACACCCACATGCCCGGATGAGAGTGGAGAGGGTCCAGTGCTCTGAGAGCAATTACTTGAATTAGTGGATTATTTCCATACTGGAGGTCAAACCATGCCCTTGTAAAACCTCCCCAAATATGGAGCAAGACAACATTTTACAGATTCAAAAATTCAGTGATCCACAAACAGGGTAAACTTTTAAAAAAATGTGTAGACACATCCTACTTATAATGCTAAAATGAGGTTTAAGGAAAATATTTGAAAAGGTGAGAAAAATAAAGTGTTTTCCCTCGGCACAAATGAACAACAGTGTGCCCATTTTAAGAAGTCCATCTGTGACTGTTTTCTCTCTGCAGAAGACATTTAAACCAACAAATAAAGTGGAGCGAGGGGCACTGTGGCTCTGGGAAAGGATGTGCAAAACATGAAGTAAAATAAAAATTAGTGGGCAAGTTATCTAAATATTTGGAACCTCAAACAAAAATTGGGTTTGACTTAGAGGCAAATAAACGAGTTGGTTGCTTCTTTTTTTAATCCCCTCTGGCTCATCATCTGTGGTAATGACCAACAAATGAAAACACTGTAAGGTGAGTAATTCAGTATAAGCAGGATTGGCTGAACACATCGCCTGTTCTACTTCTGAAAGCCAGGGGCCCTTGGAAGCTTATTCAAAAGGCATTAAAACATCAACTGCTTCAGGCTCAAGCTTACTTGGTAAAAATGGCATTCTCAGTAGAGGTTCTTCTGTCGGCATCCTGCGATGACATTCAGGCCTAATACGTGGCAGTGTGGACAATCTGCATATCCTTCACAGGGCCTCCTACCACACAGGGTGTCCTACCTACCAACAGCCTCATTTCATAGGAACCAAAAACAGTGACTGTGAAATTGCAAGGGATTTAGAATCTGAGGGCGCCTGGGTGGCTGACTCAGTTAGGCGACTGCCTTCGGCTCAGGTCATGATCCTGGAGTCTCATGATCGAGTCCCACATCAGGCTCCCTGCTCAGTGGGGAGTCTGCTTCTCCCTCTGACCCTCCCCCCTTCTCATGCGTGCTCTCTCTCTCTCTCTCTCTCATTCTCTCTGTTTAAAAAAAAAATAAAAATAGAATCTGAATGTGCACAGATCCCCTACGTGCCCAGAGTAGAGCTCTTGACTGCATGAAACAAACTTCCTTTCATAATCAGAGGCATTTTAACACATATTCATGCCTTTGAAACTCCAGTTTCCAAATTCCCCCATGCTTATCACAAAAGGGAAAAGCACTCTAAAGACAAAATATACAGAGAAATTGAAGAGAACTTGGATGAGAACCTTCTGTGCTGACACATGGGGACAGTGGGGCTTCCCTGGGTCTCCAGGCACAGCAAATCCCTTCAGTCTAGACCCTTAGCTACAGGTGTGGGAGCGTCTGCAGATCTGTCTATGCAGGGCCCCTTACCACCCCAGGTCGTGTTTTAAGAGGGCATAGTCTGACTTCTAGATGTGTGAATCCAAAGGAAGTGATGCAGATTACAGCAAAGGTTTACTCTCATCTGAAGAAGGGTGAGCAGGTAATGTGTGATCTGCTGAATATGGGCTGAGAAGGAAGAGAAAATGATTTTTATTAGAATACAGTTCTTGTATGACCTGATCACATCAGACTGAAAACTCTGTGTTCCTAGCTGTGGAGAGCAACAACATATAGTTATAACTACTTGTGCTATTTTAATGGTATTTTAACCATAAAAATTGCAACTGGGTATACTCATAAATTTTAGATGTTTTTATCCTTATATTTTCCCTATGTAATTCTTACTAATGAGAGCATCTGAATAAGGACTTTGTGATTGCTGTTTAATAGGAAAAACTAAGGATTTCAAGTTTTTTATTTTGAGGAAGGCAAGAATTACTGCCGACTCTGATCTTCAGTGTGGCTTGGCTTCTCCCTACCACGGAGCCTGGGATGACATGGTCCCTGCTCAACGTTTTGCATCACACTGCTGGAAATAAACACAAAAAGCCCTATTTTGAAATGTTTATGCATTGCTATGTTTATTTTAGAAACTGTGAAATTTATGCCAGTCAGTTATTAAAGAACACTCACGTTACTAATTTTTCTCTTTTACCACAGCCCACAACCAATATACGTACAATTTCCCAGCCCCCAATACCAGCCCCCCGAGATGCAGGACAGTGTGGGATGAGGTTTATGTAACTCCTTGCACTTGGTTTTCTTAACTCAGTGTAAATATATTCCACACATTTTACTTCTGTTATTCATTTTTAAATTCTGAGAAGTCACCAGAGCCTTGTAATCCCTGTCTACAGTAAATAAAAGACAAGTTTTTTAGTATGTAAATATCTTAAACTTCTAAACCTATAAAGATATCGCAAAATAACTAGTCTGATATATTTGATAGATGTCAATTGTGACTTTGTTAACAGTTTATTATGAAAGAAATCAAAAGATTTCTATTTTTGTGGTTACAAATACATGTGAGTCTGTATGTTTTCGGTTCTCATACCCAATGCTGATCTATGTGAATTTCTTTTTTTAAAGATTTTTATTTATTTGACAGAGAGCACACACAAGTAGGGGGAGCAGGAGAGGGAGAGAGAGAAGCAGACTTCCTGCTGAGCAAGGAGCCCGATGCAGGGTTCGATCCCAGGATCCTGAGATCATGCCCTGGGCTGAAAGCAGACCCTTTACCGACTGAGCCACCCAGGCACCCTATCTGCATTTATAAAGGCAAAACAGATTCTCAGTAGAGAAAATGATGGGTAAAATCATGAAAAATATGTAGAATGTAAAATAATGCTGTTATTGTGAATTAAAAAACTCATATTTAGGTGTTCCTAGTAATTTGCTTTGTTAAATCTCTTCACACCATAATTAACCTTGTGTCTTGGATCCATTTGAAATATTTCTTCCGTATAAATTGGGGAAATATTTAAAGAAGAGCAGAGCAGATCTCTCAACTGTGAGAATTTCCAGCAGAGATAGAGGCCAACAGAGAATCTCCTGGTGTAGAATTACAAAAATTGTAGTTTATTCCGTAGGCCAGAGTTATTCTACATGATTATGAGAATAAGAACTAACTTACAAATATGCTTCTGATGAGGTCAGTAGTAAAAGATGCATGTAGCTGGTGAGAGGGGCCTGATGGCGCTCACACACTGGCCATGCTCTCTTCCCTGGGACGCTGCCCACCCACCGCCACGCCTGTTCTCATGGGGGACCCTGGCCTTGCAGGGTCTCAGGAAGCATTCTGTGAAAGTGAGATACAGTGTGGCCTCTACAACTCAGGCTCCGATTGTACTGAGCTCTGACACAGGCTCCTGCAGATGGTATGGGAACAGCTTTAATTTGCAAGAGGTTTGCATTTTGGACTCACACAGTTAATCCCAGAGTAAAGCTGAGCACAGTGTACGTCACAAAGGCTGCAAAGGGACAAAAGAGGAGCCAGACTGGATGGACGTTTTCCCAGAAGGAAAAGGGGAGAGTGCGGGGAGGGGAGGTGCAGACCGGGGGAGTCCCAAGCAACAGCCCTGTCCCCTCTGTCCTACCCCCAACACTGCAAATATTTGAGTCCTTATATGGAGGAGGATGATAGGAACTGTTTAGGTTGGATGGGGACCTGTTCTTCTTTTTCTGAGTGAAGTGCCAGGAAGAAGTGAGCCTTGAGTACACAGCTCTGTTCCCTGGAGCAATGGCCACAGAAGGCTAGGCAACAAGGTGGCCTAGCTGGGGACCCCCAGCCCCACACGCCTCCTCCCCTCCACCCCCCAAGGGGCGAGGAGTGGGGGAGAGGTGGTGTGCTGAACGGCGCAGGAGTACACGTGACCTGGGTGGCCCCGGGCCTGTGCCTGCAGCGGCACCAGGTACATTTTGCAGCTTTGGCAGAAGTGGAGGCTGATGACCAAAGGCCAGACAGGGGATCCCCAGGAGAGCAGCAGACCAGACATGTCTTCCCACCGAAAACACTGGAGACTTGCAGACACCACGCTGGGAGGCCGTCAGGAGCCAAGGCTCTGAATCAGCTCGGCTCAAACGGAAATGACTCACGGTCCAAGGACTGGGCAGTTCTCACTTGGCAGTGAGTAGGTGAGATTTTCTGCCACAGGAGGTATTGTGACTCAACTGAAAATAGGACTCAGCTTTAAAAGAAAATAAGGTTGCAGTTTTATGACGCGAACCTGAGGTTGTAGCTCCTGAGAATCAAGCACCGTTGATGTCCTGGGGCAGTCGCCATGTTGCACACTTAAAAAGGGCTTATTTACCGCATGTGGGGTCAACCAGCAGGGGATTAGGTACTGTCCAGGAATCTCCTCGCTGGTCCCCTGGAAATCCTAACACCTGTCCTGAGTCTCCCCATCCCGACTGGGACATTAGCCACACATTCTGGAAGAGACTGCCTCTGACTCGGGAAGCGCTCAGCGGGACCTCAGGCACACCGCTCTGGAGGCTAGAGGTGCTCTACATGTAGAGGCATGGAGCGTCTGAAATGTGCCCAGTGAGAATCTGAATCATCAGTTTGCTTGGCGTTTCCTGCAGTGAAATTTAAATAGCCACACACGATGAGCGGCCACCATATTGGACAGTTTGGCAGAGGGTCCCGGCTTAGCATTTAACAACTCCAGGGGAGCTTTCTAGACAGTCTTCCTCAGCCCCACCCTTTAGACATGGCTCCAAGGGCAGCCCTGATCCCATCTTTCCTTGAGTATCATCTCGTGTTCTTATCATCATCCGTCAGTCCAATGTGAAGGATGGTGGATTCATTCCCGGGTTCATTCCCCACGTCTGCACCACAGTCCCTGCCAGTCTGGTCCCAGGAGGAAGGCTGGGGGCAGAAAGGGTACTGATCTGGACCTGAGCTGTATGGTGCAGATGTCTCTGAGTCAGGACTGAGCTCCGAGACACTTGGCATCTGCAGAGGACAAGTTAGACACTGATAAGGGAATGGCAGTGAAGGGAATGGTGATGTCCCCTCTCTTTCATCCTGAAGACCTGTCCCCCTTCTGAACTGCTTAGTCTCATTTAAACATAAGTCTCAATGCAGCCATGCAGGCTGGGCACTTAATCCCCTTCCACTGACCCAGTCCTGCAGCTGGGAGGCACAGTGTTGTCCCCTCTGTGTGTTTCCAGTCTGCCCATCATGTCCACCCACTTCCTCACCCATCCTGTATCATTGTTCATTCACTAGGGACTCGTGAACAACCCAGCAGTGGTTGGGCAGTAGTGAGACAGTGACGTGGCCCCCAGCCTCCTATTGCTCTGCATCTAGTTATGGAAACAGAAGCCCATCAAAGACTCACTTGCCATGCAAGAGAGGACAGATGCCTCTTGTTAGCCATTTATCTCTGTCTGTTAACCCAGGGACTTCAAACACCACATGATCCATGCACCATGTTTCTCTTGTGGGTACAGAGGGGGTGGAAGGAGATTGCAACGCAAAGCATGTCCACCAGACACATGGGTGGGCTTCCTCTGTTGGAAGAACATTCTTACAGACACTGTTACTTCCGAGTGCAGGTCTCACAGAGCCCTCATGGTGTCTGGGGAACATTGTGTCTGGGTGGAAGTGTCTCTGGCAGTCCATGGTGGCCATGTAGCCAGTTTTGTCCAAGAGACACACTCTGACATCCCTGAGAGGAGAAGCTCAGGTGTCAAGGTCCATTTTCAGTCCTTTGTCACACAAACCTGGTGCTGGAACAGCCATCTTGGGAGCAGAGGTGACAGCATGTCCTCGTAACTGGCTTGGGTGATGGTGGCTGCCATGGTAACTTCTCAGTGTAAAAAAAAAAAAAACAGTGGATGACAATATATTAGAAGTTCCATGAAGGACGCTGCCATGTTGCTGGTAGCTTTTCTTAATACAGTGACTTGGCATCCTAACCCATCCCTAGTTTGATCCCTCTGGCCCCAGGGCCTCCACATCCTGCCCGTGGCCATCAGGCAGGTGAAGAGGGGTGGGGGCAGACTGACCTGCTTCTGAAGAGTTTGGTCTACCAGGTCTACCAGATAAAGTTTAAACTCCGAGCTGAAAATGCAAGGTCTTCCACGACAAAGGGACTTCTCATGGGATCTGTCCAAGCTATCCTTCTTCACACACTCTGAATTTCTGTCACCCACACATGCAAGTCCTCTCTGAGTCCTCCCTCGGCTGATGCCGCCATCCTCCCAACTGGCCTCCGACCCCCAACAATGTCTCCACTCCTATTTTTTTTTTAATTTTTTATTTTTTATAAACATATATTTTTATCCCCAGGGGTACAGGTCTGTGAATCACCAGGTTTACACACTTCACAGCACACACCAAAGCACATACCCTCCCCAATGTCCATAATCCCACCCCCTTCTCCCAAACCCCTCCCCCCAGCAACCCTCAGTTTGTTTTGTGAGATTAAGAGTCACTTATGGTTTGTCTCCCTCCCAATCCCATCTTGTTTCATTTATTCTTCTCCTACCCACTTAAGCCTCCATGTTGCATCACCACTTCCTCATATCAGGGAGATCATATGATAGTTGTCTTTCTCTGCTTGACTTATTTCGCTAAGCATGATACGCTCTAGTTCCATCCATGTTGTCGCGAATGGCAAGATTTCATTTCTTTTGATGGCTGAATAGTATTCCATTGTGTATATATACCACATCTTCTTGATCCATTCATCTGTTGATGGACATCTAGGTTCTTTCCATAGTTTGGCTATTGTGGACATTGCTGCTATAAACATTCGGGTGCATGTGCCCCTTTGGATCACTACATTTGTATCTTTAGGGTAAATACCCAATAGTGCAATTGCTGGGTCATAGGGCAGTTCTATTTTCAACATTTTGAGGAACCTCCATGCTGTTTTCCAGAGTGGCTGCACCAGCTTGCATTCCCACCAACAGTGTAGGAGGGTTCCCCTTTCTCCGCATCCTCGCCAGCATCTGTCATTTCCTGACTTGTTGATTTTAGCCATGCTGACTGGTGTGAGGTGATATCTCATTGTGGTTTTGATTTGTATTTCCCTGATGCCGAGTGATATGGAGCACTTTTTCATGTGTCTGTTGGCCATCTGGATGTCTTCTTTGGAGAAATGCCTGTTCATGTCCTCTGCCCATTTCTTGATTGGATTATTTGTTCTTTGGGTGTTGAGTTTGCTAAGTTCTTTATAGATTCTGGACACTAGTCCTTTATCTGATATGTCATTTGCAAATATCTTCTCCCATTCTGTCAGTTGTCTTTTGATTTTGTTAACTGTTTCCTTTGCTGTGCAAAAGCTTTTGATCTTGATGAAATCCCAATAGTTCATTTTTTCCTTTGCTTCCCTTGCTTTTGGCATTGTTCCTAGGAAGATGTTGCTGCGGCAGAGGTCGAAGAGGTTGCTGCCCGTGTTCTCCTCAAGGATTTTGATGGATTCCTTTCGCACATTGAGGTCCTTCATCCATTTTGAGTCTATTTTTGTGTGTGGTGTAAGGAAATGGTCCAATTTCATTTTTCTGCATGTGGCTGTCCAATTTTCCCAGCACCATTTATTGAAGAGGCTGTCTTTTTTCCATTGGACATTCTTTCCTGCTTTGTCGAAGATTAGTTGACCATAGATTTGAGGGTCTATTTCTGGGCTCTCTATTCTGTTCCATTGATCTATGTGTCTGTTTTTGTGCCAGTACCATGCTGTCTTGATGATGACAGCTTTGTAATAGAGCTTGAAGTCCGGAATTGTGATGCCACCAACGTTGGCTTTCTTTTTCAATATCCCTTTGGCTATTCGAGGTCTTTTCTGGTTCCATATAAATTTTAGCATTATTTGTTCCATTTCTTTGAAAAAGATGGATGGTACTTTGATAGGAATTGCATTAAATGTGTAGATTGCTTTAGGTAGCATAGACATTTTCACAATATTTATTCTTCCAATCCAGGAGCATGGAACATTTTTCCATTTCTTTGTGACTTCCTCAATTTCTTTCATGAGTACTTTATAGTTTTCTGAGTATAGATTCTGTGTCTCTTTGGTTAGGTTTATTCCTAGGTATCTTATGGTTTTGGATGCAATTGTAAATTGGATTGACTCCTTAATATCTCTTTCTTCTGTCTTGCTGTTGGTGTAGAGAAATGCAACTGATTTCTGTGCATTGATTTTATATCCTGACACTTTACTGAATTCCTGTATAAGTTCTAGCAGTTTTGGAGTGGAGTCTTTTGGGTTTTCCACATATAGTATCATAGCAGAAATCAATGAAATAAAAACCAAAAAAACAATAGAACAAATCAACGAAACTAAGAGCTGGTTCTTTGAAAGAATTAATAAAATTGATAAACCCCTGGCCCAACTTATCAAAAAGAAAAGAGAAAGGACCCAAATAAATAAAATCATGAATGAAAGAGGAGAGATCACAACTAACACCAAAGAAATACAAACTATTATAAGAACATACTATGAGCAACTCTACGCCAATAAATTTGACAATCTGGAAGAAATGGATGCATTCCTAGAAACATATAAACTACCACAACTTAACCAGGAAGAAATAGAAAGCCTGAACAGACCCATAACCAGTAAGGAGATTGAAACAGTCATTTAAAAACAAACAAAAGCCCAGGGCCAGACGGCTTCCCAGGGGAATTCTACCAAACATTTAAAGAAGAACTAATTCCTATTTTGCTGAAACTGTTCCAAAAAATAGAAATGGAAGGAAAACTTCCAAACTCATTTTATGAGGCCAGCATCACCTTGATCCCAAAACCAGACAAGGATCCCACCAAAAAAGAGAGCTATAGACCGATATCCTTGATGAACACAGATGTGAAAATACTCAACAAAATACTAGCCAATAGGATTCAACAGTACATTAAAAAGATTATTCACCACGACCAAGTGGGATTTATTCCAGGGCTGCAAGGTTGGTTCAACATCCGCAAATCAATCAATGTGATACAACACATCAATAAAAGAAAGAACAAGAACCATATGATACTCTCAATAGATGCTGAAAAAGCATTTGACAAAGTACAGCATCCCTCCCTGATCAAAACTCTTCAAAGTGTAGGGATAGAGGACACATACCTCAATATCATCAAAGCCATCTATGAAAAACCCACCGCAAATATCATTCTCAATGGAGAAAAACTGAAAGCTTTTCCGCTAAGGTCAGGAACACGGCAGGGATGTCCATTATCACCACTGCTATTCAACATAGTACTAGAGGTCCTAGCCTCAGCAATCAGACAACAAAAGGAAATTAAAGGCATCCAAATCGGCAAAGAAGAAGTCAAATTATCACTCTCCACTCCTATTTTAAAGAATCGAATTGAAGACCAGTATCTGTTGAATCTTTACTCTTCAATGAAAGTCATTCTTTCAGAGGTGAGAAAACACATTTCTTGTGATTATTCATAGCAACTGTTGTAAATCAAAATTCCAAATTTAACCATTTCCAGGTTAAAAAACAAGGATAAACATTGTTCTTGAGATCATTAAGCAGCTTTACGAATTCTGCAAATAAACTAAATATCCACTTTGTTTTGTCTTAGACCAAATATATTAAATTCATTCACTGAGTCCTTATAATGTCAAAGTTGGAACTCTGTTAATTTAACCAATATTCCTTGTCTTGGAATTGATACTACCTAATGATTGCAGTTTTGTATAACATACAGCTTTATAATTCAATTAAGGGAATTGGACCCCATGTTGCGTCAGTAAAAAGAAGTCTGTGTGGCATTCATTTTTTAGGTTCATGAAGTTACAGGTGTGGGTTTCTCCAAATAAATACCTTTTGTTTGTTTTTATTACTAACATTTCAGACATTTTTCTAAATAAGATAACTAAGGTTGTTTTTGTTTTTGTTTTTTAACTTCTTTTCAGTGTAACAGTATTCATTGTTTTTGCACCACACCCAGTGCTCCATGCAATACGTGCCCTTCTTAATACCCACAGCCTTGTTCTCCCAACCTCTCACTCCCTGCCCCTTCAAGACCCCCCTCAGGTTGTTTTTCAGAGTCCATAGTCTCTCATGGTTCACCTCCTCTTCCAATTTGTCTCAACTCCCTTCTCCTCTCCATCTCCCCATGGCCTCCATGTTATTTGTTATGCTCCACAAATAAGTGAAACCATATTCCTCAAGAAATTAAAAATAGAGCTTCCCTATGACCCTGCAATTGCACTCCTGGGTATTTGCCCCAAAGATACAGATGTCGTGAAAAGAAGGGCCATCTGTACCCCAATGTTTATAGCAGCAATGGCCACGGTCGCCAAACTGTGGAAAGAACCAAGATGCCCTTCAATGGACGAATGGATAAGGAAGATGTGGTCCATATACACTATGGAGTATTATGCCTCCATCAGAAAGGACGAATACCCAACTTTTGTAGCAACATGGACAGGACTGGAAGAGATTATGCTTAGTGAATAAGTCAAGAAGATAACTAAGTTTTGTTCCATTTATAAATTTCACTTTAAAAAGTCCTGCTCTTATTGTTTTATAAGTTCTTCTCTTTTGTCAAAAGTTAAATATCTCTTTCTTTCTTCTCTCTCTCTTCCTCCCTCCTTTCCTTTTTTCTTTCCTTCCTTCCTTCCTTTTTTCCCTTTCTCTCTATTTTTAAAGGTTGCTGAATTAAATCATTAAAAAAAGAAAAACAAAAACCCTCCTACCTATCTGCAAGTGAGCATCAAACTTTCCTTATATTTGGTCTCCAAACCCTGCAGCCTGTTGGGTCTTAGCCTCTCATGCCTTTGGGAGCAGTCTGCCTTGCCCTGCCCAGCCCACAGCCCTGCCCTGCCCACCTGTCCAGGTTCCATCCCTCACAGACCACCAGCTCTAGTTCCCCTGACTGCAATCCCAGCTGCTCCTCATTTCCAGTTGCCCATAAAACGTGAAGAAGCTGCCATTATCACCCGCAAGATGCTCACAGCCACCAGGGAGTGTTCGATCCGTGGCCACTGCTGGAGAAGACGGTGTTTGTGCACTGGATCCCACCCGTCCCTCTCCTGACCAGGGCGTTATCCCCAGCAACAGTGACTAGGCCAGCTGTTTCAAAGACCAGCCCAGAGCCACTGTAGTGAGTCCATGACTGTATGAAGAATGCCCTATCCCCATTGACAAACATTAAGTAATATTAATATTAATTTACATTAATTGCAATGTTAGTCAATAATGATTGATAAAGCATGCATTAGGTACCTAGGGTTGAGCTATGAAGTGCTTAGAGGACAGTTCATAGCCAGCACATCTTCAAAGAGCTCAAAGAGCCCTAATCGTGTGTGGGGGGGAGGCAGTGATAATCAATGTATCAATCTCAGAAAACCGTATTCCCAGCCGAGGGGACAGAGGGGACAGCAGCAGCCAAGGTTGGGCAGTGGAGATGTGTGGCACACCTTTCTCAGGGTCCCATAAGAAAGAGAGCTCTGTAACAATGGCAGGGCATGGCTTCTCCAGTGAGAAATGAGGTAAAAGAAGCAACCCATGGCTAGGGCGAGGAGTCTGGGTTTGAGTCAGATAGTGGGAAAAAGTCACTTGAACTTTTAAAATGAGAGACGATGTGCCTATTTTGGGCTCTCTGGAGACCTGTGGCTGCTGTGTGGGCGCTGACAGCAGGCAGTCCGAGCAGCACAGATGTGAGGAGCTGTGAGAGATGGCCAGGTCAGAGATGACGTCAGCTGGACAGGACAGCAGAGGAGTGAAAGGGGTGAAATGGGGTGCCTAGTTGGAAGTGAGCCAACGAACACTGAGTTGGTTATGAGATCTGTGGTTATCAAGAAGACAGGGTGTTAAAGAATTAAACTTGATGTTTTGATGTGTTATCAGAAGAATTCTGTAGTTATTTATGGATGTGGTGAAGACTATGGATGGGGCAAGGTTGGGGTGGACGTCCAAGGCTCTGGTAGAAATGGAGTGTTTGTATTCTTTCCTGAACATGCACACGGAACAAAGGGCTGCAGGTAACCCAGAAGACAGCAGCATCCGGGTGGTGTCCAATGAGCATGCTGGGTCAGACACGCAGCGAGGGAGTGTGGAGGGGACACAGCACCAAGACTGAACACAACTGGCTCCCATGTTTAGAGGTGAGGCTGCACAGGATGAATCAAGAAGCAGGGATAGCAGAGACTGAGGAGGTAGGAAGCAGATCAGGGAGACAGGAGTTTTTAAACAAAGGGGCTTAACTGGCTGAACAAATCCTTCAGAGAAGTTGTGTGAGATGAGTACTGAGAACTGACTAATAAGGTTGAAAAAGTTAAGGTCATTGAGGACCTCAATATTTATCTGTTTTTTATGATTTATTTATTTGTTTGAGAAAGAGAAAGACACAGAGTGAGAGAGCATAGGGGAAGAGAAAGAGCAAGAGAATCTTAATCTGACTCCCTGCTGAGTGCAGGGTGCTACACGGGTCTCAATCTCATGATCCTGAGATCATGACCTGAGCCAAACCAAGTGTCAGATGCTTAACCACCTGAGCCATCCAGGTGCTCCAAGATTTATTTCAATGACATGGAAGCGACCATGGCAAATGGGAGACACTGAAAAGGAGTTAAGGGATGAGCTTTTGGAGATAGTGATAGACACATACATGAACAGAAGTATGTGTTCATACCATTCAATCTCCAACATACAAGACTTGAAAGAAAGTATAGTCAGTTCTAATTTTCATTGCAGTATCTTCCAGAAACTCTAGAGCATGGGCAACGATTCTGCTCCATAAGAATGATGATACATTTGCGGCCTTGTCCTCAATAGAAACTCACAATAACACAATATGACTCCAGTGACAAATTATAATGAGTTATAATACCAGAAAGCTGATAAATGGCATCCTACTACATGTCTTCATTAAATATTAGTTGCTAATACATAAAATGAAAAGGTAAGTCTACTCCACCACGTGTATTCTTTGGATAAATAACTAGTAGTGCAATTCTGGGTCATACGGTAGTTTTGTCCACAATAGCCAAAATATGGAAAGAGCTCAGATGTCCATGAACAGATGAATAAATAAAGAAGATGTGGTATATATATGCAAGAGAATACTATTCAGCCATCAAAAGAATGAAATCTTGCCCTTTGCAACAATGTGGATGGAACTAGAAGGTATTAATGCTAAGTGAAATAAGTCAAAGAAAGAAAGACACAAATACAATTTCACTCATGTGTGGAATTAAAAAAAGAAAACAGAAGATTATAGGGGAAGGGAGGGAAAAATTAAATAAGACAAAAGTAGAGAGGGAAAAAAAACCCCGAGACTCTTAACTATAGGAGACAGACTGAAGGTTGCTGGAGGGGAGGACTGGGTGACAGGCATTCAGGAGGACACTTGATGTAAGGAGCACCAGGTTTTATATGCAACTGATGAGTCACTAAATTCTACCCCTGAAACTAATAATACATTGTATGTTAACTACATTGAATTTAAATTTAAAAATTAAAAAAGAAATACACGCAACCTAACAAAATAGAAGAATAACCTTGGTTCAATTAGCTCAATTTATTAGCCAAAATGTACATTTAAAGTAATTATAATTTATCCTTGTTTTATTTTTTGAGAACTTCTTTGTAAATCCCTGGACTTTGTAAGCTACCCAGGAATACACAGATGCTTTAATAAATTTCCCTTTATCTGGAAGTTAACTATTGTGCCAATGATCTCAGTGATGCTTACAGATCGTATTTAATTTAAAAACAAGTGACATCTCAACCAACCAGGACAGCATTTTACAGGTTTGAGGAATTCAATACCTTCTGTTGTGAAGGTTTGTAAAAATAGTTCAGTTGTTCTGAACTTCTCTCATCTCTTAAGAAAATTCAAGATGCCTTTTCTAAAAGAGCAAGATTACGTAGGGCAGACAGTGAGATGGAGGGGTGGTCACATCTGTCTTTCCTAGACCTAACTGTGGAATTCCGTAGGGCGGACAGTGAGATGGAGGGGCGGTCACGTCTGTCTTTCTTAGACCTGGCTGTGCTCGCAGGGCACTTAGGAACCTGAGGATACTTTTGCCAGTGGCTGGGAAGCCAGAGCCTTCTTCCCCGCTCTGTCCTCTTCTACCATCTCTTCGGGCCCCCTACTGGGATACGGGTGACATGGTCACAATTCTGGAAAGCCTCAGGCCCAGTGAGGCCAGGGTTAATTTTCCAGGGGTATGAGGAAGCTGGGGAAATCTGAGATGGGAATTTTAAATCATAGCCCATGAAGTGAGGAAATGAAAGGACTTTGTCCACCAGAAAGAAATACCCGCTGCCCAGTGAAGTCAGGGATTGGTATCAAAGAAGATCTAAACAGAAGGGTGTGAGTAGTAGTTCAGGTCATGGCTGTGGCTGGAGATTGAAGCCATCCACTGAAGGATGGAGGCCAGTCACTAGGAAATGTACACAACAGAATTCAGTTACCTCCCTGTCTATACAGGTAGACAGCAAGTAAAATCCCAACATTTTAGCTAAGGCTTAATTAGGTGCCAGACTCCAGAGAAACTGGCAACATAGTGCTGGAGAGAAATAAATCATAGTCAGATGCTGTGCAATGTAGGCACAAATTAGCACTAAATGTACAATGAGATTAAATCATCCCATGGAGTTGATGGGACCCTTGTTTTGGACTGGAAATTAGTAGGGCTCAGGTATCAGACAAAAGACACCATAAAAGCCACCATGGAGTGTGTAAAGTGGCTCGTATGATTATGTAGGATAATCTTGCTACATGACATGGTGATGGAAAACCTTACTGCTAAAGGTTTGCTCATACCATGTGACATGCCCTCCATTTCAACAGTCAGAAATCAAACCACAGGCAATGTTTTTCGGTTGCTCCTGTGTGGTAAGTCACAGACAATGGACATTCTGTTTCTAATAAAATGTCATTCTTGTAATGCTTCAACATGGCATTAATGTCTAAATTTCTAAAAATGAAGCCATGAATCACTGCAGTATTATTTTTTCCTACAAAATAAGTTTCCCAAACTTCCCTGTGCTTAGTGTTCTGCCATCACATTTTCCTTCTGATCACTGAAGGCTTCTTCAATTTAAGTAGGCGTGCCCTCCCAGGTAGAGATACATTTCTCCAGCTTATAATTTGAGATAAAAATCTGCATTCAATGAAATGGAAAGATTGTGATGTCTTGATATACCAATATGCCTGTGTAATCGCCACCCCAGTGGAGATCTAGAACCTGCCAGTCGTGCCAGGAATTCCCTATTCCCATCTTCCGTGGTCATCTCCTCTTCTGCTCTCCATCACTGTAGACGATATATCCTTGCTTCTGAACTTCATATGTAGGGAAGCAGCCAGTACGAACACTTCTACGTCTGCCTTCTTCCACATCAGTGTTTTAGAGATTCAAACAGGTCTGTGGGTGAATCAGTTCATTCTTGCTGCTGAGTCATGTTCCGTCGTGTGAATTCTTGCTGCTGAGTCATGCTCCGTCGTGTGAAGATACCACCGTTTGCTCCTCCATCCCACTGACGTTTGAGTTGTTTCTGGTTTGGATCATTATATAAACTAGCATGTAAGTTATTTCATGGGTGGATATCTGTATTTCATCTGGGTAAAAACATAAGAGTAATATTTCTGTCAGTTTTCCAAAGTGGTTCAACCACTTCATACCTCTGGCAGCAATGTAGAAAAATTCTGGTTACCCCATAACTTTGCTAACATTTGGTAGAACCAAATTTGGTTTTAAATTTTAGCCATTCTGAGGTTGTGAAATTGTATCTCATTGTGGTTTTAATTGAAATTTCCCTGATGATTAATACTGTTTCCAAGTGTGTATCAGCAATCTTTGTATCTTCCTTTGAGGAGTGTCCAAAGATAACTGCCCATTTTAATAGAATTGTTTATCTTTTTATTATTTATTTGTGGAAGCTCGCTGTATGTTCTAAGTATGAGCCCTTTGTTAGCTATACGCCTTGTGAACATTTTTTCCAAGTCTGTCACTTACTTGTCATTTTCTTAAATATGTCATTTAATGCACAGAAATATTTTTTGTTTTTGTGTTTGTTTTTTTGATGAAGGCCAATGTATCCACTTTTCCTTTTATGTGTAGAACTTTTTGTGTCTACTCTAAGGAACCTTTCCAGTTTAAATGATGAAAATATATTTTTGTGTTTCTTCTGGAAACTTATTAGTTTCCATTTTTATAACTCATCTTGAATTCATGTTTGTAGGGTTCTAAGAAAGGGGCCACAGTTAAATTTTCTCCATATTGTTCAGATGGCCCAACACAATTATTGAAAAGGGCCTTTTCTCCTTGACCTGTTTCAGTTGTCATTGTCTCAAATGTAACAACCTTGTAGCAAGTCCTGAAATCACCTGGTGTGTCTCTTCGAACGTCATTCTTTTTGAAGTTTGCTTTGCTTATTTTATCTCCATCAAATTTCTAAATAAATTTGAAAATCAGCTCAATAATTTTTGTAAAAGACTTTATTACGGTTTGACTGAGTTGCATTAAATCTATGGATCAGTTTGTGAATAACTGAGATCTTAAGAAAATTGAGGCTTAAAATCTATAGTCATGGTATAATTGACCGTTTATTTAGTTCTCTTCAAATTTCTCTCAATAATATATTTTTTAAAGATTTTATTTATTTATTTGACAGAGAGAGATCACAAGTAGGCAGAGAGGCAGGCAGAGAGAGAGAGGGAAGCAGGCTCCCCGCTGAGCAGAGAGCCCGATGTGGGACTCGATCCCAGGACCCTGAGATCATAACCTGAGCCGAAGGCAGGGGCTTAACCCACTGAGCCACCCGGGCGCCCTCTCAATAATATTTTTAAATTCTCATTTGTTTTATAAAATTTATATTTAGTTATTCATGTTTTATGCTATTGTAAGTGGAATTAATTTACTTAATATTGTAATAGTTTCACTGTTAATATACAAAACTAAAATTTTATCTTGCTACCTACTGGCTGTTTTATTCCAGAAAGGTGTTTTATTGATTTTTTTCTACATATACTGTGTTACCTTCTTCAAATAAAAAGAATTTTTCTTCTTCCTTTATCATGTTTGTGCTTTTATTTTTTTCACTGCCTTACTATAATAGAAAGAGTTTTTAGAATAACACTGAATAAAAATGATGGGAAAAGATATCCCTGTCTTCTGGATCTCATGAGGAAACATTCAATAATTCATAATTACAAGGGGTGGTATATGTAATGCATCCATTGCAAAAGTTGCATGATGAGGACTGGAGGTTTGTCATGATTCGCTACATCAGATTGAGATTGTTTTCCCATATTTCAAGTGTGTGCTTGCTGAGATTTTTAAAGAAATTATTTATGAATGACAAAATTTTTAAGTTTCTTTTGGCACACAATCATATGCATTTTACTCCTTTAATCATTGCTATGGTACATGACATTGATAAATAATATATAGGCCTTCACATTCATCACTTATAAATAATGTATATCATTAAATGTATTAGTTAATAATAGCTTGGTTTCAGAAGGGGCTGCTGGAACTGTTAAACTCTTGTGTTGGTGGTAATACCACAGGAGCATTCGCTATTTGCCAAAACATAGAATGATACACCAAAGAGTCCATTTAGCTGTATATAAATTATTCCTTAACAATAACAATAATAAATAATATTAGATTGTAGGATTTCCATAGATGCCTTTAATCTCATTGAGGAGTTTTTTTTATCATAAATGGACTGAAACTTTAAGAATTGGTAAATACAATGTCTGTAGTGAAAGATGCACTAGATCAAATTAGTGGCAGATTAGACAAGGAAATAAAAAAAAAACATGAAATGAACTTGACATTGAAGTTGAGGACTTAGAAACAGAAACTACCCAAAAGAGACTACAGAGAGAAAAAAAAAAGAGTAAAAAATAATAATGGGAAGAACATAAGTGAACTGTAGGCCGGCGTCAGACGCAGGAACATAAACATGATTGGAGTCATCGAAAGAGAAGACAGTGTGAGGACAGAAATATTTAAGTGAATAATGTCTGAACATTTTCCCAGTTTAACAAAAACTATATATCCACAGGTCCAAGAAGCACAACAAATCCCAAGCACAAAAAAATGAAGAAAATTACACCAATGCACATAATAATTTCTCAAGCTCACTGAAACAAGAGAAAGTCCCAAGAGCAACCGATGAGTATGTCCAGAAGAATGCAGACAAGGATGAGAACAGAAGGCTCTTCAAAAACAATACTTGAAAAATAGCTGAAAATGTCCCAAATTTGATTAAAAGCACTAATCTACACATCCAAGAAGTTAAACAAATCCCATTAAAAAAGAAATATCCCAAATAAATAATCTAAAATTCCACTTTAAGACACTAAAAAGGAGTGAACTAAACCAAAAGCAAACAACGAATGATTCAGAAAAATAAACATCAATCTCTCACAAACTCTACCGAAAAATAAAAGAAGTCTCATTCTATGAGAATAGGATTACCCAAATCCCAGATAAGACAAGGGTACCCCAAGAAAATAAATCTATAAGCCACCAACTCTTGTGACTATGAAACCTCTAACAAAATACTGCAAAAGCAAACCCAGCATTATGCAAAAGAAAAAAAAAAAGGTTAAACACCCATCACCATCATCCCAAGAACACAAGGTAGACTTAAAATCTGAAAATAAATTAATACAACACACAGTGTTAATAGGATAAAGGAATAAAATCACATAATTATCTCAACACATGCAGAAAAGTACTTAATGAAATGTTATACCTCTTCACGATAAAAGCACTCAGCAAACTAGGACTAGATAGAAACTTTCTCAGCCTGATAAAGAGTATCTACAAAAAACCTACAGCTTGTGTCACATTTGATGATGAAAGGCTGTGCTTTGTTTCTTAGATCAGAAACAGTCAAAGATGTCCACTCTTCCCGCTTCAGTTCAACTTTGTACTAGAGACTATAGCCAGAACAATTAGGCATCAAAAAATTAAGGCTTTCAGTTTGGAAGAGAAAAAAAGTAAAACTATCTTTATTTGCAGATGACATAAGCCTGTATATAGCAATTATTACACCCCACACATATGTTAGCAATAGAAAAACAAGGTGAACTTAAAAAATAATTACATTTAAAATAGCATTAAAAATCAAATAGTTACAAATAAAATTTAAACCAAAAAATGTAAGACTTGTACGTAGAACCCTCAAATCATTTTTAAATAAACTAAAAGAGACTAAATAAATGAAAGATCAACCGATGTCTATGATTTTAAAGATTTAATATATTTAAGAAGATAACCCTCCCAAATTGATCTGTAGATTCAATTTCATTGTTCACAGAAAACAACAAGCTGATTCTAAATTTGATATGGAAACTAAAGAGACCCAGAATAGTAAAACAATATTTAGAAAGAACGAATTTGGAGTACTGTTGTTTCCTGATTCCAAACTTATTATAAAGCTGCAATAATCAAGAAAGTGTGATACAGGGGCGCCTGGGGGCTCAGTCAGTTAGATATCTACCTTCTGCTCAGGCCACGATGCCAGGGTCCTGGGATCGAGCCCTGCATCCAGCTCCCGCTCCACTGGGGAGCCTGCTTCTCCGTCTCCCTCCCTACCTCACCCCCTGTGCTCTCTGTCACTATATCTCTCTCTCAAATAAACAAATAAAAGAAGGTGTTATACTCCATAAACATAAACATATAGATCAATACAATAGAGCCAAAAGTCCAAAAATAAACTAATACATCATGGCAAATGGATTTTCCACAACAGCGTCAAGACTAATCAATGGGGAAACAGTCTTTTTGACTAATGGTGCTGGGACAACAGGGTAGCCCAGCACAAGTGAGTGAAGTTAAACTCTTCTCACACCATATATGAACATAACTCAGAACTGATCAGACACCTAAGTGTAAGAACTAAAATTATAAAACTCCTAGAAGAAAACTTAGAATGTATCTTTAAAATCTTGGATTAGAAAACAGTTTCTTAAATATGACATCAAAGTGACAAAGAACAAAGAGAAAAAAAATTGGACTCCATCAAAATTAAAGACTTTTGTGCTTCAAAAGACTGATCAAAAAGTGAAAAGACCATTGAAAATGGGAGACAATATTTGCAATTGGCTTATCTAATAAAGGTCGAGTCTCATACATATATATTTGTTCAACTCAACAATAAAAATAAAGAGGCCAATGAAAATAATGGCAAAGGGCCTGACTAGATATTTCTTTAAAAAAAGAAAAGAAATACCAGTGGCTAATAAATGCATGAAAAAAGAAAGTGCTATGCTTTAAGGAAAATGCAAATCAAAACTACCAAGAGATATGACTTCACACCACGGGGATGGTTATGATTTAAAAAAAAAAAAGTTTTGGAAAGGATGTGGAGAAACAGGAATTCATACATTGCTGATGGAAATGTAAAGTGGTGCGGTATCTGTTTAAAATTGAGCAGTTCTTCAAAAATTAAACAGTTACGATATGACTCAGCAGCTACACTTCTAGGTGTAGATCCAAGAAAATGGAAAGCATGTGTTCCACAGACACCAGCATAGGAATGTTCATCGCATTCATAATCGACGGAAGGTGGAAACAGCCCTGTTGCCAGCAGCTGATGAAGAGACAGACCCACGTGCTCCGTCCACACATGGGCTACTCTTCAGCCATGAGGATTAATGAGGTCCTGTTGCTAGAACGTGGATGCACTTTGAAAACATTAAGCTGAGGGAAAGAAGTCATGAAATGCCACATTGTGCATGATACCATCTTCATGAAAAGTCCAGAATGGGGAAATTTATTGATTCAGAAAATCAATTAGTGTTTGCCGGGGAATGGACCGGGTGAACGGGAAGTGGCTGCTAACAGATTTGTTCTGGAAGCGGCGGACACGTGCTGGGATGTGCGATTGGTGGCGGCTCTACAGCACTGTGCAGGCGCTACCAGTGCGGAGTGGTGAGTCCTCTCTCGATGGGCAAACCACGGAATGATGCAGACGGACGTGGTGCAGCAGCTATTTCGAAGTGCTGAAGACATTACTCAACCCAGACGTCTGCGTCAGGCCACATCTCCTTCCAAAATGGGATCCAAATTTTGACTCGGTAGACATAAAAAAGTCAGAGTTAGCCACCAGAAGAGCTCTGCCTGCAGTGAGAGAAATGTCAAAGCGAATCCCTCGGGCAGGAGAAAATCTCCATGAAGCAAAGCGGTGAAGCAGGGCAGAGCCGGCGGCCACATGGGGAAGTGCAGGCGTTTCCCACGAGGTAAGTGTCTCCGACTGGTGACGGGCTGATTCCACAAAAGTGACCTTGCGTAAGTAAAATGTATGGTAGCAAGAAATAAGTGAAGAAGAAAAATAGAAGCATGCCTTTGCTACTGGAAAGTCCTTTTTCTTTTTTTAAGGTTTTATTTATTCATTTGTCAGAGAGAGCAGGAGCAGGGGAGCCGCAGATGGAGAAGACGCAGACCCCCCGCTGAGCAGGGCCCGCCTCGGGGCTCGATGCCAGGACCCTGGGATCATGACCTGAGCCGAAGGCAGACGCTCAGCGCACTGAGCCACTGCTATGTCAAGTCCTTATGCCACACCTGAAATGGCCATCACCTAGGCCGGGGCAAATTCAAGATGAACATACAAATCTTAAAGCAACCACTAAACTCACAAAAACATGTCAAAAAAGGAGATTAAAATATACTTGAACTAGTCTAGAAGAAGATATAAAAAGGCAGAAATGAGAATAAAGATCAGATAGTACAAATAAAAAAAATTAATGGCGAAAAAGTAGATTCAAACCTAATCCTCCGAGTAATCACTCTAAGTGTGAATTGATGGTCTCAAAACATCAGGAAAAAGACAGAGAATGTAAGATCGGATAAAAAGACAAAATCCAATATGTACTGATTACAGATAATGCACAGTGAATATAAAGACTCAAATAGGATAAAAGTAAAGTAAAGAAAAGATCCATCACGCTTGCACTGGTCAGAAGGAAGCAAGAGTGACTGTTGACCTTCTACTGACCTACCTACCTACTCACCCACCTAATTAGCTATACATGTAAATTTGTATTTATTAATATACACAACATATAAATATGTGTATGTTCCAGTATCCTAGGAATTTACAAGGATAGGGTTACATGAGCAATCTTATACACTGCTGATAGAAATATAAATTAATGTGTTTTTCTGGAAGGTACTGTGTTTCAAGAAAGTAAAGTGTAAATATTTTTTAGCCCACACATCAAAGAATTGCCAAAGGTTTATGGTCACCTTTTGTAACAACAAATTGGGGAATGGCTGAATAAATGACAGAGCATTTATGTAGTGGATTATTGTGCACTTTATAGTCTTAATACTTCAAGTATACAAGAAAGTATAATTCTAATTTAAACAGTGGAAAATCAGATTACACAGACTCTCTGTACTTGTATTATAAAAATGTCTATAATTAAACAGTATCTGCTCTTTACTCGTATTACATTCAGATGTTTAGGGATAATGAGGTTTCTTTCTGCTCTACCCCTGCCCTGTTTTCCTCGCAAGCCCGTCCCGGGGCAGGGGACACGTGAGAACAATGACCACCAGGATTAGTACCATCGCGGCCCGGGGTGCGAGCGGGTGCTGGCGTCCCTCGTGGTTCCATCTCCCTGGGTGGTGCTGCGTTCACTCCCCTGTCCCACGGCTGTTCCCCACAGGAGGCCCAGCCCTGCGCCCCCCCGGTTCTTCAAGTCTGAAACCGGAGGCCAGGCTTCGGCCGGGCGGCCTTGAGAACCAGGGCCCTGGGGAGGGTTTTAGTTCCCCTGATGCCCTTCTCTAGCCTCAGGGAGGGCCATGTGCCCCTCTTCTGTCCCCCAGGCCGGGGTGGGGCTGGGCGACGCTCCTCCGCTTCCTTCTCCGTTCATCCTGGCACGTGCTCAGCCCGCTGTGGGAAGGAGAGGCCCGGCTTCGTGTCGGTCACCTCCTCTTCCCGACCCCAGGCTCCCTGTCAAGGTGGACGGCAGGCGGCTGGTGGGGAGAGAAGCAGCCGACCACCCGGGACGCTGGCGGGGGCTCCTTCCGGCACCCGCTGTCACCAGCGGGAGGAACCCGGCACAGTAAGCGGACAAAACCGTCGCACATTACACAAATGCGGGGACCACACACCCGTGTGCTGACACGGATTTTAGGGGAGGGGGGAAATGGAATTTAGATTTTATATTTCCCTTTGGCTATGTATTTCTTTTATAATCCTAAAAAATAGATAAACGTCCTCTCTTAGAACATAAAT
The DNA here is from genome assembly GCF_964662115.1 of Mustela nivalis. NCBI lineage: Eukaryota > Metazoa > Chordata > Mammalia > Carnivora > Mustelidae > Mustela > Mustela nivalis. The sequence goes on along the minus strand of NC_139024.1, from coordinate 1,258,912 downwards.
GCTCCTGGAGGAAGTTAGGCCGATAATTTCGTGAGAAAGTAGGGAGCGACTTCAAGACCCCAGTCTGCTGACTGACTGACTGACCGCAGAATCACTTCAGAGAGGGCTTGGTGGCCTGTGCTGGGGCAGCCTGGTCCCTCGGGCCGGCCGTCTGGGGCCGGGGACGCAACGGGCCCAGGAGTCCAGATGGTGATGGGGCAGGCGGAGGAGGGCTGTGGAGAGACGGCCCTCGGGGAGGCTCTGCCTGGCCCCGTGCTACCGTGGGGGACACCTGCCGTCTCCGATGGCACGGTCCTGATCCAGGTGACTCTGACTGGACTGGAAAGACTACAGACGCGTAGGACACGTTTGGGAAAAATTACAGCAGCTCCTAACTGGCAGCGCAAAGTGTGATGTTTTAACTAAACACACTGATCAAACCGGAGGCAACGGCATGACTTCACAAGGTTCCCAGTTCCGAGAACACACGGAGGGCAGGCCTCGGTCTGGGCTTCCTCTTGAGGTGTTTTCAAAGCTTGCACACGGTTTAGTGCAATTCCTTAGCCGAGAAGCATTTTTCAAGACAAAGGTCGTTACTCTGGATCTTCAAAATTCAGAAGAAACGTGGCAGCTCCTGAGGCCCGTTTGAGGGGAATCCTGAGCAACAGAAGACAAACTCTCTTCTTTGCTTGCCCTTTGCAAGTCTTGAGTCTGTAGGACGGATGCGTCCTGAGTTGAAGTTAAATCCCTTTAGGACGTGGGCAGCCTCGCAGGAAAAGGACCTGCCATTCAGGGGGAAAGGGACACACTGTTTTTGTTCACCTATTATGCATTTCCTCGCATACTTGAAGGTCAAAACCCGGGGCAGCCGTGGGACCGCCCTCCGCCGGGTCAGCACAGAGCGGAGGCCACATCTGGCACCGGGCGGCCCACGGTGAGCGGTGCCCCTGCCAGGCCAGCGGCCTCCGGCCTCCTCCGGCACCTGGGTCTGGAACTATCCCTGGGGACGGACGTGTCCTGGAGCTTTCTCGGGAACGGCAGGGAATGACAGGGAGGGTGGGGCGGTCCCCTCCAGGGATGCTCGGGCCGGCCCGCAGGGAACACAAGCACCGTCCGCAGGGAAAGGGCTGTCGGCCAGAAGGCAAAGCCCGTGGGGCCTGAAATCCCGGGCAGCTCCCCCGGACCCTCGTGTTCTCCTGCCACCGGGCTCCCAGATTCGCCTGCACGTTCAGGGAGACGGTGCACGAAGGCATCTTGAACTTGACGACCGGGCTACCCAGACGCTTGCACAAACAAGGTCGGCCTAGCACTGCGTCGGTGCACACGTCTGGCCTCGGAAACACCGGAACGTCTCTTCGTGGGTGTTGCAGGCCCCGAGAGTCACGGGGGGCACCGGAGGTCAGGGCCGCGCGGAGGGACGGACTCACAGAGCCCGCAGTGGGTCTGGGACCCCATGGCCAGGCCCTCTGGAGGTCGGCGCCCGTCCTCACTCCTTGTACCCAACCAGCTATTTCTTATGTTTATTTGGTTCCCCCAAACTCTCGATATTTTGTGTGTTTTCACGTTAAATTATTTAAGACGAATTTGTATTCAGTTTGAATAAATGACCCAGCAGGAAGTTCTTGATCAGACAAAACATGTTAACACACAACATTTTCACACACGGTTCCCACACCCTTTCCAAAAACCGGATACAGGATTTACCAACCCGAGAGGCCAAGGTTGTTTTTTTTTTTTTTTTTTTAATTTTTTCCTTGTGGATTTGACTGTCCTTGAGATGACGCGGTTTCTAAGCTGGAAATCAGACTTGAGTCCTTTGTTAGCGTGTGGCCGGCCGAGGGGCCCTGAGCGTCCGCACTGGCCTCTCAGGGGTGCAAGCATCCTGACAGAGCGGCGGGGACCGTCACGCGTGGGGCCTCAGAAACACGTGGGCTGCATGTGGTGCCCGCGGGTCCCTCCAGGAGACAAGGCCCAGGTCGGAACACAGCATGGTCAGGGCTGGCCGAACGCGGTAGACGCGGGGGGAAGGGCTCCCGCACTCGGATGCAGGGCCGTCTCTGGACAGCCTTCTAACACACGTGCAGTTGTTGTTTTAAGGATAGAAGGTTTGAGCATCTGAAAAAGAGATGTTTGGGAGGATTTGGAGTCGAAGATGCAGGAGGTTGGGAGCCAAGCAAAACTTGGCCCGGGACAGTGGCAGAGACGCGTCCCTTCTCGGCCACCTCAGCCCCAGGGAGGGTTCAAGTTCATGCTGGTTCATGCACCTGCAGCCTCCTGGGGCAAGCCCAGAGCACCTCACTGGGGTAGGTCCTGGGGCCACAGACTGGCGTCGAAGGAACACGACCTTGAGCTCTGCCCCATGACTTCTGAGACGAGGAGCTGCTGTCCCTCCCCTGGACAGAGAACTGCCTGCAACTTCTCCAAATATATTTATATCTGATGCATTTAATGTATTTATACATTTGATGAATTTACATAAAAAGTATATATATGTATACATCTTGCCCTTAGAAATGCCCTTATTTCTACAATAACCACCTAAGTAGGCACGTCTCTAGCTACATACACTGTTCCCAGGGGGCCACCGGCTGCCGTCGGACCAGCTTGCACACACCTGGGGCTGAGCTGGCCGCAGCTGTGCGGGGTTCAAAGGCCCGAGGGCCCTTGGGTCAGCAGCGGCTGGAAGGCCGATCTTAATTCTTAAAACACAAAGCTCCTCGTTTCTGGTTCTGGGTAGGTTTCCAGACAGGAGCCGACAGAAGGGACAGGAGTCTAGTTCCAACAGAACCTTCGGGGCCTGAGTGTAAGCCAGCGGCTTCCCCGGCCTGGCATGCGGCCTCGCGTGGCTCTGGCTGCAGGCTCTGCGGTGGAGGTGTGCGGGGCGCGGGAAAGGACCTGTTCCTAGTCCCAGCCCCGCGGCCTCTGGGACTGCTTATCTCGGTTCGAGTAAGACACGGGCCTCGCTTTCTGCATCTGAGGGTCTCTCAGGCCTCTCCGGGCTCCGCTCGCCCCAGGGCCCATCCTGCTCATGGGCGGCAGCCCCTCTGGTCCCCCTCTTCTAGGAAAATCCATCCTTCCTGAGTTGTAGGGGCAAGGCGGGGGGAGCTTGGCGCAGGCCGTGGGAGGCCTGCAGAGGGGCCACGCAGAGAGGCCTGTCAGAGCGAAGTAGCTGGCCACACCTGAACCAGAGCAGGGAGGTCCTTTCCAGTGGAAACACAGTGACCCTGAATGCTTTTTCCAAGGGGAAAGGCAGCTGTCGAATTGTGCACAAGTAATCTGGAAACACAGTGAAATAAATTTTAAAAAGGTGACCAATGGTAGCATTTTAGGGGCTCTTAGACACTTCCAGAGTAAGGCTGGGGGTCGGGGGACCCTGAGGCTTTGGGAGCCAGGCTGGGCACAGCTGGACGCACTCCCTGGCCCAGGAGGAGGCCCAGCCCAGAAGGCCCTGGAGAACTCCTGGCCTCCGGTCAGCGGGTCACGGGGCCCAAGGCGGCCCCAGCCTCTGGGGGCACAGCTTAAGCCAGCGTCTTCTAATGCTGCAGGGGACAGGCGATGCTGGTCTTCCGACGGCAAACCTGAGCTCACTTCCACGGTCTGACCCCAGGGCCAGAGGTCTCTTCTCAGGATCACTGCGCTGGGGGCAGCTCTGGAGCCACTTCAAACTGCAGACTGTCTAGTGAGCTTCAGTGGGAGCCCGAATCAGGGGGAGTAGGGCTCGCATCTTGCTCCGACAGTCATGGTTTAACAATGCACACCAGGGCTCGGGGAGAGCTGAAGACTGTTCTGTCTTCTCCTTACACTCAGTGGACCGTGGTCCCCAGGGCGGGTGCGTAGACAATCATTAGAGAGCCAGTCTTTACGGGAGTAATCTTCAGTTTCCTGGGAACACACAGTCCTGAGACACTAGAGCGTCTGGAAAGCCCCCGGTGTCCGGCCAGCAGTGGGCAGGAGGCCTGTGACTCAGCAGTCCTTGCTGTGTGTGAGTGTGTTTTCCCATGAGACAAAGCCCAAAAACACCTTTCCTTGAAGATGGCAGAACTTGGGCTGACAACCCCTGTGGACGGCCTTTTGCAGAATTAGGGCCAAGCCCAGATCCGAAAACACCCTTTTATCCGGGACCACGTGGTCTGAAGCGCAGAGGCCTCGGCGTCCTGGTGCAGAATCTGAGCCCCTGCTCGCTGCTGCTCACCGGAATCCGTCTTCACAGGCACGTGGAAGTTCGAGAAGCACCAGGAGCCTTCACCATGCTGACCCCTGAAGCCCCACGAAAATGATGGTGCTCATGGGGCCTCCTGGGCCCCGGCTAGACAGGAAACCCCAGGGTTTTATCTGGAAAGATGCCCAGCTCCACACCACCAGGAAGAAGCCTAAATTGAAATTCAATGTTCACATTTACGGAAGACAATTAAGAAAAGTTTCATACAGTACGTTCTTTTAATTAGGTCCTGGAAGTTTCGTTATTCTAAACCTAAATCACGGTGTTTGGCCATTCCTTTTAAACTCAGGCCTACTTTTAGAACAACTGTGAAAACAAACAAATGCAATGTGACCCACCAAGATCGTCCTTAACAAGTTGGTAGGTTAACCACGTCCAAATCACATGATGCACACGTGGCCCTCAGACAACACTGAACTGTGAAGGTCCATTTATACGTGGATTTTTACAGATAAATACAGTAAAGTACAGTAAAGCTGCTTTGCCTTCCTTGTGACTTTCTCTTTTTTTAAGATTTTATTTATTTATTTGAGAGAGAGAGAGAATAAGAGAGAAAGCATGAGTGCAGGGAGGGTCATAGGGAGAAGCAGACTCTCCACTGACCAGGGAGGCCGATGCAGGACTCGATCCCGGCACCCTGAGATCATGACCTAAGCCGAAGGCAGATGCTCAACCAATGAAGCCGCCCAGACACCCTTCCTTTTTTTTTTTTAAAGATTTTATTTATTTATTTGACAGGCAGAGATCACAAGCAGGCAGACAGGCAGAGAGGAGGAAGCAGGTTCCCCGATGTGGGGCTCGATCCCAGGACCCTGAGATCATGACCTGAGCCGAAGGCAGAGGCTTAACCCACGGAGCCCCCCAGGCGCCCCGGACACCCTTCTTTATGACTTTCTAGCTAACATGTTCTTTCCCCTGCTTACTCCACGGCAAGGACACGGAATATAACCCACGGAACACACAACACACGTGTAACTGCTGAGGCTCAGGGTCACCAGCAGGACCATCGATAGTTAAGTTTTGGGGAGTCCAAGGTTAAACAGATTTTTGGCTGCCTGGGGGTTGGTTCCCCTAACGCTCATGTTGTCCAAGGGTCAATTGTATTAGTATAACTCAAATATAAATTGTACCCTGAAAACATGATTTATATGAATATCTGTCTGTATTTTTAAAGCATCGATATTTGACCCCAGATACCATAATACTAGCTTCTACATTCTCTTCATATTAAATTTGGGATGAACATCAAAAAATATTTGGCCCAACAACCATTGCAAATTTTGGATGTGATCCAAATCTTCTCTGAGTTTCTTAGGCCTGAAAATGTGGAAAATTAGAAATTCTGAGTCCGTTTCATAAGCTTTCCAGTAGTTTCTGTTTCTAGTTAGGGTTTGAATAACAAGAGGCTAGACCCGTGACATTCGCCGGCTTCTGGTCTGCTCACTGATGGGGCCCAGCCAGGCAGGAACAGATGGGACTTTAAGCTAATTGGCACATTTCGAAGGTTGAAAGGCCACTCCTTGCAGACCAGTACATTTTACTTTGCTGGTGGAGTACAGGAGACCCCCAGGAATGCTGGTGTTTCCATGTGGGGTGTGGTATCACCCCAGAGCCACTTCTACTCTGGCTCTCTTGTAGGCAAGATTTCCATCTCAGATTTCCACCAGTGGGACTAACACTCCTTTCTAGACTTTTCTGATCAACCCATCAGTGTGCTCCTGGCTTGAGCCCCACCTGACCGTAGCTGCTTGGCCTGGGTCAGTCTGCCTCATGGCCTCCTCAGCGTCCCGATGGCAGAGGGGCTCAGTGTGCGGGTGGGAGGGTAAAGCCGTCCATCCCCGTGGGGAAGTTTGAGGGAGAAAGCCTGCAGGAAGCAGCAGCCCGGGGGAGGGGCTCACAGAAGGCAGAGAGCAGAAACCAGTCATGGCGGACACAGGAGTCACCACACGTGAGGACGACAGGGGAGTTAGCTGGGCAGGGCATGTGAGCACAGACAGAAGAGTAGGTGGGTGACCGTCCGGCAAGGTCCTAGATGGAGACATGGAGCTGCCGGCCCACTGGAGGAATACCGCAGACCCCGTCCTGCTCCTCCCTTCGTCCAACAAGCATTACTGAACAGCCACCATGGGCAAGCCCAGTGCCAAGACAACATCTGGGGGTCGTCATCTAGGTGGGGCATGACCTCGGGGAGTACAGACAAAGCGGTGAGGGAGAGAGGGAAAGGCGCCACTTCAGGAATCAATTACCAGGGCCACAGCCTGCCATCTGATGGGCTCCGACGGCATCCTTTCCATGGGACGCGTGGTAGATGACATCATGTTCACTAGGTGCCATTTAAGCTCGAGGACTCACGGGGACTTCTTACAGTTTCTCTGCAATGTAATTCACATATACAAATCACGTTAAGGTGGATTCCCAAAGTCCTGTGACGGTCACCACCGCCATCAACTTCAGACCGTTGTCGTCACCTTAGAAGGAAGCCCTGCATAGTTCACTGTTGTCCCTGTGCCCCACGCCCCCTTACCTCCACAGAAGCAGGAGTCACCTGGACTGGACCAGAATGACGCTGGGGACAAGTGAGGTCACAGGCATGCTTGTCGCACTCCTGGTCCCGGGGGGAAGCACCCAGACTTTCACAATCACATGTACCCTTAGCCGTGGGGGTCTGGGTGTCCTCTATGAGGCCAGGCATGTGCCCTGCCATCTCCAGGCTTTTTAGTGTGTGTGTTTTTAATTATGATAGTGTTGTATCTTATCAAATGCTTCTCTGCATCACAATGATCACGAGGGTTTTGTTTCTTGCTCTCCTAGTATAATGCAGTGTGTTCATAATTTTGGGGGTGTTGGACGAAGTTTGCATTCCCAGAATAGATTCCACCTAGTTGAGGTACATAATCTTTTCTACCTGTTGTCAGATGCAACAGTGACTGATATTCACGAGAGATGCGGTCTGTGGTTTTCTTCTGCCGTGACGTCTTTTTCTAGCTTTTGATATCAGGATAATTTTGGCCTCAAGGAGTGTTCTTCCTCTAATTTTGTGGGACAGTTTGTGAAGAATGGGTATAAATTCTTGTTTACATGTTTGACAGAATCCAGCAAGGAAGCTGTCTGGGCCCGAGCTTCCTTTGTGGATAATTTTTAAAATCATTATTACTAATTTAATCTCTTTGCTTTATAGGATTATGCAGATTTTCTATTTCTTCTTGGATAAGTTTTTGTAGTTTGTATCTCTTTAGGTGTTTGACATTTCGTCTAAATTGTCTATTTTGTGTCACATGTTCATAGTATCCTCCTTGTTACTCTTTTTATTTGTACAAGGGGCTGGATATGTTTCCCTATTGTTTTAGCAATTTAAGTTGTATATATATATGTATGTAGATATGTATGTGTGTGTGTGTGTGTGTATTGTTTTTTTCTTTTTTTTTTTTTTTTTTGGTCAGTCTAGTTACAGATTTGTTGGCTTTGTTGATTTCCTCAAAGAACTAGCTTGGTTCACTGATACCTCTCTATTGTTTTTCTATTCTTTGTTTCATTTATTTCCATCCTGATTTTTGTTATTTTCATTCTCTGCATGTTTTAGGCTTAGTTTGCTCTACTTTGCTCAGTATCTTATGGTGGGAGATTAGGTTATTAATTTGAGACCGTTCTTTTTTCTAATGGAGACTGCGAATTTCCCTTTGTAAGCAGCTTTGTTGAGTCTGGTAAGTTTTATTATGTTGGATCTTCATTTTCATTAATTTTAAAATTTCCTTCATGATTTCCTTTACTTGATTCGTAGCTTAATTAGGACTGTGCCTTAGGGGCAGCTGGGGGCCTCCCTCAGTTAAGTGTCTGACTCTTGATTTCAGTGCAGGTCATGATCTCAGGGTCGTGGGATCAAGTCCCTCATTGGGCTCCTCGCTTAGCAGGGAATCTTCTTGAGGATTCGCTCTCTCTCTCCCTCTTAACCCCCCCAAAATATGTAATATAATTTCCACACATTTGTCAATTTCCAATTTTTCTCATTAATTTATTATATAATTCCATTTTTGTTGGAGACCATACCTTGTATGATTTCAATCTTTTTAAACTTATTGAGGCTGGCTAAAAGAAAATTTTCTGGGGGCGCCTGGGTGGCTCAGTGGGTTAAGCCTCTACCTTCAGCTCAGGTCATGATCCCAGGGTCTTGGGATCGAGCCCCACATCGGGCTCTCTGCTCAGCGGGAAGCCTGCTTCCTCCTCTCTCCCTGCCTGCCTCTCTGCCTACTTATGATCTCTGTCTGTCAAATAAATAAAATCTATTAAAAAAAGAAAAAATTCTCTTTCTCTCTACTCATATCAACACCTCTGACACCAAATTAATTTTCTTTTACTCTAAGCAATTCTCTTACTCTGGGTGGACACCAACTGGGTGTCCTACAATTTAAGTCAATTCTGACAATAACCATATGGAGTTCCCAGACCCCACCAGTTAGGGGCTCAGTCCTACAAACCTGCCCAGATATAAGACACTAATTTCAATCCTCAGGCTGTCACCTGTACTTCGACTGGCTGGCTCTAGTCCAAGGGCCCCATAATTCTTCTTTGAGATTGATACGTTTTTAGAACAGCTCACAGAACTCAGGGAAATATTTACTTACATTTAGCAATTGACTGTAAAGGATTTTACTAAGAATACAGATGATCAGACAGAACAAGGTGTGGGGAAGGGGCACGGACCCTCCATGCTGAGCACACCACCCTCCCCGCTCCGCTATGTGCTCATCAATATAAGAGTCCTCTGCACCCCTTTGTTCTGGTCTCGTCACACAGGCACACTTGAGTAAATCCTTGGTCACTGCTGATTACCTGGACATTCAGCCCCTCTTCCTTCTCCAGAGGTCAGGAAGTGAAACTGAAAATGCCGACCCTCTAATCATGTGATTGTCTCCCTGGGGGACCAGCCCCATCTTTAGGGGCTTTCCAAAAGTAACCTCATTAACATAACCTCAGATGTGATTGGAAGGGACTTTTCTGAGTAACTGCTGTCACATTTTTTCTTAGGAGCTATTCAAAAGCCAGGGATAAATCTCAAATATTATAAGAAAATATGCTCAAATCACTTTTGTCATTTGGGAAATTATAAGGATTTTAGAAGCCCTGAGCCAGGAACTGGAGACAAAGACCAAATCAATATTTCTTACTCTATCCCAACATGGCACCTGTTCTCTGGTCTAGAGTGTGGTCTCCATGTGCATTTGGGGACAATGTGGCATCTGCTGTTGGTGGGCTGAGTGCTTCGTAGTTCTCTGGCCGCTCTAGCTGGCTTACAGTATTACCCAAAGTTTCTGTTAGCTCAATAATCTTCCGTCTTATAGTTCTGTCCATACAGAAAGGGAAGCATTGAAGCTTCCAATTGTTCCTGTTTAATTGTCTGTTTCAGCTACGAATCAAGTAAAGGAAATCATGAAGGAAATTTTAAAATTAATGAAAATGAAGATCCAACATAATAAAACTTACCAGACTCAACAAAGCTGCTTACAAAGGGAAATTCGCAGTCTCCATTAGAAAAAAGAACGGTCTCAGCATTGTCAGTTTTTGCTTCTGGTATTTTGGAGCAACACTATAGGTCCTTTATCAGTCTCCGGTGCTCCCATGACACAGTAACATATCCTCAGCTCTATAAAGCGATGTAGGTTTACTATCTTAGCTTTCAGGTCAAAAGCCCTAAAATTAGATGGTCAGTGGGGCTGCATTTCCCTTGGAGGTCCAAGGTGAGGATTCACACTGCTGCTTGTCCTGGTGCCCAGGGGCTGTCTGCCGGGGTCTGCCACCACGTGCTTTCATCAGTCTGCTCCTGATGGGAACCCTAGACATCAGAGAGCCTCCCCCAACCTCCGTCATCTTCTCTCTGACCTCTTCAGGCCAGGTCTGCAGTTTCTCCAGAGGCGGAACATCTTTGGGAACCTTATGAGTCTCTTGTGGACATCAAGGAGATGCACTGTGTTTCACAGAGGCTCCTATGCAGAACTTTCCAGAATAACCTGATCTCTATTTGCAGTTTCTGCCGAAACAGCCACATGCTCTGTCTCTTCCAAGAGATCTCTGTGGGGCTGGACAGTTGCCACCTTCGTCCTTGAGGCATTAGCCGAAGGCTGTCCAGTCACATTCTTGAGTTCCATTCAGAGCCGCTCTCCTGAGGATGAATTCTAAAATGTAGAGTCTATGGCCATCTGGATGGTTTAGTAAACACTTCCCAAATGATCAAATCTTAGTTCCTTTCTGCTTTAACAGAAATCCGCCGCCCCGCACCCCCCCACCCCGCCCCCGCACACACATCTGCTTTAGGCAACAGGAGAAAGCTGGGCTATACTTCCTGTAACTTTCTTAGAAATGCCCTCAGGTAATACCCAGTCCATCAGCCACACGCCCACTTCCCGGGACTGAAGGACTCAGTTCAGCTCAGATGTCTGCCTGTCTTGCAAGGTCCCCTTTCTTCCAGTTCCGGACAACATGCTCCTCGTTCTCTTAGAAGCCAAGTTTTGAATGTCCGTGTCTCCGGCATGGTGTGATAATGAAGATTTTAGTTATTAGTAGCATGATATTGTTTCCTCTTCCACACTTTCTACTTCCAAGCCCTTCCCCAACGCCTCTCCTTCCCCAAAGAGCCTCCTACAAGCAATGAAGGCTTTTTCTATAATTTTCCATTAAAAATTCCCCAACCTCCGCCCACCTCCCAAGCTCAAAGCCACATCAACCTTTTCCAGAATTACTCACAGGAGTGCCCCTTGTCCGGTATCAAACTTGGACTAGTTCTCAGTTGCTGTTGTAAATTACCCCAAACTCTGTTTCAAAACAATACAAATCTATTATCTTACCGTTACTGAGGTCCTAAGTCCTCGGATGACGTTGTGGGCAAGCTTTGTTTTCTGCAGACTCTAGGGGAGAGTCAGTTCTGTTCCATTTTCTAGTTTCCACGAGACACCTGCGTTCCTGGCCTCACAGCACCCATGTGCCTCTCCAAATCCAGATGCATGTCCCCTTCTTATTTTTTTTTTTTTGTTTTAACTGCTCCACTATGCAGTTTATCCCCAATTTAAAAACTGACATAGGTGATGCGGGTTCTTTTTCTCCGTGTTATTCTCTGAAACCTCTCTTCCGTTTTATTTCTTGTTTCGAGTTTTTATTTACATTCTGGTTATTTACCGTACGGTGTGTATCGGTCTCCGGAGCAGAATTCGGTGACCCGTCACTTACAACACCCAGTGCTCCTCCCAACAAATGCCCCTCCCCCGTCTAGCCCAGCCCCAGCCCCTCCCCTCCGGCAGCCCAGTTTGTTCTTGACCATTGGAGTCTGTATTATGGTTTGCTTCTCTCTTTTATCCCTGATATTCATTTGTTGTTTCTTTAATTCCACAGATGAGTGAGGCCATTTGGCGACTGACTTTGCTCTGCATAATACCCTCCAACTCCAGCCACATCCTGGCACACGGCTTGCCCCGCCCCCCAGCCTCTCTCCCTGCCTCCGACTCTCCTGCCTCTTACTTAAGAGGATCCTCGTGACCACCGTGGACCCGACAGGACACTCTGATGGGCCTCTCTCCTCTGATCCCTCAACAAGTCCCTCCTGCAAAGCCTCCTCGCGGCCCCGGCTCCGGCACTTCCAAGCTGTGGATGCCTTCATCAGGCCTCGGTCCGTCTGCCGGACGTGCGAATGTCTGCCATTGTCATCGCTCGCTGGTGGAATAACCCTTTTGTCACTACAACGCGTCCCTTTTACCTCTAGCAGCCTTTCGTTCGTTTGTTTTGCAGTCCATTTTGTTCAATATTAGTAAACCACCCTTGCTCTATTAAGGTCACTTTCAGATGATCTCTCTTTTTCTCTTAACTCAGTTCTTTTTGTACCTTTGAAATTGGTGTATCTCCTATCGATAGCATATGGTTGGCTCTTGTTTCCTTTATCTGGTCTGACAGTCCTTGCTTGTGATCGGATTGTTTGATTCAAGAACATTCTGTGCTAGTGTTGATGCCTTTGGGTTTATGTCTGCCATTTTACTTTTGCTTTCTGTCTTGTTGGTTTTTTGGCAGTTGTTACTTTATTTCTCTACCATTTGGCTTGCTTTGAGTGAAATTTTATCTGGTAACATTTAATTCCATTGATGACTTTTCACTGTATTTCTTGACTTTTTCCTTAGTACCTGTTCTGGAGCTGACCATCTAAGTTTTTTACTCACCAGAATCAATTTCAGATCTACACTAACTCAATGGGAAGAAGAAATAAAAATGTTATTCATATGTAGCCCTATCTTCTTTCCCTTCTTTTGTGCTATCATTGTTATACACATTACATTTGCATCTCATAAGCCCAATGAGACACTGTTATAATGATCACTTTTTGCAATGTTGTATCATTTACAGAAACTGTGAGAACAGAGCAAGTATGTACGTGGAGGCCGGCTCCCTTAGCCTTGTGATGTACTTATTCATCCTCCTCCTGCGTTCTGATGAAACAAGTCATGCTGCGGCCTCATTTCTTGCCTCCTCGCGAACAGCTTCGTTCCCACCCACGTCCTCTAGGCTTATAGTCAAATATGTTACCTTCCCATTTGCTGCGGGACCAACACTGCCATCATTATATACTGTTTCATACAACTGAAATTTAAATCAGATAAGAGAACGAGAAAGAAGAAATATGCACTTATCTTTTATATTAACATAATTCCCTTTACTGGTGCGTGTGTGTGAGTGTCTATCACGTTACTGGTAGAGGTCACTTGCGTTCAGATTAAAGAAAACTTGGCAGGCGGGTCTGCTAACAGCACTTCTTTCAGGTTTTGTTTTTCTAGAAAAGAATGTCTTTATTTCTCCTGTTTAAAAAAATAAATTTACTGGACATAAGAGTTTTAGTTGAAATGTTTTTCTCTCCTTCAGCACTTTACTCACACCATCTGATGGGCTTCTGGCCTTCATAGTTTCTCCTGAGAAGCCCGTCAACCGTATGTGGCTTCCCGTCCACGTAAGGACTCCCTTGTCTCTTTGTGGTTCTGCCTTGTTTCTCAGCTACTCTATCACCACATGCCGGGGAAGCTCTCTTCTGTTACATTTATTCTTGAGCTTCTTAGATGCTTAGATTAGCATTTTTCATCAAATGTGAGAAGGTTTTCAACATGACGTCTTCATATTTCTTCTGTCTCCTCGTCTCCTGTGGGTTGGTGTGCATCTGTAGTCCGTGGCAGGGAGCTCAGAGGAGGACCACAGCCATGTGCAGCAGCATTTCTATCCCACTGAGCGCAGGGGAGCAGGGTGTAGCTGACGTATTGTGGACGCCACTGCTTCTACTGGGGATCCAGCAGAGTCCTCAAGAAAGCATTTGCCCATTTGCTGTGTGCCTTTGAGGACATTTCCAGAGACTCTGAATAGCTATTTTTGGAACAGTTTTCAACAGTTATGGCTGTTTCTCCTGGAGCTCCTTGTGCTGCCATTCTGAAGCAGAACCCACCCGCTCGGTCATTCTAGCACGTGGTCAACAAGAGCACACTCTGACTCGGGGACGTCTCCTCCCACTCCTGGCATGTGGCACGGCGTCTAACTGTTGGGACACCCAGTGTGCGCTCCGGTGTCTCCGGCCTGGTTCCGCTCCAGCTCGGGCAGATTCCTTCTCTGTTGCATCCTTTCCAAGCCTCCTGAGGGTCCACAGTCCCACCGAACCCTCTTCTCCCCCCAACTCCCTGCCACAGAAACATTTAATCTGCTTAAAACTCTACAAAGTTCCCAGCTTCCTTCAGGAGAAAAGTCTTAAGTCCCTTCCAGCCTCGTACAAGTCGCCTCCTACTTCTGGGAGGCTCCTGTTCCGTCGCCCGCCTGGACCCGGGTGTCCGCCTGCACTTCAGCACCCCTGCGCACAACGCCTCGTCCTGCACCAGCCGCCCTGCACCAGCCGCCCTGCACCAGCCTTCTCACGCTGCTCAGTCGAGAAATTCCTCTCCGGTTCGTTAGAAGCCGCTCGGGATTCCCTTTGGGGGAAGGTGAAAGACGGTTATCTGTACGGCTCCCGCGCATGCTTTACCCCCAGGCAGCCTGCGGGTCTTGGCTGCACGCACCTGCTCGCGTCTGGAAGGTCGCACGACACGACAGGACGGGAATCGAGGACCGAGTCTGAGCAGAACGTCTGCGAACGAACACGGACGGCTCCGGAGAGAACAGTGGCTCTTGCGTGTGGGTCGGTAAACTCTAAAAATGGGACGTTAGTAACAGTCATGAAACCAGGGAGAGTTTGCAAAATGCTGAAGATCAGCGACACGTAATGTATTTTGGGTCACAGCTAGGCAGCGGGTGTTTCTCAGAGCGATGAACTGATGCGTTAACACCCGTTCTCAGAGCAAAGAGGACGACTTGGGATTGGAAAAGGGAGAAGAGTCTCCATGAGTGATCTCGCCCTCCGTCCCCTGCCCTGCGGCCGCCCTCAGCAGCGCCACCCCAGCAGCTTTTCCCCGGCGCCTGCGGAGCGGGCTGGCCCTTCCCCGCCAGGACTCTGAAGGCTCACCCCACCACTCTCCCTGCCGCGGGCCGGGCTTCTTGCACCGGTTCTGCGGTCGCTGTGCCCCGAGCGGACCCTGCCCTTCGCGTGCGGGTCGCCCCCGGCGCGGCGCTGCTCCTGACCAGAGCGGACGCGGGGTGGATTGTCGCTCCGGGGATCAGCTCCGGGTCCGCCGCCTTCTGCCTGTCGCCCGTCTCCTTGCCCGGCCTGCCAGGCGCTCCCTCGCCGCGTCCTCCGGTGTGACCACGGCCCCAGCCCGCCGCGGGTTAAAGCCTCCCATGAAGCCCAGAGCCGACAGCTGGGTCCGGTCCCGTCCAGACTCCTCACCCACAGAAGGGTCAGGTCCCGAAAGCCTCTGTTTTGGGTGATTTTTCTTGTTTTAACGCAGACATTCATAAGCCATCTTCCCGTCTACACCTCAGCTCGGCGGGACCCCTCCTTCCCCTCCGTGGGGACTGACGTCACCGCCGGCCCGCCCGCGTGGGGTTCGGTCTGTCCCTGCCTGCGCGGGGGCTCCCTCGTGCACCAGCGGGCCACACTGCCGTTTCCTGGGGGCTCCCTCGTGCACCAGCGCACTGCGCTCTCGGCCACGCGCGGCCTCACTCCCTGGCCCCGGCGCCGACCGACGGCCGCGCTCCGGGAGCGCAGGGAACAGACGCGCCTCCAGGCGGAAGCCTCGCGGGAGACTGGATCGCGCAGAGGAACGGGTGTCCTCGGCACCACGCGTGCTGCGCGGGATCGCGGGCTTGACGAGGGGCAGGCGTGGGTGAGGGCAGCGCTCCGGAGCGCGCGGGTTTGCCGGGCGGCGGGATGCAGGTCCAGGGCCGCTGCGGACGCCCAGAGCCGGCTGCAGCCCCCCCAGAGCCGGCCGTCGGCGCAGCTCGGGAGCCTCCGCCGCGACCGTCCCGTTTGACCTGCTCCGCGCAGGGTCGGTTGAGGAAGGTGTCTCACTCGCTCCCACTTGCGCCGTGTCCGTGGTTGGCGGGAGCCGCGCGACAGACGACAACGTGGGGTCGCACGCCGGCGAGTGTGACAGCCGCCCGCCCGCGCACGCACGCCCCGTCCTCCCGCGGCCCTCGCGTGTCACTCGACCCGAGCCTCGCGCTCCTCCGCACGGCGCGCGGGTGAGACTCGCGGGAGACCCGTGACCGTGGATGCGCCGCGCGCGCTCCGCTCGGCTGGTTCTGACCGGATCCCGCTTCGAGGACCTCCGTGGCCCTCGACCCTAAACGTTTCGGAATTAGAGTGAGGGACTGAAATCATGGTGGGAGGAATAGAGCTGCCCGGGGAGGTATTTCCCCCAGACGGGGGACGCGGCAGGGCAGGGACCCAGGTGCCCGACGGCGTGTCTGCTGGTGGCCCCGGTGACTCGAGGCCGCCTGACAGGACTCTGACCCTCCCAGCAAACATCCACCCTTTGCCCTGATCAAAATTAAGCTCTTCAGCCAATAACTTGAAAACACAGCACCTTTATGAAAACTTGGTAGAATTTTTGGTCCAGAGTCGTAGCAGGGAGGACTAGTTTTTTATTTTTTTCCTCTCCTTCTGCATCTATATTTCCCCTTAAAAATAAAATATTGTCCCGGGAAAGGTTTCTCGCTCCTGATTATTACAGCTTGTAGCCACAGTGGGAGACTTCCAGAAACCTCTGCCTGGGGCGGCTTCCGTGCTGCCCCAGAGAGGGGTGGGCTCCCAGTGAGGGCTCTGTCCTCCGCGGCCTGCGGTTTTGGAACCGAGTGAAGTCAGGGAACGTATCTCCAGAAAGTCAAATTACAGAATTTACGTTTCTGTGTGGATTGGTTCTAATCCTAGTTTATGAGCCTTTCCCAGAAAATTGAATGTGCTGAGGCCAAGGGAAAGAGCCCCACGCATACACCTCCACGTCTCAAATCACCCAGAGCAGGAGAGCCGCTTCGCAGCGGGAAGGACGGATGACAGCTGGGGCTGCCCTGCCGAGCCCCAGTGGCAGCACATAGGCGCCGAGCCAGACGGCTTGCCGGCCCGCACCCCCGGCTCCGGGGCGGCCACCGCGCCAAGCCCTGGCCTGCTTCCTGCTGGCAGGGACACCAGCGGGCCTTGACCCGAGGCACCGTAGCCGGCGGGACCAGTGTCCAGGTCCGAGGTGCTGTCTGTCCCAGACACGCGGATGTGGCAGCAGGAGAGAGCAGACAGACGGCCACGGCTCCGTGGGCCCGGAGCTCCCGCTGCCGACACATGGCCGTGATGGCCTGGCACGTCCCGGGCTGGTGCCGGCCGCGGTCCGTCTCCACTTTCTTGGAAGAAGCCGGGGGATTTGGAAGCCGTCTCTGAGCTCCTGCTGTGTGCACAGGGCAGAATAAACACGGTTCTCAAAGAGTCTATTAGGGATAATTAATCATTTTAACCCAAGATGGGTTTTGGAAGGCTCAGATACCTTCACCACAGGAGGAATTTCTAAATGCCTAGCGCAGGCACCATATTTTTTTAGAAAACAATTTAACAAGGCCTGTTTCTTCAGAAAGCGTTTTCTATCTAAATGCACCGACGGCTGGGTCTCCAGAAATGATTTAAGTGTTTTTCTTAAAAACAAGGCAGGTACTTTTCAGTGCGACTGTTTTCAGGGAGAGCACACTGGTCCTTTTGGGGAACGCATCTTGATACTTACCGAGATTTTAAAGGAAAATATTTGGCCTGTGGTTGAAGAATCAAACAGTCTTAAGTATGTAAATAGTGACAGGCTGCAGCCCTTTCTAAACAAATATATACGAACCATTTGACCCTGGCCAGCTTGCGGAGGATGCTGTCCCCGGAGGAGCCACAGGCCGGTCGGTCCCTCTGCACAACGGCGGGAGGACGAACACAGGTCGGATGGCCCCGCACGAGGCGTTGCTCGAAGAGAGAATCTTTCTCGGTAATCCCAGAGTCATCCATGGAATTATGCCGCTGTTTAAGGGTCTTCTTGGAGAAATTAGGATGAGTCGAGACAGTTATCGGAGGTGGACAGCTTGTTGTCTCCCCATCGCCCTGGGCATAACTGACTCATCTCGTGGGACACGTTACCACCTGCACCGGCACGTCCGGTCCCCTCCGGTGTCCCCAGCTGAGGGACCCTTCCCTCCATGCTGGGTGCCTGTGTCAGGACACTTATGGGCTGCGAGCTCAGGTTCTGCCAAGCTCTGGGCTCAGGGGTTTATAATCTGAAACGTCTCCAGGGTCACGAGCACATTGTGGTTGGCGTATGTCCGCACACGGCCGTGAGAAGAGCAAACACCTCACACGGGGGTTGGTGTGGCCACGGCTTGCGTGGAGTGGCCAGGACAAGCCTGTCTGGCCAAGCCTGGGCTCTGCTCACGGCAGCGTGGCTGTCTGGGTGGGAACGGTCTAGGGGTTGTGACTTCTCAGGCCACAGATCCGTTGGGAAAAGAAACATCAATTCATTCAGGTTTATAATTCAGTCAATTTTGGGCATCCATTTCAGGGCATGGGAGATGCAATCCCGGGGTCGTCCCTGGCCGCTGTGCCGACTTTCGGGGCCTTGCTCAGGCGATGCCAAGCTGGGGACCTGCCTGCTCGGTTCAGCCTGCGCTCCTCAGGGTCACTTGGCGGCTTCTGCTCCAGGCTCTAAACCAGGGCCGGGAGCCTGCGGTTCTGACTGCAAACCCAGCGGTACAAGCAACAGCCCAGCTGGCACTGGCCCTGCTGCAGAGAGCCACGCACACAAGGCCGGGCGGGCTGGGCCAGGACCCTCTCAGGGACACATATCAGCTTGTAATTCTCTGGTTTACTCTGGGTTTTCCTTCTTCCCAATCTGAGGGACAGAAGAAATCTGGCTGAGAAGAAATTCTTTCTTCTTTTTTTTTAAGATTTATTTGTTTATTTTAGAGGGGGAGGGGCCGCGGGAGGGGGAGAGGGTCTCAAGCAGAGTCCGGCGTGGGGCTGGATCCCACAACCCTGAGATCATGACCTGAGCCCAAATCAAGAGTCAGACGCTCCACAGACTGAGCCCTCCAGGGGCCCCTTCTTCTTCTAAATCCTGCCTATGGACTCAGCTGCACAGGTCGCCTTGATGTGCTGCTTTAACAATTCTCGTTTCAAGAAAAGGACATTTCCTTGCCCGGCTGTCTGCGGGGAGGTGGGTCCCCGGGGCCAGAAATCACCGGGGAGAAGCGCACGATGAATTCACCACATCGTGGATGTGCATCCGGATGCATCAAGCCGAGGCCGCCGGCCGGTGAGTGCCCTCCGAGATACGGTGTGAGCAGAGCCTCGGAGACGCAGAAACGAGGCGGGAAGCCCAGAAAACCAGACCCCCTGCCAGGAACCCAGGCCCCGGGACGGCACCACCAGCTCTGGGGGGCCCCAAACAGCCGGTTTAATCCTGCCTGGTGAAGGTCTTCACGTCCTCCTGTTGGAACCATACCCACAGTTCCAGAGAAAGAAGTAAATCCGTTCCAGCACCAGGTTAACAGGTGGGAACCCCTAGGACCGGGACAAATGCAGGTGATGATGCGAAAGCGGACAGCCCTTAGCCTGGCCTGGATGCGTCTGTGGCGAGTGTTTTGGAAATTAATTGACCCAATGACTCAATTTTCCCCTTCAGCTTCACTTGTAGCTAAATTTTAGGATAGGTTCTGAGTGTGTGTATCCGTTCTCCTTGGAGTAGAGAGAAGGGGAAGCTGGTTTCTGAACAGCACCAGTTCCTAGTACTGATTCCTAGACGGATATAAAGAGAAAACTGTTCATGTCTGTCACGCATTTTTTATGACAAAACCCAGTATTTATTCTTTGCCCATGTCCGGGAGTCGGCAAGCTCCGGTGATGTGCGAGTGGAGAAGGAAAACGTTTGCGTCTTCTGTGTCACACTAGACGGGGGAGCCGGCGGGAACCAGGTAAGCCAACGGTTCGGGAGGTGGCCGGTGCGGGCGGGAGCCTGCGGTCCGTGAAGGGACAGAGAGAGGACCGCGGTGTCCCTGTCACAGCAACACGGGAATCCTAAGAACCCGTGGGCCTCGTGCCGGCCTTCCCAGAACAAGCGTAGCGGCATCTTTTGGTTTAGGACGCAGACACAGCTGGCGATTCTGAATTCCGTTTATTTTGGTTTCGTTGTTTGCTTTTTTTCTGTAATTTGAGCTCTGTAGCTCTACCTTCCTTCGTAAGCAAACGTCCATTTGTAAAAGATAATTGGGACTTTCAGGAAAGGTTACTGCGGACAAGGATGCCACAGGCTCACCGGTTTCAGCAAATCCATGAGGAGGCATGTGCTGTGTCCCGGGGGAGCCAGAGTCTCGGCGGTCAGACCCATCAAGGCTCCACAATCTCACGGTTCCTGGGGACGAGGCAGGACCGAGTCCGGCACAACAAAGCTGGGACACACTCCTCACTCTGGTTGTCCCTGCTCACTCTGGCACACGTGCCTTTATCCTAATTTTCCTAGAACTAATTCTAACACGGCTGCCGCCGGCTCTTCCTGTGCGCCTTTCTCCCTTCTAGGACAGTCCACATTTCCAAACCCAAGTCCCGACACAGCCGTCCTCTGCGCCCCCAGCGCCTCCGCCACCAGCCTGCAGGGCGTCTGACGGGGCGTCCACGGTCCCGGAGGGAGCCCGGGCCCCTCACGAGCCGGCAGGGCGGGAGCACAGACGCCCGGGAACCGTGGCCCGCGGCAGGCACTCGGCACAGACATGGCCATCTGACCGGAGCGCGGATTCTGGGGATGAAGCTTCGCTAGCGGCCGGCGGGGCCGGCGGGACAGTGTGGGCGCAGACAGTCCACGACGCGGGAGGGATGTGTCGGCACCACGGAGGAGACGTGGCGGACACACACTGAGGTTCCCTTCCTGGGGGACGCTCAGAAGCGGTTACCGTGAACGCCGTTACTTACGCTGAGCAGGTAGTTTCAGATGCGTTGTCCGGGGGAGCCTGGGACCGCAGGGGACACGGCAGGGCCACACAGAATCCGCACTTGAGGAAAACCTGGGACCTGCCTTTCTCCTGTCCTGTGCTTCTCCTCGCCATCAGTCCTTCCAAGTGTCCGACGGGGCGTCCCCCCCCTGCCACCCTGCTTCTCAAGGACCAGACCAGCAGACACTGTACGGACTCTGTTTTGTCACCAGACCCCCCTTCCCACCGTCTGCCACCCTCCTGTCCCTGCCGGGCTGGCACTGGGTTCTGTCAGGAGGACCCAGCCTGGCACAGGGCTCGGGTCCCCAGGGCGGCGGGGGCAGGGCAGCGGCTGAGGGAAGGGGTGGGTGTGGCGTTGAGAGCCAGCGAGGCCCTGTGTCTGCTCCGCACGAGGCCGGGGTCCTGCTGTCCTCCGGGCTGAAGCAGCGGGACCTGGGGCCCGCTGGGGGCCCTCTGGGTCTCTCGTGGCTCCTTCGAGGCTCCTTCTTGTCCTGGGAGGAAGGGTAGATGCGTGTGCGCGTCCCGTGTTCAACGGGAAGTAGGTGGGAGAGAGTTTATTCTGTTAATAGATCAGCGGACATTTCTGGGCTCTGCTGACGGGCGCTAGGGGGGCTGGGGAGGGCAGTCACCACCACACGGGGGACGGGCAGGGCTACGTGCGCGCGGCCCCCACGGGCCCCGGGGAAGTGGAGGCAGGTTCGGAGAGCCCAGCGCCTGCGGGAGACTGCCGGGTCGCCCGCTGGGGCAGCATCTCCACAGTCGTGGCACGCGTCCCGACACAGCTGTAGCGTCCCAAGCAGGACGACGCGTGTCAGGACGTACACTGCCGCTTTCCTGCGAGCACCGTCCCTTCACGCTCTCTGGTTGCACAGCGAGTTTTCCAGGTGACTGTGAGAATGTTAGGAAAGTCGACGCTGGGCAGGTGTCTGGAAGCTTTCCTGTCCTAAATGGAACTTTCTTGTGGCCAGGTTGCTGAAAATAGAGTCTTTTGTAGGAAAATCATATGCCAACACTTTTATGTCTCTGGTGATAAAATGTTTTTAACTGAATGACTGGTTGCACTGGGGAAGTGTGGTTGCTTCCCGTCCAGCTGGGTTCGAGTTAGACGGTGTCAGGAGGTACGGGGTCTCCCAATGAGCAGATTTGTCATACGGAGAGCATGAAGCAACGTCATGTTAACGATATAACATTAATCCCACTAACCCACTATTACAATTATAAAACACATTTTATGATACATACAACACAAGGATAAGTTATTGATACTGATAGGAATACAGCATATTGGGTATAATAATTAGCGTGGGTTGCGATGCACGTCCCACGTGCGTGTGAAGCCCGAGTCCAGGCCTCTCCCAGGAGCAGACAAAAGCCTGCTTGTTCTCCCAGTGGCTCGGTGCCGGAGAACCCAGCAGACCGCTCACACAACAAGGTGCCTTGTGGCCAGAGCCCAAGGGAACAAGGCTTTTTGCTTCCACTGACATCCAGCCTCTGGTAGTCTGCCTGGAGCCGTGAATACTGAATTTCAGAAGCCGCTTTCAAAGCCCGTGCGTGTTCAGAAGCTCAGTCCCAAAGCCTCCCTCGGAACCGTCATGTGCCGGGGCCGTGCTCTGGGCTGGGAATGACTCTCTCTCCCCACGGTGCCCTCAAGAGCCGTCCGCCAGCGGTAATGACAGCATTTCGACGTGAGTCCGCCCAGGTCTTTCTGGTTGGACAAGCGCAGGGAGAGTTTCCCGAGCGGGACGGTCGTTCGTCGGGACGCTTGTAGGGACGCCCACACACAAAGTCCTGCTGCCGGAGGCGGCCCCGCGGGGGAGCGGGGTCGTGTGGGGGCCGGAGTCGCACGCCAGTCCCCTCAGATCCCCAAACTGTGTGTGGTCAGTGCCTTGCTCGGCTGCCTTGGGGCCAGGCCTGCAGGAGCGCGTGAGCAAGACGGCAGCGTCCTTGGTCCTGGTCCAGCAGAGAAGGGAGCTGCTGTGACACTGGAAACGAGTTTTATGTAAGTGGGTGCAGCTCCCTCTTTTCTAGACAGAGAAACTGCTCTGGAGGAAAAAGGAAAACCTCCATTAACTGGACAACTATGAAGTTCCAAGGACTCTGGCGTCTCACTTACTTCTCTGACATGCGTGAAAGAAAGACCCTTGTCTTCACGTTTGTTTAACTAAGTAGCCCAAAGGCAAGACAGGATAAAGCTCAGATCCGCTCGACCCTGTCCACGGGAACCTAGACCTTGAATTTCGTGAGCTGTGCTCTTCTACCGCCGACCTCGGAGAACAGAGCTTTCCAGAGAGCAGACCAGAAAGATCGGCAAGCCACTGACTGGAACATATCCCAGACATGAAGTGTCAATTCTCCCCGACTGTTTCGTGTACCTGCTTTTCCAGCCTGTGTCCTGGGTGTAGAGGGGAGGGCAGAGCCTCAGCTTCCCGGCTCTGGCCGCCCCCGCACCGTTTGCTGTTGGGAGGACGGGGCGACGTGTGGGACCCCGACCTCCGCAGTCTGCAGGTAGCGAGGCTGGGCTGTCGTGAATGTCCCTCCACCTGAAAGTGCTTCATGGTAAAATGACCTGGGCTCCTGGCCGCTCTCTGGGGCTGAGGAACGCGGTTTTCCTTCCAAACTAAGCGGGCTGCATTCAAGTGAGACACGGCTGCCGCCGTGGATGGAAAGCTGAGGTCAACGAGCCGCTGCATCCCGGCCTCGGGGTCACCCGACGCCCCGCAGCCTTGCGGGAGCTTCCCGGCCTGCTTCCTCTTTCCTGGGGGCTCGGCGGCACCCCTCTGGGGTAGAAACTGAGCAGCCGTGCTCACGTCAAAGGCCCGTCATCATTTCGCCGGCTCCCAAGTCTGAGAGCCACGGGGCCAAGCCGTCAGCCCCGGGGGCAAGTGGGTGGAGAGGCGGGTGCCACGGAGCCCTCGCTGGGGCCAGGGTCCCCCTGCAGGACTCTAACTCCCCCTGTGGGTCGGGCGCCGGCGAACAGTGAACACAGAGGCTGCCCACACCTCTTGATCTTTCTCTGAATTATTTTCTCTTCAAACTTTTTTTTTTTTAAATAAAAACTGAAGTGATTGTAACCTCGCTGCAAGTTATGCCTTCTCATAAACCCGCGTCCCCCGTGTGGAGAGTGTCCCAGTGAGGCCAGGGGTGGTTGGGGCTGGGTCTCCGTCGGAGGGCGTCTCTCCGTCGCTGTCATAAGGAACAGACGCCTATTGATCTTGGGGCCCCGTCTGTGACACGCACGTGTGTGTCCTGTGATTGACACAATGAGTAATATGAGAGCTTACACTCTATTGTATTTCACGGAACAGCTAATAAATCACCGAGAGTTAGGATTCATTCGAAACCCTGTTTCTATTCTTAAATTTGTTCACGATTCATGAGTCAATCTGCTTCTGCTCGAACACACACGCTTCCACGCTTTAACTGAGCTGTGAGTGTTCAGTGGAAAACTTGCTCTACGAGGTCATGGGGGGCCCCAAGAACAGATGAGTTATATTCCCGCACTCATGTAGGGCTGAGTAGGGCTTCTGGGAACCTGTGACCCACGTCCCCTCCACCCAGCACCCCTGCATGACTCACCACTCCGGCTTCTGTAGGGGAGGAGGGTGCAGGTTCAGTGAGTCTGACCAGGAGACTGGCCTGGGGCCTGAGGACGCATCTGCACACGGCTGCCTCGTGGGGCTACTGGCGTGTCCTCCGCTGCCGTGGCTGCCTCGCTGCTGAGAGTGGCCTCCTGACTCCCCAGGGCAGCCGCTGCACAGACAGGGCTGGGGAGCCGTGGTGACCATGGTTCCCGGGCGTCCATCCTAGTGGAAGCCGGAGGTCGTACAATGACCTTCACAATGTCAGATTCATTCTCTGCTTCTCTTCTCCGGTGCTCTGTCTCAGCCATAGTGCCAGACTCTCTCCCGTCTGGGGCCTCTGCGCAGGGCCTTCCTCCACGGGCTTCTCTTGTGCCAGGAGTCCGCGGGGCCCCCTGCCTCGCTCGTTAGGCCCGTACGCCCATGCACATCTGCAGGTGGGTTCCGCGACCCTCATTCTAAATTAAACTGTGAGGGGCGCCTGGGTGGCTCCGTCGGTGAAGGGTCTGCCTTCGGCTCAGGTCCTGATCCTGGGGTCCCGGGATCGAGTCCCGCACCGGGGAGTCCCTGCTCAGCGGGGAGCCTGCTTCTCTCTCTGCCCTGCCCCCGTCTCCTTTGTGGGAGCGCTCTCTCTCTTGCTCTCACTCTCTCTCAAATGAGTAAATAAAACCCTTTTTGAATTAATTAATTAACTAATTATTTAAATGGAGACTCCCTGCCGGCAGCACTCGTGCCGCACTCCCCTGCCTCAGGCCTGGGGTCGCTGCCCCTGTGCTGGGGAAGCCACGTCCCTCCTCAGGAGGAGAGAAACAGCCCAGAGTCACAGCGGCTGCATTTCCCTGGGTAAACGCTCTGACCGGGGCCGACTCGTCTCCACCCATCGCCGCCACGTCCCTGAGCGCGAAGCTGCGCGCGAGGCGTCCGTCCAGCTGTCCACTCTCCAGAGAAGAGGCTCCACCCCTGCCCCCGACGGTGCTCAGCTGTCTCCTTACTTCCTTCCTTGAAGGTCCGTGGGGCACAGAGTTTCGTCTGTTCTGCTCACGGCCGGGTCCCGCACGTCTGGATAAATTCCTTCGGGTGAATGGTGCTGACCGGCCTGGTGTCCGCCGGCCCCGCGGCGATGAGCTCATCCGCTTTCCCTGGAGCCAGAGCCGAGGCAGGGGAACCGTCTGGTGAGGGCAGCAGGCTGCGTCGTGGGACTGACCAAGGACCACATCGCGCAGAAAGTGGGCCGGACGGTCGAGGAAGGACCGCGGCGCAGGGAGGACTGATGGATGACTCACCCTGGCCGCCCAGCCCCTCAGGACCCCCAAACTGTGACCCTCGTGTCGATGGCTACTTTGACGTGCACACAATGAGGAACACAAATGCACGGAAAAGTGAACAGCTGTCTGTATGTACAGGAGGGTGCTGTTTCATGCCGGCCGTCCAGGGAAGGGTTGCTCGAGAAATCGTGCCGGGAAAAGTGACTGTTTACACAAACAAATACGTATGTAATCTGCTTCTTCAGAATAAACCCCAGACCAAGATCGAAGGAAAACCTATCGAGAAATGGGCACAAATATGGGGGAACAATAATTTTAAATCAAGATAGAAGAACTTCCCAAGTACAAACTCAAGAAATAGTAAGATAAATATTAGCCGGTTTAATTTTTACAAACAAAACATTACATACGTAAACTCTACAGAACAAGTAAAGTTGCAAACACTGGGAACACTGTCCACTCTCGCTTCAGTAAACCCCGTCTCACAGCGAGGGAAGCTGGTCCAATTCCATGAAACGCTGATCACTGGTGTGAGTAAATTATCACGGGAAAGGGCCTAAATGACTTACTCCGCGTAAAACGTACACATTGGCGTCAAGTTGTCCCCAGTGCCTCCAATCTTGTTTTTACCTGCCGCGTTAGCAAACAATCACAAAGTCAAATCCCCCGTGGCTGGTGCGCAGCAAGACGGGCTCTTCTTCGTCTTCTGCTGGGAAACGTGATGGATAAGCTCTTTCTGGAAAATAAGACATAGCGATTCCCACTAAAACGTGATTGAAACTCTTTGACCTGATGATCCCACTCCCAGGAAGCTGTCCCGGAGACGTGGAGACAGACGCGCGTGTGCCTGAGGCGAGTGTGAGCACGTCATCCACAGCAGGGCTGACTCCGAACGGTCCGTGAGTGCCGCACGCTGGGAGAGTGTGTGTGGGGTGGACTGTGTTGACGCCGGGGCAGAATGTAATACGGGAGCTGGTGCGTACACACGAGCTTCGCACCGTAGGAACATTCTCGTGACGTCAGACTGGGTGAAAAAGAAAGAAACAGGGCTGTGCATGCAGTCGTCCTCGAGCGTTGAATTCAGGAGGGAAATCCGTCAGATAGTAACGGTGATTCTATCGGAAGAAGGGAATTCGGCATAAATCATGGTTTTCCTCTTCCTTCTTGTTTGGTTTTTACTCTTTCACTCAGAAAACCGGTTCAGTGATTAGAGAGCGTGTGTCCGGGTGCCTCGCCCGTGTGGCCTGGGCTGGCTCTCGGCTGCTACAGGCCGGCGCCCAGGGTCCACATGTCCCCCGCTCCACGTCTCTGTCACATGTGCTTTAGTCACTGATATGGACCAGACTGCGTTCCCCCAAACTCAGCTGGTGAAACCCCAGCCCCAAGAACCCCAGAATGTGACCGTATTTGGAGAGAGGGTCTTTACAGCTGATTAAGTCAAGTAGGGTCTTTCGGGTGGTCCTGGTCCCGATGAGGAGAGGAGCCTAGAACACAGTCGGGCCCAGAAGGGCGACCATGGGAGGTCGGGGGCCGGGTGAGGCGGGTCGTCCCAGCGGGAGCGTGGCTCAGGGGACACCAGCCCTGCCCACGCCTGGGTCTCAGCCTTCAGATTCCAGGAACGTGAGAGGACTGTCTGTTGGTTACGTGGCCTGTCCACACTGTCTTTCCGGCGGCCAGCGGAGCAGGACGGTTCCTCCGTCTGGAAGGGGGACCTGAGGCTATGAGGTCTGCAGGCAGGAGCTCGGCCGCATCCACCCGGGACCCATCCTGGGGAACGTGGGAGCCGCGTCGCCTACCTCGTAGGCCTGTTCTCTCGGGACAGCGGTATTTTAAATAAGGCAGCATGTGTTTGCGCCTCTGTGTAACGCTCGAAGCGTTCGGCTTGGATATTAGTTTTCACCACTCTTGGCTGAGAAGCAGGGCAGGAGGGCTAGCAGATGAAGTTCAGAGCCGGAATGAGGTGTGTGGGGTGTTTGGTTTCAAACTGAGAAAAATGCAGACACATACGTGGCCAGAAAACGCCCCAAAGGCTGTGAAGGAGTTTCCTGTCTGACGCGTTACAAACCCACGGAGCAGACAGCTGCCGGCAGGGGCTCGAGGTGCCCTCGCCTGCCGTAAATCTCCAAGCCTCCAGGTGACCGCAGGGGCCAACCCGGGGACGCTGTGAAATACGGCCGGAGCCGCGCTGCCGTCCTGATGCCGGGAAGGGCTGAGCCTGCGGGTTGCCCCACAGGCAGCCGCGGAGCACGCGTGAGTTCCTGCTGGCGTGAGAACGTAAACGCTCCCGTGCGGCTCTCCTCTTCCCTGACGGTGCCCAAGTTACCGGTTGGCCGCAGTCCCCTCTCTGCCCCTCCCCGGCCATCTCCTCCACACACGCTGTTATCAAAAGTTCCCAACGGGGCACCTGGGGGGTTCAGTGGGTTGAGCCTCTGCCTTCGGCTCAGGTCATGATCCTGGGGTCCTGGGATCGAGCCCCGCATCGGGCTCTCTGCTCAGCGGGGAGCCTGCTTTCCCCTCTGGTCCTCCCCCTGCTTGTGCTTGCCCGCTGACAGACAAATAAAGTCTTTTAAAAAATTTCCAAACACACACCGCAGTGGAGACAATAGCACAGTGAACCCAAACACACAGCATGTGCTGGTCCTATCACTGGCCCGGGGCCAGTTTCGCTTCCCCCTAAGGCTAGCCCACGAGCATGCCCCCCCATAAAGGTGAAGCACCTCACTCTCTGGTTCGCCGTGACATCGTGGCTTCCCTGCAGGTGAAGTTGGCAGAAATCCAGGGACCTTGTCCAAGGCGTCCCAGCCAGTCAACGCCGGGTTGACACCCTTGGGGACTGACACCTGGGTTCCCACTCACCCCTCGGAGGTAGAGCTCCAAGTCATGTCTGGCGACAGCACGTGACTCAACATGATCTCGGGTGAGGGGAGGTTTGTAGGGCCAAGAGCCTTTTCAGAGCGGGTGAGGTTTCTTTGAACGCGGCTCTTACAGCACGTGCGGTGGACACGGATCTGCACGGAGATGACGGCGCGACCCGCAGACGCACACGTGTGCGCATGTGAGTGTGGCCCCGCTCTGCCTGCGCTCGGTAACGTCTGCCTCCACCATAACTTCTCAGACGCGGCTCCGTGACTTGGCCCCAGCTCAGCCCTTCGGGAATAAAGCTCGACAACAGGCGTCCGGTGGTGACTTTATCCTTGGATTTGGCTCATGGGAACAGGTGCTGACTAAAATTCACCCATTTTTTAAAACATTCTCCATTATCTTTTTAAGGTGGAGCTATAGGTCCACACACTCACTTTTTGCTTTTACAAATCACTTAAAGCAAATGTCACTCAGCCGGCAGGTAGAAGATCTGGCAGGTTCCCAACTACCCCACCTGCCGCCGCCTCTCCCAGCCCCCGACCCCTACATGGCACCGCCCAGGTGTCCCTAACGATGTGGATTTTATCACACCAGCCCGGCTCGGGCACGTCAACATTGAGGACACAGACAAGGTCAGTGCCGAGGGGTCGGGTTCGGGTGCTGACCCTCCCCACAGTCCGCCCCTGCCCCCCCCCCGACTTTCCAGGTCTGCTGCCTTGATGACGCATTTCGTCCTTCACAGAGAGGCTTTCGTCGGATTAGGACACTGCAGACGTCCTGGTCCCGGGGACCACGCCTCACCTGTCCTCATGCCCTCCCGCAGCGGCTGTATCCAGTCAGCGCCTGTGCCCACCTGGATAAGTGAGCGGCCGTGCTGGGAAACACACTCGGCGTGAAGACTCCTGCGAGAGTGAACACACGGCTGCAGTGCCCGAGAGCTGGCTGGGGGATGCCTCCAGTCTCCTCGGGTCCCAGGGGTCTCACACTTGTCCTGCTGTGGGATTTCGGTTATGGGAGAAAATGTGGAATTCTGTGTCAATGAACAAGGAATATAACACACGGTTTTCTATGGAAAATCTAGAGATTTGTTCTGCTCTTTGAAAACTTAGCTGAGTTCCTAACGAAGCTTAATTCATCCAAACAAGGGACACCTGGGTGGCTCAGTGGGTTAAGCCTTGGCCTTCAGCTCAGGTCATGATCTCAGGGTCCTGGGATCGAGCCCCGCATCGGACCCTCTGCTCAGCAGGGAGCCTGCTTCTTCCCCCCAACCCTGCTCGCCTGCCTCTCTGCCTGCTTGTGATCTCTGCCTATCAAATAAATAAAAAAATTAAAAAATCTTAATTCATCCAAACAATAGTTTCAATGAGAAAAAATGGCTAACATTGGAAAATTTATGAAAGACAATAGCGAAGTTACTTTTCCTCCAGATATTTTAGCAATACTTCAACATTTTAAATAGCTTTGAACTGCATACAGAGCCTGAAATAATAACTTTGTTAGTAAGAATGGACCAAAAAACCCCAAAAGCTTCTCATGTCCTTTAACCCACACATGCACCCATGCTAGTTGTTTTTGATGTTGATGTTGTCGTTTTATTTTTTTATAAACATATAATGTATTATTAGCTCCAGGGGCACAGGTCTGTGAATCACCTGGTTTACACACTTCAAGCACTCACCGTATCACATACCCTCCCCAATGTCCATAGTCCCCCCACTCTCTCCCTACCCTCACCCCAGGCAACACTCAGTTTGTTTTGTGAGATTAAAAGTCTCTTATGGTTTGTCTCCTTCCCGATCCCATCTTGTTTCATTGATTCTTCTCCTACCCCCAACTCCCCACGTTGCATCTCCACTTTCTCAAATCAGGGAGATCACATGATGATTTCCTTTCTCTGATTGACTTATTTCACTCAGCATATTACCCTCTAGTTCCAACCACATCATCACAAATGGCAAGATTTCATTTCTTTTGATGGCTGCATAGTATTCCATTGTGTATATACCACATCTTCTTTATCCATTCATCTGTTGATGGACATCTAGGCTCCTTCCATAGTTTGGCTATTGTGGGCATTGCTGCTATAAACATTCGGGTGCACGTGCCCCTTTGGATCACTACGTTTGTATCTTTAGGGTAAATACCCAGTAGTGTGATTGCTGTGTCATAAGGAAGCTCTATTTTCAAATTTTTGAGGAACCTCCATGCTGTTTTCCAGAGTGGCTGCACCAGCTTGCATTCCCACCAACAGTGTAGGAGGGTTCCCCTTTCTCCGCATCCTCACCAGCATCTGTCGTTTCCTGACTGGTTAATTTTAGCCATTCTGACTGGTGTGAGGTGATATCTCATTGTGGTTTTGATTTGTATTTCCCTGATGCCGAGTGATATGGAGCACTTTTTCATGTGTCTGTTGGCCATCTGGATGTCTTCTTTGCAGAAATGCCTGTTCATGTCCTCTGCCCATTTCTTGATTGGATTATTTGTTCTTTGGGTATTGAGTTTGATTAGTTCTTTATAGGTTTTGGATACTAGCCCTTTATCTGATATGTCGTTTGCAAATATCTTCTCCCATTCTGTCAGTTGTCTTTTGGTTTTGTTGACTGTTTCCTTTGCTGTGCAAAAGCTTTTGATTTTGGTGAAATCCCAATAGTTCATTTTTGCCCTTGCTTCCCTTGCCTTTGGCGATGTTCCTAAGAAGAAATTGCTGCGGCTGAGGTCGAAGAGGTTGCTGCCTGTGTTCTCCTCAAGGATTTTCATGGATTCCTTTCACACATTGAGGTCCTTCATTCTTTTTGAGTCTATTTTCATGTGTGGTGTAAGGAAATGGTCTAGTTTCATTTTTCTGCATGTGTTGAAGAGACTGTCTTTATTCCATTGGACATTCTTTCCCGCTTTATTGAAGATTAGTTGACCATAAAGTTGAGGGTCTATTTCTAAGCTCTCTATTCTGTTCCATTGATTTATGTGTCTGTTTTTGTGCCAGTACCATGCTGTCTTAATGATGACAGCTTTGTAATAGAGCTCGAAGTCTGAAATTGTGATGCCACCAACTTTGGCTTTCTTTTTCAATATTCTTCTGGCTATTCGAGGTCTTTTCTGGTTCCATACAAATTTTAGGATTATTTGTTCCATTTCTTTGAAAAAAAATGGATGGGATTTTGATAGTGATTGCATTAAATGTGTAGATTGCTTTAGATAGCATAGACATTTTCACAATATTTGTTCTTCCAATCCAGGAGCATGGAATGTTTTTCCATTTCTTTGTGTCTTCCTCAATTTCCTTCATGAGTACTTTATAGTTTTCTAAGTATAGATTCTGTGCCTCTTTGGTTAGGTTTATTCCTAGGTACCTTATGGTTTTGGGTGCAATTGTAAATGGGATGGACTCCTTAATTTCCATTTCTTCTGTCTTGTTGTTGGTGTAGAGAAATGCAACTGATTTCTGTGCATTGATTTTATATCCTGACACTTGACTGAATTTCTGTAAAAGTTCTAGCAGATTTGGAGTGGAGTCTTTTGGGTTTCCACATATAGTATCATATCATCTACAAAGAGTAATAGCTTGACCTCCTCTTTGCTGATTTGGATGTCTTTAATTTCCTTTTGTTGTCTGATTGCTGAGGCTAGGACTTCTAGTACTATGTTGAATAGCAGTGGTGATAATGGACATCCCTGTCATGTTCCTAACCTTAGCAGAAAAGCTCTCAGTTTTTCTCCATTGAGAATGATATTTGCGGTGGGTTTTTCATAGATGGCTTTGATAATATTGAGGTATGTGCCCTCTATCCCTACACTTTGAAGAGTTTTGATCAGGAAGGGATACTGTCCTTTGTCCAATGCTTTTTCAGTATCTGTTGAGAGTATCATATGGTTCTTTTTCTTTCTTTTATTAATGCATTGTATCACATCAATTGATTTGCAGATGTTGAACCAACCTTGCAGCCCTGGAATAAATCCCACCTGGTCGTGGTGAATAATCATTTTAATGTACTGTTGAATCCTATTGGCTAGTATTTTGGTGAGAATTATCACATCTGTGTTTATCAAGGATACTGGTCTGTAATTATATTTTTTGATGAGATCCTTGTCTGGTTTTGGGATCAAGGTGATGCTGGCCTCCTAAAATGAGTTTGGAAGTTTTCCTTCCATTTCTATTTTTTATAACAGTTTCAGGAGAATAGGAATTAATTCTTCTTTAAATGTTTGGTAGAATTCCCCTGGAAAGCTGTCTGGCCCTGGGCTCTTGTTTGTTGGGAGATTTTTGATGACTGTTTCAATCTCCTTACTGGTTATGGGTCTGTTCAGGTTTTCTATTTCTTCCTGGTTCAGTTGTGGTAGTTTATAGGTCTCTAGGAATGCATCCATTTCTTCCAGATTGTCAAATTTGCTTGTGTATATTTGCTCATAATATGTTCTTATAATTGTTTGTATTTCTTTGGTGTTGGTTGTGATCTCTTCTCTTTTATTCATGATTTTATTTATTTGGGTCCTTTCTCTTTTCTTTTTGATAAGTCTGGCCAGGGGTTTATAAATTTTATTAATTCTTTCAATGAATCAGCTCCTATTTTCATTGATTTGTTCTATTGTTTTTTTTTGTTTGTTTGTTTCTATTTCATTGATTTCTGCTCTGATCATTATTATTTATCTTCTCCTGCTGGGTTTAGGCTTTCTTTGTTGTTCTTTCTCCAGCTCCTTTAGGTGTAGAGTTAGATTGTGTATTTGACACCTTTCTTGTTTCTTGAGAAAGACTTGTATCATTATATATTTTCCTCTCAGGACTGCCTTTGCTGTGTCCTAAAGATTTTGAACTGTTGTGTTTTAATTATCATTTATTTCCATGAATTTTTTCAGTTCTTCTTTAATTTCCTGGTTGACCCATTCATTCTTTAGAAGGATACTCTTTAGTCTCCATGTATTTGGCTTCTTTCCAAATTGCCTCTTGTGATTGAGTTCTAGCTTCAGAGCATTGTGGTCTGAAAATATGTAGTGAATGATCCCAATCTTTTGATACTGGTTGCGACCTGATTTGTGACTCAGGATGTGATCTATTCTGGAGAATGTTCCATGTGTACTAGAGAAAAATGTGTATTCTGTTGCTCTAGGATGGAACATTCTGTATATATCTGTGATGTTCATCTGGCCCAATGTGTCGGTTAAGGCCTTTATTTCCTTGTTGATCTTTTGTTTGGATGATCTGTCCATTTCAGTGAGGGGAGTGTTAAAGTACCCTACTATTATTGTATTATTGTCAATGTGTTTCTTTGATTTTGTTATTAATTGGTTTATGTAGCTGCCTGCTCCCATGTTAGGGGCATAGACATTTAAAATTGTTAGATCTTCTTGTTGGACAGACCTTTTGAGTATGATATAGTGTCCTTCCTCATCTCTTATTATAGTCTTTGGCTTAAAATCTAATTGATATGATATAAGGATTGCCACCCCAGCTTTCTTTTGATTTCCATTAGCATGGTAAATTGTTTTCCACTCCCTCACTTTAAATCTGGAGGTGTCTTTGGGTCTAAAATGAGTTTCTTTTAGTCAACATATTGATGGGTTTTGTTTTTTTATCCATTCTGATACCCTATGTCTTTTGATTGGGGCACTTAGTCCATTACATTCAGGGTAACTATTGAGAGAGATGAATTTAGTGCCATTGTATTGCCTGTAAGGTGACTGTTACTGTATATTATCTCTGTTCCTTTCTGACCTACTACTTTCAGGCTCTCTCTTTGCTTAGAGGACCCCTTTCAATATTTCTTGTAAAGCTGGTTTGGTGTTTACAAATTCTTTTAGTTTTTGTTGTGCTGGAAGCTTTTTATCTCTCCTTCTATTTTCAGTGAGAGCCTAACTGAATATAGTATTCTTGGCTGCATGTTTTTCCCGTTTAGTGCTCTGAATATATCATGCCAGTTCTTTCTGGCTTGCCAGTTCTCTGTGGCTAAGTCCGCTACCAATCTAATATTTGTACCATTGTATGTTACAGACTTCTTGTCTGGGGCTGCTTTCAGGATTTTCTCTTTGTCACTAAGACTTGTAAATTTTACTATTAGATGATGGGGTGTGGACCTATTCTTATTGATTTTGAGGAGGGTTCTCTGTGCCTCCTGAATTTTGATACTTGTTCCCTTTGCCATTTTAGTGAAATTCTCTATAATAATTCTCTCCAATATACCTTCTGCTCCCCTCTCTCTTTCTTCCTCTTCTGGAATCCCAATTATCCTAATGTTGTTTCATCTTATGGTATCACTTATCTCTCAAATTCTTCCTCATAGTCCAGTAGTTGTTTGTCTCTCTTTTGCTCAGCTTCTTTATTCTCTGTCATTTGGTCTTCTATATCACTGATTCTCTCTTCTGCCTCAATTATCTGAGTAGTAAGAGCCTCCATTTCCATTGCACCTCACTAGTAGCTTTTTTATTTCAACTTGATTAGATTTTAGTTCTTTTATATCTCCAGAGAGGGCTTTTATTTCTCCAGACAGGGTTTCTCTAATATCTTCCGTGCCTTTTTCGAGCCCACCTAGCACCTTGAGAATCGTCATTCTGAACTCTAGATCTGACATATTACCAATGTCTGTATTGATTAGGTCCCTGGCCTTTGGTACTGCCTCTTGTTCTTTTTTTTTTGTGGTGAGTTTTTCTGCCTTGTCATTTTATACATATAAGAATATATGAAGGAGTGAATAAAATACTAAAGGGTGGCAAAGACCCCAGTAAAATGTGCTTTAACCTAATCAGAAGAGACTCCAGATCATGGGGGGAAGAAAGGGGGTAAAAAGAAGTTCAGAAAAAGAATTCAAAAAAGAAGAAATATAAAAAATAAATAAATAAATCTATCTATCTATCTATCTATCTATATATATATATATATTAGTCTGGTGAATAGAACAGGATCACCCACTTAATTTTGGGAGTATTTTGGTCTCTTAGAAGTAACTACATCCCCAAATTTTAAAGAATGAAAATATAAAAAATAAATAAATAAATATATATATATATATATATATATATATATATATATATATGACATATATATATATATATTAGACTGGTGAATAGAACAGGATCACCCACTTATTTTTTTGGGAGTATTTTGGTCTCTTAGAAGTAACTACATCCCCAAATTTTAAAGAATGAAAAACACATATAAAGGTAAACACGATGAAGAGTTGGAATATGACTATAAAGATGAATTTTTTTTATTTCTAAAAAAAGAGTTGATAAGATAAGTTGGTTGGGAGAATAAAGAAAAAGAAAGTGAGAAATTGCTCAGGCTAGAGACTAGAACAAAGCCCTGTGCTAGATTTAGGGTATATTTTGATCTATCAGAAGTTATATCCCAAATTTTTTTAGAAGAAAAAATCCTATGTGTATACAAAAAGTAAAGTTAGATACAATGAAGGAAAAAATATGACTATAATGATGAATGTTCAAAAAATATTTTTTGAAAGATATTGTTAAGATAATCTAGTTAAAAAATGTTAAAAAGAGAAAAGGGTAAAAGTTAAAATAATTAGCATAAGAAAAAAATAAAATTAAAAAAAATTAATTAACTTTGTAAGACTAAAGAATCATGGGGAGAAAGCCATGAATTTCATGCCTTGCTTTCTACTCTTCCGGAATTCTGCTGTTCTCCTTGGTAAGTGAACTTGGTCATGGCTGGATTTCTTGTTCACCTTCTGGGGGAGGGGCTGTTGTAATGATTCTCAAGTGAGAATTTTGCCTGAGGCAGAATTGCACTGCCCTTACCAGGGGCCAGGCTAAATAATCCACTCGGGTTCGCTTTCAGGAGCTTTTGTTCCCTGAACACTATCTGTAGAGTTCCAGAGGACGGGAATGAAAATGGCGTCCTCCGCCCAGTCTCTGGCTGGAGGAGCCGAGCTTGGGGCTCCACTCAGTGCACCCTTGGAGAAAAGCACTCAACCACTCCCATCTCTCTGGCCTCCGGCTGCGCTCCGAGCTCACCTGGCCTGGGACCAAGCATCTCTGTCTCTGGCACACAGCCCTGCCTGGAGTCCCCGAACCCCGCAGATCCCTATGCTCTTCCAGGGAGGTCTCCCTGGCTCTTGTGGGGTCCCCACTCACAGAGCAGTGGCCTTTGCCTCAGATCACCATTTAAGGTAACCCCAGGTTGAGAGCTCACTCCTCAGCTCCGTCTCTGTGGGCTGCTTCCCCGCTCTAATACCTGTGAGCTCCGTGACACTCAGACACCCCCAATCCTTCTGTGACCCTGCGGGACCTGAGACCACACAGTCCCCACCGGAGCTCCACCCCCGCTTAGCCTCTGGAGCCATGTCCCTCAGTGGAGCAAACTTTTAAAAGTTCTGATGTTGTGCTCCATTGCTCCGCTGCTTGCCGGGAGCCAGCCCCTCCCCCATGGTCTACCTTTCCATTGTTTTGGATTCACTTCTCCACCCGTCCTGCCTTCCCGAAAGTGGTCGATTTTCTCTTTCTGGAATTGCTGCTCTTCTTCTCTTTGATCTCCTGTTGGATTTGTAGGGGTTTGGAATGGTTTGATAAGCTATCTAGCTGATCTCCTGCTACCTGATGTCGTCTCAGCCTGCTATGTCTCGCCATCTTGACTCCTCCCTGTGCTAGTTTTGACCTTGACCTTGCACATTACCATGGAAGGATTCAGACACTCCAGGGTAAACAAGAGGAGAGAACCAGGTGGCCTCAGACAGCAGTCACATGAATTAAGCAGCTCTGGGAGTTTTGCCCTTTGTGCTGGAGCTCTGACTCCCAGACTCGGCTCTCCACCACACCATGGTGCTGCCAGAGCAACAACATAGGTGCATTTTGTCCAAATGAAGGCACTTTTCAAAAATAGAAAAAGGCATGTTTCTCTGGGGCAACAGACCTAAACCGTGAGTCTCCCAGGCAGACAGGAAGGGTATTAAATGCCGACCAGATTCTCTAATCAATCACGTCTCCACACCACTACAGAGGTTTCGGCATGTGGCTGTGGGTGACCATAGGCTTCATCAGCCAAGATCCCTGAGCAAGGGTGAAAACAGGTTAGAGCGTGAAAGCTCTCCAGGCTATGATCGTGTGAAAGACCCTCGATCCGCACCCAAGAAGCAGACACCAAGCCTCCACTGGATGCAAGTTGCAAGAGGTTTATTGGTTACACAGGTACCTGCAGACGCATCAGCCTTTGTGGGCTGAGCGCGACGGGCTAGGTTGGGGAACAGATTATATAGGGCAAGGGTTGGGGTGGCGGGAAGCGAGCTTACAGAAGCAGATGCTTGGTTACAGGGATCTGATTGGTTAACTTAAATCAAGCATTGTCAGGCACTGTGTTCAAGGCAAGGACATAACGGTTTGTTCTGGCGCGAAGCGGTGGCGGGAAGCGATCCTACAGAAGCAGGTATGCATGGTTACAGGAGTCTAATTGATTAATTTGATTCAAGCATGATTGGGCGTTGGGGTCAGGGCGTTCTGGCGGTTCCTTGGGTCAGCACTCTGGAAAGTCCCGGTACATTTCGTTTCTCATTTGTCTTTCCTTTTGACAGACCGGGTGACCACAGACAATGTGTTGCCATCAGGCTATGGGGACAATAGGTTGCTAAAACAAGCCTTTACCAAGGAGGAAGGGGGTCTTTCACGTGTTCATATTGTAGGTAATTTATGGACTATTTACTAGACATGTGGCATAATTTTGGGGTCTTGGATTCCTTATACCAGTTGCATAAAAAATGAGGCAGCCTTTGAAAAGTGAGGTAACTCTGGGAGCCGGTGGGAGAGCCCATGAAGAGACAGGGCTGACATCAACCAGTGCACCCAGGCCATGCCCCACACCCATCCCCTGTGTGGAGTGCTGGGCTGCAGGGGCAATGCACAGACCTCAGTCTTGGCAGAGAACCAGGTTCAAGAGCCAAGGATGGGAGGCAGGGAGACAAGCAACCCAGTTATCAGACTGAGAATCTGAAATAAAGCAGCTGTCTTAGAAATAGAGCAGACAGGATTCATTGGCTGAGGGAATGGCTGGAGAGGCAGAGGGAGGGGACAGAGCTTCCTGACTCGATGGACCCTGTTTGTGGTCCTGACAGGAACACTGGGAAAGACAGTGAGTGAGGTGGGCTCCGAGCTGGAGATGAGTCATCCCGGGAACGCCGATGGCCCGAGAGGCACTGTGGCTTCACACCTGATTTTCAGAGCCAGTCGATCAACCACTCCTGGTGGTAGATTAGCATGTTAACTTTAGGGTAGAGTCAGTGAAAACATTTCTTATAATACCCCTTATCCTCATGGGATATTTTGAAGATATTACAGAGATTTCCAAACGAATCAGCTAATAATGGTAAAAGAAAAACCCCTTAACTTTATTAATTATAATAACTTCAGTGGGCCCCATCTAAGCTGACTTGATCTTCTGTTAACCTATCAGTCTGTTATTAACAGGTGAATCAGACTATCTCACTGACTCTGTTCTGTGTTCAGATACTCCCCCGCCGTTGACTGGGTCATGGGACTCATCCTCTTCTGTGCTCCGCATGTCAGCTGGGACCCTGTCACGATCAGTCCTATGCGGTTCAACTCCTGTACTGTAGAACCTCACGATACGTTTCATAGTCCATGAAATTCACCCATTTTAAGGATTCAGTTCAGACATTTTAGTTCATCCAGAGCTCATCCAACCAGAGCCCCCACACATGTCATCGGCAGTGTCCCTCTCCCTGCTCTCACCCCTGCCCCCCGCAAGCTGTCACCCCTCCCTGGATTTGTCTGTCCCCAATATTCCACATAAACAAAATCCTGCCACCTGACATCTTCTGGGACTGGCTTCTTCTCGCTTAACACAGTACTCTCCAGGCTTGTCCTGGGTGTGGTGTGTGCCTGTGCCTTCTCTCTGTTGATCAGCAATACTTCATCATATGTATAGACCCCATTTTATCATCCATCTGTCCGTGGATGGACACTTGAGTTGTTTCCACTTGCTTGGCTATTTTGAATAATGCTGCTGTAAACATTTGTGTTCAAGTTCTGGTTCAGTTCTCTTGGATATACACTTCGGAGTGGAATAACTGAATCAGATGGTACCTTCATGTCTAGGATTTTGAGGACCTGGACAACTTTTTCCCAAGTGGCTTTGACACTTCCATTCCCATCGGCAATACAAAGGGTTCCAAATTCTCTACATCCTCCCCAACACGTGTTACCATCTGCTGTTTTCACTTGAGCTGCCTCCGTGGGTTTGAAGGGAGAACATGTGTGGTTTGGACCTGTATTTCCTTAACAACGAATGAGGGAGCACATCTTCTTGTGGGCTCATCAGTCATTACACATATATTATATAGAATATATTTTCTCTGGAGAAATGTTCATGACCTGAGCTGAAAGCAAAAGCCATGGGGAACGCTTAACCAATGGGGCTCCCCCGCCCCCCACGGGGATGGTACTCGTCATGGACTTGGTCAAATGTACCTTTATCTGCAAAGCTTTGGCTCTTGGCTTCCACACCAAAGAGCTGAGGAGGAGAGGAGGGGGGGAAGAGCAGAGCTGACGGCCGACCACGGTTCAGAAAGTTCTGTACACGGACAATTTTCAGCCCTTTCTCTTGCTTTGGTTAGTCACCAGAATTCCAAAGTGGTTTATTTTAGTTGTTTTGCTGGTATTTTTATTGTTTTGGAGGAGAAGCAAGTTCACTGAGACATTCACTGGCATTCCAGAAGCGAATCTGTGATTACTCATCAAGAGACAGGCATTAGGAGAAAACATGGTGTGTTCAAAATACTGGGCAATCCATTATGGGAAAACTTCTGGGAATTTTGTATCATCTAAATTTTCCTTTTATATGATGCTGTCAACTTCAAAGAACAATTTTGTTTTATGGATTTGGATGCAATAAGTTATTAACACATGTGCAGGACTACAATATGCATAGATATTTCATTCCTTATACAACAGAATATTGAATGTAATAAAGAAAATACAACATTTGTAGCCGATTCAATTTATTACTTTTTTAAAAGGCATTTTTGATTTATCATGGAATCAACTTGGAAGCAAGCATCATGGGAACCTCGACATTCCAGGGACCCACTCAGCCCCGGCACTAACAGCTTCCACAGCCCGATTGCCTAAGACTCCATGAAAATCAGAACAATTGAAAGAAGGAAACCGCACTACTGATTAGGAACGTGACTTCAGATCCTGGGATGGAACAGTGGAAGTCTTGGTGGGGTAGGTGCCTTAGAGTTTTTTCACTTTTGTCAGTGGAATGTCTGTTGTTTCCTATGAAATAAAAAACAGATGAAAAGAAGTCAGATGGTTTCGACTATGTGAATTATTAAGTCTGGAGCAGAGCAAGACCTCATAGCTTCTGCGATATTACTCTAGCCAGCTCTACACAGGTTTAAGAAGTGGCAGAAAGTCTCTGGCTGCCACTGGCAGTTGTGCATGGCAACCTTTGGATCAGAAATGGCTTACACACTAATGCTGTATGCATTTTTGGAATCTCGCCATCTTGGATGGAAATAGCCACCCTTTCTCTGCCTTTCACACAGCATTGACACCCCGTGGGGCTGCGTGGGAATGTCCAGGCTGTGGTCTGAAATCCAGGGGCTCCTCTGTGGCTCAGCAGGCTCCTCGCAGAGGCTACCAGGGCTGTCCTTTCAACAAGCTGTCACAGAGTGTCCCAGAGCTGTGCTCCAGGTAATCCGTCTGACTCTTAATCACACATCATCAGGACTGAGGTCCAAAGGTGTCGCTGCTGTGTAACTTCCCACATGTTTCCACGCTTTGTCCTGCAAGCACTCTGGGAGAACTTGGAGGACAAAACAGTCTCACCCTTTAAAGCCTTCCAATCAACACGACAGTATTTTGTGGTTTGATGAAGCAAAGGCTGCCTTTCCAAGCAATAGCATCCTCTTAAAAAGAATAAAATTAATCTGAGGTCCCGAAGGCTGGAAAGGAGAGAATGAACCAAAAATACCCTCTACGAAAGCTCAAAATGCTGCTTTACCTGAGAGTCATGTATGTGGGGTCTTATGCTCCAGACCCCTGCGTGTGGGTCAGGGTGCACCAGCTTTAAAGCACGAAGACCCGTGTGTACATTTGCATCTCAGATTGAACTGTAAATTTTTCTTACCCAAACAGTGACTTTCTATGCTTCCTCTTTGGATTCAGGAAAATACTTGAGACCTAACACCTAAAATGGGTTTCTTTCTAGTTATTTTGGGTTTTGTTTTATTTTGTTTTAGGGTTTATTACTTCCTGTGAAGAAAACTGCAGTTCCCACCTTGCTTTGGTCCTCTAATGGATATTCATGTGCAAAGCAGAGACGATGCCTCAAAATGGTCAGTAAATCAACAAGAACTCAGAAAGAGCAGAGTGTACGTGCATTGCAAAGGAAGGACCGGTGAAAATCGGCTTCATGGCAACAGGATGGGCATTTTTATTTTATTTTATCCACTATTTTTTTAATTTAAATTCTGGTTAGTTAACATATAGTGTAATATTGGTTTCGGAAATAGAAGTCAATGGTTCATCACGTACATATGACCCCGGTGCTCATCACAGGCGTCCTCTTTAATCCCCGTCCTCCCGTCCAGCCCCTCCCTCACCTCCCCCCGTCCATCAACCCTCAGTTTGTTCTCTATTGTTAAGGGGCTCTATTGTTAAGATGACCACCAAGTGATTACAGTCTTATGGTTTACTTCTCTCCTTTTTTGTTCCCTCCCACTATGCTCCTCTGCTTTCTTTCTCGAATTCCACATATGAGGGAAACCATATGGTGTTTGTTTTTCTCTGACTGACTGATTTCACTCTGTGTCATACTCTCTAGTTCTATCCATGTCATTGCAAATGGAAGGGTTTTCTCCATTTTAACGGCTCAGTAATATTCCACCATGTATGTGTACCATCTCTTCTTCATGCTTTCATCAGTGGATGGACGTTTGGTATTTTCTCCATAGTTTGGCTATTGTTGATAATGCTGCTCTGAACATTGGGGTGCACGTGCTCCTTTGTATTTCTGTGTCCTATGAGTAAATGCCTAGTGTGTCATTGCTGTGTCATAGGGTAGTTCTATTTTTAACTTTCTGAGGAAACTCCATACCCTTTTCCAGAGTGCATTTTTAGATGAAGGCCATTTTAGCTCTCTCTTTTTCTCTATTTTTTGTAGTAAAAAACATAATTCTATTTACTGTCTTTTTGTATGCATTAAATATTAGGGAAGTGTACAAATATGTTATGTAGGCATCCTAGAAATGTAAGAATGCATGAATAGAACTGTATTTTGAGTTTGGGCTGAGTCACATCTCATGGACAGAGTCTTTTTCCTCCAGAGGGTTTTAGTTCCTCCTTCACTGGGCTGCCTCCGAGCGTCTCAAGAAGCCCCGCTATGGGTGGCGAGAGGCTGGAGAGGTTATGACTGGGACTGAAAGTCAGCCCAGTCCCTACAGGTGGGTTAATGGCACAATCAGAAGAGTAATGGCGGCCACGTATTCAAGTCCCATGAAGTGTTCAGTGCTTTGCACACACTATTTCTTAGACTGAACCAAAACGACGCTCTCCACATCTTATAAAACAATTTGTTGAGATGCAGAAGCATTCTTTGTCCACACAAAACCTGTGGCACAGATCCCAGTCCTGGGGACTCTGTCTCCTCTTCCTTCCCCTCCCCCACCCCTCCCAAGCCCCTGCTAACATGCCCCCAGGTTCCCTCCTGAATCAGGCCCCCGATTCTGGCTTTCCTGCCCCAGTGCTTTCCTGTCTGTCTCAGAGGACCGCCAAGTGATTACAGAATACAGGGCTTCACTGTTTCCACTGTCTACTCCAGAATAACACTCATTCTCTTCACCTCTTTGAAAATAGTTGCTAAGGTGCTTTGCTCCTTACTTAAGCTATTTTGCCTTTGTCTTATACCATAGTAATATGCCAGACTTATACCCAAGATGGGGAAGGAAATCACACAACTCAAGAATAAGGCCAACCAACCAAGAGAGAGAGGGAAGAGCTTCAACAAACAGGTCATGTGAGGAGACAGAAGACAGTGTCAGGATACTGGGCAGGTCCAGCT
This sequence comes from Mustela nivalis, assembly GCF_964662115.1. Lineage (NCBI taxonomy): Eukaryota > Metazoa > Chordata > Mammalia > Carnivora > Mustelidae > Mustela > Mustela nivalis. Next base: position 1,215,613 of record NC_139024.1, on the reverse strand, counting down.
CTGTCCACAGTGGGAGCTGCTGTCTTAGCTACGTAATGTTGGCTCCAGCTCAGTAAAGCGAGATAAGGAAGGGACAGTTCCTATAAACCAGTAAATCTCTCCTCCATGCAATCTTGTATCTCAATAATACATAAAAAAAATTCCTAGACAGGAAATATGTAAGGCTACAACAATAGCCCGATACATTTATTAGCAGAAGTGACTTTTCCAAAGATGCAGCATGAGTTTAAAAGGAGAGAGAGATGCATGAACGTGAAGTGTGCACATTAAATGGTCCTCGGCATCATGACTGATGAGGAAAATGAGATGAGATACCACCGCATATCTGCTATCAGCGGCTACAACTAAAACTAAATCAACTGGCAATACTGATGGTTGGTGACATTATAATAAGCCACCAGAATTCTCACTGTCTCCTGGTCGGAATGAAAATTAGTGCTCTCTCTTTAGAAATAAGCTTGATAGTTTCCTATAAAGTTAAAAATACACCTAAAATATAACCCAGTAATTACTTTCCTAGCTTCTCATCCAATAGAAATAAAAACACTGTTTGCATACAGATGTCCAGAGAAGTTAACTTTGTCAGTGCAGGAGCTGGGCACGGCAGGGCACACACAGCCATGGAGTGGGATAGGGCTCAAAAATGCTCTTAAAGTCCCGCTGACACAGACTACATAGCTCTCTTTTCTGAATCCTGATGATGACCAAGAGAAGCGAAACCGAAGAGTGTGTGTAATCTGCTTCTATTCCGCAGACTCTCCAGAAAGGTCCATTCTGTCTCAGGTGACAGAAAACAGATCCGTGGTTTCTGGGCCATGGGGAGTCGGGGGGAGGGAGAGGACCGGGGAGGCCCCAGGGTGATGGGGTGAGGAACCTTTCTCTATCCTCACGGTAACCATGTTTACCTGCATATGTTGATCAAAATACTTCCAGCTCCAGGCTCGGGAGGAGCGCATGTCACCTCACACAAGTCCTCCCTCTATCGTGTGGTTTTAAAAATAAAAAGGAACGTCGGGACAGTGGGCTGGGGGCTCACACTTGTCCTGGGGACGTGAGGAGCTGGCTCCAGCGGACGGGCCGTCTTGCTGAGCAGCCGGTGACCAGCAGCGGTACCGCCTGCTCTTCACGCCTTTCCGCGGAGTTAACGACATCGTCTTAACAAATCGACACCCGTTCCTGAGGGGTTTTCCCTCAGCCACCAAGCAGTTGGTGACTTGCTGCAACTGCCTTTTCGGGTCTGATTCATGTGCTGAAGAGGCTCATGGACTCAGAGAAACACTTCTTAGACGGTAAGTTTATTACCAGCGGATGCAGCTCAGGAGTGTCCAGACGGAGGAGTGCAGGGCGGGGTGTGGGGAAGTGCTCCCAGCCTCTCTGCTCTCCCCAGATCTACGTGGCCACCAACCTGGAAGCTCTTCAAGCTCCACACTTTTGGGGTTTCCCAGAGGCCTCATTACAGGGGTATGACTGATCAAATTATTAGCCAAGGGTGAGTGACTCCCACCTCCAGCCCCCAAGCCTCCGGGCCGCTGGCAGGGGATGGGACTGAAAAGGCCAACCCTCTGAGCACGTGATTGCTTCCCCAGGCAACCAGCCCCCAGCCTTAGGGGCTTTCCAAAGGTCACCTGTTAACAGAACAAAATCCGTGTTTGTCGCTCTCTCCATTTGGGAAGTTCCAAGTGTTTTAGGAGCTCCATATCAGAACAGGAGAAAAGTCAAATATATATAGTTCTTTGACAACTCACAATATCACAAATCCTGAGCAAGATTTTAGTTGCTCTCATGGAATGCAACTTGCCGTGCTCCAGTTCCATTCCAGTATGGAAGCCCGGGCTTTTCCTTCCAACCCACTGCCCACTTGTTTAGAAGGTTTTCACCCTCTTTTTGGGGGGGACAAAGCATCCTAATATGTGAGATGCCTGGAAGCCTGTGTGATCAGACTGAGCTCTGAGAAGGGTCTGTGTGTTACCCACACGCGAGGAAACGGCAGCTGACATAAAGTGCTGGAGACGTCGCTGCTGACATGTTGAAGATTTAACTAAATTAAAGATTTTTTTGAGTTAATTATACATGCATGAAATTAGCCTTCTTCTCTATGCCCATGATCTCTAACTTGATGATTCTCCTGCAAACCTCATTTACAAAACATTTTAAAGATTATTAAGCCCTTTGACAAATATTCTGTCTTGGTACAATCATTACATTACCAGATTTCAGATGTCTGCTGTCTCTCTCTCTCAGTCTCTGGGAGTCTGGCTGACGAGCATCCTTTCTTCCTATGTCTGTGATGATATTTACTGTGACATTAGCTGTAATGAAATAACTAAAGCACAGACAGAATATTACTTCAATCACGACATTTTAACATGCTGTGGAAGAAAAATCATGTTGCATTTTATTTGCTTTGTATTTTATTTGCTATTTTCAAAAGTTGAATACTGCATTTTTTAAAAAATGAGAAAGCAAATTTTGACAAGTTTTATACAAACACCTCTACTCTTTCTCTTTAATAGTTCTATGCCCATCCGGCAACAGGGAAACCTCTTGAATCGACCAGACGAGAGGACGACTGTGGGTCTCTCTCTTCAGTCATCAGTGACTGGCAAGGCCAAGCCACCTGTCTTTCCCCGGAGATACCTGTTCAGTCTCCAGAGCGTTAACTCCATTCATCAGAACAGGGGCAGATACTGACATCGTGCTGTACTGCTCCGCACCTGTACCAGCTCGCGCATGAGGTGTGTGCACTAGGTTTTGCGAGGGGCGTCAGAACATGTGCCAGTCCTGGCGAGCGGTAGTTCCATCGTCACTTCCAACCCTGTGTATCGTCTAAGTTTCTTTGACTGAAAGCATTAAAAATATAACGTACTCTGCTTGCACTTTTTAAAGGGAAAGCATCAAAATAATACGTGTCTTCACAGGTGTTTGTAGGTGTGAACGTCCATTCTTGCGCCACACTGTCACACGCATCTGTCCTCGTTTCGGGTTGACTTTTCCAGATTTCCAGTTCTGTCTGCTGTTAGGACATGAGCTGTTCAGAGCGAGGTCGCCTCTAAGATCCTCACCTCGCCTCTCTGAGGTGAGGAAACTGTGGTTTCTCAGTTTCTGTGACCTGAGAGTATGGCACCCACTCCCTGAGTCACCCCCATGCAGGAGCTCCAGTAAGAAGCTGCCGCAGGCCAGCGCCCGCTCTTGGAGTCCTGTCGCCCCCGTGGGCTCCTGCTCCAGGGAAGATGGTCCACTGCATCACAGCGCCCATGGCCCTGGCTTCCCTGGCATTTCACAGCCCCTGCCCCAGCACAGGTTCTGTGACACGGCCGTTCACTTTAACACTGGACACGCATGAAAACCTCAAAGTAGCCAACTGTATTATTTGTGTTTACATGACAGGTTCATGTGGGTTTGTACTCACTTCTATTTGTTTAATGTATCAGAAATTATGAGTTGATCCTAATGTTTGAAACCGCCCTTTCTTCATTCTCCGTGGCACAGTGAATGACGTGGCAGGCAGCTCACTGCTCTGCGGGAATTTCTTTAAACTCTGGGTTCCTCTGTTCTCTTACAAGACCAAATACACACAGAGTGAGGTTTTCTTTTAAGAGTGTAACTTTGATCCTACGTGCTTTCTCTAGGGTAAGTTTCCAGAATTGAGAACCTATTTGTATAGAGAGAGAGATTTAAAATGTCTCTCAGCTGTTTGACCTGTCCTGCGTTTATTTTAGAAAGTCTCTTGTCAATCGACTTGCATGGCCTCCGCCAGCTTCCTTCTGTTTAGTCTGACCGAGGTGGAAAATACAAATTAACCAGGTTCAAGTGTATATAGCAATCCATCCTGTGACGCGTAAAGGCGGGGTCTGCAATCGGTGAGGGAGCAGAAGGCAAGCTGAGGGCGAAGCACAAGCCAACACCAACCCCCTCCTAGTCAGGTGGGCTGGGGGGGACATTCCTCAGGCCCTCCTGGCTGCCCCAGGACCAGGGCGGGGCACACGTGGATAACTTACAGAGATTGCAGCCCTGGCAGACAGGAGTCTCTGTCAGTTTGCCGCCGTCTTACTGATTTGCAAGAAAAGAAACCAATCTCCAGAAGCCTGTAGACTCCTTTCCTGGAGCCCTAACATCTCCCTTCCCCCGTACGATAGACAACTTCCTACCATCAGTCACTCCTCACAAGCCCAGTGCAGCTGGTGCTGCCCTCGTCCCTGTCATAAGAACACCTTTTTGCCCTGAGGACATCTCAGGAATTCTTTGGCCACGGGCTCCCAACACCACCGCTGCAAACCACACCACAGTCAGGGAGAGGTGAATGGTTTGGGATGACAATGAATTCAGAACTGTACCTCACATGATCGCTGAAAGAATTTTCATAGAAGAGTGAACCTATAAATGTTAAAAAGCAACTTTTTTCCGTGGCAATACGGTAGATTAGACACCCTGGCTGAGTCTGCTACCCCTATCACCTGCCCTTCTGAATTCCCAGGCGCCCACACTCTGCGCTCACGCCGACATGGTGCTTGTGTTTACACAACGTGTCCTGTTTCGTGCAGTTGAAACATTGCAAGGGGGACTCACAGCTGAAGCTAGAGAGGCCAGCTCAGCCTGAAGCCCGTTCTCCCCAGACAGCCGTGTCCAAATCCAACAGAACCTGAGCGCCGAATGTTTAATACTATTAGTTATGTAAGGAAACTCAGAATGTAGCCTAATTGTGGCCATGCTGCTGTAACAGAGATTGGATACTCTCTCTTGCCTTAAGGCTGGAAGGGGGAGGGGGAAGACAAAATATATAAAAAGAAGAGCATTCAGCCTCCAGCCTGGGCAGTGAGCTCTGAGACAGGAAACAGATGAGGGAGACTGGCAGGTGCCCCAGGAGGTGGGCAGGAAGACCTCCTCCTGCAGCAGTGAGGGGGGAGGAGCCCCAGCTTCCCCCCATCTCCCGGTCTCCTGGGGCTGATGGGGGCATGAGGGCACGGAGGGCGTAGGACCGGACAGGACAGCGGCAGAGCATAGCTCTGGAGAGATCCTCAAGGATTTTTTTTTTCTTTTTGCAACTAAATAAGGAACAGGCCTTTGTGAGCTTAACTCCCCGAGGCCAGGGAGCGGAGCACTGTGGAACAATCCCTCCAAGTCCCAAACGCCCCAGTGCCCAGACTTAAGAAACTCCAGAATACATCAGATTAAATATTCGGAAAGGCACTGCTTCCATAGTGTGGCTGGTTAGGTCCAGAATCAAGTCTGCTCGGTCCCACCCACAAGATGCACAAGCCTTGGAAAAATTCAAGCTGTCTTCAGTACATTTACTGTGTCTCAGTTCCAATCTCAAATCTTCTAATATTACACAAAAACTCAAGTTCCAACAAGGCAAATTTACAATGTCTGACATTCAGTTAAAAATCACCAGTCATGGGGCCCCTGGGGGCTCAGTCAGTGACGCATCTGCCTCCGGCCCAGGTCCTGATCCCAGCGTCCTGCAGTCCAGCCCCGCATCGGGCTCTCTGCTCAGCGGGGAGTCTTTCTCCCTTTGCGGCTCCTCCACTGTTCTCTTACTCTCCCTTCCTCTTTCTTTCTCTCTTTAAAATAAATAAATAAAATCTCAAAAAACCACCAGTCATGTACTGAAATAGGGAAATGTGACCCATATTCAGTAAGTCACACCCCGTGTGTTTTGTATTGTTTTTTTTTTATTTGTTTTGTTTTGTTTCTTTGTTCAGTCACAGCCAGCAAAGATACAGTTGATACCATCAGTGAAAGGAGACGCTGAGTAGCTGCTACATTGTCTCTCTACCCCATGTGTCTTAGAAGGGGCAGCCAAAAGGTGGCCCAGGGGACCATCTGGCTGCAGACAGTTTTGGTAAATCAAACCTCATGACCACATCTGTTCACCTGCGAGTGTCTATGGCTGACTTCATGCCACGAGGGCAGATTTGAGTAATTTCAAAAGAAACCCTGTGGCCTGCAAATCTCAGAGCGAATCAGCCATCAGAAATCTGCACAAAGAAGAGTCCAGACCCAGACAGCCGCATGAGTACATTCTATCAGACGTTTACAAGAGAATTAACACCCCCCACTTCACAAAATCTTCCATAAAATAGATGGGAGGCCCTGCTCACCTGCTCCAGGAACAGCCATCCACAGGACAGATGAACACACACCGGGCTAAAGGAAGAGTCCAGCAGAGTTCAGACTAACACAGGGCTCACGTGGTCCCACCAGGATTCTGGACCTGAGAGGCTCCTCCAAATTGTCCTAAATGGAGGGAGGGACCCGTCTTTGAACTGCATTGACCAGTGTGGGAATGGGGACTCTTCTCTGGCTGGAGTGGTTCCTCCGGCAGCAGGAGCTATGTGTTGGGGAAAAATTTGAGGGGTTCCGGTGGGCCTGCCAGCTGCCAACACTCCCAGATGTGGGGGGACCCTGCACCCCTGTCCTGCACAGAAAATGCAGTCACACACAGCGTGTGGCACGTAAGCGTGAAAACATGGGCAGAAACAGGATAACAGATGCATGAGATATACCCTGACGGATGTTAGTATTAAGTTGTATAGCATGTAAATACATGTAAATCAGACGACTTTAAAAGAAAATGAATTCTAGAGAAAGAGTCCCTATATAATGAGAAATGCTTGTCATCAGAAATTATAATATGTTGAAAATTATGTTCATGGTGTAAAATAACCTCCAGTTATATAAAGAAAAAATTGAAAAACTTACTGGCATAAGTCAAAAACTCACCCGTATAATGGAAAGTTTTAACACAACTCTTTTTATTGATAGCATCAGAAGACAGGAAAAGCAGGTAAGAATATAGAGATGGGAAAAACATTAATAAAAAAGAATGAGGAATACAATCCAAGAATGTAGGATCTTTTCAAGTAAACATAGAACTTAAAAAAAAAAAACTTGATGATGTATTGGACACAAATTAGTAAGACATTACTGTGTTTGCATGTCAGTAGAGAATACCACGTGCAGTGCTGTGCCTCACACACCACAAGAAAAAGATCACTGTATGCAACATTTTCAAAAAGACAAAAGCAATACATTTCCTAGGAATAAAAACAAAAATATGTGCAGAAATTTTATGGACAAAATGATTACAGCATGATGTTGTTATAGGGAGAGAAAATTTAAATTATGGGAGGGGAAAAAAAAAATCCAGAAACAGACTCCTGGAATCAGGGCAGTGTACGTTAAGACAGAATGAACTTCACACATCAGTCGGGGGAAGGACGAACCCCCACAAAGAAGGTGGAGATAGTTGGGCACCTTCAGGGAAGGAAAGAAAGAGAAACAGAATCCTGCTCCTGCAGCATGAACAGTGATCTAGACAATAAAAGGGAAGAATGGAACTCACTAGAAGATTATTTTGGAATTATATTCATAGCCTCAGGAAGGGAAATGGTGTATTAAATGGGACATAGACTCCATTGACAAAAGGTATACATACTCACCGACAATGAATTAGTGACTTCTGTGCACTAAAAGACACCAGAGAGTAAAATAAACAAAGAACAAAACAGGACAGAATATTTGCCACACAGGTAACTGATGTCCACTGGAATTCATAATAGCAAAATCATTCCTAACAAAGCAAAAGGAAAGCCAACACAAAAATAGCGCATAACATTTCAACAGAACTTTTTTTATCCATTCATCCATTGAAGGGCACCTTGGTTCTTTCCACAGTTTGGCAACCGTGGCCATTGCTGCTATGAACATTGGGTACAGATGGCCCTTCTTTTCACTACATCTGTATCTTTGGGGTAAATACCCAGGAGTGCAATGGCAGGGTCATAGGGAAGCTCTATTTTTAATTTCTTGAGGAATCTCCACACTGTTCTCCAAAGAGGCTGCACCAACTTGCATTCCCACCAACGGTGTAAGAGGGTTCCCCTTTCTCCACATCCCCTCCAACACATGTTGTTTCCTGTCTTGATTGTGGCCATTCTGACTGGTGTAAGGTGGTATCTCAATGTGGTTTTGATTTGAATCTCCCTGATGGCCAGTGATGATGAACACTTTTTCATGTGTCTATTAACCACTTGTTATGTCTTCTTTGGAGAAGTGTCTGTTCATGTCTTCTGCCCATTTTTTGATGTAATTATCTGTTTTTTGAGTGTTGAGTTTGAGGACTTCTTTATAGATCTTGGATATCAGTCTTTTGTCTATACTGTAATTTGTGAATATCTTCTCCCATTCTGTGGATTGCCTCTTTGTTTTGTTGACTGTTTCCTTTGCTGTGCAGAAGCTTTTGATCTTGATGAAGTCCCAAAAGTTTATTTTTGCTTTTGTTTCTGTTCCCTTTGGAGACATATCTTGAAAGAAGTTGCTGTGGACAATATAGAAGTTACTGCCTATGTTCTCCTCTAGGATTCTGATGGATTCCTGCCTCATGTTGATGTCTTTTATCCATTTCAAGTTTACCTTGTGTATGATGTAAGGGAATGGTCCAGTTTCATTCTTCTACACATAGCTGTCCAATTTTCCCAGCACTATTTTTTGAAGAGACTGTCTTTTTTCCACTGTGTATTTTTTCCTGCTTTGTCAAAGATTATTTGACCACAGAGTTGAGGGTCCATATCTGGGCTCTCTACTGTGCTCCACTGGTCTATGTGTCTGTTTTTATTCCAGTGCCATGCTGTCTTGGTGATCAAAGCTTTGTAGTAAAGCTTGAAATCGGGCAATGTGATGCCCCCACTTTTGTTTTTCCTTTTCAACATTTCCTTAGCAGTTCGGGGTCTCTTCTGGTTCCATACAAATTTTAGGATTGTTTACTCCAGCTTTATGAAAAATGCTGGTGGAATTTTGATTGGAGTGGCCCATATATAATATGGAGTATGATGCCTCCATCAGAAAGGATGAATACCCAACTTTTGTATCAACATGAATGGGACTGGAAGGGTTTACACTGACTGAAATAAGTCAAGCAGAGAGAGTCAATTTAACAGTTTTGCTTGTTTGTGAAACATAAGGAATAACATGGAGGACATGGAGAGATGGAGAGGAGAAGGGAGTTGGGGAAAATTGTATGGAAAGATGAACCATGAGGGACTGTGGATTCTGAAAAATAAAATGAGGGTTTTGGAGGGGAGAGGGGTGGGGGGTTGTGTGGGCCTGGTGGTGGGTATTATGGAGGGCATGTATTGCATGGAGCACTAGGTGTGGTGCATAAACAGTGAATTCTGGAACACCGAAAAAATTTTTAAAAATAAATAATTTTTTTTAAAAGTTACAATATAACTTTAAAGAAGATGAGGGGCACCTGGGTGGCTCAGTGGGTTGAAGTCTCTGCCTTCGGCTCAGGTCATGATCCCAGGGACCTGGGATTTAGCCCTGCATCGGGCTCTCTGCTCAGTTGGGAGCCTGCTTCCTCCTTTCTCTTTGCCTGCTTCTCGGCCTACTTGAGATCTGTGTCAAATAAATAAATAAAATCTTTAAAAAAAAAGAATTTTAGGGGCGCCTGGGTGGCTCAGTGGGTTAAGCTGCTGCCTTCGGCTCAGGTCATGATCTCAGGGTCCTGGGATCGAGTCCCGCATCAGGCTCTCTGCTCGGAAGGGAGCCTGCTTCCCTCTCTCTCTCTCTCTCTCTGCCTGCCTCTCCATCTACTTGTGATTTCTCTCTGTCAAATAAATAAATAAATAATTTTAAAAAAATGAATTTTAAAGAAGATGATACTGGATTGTCCAAGAAACCTGTGAAGGCATTTAAAACCTACAATCATAGAAGTAAAAATTGAACCACAATGAAAGACCATTTACATACATCAAATTGGCAAAACTTACAACAGTGATAATATGGAATATTATCCATATGGATAATGTGGATATTTCCACATGGAAAATGATCCTATGGATAATTGGGAAGAATATGGAGCAATAGAAAACTTGTGTTCTGTCTGCGGAACAGTAAATTAACACAATCACCAAAGGACATAATGCAACTTCATCTAGTAACCCTTGAGATAGGCATGGACTTGACTTAGCAGACAGAAAGAAATGGAGAAATGTGTCTCATGGAAGCACCGTTTATGGAGTCAAGGCCCACACGCAGATCACTTTCTGTATATTAACACAAGAGAATAGGAAGTAGTGAACATTAACGAGTCACAGCCGGACAAAACCGCATGGAGGAATCTTGGGGATACGACATTTATTCAAAACAAGTTGCCAAAACACTTCCAACACAATAATGCCCCATGTATGTAAAATTTAAAAACATAACACACCCGATAATGTGTTTATAATGAAAACATATACGGTAAGAATATAAAGAAGACACAGTTCAGTGGTGAACACAGGTGTGGTCCAGGACACGCCTCTGATGGGGGGAAGGAGAGGAGTGAGGTCTCTATTCTCAGGGTCATGTCCATGCTCTTGTTCTTCAGCTGGGTAGGATTGGTGTGTATTGTGTAATGCCCACAACAGACACATACCAGAGACTCTGGGTTCTGTTCCAGAGCGTTGCAGTCAAGCAAGCCTCACCACAAAATGAGTCAAATGCCTTCTAGAATGTTCTACTCTCCTGTTTATGGGTCCAAAAAGAGTTGCTGAATGCCAAGGTCCCAGAACACTGGTGTCTTGAGCACAAATGCACAGAAAAGACAATCACGGCGTCTTGAAAAGTGAGTAAGAAAGGCGTAGAGAAAAGGGAACAGAAGCGAAGACAGGATAACGAAAGACCACGAACACTGACGATCTTTCATGAGAGGCTACCAGCAGGATCTCTGGGTGCAAATGGGAACATAATGGTCTCTCCTCCTTTTAAAAAGTTTGTATCTTAAACTTTTTCAGAACCATCTCCTATTAAAAGTTTTAAGAAAGAACAGAATGTAACAAAACAACTAAGGCTGTGAAAAAATAGACTCTGGCAGAAAACCAACAACCCACGTTGCGGAGAATGAAGGCGTTTGAGAGGTTTGGAGGGTCACGGCCAAGACGATCCTGAGCCCCAGAGCCTGGGGGCTCCTGTGGGTTGTCAGCTGTTTGTCTTTCTGTCCTGTCTTTTCAAAAGAGGAGGTGCCGGTGCCCCGCTCAGTCAGCGGCCTCCAGGTTGTGGGGGGGACGGCGGGGTCACCTGCCCAGGTTTAGGGAAATGGCCGCCTGGGAACGACGCTGACACGGACTGTGGTTTCCAGCAAGGAGGCATTGGCTCACGGGTCTACGTGACCTACACAGCCGCACATCATGTCACACTCTCCACTAGGAAGACCCCTCTCCACTGGAAAGGGTCCAGCAGGGAGCCCAGCCCCAATCCCAGGCCAGGTCGCCCCAGGGCAGAGTGTGCATTTCCCACCAGGACGCCTGGCGCGAACCGCTGATCTGACACTCACTCGCCATCGGTGGTGGTGGTCCGTCAGCAACCAGAAGCCTGGGGCTCCGTCCTGAGCGTCCCTGGCTGTTCCTGTCACCCATTCCCATCTCCCGTCCTTCCTTTCTCCTGCTTGAGTTTTCTGGCTGTGCTGAGAGTGGCGTCCCCAGAGGAGAGTGGCAGACAGACTTGGCTCCTGTCCCTTGGTCTGTCAACTTCTGGCTGTGTCTCTGTGAAGAACACCGGCAGCTCCAGCCCACAGTGCGCCCATCGGAGAGCTTCCCTCCAAGGGGAAGCCTTGAAGGGTTTCATAAGGGCGCATTTCATCCCTTTAGCTGTTTGCTCAGCTCTGTTGGGATACCTAGGGTGACCGTGAGCCTCCAGACTCCTGTCTCTCTCCTTCCAGCACTTGGCGATATTTCCTTCGGGGTCTGGAAGTCTTGGCTGTTTCTGCAGCGTCAAGACAAGTGGTGTATAAGGCAGCACAAGACAGACTTGGCCTCATGGGTCTTGGTTAGCATCCGTGTTGGAGGCTTCAGACTTTGACAGAGGGCACGAGTCCCTCTCAGAAGAGGCAGAGGAAATGCAGGCTCCCTGCCCACTTGCTGAGCACTGAGCACCCCTCAAAACCCAGGATCCGTAGAGCGTATGGAATGCCATGCTTCCTCGCTGGGAGACCCCGGGTCAGGGAGTTAGAATTAATGCACAAGGAAGGGCGTGATATAGACTAGGGAAAAAACCCATTTTGTCACATATCTGTCATTATCACCTTATCCTTCCTCAGGTACCCCTGCTTTTGTCCTGGTACCTTCCCTTCCCAGTTGGATTGATCTCAGAGAATCTGACGCCATTGCTGAGTTTGTCATAATGACCCCGTTCCCTTCCTAGTGACTGATGCTGAGGGCTGTGCCCTGTCCCCCCCGGATTCGTAGATTGGCTTCCTCCCCACAAGGACTTCAGAAAGTGACTTTATTTAGAGAGGGGGCCTTTAAGGGGTGATTAAGGTAAAGTGAGGTCACAGGGTGGGTCCCGATACAAAATGACTGGTGTCCTTGTGGGGAGAGGAGGTCAGGATACAGACACTCACAGAGGATGACCAGGTGGGGACACAGGGACAGGAAGGCTGTCTGGGTGCCCAGGAGAGCTCAGGAGGGATCAGCCTGGCCAGCACGGGGATCTCGGACGCCCACCTCCCTGACTGGGAGACAGTCAGCAAGCATCTCCTGATAAGCTGCCTGTCTGTGCAGTTTGCCCCACGAGCTGCATGGTCATAGGAAAGTTCTATTTTTAATTTTTTAAGGAATCTCCACACCGTTCTCCAAAGAGGCTGCACCAACTTGCATTCCCACCAACAGTGGAAGAGGGTTCCCCTTTCTCCACATCCTCTCCAACACATGTTGTTTCCTGTCTTGTTGATTGTGGCCATTCTGACTGGTGTAAGGTGGTCTCTCAATGTGGTTTTAATTTGAATCTCCCTGATGGCCAGTGATGATGAACATTTTTTCATGTGTCTGATAGCCATTTGTATGTCTTCATTGGAGAAGTGTCTGTCCATATCTTCTGCCCATTTTTTGATATGATTGTCTGTTTTGTGTGTGTTGAGTTTGAGGAGTTCTTTATAGATCCTGGATATCAACCTTTTGTCTGTACTGTCATTTGCAAATATCTTCTCCCATTCCGTGGGTTGCCTCTTTGTTTTCTTGACTGTTGCCTTTGCTGTGCAGAAACTTTTGATTTTGATGAAGTCCCAAAAGTTCATTTTTGCTTTTGTTTCCTTTGCCTTGGAGATTTATCTTGAAAGAAGTTGCTGTGGCTGATATCGAAGAGATTACTGCCTATGTTCTCCTCTAGGATTCTGATGGATTCCTGTCTCACATTGAGGTCTTTTATCCATTTTGAGTTGATCTTTGTGCATGGTGTAAGAGAATGGTCGAGTTTCATTCTTCTACATATAGCTGTCCAGTTTTCCCAGCACCATTTATTGAAGAGACTGTCTTTTTTCCACTGTGTATTTTTTCCTGTTTTGTCGAAGATTATTTGACCATAGAGTTGAGGGTCCATATCTGGGCTCTCCACTCTGCTCCACTGGTCTATGTGTCTGTTTTTATACCAGTACCATGCTGTCTTGGTGATCACAGCTTTGTAGTAAAGCTTGAAATCAGGCAACGTGATGCCCCCAGTTTGGTTTTTCTTTTTCAACATTTCCTTAGTGATTCGGGGTCTCTTCTGATCCTGGATCTCTTTCAAAATATCATTGGCTGCCCTTGAAAATCAACGTTTAGAAGGTCATTTCATATAGTTGTTTAGGAAAAGAATAAACATGGCATTTCAAGAAAAGAATGTTCTAAAAACTATGAATATGACATTTACCAGGAATGGAGCCATAAGATGGGATCACTAAGGCTTCATAACGTTTTAGATAAAATTAACACACGTAACTTTTCGTGCACTGCCGGCAAAGTGTCTTAAAATTACAAGAAATAAACACATTCAGTCTCAGCTCCTTTCAAAGCTGCAATAAAGCTCGTGTTCTTATCTCGGTTTATCAAATGCTTTTTCTGAGCCTGGAATGACGTCCGAGATGATGTCCTACTAATACTGTTGTTCTTGCTGATGCTCCCCATCTAAAGGGGCCAGACATGAAATCCCTTCCACGTACACGACCTCGGGTCCCGGTCTCTCCGCTGCGTCTCTGGTGTGGGTCGTGTTGGCACATTCTCTCTATCCCTCACTTTCCATCTCTTCGTATCTTTTAGTCTCAAGTGTTTGGCCTCCAGTATTACTGATTTCATGTGTGCAGGTGCCAAAGAGAAACAGAACCCACGGCTGCTTCACAGGTTCCCTGTAACTGTGGGGCGACCAGGCTCCCTTGACCCAAGTCCCGGGCTGGGGGCAGCCCTGACCCCTGCCATCTGCCCAGCCCCCTTGTTTCTCGCTCAGCTTCGCTGCATTGTCTGCGGCAACACCCGCAGTCGCGGAGAGCGATGTCGCAGAGAGGGCGGGGCGGGTGCAGCCCGGGACTCAGGCTCTTCCCATTCCTGAGCTCCTGGACTTTTGTTTGAACAGATTTTTGAGGTCCAATTTATGCAACGCAATTCACCTCTTCTAAATGCAGAATTCAGAGATGGAATGTACAGAATTGTACAACCACACCGCAGCCCCGTCGGCCCGGATGATCTGCTGGACCGGTTTGCATTCAGTCCGCATCTCCTCCCAGAGCCCCAGCAACCGTGAATCTATTTTCATCTCTGTAATTTTCCTTTTCTGGATATTCCATACAAACGGGATGTAGCATATTGTCTTTCCTGTGTAGCTTCATTAGCTCGGTGCAGAACTATTAACGGTCACACATTTCATAGCCTGATTTGTTTGTTTGGGGGACTGGACAGTGTTCCGAAGTCCTCGCACGGGCATTCCAAGACTGCATATCCATTTACAAGCAGGTGAACACTTCAGTTGTTTCCACGTTCGTGTCACTCTGGATAAAGCCAGCAGGAGCAAGTCCGTTCCGGGCAGGGCTGCTCCCCCCGCCGGTAACTTGACATGGAGCTTTCTAAGAAGCCGGCAAACTGTTTTCCAAAGTGTCTGGACCGGCACACCGCTGAGCCGGCCCCGTGGGAGGGCACAGGGCACGCCCCCCACCGACACCGGTCATATGGCTTTTGGTCGCCACCGGGAATGGAGCGGGACGTGCGGTTTCACATGTTAGCCGACGTCTCCAGAGCGGCTGCGGACGCTGACCACACACGTCTTCGCAGCATTCTCTGGTCCCCGCGGTAAAGCAGCTCTACCTTTGCGTGGTTTTAATTGGATTGTCTGTCTTTTCACTGATTGTGAGAGAGCTCTGAGTGTTCCCAAAACAACCCTTCGTATGAAATAAGATTGGCCAATTTGCTTTGTCCTGACTCTTTACTCTCTTAGTGAAATGAGGTCCAGTGTGTCGTTTTTTCCTTTCATGGGACATGCACTTGGTGTTATCTGAGAAATGTTTGCATGACGTTTCAAAATTCTCTCCCACTTTAAAATTGTGACTTCGATGATCCACTGTGGTGTGATTTTGAGCTTTGGTCTGATTTCAGCTTTCGCGTGTGGTTTTCCAACCGTCCCTGCTCCGTTTGTTTGGAAAGCTCACTATTTCCACAGTTGGGTTATCTGAAGACCTTTGCTGAAAGTCAACTGACTGCAAGCATCAGTGTTTATTTGCGGATAGCGAGTTGTTTTTCATGAATCTGCCTGTGTATCTGTACCCCAGGACCACATTCTCTTGAGTTTTTAACAAGGACAGTGGAATTCCTCCAAGTTTCTTCTGTTCAAGATAGTTTTGACTATTGGGAATTGTTTCCTTTGCACATGAATTTTAAGATGATCTTGTGGAGGACTCGGGAAGTCTGTGCTCACCGGCAGGTGCGGACTCGGATCCGTGTGCAGATTGGATGAGAACTTCCATCTTAAACATTAACTTTTCCAGTCCACAAGCATGGACTCTTTGCTAATTTCAGCAATATTTTATAGTTTTTAATGTAAAAGTCTTACTTTCTTTGGTATGCTTATTTCTGGGTAACTCGGATCCTTTTGATGCTAATTCGTGTGAATAAGAATATTCTAAATTTCATTTTTCGATTGCTCGTTGCGAGTATGTATTCTTCTCTCCTCCTTCTCCCTCTTTTTTTCTTTGGCCAAATATGTGAATGGTAAGAGGAGGCATCCTTGCCTTGTTCCTGGTGCTAGAGGAGGAAACACTGAGCTTCTCACCATTAGGGATGAGGTTGACTGCGGGGTTTTTCACCGATATGCCACAGCAGCTGCTTCCTGTTCTTAATTTGTGGAGGATTTAACCCACCAATGATGTGCGCTTCATCAAACACTTTTTCTGCATCTGCTGAGATGACTGTATTTTTTGTCCTTTATTCGTATGGTTTATTATATTAGTTGATATTTGCATATTAATTAAACTTCCAATCTGGGGCTGAATCCCACATGGTCATGGTGTTTGATCTTTGCATGTGTTACCAGATTCAGTTTCCTAGAATTTTGCTGAGGATTTTTGCTTTTGTGTTCATAAGAGGTACTGGTTTGTCGTCCTCCATTCTCGTGATGGTTCTGTGTGGTTTTGGTGTCAGATTATGACCGGTCTCATAGCTTGAGTTGGGAAGTGTCCCATTCTCCCCAGCTTTGCAGAAGAGTTCTTTGAAGACTTGGTATTATTTCTTCCTTAAGTGATTGGTAGAATTTACCAATGAAGCTGTCTGTGCCTCAGTTCTCCTTTGTGGGTAGAAATATTTTTCACTTTTTTTTTATTCGTCGCAGATACATTCAGACTATTTTTTTTTAGGTTTTACTTATTTATTTGAGAGACAGAGAGTGAGCATGAGCAGGAGGAAGGGCAGAGGGACGAGGAGAAGCAGACTTCCCGTTGAGCAGGGAGCCAGACACGGGGATCGATCCCAGAACCCTGACATCATGACCGCAGCTGAAGGCAGACGCTTCACTGACTGAGCCATGCAGGTGCCCCCAGACTTTCTTTTTATAATCATTTTTTGGTAATTTATGTTTCCAGAAATTTGCCCATTTTATTTAAATATCTAAATTGTTGGTATAAATTTGTTTATAGCTATCCTTAAGATGCCTTTGGTTTCTGTAGGATAGGTAGTTATATTTCCTTTTCGTCCCTATTTTTGGTAAGTCATGTCCTCTCTGCCTTTCTTCGGGGTCAGTCTGGCTAAACATTTGTCAACTTTGCTGGCGTCTGCATAGAACCAACTCGGGTTTCACTGATTCTACTGTTTTTCTGTTTTTTAGTTCGTTGATTTATTCTGTAGTTTAAATTATCTTCTTGGTTGTGTTTTCCTGGGGCTTATTCACTTCTCTTCTGGGTTCTTGTGTGGCAGCGTACTCGATGGGGCTCAGATCTTTCCTCCTTCTAACGTGGTTGTCCCAACCTGCAGGTTTCTTTCCCATCATGAGTTTAGCAGCTTCTTATCAATGTAATGTTGTATTTTTATTCTCATCATTTTCAAATATTTTAAAATTTTCCTTGAGCTTTCTTTTTTGAAGAAAATTTTAGAAGTGTATTATTTATGGCACAGATATTTGTGTATTTCCTGAATTTCTCTCTGCTATTGATTTTCAAATTTGATTTTGTGATTGGAGCACACGGTTTATTTGATGTAGTTAATTTTGTGTTTATTGAAAATTATTTTATGGGTTAATATATGACCTATCCCAGAGCTGAAGAGAGATAATGTTTGGAAAAAGGTCGGTTCACTGGGGAAACGCCGTCACCCCAGTATTTAATGGCCTGTGAATGTATATACTGAGAAGTACTTTACAGCAAATGCAAACCTCGTGCCTCTTGTCTGTCTGTCTGTCTGAGTGGGCTTTATTTTCTCATCCAGTTGTTACGCTGTTTATCATTGAGATAACGTATGTAAGTGTGCATCGACACATTTCCTCCAAAGGTGAAATTGCTCCGTGAACAATTCATCGAATACGGAGCCCCAAGAACGGAGACTCGGCGTGAGTACTCTGACGCCCAGGTCTGGCTTCAGGGGCCGTGTTTGGTGCCGCACACTGAGGGAGGCCACCAGAACCAGTGCCGCAGGGCGCCGGCCGGCCACGGGCAGGCTCTCTCTGAAGGGACACTCACAAGCACTGAGCTCTGCACGGACCCAGGCCCAGAATCCACAATTTCCCCAGAGTGGATTTAACCCATGACCGTCCTCTGTGGTGAGGGTCAAGCCAGCCGTGCACCAAGCACGGCAGGGCAAGGACGCCGGGGATTCCGGAACTGAGTCCGGAGGCGCCCCTGGACATCAGCCCTTGCACGCACCCTCGGAGATGTGAAAAGCAGGAGGAACGCAACACGCCGAGACAAAGTACTTCAATAGCTACGGGCCGACGGGGAGCACGTCTGCTCTGCTCACGCGTAAACCAGTGACGGCCGCTTCCGCGTCAAGCCCTGGCCGCGTGCTCCCCGGGAGCCCCACGCAGAGAAGCTGTCAGCGTGAAGCATCTCTTTTCTTCTCTTTTTGTAAAAGCCAATTGATGTGTGTGACTCACGCATCAGCCGCTCCTTCAAACCATCACAAACCTTCCCACGTCCCACCAGCCGTAAGATGTTTAAAAAATTTTTTAAACCCAAGAGCCCAGATTTCATTCGTGTTGATGGTGTTTTTGAATTAGAATTATGAACTCGATGGTGCAGTCCTGAGCTCCGGGGGTTAGTGTGAGGCTGAAGCAAGAACCGAAGGTGAGTTCGAGGCTGAGCCTCTGTGCGGGGCGGCCCGTGCGGACGGTCCCTCTCCTGTTTCTCCCATTCTGCACACAACACGCTCTGTGCGTCTGTTCCATTCCCGAAGCCAACACTGAGCCGTGACCAGCAGGCTGACCGCTGTGCTAGTGTCTGTGCTGTGGGAAGAGCGTGGACGGCGCACCTTCTGCCGATGAGGACACAGGGCCGGGGGACGGGAACAGAGAGCAGAGTGAGGCCCAGAACGAGATGGCGTCCCCGTACTCCTGGCCCAGAATCAGGGTTCCAAACCTGAGGCTCATCACCATTACCCTCCTAGCAGCAGAATCTAGACTCCGGGCCCGAGCCCAGAGCTGCTGAAGCAAATGGTGGCACTCTTGATAATTCCTGGAGACGGAATTTTCAACGAGTTGTCAATTAATCACACGCACCCGGCCCGGAAGGGGCCTTCTGTTTGGGAACGATTGTTTAGGAAACACACAGATGAGCAGAAGCAGAACACATCATCTGCCGCCCCCCAGAGGCTTGCGGTTCAGGGCAGTCCTGGAAATGGCACAAAAAATGAGTTGAAAGCACTTTTGGCTTGGGGACATTTGTGACACCTCACTTTGGCAATGTCGGTGCTTTCGCATGGTCGTCTTGTCTCTCTATTTGGTCCTGGCAGGCGGGAAGGTGGTGGGTCTCCCATATTCTTTTTGAGGGAAACTCTCCATCCGAATCTGCTTTCTTGGGGATGTGACTGTCCCTCCGGCATTCCCAGCTGGAAGGAAGCCCCATGTCAGCGCGGTTGGGGGGGGTGACGGCAGGAGGACAAGAAGGGGGCCCGCAATGCCCGCCATCTGGAATTCCAATCTCAGTCTGTTCTGCTGCTGGAACGAAGCACACGGACTGGGTGGCTTACTCACCCCAGAACCCGATCTCTCGCGGTTCTGGAGGCTGCGAGCCTGAGACTGGGGCCGTCTGGGACAGTCTGATTCCGGTGAGAGCCGCTTCCCGGGGACAGACCGCTCGCCGTGTGCTCAGCTGGTGGGAAGGAGCAGCCAGCTCTGCGGCCTCTCGGGAGGGCACTGACCCCATGCAGCTGATCACCTCTTCGCCCCACAGCAGTGGGGGTTAGGATGTCAACAGATGAGTTTGATCGGGACTCAGATGTTCCGTCCATTGCGGAGCCATCGAGGAAGACATCTTGGGCAGGAGACGAAGGGCGCTCATTTGCGAGGGACGGCAGATGCCTCGAGGTCCCGGGATCTATGCGGGAAGGAGCAGCAGACAGACAGATGGTCTGAGGGAACAGGTGTTCCTGCGGAGCCAGCCGGGCACCCGAAAACGAGGAGAAGCGTCTGCTCCCTGCTGATCACCCAGCAGGTCGTCTCACTCGGGGTCTCACGCACGCTTCCCGGCACACCCTCGGGACCAGAGATCCAGGTTGTTCCGATTGTTACCCGGAAGCGTGGCGGCTGCTTGTCTGGGGGACGCGCTCGGGCGTGTGGTCACGGCGGGAGCGTGGGTGAGACACCGCCCGCTTCATTCCTCCTCCTCGTCCGCGGAAATAACAGACAGGACAGATGGACTCGTCAGGACAGATGGACTCGTCCATGCGGGGCGCGTGTGCGACCGTGGGGGGCAGAGCAAGCGCCCGGGAAACGGGCCGTCGCGGCATGCCTTGATGGTTCTGATGACAAACTGGTGTCTGAAAGGCAGATGTTAATGATTTATTCCCTGCATGTATATTTATATAAATACAAAGAATTCTAACTCAGATTTAGTAATTATTCTTAGGATTATGATCTCAAATATTGGATATAGATACCATATGCTTTTTTTTTTTTTTTAAGTTTTATTTGTTTATTTGAGAGAGAGGGAGAGAGCATGGGGAGCTGGGATTGGCAAAAGCAGAGGGAGAAACAGGCTTCCCGCCAGGCAGGGAACCCGACACGGGGCTCGATCCCAGGACCCTGAGATCATGACCTGAGCCGAAGGCAGACGCTTCACGGACGGAGCCACCCAGGCGCCCCTGCCATACACTTTTGAAAAGTGTTTTAGAAACTATTCGGGAGGAGTTAGGTTATGGATTTGAAAAGCGCACACTACTAAGGAAAAAGAAAAGGAACAGAAAGCCCACCCGAGTGTTGTGCAAACAGTACTCGTACCTCGTGGTAAATTGTCCAGCGACGGTGTCTTACCCGCATTCTAAAATTCTTCAGAGCCAACAGCTCAGAAGGGTCACCTGCCGGGAAGAATGTGTCTTCAGAGATTACAGAGTCACTGATTTTAAATAACATGCGAGACCGGTTTGAGTAAACTCACTTCACGGAATGGGGAAGGGAAGTGACATTTCTAAATAAATAAACTATTTTCCACAACATGTTATTCTAAATTAGCAAGAATCTATCGAAACTAATACATTATTACAGTACACATCTGACTAATTTAGCCAAATATTTGTAATTTTGATCATTAAATTTGTCATTGGGAATAGAGGGGAAATGGCTCATACAGGCTTTGGTTTGCCACATAGTTTAAAAATAAAGTGACAACATTACGTTGAGATGAATTTTTAAATATTATAATAATATTTTTAAGTTTAAAAAAAGAACCCCATAGGGTTTTACACAATTTTTTTGACAACCTTAGGCTCTAAATATCTTCCCTCAAAAAGGGAAGGAACCTACACAGCACCCAAGTAGACTTCTTAAAGCGCCCAGCGCCGAGCGACACGGGTCACTCCCTCCTGGTGCTACAAGGTGCACACTACAGGCAATACCTCGCCCTTGAGGACTGTGGTGACATTTGGAATAGATCATATAGTCCATAGTCCACGTATGAGTAGAAAAAAGTGCGACCAGCATATAAGTGAGACCTGCAGCGCAACAGTGGTGAGAGCCCCTTGCCGCAGAGCCGGTGTCAGACAGACCCACGGACGCCGAGTGCCCCTCTCTCCAATAGTGTGGCGTTGGGGGCCGCGGAGTCACCGGGGCCCTGGGGACAAGCCTTTGTCAGCTCCACGCACGGTGCTGTTTGCAGCGCAAGGAGATGGGCACTGCCCGGGACGGAGCAACCTCCCGCAGGATTCAAAAGGAACCTTAAGAAGCATTTTGCAGTTTTTAAACTTTCTTTTTTTTT
Organism: Mustela nivalis; assembly: GCF_964662115.1. Classification (NCBI taxonomy): domain Eukaryota; kingdom Metazoa; phylum Chordata; class Mammalia; order Carnivora; family Mustelidae; genus Mustela; species Mustela nivalis. The sequence continues at coordinate 1,193,943 of NC_139024.1, read as the reverse complement.
TTTTTAAGATTTTATCTATTCATTTGACAGAGAGACAGCGAGAGAGGGAACACAAGCGGGTGAGGGGGAGGGAGAAGCAGGCTTCCCGCCCAGCGAGGAGCCGGGTGTGGGACTCGATCCCAGGACTCCAGGACCATGACCCCCGCCAAAGGCTGACAGACACTCGACAACGGAGCCCCCCAGGTGCCCCCGCTTTGCAGGTTTGAGCACCTCGTCACCACAGTCGCAGCTGACATCGGCGAAGAGTCAGCCACACCTCCACTCCCTCGGCTCTGTGTGAGACGGTGGGAGGAGGTGTTCGTCCCGGTGTGGGGGCCCCGGTCTCCCCGGCGGTGAGGCCCAAAGGCGGGCTTCAGAAAATCCTGGCGTGTGAAGCTCCTGGTCCCTCTTCTCCACTGGGGTGGGTGCTTTTTAGGCGCTCCCTCCGACCGCGTGACACACCACCTCGTGTGGGTGGCGTCCCACGACGGCCCCTCGTGGGCACGGATGGCGGCTCATTCTCTGGTTGTCCTCAGGAGTAAGGGACTGTCGGCGAGTCTCCTTCTCCTTAGTTAAAGAAGAGCCGTTCTGTTCACAGCTTTGCATCCACACACATGACAGTGCTTAGCCTATTTTAGTTTTTTTGAAATTTCAAATCTGTGTCAGGGACCAATTCATTAAATCACAGGGGGTTTGACACGTCATGACTGACGTGAGCCAAACCCCTTCCAACGACATTATCTTTAAACAGCCAGTGAGTCGGGAATTGGCGGGCTTCACGGAAGGAGGTCATCGCTGGGGTCCAGACACACCCTCTCCCTGAACTCCGTCTTCATGTTCTTTAAAAACACCACACAAACAAGACGGAGAGCCATCTGATAGTGATCAATGTTAATCTAAAACAGCAAATTCTTCTTCAACACCAAAAATTCAGACGCACATTTCCTCCCTCTCAGCTTTGCCAACATATTTAAAATCTTTATTTCTGATCATCTGCATTTTTTGTTACTGTTTCTGTCTGAATCTCTCAAAGCAACACTAAAAAACACAAGGCTCCCAGACCTTCCAGGTGTCACGTAGCAAGTGCTTCTCCCTTGTCCTCTCTCCTGATGGGAAACTGAGGCACGGATTTTATCCAAGCACATCTACGGTCAAGGCAGGGAAGGATGAGACTGTTCGTGCAGGCTGAATCCCACTGGACTGTTTCTTCTTCCTTGAATTCACATTTATGTATCGGTGACGAAAAGTGATGAAAACAACAGCCCTGATTACTGGAGCTTTGAACCCAAAATCAGAACTGGAAAACCGTAAGAATTATCTCACTCAAGTGCATCAGATCAGCGGGGACCTATGCTAGTGCTGAAACTTTCCAAAATGGATTTTTCCAGGCATCTTGCTCCTTTACTCGGTTCAAAGTGAGTCTCTTTGAACGATGCTGTTTCCAGGCACATGAAAATCCTCTTTCTGCAGAGTTTTTAGGTGAATGACTTTCAAGTTAGGGTCCCAGAAACATGTGATCTATCTTTTATCTACTCATCTGACATCTCTGTCCCCCTCATCCATCTATCTGTCCATCTGTCTATCTGTCAATGCTGACATTGTTATTTTGCTTCTTGTTTTGTGCATGGCCTAAACGAAAATTTATTTTCATGCCTGCATTTTTGTGAGTCTGTCACTCATAAACTCCGGCTTCTGTCTTTACCGAATCCAGACCTGTGCTCAGCAACTCGAGGCAGTGCTTGTCTCCAGGACTGGGCGCTGCCTAACTTCCGGTTGAGTCCCGTTGTCTGGGCCGGCCGCGTGTCCCTTTTGCCACAAAAAGAGAGTCAGGATAAGACTGTGCTCCAGATGCTTCCGGCGCTTGTTGGGAATTTCGGGTTCCTCTTGGCTGACTTGATCTTTGTGGTGAAGTTGCATCTTTCTACTTGATTTATCTTGGAAGCGAACATTTCCTCCAGCCCTTCTTCCCTACCAGATCAGTTTCATCTGGAAGTGTCCCAGGGCTCTAAGGCACACCTTAAAAGTACTGTTTGCTACTATGTTTCTGATTTTGTAACAATCAGAATTTTCTTGTTACACTGTTACCAGGAGGAAATGTAGCAATAACTTGTGTCCAGAGGGGGTGTTTGTAAAGGGAATTTTGCAATCTAGTTTCCAGGATATCTACTTTAAAATGTCTGCCAGAACAGCCCCATTACTTTTTCAGTTGTAATAAATAAATATGAGAAAATTTTACACAGTATTTTATGGCAATGGAAATGCATTTCTGTTTTTCAGTCATGTGCTTGTCTTTATTTAGAAAGTACATTCTGCCTTCGAAAACTGTGTGCAATAAGTGCTCTAGACAAGAACTAGCAAACTGGCAGACCCACGGCCATCCTTGGTGACCCCAAGGCTCCTTTTGTTTAGATGACATTTTAGAAATCAGGTCTTTTATGTAAAATACGCATTTCACGCTTCCGTGAAAAAGTCAGATTTTTAAAAATTTCATTTAATTTTATTTTTTCAGTGTTCCAAGATCCATTGTTTCTGCAGCACCCCCAGTGCTCCGTGCAGTCCGTGCCCTCCTTAGTACCCACCACCAGGCTCACCCATCCCCCACCCTCCTCCCCTCCAAACCCTCAGTTTGTCTGTCAGAGTCCACAGTCTCTCATGGTTCGTCGCCCCCTCCCGTTTCCCCCAACTCCCTTCTCTCCTTCTCCCCATGTCCTCCGCGTTATTCCTTATGCTGCACAAGTAAGTGAAACCATATGTTAATCAGAAGATTTGACACTTGGGTCCCACCCTGATGAGGACCGCAGGCGGGAAGCGGGTGGAGCCCGCGGCTTCCTGAGTCTCCGTGTGGGCGGAGTCCCCCTCGAGCCGTGCTGTCCCTTGGCTGTCCGTCACTTGGCTGGCGCTGCCGCCCAGGTGGGACACTGCGTTTTCCCTCCCTCTCGGAGCGGCAGCGTGTCCACCCGCACCTGGCTTGCATTCTGTGGCCCCCAAGGCTGAGCGGTCTGCGGGGATGTATTTATATTATCAAATCCCTCACTGAACAGAAGTGCACCGATTTGAAGGTTTTCAGAAAACCCTTCGTGAGCATTGGCAGCATGTGAAGCGGCGGTCTCGGCATCAGGACGGAGTCCCCGTCGTGACCCGTGGACAGAGAGCTGCAGGTTTGTGCGATCGCACAATGCGATAGGCCCTCGCTACACAAAAGAAATCAAAGGAACAGGAACTGCTGATCCAGACATGAACGGGGATCCGTCGGCTGAGGGGTCGCGGCTCGGGGGACGGCGTGTCCGACACCTGCCCTTTGGGGGGCCCTACCCCCGCGGTGTCTGGAACCTACCACACAACGGCGGGCCAGATGTGCAGATGCCTTTCAGCAAAACAGACTTTCCCAAGGTTTGTGGGAGTCCGAGACCGTTTCTGTCAGCCGGTGCCCCCTCATGTACGTCCCCGGTCCCCAGGCCCCGTGAACAGGGAGTTCCGAACGCCTGGGGCTCTGCCTCGCAGACGGTCCGGACGGTGGAAGAGAGAGGAGCCCCCCTGGGTCTTACTCTTCTTTTTCTCTTCAATTTTCTAGAGTGTGGTTATAGTAAATGTGCGTCAGAGTTTAAATAAATAAATAAATAAATAAAAAACCAGTGATTGTTTTGTTGATGTGAAGCAAAATGAAATTCTCGCTGTTAATCGGAGCTTTATTGGAAATCTCAAGAACTAGTTAAGTGAATTCCTTCACAGGGCCATAAACACAGCAAACCTTTGGAATGTTTTTGCAAGAAGCAACAGGGCCCCCTACTGTCCAGTTTTAACTAAAATAATCCAAGGGCATCCTCCGCTCTTCGGCCGAGAGCTGCTTGTATAGGTTCTTAGCTTTCCAGGAGCACGTTTCTAACTGTGCCATTTCTACAATGTCACAGCAGCCACACTGCTGGGTTCGTTCCCCAGAATGTGCCAGGTTCTAGGCAGCGCTGTGGCACAAGACTCATCTCATTCGAGGAGGACCCCACCAGCCTCAAGAGGACTGCGTGTTCACATGGGCTATCTGATATCTGACCCTCATCGCTGGGTCACTGGAAGGGAGACCTGGGGACAAAGTGGTTCTGAGAGGAAGCCCTGTGGCCTCACAATGACAGGGGTTAAGGAGTATGGGGACTGACGCCGAGGGCCTATGTCCCAGCAGTGGGAGGACTGTCAGAAGATGCGGCCGATCCCTGTAACATTCAAGGGGGAATTGTAGGGACGCCTGGGTGACTCAGTCAGTGAAGCAGCTGCCTTCAGCTCAGGTCAGGATCCCAGGGTCCTGGGTCCCTCCCTGCTCAGTGGGGAGCCTGCTTCTCCCTCTCCCGCTTGTGCTTTTTCCTCTGTCAAATACATAAATAACTAAAAAAAAAAAAAAAAAAAGGCAAATTGCAGGACAAGGAGGCTGCCCAGAGAGTGGCCCATGGGGCCTGCAGGGTGAGTAGAACCAAGGTCCTGAGGCCACCGCAGAGGGAAGTCCCTGGAGCGAACCTGGAGCCACTGCAGAGCAGACGGTGGGTCCCCGGCTGACTGAATGGAGAAGACGGACTCCCACTTCCACGGCAGAGTCGGGCTGTCTAGGGCAGGCTCCGGGTTTTGTTGAGCGCTGGATTCTGGACCTGACCTGACTTAGGTGCCAGGGCTCAGCACACGTGCAAGGGCGCGTCCGTCATCCAACCAGCCTTAGAGCCACGGACTGGACACGAGCTTGCTGAGGGAGCGGCCGGTGCTGTCAGGGTGCTCTGGGGAGAGTAGGGGGCCTGTGGGTCCTGCCAAGGTGCCGATCCTGTCCAGAGGGTGAGGACTTCAGGGGTGAGCAGGGAAACTGGAGGGGCAGTGTTGGGGTCCCTGCACTGCCCTGCAGCCATAAAGCAGGGTTAGTGCCCCAGGGGCTCCTGGGAGACCCGAGACTCCAGAGCGGTAAGGACAGAGGTCGAGGCAGGAATCCAGGAAGAAACAGATGGAGTGTCCGGGACTAGAGTCCAGGAGTGTGGCAAGAAAGGGCTTCAGGTCAAATCAGGAGTTTCGTGGGTGCCCACAGGGCCCTGAGGGAGAAGCCAGCAGAGGGGAGGGTGAGGTCTGAGTTTGGACGTGACAGCCCGCAACCCGAAATGCAGCAGTAGGCGCCAGGGAAGTGGGGGGTAGAGGCTCTCCTAGGAAGACAGGCCGGGGAGAAGCGAACACCTATCGCTTGCCAAAGGCCTGCCGTCTGCACAGGTGGAGGACCTGCCGGGCCTCAGAGCATCTGGGAAGAACGCAAGGAAAACGATGCCAAGGCAGGTGCTCTCAGGGATCCAGTAGGGGACAGACTGCGAGGATGCAGCCCTGGTGCCGGCCCGGTGCAGAGTCGGGGGAGAAGGGGGTGTGCTAGACGGCGTGCCGACCCGGAGCAAGCGGGGAGGCCTGGGGGGACGGGACGGGCTGCGGGGAGGGCGCTGCTCGGGTGGGTGAGCCACCTGGACCACCTGGGTTAGCCTCCAAGGTCTGGGGGCCCTAGAAAGCTCCCTAGGCAGGCAGTCAGAAGAACAGTGTCCAAAAGGTGGAGGAGAAACCGAGCCCAGTGAGCTCAGGTCGGAGGCCCCTGGCACCAGGGAGGAAGGGGAGCCGGTGCTGGCTTGTGTCCCTGCCCTGCCCTCAGGCTCAGGTGCCTCAGTGCCGTGCCCGTGAGTGGGTCTGTCTCCGTAGGGAGGGCGTGCTGTCCACCCACACGGACTGGGGAAAGAGCTCGCAGGTGCCTCTAATAGGGACCAGCCCAGGGAACCGGGGGAATGCAGGAGGGGTTTCCATCCAAATCAGCGGGAGAGAGCTGGGTGTCCACTCCCTGGTGACCTGGATCCTGCCACAGCCCTGGAACACTGGGCCAGGGCCGGCAGCATGTTTCCTCTACCAGCTTTGAACAACCCTAAACAGAACCTGCAAATCTCTGCATTAACCAGACTCTAATGTCCCTGCGAAAATACGTACAACGTTCCATCTGACTAGAGTTTGATTAAAATAAAAGCAAAAATCCACAGGCCGTGCAGGTGCCTGGAAGGGCCCGAAGCCGTCGGAGCAGGCTTGGGAAATTCTTGGGGAGACAACAAGGCTCGCACAGTTACAAACCTTCCTAAACCTTCCTAAATCGCCGGGCGGTTCTATCCCTGCACTTGCAGTGGGCTCTGACCGCTCACACTCAGCAGTCACCCAGGACATCGGAAGGATACACCTTGTCCCGAAAAAGGATGTCACCGGTTTGGACTCGGGAAGGTAGTCATGTAGGGTACTGGGTTTCCCCCAGTGGGACTCATTTTCAAACGGAGATTTTATAGGAAATTCTACATGTGTATGTGGCTTCTGAGGGTCTGGCTCATGAACCCACACTCTGGCTTCCTCTCCTCTGTGAGGCAGGTCCTAGACTCCTTCCTGGCAACTTGGGGGTTGGCAAAGATCTGGAAAACCATGGGAATCCTGTGAAACGTGCTGGACACTGTTTTAGGTCCCCAACTTAGGGAAGTTTCCACAATCACTACCTCTACTTCCCCTCTGGCTCCAAACCCTAAGTCCAGACCTTCCAGGAGACAAAACCAAACTTGTGGAAACAGAAGCCGCCGAGAGGCGATGGGGCCCGTGGGGTGAAGAAGGCGCTTGCTGCTCCTGACGCCGCGTCCGTGCAGACAGTTGTAGAGCGACAGGCTGGGGGCCAAACGGCCTCCCGGGCTTCTGCACGTGCAGATTTCTCCCGAAACCGCCTCCCATGCTTTCTGGGTCCGCAAAGCTCACCCCACACCCCTGCCCAGGCAGAGGACTCAGGCAGGGAGCACCGTCGGTCCCCAGATAGTGCGTGGTCAGGACAGGCGTTTGCCGTCGGCAGGGAGCTGGACCCTCGGTTTTCCCAGACTCAGGGCTCAGTGTTGCTGCCACGGCCGCCGTGGTCCGTCTCCAGACCCGCCTGATGACGAAATCTACCTTTCAGTTCAAGTGTCTTAGCAACCAGCTTTTAATTTGCAAAATAAAATGTTAGGTTTGGTTTGAAGGGGTTTGCGCAACTGGTTTCTTCTCATTCTCATCAAGAAATCTCACTGGAAGTTGGTAAACATGGCCCGAGTCTCAAAGGCTGTTACGCATTAGCCTGGGGGCAGGAGTCGGTAAGCGCTTGCTCCAGAAAACATCGTTTGTGTGAGGTCTCTGTCTCTTGATTAACACGGCGGTTCAGTGAAAAGTGTTTGTTTGTTTTAAGGACAGAGTTGGGACTTCTGGAGGGAACCGGGCGCAGGAGGACGACGCTGTCAGCGACACAGGAGCCGGCCAGCACGGGCGCCAGACCCGGCGGGACGATGTCGTGCCTCAGGGGGCCACATGGCTCTGCCCAAGCACGCGTGACCGGATCATTGAACTTGGACAATTGTTAACCTGCCTGGCTGAGGGCCGCCAGAGGGCCTCCAAATATCCTGATGGTCGTGCAACCTTTGCAAACATCGAACTCGTACATTCAAGCCCTTCAGAGCAGGTTGGTGGATGAGAAGGAGCATGAAGGCAGGTAAAGAAAACACCCCGAGACAGAGGTGGGCGTTGAGCTGGTGCCTCACGTGAAGGACTGTAAGAGTCAACCCGCACTGAGATCTTACGAGGGATCCTCGTTTTGATGCAAAAGTTGAGACAAGTGCACTAGGGCATGAGGGTTTGGAATTCGGGGACCTGTGTCCCCACAATGGAGTGGGTATTCGGAGACCTGTGCCCCCACATCAGAGTGGGTGCTCCCCAAAGCAAGCATGTGGGGATTTGGCCAGCATCTGGGCAGGTGTGTTCGGTGTGACAAGCAGAACGCTCATTCTCTACAGCATCGACTGGCCATCGCGACCGGGGTCCTCGGGGGAACCGGGAGTGCTTAAACACACGCACAGTGCCCACCCCCCAGTTGCTGGAAAGACCTCCGAGTAGAGGCTTCCCTCACCTTCCCCTCCCCTGCCGGGTGTGGGGGCCCCAGTCTCTCTCACACCAGAGGGGACGTGACCTTGCTCTGCTACTTCCTGGGGCCCAGCAAGGGGCCCAGCAGGCTGATGAGCTTCAGACCAATGAAGAGGTGAGCCCGGAGGGCCGGGCTGCCTGGGCCGCTGGCCTGTGTGTCCCCAAGGCCCCGAGGAGCTGCCTCTCGCTCCCGGCCCCCCAGCGGGGCCTCAGGAACCAGCCTTGGTTATTTTCTGGTCAAGTTTTCTCTTGGGTAAAACTAAAATATTTAAATTTGTATTTTGATGTAAGTCAATTTTCTCTTTTCCAAACGTTTTTTCTTAATATTTTTCATCAAAAACATTTGCGTTGTCCACCACAGCAAGCTGATGCGGCCTCCGACCAGCCCCTCCCGACTCAGTCCTTCCCCTCTGGGAACGAGTCCGCACTCCTCCTCCGGAGTCTCCCTCGGCTTCACGGGTAACGACAAGCAGCAACATTTTAAACGGAAGAGAAAGCGATTGTCTGAAACCGTGCTTGGGAAGCCCTGCGGAGCGGGAGCGGGGAGCGCACCGCGTGGTCCCCGGCGGCGTTCCTGGGCGGGTTCGGTGGAGGGAGCGTGATTAATAACAGACATTGGGAGAGCCGGGCCAACATGCGGGCAGTCATTCTTATTCGGTTATGCAGACTATTTAAAAGTAAATGCTGTGCTGGAGTTTTTAGGAAGAACAACCTCAAAGCTTTGGGTTTGATTTACAGATACTGCAATTTTGTTCTAGAGGGAAAACAGCCATTCCTCTTCGGATTCACCCTTGTATAGACAGCAGATGAGTCAGAATCAATCCCCTGGTGTGACTGTTTCCAGGGAGAGGAGGAAGCGCTACGGCCCTACAGAATGAGGGCATCCGCCGCATTACCCCAAGAGCTGGAGGAGAAAGAGCGCACATGTCCTTTGCAGCTAAGCCAAGTACCGAGGTTTTTAAGTTTAATTTTAGGTATTTGATGAGAGAAATAAGGATAAGGTCAAAGGTGCTTCTGTGGTAGCCTCCCGGCTCTCCCCCAGGGAGGAACAGGAGGGTTGCCTGGTTCCGGGGCTGAGGCGGCCAAGGTAGAGCCAGCGGTCGCCTTGGAACGGCAGCCGGCGGGAGTGGGATGGGGCAGAGGAAGGACATTTTCTTCTTCGTGGTTCAAGAGCGACTTTCCTTCTAATTTTCCATCTGGTATTTTCTGAACTTGGTGTACACCTCTCTGAGCCCCAGCGACGGCCTTCCGCGGTCAGACTGTGAGTCCAAGGCCTTCTAGAGACCTTTCCTCATCGGGCCATTTCGACGACACGTGATGGGGAAACCACTTCTGAGAGAGAAAGAGAACGAGAAGGCAACCTCAGCAAAGGAAAGATGAATGTCATTTCCTAAATGACCGGGATGCTTCCTAAACGGTCCAGACGGGCAAGATTCCACTGGATTAGGACCAACGGGCCACAGCTCACCTGTGTGATTACCGAGCACTGCGGCAGCCCAGACCCATTCACTGCTGAGCTCAGTCCATTCTGAATTCAGATGCAGCCAGTAAATGTTCTCTAATGAAAGCGATTCTTTGATGTCTAATCCCAGCACATAAAAAATATGCTTTTACTAGGGTGAGTGAGTGAGTGGTTTGGGTTAGCATGTGAACGGTTACAAATGTCAGAGGCTTGGAGGGATAGAAACTCAAGTGGAATTTCACTCAAACCAGGTGTCGGGTTTAAATCTGAAGAAAAGAATATATTAAATTGCTTTATTGAGCTGTCCTGCATGAAACTGCGCCCTCGCGTTTCTGAAAACACACTGGATCGCTTTCTTGGAAGCTTGTAGGATTCCGGCAGGTTTCGGGAGTGGGGGTGAGAAGAAACCCTGCCCTAGCCTGTCCCACAGGCCTGGGAGCCCTGTCCAGCCCTAGGGGACTGGGGCCCCCGCCGACGCAGCCCAGCATGGACACTGGGCGCCATCACTGGCCCAGTGTGCCCTGGGTCGTGCCTGCACACCCTGCCCACCCAGTCAACAGAGTAGCTGCTTCTCGTGTGTGGACGGAAGGAAGCGAGGTGTCCTCTCTCTGCGGAAGCAATCGGGCGGGTCGCCCCACCACTGCCGTGCCCACTCTGTTCCCCGAATGGGAAACTCAGGTGACTTAAGAGAAGCAAGTGCATACGTAGCAAAGAAGGCCATAACAGACAAAGTCCGAAGATGTATGGCGTGGCTGTGACTATTTTGCCTTTTAAGATTGACTTTTTAGAACACTGAGCTACAGAATATAAAACAAAGTACCTGAGAAGCAACATTATAAATAAAGCCGTCTGTTCGGTGTAATTTATGGAATTCCACAGAAATCACCTTCTCTGTGTTCTCAGCGACACACATGAGAAAACGGCTGCAGAGTCCCTCCCACGTGGCTTCCAGCAGAGACGGGAAGGTGCCGGCGGGTACCGTTGCCATTAATAAAACCGAACGCCGTTCTGCTACTTCACGTGTTAGCAGACGGAGGACAGTGCATTCCCCGTGGGCACACGTGCTGATTCTCTTGCTGGTTGTGCATGTGCACGCATGTGCGGGAAGTGCTCCTGCTGACGGAGAAGGAACACCCCACGTGCTCTTGCTGCGTGGCCCCGTGTCTCCGCCTCGCACCCAGCACCTCCGACAGGAAGTTCCAGCAGAGGCAGATCCTCTGTTGCAAGGAGATTTTGCTGGGGACTGTGCAGGGAGCTAGGTGGCAGTCCCCCAAGCATCAGCCTCTTTCCAGTGATTTCACATGGACGTTCAATGCTTCTGAAGCCACACAAGCTCAAGGGACACGAATGCAAGTCCTGGAAGCCCGCGTTCACCCCTCTGGTACCACGTGTGTGCCGCCAACACACACCACAGGGGCGGGGCTCTCTCAGCCACATGCACTCTCATGACAAGGTGACAGATTAGCGAGAGGCGAAGGTGTCACACGGAGGTAAAACACGTAGGTCACTGTGGGCATGTTTGGGGCTTTTTTTTAACACGCTGAGCTGCAATTCACAAGGACACTCAACACATCCCTTTGATAGAGGAACAGGGAATCAGAGTCACACAAGGCTACGACTCCTCCGAATCCAAATTAGCGAAGGAAACCAGTCATGCCCAGGTTGATGTATCCCCATCAATTACTGCATTAAATATCACCCTGCTCTTTTTGAGAGACTCAGTTTTCCTGTAAATGGGAAGATTGGTATGCCATGTCTTGGACAGGGTAGTCCCTTCAGAATTCTCTGGATTGTGTTTCTTACAACACTGTCTATGGAAGATCACTGGGCGCACACATGAGGCTTTGAAGTGCCTGGTCTCTGCTACACTACTTAGCTCTGCCATTGCAGAAACCAAAAAGCCACACACAACACACAAAATGAATGAGCAACGTGAGTTCTGGTAAGACTTTACTTAAAAAGAAAAAGGGAGCCAACCCAAGAGCATGCTCTCTCTCACCCTTGCAGTTCACAACCCTTTTAGTGATGACGCTTCAGCTTCAAAACCCTACCCATACTCCAAATCAAGACAACTGCACCTGATCATATGTTCTCCTAAAACAGGTTAGTGAATTAAAGAAATAGCAACAGAACACGTCCCAAATGATGCATACAGAGAGGCGTGAGGAGAGGCAGACAAAAACACAGCGGCCTGTGGACTAGTACCAACTGTACAACAGACTGATAATTGGAGTCTCAGAAATAATGAGATGAGAACATGGGAGAAAATAGTGGTCAAAACATTTTTAAATTGGATCAAAACTCCGAATCAGTATACCCAAAAGCTCAGTAAATCCTAAGTAGAAGAAAGAACACTTCCACGTGTGTGCAGACACTCCAGAGACAGGTCCTAAGCCAAGGCTAGAGTCCAGGATGAAGAAAACCTTCGGAGTCGTCCAACACACACGAAGTAAACACAGAGAGGACTTTTAAGTCAGAAGTCATGACATATGAAAGAAAAACCCATCAACCAAGACAATCGAGCAACACAAATACCCTTTGAAAACAAAGACCAAGCACTTGAGCCACCACCACAGACCCACTAGCATGTCCACAATCCAGAAGCCTGACAGACCCAGTGTGTGCAAAGAGACAGGGACCGTCATGCATCGTCACTGGGGAAATAAGAAGAAACAGACTTTCTGGGAAGCAGTTTAGTGGTCTCTTGAAAAGATGAGCATCTACTTAGCCTCTGATCCAGCCATGGGGTCAGCCATGGGGTCCTACGGACCCGCCGCGGGATACACAAAAGCACATGTCCACATGAAGACTGTCCCCTGGTGGCTCATCGTTCCATTCTTCCTAACTGCCGAAATGACAAGCAGCTTGTAAAGCCATCAGGAGACTGATGATTAAACACATGGAAGGGGTCTCACCACACCATGGACATCATCTACGCACGGCGTGTGTTCAACCAGCTGTGTGGATACCGAGAAACACTATGCAGAGTTTAAGAAGCAGACGCAAAGACACTGTGTTGTATGGTCAGTCATTTACGTGAAGATTCTAGAAAAAGCAAGTGCACAGAGAGCCGATCAGGGCTCCTGGGGCCGGCAGTGGGCCCTAGTCAGGGCTCTTGGAGAAACAGTTCCTGCAGTGAAGGCCAAGACCTAGAGGACTGCGTGGCTGCAGCCTGTCTAGCTGGGTGGCCGCCGCACGGAGGAAAGCCCGTTCCTGCAACAGCGCCGTGTCTCCCCCACAGCAGCTCAGCGGAGTCTGAACGCCAAGATGAAAGCCACATTTATTCTACGGTGGAGTAGCATCAGCCAGAAGCTGTCATCCTCCACTGTCATCTCTTTTATTGGGGTATAAAGAAAATAGAGATTTTAGCTGACAAAGAGTTAACAAGCAGGAATGCTGATGATCTATCTTTGCTTATTCTCCCTGACGGCTTTGCTATTATTCATGGGAACCAGGGAACTGTGGCATTCTCTCGGGCCACCTGTAAAACATCTGGCATTCATTTAGGGGAGGCTGGTTCATTAAGGGAGCCGTGATTTATTGCCCTGTTTGGCACCGGACCGGAAATGCTGGGTTGTCGATACTCTGGGCAGACCGGTGCATGGGCATGTGACCGGTGGTGTGCGAACAGCAGCAAACACTCTGTAGAAGAAGAGCCTGCAGTCTCAAAAGGAAGCCAGGGTCCACACGGACCACATGACTTTCTGTACGGCAGGGACCGCAGACAACGGATCTGAATTTGTACTAAATGCCCACGTTTGCTTGCTCTGTTGTTACATTCTTACGCAACACGATGCAGCCCTAAAACCCAGTCGGCGCCACAGACCTGCCAGAGAGCAAAGCAAGATGCAGAAAAGACGCTGGGCCTCCGGTGCGCCGGCCTGCAGGCGCCAGGGTTTGCCCTCCCTGCTTCTGAGGGGAGGCCCATGGCACACCCGGCCCGGGACAGACGTCCTGCCGGGTGTCACCGTAAAAGGAACAACTGGGACTCACCCATAAAGAAATGTCAGGACACAGGTGGCTTTCCTGTCACAGTCCCAGGTGGGACCAGGTGCAGGAAAAGCCCGTTTTTTGCTGAGGGATTGGGAGTGCCGTGTTGATTTTGGGATGGGATTACGGACGGCAGGTGTGGGCTACAAGGGACATCCAGGTTTTCCAACAGGAGGAAACCGTGCAAGCGTGGGCCCAGAAGCAGTATTTCAGCTGCAAAGAAGGGGCAGGTAGATTTCCTTCTTTAAATGTATTTTGAAGATGAAGGTAAAATCTGGTTGAGATCTTTGATGATAATTTCCAACATGTGGGGAAATGTTTGCCATGACGCCAGGGGTTCAGAATTCTGAGTGATGCACCAAGGAGCTGAAAATCTCCCAAGTTGCCTTCTATGTCTGCAAGGAGAGAACATTTCTAGGAACAGAGGAAGGTTCTCCGGGACGCTGGTCTGGTCGGAGGGAAGCCCCTCTCTGACAAAGGGAGGGACAGAGATGCAGAGACATAAGCAAAAAAAGACAATAAGCAAAACAATACCTTGTTTGTGTGTTTGTTTTTCAGGGTTCAGAGATGGATCGTGGGTCCCGGGGGAAGGGAGTAGGAGGGAGAAGAATTTATTAATCTTGCAACTATGTGTTTTGTTTCTTCAGTGGTCAGTTTTGTTTAGTGTACTTTATTAAAAATTGGAAAGCAACACTGAATTTGAATGATTTCCTTAGGGTAAGAACAACTGGACGGGAAACAAATAAAACATTGCAGTGGAAAAAAGGGAATTAAGTCTCACAGTGAATAGAATTTCATCTGTGGGAACACACTGTTGGGCCACACCCACCCTGGGTGGAGGGGCAGGCTGGGGACACCTGCTCCAGCCTTTCCCACGGCCCACCCGAGGGACCCCGTCTAGCACAAACAGGACTCTCAAACCGCAAAACACCGGTGCTAGCAGCCCACATGAAAACTCGCTTGTATAGAAACCAGGTTCAAAGTACAACATTGGAGTGGAAGACGGAAAAGCAGGCTCCCGGCGGAGCAGAGAGCCCGATGCGGGGCTCGATCCCAGGACCCCGAGACCATGACCTGAGCTGGAGGCAGAGGCTTTACCCACTGAGCCACCAGATGCCCTATCAGCCCCTGTTCTTAAAAGATTATATTATCGACATAAATAATCCTCTGAGAATTTGAAAAGCCTAGGAAATGTAGAAACTCTTTCTTCACAGTAGAAGGAGCAACTATTAAGAGGAAAAGTATGTATCGCTGGGGAAAAAAATTAGAATTACGCTGATTTAATTTATCTTGAAAAACAACTTGGACCTAAAGATAAAGGCAAGCACTTTTCTACCAAGTTAGGGAAAATATCTGACAACTGAGAACCTAGATTAAGTAATGCCCCAGATGTTTTTCCAATTCCAACATTCTGTGTAAATGAGATTAGCTCTGGAACGCAGTCGGCCACATCGTCACCAAATCCAAGATGATCAGATTCCCTAGACCTGCTTCATGTATCCATTGATAATTAAGAAAAATAAGTGACTCTTAAAAAATACAACATTCAAAATTAATTTTGTACACTGAATTTAAGTATGAAATTAAACTTATCTTGAGGTTGAGAATATTAACTCAGGGGCTACATCTGCATTTTCCAAGTTCAGGAAAGAATAAAGGTAGGAACCAATTACTCGGTCATGGGAAAAGGAAATGAGCGGATAATGCGGCCTGTATCTTTAGATATTAATCCTATTAGGAACCAAAACTGAAGAAATTTTAGAACTTAAACACACATTAATAAACCTGTTTGTTATTTGTCAACATAAATAACATTTAATGAAAAATAAATAGAATTTTCAAGCCGAGCAACCTTCCTGGATAAGAGCTGGTGTGACTTTACAGTGTTGACGACCGGAGTCGCTTGAAGGGGGCGGCCGGCCTGACACCTGCCCCAGCAAGATGTCTGCGTCGCTAGGACGTGTTGCTGGATCCTCCTGTTGGTCAGAGGTGTACTTAGAAAGGGAGGATTATCATCATAAAATCAGCCTTTCCAGGAAATTGGCTGTTCGCTCTTCTCCAGTGGGTCATGGGGGGCAGGGTAGTTTCCGGAAGGTGGGCTGCGGTGTGCACTCGGAGCCCCAGATGTGGAAGGGCTCCAGGGACCTTCCACGCACCATGAGCGCACCTGTTACCTCCACGTCATGTTGCAGCGCCCTGCGTGGTCGTTCGGGAAATACCGGTCCACGGAGTCCCACGCAGATCTCCCAAACGTCGTCACTCCTCACAGAACCTTCCATGAAGAACTGTTTGTGTCCGTGCTGGCTCTGCTACCAACAAACCCGGGTCAGGGGGGCAGCTGGCAGGCTCACGGGCATGAACCTCAATGGCTAAAGTTTAACTTTCACTCGGGTGCTCAGAAGAAACCTTGGCAAGAAGCTGTGGTCCTTGAAAGAACAGGCACATCCTCACTTCGGAGAATGTGCCTGCCCGATTCCCAAGTCTGCACTCTGTCGATTCTCCTCTTGTGTGACCTCATGTGTGACCTCATGTGCCCTGGAGCAGAGGCAGGCATCTTCCCAACAACACCCGCAGTGGCACACAGGCTCTTGAGGGGAACACGCTCATATTTGGGAGCACCAGGAGCCCTGCATGCATGCCCCCCCTTTGACAGAAACAAAACTGACAAGATGCACCCACCCAGGCCGGGGATTTGGCAAAGTTCGTCATCTCCCCCTACAGCAAAGACGGGCAGTTCGAGGGTGCTGTCCCCGCCAGGACGCCTTGTGGGGCTCAGGGTGGTGACCCAAGGCTCCCAGGGTCTCGGCACCACTTTGTTCCCCGTTAGGCATTTATGCAGATTTTCTTTGCTGTGTGGATGGTGCTGAATCCAAACACGCTCACGGAAGCGGGGAAACGAGTTAATCCTTCAAAGCACACACACTGCCAGTCTGACCTCTTCCTCTGTAGCCGGGTGCTCCTGGTGCGGGACACGGAGACTCGGGTGTGACTTTGTAGCCCGTGGCTGGCCGATCACACTCTATGGACGGGTCAGTGACGTTGGGATGGAGCCCCCCAGCAGGCCGAGGGCCGCGTGTTCCGAGCTCAGCTCCCAGGGCTCAGCGGCCGCACGAGGGAAGGTGGGAAGAGGCCGGAGTCCCCACCGTCTCGCAGGGTCCTGCCGGGACGCAGGGGCCGAGATTCCCGGGACCCCGAGCGCGCCGCGCGACTGCATCTCTGGGCCTCTCTCTCCGATCGACCCACGCGGTCCCTCCCCAGACCCCAGAGCCCCGCGCCCGCTCGCCTGCGCCCGCACCCCGCGACCGGCCGGCCCCCAGCTCGGGCAGCAGGCCGGCCCCTTCCCCCTGCCCGACCCTCCCGCCCGGCCTCCGCTCGCAAGAGCCTCCGCGATTTCTCTTGGCGAACTGGGGCGAGGGGAGGGCCCCGGGACCCCCTCCCCGCGGCGGTCAGCTCGCTCAGGATCACGTCGCCCCGCGCCGCCCGGGCCGCGCACATCCTGGCGACGCCCCCGGGAAGGGCCTCTGGTGCGTTCTCCCGCCTGCGGGGCGCTGAGGGCCGGGAAAGCCGAAGCTCCGGACACTGCGCCCAGCGGCGCTGACGCTGCCCAGACGCGGGCCGCGGCCTCCGCCTGCGCCTCCGCCTGCGCCCGACCTCGGCCTCCAGGCGCTGTCAGACCCGCGCGGACTGCGGAGCCTGACCGCAACCTCCAGAGCCTCCCCCGGGGCCGGCGCGCGTTTCTGATGTAGGACTTCAGCTCGACCTGGAAGAGGACAGACGCGATTTTTCTCATTTACAAACGAGCGTAGGAACATGGAAGTAGGTCGGCCCGTTTCCGAAGTAAGGCGTCCTGGCGAGAGCTTTCTGACCAATGTCACGTCTGCAGACGTCCCCACCGGCTCGCGTTGGGTTTCACATACCTGCGGTAAGAGGGCAATCGGGATAACGATCTGACCACTTTACTTTGGCTTTGGTTAATTGTGAGTAAGTGGGATTTGTAGGGGAAAAGCCCTATTTTTAGATACTCACTTAAGATGGGTTGTGGTGTTGGAGCCACACTGGCAGGAATCACCAGACTCATTCTCTGTTTCTCAAGCTGTCCCTGCTTCAGCTCATATTTTTGTGTTCTATATAGAAATTTGTTTTCGAGAAGTTTTTTTGGATGTGGGTTTGAAGTGAGATTTCTGATTCGTATCGTTTGTGTCTGAAAACGTTTCTCTGACGCCCGTGCGGAGCCCTGGCCAACCCGCAGCGTGTTGTCTCTGTCAGGATTCCCGTCCTCGGAGCGTGTGCACCGTGTCTGTGCATGTATGTGTGTGTGTGTGTGTGTGTGGGAGTGTGCGCGCATGTGTGTGCTCTGCCATCTCCTCTGTGGCCTGCGGATGTGTGTGCCCTTTGCTGTGTCTGTGCTCGTCCCCCCCATGCGCATGTCTCTGGTGGTCCTGCCTCTGCCGGCGGCCGACCTGCAGCTGCGTCCTGCATCTGTGCTCAGCCCAGGCTCCCCGGGGCAGGTGTTCGGGGAAGGCTGTCTTTGGACAGCGTGCAGGATTTCCAAGAGGCCAAGTCCAGAACTTTCATCCGGATTTGCCACATCTGTATCAGTTCCGCGTCCGCCATGCCCGTGGCCATGTCAGGGCAAAAATGTGGGGTCAGGCTGGCCCATCCCCTGCTCCGGACCTCAGTCATCCACCTGGGCTTTTCCCTCCAGCAGCCCCCGAACGGCCCGTCTCGCATGACCAGGGCCCGTCTCGCATGACCAGGGCTCTCCGCTTTACTTAACACTGAGATTTCATCATAAGGTGCGCGGGCTGAAGAGAAGCAGGGATCCCACGTGGGGCCTCCAGCACGGGCTGCCGGACTCCCCACCCACACCCGGCACACAGACCAGCGTCCCACAGAGACGGGAAAGGCCCGTGGCAGTAGCCGCCTGTGACCCTAGGTTCTGGTGAGGCCGTGTCCACAAAGGGCAGGCAGGGACGTCCCTGGGACTCCCTGGGAAGAACGTCGCGGAGGGCGACCCGCCGGGCCGTCAGCCCCCCAGCTGCCTGCTTCTGTCGTGGGGAGGCAGCAGGAACCGAACCCGTCCTCACGCCACTCGGCCTCCATGGGTGCTCCTCCACGAAGTGAATGACGGAGCAGGACCCCTGGCCGGCCTCCACGACGGGTCCCCAACTGAGTTCACTTCGGGTGACGCGCATTTGATCCCGTAGAGACTGGGTTCCGGCACGTGAGGGCGGCGTTAGGTTCCCACCCCGTGGGTTCCCTGACGGGCCCCAGCGTGCACGTCGCCAGTCTCTGAGCTGTGGGGTCCGAGGGGGCCCAGACTCAGTATCTTCAGAGATCTCTGAGGCGAACTCTATCTTGAAGAAGGATAGGACTGGGTCATCCGTCGCTGGGGAAGACGAATTGTCCAGAACCTAGGACCCCACGGAGACCATCCCATTCACCTTGTCATCGGTGAGCGATTGGACGACACCCAGGCCTGCTCCCAGCCCCGAGACGTCGCCTGCATGGTGGGACAGCGGAGTAACAGTTCAGCCAGAAGCCTGAGACTCTCTGTCCGCCTCACTGTCCCACCTCCGGCGCACTGGCGCTGGTGACTGATACTCTCCCAAGTCTCCTTTCCTTCTCCCAAACACAGCCCCACAACACGGGGCAGAATCTCGTCGCGGCAAAATGGCTTTCGTTGTTCTTAAGCGTGTGGACGGCTTGATGGGCTCCTGCCCCGGTGGGGGGCTGGGTGGTGTCCCGGGGTCAGGTGATGTCTCGTGGCCCTCCAGGGACCGAGGCAGAGGGCAGAGGCTGTTTCCTTCCACAGGGAATGCTCAGTCCGGGCTTCTGAGGCAGAGTCAGTGTGACACGCGTCGGCCTTCTCCTGCGGCTGCTGCCTCAGCCCACCACAGAAGTCCTGCAGACGCTTCTGCTGGGGCTTGGCTCCCCCCACGATTAATCTTCCTTGTCTTGTCTTTTTCCCCCGTGATCGCAAATCACGTGACATTCAAGCTCAGCTTAGCAAAAAAGAATGTTAATTTGTCCAAAGCCCATTGTTCTAGAATGGAAACGTTTATGTGCTTTTTATTTCAAAATTTCATGATCAGCAAAGGGGGTTTTCTAAAAAGCGACTTGACAGGGGATTTCTCTTGCTTCTCTTCATTTTAAGAATTTCACAGAGCGTGATGCTACCGTGCAGAAGAGAACAGATCTGTCCCTCTTCCCTCAGCACGTGGAGTGCGTGAGATACACAAACGCTTTCCTCAGGGGGCTGTGGAGCTCTCATGGGCACGGTGGGCGCGAGGGTGTCCTTGCCATCAGGCTGGAAAGCTGGGTTTCTCGTGCCCCGCTTGCCGCCACCTACACAGTGCAAGGCTGTATGTTTTCATACGCGTATAGTACATACATGATTCTTAAATTTCAGAAAGTCTTACCTAAAAACCATCTGGCTGCACATCGTAACAATTCTATTCACTCCATCACTGGGGAAGGTCGACGCCGCGCATGCACCGCCCACAGAGGACACGAGCCTGCAGGCATGTCCTCCGCTGAGGTCAGGCGAAAGCAGCTCCCTGGGCACGGACCCAGCGCACTCAGGGCTGTCCATGCTCCTCAGACCCCTGTCTGGGGGAACTCGCGGCGGGTGGTCGTGCAAAGGCACTAACAGGGTTGGGCAGTTTGAAAGCATGGAGGAGGCTTAAGACACTTCGACTTTTCTGTGTGAGGTGGGCACACCATTCAACTGAATGGGAGAGAGACGTCTGTGACCCGACGGGCATCTGCAGGAATGAGCGCCCGACCCAGAACACCTGTCCCCGACCAGGGAGCAGAGGGTTTATTTAGAAAGGGGCTGACATCATGACGAGTGACAGATACAGGGACAGGCTCTGCTTCTTGGATTTTGTGTATGCAGAAGCTTGTCCCCAAGGCAGACAAACCCCCCAAAACAATGAAGGCATTGACTATAATCTGGACTCATAATCAAGGTTCCGATAAACTCGGATTTTGCTGTTTGATCCATTGGAAACTAATGAAGGATTTGCGCCGCTGAGGTGTTCGTCCTGTCCTGTCTGCAGTAACCTCGACGGCTCACTGCCTCCTGCGCCCGGCAGTCTGGGTACGGAGCTGGTCATCGTCTCGTGACCTGTACATGGTGTCCTTACCTGGCAGGTAGACACCTGTAATAGGCTCTTGGTCGATGCCCCTTGGATGAAAGTTGGAAGGGCCTCGTCGTGGGGTGGAAACAGAAGCGGACGGCTGTAATATGGTCAGACCGAAGTTACCGGGCGCAGCGGGGGGCGCTTTGCTTCAGAGAACAGACCCAGTGGGAGGGCTGAGGGAGGCGGATCATAAGGGTTGGGCCACACAGAAGTGGGGTCTGGTGCATCTGGACCCCACAGGGCGGACCTGCCAGCTGCAGACCCAAGCAGAGTGGAGGCCATCGGGAGGAGAAGTCTCTCTTCCAGGCGGGTTGCTGTCTTCTTCCCGTGACGCGGTGTGATCCCACCATATTTTGGTGCATCTTCAACTTTACTCAAAGTCGCCCAATTGCAACGTTAATCGTACCTAAAGAAAACAGCCTCAGAGAGACAGCTAGACCCGTGTCTGACTATCGGGGCCCTGTGGCCCAGCCGGAAGTTGACCCCACACTCTGTGTCTCTACACACACGTGCCCACTGGTGAGATCGCGCTCCACGTGGCCACCAGCCAGGCGGGAGACAAGGTGCTGCCCAGAGCCTCGCCTGCTGCAGCCAGAGGCTTGGCGGGGGATGGGGTTGAGACGCGCCAATGGACGGCACGGCCTGGGCCCCCAGGCACTTCTTGTTCAATTTTTCAACGACCCTCAAAGGGAAAGACTCTTTTCAGGAGAAAGCTGAACCTTCGAGGGGCTGGGTGAGCTCCCTGGGTCATGATGCGAAGCAGGGGCGCTGGTGGGGGTAGGGGCCCTGCTTGTGTTCTATCTCTCTCTCTCTCTCTCTGAAAAGTAAGTAAAATATTTAAAAAATTTAAAAACATATTTTACTTATTTATTTATTTGAGAGAGAGAAACAGAGAGCTCACAAGGGGCAGGGAGTGGCAGAGGGAGAGGCTCCCCGCTGAGCAGAGAGCCCGATGCGGGACTCGATCCCAGGACCCTGAGACCATGACCTGAGCCGAAGGCAGAGGCTTAACCCACTGAGCCCCCCAGGCACCCCGTCGAGGGGTAGTTCTGATGAGATGGGATTTATTGTAGGGAAGTGGGATTTCTGGTCCGGGGACCTGGACAGAGGAGCAGGCTGCCGCCTCTAGCAGCCCGGCCGGCTGAAGCCTGTGAGGGCAGGTCCCTGCCTGTCCCACAGTTTCTTCGAGTAGACAGAGGGGCCTGGCTGGTAAATGTGACATTTCTTCTGAGTCCGGAGATTCTCTAAAAATTTAAATAGAACAGACAGCAACCCTATGCCCTTCCCTTTGGCCTTGGGGTCCCCGGGGCCAGCACAGCCTGCCGACCAGCCGGACTCCAGAGCACACTGGCGTTCCCACCTCAGGCTGGAGGGCAGATGGGGGAGCCACAGGTACGGTGCGCTCCAGCTCCGACCCCCGGGGCAGGAACGTGTAGCCACTGTCCCCAGAGGGAGGAGGGGGGCGTGGCCGTCACTCACCTCCTGAGTCAGAGGCCGTGAACGGGGTTAGGACGTGAGGCTTCAGAAAACGGTCCTTCAGGGTCAGTCCTGACTGTTCAAAAAGGAAAAAGGTCCCATTGCCTGGGCAGAGTCTTCCCGAGAGACTCACGGAAGCCCCTGCACCTCTCCCTTCCCTCGGCCCTCTGCTCAGAGTCTGGAGGCTTCCAGATGACGCGTCCGAAGCAGTGGGGGGAGGCTCAGCGTCTGTGGAGTTAAAAGGTTGGGGGGAAGACACGCAGACGGCTGGGTGATGGCAGCCAGGGAGGGGAATGTGTGTGCTGGGCTTGGAAGCAGCAGAGAGTCAGAGGGAGGGACAGGGGAGGAAGGGGAGGGGGAGAGGGCGGGGGAAGCGCCCACAAGCTCCCTCACCTCTTCTCCTCCGTCCCTCCCACGAGCTGACCTCCTGAAATGTCTGGTGATGACAACTTTCTGGACATTTTCCTGACTGACAGGGATGCATCTGCCTTCCTTCCCCTAAACTCACACACGTCTGCTGTGTCAGGCTCACCCACACGGTTGGATGAACGCCAGCCTGTAGGAGCCGGGCTGTGCCCTCACAGGTGTGCGTCTGTGTGCTGCACCCCCCACACTCGTCGGGATCCCCAGGATGACCCCTCCCAGCACGAGGGTGCCTGTCGGATGGTCCCTCCTGGGTGTCTCGTGGCAAACACATCCGCCAAAGTCACCGCAAGGGTTTCCTGACTCTTCTAGACACAGAACCTGAATGCAGAAATCCTGCGCTCAAGGAGCTTACAGGTGGACCCAGAGCAGCCCTAGAATTCAGTCCGCAGGACGGCACAGGTAGCACATGCCCCTGGAACTCCGGGGACGGGTGTTTTCACAGGAGACAGCACTGAGCCGTGGAAGCTTGGCTAGGGGTGTGTGAAACCTGTGCTACCCACGCGGGGATGGGAGCGTTGGGGGCAGATGAGGGCCAGGCCCAGAGCTGCGGAGGTGAGGACCTGGTCCTTCCATGAGACTCAGGGAGCTACCCAGGCAAGGCAGAGTCCAAGACACAGAGACTGTGAAGGGAGAGGTTGGGTTTGAATTGGGGGTGTCCTGAATCGCTGAAACAGCACAGGAGAGATTCTCTGGAGGGTAATATTAGGGGTATGCGCTCAACATGGGACAGTTTTATAGAGGAAGCAACCAGTCTGCAAGGTGAGCTCCAAGTGACTTCCTATGAGAACTCTGAGGGGGATGGAGGCCTGTGGGTGGCCGTGAGGGGTCTGGGGGGTATGGGGCAGAGGCCAGGCACAGGGAATGAGCCCGGGCTGGTCTGGGGGCTCAAGACTGGGTCCCACTAGAGGACATGGTGTCACTGGGCAGGAGGGGAAGGATTTGGCAGAATGATGAGGAACCTCACCACCGGTCCATGCGTTGAGGAGATGGGATGAACGTTCTTGAGCTAGCCTTGTCTCTGGGAATGGTCAGAACATTGTGAGGGCTATGAGGACATGCCAGAAGAGGCCCCTTCCCCCATGTGTCCATGAAAGCCTTAGCGTGTGGGGCCACTTTACTTCCCTTTGTGGTCCCTTCCCTCAGGCTATGGTAGGGCATCACCTCTGGAACATAGCCAACATGGAGAGAGCTTGGAAGAAGTCCTTCTGTCCTTTCAACAAGAAAAACTGAACAAACTGAAAATTAGTGACTTTTCATGGACTTATCAGAATCGGGCTGCTGGGAAAACTACCACCCCTGAATCTAGAGAGACAGACAGACAGACCCAGGGGTCACAGCCATGTTCAACTTCTTGAGGGAGGAGTCATGGAGCCATAACCTTGGAAGAAAGTGTACATGGTGATTTCAACAAATTTTCAGAGGCTGAGTGTGGACAACTGTGAGAACAAGTGACCCCAGGGGCTACAGTCACAGGGGACCCAACAATTCCCAAGGCCTTACCCTCAGATACCCCAGCAGCTTCTCAAGGCAAAGAATCAAGAAAAACCCTCATGCTTCTGGCAGGAGGAAGTAAAAATAACCGTTCTGAAGCACACTGTTATGGGCTGAATTGTGTCCCCACCCCCCAGATTTACATGCTGAAGTCCTAATCTCCAGGCCCTCAGAATGTGGCTGTATATGAGGGTAGAGTCTTTGCAGAGCTGATCGAGGTAAGATGAAGTCATTGCAGAGGGAGGTCCTGATGCAATCGAATCAGCGTCCTTATGAGAAGACAAGATGAGGACATGAGGACCCAGACATGCACAGGGTAAAGGTCATGTGAGGACACAGGGTGAAGACACTGTCTACATGCCCACGAGGGCCCTCCTGACCACATCTGGGAATAGAACTTCCAGCTTCCAAAACTGGAACAGAATAAATGTCTGTTGTTTGAACTGCACAGTCTGTGGTGTTTGTCACCATAGCTGGAGGACACTAATGCCTAGATCCAGAGTTTTCTACATAAAAAAAGGTGACGCTCGGGGGACAAAGACTTAACAGAGATGTTCCAAACTTGAGGGAAGGAAACTACCCAACACCAGCCCCCTCACCGAAGGGGGTAGAGAAAAAAGCTGAGATGCTTGGGGAGGTTACAGTCTGGGGACACGTCCACAGAAGGGATGAGACGGTGTCATCAGATTATACTTGAGTAAGTCAGCAGCATGCTGGTGGGTCTGGTGAGTAGCAGTGGTTACAGTGTGCAGAGTGCGTCTGAGAGTTCTTAGAGACCCTAAAACCAGGGGGGGTCTACCACAAGGACCCTGAGGACACTGGGGTCTCAGGCACCACAGCCACAGCAAGTGCCAAACACAGCCCAGCTCCTCATGGTATAAACACAAAATCGTACTGAAGGCCCATTTGCCTCAGTTCCCATGACCTAATACATCATGTCCAGCTTTCAGCAAAACAATTAATACGTGATAAATAGCAAGGAAAAATGCAGCATGAACAGACAAAGCCAGCATCAGAACCAGATTTAACTATGACACAGATTCTGGAATGATCACGCCATGAATTTTAAATAACTGATTGGTAGGTGAAGGGCTTTAATGAAAAACTGGGCAACACATATGAACAGGTGATGTCAGCAGGGCGGTGGGGCCTCTGAGGACATATAAGAACAAAAGCTCAGCATCAAAACACCAACAGCAGTGAAGGATGCCTTCAAAGGGCTTATTAGTAGATAGAGCATGGCTGAGAAAAGAATAATGGAGCTTGAAGGTACGTCACTAAAACATGCTATGCTGAAAAACACAGAGAAACGGAAGGAAGAAGAAGAAGAAAAAATGATGATCCAAGCACTGTAGGAGAATCATAAAAGTGGGTTGCACCCATAATGCCAATAACAGAAGGAGAGAATAGAGTAGAATATTTGAAGTAATAATAGCTAAGAAGTTTCCAAGTTTAATGACAGACACTAAACCATAAATCTGGGAAATTCAGAAAACACAAGAAGAATAAATACCAAAAGCCAACGCATTAATATACCAGTTTTCAAAGTGCAGTAAACCAAAGATGAAGAGAAAATGCTGAAAGAGCAGAAGAAAACATGACCTTACATATAAAGGAAAAAGGATGGATGGATGGATGGATGGATGGATGGATGGATGGATGAATCAAAGGATGGATGGGTGGGTGGGAATTGCATTAGACTCCTCATCAGATCCACACAAGAAGAGATTGGGGTGAAATGTTGAAGAAATATTTTTCTTTAAAATGTGAAAAGACAAAAAATGTACCAACCAAGAATTCAATACCCAGTGAATCATTCATCAAAAATGAAGGAGAAATGAAGACTTTTCCAGAGGAACAGAACTTGAGGGAGTTGATAGCCAGGGTAGCCATTATGAAAGAAATGCTGAAACAGTTCTCCAGAGTGAGAATGATTGAGCTCCGAACTCAGGTCTAAGTAAAAAAAGGAAAGGCTTTAGAAATGGAATAAGTGAAGGTAAAATAAAATACTTCCTTTTCCCTATTTAACATGTAGCTGTTTGTTCACAGTGATTATGGTGTATCAGTTAGCGAAGTGAATAAAGCAATGTTATTAGGGATGGGAGGGAGGCATAAGGAATCCTGTGTTAATATCCATGACACGGTGCAGGATATTTGAAAGTGGTCATGGGTTAGCTGCATAGGTATATCACATGCTTGTGACAAGCACAAAGTTTTTCCTAAAGAGAAGTATATTCGATGCACTAAGATAGGAGAGAAAACGAAATCATATACACTGTTCAGTTATAACCAGGGAAGGTGGGGTGCCTGGGTGGCTCTGTTGGTTAAGCATCTGCCTTCAGCTCGGGTCACGATTCCACGGTTCTGGGATCAAGCCCCACATCAAGCTTGCTCTTCAGCGGGGAGCCTGCTTCTCCTGCAATCTGGCCTTACCCCCTTTCCTGCTCTCTCTCTCTCTCTCTCTCTCACAAATAAATAAAATCTTTAAAAGAAACAAGGAAGACAGGATAAAAATAAGAAAAAACAAAGTGTAATGAATAGAAAACAGTTATAAATATGGTAGATACTAAATCCAACTGTATCAATGATCAGATTAAATATCAATGGTCTAAATGCACCAAGTGCATAGGCTGCCAGAATGAGTAATACCAGTAACAATAATAGTAATAAGCCCAACTACATGTTGTCTACGAGGAACCCACCTTCAAGGCAAAAACACAGATGAACCACAGAAAGGCGTGGGGGGTGGCACGTACGACTGGCTTAGAGAAGCTGGGTAGCTTCACTGATGTCAGAATGGGAAGGAGAGCCTCTTGCCCTAATACAGTAGGGGGAGGGAGGGGTGGGATTCTACAGTCGTCAGCCTGGGTAAAGTAAGTTGGAGCCTGGACAATAAAAGGAACCACGTTTTTATGAGAAACCCAGAAGGGAATACTGAACGGAAGCCCTAATTCCAGTGTCTTTAGTATGACGTTTTGAAACACAGGTCTTGCTGCCTTTTAGTCGACTTACCCACAGGCAGACAGAAAGTACTCTCCACATCCACGGACTGGCCAGACTTCCTTGGATGGCCCTGCTGCTGGCCCTGAGGATGCTGTGCTCCAGGACCTCTCAGGGTCATCAGACAGCTGGTCGACCCAACTGAGGCTATCTGTGTGGGTGAGGCACGGGTCATGGTGATCCAAGAAGTAGAACGTCTGCGTCTCCATAACATCTCTGTCTTCCTCAGCGTCATTGTCCTGCCACCTCCTTTATCCACAAACTTCCCTGCCGCATTGAATGAGGCTTCATCTTCTCTTCCTAAGAACAGTTGCCCAACTGCATGGGAAGTCTTGAAGATCATGCGGCATCCTGAATTTCCCCAATAGACCCAAATGCCTATTTTTAAGACCTTCTCAGAAAAATCTCTTCCACAAGGACTAGAGTAGAAGTGACCCACTTTTAAGTCATTATGCTCTGATCCTGGAAGCTCCCCCTGTGCTCGGCCTTTTGTTGGGCGTGGAAGGCTCTGGTAGCACTTTGCGTCTCCCTGGGAAGTCACGCCGGCCCGCGCTCAGCAGTGCAGACTCACCGAGTCAACTGGAGCCTGCAGTCAGGAGAGACAGACTCTCCGGGTGTCTGCCTCTGAAAGACAGCCTTCCAAAGCCGGCAGGTTGAGTTGCTGGTAACTGGCCAAGGAGAATATGTGATATGGCCTCGCTCTGGGCTGGCTTTCTTATTCTGAGATACTTGCCACCATCTGTGAAACAGGCTCATCCTACGAAGTGTAATTGTGGTGGTTGAAAATAAGGCATGAGCTGAACATTCAATCCAGGAGCCATTCGAGGGTGAGGAGTGCGGAACCGTGTCTGCCTGCCGCGAGCGCAGCCCTTCTCCACGGAAGGCAGGTAGCCACAAGCCCAAGCCACCGTGGACCGAAGGAGAAGTCAGCGCCTGCCGTTGTGCGTGGAGACCTAACCTCCCCCTACCCTGCGAGTGTGGCTAAACAGCAAATCAGTGAATGAAACCCTGCTCTTCTCTTCCGAGAGGGTTTTATGTCTGGGGTACCATGGGAAGGAGTAGTCTATCCAGGTAAAGGCTTATGGTGGTTCTGTGGTCAAACCTACAGAGTCCTGATGAGGAAGGAGGGGCAGTGGAGCTAATTCCCTGCTTTTAGTGCCTGTTGGGACTCTGCAGTGTTGGTCAGACTTCGCTTTCTCAGACGGAAAGTCTAGGTTTAAATACTGACCGAGGTAAGAATGATCCCGAATTTGCCTTCCAGACGTGGGATACCACTTCATGATAAATATCTGATTTTTTTTAATATCGAGAAGAATCAATAGAAAAAGTGGTAGGTGGGTAAGAGAGAGAAGGGGAGGGAGGTTGAGAACGGACAGGCCCCCTCCGAGGTTCCCAGGCAGGACCCCACATGTCCGGCTCACACTGCTGAGCCGTGGTGACGGCTCGTGTCGCTGTGCGCTGCGTGGAGTGGTGTCCCCAGCTGTCGTTTCTCAGTATTAACACATTACTAGTCAACCGCTCGGTGACGGTTTAGCGAGTGTGACAGAGCCTTGAGCAAGGTTGGAGTTAGGGGCGCCAGACCAGCGCACAACAAAAGCACGCGTATGGCTTTCAACGTCCCAGAAACAACGCTAGCAACCCACCGTTGACCGGGGCCCTTGCCGGGCACATGAACAGTTGATTCACATACATTTTGTGCATTATACGTACTGTAGACTGTGTTCTTACAGTCAAGTAAGCTAGAGAAGAGAAAAGTGTTCCTGAAAAATCATAAGGAAGAGAAAACCCATTTACAGGGCTGTGCTGTATTTACCAAAAGCGGAATGTGCGTGGGCCCGTGCGCTTGAACCTGTGCTGCTCACGGGTCAGCTCCAGGGTGGTCTCACACATCATTAAAAGTGTTTTGAAAAGACAAAAAGAAAGACGATGCATCTTTCCTAAACTAAATGCTCTAGTTCACTGTGATAAAACAACACACAGACGTCAGAGATGGTTTATGGGGATTTTAGGGGGTTGTTGAGAAATCCAAGACAACGGAAATTTTAGAAACCGCTGAGCCGATCCAAGCAGGTTTTAAAAGAATCATTCGAACGGCATCTGAACAGCATAGACTTGACTGCGCTCGTTTGCAAACGTCAGTTTCAGCCTTCGTAAGCACCAAGTTCAGTTTATAATAAGTGGAAATTTTAAGAACTTTTCCAAATGGCTGCCTGGTGTTGGCGTCTGTCATTTATTAATGGCTGGGGTGAGCGATGGCCTTGAAGCACATTTTTTCGGTAACCACACATCTAGGAACCAGCTATATTTAGATGTGATAGAAGCGCTAGGAGCGTTAGCAGAAGAAAGCCATACTAAACCCAATCCTGGAATTAAATTTAACCACACGATTTACCCCGGCATTAGTTCCCTGTCCAGCTCAGCAAATCAGACTGGGTCCTGAGATTCTCGACCTGAGCCAGACCCTGTGACTCACCATTTACGGTCTTCGGTGAATCGCTCTGCGGCTGCAGAGACCTGCCTGCTGCACAGACTTGTGCCCAGGTCCGGCTGGTCTCAGAAGGGCGGGCAGCAGGGCACTGAGGTTCATCTGTCCGTGTCTGCCCTGTATGGCAGGAGGCCGGGGTGCCCGCGTGCCCCAGGCCACACCAGCCCCCCGTCTCTGCCTCGCCCTCTTGGGAGGGCGGCTGAAGTCGTCTCAGTTGTACTGAAATCACCGCGTCGTCAGCCGGGCCAGTGCCGTGGACTGAGCCCCAGAGCCCCCTCACCCCATGCATGCTGGAGGTCCCAGTGTCCAGCCTCTGAGTCATCTGGGCTGGGGATTAGCCATTCTGTGCTTTGGTTTCCCTTTCTGGAGAGCACCCCACAGCACAGACCTGCGTTCTTGGGAAGGGTTAAGTGGACAAGTAGACGTAGAGCACTGAGTTCAATGTCTGACACCGAAACCGTCGGCTACCGTCAGGATTATTGTTTACGGAGAAGAAGGCAGTGTGGCGAGCACAAGGCGGGGTGGTGAACCCGGACGTGAGCAGCCTGCCGAGAGGCGCCCCCGACCTTCAGATCCCTGCAGATGTGCCGGTCTCCGAGAGGCGCCCCCCGACCTTCGGATCCCTGCAGATGTGCCGGTCTCCGAGAGGCGCCCCCCGACCTTCGGATCCCTGCAGATGTGCGGGTCTCCGAGAGGCGCCCCCGACCTTCGGATCCCTGCAGATGTGCCGGTCTCCGAGAGGCGCCCCCCGACCTTCGGATCCCTGCAGATGTGCCGGTCTCCGAGAGGCGCCCCCCAACCTTCAGATCCCTGCAGATGTGCCGGTCTCCGAGAGGCGCCCCCCGACCTTCGGATCCCTGCAGATGTGCTGGTCTCCCAACTCCCGCCATTGCTGCATTTGGGACTGAGCCTCCCAGGCGTGGTGACGGGACCTCGGGGTGTCTGTGGGGTCCCCTTTGCCTTTCCAGCTCGGCTCGTGTGCACTCGCTTCCTCTTCAGGAGCAGGAAGACCAAAACCTCTGTTCTCTGGCCTCCTGGGCACCTGTGGCCACAGAGATGGGCATCCCACAGGGGCCAGACAGGTGCAGCCCACAGACCCTCCAAACAGGGGCGCTGTCGAGTTCCACAGCAACGTGGGGCTGGGGCAGTCCAGGGGACCAACCGCCGGCAGGTGCTTCCAGCCGAGATGCCGTGCCGATTGTCCTGAGCTGTGTGGGAAGGCGCCTGCCGATGACTGACACTCGCCAATTACGCACTCGTCCGTGTCCTCACTAATTCCCCCGACAGTGCCCAGAATCCGTGTGAATAAAGCCGGGAGGAGCCAGAGGCAGACACGTTAAGTAAGGGAAGACTACGGAACACGAGGAACAAGTGCACATTGGAGACCAGTGAAGCCAGCAAGTCAACTGGCTTGTCAACGGGACTCCTTAAGTGCGTAGTGATGAGGCTTCTCCCGGCGGGGAGAGCCACTCTGCACGGGCGACAGTCCTCAAGAGCTTGTCCACCTGACGGGTAGGCAGGCCGGTGTCTGCTGTGCCTGAAGCCAGCACCGTGAGGACCAGGGAGGCTGCGGGCTTCTGTGCACTCTCACGAGCCCGGGGTATCACAGCCTCTGTCCTCCAGGGCGAGGAAGCCAGACACGACGGAACAGGAGACACGAGTGGATCCCAGTGTTCACAGAGGAGACCCTGGGGGTGAGGAGACAGAGGGGACGGGCGGGGACTCACCTGCCGTCTGGGGCCCTCGGGAGTCGGGCTGGGAGGGACGCCCCGGGTCAGTGAGGAGGACGAGTCACCACTTCGTCCATCAGCCACCGGCTCTGACAGCAGCTGGTGAGGAGGGGAAG
The DNA here is from genome assembly GCF_964662115.1 of Mustela nivalis. Classification (NCBI taxonomy): domain Eukaryota; kingdom Metazoa; phylum Chordata; class Mammalia; order Carnivora; family Mustelidae; genus Mustela; species Mustela nivalis. The sequence continues at coordinate 1,162,687 of NC_139024.1, read as the reverse complement.
CTTCGCGCTGACATGGCTCCTGGGCCGGACGGTGGCCCAAAGCACTAGGATTACTGAGCACAGGAAAGTGAGAAGGCAGAGGGCACAGAGTGGGGCTGGCGGGAAGCCCCAGCAATGACATGTTGGGGGACGGCTCGGAGTTCCAGAGAATGCAGCAGGTAACCCGTAAGAAATGTGTCGTTCCACGGAAAGCAATCGAAAGCGTCAGTTTTAATTGTTAAAAATACACATTGTGTTGTAACAATACGGCACTTCGCGAGACAGGAGCTTTCTCTCACACGACGAAAGAAAGCCAAGGAGCCGCTCAGAAGGAAGTAGTCTGTACCCACCTCTCAGAAGAACTCATCAGTTCCCAAAACATGCCCCGTACGCTTTGTAAGCTCTGTGTTTGGAGTTCAGCGTGGCGGCGGAGGGGCGCCTGGCGCGTTCCTCATGACCCACCCAGGTTCTCATCCTCGCGTGAGTCTGTCCCGACCAGCACTTGTTCACAGACCGGGAGAACATGCCGTCAAGAGCACAGGGTCCACGGTCTGTGTCCCGGGACTACGACAGCCCGTTGGCTGAGCCCCTGGACCCAGGGATCACCGTGGAGGCAGCACCAAGTCCGAACCCCCCAAAACACCTGATGGGGGGTCAGTGTCGGATGGGGCTCACGCTGGAGGTCGTACTTGCCCAGATCGTACAAGCACACAGGCCGCTGGACGTTGTTATGGATTTGCCCCCACGCCTAACCTTCAAACTTGACTTGAAACCCTTGGAAGCACAAGGTCTTCATCGATACATACCTACTGACTTCCAGTACGTTTCCCGCGAAGTTTCCAGGGAGGACCATGTCTTTCACACACGGGGTAAAGGCAGAGCCCCGTCCTTGCCTAGCTCCGAGATCGCCTGCTGTCTGCTCATCCGGCCAGCGGACGCTTTGGCCAGCCCCATGCGCATCAGTCCCCTCACATCTGAAACGGTCACATTCCACAGCCCTGGGTCCGCTCATCCTAGGCCGCCTCGCACGCATTCAGACCCAGAACGCGGGGACTGACCTCTCCACCACCATCCTCCCCGCTATCGCCCCCACGCTGTTGCGTGCACCCGTCGGCCGAGTGTGTCGGGACTTGCACAGTTGGCCCCCCCGTCCCTGTGCGTGCGCCCATCGGCCGAGTGTGTCGGGACTTGCACAGTTGGCTCCCCCGTCCCTGTGCGTGCGCCCATCGGCCGAGTGTGTCGGGACTTGCACAGTTGCCCCCCCCCCCGTCCCTGTGCACTCATTTGTCGTCTCTGCCACCTGCCCCTTTGTGCCTGGGCTGTTTAGTTTGGGAGTGGGCCATGCGCACGGCTCCTCTCGCGCCTGCGGATTGTCCAGTTATGGCCGGTCTTCCCAGCCCGGCAGCAGCTTCCAGAATATTCGCCCAAGTGTTGCCCTCCACCCGGCAGAGGCCGGTCCCGACATGGTGGGCGATGGAGGAGGAGCCCGGCTTCGAGGGAGGGGCCCAGGGCTGCTCTACAGGAAGCGCTGACCTTTCTCACGCCCACAGATTATTAGCAGGTTTCATCCAGGCCTGGTCGAAACGGAAGGAGGTGGAAACTGAGAACTCAGCGATCACACACGACACTCCCGTAGACTAAGTATATGTATTTATGGTAATCGTGCAAGATGGAATGTAGCAAAATCCCAGTGTCAGCACGGCACACGTCTGGCCAGTGTTTCCGGTGTGAAGTCTCGTGTTTTACGCCAGCAACTAATAACAGTAAAAACAGAGTTCATGCATCTATGGGAACTGAGTTTTCTTTCAGTTCTTTTTATGGGAAATATTAAACTAGGAATAGTCGTTGGCACGTGGAAAGATGGTCCAATAGTACGCAGAAAACTGGGAGAAGGTTTGGCGTGTGTTAAGGTCGTTGGTCAACAGAAATATCATGGTATGCTTCTTTGGTCTTAGTTCGGAGTATCTCAGAGTTTTTAAGTGCATAATTTGTCGAGGTTTCTTTTCACATTACGAGTAAATGTTCATGTTCATAACAAAATCTCTGTTTGTGCTCTTGAGTTACTTTTGTTAGTGTAACACCCGAACCATTGCGGTGTGAGCGCCCGCCGCCCCCCGAAGACACCCCCGCAGGCGTCCCCGCTGCGACCGCAGACCCTGGCTCTACTGACCGTGCGCCGGCTCCGTGGAGAGATCCCTGAGTCAGGAATGGCCCTGAGGCCTGGGAACCCGTTTCATGGTCAGCAGAAGCAGATGAGGGAGTTACCAAGAGAAGACGCGGGGATGGTCCCACACGGCTCCGTGTCTTTCAGAAGGAAGCGGGCAGCATCTGGCGTTTCAGCTCCCGGTTCACAGAACTGTGGACTGTGGTGAAGGAAGCCACAAAACTCACTGAAAGGCTGTGGCTTTACCCTGTGGAGTCCACCGACGGGACACGTGAAATATTGTCTTGTTGTTACTGTTCTCTGTGCCCACATCCCGAACCCCCTCCTCTCTGCCCGAGGGGGTGGCCCGCGAGCCCTCCTGGGACCACTGGATGGGACGAGCCGCCCAAAGCTGCCGAGGGAGGGAGCCCCCACATCTGGTCTGGTCTGGGGGCAGCTGCCAGGCTGTGGTTGGTCTCTGTCCCTGCTGGAGGCGAATGCCCACCGTGGCCCCAGAGCCCTTACTCCTGCAGGCGGACGCCCCCCACCCCCGATGCCGACTGACCGCTCAGGCGCCCGAGCTCGGGCCGGAAGCTGGGACATCTGGGCCTACGCTTGTTTTCTCGGCATGCGGGGATCTGGGAAGGTACGGGACTCTTGAATTCTGAAGCTCTCCCTTTTCTGATGGTCGTGAAAGTCAGGAGACAGAAGGCACCGCTGGCTTCCAACTCCCTCTGCCCCCCGCCCAGGACAGTGTGGTCTCCCAGGGTGTGAAGAGGTCCCGACCTGGCGGGTGACCTCTCCAGGGGAGCTGGTGCGGAAGGAGCCCGGTGGTGGCGCACGGGGGAGAGTCTGAGCCTATGGGTGCCTCTGGCCTGAGCATTTTCCGCAGCTGTGCTGCCATTCCCCAGCCAGACCCTTGTACATTAGCTCTGGATTCTGGGCTCCAGCTTGGGTCTGTGAGTCATTAGCGGTGAGGACAGGTCCCACGCGTCTGTCTTCAGGTGACAGAGCAGCCCCCGCCCAGGCAGTAACAAGGAACCCAGTGATCCCCACCGCACGGAGCGCGCTGGGCCCGCAGGTCTGCGGCCCTGCCCTTCGCTTTACGGAACAGAGACTCTGACGGCGTATTTACGGTCTGTCTGCAGGCGGCGGACACGAGGTGTTTGTGCCTTCCCGACCGCCACACCCTTGAACAACGACACTGTTGATCTCCGCGGCTGGATTGTTCCTGGGGAGCTGTGGAGGGTGGGGCTGGCTGTGGACACAAACTTCTGGAAACTATTATTTATGGGCTGCTCAGGAACTGACCCCAAGAGGTGGCCACACCGTTTCCAGTAAGTGGACGCAGCCACCAAGTGGGTCCTCCGCAGGGGGTGGCCTCGGGGGCTGTGGTCAGGAGGCCGGCCCCGGTGCGACGGCCAGCACTTCCACCCCACCTGGGCCGCCGAGATTGACGCCCCAGTGCCCACAGAGCCCACGGAGCGAGTGTGGCCTGTCATTAGCCTCGCCGCCCGGCTGGCCGAGGATTCCTACGGAACCGCCAGACATCACGAGTAAGGGCTTTTCTGTTTTCCTGTATCTGACGAGAGGCTACCTTGGGCGGCCGGTGAACAGAAAACTGTGGAAGCAGGTGGTGGCGGGAGGGACATCCCGTTGGCCCAGCCGGCATCACGGGAGACGGAGCCCCTGGGTGCTTCTTGGGGGCTGCAGCCCTGCCCGCTCTGAGGTTCGTTTCTCTCCCTTTCTTCTTCCGTCTCAGAAAGGAAATTTAAAATGCATGACACGCTGGCTGTTGTTTATAAGAAAATAAAATATCAAGAAGCACTAAAAATAAGGCTGGGGGTTCCTTCGACACGCCCCTCCCTGATCTTTTTCCGTAATGAAGGGGACCCTCCTCCCGGGCACATGGGTGGGTTTGACTGAAAGAGACAGATTTAGTGGTGGAAAGGTCTCCCGTGTTGGTTAATCTTTAAAAGGTGATTCATGTCCATATTCAACTTTCACACAATCAGATGAGGTCAGTACCAGTGGGTAAGCGTCGTCACAGGAGAGGCTTGGCCGTGCCCGGTCCTGAGAGGGAACAAATGTGATTTCAGGCTCTGCTCACAAAGGCTGATGCAAAACGCTTCAAAATAAACTCAGAAGCCCGAGTGCCTACAGTCTTCTTCCTGATTTCGTCTGGTTACCTGTCTGTGGCTGCTGCTCGATTTTCTGGGAGAAACTCCAGAGTCTGCTGTCCACACTACGTGTTCCGTGTCTTTTCTCACCCCTCGAATGGTGCCCAGACACAGATGTCAGCAGATGTGGGTCCTCAGCCCGGAGGACAGCCGCTATCGGGGGCAGATGCGCCATGCAGGCCTCCGTGTTCCGGGGTCAGGAGGCCCCCGGGAAGTGAGGTACCGGCCGTGTTGCATTCTGCACAAGCTGGGAAACCTCTCCAGCAGAGCACCGTCTCGTGGGGCCCCTGGACTGTGTCTGCTTTGCGTCTTTCCTTCCCAAGGGGCCATGTGCCACGGAGATGCGTGGACCTCAAATTCGCACGTCACACAGGTGACCTTGCCTCTTCCTCCCCCCAATGTGGCTGGAGGGGCCGACTCGGAAAGGGCACGTGTGGTTTCCCTTTCTTCGATCTTTCCTGGGGGAGGATAACAGTAAACCAGGAGCAGACGAGGTCCCAGCTGGGGCAGGAACTCGTCCCACCCTCCCTGGCCTCCGCCTCCATGAGCCTGTCTCCCTGCAGAGCACCTCTCTCCGCGCCTCCCACGAGGTACCGGAAACCCCGCCCGTGGACCACTCTGCCTTTTGTTTCTATAAAATCTCCAAGAGGTTTTAAAAGGTTTAAAAAGCTTCAGAGTCACGTCTTAATCCCGTGATAGTTCTCTACGATGCACTGCTGATCTTTGGGCCTGTCTGGAACTCATTGCCAACGTCTGGCCCACAGCGCGCTCTGGGCAGTTTGCTGAGTAGCAAGTGGAGCCCTTGGGACAGCTGACCGCGCCCCGCCCGCCCGAAGTGCTGCAATGGCTTTCCTGGTTCGGGAGCCAATAAAGTTATTTTTAAGCTGCAAACATTTTAATAGAGTCTTGAAAAACTTGTGCAGCAGAGGAACGGTGCCAACTGCAGTTGTCCTGGGGACAGTCCTGTTGTCCACTCCTCCTAGCTCTGCGGGAGGCCGAGCAACAGTCCCAGAGATGTCCACGTCGTAAACAGGGGAGAGAGCCATGGACCAGTGGGGGACAGGTGGGGACAAAGGCTGGGAGACAGCAGGCAGACGGCCTTCAGGTGCGGAACATGGGCTCTCTCGGGGCACGACGTGCCCAGGATCCAGGATTCAAATGTAGCATCAGGAAACTTGAATGCATTGTAAGTACCATCTGGTTTTTTAAAAAGAAAAACTGAAGTCAGCGTGGGTTTTAGCTGTGGAAAATCATACTGATGAGAACTAACTGTGTGACTTTCTCTAACCCACATACACAGGTACCTTCACTTTTAGACATTTGGTTCCAAATTTTGACCACAAACGGAGAGTCTAGAGTACGTATTCTATGTTCACTCTTTATTTTTTATTTTTTAATTACTTTTCAGTGTACTAGAATTCACTGTTTATGCACCATACCCAGTGCTCTATGCATCCGTGCCCTCCACAATACCCTCTTAAGAGCGAATGGTTCTCTTTTCCATTTCCAAACAAGGACTCATGGTCAAATAGAATGTTTGAAAGTAATTTCTATGTTTTGAAAATTTTTAAGACAATTCTGTACATTTCAGTAGCTCCGAGTCTCTATTAAAAGAAGGTACAGTGTGAGGACAGCGCGACCAGCGGGATCGAACGAGACTTTGTCCATGTGAGTTCTGCGCTCCGGAGCGGCCCCATGGTCTTCTCTTGATGGCCAGCGTGCTGTTGTGGCCCTGGAGAGGGTGGGCCATCGGTGCTCTGTTTTTTAAAGATTTTATTTATTTATCTGAGAGCGAGAGAGAGAGCACAAGCAGGGGGAGCAGCAGAGGGAGAGAGAGAAGCAGGCTCCCCTCTGGGCAGGGAGCCCGACACGGGGCTCGATCCCAGGACCTCAGGATCATGACCTGAGCCGAAGGCAGACGCTTCACCGACGGAGCCCCCGGGCTGCGCGTCCACTGGTATTTTTAATCAGCTGAGGCAGGTTGCTCCCTCCGCGCCACCATCGATCTGCAGAGGTCAGGAGTCGTCTCCCATACCCGTCCGTTGCACATTCCCCCCCAACCCCAGGGTTTTGCTTTAGGACAAGGTCCAAGTCAGTCTCTGGCCGTGAGCTGAGCAGGTGCCCGGGAGAAGAGCTTATTTGCACGCGGATGGGCCAGGCAGAAAAGCCTGAGAAAGGGTGCCCTTGGGGGCCCTGAACTGCCCGTCCCAGTGAGCGGGGCCAGCAGCGGCGAGAGAGGCCCCAGCCTGCCCGTCGCTGGGGGTCTCCGGAACAGGTGGGATGCGGGCCGGGATCAGGAGCACGTGCAGAGCGGAGAGGAGGCTGTGGGCATAGGTTTCCGCAGCACAAGCCCTGGCCACGCTGAGGAAAGGGACGCCCGGGCCAGCGGAAGGCACCGAATGTAGCTTTCAGGAGGAGCTGCCGCCCCTTTCCCCGGACTCGGGCCGCGCTGTTGCAGAGGCACCTACGGTCGGTGAAGCCCCTGCCGGCCGGCCGCTCACGTAGCCCCGACATCCGGTACGCGGAGTGGGGCACGTGCTAGGAGGGCAAAGTTCCCGCGGCCGCAGGGGCGCCCCAGGCGGAGCTCAGCCCACGGAGACTGGATCTTCACTGGAGTCCTCGTTCCGACGCAGCTGAGCTCTGGGCACAGAGACCAGCCGAAAGGCCGGTGGGCTCAGAGCTGGTCCGTCGGGGCCCTGGGCAGTGGGGAGCCCCAGCTCAGAGCCAGTGGGCTTTGGGGCAAAGGCCCCTCTGGGGGAGAGGAATTTTCGGCTGGTCTGTGGAATCCTGGGAGCCGGGGGCTGGCCCAAGCCCAAACCATCTTCCTCCGCCCCTGCCTCAAGGCCCCAAGAGCCTGCCTGCGCCGGGCGCGCTGCTTCAAGGCTGAGCATGGACAAGACTTTTCCCACCTAAGGACGTGAAGAACATGGTTAAACTTCTGTGAAGAGTTAGTACACGTCGTGGCTCCTCTAGCCAAGTGCACGTGACCGGCTTGGGGCTTGAGGTTAAAACCAAGTTTTACGGATGGTGATGGGCCAAGGGGATCTTGTGAAATGCGACCACCGAAGACCAGGGCTGCTCAGGGGTGCACGCTGGCAGCCGAGGGCCACGGCCTGGGACCCCTGTGTGGGCTGCAGGGAGCCGGGTGTCTTTGGGAACACGCTGTCCACACACCGGCCCGGTAGAGACCCCTGCTCTGTGCTGCTGGTACAGGAGGGACAGAAGGACCTCGGGAAGGAAATGTCATCGTTACTAAAATGCTAACTTTTCTAGAAAAAGGACATCTTGAAAAAAATATCAGATTAGAAATGATATGGTTACCTTCCGACTAAGCTTGTGTGCCCTCGCCCCTGAGAATGCGTATAGCCTCAGCTTTACGGGCCGTAGGCTCCCAAATGTGCGCGTGCCAGGACAGGGCTGGCACCTGCTCCGGAACCCAACTGCCCCTTGTTTCATGCCAGAGTTCTGTAGCGGAGCTTTCGCCAGAGGACTGGGAGGATCTTGGGCCCGAACGGCGGTCTCCGTCCCCAGGTCACAGCCTGCGCAGCCGGCGTGCGGATCGCGTGTATATGGACACGCGTCGAACTTCGGAGGAGCCCCCAAGTTCAGTTTCAAGTGCGTAAAGGGACGTTCTCCCGGCTGACTGTTTCACACCTCGTTGTGATATTTTAGATTTGGTTTTCTCGTTTTTCATTTTCTAATTTTACACGTTTTCATAATGACTTATTATGTTTTGTTTTTACTCCTTTTTGCCTTGCAATTGTGTGTTGTTGGTATGCTCCTAAAGCATTCCCTCCGGGGGCTCCGGCTGCTTCCGTACGAACTGTGCCCTTGCTGGGAAGGGTCCCGTCAGTGCCTGACAGGCTGGCTTCATCGCGCTCCTTCTCTGCCCGGGTCCGGACGCCTCCCTCTCTCCTGCAAGGAAACGCGAACCAGTGGAGGCGACTCTAGGCAACCAGATGTCCTCAGTCCCCCTCACAGAGATCCAATTCACAGCCCACCCCTGGCACGGAATGCCGGCTTCCCCAGTCCTTGCGCTCACGCGTTGGCCTCATTTGGGAGAACGGGGAGGGGGTCTGCAGCTTCCTGGCATGTGCAGGAGACCCTCTCCCGGATGGGCCGCCCTGTGTCTCTGAGCTGGGCGTGTCGTCTGGTCTAGTGACGTGACTTTAACTTTGTGGGTGGGCCGAGAAGAAGCCCGGAGGGACCAGCACCCTGCTGGGGCGGGCCACGGACCGGCGGGCTGGCTTCCTCCTGAAATTCCTTGTCCAGGCTGCGATCCCATCACAGGCCACGGGGCTCCCGCCGGGCTTTCTTGTGATGACCGTTCTCCGAGCTGCGCCCAAGGGTGCTCTGCCTCCTTCTTCTCTGCACGACCCTGAGCACCCCTGTTTCTATTTTCAGTTTTCTATCCATGTTTTCTATTTTCCATATACACGGGACACATATGATATTTTTTCCCATTTTTTGAAACTGTTGTCTTTTCCCGTTCTCTGGCTACTCCTCATGTCACTATTCTCGTCACGTCCAGTAGCATCTGAACATGAAGTATTTGGGTTCAACTTGTCCCCCCTGTGATCATGTCTCACGTTCTTACCGCGGCACCTCCTGGACCGATGGGTGGCGTCCGTCTTGATTTTGTAAAATGATGGGTTTTCATCTGACGATGGTGAGATTTCTTCTCTCTCCCTAGACCATTGAATGTGACTTTACCTGAAACAGAGTAACTTGATCAGTATGACATTGGGAGTCAGAGACGTGATTTGGGGTCAGAATTCGGCCTCCTTGGGTCAGACCCATCGGCCTACCGTAAGGTGTCGCATCCTTTCTCCTCCTCTGGCCTCGCGGGGTCGTACTGGAGTCGGCCTTGGCATTACCAGGGAAGGCAACAGTCATCATCTGAAGGCCACACAGTCAGGCTAAGGAATTTCAGTGCCGCTGACACATGTTTGTCCTCGGTCCGCAGCAGCGCCGTCCGCCTGGCGCAGTGGCCATGGCCGTCCACGGGAGGGCGCCACAGACCTGCGCTTCGGCTCCCTGCGTTCCCTGCTTGGCTCTTCAGCGGCTGCGGTTGTCTGTCTGCGTCCGGGTGGGAGCTCCTGCCGGTGTCGTCCGGAAACACACAGACGGGGAGAAGGCGACCAGGAGGCCGCGAGGCTCTTCGCCCGGGCTGAGATCCCCCACCGGCCGGAAGGGACCGGATGAAGCTCACGGTCCCCCTGACAGCGTGTGCACGGGGTGCGTAGGGGCCTGGTGTAGGCTCGTGCCCCCGTGCGAGTGTGCGAGCCGTGTGTGCGCTCTGGAGCACACGTGCGTGTGTGCCTGCACACGCACACCCCGGGCCGGCATTTACGCGGCCCGACTTACACCGGGCCTGCCGGCCTCCGAAGCCCTCGGCCCCTCCTCAGAACCGTGCCTTTGCCATAATGGGGACCGGCAGCGCCACACACACGGTGCTGTGAGAGCAGAACGATGGCATTCGCACCCCAGCAGCACACGCCCGGCGGGGTTACACGAGTGGGCGCGTCCTTCGCTGGTGCACGAGGAGGAAATCGGAACGAGATGTGCTGGGATTCCAGGCGCGTCTGTCCCTCCCCCACCTCCTTCCCTCCCTTTCTGACTAACCCCCCCCTTAAGTATCTGGGACACCTGCCGCGTGACGTGCCATCTGCCTCCTTCCCGAGCGTGTCTCCGTGAATACAAGAGCGTCTGTTCCCTGCTGTCCTGCGTCCCCACTCGCCTTCCCTCTTCTGTGTCGGGAGGGCAAGCGTCCGACCCTTTCTGGCCCTTCACCAGCCGCGGCAGCTCCTCCTGTACCTCCTTCCATGCCCCCACGCGGACGGGAGCGACTCAAACCTGCCTTCTGCACGCAGGATCCAACATCCGCAAACATTCCCCCAAGATTTTCTCTTCTCGTTCGCCTTCAACTTCTCCTGTTCATCCTCATTGTCACGGGGAGGAGAAAGTCCTGTCAATTCTAAGTTCCTCTTCCCTGACCTGGGCCACAGCTGCTGTGCCGGACCCCGTCCTCGCCACCCCTTCTTTGGCCCCGGGTCCCCCCACATAGCTGGTGTCCTGCTTCCAGGTTGGACCCTTCACACCATCCACACTAGCCTTCTCACTGCCGTAAGAGCAGTCGTTCTAAAATGCAGACCTGTGACCTCTGTCCCCTGGTTCCAGCCCCGTGGTGGGTACGTGGCTCTAAGGTTTAGCACACAGCGCCGAACAGAGCTAAATGTTGTTTACGCCTCTTCGTTTTAAACGACTGTCTCATCCGAGTAAACGCAGAGTTCCCAGTTTATCTTAACAACCCGAGCCCGTGTTTAGCTTGCAAGCCTGGGAAGATTCCTGCTGCGCAGACCTACGCGGGGCGGGCACGGAAGCGAGAGCAGGAGGGAGCTGGGGTCTCCGGCCTGAGCACGCCCGAACCCCCAGGCAGACACACCACACCTTGCACACTGCCTGTGAGCAGGAAAACCAAAGCATGCGCCTGGGCCTGGAGGTGCACAGACTCTGATTTTAACCCCTGCTTGTGGGTATCCCAGGTAAAGAAATTGGTCCTAAGGTAGTAATGTCGTAACCACAAAACACACGTGGTTACGTTGTGGGAGACTGAGAGCCCTGACGGTATGTTGCACCTCAAACGAAAGAAGGGAAAAGGAAATCTGGGGGGAAAGAGGCGCTCACCGTAAAAACTGATAAACACGTAAGGACACAATACATCATAGTCAAAAGCCAATCGATTCCATAAAGATTCTATTTCACAGAACATACCAAAAAATTGAATAAAGACTTAAAACAAGTTTTTTTCTTAAATTAGAGATATAAAAGGTAATAAAACTATAACGAAATTATTAACTCTAAGAAAAATAAATGCACAGACTTGAAAAAATAATCTATATTTGAAAATATAATCTATGCCAAATGTCTATAAGTAAAAATGGAGTTGCTGATTCCATGCAGTGGATGCCTAGGAAGGTGAAGAATGGGTATGTTAGAGGATTATCTGAAGAAACGACCCAGAAGCCAGCACTGCAGCAGCCATGAAAATGGGACGCTCGGATCTCCCTCTGTGGGAAGCGAAGTGGACTCACCCCCACCTGGTGCTGTGGACCCAGCCCTGCACTTGTAGGAGCCTGGACTGGTTTAAATCTCTGATTTGAAGCAGCTGCTGGGCGAGGGCAGTGAGGCAGGACCGTCCTGGGAGACGCAGATTGGCGCTCTTCCTACAGGCTTTCCCTCTTCCTGCTCCTCCCACAGGAGCTGCATACACACTGGGTCTGAGGACTCCCCATTCCACCTTCCAAGGTATCTCTTGCAATATCTGATCCCACATTTCAATTCTTTACAGATGTATTTTCCTCTATGTCCCTGAAAGCTGTGTTAATACTTGCTTTAAAGTCTTAGTTTACCAAGTGTACTATCTGGGTCAGTTCCCACTCATCGTCTTTCTCTTAAGATTCAGTCATATTATCCTGTTTCCTTGAAGGCTGTGTAAGTTTGGGTTCTTTCTTGACATTGTGAATATGTTTTGTTCAGACTCTGGATTTAGTTACATTCCCCTGAAAAGTGTTCTGTTGTTGTTGCAGCATACTAATAACTTGGTTGGAATCGAAGTGCAAACTCTGCCTCTGGATGGCAGCTCAGACATCAAGTCACATCTTTCATCCTTAACCAGTCTCTTGAGTCTGCTTTGCATAAGCATGGTCCAGGGTTGGACTTATTAGCACAGAAGTTACGAATGCCCCTCTCTGTATTTCCTTCCTGGGATTTCCACCTAACCTTTCTATATCTAGGGATACCTTACATTTTAACATCTTGCTATGCTGGTGACATCGACTACAGACCACCAACTGGACTTCTAGCTATCTCACACACTCTCTGATGCCTGGCCTCAAACTAGCAGCTGTGAAGATAGAAAATGAGTGTTGTGCAAATTACCTTTCAGGTGATGATTCCTCTCCAAAGCCTGCTCACTTTCGGCCTTGCAAGAAACCATAGAAATGGGAAACCCATCCCATGCCTGCCGTGTGCCGGAGTCATCTTCCACTGGCTCACAAGAACCGACTGCCAAATATTCTGCAAATTTCCAACTGATCCTAAAGCCACTTATAGTTAGAAATCAGACACAGTGGAAATATTAGCACCATGATAACTGACAAACTGCAAATCAGGTGTGTCTCTCTCTGTGTTGGGGGACAAGGGGTGGAGAAGACAATTTGCTGCTCCACCATTTGCTCTCTTATTCCTTCAAGTGTTGACTCCTTTCCAGATCAGGCCTGTTTTTGATCACTCTCCACTCCCCCCACATAGTTGCTCTGTGTGCATGTGTGTGTGTGTGCGTGTGTGTGTGCGTGTGAGGTAACAGCAGTTCTATAAGCAGTTGTGTTACCTGAGGGAAGGTGGGTCCACAGAAACTTGCTAACCCATCGCTGCGAGTAAACCCTCTCCCTTGACTCCCTTCTTTCTGAGCTGGAGATCCCCATTTCTATAAATGTCTTCTCGCTCCGCCAACAGCTCTGCCCACTCTGGAGATGTTAATTTTTGGTCCGATCAATTGCTGTTGCCCACAGAGGGCTTTCCAATGTCAGCTTGTGAGGGGTGTAAAAAAATAATGTATTTAATCATTTAGGAAACTGAAATACATTTATGTCCATAGAACGATAGGGACCTTCCTCACATGTCCTCCATGGAAAGAGCTCACTGATTAACAGAAGCACAGTTGTCCTGTCCCAGAGGCTGTCCATCGGACTCAGGTCTCGGTCACGAAGACTGAGCTTAATACCTGGTGGTGAAGTTCATCTTTCATGCATTCATAAAACACTAATTCTCGGATAAGCAATAATCAAGGGAAACAACGTATCTACAACGACCACAAGAACTTTTATGCTCTGAAGTGAAGGAATGACGGGAGGTAACGGCGACAAGAGACGGCGTCCCTAGGAACTGGATTTATGAAACGTACAGCCGTGCACAGTACTGGAGCTGGTATTTGAAGGGTGAACATAACTTAATTACAGAAGAGCTGAAGAACTAAGAAATAAATACCCTGACACAACGAATCCTCTGCTTAAATTGCCTTGGAGGGGGAAGAGTTTTTCAGCGTCTTGAAATAAGGGAAAGAAGTCCGTGTGGGTGGGTTTAACACTCCAGTGTGAGGGCGATGGGGGTGGGGGAGGGGGCAGAAGCAGGGTGGGGTTGTGAAGGGCACGAGAGACCAAACTGGGACGTCTGCGTTTTATAGACACTGCGATGGAAGGACGTTGAAAGGTTATAATCGGGAGTAATTTGATTATAATAATTCATGAGGTAAAATAATTCATGTAATTATTAATTCATGAGATAAAAAGATAGCCCTCTCCCTGAGTTGCCCATGGGTTAGAGAGGACCCTTAGGACAGTAGCATAGTCAAGGGTTCATCTGGAGGCAAGGGTTGTGTGAAGGGAGACATCTGCGGCTCCCAGAGTGAGGCAGTGGAGACGGACTGCATCACGAGAAACCGTGCTCCAGCATGGGAACCAAATCCCCAAAATCGCCTGAAACGAAGCTCAAGTAGGAGATAACGGCTCTGAAGACGTAGAAGGATCAAACAGGCAAGAGAAGGAGGTGTTTGGCTCTGGAGTTGTTCTCTGTTCCAGAACCATCTCATGATTCCCTCCACAGTCAACAAGGTCTCATGATGGGTTGGAGGGGGAGGGCGGGTGACAGAGCGTGGTGACCTGACACCAGACCGGTGAGATTGTGTGGCTGCAGAAGAGTAGCACAGAGACGTTCTGTGGGATATTTTATCGGGAAGGGCCTGGAAGCTGAGCCGCGTGCTCTAGGCGGGGAGGTGGGGGGGGTGAAGCTTGGAGTCAGCAGCTTGCCGGCGAGATTGAACGCCAGGAGAATGCCTGGAGTCCTCCCCCGGCAATGGTTCTGTTGATTTAAGGTGTGTTTTCTTCCTTCCTACCCCATTTTGTAATTCAGCCAGTATAGAGGACTGAATGCTGGCCCCCAAAATATGTCCGATCTTAGCCCTTGGGACCTGTGAGTGGGGTCTCCTTTGGAACAAAGGTCTTCACAGATGTGATTAAGTTCAGGATCTTGAGATGATGTCACCTTGCTTATCCCCTGGGCCCTAAATGCCATGTCAGGTGTCTTTATAAGTGGGAGTTGACGGAGGCTCCACAGAAGTGAAGGGAGTGGTGGGACCAAGACCACAGCCAAGAAAAGCCAAGGAGTGCTGGTGGGTCTTAGGAGGTGGGGCAGGAGACCAGGGAACCAGCCTGCCAACACCTTGATCTCGGAGTCAGTAAACCCCCTGTGTTCGGGCTGAGCAGGCTGCTAAGACAGCCCTGGAAACTGGTGTGGCGCGTAGAGGAGGATCTGGAAATCTTCATTTTAAACCAAAATCCTACATGGTCCTGGCTCATGGACCCCAGTTTGGGAAATGCAGACCCAGGGAGATGCTGAGGCGGGAACTTGAGGAGCGTCGGCGTTACAAATTAGGGAGAGAAAGAGCATCCAGGTGCTGGGGGAGGCACGGGTGAGACAGGAGGCAACCAGTACTTGGCTCCTAAGTTGTTTTCTTCTTGCCACACCACGCCATCGCGCCGGGGAAAGCGGGCCGGAGTGACTGGACCGGCACGACAGTTTCCGGCTCTTCTGGCTTTGGGCCTCCGTCCCAGAGAGTAACAGCGTTCCCAGCAGGTGGAAATGGTCCCACTGAAACCCCAGTGGTCTTCAAACGGCTAACGTGGTGCCTCCTTGTGCTGCCAAAGGAAGAAGGAAAAAGGTTCAGGCCGCTCCGTCCCTGGTCCTTCCCTGCCCGCAGTGACTCCTTTGAAGCCGGGATCATGCTGTCCGTCTCAGCTGGGTGCATTCCTTGCTTCGCTTCAAAGGGTTTTCTGGCTTTCCGACCACCAGTCTGAAAGCCTGCTTCCTAAAATATCTACCACCATCTTCTCAGCTTCCGCATATAGGGACCTGCAAATAAGACTTGCCTGGACGTATATGCTGTAACCTCGGGTAACGTTCCAAAGCCAACCAGAGAGCAGCTAATGAAAACACGACCCGAGGTTTATGACAAACGCGATCGTTAAGGCTCTTGGGTTCGGTGTGTCTAGCCCGACGCTGCTGGAGACGGCAATGTTCATTCCGGAATTTTCCCTTGACTTGAACTAGACTGTATTGGAACTTGCCGTCCATTGCTTCTTGAAATGCGTCATCCTTGGTTTGGAAAAATTCAGTGTCCCAGTTTCCACTGGAAAAACTCATACCTTCAGATCCATGGTTTTAATAAAGTTCCTTCTTCGGGAATAGCCCCAGGAAAGGGAAGAAGAGAGTGAGACGGTTCGGGTGAGCTTCCAGTGGGCGTTAAAGCTCTCCTGGGAGCAGAGCTGACGCACACACGTCGCGGATGTCTAATGTGCGCGTTTCGGTGAGTTTGGACATGCGCACACCCACAGCAGCCTCCGCACACTCGGGTCCTGAACGTCTCCATCGCCTCCACGAACATCCTTGTGTTCTCTCGCGGTACGTTTGCTTCCTGCGTGTGCGTGTGCGTGTGCGTGAGTTAGGAACACTTCATGTGAGGTATAGACTCTTAACACACTTAAAAGTGCACACTGTGGTGCGAGCCGTAGCACCATGCTGTAAGGCACATCTCTAGAACCTCCATCTGGTATAACAGAAATCCACACCCAGAAGCACCGTCTCCTCCCCCGGCCCCTCCTGTCCACCGTCTCCTCCGCCTCTGAGTCCGGCTGTTGTGGATGTCCCGCGGTCACAGGATTTGTCCCTTTGTGACTGGCTTATTTCACCAAGCGGGGGTGTAAAATGGCGCAGCCCCACGGAAAACCACACAGAGGCTCCCCCCAGGGAATCAAAAAGAGAAGCCCCGCATGGCCCGGCAGTCTTCCTCCTGAGTACACAGCTACGAGCGGAATCAGAGTCTCAAAGAGACCCCTGTGCCCCCGCGATCATCCCAGCATTCCCAGTAGCCAAGACACAGAAGCAACCTTAACGGCCCCAACGGATGAAGGGGGCTGTGGTGCCCCCACGCAGCAGACCGCGGGCCAGGAGACTCGTAAGCACCGGAGGCTCCGTGGTGGTGCGAACCGTATGTTTTCAGAGAGGCACGTGGGTGGGATCTCACCTGCTTCCTGGAAAACTTCAGCTGAATCCCCGTCCTCTATCTAAAAGCCAGAGCACACAAAATTAGTAAAACAAACCCGCAAACCCTCCATCACTGGCTTCAGCAGAGCTCAGAGCGCCCACGGTTTCACTCACCTTAGGTCTTTGAAAGAAGATGGCCGGGCGGACAGCCCCACGACCGTGTTCCTGCTTTGGCTACTCGTGTGGTGGTCCCTGCTGGAGGTGTCCTTGCCTCTTGTCCGGTCTGTGTAAAACTGTTTTATTCACTCCTGGGAGATTGTCCTTCCCGGAGGACTGGAAGCTCACTCTCTGTGGCTCAACTTCCTGCAAACCCACACATTTCGGCAATGATTGCCCTTTGACCCACCAACTTTGGGAAGGGTGGCAGGTGACGGTCACTTTGGGAAGGGTGGCAGGGTGATCACAGCCGGTGCCCCGCGTGTCAGAGACGCGCCCCAGCACAGGAGCGTGTGGCCGACACCCAGCGAGGGAGGAGAGGCAGAAACGTGCCGTCGGCAGCGGTCCCCGGCGACGCGTACTGTCAGCCCTGGAGAGCGCACCAGCC
This sequence comes from Mustela nivalis, assembly GCF_964662115.1. Classification (NCBI taxonomy): domain Eukaryota; kingdom Metazoa; phylum Chordata; class Mammalia; order Carnivora; family Mustelidae; genus Mustela; species Mustela nivalis. The sequence continues at coordinate 1,145,682 of NC_139024.1, read as the reverse complement.
GCTGTCCAAGGCCGCGTCCCGCCGCTCCCTCTGGTTCTCCCAGGAGGCTGTTTCCAGGGGCACGTGGGTGGCTTTGGGGCCTCTGGTTGCGCACTGACTCCCGTGGGCAAAGGATGGGGTAGCAGATTCTCTGCCTTGTAGTCACGGTAGCTGAGCCACTGCACACGACTTCCCTGCGGACGGGGTCCTCCAGCGGTGATCACTGTCCGCTGTCCACGACTACGCGTTAACCTTTATCCCAACGATACGTGGAAGCGCTTGTTTATTTTCCACTTTCAAATCAAGGGCAGAGGATTGCGTCAAACCATCCCCGCGAAGGCTGGCTGTCACCTCCGTCCGCACGGCTTCTCCCGGGTCAGTGCGGTGTAACCCAGGTCAGAGGAACACTGTGCATTCCCCAACACGGTTTCTGTCGTTCGATTGTCCCCGTGCATGACGACTCCAGTGTGTTTATACGACGTGTCCCTTTGTGTCTGGGGTTTTAGCTCACGTAGTTTCCGCTGTCTGGTAGACATCAACCTGTTTTCTCACCTTTGTCACTCAACGCCACCTTTAAAAAATCAGCGTAGTCCTGTGTAAGTCTGCTTCGTGGCAGTGTGTACCCCATGCATGCAGAATTTAATGCCTTTCTAGTATTTAAAATGTACCGTACAACATGCAGACTCCATTTGGGATGTTCCCTCCCTCCCCTGGGCTGACCCAAACTTCCACGCGATGAGGTGGTGCGTCCCCTCACGTCTGCAGCTGCATGGCCGGATCGCTGACTCACGCGGGCTCGCGGATCCCCCGCCAGGCCAGAGCCCCTTAGGAGCCCTGCCGGGCAGTGCTCTCTTTCTCACATTCTCCCAACACTGGCTTTTAGCCGTCTCTCTAATTCCGCCGCTCTGGTGGGAAAAGGAAGTCTAGATCCCAAGAGGGGTTGGTGGGATCGGTCACTTCTGACCGCTGCTGGCCGCTCGGTGAACGAGTGTTCAGATCCGTCTTGGACGCACGAGCTGTCCTGGTGTCAGGGTTTGCTGCCTGTCAGGACAGACTAAGAACGCCCCGATTTATACAAAACCTCCCCCTGCCCCGTGGACTACCTCTCAGCTTTCTTAACGCCCTCTCTCACTGGAAAAAAAGCCTTGATTTTGATTCATCACATCAATTATTGTAGCTTTTGTTTTGTTCTCAGCATCTCGTTGAAGACGGCTCCTTCAGACCCACGAGGATGGTCTTGAGGTCTCGTGTCGCTGACATGTCTGCGCACTCACAGCTACGGCCTTCATCCCCGTGACACCGTCAAACGCGGCATGTGGTAGGAATCCAACCTTTTTTCTTAATAAAGTGAACCAGTCTTCCTAACATCACCAAACATCCCTCTTTTCTCCCCAGTCATGAGACCTTCTCTGGAAGAAGTAGCTTCTGCCTCACGCAGATTTGGTGGAGAAGTGAAAACACAAGGGTCCGAGGCGTCTTAGGCGAAGCTCACTCCGCTGTCCTCCCGGGAGCTCCTACCGCATGCCGGGGGCTCAGTGGGTTAAGCTTCTGCCTTCGGCTCAGGTCATGATCTCCGGGTCCTGGGATCGAGCCCCGCGTCCGGCTCCCAGCTCAGCTTCTCCCTCTGCCTCTGCCCCTCCCCCAGCTCATTCTCTCTCTCCCTCTCAAATTAATAAAATCTTGAAAAAAAAATTTAGGATTCCCAACACCAAACTTTGCCTAATGTTTGAAGGTGGTAAGAACACTGAGTTCTTTATCCAAAAAGTAGTAATTGCCTCCCAGCCTGACGAGCCGCGCACTCGGTTCTGGGAAGTCAGCCGGGAAGAAGCCGGAGACCTCACAGGTTGTTTTGGAACGTCCTGGTGAGAAAGTGCAGCTCGGCAACCAGCAGGTAGGAAGCCGTGGGTGCTCGCAGGCCGCGGCCTGTGCGAGGAGGCGGTGCTGATGGGGGGGGTAGGGGCTCTGAGGGAGGGTCGTGGAGAAGGAGCCGGCTGACCCAGACGAGAGGATTGCTGACCCAGACGAGAGGATTGCTGACCCAGACGAGAGGATTGCTGGCCCAGACTCGATCCGGGCTGGAGGAGCCGGGGGCGGGGAGGGCCGCGTGCAGAGCCTGGGACGGGCCCCCAGCGAGCTGATGCCACCCCAGGATTTGGATTTTATTTTAAAATGCTCCACAGACGTGAAGGCGAAGGGAAGCAACCATGAGAGGAATGAGGAATCTTGTTTTATGAGAAAAACAGCCACATTTTTAAGTGAAGTTTGGACCACTCCGGGTCGCTTCTTTACGGCAAGAAAACTTCACTGTGGAACCGTCAAAATAACACAAAATCCAAAGTATTGTGACTCTTTTTCTCATACATCATTATGTGCTTTTTCCATATTTCCTGCAGTCTGCAAACCCGGATATCACTTTTCCTCCAGGAGACGGGATTTCAACGCCGTCAAAATCAAGACACGTCTGTAGTCTGATCAGCACACGCGACACTCCGCTAGGACCGTCCTTGCGAGTCACGAGAGCCACCGGCCCCAACCTTCACGTTGGGATGAAGGGTCCGTTCTGCTGTGGTTGACGACACAGAAAGAACATTGGAGAAAGATCAGCGGCATGTCCGCATCGATTCCTGCTGGTGCTGCATGTAAGGTCATTGAACCCATCCCGGAGGAAATTTGTTTGTTGAGTATACAGGCAGGAGTGAGGAGGCCCGGGCGCGGTGATCTCCATTTCCGGAGGATCTCCTGCGCCAGCACAGGGTAACGGCGCCACCGTGAGCCGCGTGGGTCTCGTGCCTTGAACAGAAGACCTTCCGGAGACAGATTCCTCTGGAACTCCCACTTGAGCATTTTTATAGTTTGTTATTAGATATCGGCCCCCAAGGGCAGATGTGCATCAAAGTCTCGTAAGAAAAATGGGATTTTCTTTGAAAAGGATTTAATAGAAAAATGCATAAATATTTATGCAACGGAAAAGAATGAATCGTAAGGCACACGCACACCACAGATGTTGCTTTGCTGAAGGGGAACTTGGGGGAGATTTTCACTTGGAAGGGGAAGGGCCTGACAATGTTGGACATGTTTATTCGAGCTGAAGCTAATTTACCACACATGCACCACATTTCTGGGGCAAATGTCTGTATCATGGGACTTTTTTATCAACTTGTCCCTGCGGGCTGTGACGAGATAGAAAGCAGGAAGCGCCGGGGCTCACGCCGCCTGCACACGGACAGGCTGGGCTCTTGGGATGGAGCGAGCTCCGAGGGACGGGCATCTGTGACCAAGAGGCCATTTGCACACTGCCCCCTTAGGAGAATTAGGACCCAGCTTCCCTGACTGTCAATGGGCTTTGCAACTATTTCTTCTGATGTTCACAAGGGGAAAAAAATGTCACCTCATGTTTCTCCCTGCTATGGGTCCATAATGTTTAAGAATATGCTAAGAAAATTCAGAGTAAGAAGACACTTTACACAGACCCCATGACTGCAAACACAGACATACGACATATTACACACGTAGTTTGCACATTATGTCATGTTGTAGTCCCTTCCAAAGTCCCTCTCCCACGGGGTCTCCAGAGGTCCATGCTAGACTCAGGTGGGGGGGCCGCAGGGGGAGGACCCGCGTGCAGGCAGAGGTCAGCCTCCCCCCAACGCTGGTTCGCTGACCCCGTTCCCTCCCAGGCACTTGGTGGGGACAGTGCCTGTGGCAGAACAAGGTGCAGTGCTTCAGAGAGAAGCATCTAGATGGACAGCAGTGGCCACCAGCACTGCTTCTGCTTCCACAACCATCGTGGCCTCTGTGTCTCTCAGCCCTGGTGCGACCCCAGAAAGAGAGGGTCCTTGGTGACATGACACTGCTTTGGGGTCTTTCTGGCATCTGTTGTCTTTTCCCCCGTGGCCCTCTGGCCCCTCCTCCTTCCACGATGGTCTGAGTCAGGCTGGGGGCTGCCCTCCCGTCGGCCCCTGGGTGTTGGGGGTAGCACGGGGACGATCAGCCCAGCAGCCCCTCCCGACCTGCGCGCGGCTTCCACCGGTTGACTTTGCTGGTCCACGGCCTCATTGTCAAGATTTTTCTTTCTTTTTCTTTAAGATTGTGTTTATTTGTTTGAAACACAGACACAGCGAGAGAGGAAACATGAGCAGGGGCAGTGGGAGAGGAGACGCAGGCTTCCCACGGAGCAGGGACCCGGTGCGCGGCTCGAACCCAGGACCCGGGATCACGACCTGAACCGAAGGCAGACATTTGACGACTGAGCCACCCAGGTACCTATCAAAGCTCTGTTCTTACACATCAGATGCATTTGCAGCATGGGGGACGGGCCCCCACGGGCTCCCTCGGCCGTGGAAGTGCTGAGCCGGGCCAGGAGCTCCGTCTTCAGACACAGCCCACGCCTGTTCCACCCAGGGCCACGGACGGTGACACTGGGACGGTCAGTGTGTCTCAACGTCCGCACGTGCCATGGTTTCTGTAGCTTTAAGCCAGAGAACTTTATTTTGTTTTAGATTTACAGAGAGGCTGAGAAAACCAGGGCCAGGAGCCCCAGAACACCCCCCGCAAGCCGTTTCTCCTGTTGGCGTCTCTCCATGGGACGGTGCCTTTGTTACCGTCAGTGAACCAGCGCTGATGTCATGATCAGATTTCCTCGGTTTCCCCGAATGTCCACCATCCATCCTGGGGTCCCATCCAGGGTCCCACGGCAGTTAGTGGCCACAAGGCTGCAAGTCAACGATTCTTTAAGCCTGGTCCTGAAAGTGGAATTCTAATTTCCACATGAAACATAACTCAAAATTACCCGTCTTCGTTTTTTGTACAATGAAGACGTGGATAATCCCTGTTCCAACTGCGAGAGCCACGGGGTGGTGCGCACCCCCCAGGGACAGGAGACATCTCTCCCCGTGCTTTCAGGCCTGCCGCCTGCTCTTCCTGTCTTCCTAGCTGCACAGACACACAGACACACTCACACAGACAGACCAACAGCCAGACACACCAACAGCCAGACACACCAACAGCCAGACACACACAGGCACACTCAGACACACAGACACACTCACACAGACACACAGACACAGGCACAGACACACCAACAGCCAGACACACACAGGCACACTCAGACATACAGACACACTCACACACACAGACACAGGCACAGACACACACAGGCACACTCAGACACACAGACACACTCACACAGACACACAGACACACTCACACTCACAGACACACAGGCACACTCACACACACAGACACACTCACACAGACACACTCACACACAGACACACAGACACACTCACACACACGGACACACAGACACACAGGCACACTCACACACACAGACACACAGACACACAGACACACAGACACACAGACACACAGACACACAGGCACACTCACAGACACACAGACACACAGGCACACACAGACACTCAGACACACACAGGCACACTCACACACAGACACACAGACATACAGGCACACACACACAGGCACACTCACACACACAGACACACTCACACACACAGACACTCAGACACACACAGGCACACTCACAGACACACAGACATACAGACATACAGGCACACACACACAGACACACACAGACACACAGACACACAGACACACTCACACACAGACACACAGACACACTCACACTCACAGACACACAGACACACAGGCACACTCACACACACAGACACACTCACACAGACACACAGACACACTCACACACAGACACACGGACACACAGACCTACAGGCACACTCACACACACAGACACACACACACAGACACACACACACACAGGCACACTCACAGACACACAGACACACACAGACACACACAGGCACACACAGACACACTCACACAGACACACTCACACACACAGACACTCAGACACACAGACACTCAGACACACAGACACACTCACACACACACACACAAACACAGACACACACACAGACAGACACACGGACACACAGACACACGGACAGTCCTTGCTTCTTGTCCCTCTCGCCTCCCTCTTGTTAACGTGTTCACGTGTCAGCAAGTGCACATTCTCACAATATCCTTACGAACGTACGTTCTCCTAATTCAGAGTTGTTGTGGAAGATCTTAAATTCCCATGAGCTCTGGCTTCCTGGTCCTAGAAACGGCAGCAGAACCAGTGGAGGCGACTCTAGGCAACCCGATGTCCTCAGTCCCCCTCACAGAGATCCAGTTCACACCCCCGACACGGAATGCCGGCTTCCCCAGTCCTTGCGCTCACGCGTTGGCCTCATTTGGGAGGACGGGGAGGGGGTCTGCAGCTTCCCGGCATGTGCAGGAGACCCTCTCCCGGATGGGCCGCCCTGAGGACGCCCAGCCACCCTGTGTCTCAGAGTTGGGGGTGTCGTCTGGTCTAGTGACATGACGTGAACTTTGCCGGCCACTCAGCTGCGGCTTCCTGCCCTCTGACGCAGAGGTCATCACACTCACACGGTCTCCTGGTTCCCTCTCCGCGGGGCAAAGGCTTCATGCCATAGATGGTGCCGCGGTCTCCTCGGAGAGAGAACGAGCTCGCTCCTCACACGTGGGGCTCCGCAAGCAGGTCCACTTCTGGCCTCCGGTCTTCGTCTCTGGTGTGAGGCTGGGGCTTTCTGCGGACAGTGACACGGGCACGGACCAGCCACGGCCCCCCGGGGCACTGAAGCTGCCCGTCCAGGAAGCCCCTGGCTGACCTCGGCCTCTCCGTGGGGATCAGCAAAACCCGGCTTCCCCCACGCCTGTCCCGTCGTCGACGGCTCCTGGGCAGCCAGTCCCTCCTGTCGGCTTCTCGGGCCCTTCCGCTGTCACCTCCCTCCTCACGTGGATGTCTGCTCGTCTCTTCCTAAAGCCAGCGGAATCTTAAGATCCCCGGACTGGGCTGCACAGCGGAAACTCCAGAAACCCCCCAGCCATGGTCAAAACCCACTCTCGGCCCTCCTCCCCCACCTGCCCTGTCTAGCCTGTCCCTGTCCGTCCGGCTCCTGCGAGAAGACAAACCTGGGCCCAGCAGTAACTCTGCTTCCCCCGAATCAGGACAGAGGGCCGCACCGCGTGGCCTCCCCGCGCAGGGAGCTCAGCCAGCAGCCTCCCTGCACAGCAGAGCGCGGCGAGGCATCCCAGACCATCTCCTGGGACCGCGGCTTCTCCGGAGTGGAACCCCCCAAACCCCAGCCCACCAGGCGACGTCAGTCATTTCTCTTCTGCACATTCCCCAGTGACCTCTGTGGACTCGGGGTCGTTTTGCTCTTCAGTCTCCGGGGCTTTCCCTCGGGCCTGCCTCCGGGCCTCGCCCTCAAGATGGCCAAGCGTGGCGCGGCGTCTGTTCCGGGGACTCGTGGCTGCAAAGACGCTCCAGGAGCGCAAGGACGGTAGTTCGGTGCCTCTCTGGGGTGTGGGAGCTGGGGTGGTACTTCCCTCGGCGGTGCCCTCACCGGCATTCTCTGGGCATCTGCTCGGTGCTGAAGCGGATAAGACACTCCTGCCAACAGAGAGCTCGCCACATTGGAGGGGCCCGACACCAGGCAGGCCCTTGTCACACGCGTACTTACCGTGCTCTAAGCCGGAGGGACACACCAGGTGCCGGGGACCCACAGCATGAGGCGGATGGACAGGCGTCGTGCCTCTAGGTGAGGCCCCACAGTGGCCAGGGCCTCGTGCAAACAGTCTTGCTGACCTGTGACCTCACACTCACAGTTTTTAGTCTGCAGGGTGGGGTCCTGAGTGGTCACACTTCCTCTCTACGTGGGAAAGCAGACTCCCACCCTGGCCCTCCCGTCTGCAAGGTCTCAGCCTAAGATCAAGGGCAAGAAAACAGAGACAGTGAGAAATGGGAACACAGGGCCCTCTGGGCTGTCCACACTCCAGGAGGGGAATGTGAGCACCCAAGAAGGTGCCTGCGGCCACGCACACTCTGTCCCCAGATGCCGTGGGCACAGACGGGAGAGGAGGCCGTGTGATCTCAGGGTGCCCGTGATCTCCAGTGTGAGCAGGACGGCTGCTCACTTCAGCAGCAAACTCCGAACTCTTCTGCTGGGAAGCAGCGTAGAGCGCTGGGCTCCAGGACCAGGCGGGGCTGGGCTGGTTCGCCCTCCAGGCCTGAGCACCTGCCTGAACATCAGAGAGAAAAGAGGGGCCACAGGCCACCTGCCTGAGACACAGAACTTGTTGGGAGTGAAAATAAGTGGAACAAAACTCCTCGGATCTTTCAGCGGCGGTCCAATCCAGGAGCTCTTTGGAGGAATAAGAAATGCTTTACTCGTCTCTCATAAGCAGCTGCACATCTGCTCCGTGGGACGAATGGGTGAGCCCGTCCTTTCCGTGCACAGCTGGAATGGAGTCTGCCGACAGGCCGCCCTACACGTGCTCCTGAGCCAGGTCTTCCTCAGGATTCGCTGCATTCTATCTCCAACGAACATGGGCTTCAAGAAAGACTGAGACCCCACGAAAGCGCTGAAAGGCCCAGAGCAGCAGAGAGTGGGACCGACGGTAGTGTCCGTGTCCACGGTCACAGGCTTAGGAGGAACACAGGTGTCACCACCAGCAGATCTCCATGGGCCCACCCTGCCACCGAGGAACTTGGGTCTGTGTCCCCAGCGGGTCCCCAGCCCAGTGGTACGAGGTAGGACAGCGCTTCTCCAGCGAGCCCTGCCCGAGGGTGAAGCCCTGAGGCCCCGAGGCTTCGTAACTTCTGTCTCTAGAATCGTGCCAGGCTCAAGAGGATTGGGAACAGTTACGGGTCCCCCTCGGTCGTGCTTGCTTCTCTGGTAGAGCCCGGGCTGAGAGAGCCTCCTCAGGAACTTGGAGGTTCAAAAAACGCCACTTGCCAATAAAGGTTACGCAGCACAACCCACCACTTAAAATAATGTGAAATCATCCTTCAGTAGAGCATGTCTTGAGCCTGGACCGTGAGTAAAGTCCTTTACTGGCTGGTGAGAACTAGGACCTATCGTACTGTCCGTCACCAGCTTGCGCAGGTGCGCGCATAAAAGTATGTGGACGTATGTTCACGTACGCACACGGGTGTGCACACACACACATGTCGTGCGGCGTCCACACTTACTGCGATCAGTCATAGACAGGAAAGACCTTTGAACACGGAAACCGAAGGCAGCGCAGCCGGGGACGCCTGCAGCCGGCGGGGAGGGGCAACGGCCAGGGAGTGCCCCCGGGCGCGTCAGGACCAGGCTCAGGAGAAGCTGCCGGCGGCAAGGGCTTGCCCAGCCCAAGTCAGCGGAAGAAGCAGCTTCACAAAAAGGCTTTCCTTGAGGAAACCAAAAGCACTGGCGTCCAGCGCCACAGAAGTGCCAGCTTGGGCTTGATCCGGGAGGCACCAGCCGTGACGGTCAGGAGCCTTCCCCGGTGACGGGTCTGAGAGGAGAGTCCGCGCACCCGGGAGAGAGGGCGGCTGTGCTCGGGGCATTGGAGAGCAGCTCACTGCAGCCGCTGACATTTAAACTGGAGTCTGCCGCCACCGAAACGGGTTCTTCCTTGCGCGGGTGGGTGTGGTGTAGGGGCGAGGCTGGGATGCGGGGGAGCCCTGCTCCCCTTCATCCCTGGGTGGTCGGTGCAGCCAGCACTAGCCGTGGCGACCGGGAATCCCGGAACACAGAGCTTCTGTCCTCTGTGAGGACCAGCTCTCACCTTCGCTGGCCGGTGCTTGAGGCGGTGGGGGATGCGCCTTGTCCAGGGTCCCACAGGCGGCAAGGTTGGGAGTCACGGCTGGAACTGGTGGTCGGATTCTACCCCCTGTTGCCTTCGCAGGAGGGTCTCTGACCACACAAGGACGCTGGCTACTGAGTCGTTCGAGACCCTCCGCCTACTTCGCTCCTCTTCATGGAGCACAGGACTATAAGAAACTTTTTTTACAATTTCCATCTTGAACCCAATGCCAGGAAGGACGTGAGGCTGGGCTCAGAGGCACGTGGGTCCGCGCCCAGCCCCAGGCTCCCCAGCTGCTCCGTTCCACGCTGCTTGTCCTCTGTTATTCAATCAGCAAGAAGCGGGGATGGTTCTCCCTGGACCTGGGGTGACAGTTCTGCACAGCTGCGCCCCTCCCACAAGGAGTCCCACTTCGCACAACTTCTGCAAAGGGTTTTCTCTGCTACTGGGCACACCGTGAGTACACCTCGGTCGTCTGCTGTGAACAGGGTGGTTGAGGCGTGGCCACAGGTCTTCTCAGAAAGCCACCAGCTGACCCCCACCTCTTCCGAAGGACTTCTGCATTGGGGCATTTATTTCACGCCCACAGCAAGAGCAGGAGAGAGAAGATGAATTAGGGACCAGCTCTGCGATGCCCAGCCATGGCCCCTTACTTTCCTCTGTGCTGTGCTACGCCTTAAACGAGACCTATGTAGCATTGAAGAATTTACTCTCCAAAACTGCTTTGGCACAGGACAGGGGCAGAGGTGCGCTGATGGTCGAGGCTTAAGGGGTATTTCCGTTTCGGTTGAATTATTGGTCACATGACCCACCAGATGCTTCCCACCTTGACCTGAAGATGTTCTGCATCTAGGTCTGCCAGATTAAGCAAGCACATAAGCAAACACAAACATACAAAACTGGCTACCAGGTGAACTCAAATATTGATAACAATGAGTAACTTTTTAGTAAGAGGCAGGTTTGAGGCTTGCTTATAGTGACAAAAAATGTATTGTTTACCTACAAGTCACATTTAACTGGGCATCCCGTACTTCATCTGGTGGATCCGTCTGCACCCCAAGTAGTCCCCCGTGATCTGCTGGTTCATGGAGCTCAGCTCAGCAAACCCTAAAGGCTGAAATGGAGCTGATTCCTTGATAAAGTCGACATTTCTCAAACCGAGGTCCAAAAATACTGCCTCAGGGATAATCACATATTCTATAAGAATTTTTAAGTTTACTTCAAGATTATTTAATAAGCTTAGTCTGAAATATTCGAAGACACCTATAGGACCACTTTATCCCCTTCAGACCGTGGATCATTGCCTTGTTTCTTGGATTTGTCATCGAATTGTCAGCAACACCACCTGAGGGTAACTCAGCAATGTGACGATGAAGACCGATGCGCCCCATCACGTGACGGTTAAACAAGGTCATGCGCACGGCAAAAATGCAGGTGACCTGTGGCTCCAGTTGGAAAGGGGTGAACAGGAGGAGTCTACATGTACCAATCCAAAAAACCCGCACAGGACAGGGTGAATCCTGTTCAACCACTGGTTTTAGCTAAACATCACTCGTCACATTGAATTAAGATCATCAATTTTAATTGGTATTATAATTTGTGTTTTTTAGTTGTATAAGAATTAAAAGAACCCAGATTTTATATCAAACTACCTATTACCATATCTTAAGTAACATGATAAAAATCATTTATCACAATATTGTGGGAATATGAGATTTATTCTTTTTTTTCTTGTTGAAGGCTCTATATTTTACCTAATTATAAGAATTATGGCTGAAACGACACCTGACCTTCTCCTGCTTTTCTTTTGTTGTTGGTTGGTTTGTCCGGTTGCCAGCACAGTGTTCTCTGAGACCAAACCACTGAGCTGGAGACCCCCTTCTCAGCAGCCAGAAGCAGGCGCCGGTCCGCTAGCATCCGGTCGCTGAGCTTGACGGTGGTGGTGGAGAGGAAAGAAGGAAAGCTTGACAGACTCACCTGGCACATCCGCTTCCTTCCCTCACCCTCCTGTGCTGCCCGGCAGGGGCAGAGCGGACAGGCTACCTGCAGACCCAGGGGGGAGGTCCACCACGGTTGCTGGCACAGGCAGGCCCCCATGGCTCCCTGGTGTGGGCTGCGCTAACCTGGCAACCCATATTCCCAACATCGTCTTCAGGGAGTTGTTCCCAAAATACCAGGACTATTTGCACTATTTTTTTTTTTCTAGCCTAAATTTAAATCAAGACAAATGAGACTCCAAAATGCTGACATTAAAAAAAAAAGAACTTATAAAGCAAAATTCTTTCTAACTTTGAAGCATATTTTCTCTAACTTTTGAATGTAGCTGGAAAGTACATTCAAAAGAAGCGAGGTCAAATCCGTTCACCCACTTCTTCAAAACAGGGTGTAAAGAAAACCAAAGGAAGTTAAACCACAGAAATGTGCTGGAGTGAGTTGCAGATGTGACTCGAACCCACGGGCGGGGAAGCTTGGAGAGGAGGCTGAAACCCCATTCTCCGCATCGGACATCATGAATTTGACCCTGAGACCCTATCACCTTCTATCTGAGTTTGAATTACATTGATCCCAGCACTTTAGTGAAATGTTAACTTTAATGATACGGTAGCTCTGTTTCCAGCAGAGCCGTCTAGGTCTGGTGGGACACAGTGAGCGCGGCTGGGAGAAGCTTTACTAACCTCTCTTGACTACTGGTTTATTCCAACCAGGGTTCCACAAGTACAGACTGTGCCCCCCTTTCACACTTAATGAACTCTCAAAGAAGGAAATTTTCTGGAAAAAAAACTTAAAAACTAAAAAGTAAAATTCTTGGAGACTCTGTGAAAAATGATCTTTTTTAAATCGAGGCATTTTCTTTTTATTTACTCGTGAAGACTGAAGATTGGTGATCTGGGTCCTTTCAGCGGGCCAGTGGCTGCACAGTTCTGGGCCAGTGACTGAGTTCCCATGGCCTTACCCCAGCAGCGGGAGACGGCGGCCAGACCGGAGGCACCCAGTCCTCTTGCTGTTAGCTCCAGGCAGTGGGGTGCCCACAATATTAAAAAAAAAAATGTGTGTATATGGCAGGAAGCTTTCTGGTAGCGGTGAGCAATGAGTCTGGCCTCCGTCCTTCACACGGATGCAGTTCTCAGTCTACCTTGGAATCAGACTGAGTGCTGAGGGGACAGCCACCTGAGCTCTCGTGCCCCGCCGGGAGCATCCGTCCCTCCAGGTCACGCGAGTGTCAGTCTCCTCTTTAACTTAGCTTTGATTTTTAATACGGCTCCTTTTATTTTTAAATACATTCTCAGTATAGTGAAATATTTTTAAAAAGATGAAAAGCAAATATACGCTCTTCAATTACTTACCGTGTACGCAGCTACTGCCTGATCAATACCAAGGCTGACCAGGACATGGAAAGACCCGCTTGTCCGCTCCAGACGGCGACCCTGCCCCTGCTCGCAGGGTTCACCACTTTTCTGTCTATAAACCTACCCACGCATATGCTTTTCCGAAAACGTCTAACACAGAAGCCTACACGCCCCTAAGTGGGACGGTGCCCTGCGCGGCTGACCTGCTGAAGCCCAGCCCTGAAGCACATCCGGTCAGTGTTCTGTCTGGGAGACGCACCTGTTCCTGCCGCTGTGGTCCCTCTGGGTCTGTTGCTGGATAGGATTCTGCTCCCCAGAACCTCTGGTGGAGAAAATCGGGGCTGCTCACCGTGAGGTCAATACCAGTAGCTCTGCTGGGAATCCCCCTTGTGCTGGCTTCTGTGCCCACGGGGTGAGCCTCACCCTGGGGCGGCGCTTGCTGGGGCACAGGTGTACATGTTGTCCCCCAGAGAGATGGACGCAAACTGCTTCCGGGGTGGCTGTGCTGACTCACATCCCCCAACAATGTGTGAGGGCTGCCCTACCCAGGAGCCTGGCTGTGAACGCCCAGGAAGGACAGTGCCAGTCCGGGCCTCGCAGGGGGCTGCGGATGCCTCCGCTGCTCGGTCAGTTCCCGACGGGAGCACCTTTTCCTCTGTTCGCTGGCCTCTGGGACATCCCTGTTCCTAAGCTCAAGTCTCACCCACGCTTTTCCTTAGTGTTGACTGCTTTGTTGTGTTATGTGTTATGTGTTGTGATATGAAGATGATCTCAGTATAGTCCGGATAAGGGTTCTCGGTTGATTCAAGGAATATGCTTCCTTTCTCTGCTTTACCTTTTCTCTCTCTTAATGGGAGTCTTGATGAACTTTGATCTAGTCTGATATTTTTTGTTTTTCTTTTTCAGCTACTGCAGACTTCTTGAAAGTTATTTTACTTCTTAATTTTTTTCATTTTTCTTTCTTCTAATATATGCACTTAAGGCTGTAAATGAGCCTTTAAGTATGCCTTTAGTAGGATTTTGTTTTCATGTGGATTATTTTCCATCAGTCCTTTTATACTAGTTTTAAATTTCATGGGGATTTGATTTTTTTTCTTAAACATATGTGCTACTTGGAAGTAAAATGTTTAATTTCCAACATATGAATATTTTCTAGCCATCTTTTTGGTGGTGATTGCTGGGTGGTTTCACTGCGGTCGGAGGAGCTGCCCGGCATGAACTCAGCCCTTTGGAGTCTGCTGGGACTCGGGAAAGGGGAAACTTAGGGTTTCCTGTGCCTGTGAGCGAACAAAGCAGCAGAGAAGGTTCTAAAGACCGAAGCTGCTAGAACTGCCACTTGCGTATGAAGACATTAAAGGAGATCATACTTAGAAAACACTAGGAAATTGAAATATATGCATATATTTCTAAAGATTTTATTATTTGAGAGAGAGAGAGAGCGCGCGCGCGCACACAAGTGGGGGAGGGGCAGAGGCAGCGGGAGAAGCAGGCCCCCCGCTGAGCAGGGAGTCCGACGCGGGGCTCCATCCCACGACCCTGGGACCATGACCTGAGCCCCCCAGGCGCCCCGAAATACATTTTAATGTCAGTCGTCACGGCCGCCACTACTTCGTCTTCTCTTCGTGTCCACGCGGGGCACAGGCCGGGTTAAGCACAGCTTCGGGGACTGGGTCCCCGGAAACGGGGTCTCCGACGCCCCCACGGCGGCCGCCAGCGCCCAGCCAGGCTCGTCCGGACACGCGCCCCGCCGCGGACCGGCGGAGGACGGCGGTGTCTGCGCGGCCACGTCGTGTCCATCACGCGCTGGGACCACGGGCTTCGGGCTGCGGCGGGTCAAACAGACGCGACATTGGCGTCCGCGTCCTCCCGCGTCCCCGCCCCCCATCCTCCCCCCCCCCCCCCGGCCACCGCCATGCGGGGACCCCGCCCCACCCGAACGCCGTCGCCACCTGCGGGCACCTGGCCGGGGACCGGCTGCCGCCCCGGAGCCACCTGCCGCCCTGCGCGTCCCACCTCGGACAACCCCCTGGTCGTCTGGGCCCTGCAGTGTCTGCCCGAGGGGGGGCGGGGCGCCTCCGGATGCGGTCCCCGCCCCCTCCCAGCCTCTTGGCCGCCCTGGGGTTCAACGCGCCAGTGGACGGACGGGGAGGTCCCCTTGCCCCGGTGTCCCCGCTCCGGACTGCGTCCTGCCAGCTCGCCAGCTTGTAGCAAACGCGGTTCACAGGCCCCACCCCTTCCTGGGACCGCCCACCACGTGTCACAGGGCCCACCCCCTCCACGGACCCGCCCACCACGTGTCACAGGCCCCACCCCCTCACCGGACCGCCCACTGCGTGTCACAGGACCCCATCCCCTTCCCCAGACCCGCCCACCACGTGTCACAGGCCCCACCCCCTCCCCGGACCCGCCTACCGCGTGTCACAGGACCCGACCCCCTCCCCGGACCGCCCACCACGTGTCACAGGCCCCACCCCCTCCCCGGACCCGCCCACCGCGTGTCACAGGACCCGACCCCCTCCCCGGACCGCCCACCACGTGTCACAGGCCCCACCCCCTCCCCGGACTGCCCACCGCGTGTCACAGGCCCCACCCCTCCCTGGACCCTCCCACCACGTGTCACAGGCCCCACCCCCTCTCAGGACCGCCCACCGCTTGTCACAGGCCCCACCCCCTCCCCGGACCCGCCCACCACGTGTCACAGGCCCCACCCCCTCTCAGGACCGCCCACTGCTTGTCACAGGCCCCGTCCCCTCCCCGGACCCGCCCACCACGAGTCACAGGCCCCACCCCTCCCCACGCACGGGCTGGCCACGCGCCTCACTTCCCACTGGTTGCGGCACGCGGGCGCCCGAGCGGTCCCCGAGGCTGCGTGAGTGGGAGCCGCGGACCGTGGCTGTCGGGAAGCTGCGGTGCAGCGAGGGCCCCTCCCGCACACACCCTGCAGACACACAGGCGGGCGGCACGCGCACGTACCACGCCCACTCTCACACGCAGACGAGCACGCGCACTTACACACGTGTGCACGCACGTCGAGCACACGCATCGAGCACGCGCGTGGAGGGCACGCGTGATTGTCCCTCGGACGCACCCCGTGGCCGCGGCGCCGGGTATCGTGCCCGGAGCGTCCAGCGTCCGGGAAGCCGCGTCTACGCAGCGGCGCGGTGCGGATGCAAACAGCCAGCGCTGCGGCGGACCTGTCGCCGCCCGAGGGACCGAGACGCTGCTTTGCGTGTCAGCTGCGTGTCCCCGAGCGGGGCCAGCCCGACCGGCTGCCCCGGACACCCGCACCCGCCTCGCCTCACGCAGGAGCCCCCGTGCGCGCTCCGGCCCGTCCGCGCGGCCTGGTCCGCGGCGACTGCGAACCCTCGCGGCCGGCCCGTGGGCGAGGACGCCGGGGACACAGCCGCGCCAGGGCCGTCCTCGGGCGCACGGGCCGGGACCGGGCTCTCCCGAGAGCGCGGCCGCCGCAGCTGTGTCCCCTCGCACCCCTCGAAGCCCTGCTCCTTCTGCAGCCGGTGCCGGACAGCTCTGTCCGCGCTCCGGGGCCGAGACCGCCCCTGTCCCGGGAGCACGAGGGAGCAGGGCCTGCCCACCCCCGGGCACCCCGGGCACCCGGGGCACCGCGCCGTCTCCAAGATCCTTCTCGGATGCCCCCGCGCTTCCGTGACCCTCGTCCAAGGCCATCGAGTTTCGCGAGGACTTGCGCCCCGGGAGCGCGTCGGGGAAGCGCAGACCCTTCCCTGGGAACGATGAGGGGCGGGCCCGGCGGAGGGACCCCAGTCCGGCGGGGACACCGGCCCAGCGGCCGCAGACGCGCTGTCCTCCCGTCCTGTCTCCTCCCCCTTCTCCTAGGCCCAAAGCCCCGACGCTTCGCGCACCCGCGGGGACACGCTCGGGTGTCGGGCCGGACCGCAGCCGTGAAGACACTGCAGACCGAGCTTCCGAGTCCAGAGCCGGTTCGGCCGCCAGGGCCGGTGGACGGCGTGGAAGGGACACCGAGCACACGGCCTGGCCTGGCTGCTCTTGCCGGAGGCCCGAGTCACACACCGAGTGATTTCCCAGACGAGGGCCGTTGCCGAGCGCCAGGGGAGCGTGTGCTCCAGCGGTCACTCATGGTGTCCCTCGTCGATACACGTTTTCCCCCAGGAGGTAAGTGTTCAGCAAATCCACGCCTGACCTTTTCCTGAAACCTCGAGAGAGAGTTCTGCGTCCGGGGACACAGAGACAGTCCCGGCCTGGCTTCCGCGCGCTCTAGCCCGGCGATGGGCAGACCCGACGGCCCAAGGCGCACCGAGTGCCGTCGGCGCCAGGGCTGGGGGCCCGCAGCACCGGACAGCAGCCTGAAGAGCGGAGTCCGAATGGCCAAATCCCACCTTCTGCCCTTCCGACCCCAGCGGTTTGCGCTTTAGCGACCGCGGTGGAGCCCCGGCCGCCAGCCGGTTTCCGTTCTCCAGCACGCGCAGGAGAGACACCCGGGTCTGGGGGCGCAGAAGGCTTCAGCCGCAGAGCACAGCACCTGCGGACGCGGAGGGAATTGGCAGAATCTGGAAAAAGTAAGGTTGAAAGAATACTTTGCGGTTTTTAAGGAAGCTGTTTGACAGACATTCGGCATTTAAATAAACCAAAGATGTGATACTTTACAATTTATTGAAACCATTCGAAATGTACCTATACATACACATTGTAACTGTGCCTACGTGTATTGGGCTACAATATGTAACATCCGCATGTCGATATGTGTGAGGATTGGCAAATACTTGTGAGTCTCCCCTGCAGTAAGTAATACTACATTCCCCCAAGGAGCAGTGCACAAGAAGGACATGGACGGATTTTCACCAATTAAAGGACAAAATGCTCACTTAGGGAAAGAAGTTCCATTTCCTGTCACTTTCCGGAAGCCTCTGCCTGGTCTCCAGGGTCTGGAGGTCTTGATGCTCGTTGGGAGGAAACACCTTCCAAAATGGGCTCCTCTTTAAGCATCTGTGGTAAGATTACGCGTCAGTATTAGTCAAAATCGTGGCACTTCTGGGTTTTCAATTTTTGTTAGTTTTATGGACAGAACTTACACTCCACAACGTTCACCCTTTAAAAGGTGCGATTATTTGCCATTTCCAGAGTCAGCAAACCCTCACCACAGTCCACGTCCAGGGACTTGCCGCCAGACACGGGACCCGGAGCCCCAGCCCTGGGGCCAACGCCCGGGCCGCGCGCCCACTCCTGTGTCCCCGGACCTGCCCCGCATGGAGCGGCCACTCGAGGACCCTTCCCTAGCTGGGCAGGGCCGCTGGCTCTTCGGAGTGGGGCGGAGGGAGGGCGGGCCGCGGACCCACGCGCGCTCGCACCGGGGCTGCTCCGCCCGCTCTGGGTCCCAGCTCTGCCCTCGGCTCCGCGGGCTCCCAAGCTCCGGGAAGCGCGAGGTGCACCGCTCGGGACGCTCGCTTCGCGGGGCCGAGGACGTCCTGCCCGCACCCGCTGCAAGCGAGACCAGTGGCCCAGGGCCCTGCGGGGACAAGGGCCCCGAGGTCACCGGCGAGGGCGCGGCCGCCTGGCCGTGTCCGCAGAGTTTATTTCGAGTTCTGGGGTCGGACAGGAATCGTGAGGCCAGTTCAGCCCGGGGCTGCGGGGCCCTGCACCTGCCCGCCTGGGCCCCCGGGACAAGGCCCGCAGCGGTGGGGGAGGCGGCGAGGGTTTCCACGTGCAGCGGCCGGAAGCGGGTTGGCGCCGCCGGGACCGCCGCGGGGACAAGGACGCGCACGTGGGCGACTCACGGTGGCGGCCCGGGTGCGGCTCCCCACGGAGCCGGAGCGCGCGACGTCGAAGTCGGATTTGTTTGTAAATTTGACGAGTTTTTCTCCAGAAACTCGGGAAACTGGGCGCCTCGCGGGATGCAGGGAAGCGAGGACGCGGCGCGCGTCTCCGAAGGCCTCGGGGTGAGTCGGGAAGCCCCGCCGCGGCCGCTCTGGTTCGCGGGGTCTGCACGCCCCGGGGCGGCCGCGCCCCCGGGGTTCATAGCCCACCCCCCGCGGGGCGTCCAGGCGCGTCCTCGGATGCGCGGAGACCCGCGCGGTTGGACGGCGGCGCGCACCCGCCCCGGGGCAGACGCTGCGGGGGACCGCGACGCACAGACAGGTCCCGGCGGCGGGGTTTCGGGAGGAAAGAGGAAAGGCCGAGAGCGGCCTCCGGCGTCCCCAGGACCAGGCGATGCGGTGGCCTCTCCGTGCGGCTGCGGCGTCGCGCAGCGATCGGGGCTTCGGCGTTCCGTAGCGCGGCTGCGGCGCGGGCGGCGTCTGGTGAAGCCCGAGCTGTAGCTGAGCCCGGGCGACCGAGGACCGGACGCGGACGCCGGGGGCCGGCGCGCCGGCGACGTCGAGCCCCGTGCCGGGCGCCGCGCGAGCCTGGCGTCTGCTTGGGACCCTGTCCCGCTGCCTCTGCCCTCCTCCGCTCCGAAGTAAGTAGAATAAAAAGAACGAGAGCGTTGCTGGGTGTGAGGACAAGCGCTGGGACATCTGTCGGTCCGTCCTTGCCGGGGCCAACCTGCTGACCTGGCCGGCCAGGCGGGGTCCCCCACCGCATCCCTCACCGATCCCTGCGTGTCCCTCTGGAAGCTGCTCCTGCGGTCCACGCGGACCCTTCTGCGAAGAGGAGGACCGCTCTTCAGTCAAGGGCCGTGAGTGACAGCGGCCTCGGCGCCAGCCTCCAAACTAGCCCTCGGTGCGTTTGTGCGGGACGTAGGGCGGCCCAGCTTCCAGGACCCAGACCCCTCCGAATGAGGCACGTGTGCCGCCCTCTGCCTTTCATTAAAATTCAAAACAAAAACAAAATCAAAACAAAACACACCAAAAAGCCTTCTACAGTCTGTTAATTGTGTGGCGTTTCTTTTCAAACGTTTTCCGGTGCATCCTTGGAAAGACTGTCACATTCGTGCACTGAATCAGCAGCCCGTTTTCCCACTTAGGATGGCCTCACCCTTCTGTCTGCGTTTCTCATCCGGCAGTGTTTCTGCCCTGGTGGAGTCTCCTGCCGCATAACTAACTGTGTTTGTCTCACAGGCACCACGGAAAATCGTGAAGAACGTGTAAATAAGAAGACAGTGGAAGCCCCCATACTCTGCTGCCAGCCAAAGAAATAAAACATCACCAACCGCACAGGGGCAAGGCCTCCTTCCCCAGGGCAGAAGTGAGCGTCGCAGGAGCTCACAGTCCTTCCCAAACACGCCCTCCCATTTCCCTGGACACGGATGCAGTCCGACAGGAGATTTGGTTTTGACGTGTAGGCGTTAAAATAGACCTGAGCAGAATCTTACTCTCTGCATCTTTATAACTTGCTGTGTATACTAAATGTTTGGGAGATTAACTCACATGGAGTGTGTAGATACTGCTAGTTTTTTATTTCTGTATATCATTGTGTGAATGAACGCACCATGATTCACATGTTCTCTGGGTCTGGCCCGCTAAGTGGACACGTAAAGTTAACCCTTGCACACCTAGTCTCCTACATGCTTCATTGACTTTTTTCTTTTTGTATTTTAATTTTTTAATTTATTTTTAAAATTTCTTTTCAGTGTTCTAGAATTCATTGTTTATGTACAACACCCGGTGCTCCTTGCAACACATGCCCTCCATAATCCCCACCACCAGGCTCACCCAACTTCCTCCCACTCCCCTCCAAAACCCTCAGTTTGTTTCTCAGACTCCACAGTCTCTCATGATTCACCTCCCCTTCCAATTTCCCCAACTCCCTTCTCCTCTCCATCTCCCCATGTCCTCCACGCTATTTGTTATGCTCCACACATAAGTGAAACCATGTGATAACTGACTCTCTCTGCTTGACTTATTTCACTCAGCATCATCTCCTCCAGTCCCGTCCATGTTGCTACAAAAGTTGGGCATTCGTCCTTTCTGATGGAGGCATAATACTCCATAGTGTATATGGACCACATCTTCCTTATCCATCTGTCTGTTGAAGGGCATCTTGGTTCTTTCCACAGTTTGGTGACTGTGACCATTGCTGCTATGAACATTGGGTACAGATGGCCCTTCTTTTCACTTGATCTGTATCTCTGAGGTAAATACCCCGTACTGCAATTGTAGGGTCATAGGGAAGCTCTAGTTTTAATTTCTTGAGGAATCTTCACACTGTTCTCCAAAGTGGCTGCACCAACTTGCATTCCCACCAACAGTGGAAGAGGGTTCCCCTTTCTCCACATCCTCTCCAACACTTGCTGTTTCCTGTCTTGCTAATTTTGGCCATTCTGACTGGTGTAAGGTGGTATCTCAGTGTGGTTTTAATTTGAATCTCCCTGAGGGCTAGTGATGATGAACATTTTTTTCATGTGTCTGATAGCCATTTGTATGTCTTTATTGGAGAAGTGTCTGTCCATATCTTCTGCCCATTTTTTAACATGATTATCTGTTTTGTGTGTGTTGGGTTTGAGAAGTTCTTTATTCATCCTGAATATCAGCCCTTTGTCCGTACTGTCATTTGCAAATATCTTCTCCCATTCCGTGGGTTGCCTCTTTGTTTTCTTGACTGTTTCCTTTGCTGTGCAGAAGCTTTTGATTTTGATGAAGTACCAAAAGTTCATTTTTGCTTTTGTTTCCTTTGCCTTTGGAGACATATCTTGAAAGAAGTTGCTGTGGCTGATATTGAAGAGATTCCTGCCTATGTTCTCCTCTAGGATTCTGCTGGATTCCTGTCTCACGTTGAGGTCTTTTATCCATTTCGAGTTTATCTTTGTGTACAGTATAAGAGAATGGTCTAGTTTCATTCTTCTATACATAGCTGTCCAATTTTCTCAGCAGCATTTATTGAAGAGACTGTCTTTTTTCCACTCCATATTTTTTTCCTGCTTTGTCAAAGATTATTTGACCATAGAGTTGAGGGTCCATATCTGGGCTCTCCATTCTGTTCCACTGGTCTATGTGTCTTGAAAACTCCAGCTTCTGACCTTGGCCACTCCTTTCCCAAGACTCACCTCATTAGAACAAGAGGTGCTCCCAGTGCTCAATCCCCTACAAACTTGCATGGATTTTAGGAGTTCTGTGCCAGGAGCTGAGGGTCAGAGGAATTCTCTATTATCTCACAGGTATTAAACCAAATTCCCAATATGCTTAATCAAGTTCATCTGATGTGTGAGCTGCTATTCTTTCCACCATGAAATAAAACAGTTCCTAAAAGAAAGTCAACCATAGAGATCTTTTATAATCACTAAATAAATAGAATTTCCATCTTCTGTATTTAAAAAAAAAAGAAAACTATGTTTTCTTTTCATTGCTTGGAAATCTTAGCATATCTTGTAATCCTATGACTCAATACTATCTGGCTGGTTGGGGGAAAGGGAGAGTCCACAGCTGGTCGCCAGGTTGCTGAGAACTGAAGCTGGGATTTGTGCCAATTCTGGTGAGGACCAGGAGGTCACTTCCACGGTCCCAGGCCATGCCGGTAGCACACGTGTGCTGGGGAGCTGGCAAGGCCCCTCCTTGCCTGTGCACTTATCACACACATGTCACCAATGTTCATCACTCACACTCATCAACACCATCAGAAAGGGCAAGGAGAAGTTCAGAGATTGTTAGGGATTCGTGCCCGGAGGCCAGGGGGCCAAGAGGCACGCGTCCCATTTTATTCTGGTGAGCTCTGGTGAGGTTCAAGTTTGGCATGAATTCCTTACCAAAAAGCAGGATGCTGTGTTCACTTGAAGCAAATTCAAAATGACCCGAACGAAGTGTGCGCTGTTCCCTCTTCTGTTTGCAGTTCGTAAAGAGTTTGGATGGTCTCCCGGGAGATGACATGACCTGGCCCGGAGCCCACTTTTGATAAAGCCCAGAGCAAAATCAGTAAACCCTGGGAAGATCTTCTAACCTTTTTTTCTGCTTGCAATTTTCCTTTTAATCTAAATCCCCATAAAATTGGCAGTTACAGCAGAAGAGGTGGAGGCCCAGCTGTCAGCCAGGAGCGGGTTGCTCTGCGGACTCCACGGTCTGGGGCCTGAAGGCCAAGGACGAGCGTGCCAGGCTGGAGACTCCTCCTGGTCTGGAGCAGGGACCCTGTCCCATGCCAGTCTGCACGGTGGCTGCGGGTGTGGGGGACGATGAGAGGACCGCAGTGCCGGGGTGGGTGGAGCGAAGTCTACTGAAGGACACTCAGCATGTTTCTGTCCTTGTCCTGCTTGTCTCTGTCCTTCACCCCAGAGAGCACTGTCCTTCATGGACACCCAAGCTGGGGCTCATTGTGTTATCTGACTTGGAGCAAAATCTTTGAGGATTCAAGCTTTCACCAACATCTTTTAGGAGAGGCCCCGAAATGTCCATGGAGAGTTAACATGTGTGCATTTCAGATCACAGAGCCCCCTTGGGACCCATGTCTATGAGTTAGCTGCTCTTCCCTGCTGCTGCAACACAAGCGTTTGCTGAGAACCTGGTCTGCCCTCTCCAGTGGGAGCAGGGCTGGCAGTTCTGCGTGGAGGGGAGACATGGCTCTGTGCTTCTGGAGTCTGAGGAAAGCCATGGGATGTTTTCTTTGAAGATAAACAGCCACACCATTGGGAGACATATGTCTGTTGTCTCTTCCGTCACTCACATTGGTGATCCTGAAGTGATCTTGGATGCACTCCCTGGCATAGGTGGACCCCATTAAAATAAATGATGGAGGGAGTATTATTGCATTTAAGCATTTTCCCATTAAAAATGTGTTTGTAGGGCGCCTGGGTGGCTCAGTGGGTTAAGCCGCTGCCTTCAGCCCAGGTCATGATCTCAGGGTCCTGGGATCGAGCCCCGCATCGGGCTCTCTGCTCAGCAGGGAGCCTGCTTCCCTCTCTCTCTCTGCCTGCCTCTCTGTCTACTTGTGATCTCTGTCTGTCAAATAAATAAATAAAATCTTCAAAAAAATGTGTTTGTAATATTCAGGTATAATCCACTCAGTCTAGGTTCTTAAGAAAAATCTGTAGAAAGTGTCTGTAACTCAGGACTTGACTGACTCTAGATAATAGAGTGAAAACTGCATCCAGCCCCCAACGCGCTGTGTGTCCATCCACCTGTGCATGTTCAAGTGACGCGTTAATGGACCTGGTGAATGTGGGTTCTTCAGAGACTAAAATGGCCCCTGTGGGGCACTCATGGTTTTAATCCTTTCAGCCTGGGTTCTATTAGTAGAAATTATTCATGTATCTCTCCTGGGTAGGGTGTTCATACATGCGCTTATCAATCAGGTGGCCTGAGCGGAAGTCTTTCCTTCTTTGAAGTTTGTGCTTCGAGTTTGTAGCTCAGTCTTGTTTCAGTTTTCTGTGTCTTTGGCTTAGTAACTGGGTCTCTTCGGGTTTCGAGTTCTCCTTGCAGATTTCTCATGTATTTGTGGTTATAGATAAAACTTCTCCTGAGGAGAAGATTCACTTTATGTTTGGAGGTGAGATTCCGAGCAGATCCCACTTGGGCGGATGTTTCCAAGAGAATACCGTTAGTCCCTCTGTCCAACCATGGGTAATACACACTAGAGTCATGGTTTCCACCCACGGTCAAGGAACCCTCTGCATCATGCATGGTCCTTTCAGGAACCACTGAAGAAGGAAGGGGAGGAAGCGCATCACAAACCATGTGTAAAATAATAAACTCGTCACATCAGAATAACACAGGATGCCTTGATAAGGTCATGTTAACAATCAAACAAATTGTACTGGAGTTAAGGAATGTTGCAAAGATGACTGTTTCATAGGAGGTTGCAAACAGTTTGGACCAACCATCATGAAACCACACAATGCCACTGTAACTTCCGACCGTGCTCCAGGGCAGGTCGTGTCTACACTACGTGTTTTTCCCTACGTGCTGGAGCTCAGAAGCTCTGGAGGTCTAGAGCCGCAGGCAGCTTTGTCGCCAAGACCTAATGGAAACTCCTTCTTCCCTGCCTGTGTTAGTCACTCTCAAGAAAGTCCCAAAGCTTTGCCATTTGTACCCTAAACTTCTGTTAGTGTCAGTGGTGAAGAAGAAACACAACATTTACTCAGATTGAATAAACCAAGAGTAGGTAACCCCTTCCTAGGCTCAAGACTGATTCCATCCTCCTCATAAGCCTTGGAATTAGGAAGCTGGGATGAGGAAAGGAAGCATTAACAGTCTCGTCCTTCTCTCCAGCGTGGAATGTAACCCCGCAGCTTAGTCTCTCCGGGAGCCACCTAGAAACTCACCCCCGCTTCTGCCAGCATGAGCGCCTGTGAGGCTCCTGTGACGGAGGCAGGTGGAGGCTCCCCCCCCACACCCTCTGCTTACCAAGCAGTAGCCTCTCAGACTTTGCTGGCATGTAGTGTGAAAGCGGGGGCGAGGGGGAGGCCCTTCTTTTGGCTCAAGTACTACTCAGAGCTCGTAGTGGTTTCTGCAGACTCCATCCTGCTTCGGCTCCTACTGGCTATAGATCCTCCAACGTTCCGCCTGCGGTCTCCACCCAGCACCTTGGCTCAGCAAGAACCCACCAGCTGTGCCACAGGGCGAGCTCGTCTCATTGTGGGGCACATGGCTATTGGCAGGAGAGGTGTTGTTCTTGACCGTGGTGACAGCCACACGGCATCCGAGACTTGGGAGGGCCAAGCTAAGCGTCCTTCTGTTGAGCGGGACACACTGCTTCTCACCTGGGCTTCCAGGCTCTCCAAGCCCCTGACAGGCCATAAACCATACACCTCCCCACCCCACTCTGATTCTTTCCCTAAACTAACACACACGTATGTCCTTTCCAGGCCCGAAGAGACCTTCACCGCCATGTTCTGTCTCTTCTACTCACCATCTCTCGTGGCAGAAGCCACCATAACTCTATACCAGGCACAGCACGAAGTCCTTCCACTCATGTTTCCGACAATAGATGCTGAGACAGTGAGTGCTGTTATTGTCATTATCTCAATTATGCAGTCAAGGAAACAGGGTATCAAGAAGTTATAGCACCTGCCTACGATCTCAGACCTCGGGAGTGACAATCGCCACCACCCTGTCCTGCCCCACATTCAGACTTCATGAGGACACTGAGACATGGTCAGTGAGGGAGCACACTTTCCAGATGGAAACCTGCCCACAGCCACCACCAGTGCCAGTGCCGGGATGGGCAGCTCCACGCTCTGTCCTGGAGTCTAGGGGGTGGCCCCTCAGTCTGGTTTTGTTGTGGTACAGCCTCACCCCCTTCCCTAAGTGCTGTCTGTGGCTGCTTTCCAGCTACAGCAGCAGAGTTGTATAGTGGCAACCAAAACCAAATGTCTTGCCAACCCTAAAATACATATTCTTGGCCCAGATCACATGTCACCCACTGCACACTAAGCCTTGATGGAGGGGCAGAAATGGCTTTCTCTACACTGCAGGAAGCCATCTGGAGACTTCCCTGCATGGCATGCTGTCTCGCTAGAGAGGATGCAGGTGCCCCTTCTGCTTCAGGCGGTGACTGCTGCCGTGATTGGATTTCTAGGTGGAGGACACGGGGCTGGATTTAAGATGTGTGTTCATTGCACGGCTCTGATACCGGCAAGCACTCTCTGTCCCAGTCATCTTCATCCTCACTCAGGTAGCACTCTCAAAGGCAGGAGTGTGTGCAAGGGGGCTGGGCCAGGGAAACACAGCATGACAGAGCTTCCACACCTGGGGGTCACCTCCCCTGCTACTTAGACCTGCTCACTGCGACTCAGTTATCACGCCTGGTTCCACTTCTTTCCTGGGACGTACTCACACTCTCTTCCAAGAGCGCTTTCAGCAGGCTTTCCCCATTGACTTCCAGATATGGTCAGTTGTGTCTGAATCCCAGAGGATGCTCAATTAGGACCACCATTACACTGCACATACAAGCACCAGAGGCTTGTTCCAGAGTTTCTGGGTCAGTGGGAATGTAGCCCAATCAGTAATCAGAACCCACATTGGTCCCTACCAAAGCAGAGGGGGATAGGAAGTACGTAAAGTAAGTACCAAGGCTCCTGCTTATATGGAAGGGAAACTGAACCAGATTCCTTGCTGTTGGGGACACAAGATTCTTTTGCGCTGGCAAGATCCAGGTACAAAACCCGCCATTAACACTGACTCATGAATCATAAAATTATTATTAGGAAAAATTAAGGAGAGGCACAAGCGAATATCCAAATGACAAAAAATAATCTATTCTTAGTTTATTTTCATGTAAAGTCATGTAAATAAACCATCTGGTTTTCTACATCTTTTAATAGTCTTCCTAGCTTGCAGTAAGTTTTCTCAGACTGCAAGTGGACACAGACGACATGTGTCATTACTTGGAACCGAGGCGTGCAAGCATCGTTAGCGTGAAGACTTAAAACGGCATCCTTCGGGTGCTTTTCGTAATGCTCTTCGGAACTTGTCAGGGATTCTAAAAATGACTTTTTATTCCCAGAAAATCTGTTGTGTTTTAACAAAGGCCATTTATTAACTACTCACTAACAAAGGGGATAAGACAATATCGATCACACGCAGATCTATAATAGACTCCACGTAGAACAGACACCTAGTTCTCCACTCGAGACCCTGCAGCTGTTACCATGGTGCCCCCAGAACTCCACAACACAGAGGGTAGAACAGAGCTCATTTCTCTAGTTTTCTAGTCTCTTGGCTTTTTCAAGGAAGGATGGCTGCCATTTTTTAAAACATGCTCTCTTGTCACAGTACTTAGTTCTTGGAAACTAAACATCAGTACTAAGAAAAGTTTTAAGTATGTGAAGTTGTTCCAGAAGTATCTGATCAGCCCATGTATATGAACCTGGGGCTTGCCCGTGGTGATCTGATGGGTTGTCTCTAAAGGATAAATAAATTCTACATTAAAATTTGAACCTCCAAGAGTGCTCCTAAACCAACAGTGCTCCCTGGCTCCTAATAAGAGTAAATGCAAATCTTCTTTAAAGGAAAGCATTTCAGGGCATCCGGGTGGCTCAGTCAGTTAAACATCTGCCTTTGGCTCAGGCCATGATCCCAGAGTCCTGGGATCAAATCCCGCATTAAGATCCCTGTTCAGTGAGGAGTCTGCTTCTCCTCTACCCCTTCCCCCTGTTTGTGATCTCACTGTCAGATAAAGAAATACAATCTTAAAGGAGAGCATTTTATCAGGCCCGTTAGTGCCCCTAGATATTATTAACTTGAACCACACATATGAGTCCACAATTAAAACTTAATAAAAGTACTGAAAAAAAAAAATCACCATGAACGAGAGCCACAGAAACCAGAACAACACTGAGACCCAGGAGAAACGACTATAAAAAATAACCAGGCATAATTAAAAATGTAAAACTTTCAGACATGAAAAATATAATCACTCTAATTAAGAACTGGGTGATTAGTTCAAATGAATGATGACATCAGAAGATTTCTAAATAGAAATAATGAAAATTAGAAGATAGAAGATAAAATTTTCAAAGTTCCAAAAGAAAAGAATTGCCAACTGAGAATGGTGTGTGTGCCAGAATTAGACTCAGAACAAGGACAGTATAAAGATCAATAAAAAGTCACCTCTGAGTAGAATATTGTTAAAGATAGTGCCAAATGACCGACTTCTAGAAGAAAAATTACCACGGAATGAAAAAATAAAAGGAATAATAAAGAAAAAAGAATGATAGTTTATGTGGGTAAATGTCAGCAAACATAGGGTAAACATAATAATAATAAAATAATAATGTTTCTTGAGTTAGAGACAATAAAGTGAAATAAAATTAAAAAGCTAAAATACACAGAAATAACTGCATAGAATTTGGGAAAGGTAAGAGATGTTAGAACATTCTGCTGTTAAGCTTCAGAATTCCTCTTGCAAAGGCAAGTTACAAGTTACAGCTTTCTTTTCTTTTCTTTATTTTTTCTGTCTTCTTCCGGTTTTGGTATCAAGATAAGTCTGGCCTTTAACTAATACTTGGGCAGTACATCTCCCTCTTTTATTTTCTAAAAGAGGTTGTGTACAATTGGTGTTAATTCTTCTCTAATGTTTGGTAGAACTCCAGTGAAATCAGCCCAGGGATTTTTCTTTTCAGAGAGGTTTTAG
Organism: Mustela nivalis; assembly: GCF_964662115.1. NCBI lineage: Eukaryota > Metazoa > Chordata > Mammalia > Carnivora > Mustelidae > Mustela > Mustela nivalis. The sequence goes on along the minus strand of NC_139024.1, from coordinate 1,116,694 downwards.
TTATAAATTAAAAGGTTTTAATGGTTATAGTACTATTTAAATGATGTATTTCATCTTTGTTGAGATTTTGTATTTTGTGGTTTTCAAGGACTCGGTTCACGTCTTCCAGGTTGTGGAATTTATGAGCATAAATTTCTTGTTACATTCCCTTGTTTTCCTTTTAATAGCTGTAGGGTCTATAATGATGGATTTTATTTTATTCCTTTGATTGCTAATTGGTGTCTTCTCTCTCCCATAAGTCATGCTACACAATAAATTTCATTTATTATTCAAAATACTAGCTTTTGGTTTTTACTGATTTTATTACTGAATTTCTATTTTCAACTTCATCTCTGCTGTTTCTTATTTCTTTTCAACACTTGCTTTTGATTTATTTCTCTCCTCTTCCCCCTTAATTTATTTAGGTAGGAAATTAGATTACTAATTTGACACATTTACTATTTTCCAATATAAAAAATTTGTGTTATTTTCCTCACAGCATCACTTCAGCTGTTTCCCACAAACTTTACATGTTGCATTTTCATTTCCATTCAGATTGATTGGTTGATTGAGTTAACTTTTTACTTTATTTTTTTTGAATTATTTTTAATTTTTCTTTTGAGATTTCCTTTTAGACCCATGGGATATTTAGAAGGCTGTTGTTTAATTTTCTTGTATTTAGAGATTTTCTTGTCAACTGGCAGTTATTATTTCTAGTTTGCTTCCATTATGCCAGAGAGCATACTAGGTTTGACTTCAATTATTTTCAATTTCTTGAAGCTTCTTTTATGGCCCAGGATATAGTCTATCCTGATGAATATTTCCTGGTGTTTGTTAAAAAACACATGTTGTTGTTGGGTGGCGTGCTCTGTACTTGTCAGTCGGATACCGTTGATTCATTATGTTGTTCAGATCTGTTTATCCTAGCTATCTTTCTATGAGTTCTGTTAGCTGCTTAGAGGGGACATTGGAACCCCCAACTGTAACTGTGGACCTGCCCATTTCTCCTTCCAGCTCTATCAGTGGCTGTTTTCTTTAATCTGTTTTTCCAGCTTTAATGCAGTATAACTGACAAATAAAATTGTATATCTTGGGGCACCTGGGTGGCTCAGTGGGTTAAAGCCTCTGCCTTCAGCTCAGGTCATGATCCCAGGGTCCTAGGATCGAGTCCCACATCGAGCTCTCTGCTCAGCGGGGAGCCTGCTTCTCCCTCTCTCTCTGCCTGACTCTCTGCCTGCTTGTGATCTCTGCCTGCCAAGTAAATAAGTACAACCTTTAAAAAAATTATTTTAAAAATTGTATATCTTTAAAGTGTACAATGCGATGATTTGATATACATCTACTTTGTGATATGAGTTCTACAATCAGATTAATTAACATATCCACCACCTTACACTGTTACCTTTTTCTTTTTGTGGTGAGAATGCTTAATCTATTTTTTCAGCAAATTTCAAGTGTATAATTATTAACTCTAGTCACCATGCTGTACATTAGATCACCATGTTCTACTTATTGTCTTATAATTGTTGTTTTGTGTATTTTGAGACTCTTTTTTTTAAAGGGCTTTATTTTTTTTTTAATTTGTTATTTTATTTATTTATTTATTTTTATTTTTATTTATTTATTTGACAGAACACAAGTAGGCGGAGAGCCAGGCAGAGGCAGAGGGAGAAACAGGCTCACTGCTGAGCAGAGAGCCCAAGGTGGGGCTCAATCCCAGGACCCTGGAATCATGACCTGAGCTGAAGGCAGCCGCTTAACCGACTGAGCCACCCAGGTGCCCCAAGACTGTTTCTTGTTGGATACATATTTTGGATCATTATGACTTCCTGGTGGGTTGATTCCTCAATCATTTGTGTAATGTTTCTCTTTATTTATAGTAATTTTCTTTGCTCTATAGTCTCCTTTTACAGATTATTAATATAGCCATTCTGCTTTTTTAAGTTGATGTTTGCATGAATATCTTTTTCCATCTTTCTACTATAAAGCCAGTGATGTTAAAATTGAAGTGAATTTCTTATAAAGTGCATATAGTTGGGTGATATTTTCAATGATTCTGCCAATCTTTGTATTTATTGGTGTATTTATGCCATTTATATTTAATGTAATTATTTTAGTTTATTGCTGTCATTTTTTGCTTTGGCTTTTATTGTTTTTTTTTTTTTTGTTTCTTATTCCTATTAATGTTTTTCATCCTTCTTTGTGTTACCCAACATTATTTTGCATTCCATTTTAATTTATTTATGGTATTTTTGAGTGAATCTCTTTGTACACTTTTCATAGTAGCTGCTCAGATAGTACAGTATGTACAGAAGGTTTATTACACTTTACTGCTGTCAATACTTCACCACTTTGAGTATATGTGGAAACTTCACTTTTACTTCTGTGACTTTCCCTTCATGCCTTTAAACATCATTTTCTTGTTTGTCAGATGGAGTTATAATTTGAGTTATAATTATCAAATATAACTTAAATAATTCATGAGAAAATGGATCTAATATAGATGCCTATGCCTGTATTCCTGATCTTTCTGTTGCTCCTTCTTCTATCCTATTTTCTTTTATTATTTTCTTTAAAATCGAATGCTTTCCTATAGTCAGAATTAAAGCATAGACTTGCTAGTGATAAATTCCTTTCACTTTTCCTTCATCTAAATATGTATTTATTTCCATGTAATTTCTCAGAATTATTTTTTCAGATATAGAATTTGCAGTTAACAGTTCTTTTCCTTCATCATTTAAAAGTGTTGTGCTAAAAAGAAAGAAAGAGAAAGAAAAAGAAAGAGAGAGAGAGAAGGAGGGAGGGAGAGGAGAGGAGATTTTACTATTTCCCTCTGCCCTCCATTGTTTCAGAGGAGAAATCCAGTCATTTGAATTGGTGTTTTCCTACAAGCAATTTTTTGTTTGTCTCTGGCTGCTTTCAAAATATTTTGACTTTAGTTTCAGAATTTTAATTATTTGTTTTGGCTGTGGATTTCTTTGGCTTTATTCGGTTTGGAGTTTTTCAGTCTCTTGAATCTGTAAGTTTGTGTGTGTGTGTGTGTGTGTGTGTGTGTGTGTGTGTGGTTTTTTTTTTTTTTTTTGCCGAATTTGGGGTGTCATAATTTCTTGGGTACCCTTCAGCCCTGCTCTCTTCCTCCTCAAGGACTCTAATGATGTGAGCATTGGATCCTCCGTTAGTGTCCTACAGGTCCCTACACTGCTCATTTATTCAGTCTTTTTTTTTCTATGTTCAGACTGGGTGAATCCTTTTTCTCTGTGCTGAGATCCCTGAATCTATCCTCTGTCATTCTCACTCAACTATTGCCCATCCAGTGATTGTTTTAAATTTCTCTCATTATGTTTTGTCAGTTCTCTAATTTCCATTTGGATCTGTTTTATAACTTCTATGTCTCTGCTGAGACGACTTTGCCTTGTTTTTTTCTTTATTTGCAGCTACAATTATTTATTCATACAGTATGTCTATCGTGTATGAGTTCATATTACAATAAGCCAGTCACTATCTCAATATTAAATTGTAGAACCAACCCTGTTGCTTCTGACTACCTTCACTCTAAAATATCTTTTTGGAATTTTTACTAATTCAGCATTATGTAACTAAAACCAAGTTGAGATCATTTCTCATTATATACATAATTTTGGGTACCAGAGAAGTGACTATACAGGTGCCCAGGTAGAGCTCAAGAGAGACAGACTTAAGGGGGTCTGTTCATCCTCTTCAACCCAAAAGAACCCCAGGTTTTTCTTTCTAATGTCCTAAAAGTCTATGCAAAATTTTATATTAAAAATAGAAAGGGGAGTGTTCTGCTGCCAGAGAGTTCAGAGAATTATAGACCTTGTTACCTATGAAGTTTACAGATGCAGCTTAGTAACAGTATCAAGACTAAAGGCCTAAAAACTCCCATTGCTGACATTTTCTTTTTTTCATTTGTTTTAAGAGAATTTGTAATAGTTTTCTGAAGCATTTTTTTCTGATGACAGATGCTTTAAAATCTTTGTCAGTTGATTCCAAAATCTGACTCATCTTGGTCTCAGTAGCCATTGATGGCCTTCACACTCATGCTGAGTTGTCCTGGTTCCTGGAATGATGATGTTTGCCACTTGCATGTCAGAGAGGGTGAGAATTCTCAGACACACTGGGACAAAGGTACTTTTCTAGCTGGGTGTTTTCTGTGGCAGGACCCCATCCTGGTGTCTCTTGAATCCCCTCTGTCTCTTGGTGAAGGGAGAGAGCCTTAGGCGCTGGAGACTTCGGGGATCCTGGACTGAGCGCCGTGGTATGGTGGGCCTCTCTTGCCAGGGTCACAAGGCTGCCCTGTGTTCTTGTTAGGAGAAGGGAACTCAGGCAGTGAGGAGGTAGGGTGCCTCTGGCTGTTGGCAGGATTCTGATTCTATCCCCTTTGCCATTGGCAGAGGAGAGGAGATGCCATCAGAACCAGGGACTTCAATCAGCCTGCTTTGGCTTTGTTCTGGTGTTAGGCCTGGGGTCTGGCAACTCTTCCTATCGGTTGGGTATATAAGATGCCCTCTGCTGTGCCATTCTTTCCATCTTGGGGTAACACCTCTAAGCTCTCCGGTCACTCCCTGCAAGACCTCCAGGGTCGCCAGGTGTGCTTCATGGCAAGAGCAGGAAGAAACGGGTCTGTACCATCTTGTCCGGACCAGAAGCTCTGGCGAAGCCATAGCTGAAGTTATGGCCCTACACAGAGTCAAGGCAGAGTTCAGTAAAGAAACAGAATGGACAAATCCTAAATCAGAACAATGAAGGAAAAGAGGGAATTCAGAATAAGAACAATAGCAAGCACTTACAGGCTGGGGACTGTGCACAAGGCGTACACTCTTACATACAAACCCCCCGGAACGCCCAACTCTTTGGGATTTCGTTTCCATCTCACGGATTAGTCCGGGACTCATATCTCAAGACCTAACCTTTTCCTTGAACTCCAGGATTGTATGGAAATTCCTCACTGAAGCCTCTGCTTGAACATAGAAATAGTTCAAACTTAACATGCCCAAACCTAAACTATGATCTTCTCCCCAGACCATGTGGGGCTCCTCTGACGTCCCCTTCTCTGGAGGAAAATCCACTGCCGCGTCTGCAAAACTCTGTCCTGTCATCCTCTGCTAACCTCTCTTGTTCCTAGTGCTGGATATTTTCTGTGGCCATCTTGGTCAACTCCCCACTCTTTGCCCCCCTATTTTGTGTATAAGAGGCTGACCTTTATGACCTGTACCCACAGGGTCCCTTTCCCTCTGGCTTGGCTAGAATGCGTGACACCAGCAGGAAACTGGGACAGGGAGAAGAGCAAAGATGGGCAACTGTCCTTTCTTGATCAGAGCTTGGCAGGACCTGCTCCTACTGATGCCCCCTGACTCACCAGGAACTGTGGGTCTCGCGGGGCTCAGCCCCTGTGCCTTCCCCTTTCTCCTTTAGACCTGGCACACAGTGATTTACCTTGAGTCTGAGCACACCTTCACGTTCCTGGTTAGAATCCACCATTGCCGTTTTAGTTAGTTGGTTAGTTAGTTGGTTAGCTGGGGTTCCTTGTTCCCTGTTGAGTCTTGTTCTCTCTGCTCCGGCCAGCTCGTTCTCTTTCCTCCTTGCAAGCTCTCACCCCAATAGCTCGCATGTGCTCCCTGTTGCCTGAACCAGCCAGCATCTGCATGGGCCACTCCTGGACTTTCCCAGCACAACCCTCAGGGGCACCTTCCCTCCCAAGCGTTAATAATTGTACTTAAAGTGGCAATATCCACTTCCCACCCCTACACTCTTGATTCCCTGTATCCTGGTAATTCTGCCTAAAACTACAACTCACCAGTGAGTGCTGAAGAAGCCGGCCCGACTGGGCACTGAGCGACCTGCAGGGAAGCTAACTCTATTGAGCCCTTCTGACTAGAAAGCACCATTCCCAGGTGTTTTGACGGTGCATTATTTCTATAAATAATTTGCAGTATTTCTGCATTTTATTTAATTTTATTCCTATAAATAAATGCATTATTCCTATAAATTCCTTCAGAAAGGAGTAAACAGAGGCTGGGAGCAAACCGCCGGAGTCCAGTAGCCCCCGGCCCCGGGGCAGGGACTGGAAAAACTTACTCCTTTAAATGTCAGGAGATTCACAACCCGAGTGAGTCATCGCTTCGCAGCGGCTCTAAGCCCAGGAGGGGAGGGAATCGAACCCACATTCTTCGGGGCCGGCCTGGGCGCGTCAGCGCTGGACTCGCCGCGTCACGGGAGCTGCGGCCGGGGCAGCCCGAGCCCCGCAGCCTGCGCCGCGGCCTTGCGCGCCGCCCCTCCGCCCGCGGAGACTGTGCCACGAGGGGCGCGCGCGGCCGCTCGCTCCGCGGACCGAACCTCGGGCCCAGACGCGGCCGCGGAGCCTGGCGAGGTCGGGGCCGGCCGTGCCCCGCGCCGGGGAGGGGGCGTGGCGCCTGCGCGGGCCTGTTTTCCTCCTGCAGCCGCCGCTGGACATCTTTAATTTATTATTCCTCTTATATAACTTTGTTTTCGGGCTGGAACTTCCATTCCCATGACTTTATGTTGAAAAACATTCGAAAGCCGAGGCTCTCATTTCACAAGCGCGGGCCGGGTGGGCCCTGGCGTCCTGCCCCGGGCCTGGAGGAGCCTCGGCCCCGGGAAGCCGCGGGACGCCCGGGGGTGCGGGCGCGGGTCGGCCCTGCGGTGCGCTCCGGGCGCCGGGGGAGCCTCGCCCCGCCTCAGGCCTCCGGCTCGCACGGGGCCGGGAGGGGCCGCCCGCACCCGCCCGCACCCGCCCGCACCCGCACCCGCACCCGCAGCCCGCATCTCGCCCCGCAGCCCGCACCTCGCCGCGCACCGCCCGCGCAGGGGACGCAGGGGCCCTGAAAGCGGGGCGGGCGAGTCGGAGACGCGTATGACGAGCCCCGACGTCCGGAGAAGACATCTTAGGGCGTCGGGCGTGAGGAATGACCCGGGCCGGTCCGTCTGCCCCGAGTGGGCGCGCGCCCCTCCCCAGACCCCGCAGCTGTGCGCTCAGGCCCCGCCGGGACGGCCCAGCGCCGCAGACGTGCCGGGCGCCCGCGGCTGCAGGAGCTCTTGGACCCCGCGGGGCTCATGGCCGCGGAGAGGAGCCGGCCCGCCCGCACCCTGCGCCCCGACCGCGGACCCCGGACGGCGACTCCCTCAGGGTCGGCGTCTGCGCGTCGCTCTACACCTTCTCCGCAGTCCTCACCTGTCCCTTCCCGGGCTGGGGACAACTGGGGGACGGGGGTAGCAGGGAGATCACGTGACCATGCACTGGCCTTTGGGGTCGGGAAGGAAACCGACGTTCTGGAGCGGACCCCCCACCCGCCCCCCGTGGGAGCCCCGCGCGCACAGAGGAGGTCTTGCACCTGCGCCCTCAGCCTCCCCCACAAAACCTCCTCGGAACGTGGGGTGGCTCCGACGAGGCCGGGTTTACCGTCCGCCTCCTGAAACCCGCCCTGTCCCTGGAGCGGTTGCTCCCCGGTGCTGGCGACGACGGTCTGACTCCCCGCGGAGACCTTTGGCCTTTAGCGCTTGGCCAGGGCCCAACCCTAACCCTGACTGAAGCAGGGAGTTCAAGGAGCAGCTCGAATTCTCTTTCATTAGAAAATGTTGACATTCCAAAGTCCTACCTGCTTACAAGGAAAATGTTATTTCTCGTCTCGGCTCATAATTTCCTTCCTTCTCTCTGTGTGGTCACTGACTGTTCTTTTTCTGACTTCGGGGACAGGACGCTGAGATCGTCCAGTACCAAGTGATCTTCTACAACGTGCGCACTCAACGAAACCCCGACCTCTCCAAGCCCTGCTCCGCGGCACCCACGCGCTGCGAGGTGGCACGCTTTTGATTATTTTTCAATTACAGATATTTTCTAATTTCCACTTTTTCTGTTACTTAGTAATGATCCAGAAGGCCGAGGTGCCACTGTTTAGTTCTCTTCTGTTGCTGGTCCTATTGGAGTTTGCCTGTGTGGAAACTCATGGGTCCTCAGGGCTCTGACGACAGCAGCCAGCAGGCAGCTAAGGACCTTTGGACCCCGCAGGAAGACCTCATCACAAGCTCGAGGCGCGCTCTGAAGTACAGCGGCTGAGGGGTGGCTCTGGGGACATCCCTGTGTCAGGCTCCCAGGCCGCAGGGGTGCCTGCCCTGCCCTCCTGCTGGGGGAGCCTCTGCTAGGACACGACCTCGCAGGTGCAGGAGGGATTGGAGCCCAGTGTCTTGTTATTGCAGGGACTTCTTTGGCTCTTGGAAGAGAAGTGGCTTCTGAAAAACAAATCTCCCCAAAGATCAAATATTTAGGATAAGTTGTGCAAACACTGCCAGGTAGACTCTGCACTCCAGAAGTCATGTCAAAAATCAAGCCAAGTTACAGGGAGCCTTTGAACGGAAAGCTGTTGCTAGTTCAGCCTAATGCGGTCCCAGGCGGTGAGGGCGCCTGACCTGGGCCTGGGTCAGCCGGGGGAGGCGGGGGCCCCTCTGCGGCTGCGCGATCGCCGCAGTGGCGGGATGGTGTGCTCCATGCCCCTAGCTGGAGGGCTTCCTCTTCCCGACTTTCAGTCTTGCTGGTGGTGGGCGAGCTCCTGCCCACTCCCCGTGCCCCAGTGGCCAGGAGCTGGACCGGGCGCTGCCGTTGCCAGGCCAAACTGTGGGGTTTCCCTCCAAGCACTTACACAACCCCCATAACGGATTCTCCTCTGCGTCTCCCTCCCCCCACTTCTCTCTCCCTCTCTCTTTCTCCCTCTCTCCCTCCTCCCCCTCTATACCATAAGTATTGCGAACATCAGGGCCTGTTTCTTTGTTTCCCAAGTGACAAGGCCACACGCTGGTGCGGGGTCTCGCTCCGTGTTGGAGCGACTGCAGAAACAGCAGGAGCCCCCGGGGTGACAGCTCGCGGTTTCCTGTGATGGTGAGCACACAGGACCACGCGGCCCAGAGATCCCTGAGCCACATCTTCACACAAGTGCCTGGAAAACTTACCTTCCCACAAAAAGCTCCTTCTAACCCTTTCTATCAACTTTGTGACACGTCCACTTGGAAGCACAGGGAACGGACAAGCAGACCGGGGTCCCTTTGCGCAGTAGAGCAAGGCCCTGGGAACAAGTGAGCCGCTGACTCCCAGGGAAGCGGGTGACTCTCAGCAGCACTTCGGTGAGTGAGAGAAGCCCGACCCAGGACTACATATTGTACTTTCCCATTTACAGGACGTTCTGGAAGAGGTGAAACATATAGGGATGGAAAGGAGATCTGTGGTTTCTCGGGGTTTGGGAAGGAGTTAAGTACAGACCGGCCAAGCAGGGAACTGTTTGGAGCAGCGGAATCCGTCCCCGTGGTGCTGGGCGGTGGGCCTATGACTACCTATTTGTCCCATGACATGGAAGTGCGAGAGTAAAATTTATTGCAAAGTGAAAAAGAAAACAAAAATACCAAGCAGGCTTTGAAGGGAGCCAAGATAGAAAGCAGACCCTGACAGACTGACCTAAGTGTATTACAAATGATAACACAGCTCCCAGCGTTGGCTCCAGAACTCTGGAAGACGTGGTGGGAAGGATCTGGGGGCGCATTAGGGCAGGACAACCTGGGGGCGGCCGGGCCAGCCGCTTGGTGGCGCCAGAGGCCCTTCCGCGACACCCTGCAGAAACCGGGGAAACTACCTGTTACCTGGAGGCATGGGCCCCTCGGCAGTGTGTGCGTGTGGGGGGGAATCCTACTAAACTTGCCGAGCGCAGGGGTGCAGCATGTGTGCCGGCCGAGAAGGGATGAGCGGCCAATCTGAGGAAACGGGAGACGCACGACAGCCCGGGCTCAGGGCTCCTTCCCGGGTTGTGTACAATCCCTCTGTGTTACGAGTTTTGACTACGTCCTGGTCATTGGTTGATTTTTCCCAGAACTGATGGGAACTTTGACGTGTCAGAGGTCTATGGACTGAGCAGTGAAAGAGGAAAAAGCATCAGTAAATGGGATCATGTTGGTTCGACACATGCAGAGCAGATCGGTCTCCCCAGCGTTGCTGGACAGTCGTCACAGAGCACGGGCCGCCCTCCTGGGGTTGCAACGCCCACAGGCACTGCAGAGTCCCCCTGCCGGAGCACTCGTGTTCCTCAGTCCCCACAAGGGAGGGCGGTCAGACCCATGAGCCTCCGGCAGCTGTAAGCCCTCTCCATAGGAGCTCGCCCGGGTTTCCCTAGCATGGAAAGTTTCACCTTGCCATTTTCAGCTTGACCCCACGTCAGCAGACAAAGCAAGGTCCTTCAGATAGTTCCTGTGTGTTCTCCTCGGTCTCCTAGCCGCCGTCGACATCTGCCTTGTCTCCACACGCTCCAGAGAGGCTTCTACTAACTAGAACGTGGAGATCTTGTCTTTCTGAATGAGTGAGACGAGACTGGGGTGTGAACCCAAGTGGAAGCCACTGTTGATTGCCGACGATGGCGAGCAGTTAGACTCCAGAGCCTAGATCCCGGCGCCCATCTCCCAGGTGAGGAGCCACTGGGTTTGCTCCTGAATCACCCGGACCACCTTCCCAATGGGAAGTTTTACAGCAAAAGTTGAATCAGAGGTTTTGGGGGAGGAGACATCTTATCCCAAGACCTTCAGATGAAGAATAAATTGGTAAGAAGTTAATAGTTTCCAACCAAGACCCATTGAATATTTTCTGAAAGGCTGGATCTAGAGATTGCCATCAAAAGCAAGAACCTGCTTGCTTTTCATCTCTACTTTTATGTGAGTTTTCATTACTCTTTGCTTGGGGGAGAGGCTGTATTACTAACGATATCAGTTACCTCTTCTGTTATTGGCATGTTACCCATAACGTTCTCATCAGAAATACGCCTTTCTTGTCCCCAGTCACTTCGTGTTATGACTTGCTTAAACATTCTCATACTTTCATTGATCTGCACAGCTCTGACTTATTCTCATTTCATTTGGATGCTAATCCACACTCTTCAGGTCTTGGTAGTGAGTCGCTGGTGGTGAGCAGGAGTCTGTCTGTCGGGACGATAAGCCCCAGCGCGAGTGAGGACTTCATTTGTCAGGTAGCAGTGGTCACACGAAGACGCCCTTCAGAACCGTTGCTTCACTGTGTCCCCAACGTCAAACTATCACATCACAAACATGTGAAACCTCAGTCACTTAATTGATCCTCTGCTTCCTCTTCTGAGACCATCAGCTAAGACTCTGGCCAAGGGACATTTCTCCTTCTTGCCATAAATCTGATCAGCTCAGCTTAGCTTGATCCACAAACTTGTCATCTTGTATGGAGTTGATAATAACCAACACCTAATTCTCACAAAACCATTACTTCAGGTGATTTTCATGGCATCGGTTGGGTCTCTTTTTCTTCTTATTCCTTCCACTACCATCTCGACTCTTCTAAGACCCCGTCTCTACAGGGAGCAAGGGATGTGGAGTTCTGTGTGCTCTCATCGTCCCCGGAGACACCTTACAGCCAGAGAGTCTTAAGAAGCTACAATATACATCTTTCATTGTTTTCTTGTATTTTTAAGATTTTATTTATTTATTTGAGAGAGAGAGAGAGATTAAGAGCATGAGTAGACGGAGGGGCAGAGAGAGAAGCAGACGACCCACTGAGCAGGGGGCCTAATGCGGGACTCAATCCCAGGCCCTGGGATCATGCCCAAGGCAGACGCCTAACCAACTGAGCCACCCAGGAGCCCGTTTTTTGTTTGTTTGTTTGTTTTTATTACTTGTCATAACACACATGTGTGTACATATCTCACCTTCACTGTGTGTTATATACAAAAATAATGTATTTTTCTTCTCTGTCTTTCAGAAAAACGTTTCCCTGAAAGGCCCATGTGTTAGTCACGTGGGTGCGGGCGGGTCAGCAGGTGTGTGCGATGGGGAGGTGGGAGAGGTATCAGCTTTCTTTTTGCAAATGAGAAATACATGGCTTGAAAGGTTATGTAACTTGCTCAAGGGCACACAATAAGTTGAAGAACTAGAACTCCTACCTTTGGAAAACCTGATAAAAATGGAAAAGAATTCAGAAATTCAACTGAAATTTATGTACAATTCAAATTCGATGGAAATGTACTATATAGACCCTGCTTATTAGATCTCGTTCAGGAACTTCCAGCAGATCCCAAAATGCTGAAATTAGAGGGAGGGATGTCTTTCTTGGTAACTGAGTATCTCGTAGCCGCATTGAGATGCAACGCACCCTCTATCCAAGCCATCCAAGTCAACGTTTGTAGTGCACACTCAGTGTTGTGCAACCGCAACCACAATGTAACTTTGGAACACTTTTATTCTTCAGGAGCGGGGCCACCGGAACTCCTTCCACTCCCCGCCGGCCCCTCAGACACTTACATACTCTGTGCCTCTGCAGATCTGCCTGCTCGGAGCGTTTCCTACAAACATCCTCTTAAAACCCATGGTCTTTGCACCCGGCTTCTCCCACTGAGCGCCATGTGCTCGGGGTTCACCCATGTTTGCAGTCTACATCATACTTCATTTGTCTTTCCTGGGCTGGTTTTTTTTAAAAAATCTCTCCAAGCTTTGTATTTGCCCTAAGCATGTTTCCAAATGAATTCATGAAACCTTTGAAATACTTTAAAAGAAAAGTTTCAAGTTACTCTTGTCAGAAAGAACAACACACAGCATTTGCAAAGAATCTACCCATAAATACCATCGTTTTGGAAAGCCCAACTCCTGGAAGTGGAGATGCCCCGCGAACAAGCAAGGAGGGTTGGAGGGACACTGATCTACGCCACATCCCCTGGTGAGAAAGAGAAGCAATTGCGGGTCACACACACATAAATTCTGGCCACAGAGCAACGCGTGAAGAGGATACGCGGGAATATTCTGCAAGTATCCACTGGGAACCAGAGACAGAATGTTTAAATCCATGCATGTCGTAAGAATTACGGTTTTACTGGGGAAGCGGAGTTCATAGAAACAGCAATAGGAGGAACTGAGGTGGGGATGAAGGGGTTAAGTGGAGGCTGCGGGTTTCCCGGCGCCGCCCACCCGCAGCCCCCTGCTGTGCTGCTCCCTCTGTCCCCTCCAGAACACTCCAGAATGCACCAAATTTGCCTCCAAAGGGGTTAATGCATTTCCCAGACCTCTTTCTCGCGGTCTAAATATAGAAGCACAGGAGAGTGGAGAATGTTCTGACGCACACCAGAAAATATTGGTTAATCTTCAGATTCGCTCTGAGTCTTGGACAAGTGGCTGGAGGTCCCTGACCCTCAGATTCCTCTTTCATGAAGTAGAGGCAGCGCGGAAGGCTCACAGGCTCGTTGGGGTGATTCGTCAGTAGGGCGATTCCTGGGCGAGCCTGGCTTGCTGCAGACCCTCCGTGAAGGACGCTTGAGGTCCCCCCCAGGACTGCTTCTCTCTGAGAAAGAGGCAGCTTCGGAAAAGGAGGTTTCAGATCCCTTACCTGCAGCCTCAACCAGAAGCCGAGCACATATGGTTTCCATCCCACGCACTGCAGCCGCGAGTCATCGTTAACTCGCGTTTTTGGCACGGCGAGCTGCTAACGCGAACTCCAGGGTCTGGGGGGCGCTAACGGAGAAGGACTCAGCTCTCCACCCCGTGAAGCCAGTCCTTCCGAGGCTCCCCAAGCCCATGACTTGTCCGTCTTGACTGTTGCCGCGCCATGCTTTGGGTGGGTAGCTGGGCGGTTGGTCTGAAAATGAGAGGACACTTTCCTTACCTGGCGGAGGCAGCCCTGCCCCACGTAGGATGTCGTGGCTCTGTGGAGAGCGGTGGCTCCTGCCCCACTGTCAGCATTCAGGCAGGGCCTGCTGGTCTGCTGAAGACCGCTCCCCTGAGACGGGCGGGCTAGAGTCTTCTCTAGCCCACGGGGGCGAGTCTTCCCGCTTGTCGTCCCCGCTTGTCCTCCCCGCGACACTTGCTGTGGCCAGTCTTTGCGGTGCAGCTGGTCGGCACACCCGCAGGCCCCTCACGCGAGCTGTGATCCCACCGAGGACCCCTCCGAGGCGGACGGCCTCGACCGTGTCTCGTGGGCTTCATTTCTACCCATGGATCTTCGGTGACACGTTCGTTCCGATCTTTGGCATATACGTGGGTCTATTCCTGGACGGGGTATCTTCTGTGTGCCCTGTGCCCTCTTGCGGTTTTGTTTCCCAGATCTCCGCAGCAGGCCCTGAGAGGAAGCAGGGCCGACCGTCACCCATTGTGTCATCCGCTTTAACTCTACGTGGCCAACATAGATACTTTGCATTTCCAAGTGAAGTTGAAGTTTTCAATGTCTGGAAAAAAAAAAAAAAAAAAGCTTTCCAGGATTTTGATTGAAATTGCATTGACTTGACTCCATAGACTAATTTGGGAAGAATTTTGCAATATCAGGTCTTCAGGATCATCGGCGCACTACGCGTCTCCTGTTCTTTCCTCTTCAGCGTCTCTCCGGCTGTGCACATCCTACACGGCTGTCCGCGGACGCATCTGTGACACCTGACCCCCGCAGTGTCATCGCGCTGGGTTGTGTGCTGGAGTTCCGTGTCCTGCTGCCGGCCGCTAGTGTGGAACTTGACGTATTTATCTTGTGCCCTTCGCCTGTTGAATACCCGTGTGTTAGAGGGGCGGGTCTGTGGGTTCCGTAGGACATCTGCAGAGATCATCCCCTTGTTGGTAAATAAAGACAATTTTTCTGTTTTTACGCTTTCTGTTCCAGTCTGGATGCCGTTTCCCTCTCTTCCGACCTGCAGCCACCGGGCCGTGGGGCAGAGTCAAGACAGGAGCCGTCCTGGCCGCCGCTCGGGACCTCGGGGATGTGGGTCATTAGCGAATGCGTCAGCTGCGGGTTCCAGGAGATGCCGCGCCCCCGGCTGCTGAAAGTGCTCCCTGGGGTCCGCGTGAGGTACCTGCAGATGGTTTCTCCGCATCTTCACTTATTCTGTCCCGCGGGTTCCATTCTCGTTCTTTCTATAGGGACGCGTGCTGACAGGGGTGAACGCGCCGTGTGCTCCTGCCGGAGTTGCCGCCGCATCCAGATGTTGCGTGTGTCGAGGAGCGCTGGCCTCTAAGTCCTTTCCTTGCAGGGGTCTTGGTGGCACAGTGACTCTGGCCTCGCGGGGAGGGAGCAGTGCTGCTGCCTCTCTGGTTTGGGAAACATTTGTGGGAAGATGGAGGAATTCGCCAGCGAGGCCACCTGGCCGGAAACTTTCTTCCTGGGAGGGTTTTTAATACGTATGCAAATTCTTGAGTGAGGTCATCTATTTCATTTTATTTACAGAAATAAAGCAGAAAGTGATTTTTTGCAGCATTTTCAGGAGAGGAAATCGCTATTGCGTGGAGTAGCTAAGAGAAATGAACACTTTGTTTTGCGTGGGAGAGGGCCCGCCGGTTGAAGGCGGATGGTGTCAGTGCGACCACACAACCACACAGTCACCACACACGCCACAAAAAATTAAAAATGAAGATGTGAGTAAGGAGCGAGCAGAGCGGGGAGGAAGCATGTTGCGAGAGGACAGACCCGAGGCCGGTCCTACGAAACGTCACAGTGAACTCAAACACACCAAGGAAAATCCGGAGTGTCAGGCCAGATAACACTGAAAAACCGAGGCCCAGCTGTCTGCTGCGTAAGGGACGCCCACTCTCACATAGGGACCCCGGGGCGCCTGGGGGCTCCGTCCCGTAAGCTACGGACTTTGGATTTCGGCTCAGGTCGTGATCTTGGGTCAAGATCGAGTCAGTCTGGCGTTGGGGTCTGCTTGAGATTGTCTCCCTCGGTCTGGCCGGGCCTCGGCCGGACCGTCCTGCCCCACCTCAGGGAGCCCACAGACAGGCCGACCACACCGTCCCGGCCCTGGGTGTCCCTCACGCAGCCGCAAAGCCCCTCGTGCCCGCTGGGGACAGTCTTTGTGCTGCAGGTGAGTCCACGAGCTTGGCCCGAAGCCACCCAGCCTGATGCCGGTCTCGCTGCGCTGACCCGCCAGAGGAAGTGCCCACGGGTCTCTGGTCGACAGCTGGTGTCTGGGCCTGAGGACCCTCTGTGCCCACGGGTCTCTGGCTGACAGCTGGTGTCTGGGCCTGAGGACCCTCTTCTCTCTGGAGCATCCGTCTGTCTGTCTCTACCTGTCCGTAACCCGAAGCGACTTGAGCTCTCTATTTCTCAGCTCCATCGGCGAGAACACGGAGGGGCTGGCTCTGTCACCGAGGCCAGGGGGAGCCTGGAGGAGCGGGCTGACTTAGCCGGCCGTGGAGGCGTCCACGGACCGGGACGAGGTGGGTGTGGAGACCTCAGCGGGTTGTATGGCTGAGAGGCCGGTGTTCCCAGCCCGAGTCCGAACCATCCCAGCTCCGGCTCTCTGTACTGTCCTTGTAGGGTGGTTACCCTTCAGCATTTCGATTCAAACCATCTTTTTGGAGAACACACCCTTCTCCCTGGATCCCGTGGGGGCCTGCCCCGTTTCAGCAGACACAACACAAGAATGGTCTTGTTTGCCAGGCTCCAACTGTCACCCTACTCCTTCTCAGACATTCCCAGGGGCTCCCAGATTACATGGCCCCACAGACACCATCCAGTTTGACACAGGACACTTTGGGTTGGAAGCTCGACCCTCCTTCCTACACAGTTGCCGCCCCTAAACCTCTCCTGAACAGTCCTTAGGGCAGCAGACGTCTCTCCTGCCCCAGCCCGAACACTCCCATTCCTGTGCCTCTGTCTCCCCAGGGAGGAGAGGGCAGGGCCCTTCTCGGGGAAGGTCAGAGATGCCTCCCAGGCAGTGGGAGATGGACCCGTCCCGTTAGAGGACCAGATCTCAGGACAGGGTCAGCAGAAACCTTGTGCTTCCAGAGAAAGGGCTTCCTCTGTGGTCAATGGAATCTATGGTAGAAGAAGCTATTTCATAAGAGAGTTTTTACTGCATTTGGAAAAATTCATGCTTTAGCCAAATGAATCAGAAATGGCTTTTTTCTTTTTGGCCAAAAATGTCCATATGTTTTCAGATGCACTAGCAGCAAGCGCACTGAAATTTAACTTGCTAAAAGTAAGGCAAAACCACATTTTTCCCTGGAAAAACTCAAGAGCTGGGACAGGGAATTGGATATGTCATTTTGGATTACATTGAGGAGAACTTGCCATCTGGCCGAACACGGAGAGGAACATCGCCACCCTCCCGACTTCCAGAAGGGCCGAGCTCCCTGCCAGGCTCTGACCCTCATGGCTGGAAGGCTCCCTCGAGTCAGGCCACGGGCGCCTTCCCGATGACACCGGCGACGGCACAGGGGACACGGGCTTGAGACGAACACGCGACTGTCAAGCGAGCCGCCCCAATGGCGGCGAGAAGAGCTGCGTGGTTTCGCTCTCGTCCAGTGTCTCTGAGGGGCTCATTTTGGACGAGCCCCGACCGCAGAGTGTCCTCAAGGACCAGGGCCCCAGAGGGCTGGCTGATGGCGAGGAAGCACCTGCACACCCTTCTGGGGAGCCCGGTTCGACCTCGCAGGTGCTCCCGCGGGCGGCCCGCGGCCCGGCTCCAGGAGTCAAGGTTCTTCGGAACAGAGCGTCTGGAAACGTGTTTCTAAATTTACCCGCTCCAGACCTCCGAGCCAAGTGTTCCCTGTGAAGTCCAAGACAGTCTGGCAGTTGGTGGAAAATTGTGTTTTATAAGCCCCGCAACGGCTCAGACGGTAACGAGAAATGACGAGGTGCTCACGCCGGGCGGTGGGCCGCGCTCAGGCCGCACCGCGCAGGCCGCACCGTCCGCCAGCCCGTGAGAGCGAGTCCGAGCAGGGGTCAGGGTGGGCTTGCCTGGCCCCCTCCTCACCGCCCCAGACCTTTACCGGGTGAGACGCCCTCACGGTACCTGTGGCCCTACTGTGCGCTCGGGGCTGTCCCCAGAGCTGGACTCAGCATGGAACCGCGGAGCCTTCCCTCCAGCAGCTCGCGTCCCTAAGGCTTCGCAGAGCACTTGGCCATCAGGCCCTGCGCACAGAGGCTGTGGGGACGCTGAGGTGGCAGGCTTTGCTGACGGCGGGCGGGAAGCGGGCCCCGAGGGCCCCGCGCACACGGGGTTACTGCCGGCCGGTGACAGTCAGTGCCGCACGGGGCTGTGCTGCGAGGACTCTGCCAGGGCAGCCGAGCTCGCACCCCGCCTCCTACCCTGAGATCGGACCACCAGGCTGCGCCCTCACTTGTGTTTCGACAAAGCCGAGCCCTTGTGTGACCTGTGGAGGTGCCAGCGACCTCGCCCCAGAGCCCACCTCTCAGGCCGCAGCGTTCTGCCCCTGGTTCTCACAAGACAAGGAAATCCGTTCAACACCCAAGTGGGAGCACAGAGTCCCCTGCGAGAGCTCACGAGAACCGGGTTTCCTTTGTGCGCGGCTGCCTGGGCCTCTCTCCTGGTCCCTCTCTTCTCTCCTCTCCCCTTCTTTCTCGTTGAATTCCGTCTCTTCAACGGAAGGTGTTGTCACCATCGGTGACACTGATCTGATGACCCACCGCGAGTCAGACTTCACCTTGGGAAAAAGTTCTCGCCGCCTGAGAAGACTTCTTGTTCCGTCTTCCGGAGGTCACTGCACAGAAACACGTAGGAAGCATGTGGAGCTCTATATCCAGTGTGACACAAGCACGCACACACGCACACACATCATCAATGTGAGAACATTTTGGTGATTTCAATTTTGTTCCATAAGTTTTTCAAATTTTAAAAGGGGCACAAATTACTTTACAAATTACAAATGGTGATGAGTCCTCTTAAACGAGGCCGATCTAGGGTCTAGCTGTCTGTCTCAGTCCGTCACTGGCTCCAGCAGGGGGGCTGAGATAGCAGACGTCTGTCTCCCACGGTTGGGAGGCTGGGGTCAGAGACCCAGGCCCCAGCAGACCTGGCTTCTAGCGAGGCGACTTCCTGGGTGCAGATGGCCACCTCCTCAGTCTCCTCACAGTCTCCTTTTGTAAGGCACCGGTCCCCCCTGGAGGCCGCCCCCTCTGGCCTCCTCTGACCCGAATCACTTCCCCAAGACCCCACGTCCAGCTATCCCAGTGCAGGGAGTTAAAACCTCAGCATATGAATCTGGGGGACACAGACATTCAGTCCCTGACATCGTCTCTTCCCGATCCCCTCCCCAAAGTCCTAAAGAAACTGAAGAGGAGCGTCTACCATGCCCATAACCTAGCAGGCTCTCACGATGCACCATCAAATCAAGACGCAGAGAGACCGTGGTTGGCAGTAACGCAGCCTCCTGTCTCCACGGAGGACCTCGCCAAGTGAAACTTTGTTGAATTGAAGGTCTTCACCCCTTTCGAGCTTTATTACCTATGAGTTCGTGGGCTGATCCCCGAAGATAGCGTTCTCTGCGTTATCAACTACGTATTCCTGGCCACCGATGCCCATGTGCAGACACACGCTTTCCATAACATTCGTGTTACCCTTTTAGAAAAAGACACATGCACAGTTATCAGTGGAGATTCACAGTGTGAAAATAGTAAAGCCCATTACAAAGACAGTTACTTCTAGGAACAGCCTCCTAACTATGGGTCTTGCTTCTTTTAATCCATTCTGATCATCTCTCTCTTTTTATTTCAATGTTTTAAGCAATTTATGCTGACATTTCCCTGGGGGAGGCCTCCTGTCTTCACGTCACTTCCCTGTTTACTTCACAGCTGCTGTCTTCACGTCACTTCCCTGTTTACTTCACAGCTGCTGTCTTCACGTCACTCCCCTGTTTACTTCACAGCTGCTGTCTTCTGTCCTTGCTCCCTTCTGCTTTTGTTGGGCAACGATAAGTACTTCCTGCATTTTCTCTCTTGGTCGTGTGACAGATTGTGCCGGAATTATGTCCTAGACGGCGCTCTAGGACTCACGATGTAGCTAAAGATTCCACAGCAATTTGAATTAATATTTAAAGTGTTCACTATGATGTTTACAAGGATTTACGCACACTGTAAGAGCACATATGAAATAAACCCCACAATAGAAATTCACAGTTTGTCATGCAAAGCCGACTTACTCTTTTAAATTTAGTTTTAGTTTTTCAGTGTTCCAAGAGTCATTGTTTATGCACCATACCCAGTGCTCCATGCAGTCTGTGCCCTCCACAATACCCACCACCAGGCTCACCTGACCCCCGACTCCCACTCCCCTCCAAAACCCTCAGTTTGTTTCTCAGAGCCCATGTTCTCTCATAGTTCGTCTCCCCTTCCAATTTCCCCCAACTCCCTTCTCCTCTCTAGCTCCCCTTGTCCTCCATGCTATTTGTTATGCTCCACAAATAAGTGAAACCATATGATAACTGACTCTCTCTGCTTGACTTATTTCACTCAGCATCATCTCCTCCAGTCCTGCCATGTTGCTACAAAAGTTGGGTATTCGTCCTTTCTGATGGAGGCATAATACTCCATAGTGTATATGGACCACATCTTCCTTATCCATTCATCCATTGAAGGGCATCTTGGTTCTTTCCACAGTTTGGTGACTGTGGCCATTGCTGCTATGAACATTGGGGTACAGATGGCTCTTCTTTTCACTACATCTGTATCTTTGGGGTAAATACCCAGTAGTGCAATTGCAGGGTCATAGGGAAGCTCTATTTTTAATTTCTTGAGGAATCTCCATACTGTTCTCCAAAGAGGCTGCACCAACTTGCATTCCCACCAACAGTGTAAGAGGGTTCCCCTTTCTCCACATCCTCTCCAACACATGTTGTTTTCTGTCTTGTTGATTGTGGCCATTCTGACTGGTGTAAGGTGGTATCTCAATGTGGTTTTAATTTGAATCTCCCTGATGGTCAGTGATGATGAACATTTTTTCATGTGTCTGATAGCCATTTGTATGTCTTCATTGGAGAAGTGTCTGTTCATGTCTTCTGCACATTTTTTGACATGATTATCTATTTTTTTAGTGTTGAGTTTGAGGAGTTCTTTATAGATCTTGGATATCAGAGCCAATTTACTTTTAAGAAGTTAAGAAAGAAAAAAATATTTCCTATGTATGCACATATTTACCAGTTTCTTTAGAAAGATCCAGAATTCTACCTATTTGTAATTGTCCGTTACTTTCAAGAAATATCTTTACCATTTCTTCCAGTGAAAGTCTGCTGACAATGAATTATTTCAGCTCACATGATTTGAAAATGTTTTATGTCCTTTCATTCTTGAGGAGTAATTCCTTGGTAATATGTTCTATGTTACTAGACATTTTCTCCTCCAACTCTGAAGGATAATCCCTCTGGTAATAGATCCTTAGAGACCTTTTGTCTCACTTATCCTGCTCCCATTGGTCTCATGTATATAAGTGCTTTTCTTCTGGCTGTCTGTATGCTTTTCTACTTCTCTTTTATCTTGCATAGTTCATGTTGTACATAGGTGTATCTTTCTTTGCATATCTTCCCCGTGGGTCTGTTGAGTGTCTTATCTGTGTACATCATTTTTCATCACATCTGGGAGATCTTGCCCATTTCTTGTTGAAATGACTGCTTGCCCCTTTCCCTCTTCTCTCCTGCTGGCGTTCTGAGCACATGTGCATTCAACCCCCTGAGAGGTCACACAGGCCAGCTTGTGTCCATCTGTGTTTTCTGGGCTTCAGTCTAGAGAGTTTCTATCTAGAGATCTCTGTTCAAGTTTACTCATCTTTCCTCAGCATTCCACCTTCTGTTGTTGAGCCTGTCCAGTTGTATTTCTAATTCAGATATCATGGTTTTGTGATGTTGAATTTCCATTTGGTTCTTTTTTCTGACTTGCCTTTCTCTGTCCTCTTACCTCATTCTCCATGTGTTCTCTCCTTCTTCCCCATAAATCCTTCAGATATTTCTAAAGGCAGCTTGTAACGTCCTGTTCACCAACTCCAGTTCCGGAACCAGCAAACCACCGTGTATTCTTTCCTTTGGTTTGTAAGCTTCATAGCACTCTGTCTCTCTCCTGAGTTTTGACGGCGTATGAAACATCGCATATGAAGGGCATTGGCTTATGAAATAACCTCACGCTTTCCTTTGGCTTGTTTGTTTCCAGAGAATGTGAGTTCTTTTCCATGTCTGATGATTAAGTGAGCAATGATCATATTCTACCAAATGTCATGTTGAACTGGGACCATTCCATCTCTAATAACAATGAGCTGCTCTCTTCCTGGGCTGACCTCCACTGACCCACACCTCTTGATGCATAGCAGAAGGACCAGTCCAGCTTTCTTGTATGTGTGTTTGATCTAGAAGGAGGCTCCATTCAGTGGTCTTAGGGCTCTCAAGCCTAGGCTCCGTAAGAATAAGGAAAACTGTACAGATTCTGTTTTTCAGCCCCTGTCATTGCCTTTTCCTTTCCTCTTTTCCAGAAAGTTAGGGTTTGGCCTGGGATAATTTTCAGGATGAGCATATTATTGTTTTTCTTGGTGCTCTTCCAGGCTCCAATTCATTCCACCATCTCCACCATTGCTAATAGCTTGGCTGAACTCACCTTGACCTTGAAGAGTCTGATGTTCTTTGAGGAGCCTCCTCCTCCTGTTGCCATGCCTGGGAGACCTGGGCTCTGTCCCCAGGAAGTCTCCATGGCTCTCTGACCACCTGTGAAGGGCCCTTTCCTCTGCGTCGGTACAAGGGCATCTTCCGGTACCCGCCGCTCACGGATGTTCTCAGAGATGAGCATAGCTCTTTCTGTACCCACTCTTCTTTAATGTTCTTCGTTACTTTCATCCATTATCAAGTATTATCAGCACGTGTTATTTTAAAATATCAAGAAGGAATGCACAATATATACAAACATTAAGCATTTTATATTATAAAATTGTCCATTTATGGAGATAGGCAACACTTTTAACCATCTGTTTTATGTTTAATATTCTGAGCAAGAAGGAATGCATTTTTAATCTCCTGGTCTGTACAATGTCACTAACCCTAGACACTCTGCGAGGTTGGTGGGTGACAGCATAGAGTATGTGGTTGCTATTAAAATAGACTTTAAATAATCATGGATGACTATGAGTGTGTCAGTATTTACCAAAACAGCTGTGGCCAGCTAACTCAATTTGTTGTCCCCATGGTGATAAGGTCTGGGTTACAGTCCCACCACATGTGGCCAATTAGCTCCACTTTGCTTTCAGGTCAGAGATGAACCCTTCCTTCCCACAGTCCTGGCTGACTTTCTACAAAGACAAAGCGGGTGACAGAACATAGATGGACCAGCACAAGTCCATCTGTGAACTGTGCCTTCCTGTACCCATGTCTTTACACAAGCTGGTGTCTGTCCATCGAGTTCTAACTCCCCCTTCAAGACACTAGTTATCCATAAAATGGCAGCAGCGCGTGACCACTGGTGAGGGTCCACTCCAGAAACGCAAAGACAGCACTCTGGCCATGGCAGCATTTTCTTCAAGAGTAAAATCACATTTGGATGAAGAATACTTGGGCCTTAAAGCACCGTTGACCTTCATCACGTAGTTGCTGAACTGATATTGTTTTTCTATGCACGCATACCTATGATAAATTAATCACCTATCTTTGAGGAATTATTTTAAAATGATAGCTGGGATCTTACTTAATTAGTATAAGCAAGAGAATATCAGTGCTGAGATGAAAGTATTATAACTTACCAGCCAGCATACTTGCTAGACCTAAGTTGCTACCAGATGTTCCGGAACCAAACTTGAACTGAATCTTGCTTTAAGGAATTATGATAGAAGCTTAGTATTCTTATTATGCTCAGAAAGATGTGAATATAAGGATAAACTATCTGTCTCATCTTTGGCATTTTTGGAGTAGAGAAATGGTACACAAAGATTTTGAGTGAAGGGCCCAAGTTCTGGGACATTTCCAAACACACACACACATACACACATGCACAAACACACATACCTCTGAATAAAATTTAAAAATCCTTTTCTAGTTAGTTTACTAAGACTACCACGAGGGGCACCTGGGTGGTGCAGTCATTAAGCATCTGCCTTAGGCTCAGGTCATGATCCTGGGGTCCTGGAATCAAGCCCCACATCAGGCTCCCTGCGTAGCGGGAAGCCGGCTTCTCCCTCTCCCACTCCCTCTCATTGTCCCCCTCTGTCTCCAACCATCTCTCTCTCTGTGTGTCAACTAAATAAATAAAGTCTTTAAAAAAAAAAAAAAGCCTACCATGAAAAGAAAATTAAAAAAAAAATGCTACAGAGACATAGTTAGAAATATTCCCAAACTTCAACCTTGAAAGATGACTATGTACTTTAGATATGAAATATTTGCAAGAGTTCATTGAAAGCTGATGACCCTTAGAATAGAGGATTTTTTTCAAATGGCTCTGGTTCCAAATAGAAGATCAAACCCACCTCCCAAGAGCTCCGTCCAAAGCTGAGACTGGAATTTACAATGAGCATTAAGACCGAGACTCTTATCTACAACTGGATATGTTCCCACTGAGCTGTTTTCCTGCCTGGCTCTCTGTGGCTTTCTTTCTTCTCTGAGATTTTTGCTTTATGTTATTTTTTAAATGCCATTTAACTTGACTTTGTTTTATTTTTGTTAAATGGTAGTGTGAGAGACGACCACATTCTAGTCCCACATCACATTTCTCATTTCTGAAATGACTTTGCCACGTTATTCACCTGTTTCATAAAACCTATCGTACCTGAATCTTCAGAAGAGGACCTATGTTTTGGACTCACTTTATCTGTAATCTCCCTTAGATAATTCAATGAATCCCATCAGACCAAGAGATAAAATAATAAAATATATTTTCCTATATCTTGGGAAAGAGAAGGGAGTGGTTTATGAATGTATATAAGGAAAAGAACTGATTAAAAAAATCATTCCATGATTGCTGTATTTGGTTAAAACTATGAGGTTTTTTTTTCCTTTTTATTATTTTATGTTGGTCACCATACAGTACATCATTAGTTTTTGATGCAGTGTTCCAAGATTCACTGTTTACGTATAACACCCAGTTGTCCATGCAATACTTGCCTCCTTAACATCTATCACGGGACTCACCACCCCCCAACCCCCTCCCTCTACAGCCGGCAGTTCATTTCCCAGAGTCCACAGTCTCTCATGGTTCTTCTCCTCCGATTTCTCCCTTCTTCGTTTTTCCCTTCCTTCTCCTAATGTCCTCTATGTTATTCCTTATGCTCCACAGTAAGTGAAACCATATGATAACTCTCTCTGCTTGACTGATTTCACTCAGCAGAATCTCCTCCAGTCCCATCCATGTTGATGCAGAAGTTGGATATTAATCCTTTGCAATGACTGAGTAATATTCCATTGTATATATGGACCATATCTTCTTTATCCATTGGTATTTTGAAGGGCATCTCAGCTTTTTCCACAGTTTGGCTGTTGTGGCCATTGCTGCTATTGGGGTGCACGTGGCCCTTCTTCTCACTATCTGTATCTTTGGGGTAAATACCCAGGAGTGCAATTGTTGGGTCACGAGGCAGCTCTATGTTTTAATTTCTTGAGGAATCTCCACACTGTTTTCCAAAGTGGCTGCACCAACTTGCATTCCCACCAACAGTGTAGGAGGGTTCCTCTTTCTCCACATCCTCTCCAGCATTTGTTGTTTCCTGCCTTGTCAATTTTTGCCATTCTAACCTGTGTAAGGTGGTATCTCAGTGTGGTTTTGATTTGAGTTTCCCTAATGGCTAATGATAATGAGCATCTTTTCCTGTATCTGTTGGCCATTCGTATGTCTTCTTTGGAGAAGTGTCAGAAGACATGAACAGACTATGAGGCTTCTAAGTATTTCCTGGAAGCAGTACCAAATGAACTGGTGGCTGAAATTCTCTGCAAAAGGGAAAACAGAAGTTTAAAGATTGTGACAAGGATGCTGACAGAGGCAAATAGCAAAGGACCTTCCTACGAAGCTGAAAGACACACTCCACGTAGAAGAGAAGATTCGAGAACATTTACTTCTAAGAGCAAAGATGTTTGTTATTCTAGGATAAAGTTCCAGTTTTAAGGATCTGCCTAGCTGGGCTGCAGTACAGGCCCGCCTTTGGGTCTCTAATGAATAGGCATTAATAAGGAAATAGGGAATGGTAGGAATTTAACAAGGCCAGGGAAGGGACCAGAGGCAGGTTACACACAGGAACAATAAATATCAAAAGTTAAAGACCCATGATCAGGGCGCCTGGGTGGCTCAGTCTGTTAAGTGTTTCTTTGGCTCAGGTCATGATCCTGGGATCCTGGGATGGAGCTCCTAGGCGGGCTCCCAGCGTAGGAAGCCTGCTTCTCTCCGTCCCCTCCTCCTGCCATGCTTGTGCTGTCCGTCTTGCATGAGATGCTCTCTTTCTCTCTCTCATAAGTAAAAAAAAAGAAAAAAAGAAAACCCACGCGCAGATTGGGTCAGTGGAGCCACGGACGGAAATGAGAAGTGGTGTGTGGCGGGTCAAGGGCCGCGGAGGGACGAAGCTGAGAGCGGCCCTTTGGACCCTGTCAGTGAGTTGTTACTCTCTCCAGGACATCACAGGACACGGACAAGAAGTGTGGAAGAGGATACGTGGGTCAGAAGCTCTGACAGACCGTGGTCCGTGTCCGTAAGGATGCAACTGCGGAGAGACTAGATGGGCTTGCGGACACTCTGGAAAGCTGTAAGAGTCTAGGAGATTGTGAAGAAACCTGAGTGGTAGTTAGGACAGAGATGGAAAGACAAATTCAAGTACATGTGATACAAAAGTAACAAGATTCGGTGATTTACTGGCTACGGAGGACAGGGGAGTCGTCCGTGATAGCTCGTGAGTGCGGAGTCTGGGTCATACTGGGGACGGGGTCACGACTGGCTGAGCTGGCTGGCCCGGTGGGTATGCAACCCCAGGAGGATAGTGAGGAATGTAATTTGGGATGTATTGAGCGTGAGAGGCTCCCGGAGCACCCGGAGCTGTGAGCTGCCGTTTCTCACGATGTGCTGGATGCTTTTCTCAGGAGTTTACATGTAGTAACTGATTTCATCTTTAGGGAACTCTCGGAAATGGGCAACATTAAGCCAATTTTACATTGGAGACAAGTTAGACATAGCTCCGCATTCGGACATTCTGGGAGGCGATGGCAGTAGAGCTGGACTGGGGAGATCAGGGTACACATAGGTCACAGCTGAGAGCCTGAGCATGGATGACATCCAGGGGGGAGAGAGAGAAGACCACGCCTTGAGTTTGGGGCCCCGGGATGGAGCAGCACTGTGCGGACGGCCTGTGGGTCTCCGGCAGGAGCACAGAAGCATGACAGGCAGAGACCTGGGACGGAAGGTACTGGAAACATAAAAACAGCTGAAATTGGAAGTCTCCACCTTTATCAAACCAGAAAGGAGGAACTTTTTAAAAAGACAAGGTTAGGGGCACCATGACACCCTTCTGAAGTTTGCCCGTGACTTCTATTCATTATTTGACAAAACAAAACCATTCATCTTACCGCCATTCCAAACAAAGTGAACTATGCTGGGGTTTCTGCGCCGCTGCACACGCTTTTCCGTTCGGTCCGGTACATTTGGTACTGATTTATATTTTCCTACACTCAGGGTCCACAACTCACTGTGGCATGTGGGGCCCCCGTGAGCGCGGGCGGTAGCGCCACACTCTCTCCTCCGCTGGGCGCTCCGCCCGCGCTTCGCCATGTGGTTCTTGCAGCAACGGCTGCGGGGTGTCGACCTCACATCCGGCTTGTCCCGTGAACAGAGCAGACAATGGGAGCTGCCCGTGTGGGTCTTGCACTTGACAACCGCGTTCCCTCAACCGTGGCAGCAAGGCTGCTCCCAGGGGCAGAGGGCGGAGGTGGGCTTGAGCACGGTCTGGGGGTCTGCTCACAGCTGGGTCTTCCTCTCGTGAACAGAACACCCATAAGGGACGCGCAGAAATGTCTTCGACCCCAGGGACCTCATAGCCCCTCAAGAGGAGTTGAGCCACTTAACCTATACATTCAGCACAATGGTCCGAATTCTGGTAAATGCTTGACTAGCCTGCATCCCGAAAAGATTTTGAATATTCTACAGCATGTGACAAATTAGGTAAGATTCGGCTTCCTGCTAATGGTGGAAAACACTCCAGTATTCTCTTCCTGGCCCTTGATTTCCAGCTTAGACGGCATATGAGCTCAGCCACACATTCAGTGTATACATTTGTCATATCTTTGAGAAATTCCTGCTGAGATTCATGCCTTGTTATTAATGGCCAAATCCATTTTTAATGGCCCAAACTTGATTGCTGGGGTACCTGGGTGGCTCAGTCAGTTAACTGTCCAACTTTTAATTTCAGCTCATGGTCTCAGAGGCGTAGGATGGAGCCCTGCATCAGCCTCCCTTGCGCTTGGCAGGGAGTCTGCTTCTCTCTCCCTCTCCCCGTCCTGCTGCCCCTCCCCCTGCTCACAGGCTCTCTCTCCAAAATGAATAAATAAATCTTAAAAAAACTTGATTGTTGACCATTTTATGGAGTTCAAATGGTCATAGATATCATTAAGATTTTTCTCTAAATTTGCAACAAGCTGATAAAACCAACTAAAAGGATACTGGACACAGGGACATTTTAAAGCCTTTGTTGTGAATATGTCTTATAAGTCTTACAACAAAATGAGGTGGCTAAAATCTTTGTTCTTTTTTAGAAAAATATTTTATTTATTTGAGAAAGAGACAGAGAGGAGAGTGCACGCACAGGAGGATAGAAGGGAGAGGGAGAAGCAAACGCCGCTGAGCAGGGAGCCCGACACGGGGCTTGATCCCTGGGCCCTGGGATCACAGCCTGAGCAGAAGTCATATGCTTAACCAAGTGAGTCCTCCAGGTGTCCAAAATCTTTGTTCTTTTTTTTTTTTTTAAAGATTTTATGTATTTATTTGACAGAGATCACAAGTAGGCAGAGAGGCAGAGAGTGAGAGAGAGGAGGAAGCAGGCTCCCTGCTGAGCAGAGAGCCCGATGCGGGACTCCATCCCAGGACCCTGAGATCATGACCTGAGCCGAAGGCAACGGCTTAACCCACTGAGCCACCCGGGCGCCCCAAATCTTTGTTCTTTATATCAGAATAATCTAGGCTCAGAAAGACTTACTGATGTGCTTAAAGTGAGTAGAATTTGTTGTTAGGGCTCAAGTCTAGCTAACACCAGCATCTACACCCTTAATTCCCCTGCTGTCCAAATTCTAAATTTCTTTGAAAACTTGTAGTTTTCATCAGGACAGGATATGACCGGTGACATGTACGAGGCATTGGTCTAAATACTTGCCTGTTGGTCCTCACAAACCCCCGGGAGGTAGTATGGCTATTACATATATATCTCGACACATTAAACACAGGGAGGTTAACTTTCCTGAGATCACAATGGTTGTATGTGGCACAGAGAGTTTAAGTGCCAGGATTCAAACCCAGACGTTCCGGTTCAAAGTCAGGCTCAGAACCATCCCTGAGAAGTTCATGTTTCCAGGACGAGAAATAACAGGTCGGAAGCCCAAGACGAGAAGACGAGCGTCTTCTGTTCATTCTGCCCCAGAGTGTCGGACAGCGCGGCTGTGTTTATGTGTTTATGGGTGTGTGTGTGCGTGTGTGCGTGTGCATGTTTGCGCATTTCGGGGATGTGTTGCTGCTGTGTCCACGCCCGCAACCTGCGGGCTCACGGAGGGGACATGGGACCTTCTCTGGGGACGACGGGGGGAGGGCTCTGCGGCAGAGTTCCCGCGGTCGTGCGTGGCCGGCTTGGTCCTCAGCTCTCTCTTCGGCGCCGCTGGCCTCTCGGTTCTCGTGCTGCTACCACGTATCTAACTTTCAGCTGGGACAGTTTTGGACGTTTTAAATCACGCTGTTCTGGAGGCTGGCAAAGAAGGCAGTTGCGTGATGTCGACACAGCACGGTTCTTTCGGGGAGAACACACGGCCCTGGGTGCTGGTGTGGCCTTTGTTAAGTTAAACTCAGGTCTTCCTCTTCTCATCTTCAAAATACAGAAAAGGGTCCTAGTTCAGAGGATGCTTTGCAAATTACATACCCCGGCGCATTCGAATGGGGTGAGTTGAGAAATACGGAAGATTTACACGGCTCTGCTCCGTCACTACTATAAGCTCTCAGTATTCTTTATACTGTTAGGGCCCCCAGCATGTAAACAGAGGAAGACCCTGACCCGGGGCTCGGCGTTCGGACCACGGGCTCTGGCTCTCCCTGCGGGCCACACCAGCAGCTGCACGAAACCGGCCAATTCCGTCACTTTGTCTGAAGTCACGGAAGGTTCTGGGTCCCAAGGTTCTGCCCCAGATTGACTTCCTACGCGCAGCTCGGCCAACCCCAAGCCCTCAGATCGTGCCCTCCCCCCGACCCATGCCAGGAGTGCCCCCTTGCTCAGGGAGGATGACACAAGGGGCTGGACCGCGTTCCAATCTTTGGAGTCTTGCAGACGTCAGATCAAGTGTTCCTTTTGGACAAACGCGATCCCCGGCTCACGGGTTGTGAAGACAGATCTCGGGCTCCGAGAGACACCCAGCCTCGACGTCGGCGTGCTTCATGGCGCAGGCATTCCCTGTGCGTCTGCGGTCCCAGGACCCCGTCTCCCCCCACCAGCACATCTGATGCACCAGCCTCAGCAGGGCTCACTCTCTGGCTCCCGAGGGGAAGAGAGCAGCAGGGGCCACGAACCCACAGAGTAGACTTACTGGTCAGTTTTTGGAAATTGGCTGTTACAGACAAAAGCCATTATCACTGAGTGAGTTTTGGGCCAAATGAGGCCACGGTCCGTTCTGTTCCTCAGGCGCTATCTCCTCCAGGCTCGGTCGCAGAGCTGGACCCAAACGGCCCCAGCTGGGGTCCTGCTCTGCACCCACCCCTAGCCTCATGCTGCCTGGGGCCTGCTCTGTGCATGGGGTACGGAGGTCTGTGAGCACAGTGCTGGCCTCCCCCTCCTGCTGCCATGGGTCAGAGTGCCCGTCTCCCTGCTCGGGCCTGGCCCTGGATCTGCAGGGCCACCCCTGGGCCCTGTGGTTGAAGGTATGGGACTGCTGTCCCCGCCAGCCCCGTGCTCCTCTGCCACACAGGGAGCTGGCACCCGTGCCCTTCCTCCCATAGGACTCCGTGCGCTGGGCCCACAGCTCTGAGATGAACCCCCCGTACTCCTCAGACTTCACAGCACCTCTCCAAATACGTAAAAAATAGCAAAAAATACACCAGCAAACCAAAACAATATTTTATGGCATGCAGAGCTTGGGGACTCAAATCTGAAGTCCTCCTGCTCTGTGAGTCACTACTTTCCATTCAGGTGAACAGACCTCATCCTGCACGCACAGCCCGTAAAGCTGTCTTCAGAGTCAGGGGCTTCGCGATCTGAGCTACCGATACCTGGTTTCTGGCTTCCAGGGATGACGCACGCCCGTGTCCCTGCACGTAAGAGTACGGAGGGCTGGTCTTTGCAGCGACCTTCTCAGGTCTGCGGCGGCCGCAGGAAGCTGTCAGACGCATCCAATCTCCAGCCACCAGCCCTCGCACGCGTGAGCGGCACCTGGACACAGGAGCCCGCCTGCACTCGTCCCGTCTCCCTGCGAGCTTCCCTTCTGAGCATCATTCCCGGCTGCTTCCTTGTCCTCACCACCCACCCCGGCTGTGTTCTCCTGCCGGACTCAGCCCCCATCCTGGCTTCCGAGGGCCACGTCCCCTCTCCCCAGACTCACCGCTGATTGCCAGAGCAACACAGAACCTGAGAGCCAGCTGCGATCCCGGCTGATAGGCCGCTCGTCCAGTCACCCCAGCCCCGCCACCGTGAGTGAGAAGAGCCAGCAGCACAGACGAAGACGGGCTTACAGCTCTCTAGGGCGCCTTGTCCCCACACAGACTTACTCGCCAGAAAACCAAGCCACTGTTGCCCGCCTGTCCTGGCTTCTACTAGACCTGCACAGACTATCTCCAGCCAACGGGAACGTCCTCCCAATCACAGAAACTCCACCGTCCAGGTCCATTTACCCTGGCCCTTGCTGGCCACACCCAGATGGTGGCAGATACACGTCCACTCTCCCGCCGCCCCGATTCAGATGTCTCTTCCAAACGGACAATCTTGCCTCAGTTACACCTTCAGATAGGCCACGAACTTCCCAGATGTGAGTTTTTCTCCCCAAAATCCATCCCACGTGCACGGCCATGCACACACTCCTGTCCTGCACCTTCAGTGCTGGTCAGCCTGGCTGCGTCTGCCTGAGCTCGCGGGATTTCCCGTCACAAACATTTACCTTCCCCAACCCATTCTGTCTTTTTTTTTTTCCTGCCTGGTTTCTTTTCTTTTTTCTGTTGTGTTACATTAGTCACCATAAAATACATCATTACTTTTGATGCAGTGATCCGAGATCCATTGTTTATCCAAGATCCACACCCAGTGCTCCATGCAGTCCGTGCCCTCCACAATACCCACCACCAGGCTCACCCAACTCCCCACCCCCTCCCCTCCAGAACCCTCAGTTTGTTTCTCGAAGTCCACAGTCTCTCCTGGTTCGTC
Organism: Mustela nivalis; assembly: GCF_964662115.1. NCBI lineage: Eukaryota > Metazoa > Chordata > Mammalia > Carnivora > Mustelidae > Mustela > Mustela nivalis. The sequence continues at coordinate 1,084,388 of NC_139024.1, read as the reverse complement.
TCCCCCTCCCATTTCCCCCAACTCCCTTCTCTCCGTCTCCCCATGTCCTCTGTGTTATTCCTTGTGCTGCACAAGTAAGTGAAACCATATGATAAGTGACTCTCTCTGCCTGACTTATTTCACTCAGCATCATCTCTTCCAGTCCCATCCATGTTGCTACAAAAGTTGGGTATTCGTCCTTTCTGATGGAGGCATCATACTCCATAGTGTATATGGACCCCATCTTCCTTATCCATTCATCCGTTGAAGAGGATCTCAGTTCTTCCCACAGCTTGGTTATTGGGGCCATTGCTGCTATGAACTCTTGGGTACAGATGGCCCTTCTTTTCATTACATCTGTATCTTTAGGGTAGATACCCAGTAGTGCAGATTCTTTCAAGACATTTCTCCAAAGGCAAAAGAAACAAAAGCAAAAATGAACTCTGGGACTTCATCAAGATCAAAAGCTTCTGCACAGCAAAAGAAACAGTCAACAAAACAAAGAGGCAACCCACGGGATGGGAGAAGATATTTGCAAATGACAGTACAGACAAAAGGCTGATATCTAAGATCTATAAAGAACTCCTTAAGCTCAACACACAAAAAAACAGATAATCATGTCAAAAAATGGGCAGAAGATATGAACAGACACTTCTCCAATGAAGACATTCAAATGGCTAAGAGACACATGAAAAAATGTTCATCGTCATCAGCCATCAGGGAGATTCAAATTAAAACCACACTGAGATACCACCTTACACCATTCAGAATGGCCACAATCAACAAGACAGGAAACAACATGTGTTGGAGAGGATGTGGAGAAAGGGGAACCCTCTTCCACTGTTGGTGGGAATGCAAGTTGGTGCAGCCACTTTGGAAAACAGCATGGAGATTCCTCAAAAAATTAAAATTAGAGCTACCCTATGTCCCAACCCAATTCTAGGCAGTGATACCTGACTATCTTTCAGGAAGTCTTTTTCACCTTTTCCCCCTGCTTGCTCCCTTTGGTTGAAATTCCCCTGAATTCCCCAGGATCTGCTCACATCCTGTCTACTTTTGGAAGCCAACTCTGTGTCCTGGGCATTATTTATTGATGCTCAATATACTTGCCTTTTCTCTCTAACTAGATTAAATGCTTTATGAGATAGGGATCATTGTGTTGCAGAGCTCTGGACAGCACACTGGGCCTCTATTGCCAACCACGCGTCTCAGCAGGAGTGCATTTATTCGTTTAATTAATATTCAATAACTTGTTATTAGGCACCACCTGCTGTCCTAGGTGTTGGAGGTCAATCAGTGAGCAAGACAGGCACAGCCCCTGGAACTTAAGGAAAAAGCATTAATAGAAGGTCCCCCAAATTAAGCAATTGATCACAAACCTTGAAGTTGCTCCCACTGAAAGACGAAAGGAACTGTGACAGGGACACTTAAAACCTCTGAAAAACTTATTTCAAGTGGTGTTTTCTCCAGAAAGAGGAGATTTCAGTTGACAACTGGTGGGAGGTTTATTTCCAGAGGCGATGTCCCCCGGTTCTATATGTTTCCATAACTGTGTGCAGAAGAGCCTCTCTCCCCAGCAGTGGCATCCACCCACATTAACCAGGGATACACACAGACTTGCATTGCCTTCAGAGTCTGTCTGTGTCTGGGGGGCACAAAGGGGGTCCTGAAGGAGCTAGACAGAAGCAGGTCCATCTTCAACTAGAGCAACAAAGGAAGTCCTCCTGGGGTCGTCCCCTGTCCGTCAGAGTGATCCCGCCAGAACAACTCTCCGTTAGTGACTTCAACGGGAAATTACATCTCCACGTCCCCTGCTAGCCCTGCCTTTGAAAACACACTGTGCCCTCTCCCTGGCCTCTTCTCTGCACTGTGCTGTAGACAATACTAACACAGAATTGTACAGGATCCGAGCTGGGTACCCGTCCCCATCCCAGTGCTGCCTCAGGTCAGGTTTGGGCTTAAGGACATTTTGAACAGCAGTTTCATGCTCTAAGTCCCATCAAAAATCATTCCCCCCTCAATTCTTACTTCTTTTCCAGTTCCTTTTAAAATTCATTTTGTACTATATGCCCATTTCTCAACTTATCTCTTTTTTACACCTCTTTTTTTAATTTAGTTTTATTTTTTCAGTGTTCCAAGATTCATTGTTTATGCGCCACACCCAGCGCCCCATGCAATCCGTGCCCTCCTTAATACCCACCACCAGGCTCACCCAACCTCCACCCCCACCCCTCCAAAACCCTCAGTTAGTTTCTCAGAGTCCACAGTCTCTCATGGTTCTTCTCCCCCTTCCAATTTCCCCCATCTCACTTCTCCTCTCCATCCCCCCATGTCCTCCATGGTATTCCTTATGCTCCACAAATAAGTGAAACCACATGATACTTGACTCTCTGCTTGACTTATTTCACTCAGCATAATCTCCTCCAGTCCCGTCCATGTTGCTACAAAAATTGGGTGTTCATCCTTTCTGATGAAGACATAATACTTCATAGTGTATATGGACCACATCTTCCTTATCCATTCGTCAGTTGAAGGGAATCTTGGTTCTTTCCACAGTTCAGTGACTGTGGCCATTGCTGCTATAAACATTGGGGTACAGATGGCCCTTCTTTTCACTACATCTGTATCTTTGGGGCCAATACCCAGTAGTGGAATTGCAGGGTCATAGGGAAGCTCTAGTTTCAGTTTCTTAAGGAATCTCCACACTGTTCTCCAAATTGGCTGCACCAACTTGCATTCCCACCAACCGTGTAAGAGGTGGCCATTCTGACTGGTGTAAGGTGGTATCTCTATGTGAGCAGACACTTCTCCAATGAAGACATACAAGTGGCCAAAAGACACATGAAAAAATGCTCATCATCACCAGCCATCAGGGAGATTCAAATCAAAACTACACAGAAAATAGAACTGCCCTATGACCCAGCAATTGCACTATTGGGTATTTACCCTAAAGATACAAATGTAGTGGTCCAAAGGTGCACATGCACCCGAATGTTTATAGCAGCAATGTCCACAATAGCCAAACTATGGAAAGAACCTAGATGTCCATCCACAGATGAATGGATCAAGAAGATGTGGTATATATACACAATGGAATACTATGCAGCCATCAAAAGAAATGAAATCTTGCCATTTGCGACAACATGGATGGAACTAGAGCGTATCATGCTTAGCGAAATAAGTCAAGCAGAGAAAGACAACTATCATATGATCTCCCTGATATGAGGAAGTGGTGATGCAACATGGGGGCTTAAGTGGGTAGGAGAAGAATAAATGAAACAAGATGGGATTGGGAGGGAGACAAACCATAAGTGACTCTTAATCTCACAAAACAAACTGAGGGTTGCTGGGGGGAGGGGGTTTGGGAGAAGGGGGTGGGATTATGGACATTGGGGAGGGTATGTGCTTTGGTGAATGCTGTGAAGTGTGTAAACCTGGTGATTCACAGACCTGTACCCCTGGGGATAAAAATATACGTTTATAAAAAATAAAAAGTTAAAAAAAAAAAAACTACACAGAGATACCACCTTACACCAGTCAGAATGGCCAAAATTTATCTCATTTTTAGTTCCTCAGCAGGGGTGGCTTCTCCATCAACTGGCAGTCATCATTTTAACACAGCTCTTACAGAGACACACAATGCTTGCTTGGCCCAAGCACTTTGCAAGCCAGTGGCCACCAAGCCTTCGAGGTGTGGGCTCGTTTCTGCAGCACATAGGCGGCCCTCCTGGGCTGGGACTGGGTTCTCGTCAGACACCTTGCTGCCATGAATAAACGGGTTGTTCTGACCCACATCTAACCCTGAGAGCAGATCTGTTTGTTTCTAGATTGAGATGTGTTATGTGCAGTAGAGTGTACACAAGTCTCAAGTTTACAGCTGAATAAATAAACACACATGCTCATATGACCAGCCCCAGGACAAGAAGCAGTGCCCCAGCCCCAAGAGTCCACAGACGGCAGCATCTGTCAGAATTGACTTCTGAGCCCAGAGCCTGCCCATCAGTGTGGGGCCAGGGACAGGCAAGCCTCAGAGCCACCAAAGCCCCACCACCCATGGGCCGCATGGCCTTGAACAGATTGCAAATCACACTGCGTGTCGGAGCACCCAGCTGTGAGCCAAGGTGAGTGGACCAGGTGCCTTTGCTGTGTGAGTCTCCCGAACCCACGTGTAAAAGCACTTTCCCCGTGTCTGACGCATTTCTGTCATGTTGGGTCCATAGAGCCTGGCGTGCGGCAAAGTGGCCACAGGCCTGTGCCTTCAGTAATTGCAGTTGCCAGAACCAAGGGAGTCAGCCGATCACCCCCCCCGGCCGGTCCACCCCCCCACGGCGGATCCACCCCCCACGGCCGGTCCACCCCCCCCCAGCCGGTCCACCCCCCACGGCCGATCCACCCCCCCCCGGCCAGTCCACCCCCCACGGCCGGTCCACCTCCCACGGCCGGTCCACCCCCCACGGCCGGTCCACCCCCCCCCCGGCCGGTCCACCCCCCACGGCCGATCCACCCCCCACGGCCGGTCCACCCCCCACAGCCGGTCCACCTCCCACAGCAGGTGTTGCTTATGGGGCAGCCTCCTGAAGCTGCTGCCTGAGGGTACCTAAGGCTATTGATGAGAATGTGAACTTTTCCCACTTTAAGCCTGCTGGGACTATTTGTGTATGCGTGCATGTGCGCGTGTGCGTGTGTGCTAGCTGGAACAAATGTGTGCATGGGCATACACACACAAGCACACATGTGCACACTAGAGGGAACGTGTGTGCACACGTGTGACCATGCAGGTGTGTGCACACATGTGCGCACTTGGGTGAACACATGTGCACTGTGCAAGCATTGTGTGTGTGCGTGTGTGGGGACACGTACATGTGAATCGTGTGCGTGTATGTGTGTGCATGTGAACAGCCGTGTGCATACGTGTGTGTCTGCATATGTGTGTCTGTAAATATATTCATCTTTCGGACGGAGCTTGGGAATGTGCATTTTTAAAAATGTGCTTCATATTCTTTGGACACATGCACAATTCTTTTTATTATTTTTTATTATTTTTTATTTTTTAAAATTTTTTCAATTTATTTATTTTCAGAAAAACAGTATTCATTATTTTTTCACCACACCCAGTGCGCCATGCAATCCGTGCCCTCTATAATACCCACCACCTGGTACCCCAACCTCCCACCCCCCGCCCCTTCAAACCCCTCAGACAGTTTTTCAGAGTCCATATTCTCTCATGGTTCACCTCCCCTTCCAATTTCCCCTAACTCCCTTCTCCTCTCTAACACCCCTTGTCCTCCATGCTATTTGTTATGCTCCACAAATAAGTGAAACCATATGATAATTGACTCTCTCTGCTTGACTTATTTCACTCAGAATAATCTCTTCCAGTCCCGTCCATGTTGATACAAAAGTTGGGTATTCGTCCTTTCTGATGGAGGCATCATACTCCATAGTGTATATGGACCACATCTTCCTTATCCATTCGTCCGTTGAAGGGCATCTTGGTTCTTTCCACAGTTTGGCGACTGTGGCCATTGCTGCTATAAACATTGGGGTACAGATGGCTATCAGACATATGAAAAAATGTTCATCATCACTAGCCCTCAGGGAGATTCAAATTAAAACCACATTGAGATACCACCTTACACCAGTCAGAATGGCCACAATCAACAAGACAGAAAACAACATGTGTTGGAGAGGATGTGGAGAAAGGGGAACCCTCTTCCACTGTTGGTGGGAACGCAAGTTGGTGCAGCCTCTTTGGAGAACAGTGTGGAGATTCCTCAAGAAATTAAAAATAGAGCTTCCCTATGACCCTGCAATTGCACTACTGGGCATTTACCCCAAAGATACAGATGTCATGAAAAGAAGGGCCATCTGTACCCCAATGTTTATTTTTTTAAATTTCTTTTCAGCGTAACAGTATTCATTGTTTTTGCACCACACCCAGGGCCCCGTGCACATTTGAACACCGTTCTCAAATACCAGTCATCTCATTTGGGGCTTACGAATTACGTTTAGCAAGTAACTGGTGTTTTCTACCAGGTGGAAGTGAGGTAGTGTTCCTAGCAGTGGTATCTCAACGGTAAGCGCACTCTCTGGTTCATCCTGTCCCTGTGCTGCCACTTCCCTGCTGTGCGGCCATGTCACCCCTACCCTGCCGGAGGACCACACTCACTGTCAACTTTGTACCACTCTTGGGGAGAAAGACTGCTCCCAGGACACACCTTTAAAGATCAGCCCATTCCCAGAAGCACATCAGCAGAGCCCTCCAGGTTCGCTGACTGGGCGCCTCACCTGTCCGTGTGCTGGTGAAGGGCCAGGAAGGAGCCTGCCTGCCCTCCAGGTCTTCTGCATGGTCCCATTAGTATTTGTCAGTCTGCTCACTGGCCGTCCGTTGGTGGTCTTGGGGAATGACCAGGCCCGCAGGCTGTCTCTGACCCTCCAGACGCCATGAGCGTTCCTGCCTGGCACTCGGTGCCTGGGCTGCACACGCGGCATGGGAGGTGTTCTCAAGTGCCTGCGGCCATCTAACCTGAATTCCTGTACTTGCGAAGGGAAGAGGCATTTTCATTAGGAATCTCTGTATTTCTCTCTTCGTGACCAGTGGTATGTTTTAAATACCCCATTTGGCCATTTTCTTATATTCTTCTACGTGCTTAATGAAAGGCAGCTTTTGGTGAAATCACAGGATCTAGCTTCCTGATTTATTTCTCAGAGACAGCAGGTTTATTGGGATGCGTGAGGGTACGACAGGGCAGTCCTAGCCCACAAACTTCCCTTCACCTGTGTTGGGTAGAAAACAACTCAGCGGGCCCCTCGCTGCATCCCTGCCAAGCACAGAGCTCCTGCACCCACAGCACCCGCCTCTCCCACACAGCTGTGGTTTCCTCTGGACAAAATCTCCCCAAAGACCAATGCTGTATCCTATGTAAGCCCAATTCAATAAACTTGGAGAGACTGTTTTTCTGCCCATTTTCTTGGTCCTGGCATAGAAAAGCAAATGGAAGAGACAAAATCCCTGTCTTGTGGAACTTGCCTTCTAGTGGACAGGAGGGTCATGCCATGGAGCAAATAAGAACATTTTATACTATTTTAAAACGATCAGAAGGCTAGAGAGACAAAGCAGAAAAGGAGCTCTCCGCTGGCATCCGATGGAACAGCTCAGATGATCTTGAACAAAACTGTAGGTAATTAAAAAAATGGAATCTTTGGAATGTATTTTGACCATAGAATATAAACGTTAAACAATCACATACTGTCTTATAAAAATGTCCCATACACTACATAGGAAAGAAGGGAGACAGTACTAACCACGTGTGTGGGGGGGTGGCGGTCAAGCTACCGTTCCCCGGGCGCAGAAGGCATCCCATTACCCTGCTTCGTGGAGGACGAGCTCGGTGTGCTCTCCATGGCGTGCGTGCTTAATAAGCGTGTGAGGCAGGGCGGAGGGGGCTGAGAGGGAAGCGGAGGTGGGGAAGACCTCGTTTCAAATATGAGGTTGGAGTAAGATCTCTTGCTCTTTGGCACTGGGTCCAGGTTTACGCTGAGGACAAGACTGCTCCGAATTTACGTCTTTGTTGAGACTAGTCAATAATCCACACAGGTTCACTTTCTCTCTTCGCTCATCTATAGCTGTGAGAGGTTCATCAATACCCTGATGTCAGGACCAGCCAGTTCTGTGTCTAGAAAGCCCACTTGGGAACAGTGGGGCTGTCTGAACTCCCCGCCCCTAAACACACAGAGGCTTGCAGTTAGCTTCATGCTTCTGCTGCCTCTGTGGTCAACACAAATTATGTTGCTCAATACTACATCCCTTCTGCCTTTGGTGAAGGGATCATACTGCTTTCTGGCGACGTGGCTCTTGTCTTCCCATCCAACACTCCCAGGACAATGGGGTCCCTGATGACTGGGGAATCCATGTGCCTCATGCCCAGAATGATGGCTGTCCTGGGGGGGGGGGAGGGGGACTCGTGCCTTCCTGTCCAAAGGAACATCTGGGCAAACATCTCCTTCGTGTCCCCCAGCTCTGTGGACACGGGTCAGCTCTCAGCAGCTGTCTACCAGCTATGCGAAGAAAGCTTCCAGCCTCCAAGAGCATGGGGCTGGCAGAGAGAAAAGCAAACCAAGGACAAAATGCACAGAGATTGAGAGCAGCAGAGACAGAGAGAGGCAGGCTGAGTGAGCGAGATGGGGGACAGTGATGCCAGGATCTCCTTCGGATGTGTTCGTTCTGCTGCCATCTACCTTGTGCTCTTCCAACAGATACTATTTCTCATTCTTCTAATTCAAGTGGAGTTTCAAGTTGAGTTTCTGCTACAATTGGAAACATGTGGAGTGTCCCCCGAGTCAGCCCCTGACGTGACCACCTGCCACAGCTTTCTGGCAAGAAAACCAGGATTTTCCCATTCTGCCAGTGACACTGGGTCACCTAAGTTTATGGAACAGCTTTATGCAGTAAAGTAGAATTTCAGTTAATTTGAAAAACTAACAATACGTGTGCGTCACGAATTGAAGATTTAGACCCACAGTGGTGGATATAGTCTAGAGGCACAGAGCAGAAAGCCTTCAGGACCAAGCATGGGAGCAAATCCTTCTTGGAACCAACGCCAAGACCACTGACCAAATGGCTGGAACCTGGCGCCTGCCACAAGCAACAGCGGTCAGCTGCAAAGCTTCCACTTGATGCTGACCCAAACAGGCAGTGTTCGTTTTCTGGAACATCATTAAAAAATTTCCTGTGTGAGAACCCACATCTGGTTCTGGTGTCAGATCACTTCTGGCTTTGGGTATCCTGGTTCCAACAATGATAACTGCTGATAGGGATGGACGGAACTAGCAGCCTTTCATTTTCAACCGAATACATCTTAACCTATTTTTGAAAAGTTCTGGCAAACACATTTTGTACAAAATTGTTTTTCCCCTCAATCACTGGATTTGCAAAGAAATGTTATGCCATGTGTGTTTCATTAAGTTACCATTAACTCTTTGAAAAGGCTCTTTATAAGAAATGGGTAATGGCCCCAGATCCTTGGAAATCCTTGTTTTTTAAATCAAATCTTCCCATTTTTATAAAAATGAAATGAAAGTTGAAATCAATGCCTTGGATTTGGCATTCTATATTTGACTAAATGTGAAAAACATTGAAAACTCATCAAGTAACATAAGTTACATATATTGAATGCATTCTGTTCTAGAATATTCTTGTTAACACTCTAGTATCACTATTTACTAAACAATATTTGCTTAAATAACTGTCGCTATCCATCCCACAAAATTGCATTAAATTTAACAATAAATTTACACAATTGTAGTCTCATAATGAAAGCAATGGCCTATGAATACATAAAATATGAACAGAAGAATAAAAAAATCGGTGATATGGAGACAATACAACTTTCAAATATGTTTAATTTCATCTTGAATATTGGGAGCAAGGAAACCGGTAAATATGTGCTTGGACAGGTCTCAGGGTGATTACTGGCCGCACATGGAATATTTCTTCTGGGTCCTTGTCATGTGTTCATACCACCTCACTGGGCACCTTCTCCCTAATTTTGTCTCATACCTTCAAATTTGTCTAAGTAATGCAAAATCTCCCCTGTTTTCAAACCAGATTCTTAATTTCCATGCTGATAATGGAATTGCAAATTTATCTGCCATTTATTTTTTTAAAGATTAATCAATTTATTTTATAGAGAGAGAGAGCATGAGCGGGAGGGGCAGAGACAGACTCTCGAGCAGACTCCCCGCTGAGCACGGAGCCACACAGGCCTCAATCCCAGCGCCCTGAGATCAGGACCTGAGCCAAACCAAGAGTCAGACACTGAACTGACTGAGCCACCCAGGCACCAGCCACTTATTTTTTTTAAAACAGCTTTACTACATATCACAAATTCCTCCAATTTAATTGCAGCATTTGGCAGACATTTCCTTTTCGTTTTACACAAATGTCACTGTCTCATTCTCCCTGGCAGTCATCTAACTTTTCAATCCATTTTCACCAGCAATTCCTATATTTTGTCTCTACTTTTTATTTTCCTCTTCACCACTTATCATTAACAAATATGTTTTCTATTTTACTTTCTTCACAGTTTTAATCAGTGCACCTCGGTGAGGTTACTGTTTTTTGTCTGTCTCGGTTATTGATCATATCCCCAGCAAGTAGAATGGTGACTGGCCCATAGTGGGCACTCGATAAATATTTATTAAAGAATTCAATTCATGAGAAATTATAATAAACAAGGGAAGAACAGGAATGATCAGATTTAGTATGAGGAAAATAAGTAGTGATCTCAAGAATAGTTTTAAGGAAATAGCTGGTGTAAAACAAGACCATAGTGGCTAAAAGAAAAGTGGAAGGGAAACTTGTACACTGTTGCTGGGAATATAAAATGGTGCTACCACCACGGAAAACACCATGGCAGTTTCTGGAATCTAGGAGAATTACCAGATGATCCAGTAATTCCACTCTTGAGTATAGACTCCAAAGAATTAGAAGCAAGTTCTTAAGAGGTATTTTTACACCCATGATCATAGTACAATTATTCACTGTCACTAAACCATGGAAGCCACCCAAGTGTCCACTAATGAAAGAATGGATGAGCCCAATGGGGCGTGCACACACCGTGAGTGACTTCTCAGCCTTACAGAGGGGGGCGATTCTGACACCTGCTCCAACGAGGATGAACCCCCGGGGATGTGATGCTCAGTGAAATAAGCCAGACAGGAAAGGACAAACACTGTGCAAGTCTACTGATAGGATTCCCAGAGTCGTGAAATAGAGACGGAAAGTAGAGGGTGGGAGCCACGGGCCGGATGGGGAGCAGGCATCATTGCTAGGGGGACAGGGTTTCACTTTGGGGAGAGGAGCAGAGCTCTGTGGATGGGTGGTGGTGACGGACACAACAGTGCAAATGAACCTGATGTCACTGATCGGCGCACTTAAAAGTGGTCAAAATAGGAAATTTCATGTTGTGTATATTTTACGACAATAAACAACAAAACAACCAACTCAATCAAAGTGGAAGTGAAAAGTGAGGCAAGACTAAGGGTCGAAGTGCATTTGGAGGTGTGGTCCGGCGTGGAGAGAGTGCCTGGAAGGAGGGGAGGGTCAGGCACGTGCGCGCGCGCGGACATGGCCCGCGAGGTGGGTGTTGATGGGAGCTTGTGAGACAATATGAAGACGCTGAGAGAGAGGGACACCTGGGTGGCTCCATCATGAAGCCTCTGCCTCTGGCTCAGGTCACGACCCCCAGGTCCTGGGATCAAACCCTGCATCGGGCTCCCTGCCCAGCGGGGAGCCTGCTTCTCCCTCTCCCACTGCCCCTGCTTGTGTTCCTTCTCTCACTGTCTCTCTCTCTGTCAAATACATAAAATAAAATCTTTAAAAAAAAAAGAAGTTGAGAAAGAGAACAGCTGAGTGAACAAAGCATGTGAGGATGTAGCTGGGCACATGAGATTCACCTAAAACAAGGAGGCACGTCTATCCACGTGGGCGGGTGGACCGACCGACACGTTAAGAAATCTGTTTCTTACTTCTGTGTTCTTGTGATACTGTGCATGGAAATCCTGGCAGTCTGAGGTTGCTGAGGTATGCCTGGAAGAACTGTTGGGTAGATGGTGGAGAATGAGGAAGATGACTCAGGAGATAATGACACAGCGGGCGGACCTGATGGTCCAGTGACGTTGCCTTGATCCCAACAGCAGCCTAACGTTGGGCTTGGACTGAAACTGGCTGCCGTCCTCACATTTAGCTCTGTTATTTATGTTTTCCCCACTCTGTGGGTATAGGGTCATTGCTCTGCTATTCTTATCTGTACGAACTGTTCCTAGAACCATGGAAAGATGAAGAATGAGAGCTTGGGTTGGAGAAAACTCGGCTCGCGGTGTTGAGGCAACTGAGGGAGCTTCCATGAATGCCTCTGGGGGCTAAAATTGATGCTTAAGCAAATCACACTCCAAATAAGGGCTGTTCTTCCAGTTTTTGGCTTGGGGGTTAGCAGAGTATGTGGGGAAAGGCCATATACTTGGATTTTCTCTGGGGAGCAAAAGAAGGGGAGATTCATTTCAATGGAATTTTGATTTATCCGCAGGGATACAGGGTTCCATAATGGAAGGCTATACCTACTAAATTTTATGGAGTGGCTGTCAATTTGGGGTATTTAAGTAACCAATGTTGGATGTTCAAATTATCATTTGCATGTGGATACACTGTCTTGATAGCTTGATAAATATGCTCTGAAATGATAAATAAAATCTTGTGGGGTCCTTGCCTGTGGACCTCTTGCAGCAGGAGCTATGGTGTTGGCCCAGAACTATCTTCTCTTTTTTTACCCCAAAATGTGAATAGAACCACAAAACTGACTGCCAAGAATCATGCCCTAGTGTATTGCCTCTCCTGGGAATCTGAATTCTTGTTTTTCTTATATACATAAAACAGAACAGGGGTCTCCTTCCACGCTTCCCTTCAAAATTGTAAGAATACACTCTGTATAGGAGGGCCCTCTGAGACCCTGACCTTCTCTTTCTTCCTCTTCAGAGCCCCCTTTTCTCTTATAGGATGATGGAGTGGGGGCAGAGAGTGAAGAAGGCCGAGGCTGAGGCTCTAAGCTTTGGTGCAAAGCAAAGACCCCAGGCAATCTGTCAAGGTAGCCTCAGACAACTTTAAGCTTCTCTCTTCATTTGTCTTGGTTTTTGGAAGTCCTGGATTTTTCTAAATCAGCATTCCTCTCATATGGATGATTGCTAATACTAAATTAAAGGGAAATGTTAGGAACGACCTCTAGTACCTGCTCAAACTTGAAAATATACAGACTTTGTTCAAATAGGAATACAATAAAAGTAGTACCGTCTACGTGGTCCAACCTGTCCACTAAACACTGGGATCTGAGGTCACTGGGATCCCTTGCCCAACCCCATTCAAAATGAATGGATATTTTGACTCATATTTCCTCCTAGTTTGTTTTATCTCCAAGACTTCATGAGGTGAACAAGCATCTCCATTAAATCCAGATTCAGAAATTTCAGGGTCTACTTGTAACTCCATTTTCCGATCATCTGTGTGTACCTCCATCAGCATTGCTAACATTTTCATAGAAAATATGGCCCAAAGTGAACTCCAGAGATTTCCCAGACAACATCCTAGCAGCATTTCTAAAGCCTGGGAATCTGGAAATGCAGCCAGAGATACAGCAAGAAAACCTTTAGAGAAATGATACCATGAAGGTACAGGCCATGATGAAGCCATGGGGATGCAGAACACATCTTGGGGGGCAGGGGGTACACATGCTTCCTCGGGGAAGATGTTCCCACAGCAGTCGTGTGCGTGCAAAAACGAAAAGTGTTTCATGTGAAAGAGGATGAATAAAAGGGATGAAACTAGTAAAGATCTGACCCGAGAAGAGCTTGGAACTCAGGTCATTAGCACCTCAAGTCTAATTCAGATTAGATCATTTTATGCTAATTGTGACAGCTAACAAGCACTGAGCACGTGTTATGAGCTGGGCACTATCAATAGGATGTTATGGTAAATGTCTGTGTGTCACATGTTGTAATACATTTTATATTGTATTATTTATATCTCTCATGCATTTCATATTTATCATTTTAAATTGGAATATAAATACTTTTCTACTTATATTTATAAATTATTAGTATTTTATAAATAAAACAAATGTTAAATATATTCATTTACTCTTCACAACAATATATGTAAGAATTAGCTGGATGTGGATTAAGATGTCCATCAACAGTTGAACAGACAAAGAAGATGTGGTATAAATATACATGGAATATTACTCAGCCATCAGAAAGGATGAATACTTATCATTTATATTGATACGAGTGGAATTGGAGGATATTATGCTAAGCAAAATAAGTCAATCAGAGAAAGACAATTAGTATGTAATTTCACTCATATGTGGAATATAAGAAACAGCACAGAGGATCATAGGGAAAGGGAGGGAAAACTGAATGGGAAGTCATCAGAGAGGGAGAAAAACCATGAGAAACACTTAATGCAGGAAAAAAATACCGAAGGGAGGGAAGGGAGGTTGGTGGGGGGACGGGGTAATTGGGTGATGGACATTCACAAAGGCAAGTGATGAGATGAGCATTGGGTGTTATATGCTACTGATGGATTCTTGAACACTACATCTGAAACAAATGATCTACAATATGTTAATTGAATTTAAATTTTTAAAAAATTATTTTGCTACTAAAAGGTACTCACATTGCCCACGAAGTGGGATAATGTTATTTAAAAGTGGACTTGGGTCAAAGAACACCGGCTGGGCCTTTGTAGGGGATGTGGAGAAAGGGGAACCCTCTTACACTGTGGGTGGAAATGCAAGTTGGTGCAGCCTCTTTGGAGAACAGGGTGGAGATTCCTCAAGAAATTAAAAATAGAGCTTCCCTATGACCCTGCAATTGCACTACTGGGTATTTACCCCAAAGATACAGATGTCGTGAATAGAAGGGCCATCTGTACCCCAATGTTCATAGCAGCAATGGCCACGGTCGCCAAACTGTGGAAAGAACCAAGATGCCCTTCAACGGACGAATGGATAATGAAGATGTGGTCTATATACACTATGGAGTATGATGCCTTCATCAGAAAGGATGAACACCCAACTTTTGTAGCAACATGGACGGAACTGGAAGAGATTATGCTGAGTGACGTAAATCAAGCAGAGAGAGTCAGTTATCATATGATCTCACTTATTTGTGGAGCATAACAAATAACATGGAGGACAAGGGGAGCTAGAGAGGAGAAGGGAGTTGGGGGAAATTGGAAGGGGAGGTGAACCATGAGAGACTGTGGACTCTGAAAAACAATCTGAGGGTTTTGAAGGGGCAGGGGGTGAGAGGTTGGGGTACCAGGTGGTGGGTATTAGAGAGGGCACAGATTGCATGGAGCACTGGGTGTGGTGAAAAAATAATGAATACTGTTATGCTGAAAATAAATAAAAAATAAATTTAAAAAAAGTTTAAAAAATGAAAGTGGACTTGAAGTAATAGTAAATGTATATTGCAAATTCTGTGGCAACCACTAAAAAAATGTAAAGAAGGAAGTGTATCAGGTATGTTAAGAAAGGAGAGAAAATATAATCATGAAAAATGCTCAAACAAAATAATCTAAGGCAGAAAAAAGAGCAGAAGGCAAAGAACAAGGTAACAAATATAAAACAGTAGCAACTGCAGCTGACATTAATCCAACTGATCAGTAATCATTTTGGTGATGATGATGATGATTAACACCAAAAGTCTAAATTCACCAATTAATGGGATTGTCAACACCCAACAATACACTGACTATAAGAAAGATCCTTAAATATATGTACAGGTACAGGTTAGAACTAAATGGGTGGAGGAAAAGTACACCTTGCTAACACTAATCAAAAAAAAAAAGCAAAAATGAATAATGAATCTTGGAACACTGAAAAAATAAAATAAAGTTTAAATTTTAAAAAAGCAAAAGTAGTTATATTTTAGACAGAGCAGATTTCAAGCAAGAAAAGTTATCAGGAATAAGGAAGGGAACATATGATGGTAAAGAGCCCATTCTGAGAAAACATCGAATCCTTAATGTGAATACGCATAACAAGAAAGGGTCAAACTATGTGGGAAAAGAACTGATAGAACCACGAAGACAGATTCATCGACTAGCCTAGTTAGAGACTTCAACACCTGACTTTGAAACGAACAGACCTAGCAGATGTCAGTAAGGATAGAGTTGAAGTTAACATCACCATCAATTGACTGTATGTAATTGTCATTTATAAACTGCTCCATCCAACAGTGGCAGAACAAACATTTTTTTCAGGCTCACATGGAATATTTACCAAGAGAGATCACTTTCTGGGCCATAAAATGCATCTTAAAGTTCAAAACAATAGAAACCATAGAATGTTTGTTCTTAGGCTACAGTGGAATTAAATTAGAAAGCAATGACATAAAGATAACTGAGAAACCCCAAAATATGTGGAGATAAAACAATAAATCTAGGTAACAAATGAGTCAAAGGAGAAGTTAAGAGAAATTTACAAATAGTTTGAACTAAGTGAAAAGAAAAACACAACGTATGGCAACGAAAATGTGTAGGATGCAGTGAAAGCATTGCTTAGAAGGAAATCTATGGCATTGAATGCATTCTCAGAATGGGAAAAAAATGCCCAAAATCAATAATCTAAGTTTCCCCTTTAGAAAACCAGAAGTGGAAAAGCAAATTAAATTCAAAGTAAGCAGAAGAAAATAAATAATAAGAAATAGAATAGAAATCTATTATGCCTCCATCAGAAAGGATGAACACCCAACTTTTGTATCCGCATGGACGGGACTGGAGGAGATGATGCTGAGTGAAATCAGTCAAGCAGAGAGAGTCAGTTATCACATGGTTTCACTTACTGTGGGGCATAAGGAATAACACAGAAGACATGGGGAGATGGAGAGGAGAAGGGAGTTGGGGGCAATCGGAAGGGGAGATGAACCATGAGAGACTGTGGACTCTGAGAAGCAAACTGAGGGTTTCGGAGGGGAGAGGGTGGGGGTTGGGTGAGCCTCATGGTGGGTACTAAGGAGGGCACGGACTGCACGGAGCACTGGGGGTGCTGCACAAACAGTGAATCTTAGAACACAAAAAATAAAATGAAGGTTTTTTTAAAAAAGGATAGAAATCTATTATATTGAAAAGAAGAAATAAATAGAGAAATTCAATGAAACTAAAAGCTGCTTCTTTATAGATCTTGGATATCAACCTTTGTCTGTAGTGCCATTTGTGAATATCTTCTCCATTCTGTGGGTTGTGTTTTGTTGACTGTTTCCTTTGCTGTGAAAAAGCTTTTTATCTTAATTAAATACCCAAAATTTATTTTCTCTTTTGTTTCCTTTGCCTTTGGACATGTGTCCTTTTTTTTAGATTATTTTTATTAACATATAATGTATCATTTGCCCTAGGAGTACAGGTCTGTGAATCATCAGGCTTACACACTTCACAGCACTCACCATAGCACATACCCTCCCCAATGTCCATGACCTAATCACCCTCTCCCTACCCCACCACCCCTCAGGAACTCTCAGTTTGTTTTGTGAGATTAAGGGTCTCTTATGGTTTGTGGAGACATACCGTGAAAGAAGTTGCTGCGGCTGATGTCAAAGAGGTTACTACCTATGTTCTGTAGGATTTTGATAAATTCCTTCCTCTTGTTGAGGGCTTTTATCCATTTCAATTTTATTTTTGTGTACGGTGTAAGAGAATGGTCAAGTCTCATTCTTCTATACCTAGCTGTCCAATTTTCCCAGCACAATTTATTGAAAAGATGGTCTTTTTACCACTGGATATTTTTTCCTGCTTTGCCAAAGATTATTTGACCATAGAGTTGAGGGTCCATATCTGGGCTCTCCATTCTGTTCCACTGGTCTATGTGTCTGTTTTTGTGCCAGTACCATGCTATCTTGGTGATCACATTTCTGTAATAAAGCTTGAAATCAGAACTTCTCAAACTCAACACCCAAAAAACAGATAATCATGTCAAAAATGAGCAGAAGACATGAACAGACATTTCTCCAATGAAGACATACAAATGACTAATAGACACATGAAAAAGTGTTCATCATCATTAGCCATCAGGTAAATTCAAATCAAAACCGCATTGATCGGAATGGCATTAAAAGTATATATTGCTCTAGGCAGTATAGTATTTTAACAATGTTTATTCTTCCAATCCAAGAGCATGGAATGGTCTTCCATCTTTTTGTGTCTTCTTCAATTTCTTTCATAAGTGTTCTGTAGTTCCTCGAGTACAGATCCTTTACCTCTTTGGTTAGGTTTATTCCCAGGTATCTTATGGTTCCTGGTGCTATAGTAAATGGAATTGATTCTCTAATTTCCCTTACTGTATTTTCATTGTTAGTGTATAAGAAAGCCACTGATTTCTGCACATTGACTTTGTATCCTGCCACGTTGCTGAATTGCTGTATGAGTTCTAGTAGTTTGGGGGTGGAGTCTTTTGGGTGTTCCATATGAGGAATCATGTCATCTGCGAAGAGAGAGAGTTTGACTTCTTCATTACCAATTTGGGTACCTTTCATTTCTCTTTGTTGTCTGACTGCTGTTGCTAGGACATCTAATACTATGTTGAAAAAGAGTGGTGAGAGTGAGCATCCTTGTCTTGTTCCTGATCTCAATGGGAAGGCTGCAAGCTTTTTCCCATTGAGGATGATATTTGCTGTGGGTCTTTCATAGATAGATTTGGTGAGGTTCAGGAATGTTCCCTCTATCCCTATACTTTGAAGCATTTTAATCAGGAAGGGATGCTGGATTTTGTCAAATGCTTTTTCTGCATCAATTGAGAGGACCATGTGGTTCTTCTCTCTTCTCTTATTAATTTGTTCTATCACATTGATTGATTTGCAAATGTTGAACCATCCTTGTAGCCCAGGGATGAATCCCATCTCATCATGGTGGATAATCTTTTTTTTTTTCTTTTTGAAAGATTTTATTTATTTATTTGACAGACAGAGATCACAAGTAGGCAGAGAGGCAGGCAGAGAGAGGAGGGAAAGCAGGCTCCCTGCTGAGCAGAGAGCCCAATGCGGGGCTCAATCCCAGGACCCTGATATGACTTGAACCTAAGGCAGAGGCTTAACCCCTGAGCCACCCAGGTGCCCAGTATCACCTCTTTTATTTCTGATTTCTCTTATTCTGTTTTTTTCTTTTTTCACATTTAATCCAGTTAAGAGTCTGTCAATTTTGTTAATTTTTTTCAACTCTTATTTTTTTTTCTATTTCATTTATATGCTGTCATCTGTTTCTTCTGCTAAGCTTAGATTTAGCTTGTTCTTCTCTTTTTAATTCTATGAGGTGAAAGTTATGTTATTGATTTGAAGTCTTTCCTCTTCTTCTTTTTTTAATGTAGGCCTTTACTACTATAAACTTCCCTCTTAATTCTCTTGCTGTATCCTGTAAGTTTTGGTATGTTGTATTTTCATTTTCCTCAAGATAGTTTATAATTTCTCTAGTGATTTCTACTTTTTTTTTTAATTTTTAATTTTTTATAAACATATATTTTTATCCCCAGGGGTACAGGTCTGTGAATCACCAGGTTTACACACTTCACAGCACTCACCAAAGCACATACCCTCCCCTATGTCCATAATCCCACCCCCTTCTCCCAAACCCCCTCCCCCCAGCAACCCTCAGTTTGTTTTGTGAGATTAAGAGTAACTTATGGTTTGTCTCCCTCCCAATCCCATCTTGTTTCATTGATTCTTCTTCTACCCACTTAAGCCTCCATGTTGCATCACCACTTCCTCATATCAGGGAGATCATATGATAGTTGTCTTTCTCTGCTTGACTTATTTCGCTAAGCATGATACCCTCTAGTTCCATCCATGTTGTCGCAAATGGCAAGATTTCATTTCTTTTGATGGCTGCATAGTATTCCATTGTGTACATATACCACATCTTCTTGATCCATTCATCTGTTGATGGACATCTAGGTTCTTTCCATAGTTTGGCTATTGTGGACATTGCTGCTATAAACATTCGGGTGCATGTGCCCCTTTGGATCACTACATTTGTATCTTTAGGGTAAATACCCAATAGTGCAATTGCTGGGTCATAGGGCAGTTCTATTTTCAACATTTTGAGGAACCTCCATGCTGTTTTCCAGAGTGGCTGCACCAGCTTACATTCCCACCAACAGTGTAGGAGGGTTCCCCTTTCTCCGCATCCTCGCCAGCATCTGTCATTTCCTGACTTGTTGATTTTAGCCATTCTGACTGGTGTGAGGTGATATCTCATTGTGGTTTTGATTTGTATTTCCCTGATGCCGAGTGATATGGAGCACTTTTTCATGTGTCTGTTGGCCATCTGGATGTCTTCTTTGCAGAAATGTCTGTTCATGTCCTCTGCCCATTTCTTTTTTTTTTTTTTCTTGGACTTTATTTTATTTTTTTTTTAACTTTTTATTTTTTATAAACATATATTTTTATCCCCAGGGGTATAGGTCTGTGAATCACCAGGTTTACACACTTCACAGCACTCACCAAAGCACATACCCTCCCCAATGTCCATAATCCCACCCATTTCTTGATTGGATTATTTGTTCTTTGGGTGTTGAGTTTGCTAAGTTCTTTTTTTTTTTTTTTTAAAGATTTTATTTATTTGTCAGAGAGAGAGGGAGAGCGAGTACAGGCGGACAGAATGGCAGGCAGAGGCAGAGGGAGAAGCAGGCTCCCTGCCGAGCAAGGAGCCCGATGCGGGACTCGATCCCACAATGCTGGGATCATGACCTGAGCCGAAGGCAGCTGCTTAACCAACTGAGCCACCCAGGCGTCCCGAGTTTGCTAAGTTCTTTATAGATTCTGGACACTAGTCCTTTATCTGATATGTCGTTTGCAAATATCTTCTCCCATTCTGTCAGTTGTCTTTTGATTTTGTTAACTGTTTCTTTTGCTGTGCAAAAGCTTTTGATCTTGATGAAATCCCAATAGTTCATTTTTGCCCTTGCTTCCCTTGCCTTTTGCGTTGTTCCTAGGAAGATGTTGCTGTGGCAGAGGTCGAAGAGGTTGCTGCCCGTGTTCTCCTCAAGGATTTTGATGGATTCCTTTCATACATATGGAACCAGAAAAGACCTCGAATAGCCAAAGGGATATTGAAAAAGAAAGCCAACGTTGGTGGCATCACAATTCCAGACTTCAAGCTCTATTACAAAGCTGTCATCATCAAGACAGCATGGTACTGGCACAAAAGCAGACACATAGATCAATGGAACAGAATAGAGAGCCCAGAAATAGACCCTCAAATCTATGGTCAACTAATCTTTGACAAAGCAGGAAAGAATGTCCAATGGAAAAAAGACAGCCTCTTCAATAAATGGTGCTGGGAAAATTGGACAGCCACATGCAGAAAAATGAAATTGGACCATTTCCTTACACCACACACAAAAATAGACTCAAAATGGATGAAGGACCTCAATGTACGAAATGGATAATCTTTTTAATGTGCTGTTGGATCCTGTTGGCTAGGATCTTGTTGAGAATCTTAGCATCCATATTCATCAGTGATATTGGTCTAAAATTCTCCTTTTTGGTAGGGTCTTTGTCTGGTTTGGGGATCAGGGTAATGCTGGCTTCATAGAAAGAGTCTGGAAGTTTTCCTTCTGCTTCAATTTTTTGAAACAGCTTCAGGAGAATAGATGTTATTTCTTCTTTGAAGGTTTGGTAGAATTCCCCAGGGAATCTGTCAGGTCCTGGGCTCTTGTTTTTTGGGAGGTTTTTGATCACTGCTTCAATTTCGTTATTAGATATCGGTCTGTTCACGTTGTCGATTTCTTCCTGGTTCAATTTTGGTAGTTTATATTTTTCCAGGAATGCATTCATTTCATCAAGGTTGCTAAGCTTATTGTTAAAATGTCTATACTGCCTAGAGCAATATATACTTTTAATGCCATTCTGATCAAAATTCCCCCAGTATTCTTCAAAGAGCTGGAGCAAATAATCCAAAAATTTGTATGGAATCAGAAGATACCCTGAATCACTAAGGAAATGTTGAAAAACAAAAATAAAACTGGGGGCATCATGTTACCTGATTTCAAGCTTTATTACAAATCTGTGATCACCAAGACAGCATGGTACTGGCATAAAACCAGACACATAGACCAGTGGAACAGAGTAGAGAGCCCAAATATGGACCCTCAACTCTATGGTCAATTAATCTTAGACAAAACAGGAAAAATTATACAGTGGAAAAAAGAAAGTCTCTTCAATAAATGGTGCTGGGAAAACTGGACAGCTATGTGTAGAAGAATGAAACTCGACCATTCTCTTACACCGTACACAAAGATCAACTCAAAATGGATAAAAGACCTCAACATGAGACAGGAATCCATCAGAATCCTAGAGGAGAACATAGGCAGTAATCTCTTCGATATCAGCCACAGCAACTTCTTTCAAGATATGTCTCCAAAGGCAAAGGAAACAAAAGTGAAAATAAACTTTTGGGACTTCATCAAAATCAAAAGCTTCTGCACAGCAAAGGCAACAGTCAAAAAAACAAAGAAGCAACCCACGGAATGGGAGAAGATATTTGCAAATGACAGTAGAGACAAAAGGTTGATATCCAGGATCTATAATGAACTCTTCAAACTCAACACACACGAAACAGGCAAACATATCAAAAAATGGGCAGAAGATATGAACAGACACTTCTCCAATCAAGACATACAAATGGCTATCAGACACATGAAAAAATGTTCATCATCATTAGCCCTCAGGGAGATTCAAATTAAAACCACATTGAGATATCACCTTACACCAGTTAGAATGGCCAAAATTAATAAAACAGGAAAAAACATGTGTTGGAGAGGATGTGGAGAAAGGGTAACCCTCTTCCACTGTTGGTGGGAATGCAAGTTGGTACATCCTCTTTGGAGAACAGTGTGGAGATTCCTCAAGAAATTAAAAATAGAACTTCCCTCTGACCCTGCAATTTCACTCCTGGGTATTTACCCCAAAGATACAGATGTCATGAAAAGAAGGGCCATCTGTACCCCAATGTTTATAGCAGCAATGGCCACGGTCGCCAAACTATGGAAAGAACCAAGATGCCCTTCAACGGACGAATGGATAAGGAAGATGTAGTCCATATACACTATGGAGTATTATGCCTCCATCAGAAAGGATGAACACCCA
Source organism: Mustela nivalis (assembly GCF_964662115.1). Taxonomy (NCBI): domain Eukaryota; kingdom Metazoa; phylum Chordata; class Mammalia; order Carnivora; family Mustelidae; genus Mustela; species Mustela nivalis. The sequence goes on along the minus strand of NC_139024.1, from coordinate 1,061,723 downwards.
ACTTTTGTAGCAACATGGACAGAACTGGAAGAGATTATGCTGAGTGAAATAAGTCAAGCAGAGAGAGTCAACTATCATGTGATTTCACTTATTTGTGGAGCATAACAAATATCATGAAGGACAAGGGGTGTTAGAGAGGAGAAGGGAGTTGGGGTAAATTGGAAGGGGAGGTGAATCAGGAGAGACTATGGACTCTGAAGAACAATCTGAGGGGATTGAATTGGCGGGGGTGTGGGAGGTTGGGGTACCAGGTGGTGGGTACTATAGAGGGCACAGATTGCATGGAGCATTGGGTGTGGTGAAAAAATAATAAATACTGTTTTTCTGAAAATAAATAAATTGAAAACATTTTTTTTTAAAAAACCGCATTGAGATACCACCATTCAGTTAGAATGTCCAAAATCAACAAGACAGGAAACAACAAGTGTTGGAGAGGATGTAGAGAAAGGGGAATCCTCTTAAACTGCTGGTGGGAACGCAAGTTTGTGTAGCCACTTCAGAAAACAGTGTGGAGATTCCTCAAAAAATTAAAAATGGAGTTACCCCATGACCCTATGACCCTGCAATTGCACTACTGGGTATTTATCCCAAAGATACAGAGGTAGTGAAAAGAAAGGCCATAGGTACCCCAAGGTTTATAGCAGCAATGACAAAGTCACCAAACTGTGGAAAGAACTGAGATGCCTTTCAACAGATGAATGGATAAAGAAGATGTGGTCTATATATACAAAGGAAGATTATTTGGCCATCAGAAAAGATGAATAACCAACTTTTGTATCAATGTGGTAGGGACTAGAGGAGATTATGCTGTGTGAAATAAGTCAAGCAGAGAAAGCCAATTATCATATGGTTTCGTTCACTTGTGGAGCATAAGGAATAACATGGAGGACATTGGGAGATGGAAAGGAGAAGTATATTGGGGGAAATAGGAGGGGAAAACAAACCATGAAAGACTGTGAATTCTGAGAAACAAACTGACAGTTTTAGAAGGGAAGGACATGGGAGAATGGGTGAGAAGAGCACAAATTGCATGGAACACTGGGTATTGTACATGAACAATGAATCTTGGAACACTGCATCAAAAACTAATGATGTATTATTGGTCTGAAATTCTCCTTCTTGGTAGGGTCTTTGCCTGGTTTGGGGATCAGGGTAATGCTGGCTTCATAGAAAGAGTCTGGAAGTTTTCCTTCTGCTTCAATTTTTTGAAACAGCTTCAGGAGAATAGGTGTTATTTCTTCTTTGAAAGTTTGGTAGAAATCCCCAGGGAATCCGTCAGGTCCTGGGCTCTCTTTTATGAATGAAAAGGGAGAGATCACAACTAACACCAAGGAAGTAGAAACAATCATCAGAGGTTATTATCAACAGTTATATGCCAATAAGCTTAGCAACCTAGATGAAATGGATGCATTCCTGGAAAACTATAAACTACCAAAATTGAACCAGGAAGAAATCGACAACCTGAACAGACCGATATCTGATAACGAGATTGAAGCAGTGATCAAAATCCTCTCAAAAAACAAGAGCCCAGGACCTGACAGATTCCCTGGGGAATTCTACCAAACCTTCAAAGAAGAAATAACACCTATTCTCCTGAAGCTGTTTCAAAAAATTGAAGCAGAAGGAAAACTTCCAGACTCTTTCTATGAAGCCAGCATTACCCTGATCCCCAAACCAGACAAAGACCCTACCAAAAAGGAGGATTTTAGACCAATATCACTGATGAATATGGATGCTAAGATTCTCAACAAGATCCTAGCCAACAGGATCCAACAGCACATTAAAAAGATTATCCACCATGATGAGATGGGATTCATCCCTGGGCTACAAGGATGGTTCAACATTTGCAAATCAATCAATGTGATAGAACAAATTAATAAGAGAAGAGAGAAGAACCACATGGTCCTCTCAATTGATGCAGAAAAAGCATTTGACAAAATCCAGCATCCCTTCCTGATTAAAATGCTTCAAAGTATAGGGATAGAGGGAACATTCCTGAACCTCACCAAATCTATCTATGAAAGACCCACAGCAAATATCATCCTCAATGGGAAAAAGCTTGCAGCCTTCCCATTGAGATCAGGAACAAGACAAGGATGCTCACTCTCACCACTTTTTTTCAACATAGTATTAGAAGTCCTAGCAACAGCAATCAGACAACAAAGAGAAATAAAAGGTATCCAAATTTGGGAGGTTTTTGATCACTGCTTCAATCTTTTTACTAGATATTGGTCTATCCAGGTTGTCAATTTCTTCCTGGTTCAATTTTGGGAGTTTATAGTTTTCCAGGAATTCATCCATTTCATCTAGGTTGCTTAGCTTATTGGCATATAACTGTGATAAAAACTTCTGATGATTGTTTCCTACTTCATTGGTGTTAGTTGTGATCTCCCCCTTTTCATTCATAATTTTATTAATTTGGGCTTTCTCTCTTTTCTTTTGGATTAGTATGGCCAATGGTTTATTGATCTTATTGATTCTTTCAAAAAACCAGCTTCTAGTTTCATTGATACGTTCTACTGTATCTCTGGTTTCTACCTCATTGATCTCAGCTCTAATCTTGATTATTTCCCTTCTTATGTGTGGAGTTGGTTTGATTTGTTGTTGATTCTCCAGTTCTTTAAGGTGTAGAGACAGCTGGTATATTATGGATTTTTCAATTTTTTTGAGGGAGGCTTGGATGGCTGTGTATTTCCCCCTTAGGACCGCGTTTGCTGTATCCCATAGGTTTTGGACCGAAGTGTCTTCATTCTCATTGGTTTATGAATTGTTTCATTTCTTCTTTGATCTCCTGGTTGATCCAAGCATTCTTAAGCAAGGTGGCCTTTAGCTTCCAGGTGTTTGAGTTTCTTCCGAACTTCTCCTTGTGATTGAGCTCCAGTGTCAAAGCATTGTGATCTGAGAATATGCAGGGAATAATCTCGTCTTTTGGTATCGGTTGAGTCCTGATTTTGTGACCCAGTATGTGGTCTATTCTGGAGAAGGTTCCATGTGCACATGAGAAGAATGAGTATTCTGTTGTTTGAGGGTGGAATGTTCTGTATATATCTATGAGGTCCATCTGGTCCAATGTGTCATTGAATGCTTTTGTTTCTTTATTGATTTTCTGCTTTGATGATCTATTTCTGTTAAGATCTCCTACTATTAATGTATTCATATCATTATGATTCTCTATCTTGATTAACAGTTTTCTTATGTAATTGGCTGTTCCCATATTGGGGGCATAGATATTTACAATTGTTAGATCATCTTGGTGGATAGTCTCTTTAAGGATTATGTAGTGTCCTTCTGTATCTCTGACTACAGTCTTTAGTTTAAAATCTAATTTATGTGATATGAGAATCACTACCCCGGCCTTCTTTTGAGGCCCATTGGCATGAAAGTTGCTTCTCCATCCCTTCACTTTCAGTCTGGTTGTATCTTTAGGTTCAAAATGGGTCTCTTGTAGACAACATATGGATGGGTCCTGTCGTTTTATCCAATCTGCAACTCTGTGTTGTTTTATGGGCACATTTAGGCCATTCACATTGAGATTGATAATTGATAGATACATTTTTATTGACATCATGTTATCTTTGAAGACTTTATTTCTGTAGATTGTCTCTATATTTCTGTTCAATGCTATTCTTAGGATTTATGGTCCATATACACTATGGAATATGATGCCTCCATCAGAAAGGATGAATACCCAACTTTTGTAGCAACATGGACGGGACTGGAAGAGATGATGCTGAGTGAAATAAGTCAAGCAGAGAGAGTCAATTATCATATGGTTTCACTTATTTGTGGAGCATAACAAATAGCATGGAGGACATGGGGAGAATGACAATGGAATATTGTTCAGCACCCTCATACTGTCACACAGAGTATGTTTACTGTCCTGAATCGTCTTTGCTCCACTGTTCATTCTTCCCTTCCCTCCACGCCATGAAACCACTGGTATTTTTATTGTCTACTTGGTCCAGCCTCTACCAGGATGTCACATAATTGGAATCACACCAAATGGGGCCTTTTCAGATATTTTTTTTCATTTAATGATATGCTTGGAATGTTCCTGTATGTCTTTTCATGGTTTAATGGCTCATTTCTTTTTGGTGCTGAACAATATTCCATTGTCTGGATGTAGCAAATTTATTTATCTATCCACCACCTACTGAAGGACATCTTGGGTGCTTTCAAGTTTTGGGAGTTATGAATAAAGTTATAACAGACATTCGTGTGCAGATTTTTTGTGTGGACATAGGGTTTCAGGTCCTTTAGGTAAAGGCCAAGGTACACAATTGCTGTATCATATGGTTAGATTATGTTCAGTTTTGTAAGAGACTGCCCGCCTGTCTTTGACGTGGTCACACCGTTTGGAATGGCCACCAGCGATGAGTGGGTGTTCCTGCTGTTTCACATCCTCACCAGTACATGGTGCTGTCAGGGTTCTGGGATTTAGTCACAACTAGGTGTGTGGTAGGAGTACTTCCCTGTTCTTTTTGCATTTACCTGATGACAGATGAGGTAGAAACTCTTCTCATATTCTTATTTGCCATCTGTATATCTTCTTTGGTGAGCTGTCTGTTAAGGTTGTTGGCTCATTTTTTAACTGGGTTGTTTGTTCTTTTTATGTTGTTGAGTTTAAGAGTACTGCACAGAGCCCTGGGTGTTATACACAATGAATCATGGTACACTACATCAAAAACAATTGGTGTACTGTATGGTAACTAACATAACATTAAAATAAAAAAGAACTCTTAATACTCAATAATTGGGTGAGCCTAGTGGTGGACATTAAGGAGGGCACGTATTGCATGGAGCACTGGGTGTGGTGCATAAACAATGAATTCTGGTACACTGAAAAGAAATTAAAACAAGCAAACAAACAAAAAACTCAATAATAAGGAAAAACAGAGTCCTTTATATAATTTGGATAACAGTCTTTTATCAGATGTGTCTTTTGAAAATAGTCTCTTCTAGACTATTATTTGTCTTTTCATTCTCCCAGTGGCATCTTTCACAGAGCAGACATTTCTATTTTTAGTGAAGATCAACTTATCAATTCTTTCTTAATGGGTTTTGCCTTTGATATTAGCACTGAATTAAGGGTGTCACTAAACCGCAGGACAACTTGATTTTCTCTTATGTTATCTTCCAAGAGTTTCACATATTACATTTAGGTCTGTGATCCATTTTGAGATATATTTTTGCTAATGGTATACGGTCTGTGTCAAGATTCATTTCTTTACATGTTAATGTCCAGTTATTCCAACACCATTTGTTAAAAGCACTGAATTTGCTCCATTGATTTCCTTTGTTAAAGATGAGTTGATGATATTTATGTGGGTCTCTTTCTGGGCTCTTTATTCCATTTAATTGATCTATTTGTCTGTTCTTATGCCAATATCACACTGCCTCAACTACCATAAGTAAAGTAGCATGAGTCTTCCAACTTTGTTCTTCTCATTCAATATTGATCAAGTTGGTTATTCTGGGTCTTTTCCTAACCATATTACCATTAGAATTAGTTTGTCAAAATCCACAAAATAACTTATTGAGATTTTAATTAAGATTGTACTGAATCTATAGATCAATATTGAGCCCTCTTGACCATGACATGGAACAACTGTCCATTTATTTAGTTCTTTGATTTCATTTATCAGAGTTTTGTAGTTGTCCTCATAGAGAACTTATACATAATTTGTTAGATTTATAATTAGGTATATAATTTGGGGGGATGCTAAAGTTAGTGGTATCACATCTTAATTTAAATTTCACTTGTTTATCACTAGTATTTAGGAAATTGATTGATTTTTGTATTTTAATCTCATACCATGCAATCTTGTGTAATTGCTTATTAGTTTCGGGAGTTTTATTGGTCAATCCTTTGGATTTTCTCCAAGATGATAAGTTCATCTGTGAACAAAGATAGTTTTACTTCTTTGATACTAATATGTATACATTTCATAGCTTTTACTTATCTTATTGCATTAGCTCAGATTTTTAGTATGATATTGAAAAGCTGTAGAAGGTGGGGACATCCTTTTCTTGCTCTTGATCTTAGTGGAAAACTGAGTTTCCCAACATTAAGTATGATGTTAGCTATAGGATTCTTTTGTAAATAGACTTTGTTGAGTTGGGAAAATTCCCTTTTATTCCTTGTTTATTGAGATTTTCTATCATGAATGGTGTTGGGTTTTGTCAGATGCTTTTTGCACATCTATAGATATGATCATGTGATTTATCTTTTTAAACTTGTTGATGTGATAGATACGTTAATTGATTTTTGGATATTGAATCAGTCTTGCAGACCTGAAATATATCCTACTTGGTCATGATGTATATCTTTTTATATATAGTTGTATTCAATTTGCTGATATCTTGTTAAGAACATTTGGTATCTGCATTCATGAGAGATATTGACTTATGGTACTTTTTATTGTGATATCTTTATCTGGATTTGGTAGTGGGGTATTAGTGGCCTCATAATATGAGTTAAAAGGTATTCTCTCTGCTTCTTTCCTTGAAAGCAATTGTAAAGAATTCATTTAATTTCTTCTTTAAATATTTGGTAGAATTAACCAGTGAACCCATATGGGCCTGGTTATATCTGTTTTGAAAGATGGTATTGGTTCAAATTATTTAATAGACATAGGCTTATTCACAATTGCCTATTTCTTTTTTTTTTCTTTTTTTTATATGTGAGTTTTGACCAATTGCATCTTTCAAGGAATTATTCCAATTCATCTAGGCTATCAAATATGTATACATAAAGTTTTTTAATAGTATTGCTTGATTATCCTTTTAAAGTCCATGGAGTCTATAGTAATGACTCCTCTTTCAATTCTGATATTAGTAATTTTGTCTTCTTTTTTTCTTAATCTGGTGACAGAATTATAGATTTTATTATTTTTTTCAAAGAATCGGCTTTTTAAAATACTTATTTATTTATTTATTTATTTATTTATTGTGTTACGTTAGTCACCATAAAATTCATCATTAGTTTTTTTTTGTAAATGTCACATTAACTTAAAAAGTATGATTTTACTCTTTTATTTTTAAAGTGGGCATTCTTCACTGGTTCCAGACCTCTGTATGTATACTTTTTATCTCCCCCCACCTTTATTTATTTGTTTATTTATTTTTTGCCAAATAAGGTGTTGCAGAGGTTATGTTTAAATACAACCAATCAGGCCCTAAATGCAAAATAAATTCATCTTGGTGCTTATCACTGGTATAATTATTATTTTTGCTTTATTATCTTTGCTCTTAGGAGCATAAATTTGTTTGTAGCTTTACAGTAATGGAATTTTTCTAGTCACTGTCAAATATATTTTTACATTGTACAAGTAAAGATTGTTTTCAGGGTTAAATGATTAGAATTAATGTATATAGAGTAAAATTACTGGAAAACTTTTAAGTGATTTTTTTCTTAATGTGTTCTTTTTAAAATACTCTTTTTTTTAAATTTTTTATTTCTTTTCAGCGTAACAATATTCATTGTTTTTGCACCACACCCAGTGCTCCATGCAATCCATCCCCTCTCTAATACCCACCACCTGGTTCCCCCAACCTCCCACCCCCGCCCCTTCAAAATCCTCAGATTGTTTTTCAGAGTCCATAGTCTCTCATGGTTCACCTCCCCTTCCAACTTCCCTCAACTCCCTTCTCCTCTCTAACTCCACTTGTCCTCCATGCTATTTGTTATGCTCCACAAATAAGTCCCATCCATGCTGCCACAAAAGTTGGGTATTCGTCCTTTCTGATGGAGGCATCATACTCCATAGTGTACATGGACCACATCTTCCTTATTCATTCGTCCCTTGAAGGGCATCTTGGTTCTTTCCACAGTTTGGTGACCATGGCCATTGCTGCTATAAAAATTGGGGTACAGGTGGCCCTTCTTTTGATCTTGATGAAGTCCCAAAAGTTCATTTTTTGTTTTTGTTTCCTTTGCCTTGGGAGACGTGTCTTGAAAGAAGTTGTTGTGGTCGATGTCGAAGAGATTACTGCCTATGTTCTCCTCTAGGATTCTGATGGATTCTTGCCTCACATTGAGGTCTTTCATCCATTTTGAGTTTATCTTTGTGTGTGGTCTAAGAGAATGGTCGAGTTCCATTCTTCTACACATTGTTGTCCAATTTTCCCAGCACCATTTATTGAAGAGATTCTTTTTTGCACTGCTTTGTCGAAGATTATTTGGCCATAATGTTGAAAGTCCCTACTGGGTTTTCTCCTCTGTTACACTGGTCTGTGTGTCTGTTTTTTGTGCCAGTACCATGCTGTCTTGGTGATCACATCTTTGTAATAAAGCTTGAAGTCAGGCAACATGATGCCCCTAGCTTTGTTTTTCTTTTTCAACATTTCCTTAGTGATTCAGTGTCTCTTCTGGTTCCATACAAATTTTAGGATTGTTTGTTCCAGGAATTTGAAAAATGCTAGAAGAATTTTGATTAGGATGGTGTTGAAAGTATAGATTACTCTGGGCAGTACAGACATTTTAACAATGTTTAATCTTTCAATCCATGAGCATGAAATGTTTTTTGATCTTTTTGTGTCTTCAATTTCTTTCATGAGTGTTCTGCAGTTAACTGATTCTTTAAAGTAACATCATAATGCCTGGTAGAGGCTGTAATATGTGTCAAACTAAACAGCGTCACTTCCAGAGGCATGAGAGACAAGGTAAGGTGAGCAGAATTTCACTACCATGAGGATTTTACAGTACATCCACAGTGCTCTACTAACGACAATTTTATTCAATTAGGGATGCATGAAGCAAGTATTCAGATTGTGTACTCTTCTTTGTTAGCAAATTATCGCAGTGTCAAAGCCGTGACTGACTTCCAGGCTTTCTGGAGATTCCCAGGGGGTGTCCCGCAACCTCAGTTACCCACCCACCAGTTGTCTGAAGGCACTGTGCTCATTTTAATGTAAGATTTGCTAGTTAAGAGAACAGATACTATTTTCGGTAATTGCTTGTTTTCAGTTGGCTTTGCTTTACCAAGTTTATGCAGTTATAATCTTCTAGATCATGAATTGAAATACTACTTGTAAGAGAAGTGCATGACCTCAAGTCCCTAACTGAGTATAAAAATTCTTAGCCAAGACACTCAACATGAAAATCATGCCTTCCCAAAGGCAACTCTCAAGGCCATGAGAAATCTGTGACTAAGATTAAATTTTAATACAGAGTAAAAGGAATGTTCTATTCCTATCAACATATTTTTTAATGTTTAACTCATTTCTTGTAATGTGTTTGACAGCTTCCTGGACAGTTGGCCAGTTCCCTGGACCATCTTCTGCATTCATATGTCAGAAGAAAAGTGATGGTGTGTTTTTCCTCAAACCCCCAACAGCTAGAAGGTATGTCGGTTCCAAGAAATTCCTTCTGAACAAGATAAATGAACACAGAGATTTGTCAGGATCCTGTTGGCTTCCCGTTCACTACATTTAACTATAATTAGCACCCTTGCCAGCCTGGAGATGAGGTTTGATCCTAGAAAGTGCAAGTAGATGACATCCCGTGAGATGACGTTGCTGTGTCCCCAGTGACCATGGGATGCCTCGGATAAAACAGGGATTTGAGAACCAGCTCTGTCACCTGGCATGGAAGGTGAGACAGCAGCCTGCAGAAGGGAGCTGGGGCTGCTCGTGGGAGCAATGGATCCTAGTTTCTACTTCACTTTCTCTTATTCTTTCTTCATCAACACTTGGCCACACCTATGTTTACTGAGAGCATTCTGGAAAGATACCTGGTCTTTACAATTTAAGATGAGCATATTCCAAGATGGCTGCTGTGATCACTGTGGCGCCAACATTCATTCATTGTTGACTGTAGACATTAATCACACATTTCTTCATGTGCTTCTTGGCAGTTTATCTTATTTGAAAGAATTTTTTTGAATATTTTGTGTTTTTAATTGCTTTGTTTATCCCATTATTGACTTGTAAGTGTTCACATTATCCTCCTGATACAGGTGTGTGTGTTATATTCTCCCCAAGTATGTGGCTTGGGTTTTCTTCTTTTATACTTTTTAAGATCAAGACTATTTATTTGATAAAGTCCACAGTATTAAAATTTTCTCCACTATACATGCTTTTTGTTTCCTATAGAAGGAATAACCACCAAGTTTCAAGTACTTTCTCCTGTGACTCCCTTCCAACATTTCACAGCTGTGGCTATTATACTGTGGTCTAGAGCCCATTTTTTTATCCATTTTTGTATACAGTATGAATTAGGTTGATCCACCTCATGTTTCTTTTCTTTTTAAAAGTATTTATTTAAGTAATCTCAACACCCAACATGAAGCATGAACTCAGGACCCCAAGATCGAGTTGCACACTCCACCGACTATGCCAGCCAGGCACCCCTTCCCTTGTGCTTCTATCAAGTGTCTCAGGACCTTGTGAAAGATTACATGTCCCTTATCACTCATACTGCCACACTGACCAGAAACCAAGTGACCATGTCGTGCATAGTTCCACTTGTGGATCCCGTCTGCTCTGTCTCTGAGATGCCACGCTCCTGACTTGATGTCCTTGTAGAAGCTCTGAAACCAGGTGGTACAAGACACACAGGTTCATTTTCTGTTAAGGTTGCTGGACTTTTTAGGTTGTTCGTATTTCCATCTGAATTTTAAAATCAACTTGCTGTTTTCTAAATAGAAAGCTTTTTTGGAATTTTTACTCTGCTTGCTTTGTCTGTAAGGCAAACTGAACAACGTTAGCACTCCCACAATATTGTTTTTTGATGTGCAAACAGCACACGTCTCTCCATCCATCCGGGGTGACTGGAATTTCTCTGAGCTGTTCCTTCTACTTTCCAATGTATAGATCTTGTTCATATTTTAAGGTTATTCCTAAATATGTCATTTTTATCCTGTTGTAAACAGTGCTTCAATTTCAAATTCCGTTGTTGATGGTAGTATGTAGAAATACAGAAACATAGTTGACCTTTGCCTCTCTGCATTGGGTGCTGTGTCCTTGCTAAACACACGTGTCACATATAAATTCTAGAAGCTGTTTTGTAGAGTCTTCAGGATTTTCTATGTACATGATCAGGACATTTATACATAAAAACAGATTTATTCAATCTTTTCCAGAGCTAGGATATGGACTTTTTGTTGGAAAGTTTTCAGTATTTTTTTTTTTTAAGTTGTATGAAGGATTTTGCAGCTTTCTGCTTCTGGCTAAGCTAGTCCTGGTATTTGTGGCTTTCAAGGAATATGTCCATCTTACTAATTTATCCTGTTTGTTGGTGGAAAGCTGTACATAAAATGCCTTTGAGTATCTGCAAGATATTAGAAGTGTTTTCTCACTATTCTTGTTAGTAAATAGTATCTTCTCTCATTTTTTTCTTTCTGTGGCCTAGCTAGAGCTTCATAGAGTTCATTGATCTTTTTAGGGATCCAATTTTGGGTTCATTGTTTTCTCTGCTGTTTGTCTCTTTTTTATTGATTGATTTCTGACTTTTCCTTTTATTTTTCCTCATTCTTTTTTTTTTTTTGAGTTTACCTTATTTGCTCTTTTCTCATTTATTGAGGAAAGCATTGATTTTATTATAATCATTTCAAGTTTTACATTTCCTTCTAAGCATTCCCTTGATGGTATCTCACAATTCTTGTGTGTTATTTTGTATCTTGTGTAAATTTTGTGTGTTTGTTTCATTTACTTGAAAATATGTTCTCACACTTTTCTCTTATAGTTTCTTTGACTATTTCATGGGTTATTTAAAAGTATGTTGGGGGCGCCTGGGTGGCTCAGTGGGTTAAGCCGCTGCCTTTGGCTCAGGTCATGATCTCAGGGTCCTGGGATCGAGTCCCGCATCGAGCTCTCTGCTCAGCAGGGAGCCTGCTTCCTCCTCCTCTCTCTCTCTCTCTCTCTCTCTCTCTCTCTGCCTGCTTGTGATCTCTGTCTGTCAAATAAATAAATAAAAATCTAAAAAAAAAAAAAAGTGTGTTGGATTATTTACAAATATTTAGGGGTTTTTCAGATATCTTTCCATGATTGATTTTTAATTATGGTGAGAGAATGTACTCTGTATAATTTTAAGCATTTTTAATGTTTCAGGATTTTTTGTCTGTCCTAGAATACAGCCATAGTTCCCGGTGTTTCATGTACAAGAGAAAAGAGTAGCCCTCCTGCAGGTTTTGGCTAGAACATTCTATAAATATCAGTTAAGTGTAGGTGATTAATAGTATTGTGTCACGTTACGTACTCCTCCAAAGGCACGCTTCTAAGATTTGATTTAATCTGTCAATATTTGATCTAAAACGTTTTTTTTGGGGGGGGGGTGGTAGTTCACAGGCTGCCACTGAGCCCCGCGTCCTTCTGGATGGGCCGTGGATGTGTAATGGGCAGACCCGAGAGAAGGAATTTTCGACTGAGGCATCCTCAGCGGAAGCAGGGGTTGCTGCTCATCCGACTGGTCGTCAACTTTATCTTCAAATATTGATTAGTAACCCCCTGAGGTCCCCTTTCCCCCAGAGACCTGGCGTCCGGTCACCAGGGGCGAGGGCCGCGCAGAGAGCAGAGGAGGAGCGTCTCCCGCACTGGCCATGGGGAGCACAGCTCGTGCAGCGGCCGGTCTGGAAAACATGCACGCGGCGGTCCTTAAAAAACCGAACGTGGAAATACCCTGCAACGCAGAAATCCCATTCCTGGGAATACATCCAAGGGAAATAAGACTAGCCCGGAGGCTATCCGCACCCCCACGTTCACTGCAGCGCTATCTACAATAGCCACAACACGGGAACACCCCAAGGGTCCGCCCTTGGACGAGTAGGGAAAAAGGACGGTGGATGTGTGCGAGGGAACATTGTTCAGCCACGAAAACCTGGCACGGACTTAGAAGGCTTCGTCCTCAGTGAAACAGGTCAGTCAAGAAAGACAAATACCATACGTTCTCCCTTATATGTGGAATACAGTGAAAACAAACCATTACACCCTCCAGAGTCAGAGAAAGAGTGACCAGGTTTGTAGTTACAAACTAGGGGTGGGGACGGGGACGGGGACAGGGGAATTGGAAGGAAGTGCGCGAGAGGCACAAACTTCTAGTCAATGACACTCGTGCGCTGTAGGGACGTGTTTATCTTTTTTGTGGTGTTGCCCCAAGATTCTATTGCTTGAGCCCTCAGAATCCATTTTCATTTTCACAGATAGAACTTGCCTTCAGTTTATTTTATTTTACTTTTCCTGGTTCCCCTCCCCCTCCCCATGCTTTTCAACTTTGATTTGATAATTTGGAAGTCTGCAAGCTTGTGAGCCTCTGGCTGGGGGTCTCTGGACAGCTGAAGACAGCGTGACCCCGGGGAAGCTGCCGCGTTATGCGGGTACCGGCCATCAGCACCGAAGGCGAGGTGCGGACTTTAATCCACATCAGCCACACAAAGTAGCCACTGGGTAGGTGGAGTGCTTTTATCCAAAATATTTCAGGACTAGGTCTTCAAGCAGCATGTTGAAAACCAAGTCTTGCTAGGCACGCAGGCAGTAACCTCTCTCCTGCTTTTAATAATACTTGAATCCTCAGCTTGAATAAATAAAGGAAAAATGTCCGTGTTATAAAATGACATGCCAGGCTTACTGAAAGGAACGTTTCAAAAATAATCTTGTCCACAGACTTGGTGAAAGATAAAAATCAGAAAACGCAGCTTGTTTCAAAACATCCCTCTTTCAACACATAACACTTTCGGTGGATTATTTCTTCATTCTAACGTTTTTGGATTGACTGAAAAAGCTCATTCTCACTCAGGATCAAAAGGTTACCGGCGGTGAGTGGGAGCTGGTCAAGACCAGCAGACACGAAGTGAGAAAGGCCCCGTGCTCCACTGGGTTTGCTGGAAAATCTCTCCGGACGCGCGGTCTGGCTGCTGGGCCCCACCATCCTGCCTCACCTGCTCCGGAGGACGGCTACCCCCTGACACCGAGGCCCCCGAAGCCGGCCTCTCTGGGCTCCAAAGAGCTGGCTCGCTGTTTCCACTTAGAGGTCGTTTTCCATGAGTCTGGTCCAAACTCCTCAAGCCAGAGAGGAAAGAGCCAAGCCTTGGAGGCCAAGGTGGGCGGCGACCAGCTGTGGTTCTCCCAACAGCAGGAGGAATCGCTGCCAAGCGGACGGGCAATGGCAGGCTGAGGGCTGCGTGTGGCGGGAGGAGGGGCAGCTGCCAGAACTGGGAATGTGGAACTCAACATCTGAGCATGCATCGGATAGCACGAGCTGCGTCTTTGTTCTTCGCTGGGTTTTTTTCTCTGTCGGCCCCCCGAAGTCGGCGTCACCATCCCCATTCTGCAGGCTCGCCGGCTCTAACTGCCCTGCCAAGCACACCGAGGGAGTGAAGCCTAATCGAGGACTGCTGGACGCGAGAGCCCATTTGTGCTTGCTAGAAGCACCCGTTCTGTTGCCCATGGCGGAGACTGAGACGGTGGGGTGGGTCTGGCTCTTCTTCAAGTAGTAGAAAAATCATGAATAACAGTGACTAATATGGTGGTGAACGAAATGGAAATGCTTTGTTTCCTGCAGGTCAAGTCAACAGCAAGTGCATTTTGGCAAATTCAAATGGTTCAGCCTAGTTAAAACAGATATGTTCTTTAATCTTTTGGGGAAATGTGGCCGTCAACGGGACCAGCAGAGGTGAGAGGGTCGATGATGCTGGGCCTGGCTGAGGCTCTACTTTGTCCGCGGCTTCTCCTCGCGGTCCCCATGTTTGTGGTGCTCAGGACGTGGTTTCTCCGCAGGCGACACCATCATGTTCCTTAAGTTCTTGTTCTGCAGTATTGGGTCCATTACTCCTTTGCCCCAGTGTTTATTTTCAAGTTACAGAGAGCCGTTGTCAGCAACAACTACTTCTTGTTAACAGACCGGGTCTTTGCACGACACTTATTTTTTTGTATCTGAGAGTAGTTGACACACGACGGTCACTAGTTTCAGGTGCACGGCATTGTGATCCGGCCCGTTTCCAGGTTGTGCTGCGCTCACCCCAAGTGTGGCGTCCGTCGGCGCCCGCACACGCCGGTACGACACCATCGACCATGTTCCCCGCACTGTCTTCATCCTCGTGACTCAGTCATTCTATGGCATTTTGATGTAGAACAAATATCACTGAGAAAAATGTGTGTGTGTGTGTGTGTGTGTAGTTAGTTTACTTTTCTCTGTTCCTACTTCCCACTGTAAATGTTCAGTTCGGGGCCACTCGGCTTATGTACTTATGCATGTTTCCTCCCTCCTGGTCGGTTTTTTTAAAGTGTCCAGAGCTCTTAACATATGACTGCTAATGATTCAGTGCCTGCCTAGGCTCATAGACGGGCATCTATCTTGCTCATGGCCAGAGGCCCATGGAGACCCCATCAGGCTGTCTGCACTCTACCTGCCAAAGAAAACACCTTAAAATGTGACGCATGGGTCTACGTGTCCTCCCCCGTTACCAGCCAGCTGGCAGAATTTCACCGGTTCTGCACGGCTGCTGTGGTGGTGATTCTGGTGGCCTCCGATTCCTGGCTCAAGAATCGATTGTATGAGCAATCCTGGAAAGTCTCCGAACCTGCACGACAGCTCCCAGAGTGCGCACCCAGCGAGGCTCTGTGTCCTCGCCACAGGACATCTGTGGTCTGATCACGTGAGACAATTATCCTCATCAGAAACAAGCGGTGTGGAAATGATGTGTACGAGGAATTGAACTTGGTTGGTTCCAGCTCAGGGTCACAAGTGTGTTGGTATTTTCTCATTGAAGTAAAGTATATGTATGAGGAGTAAGGGGAGAATTGTTGTAGAATTGTTGCTTTGTCGACTTTTCTCTATGGCCTGAAGTCCCTGTTTTCCACGGCATTAGCGGTCGGCTACTCTGGCTACTCCCCACCGGAGCCACTGCTCGCCTGAAATTAAGCATCATTGTTCTGTTCGTTAATCCCTGAAGCTTCTAAAATGTCCAGATTTACTCTCAGAAAAAGTGTAGCTCAAAATGGCACCTTCACATTCTACTGGCCACTGAAAGCTCCAAACCTTCGGCTACCACAGTGAAATTAAATGAGGATGATTTATTGAGGATTTCTTGACATAATTATGGCTTTTTGAAGGAGAGGAAAATTTTGTCTGGAAGTAGCAGTCCAAAAACAAACAAACAAAAAAAATAGGGCATTCACCTGACTGCAAAGACCATAATTAATCTGCTGGAGAAATCTGCAAACAGTCCAATGCTATTTTTGTACTGAGTTGGCTTTCCCTAATTTCAACATCTCTGGTAAAATAGCTGAGTTCACAGTCTGCGTCCTGGCAGATGGCTAGATGCCTTTCCATGCCTGCAGGGAGCGAGCAGCCGTGTTCTGTGGGTGAGAGCTCTTTCTCCTGTGGCATCGTGTCTTCCCGATGTCTGCTCACCCCATCACGGGCTTTCCACTGGGCTCCTGTGTGTCTCTTCGGCCTCATTCTCCATGCTTGTGGGGAAGCCGGATGGAGCTGATCTATGTGGCCTTCATTCTTTTGTCTTACTTTTGCTTACAGACCATGAACGTGGACCTCACACAGTGCCTGGTGGGCAGAGCCCCTACCCGGTCCAGACGCCCCCTTCCACCAGCACCGCCCCCCCCTCCACTTCACTGCTCCCGGTCACTGACCCTAGGCCGCTGGAAGTGCTCACCAAGCGCTGGGTCCCACCTCTGAGCGCCATCCCCACTCTCGAGTTCTGGTGGCCCCAATGTTAGGAGTTAGTTGGACAGTTACGTCGCCAGGGCCAGGGCGCCCAGTCAGAGAACACGGAGCTGAAACAGCGAAGACAAACGCTCCGACACCCTGTTTTGCAGACTTTGCAGAAAGAACTTCTGCAAAACATCCGGAAATAAAACAAGTGACCGCCAAGCATTGGTCACTGTCCTGAGTGAGGCGGTTGGCAGGTCAACGTTCACATGCGATGGCTTCTCTGGGCTGGCATCTGAGGGCAGAAGTTGTGCTTGGAGTTTTACGTCTGGGTCCTGTCCTGGGCTAGCGGTGCGACCCTCTCGTGTGAGGCTGGGCAGCGGCAGCCGCAGCTCCTGGCCAGCCAGTGGTCAGTGGGGACAACAGCCTGCTGATGGTCAGTGTTCGTCCCTTGCTGAGGAGGACTCCATAAATCACAGGAAATGGCCAACGGTCTGCTGTAAGATGGGCCTTTGTCAGACGGTTCGCCCACCTGTAGGCTAAGGTCATTGTTCCGAGCGCACTGAAGGTCCGCCGGCCTGAGCTGTGGTGTTTGGTCAGTGAACTGTATGAAATGCATTTTTTAAATTTAATTTTACGTTTTCGGTGTTCCACAATTCATTGTTTCTGTCCCCTCCCCATTGCTCCACGCAGCCCGCGCCCGCAGGGACCTGCCTCATCGCACATGAAGGAAGATCTGCACGGAACGTTACAGACACAGGCCTGCCTGTGGCGCGTGTTTCTGCGTGGAAGCGTGCTCCCCAGAGGCGTGTCCTCTTGAGGCGTGGGGCGTCGCTCTCCGGGATGTCTCTGAAGATACTCCGCAGGAGAAGACGCCTTCCCCAGCAGCAGCAGCCCGAGGACGGGACAAATGCTGAGGCCGACCTAGCGGGGGAGAGTGTGCTGGAAGGCCCAGGCAGGCTCCGGGATACACGGAAGGAGGACCAGAAAGGAGGGCCGGCGGGAGAGCCTGCTCGAAGCAGAAAACGGAGCTGCCCCTGCTCCCTCCGGCTAGGCTGGCCTCCAGGTGGCAGGGACGGTGCCCAGAGCTGGGCCCCACGCTGTCCAGGCCGTACTCTGCCCGCTCGCACGAGCGTGTGTGCACAGACCAAGCCCATCCTCGCCGCAAAGGGAATCTGCAGAGCCTCCTCCTCCTGCCCTGAAAACGTCTCCTTCCCTGCAGCTGAGATGCCTCCCTCGGGCGCAGCTGCGCTGGGAAGACCTCTCTCCCTGCAGGATGCCTTTCCTGACCGATGCCCACACCGACGGAATTACTGGAAACGCCAGACAGGCTTTTATAAGTACCACAGGCATGTCTGCTTTCTCAAGCTTCAGCACGGGATTTTTTCCGTGAACAATATGAAACAGACTTAGTAAAAAATAGAAAAAAACAGTATTCTCCTGATTCGTTTGTGTACTGATTTTGACTTTTCCAAAACTCCCACTAATTGTTAAGTAGGTGATGAGTAATTAATTCAGCAGAAATCAGGAGAATGGTTTTCATTTACAATTGGGAGAAATTTGGCTCACGCCGCTTTGTCAAGATGGGCATACAGAGCAATTTGACTCGGTCTAGTATTTCAAAAAATGCAACCTATACTTTAAAAAAAAAATCACAAAACAATTTTCAGAGGTAGGTCTTTAAAAGCATGAGTGTGAAAAAACTAAGCCCAGCAGAAAATGAAGCAGAAACAGAACTCCCGTATCTGGGCTAGTGTTCTTCTAAGGAGCTGCAGAACAGAGACTTAGGACACTGAAGGAAGGGTTACTCGGTGCCACTGCTGTCCCCGGATGCAGTGTGCTCCGTCTCCCGTGGACGCGGAGGGAGGCGGCCCCCCGTCTGGGTGTGGGTGTCGTGGGCACATGTATGCCGGGAGAGCTCAGGCAGGTTCTGGATGAGTGTTTTCTCTCTGCTCTAGCCACATGGTCATTTATCTTAAATTATAAAATTTCCTCAAATTCGAAAACCTAAATATTTTATGTGCCTGTACAGAGCGAAAGATGCTTTCTTTGGTTTGCCGAGTGTCTTTCATGTCTGACGTTGAACGGTCACTCTTCCAAGACAGGACTGTCGCTGGAGACAGTGGGAGAAGTGGCCTCTGGGTCAAAGAACGCACAGTGTTTCGGGGTAATCGCCGTCGCTTCACCGAACCAAAACCATGTCTGTGAGGGTGGAAAATGGGGACATTGACATTCAGAATGAATGTTAGTTTATAAAAACAATCATCCCCTAAAAAAGTAGCCAAAGGATGTGCCAAAATGCACATACTTGACTCTGAGTTTTAAACAACACAGACAGTATATCTGTCTTTCTTGGTAGAAACATGCACAGAGATAAAAGTATCTGGAAAGAAACACACCAAAATGTAGTCGATTTAATTGTGAGTGTTTTTTAAAGCGTCTCTTTCTTTAAATTTGCATTTCTAAATTTCCTGTAAGGGATCTCTGTGACTTTCTTTTTTAAGGGAAACATGTTTTAGAGTGCGGAGAATGAGGAACCCCGGGTACAGCAAAGACTGGGAGAAACACCCCCATTGTGGGAGAGCCTTCCTGCCGCTCGGCCCAGAGCTCCCAATCCACAAGAAATTCCAGGTCTCATGTAACCATTCACTCTTTAAATCTGGACAGACACAAGTTTGTTTGTAGCCGGTTCTATTCCGACAGTGGTTCACCTTGTGCAGGTGTCGGCCCTGCTGACACCCGGGAGAACCCATCCACCCACGTAAGACTTCCCGGACATTCGGCGCGTCAGGCTCGCTGCTGACTGCTCACGGTCCTCCTCACTGCTGGGTTTCAGTCCTACGAGCACGAGCACGGGACGACCTTGAGATGCGGAGAGAGGATTTTCAGGTTGAAGCACTGGTTCGCCTTGGGGCTGGGCCGGAACCCGACTCTTCCCCAGAACCACTCCCCTCAATGAAATAACTCAGGAGTCAGAGGTGAGCTTGGAATAAGTAAGAGTGTGTACAATGAGAGGACACAGTAGAGAGACACTGCTGGGGGGCTGCTGGTGAGACCCCGTGAGGACAGGGACCCGCTCAGCCGAGGCAGGAAGGGCACTGAGAGCAGGTACCCACGGGGACCACTCACCGCGCGCACACGAGGCAGCCCTGCTCCCTCCCGCCTGCCTCTGTCTTCCAGCTCTGGGACCCGATGCAGGTGCCCAGCAAGAATCAAAGCCCGAGGCTGCTAGAAACACAGTCGGTTTGGGAGCGGTCCTTCTGAGAAACTAGGACCTCAGAGCGCCCCATCTGTTCCTGTCGGTCGCTGGTATTTCTCAACCTTGTGTAAGAACAGAGAGAGAGAGAAGTGGGTCCCACGGGGCACCCACTCTCTTTAAAACTCTCGTCTGGGTCCCCAAGGTTCATTCAGGTCACGGATGAAGCAAACGGGGAAAAGTACAGTTAAAACCTGTGAGAGGATCTGAAGCCGCGTGGTGCGACGCCGGGGGTCGGGGCCACACCGTCAAGCTGGGCGGCTGGAGCTGAGGTCAGCAGGAGGGGAAGTCAGGCCCGCAGAGGGTGGTGGGAACCAGGTCCTCTCCGACACCCTCGACCTGCTACGGCGAGGGAGGCAGGTGTGGCTGGGGGGGGGGGGTGAGGCCCATGGACATCCATGGGGCTACCACATCTGCCATGAACTTTAAATTCAAAGAGACCCCATGGCCCTGTAAGTTGTCATTGTCCTGCTCATATAGGAGCCACAGTCCCGGGACCCCTGAAAGGGACAGTGGTGATGGGAGGCAAAAGGTGGCTCTGCCAGCCTTGGACACCTGTCCACAGGCACATAGGAGGCCTCCAGACTGCGGAGGGGGTAAGGGAGAAGCCGCCAGTAAGCCAGCAAGTAAGAACTTGAAGACTGAGGGGGATGGGGGGTGACCATGAGATGAGAAGCAGAGCGGACCGGACGTCGTGGGCAGCAGCTGCGCCTGGGAGCCCAGGAGACCACTCCAACGGGCTGCTCCAACAACACAAGCTTATCCTCTCCTCACTCCGGAGGAGGGAGGGCCTGACTGAGGTGCCTCAGGGCTGTGCTCTCTCCCGCGGCTTGTGGTTGTGTGGTCCTGAGGTCCCCGGGCTTGCCCACGCGTCCCTCGACCCTGCCTCGGCTGTCACGGGGTCCTCTGTGCATGCCAGTGTCTCCACGTGGCATTCTCCGACAAGGACACTCGCACTGCCTGGGACCATCCGAATTCCCTGTCTTAACTCAGTCCTAGTGGCAGAGACTCTGCTCCTTGAGCGCACATTCACACTCACGGCTGCATGTCCGGAACCAACAGGCCTGCATGAGACAACCCACAACAGTGGGGAGGGGGCTGCGTGGAAGGTCAGGGGAGTGGGCAGAGGTGTGCCCCTTATGACAGCAGTTGGGATAGGGACAGCCCTGCGTCCAGAGGCAGGAGGTGCTCCCCTGGCTGGGGGGCTGGCCTGGGGGACGAGCAGGGAGGCTGTGGGGCCCACAGGACTGGGAGGAGGACGCACGTCTCCGGGTTTCTGTTTTGTTTCCACCAGAGACTGCTTGACCGTGTCCTACCTTTCTTCTTTCCGTCTTTAGATTTAATTGCTCTTCTAAGTAAACAGTGATGGGGAAGCAGCGGACGCCCCAACATTACCCCCTGAGCAGTCTCCTCCTTCAGGGCTTCTAAACTCTCTGTGCTATTAGAAAAGCTGATAGAAGGCTTGCCTTGGTAGGACTTGACTATTTTCAGCGTTTGGGTTACTTTTTACCAAGAGAAGGAACTATGATAATAAAATATTTGCTTTCTTGCTGAAAATGCATTTTCCTAAGGCTAAGATCTTGATTCGCTTTTCTTATATACACAAAAAGCTTATATTTAAGGTAAGGTACCAGACTCAGTGTTTTACTTCAAAGCCCTGAATATTCCAACACATGCATAACAGCCTCCAAGGCCACACAGGAAACCAAACCTTCCCAGAGATTGGTCCAGCTGCTGGCAGTGAAGGGAAGATCTATTGAGTTTATACTGAGTGCAGCATTAGAATTGAGGGCATCAAAACAATAAAATATTATAAAATTAGTGTCCTCCTTTGCATTAGAAGAAAATTCAATTTGCCACATTCCACCTATGAGACCTTCTGAAAAATTTTAAAACGTGCTTCTGAAATACATCCTCTGGACACTTATGATCAAACCTTTGCTTGGTGTCCTTGAACCCTGAATCTAAGTCAGTCATTTCTGAGTGATGATTGTGGAGCAGAAGCAGAGAAATGACCAGAATTGGACTAGAACTTTCTAGATGGCTGCACATTGGGAGTTTAACTTAGTAACAAGAATGCTAATTTAACTCCAAAAAAGTGCAGATTCTCATAAAAAGTGGGGTACATGGATTCTGACCAAGATCAGGAATTAGGCAGTGGACTGACACCAAAAGGGTTCTGGGTGGGTGATTTGGTACTTCTGTGATCTTAGCTAGGTTTCTTGGTCCTGAGCAGATGTCCTCATCTCCAGTCTGATGTCAGAGTCATATGTTCCCACTGCTGCAGGTGGTCATAAAACCAAACAGAAATAAGTATATTGATTTTCTTTTTGTTGTCCTACAAGTGAAGTCTTCCCTTGGAACCTACTGGTTTCCCTCTTTGTTCTTCACCTATTACTTCTGGGGCCAGTGGTGGGTTAGGACCAATTTGAATGTGCTGCTCATCATTCCAAGCTTACAGTGAAGGATTTGGGGTGGAGAGTCCTGGAGTTCTGATGGGGCTCATGTTGCCTCTGCTGAGGTATTCAAACATTGGAAACATACTTTGTCGCTTTCACCATCAGCTTTCTTGTTGGAAAGCATTTTTATTACAACATTTCTGGTTTCCTTGAGCTCTGAACTCCCACAGATTCGCTCTATTGTTAGCATTGGACAAAGCGATGGAAGCTACCTT
The DNA here is from genome assembly GCF_964662115.1 of Mustela nivalis. Taxonomy (NCBI): domain Eukaryota; kingdom Metazoa; phylum Chordata; class Mammalia; order Carnivora; family Mustelidae; genus Mustela; species Mustela nivalis. The sequence goes on along the minus strand of NC_139024.1, from coordinate 1,039,190 downwards.
CTGCTCATCACCGTCCCTCAGGTGCCTTGCCCCAGTTTATTGTCCATGGTCCCCCTATCCTGTGCTGTCACTGGGGAACAGGGAGACTCACCATGGGGACACCAGGGCCCACACAGGGGGCGGTTCGTGCATGAGGATGAGGGGAGAGGCCACACGTGGCAGAGACCTCTGTCAGGACAGCACGCGTCCCAGATGGTGAGCTTCCCTAAACTTAAGGCTCCCTTTGTGTAAACTCTTTAAGATGAGGAGGGCTACCCCAGTGACAATCAGACTTGTGAGTGAAAATTTAATACAGTGTAACTTTGGGTCAAGTTTACTGGGAAACTAGCAGTTTTGAAGTGTGGCCGATCGTTTGAACACTTCTGGACATTTAAACTCTCTTCTGCTTTCCATATGATAAAGTTACTCCTTCGGACTGATTTCCATGGAAAGGATCTGGTGGTAGGAACTCATTCCGAGCTTTCTTGTGTGCAATACACTAGCTGATGCTGCAAGGTTTTAAAATACAGTGCCTGGAACGGAGCAACTTCCCAGGAAATATTCGTATTTTAAAATATCAGTAACATGATTGCTTACACATTTGTGAATTTCTCTTCCAATGGAAGAAGGTGTCTCTGAGTTATTCTGTATGGTCCAGGGCTTTCTTCCCAAAGCAGTGGAAAAGCGCAGGGGAGAAACCAGGTCCTCACGGCCTCTGAGCCCGTGCCTGTGAGGTCTGCCCCACCGCTGGAGGTGGGGACGGAGGCGCATCAGGGCAGCTCCTCAGAGCAAGTGGGAAGACCCATGTGTTTGCAACCTCACGTGGGGCCTGTTGTTCGGCTCACTGTAAAGATGCTGTCCTGAAAAGAAAACATAAAAAGACTCCCACAATCTTCCTACCTGTTATAGGGGAGGCAAGGGTGCCGCGAGTCTGCCCGTGTCCTCCTCCTGCTCACACGCTGTTCTCCCAGCCCAGGGCAGCGCCTGGGCACTTGTGGGGCCCAGCAGGAATGTCTTGCTCGTCTAGCAAAGCGGAGTCACATTTCTGTCCGAGTAACCTGGAGAAGGCCAGGGTTTTCTGACTTGAGAATGCAGCTTCAATTTCAGGGGCCCACTTCTGTTCACAGGGGATGGTTCTGAAGACGGACAGTCGGGAATCTCCATCAGGGGTGACAGACAGGACGTGGCCTCGGGTGTGTCCGTGCCGTGTTCAGTCTCAGGGCCTCGTGGACGCCAGGCACCCAGCCCCGTGGCCAGCTGGAGGGCCTGCACAAGACCGCCAGGTCGCTTTTCCTCCCGTGAGTCCCTAATTTGGGCTGAAGAGAAAAGCCACATGACTTTGGACAGTTACGCGTGAAGCCACATGACCTTTGTGAACATCAGTGGGACACTGGGTCTGGCTTTCAGCAGCTGCCTGACGTCCCAGCACCCAGCCCGCGTCCAGCCCCCGGGCCAGCCCCTCTCACAGAACACCCACAGCTGTGCTTCCCGAGGCAGAATGCAGGTGACTCCGCGTACCAGACCCTGAGCCTCTCCTCAGCTGCCTATAATTCTGGTCGCTTCTCGTGACTTCTTGTCCCACTGGAGCCCTGGGTGTGACCCCACCAAGCAAGTCTGGAACACCAAGCCCTGCCCCAGGCTCTGCCATGTAGACAATGTGGCTAACCAAGGGCCCTTGGACTTTTCTCTAGAACCACGTCCAACGTGAGAACACTGCTTCGGAAGGACAAGGACACGCCAGAGTCTCTGTTCATTTAGAGGAAGTGAATTTTCCTAAATTTAACTTTCTCCAAGACTGTACCATACAACTTTGACTATGTTATATAAGAAATAAATAACAGAAGAGCTTAGGAAGTAGTTTATAATAAAAGCAGAAAGATTTTGTTTTTGTAGTCTGTATTTTATTAGGATTGACATAGTTGTGTGCATGGAGTAAATATTTGGAGTATACAAGTTGCTCCTAAGGTACCATTTCCTGCATCGAATCAAGTGAATCCGCGTTTTTAACTCGTCTGCCCTCCATACTTGACACGGGGTGTGTTGATCCAGCTGCTTTCCATAACCACGTAATCTTGAAATACCACCAGAGATCCATCCAGCAACCAGAGCTAAACCCTGAGCTTACCTTATGTAACCACGTCTGAGAATGTCTTTCTGACGTGACTGAAGCCTTTCCGGGAAGGAGATGTTTGCCCTGGTGGGTGAGGTGGTCCCTGAGGAAAGCCATCCTGCCCTGGACCCCTTCCAGTCGGGGTTCGTCCTGCTCAGGGTCCCTCTGCCTGCCGTCCAGCCCCAATGGCGTCAGCCACTTTCTTGGGATCAGTCTCCACCCGCATGTGTCTGGTTGAGCTTTGGCTGAGGAGCCCTCGATTAAAGCCGGTTCCCGACGTACCGACCAGCCGCCATGGCCTGGAAAGGCCAGACGCTGAGGCTCTCGAGATGAGGGCTGTGGTCTCTGACCGCAAGACACCCAGGGGCTGGCAGGAGGGACAGCAGGGGACACTCTAAAGCAGGTCACAGTGAAGGCAACAACTCCCTGGACCCCTTCCAGTCGGGGTTCGTCCTGCTCAGGGTCCCTCTGCCTGCCGTCCAGCCCCAATGGCGTCAGCCACGTTCTCGGGATCAGTCTCCACCCGCATGTGTCTGGTTGAGCTTTGGCTGAGGAGCCCTCGATTAAAGCCGGTTCCCGACGTACCGACCAGCCGCCATGGCCTGGAAAGGCCAGACGCTGAGGCTCTCGAGATGAGGGCTGTGGTCTCTGACCGCAAGACACCCAGGGGCTGGCAGGAGGGACAGCAGGGGACACTCTAAAGCAGGTCACAGTGAAGGCAACAACTCCTTCAGGGGGCCCCCAGGGACACGCCGGGAGGATGGGGGGTGAGGAGGTCGGGGCTCCAAATGGGCGGCAGCTCACCAGGCAGCAGAACAGGCAGGAACCACAGTCCTGCTTCTAGAGCTGCCTGTGGGGGCTGGGACGGACGGTGGCTGTAGGACCAAGGGCTTGGATCTGGACACGGCCTCACAGCAGACAGCTGCAGGTCAGATGTGCCGGGGCGGGGGGACGGCGAGGTGCCCCCCCCCAGTGCCCTGGCCACAGGCAGGGACAGCAGGTCATATCAGGCTTGATATGGGCGCGGTGAGGAGTAAGGGAGGAGGTGCCGTCGGCGGTCTCCCCAGCAATCGAACCAGAAAAACAGTTAAGGTGGGGGAAAAGTTTGTTCTTCTTCAAAAGGAAAGGAATTTCTTATATGCGGTTCTGAGTGTTTTCTCTGCGGCGTGATCTGCCGGCCCTCCTGCCGCCGTGGCTTCTCCACAAGTTACGGTCTGCACGGAAATCTCAGTGGGAGGATTTTTAAAAATGTAGTTTGGAGGCTGGACAGGAAAGACCGAGGACAAAGTGCCGTCCGTCCGCAGCAGAGCTGACAACGCAGCGAAGACCTGAGATAAGACGGCCGAAGACCTAGTAGCTAACAGTCAGCGGTGCAAGGCCACTGGCCACCACGAGAGGTGAGACCCCCCCCGCCCGGCGGCAGCCCACCTGACACGGGCCGCTCAGGGACCCAGGGTTGCTCCTGCCACACGCGTGTGCATGTCCTTGCCCTGGGGGCCGAGTCCAGGGTCCACGGGAGGCGAGCAAGGAGCGCGTGCCGTGTCGTGACCGACCAAGCCTGTTTTTAGTGTATTTCAGGCAGTGTCCCCCCACAAAGACGTGAGTTGAAATACAAAAAAACAAAAGGACAGAACTTCACTCTCTCACCCTGTGACTGAAAATGGGGCGAGCCCAGAGGGAGAGGCCGGAGCCCCTGCGAGGGACACTCAAGCCGGTCTTCACGTCCTCGACTAAATGCGTGTCATTTTGTGTTCAAACAAGGTCTGTCAAGGGGAAAAAGGCCGCTTATAATTACATATGACTTGGGGATTTCACACAGATGTCACAAGGTTTCAGTTTACAGTTTGAAAGTGAGCCTCCTGCCCTCGACCGCCTGGCACCGAGGAGGGCTGAGCCGTGCCCACCAACGCCGGGGAGCAGCGCTGAGCCCCGCTCCCACGTGGCCCGCGGTCAGAAAGCGCAGGGCTCCCTGGGGGCCCGAGCCGAGGGCTGGGACTCAGGGTCTTCGGAACTCTACCCGAGGGTCTTGCACATCTGGCCGTTCTTGAACATGACAGAAATAAATGGCCACACAACAAAATATTGCGTTTGGGATCCCAGGAACCATAAAGTCTGATGAAAATAGCCTCCGCGTTTCTGCTGAAGTCACTCTGCGACGGTCTCCGGGTTGGGGGGAACATCGTGCCGTGGGCCGCTCTGGAAGGGCGAGCGGCCACCGCTGACGACTCGCAGACACTCCTCTCGTCGTTATCAGAGCCAGACGCACACGCCCCCTGTCCTTGCCCTCTGGTTACGGCGGAAATCTCTGTGTTCCGAGGGTGGACTGCTTGCGGACTGGCAGCGCCCCACAGTCCCGCCACCTGGTGAGGCTGCGCTCCTGGGCTCGCGCGTGCGTTTGCACGTGGATCTCTTCTCTTCGTTCCTGTGGGTGGTCTTCAGACGGCCCGTGGGGTCACATGTTTTCTTTATTTTGGAATCACTCGCCTATTGGAGCTTAACACGTAGTCGCAGATCTCAAAAGTGAGCGCGTTCTGCCGAGGGCAGCCTGAAGCATCCTGCGGGTTTCTTGCCACTCGTGGTAGCTTCTGTCCCACCTTTTGGTCTTAAGACTCTTGTCTTTTTTTTTTTTTTTCTACCACATGCATTTGCATCGTGTACCACTGGTTTAATGTTCACTTCTGTTTTAGCATTTCCTACGAATGAAATTTAAAACACGTGTTCCTCTTTGTCTGCTTTCTACGGACGGATGCTGTGTTTACGAGATCAGTCTCCATCACGCACATCCACACCGAGCAGCCTTCCTGGTGGGTGTGGACCGTCACCAGCCACAGACAGACCCGCCACCCCACTGGCAACGCCCTAGTCGCATCTCCGACGTCAGTCTTCAGGCCGCCATGACTTCTCCCACACCCTGCGCCCGCTGCCCGCGTCTTCTCGGGGTGACCCCCGAGCCCCAGGGACACACGTCTTCAGAACAGCGGGTGACCCCAGTCAGATTCCCATGGTGATGGCAGTGATGTGCCCTAGCGGGTGGAAGACACCCTCATTCCTGTCCTCACCACGTCCCATTTCCTCCTCTGGAAATCACCCGGTCACTTTCTGCACCATTTTTCTACTGGATTCCCTTTCTGTCATTGCTTTGTAAGACGTCTTTATGTATTTTGGACACAAATAATGCATTTAAAATTTTATAGATTTGCCATTTTTTTTCTCTCCACACTTTAACTGGACTTTTGCTTATAATCTCATTGGCTGAAGAAAAGTTCTTAAATTTAATATAGATTTGAAATATAAATTGATTTATCCTTTTCTCTACAGTTAGTAGTTTTCTGTCTTGTCTTAAAAAGAAAGAAAACGTTTGGGGCGCCTGAGTGGCTCAGTGGGTTAAAGCCTCTGCCTTTGGCTCAAGTCATGATCTTGGGGTCCTGGGATCGAGTCCCACATCGGGCTCTCTGCTCAGTGGGGAACCTCTCCCTCTGCCTCTCTGCCTACTTGTGATCTCTCTCTCTCTGTCAAATAAATAAATAAAATATAAAAAAAGAAAGAAAGAAAACGTTTGCTCTACTTTGAGACCATGAAGAAATTCCTCTGTCTTGTCTTTTGAGATGTTCACTGTTTTGCTTTCACATTTAGGTCTACGGTCGGCTTAGAACTGAATCTTGGGAAATTGTTCTTTTTTTCTCATATAGAAACAGTTATTGTAGTTCTGTTCATGACTTTATGTCCGGACTGCCGTGCGTCGTGGTGTGCCAGTGCGGACAGTGTCCGTGTGTGAGAGGCTGAGCCACCAGGCTCTAGACTCGCCCCCCAGCACGTAGGTGCCCACACCAAGGTGCCTTCGTGACTGCAGCCTGATAAGAAATTATGGGGGCAGGGGACGCCTGGGTGGCTCAGTTGGCTCAGGTCATGATCCCAGCGTCCTGGGATCGAGCCCCACATCGGGCTCCTTGCTTGGCGGGGAGCCTGCTTCTCCCTCTGCCTCTGCCTGCCTTTCTGTCTGCCTGTGCTCACCCTCTCCCTCTCTCTCTCTGATAAATAAATAAAATCTTAAAAAAAAAAAAGAAAGAAAAAGAAATTATGGGGGCAGGGCCGTGAGCCCTGCTACCTGGTTGCTGACCTCTCGCACTCCGATCCCGTCTGAGAAACGGCTTCTCAGTCCAGGCTGACACGCTCGGCTCTGAATGTGAGGGTTGAGGTCACAGATCCGCGTGCGAGAGAATCAGCCCCTCACGTGAGTGTCGTGGAGCCCGTGTGTGGCGCCTCTTTCCTCTGACCAGGCCGCGTGAGTCACACAACACGGTTTTATACTTCTCTACTTCGTGGCTTTTGCACATCCGTTTTTAAGTATCATGTTATCCATACAACAGGTTAAAATATTTAACTTTTATCTTCTTGGGGCTGGTATGAAAATGTACCTGGATTTTATACATATCATCCTTCTACTCAGCAAGATTACGTTTACTGCCTCTCTAATGTGCTTGTCTGTGGACCAGTAGTGGGGATGCTGTCCCATCGCAGTGGCTTCCTCTGAAACAACACGGCGCGACCATCCGCTGTAGGTTGTGGGGTGTGTCTACCAACTATGTGCTTTCACAGCTGACCTCACCGAACTACCATCGCCGTGTGATACGCTCCGGATGTGTGGGTCTCAAGTTTACACACATTCTCGTCTGGTGTACACGGAGCGTGGAAGTCAGCACTCCATCCTAACAGCAAGTTAAAGCCGAACCAGCTGGAAAGTGAACAGCTGTCCTCGGATCTGCAGGAACAATGTCCCCGGACAAACCGCTGCCCCCAGAATTGGAGGGACCTGCAGGCAGATAGAGAGAATCATGCTTTGCAAGAGCAGGACCCTGCGGGGCAGGACATCCGCGGGGGGGCGGATGATCACTGGAGGCTCCGTGTGGCTGAAACAGAGGGGACGTACCCAGGACCCCGGATGCCCAGGCTTCTGCAGGTTTTATCCCAAAGGAACTCCTAACAGAAGAGAAAGCTCCTCCTTGGGTTTTGGTGGGGAGGGAGGAGGAGCCAGTGTGAAGTAGAGCAGAGCCCTCTCCTTCCCGACAAGCCTGTCCTCAGGGGAAACTAGTTGGCCACAGCCTGACCTACCTGGGGAGAGAAAAGACCCACCTCCAGCCCCCAGACACCCTGCCCAGCTCATGGAGGAAACACGGACCCTTGTCACTGGACTGGAAGACACCCCCCCCTCCCCACATCGCACCGCACCAGATCACCGAACACCTCCAGGTCACCTCACGTCCAGCACGCACAAAGGCAAAAAACGCAACGTGAAGATGAGGGACAGCGTCAGGCCCTGACCCCGCAGAGAGTGGAGTCCCCAGCCCGGGGCTCCCGACACGGTGGTCGACTCCCCAAGTCCCCAGCCTGGGCTCCGGACACGGTGGTCGGCTCCCCGAGACTGCTAACAGATGGCGTCAGCAGTGTGCACGAGCAGGCAGACGCTGTCAGCAGAGAGGTGGAAGTCCTGAGAAACAACCAGGAACTATGCTGGGGACCAAAACACAGAAAACACAGAAACGAAAATGTCCGCAATGGGCTTCTTAGCACACCCGACACGCGGAGGAGAAGTCCTGAGCGAAGGTGTCAGTGGAAACCTCCGACAGCGAACGGCAGAGACAAGAACAGAGCAGAACATCCCACACGCTTCGTGGGATCGCCCGGAGGGGGCGAGAGAAGGAACAGAAGGATCTGAAACCATAATGACCACTGATTTCTCCACGTTACTGTCCGACATCAAGCCACAGACCCAGGAAGCGCAGAGAGCACCACGCCCGACTAATGCCCCAAAAATTCACCAAAGGCAGATCGACGTATCTTTCCTTTGGTACATTTATATGATTTAGTTTCATGGTGAAATCCCAGACCACGTGAAATGCAGTTTTGATGGTGTAACTTAGAGTTTGTGGCCAAAGTTTGGTCAGTTTTCCTGAGGGTTGTCTGACTTTCTCTGTTCTTTTTAATGTTAACGTTAATAAAATCAATTTCCGGTATATATTTACATCAGTTTTCGAATTGATCTACCTGCCTTATGATGCCCCTTCAATTTTACGGTTCTCCAGCGTAAAATCAAAATTGGGTGAATCGGGACTTTGGTTGCAGCCTCTAACCATTCGGACCCTTTTGGCGTTCTGCCTTCGAGCTGCCTGCGGTCATTTGGCCCAGTACATTCCTGCTCTCCACGCCTGTCTCTACGTTTATGCAGCGAAGAGACGACTGGAAAGAAAGCAGCTCTGAGTTTCCTTGTGAGTCTGACGGTCTCCTTTCCTTTGGATCTGAATTCTTAGCCTGGACAATGGCTATGACGTGCTGTGTTCAAGTCCACATGCAGCGGGGCAGGGACCGGAGGGGCCGCAAGCTGGTGGCCCGGGACAGGCTCACAGCCTCCCTCTGCGCAACGACACAAGGCTTTGCTGCTGGGAGAGTTTCCGCCGAAAGGGAGGAAAGAGGGGACCCGAGGAAAATCGAATCTGATTTTTCGTCAACAAAATGCTTTGCCTGTTGGGTCCATATTCAGGACATGCATTTGGGAATCCGTTTTTTAAAATGCTTTATATTCTCCTAAAATACAACCGAATATTGAGACGATCTCCTGCTGAGACACGTGTGCAGTTTTTCCAGAGTGGGCACATCTGGACGGCACCGACGGACAACGGGCTCTGAACCGCCCGTGTGAAGGAAGCGGAGCGAGCGTGGAGCCCTAAGTGCGGGCTCCTTCGCCGGGTTGACATTTCTTTATCTGGAAGCTGGAACCCGAGCTGCCGCCCTGTGAGGAACAGACTGGATTTTTCAGCGTCTTGAAAACTGTCTTTAAATCGGGGATAAGGAGGCCTTGGGGCTCCCACAGGCATCCATCAGGATTAAAGTAATCCCGGTGCTTGATTCCTGCTCCGCCGTCTGGATCCTGGATTTAAACCGCAGATGGCCGTCGGAAAAAAAGACTCATTTTTCTTAGACGGTATGTTCTTCTAAGTTTATTAAAGAGCTAACTTTAAAATAATTTCATTTTAAATGGAATTCGAGTTCTGGGACAGGAAATGGACAAAACGTGGTAATCCTGGAGTCGGCGAACTTGTTCCGAAGGAGCAGGGAAGCGCGCCCGCGCTGGGCCCCTCACTGGCAGCAACTGGGAGCCCTGGCCCCGCACAGCCCCCGTGTGCACAGAGCCCCTGACCCTGCACAGCCCCCATGTGCACAGAGCCCTGGGCCCGCAGAGCCCCCGTGTCCACAGAGCCCTGGCCCCGCACAGCCCCCGTGTGCACAGAGCCCCTGGCCCTGCACAGCCCCCATGTCCACAGAGCCCTGGCCCCGCACAGCCCCCGTGTGCACAGAGCCCTGGGCCCGCACAGCCCCCATGTCCACAGAGCCCTGGCCCCGCACAGCCCCCGTGTGCACAGAGCCCCTGGCCCTGCACAGCCCCCATGTGCACAGAGCCCTGGGCCCGCAGAGCCCCCGTGTCCACAGAGCCCTGGCCCCGCGCAGCCCCCGTGTGCACAGAGCCCTGGCCCCGCGCAGCCCCCCTGTGCACAGAGCCCTGGCCCCGCGCACGCATCTCATCTGGGCGGCCGGCGACATGCTCCACGGGGAGACCTTTTTGGCAGGACAGTAAGGACGGGAAGCACACAGTCCCCCAGTCAGGACTAGCGAAGGATCCCTCCGTCCCTTGTGTCACCCCCACAGATTGCACAGGCCTTTCCAGGGCACTCCGTGAAGGGGGTTCTAGAAGCCTCTGAGGCTTCCTCCAGCACAGCCCCTCCCCCACCTTGCTCCCACACACCCGAGTCCTTCCAAGGCTCCCGCCTGCTCCCACCCCGGCCTCCCCCTTAACAGTCTTCACCCCGATCACCCTGCACCTCTGAGGCCAATCTGGTGTATGTTTCCCAGGGACCCAGACAGATGAGAAAAAGATATAAACCAAACAATGTATTTTTTCTAAGCTGAATCATCTGATTTCATCACTTCGTCCTGAATTTTGTGTTATGTCTAACAATATAAAATTGTTTACTCTCCAAACACTGGTTAGATGCATCATGTCTTTTGCTTTCAGAAAATTTTTAAATTTCAAGCTCTTGCATAAGGTATTAATCCAAAATCTTTGGTCACTTTAGTTATTTCTTTCAAAATTCCATTTTTTAGAACACTTTTAGGTTTTTAACAAAACTGGGAGAGAGGTGCAAGAAGTTCCCACACAGCGTCCCTCCCACACAGCCCCCTGGTCATCGACACCCCGGCAGAGCCACGCGTTAGCTTTGGTCCCTGACCTACACGGACACGTCGTAGTCACCCCGGATCCACAGCGGACCTAGGGTTCTCAGGATATGGTACCTTCTGTGGGTTTGGGCAGATGTATATGACATGTGTCCCTTGTACTGTCACTTAGAGCATGTTCTCTGTCTTAAAGGTGCACGGGGCTCGGCATATGGGCCTTCTGCCAGCCACCAACCTTCTCCCTGTCCCCACCATTGTGCCTTTTTCAGAATGGGGCATAGTCGGAATCCCAGAGTGTGCAGCCTTTTCCAACTGACTTCTTCCACTTAGGATATGATCAAGGGCTCCTTAATGGGTTTTTATGGATTGATACAGTTCATTTCATTTTTTAGCCCTGAATAATAGTCTATTGTCTGCGTGAGCCCCAATTTATCTACCCATCCCCTACGAAGGACATCTTGGTGGCTTCCAAGTTTTCACAGCTGTGAATGCAGCTGCTGTGAACCTCTGTGAGCGTGTTTCTGTGTGGACATGTTTTCAACTCCAAGTAACAGGGTTGCTGGACCCCATGGCAAGAGTGTGTTTTGTTTTGTAAGGAACCACCGAACCGTCTTTCAAAGGGGCTGCGCTGTTTTGCAAGCCCTCCAGCAACGAGGGAGCGTTTCTGTTGCTCCAAACACGTGCTTGCAATTGGTGTTCTCGGTGTGCTTACGTCTGACCATCTGAGCGGTTCACTGAATGACACTGCATTTTCCTGGGAACATACGATGTGCACCGTCTGTGTGTGTGTTTATTTTCCATCCACACATCTTCTTTGGTGAAGTGCCTGTCAAGGTTTGAAACCATTTTTTAAAATTTATTATTTTTTTATTAACATAGAATGTATCTTTAGCCCCGGAGTACAGAACCCATTTTATAATCAGGTTGCTTGTTTCCTTATTGGCGTGTTTTAAGAGTTCTGTGCATATTTTGGATAACAATCCGTGATCAGACGTGTCTTTACAAATATTTTCTCTCAGCCTGTGACTTATCTTCTAGCTTTTCTGAGATTATCTTTCACAGATCATACATGTTTAATTTTAACGAGGTCTAGCTTATCAATCATTTCTTTCATGAATTGCGTCTTTGGTGTCCTATCTCAAAAAGCATCACCACACCCAGGGTCATCTACACTGACTCACATTCTCTTCTGGGAATTTTATAGTGTTGTGGTTTGCATTCAGGTCTCGATCCATTTTGAGATGATTTTCATGAGGGATGTAAGTCTGTATCCAGATTCACTCTCCCAGCTGCAGACGTCCACTTCTTCAGCACATCTGTTAAAATGCCTCTTACTCCATTACATCACCTTCGCTCTTTTGTCAGAACTCAGTGGGTTGAATGCGGTTCTACTGTTGGGATCAGTGTCCTGCTCTGTTGATCTCTGTTCCGTTCCCTGGGTCTACTCACCGATCCCTTTGCCAGTATGACACTGTTGGGGCTGTTGCTGGTGTGTGGTGAGTCTTGAGGTCAGGTCGCGTCTGTCCTCGGCCTTCCTCCTTCAGTATTGTGCTGGGATGCTGGGTCCTGTGTCTCTCCAGGTAAACCTTGAGTCCGTTGATCAATATCGATATTTATGCTAAAGGTTTTCCTGGGATTGCTTGGAGTCTATGGATCAACTTGGGAAAGGTGCCATCTTGACCGTATTGAACATTCCTATCCATGAACATGGAACAGCTCGCCATTTTTCTATGCCATTATTGATTTATTTATTGCTTTCTTACTAGAACACTTTTTGACATAAAAAAGATTCCTATTAGAGTTTTGTAGCTCTTCTCATTTAGATCACGTACATATTTTGTTAGTTGTATCCTAAGTATTTCATTTTGAGGGAATGTTAATGTAAATTGATATTCTTTTTAAATTCCAAATTCCATTTGCTCATTATTTGCAAATGATTTTTATAGATTCCCTTGTGTCTTACAACCTTGTTATAACCACATATTAGTTTCAGGGTGGTTTCTTTTTATGGGGTGGGTGGGTTCAGTTCTTTCAGATTTTCTACATAGATAGTATTATCATCTCCAAGGACAGCTTTTTATTTTCCTTCCCATTCCTGTCTTGTACTGATCTTAGTGCAAAAGTCTTGAGTTTCTCATTTTTTTTTAATTTTATTTATTTATTTGACAGACAGAGATCACAAGCAGGCAGAGAGGCAGGCAGAGAGGGAGAGAGGAGGAAGCAGGTTCCCCGCCGAACAGAGAGCCCAATGTGGGGCTCGATCCCTGGACCCTGAGATCATGACCTGAGCTGAAGGCAGAGGCTTAACCCACTGAGCAACCCAGGTGCCCCAAGTTTCTCATTTTTAAGTAGGATGTTAACTATAGGTTTTTGTAGGTATTCTTTACCAGCCTGAGGAAGTCCCCCTCTATTTCTAACTTACTGGTAGCATTTTGTTATATAAATGGATGTTGGATTTTGTCAAATGATTTTTGTCTCTGTTGATATAATTATATGGTTTTTCTTTTAAGTCTGTTGTTGTGATGGATCATTAATTGATTTCAAATGCTGAACCAGCCCTGTGTATCATGGGTGAATCCTACTTGACCATGGTGTATAATTTTTTTATACATTGTTGAACTCAATTTGCTAATATTTTGTTGAGGACTTTTAAGTCTATGTCCATGAGAGCTATTAGTCTTCAGTTGTCATTCCTTGTAATGTCTTCAGTTTGGGTAGTAAGATAAAACTGGCCTAATACAATGAGTTAGAAAGCATTCCCTCTGCTTCTATCTGTGAAAGAGATGGTAGAGATTTGGTGCAACTTGTTTCTTAAATGTTTGATACTTAAAATGATTTTTTTCTTTTTTTTTATAACTTTTAATTGTCAGTTTTTAAATTTCTTTTCAGAGTAACAGTATTCATTGGTTTTGTACCACACCCAGTGCTCCATGCAATACGTGCCCTCCTGAATACCCATCACCTTGTTTTAAACAAATATTGAAATAACCTGGAATTGTTTGCTTGCCAATTTGGAGACAGGTTCTGAAGCCAGTGCCCAGGTTCTCAAGCTCAGAGTCTTCCTTAGGAGCTTGAAATGGAGCGGAGACTGTTGATGGAAAATAGAAAAATAAAAGTTTCACATTTTAGTGTGACTTTATCTGAATCTCTTTATTCAAATCCTGGTAGAAAATTGCTTCTAGACTGTATTCCTTCATTATTTAAGAAGAGGTACATTTTGAAAAATATGGTTTTTCTTGCAACATCCTGATCATCCATCTTTAAAGCTGTTTAAGGTGAAGAATTTACAAAGACTGGGGCACCTGGGTGGCTCAGTGGGTTAAGCCTCTGCCTCCGGCTCAGGTCATGATCTCAGGGTCCGGGGATCGAGCCCTGCATCGGGCTCTCTGCTCAGCGGGGAGCCTGCTTCCTCCTCTCTCCCTCTCTGCCTGCCTCTCTGCCTGCTTGTGATCTCTGTCTGTCAAATAAATAAATAAAATTTAAAAAAAAAAAAAGAATTTACAAAGACTGACCTTATTTAATGGTAGTAATGATTTTGAATGTTGACTTCAAAGAATAGTTTATCTTTTCGGGGAAAAGGAAACTCGTATGTTTGGGGATAGAATTTTTATTTCTTTTTTTACATCTTTATTCTTGGCTGAACTCATAACCTCAAAGACTAATACTTATGTGTCTACGGTTATGTTTTATGCAGTATTTGTTCCTATAAATCTACGTAAACCCACTTATTATTCCCTCTAAAACTCCTTCCACTTGCTTTTTCCAAACTTCCTCTCACGGGCAGCCACTGTCCTCACTTCACACTTTTCTGAATGATGGTTCCATTATTTAAACTGGGTAATGGTCACTTAGATGAACAGTCATTTATATAAAACACACTTTGAAAATACAAATATTTCAGGGAACAGAAAGACTTCAACTTTACTCTTTCCAGGATGTCTATAAAATTTTAGGCTCTATCATTTTTACAACTAGCTTGTTTTACTGCATAATATCTTCCAGATACTTTGACTCAGTAATTCCATGTCAATTTTTGCTTCCAAAATGTTTGTGCATCTTTCTTTTTTTTTTTAATATTTTATTTATTTGACAGACAGAGATCACAAGCAGGCAGAGAGGCAGAGAGAGAGAGGAGGAAGCAGGCTCCCCGCTGAGCAGAGAGCCCGATGCGGGGCTCGATCCCCGGACCCTGAGACCATGACCCGAGTGAAGGCAGCGGCTCAACCCACGGAGCCACCCAGGCATCCTGTGCATCTTTCCTGTACAATCTTAAACCAGTGTAGGCAAACTGCAAAAGCAAATATTCTTTTGACTTGTTTTGGTCAGCAATATAATTTCTCAGACACTGAAGCTGCACATGAACTGTTTGAATTTCGGTAATTTTTCAATAGTTTAAGATATTTATTAGTCAGAAAGTACCCAATACTTAAATACTTTTATGTTCTTTAAAAAGAAAGTTCTATATTTGCATTATCTCTAGGGCATGCAATCGAAGAAATAAATAAAATTTAAAATGTTGATCATTCAATATCATTCCAATTATCTGAAAACTTTAGGACACCAGAATCTAGAAATAATTTATGACTGTCTCTCAAGTATTTTACCTGATTATGAGCCGTGGAGTGATTGCAGGTATAGGAGAATGGCTTCTGGTGCCTGGGCAGTGCTAGAATCAGCAGGTGTACACTATTACAGCATTGCCAGGTTGGTTGGTTGGTTTGTTTTCTTAAGCAAAACTACTTGACATTTATCCAGTGATATTTATTTATTCATACTGATATATTCATATTAATATTTATTTGATCGCCTACCATGTGCATGACTTTGTTCTATATCCTCATTTCCCAATATGGACTTTAATGCAATAAAACTTTATTTTTAAATTTGAATAAATTTGTAGAAAGTAACATAATTTAATGTCATCAGATATATGCCCACACATTCATGTGTGATAGGACAGAAAAATTCTCAAAATGTTAAAAACAGAACTACCCCACCTTCCAGTAATCACACTAAAGGGAATTTACCCAAAGGATACAAAAGCGCGAATTCAAAGGGATACACTCTCCTCAATGTTTACAGCAGCTTTATCTACAACAGCCAAGAAATGTAAGCAGCCCAAGTGCCATCGATAGATGAGTGGTAAAGATGTGTCTGTAGTTATTTGGGAATATTACAGAGCAGTAACAGAGCATGAGATCTTACTGTCTGCGACAACATGGACAGAGCTAGAGGGTGTGATGGTAAGGGACGTAAGTCAGTCAGAGAAAGACAGATACTTGTGGAGCACAACAAATAGCACGGAGGACATGGGGAGATGGAGAGAAGGGAGTTGGGGGAAATCGGAAGGGGAGGTGAACCATGAGAGACTGTGGACTCCGAGAAACTAACTGAGGGGTTTGAAGGGGTGGGGGTGGGAGGTTGGGGAACCAGGTGGTGGGTATTAGAGAGGGCTCGGATTGCATGGAGCACTGGGTGTGGTGAAAAAACAAGGAATACTGTTCACTGAAAAGAAATTTTAAAAATAAATAAATAAATAAATAAATAAAAGGAAGACAGATACTGTATGACTTACTCGGTCGATCTAGAAAACAAAATGAACAAACTCATGAACACAGAGAACAAAAGGGGCAGTGGGGGTGGGGAGGGGTCAGACAGATGCAGGGGATTAAGAGATACAAATTCTCCCAGTTACACAATGAGTAAGTCACGGGGATGAAAAGGACAGCGCAGGGCGCGGAGTCGGCGACACTGTGATGACGCCGTGCGGGCACTGCCCTTGGGACGGGACGGAGTCCGTGCGCGGCCGCTCAATCACTGTACCGTTCACTGTGTGTGTACGAACACCACGCCGCAGGGTAATTATACTTCAGTTTTTTTATTTTTTTTATGTGTTTCACCTTTATTTCATTTTCTTGAAATCCCTTTTAATTCACATTACCTATATCATACAATCAATGAGTACTAACATCATAAGGACAATTACCCATAATTTTATTTCAATTAGAAGGGACCAATAACGATCATTTTTTAAACTCTTTTTATAAAAAGATTTTATTTATTTATTTGACAAAGAGAATGAGAGAGAGCGAGAGCGAGCGAGCGAGAGCGAGAGAGAGAGCGAGGTCTTTCTCTCACATCGGCTCCCGTCTGGGCTCCGCTTCCAGGAGGCTCGAGGGTCCCAGCACTGCTCCCCGATTCCTGCAGATCCCCAGCCCCAAAGTAGGCGGTGAACGGCTGTGAACAGACTTTGTCCGGGGGTCCCCTGGGGGTCCTGAGCCTGGCAAGCCATAGGAGCCAAGGTCCTTAGGAGGCCTGCACGGGGACTGACCCCACAGGAGCCCACGTCCCTGACCCACCTGGGATCTCTGATCTGTCAGGCAGAGGCCGAGTCTCCTCCTGAAATCCTGCCCTTGCCTGGCCTTTTCCAGCATCTTATCCCAACCATTACCGGCCTCTCCTGGGGGCACTTTCATTGGTTTGTTTTTTTGTTTTGGGGGGGGGGTTGTTTATTTGTTTTTTTTAATTAAATTGATTTATTTATTTTCAGAAAAACAGTATTCATTATTTTTGCACCACACCCAGTGCTCCATGCAGTCCGTGCCCTCTATAATACCCACCACCTGGTTCGCCAACCTCCCACCCCCCGCCACTTCAAACTCCTCTCATGGTTCACCTCCCCTTCCAATTTCCCTCAACTCCCTTCTCCTCTCCATCTCCCCATGTCCTCCATGCTATTCGCTATGCCCCACAGTAAGTGAAACCATGTGATAACTGACTCTCTCTGCTTGACTTATTTCACTCAGCATCATCTCCTCCAGCCCCGTCCATGTTGCTACAAAAGTTGGGTGTTCATCCTTTCTGATGGAGGCATCATACCCCATAGTGTATATGGACCACATCTTCCTTATCCATTCGTCCATTGAAGGGCATCTTGGTTCTTTCCACAGTTTGGCAACCGTGGCCATTGCTGCTATAAACATTGGGGTACAGATGGCCCTTCTTTTCACATCTGTATCTTTGGGGTAAATACCCAGGAGTGCAATGGCAGGGTCATAGGGAAGCTCTATTTTTAATTTCTTGAGGAATCCCCACACTGTTCTCCAAAGAGGCTGCACCAACTTGCATTCCCACCAACAGTGTAAGAGGGTTCCCCTTTCTCCACATCCCCCCCAACATATGTTGTTTCCTGTTTTGTTAATTTTGGCCATTCTAACTGGTGTCAGGTGATATCACAATGTGGTTTTAATTTGAATCTCCCTGATGGCTAATGATGATGAACATTTTTTCATGTGTCTGATAGCCATTTGTATGTCTTCATGGAGAAGTGTCTGTTCATGTCTTCTGCCCATTTTTTGATATGATTGTCTGTTTTGTGAGTGTTGAGTTTGAGGAGTTCTTTATAGATCCTGGATATCAACCTTTTGTCTGTACTGTCATTTGCAAATATCTTCTCAGTTATTCTTATGAATATATACTCAGCACACAATGTTATGTCGGTTTCCTGTGTACAGCACCTGGGGGACACCCTTAAATAAATGACTTGAAACTGAATTCTGGCACCAGGAAGAGCATCTGCAATTCCCCGCCCTAAAGCAGGTGTTTCCCCAAAGGTGAACTGGCCGGGCTTGGGGCACAGCCTGAGCCCTTGGGAACGGACTCTATGCAGTTCTGCAGAATTCAGGGCCCGACCCCACAGGGGGTGCCCTGGGGGTGCAGGCACATTGCCGCAGTTCATTGGGGTGATCACAGAGCTCGTCTGCTTCCAGCTCACATCTCGTGTAATTGCTACTTAGGGGTTTTCTTACAAACCCCACACAAGTCCTGGTCAGATGGTGGGAGGCCAGTGTCTCTTCGGGCAGGTTTTCCTTGATGAATAAAGTCAATAATTCTTATATAAACCAGCGTGTCGTCTTTCCCAGTTGGAGTTAATATTCTGTGAGTCTGCTGGAAGAAAGCCTGCCTGCCTCAAGCCCCCAGACGTGCTCGTCTACACCGCAGATGCATCATCAGAAATTACGCTTGGGGTGTGATCTGGGTAAGGGCCAAACTTTCTATTTTTCGTGTGTGTCAGCAAACCACCCACTCTTCGCCTTTTTTTTTCTTTTTTGCCTTTGCCTTACTTTGCCTTTTTAGTAAATCAGCTCTCGGGTGTGCACGGGTGTGTTTCTGCGCTCGGCCTTCTCTGGTCTCCTCTCGTGCAAACTGCACACCATGTTAGGAACTGCGTGTGTGTAGTACGTCTCAGTACTGAGCAAAGTACGTGCTTCCTGGTTTTGTGTTTGAGATGCTCGGGGTCCTTGTACCTTTGCACATCCACAAGCATGTTACAGTCACCTGTTCCCACAGAGGAGTACATCTGCGTGTTGACGGCGACTGCATCGAAGCTTTAGAACACACACCTGACGCATGCCTCTGGGCTTTGTTTTTTCAGCCTCTCTCAGTGATTGTGTGTGCGTGCGTGTGCATGTGTGTGTGTGCGTGTGAGTGTGCATGTGTGTGCATGTATATGAGTGTGCGTGTGTGCATGCGTGTGTGTGTCACTCTTGTACATCTTCATTAGACCTTTTCCTGTTGAGATTTGTTATCGTTCTGTAAATATTACCACCATCTAAATTTATGTTCTCTTTTTGCACCTGTGTTTACGTTGTTGGTTTACATGAACGCACTTTATTCTGTATGTCAGCCTTGAGGTGTGTGATCTTGGTAAATTCACTCCTAAATTCCAGTAATCTGTGCTCGCACCCTTCCTGTTTTCACAAGGAGTAGCGGGGACGGTGCCACACGAGCAGGTCAGCTTTTGTCTATCTCCCAGGGTAAGGGCGGGTTGAAAACAACCTCTTCTCCACCACGTGGGAGGAGTTGCCACACATCACATGTATGTGCTGGCCATCGCCTCCCCCAGAAATGACAGGGAGCTGAGCTTTCAGCCCTAGATCGTCAGGGACCCCGACACGTGCGTCAGCGGGTGCATTCACAACATCCCGACGTCCCGTTCAGCATCGGTCGAGACGGGGACCGCTGGGACCCGGAGCCCCGCTGGCAGGATCGGAAGTCAGTGCACGACCGAAGCAAAACGTGGGCCACCCTGACGACCCTCTTGAGGCGGGCAGACGCCAGGGACCCCCCTGCTCTTGCAGGAGGTGCTAACTTCTTGGTGTAACTTTCTCCGCGAGTGCCCTGGACTTGAGACTTGCTTCCTACCGTGTCATTTGTCAGAGGATGGACGTCACCCCTCAGACAGGCTGTGCTCACGGCAAAGGCAGAGGTCCCTCCCGAGCAGGACACTGGGATGGCTCCGTCTCCACGGATGGGGGAGCTTTCCTGCCCACCATGAGGAAGCAAGCTGAGGTGAGGGCCTCACGGCAGGAGCTCCGGGCAGCCCCTGGGGGCCTGTGCCCTGCTTCTAGGGCCTGGTGAACTATTGCCGGGCAACCTGGGTGCTCTGAGCTCCAAAGAGGTCACGCCCTGCAGGCGCCTTGACTGTGGCCTTGACCCCGAACAGAGGACCAGCTGGGCTCAGCCGACTTCGGACTCACGCAACCACGGGATGACAGACACCACAGTGTTTGCGGCGATGGTTACACAGTGATAGAAAATTGACACAATCATCCCCAAAATGAGCACATCTCTTCGTCAAGAGCTGTGTCTGTGTTTATGTCCACTTCATTCATAGGGTTCCCAAACTAGAACGAGGCGTAATGTCGCAACAGGAGATGGGAGCAGGGGGGCGCATCCACCAAGAGAACGGCACGAGCAGCACAAGGGAACCGCATCCGAGTCCCAGGGGCCGCCGGGGTGAGGTTCGCACATGACGCTCGGAGAGAGAAGCCCGGCCACGGTGGGCGCGGGAGGGGCATGTGCCGAGTCCTCCCACCTCAGGAAGTGACGGACATGACAAAGCTGGGCCACAGCCATAGTGTGGTCCCCTCGGGGTCTGAGGAGAGGTGCTGACAGGGATGAGTTGCAGAACTTTCCGGAGAGGGAATGTTCTCCATCTTGGTCGGGATGCGGGTCATGTGGCCACACACCCAACACAGGGAGTTTATGCCCAGGCCGAATGCCAATTTAAGAACTTTAAAAACCTTGGGGCGTCTGGTGGCTCAGTGGGTTACAGCCTCTGCTTTCGGCTCAGGTCATGATCTCAGGGTCCTGGGATCGAGTCCCGCATCAGGCTCTCTGCTCAGCAGGGAGCCTGCTTCCCTCTCTCTCTCTCTGCCTCTCTGCCTGCTTATGATCTCTGTCAAATAAATAAATAAAATCTTAAAAAAAAAAAAAAAAGAACTTTAAAAACCAGAAGGAGAAAGAGAACTCACGGGGGCACGGTGGTTTGCACCCCTTTGAACAGCCACGTCCCCCCCAGAAGCACAGGGAGTCACCGACTTACCAGGTAAAAGACGAGAGGACGCGTCCCCAGCTCCACGAGCCGGTGGTGTCGGATGTGGTCCCTGCAGGGAGCAGGGGACGTCTCGAGCAGGGACCTGTAACCAGAGCCAGGGAGCGGTCGGGGCCCCAGAGCCACCTCCGCCTTCCCTCCTGCCAACAAGTAGAGCGCTACCCTGAATCCGCCAAATCCGTCGTGGCCGCAGTGGACTGGCCTCCACCTGCCTCTTCTGCGCAGACACGTCGCATGAAGAACAAAGACAGACGAGAGGACCTGACACCAGATGATGTTTTTATTTCGACACGTGCATCGGGGAGGTGATGACGGCCCATCTTCTATTTGCAGATTTATGTCTGTTCTCTTGTCATAGACTTTTATCAGTCTTTTTGCTTGTCTGTTTTTGTTTGTCTACTTCATAAATCTTACCTTGGGGAGAGCTTCAAACAGTGATGAAGCCACACTCCAGAATGAGCGCGAGATCGCCTGTCCCGGCAGCCCGCACACACCGGACCCGGGAGGAGGTCGCCCCCGGCCCCGCCCGCAGAGCACTGGCTGGCCGGGACCGAGTAACGTGATCCTGGGCCTCCCCGTGCAGATGCGGCAATGACGCACCAGCCCCAGAACAGGCTCCGCGGAGCTGAGGCAGCAGCGAGGGACGGGGTCACGCGGAGTTCTCCACACCCCTAGCTGGAATCTTGACCGTCGCCGTGGGCCTTCATGAATACGCCGTACGTAGCTACAGAAGTATCTGGGAGCTGACCAAAAGATCCCGGCTGCCTCCCTTCCAGAATTCTTCCTCTCGACCCTAGGTAACGGCTGCACTGCAAACTCAGAAAACCCCGTGGCCTGCTCACACACAGACCCACCGGGGCTACGGAAGCGCGGGGCCACGGAAGCACGGGGCCACTGTGGGCACAGCCTCATGGCAAGGCCCTGGAGCCTGAGACCCCGCATCCGCGCTGCCGTCCGGGCTCGGGGGAGTCTGTCCCGAGGCCTCAGTCCTCGCCTACGTTACAGGGGAGAAAATGACTCACCGGCTCAGGAGCAGACGGCCGTATTCCGACGGTGCTGGCAGTCGATGGGGTAACTGGGCCGTACTTCTGGGAAGAAGCATTCTCAGGAGAGAGAGAAATCAGTGAAGAGATAGAAATCAGTGTGTTTTAAGGACAAGATTAGGGGAATGATCTATCAAGCGATACTGACAGGCCGCAGACCCGGCTGTCCAGGGTGGCCTTGGCCTCTGGCCTGGGCCAGTTCCGACACTAGTCGTGCAGCGGCCACACCTGCACTTACTAAGCTTTGTTGTTTTCCTACGAGTTTGCTCAGAAGAGCTTGTCTGTCCAATTCGCTTTGTCTCCTGTGAGGATCATGACGCCCACGGGGGACTCACCGCCATTCACTGAGACCCGTGCCTCCGAGGTGTCCATCTGCCTCTGGCTCGCCTGTCCCCGCAGTCTCGGGGGGTGCGGGGTGAGGGCAGCACAGGTCAGTCCTGGAGGCTTCTCATTCCTCCTGAGGGTACGTTGGTCTTGGTAGATTCAGGAGAAATGAATAAGGAAAACCTATCAGGCACCTGGAGCCGGGCAAGGGCTGCCCCGCACGGTGAAGAGTCGGAGGAACCCCCACCTTGGCCTGCAGACCTGAGTTGGTGGCAGGAAGTGTACTTGGGCTCAGGGCCGAACGCCAGGGAGACGCAGCCCGTGAGGAGGCCAAGCACAAGGGGTCTGTCACGTTGGGCTACTGCTCCCAGCAACAGCTCAGTGAACACTCACCAGCATTTACCTCCTGCCTTCCATGAAGAAGCCCACCGGAATTCAGCAGCGACGACAATGTTAGCGCACAAAAGAACAGTCCGCGAAATCCTCCAGGGCGCGCTGACACCGCGGGAGCGAAGCCCGCTCCCCCCGACGCTCCAGGGAGACACGGGACCTCGGCAAGAGTGGCAGGTTCCTCCCCGAGCAGGCAGGGCCCTGTTCAGAAGGAGCTATGGAAACGCACCCTGGGTGTCACGTCTAGCACGTGGCCAGCGCCTCGGACAAAGGGACGATGGGACACAGACGCGCCGCTCGGAGGCACGCCGATAGAGGGGACTTTTCCCGGGCCACCGAGACATGCGTCTCCCCTGTTGTCACGGAAAACCAGCGGAGACCCGTGGCAGAGCCCACTCTGAGGTGCCTCGGTGGAACGCTTCTGTGACTGTGAACACAAAGGGCCTCAGAGAAAACCAGGAGGAAATAAAACGCCGTGTTTTCTGAGGAGGCGGCTGGGTTCCCGCCGGGCTGGCAGCAGGCGGGCGCCGCGCAACGGTCCTCCCCGCAGGGTGACGGGAGTGCAGGCAGGGACCCCACAGCCCGTGCCCGAGCGGAGACGGCGTGCACAGAGGAGGCCCCGGGGTCCCCCCAGGAGGGCAGCCTTGCCTGCTGGAAAACAAGCGGAGACGCTCCAGGTGCTGCCGCCGCCCCGGGCTGTGTCCGTCACCGACAGACAGTCCTCCCTCGTCTTCCGTACATGTTCTGAGGTTTAGGGAATTTTACGGATGTTGAGCCACTTACTTATTTCTTTAATATATTGTTGTTAAGTATTAATTTATTTTTCTCTAGCAAGATCCTATGCAGTGAAGGCAATAAAACCTATGTAAAATAAAACAGACATACAATAAAAGTAGTATTGTGCACAAAAAAATGGCAAAACCTATCCAGAGGATTCTTCTTTTGTTAGGTGGCGTAAGTGTAAGAAATACTGGCTGTGAATAGCCATAATTTACACATTTTTTGTTTCTTCCTCTTTAACACATACTATGTGGGAACATCTTTCCCGTATAAGAGGAAGAGGCGAGGGTCCCGTCATCCACACGTAATATTTGTGGTTTAGAAATCTGTAGGCGCGGCACAGGGTGCTGGGGGATCTAGTCTGGTCAGTCAGGATGGCTTAGGGTCCTGGGGTAGCCAACACCAGCCTTCTGTCTTGGGTCCCTGTTGTCGTATGATTTGGCATAGTAAAGTAGGAGGGTAATATTTTGAGAAGGCTGAAAGATTATCTTATAAAATCACGGTGTAAGGATTCTCACTGAATTGGGTTCGGAAACTATGAAAATGGATCACTGTGGTATGAAGGGTGCTCAGTCTGTGAAATGAAATGTAAGATGGGGCACACGGGCTAACCCAGACTTCAAACCAAGGGATGAGGAAGAGGTGGTATTAGCCATGACTGTGCAAGGTCTATGTCTAACACCAGACGCACAATCCATGCAAGGAAAAAAACAATAAATTGGATTCATCAAAACTCATAACCTTTGCAAAAGATAACATTAGGAAAGTATAAAGATAAGATAAGATCGTATGGGATATATGTGCAAATCTCTTACGTGGCAGAGGACTAATATACATAATACATAAAGAACTCTCAACACCCAACCATAGGAAAGAAATCAGAAATCGAATAAAAAATGAACAAGTGATTTAAAACAGGGACTTCTTTGAAAAAAGACACACAGGTGAAAATAAAC
This sequence comes from Mustela nivalis, assembly GCF_964662115.1. Taxonomy (NCBI): domain Eukaryota; kingdom Metazoa; phylum Chordata; class Mammalia; order Carnivora; family Mustelidae; genus Mustela; species Mustela nivalis. The sequence continues at coordinate 1,014,986 of NC_139024.1, read as the reverse complement.
TTGGAAAAAGTCTACATTTTATTGCTCATTAGGGAAATGCAAATTCAAAGCACAGGGTACCAATGCATGTCTATGAGAATCTCTCTCTCTCTCTCTCTCTCACACACACACACACACACACCAATGCTGGTGAGCATACTACCTTACAGAAAATGTATAACTCAGAAGTAAATATGATTGCTGGCAGGAACACAAAATGGTTCCAGAAAACATTTTGGTATTTTCTTACAAAGTTGAATATACACTTTCAAATGAGGCAGTGATCTCACACATGTTTACAGTAGAGGAATGAAACTTACAGTCACACAAAACCCCACACATGAGTTTTTATAGAATCTTTATTTATAAGGACTAAAAACTAGAAACCGCTTGAATGCTCTTCATTGGGTAAATAGAATAGTAGTTAGTAAGAAAAAATAATGAATAGTCGATCCGTGTGTCGGACTCCGGTAGGTTTTGCGGGCCGACAGGCACGAGGAGAGCGTCCGGGCCAGCCGGTAGCTCCCCTTGGGGCTGAGTGGGATGGCGAGTGTCGCGAGTCCAGGCGCATTAACGAACCACACCAGACTCGGGGGATCTGTTGAAGCAGGATCTCACTTTATTGAGCGGGGTTGCAGCTTATATTGGGTAGGGGATGGGAAATGAGGTCAGCGGGGAGAGAGCCTATGGGGTTTGGTTACGTAGTCAGTAACTGGGTAGGGTGTGTTGGGCGAGAGGAGGAAATATCAGAGATATGCGGAACCGAAACCGCCACGTTGGAGCCAATAATGCCACGGTGGCGCCTTTTCTAGCCGGAAGAGAAGGCAGGCCAGCGCCATCTTTGCTGTGCCCAACATCCGTGCAGGGACATGGACGAATAAATGCCTTATGCCAGGTAAAGGAAGCCAGATTCAAAATGGTAGACTCCATGACTCCATTTTTCTGAAATTCAAGAAAAGAGAAAACTCTAGCGATGTTGACAAAAATTGGGACTCCTCTATGGAGTATTACGCCTCCATCAGAAAGGACAAACACCCAACTTTTGTAGCAACATGGACGGGACTGGAAGAGATGATGCTGAGTGAAATAAGTCAAGCAGAGAAAGTCAGTTATCACATGGTTTCACTTATTTGTGGAGCATAACAAATATCATGGAGGACAAGGGGAGATGGAGAGGAGAAGGGAGTTGGGGGAAATTGGAAGGGGAGGTGAACCATGAGAGACTATGGACTCTGAAAAACAATCTGAGGGTTTTGAAGGGGCGGGTGGTGGGAGGTTGGGGTACCAGGTGGTGGGTGTTAGAGAGGGCACGGATTGCATGGAGCACTGGGTGTGGTGAAAAAAATAATGAATACTGTTATGCTAAAAATAAATAAAAAATAAATGTAAAAAAAATTGGGGACTCCTCAAGGGTTAGGGGTATGCAGACAGTTTGATCCTAAACTATCCGCATGAGGAGATTTTTTAACCGGTCAGAGAAATACCTTGATAGTGGGATTGAGTTACAGGACTTTATCCAAGTCAAAACTCAGAACTTGACACCAAAGTAAGTTAATTTTGCTACAGGCAAATAAAAAGTAAATTTAAACGACAAAAGGGTAGGTAAAAGGATATTTGAAGCAAGTAGACGGCACTTCACATAAGCAGAAGTCTACATAAAATGCAGTTTCCAGCGGCGTAAAGTCGTTCTCCATAAAACCACCGCCAGGACGTGCCTGAGACACGGCCTACGACACCACTGCCTGCTTGACCGAGACGTCTGGCACGTGTGACTCTTCTGCTGAGTGCTCGTGAGGGGTCAAGAGATGATCCAGACCCAGCTTTGCCGACCGCCCATCCCGGCCCGCACAGCCGCCCCAAGCTGGGTCTCCTTGAACCTGGGCAGGCATCGGCCCGGCTCCCGTGAGCCTGTGGCCCGCCTTGCCGGCTCGGGCCATCTTGGTCAGTACCGCAGAGCCCCGTGGGAAACGGCAGTGACCAGGGAGTCGCCAAGAGGTGACCTTCAAACGCATGCGTGTTCGCGGTGTCCACACTGCGGCCGCTTCCCCGCAGCCAGCCATCCGCGCACGGCGGCCTCCCATCGGCCAGTTGAGGCACCGGGTCCCCCCGACCCGCCCGCACACGCTGGGCCGCAGCCGGGAGCCTCGGTGAGGTTCTGCCACACACAGCCGTGACCCAGGCAGGGCGAGCCCTGTCTCTGACCACTGAGCATTTCAGGGGTTTAATATTCAGGGAAATTGCAGACTTTTCTTCAACCGGAAAAGCCTCTCTTAAACACGTTTTTTGTTTGTTTGTTTTTGGTTTTGGTGGTGTTTTGTTTTGTTTTGTTTTGTTTTTTACTTTTGTTTGGGTTTGATTTGTTTTCTCTTTACATATGTAAAGTTTTATTTTAGTTTTTAAAATTTGGGACCACTTCCCTGATGGCCAGGGAGCCATTGTCTTCAGGGACGAGTACTGAGGACAAAGGCCACAGGCGGCCTCCGACCGCGGCCGCCTCTCCACACCTTGAAGGTCAGGAGAAGCCCCAGTGGGCAGGACCCAGGGAAGGCGTGCTGTGCCCTGATCTCTCCTGAGGAGGCTCCGAACCAGGAGTGGGTGTCAAGGTCGTTCTTCCCTCGGAAGGGCCACCAGCACTGCAGTCGCTGCGAGCGCGGAGGGGCTGCGTCTGTGCGGCAGGAACAGGTGTGGTGGGGAGAGTCCGGCGGCACAGCGGCGGCGGGACGCGAGTAGGAACCCAGGCGAGTGCTCACCCCGGGGGCAGGGGCGTCCCGGACACTCAGGAAGTGTTCACGTGTTGGAGCGCGAACAACAAATCACCGTCAATTCTTGAAATCTGAGGTTTGCTGGATCCCACCTGTTGGAGCTCTCCTGAGACGTGCCTGACCCGTAATCCGGCGCGGGAACGCTCAGCGCGCACGCAGGGCTCTCTCCGTCTAGCAGATGACGCTTCAGTCCTGAATTTTGTCTTTCTTCTGTGATTCCTTCCTTCCATTTCCCCTGGTCTCTGTTTCTGGAACACCCGGCGCCCTGAGAGCAGCCCTCGCTCCCGGGTCCTCCGCGCCGCCTGCTCCGCGCCGCCTGCTCTGCCTCCTCTCTCTGTCCCTCCCGCGCTCTCCGGGAGGTCTCCTCCGCGTCACCTTCCGAACCTCCCACGCAGTCCTTCACTCCCAAGAGCTTTTCTGCGTTTCCTACACATGTTCTTTAAAAATAACAATGTCTTGTCTCAGCTCTTACGAAAAGCAGGCTTTTTAATGCGTTCTTCTTCCTGCAAGGTCTGTTTTCTCCCAGCTATTTGCACGTGTGGGCCTGTTTTCATGGGGTTCTTCTGCCAAACGTCGCACGGGTAAGCCGGCTTTCCGTTTCGGGTGACACCTCCTGGCCCAGACACACGGTCCCCCAACTGTCCGCCCACGCCCATTGCCGCCACATCCCAAACCCCATGGTTGACACACCCTCCACGGTCCAGGGTCGGCGACCCCTGCTGCGTGAGCCACGCCCTGTCCCTTCTCTGCGACCCTCATTGCTGTGGTTTACCTGCCTGTCCTCGTTCCAGCCCCTCTGATCCGTTCCTCGCTTCCCTGGGACCTTCCCGGAATCCCAGTGGGATGGTGTCATCCTCCTGCCTAAGCCTACAAAGGCTCTGCGTGGCTCTCATAATGCGGAGCACCTGCCTTCGGTCAGAGCACGAGGGCCACAACAGCCTGGTCCCCTGCCCCAGCCGCATCCACAGCCCCGCACCGTCCACAGCCCCCGCCGCGTCCACAGCCCCCGCCCTTCAGCAGCACCGAGGGCCTCGCCTCTCGCAGGACAGAGCTGCCGTCTCACACAAGACGACTTCTGCGAGCAGAACCGCTCCCTACAGTGACACTTCCTGAGAGCCCAGGTCGCGATGGTGGGACGACCAGGCTCAGGAAGGGACCTTCTGGCTGAGGGAGGGTCACTCCGCTCTTCCTGAGGCTGTAACCTCTCGGCCTGCTGCAGGGACGTCCCGGAGCCCCGCTGAATTCCTCTGCGTCTCTGGTTTTCTGCATGACGACTGTGGCCTGTCGTGAGTCTTTGGTTCTCTTCCTGGGGCTCTGAGAGGTTGTCTTTCTTTCCACCTGTCTGCTCTCTGGGGCCCGTATCCCCCTCTCATAATCTGCCCCGTCCCCCTGCCCCGCGATGGCCCCGGCTTGTTCCCAGAACGAGCTTACTCCGCAGAACTCAATAAGCTGTGGTTTGGAGAATAACCCCTGCCCTCAGGTCGCTTTCCCTGCGCCTGCCACGTCCGGATGGGAAGGTCCAACTGTCCGTTGTGGCCTGTTTGTTCTGCCTTGTCCCTCAGTGGTTATCTCCGGAGGCAGGACGGACGGAAGCAGGGCAGGACACAACAGTCCACTTCTCTTTCCTCGTCAGCCCCTGCCAAGGTCAGGGTAAGCCTTCTGCTGACGGCAGATGGCAGAAATTTCCGTCACTGGTGTGGCAGCCAGAGAGCATGGGACTGGTGAAGGGCTCCACGGGCCTCACCCCGGGGCAGTGATGGACGGTGATGGACAGTGTGGCCGAGACCCTGGGCCTGCCTCTCCCACAGAGGGGTCGACATGAAGAATCAGCTTCCCAGCTGCGACATCTGCAGGGCTGCCTTGGCCGGCATCAGAGAGGTCCCGGCGCCGTGGGGAGGCCGGGCTCATGAGGAAGGCTCCGGGAAGGATCCGGCATTCTGCAGTCTGTACCCGCACTCCCATTCTGTCCACACCCTGCATGGCCTGTCTTCGGCCTCCGAGTCTTTGTGCCCGTCCCACAGGGACAGGGTTACACGGGATAAGCCTCTAGCATCACTGAGAGCAACCCCACCCTCACTCAGGACCTCTGCAAAGGCCCTGCTTCCAAATGAGCTCCCACTCGTAGCTGTGGCTGTAGGATTCCTACCCAATCTTTTCTGGGGCACAAGTCAACACAAGGCACCGGTGCCCATGCTCCCAAGCTGTGAACTCGTGACGCCACGCGGACCCACGAGGCCAGCTCGGCCTCCACTCCTCCGTCTCCTGCCCAGCGCAGCAGCCACACAGCACTCGTGTCGAGGGACTGGCAAGCCCCAGGTGCAGAAAAGGTGTCTACGGACACAGCAAGGCTGGCTTCTCAGCGTTCTTGTGCGCACGGTTGGCCCTACCACCCAGCCGGTGATTTCCCACAGAGGATGGTCCTCTTTGTTCAAGCCCAGGTTCACGGGGGGCCTCGTACCCAGAGTTGGTCTAACGAGTCGACCAGGCTGTTCCTTTACACTTAATGCACGTGTGTGGGCAGAGCTGGGAGGCGGGAGTCTTCCCGTGTAGAGAGGGGTGCACTTGGGGCCGTATCTGAATTAGAAGAGACGGTTCTGGTGCATGTGGCCTGAGGGAAATGACAAAACTGTGATCCTTGAAAGAGGCCAATGTGAGGACGAGCGAGGTCCTCCTGGAGAAGGAAACAGCCGCTGACCTGCACATACTTTCAAGTAACGAAATGAAAGACATTTAGTCTCTAGACTCATGTTGGCCATTTCTGAAAACCTTGTTGGAGGACGGGAAGTAGTGACACAGGGCGCATGATTTGTTTTGCGGAAGAATTTGGTTGGAAGACCTCGCTGCACCCCTCAGCGCGTGTTCAGCTTCCAGAAGGAAGACCTGTGCTCCTTACAGCAGGTCACGAAGCCTGGTGAGGCCGACGCAGACAGACGCCCACGACGGCCAAGCCCCGAGCCCCACGCTGGGTCTGAGATAATTCGCCTCGAGGAGCAGCACACGTGGGGCGGCGGGTCGTGGACACGGTGCAGCCGTGAGCCCGGACAGGATTCAGGGCACATTTTCTTGAGAACATCCCGGAGGCAGATCTGGTCTCCCTTGGGGGTGATGGTGACCGTCCCTCCGTCTCAGCCTGTCCAGTCCTCGAGGCACTGAGCTCAGCGTGACCCCCAGGTGAGGATCTGTAAGACCAGAAACGCTGCTCACGGGGTCTCTGTGGGGAGCGGCTGTGTGGAGGGACCCTGGCCAGTGTCTTTGGTGCTCATTGTTTCTGCAGCGACCCCAGGCCCAGGGGCCTCCAGGAGCTTGGTTTTCAGACCCCTGGCCTGGACCCACAGTCCTCAGCCCAGATGCTCAGCAATGCCAGTGGCCATGGCAAGGGCACAGTCTGCTGTAGCTGGGCCTCGGCCTGGAACTCTCTTCTTATTCCCAGACTGACAGGCTCCGGCTCCTACTGGACCCTCGCCATCCATGAGCCCAGCACCCTCCCAAGCAGCCTACCCGCAGAGCTGGCCGGCGCTGGGGTCCTTGCTGGGATCGCCCAGATGTCATCAACACCAGCCTCCGCGGTTCAGCGCCTGTGCCGCGGAGCTCAGCACCTGGGAGACCCAGCTGACCTCGGCCGGGGGTGGGGGACACAGGGGGTGGGGCCCAAAGCCGCACCGCACACACCTGTCGGGACTTCCACCGCTCCTGACTCCTGGGAGCGGAGAGGAGGTCGCGGGTCCCATGAGTAAAGCTTTACGGGAACAGCCATGCTCACTGCTTGCCCTCGGCAGCCGCGCTGAGCTGATGGCCCCGGAACGGAGCCGGGATGAGGATCGTTCCGGCCTGCAGAGCCCACGCGGCTCCCACCGGCAGCGTCCGGGGCAGCGGCCCCTCGCCGGGCTAGCTGTCGGGAAGTCTGCCGTCTCTCCCGTCTGGCTCAGAGGCGCACACTCGGCCCAGAACTGACCCACAGTACAGTACAGATGTGTGTTCTCTGCGTGGGGGCCAGCCCTCAGAGCACCCCAACAAGTGTCTGGTTGGCCCTTCACCAAGACCCTGTTTCTCAGGAGTGACAGGCCTCCTATTCCCATTTTCCAGAAGAGGACATCGAGGCCTCGGGGCTCCAGAGTCCCAGGGCCTGCGGCAGGGCGCAGCCACGTGCAGGCGAAGCAGGGACGACGGAGCTGGAGGGGACGGGAGAAAGGCCCAGTGGCTGCCATGGAAACTGCCCCCGGGAGCACGGTGGCTGACCAGGTCTGCAGCACAGCGGCTGAGAGTCGGCCCGTGATGCGTTGGCCGGGGAGGCACCTGTACCTGACCTAGCCTGTAACGGTCCACGTAGCGACAGGTCTGTGGGAGGCGGAAACCGGCGCCTCACACCGCTCATCACTGCACTGCCCCTGTGGTTCCTTCCTCACCCCCCACTCCGTAGAAGCAGGGGCCACCAAGCAGCTCTGCGACTCCCTCCGGGGCATCAGGGCACTGCGGGCCTGCAGGGTGGGGGCAGGGGCCGGGCAGGGGAGCCCAGAAAAGGCGGGGCTGGGAGTCACGTATGTGTGCACGTGTGTGAGTGCACACATGTATGTGTGTGAACGTGTATGGACGTGTGTGTGCATGTACATGTGTGGGCGTGTCTGCAGGTGTGTACACGACATGTGTGTGCACTCATGTGTGGAGACACATATATGTGGGGCGTGTGCAGGCATGTACAGTGTGGGGTGCATGTGTGTGTACTCGTGTGTGCATGTGTGTGCATGTACACATCTTTGTCTACCTGTGTGCATGTACGTGTGTGTGTAGTGTGCACGTGTGTGCATGGATGTGTGTCCATGTACACGTGTGGGGTGCGTGGGTGCAGCACATGACATGTGTGCATGTACACACATGTGGTGTGCGTGTGTGCAGGCATGTGCGTGTGTGCACGCATGCGTGCGCATGTACACATGGGTGGGGGTGCCTTGTGCAGGCATATACGTATGTGTTCTTCCCTTTTCACTTGAGGAGCAGGTTTAAGCCCCACGACTAAACACCTACGACCACTCTTTAAAAGGCCACTGACCGTAATTAACAAATAGCCATAAAAGTCCAGGCTCAGTGGCTTCTGGGTGCCGTCCCGACGGTCCTGCAGACTCGCTGACAGAACCGGATCTGTGAGCATCTGTAGAATCGCACACGGAACTTCTGTGCACACCTCACAGAGTTTGCATCGGTCCCCAACAGACCCAAACCAAAACGCGGAAGGAGCTCGGGGCACGGTCTGCAAACGTGAGGCCGACCCTGGATCGCAGATTCACCGTTGGACGTGCTCGGTTGGGCACTGCCAGACCAGGCGGCACAGTTTGCCTCCAGCATGTGCTGGTTTCAAGAAACACTTCTGTCCACCAAAGTCTGGAAAGATGTTCTGAAAACCCGCAGGCTGTGCCTTACAAGAGCTTGGGTGTTATCTGGTGTGACTCCCACCGTGACCGCTCTCGCTGAGGGCCCATCGGATCACAAGGAGAGTCCCCGAGACCTCGAACACGGACTCCCCGCGGACTTCCGGCTCTGATGCACTGTGATGACATTACTCTGTTAACAGTAACATCCGCTTCCAGGCTACCTGCTCCAGGAAATGAGCCAAAATCCCACAGGATGAACATTCTGAAGACTCGATGAGGCCAGCACGAGCAAGGGATGCGGCATACTTCCTGAGAGCGGGACTGTGGGGTCTCTGTTAATGAAGTGGTGGCCGCTGGGGTCAACACCACGTGGTCCAAGGTAGGGGTCTGATGTGGCTCCTTCTGTCCCAGCTACATGCCCCCTCATTCTGGTCAGGGGTCACCCTGTCCCTTCTCCGCACAGTGAGCTCTGCTCCCAGCGTTGGATGAGAAGAGGGTGGCCTGTGCACAAGCGTGGACCTGTTCTGGTGATTTTCACTTTGAAATGCTGCTGATGTTGACACAATCTTGGGTTACTTAAGAAAAAACAACATTGCATACTTTTCCACTGAGGTTTCTCCTCGCGCTGCAGAATTAGGCTGATGACTAGCATCTGCTCCCAGGACAGGCTGTGTCGGCCTTCTGTGTGGTTTCCGGTGACACCCCAGTGAGCAGGCAGTTAAAGGGAGGCTCACAGAGCAGGACTGGTGCGTGGCCTCTGATGCCTCAGCAGGACAGCAGGGTCCAGTCTCAGAAGCGTGGTGACGGATGCCCGTTGTCCTCCCCTGGGGAGCCCGGTCTTCTCTGGTTGACCTTGCGTACGACGTGTGCGATTGGACATTGCAGGGTCTCCAGGTGCTGGCCACGTGACAGGTGCACAAATCCCACCAAAGGCACCACGAAACCTAAGGAGTCGTTGCTCAGAAGCACGTTGACAGACATCGTGGTGTGTTCTGATAAAAGTCTGATTCTATGTCTACCAGCCGCACTAAGCCTGACGTGCACACGCCCGGTGCAAGTGCTTGCCTGGGCAGAGCTGTGCATGCATGGACTCCCCCCGCCAACGATCGCTGTCCCAGCTCTGCACCATGCATGGACAGAGGCGTGAGCACACAGAGTGAAAGGTGATTTCTGGAAGGAATTAAAACAGCATTCTGCATGCTGCCCTAGATCTGCTGGAAGGTACACACATGTGCAGAGAAGGGCCCCAACCTGGACTGGTGGGGCAAGGGGAAGGTACAGCCAGTCAGCCCTTAAAGAATAGTCAAGAGCCGCCCTAGAACCCGCTAGATCCCATTCCTTCCCCCTGCATCTTCCCTCCAAAGACCTTCCCAAAGAGACCGTCGCATGTGACAAGTACGTTGGCTCTTCCATGTGACCCTGACCTGGAATGCCAGCGACCCGTCCTTGTCCCCTGGGCCCCCTCTATGCCCACCCCAGCACAGGACGGGGGCTCTCAGAGTCCTCAAGTTCTCTTCCCGCCAACAATGGGTCCGGCTCCTACCAAGTGCTGACCTTCCGGATGCCGACACCACACGGCAGGACTGGGTGTCGATGGTGACGGGCACCATGTTTCCACCCAACAGCCTGTTGCTGTCCCCGTCCGCAAACCCACACTGCGGCCAGGCAGCAGCACACACGGGCAGGATCTCATCAGCGAATTGTAACTGCACGAGCCGTGTCTCCTTTCCCCGTCCACCGTGCCGGCATGAACGTGTCCTACTTGAGGGCTTGCAGATACCACTACTGACAACCACCAAACTGTCTTCAAAATTAAGTACAAGTTCTTAACAAGATACAAGCATTTCTAGGATGCCAGTACTCAAATAAGGGTCTGCAAAGTGAAGCAGCTTCCCCGTGGGGTTATATTTCTTTCTTTTAGGGAAGTATTTTTGCAGTGATTTTTGCCAGGTACAGAGGAGAGCCAGTGGGGGCTGTTGGGCATAAATCGGTCTTTCTGTAGTATGATTAATAGGCTCAGAAATGTGCAGGAAATGAAGCAGATGGCAGATTCCGCTTCCACGCGAATCCCTTTCTTCCAGACCTTCCGTGAAGAGCACACACGGAATTTATTTTTCACCATGCTGACAGTGTGTATTAACCTTACAGCCTTCTGTAAGAGTTTAAATATCTCACATTTTATATAATTCCCATTTTGAAAAAGCAGAATTCAATAGCTGATCAGAGAACAAACACGTGCCTATTGGGAAATGTCCTTTTTACACTGAAATCAAGTTTAAGGAGAGGATGGACGCTCACCAGGCCAGGGGGCGGGGGAATGGGGCAGCCCGACTCCTGCTCTCTGGGGAATTTTAATCCTAAAGACAAAAGGGGAGATTGAGACAAACATAAATTACTGTCTATATTACAGAGAACCAACATGTCTTGGAAAAAAGCAACACATTCTCCTAACATTCTTTCCGGGGTTCTGCATTGTCCTTCAGAGCAAGCTGTTTCCCAGGCAGAAGGGAGCCAGAGGAGTCAGAGGAAAGCTGAAGTTAAGTCTCCCGCATAAGCTACAGGCGTGCCTTCCCCTCCACAGAAGGTGCTCCAGAAGCTTCCATGACCCCCGAGGCTGCAGGTGTCACAAGCTGGTCCACCCCGTTTGCGGCAGAGCCGAGCGGACTTCTTCATAGGCAACAGCTTCCCTTCCTCTGAAGAAGCGGACCCCCTGTTTCGGGGTCTTCAGGGGACGCTCCTCCCCGACCCAGGTCTCAAGGAGGCCGTTCCGCTCCCTTCTCCCTCGCTGGCCGCAGCTTCCAGACAGCGGCAGGGCCTCACTCGCTCTGCCGTCTCCCTGGGAACCAGCAGCGTCTTTGCGGGATCACGGCGGCTGACCCGCAGGACAAAGGGCAGCCCGAGCGGAGCTGCCGGGAGGCCGCTCCTACCGCACCCCACAGCGCCGGCGTCCGAAGAAGCGCGCAGACACGGGAAGTCGGGGCACCATGAGCGGGACCCCGAGGCTGGCCTCGCCGGACTTCCCCAGCTCACAGGTGCTGCTCGTGGAGCAAGGCCCAGCCGAGGCGCGCCAGGGCGGGAGCCCAGGGCAGGGCTGCGTGCGGACACGAGGACCCCAGCCCCTGGGAAATGCGCTCCTGCGCCCACCCAGCAAGCATTTGCGGAGCGCGCTCCGCGGGCCTCGCGCGTGGCTGCGTGTGGATGCGCCGTGAGCAGACGCGCGTTCCGTCCTGCCTTCCCGGCGTCCACGCGCGACACGGGGACACAGACCGGCGGCGGCCGAGAGACGAGCTCCGCAGCTGGGAGCCATGGAGAAGCGGCCCAGATGCCCAGAGGCCCACGGACAACTGGAAGAGGAGCCGGTGGTGGGAAGGGCTCGCGGGCGGAGGATGCTGAGCCACGCGCTCGGTGAGGCGGGGCGACCGCGACGGGGCGACCGCGGCGGGGAGGGGGGGAGACCGCGGCGGGGCCGGCGATGTGCTGCGGGGCGCGACCCAGCGGGGGACAGAAGCCAGACGAGGCCAGCCGGCGTGGGGACCGGGTCCGGACGCAAGGGTCGTCATCACACAAGAAACAGAAGGCCCCACCGCTCGTGCGCACGTCAGGTGGACACCCCTGCCCGGCTGCGTGCGGTTCCCGGGGAGCGCCGGCAGCGGGTCCCCGCGAGCAGCCCCTGCCCCGCTCTGGTGGCTGGGCCATCGCTGCGGGGCATGTGACCAGCTACCGACGAAGGTGGACAGCGTCATCCCGGTGTGGCTCCCATGGCCTCTAGTCCTTGCTTCACGTTTGTCCGGCGTTTTTTAAAGTATATTTTAAGGCGATTTTCTTGGGGAAGCATTAACAGAATTTTATTGGATCGAGAGTAGGTACATCCTCCGTGTATCTACCCGCTTCTCCGCTGTCGGAATTTCTTCCTTGTCCGGTGATGCTGGAAATGTCTTTGTCTTTCCACGGTCTGTGTCCGTGCATTTCAACAGCATCTCTTACAAAAAGCAAAAAGAAAAAGAAGTCAGCAATTTCAATGCTGGGAGTGAGATTGGAAAATACAGGTAAAGCGTGATCCCAAAAGGACAGGAAAGAAAAGAAAAGCATAGAACTAAGTCTTGCCGTTTAAATCCATTGTAACCATTTTTTGAATTAATCAACCCATTAAATTCTCTAATCAAAGCATTAAATAACTTTTTTCCACATACATGTGAAATGATCGAGAATCCCAAGTTGGCTCATTCCCATCGAATTTTACTTCTACACGGAACAGGACAGCCGATAAAGAATGTGCTATTTCAGGTTGCTCCGCAGCGATTGAAAATGATGGCGCTGATACTAGCGTTAGAAACTTCTTAAAAATATGCAACCTGAATGACCTCAGAATTTTTTTTCTTTTAAAACTTTATTTGACAGAGAGAGCGGGAGCACAGGCAGGGGAGTGGGAGAGGGAGCAGGGAGCGCGGTGCGGGGCGGGAACCTAGGACGCTGCCCGCGACCTGTGCGGAGGCGGATGCTTCACCAGCGGAGCCCTCAGGCGCCCCCATGACATCAGAATGTTTCGGTGTGATGTCAGTCACCCTGAGTTACATCACCGGCTTGTGACGCGGAGTTCCAGGACTCGCTGTCTCCGCGCCTCGGAGTTTGTGACGTTTTCCAGGCGGCATCGTCGGGAAGAGGGGCGGGAAACGGAGACGGCGGCGCGGGGTCTTCCGGGACCTTCCCCGCAACACCGTGACCGCGCCCCCGCCGCCGCCCCGCCCTCCACCGCCCAACCCCGCCCCCGCCGCCGCCGCCGCCCCGCCCTCCACCGCCCAACCCCGCCCCCGCCGCCGCCGCCGCCCCGCCCTCCAACGCCCAACCCCGCCCCCGCCCCCGCCCCCGCCCCGCCCTCCAACGCCCAACCCCGCCCCCGCCGCCGACCGCGCCCCGCCCCCGCCCCGCCTTCCCCCACACCGCTCCCCGCCGCCCAACTCCCCGTCGTCCCGCCCCCGCCACGCCCCGCCACGCCATCGCCCAACCCCGCCGTCACCCTGCCTCTCGTCGTCCCACCCCCCACCGCCACGCCCCCGCCCCCGCCCCGCCCCCTCTGTCGCCCCTCCCCTCTGTCACAGGGGTTTTGCTGGAGCACATCCTTTAGTGATCTCCGCAGAAAAGGTGCAGGGACTGTCCTGGGTTTGTGCACGCGGGGCAACAGCCGGACCGCGTGGAGGCCGGCAGGCACGATTAGGTCCCTCCTGTTCTGAAATGATTCTTTACCCAAACAGATCTCAGCCAAGCTGAAGTCTGGGGAGAAAGTGATTCCATCCCCTTTCAGCCTTTCTCCTGGTCGGCTGTGGGTGGGACACTTTCCACGGGGCTGTGCCCGAGTTTGCGACGTTCTCGCTCGCTCTGCTCGGGGTCGGGCTGGGCCCTTTCGTCTTAAGTACGTGCAGCTCTTCAGTCTCTGAGTTGTTCTGTTTTTGCTGCCGCCCATGTTCTCTGTCCCCCCCACAACCAAGGTGATAAATCTCCCATGATTTCTCAGGGGTTTTTCATTTTTCCCTCTGCCTCTTGAATCTTTCCTTTACCCTCCGTTTCTTCCGGTGGATTTCCCATGTAATGATAATACCCAAGCATATTGTATCTCCAGAGAGTACTATCTCCATGACACCCCGAGTCTATGAATGGAATTACGAGTACGTGAAATCCTGCTTTCCTCTACATTCTGTGTTGTTTGGAAGGGTCATTACGTGTCTTTGTTCCTGTCGGTCTTGTTCTTTCATCTTGTGTATTTTCTTTACAAGTCTGGCCCCAGGCTGTCTGTGTTTACAGCAGGAACGAGATGATTCTTCTAGGTATTGTGTGAGTTTCTCTCCGCTGCTTCAGAGCAGGTCTGTCCCGCCAGTCACGTGATGCTAAGCTCATGACAAATGCATAATAATATAAATATAAATGCACTGATGTAGATAGGTGCACAGAGCCGATTCTCAGCAGATCTGATCCTCCGACTAAGTCCTGAGTTTGTGTATGGGAACAGCCACGCTGCAGAAGGAGCCAAGATGTCCATCAACACCAGAATGGAGGCAGAAGATGCGGTCCGTACAATGGAATACCACTCAGCCATCAGAAAGGATGGCATCGTGCCATTTGCAGCAACGTGGATGGAGCTAAAGAGCATGATGCTGGGTGAAGTCAGAGAAGCAGAAGTACCCAATTTCAGTCCTATGTGAAATCTAAGGAACAAAAAGAAAAACCATAGGGGAAGAGGGAAAATAGGATTAAAAACAGAGAGGGAGACAAACCATAAGAGTCTCTTCACTCTAGGAAACACACTGAGAGCTGCTGGAGGGAGGAGGGTGGGGGGACAGGGTCACTGGGGGATGGGCATGACAGAGGACACAGGATGTGATGAGCGCTGGGTGTCGTAGGACACTGATGAGTTATTGAACTCTGCATCTGAAACTGATGATGTACTCTATGTTGGCTAACTGAATTCCACTTTTTTTAAAAGATTTTATTTATTTATTTGACAGAGATCACAAGTAGGCAGAGAGGCAGGCAGAGAGGAGGAAGCAGGCTCCCCGCTGAGCAGAAAGCCTGATGCGGGCCTTGATCCCAGGACCCTGGGATCATGACCTGAGCCGAAGCTTTAACCCACTGAGCCACCCAGGCGCCCCTGAATTCCAATTTTTAAGAACATATTCATGTGTGGGGATGAGCAGATGGGAAACCCATCCTTTAGCACTGGACCCCACAGTCCCTGGAATGGGGGTGTAGACACCAGACTGCCTGAGCTCTGTGCAGGGACTAGGGGGTCAGAGGGAGTGCGGGACTCACTCTATTGGGCCAGATATCTGCTGAGGAAGTGGGTGGGGTGAGTGGGCTGCCTCACAAGTGGGAGAACTCTGTCCCCTGCAGACCCCCAAACTGGCCATTCGTGCAGTGGGATGCCAGTGAGGTCTCAGATCCTGCTAGCTGCTCCTGAAACCATGTTTTAACATAAAACAGCTCACAGGAAATGCTTGCAAGGTGCAAACAGCTGTGTTAATCAGTCGTGTCTTCACGCCGTTCACACTGCTAGAGGAACATCTGCCCGTCGCATTTCCTGACTGGTGTCGTGGGAAGGTGAACGTCTAGAGAGTTCAGGGAAGATCTTCCAAGGGCCTTCATGTGCAAACCTCCTGCATTGGCTGGTGAAACCGGCCCGTTTAGGTTTGTCACGGGGCTTCCATGTTCCCTAAATTTATTCACTCACCGAGTATTTACTGAGCATCTACTATGCTGGGCTCGACACGGGCTCTGGGGAGACATCGGTGAGGGAAGAAAGGAAAATGAACACACTTGAACCCCGTACAGACTCCCAGTCTCAGGGGGGCGGAGAGAGGGGAAACGGGGTGAGGAGCAGAAGGGAGTCCTCAGTGGAGAATGGAAAGATGGTGCCAACCCGCTACTGAAGGTATGATAAAGGGGACCGAGGGAGGGAGTGGGGCAGGCGGTGGCTTCAGAGACACATAGGTCTATGGAGAAGTCCCTGTATACAGACTGGGAATGCCAGGAGCTTGCCGAGGGCAGAGAATCGGGGACCCAGTGCAGCACCCTAAGTCAGGAGCATCTCTGGTGATTTCCAGAACAGAGCACGCAGAGGCCAGAGGGGAGGTCCAGGACACTGTGGGGACAGGGCCTCATGGGCCTGTAAGGGCTTCTTCCCCGGACGGCCGATATCATGTGCTCACAAGTTCACCTCGGAGCAGTGAGGCCACCGTCCGGGCGAGGACACCTGTGAGGGGCGCAGGGCCTGCCCGACGTTGCAGGGACTGCGGCACCAGGGCTGACAGGATGGACAGGATGCGCTCCAGCCATGTCCCTTCCACCCGCCAGCAAAGCACAACGGTGCCACCAGGGTTGGAGGACATCAGACCCACCGCCTGCTAGCCCTGCCTCCCTGGGGCCCAGGCCATCAGCCCCCACCTGATGCCCACGGTCAGAAGTGCTCCCAGGCTTCCCTGCCAGTGCCCCATGAAGAAGGGAAGGCGGGTGGCCGGCAGGGAGCCCCCCGGACCCTCCCACCCAGCTGCACCCCGTCTCCCAGACTTCCTGCCCGGGGAGAAGCCAGAGAGCCCGTGACCCCGACCTGAGGCGGGCGGTGGGAAGACAGGCATTCGTCGTGCAAAATGGAATGTGCTGAGTTCAGGCCGATTTCTTCTACTTTGATTTCATTTTTATTTTTTTAGGAAGAAAAAATCTCACATACTAAGTTCATATACTGTAATTCCTGGAAGTCATTCTGGAGTCAAGAATTTTTGGTCTGTTAGGAAACAAATGCACATTTGGAGACTTCCCGCCGGGCTGGGGCGGCGCCAGCCGACGGGGGCTTCCTGCTGCCAGAAGTTCTGAGCAACGTGGCAGCCGCGGCGGCCAGGCCTGGGGAGCGGAGTGGCCTCCGGCAGGAGCGGGAGAACAGCCGGGCTCAGCCGCAGCCGCAGCCTCAGCCTGTGGATACACGTGTCCGGGCCGCACGGCCAGGCTGCAGAGTCTGCATGGACCCAGGCCGCCTGCGGATTTCCACCGCGACGCCCGGAGGCTGACCCGTTGTTCGGGGGGACGTGTCCCAGGCTCGTCCCGTGAGCCGCTTGGTGCCGGGGCTGGCAGCTCGCACGGGGCAGGGGCACGGGGGTCACGGCTGGGCCCCGGCACGTGACAGTGTGTGACAGCTCGCAGCGGCCCCCGGTGCCTCCCTCAGATGTGGTTTTCTATCTGCCACGAGGAACGGGCCAGCCGTGCGAGGCTCAGGGACAGAAGTCCAGAGTCCAGCAGTAGCTCCAGAAATTCAGAGCGAACCTCACTACCAAAGTTTGGAAGTTGTTTAGCAATTAACATTAATGTTTTTCATGGAAATTAAAATTTCAATTTCATGGAAAGCAACCCAGCCACATGGGCCGATTTTCCAGAAGCGCATAGACGCTCCCGGAGTCCTGGGCGTGACCCCGCAGCAGGGCCTGGGCGCAGGGCCTGTCCTGACCCTCCATACGTTAGTGCTGTAGCTGAAGGCTGGGCAGCCATTGTCCACCTTGGTCCTGACCGGAGCAGACCCCACAGGGGCAGTGTCTGGGTCACTGTCCAGGACAGAAGAGTGTCCTGTGTCACATCATTGCCCAACAGCACCCCTTCTGGGTCGTAACAGACCCTGGTTCTTGGCAGACGTGTGGCCACCCCCAGAGTGTGCCTCCCAGAGAAGTGACACCTAGCAGGCTAGCGACAAAGCCCTTGTGGGCGAGGACTGAGCAGGAAACGTGTCCTCGTGACCCCGAGGAGCAACATCTGTGTCTCCTCTTTGCGGGGCTGGGGGTGGGGTTTCGTACACGCTGCCAGGGAACAGCTCTGAGGGTCTCCTGCGGAAGGGTGCCGCCCCCAGAGCCAGCTGAGGAACCTCCATTTTGGGGCCCTCGTTGAAGCAGCTAAGCTTTCACTGGGCTCGGCAGGGCGTGGCAGTGTCCTGGGCCCCGTGTGTGACGAGCAGTCACCCCCACCACCCACGAATCCCGGCAGGAGCTTGAGGAGTCCCAGATTTTACGATCAAGAGAGAAGAGTCTGCTCTCTGCAATGACCAGGGGAAGAGTAGAGAAGCGAGGACACAGATGGGCTCCAACTCCTCGGAGCGGCAGGACCACGAGCCCGCTCACGGGTCAGCAGGCAGAGGACCCAGAAGACGCCTCCCGCCCGTGGCCACTGCTGCTGACAGCTGGAGCTGGGAGCATCCTGGACGTTCCAGCGGAGGCCTCGGGGAGTTCTCTTGTTCCAAGCCCAAGGTGGCAAGGTCACCTGGATACTGTGGTCCAAGTCCCAGGCTGACCAGACGAGATGGTTTCCCTCCCGGCATAGAAGGCAGGGGTTCTCTCAGTGAGTTGGGCCCCGTGACACAGGACTCCAGACCGGGGGCTGAAATACCAGACGTGTCTCCTGGCAGCGGGGAGTCCACGGTCAGGGTCTGCAGGCCTGCTTCCTGCGAGGGCTCTCCTGGGCTGCCGGACCCTCACCTTCCCGCCACGTCCTCCCAGGGTCCCTCCTGGGCCTGTGGGAACAGGAATAGAACTCTGGCCTCTTCCTCTTCTCGAAAGCACCCCAGACCTGTCAGATCAGGACCCCCTAATGACCTCCCTGGACTTTAGTAATTTCCTCCAGGGCCCCATCTCCAAGTACGGTGGCACTGGGGCTCAGGGCTTCACCTGGGAGCTCGGGGGAGACTCACTTCCGTCCAGGACAGGGGCCGGCCTCTTCCTGTCTGTGAGCCTAGGAGACTCACCTTGTGGGACCAGAGTTTCATTTCTGCTAAAGCTCCAGGCCAAGACCAGCCGACTGGGCGGCCCCCCAGTGCTAGCTCACGAACCTGCTTGGTGGAGACACGATGCACACACTGCACGTCCCCGTGCCCTGGTTTGTGGTTCCCCAGACTCGGCATCTCCTCCTCCAACTGCTGGGTGACCGTCGCCGCAGCCGCACCATCTCCCTGTGTCCTCTGCCTGTCCCAGCTCAGTCCCTCAGGTGAGGCCGCCGGCAGCCCCTGGCCGTAGGGAGAGCTCCCGACCCTCCAGCTTGTCGCCTTCTTAGGGTGGGTCTGTCGTCCCCTTGCTGTCCAGTCTCCCCACCTCGCTCCGCAGAGCCTCCCACAACGCCTCCTTCCCTGCGCTCACAACGCTTCGGACCTCGCCTGGGTTGTTTGGTTAAACCCCGCGCTCTTCAGCTCCATGTCCGTCCTCACGGCCCGGAGCGCGGCTGGGGAGGCCTCCCAAGACGGAGCAGTAAGCAGCAGCCCCGGCCCGGCCCTTGGGCCCCCGCCTGCCCCGTCCGGCCCCGCCCTCCTCACCGTGCCGGCGCTGCCCGTCCTCACTGCCCGCTGTCGCAGGGAGCCGGGGCTCCCACGCACCCCCAGCCGCCTTCCGCCCTGGCAGCCACGGTGACTCCTGTGTCCCATCCAAAGCCAACGCCCTCGTGGGCCCCGGACCAGCTGATCTCGCCTGCGCAACAGCGTTCCTGCAGCGGACGTGGACTGCTTTCCCCCGCTTCATTGTTTTTCTGTGGACTTTCCCGTCAGCAAGCTCGCATGCTGTTATCTGTCCCATTTTAACACACAAAACAAAGCAGAGCAGAACCTTCTTTGAACCACAGTGTCCACCAGCTACTGCCCATCTGCCCTTTGCAGCAAGCACCCCAAACTGCTGCGGACACTTCTAGACCAGCTGCCCCGGCCTCGACCCCGGCCCAGCCCGACCGCATCCCCCCCACCCAGGGAGCTCACCCTTCTGACGGCTGCAACGGCCGGTGTTGTGTGTCCAGCCACCGGTCCATCTGAGTCTGTCCGGGCCCCGGGGTAGCCGACTCCCCCATCCCCTCTCACACCTCACCCCAGTGGCTCCGTGGGGCGGCTCCCGGCCTCCCCCGAGCATCCCGACACGGGGCTCTCCCCTCCTCCCCTGGGGAGTCCGCCCAGAGCCTTCTGAGCCACCACACACTGTGCTGCCCTCGGTGCCTCCTCACCGGCGGTGCCCGCTTGTGGACTGTGAGCGGCACGGGGGCAGGTCGCCGCCACTGAGCTCGAAGCACCTGGAGCCATGCACGCTCCGTGGACACACAGGCCCGCTCGGAGGGACGGCAGTCCTCGCCCACCGGGTGCCGAAGGACCCCCCCGACCGCAGCTGAAGCCCGGGGAGGCCACCAGCTTGGACGCGGCCGTCCACACGCAGGCACGTGGTCTAGCAATGTCGCTGTGTTGCCGCTTAGGACCAGGAGGGGAAGTGTCGTGCATCAGCCGCCGCTGCCCCTGTCCCCGCGGATGCTGAGATCCGGGATGCGCCCAGGCGCGTCCCCTTCCCGTCGCGCTCCCTCCCGCCAGCCCACCGCCTCCCCTTGCGCACGCGTCAGACTCTGCCCAAACATGCTCTCGGCTGTTCTCCCACAGGGCAACGAGTTCAAGCCCCCCCTGCCGGACGTGTGGGCCAGCGCCGGTCCGCAGAACAGAAACGTCTGGACAGACGTCCATCGGGGGCTGCGATGCCCAGATCTGGTCATCCCAGAACGTAAGGAAGGGGACTCCACGCGACCCGGGAGTGAGGATGGCAGGCAGCGGCCTCCCAGCAGAGGGGCGGCGGGAGGGGGAGGAGCTGGGGCGTCTGGGGCGGGCTCCCAGCAGGACCGAGACCACGACGTGGGGGCCCGAGGCCAGAAAGAGCAGCTGCGGGACCCTCACCCAGATAAGAAAGGAGCGGGAGAAACGCTCTGGGGGCGCCCAGCCCCACATCCCTGGAGCCAGCATGTGGCCACACAGCCTGTGGCCCGTGAGGACACACAGGCGCGGGCTGAGCGTGACCCCCCCAGATTCCAGAGCCTTGCGGCCGGGGCGTGTCTGACCCAGGTGACCCGGGCTTGTCTCGTCAGGAGGAGAGCGCGAGCCCTGAGCACTGTGCCTTCCCACCAGCCTGAGGGCGCAGAGCAGAGCGCCCGCAGGGGGAGGCCCGGGACCCCTTTCCGGGACCCCTTCCCGGAAGCCAGTGCCCCAGGGGAGTGGCCGATTCTGGGACGCGTGGCACAGCCCCAGGGCTCCGTTCTGTCTGTGGCGGCCCCTGCAGCATAGTTTTCGGGGAAAGCAGAAGATCGCCACAGCCAGCGTGAGTCAGGTGGGAAAAGCCAGGCCCTGGAGACCCAAGAAGAGAGGGCGTCCCGTTTCCAGAAGAGACGCTGGATGCACTTGATTCATCGGACGCTTGTCTTTGATGTTGGGCCCATTTTCCCTGGTGACCTGTTATTATGAGTCACAGAGAAAAGTGGACGGAAGAAATGGCCAAGCGTGGCCACGGCCTGCTTTCCTCACCCCAACAGCCGCCCAGGAGGGCAAGGCGGCCTGGGGCGTGAGTGGCGCTCTGGGGCACGTGTCCCCATCAGCCAGCCGCGCACTGACGGGGTGTGGGCCAGGGGTCCGGCCGCGCCCAGCCTGTGTCCATCACCCCAGGGGGCTCTGGAGCAGACCCTGCTGCACTCCAGGCAGGCAGTGTAGGGAGGGAAGGGACAGAAGCGTAGAGAAACGGCGTCAAGGGGACGGCGGTGCCAAGGTTAGAGACCACGTCTCCCCACTCGGAAATGCCCTCGTGAGAACGAGAAGAAACAGAAACCACTTTTTTTTTCTTTTGCTGAAATGACGTTATTCATGTCCTTCTGCTAAAGCTTTTTGGAAGTTACTCGGTAGGAATAATGCTGTGTTTTCTGATCATGGGGTTTTCAAAGGAGCATTCACTCAAATGTTAATGGGATTTGTGGTTTAGGGTTTGCCTTATTTTTTCTTTTTTAATTTCTTTTCAGCATAACAGTATTCATTATTTTTGCACCACACCCAGCGCTCTGTGCAATCCGTGCCCTCTCCAATACCCACCACTTGGTACCCCGACCTCCCACCCCCGACCCTTCAAACCCCTCAGATTGTTTTTCAGAGTCCACAGTCTCTCATGGTTCACCTCCCCTTCCAATTTCCCCCAACTCCCTTCTCCTCTCCATCTCCCCATGTCCTCCATGCTATTTGTTATGCTGCATAAATAAGTGAAACCATATGATAATTGACTCTCTCTGCTTGACTTATTTCACTCAGCATCATCTCTTCAGTCCCGTCCATGTTGCTACAAAAGTTGGGTATTCGTCCTTTCTGATGGAGGCATCATACTCCATAGTGTATATGGACCACATCTTCCTTATCCATTCGTCCGTTGAAGGGCATCTTGGTTCTTTCCACAGTTTGGTGACTGTGGCCATTGCTGCTATGAACATTGGGGTACATGTCAGGTTGTTTGAGAAATTAAAAAGTGTCACATTTTTTAGAAATCTTATGTTTGTTTCTTGTGTCCATTCTTAAATACTAAGCAGAGGACAACGGATTCTGGGCCTGGCTCAGTGCCATGTGCTCCACAAGACATGAAATAGTCACAAGGAACACGGTGGTCAACGAGGAAGACGTGGCCTCGTCAGGGGATCAGGACAGGCCGGCTACGGCAGCCGCTGGTGGCCAGACGTGGGACACGGCCCACAGACGGCGACCGCCCGCTGGAGGGCTTGGATCCGCCTGTTTGACACCCTGTTGTGCCCTCGGCTTGTGAGAAGCCCTCAGCCTACTCCTCTGTTTACTGAAAACAGTAACAAAAATCAATTTCCTGCCCTTGAAAACTGTGTTTTCATAAAAATGACCCGTGCTCCGACTCTTAAACTAAGCTTCTCAGTCATCTTCGTTCCAGGGAGATAAGAACTAGGGAGTCGCTCGCGTGCCATCGGCAGAAATGTGTTCACGTCGCGGGATTCTAGACGTCCTGTCCCTGGCAGAATGAGGGTCACCTTGTCGGGCCCTCATCACGTGAACCGTCCGTCAGCAGACGCTGCTGCGGACTCTCCTCCAATCTCTTCTTGAAAATGTCCGTGGTGGGCAGGGTCAGGTGGCCCCTCGTCTTTTCCCGTGGCCCTGACGTGGGCCTGGGCTCTGGCGTGTCAGGCATCTACTCCATGCAGACCCAGTGGGATATTCCTGTCGCATGACTGTACCCAAAGGTCACAAAAATAAATCCCGTCTGAGGTGACTCCAGTTTTCCCATAAACTTCTGATTTTGTGAAAGAATGTAGGCCGTTGACGAGTCAGAGTGTATCAGTTTACTGGTGTTGCCTTAAAAACAAAACAAGCAGAAAACCTAACCGTGTGTTCCTTGTTTCTTTTCCTCAGCTGAAAAACGTGACAGCGTAACCTGTCAGAAGCTCATTTGTGCGGATCCGATCTGCTCGGTGGGTGGCGAACACGACGCCCCTCCTTCGTCCTCGTATCTGAGGCCATGTAAGGGACAGTGGTGTAGACGGATGGACGGCAGGTTTCCATGCACTAAGGCCCGTGGCACGGTGACACTAATGCCTGTGGCACGACAGCTCTCGTGGGCTCTTCCCCTCCGGGCCCCGGTGGTGGCTCATCTTACGTGTGTGTCCACAACAGGACTGGGGAAGCTGATGAGATGTTGCTTCCAGGTGTTTCTGAGAGTGATTCCGGAAATGGGGAGCACTTGAGTCAGTTGACTGGGCAGCCAACGAAGGGGTCCTCGTCCACGTGGGCCCGTCTCACCAAGGCCCTGAAGAGCACAGAAGGAGAACAAGACGGAACCGCACTCCGTCTTGCAGAGCTGGCCTGACTGTCCTCTCCTGCCCTCGGACATCAGTGCTCTTGGTTCACAGCCCTCCCCCCGCTCCTGGAATTGCACCCAGTGTCCCTGGGTCTCCAGCTCACAGGGGACAGGCTGTGGGACTTCTCATCCCCCTAATCGTATGAGCTAATTCCTGTAACACATCTCCTCTAATACGTATCTATGCACACCCTGTTGGTTCTGTTTCTCTGAAGAACCAACACCTCAGCGTGGCCTGTGGGCCGGCAGCAGTGGTCACCATCACGTAGACAGTGTTTCATATGCAGCTGGAGACACGAACCAATGAGAACATAAACGTGCGCCTTCTCATCACCCGTTTCCTGAGAAGTTATGTAGAAACCATGGGACGTACAAACCACAGTACTGCTCCTTATGCAGGAGCAAAGGGAAAAACACTTCCTGCCCACCTGTCACCCATCCGTCCCTGCCCACCTGTCACCCATCCGTCCCTGCCCACCTGCCCGTCCACACCTACCTAGATTCCTCCCTCCCTCCACCCATCCATAGCGCTATCTCGTCATCTGTCCATCCGTCCATCCATCTCTCTAGCCACCCAACCATTCGTCCATCCATATATCTCTCTGTCTGTCCATCCATCGATATAGACATCTGTCCGTCATCCATCTGTCCGTCATCCAACCCTCCATCCAACCATCCTCTATTGAGCCATCTCTATTGAAAAACCACATTTAAGCAGGCAGAGGAGGCTTCAGCAAGAATCAGACCAGCCAGGAAAGACTTTGAGAAGCCGGCAGGCTGTAGGGCAGCCTGTGCACACAGACCGTAGGGCAGCCTGTGCATTTGAACACGGTGTAGTGGTGCCCCACGTGGCTCAGCCTGTCTTTCCTACTTGGTAGGTAGGTTGGCTGGCTAAAGTCAACACAGTGTTAACGTTCCCCTGTTGTCTGGTCCCTCCGCCAAGAAAAAAGGTGAAGGTTAACCTACAATGAAAAGGTTAACCTACGATAGGTCAAGGAAAGGGGGGTGGGGGCGCCTGGGTAACTCAGTCGGTTCAGCATTTGCCTTCTGCTCAGGTCATGATCCCAAGATACTGGGACTGAGCTCCACGCCGGACTCCTTGTTCAGCGGGGAGCCTGCTTCTCCCTCTACCTCAGCCCCGCCCCCTGCCTGTGCTCACTCCAGTGTCAAATGAATAAATGAAATATTTTTTAAAAAGGGTGTGTGTGTGGATTTACTGCGATCACTGAATAGTGCAGCTGTGCCTTTGAAGGCCACAGGGTATTCTCAGACCCAAGCATGGCCTAGAAAATGAGGAAACCCAGGCTGTTTCCAGTGTCCGCTGACAGTCTCACCGCTGGAGGCCCTGCATTTCCACCAGGTCTCCTGGAGGAGTTGGCGGCCTTGCCTGCCCGGCCGGCTCCCTTCTGCAGATGATGCCTCCAACCGGTGTCCAGCCCGCAGGACGATTCTAGAGACACGTGTTTGGGAACAGACGGGAGAAGGGCGGCCACTGAGGGAGACGCTCGGACCGAGCCTGTGCCCTCCTCCAGCTCAAGCATGACGCCGGCCAGCGCTGGTCAGAACGCTGGCCGCCTCCACCCCTCACCGGGCGGCCCACGAGAAGGGGGGCCAGACGTGGCTAATGAAGACATCTTCGTTACTTGTTGGCATCTAGTCTGTGTGGCTGGGAGAGGCCTGTGCGCCGGCCCGTCCTAGCTGGGCTCGGGGCGCCGTTTGCCCGGACTTCTCAGAGGACCGCTCCACTGTGATAACTCCAGGGTTAGCCACACAGAGCCATCAACTGTCCCCATGGCTCTGCATCCGGTGCGTGGCTCAAGAGCACAGTGACATCCTAAAGCGTAGCCCTCGGAGGGCAAGCTCATGAACACAGAGTTAACCGTGCAGAGCACCTCCCGCTCATGCGGCTGCCCACGGGTCTTCCGTGGCTGCTGCTTTCGGGTGGCCGTCCTGGGCAGCCCAGCTTATCCACACAGCACGAGCCGAGCCAGAGCCCGAGCTGCACAGACCTCGTGTCCTACAAGCTGAGAAGAGAAGTCAGAGGCCTCCCAACAACCAAGACTCAACTTTTCTGCAAAGTCAAGGCCAAGAGAAGAGAGAGCATCACAGAAGGACACCAAAAAGGGGTCACACCCAAACACCCCAAGTCAAAGCTCAGTCCTCACTGCCTTGTGCCACTCTCAGCACACATCTGCTCCTCCCTGTCCCTCACTGTGCCCTGCACGTGCCGATCTTCACCCTCGGACAGGATGCCTGCCCAGGGCGGTGCCAGCTCTGTGCCCTGAAGCCTCGCCAACACACAGAGCGGGCAGAGCTGGTGGCGCTCTCCCTGGCTGTCCGCGGGAAGCCTGCCCGCCCGCCACCAGGCCTCCCGAGAAGCTGTGCGTTGTCACAGGGAGGGCAGGCGTTGACGGAGGTGAGCCCGCCCAGCGCAGAGACTGCTGTCTGTCCCACACGGCTGGCTGACACGGCCACTCTCACAGGTGTGAACTCGGCAGTGGGCATGGCCTGCGCCCCAGGTCCCCATCGGCCACGGAGGCCCTGTGCTTTGCCCAGCTCCCGCACCCCTGTGAATGGGGCCGTGTGTGCCCTGCAGCTCCCGGGTGAGGAGACACCGCGCGGCACACCTTCCAGGAGTCACTGTGGGGTAGAAGCACTGACCTCTGTTCACACGGGGTCATGCGGGACAGCTGTGTGGCCAGGAGCAGTGAGAGCCTGTCCCTGCAGGAGTGCTCTGACACGTTTGTTTCTGAAAATTCAGCCCCAGGGAAGTGTGGGCGAGCAGAGCGGGGACGTGGAGAGAGAGCTCGGATAACGGCCAGTCTGGGTTCTGGAGATTGGCCATGGCGGCTCTCCGGACCGCACACAGGACTGAGGCAGCCCCGGGATGGTGGCAGGGACAGGAAGCAGCCTGGGCTCCACACGGCCCTGAGACTGGCCTGGAGCTGGGACCAGGGAGGACCGGCGGCGGGCCCATTAGAGGGACCCCATTGCACTGAGGTCGCAGAGGGCGTCTTACAGACGACACCTCAGAGGGTGGACAACAGTCTCCAGGCCCCTTGGGACCTCTGGACCCCATCCCTGTCCCCAGTCCTGGACGACACAGCTGGAGGGACTTGCCCCCGACCCTAAAATGGTCAGTCGGCAGAGTTTCACACCCAGAAACTTAAGCACCCTCTTGCCTCACTCGAGGGGAGAGCACACACCCACACCATGCTGGAGAGGACCCCGACCACTGAGGGCTGGTCTCTGCAGGCTCTCGGCAAGGGGACGGACCCTCCAGCGGGGCAAGCTGTCCCAGGCGTGCTGATGGCACCGCTACGAAGACACGGAGGCTCTGGGCCCCAGACTGGAGGACACACCAACGGCGCCCACGGCTAAGGTCAGGCCAGCCAGGCGGTGCCCCTGCCTCTCGATTTGAGATCCTGGGGAAGAAGCACGTGTTTTTACGACTTCGCAGCCGTAGGGCAAGTGTCTCCCCGTCTGGCTCAGACACTGAGCAAACTCTGACAGAGGAGTGCGGCCCGAGACGCCCAGACTCCCAGGAGCCTGGCAGTCGTCTGGGGGCACGGTGGATGCTCCTGTGTCCCCAAATAGACCGTTAGGTCATTCTCACCAGCGCCACAAGAGTTCTGGCGAACTGGGAACCACAAGGTGGGAAATAATCATAGGTTATTAACGGCATCTGGATGCGGCCAAAGCAAATAGCACATTGGAAGTTGAAGCAAAAACGAAGTCCAGCATGAAGCCCAGACCAGAGCCCTGGGGAACCGCTGAAGGCCCCATGGCATCCTTCTGGGTGGGGCCAGGGCTGTGGGTGACTTGCCTGGTGTCGCTGGGCAGAAGGGAACGTGTGCTCATGGGAAGACTATTTTAAAGCATTAGGAGAATGTCTTAAGTATAAAATAAAGAGTATTTGAAATATTTCAAGTGAGTTAGTGATTTATCAAAGTCTGAGAAAGGAATCGGGACCCAAGCCTGTCTCAGCAACTTGACATCCTGGCCGCAGACGCAGAGGAACAACTTTTAACTTTTTGTAAAACGGGTCTTAAGGTGGTTGGTGAGCGAGACCCCTACAGGATGGTGCCACTCGGGCTGAGCTCCGGAGCCCGCCCAGTCTCCCCCGCGCTGGGTTCTAGCCTTACCATGCACACGAGGCTGCTACTCAGTGTATCCTCTGTTCCCAGAGAGAACGAAAATGTGCAGAAATCCTCAGGGATCCTGGGCCAGAAAGCCTGCCTGTGACCCCACGGCCCCTGGCCTGAAGCAGGGACAGCCCCAGAGCCCCGGACTTCAGAACAGGTCGACCTGGGGCCACTGACCATGCCATGGCCCACAAAGTGGGAAAGGGATCTCTCCATCAGCGTGAGCGAACGTTCCGGGAAGACCCAATGTGCTCCCGGGTTAGTGCTCCTCCACGGCACGTCTGCTCCCCACAGCTCGGCTCCTGAAATAACACACCCTCCCGCCTTGGGCCTCTGTCCCTGCCCCTCCTCGTCCCACCTGGCCTCTCTTTGCTGCCCGCGCTGACCTCTGTCCCAGCTGCCTCCTTCCAGACGCCCTGCGGATGCCCCGTCGGCCGCGTCCGTGCCACCACCATGCTTCACGCTCTTCACAGACCGGGTCGCTCCCAGGTGCTCCCTGGCGCACACGCGCGAGCCCACCGCCCCTTCCCGGAACGGTTCTGGGCGCACAGGGACAGTGACTTCGTGGCTCCTGGAAGGCGCTGGCAGGTGCCCACAGGACGAAGGCTTCCACGAGGTCCTGTGAGGAGGACCACAGGTCGGGGGTGGAGAAAGAGCACCAGCCCGGCCCCGAAGACCCAGCACAAAAGAAGGAATGACCGCGCCACACGGCCGCCGGGGAGCAGAGCTGCTAGCGGCTTTGGGCTCCCCGGGAGCTGCCTGCAGAGGCGGCGGGGACAGAAAGCCTTTAACAAGGGCACCTGTCCGTACCTTCCGTCCCGGCAGAAGGAGACGTGCTTACTCTACAGACGCTGCTGCCGAACCCCCGGGGACCCCAGGGACGTGACGAGGACCCACACCTGCCTTACCCCCGGGCGCTGTGCGGAAGGAGCCCTGAGGAGCCCCAGGAGGGGAGCAGGCAGCCATGTGGGGGGGGCCCGGCCACAGAAGGTGAGCGTGAGGGAGGCGGGCACGGGCTCCGGCTGGGGGAGGGGAGATGCCGAGCGTGGCCGCCGCTGAGCCGGCAGGCTGAGGTCTCCGCGGCGGTCCGGGACAGGAGCTGGGAACGCAGATGTCCGAGGGCAGTGGGGGCCTCTGCGCAGACACAGCAGTGGAAGGTACTATTCGGGGGGTGAACAGGAGGCTCTGATAGCGAGCATGTGACTCCCCCGGGAGAGATGGTGCTGGTTCGCACGCGGGTAAGCTGGGCGTGGTGGGCGGGCGACCAGATGCCAGGTCGGTGAGCATTTCACGTCGCCCACCGGCCTCCCCAAGGCTCTGCTCAGGTCGCCTCTCCAGAGAGCTCGGGACAGCCTGGGGGACATGGCAGCCTAGGCCATCGGTGGGCCGTCCCCAAGTGGAAAGAGAAGCTGGTTTCATGTTGCGACATGAGTTAAGAATAGGCGAACCCGGCAATTTCGTCCGGCAAAACTATACTTTCAGGCTGATGCCTATACTTTATATTTTAAAAGCTCAAATTATTTTATGACCTGAAAATATATCATCTTGCTGTTGGTTTTCAAGGCCACATCTGTAGCCTCTCATACTCTTTTAAAAAAAAGTTCCCCTTTAGATAAATGAAGAAAGAAATATATTCCGTCAAGACCAATTCCTGAATGACTTTTCTGTGTCTCCTTGATAAACAGTTTGTGGCGAGGACTGAGCTCGGCTTTGCTCCGGGGAAGCGGCGGGCGTGGGCGCGGTCAGCGGGCAGCGCAGATGCCGGGCAGCTGGAGGCGGCGGGGAGGGGTGCGGCTGAGGATGGCGCGAGTCGTGAGTAACCGAACCAGGTCTCCCACCTCCCAACCACTCAGGCCGCTCCCTACAGAGACGCAGGCTCTTTGGGTCCTTTCTTATTTCAAGGATTCGTGGAAGCGGCGGGTGTGGACCCCCGAGCGTGGTGTCCAGCCCACGACCGAGTATGATCGCAGCGAATAGTCCTGACGGTAGAAATCCCCAACCTCTCACAACGGCACCATCCAGAAGCCACGACTCTTTCTTTTGAGCACTTCGGTCTCCTTGTTGCTGAGAAGTAATGACGGCTGCTTTGAGAGCTTGCTTCCCGGGACGTGCAAGAGGATGACGGAGCGAGGCCGCAGCACGGTGCCTGGTCCTCGGAGGAGCTCAGCTTGCACGGTCAGGGATGTCCCCTCCTGCCCCCACACACCTTCTGCCGCCCTGGGGTCGGGGGGGCTGCCCCACCTCTGGAGGACGCAGACCTCCCGGGACTCGGCTGCCGGCCACCAGGCACCGCAACCCGCTCACGGGCTTCTGGACCAGCAGCCCGGATTCTGTCTCGCTTGTGGGTAGAATCACGTCCCTGTCTTCCTGCTGCAGCTGCATCTCCTGCTCCCCGTGGACCACGGGTGGAGGCAGAACGAGCACGAACTATTTATGAGTTTGATCAATAACCTTGACGAGGGGGTTTGCTCCTGCGGGTCTTAGAAAACAGAGCACGGCATGCTCCCGGGGGTGGCTCTGTGATGAGCGCTGGGCATGGCTGTCCCCGCGGGCCCTCTCAATCACCCACAAAGTCTGCAGTGTTGGGGAACAACAGAACAATACCAGGACCCCCTCCCCACCGAACATTGCTGCTTTCACGCCACAGGCCCCGGGGACGCCCTGAGGCCACACAGCTGGGAGGCTCAGACCTATTTGGCTCCCAGGAGGGCCCAGGGCAGAAAGTTTCCTACAAAACTTCAGGTTTAGTCAATAATGGATAACAAACATAACCCGTTTATTTTTCTTTTTTGTGGGAATATCTGTTGTTTCAGTCTCCAGAATTGGCACCGCCGATGGTGAGGCCCACAGTCCCGGATCCACAGACCGGGGTCAGGACCAGCTCACCTAGTGCCCTGCTTGTGACTCGGGGACCCGTCTGCCACGTGGAGGGTCTTGTGGTTCTGCGCAGTCTGGGAACGTGCGCCCAAGCCTCCAGCAGCGAGCTGGGACCCAGCGAACACGCCCCTGCACACACTTCTGGCTTGAGAGGTGAGCTCCGAGAGGGTCCCCACTCTTCCCCACGGGGCCGTCTGTTGTAGCAGACGTGCCGCGGGATGCGGTGTGAGTGGTGGTCATGGTGTTGAGCTAATAATTCTTCTCCATCCGTTGAAAACCAGTATAGGGATTATCCAAGCTTCCGTTCCAGTACCCGGCCACCCACTCCAGTGAGAAGAACACCACCGGGTCTGCGGCCTCCCCAGCCCCACCTCCCCTCCCGCCCTCCATCCTGGTCTGCGGGACCCCACGAGGGGTCTTTGCTGCCCAAACTCGCCCGGCACCCACCCCTTCCCGACATTCCAGAGAAGAAAAGACAGCAGAACACTGGAAAGGAGACAGGTGCTCTACGAAGACGGAGACTTTCCTAAAGAATTGACAAAACAATACAATTTGATCTTCATCAGGACACATTCTGAGGAACTCACTGGATTTCCAGAAGGAGACAGAAGGCTTCGGGTCTGCAGGTCCCTCCACGCTGCACCCCTCCAAACTGCTGCCTCCGGGACCAGCCCGTCTCCCCTTGTCCAGTCCACCCGTAAGACTGCTACAGCTGGGGGCCGCTAGTGGGACGCGCCTCGACCTGAAACCAGGTATGGGACCATGTTGGAAGCACAGGCAGACTTGCGGTAACTTATGTCAACGAGGGGGTGAAGGAGCAGAATGTGTGTCACAATCTCGTCTTCTGTTTCTAGTTATTTTTATGTTTCAATAGCCGACGTGCTGCCTGCGTGCGACAGACGGTTACGGGACGTGGGACTCCCACATGGCAAAGGAAAGAGTAAAAGCAAGACACCTACCTCTGCTGATATCGTCCCCTCGGCCCGCGGTCGAGCGGCCATCTGCCTCTTTACTGGACGTTTCTCTTCCTTGCCGATGAGGAAGAGGAACATGGCCCATAATTAGGAGCAGCCTCATGAGTTGAGATGATGTGCATTTTCAGAGACACCGGCTCCCTTTTAATTTATTTAATGCAGAAATGCAAACGTGAATGTTTGAGAATCTTTAGCCAGAAGATTGATCTCACAGGAGATAACTTCCTCACAAGCCCAAAGCAACGAGCACTTTCTCGTTCGAGGGAGAACGTGCTGCGTGTGGAGACCCGGCAGCCGGCGTGCGGGGAGACCCACAGCCGAGGGGGCACGGTCAGGAGTCAGAGTGACAGCCGCACACGCGAGTGCTGCGCCCTGATGAGCACGCGTGTTTCTCCGCACGTTACCGGAAGCCTCTGGGCCATTGCACCTACAGGGGGGGGTCTCTTCTTGGCAAGTCACCCACTGCTCTTGGCAAAGTGCCCCACGTCCCCTCCTCGGGGAGGGCGTCACACTCACGTGACGGTCACGGGACACGTGCTTGCCGGTGAGCGTGCGAGTGCCGACCCTGGAGTCGGGGTGTCCCTCCTGCCGTCAACACACCCGTTCTCCGACCGTGTTAGCCCCACTGTACGAGAGGCTCTTCCCTGAGACGGCTGCGTACAGGGACCAGAGGGCACAGCCAGTGCTCCCCAAGCCCGTCCAGGGGCACCCCCTGCTCAACTTTGTCGTCAACCAAAACAGCACATGCGCACTAACGTAATTTGGGAGTCGGCGGTCAGGGTAGATTTTTGGGGTCCGAGATAAGAGTAAACCCATATGACCCTTCTCGACAACGGCAGTAAGTTGGGTCAGAATCCTGAAATACTGATCTTTCTGTAACGGACGGAAGATATGGACGCTGGGTTTCTGCCTCACAGATAGGCAGACGTGACAGGAAGTCTCTGGTTTTGGAAGCGGCCATCCATGGCTTCCCGGCCTCTAGCAGTACAAGCTTGTGACACACACCGGGGACTGCCCGTCAGAGGAGCTGGTCACCCCGACGTGCTGGGTAGGGCGGTCGACGTGTGCTCAGTACGCAGCGACGAGCACAAGCTTCCACCTGCTCTGTCTCCTGTGACCAGGAAACGTCCATGTTAATCTGACTTCTCCGAAACCCAGCAGAGGTGGGGAGGGCGGGCACGCTGCTGGTCAGATGAAGCCGTGTCGCCGCAGGCCCTGGGGCCCTGGGGGTTTGGGCTCAGCTCCTCCCAGAGAGGGGCTCTGTGGGGCCTGGGGACAGAGGTCAGTCCTGCCCCAGTGTCACCAGGCAAGGGCTTTAACAAACAAACAGCACGTGGGTCCTACTACTTCCGTCCCCTCAAATGCTCTTGGACCCCACCTTTGCTCACCAGCAGGACAAAACCTTTGTTCTACTGGGAGCCAAAATGTTTTCAGATCACTTGTTTGTTGTTGGTCTTACTTGGCGGCTCCTTTTCGTCTGTGCAAACAGTGTGATAGTATTTGGAATTTTGTTTGCAAGGGATTGGGAGTGATTTGCAATGACCAATTTTGTGTTCACAGAGTAAGAAATGTTGTAGGACATCAGGAGAAACAAGGCTAGCAGATCACGAACACAGGATCTTCCCACCCGGCCTCAAGGGGTTGGGAATTTTCATTCAGGATTATTCCACCAGACAGAAAGAAACAGCCTAATGCTGACTGATCGCTCTCCGAAAACATGACCGGGGTCCAGGGGGCACTGTCAGAGTAATTCTGGAAGGGCCAGTTATGGAAGCCGCCCCTTCGTTCCCTCGTTCCTCTGCATTTGGTCAGCGAGAATGACCGCCCATGGCGTGTTTATCAGCCCAGCCTCGGGGTTTGGGAGTCTGCGGGTGGACATCTCCCACTGAGAGGCATCAGTTAGGTGCTTCGTGGGAAACCCTGTGATGAAACCCAGATCTGAGGGCAGAAGACCCAGCTGTCACGGCTCCTCATGCAGTGGGCCTGGCTGAGCCTCAGCCCGGCTCTGAGCAGCCATCGTGAGGCCACGAAATGCACTTCTGAGTCGATAAAATTAGCAAAACTGCGTCATGGGTTTTGGCGAGGTACATTAATACGCGAGGCTCCCGGTGTGTGTGACACCTGTGTGACTGATTATTAGGGTTTGGTTGTCAATATCCTGACGTTAATGTTCTTGACTCTGGTGCTTCCGCTTAAGAACAACTGCCTCAGGGAACCTCTGCTCCCAGCAGAACAAAGGTTTTGTCCTTTGTGGACTCTTAGTTTCAGCTCAGGTCGTGACCTCAAAGTCATGGGATCGAGCCCTGCATTGGGCTCCGCGCTCAGTGCAGTCGGCTTGACATCTCTCTCTCTTTCTCTCTGCCTCTGCCCCTCCCACCCATGGTCTGTCTGTTTCTGAAATAAGTAAATACATCGTAAAAAAAAAAAAACAAAAAAAACACTGCGTCACTCCGGCAGCCCAGCCCACAGCAGAGGGGGAGGAAGACTGTCCTTCCCTTCCCACAGGGAAGTCTCAGTGTGACAACGGCCGTCCCCATGCTGTGAGCGCAAGGGAAGAGGAGACGCTCTTCCGAGGCTCCTGGTGCCTGAGGACAGCAAATGGCAGTATTGATCTCATTGGTTATCCCCCAAATATAACATCAATCAGTAATCAATAATTTCCTACCAAAGAATCACAGGATTCAGTGGCAAGAATCCATCTTTGGAAATGTTGATATGGAAAGATATGAAATGGAAATTGGTGGTAACAAGTTCTTTTGTTTAGACTGATCTCTTCATTTCTCTGGTGCTAACCCTTCCCAGGAGCCTGCCCTCCTCTCCGGGGAGCCTTCTGGAATCCACCGGTCGTGCGCTTATCTCCCTTCACTTGCCTCCCAGCTAAGGCCAGGCAGACCGTGTAGACGCTGGAAGCTCCTCCTTATAGTAAAAGCCGTTTGTTACAGAGGAGCCCCAGGGCAGCCGCCTTGCTCCATGGGAGGCTCCCGGTGTGTGCCTGGGACGGGGAGCTTCTCCCACACCCCCTAAATGTCTTCCAGTGGCTTCGTTTTCTGCGCAGATCCTCCGGATTTGGTTTCTCTCCTGAGGAAGGTCTGCAGAGATTCACAACAAGCTTTTCAGGGGACGTTTCATGAAGAATCTCAGGGCGTTTGAAACACCCCACTGACTCCAGGCCCCATCCTTCCTCTGGGAAGCTGGGAAGAACTGCTTCTCAGTGAACACCACCTAAGACTTCCTTTTAACGGGGTCGAGTCGTGTGTGACTGTGGCCCAGGTTGTTCCTGCGCCCACCAGTCCCCGACATCACCCTGCAGACGTTCTGCAAGCAGTTTCCAAGCTGAGTTAATAGTCTTGGGAACTCATTCAACAGAAACAGCTTCTAAGGAAGGATCCGGCCAGCGAGCTCGTGCCAGGTCCTGGAGCGCATCTCTCCGACCCCTTCCGGGCCCCAAGGGACAGAAACTCCACCCCCAGCAGCTCAGCCCAGCCTGTCTCCCCTGGTCACTCTTATTTCCCTCTGTCCCCTTGTCAAACACGAGGGGGAGACCCCCCATGAGGACCAGCCGGCGTCTGTGTGAGCCCCATCCTGACCTCCCACGGCCGTACCCACTGAGCCTCCTCGGTGCCTACGGGTGTCCTTGGTGGTCCCTTCCGCTGTCAGGATGCCTCTCAAGCATGGCTTCCGCAGACACCCCAGTCACCCCGCCCACCCCAGAAGCCAGAGTCACCCCCTCTCTCCTCGCCATGATTGTCCTTCCCAGAACTCCCAAATTAGCACAGACCTGGTCACCCACCCTGTTGGATGCTGGTGGGGCTCCTGAGGGTACGGGTGCTTCTGGAAGTGTGGTCCCAGTGCTCTCAGCAGATGGGCCCCTGGCCACCTGGGGAGACACCTGGCAGACAGGTCCCAGCCTCCGGGCTCAAGGGTCTTCTGGGGTGGCTTCAGGTGCCAGAGAGCCGGCTTGATGTCAGAGTATGGAGTGACGCACGGCAGGGGGAGGGAGACATGGCTGCTCCCACCCAGAAGCGGGACAGCTATCTCCCAGGGGGTGGCGACTTCCAGCCTGGCTTCACGGCAGAGCAGGGTGACTGTGCGGGGTCCCAGCTCCTCGGCTCCCTCTTCAGCCAGGCCACCTGTCAGCTGCATGAGGCGTGATGCTGGCTGGGGACCGCAAGCCATGTGGGCCCCACCGGCTGGGCCCGAGGGCCTCTGGGTGGAGAGAGGCTGTGACAGAAGGAAGGATCCTGACCCCCCAGGCAGCTCCAGGTCCCTCCGTGTCCCGCACCTGCTCAGGGGGTTCCTCGTGCCGGGTCACTGCCACAGGGACAGCAACCCCAGTGAATCCACCCTGCCGAGAGGTGTCAGCCCCAGTGAATCCACCCTGCCGAGAGGTGTCAGCCCCAGTGAATCCACCCCTCCTGCCCAAGGACTGAGCTCAGCACCGTGGCTGTCTCCCCCGTCCCCATCTGAGCAGACCCAAGCCATCCCACGGCTTCTTCAGTGTTGTCCCATGTCAAGGCTTGGAACTGAGCTAAAACAACACTCACCAAAGGGCTTTAAGTAAGAACCACCCTCAGAGTTCAGTTTTTAAGAGCTCATTCAGCTGTTCGGTGGAGAAGGGAGGGTTTGCAGGAGAGGCGGAACCCCGGCCCGCGGCGGGCAGACGCGGGAGGTGAGGCACAAGGGTGGTGGGCACAGCGGGGAAGTCTGCAGGCCACACCAGTGCCTTCTCCGGGTGCCCTAAGTTAGGATGTGGCTCCAAGGGAGGCCACCTTCTGAGACTTTCCTTATAAAAAGGGACGCCACGTGGAGTCTGGCCGTGGCACGTTTCACAAGAGGCGTGCATGGTTCCGGGCGAGCATTCACTTACCCTCAGCCATGATCTGTGAGAATCGAGTCGGGATGAAGAAGGAAGGGCTCAGAGACAAGCAGCCACCAGGGTCCTCTGTGCCCACAGCAGTTCTGGGGAAGGACGGAGCGTGTGTCCTGTCGTCACACAAAGGAAGTTCTGCTTCCCAGGGTGTTTCGCCCTCAGAAAAGTTACATCGGACACACTTTACCACGAGAAACATAAAGACCGTAAACTCCTGGGAAGAGGACCCTTCCTCCACTCTGGATGGCCAGTGGCACATGCTGACGGGTTCTCTCACGTTGACCTCTCCCAGAAAGTCTGGTCCTTGTGCTTTGGCGTCCGCACGCAGAAGGGCAGTCTGTTCCACCCGCTGAGGACAGGAGGCATGGACGGTGCCAGATCACCACTGGGCTGTGACACGGGGCACAGCCTTGGGCCCGGCCAGAACCCCCCAGACCTGCATCCCCCTGGGTGGTCACCGCACGCTCTGGCGGACAGCGGGGGCAGCTCCCGAGCACGATGCACGGTGCTGCGGCTCGCTGACCGGGGACGAGCTCATCCCGTCTCATTGCTCTGGTGCTCACGGCTTTCTGACTCCACAGACTGAGTTACAGGGTCCACGGCTGGGTCAGGGCATCTGTGCGACACGGCGCTGGCACGGCGCTGGCCTGACGCTGCCTGGCCTTCCCTGACGGGGCTGTCTCCGGGTTTCGCCGGCCTCCGGACCTTTCTGAGGCTGGGGTGTGACTAGGGCCTGGACCTCTCCGGCTCTGCGTTCAAGCCAGACAGCTTTGCTGTCAGAGACGAGATCTATGGAATTTGGTAGGTTTGTCGCCGCCTCTTGATGCTTCCTTTATCCAACCTGTGTCTGCGTCATCCTGCCACTGATGACAGCACCGAGCGGACCTGGTTGCCAAAATACCCCACTCTTTGTACCAGCTTCTGCCCAGGCTGGCGTGGGGGAAACTCGAGACCAGGCGTTCAACTCAAGCCCATGTCGGTCCGCAGGCTGAGCTGCCCGCCCCCGAGCCTCCTCCGGCTTCTCGGAGAAGCTTCTTGAGCACAGCCCAAGGGACAGGCGTTCAGCCAAGGCTCAGAGGGCCCACAGGCAGCGACCTTAGATGCCACATTCGTGCTCTTTCTCCTGGCCTCCCCCCACCCCCACCCCACTCATCTCTCAGGGTTGGTTTGGGGCTTCACAACCAGGGAAAAACACTCGTACGTGCAGAGTCTGCATTTCAACATCAGTGATTTCCATCATACATCTGATGATCTGAAGAAAAACCAAGAGGTTTAGTCTTTCCTCTTGCTTTACGGAGGAGCTTGGCCCGCAGACCATGTGGGAGAGAGCCTCCTAGGGCATCTGGGGGGAGGTATTCTATTCTCGGCAGGCTGAGAAGGCTGAGTCTCCCCGAGCCCCCCACGGAACACAGGCCCTTTCAGCCAAACCTGCTTTCTCAAGGTAACTAGAGCCGTTTTCACGTCCGATATCTCTCCACGTACAAATATGTGAAATAAGGTCCCTGTCCCTGATGGACTTCGGTCTAGTGAAGGACAGGTTCACACATACTTGCAATGCAACGTCGTAAATATTCCTTGGCATTGTTGACGCGTAATAGCCTTGAAATTAGAGCATACACTTTGCTTGTGGGAAACCATAAGCCCATCTCAGTGGGACCAGGACTGGTCTAACCCGTTGAACTGATAGCCTTTGTGTTCCAGAGTGTCAACAACATGGTAGGTGGTGCGGACAGACGGATCACACGGGGTTTTTCCTACCAACGAAATCTGGGGTTATTGGGGTCGTATCACTGCAGCAGGGAGAAGACACGGCTCGTGAACGCAGACGGGCAGCCCCGCGAAGCTACTGTTGCGCGTCGACTGCTTTGTTACAATGTTCCCTCTCCCTCCATCTGTCACTGTGTGTAGTGTGTAGTGTAGCGATACAAGAAATTAAAGAGAAAATGAGGAAGATATTTTTCAAGCTTTCAAAATCCAAATATTAGCAGTCACAATTATTTTACACAAAAAGATCCGTGCACGATAACCAGCCCCAGATCCTTGCTCAAATTTGGAGACACACTTAGGGGACTGAAGAACCTGCCGAGTCTTTTGTTCTCACTCTCTACAGCTAGGAAATAAAGTCCCTTTCCGTGTAGAGTTAGCAGCCCTGCGAGGTCAGGCCCTGGGAGCCCAGGACCGGCCCCTCCAGCCTGTCCAGGCTGAGGAGAACAGGGGTGGGGGTCTGTTTGGGGACCAGACGTGAAACACTCAGTAACTGCAAAGCACAACCACGTTTAAGGCAGAACCAGTAGACTGTTTCATTTTGGGGCGTCAGGAGCCAAACTGTTACATGAGGTCAAAACACACGTTTGTCACCAGCACGTGAGACTTCACTGCCCTTTCCGTGGGCAAACACAGGGCCCGACGGCGCCCGCCAGCCGCAGCAGTCAGCTTGCAGGACGGCCCACGCGTCCAGGCCAGCGTCGCCCTGTGACTTTTCGTGCGGCGCCGATGATTGGGATCCCCTCACAGGAGGGAGTCCGCTCCGCGAGGTCCTCTTCTCTCTGGTGCAAAGAGCAAAAGACCCACGAAGACCCTGGCTCCAGGCAGGGTCCGACATGCCGCTGCTGGAGGGCAGAGGAATGAACGACACGTGTCCCTTTATGACTTGTGCCCAGAGGGTTTTCTAAGCTCGTGTGTGGCAGCTTGTCCTCTGTTGGGTCTGCTTACCTTCCTGGTTCTGTCTGCCCCACGCTCCCACACGTGCAGTAAGCCTTCCTCAGGCCAAGCTGGACGTGGCACCCTGGTCACCCCACATGGCCAGTCCCCCCGGCCCCGCACCAACCCTGACCCCCGGCACGCACATCTGTTGGCCAGGCCCCGGGGGTCGGTGCTCTCCCACAGCAGTGGAGCTGAGGAGACAAGGGTCTGGGTTTGCATGTGGGGAGCCTTGTGTGAGGTCACAGGCGATCAGCCCCAGGAACCTGGGCTCTTCCTAGCTTGGCACATCCCAGTGGCTCTTTTCTGGGAAGTGGGATCTTTATGTTACTTATCTAAGGTAAATGTTGAAACTTTCCATTTTATAACAAAGTAAAAGATAGATGTATTCTCACTAGCCATTAAGGGAACCACAAATGACTTAATGTTTGTTTGTTTTTTTTTTTTTCAAAGAAATGCTTTTTAAGTCATGTTTTGGCAAGTAATATAATAGCTATTTCTGGGTTTTGAGCTTTTCTTGACTAAGGTTTCTGGACTTAAGATGTTGAAGACTACTTCAGTTTAAAAATTAGAGAATATACGAAACACCACATTAAGGTCAAGAGCCCAAGAGCCCAAAGCTATGAAAGGTAGCTTATGGTCACGCACAGGAAGGGTAAAAGCCCAAGAGCCATGGGAGCAGAATCAGGGATCCTGACTCCCTCCCCGTTTGCTTGAAGCTCACGCACAGTCTCTTAATGCGTCCGCTGAGGCCCCCGTTTACAGAAAAAGATCATTCCGTCTTCCTGGACCAGCTCATTTGTTATTAAAACTAAGTGAGAAAATAGGGTTTCCAATGTCTAGTTTCCTTTCCGTAAGTGAGTGGCATTTTCAGGTTAACGTCGCCGCAGCCAG
Organism: Mustela nivalis; assembly: GCF_964662115.1. NCBI lineage: Eukaryota > Metazoa > Chordata > Mammalia > Carnivora > Mustelidae > Mustela > Mustela nivalis. Next base: position 975,270 of record NC_139024.1, on the reverse strand, counting down.
AGGCATTTCCCTTCCTCACCTTGCCACCAAGCAGGACAAGCAGCGGGAGGGTGGTGGGGGGCGTTGGGAGAACAGGCAGAGACCCCACAGAGACCCCCTGCCTCCCTCAGCCTCCAGGGTCATGCTCTCACCCGGCCGAAGGCCTGTCTGGACCATTCTCTGAGCTCCGGGCCCTCATTAACGCTACAGTGAGATCGGGAAGGCGCTGCCCAAGGACGCCGTCTCCCATGGGGAGGCAGGACAGAAGGCCTGTGCTCAGGGGCAACATGTGCGGGAACGGCTCACGTAGCCCTTCTCGGCCTCAGCACACGTCCTCCCACTGGCCCAGGGTCGCCCTCATCCTCACGCTCTGTCTCTGTGAACGTAAGCCCGTGACCGGCCCGCGTGTGTGTGTGTGTGTGTGTGTGTGTGTGTGTGTGTGTGAGATCCCACCCTCCGCATCTGAGGAGGCGCCGCCTCCCCATATCCTGCTGCTTCAGCCCCGCGGGGCAGATGCTGTCTGCTCAGGGCCACTGGCTTCCCCTCCCCCAGTGCCAGGGCTCTGCAGAGACGCACAGGGACACCAGGCCTTCTCTGTCGGTCACCTGGGGGAGCGATCCGCAGGGCTAAGGCAAGGCCGAACAGATGCTGCCGCAGGACAGAGGGGACCAGGCCAGGGCGACGGGACTCCGGCTCCAGGTCCCCTGCCGAGTCCCACTCAGTGTTCCCAGGTCCTGAGCTCTATGACCTGGTGACTCTGTTAGAACAGTCCCCAGATCTTGCAAAAACAGCCACGCCTACATGGGGTCAGGATCAGGGTTCGGTGCTAAACGGGGGAGGAAGACCGAAATGGCACAGCTCCACCACGGGCCCGGGGCTTCCTTCACGGGCGGTGCACCCCACAACAGAAGATGGGGCCCTCCAGGGACAGGAGACCCTCCCAGACGCAGGCTGCGCCTCAGGAGTCCCAGCACACAGTGGAAAATGTTATTTTGAACTCTAAATGGTGACTTCTAAGCTGGGCCCAAGGGAGGCCAGTCTTTGGGGTGAACATGGCAGAAGCCGAGCTTGGACGCCAGGGCACGCTGTCAGGGCCAGGCAGGCCATGGGGGCCGCGTCCCGGGCAGGCACCTGGGTGAAGGACTCAGCACAGTTGGAGGACCGCTGCTCTGGGAATGCCTGGACATGCCCCGTCCTGCCCGGGACGGACCATCTGGGCAGAACTGTCTCCACCACAGGAACACCTGAGCTGCGGCCACACCCTCGGACCTGCGCTGTGGGAGCCCCAGCCCCTGGGCTGCCTCCGTCCCTCCTGCCTCGCATGCCAAACAGATGACCTCTGCCCTGAGCCCCTGCGAACCCTTTCTTCCTGATCAGCCCACAGGTGAGGGCCACCCAGGGCCAGGGGACAGGAGTTGGACAAATGCCCTGACTCCTTTCCTTCCCCAGGACCATCTGGCTCCTCCAACAGCCTGGGGACTGCTGGGCTGGGGTGTCCACAGTGATTCGCACTCTGGGTGTGGGCGTTAAGCCTCTCACTTCCCAGCTCCCGGTCCAGATTCCCAGAACCACCCTCCAAAACAGATGACCTCATCCCACGCCCGTGGCCACGCTCTGCTTCAAGGCAAGCGAGCTAAGACAAAACCCAATTGCAAAGTCTTCTTGGTTCTCAGAGAATCAACCCGAGGAAACTAATCTTTTGTTATCATAAAAGCTGTAACCACCCAATTGTGATAAGCATCACAGCATGACTGCCCGGTCCTCCGAGGATGGGGCCGTCTGGGCATTTGCCTGCTTCCCAGGAAGCCCGCTGGCTGGCCCCGCGGCCAGCCTCCCTCCCCACCGCCCCTTCTTCTAGGCTCTACGACTCACCACCCTCTTTCCAAGAGCACAGTCATCTCTCAGCAAATCAACCTACAGAGGAACACATTGAAACTTTTACAATGCATTCCTGTGCAAGGTTACGCCCAGGACATTCTGGTTAGCTTTTGGGTGTTTCTGAGAAGCTTCTGCATCTCCTTCAGAGGCTGCTGCCTGGGGAGTTTAGCCTCTGGACTGGCCGCCTCACCCATCCCGGGCTCACGGCTCCCAGCTCCGTTCTGCCATGCACAGAGCGCCCTCGGCTCCCACACCTGCCCAGGGCTGGCCAGGGCCGGGGTATAGATCATCCGTGAGATGCGGAGAGGGGCCCTGAGCCCCGCCGAGCCCCGAGCCCTGAGCCGTCCTATCTTCCTTGGCCTTGTTCTGCTTTTGCCGACACCCAAAGGACATTCTCCTCGGAAAGAGGTTCCATCGCAGAAGGCTATTTGTGAAGCCTGTCCGTCTGTCCGTGCAGCACCCAGGGGGACCCAGCAGGTGCACACCCGTGTCAAGTCACCTGTCACAGCCGCGAGGGCTGGAGGAGTTTTCATTCAGACCCCCTCCTGTTTTCAGTTCTTTTAGGAATTTGGTCCTAAGAATTCTTGGTGGGAGCTTGCACTTTTTCTCATAAGACAGACAGCAGTGTGAGGGGCGAGACAAAGCTGGAGGCTCGCTCCCTGCCACTGGGGTCTTTGCTTTGAGACTCCTTCTGTGGGTCTTCCTCCCCCGCTCAGGATCTTCTAGGTCAGGCCCAGATCCCGAGCTCTCCAGGCCGCTGACGGCCGTCCTGCGGGCTGAGAAAGGGCCGAAGTACAGGGCGACCTCACACGGTGGCTGACTCCCCTCCCGTGAGCCCGGGGCCCAGTCCTTCCCGCAGAGCCCCTGCAGGGAGTGCCGCCCAGTTCCCTGCGGCCGGGGCTCGGGCTCCCCATGCTGGCTCCGTGCTCGGCAGCTCCGGGAGCCGGCTCTTCCTCCAGACTCCCCCGTGGCTCTCGGAGTCCGCGTCCTCCACCTGTGGGGCGCGCACCTCTCTCCTGCCCGCAGGCTCCCGGTCGCTTCTCACCAACCCCCTTCTCCAAATCACCTCATGCCCAGTTTCGGTCACTGCTACTGCCTTTAATAGCCTTTAATTCCAGCAGTGACCCCGTAAGGAATGTTACCGCTGTCATAAAAGACGGGAACCTGAGGCTCAGGGGACTAGAGACGCCGTCCCGGACGCACGCAGATGGCTGGGTCATGGCGGTGGCCACGAGGGCTGCAGAGCCATGGGCTGCCTGACATGGGACGCGAGGCTGGAAGTGTCCCAGCATCTCCCAGGCTGAGGCTAGTAACATTCCACGCGAAGAACAACAGGACTGCATTTCACGGGCTGCCTGCTGTCTGCGGGCAGCTCTGCTCGGAGCCGTGCAGCCACCCGGGCGTCCCCCGGGGAAGAGTGTTTGTCTGAGTCTGTGTCTAGGTCTTTGCCGTGTGTGTGCAGGAGTGAACTAGCAGGACCAAATGGCATCTCTGTGTCTAACTTTCTGAAGGACCGCCATGCTGCTTTCCATAGCAATGGATCTTCTAATTAAGCAATAAATAGCACAGGGCGCCTGGGGGACTCAGTGGGTTAAGCCTCTGCCTTTCCCTTCGGTCACGGTCTCAGGGTCCTGGGATCAAGTCCCGCATCGGGCTCTCTGCTCAGCGGGGAGCCTGCTTCTCCCCTGCCTCTGCCTGCCTCTCTGCCTACTTGTGATCTCTCTCTCTCTCTCTCTCAATAAGTAAATAAAGTCTTTTAAAAAAACTAAGGTGTGCTCCCATTTTTTAACCTCTGAAAGACATGGCATTAGAAAAGAAAGACCTTGGGAGTTAAAAATGAAAAAAGAAATTACCTGAGAAGACTTTGAATGAGCCATTATGGCATTCTAGCGATGGGTTCCAGAAGGAGCAGATCTCGGTCCCTTTAACAAGAGACGCGCGACAGCCTGGAAGGCAGCCCGGGGCACAGAGGCTCCCCGGAGGGGCCCTGCAAACCTGCGTCCTTGTCCCCTGGGGCGGGACAAGCCTCAGTCCCAGCTGAGTCTCCCCAAACACAGACGGAAACTCTGGAGTCGGGTGGGATCCTCCTGACGTGAAGCTCCTGCCCCTCCTTGCAGAGTAGCTAGAGGCCGGGCTTCTTACCTGCGCCAGGACGACTTCCAAGGACACCGTCCTCCGTCCCTCCGGAAGGCCTGTCCTCATGAGGTGGGTGTGGAGCGTGTGCATAATATTCAATGCAACCTTAAATACATCGCTTGAAATATCCCACATTAAACATATAGTAGCACATTTAATATAAATGTCTTATTTAATAATATAATTCGCTCCTGAAACCATATCACAAAGAAAAATAATTCCATCTTCAAGCAGGAAAGATTACATGCAATTTGTCCCAACCCAGAATAACTAAGCAATTTTCACAAATAGAAAAATAAATCCATGGATAAAAGAAAAACCCTATAAAAAATAATCAGCAATCTGAAAGTGAATAAATACCACATAAAATAAAATGTAATTAAGTTTTATTATGCAAACACTTTTTCTTCTTTCTACTCAGTTTTTTTTTTTTTGGATGCGCACAGCTAACTTGCAGTCGGACTGTCCTTTTAACGTAAAGTTAGAGCAGAGAGAAAACCCACTGGGACGGAGCGAAGGTGAGTCCCCATGTGTCCCGGGGGCATGGGGCAGGCAGGCAGACAGGGCCGGGAGCTGGGGGCTCCCTCCTCCTCGGTCCTCCTGGGCAGCGGGCCCCAACTCTGACCGTGCTGTGTCCACCCGTGGGCACTGGGCCTAGCTGTGATCCAGGCGATGTCCTGACTACAGCCATGGTGCCGAGGTGTCGGCTCAGGGCATCTGCCGGACACCGGGGAGTCAAAAAGTCACTTCTCACAATGCATTTGATGTGTTGGGGTGAAACAGCCGTTCTGGGGGGAAAGCAATGTCTGGAAGGGGTGAGAGTTTTCTGGCGCTCTCTGCCGGGAGGTGGGAGCTGGAAATAGTCTTCGAGCCAGGCCTGCGGCTACCAGGCCCCGCGACCGCCCAGCGGCCGGGCCGCCCGCCTTGTGCAAGGACTGTGAGGGTCAGCTGGCAGCTGTGGACGGACACTTGGCAGCTCAGGACCCAGATGCCTTGGCAGGAGGGCCCCCCGGCTTCCCCAGCACGGACGGGCCCTCGCCGGGCTGAGGATGTCTGCTCCCGTCCGCAGACCTCACCTCCCCACAAGTCCCTCCCCTGGGAAGAGGCTTGGCCAGGCTCGGGCTGTCCCCAAAAGTCCAGGGTTGTTCCCTCCCACACTGGGTTTCCAGGCTGGAACCTGGTCCCTGTCTGAAGGTTTTCCGCCCTTCACAGAACCCTGCACGGCGGACACTGGGTTTGGGCTCCATGGTGGGCCGTTGGACCCGGGCCTCGGGGGTGTGCGTGGCGGTGCGTGGGGGTGTGCGTGGCGGTGCGTGGGGGCGTGCGTGGCTTCTCTGCAAGCCCCCAGCCCCTTCTGCTGCCGGGGCCAAAACTCAACTTGGAGAAACTCAGACTGAGCAAACCCTGCCTGAGACGTCGAAACCCACAGAAACCCCAGGAAGGCCCCATTGAACCCACAGCAGGAGCGGCCGGCTGCCGGTGGCGGTGAGGGGCGGGGCTCTGTCCCGGAACCGTGTCCCCTGCTGACCATCGGACCCCCCTCCGGATCCTCGCAAGTCAGGCTGTGCACTGCCTCGTTCACCGGCGGGCGCGCAGCAAGGGCGTGGGCACCGCACCCTGCAGGGGCAGCTCCTTCCGGAACGAACCGCCCGTCGGAGACCCGTGCATTGTGACAGGCGGGAACCTTGCCCAGAAGGGAATGAGAGACCACACGGGAAGCTTCTCCGCGTGACGCGTCCCGGTTCAGCAATGCCGCGCTCCTGTCGGTCACAACCGTCGGTCCCAGAAGGGTGGGCCCCAGGGGCCTCGGACAGGGAGAGGAGCAGCCCGTGGACTTCCACCATCGATCATAAAACACAACGTGTGTTGAGACGCCTCTCAGCCGCATGCCAGCCCCCTGAGCACCCGCACAAGACGCATCGTTCCGATTTCTCGAGTCAGATGTGCTAAGCCCCTCCGCCAGGCCCCTGCAGACCAGCCTGAGTCACTTCCCTGACTTGAGGTACAGAGACCTGGTCTCTCCCTGCACATTTGTGTCACAAAAATCACCATTTCACCTCCCAGATCAGAGCAGGGTCCCCCCCGCGTCCCCAGACAGCCTGCCGGCACCTGGTTGCTCCGACGCGTGTTTCCCGTCTCTGCCCCATCCCTGCCTCCCTGAAACCCTGGGAAACCCCACGAGTCCAGCTCGTGTGTGTGTGTGTGTGTGTGTGTGTGTGTGTCCGCGCAGACCGACGTGCGCTCCTCTCTCGTTTGGGTCGGGAGCTGCTCGGAGACACGCGGCTGCTCAGTGGGGGAGGGGGCTCCTGTGTCACTAGTGTCCCTCTGAATCGCCTCTGTGACTCCGGTCCAACCACTGCACGCCTCTGCCCTCCCGCTCAGCTGAGAAGCGTCAGGAGGGAAGGGGCGCCCGGCGACCAGGCTGTGCTCCGCTCTGGCCGCTGATGAAACCCGCGAGGTTGGCCCTGAGTGGAGTCGCTTCCTCCACGCAGCCCCCGCGCCTACACCTTCGCCTGGGAAGGGCAGAGGGGAGACCTTCACCAGAACGGGCTCACGTTGAGGGGGCAAGGCATCGACTCTCCCCTGCTGGGGCTTGGCTCCCTCCCCCCCACTGGAGGCCCTGCTACTTCTTTTTAAAAAAGGGAGAGAGATTCATTTATAGAAAACCTTTTTACAATTTATTTCCTGTTGTTAATCCTCAAAGTATAAAAATGAGGCTCTAGCTAAATGCAGGGTTTCCGTGGTGAAATGTTGACCATGTGAACAAATAAATAAGTATTTACAGTCTTTGGCAGAAAGAATGAAGTGTCCTCAATCTGGAAGAGAAGTTTGTTCAAAAAACATAAATAATATACCAAAAAAACTGTGGTACAGTCTAAATATTCACATCGGCTCCCATGGCGCCGTGTTGTTTGGCTAGGGACGCCAACACGGCGGTCTCCGCGGCCTCCGTGACCGTCCCGTCCAGTCCGAGCTCCAACGCCCCTGTCCTGGGGACGCGGCTCCACAGAAAAGTGCAGCAAAACAAAAAATCCACCTCGAAGGAAGCAACGCGCGACTTTATCAAATGGAATGTGCCCGCCGGGACCAAAGCTGTGCGTCCTCTCTAGCATACACGGACATACGGGCACGGTCAGCGGAGAGGGAGCAGAGACCAAGTTCTCTTCTCAAGCCCCTCGCGTGGAGTGAGATTGTTACTTTCTGTGGAAAGATCGTGCAATTTAAGGCAAAGAACAAACACACGCGCATTTGTGTAAGTTACGCACGTTACGTACGACACACACGTGACGCACGACACACGTATGACTGGTTAACGGCTGCGTCTGACCAGGCTTGCTGCTGCTTTTTCTTTAACGCTCCGAGTCCTAAATCCCATGTACAGCAGCCGGCAACGAGCACAAAGACGGAATCACGGCCGCCGGCCGCAGCGTCGTTTAGGCTCCGCTATAAACTCCCCACGAGCAGTGACGTGTTCTCTCCCGTGTTAAGCTTTATCACGGCACCATAATACTGTGATCGGGTAAAGCTTGTATCTTGATAGGGAGGCATTTTGTGGTAACTGGATTTTTATATTATCCTAGATGTGCTACACCCTTATTCCCAGAAATCATGCAACATGTGTCACGTGATATATTTAAAATAAGTTATTGGCAAATGAAGCTGCACCAACAGTCTTTTAATAAATATTAAGGAAACATCTGTTAACGGGAACCTTAGTGGGAAGTGTTGCCAGATTCGGTAAGCCGCTTTGGCCGGTTTCAAAGCCTAGAACGGGACTGAACGGCAGAGGTGTCCGGGCGGAGGCGTCCGTCTGCTGGCCAGTCCTCCAGCAGTGGAGACGGGCAAGGGGCTGAGCAGGAATCCCAGCAACAAGAGAGCAGAGTCAGGGGACAGCCGGCCAGGAGGTCGCTCAAGCCCGTCGGGTGGGAGGCTCTGCCGGACCCCCACTGGGACCCGTGCTCGTGCTGCTTTCCCGGATGTGCCCTCTCGGGTACACCTGCCCCTCTCTGCCACGGACAGGGGCTTCTGCTGTGGGCAGGGGCGTGGGGGAAGGGCATTCATTCATTCTCCTTACTGCTAACGTGCCGATTAGACAGCTGGCTCCCCAGCATGTGGCGGGTCTCCCGACCTCTCTGCCCCCACGGCTCGCCGTACTCCGGCGGACCCGTCTCTGGGGTCGACCGGATGGGGCTGCCTGCTACTGGAACGGACATGGCAAACACTGAAAGTCACATAGCAATGTTTCTCCTGCTTAATTTATGATAGTGGCTTGCGCACAATATTCCCTTCAACTCCATATACACATAAATACAATAGGTAATTACATTTTATATGTAAACGTCATTCTTTTTAAACAAACAAGGAAAAAACGATGTAATGCCATGCTCATGGTCACTGCACAGAAAGTCTCGCGCGTCCCCACGCTGTGTTCCTGGAGTGGGCTGCCCGTTCACCTTCAACACGGATCCTCCGAAAACACGTGGGCTCGGGGTCCATGACGGTGCACGACCCTCAGTGTCAAGGTCGAGGACAGGAGCTGCTGCTGAAGAGAGAGAAGCTGGAAGCAGCCGCACGCTGGGGGTCTAGGGCGCAGCGTCTACAGTACGTCTCTGGAGGTGCGGCAGGCTCCGCTCACACGTCTACGAGCAAACAGCCGTAAGTGGAATTAGGACAGCCGGACCGCGGGCTTGGTTTCCTTTTATTTGGTTCTACCTGGAACCTGAGTATCATCCTACGTTTTAAAAAATCCACAATACGGACGGACGGACGGACGGATGCTCCGTGTGTGCGTGGGAGGGAGAGCGGACACGTCACGTCTGGAGAGACAGCCCGACCGAGGGAGAGCGGAACAGACTCCACAACACCAGAAGCGCCGCTCTCGGGTTCCCTTTCCCTCTTCATGTGGGTCTCCAGCGTGGGGTGGTTGAAAGCTACCTTGGAGCCTCCCTGACCTCATCAACAGGAGGGAATGTTTCATGTGCTCATGAAGGTGCAGGTCGCACGGACAGACGGACGGGGGCAGCCTTCCAGGTCTGCCGTATTGTGATTCAAATCTATTCCTAGACTCGGAACTGCCGGAACCGCCTTCCCGCCGCTCCTCCCCCTCCCGTCCAGGCCTCCCCCCTTCCCTGCCCTTCCCTATTCCCCCCTTCCTTCCCGCCCTCGCCCCTCCATAGCAAGGTCGCGGTCTAAAACAGCCTTAGTGGTCCAGAGCATGTGCAGAGGACAGACGACGATGAGCAGGCAGAGCCGGTGGGTTGGGACGTGTTGCTTCCACCGAAGGAATTAGCATTCGATTCAGAACAGACACTGAAGGAAAACCAACCGCGCTGCCGGAACAGAGCCGGCGCTCACGGCCTAGCGCGCTGCTTGTACGACAGGACCGTTGAGGTGCGCGTCCCTGCCCCGGTCCCTGCGCTGCGAGCCGCCGCGCGGCGAGGTTCTCACCCACCTCTGCACTCGTATCTGAGGTCCGAAAAATAGACCATTTCTTGAGAGAAGACAAAGAGACCCAGCCGCCCGCCGGCATAGGTTTGGTCGTAGATGGGTCCTGAGTCCGCCATGACCTGCTTTCCTTCATGCACTAAGACTCTGCAAACAGAGAGAAGGGATGCGGGGGTGAGCGCCGGCGGGTCGGGGTCAGCTCCGTCCTCGCCAGCCCCCAGCAGCAACAGGTCACGGCTCCAAGACCCGCCGTTCCCCATAGCTGGCCCCTGGGCCTCAGCGGGGCCTCTCGGTCCCCATCGCTGGAGCCAGACAGCCCCACGGCGGGGGGACGGTTTCTAGGCCGCACTGACGGGGCACCACAGCCTGCCCTGGCACGGACGCCACGTGCCCGCTGTTCCCACCGCTAGGCTGGCCCTCGTGGCGGCAAGGACGGGGCTATCTCTGAACGCCCGGAGCAGGACGGCGTGCATGGAGGCCTCCCTGACAGGAAGGCGGCCCGCGGGCGAGAGAGCACCGCGGCCAGACCCCGAGCCTGGGCTGCCCCTGCCCCGGGCCGCTCACTCCTACTGCAGACTCCTGCTCCCAGCCCTTGGGAAGAACCCAGCCCAGTCCTGCACTTTCTAGCCAAGTTTAACTTTGGGAGAAAACAAACACCTGATTTAAATCATCCATATTTGTTTTAATCCAACCCACTCACAACCACTGTCACGCCAAAAGAGCAAAATCCTCTCAGCCTGACCCGTGTGAGGGTTCCGTGATGGCTTTAAATGCGGCCGTCCACAGTGTCAGACGGAAACACCGGTCTGTTCTCTGAAGGAGACCGAAGGTACATTTGCAAAGAAGCAGCTAATTTGCACTTTCTGGTACGCCTCAGTGGCTCAGTCATTGTCTCCCTTCAGCTCAGGCCATGATGCCGGGCCCTGGGATCGAGTCCCGCATCGGGCTCCCTGCTCTGCAAGGAGCCTGCTTCTCTCTCTGTCTCTCCCCCTGCTCGCTCGCTCTCTCTCTCTCTCTGACGAATAAATAAAATCCTTAAAACATCATAACAATGGATACTCTCTGTCCCTGCCCAGAATGTTCATTAGGAGGAAAGTTGTTTATCTTCCTCTGAGTTCCATGAACGTGGCAAGTTTAACGTTCTCCGCTTCCATAGCTCGGCGTTTCCCCGCAACTGGTGGGCCGGGAGGGGCGGGGGAGGAAGGCCTGTGATGTGCCCGGGACAAAGGCAGCAAGTGGGAGTCCCGCCAGCAGACGCACCTGCTGACGCTCCGACGTGCCCGCGGTGGGCAGACCTCCTCGCGGAGGGGCGTCCCCTGGGGACGGGCTGGTCCTGAGTCCCACTCACCTCATGTAGCCTGTCTTGGGTCTGTGGGTCAGATGCCACCTGTACGCGGTGTAGTCTTTCCAGCCGATGTTCTTGGGGTCGTGCCACAACGTACGCACCTGGGAAAACACACCGGTCCCGAGTCTAGCGGGCACCCGAGTTCTGACCGCGGTCCCACGGCACCGAAGGTGAAATAAAGACGTTACTGGGCAAGCGAATCCCCCCCACCCCGGTCTTCGGGTAGCCACGTTGCCGTCTGAGGGGTTTCATCGCATAAATCTCCAGCCTGGGCAGGATCCCCTGATGGGAAGCCATGCGGTCCCGGGCTCCGAGCGCCGGCGCTTGGGCCAGAGCCAGCCGGGGATTCGGGTCCTCCATCCTCTGCCTCAACACGAGGCCTGGGGCTAAAACCTCAACTGAACACCGGGTTCTCCCTCTCTCTAGAAGAAGGTAGAAATGACAGACTTAATCTACAAGAGGAGCATCAGCTACGTTTCTCAGAGCGCCAGGCCTGGCCTCTTCAGGCAGGGAGGGTCTGCGCAGGAAAGCGTTAGGACTGGTGTAGCTCGAGTCCGAGCGGATGACGCCCCGAGGCCGGGCGACTCTGGACGGGGCAGAGCCTGCTCCGTGGAGAACACGGAAGCCGCAAGGCCATGTGGAGGGGCCGGTGCTCGGCGTGGCCCGGTGCCCTCACCTGACCCTGGGTGTTGCCGGTGTGCCACAGAGCGTTGCGCAGGTGCTCGCCGGTCCCCGTGGTGGAGTTCACCACCTTGAGGGACACGCCGGAGTAGCCGTAGGCGCGGGTGGGCTGGTCCTCCCAGTAGGTCTGCGTGACCTGCTTCCACATCACCACGTAGAAGCGGCTGCTGGACTGGTAGCCGAAGACGAAGCCGGCGTAGTCGTCGTCCCGGTCGGTGTTGACGTAAAATGTGCCGCTGAAGTCGACAGACCCAAACTCATCAAAACCTGGTGCCAAGGAAACAGTCACAGGACTGGGTCGGAAACAGCCTGTGGGGGGACGCCAGGTGGGCCTGGGACCCGCGGATGCGCACAGGACGAGGTCCACTGCGGCTCCGTGCCTCGGCCCTACGGACGTGGGGGCATTTAACGTGTTCAGAGCCCACGTCCTAGATGCTGGCGGAGCCGTGCTGTGTCATGTAGCACTTCACAGACCAAATCCATAGCATAAAATGGCATCCTGGATGTGAGATTTCAAACACGTGACTCCCCAGGCCCTTGTCAAGACCATTTAGGCCGACATGGAAGGGTGAGGACTCCCGCGAGACCGCCCTAACCGCCCCCCCCACGCAAGCCTCCTGCCTGCTCCGTGGGCACCTCGTCCCCAGGAGCCAGGAAGGACGATGCGCAAGGCTCACCGACAGCGATGCCGGGGTCCGAATTGGCCGTCTGCACCAGCTCCTTCCCTTGGTGGCGAATGACCCAGTTGGGGTCGATCTGAGTGGTGCCCTTGGGGTCCAGATGCACCATCTGGAAGTTCCTGAAGTCGGTTTCGCTGATGGCGCTGTTTTCAGGGCACACGTCATCGATGTCTGGGACGCTGTCGTTGTCAAAGTCGTCCTTGCAAGCGTCCCCACGCCCATCGCCTGCCGCCAGCACAAGCAGGAGGAGAAACGGAGGAGAGGGTTTGCCGCCCGCCTCCCTGGCGCGTCCTCACAGCTCGAGGAGACGCGCCGTGGAGCGGTGACCGTGTGCGGCAGCCCCGGCCAGCCCTCGAGGGTCCCCGCGCAGCCCTGGGCTGCAGGCTCTGGGGGTGTCACGGGACCACCGCGGCTTGCTGTCCAATAGAACTTCCGTCACGACCTTTCTTCATCGTCCTGCCCCTAATCTTCCGATCGGAAGCAGAGTTCTGACTCTACAAATGACTATCCCTGGGGACGTACGACCTTATTTTTTCTGGAAGTTTCTTCCAACATGTCCAGCAAGGTGGTGGAAGGGGTGGGGGTGTGCGGCGGGCCCAGACCACCGGCTGCTCATGGGGGACCCACGGCTCCCGCAATGGCTGGTCTGCGGTGAGCACAACCGCCCCAGGACAACGGCCGCTTCCTACACTAGCGCGCGAGTGTCAATTGCTTCGCAAAGAGAAAAAGGTACCGCGTGCAGCCAACTTCCCATCACGTTCTGGAAACCAGCGGTGCGTGGCCCACCGACGGGCGCAGGCGAGCGCACTCACGTGAGGCCACGGGGAAGCCCTGAACCCTCCTGCGAGCCGGCTCCTCCCCTACATGACCACGGGGTGGCCTGAGAGAGCGCCGTGGGTCCAGACAAGTCTTCGTGTCCCGCAGGAATCAGGCACATGGCTCAGGGGTAGGGAGGGGACCCCCGGAGCCGGCCCCAGGCCCCGAGTCCCTGTGCACCTGTTGCTCCGTGGCTCAGACGCCCCCCGCCCCATCTCCGCTCTGGAAGGCCAAGCAGCGCCTCCCACACCTGCCACCACTTTCTCACGCTCCCCCAGAAGCCCCAGGCACAGCGTGCACATCACTGTCTTCCCGGGGTCCCAGGTCCCCCTGCAGCTCCCTGGGTGGGCTTAGCTGCCCAGAAAACCTGCCCCTTTTCCTGATATTTCACAGCCTCCATTGTCTGTTGCTTTGTCCATGGCAAACCGCAGCCCTCACCGTCAGGAGGCGACACGGCGTGACCCAGACCCCCGCCTCGTCCTGCCTGTCGCGGGGCCTCTCTGCAGAGACCACTGACAGCTGTGACGCAGAGCCACCCTGAGGCACGGGGCATGTGGAGCCTGGCCTGGCCCAGCGGGCTCTCCCGGGGGAGAGCACAGCACCCCACTTCCTCCACGGGCGTGGCCCCCGGGGCTCCCTGCTGAGGCGCCTACCGTCCGAGTCCTCCTGGTCCGGGTTGGACACCAGCCGGCAGTTGTCCCTGTCGTCGGGAACCCCGTCATTGTCATCGTCGGAGTCACAGGCGTCGCCCTGGCCGTCGTGGTCGTGGTCGGCCTGGTTGGCGTTGGAGATGTAGGGGCAGTTGTCCTGATTGTTCTGGTGGCCGTCCTCGTCAATGTCCTCATTGTTGTCACACTGGTCTCCCACGAGGTCGTTGTCCACATCGGTCTGGGGGGCAGAGCAAGACCCATGCTGAGTGTCTGCCCAGCGCGTGGGGCGCCAGGCTGGGGGTCCCATGGACCTTGGGGTTGGGCCGCCTCATGCCGCGCGTGGCTGTGTCCCCGGGAGGGCTGTCCACACCGGGGGCAGCGCCAGGACACTGCACCGCCACAACAGCTCTCCACAGGCTCACGTCACGGGAAGAGGACTGGAAAGAATTAACGCCACAGAACCAAGTGCCTCTTTGACAACGTCTGCGACAGGCTAGCCCACGCCCGACCATGACGCGTTCTGTTCACTGTGTCTTCCAAAGGCAAATCTGGAGGAGAAGCGGATTCCCCGTTTGCTTCTGGGAAAGGAAGATGAGCGGAGGGAGGCACGGCTCCGTCAGGAAGGGCGGGAAGACGCCGGGCATCTGGCCTGTGGCCACCGAGATACGGGAGTGAAGGCTCAGGGCAGTGACGGCTTCAGTCCAACCGCTGAAACACCGGTGCCGCCGCTTGCTCTCACAGCAGCCGGACAGCCACAGCACACGACTGTCCACAAGGGACAGACCCCCGACCCGCGCTGCCCGCAGACCCAGCGGATCGACCACGAGATCAGCTACCTGGTCCGGGTTGTGCACCAGCGGGCAGTTGTCACAGTGGTCGCCCACGCCGTCCCCGTCCGTGTCTCTCTGGTCAGTGTTGTACACGTACGGACAGTTGTCCCGCTCGTTGAAGACGTCTGTGGGCAATCCAGGGAAAGACAAAAGAGCACCGAGCTTTTCCTACTGCATTGAGCAACTCAGAGCCAAACGTCCATTTAACCACGAGGATCTAAGATCGTGGTGAAGTGGAACCATGACTGCATTCGTGGGAAAACATGTCAGGTTTCCTGTCAAAGTCCAGATCCCCCTAGTTTGAACCAGAGCCGCTCCGGGCAGCGCGGCACGACAAGAAGCTGTGTTCTCACGGCGAGCTGAGTTCACCGTGCGGACCGTCTCCCTCGCTCCCGTCCCCTAGGCCTTGACCTGGGGCACGCTCCCGCCCCGTCACCATTTGCTCCGCGGAGCAAAGGCGATAGAGGCCGAGGCCAGCGATTCCCGGCGATACCTCATCGCAAGACCCCCGCCCACGGTGCCGAGTGCTGAGTCCCGTCAGCACCGGAGCCACGGGGACATGACAGAACACGGGGTCACACAACCCCGTCCGCTGCTGGCAAAACCCTGGAGAGCACAACCGCTGAGTCAGCGGGACACACGGGACAGACCGAGGCGCTCCGCCGGGACCACGCGGGCCCGAGGGGGCAGGATGCGGAGGGCAGAGAGAACGCACCCCCAGGAAGGGCTGGCGGGTCCGGCCACGGCCAGGGCAGAGGCCGCCGCTGGCCCCAGCCTGCAGACGTCGGCACGGCTGCCTGCCGGGGCCCCAGCCTCTCGGGTGGAGTGCCAGCGGGAGGTGCTGGAGTTCCTGACGCCTGGGGGACCCCCGGCGGCTTCCCCACGGCCGGCTCATCCCTTGTTAGAAACAAGGGCCAGGGAGGGATACCCCGAGACAGGGAGAGGGGCCGGCGCTGCCGTCCGACACGTCTCAGAGGCACCATCTGTTGGGGGACGGGACTGCGCTCTGATGGGGATGAGTGGGAAGGACACAGGGTGCAGGGCTGGGGCCTGGGTCACGAGAAGGAAGCCACCGTGTCTGCGGTTCTAGGAGGGAGGTCCTGAGGCTGGCGACCCCCACTGACCCCAGGAGGGACGGGTTGGGTGAGGCTGAGCTGCCGCCAGAACGGTTCATCACGGTTCATCCGGTGCCAGCACACGGGGCGGCCGGCTTACGCCACACCCGTGGGGGGACAGTAGCTCGGGAACTCGCGTCCACGTCAAGGAGCAGGACTGACCGTCCCCATCAATGTCCACGGAGCACGCGTCCCCCTCGCCGTTGCCGTCCGTGTCGATCTGCGCGGGGTTGTGCACGTAGGGACAGTTGTCACAGCGGTCCCCAACCTCGTCCTTGTCGTAGTCAAACTGGCGGGGGTTGAAGAGGAGCTGGCAGTTGTCCTACGGAAAAGCAAAGGCAGGAGTTGGGACCCCGCGCGGGAGCCGGAGGGGCAGCGGCCCTCGCGGACGGCGCAGTCAGCCCCAGCCAACACGTCACTGCCACTAAGTCACTGGGTGGCCACTGATGCATCCGACATTGTCCTGTGACAACGATGACACACAGTGTGGCTCGTGGTGAGAACCCACGCATCCCCGTCGCACAAGCGAGCAGGCGGGTGGTGAAGGGTCCGTGGGTCGGTGGGAGGCGGATGTGGCGGAGCCATGAGGACCCGCGGGGGTCTGTTCCACAAGCGCTGTGCGCCCGTGTGCACGCAGACTCTCTCGCGTCCTGCAACAGTTTCCGCAGGAAGCGTCCCGGCTGCGGGGATGGCCCATCACTCGCCGGGGGACGGCCGCGCTCATCGCCGGCTCCCCCAGGAGGGCGGGCAGGCCTCGGAGCCACCGAGAGGTCCAACTCCTGCTGGCCTCCCAGCAGAGCACCTGCGGCCCGTGCCCGGCCAGTGCCGGGTTGCATGTGCGGGAATGCAGCTCACAGACGTGTCCGGGGGCCTGGGCCCGAGGCTCCCCTCCCTGGCTACCCGACCCCGAGGTCCAGAGCCGCCCAGCGGCCTCACCTTCTCATCGTCCACGCCGTCATTGTCGTCGTCATCATCACAGGCGTCCCCGGTGCCGTCCTTGTCGAAGTCTTCCTGGCCGGAATTGGGCAGCAGCGGGCAGTTGTCCTGCGAGCAGAGAAGGCACACGAGTGAGAACACATGCGGGGGCCGGGGAGTGAGGCTGTGGGCACAGAGCCGGTGGCCGGAGGTTGGGAGCTGTCGTCGGCCCGGCAAGGCTGTACTGGAGACGACATCCTGTGGCCAGCGCGGCCAGACAGGGAGGCTCACATCCCTCACCCGGGACCCCATGAAGCAGCACCAGAGAGCAAACCCCGAGAGGGGGAGAGCCGCCGCCCTGAGAGCCCGGAGAAGGGCTCAGCCCGCCGCGTCCGCCTCCTCCCCGTGACGCCAGCTCCCATCACAGAGTCCGAATCACGTCCCCGTCAGCTCTTCACACAAGTGGGCAACTGGCGTCCTTAGAAAACTCATTTTGTTTCACTCCAGCGATGTCATAATTCACACCTGAGCTGCGTTTCAATTCTGTGTCCCCGACTGTGTCCCCACAGGAGTCCCAGCCTCCAAACAGACCAGCCCACCGGGGCTGCGGCTGGAGCCGGCGAAGATCCCAGGACCGTCACGCCCAGGCCCCCGTCCCACAGATGTGGTGAAACATGAGCCTTTTCTGACACGGGGAGCCGTGGGGAGCGAGCAGAGGACGCCGCCACAACCCCAGAGCCCCCGATCGTGTGGACCCATGAGTCACGTCCGAACAGCCGCAACCACCCCGAATGGGGGTTCCTGGACAGGTAGGAGGCCCAGGAGCCTGTGGGTGGGCACCTTTGGCGCCGCGCCCGGCGCTCACCCTGATGCAGTGGTACGTGGCGTTGGTGGCGCAGACCAGGTTCTTGTTGGGCCAGCCGTCCAGGTCCGAGTCCTCCCCGCAGATGAGCCCGTCGCCCGCGTAGCCCGTCTGGCACTCACACTTGTACATGGGGTCGCTGAAGTGCCCCAGGTAGATGCACTCCGCGTGCCGGTGGCAGGAGTGAGTCTTGTCCTTGCACGGGTTCTCGGGCTCACACACCTGTGGGGAAGGGCCACATGGCTCGGACACATGGACCTCACCCCTCCCAAGCAGGGTGTGAGGTGGGTGCTCGGGGACCAGCGCAGGGGAGCGGGGACCCTCAGATGCTGCGGGGACAGCAGGTGCCGGGAAGGCGTGCAGACCCTCGGGGCAATGCTCGCTCTGGAGGCTTTTCCAGCGGCTTCCGAGCGGCGCTGCCATGATGTCCGAGCCCACAGGGAACCGCGTGCTATCAGCCGGTCCGTTTGGGTTCCTGCAGGAAAGCTGTGCTCTGCACCCACCGGGGTGGTCCAGGGGGGCTGGTGGACAGGCGCCCACTCCTATAGCCCTCTGCCCGCCCCAGGGAGGCCACCCCTGCTCTTCGTCACGCCCCTCTGCCCAATACCCAGGTTCTCCCCGATGGGTTTCCAGCCTCTCCCCAGGGCAAAGGGTCGGGGTCCTCACCTGCTTCTCAGTCCTGGCTGCCTCCAGGCCAACGCCGAAGGGCTGGGTCCCTTTGTAGCGAGGGGGGCACGGCAGGCAGTGGAAGCCGGGGTTGGTGTTGACGCAGCGGTGGGCTTTGCTCGTGGTGAAGCAGACATCGGTGACCACAGCGCACTGCGGGGCATGCTGACGTGAGCCCCGGCCCGGTCCCCGTGAGTTCCCCTCCCCCGGGGCAGGGACCCACCTCGTCCAGGTCCTCACAGTGCGTGCCGTTGCCCAGGAAGCCCACAGGGCAGGAGCCACAGGACCAGGAGCCATCAGGGAAGCTGTTGCACTGGGCTCCCGGGAAGCAGGGGTTGGACAAGCAGCCGTCTGCGTGGGAGGAAGCAGAGCGGGGTCAGCACAGGACCGCGCCCCAGCCCCTCGCAGAAGGACGCAGGCGCTGCCTGCATCAGGAGGGGCTCGCTGCAGGGAAACTGAGTTACTCCGGGGGCCAGGGCTTCTGGCGGAGTCGCCACCTCAAGAATAGATCCTCGGGTTGTGAAGTACAGGGGCTGCAGGGAGCCTGGACGGCTGTCATAGCACAAAACGTTTCCCTCACAGCGCGCATCTCCGTGTTTATGTGCAAACACAGACAAGCTCGGTGATCAGAGCAGTTACGGTCGAGTGCACAGAGCTGAGCTTTCTTCCCTATTTTTCTGCTGTTCTGCGCTTGGTCCTACATCCTCCGCGTCCGGAGCCGCCCCCGACACCCACCTATGGGGCAGCTCCTCCTGTTGCACATCTGATGCTCCCTCACGTCCCCCGCGCAGTCCTTGCCCCCGTGCTGCGGCTCGGGGCTGTTGCAGACGCGCGTCCGCTCCCGGATCCCGCCGGCACAGGTGACGGTGCAGGCTGACCACGGCGACCACGGGCTCCACCGGCCGTCGACTGCAGGCAGAGAGCACAGAGGGTTGGCGGGGAAGGCGACCTAAGCCAGACAGAGCAGGGTCCCCGTGTGGGGCTGGAACACCGGGAAGAGTGCGTGCTCACGGCACCGAGTCGGGGTGAAGCAGACCGCGGATGTCGGCGGGTGTGGTTTTCACCTCTGGAAAATCACACGGATGCCGTGAGGAGAAGCTGGCCGCTGGCCCAGGGCCCCAGCATGGCAGAGCTCGCATCCGTTCTGATGGACAGCTCGGCAGTGAGGGGAAGCTCCCCACACTCTCCGTTTCGCGGCTGTCCTGCAGGGCGTGACCGGCGCTTCGGAGAGGGCTCCTGCACCCTGGGTTGCCGGTCCAGCTGCAGAGCCAGCCATCCCCTGAGACCCACCGGTCTGGGCCCTGCACGCGGGCCCCGGTGAAGGGCGCACAGCGACAGCGCCCACGGTACAAGCTGATGTTTTCCTGAATCGTGGGTGAGCTGTCGTCTCTCTGGGCTGGCTCTGGTGAGGTCAGGGCTCGCAGGCCATCCAGAGTCACCCGGAGGCCCGCTTCCAGCACGCAGCCAGCGAGGTCTGGTGGTGCCTCGATGGCTCGGGCCCGGTCCCACGGCCGCCGGCAGGAACGGGCCTGGCCCCAGACCCCCGCGCCCCGCCGTCCGCGAGCGCCCGCTCCCACCCAGCCGTCGCCCCACCTACTCGGACACGGGACGCCCTGGCAGCCCTTGGTCTCGCGGCCGCTGCCTTTGCAGTTCTTGCCCCCCATCTGGGGGACGGGCGAGTTGCAGAGACGGATTCGCGTGATGTTGCCGCTGCCACAGGTCACTGAGCAGGACGACCAAGGCGACCAGTGGCTCCAGCCCCCGTGCTGCCGGACTGGCACAGACAAAGACACGCATGTCAGGGCGGCCGCAGCCCCACGTTTGCTCACATGCAGGAGTGGAGAGAAGCAGCCGGGGAAGGACCCTCCCCCGTAGGAGCCCCCGGATAAGCCTAAGGGGTCCCCAAAGCCCCGCCCAACCCCACCGACCCCCCACCCACAGGAGAGCGATGCCCACCACAGCCCTGACACCCAGAGGCCTGGACACTCACTGCGATGGTCACACTTGCCCAGGCTGCACGCCCGCGTCTGGATGGACGGCCCCAGGCAGGTGTTGCTGGTGACGTCACAGGACCGCCCTCTCTGCTGGGTCCCTGAGCCACAGGTGGCAGAGCACTCCGTCCACTCTGCCCAGGGGGACCAGCCTTCCTCGCCGTCCAGCGCTGGGTGGGAAGCACAGGGCCTGTCAAGCTTCGCCCAGGGTGGCCACGGGACAGACTGGCCCGCAAAGGGCCTGCGAGGCGGAAGCCGCGTGCTGGGGAAGGCGGGTGCGTGGGGTGCGCCGCGGAGCACGGCGGAGGCCCTGGGGTCTACCGTCTGCGCGCCGAGCCACGCTCCCCACCAGCGTTGGGGAAGGGGTCTACGGATTTCTGAAGATGGTTCACAGGAAAGAGTCTGAAATCAGGTCCACACGGGGCTTTATGGGATGTACTAAGACTTAACATGCTTCCTTTTTAACCTCCATTGCTGAGTGACACTTGGTAATGAAATATTTCAATTTTGGTTGATTACAAGTCACCAAATTTAGTCCCAGACAATTTCAATCACCACAAGTTAAATAAAAAGGTAATTTCCTGCAAAGAAAATCCTCTGAGTGATAACTTTCTGTAAGTAACTTCCTGCAAGAGGTCTGTCTGGGGAGCAGGAAACGCACTGGTTCCCGCATCGTACTCGGGGTGCACGCCCTGCAAGGAGTAAACATTCCAGAACGCAGGAAACCAGATGAGAATAAGGTCACGGAGACCACACTCGGCAGCATGGAACGTCCCCTCTAGTCAGACGCAGGCTCCGTCTCAGGATCGTGTTTTCATCATCCGCCTCGTGCCAGGCACGGTGCGTATCAACTCGGACACGCCGTCTGCCTCGACACTGTCCATTTCAATCATAAATCTAACCCCTGGGAGCCTGGGTGGCTCAGTGGGTTGAGCGACGGCCTTCAGCTCAGGTCACGATCCCGGAGTCCCGAGATCGAGCCCCACATGGCGCTCCCGGCTCCACGGGGGGTCTGCTTCTCCCTCTGACCTTCTCCCTCTCATGCTCTCTCTCACTGTCTCTCTCTCTCAGATAAAAAAAAATATATAAAATCTTAAAAAATATAAAATCTTAAAAAAAAACTAACCCTGAGTAGGCGGCGTAACCGTCCCGTATTTTACAGACAATGAATTGAGCCCCAGAAAAATATTTTGCCCCAAATCAGAGTGTCAGAGCCTGACCTCACTGCCCTGCCGTTCTCCAGCTGCATCCAGAGGGCACGTGAGAAGGGGCGGCCCTGGGGGCAAAGCCTACAGGGCGTCCCCAGCCTGTGACCTCGGCCTCAAGGCCCCAGACCAGGCAGGGTTGGATGAACAACCGTGAGAGAACAAACATCCCGGGAACCCGGTCGCCGCCGGAGTGGCCGGCACGCTCACACGGGAAGGAGAGAGGGGCCCACGTGGCTCCCAGAAGGACAGATGTGGCGGAGCTCAGCAGCAGGAGAGGGGCACAGCTGCCCAGGGCTGCCCCGGCTGGGACACAGGGGCAGCGAAGCCTGGGAAGGCGTCCACGCAAAGCCACCACCCCCGGGTGAGGGGCCGGCGACACGGCACAGCAGGACGTGGGTAAGGACCTGAGCCTCCGCTGGACCCTGGCTCCCCAGAGCGCTGCAGGCCAGGGGCTGTCCACAGACGCGGGCTCACCCCGTGTCTGCTCCTGGGGGTGCATCTGTAAGCAGTGGGGAGGGGTGAGGCTCCGATGGACTTTGTTCCTGTCATCCTTTCTCTGTGGGGTGCGCTGGCAGGGTAACAAGCTGCCCTGACACCCTCAGTGCCCAGCTCCCAGGGGTGCCCTATCCCTGCACAGCAGCTAAGTCCACTTCCTCACCCGGTGACAGGAAGGCAGCCTGAACTCCAAGGACACTCAGACTCCTGGTCAGTGCGGACCGTGAGTGCCGACCGCTTCGGGGCGAGGCGGCCTGCGTCCTCCCCCACGTCCAGCTCACAGGTGTGAGGCCCTGGCCAGCGGCGGGTCAGCAGGCAGAGCAGCAAGCAGGCACAGACAGGTGGGCAGGCAGCGGCGCACGCCGCGCGCACTTACAGTGGAAGCAGGATGGGCAGCATTCTCCTTCCACAAAGGACGGGTTGGCGCAGGTCGCTGGGGGACAAGTGATTTGGTGGCAAACGGTTTTAAATTTCTGCAGACAAAAAAGGGGTCCATGAAACACTCATTTAAACGAGCAAACATCAGTGCGAGGGCTGGATGGCAAGGGCTAGGGGGCGGCTGTGCCCGTGCATGGGGCGGGAGGGCCCGGTTTCGGCATGCTGCTGACCCCCAAGGCCGCCCTTCGTGGAAAGGGGGAGCGCTCCCCGAGGGCAAGAGGCCAAGTTACCTACCGATCACCATGTGGTCTGTGACCTGCCTCCCCGGCCCCATGGAGCTGCCCGGAGCTACGGGTGCCGGCCAGCTCTGCCCCAGCTGCCTCCTGCCTCCCGTGAAATAGTCTTTCACCCCCTGGAGCTCATCTCTTTTGTGCAAAGCAGTGGGGCTGGCTGGTGCCTCACTTAGGTCCCCACATTGGGTCTCCCGACGTGGCTGCACACGTTCCGTGGCTCACCAGGGAAGCCAGGAGTGCGGCCACGCACACAGGCCTCTCTGCCCTCAGAGGACACGCGTCCCCACGTCTCACCTTGCAGGTGCACTTGGTGCAACTGTCCACCACCCACGTCTCGTTCTCCGCGAAGAACCGGCCGTCCTGCCAGCAAGCGGACATGTTTCTCGTCTTGGGCGGGCCGCCGATGAGCTCCCAGAGGAACTGGTTGTCGTTGGACTGCAAGGTGGAGGCAACGTTTCAGTGTCGACAAAGACAACGTACCCACTCATGCCCACAGACGAGAAGGAAAGCACCTCCGTGACCTGAGAGTGCCCGTGGTCTGGACTGGAGCCGCCGGCTCTGCGGAAGGCTCTGCGTGGGGCGCCACAGCCCCCTCGGTGAGACGGCATCAGGCCGCGCGGAACCTCCCCCAAGCAGGGTCATGTCATGGCAATCGTAGAGCAGCCCTGTCACCGTCGCCCTCCACAGCGTCCCGCTCACACCCGACGCCCCACTGACGGACGGTCTGCAGCTCACTGTTTGGCACGTCTGCCCAGAGGGCTCTAGCCCTGGGGGTGACCGTGACTCGGGGCCCAGCGCCCGGCAGTGCTGGACAGAGAAGGGACCCTGCCGGCCAAGCACCACTGAAAACTGACAGTCACTATGTGGATTCACCCATTCTTGCAGAAGCGACAGGCCTGGTCTGAAGCCCAGTGGCAAGGACACACCTAATTCTTGCTGTCTCTGGAGGGGAAGACCGCAGGCTTTAAACAGAATCAAGTATGTGAAAATGACATGGGCCGCCCCCGATAGGTGTTTCTAGTGCTCCTCCGGCCAACGGGCTGTGGGTGTCTCCCCCCCACGCAGGAGCGTGGGTCACAGTCCCCAAGAGAATCACAAGAAAGGCATGGGTCCACTCTTGCCCCAAAACACACAGAAACACACTCTCCAGGAGGTTTCTGGGAGGTCATCCATGTCCCTGTCCCCAACGCCAAGCAAACTTGTCCCAAAGCCCTTTTCATCTCCTTCTGCTTGCGTGACAGCCCTGGATGCAGGGTCGGTGGCAGCGAGGCCACCCACGTCTCCCAAGAAGACCCTCCCCTCACTGGGTGAGAGGCCCACAAAGCAGACGCTCCTGCCTCCAATCCCTGACTTGTGGCCCCACACACGGGGGGCAGTGGGGCTACGGTTGGCACTCCTGCTTCCATTCCTGCTCCAGAGCCACAGACTCCCTGGAAGGTTCCGGAAGGCGCTAAGGCTTTGCCGTGAGCTGCCCTCACCGTGCCCACTGCCTCTGCCTCCCCATGGAGTGGACACGGAGCTGGTCCCACCCATCCTGGGCCACAGTCAGACCCAGCCCCAGGCCCTTTCCTGTGGGGCAGAGGGTGGACACGGGCACCCCCAGAAGGGCAGACTCTCGGCACCCTCCCCGCTGCTCCCTCCCTTCTCACGGGCGCCACCCTCTTCCCGTCCCCTAAGCCAGTGGAGGGTACGTCCCTGGAGAAGCCGGCTGCTGTCACCCGAGTCACTGTCTCCTCCCTGATGTGCTGGTCACCCGCTGCTCCTGTCCTGACCACACCCTAACTCCCCAGACCTCTGTGGTCCCTCCCCACTGCACCCATCCTTCACACAGAAGCGCCTCCCCGCCCTCGGAACTTGTGTCTGCTGGGGACACGCGTGTCCCTTGGCTGAGAACCGTGGAGCCCATGGGCCTTTGGGATTCCGAGGTCCCTGCCCCCCACCTGCCCCCTGGCCCTGCCGCGGCTGGCCGGCACCCACCACCTTCCGCAGGTTCTCGTGCAGCTCGTTGACGACGACGCGCAGCCCCGCCAGCTCGGCCATCATGGTGCCCAGCTCCTCGCAGGACTGCTCGCACACCTCCGGCTTCCGGGGCGCGCCGGGGCCCGCGTACTCGGGCGCCACCTGAGGGCTCAGGTGCAGCGTCTCTGTGGTCTCACTGATGGCGTTGGCTTCAGCTGCGGAAGCACAGGGATGGCGGTGAGTGTGGCCTGACCACGGGGAGGGGGTGCCACCGGCATAAGGTCCACCCGAGAACGGCACATGACAGCACGGCATCCGTCACGGCCCTGCTGGTCCAACAGCACTCTGCCCGTTCGGGGACAGCTGCCAGCAGCACCACAGACGGCCACCGGCCACACGACCGTGGCGCTCAGCAGCAAGGTGGCCGCCGAAGGAAGCCTGGAGACGGTCAGAGACGGTCTGCGCCTGGCGGAGTCGGGCCCGCGAGTGACTCAGACCCACAGGAGGAGACCATCTCCCGGGGCAGCCTGTCTCTTCCATTCCCAGCTGGACCGGCCTCCGACCACGTGCTCTGGGTAAATCCACGGCTCCCCAACCTCACTAGCCCCTTTCTCTAGTCCAAACCCCCTTTACTGGGGCCGCTTGCTCCGCATCGAGGCAGATGCAACGGTCCTCCTACTGGTCAGGACCTCACCAGGCCTCTCTCGCACTCATGTCCTCTCTCTGTGGGCCCCGCACCATGCCCTGGAGGGAAGGGCAGACCCCTCAGACGCTCGACCAGGGGACCCCCTCGCTGTCCCTGAAGCCACACAAACCCCTGGGGTCCTCACCACAGGACATACGTGGTGGGGACACAAACTGGAAACAGGCTTGGGCCAGTCCAGAGAGGGGGCTCTCCCTCGCAGGAGCCGGGCCAGCCTGGACACGGCCGTGGCCCCCAGCACAGGACTGTCACAGGAGTAAATTGCCCTGTGATCTCAGCATCTCACTGCTGAGTTACACCTCATGGACACTGTCGCCCTGCAGGGCCTCCCGCTGCTGAGATTTTATTGCTGTGATAAATCCTTGCCAGGATCCTGACCTTGGGAGCTCCCCGGCTTGCTGGTTGGAGGGGGGCGCATACCCCAAACATAAACACGTCAGCCGGTGCTCCCGGGTATCAGAGTAAAAACAATACTGCGTCCAGGAATGCACCCCATGGCCCACCGCCGCCTGATTTCGGACAGGCCACAGAGCACCTCCCTAGGACGGGATGCCCCACAGGCACGGCGCCCATCCCCCTCTGACTAGACATGCGGCAGTCTTGCCTGTGGCTCGACCTGGACCCAGACGGGAGCCTCTTGTTCTGCTGTGGAGGCTGCGGGGTCTCCAGGAACTCAACACCCAGGTGGGGCTCAGCTTTCCCGTCACATGGCACAGCTCCCCATGTCAGGACACCCCAAGAGCCACTCTGCTTTCTCTGTGGAACCTTCCTGAGCAGTTGGCATCAGACGTCTGTTTCCTATCCTAGTCTTTTCTGAAAAAGCACGTTCCTCCCAAAAAGGCAGTGGCTTAAATCACAGGGACCGGTAGTTGGCCTGTTAGCCAGGCTGGAGACACGGGATGAGGCCAGAGCCCCAGCAGGTACCACGCACGAGGGGCTTATCGTGGGAGCCTGTGTGGCAGGAGCAGGCACTGCAAGCCTCTCCCCCCTCACCGTCCGCCAAACATGACTCTCTCGGGATTCCCTTCCTGCCCCGAGGCGAACGGCCCAGCCGGGAGCAGGTGCAGACGGTAGAGGCGCGGCCTCCGAGCGGCAGGGCGGAGCGGCACGTCCGGCTCCGGCAGGGCGGACATGAGGGTCCCAGCTCCACGCAGGCCGGGTCCAGCCCCAGCGCGGGGGAGCGCGGGTCTCAGAGCCGCCGTCCTGCCCTACAGACGCCACCCGCCGAGCGTGAGCGAGTGATCGGTATTCACCTCGACGGCACCGCCTGACGCGAAGAAGGGTCTCAGTGAGAGGAACTCACAGAAGGAGCCACAAGGGGGACCGGGCGGGCGGCCAGCCTACAGGGAGTCCTTCCGTCCACCATGCACCCAGAGCCCCAGCGCCTCTACCCCATCCCAGAGGTACTTTGAAGATTTACTGATGCTGAGTTTACGGAGCCCAGCGGAATGAGCTTCATAAAGCAAATGCTCGGGAACAGGCTGTCTGGTTACGGCCGGAGGCAAATGCAACCAGCCATGAACAGACGATGTGAGATCATGTCAGTGGGTCCCACAGTGTGGAGGTTTCCCTCGGGCTTTGTCCGCAGCTGTGAGCAGCGTGAGAAGCCCCCGCTAACCACGGCCACCAGAGCTGCTGGCTTGCAGAGGTGGTCTTCACCACTAACAGACTGGAAAGTTTGCATGGGTTCATGTTAAAATGCATGGATCAGCTGTTTGGCACATAAAATGGATTATTTTAGATTATTAAAATATATTCAAAATTAATCTTTCAGGCAGTTTATAAATTTTCAGATGTCAACATGTCTAAGTTGACCAGCAAACTCACTCAAAGACAGTAATCCCTTTATTAGAATATTTTTCTTAAATCCCCACGAGTGCCCCCCACATAGACGCATGCACATGTGCACACATGCCCATGCACAGACACACTCACACACGCTCACGCACATGCACACACAGACATGCACACACCTCATGGTAGAAATCCATCCAAGACAAGAAAGGAGACGCGGAGTGCGGTGCTCAAACACACCTACAGACATGCACACACCTCATGGTAGAAATCCATCCAAGACAAGAAAGGAGACGCGGAGTGCGGTGCTCAAACACACCTACCTCCCTGACTTTGCTGACAGCCCTTCTGGCTCAGGACGTCTTCCGCTGAATTCTCGAACACTAAGTAGACGTTCTGCAGCAAGCCCTGGAGAGAAAGAGCAGCGGACAGACATCAAACATTTGACACTGGGCTGGGTGACATTTTAAACACATAAGGTATTTACATAATATATAAAAGACATAGAATATGAATACATAATGTACAAACATGTAAGGAAAAGCGAGAACGTTTCTCTCCAAGCTTCCGCTTGCTGGCGCTTGCTGGCGTGGGTCATCCTGTGTCCGTTACCACTGAGGCTCTGCTCTCAGCGCAGCACAGACCAGGGATCGCACTGGAAGACCGTGAGGGTGGCCGCAAGACTCGTGTGTGGTTCTGTCTTCCGAACACGTCCGGTCGGACACTCTGGGCTGCACATCCTTTGCAGGGGACTCTGCTGGCTGCCGGCGCCTGGCTAATGGTCTCACAAGCCCCGTGCTCTCCTCACAGATGTGGACTCTCTTAGGGGAGAGAGCCTTCCAACTTGTGAGGGGTCAGCGGCTTGTTTGGCGGGGCCCCCAGAACCTCCCTGACAGCCACCAGGGCTTAGTTCAATGACCGGTGAGGATGCTCGCCTTCTCCTCCAAAAACTGAATTCAATAGCACCTTGATTTCCCAAGAAGGCAGATCTGGAGGCGAGCAAAGCACTGACCCCACTGCGGGTTCTAGACGCTTGTGGTCACAGAGAGAGCTTCCAAAATCTACTTCAGCATGAATGTGTTTTAAGATGAACGTGCAGCTAGCCCCTCATAAATCCACAGCCCTTTTCTTAAAAAGCACGGCTGTAAATCAGATCTCCTAGCATCTCAGTGCTAAACGGGGAGCGGGCAGCAGACTCCACATGCAGAGCCTGGGATTTCCAGAACGTCGGAAGGGGACTGATGTCTCGGTCATCAAATCAGTCTTCCGTGTGGAAACCCGTGACCGTTTGCACAGGTGAGAAAGCACACCTCTGCTTATCTGCGGTTGAGAAAGGAGTGTGCACGAGTGTGTGTATGTGTACGTGTGCAGTGGCGTGCGTGCATGCGTGTGATTGTGCACGCGAGTGTGTAGGTCTGTGCGTGTGCATATACACAGGTGACGTTTGCATGTGCATGTCTCTGTGTGTCCACGCACGGTAGCGTGTGTCTCCCAGGCCAGGCCTGACCTGCGCCAGCACGGGTATCAGGTTAAAAGAGGCCCTTGCTGGTCCGCTCCCAGCGACCTCAACCCGCCTCACGCATCTGCCGTGACCCTGCCACACATACCCGGAAATGACTTTCTCGCGCAGAGCCCTTGGCCACGTACATCCGGCTCTTCTCTGTCCGCAGCTGCTCGTAGAACGGCTCGTCCAGCGTGAAGCTGTCGATCAGGTCACAGCCCACGTACAAGCTGTAGGTCTCCCCCGTCACCTGCACGGTGATGTTCTTCCACTGGGAGTCAGCCAGGCCCACGTCCTCCAGGGAAATGACGTGCTGGGTACCATCTGTCCAGTAGGTAAGGTCCAGCGTGTCTGCTGGACCATTGGAGACGATTTCGAATTGCCTCTGGGAAGCGCCGGGGCCCTCCAGAGCCAGGAGCGTGCCCCGGGACTTGGGGTCCTGCTTCAGGCTGGCCGTGAGGAAGAACCCCTCCTTTTGCCTCATGATTTTGGCGATTTTGCTGAGGTAATCTGCGTTCACTGGTGGTATGTAGTCAAAGCGGACGAAGCGGTAGGCAGGCACACTGGGGTCCGGGCCCCGGAACTGCTTGGCCCCAATGGTCTTCCGGTTAATGTTGCTGATGCTGAAAAGGTCGAAGGCCATGTCCTCATCCTGGGCACCGGCTGCAGTGGGGACAGAGCAGAGTGATTGCCAGCAAACAGGACGAGCACAAGCCCAGAGGGCATTTTTACTGGCAGGGAGCAAACCGTGATGTCACGTGTGACGGAGCCACTGCAGCCTCAGTGTCCCCGGATCCCCCCTTTCTCCTAGGGCGTTAATGACAGCTCTCACGTAAAACCGTTATCCTCTGTCTCTGGGCTGCTTCCCAAAGCGAGGCCCCAAGACAGCGGGAGCCCATACCAGAAGGAAAGCCGAGCACTTTGTCTAGATTAGCTGGCACGCTCCGCAGCCAGACTTTTTCAGGGGAGGATGCACTGCCCCGAGTCAGGCTCCACACACCTTCTGGAATCTGTCTCCTGTTCTCCCACCCCCGGATCGGAGGCTTAGGTGTGGCCCTGTGTCTACCATGTGATTGCCCAGGAAAACAATCCTGCAAAGGAAAGGGCCTCTGTCTTGTTAGGATTACATTACATGTTGCTTTGCTATACAGAGGGTGTGACTTATACAAGTTACATTGTATCTCTTTACTTTGCAGAAGCATATTCTGTGATTACACAAGTTACATTGTATCATTTATTTCACAGAAGTAGTTTTGAGAGTCTTACTGAATGCTCTGGGTACGGCTCTGAGACAGTGGCGGGTCTCCAGTCTGCAGGTCAATAGTTTTAAGTCACCATGCGAATGACTGGAAAGAAAAGTGATCAGACCGTCCCAAAATAAAATGGGTTAAATAATTCAAAGTAATTGAATAGAAATATCAGGGGAAGCATAGCTTTCCAACTCTTACGTACGTGGCAAGTTCAAACGTTACATTTACAGTGTTGCTGATCCGACTGTGAATTCCACGACCCTTACTACAGCCATTGGGCAACGTGACAACAATTCTTACAGTAGTTTAAACCTTTGACTCAGCAATTTTACTTTTGGACCTTTTTCTAAAGATAGAATCACAAATGTGAGTAGAGATTTATTAACAAAAGGACTTCCGGCAGCGTCATTTATACTCACGATAATAAACTTATGATGCGATGGAGATTGGCCTTAAAAATATCCGGGTTCTCTCCCGACAGCGTACTACACAAAACCATGTGGTAAGAAAATACACACGTGGGGAAATACTTATGATACATTTTCAAGTGGGGAAAAAGTGGGAAGCAGAGAGTTCTCAAGCACCAGACACTTCCAGTTACAAATTCAGCAGGTGGGGGAAAAAGGCTCAGTGTGCACAGCCAATGCTGTGTGTCAAGGAGAAAGTATTTTTCTCTAATACTTAGATTTTCCAAAAATAAGTAATCTCCTATTATGTGGACTCAAAAGTAAGTAAATATTTATTGAGAAGGAGGTTCCAGATGTTCTAAGGAATGGCAGTCACGTCAGCTGCTGGCACTCAACAGCCCCGGACGACCAGGGACACTGTCTGCACTCACCTTGAGCGCTAGATGAGACCCAGAGGGCGAGCAGCACCAGCGTCCAGACCATGCTGCCGTCTGCAGCTGAGCCCTATGGAGGAAGCAGACCCTGGTCACACAGGCATACACGGCGGCAACTCTCCATGTTGCCTGGGATTTTCACTCACATGGACAGTTTGTGCATCAGAATCAAAAACAAGTGGATTTGTGGAAAGTAAACGCTTGATAAGAAGTTGGCTTTTCTGAAGGGGAACTTCTGACTGCAGCTGGTTTCTACTGGACCAGCATGTGCTGACAAAGCACTGAACTAATCACATCTCAATGTTCATATTATTTGATCCTCATACTGACCTGAGCAGCAAATACTGTTATTACCATGCCCATTTTACAGATGGGTAAATGAACACCCCAAAGAGTTAAGTGCTTGCCCAGAGCAATGTTGTTGGTGAGAAGTGTAGCCAAGACTTAAACCCAGGAAGCATGAATTTAGGAAAGTATCAGCATTATTTAGAAAATCATCTATGAAGACCTCTTTGAGTAAATAGTCAAGAAAAAAATAAGTCCATAACTTAAGTAGAATAAATATTAACTCCATGCAGGAGAAGTAAATTTAATTTGGTGTATCCTAACCCCCCCCCCCCCCACACACACACACACAGCTAGCATTCCCCTTAGCAATCGCTTTCACCCGGCTGTTCTATTTTCTTGCCTGTTTTTCCATCCTTGAGGATTTTCAGCTGGCGTGGTTCCGGCCAGCAGACGCCGGGCCAGAACTCAGGAGGGCTGGACCGAAGCCTGCTCTGCGCTTAACCCTTGCCCTCCCTGCCTTGGTGCTCCCGCGCCAGCATCCTGCCCGGCACAGGGGGCCCGGAGGTCCCTCCCAGCAGCAGGCTGCTTCCCCCCGAGCCCCCAGCGTCTCCTCCAGGAGGAGAGCAAAGCTCATGAGCTTCTCAGGGCTGCAAAAAGCCAACCAGCGTCCCTCGCCAGAAGGATCTGGTGACCTGGAAGCTGAGGTTCCTGGGGTGGAGGATGGTTCCCCGGGAGCGGGGCCCCTCTGGAGTCTGACTCTACTGCACGCAGCCTCTCCACAAACAAGTCCGTGGGCCGGCTGGTTTTCCAGCCACACGCTGCAAGGCGGCGGGCCCTCGTGGGCAGGCTCAACCTGCTCACCCTCCTACCCCACTGTGGCCCCCTGTCAAATGAAGAGCAGTTCTTTGAAGCTTCCACAGACAGGGTCACTGTGAGAAACGAGCTGAGCGAGTGCACACGATAAAGGGCGCATGCGGCGTGGCGGGCACGGCAGGCACGGGCGTGTGCTGAATGCCCTGGACGGCTGTGCCCGGACCTGCTATCTGGGTTCTCCAAGGACCGAGGTCACAAGGAAGCACTCTAGACAACCCAGAGTGACCCCTGCCACCGAGTGTGAACGGCAGTGAGTGCATCCGGAAGGCCCCCGTGTCCCCTCGACCAGATGTGTGCTGTCTGTCCCCTGCAAACCAAGGTGGATGGCTGGCTCTGGCAAAGTGTGATCCCCCCAAAAGGCACTTTTTTCAAGCTCTAGAGGCCCAGCTTCCTGGGTGTCACCTTAAACACAGCAGTTTGTACTCTGTTGCTAACAAAACCAAACTGTCTGGTCCCCAAAAAAGGAGTGTCGCCGGAATCGGGACTCTGGCCAAACGACTGAGGGGGTCGCATCTCATCTCACGAGGTCGAGGCAAGAGCGGGAGCGCAGGGACAGCCGCCGCACTGACTATGCGCCGTGGCCCGAACAACACGCAGCACGGACACGGCCGCACGCTGCCCTCTCCGGGCCCTTGACTTCCACACACTCCCTGGGTTTGGGCTCTCATTTTTCCAAAGAAAGACTTCAAAGACTTTCTGCAACAGAATGTAATTAGAACGCATAAAAACCTTTTAAAATTCTTTTAGATCAGCAATCCAAGCAGCAATAACTTTCCTGAGCGAATCCTAGTTCCCTCCATCAGAGGGACACGATCACCTAGGAGCCCCCCTCCCCCCGCCACAGCCTCCCCGCCGGCCACACAGCAGCCCCCTCCAGGGACCACGGTGCACGCTTTCCTGTGTGGATCGGCCCCGCTGGCATCACAGCTGGATTCCAGGGTCCTCACGCGCTTGTACGTGACCCATTAGTGACATTCAAAGACACTTCTGAGTTAGTAATGTTTAGAATCGCAGACTCTATGATCTCCCTGTGCTCTCGCTGCTGAGGAGGACTTTTCTCGAACACCTCCTGCATGGCCCCCACATCCACAACGAACTCTGGGGGCTGCTTACTCTGAAGCTGAAAACACGGGCCTGCGACAGACTCACAGGCAGGCACACGAGTGAGTGCCGCAAGGACCGTCAGCCCCAACCCCTCCAAGGAGGCGGACCGGACGCTCCGGGGACTTGCTCCCAGCAGCCCTGCTCGCAGGGGGAAGACCTCACCCTGCCAATCTAGGAGGCACTTTTCCCTTCTCTCTTCTTAGAAATCAAAACAGCCATTTCCAAAAAGTAAAGACAATGCAATGATTTTTCAGTAATTGTGTGAAGCTCTTACGTGGCCCGCGAGGCAGCTGTGGCGAGGCTGGAGGCGGGCGTTGAGGCCGAGGCTGGGGTCTGCGGCGAGCCGGAGACTCAGCGCTCGCAGCACACGAGCCGGGGTCGGCGCCGCACTGGCCGCCCGGAGGCAGCCGCTGCTTTATACGCTCCGGGCTTCTGGGTGGTGCTGTCAGTCCGACACGGGAGGAAGCACGTTCAATTCATCCTTCGAAGGAGTGACCTAATCCTCCTCCGATCCCACACTCGCTCGGAGCACCTGGCACACGGGTGCTGGTGCCGCCCCGCCCCGGCCGGCCCTCCAGCTGGGGACCACAGAGGAGGAGCCTCGCAAGGGGAAAGCAAGCTCTCGCTTTTCCTGTCTTCTCTCAGGAAATAAAAAGCTATAAATACAACCAGCAAGATTGGCTGGAACTCCCCTTTTCGCTTAAGAGAAAGTCTGCAAGTTCTGGGGTTTTAAGTAAGCTTCACATCAGCCAGACGGAGAAGGGCTGTGTAAGCAGACGGGTCCCCGTCAGTAAGGTTCAGAGCGGCGTGCTGGGGGGAGGAGTCGATGTATGGGTGAGGTTATTCTATGGCTGAATTAATTTATCATGTGCAAAATAGGAATTTGGCCCAAGAAGTTGGAAACTTTTATTTTCTGCAGCTCGATGACTGAAAGAGAGGAGAGGGGGGATTCATTTCATCCAAACCCTGCCCCGTGTGCTGTCTGGGCCCCACGGAAGCCTCCCCTGCGAGCGCCCAGAACGGGGCCACAGCCCTCTGGCACTTTATCCCCAGTGACAAGACAAATCCTCGTCAGCTTCCATGGGCTCCCTTACGGGACAGCCCGCAGAGGAAAGACTCAAGAATAACAATGGGGCAGCCGTCAGACACCCTGCCCCTCCCCAGAGAGCAACTTCTCCCACAGCAGACAGTGTAGACAGTGGTCCCAAGGAGATGATAACAGAGGAGGGGGAGGCAGACAGAGGAGGGGGAGGTGGACCCCAGGCAGCGTGGACAGGGGACAGAAACAGTGACGGGGGGTCAGCCGCATGGGCTGGTCCTGGGAAGACAGCCGTCATGCTGACTGGGCATCAATGTGCCCAGCAGTGGACAGGTCAAGCTTCCACTGAAGAATGTTAAAGACTGTATGGGGTTATCTCTAAGCCATCGTAGATATAAATTAGCAAGATAAGATCAAGAGGGACCCGACATTCACTTCACCTGGGTCCCCGCTGGGTTTAAGGGAGTCATTTGGGGCCACAGAGGGGCCAGAGACAGCAGGCTGCTGTGCCTCAGCTCCTGGAGCTTCTTGTGGTGTTTCAGGATGGGGCAGGTGGAGATGGAGATTGGAACTGAATGATGATGATCCTTGCTCACGGCATTGTTTTAAAGACTTTATTTACTTATTTGATAGAGAGAGCACAGAGGGAGGAGAGAGCACAAACAGGGAGCAGAGGCAGACAGAGAGGGAGACGCGGGCTCCCTGCTGAGCAGGAGCCCAGCCCGGGGCTCGAACCCTGGGATCGTGACCTGAGCTGAAGGCAGAGGCTTAACCCACTGAGCCACCCAGGCATCCCTCACTGTTTGAAGGTCTTTTTACCTGATGTACCCAGAATGTGTATGTCTTAAGATGACGTATCTTCTTGTGGCCAGTTAGTTGGTACTGAAGTCATCATTTGAATAAAAAATACCTAGACTACATCACTAAATTAATGTTATCTGAAATTCCAAAGAAGAATGTATAACCAGGTTTCCCTTAAAGAATCTGTGGTGGATACTTGTCCATTTACTGGTTTATCTTACTCTGCTTACTGCTTGGTCATATCTGTGGCCAGAAAGCGCAGGTTTAGACACCTCACTCCGCTGTGTCAGCAAACGATGCTTCGAATGCATTTCTTCTTCCATTTGTTCACTTGGCACACATTCACTGAGCGGCCCTCTTAGCATTTCAGGAGTATGCAGGGCAAAGGAGACAGCAAGACTACCTTCAGATCTGATTAGGAGGAATAACCCGTACACAGTGATGCATGTTCAGAGGAGAGGACAGAGAAAATGTTTCTTCCAAAGGGGACGATCGGAGCAGACTTCTCGGGGAGACGACACAAGCTGACCGGTCATGTAGGGAGAACTGATTGTGTGCAAGAGAAAAACAAGTTGGCACAAATAGGGCAGAGGCAGCTCAGAGCTGGAGCAGAATCCAGCGCCAGGTCCTGGGAATGTTTCCATGGATGATGGAAGTGATGGAGGTGCTGGGGACAGGATGGAGCTAGACCCCATGGCCCCACTGTGCATGGAGGGAGGGTCCTGGCCAGCCTTCACAGGACAAAGAGGACTTGTGTCAGGGAAGCCCCAGAGCAAAGTGGGTGGCATGGTAGGACTGCCCAAGAGTTCTTGGAAGCCCCATAGAGACTTGGGTAAAATATCAGTTTGGGAGGATAGGGGGAAAGTGTATATCTAAGGAAGTGTGGGGGGAACCAAAGCTGCCCAGATGAGGCTGAATCGTGTCTGCCTGGAAGCTGTGAACAGGAACTTACTGAAAATAGGGTCTTGGCAGATTTGGCCAAGTTAAGAGGAGGCCCTACTGGAGTAGGACAGGCCTTATAGGCCAATAATTCATGTCCTTATAAGAAAAGGAACATTGGGACCCAGAGAGAACCATGCCAGCACAAAGGCAGAGACAGAGAGGTGTGGCCAAAGAGCACCCATGATTGCTGTGGGGTCAGAAGCTAGAGGACGCAGGATTTGTCCTGCCCTGCCTGGATCTCAGCCTTCTGGCCTCCAGAGGGTGAGACAACACATTTTTTGTCATTTTTAAGCCCCAGCATCCTGTGCTTCATTAAGGCAGCCCTAGGAAACTAATCCAGATTCCTTGCCAGGCTCTAGAAACTTCCATCGTGATGGTCCTTATTTTCCAAGTCTCAGTATGGTGCCATGGACCCCCTCCCCCCGGCCAGTGGACATCCTATGATAGATAGGTCTTCTGGTCTGCGTCAGTAAGACAAGCTCAGTGGAGGCTGACATCTGACGTTGAGAACACAGCATGGAGGCTGATCTGAGAATAGCATGGTTGGGACCACACGGGGCACTCCTCCAGGTCTGGCCTGCAAACATGCCTGTCCAGTGCCCAGTGAACACCCAGAGGGAGTAGCAAGCAGACTCCCACTGCGGGAAAGCCAGGAAGGTTAAAGCTTCAGAAGATGGAGCAAAAGATCTCAACGGGCTAAAAAAATGAGTCTACGATGACCATCAGAGTTGTCAGAATGAGAGGTCACTGGTTCTCTGTGGACACTGGGTGGGGCCAGGCCTAAGTTTCTAGAATGTCCTGCTTGGTGGGAAAATGACATGAATGAGTCAGGAGACACAGGTGCAGGGGGGCAGGTGCAGGGGGGCAGGCTCAGAGAAAGAGCCTGTCCTGGAGAGTCAGATGATGCAGAGGAGCCAGGAGAGGCCCGAGAGGTCTGAGCAA
Organism: Mustela nivalis; assembly: GCF_964662115.1. Taxonomy (NCBI): domain Eukaryota; kingdom Metazoa; phylum Chordata; class Mammalia; order Carnivora; family Mustelidae; genus Mustela; species Mustela nivalis. The sequence continues at coordinate 938,870 of NC_139024.1, read as the reverse complement.
CCTGGACCCGACCAGGCAGGACCTCAGGCCCGGGAGCACAGAAAGGGGCAAGAGGAAAGGACCCAGCCTAGGGCAGAAAACCAGCTGACAGAAGTGGCGTCGCCTGGTTAAGAGCTCGAGTCTGATCCGTCTCCTGAGCTTCCCCCGTGAGGCGGGCGCTGGGCAGGGGATGGGGCTGGTTGCCCTCCAGAGGATTCATGGACCAGGGAGGGACACCTGGCAGAGTCCAGCCTCACCCAGGGGACTGCAGAGCCTGGACCTCTCGGGAACAACAGCCAGGTGCACAGCCGCCCTGCCGGCAAGCAGAAGGGAACAGATGTCCCACCTAGCGGCCGGCCTGGGCCAGGTCCCGCAGCTGGTCATCGGCCGCGCACGCCTCCCTCAAGACTAGACGCCTTGGTCACGGTGGAAGTCTGGGCCATGGGTGTCTGCCTCAGGATGTATGTGAATGTGACCTGTCATCAGGTCCTGTCACGGAGCACGGGGACAGCAGAGGAGAGACAGGAGTCCACAGGCCTCCGAGCACCAGAGCCCAGTGAGAGAGCCGGCTCTGGAATCGGGCCCCAGGCCAGAGTGACCAGCACCAGACTGGCCAAAAGTGAAGTTTCTTAGCCTGCCTCAAGCTGATGGACACTCCTGAGTGGGGACGGGCCAGCTCGTGGACATGAGCGCAGAGACGTGAGCTCATTATGAAGCATAAAACGAAGAAGGCACGCAGACCCGGCATGGCCTCACCCGGGGTGCCCTCCACAGAGGGGTGGGGGCCTGACCCCCAGACCTGCCCAGGGGCTGTGCTCCCGCAGCACATGCTCAGACGACGGGAACACCGTCCCCAAGGGACCTGGCTGCCCTGGGCCCGGGCTCGGGTCCAGCCTGGGGGCTGAGGACAGAGGTGGCCGTGGCGCTGGGGAATGAGCACTGCAAGGAGGAAGCAGCCTGGAGAGGCGTGGGAGCAGGGTGTGGGGCTTCAGGGGGCTCCGATTTCACACACAAAGGAAGCAGGCCCGGGTTCCCGCTCGCTGCTGACAGCTCACGAGAGACCGTCCACCAACCAGGGACCTCTGGGCACCAGCCCGCCCCCAGGAGACATGGCGGGGGTCCACGCAGGGCCCCCATGGCAGCCGGAGGTTGGGGAGAGGGGGGTCCATGCTGTGGGGGGTCCACACGGCAGGGGTGCCCATGGGTTGGGGCTGGGTAGGGGTGTCAGTCCACACGTGGGAGTCAATGCAAGGCATGGCGCATCCCGGCAGGCTGGTCACCGTCGGCCCAGTACCTCAGGACAGGGTCTAGTGCACACTAGATGCTCAGTAAATATCTTTGAGCGACTGCACTGACAGATGAATGAATGAAGTGGCCTCTAGCGTCCTTTCCGCACCGAAGGTCAGAGCGGGCCATTCTGATGGAACTGGAGGAGAGGGATGGGCCAATGCTGGTGACTGTCGGGGGGCTCCAGGCCACCCCGGAGAGGACCCTGGGTCGCTGGGAAGCTGGGGGTCTGGGGGCGAGGGCTGGGATCGGGGGAACCACTTGGCCTTCCCGTGCTGGCTCTGGGCTCTGGGGAGAGGGCGCACCGAGGTCCCAGAGCAGCCGGGTCTCTGTGACACGCGGGGCCGGAAGCTGCTGGCTGCGTGAGAGCTCGCGGATCCAGGCATCTGTTCTCTCTTAGTCCCTCCTTGGACCGTGAGTAAGCAGAGGGCTTTCCTGCCCTCCTCTGGGGGAGCGGGTTCCGGGAAGCAGGAGAAACCACAGAATGTGAGTTCTGTGTGAGTGCGCCCGGGGTTGGTAGCAGGAGGATAAAATTCCTGAAAAAAAAGCTCATGTGGATGGAGGCCGGCAGGATGAGGTCACAGGCTATTTAGATTCTTGGCGTGTACTGAGCACTCACTCACACAAACATGCTGGATGGGGGGCTGGGGGTCCGGTGGACGGGCCCGCTGGGCACGCAGGCAGTGGGGCAGCTGCGGGGAGACCCCGTTTCCTAGAAGAGGTGATCGGATGGACCGGATGGGCAGAGAGCCCGGTTCCAGCCCCGACCCCGTGACGGGAGGCTGCTGAGTCTCCTTCTGGGCCTTGGCTTTCTGCCCTGTAAAATGGGCACAGCCACAGAACACACGGAGTCAGAGCCTCCTCCCGAGGCAGGCCCAGGTGCCCCGTGTGGGCTACCACTGGAGAAGCCCACCCTGCCTGCTCTCCCTCTGCTCTTCCAAAACAGCAGCAAGCCCAAGAGCTCCCTGGCCTCTTGGTGGGGGGTGAGGGGGGCACCTCTCGGGCTGCTCTAGAGGCAGGGACGGGGCAGAGCAGGCAGCAGCAACCTGGAAAAACCCCCATCAGGAGGCACTGCCAGGAGCAAGGACTGAGGCCACAGGTCTCCCGGACCTGTGCCCTTGCCTCCAGGTCAGCCGTCTGGGTGATGAAATGCAGGGGCACCGGCCCTCTGCTCAGGTGCTTGATCCTTCTGGACGCTCTGAGAGGCTCTGGAAGGACCAGACCCCTCGGCAGGGGTTGCCCGCCCTCCGACCGAGTCGGTGAGCGTGGGGTGCCCTGCTTGCCCTGAGGGGCCCTCCCAGAGGGTGCTGATGGCCGCCTCACCCCTGCAGCCCATGGCTCACGTGGCTCAGACCCATTCCCCGACTCCATTCAAGGTGCCGTGTAGGGGCGCCAGGGGCTCAGTGGGTTAAGTGTCTGCCTTTGCTCAGGTCATGATCTCAGGGTCCTGGGATTGAGCCCCGCTCAGCGGAGAGCCTGCTTTCTCCTCTCCCACTGCCTGCTTCTCTGCCTACTTGTGATCGCTCTCTCTGTCAAATAAATAAATAAAATCTTTTTAAAAAAGGCGGTGCCGTGTTGTAGACCCATGTCCACAAAGGAAGCCCTGCTACCCCCTTCCCAACCCGCAAGCAGGAGGGCCGTTCCCCACCTTTCTCAGGTGAGCAGGTGTCTATGGGGATCGGGGCGAGGCCTCGTCCGCCTGGGCTCTGCTGCAGCCCGACCTGGAGGACGTGCTTGGGGGAAGACCGGACGATTAGGCGATGGAGCGAGTGGCCGTGCAGATGTCCCCGCTCTCAGCTGTGACATGGGGCACAGTGAGCTGGGGAGAGGTGGACGGTCCCCTACTGGTTTCATCCAGAATCCAGATTATCCTGGAGTTGTGCTATCAGAGGAGAGTGTCTGACAATCATTAATTAGTATCCTTGTTCTTTCGCTAAGTCAATCAGTGTAGAAGGAATGAACAGCATGTGCCTGAAACCACCGAGGTGTTCACGGAGTGGTGAGGCTGACAACGGAAGGAGCCCTGGCCTCCTGAGGACGACTTCTTACAGGACTCAGTAACGTAGCCTGGGGGACGTCGGTAGTGAGCATAAGGACAGGTGACAGGAGCCACCTGCGAGGACCGGAGGCCCCGGAGCAGCGGAAGGGCTGCCTCCACCGCTGCTGGTGGTGGAGACGGACTGTCGGCGTCCCTCCCTCAGCGGGGCCTCCGGACCCGCAGGCACACGGCCAGGTAAAGACAGACGGGGCTCGAGGACCATCCGGGGGACGGCCCGCTCTGAAGGGACAGTGAGGGAACCCGTCAGTGCGCTCGCAAGGAGCACCCGTGAGCCCCGAGTTGGATCCAGGTGAGCTGGGGGAGGCGGACGGGTCGGTGTGGCTCGGAACAGCTGCGGGCCGGCGGGTCGGGGCTAGAAAAAGGTTTCGTCCTTTTGTAAGCGCCTACTGTGTGCCGGCCCCCTGCCTTGTCCCGGAGGTACATGCTCTCAGACCTCACGACACAACCTCGCACGGGTGTGACCAGCCATATTTTACAGAAACTAAGGGTCAAACGTTCGGTCACTTGTCGGTGTTGACAGCACTGGCCACAGCTAGGTCAGCCCGCACCACGCCTGAGGCCCTCGCTGCCGGGCTGTGTCTCCCTAGCCGTGTCTCGAAGGAAGGCGTCCCACTTCGGGGCGGGTGGGGTTCTCGGACACACTGGAGACGGCCTGAGGACGTCCAGCAGCCCTGGGAAGACAGAGCATCTTCGCAGAAATGTGGGGGCCGTGAAGGAACAGTAAGTGTCCTCCAAGGTACGTGTGTAAGATCCCCGAGGGCAAAAGTTTGTCTTTTTAACGCTCCTCCCCCCAGAAGCTCCCAGGGGAAGGCTCCGGGATCGCTGACCCACAGACACACGGAAAGGTGCTGAGTTTACAGACCACGAGGGAAAGCCAGGAGCCAAGAGAGCCCCTTCGAGTCCCCTGTGGGAACCAGAACCAAGGCCCCACGCCTCCTGCTCAGCAGTGGGGGTTGCTCCCTGGGCTTTGGGACACGATTCAGGTGGATCTGAAAGTCTCTGAAGGAAGTCTGACAGCCCAAACGGTGGCTGCGGCCCACGGCAAGGCCGGCAGTGCCGCCGTGTGGGAGACAGCCGGTCTCCTCAGGCCGGCCACAGGCGGGGAGCAAGGGAGGCCGACCGGCGCTCACGTGCAGGCCCACCTCCCGGAAGGAAGGACACAGCTGGTGCCCTTAGGAAGGACTAAGTCTTCGCGGGCGTCGGAGCGTGACCTCCATCTCCACGGGCCTCACGGCTCCCCGGGGACCCCGCCTCCAGCCGGTCATCCCCAGGTCACAGCAGAGCAGGGAGGCTCAAGAGAAGGCGCCCGGAGGCGTCCACAGAACTGGGCGCTGGAAGGAGAGGCAGCCGCGGGAGGAAACCGTCTGGGGAGGATGGGCCCGGCCCGGCCCGCCATCCCGGCCCGAAGCACACAGCCTCCCGGGCCCGAGCGGGCGCCCGGCGGCCACGCGGCGTGATGTGCGGCGGAGGGAGGCCGGGCAGCAGCAGCCACGCGCCGGGAGAGGCTCGGACGCGGTGCGGGGCCCCCGGGAAACGAGTGAACAGAGCTCGGCGCGTGTGCGGCCCCGTGGAAGCCAGGAGCCCGCAGGAGGGATTCCTCTGAGCTCAACGAGACGGCCGAGTCCGGAGAACCCCGGGAGATGCTGCACGCGCGCGTGGGCCTGTCAGCGGGGCCCGGGGCTGCCGCGGGAAGGATCCGGGGACGCGACCCGGCCGCCGGGGGCTGCCCGCCTCGGCCTGCTGCGTCACGGTGGCCTCGGGCTGCAGGGGAGGCCCCGGCTTGGAGCAGCCCCCGCCCCGGAGGCCCCTCGGGAGCCAGGCCGGCCCGCGAACGCCGACGCAGAGAAATGCAGAGGAGGACGCGCGCGCCACGGGAGCAGGAGCAGGGGGGACACCCCCCAGGTCGCCCCGAGCCCTGGGAGCGAGGCCTCCGTGCGGGGGCCATCCACGTGGCCTCCCGCCGAAGCCGTCTGGGAGTCCAGGCGCGGGGGGAGCCGTGCGCCTTCTCGAACGTCAGGACGACCGCGCGTGCGGTGCGGCCGCGAGAACCAAGGGCCCCGCGCCCCGCAAGGGAGATTCTGGTGCGTCGGTGCGGTTGGGCGCGGCGCTGACGGCCGGGGCTCCGGGGCTCCTAGCGCCGCGCACCTCCGCTCCGCCGCGCTCTCGTGCGCCCCCGCAGAGCAGCCGGGCCTTCCGGACCCCGCAGGGCCCCAGCAGGGCGCACGCGCCGCGGACGCCGGCGCAGCCCGAGAGGTCCGGAGGCACCGCGGCCGGGGAGGCCTCGTGGCAGCAGGTCGCCCGCACTTGCCCCAGATCGTGTCTTTGGGAGGGAATCGGCTGGTGCTGCATCACCGGTGGGCTGTCCTGCGAGAGCACACGTGGCCTTGGGGCTTTACAAACAGACTCATGTGACTGACATTTGCAGCATCTTTTTGTAATTAGGCAGGAATCTGAGCGCGGAGACAAAGGAGCAGCGCTCGGGCCAAGCGGCTCTGTGCCGCGCTCCGACGGCGTCCGCCTGCGTGCGCCCTGCTATTACGGAATCCAGTATTTAGTCCAAAAGGGCAGAAGAATTCCAGTAATTATAAACCGCCCCGGCTAGCAAGACAGATGTAAACGCGCCTCCCAGGATTGGGCAAGAGAAAGCTTGCAAAGTGCAATCCCGAGGAAGGGCCCGAAAGTCCCTTCTCTCTGTCCGATGCCGTCGCGAGGGAGGGGCGAGGCCTGGCCCTGCACGACGTCCTGACGCGCACCACCTCGCTCGAAAGGCTCACGGGCCTTATTTTCTTCTCAGCTTTGGATGATTTTCCAAAGTACTTGGCAGACCTCATGTGTTAGCCAGGGTTCCCCAGGGAAACAGAACCCGCCACCGAGTGAGATTTGTTGCACTCGCACTGGCGGCGAGGAGGCCGGCCAGGCTCAGGGTCTGCAGACTCCCCGCGGAAGCTGGGAGAGCCGGTAGCTCGGGTCCAGCCGTCTACACAGCCTGAGGAGCAGGAGGACCGGTGTCTTTCCTGTCTCGCGACCAGACCAAGACTCGCAGCTCAAGACCCAGAAAGAGCCTGTGTTTCTGTCAAAGTTCAGAAGGAGAAAAAAAGCCCAAGCCCCAGCTCAAGGACAGTCAGGCAAGAAGAGTGCTCTGTCACTCCGTGGAGGGCCTGCCTTTGATGTGCTCAGCCTTCGCTGGAGCGGATGCGGCCCACCCACGGCAAGGAGGGCACCGTTTTACTCGGTCAACAGATGAGTCTACAGAGCTGGTGTCACTGACGCTGTAAAAGGAAACACTGTCCGTCTGGTTTCCAAGCTACTGCAAAACAGAAAAAAATAATAGAAAATTTCTGTAATTATAAAGTTTTATAAAGTGTTTTTTTGTATTCATCCTGAAGAGCCATGAGAAAATCCGCATGAGGTATTCTTAATTAATTTATTTTTAGAGGTCTATTAATTTACTTGGTAAAGCAATGGGGTAGTCGGGTGACGGGCATGAAGGATGGTACTGGACAGAACGGGCGAGGGCTGTGAATCCACGGACAAGTCACGAAACCCTGCCCCGGAGCCCGTACTGCTACAGGCTGACAACCATGAGTCAGTGAATGCTACATCTGAAGCTAACGGTGTACTGTATGTCAGCTGGCTGGATTTAAATAAGAATAAATAGATAAACTGAATTTAAATAAATGCTTTTTTAAAAAGAACCTAGGATGAATACACATATTTTTTTTAAGATTTTTTGTTTATATTTTTGACAGACAGAGATCACAAGTAGGCAGAGAGAGAGGAAGAAGCAGGCTCCCCGCTGAGCAGAGAGCCCAATGCGGGGCTCGATCCCAGGACCCTGAGATCATGACCTGAGCTGAAGGCAGAGGCTTTAACCCACTGAGCCACCCAGGTGTCCTAATACACATATTTTTAACTGAAATTGCCTATTCAAAAATGAAGCCACTGCTCCAAAGTCAAAGGAAAATTGGGCAAAACAAAGTAAGTATTGGGCTATCCAAGACCCAAACCAAGCATTATACAAAAATGTTACAATTTAACTCATATTTAGGTATTTACCTTCCTTTAGATTTATTCTATCTAGTATACACATCTAGGGCCAAATCAAAAAATCTGCTTCTTTTTTATACAGTTATTTATTTTAATAATTTTGTGTTTTGACGCCATACCAGCCTTTAAAGTGCCGCCGCATCCCGTGTGGGTCGGTCCTTATCTCCCCTTACGAGGCACATTCCTTCATACGCTTCTGTGTTCGTTCAGTGCTCCTTCGCTCCAAATCAAAGACACTCCCACAGCACTTCTCTAAGGCAGGTCTAGGGTGATGAACTCCCTCAATCTTTGTTTGGGAAAGATTTTATCTTCATTTCTTTCCGATTTTCTATTGTACTAAAATACACATCATATAAGATTTACCATCTGAATTAGTTTTCATTGCACAGTTCAGTGATGTTAATTTAATACATTCACAATTTTGCATAACTATCACCAACATCCATCTCCCTAGAAAATGGATTTATTTTTTATGATCTTTACATCTTATAAAATGGAAACCCTATACTCATTAAGCATTAACTCCCTATTTTCCCGTCTCCTCAGCACCTGGGAACTACCGTTCTACTTTTTGTCTCCATGATTTTGACTACACTCAGTATCTCCTATAAGGGGAATATCATACTGCTGTCATTTTGTGACAGTTTTTTTCATTTAGCATAATGTCCTTAAGGTTCATCCAAGTTGAAGCAGGTGTCAGAATTCCCTTCCTTTATAAGGCAGAATCATATTCGATTGTGTGGATATTCCACATTTTGTTACCATCTGTCCATCCATGTATACTTGGTTTGCTTCCATTTCAGATATTATAAATGATGCTGCTATGAGCATATGTGGACAAATGCGTCCTAAAGACCCTGGTTTCCGTTCTTTTGGGTAAACACCCATGAGTGGAATTGCTGCATCACATGGTAATTCCATGTTTAATTTCTGAGAAACCGTCAACATTTTACATAGTGGATGTACCATCATCCATTCCTACCAAGTGGGCCCACGGTTTTCAGTTTCTCCACATCCTTACCAATACTGGTTAATTTTGTTTACAGTAGTCATCCCGATGAATGTGAGGTGGTGTGCCATGTAGTGTGATTTGCATTTCATGGTACATTGATTTCAGTGCTCAGAAAGTTCTCACCTTTGGAAGAGAGAAATAATTAGCCCTAAACTATGTGCTGTTTTCATCCCACCTTGTGAATCTCAAAAGGAGGACTAGAAAGAGTAAAACTGCCCTAACAAGTCTAATTGAATCCCAAAATTGAATGTAAGAGTATTTATAGGGATATTAAAAAATATTCAATATGGCCACAGAGTAAAATACTCAGTATCTGTATATAATGAAAGATTACTGCATATCCGCTGATGAAGGACAGTAGAACCTACAAAGAGAAGAAACCAATAAAACTACCCAGAACAAAAAAATGGCAAAAAATTGCATTAAAACTGTTTTTGCAAATGTATTCTGGACATTCCAAAAGCTAAGTAGCAACATTGAAGATATAAAACACATCCAAGTAGAGCTTCAGAGGTAAGAACTGTAATGAGTAAGGTGGAAAATACACATACGCTAACTCTACATTGAAGAAAAAGATATCAGTGAACTTGAAGGCCGAACAAGAGCCACTTCCTATGAGAAAATACAGAGAGAACAGAGGATTTTAAAATAAACAAAGCATTAGTGAATTATAAGGCAGCCTCAAGAAGATACATATACTTGTACCGGGAGTCCCCAAAGGAGGGGCAAAACAGTAATAATGCCAAAAATTTCCAAATGTGTAGAGTATTAAAAAGCAACATATTGATGAAGCCCAATGAACCCCACTCATAAGTAAAATGAAAACTACAGCCTGGTCCATCATAGTCAAATCGTCTAAGTCAGCAATAAAGAGAAAACTGTAAACAACCAGAAAAAAAATATTACATTTAGAGGAACAAAATCGATAATGTCAGTAGATTTCTTGTAAGAAACAATCAAAATAAATGTACAGACAGTGGAGCCCTGTGTTTACTGTAGTGAAGTGGGGGGGAGGGATACCAGCTTAGAATTCTATACCCAGCAAAAATATCTTTCAAAACAAAAGTACAAGAAACACTTCATCAGACAAACAAATTGGAAAGAATTGTTCACCAACAGACCAGCAATGTATAAAATGTTAAAGGAAGTCTATCAGAAAGAAAGACAATAAAAATACACATGGGAAATAAGAACATACAAGAACTTCCTCTACCTGATAAAGGGCATCTCTACGAGTCCTACAACTAATGAAGAAACACTTTCCCCAAAGACAGAGAATGAGGCACAGGTGTCTTCTTTCACTGCTCCTCGTCAGTGTTGCATCGGAAGTTCCAGCCAGCGCCACAAGGCAAGGAAAAGCATGTTGAGGCTGAAAAATAAAACCCAAACTGTCTGTTTATTTACAGACCACATGATCATCTCTGTAAAAATCTGAGTGAATTATAAAAGAAGAGATTATGCTGAGTGAAGTGAATCAAGCAGAGAGAGTCAATTATCATATGGTTTCACTTATTTGTGGAGCATAACAAATAGCATGGAGGACATGGGGAGATGGAGAGGAGAAGGGAGTTGAGGGAAATTGGAAGGGGAGGTGAACCATGAGAGAATGTGGACTCTGAAAAACAACCCGAGGGTTTTGAAGGGGTTGGGGGTGGGAGTTTGGGGGAACCAGGTGGTGGGTATTGGAGAGGGCACGGATTGCATGGAGCACTGGGTGTGGTGCAAAAAACAATGAATACTGATATGCTGAAAAGAAATTAAAAATTTAAAAATTTTTACTACAAATAATGAATTTAGTGAGACTGCGGAATATAAAATCACTATAGGAAAACCAATTGTACCTATGCACTTAGCAATGAACCATCAGAAACTGAAACTTTGGATACCGTATTTAATAACAAAAACATGAGATACTCTGAGATTAGTCAAATGAAATGAGTGCGATGACTGCTTACAACTAGAAAACACTGGGAGTGCGTGAGGAGGTCCTAAGTCAACGGAGAGACGTTTACTGGGTTCATGTGCCAGGAGACTCGATGCTTCTAAGATGCTGCTTATCCCCGAGCTGACCTGTAGATTCAACACATTCTCAAGCACAATCTGGGCATATGTTTCTGTAGACACGGACAGACAGATCGTGAAATCTGCGTGGAAATGCAGAGGCCTAGAACAGACAAAAGTCCTCTGAAACGATACGACAAGGTCAGAAGACCGACACTCTCCGATTTAAAGTCTCACCACAGAACCGATCGGGACAGTCAGTATTATAGAAAAAAATAGAAATATCAATAAAATAGAGTAAAGAGTTATGACATAGACCCATACATGTACAAACAACTGATTCCTGACAAAGTTACAAAGCTCAGTGTAGAAAGGATAGTTTTTACAGAAAACAATTCTGGAAAAATTGAATATTTGCAAAAACAAAACAAAAAAATAGATAACTTTTGATCCATATCTTGCATCATATACAGAGATTGATGCAAAATAAATGACGTCTAAATGTAAAACCTAAACCTCTAAAAAGTCTGCAAGAAGGCAGAGGAAAATACCTTTGTGGCCATGGGTTAGCAGAGCTATTTGATGTGACATCAAAAGCATACTCCATAAAAGAAAGCATTTATATTTGGACTTTATGAAAATTAAATTGTGCTTCTTTTCAACAAAAATGTTAGCAGAATGAGAAGCTAACCCTCAGAAAATTTGCAAATCTTATCTCTGATAAAGAATTTACATTTGGAAGAGAACGAGATCCTCATTAAAGAGGGAGAGAAAGATTTTATACGATTGGAGCAGGCACGTCACCAAAGAATAGACGAGACTGAAAGGATGCTCAATACACCAGTCACGAGGTCAACAAAAATGAAATTCCCTGTGGGATTCCATATCGAGGATAATCTGGTCACAGTTGAAAAGATTGGTCATACCAGGCACCGGCCGGCAGTGGAAGAACGGAATGGGAACATTCACGCACTGCTGCAGGGGAGGTAAGATAACACAACGGCTTTGGAAAACAGCCTGCCCCCTTCCTTGAATGAACGCACACCTGCTGCAAGATCCGCCCATTCCGTCCCTGGGTATTTACTCAACACAGATGAGAACTTATTTCCACCTGGTTTGCACAAGAATGATTACATTAGCTCCCAAACTGGAAACAACCCATCATTCACCAGCAGGGGACTGGCTGAACGCAGCGTGATACATCCCGTCAAAGGAACCTACTCACCCATAACAGTAAGTGGGTGATCTCATAGAGGTGCGCCCAGGGAGGACATCCGGACAAGAGTACCGAGCGTGTGAGTCTATCGACGCAAACGTCAGAAAATGCAAAGTAATCAGTAGTGACAGAAAAAGGACCAAAGGCTGCCGAAGGGACCGGGGTGGTGTGGGGGGCTAGGAGGGAGGGCTCACGAAGAGGCAGGAGGGAGTTTCTGTGGCGACGGACATGCCGGGTGTGCTGCATGCGTGTGGTGATGGCTTCCTGAGCATATAAGTGTGTGAAAACATACGAAATCTTATGGTTAAGCTGGATGAAGTTTACTACATGCAACCATAACCTACCGAAGTCAAAAACACTAACCAGGACTGAATAGCAATGTGCTAGAAAAGACTTGTTCTGCTTTGCAAAATCCAGTGGTTAGCTTTTCAGGATTTTGTGAGCCAGTTCGAGTCAAACTGGTGGGCCGGGATTCCCACGTGGGGACCACGTACAGGACCACGTACATCACGGAAATGAGCACATTTGCTTATACGTCTGTTTTCTCAAACGCTGGTTGACAGACATTCCTCAGCGGATCCCCGGACTGAGAGTATAAAAACACAGTCAGAGGATGGAGCTCCTGCAGCAAATGTTTTCCCTTCTGGTCTTTCATTACACACAGGTATCATAAACTACTAAAGTCGTTTATATATTCAAATGTTACCAACTAATTAAATGGCAATAACTCAATTCATTTCTAAACATTGAATTTTAATCCTCTGTCAAATGAAAATTGGTGAACTACTGATGGGAAATGTCATGAAGCACTTGCCTTTTCTCCCTCCCTCTCAAGAAGGGCATCATTTTGGCTCTTTCTCATGCTTCATTCCGGGAACTCGGAACCACTAAATCCTGAAGCACCCCACGTTCTCCTTCTGAACATAGTGTTCTCTCTGCCTAGAAACTTTTCACCCATATCCCTGTCCCTTTACTTACCTGACTCCATGCCTGGTTCTAGGCAGGTAGAAATCATAACTGCTTCCCCAGCAGAATCTGACCAGGAGACGGCCATACCGCCGAGAGCTCATGTTCTTTATGGATACAGGATTGAATTAATGATTTCATGTTCATCCTAGGGTACACTTGGCTTAAAATAAAACATTGGTGAAAGTCCTTGACAACTGTTAAGTTCTATAGGAAGGGATGACATAATTATTTATAATTTTTAGTTTTAAATGGTAGACATGACTTGGATGTTAATTATGTCAATGTATCTTTCTACATAGAAAGACCTCACAAGATTCTTATCTCTTGTCTAGCTAAACAGCTTTCTAACTTTATGATGAAACTCAATGTTCCGATGGTAGTGTAGTTTCTGTTCTTGTTTGAGAAGAGATCATAAGTGACTTTCTCTGTATACAGGAATTGTGATGGATTTAAATGAGTATTTTAAGAGGCACCTGGGTGGCTTTGGTGGTGAAGCATCTGACTCTTGATTTCAGGTCAGGTCATGATCTCAGGGTGGTGAGACCGAGCCCCAGGTCAGGACCAAGTGTGTCTGCTTGGGATTCGCTCTCTTTCTTCCTCTCCCATTCTTATCCCCCTCTCTAAAAATGAATAAACAAGGAGTATTTTAAATTTTTGATGTTTCATTAACATTGGTGGCATATTCATTAAATTACAAAAGTGATTTGTTCTGTTTCCGAAAGCTGATGGTAAATTAATAATTAGAAGTACCAAGTAGCATTTGTAAAAGCAAGCACGTTCTCTACGGCTACAAATGAATCCTTTTCATGTAACAACAGAATAAACAATGTATGAGTGCCCAGCCTTGGTGTTTTATCAGAATCCCTGTTTCCATGGTATCTCTGCACATCTTTACATGCAACTTGGTCTCTGCAGGTGAGTCGTGAACATCACCGTTCCTGTCTCTATTTGTTTTTATTAGAGTCAATCCTCCCTCAATACTCCTGCACACTCAAAGCCTACTGTTTCCTTTTCAGTTTTATTGGAGAAGTGTCTGTTCATATCTTCTGCCCTTTTTTTTTTATATATGATTGTCTGTTTTGTGTGTGTTGAGTTTGAGGAGTTCATTATAGATCCTGGATATCAACCTTTTGTCTCTACTGTCATTTGCAAATATCTTCTCCCATTCCGTGGGTTGCCTCTTTGTTTTCTTGACTGTTTCCTTGGCTGTGCAGAAGCTTTTGATTTTGATGAAGTCCCAAAAGTTCATTTTCACTTTTGTTATCTTTGCCTTTTCAGACATATCTTGAAAGAAGTTGCTGTGGCTGATATCGAAGAGATTCCTGCCTATGTTCTCCTATAGGATTCTGATGGATTCCTGTCTCATGTTGAGGTCTTTTATCCATTTTTAGTTCATCTCTGTGTACGGTGTAAGAGAATGGTCGAGTTTCATTCTTCTACATAGAGCTGGCCAGTTTTCCCAGCACCAGTTATTGAAGAGACTGTCTTTTTTCCACTGTATATTTTTTCCTGTTTTGTCGAAGATTATTTGACCATAGAGTTGAGGGTCCATATCTGGGCTCTCTACTCTGTTCCACTGGTCTATGTGTCTGTTTCTATGCCAGTCCCATGCTGTCTTGATGATCACAGCTTTGTAGTAAAGCTTGAAATCAGGTAACATGATGCCCCCAGTTTTATTTTTGTTTTTCAACATTTCCTTAGCGATTCAGGGTCTCTTCTGATTCCATACAAATTTTTGGATTATTTGCTCCAGCTCTTTGAAGAATACCGGTGGAATTTTGATCGGAATGGCATTAAAAGTATAGATTGCTCTAGGCAGTATAGACATTTTAACAATGTTTATTCTTCCAATCCAAGAGCATAGAATGGTCTTCCATCTTTTTGTGTCTTCTTTGATTTCTTTCATGAGTGTTCTGTAGTTCCTCGAGTACAGATCCTTTACTTCTTTGGTTAGGTTTATTCCCAGGTATCTTATGGTTCTTGGTGCTTAGTAAATGGAATCGATTCTCTAATTTCCCTTTCTGTATTTTCATTGTTAGTGTATAAGAAAGCCACTGATTTCTGCACATTGACTTTGTATCCTGCCACATTACTGAATTGCTGTATGAGTTCTAGTAGTTTGGGGGTGAAGTCTTTTGGGTTTTCCATATAAAGAATCATGTCATCTGCGAAGAGAGAGAGTTTGACTTCTTCATTGCCAATTTACCTTTTATTTCTCTTTGTTGTCTTATTGCTGTTGCTATGGAGATAGTATTGACATGCAGCACTGCAGAAACTTAGGTGGACGGTACATTGATTGGACTTACATACACTCTAAAACAAACTCCACAGTAAGTTTCTCTCTCCCGTAGATACAAGAGAAGAAGTGTTTGTCCCTTGTGATGAGCACCCCTAGGACCTGCTCCGCATGGCTCTCCTGCACACCCCACAGCAGGGACTGCCACAGTCTGCCCTCAGTGATCTTACAGCCGGAACTTGGTGCCTTTTGACCCCCTTCCTCAAATTCCCCCTGACCCACTCCCCGCCTCTGGTGACACAAATCTGATTTCTCCTCCTGGACTTTGGCTTTGGATTCCACATAGGAGCGAGATCATAGAGTGTTTGTCTTTCTGCACCTGCCTTGTGTCTCCAGGCATAATGCCTTCAGGGTCCTTATATAACGCGGCCTGCCCTCAGCTCATAACGCGCTCCGTGCAAACATCTGTTTCAACATCGTTGTATGCAGGCTCATGATCGTCTTCATGTGATGAAAATCTGTCCAACACATTCAGTTCCCAGCAGTAAAATGCACTGAGTGCACTGCAGAAGCGTCATCTGTGTGCCTCATTTGTAAGAGAATTTTAAATGTCCTGAAGTATTTCCTTAGCTTTAAACAGAGGCACAAAGTATCACTCTAATGACAGCAAACCAACGTGCCTGAAGCTTCCTGAAAGCTCTTACTAAACTGAGGGAGAAACACAGCCCCAGCATTGGCCTCGACTCTGCCTCCGGTGAGGAGGGTTAGCGCAGGCATGGGGAGAAGCAGGGAGCCCAGCTCTGAGCTCCACTGACTCGGGTGCAGCCCTGACCCTGCCGTAAAGCAGCCGTGAGGGCGGCCGTGCCTCACTGGGTCTGCTGAGCATCAGAGACGGCAGCACACAGAGGGCACTGAGCTCCAGACGGGGAGCGACTGCCAGCACCACTGTCGTGGGCGTCCCCAGTGTTGGCAGAGTGGGAGCCAGGGGTCCCCTCCAGTGTCGGACTCAACAGCGCTGCTCGGCTGGTTTGGAATTCACAAACCCGCTGAGACATGCTCGGCCAAACACTGTCTGTGTGTTAACTGTTAGATACATACATTCTTTTTTGAAGGTTTCCCCACTTTTTAGGGGCTTCCACAGTATTTGTTGCCAAAATCCTGCAGGGAGAGACAAAGGCCAGGTGAGGGTGAAGGAACGAGCCCGAGGACCGCTCGCCCACCCACATTCACAGAGGCCCACTTGGGCGATGACCCAGCATGCAGATCTAGCACATGTCACCGCCTCGGGACCCGGGGATGTTATCACAGGCCAAGTTCTCTAACCTTCACTTTGACAAGAGCAGAGTCCCCCAAGCCTGCCCCCGTCTGCTCACAGCACCCAGCCGCCCCCCTGGAGGTCCCACCGCAGGGCCGGAGCTCGCAGAGGCACGTGGGCGTGACAGACAGGTCCAACCCGGGAGACGCAGGCTGGACTGGGGGTCCCCGGTGTCCTCAGGTACAGCCCGTGGCAGCTGTCTCCGTGCTCCCTCCAGATCCCAGCTTCTGCGCGAGCTGAGCTGCCCCGTTAGAGCACAGCTGTGTGTACATAAGCCACCCAGAGCTTCCAGGCAGATGAAACGGGGACCGAAGGAAGCAACCCCACTTTTCCCTCCTTTGGCCGAGTCGGCACCACCCCTAACCTGCTAGGGGAGGACGTTGTTCTGTGATAGTGACGCTCGGAGAGACTGTCTGTCCACCTCCCTCGGTGGCATCCCACAGACTCACCCAGGGCCCAGTCTGGACGAGCACGCGTCCCCTCAACAGAAACCGTGAGAAGCAATAGCATCAGCGCAGTTCTCAGAACTCATGCAGATGCTGGCACTTCCTGCCTTTCTATTTGTTATTTAGAGATTTTACTTATTTATTTGAGAGAGAGCCCGAGAGAGCACACGCAGGGGGAGCGGCCGCAGAGGCAGAAGCAGACTCCCCGCTGAGCAGAGAGCCCGACGCGGGATTTGATCCCAGAATCCCGGGACCATGACCTGACCTGAAGGCAGAGGTTTTAACCCACTGAGCAACCCAGGTGCCCCTTGACTGAAAACTTGATTGATTAATTAATTGATTGATTTTCAGTGTAACAGTATCCACTGTTTTTGCACCACACCCGGTGCTCCATGCAATCCGTGCCTCTCCAATACCCACCACCTGGTTCCCCGACCTCCCGCCCCCCACCGCTTCAGACCCCTCAGAAAACTTATTATATTAACATTTATTTATTCTGAACGAATTTGCCCAAAATCAAAGTTAATTTCAGGACATGGTCAGGTCCAGTGGGGAGAAAGAAACTATGTAACAGCTAAATGACGATACACAATGTCTCCGTGAAGCACGACCAGTCGCCGACCTTCAGCACCGCAGCAGCGCTCAGGCGGTCACGGGGGCGCCCGCGGCGACGTCCCATCGCCTGCTGAGCACCACGGGGGGGGAAAGCACCCGTAGCCACCAGACGGGCAGGGGGCTGCTGGCCTGAGCTGACAGCTCCAGCTCCTGGAGGTAAACACCAACTGGAATCGCTTACGATTTAATGAGCGTCGGTTATGTGGGTGACAGTTAGGGACCGAGATGCGACCTCTCCCTCCCATGCTGTGGCGCAGTTGTGCAGGACGTTTCCGTGAATGAGGGAAGGAGGAGAGGCCAGCACGCGGGCTCCACGGATCCCGCACCCGACCGAGCCCGGGGGGGTGCAGGGTTGACGGCAGGAGAGCCCCCAGGAGAAGGACACCGCCTGAGCCAGGGGAGGACACAGGTGTGGGAGGCACACGTGGGCAGAAGTGCTCCCCGGCCCCCGGAAGGCGCGAGCGGTGGGCAGGCCACGGAAGCCAGGCAGCCGCACCCCACAGGGCTGTGCTGAAGGAGCCTGGCCTCCCTGTCTGTTAACACCAGGGCTCTGGATTCTGCTCGTCTGTTGTTTTTTTTGTTTGTTTGTTTGTTTTTTAAAGATTTTATTTATTTATTTGTGAGAGAGAGAGAGCGAGAGCAAGCACAGGCAGACAGAGTGGAAGGCAGAGTCAGAGGGAGAAGCAGGCTCCCTGCGGAGCAAGGAGCCCGATATGGGACTCGATCCCAGGACGCTGGGATCATGACCTGAGCCGAAGGCAGCTACTTAACCAACTGAGCCACCCAGGCGTCCCACTGCTTGTCTGTTTTAATTTCATTTTTTCCAAATGCACAGTAAAGGCATATGGCACAATATTAAAACAAATCTGAGAGGATGTTGCGTGGAAAGCAAGCCCCCCTGCCCATACCCGCACCTGCCACTGTGTTCCCCACGGCCCCCAGCCCTGTGTCTGTGGAGGACACGCACGCACAAACACAATCCAGTGACAGGTGACTCTTTCCACGGAACGACGGTCTCCACTCAGGATGACCGGAAGAAGGTCTGTGAAGAGACGCCACGTGAGTGACGTGTTGAGACGGGGCTCCCTGGAGAAACAGGGGGGGGTGCCCCTCAGAGCTGGCGAAGTTGTGCGCAGACACGGACGGCAGGGTCTGGAGGGCTCCCAGGGGCTGGACAGAACACGGCGCCGCTGAGACTGGCCCGTGGAGCACCATGTGCCACGACAGCACACTGTGTGGTTTGGATGAACCTTTGCTCAGCCGGCGTCCCTGCTGGTGGGCCCTCGGGATGCCTCCAGGCTTTGCTAGTGTGGGTCTGCTCCAGTGTTTATGCCCCTCTGGGTGCTGTCCCCACCTATGACAGCATTGCCCTAGAATACAGGAGCAAAGGGTGTGTGAGTTTCGGATTCTGAAAAGTACGGCCAAATTCCCCCCAGGCAGCTGATGGTTTTCAACCAGATGTATCCCATGGCCAGGTCTGCATTTACAGAGACTGTCCCAGCCAAAGTGTGGACACAGGGACTTCTATCCTAGTCCACGCAAGGGCCACGCGGACTTCTCTGCTAGACGGAGCACAGCTGCAGGGCACTGGGTTGAGGGCTGGGGGCGGATAGGACTGCTGGCCTCTCCCACAAGGGATGGGGCTGAGACTTTGACCATGGGCCACAGACGGAATGGGAAGTATTCAGTCATGGCAGAGAAAAAGACGGGGTACAGGTCGAGGGAATGCAAGGAGCCGTGAGGCTCACGTTGGGCTGGTCGTCCTCCCAAGGGTGCAGGCATTAAGCCCTGTAAGTGGGACCGCAGAGAAGAACCAGCCCTGCGGCTACGGAGAGAAGGTGCTGACTCCACGGGTGCCCGCCAGCTCCCCCACGGAGGAGGAGCAGGAGGAGGAGGAGGCACAGGCGCGGGAAGAGGGAATGGGAGACACCAGCGGGAAGAACCAGCAGGCAGGGGTGAATGGGTTGGACCCAGGCAAGGAGGTCTGCAAAGAGCAGCCTGGAGAGCGGAAGCGAAGCAGGGGTGGTGGTGGAGAGCCAGCGACAGCGCGGAACGCCTCCAGACCCCCTCGGCCAAATCATCACAGAGCGACCCAGAATCCTTCCTGCTCTGATCAAAGCGTCACCTCGACGGCTTGCTGGAGCGGAGATCGCCCCGGACATTGCCTTGGGAGAGGGCCGGCGCGCGGCCTGGGACGACCCGGCAAACGCCTGCCGCCTCCACCTGCTGCCTCCGCGAGAGCTGCTCCCACGGCTGCAGGCTCCTGGGAGCCGCAGCCACAGCTACGGGCGAGGGGCCTGTGCCCCAACACGCGGCCGCCCGGCAGCACCCAGCCTGGGGGCGAGGGTGCGAAAGTCCAGGGGGAGCGTCTGCCCCACGCTGTGGAGCCGGTGGGAGACCTACGCGTGTCCCCAGGCCTGAGAGGTGCACGGCCCTGGCCACCAAGGCCGCAGGCACACGTAGGAAGGAGGCTCCGCTTCTGTCTCTGCCCGTGCGTCTCCGGGGCACTCGGGAAGGCTCCTGCGGCAGCCTCGTGCTGCAGACTAGGTCCTGGTGGAAGCCTGTCGGGAGAGCAGCTCGGTCACCCGTCACCCGGGCTCGTTTCTGGGAACACGGTGCGGCTGCTGGCGCGGCCTTCAGAGCCCGGCTTCCAGGCCCCCGTCCCCACCGGTCCGCTCGTGGCGTCCTCCGGCCGGTGGCTGGAAGCTGCCCCGGGCGCCGCGGGTCCGGAGACTATCAATATCGTGGCTTGATGCTCTTATCCAAGCTTTTACCAGTTCTCGTGAAGCAGACGCTCAGAAGTAAGTTCATGCCGAGTGTGAAGTACCCGCAACGGCATCACTCGTGGGCGTCATCAGCGCCGCGGCCGTGCGCCGGTCACACTTCTGCGGCTAACCCCAGGTGAGTGAGAAAAGTTCTCCCTTTTCTCTTCTGTTCCTTTATTTCTTGATTAATAAGCAGTGAGACGTGGTACACAGAGCTCGGCTTGTGCACGGGGACCAGGGACCCGCGAGACCTCCGGACCGGTTGCGCCGCTGTGGACAAGGGCCACGGCGCCTCCGATGTGAGCACATCAGCACGTCCGGACCTCCACCGTGAGAGCAGCCGGTCCGCACATGGAGCGGAGGACACGGGGCTGCACCAAGACCATGGTGCCACCGTCATTATCACGCTCAGCCACGCGAGGTGACCTGCGGCAGAGCCCCCGCGGGACAGGCGGATGGAGCCCGTGTGGACGGGAGGACCCTCCAGGCCCGCCCAGACAAGCGGTGTGACACCGGAGGCTGCTACGCGTGCGTGAGCGCGCGTGTCCCCGTGTGGACCCGCCGTCACGCACGTCCCGTCGCAGGACGGACACGGACCGCACGCCCGTCGCTCTGCTCGTGGCTGTGAAGACGCCCTGACGGAGGGCTCCCCGCCGCACGCGCCGCTCGGAGGGACAGCGTGTGACCCGCTGGGGCGGCGCGGCGAGCGCGGGGACCTCCCGTCACACGCGGAGCGGAGCCGGCGCCGCGCGGTCGTCGGAGCAGCCACGGCTCTGGGCTCTTCGCCGGCGCGGCCCGGACGGCCTGTCCCTCCGGACACCACCGTCCACCCACCCCGTGCGGGAGCCGGCGCCGCTTCCAGCCGCTCCGGGGCCCGAGCCCCTCGCTCGGCCGCGCCACAGGGAAAGCAGAAAAGAGAAGCCGCGGCGGGAAGTGCAGACGCGGGAGCCGAAACGCTGCGGCGAGGCGAGGCCTCAGAGGCCGGACGTGGCCGCGCCGTCCGCGGATTGCTCGGGCCGAATGGAGCCGCGTCTGGAGCGGGTGGTCTGCGCCGGGCTGGCCCGAGACCCCCGCGGGTGGATTCACAGGACGCCGGACGCACACGACACGGACCAGCAGCGCGTCCTCGTGCACACCCGGGCGGCAGGACCCCGCGCAGGACCCGCGCCTCCGCTCCGCCCCGGCCGCCCCTCCGGCTCCTCCCCCCGCCCCGTCCATGCCTCGGTCCTCCCCTTCCCTGTGCCCCTCCGCGTCCGTCCCATGACCTCGGTGTCCCCGTGGACCCTTCCAGATTCGCACATCCAGACCCACACGCCCTCGAGCTCTGCCTTCCCAGTCACAGGTGGACGCTCTGAACCAGATGTTTCCTCCGCACTGGGGTCACCTCAGACACAGCACGGGACCGTCTCTTCCCAGACTCCCCTTGGGCCTCTGGGATCGTCGACAGCCGGTTTCCTTCTCCAACACACCTACCTCCTGAGTGTCCCAACCGGATCCGCGTCCTTGTCCCGAGTCACGGACGGGGCTGGCCCCCTCCCACAGCAGCACGGAGTGGCAAAGCGCCCGTGCACAGGTTGTCACTGCTAACAGGGCCCGGTTACGAGCCCCCATGTGAACAGCAGAGTGTTA
Organism: Mustela nivalis; assembly: GCF_964662115.1. Classification (NCBI taxonomy): domain Eukaryota; kingdom Metazoa; phylum Chordata; class Mammalia; order Carnivora; family Mustelidae; genus Mustela; species Mustela nivalis. Next base: position 917,294 of record NC_139024.1, on the reverse strand, counting down.
GGATTCCAGTTTTATAAAGAAGAAAACTGAAGTCCGGAGAGTGTCACGCAGCTGGTGAAGCTCGCAGCTGGGGAGGCAGGACATGGCCATTGGGAGGATAACCCGGGCTCCGTGCGTGAGCCCCTGCCGGGCGGACAGACAGCCTCACACACGTGCCGGCCGGACAGACAGCCTCACACACGTGCCGGCCGGTGCCGCAGGAGGCCAGCCCGAGCCCGCAAGGGGAGCCCAGTCCTGAGCCCGAGCCCTCGAGGGGCGCACAGTCCTGACCCCCCATGACCTCTGCTTGCCTTCGTGCTCATCCCTGTCCACACTTGAACCGGACTTTCCTTTCACCCCAAACAGATCCCGTTCGGGGGAGGCCTGGCGTCCCGTGGCTGGTGGTCCACTGGCCCCACAGAAACCTCAGACGTCCCGGGAACGTGTAGGACCCTCAGCCACTGCAGCCGGCACACTAGCCTGGACCTTTGGGCACCACGAGTGTGGACCCGCCAGCTCCTCCGGGTCTGGTCCTTGCAGATGCTGTTGCGCCTCAAATGCCGCTCCTCCTGCCGTGACCCTCACCGGGGCCTTCTCCTGGGAGACTCCCCTCGAAGGGATTCCTCTGCTCACGGCTCCCCGTTCCCAGCAAGCAGAGGACGTCCCCTTGCGCTCCCACGACACCCCGTGACCCGGGTCACGGCGGACACACTGCCTACCTGTGTGGCTGGCTTGAGGCCTGGGCTGTCCGTCGACGTCCTGCGAGCCACCCCGCTGCCCCGTCACCCTCGGTGTCCTGCACGGCAGCCCCGCCTCCCGCACCCCTCCTGAGCTGGGGACACCCTCGCAGACTCGCAGACTCGCAGCCCCGCCCCACTGTCCGAAGCAGTGCCGGCCTCTGCCAGCCTCGCTCGGAACCCTCCGTCAGGAGGGAGTCTGCGGTGGCTCCTTTAGACGGGGACCGCCGACCTTGCAGTTGAGTTGGGGCTGCGGATCTCTGACGAGGGCAGGAGTGCTGTCCCAGGAGCTGGAAGCCCTTGGCGCATGGGGACGGCTGCTCAGACCACGGGCAGCGCCACAGGCTGAGCCATTTCTTCAGGTGCTCGGGCAGGTGTACCATGCGGTAGCACAAGGACACGGAAACAGGAGGAGTTCTCGGTCATCACGAGACCCTGACCTACGCCCCTCGTTTGTGATCACACTCACACCCTCATGGGCCACGTGCCCGGTTTCTGCGTCCTCAGCACCCCCCCCACCACGCTGAGCCTGTCCCTCCGAAGCTCCAAGCCCGGCTCGACGGCTTCTCTCACCTCCTCTCACGGCCACTCGGGCTCACTCCTCACCCTTCTCCGGCCCCTGCCGTGTTTGCCGCGGGGCTGCGGACCCAGCGCGTCCCCTGGGTGACGTCTCCTTGACGATTGCTTACTGTCTGCGTCCCTTGGGCCCCAGAAACCTGAAGGAAAGTCTCACGTCAGTGGGTTCATGCACAGGGGATGCTCCAGGTGCTGGGTCCACACGGTTGGGGGGGGGCACGTCCGCTGGGACACGCCGCCCGGCGGGCGCTTGACCCCGGCCTCCCACCCAGGCCCTGCGGCCCCGTGGTGAGAAGGCCGTGGGTTGCACAATCGAGGCAGCGGCCGGGATCCCTCACTGGGGAAAGGCACCAGAGCTCCCTCCACTAGGTGACTCATGCTCCGTCTTTCATCTTGCCGGGCAGGCCTGTCTGTGGGCTCAGAAAAATCTTTCCATCCCATCATAGTTCAATAGTTTGTAGATTGCGCTCTTCAACAAATAATTAAAACCATCCCTAGCCTCCCGGGGCAGGAGCCCACTCCGGAAAGGCTAACGAGATGTTTTTGGACATCACACACGACTGTCGTAGATGCTAAAAGTCATTTATGTTACTCACCCTACATCCAAGCTCCGCATACGATTGTAAAAGGGGGGCTATTACCAAACGATTATAAAAAGACACAATTAAAACATTCAAAGTAGTTACTAATAGGAGCATTTTGCAAACATGACTAAATCAGATGGTTTTAATTCCTTCATTGCGGAATAAGAATTAGAAATAAGTGGGTTGAATCAGAGCCTCAGAACAGAGTGTTTTCTCTGCTCCCATGAATCTCTGATGGTGTGAACGTTTCTGAACTCATGTCAGCACCTTCCTGAGGCGGGGCTTCCTCACAGGGGAACAAAAAGACTCGTCCCACTGTTTCAAACATTCTGTAAATATTTGTCTGACACAGATGCGTTGACAGTCACCCAGGAACACCCCAGCGTAGGAGCCGTTCCCTCCTTGAGGACACTGCACAGGCTCGGTACACGACTGGCGTATCTGTTCCCCACAGAACCCGTGCATTCTTCTCGGGGCTGTTTAACCCCCCAAGTCTCCCCAGCAGAACCCCACAGAACCAAACTCAGCAACCAGACTCGGCGTTTCTAATAAGACACGTTGAGGTATAATCTATGTCCTGAGTGTCCTACACATCTCAGGTGTAGCGTGCGACCAGCTCCGACAAGCGAGCGTGCGGGAATTACCACTGCCATCAAGATGCAGAGCGAGTCCCTGACCCCAAGACCCCCATGTGCCCCCCCACCTGGGCCCCAGGCCTACAGTGACCAGCCCATTGTCATCATGGATTGCTGTTTCCATCTCTAGAATTTCCATAAATTGAATTGAACAACATGCGACCTTTCAGTTGTTTTTAACTTTAGGAGTTTATCGACGGGTAAGTGAAGTGAGGTGTGTGGTCTGGAAGTTTGACACCTGTCGCCGGTGAGACCATCCCCGGGATCAGTATGAAGAGTCTGTGCATCGCTCCCTGCAAGATCCCACACGCCGTCCAGATCTTTCCGTCGGCTCCTCCCTGCTCCCCAAGGTCATCCACAGACACTGATCTGCTCTCTGTCCCTACAGACAGACGTGCACCGTCCACACGTCCATACCCAGGACCCACAGGACACACTCTTCTGTCCGGCTTCCCTCGATGAGCATGACTGTCCCGAGACAGGTCCACACGGCCTCTCCTCCAAGAGGCTGAGCAGGACTGTGCTGTTTGGCTCTTACCCTAACCATGAACCTTTTGATAAAGTTCTGAGTTGTTCCTGGGTTTTGACTCTTAAAAATAAAGCTGCTCTGAACATCCATGCACAATATTTGCTAAGACACATGCCTGCCTTTCTCTTAGGTAAGTAGGAGCAGAGGCTACGGCACACAGGGAGTGGGTTTAGGTTTTAAGAAAATGCCGGACCATTTCCCAAGTTGGTTGTCATCGTCACACGTCGAACAGCCATGGTCCGTCTGTCACTCACAAACACTCCAGCTGGGGCGTGGTGGGCGATGCTGCCACGTGTGGCTTCAATTCATCTGCGGAGGTGGGGCACTTCTCCATGGGATTGTTTGTCGCCCGTCATCCGTCTTGCTTGATGTAAATAGGCTGTTTTCTCACCGTGAGCTCTGATACTACGACTGATGTCTGGATGCGAGTCTTTGACCAGACGCAGCAGTTACAGACAAGCTCTCCCAGTGCTGGGCTTGTCTTTTTATTCTTCAGCCTTAGAAAGGCAGATGATTTTAAACCAGTTGGAAACTAGAGCTGATATTTCCCAAGAAGATTCTGCACCCATGAAGTACGGCAGGAAAGTCAGAGGACGCGGCGAGTCCCCAAAATGAAACACAAAATGAGAATTCCAGTTCCAGCCTGACACACAGAGAGCGTGGACCCCCTCTCCTCCTCACAACAGTAAAATCCTGGAAAAACATTGAAATTCAGCAACTTTGCTTAGATCCACTGGAGAACGGAGGTCACAGGGAACCCCTCAATCCCCCCGAAATCTGAAGGGGCAGGTGCACCGAGACCCACAGAGACACGGGCCACGGGCTGGTGGGAATGCCTCCGTGGCATTTGGACGAACGACTTTGCAGGAGCGGAGTGCGGACAGTCGTGAAGGAGAACCCCTGGGCGGCGGTCTCCGGGGCCCCCACTTTCGTGGGCTTCGCCTCTCAGATTTCCCAGTTGCTTGTGATAAGGAGCCAAGAAAGAGTCCTCGTGTTGGCAGCAGAAAGGGGAGAAAGGACATGAGTTCGCAAGATGCACAGAGAGGTCTCCACAGCAAAGGCGCACGGTCTGGGGAAGGGCTCTCCTGCCCGCCTGGAGGGAAGCAATCCGGGACTCCAGCCACCACCAGCCCCCAGGCTCGGCTAAGGAAGGAAAAAGCCAAGATTCGCGTGGAGGGAAGAGCCCAGGGCCAGAAGCGCAGTACATGTGGAAAGTCAACCAAAAAGTAAATAAATAAAATGCCTCCCCTCCCCACACTGTACTGGGCAGGTGGGGCTCCCTCTAATGACAGTTGATTTCAGCCAAAGATGTTAGCTAAGGAGAAGGTCTTGGGGAGATGAGCACAAGGACATGCAGGTCCTGGCACCTCGGCCGTAGGGGACACAGCCAGGCCCGCGTCCTGCCGACTTCCGGCTGAAGGCTCACCGCACAGCTCGTACGTCCGCTCTAACCCGCCAGCCAGCAGACGAAGAGCCACGCTAAGGGACCAGAAATGGAGCAGCATGAAGAGAGTTGGCATGCTCACCAGACACAGACATGCTGAGCGTTGAGGGGTTATCAGAGCAGGACTCTAGAAGGACGGGGATTCATACATTAAGGCTCTAAGCTAAATGAAAGTATGCACAATGCAAGAAAAATGGCTCATACAGGGCTAGGGATGGAGACTCCAAGAACGTATCAAAAGGTACTGCTATAAACAAAAACACTGGCCAGACCAGAAATACAGAAAACCCCTGGGCCCATCAGTGGACAGGACACAGCTGAGGAACGAACGGCTCAGAGACTTGAAGGTATGTCCGTAGAAATGCCCAGCTGAAATGCAAACAGAGAAAATCATTATATAAAAAAAAAAGAACAGAATATAAAAGAATTGCAGGACAGCTTTAAAATATTTAGCAAATACGTCATTATAGTACCAGAAGGACAAATAATAGAGCTCAAAAGACATCTGAAGTCATGATAGCCAAGAATCATCAATCAACAGGGACATACAAATCAAAACCACAGACAAAGGTTGATATCCAGGATCTATAATGAACTCCTCAAACTCAACACACACAAAAAAGACAATCATATCAAAAAATGGGCAGAAGATATGAACAGACACTTCTCCAACGAAGACATACAAATAGCTATCAGACACATGAAAAAATGTTCATCATCACTAGCCATCAGGGAGATTCAAATTAAAACCACATTGAGAGACCACCTTACACCATTCAGAATGGCCACAATCAACAAGACAGTAAACAACATGTGTTGGAGAGGATGTGGAGAAAGGGGAACCCTCTTCCACTGTTGGTGGGAATGCAAGTTGGTGCAGCCTCTTTGGAGAACAGTGTGGGGACTCCTCAAGAAATTAAAAATAGAGCTTCCCTATGACCCTGCAATTGCACTACTGGGTATTTACCCCAAAGATACAGATGTTGTGAAAAGAAGGGCCATCTGTACCCCAATGTTCATAGCAGCGATGGCCACAGTCGCCAAACTATGGAAAGAACCAAGATGCCCTTCAACGGACGAATGGGTAAGGAAGATGTGGTCCATATCCACTATGGAGTATGATGCCTCCATCAGAAAGGACGAATACCCAACTTTTGTAGCAACATGGATGGGACTGGAAGAGATTATGCTGAGTGAAATAAGTCAAGCAGAGAGAGTCAATTATCACATGGTTTCACTTATTTGTGGAGCATAACAAATAGCACGGAGGACATGGGGTGATGGAGAGGAGAAGGGAGTTGGGGTAAATTGGAAGGGGAGGTGAACCATGAGGGACTATGGACTCTGAAAAACAACCTGAGAGGTTTGAAGGGGTGGGGGGTGGGAGGTCGGGGAACCAGGTGGTGGGTATTGGAGAGGGCACGGATTGCATGGAGCATTGGGTGTGGTGCAAAAATAATGAATACTCTTATGAAACAACAACAACAACAACAAAAAACCACAGTGAGATCTCCCCTCATACCTGTCAGAATGGCTCAAATCAACAACCCAGGACACAATAGGTGTTGTCGAGGAGGCAGAAAGAGGGGAAGCGGCGTGTGCTCTTGGTGCGCATGGAAACAGGTGCCGCCATCGGGAGACCACTATGGAGGTTCCCAAGAAGTTAAACACGAAACTACCCCGTGATTCAGCAATCAAGGAAAACAACTCCTGAAATTTATTGATGGAAAACAAACCACAGATCCGGGAAACTCAGAAAATACTACCCAGCAGGATGAACAGTGAACTCACACACACACAGACACACACACACACGTGCTTTGGCATAAGACAAGTCACATTTAAACTATGGAAAGATAAAGACAAAGAAAAAATCTTTATATAAATCTGAGGGGGGGAAACCCCAACCTACCTGAATAGGAACAAGGATATAAATTATAACTAAATTTTCTTCAGAAACCACACAAGCAAGAAAAGAGTGGGATGAAATATTAGAAGTTTAGGTATAAAAATCCACCAAACTAGAATTCCATATTCAGAATAATTATCCTTCTAAAGTAAAGTAGCAATAGCAAATGTCTTGGAGAATCCAAAAGCAAAGGAAGGCTCATGAACGTGCCCTCAGATAAGGAGCGTAAAAGAAGGTAATGCGCAATACTTTGTCTGTCTTATTTTTAAGTGATCTGGAAGATAACGTGTTTACATTATCCTATGAGTAGCAACAATGTATCAGGCACCAGCAGCACACGGATAATGAAATAAATGGCACAAGTAGGGCCGAAGGGAATACTTTGTTACAAGAAGCCTACAGCACCCACAAAGGGGTCCGGTGGTATTCACGGATTTGTATTCCATGAAAATTCATGTTGCAAACTCTAAGACATCAAATAAAAATGTTTATAAGAGAAGTATAAATAATATATTAAGATAAGAGATAAAATCACATCATAAAATGCTCAAAACCCGAGAAGGCAGAAAAGTAGGGAAAAAACGGAGATAGAGAACAAGTACAGTAAAGAGGAAATAGCTGGAAACACAGCAGATATTAATCTAAATATGCCAGTAATCGATCACTTTATTTTTTTTTAAGATTGTATTTATTTATTTGAGAGAGAGAGTCAGAGAGAGAGGACACAGCAGGGTGAGGGTCAGAGGGAGAAGCAGGCTCCCCGCCGAGCAGGGAGCCTGATGCGGGGCTCGATCCCGGGACCCTGAGATCATGACCTGAGCCGAAGGCAGACTCTTCACTGACTGAGCCCCCCAGGCACCCCAGTCATCAATCACTTTAAATGTGAAGGGTCTGGAAACACCTGCTGAAAGAGGAACTTCAAGAATGGAGGATAAAGTAAGATGTGATGCCTGTTGTCTACACAAGATGCACTTGGAAGGTAAGAGCTTTCCCCACAGGTTAAAAGCAGGAGGACGGCGAAAGATCCCGCATGAACACTAAGCGAAGGACCGCTGCATCGGCTACACTGGTTTTAGAGAAAACAAACTTCAGAAGAAAAATTGGGGGGAATCAAATCCAACAGAAGCGCAAGGAGAAGCAGGCGCCCTGCTCCCTGGAGGCATCGACACCCCTTCCCAGCCGACCGATTACAAAAGCATCCACCGGGTTAGAGCTGGTCTGCCCAGAACTATTGGTCAACTTGACTTCGTGAACACTTCTGGAACACCGCATCCAACAGGCCCACAGCGCGCACCCCGCAGACCACACCACACGTTTGCCCGTAAAACAAAACTCAACAATTCTTATTTTAGTCTAAAAAACCCTTGTATCTGCTTTTACCAGGCACAAATGCAAGTGACACAGATAATCCACAATTCCCATCAAAACGTGTGAACTTAAACACCGGTCATCTGACGTCTTGCAACCTCCCCCAGCGTTCACGGTCATGCGTCCCATGAAATCAGCCCACAGCACCAGGGGAGAGCCTGGCCGTAACCCCAGTGCCTGGGACCCACAGCCACATCCTTCCGTTCTCCGACAGGTGCAGCCGAGCCGTCCACAAAGCAGCTCACCGTCCCCTCAGTGGGTCGGGGAAGCAGCAGGAGCCAACACACTTCCTCGGTCTAAATGTGCTTCTAAATGTGCTAAAAGTTAAATCTTCTGCCGTGAAAGTCACGTGAATATAAATCGAGTTTCCGACATAGCCTCTCCCGTCTTCATCTGACATTGAAGACACTCACACTTGTTTCCTAAGTCCTGAGGGAAACAAAAGCGTGACTTCTAACCTAGAAGAGGCTAATGATCTTAGTTGTGAGTTAAATTCAGAATTGTATAGCAAAGTAATAATGGTCTGTTCATCTAAACATTATTGATTTTTAAATCCCTTTCACGTACGTGAATTAGGACACAATATATGGACTGTACGCATTTTCGGTTTTGGCAGCAGGTTTCAGGGCTTCTCTGGGGTCCCGCGGGCATTGGCCTTCCACACCCCGAGGTTACAGATCCACTGTGAGACGGTGAGAACCAGCCGAGCCTGCCGAGGAAGGCTTCCACGGGACCCGCACACAGGCACGAACTGCTACCGTCGATGCCCGTGGGCTCTCCCCAAGCCTGTGCTTCTGTGAAGGCAAAACAAGAGTCCTGGGATGTCCGTTTTTAGGCTAAAATCTCAGGACTCTGCCAGAGAGCATTCATCCTCCAGTCGGCAGCGGCGCTGTGTGTGTCTTCCCTTTGCCGCGGACCCCCAGCATAGCGCACCGTCTGCAATTTCCCTCCGAGCGCTCTGGCATCAGATGGACAGCCCCTGGGGAACGGCCCTGAAAGCTGGGGGGCCAACGGCGGCGCGGTCTGCACGGTGGCACTGGCTGGAGAGCGCTACGTGTTGCCCCTGTGCCACGAGGCCCCGGGGCTGGTGGGCCCCTGGAGCGCGCGCTCCCAGACAGGCCTGCTGGCTCCAAGGTTGAAGCCGACGGTGACGGTGGGGGGGTGTCCTGTCACGGAGGCCCGAGCAGACCGACCCGTCGCCCAGTCTGTTTCTCCTCTCCCGCCGGGCTCCCCGCCGCCCGACCTGCATCGTCGGGACGCGGACGCCCCGGGTCCTGGCTTCTGCTCGGGTCCCTCTCCCTCCTGCGCTCTTCCGTGGCCGGTTCTGCTGCCTCCCGTCGCCTCCGGTCTGCTACTGAGGTCATCTTGTGGCGTTTTCCAGATTGTATTTTCCAGTTCCAGACCTTCCATCTCATACGTAGATTTAATTATTATCCTACTTGCCTCCTGATAATGCCTGTATTTCTAGTCATTCAAATTATTTTTTCCTTTTATCTCAATGAGCACAGTTACAACCGCTGCTGGTGCCAGCACCTGAGCCGTCTCGAGGTCGGCCTCTTGTCGTGCTGTTTCCTCTTGACAGCGGGTCACATTTTCTTAGTCTTTGTATGTTAAATAGACGTTGATTGTATGTTGGACACTGTGAGTGTTATCTTGTGTCGACTTTTGGTTACGTCTTCACCTTCTTGAAGCTGTTGTTAGTTTTGTTCTAGCAAACTAAGCTCCGGGTTAGGTTCAGTCCATGGTTCTCACCTGCCATGAGGGTGAGTTCAAGCGAACGTTTAACCCTCTGAGCCCCAGCTATGCTGATCTGGGTCTATTCTGTGCACGGGTGAGTCACATTTCAGGCTGAGCCAGGGGTGGGTTTACATACAGAATAAGGAGAACCCTCTTGTGGCTTCCCCCTCGCCCTGCATCCCCCACGGGCTTCTGTCCACGCTTCCTCCACCAGGAAGCCCGCCGGATTCTGCTGGAGTCCTCGCTGCCGTGCAGCTACAAACCTGAGCTTCTAGTGGCTTGTCTTTCAGTTCCACGGATCTTTATTCTATGTTCATCTCTTGAGCCTTTCAGTTTTCTTTTTCTCAAGCTTCGGGCATTATATTTTTATATTTCTAGAGTTTCCATTTGGCTCTTTTCGAGAATTTCCATTTCTCCACTTGGTTCTGCTCTGTTTCCTCCATATTTATCTTTTCCTCTAAATCAGTAAGCCTGTCTGTAAAGCTGCTTTAAAGTCCGTTTTTGGTCAATCTAACATCTATGTTTCTCTTTTCTTCTTCACGGAACACATTTCCTGTTTCTATGCCTAACTAGTGATGTTTGTAATCGCTTATCCGTTTTGGTTAGATTAAGGATGTAGCCAATGCTTCTCAGTAGAAAGCCTGGGCTGTTCGTCCTTCCTCTAAGAGTGCTGAGTTCTTCAAAGGACCAGCGGTGCCCAAGCGATGTGACCCAGGCAGCACAGTACCAGTCTGGACCCAGAAGTGACGGACTCCGCATGCAGCACCCTCAAGTCTCCGCACCCCAGCGTCTTCCCTCCCAACTGGGCGGCGTCCACATCCACACGATCCATCCCCCTTCCTGTGACACAAGACACTGCTGCTCTGAGCGCAGCACCAATAACCTCGGAGGTGAGCCCCTTGACCGCTGTGTGGTCATGGAGGTCACCCTGACCGGGGCCTCTGAGCCCGGAAAGCTGGCCGGGCCGGGCCGATGTGCGGGAAATAGAAAGCGCACACGCAGTTTGTAGGCTCCGAACACGAGAGAAACATAAAGTGTCTTCATGTTCGCTGCACGCCGAAATGCTCAGGTGTGGGATATATGGTGTTAAATGAGACATATTATTAAATTAATACCACCGATGACTTTCCACGGTCCCCACTGTGGCAGCGGGAAGATCTAGATGGACCTGTGGACCCCTGGACTCCTGCTAGGGGTCCTGACCCACGTGGCTCTCCAAGGGTGCGTCACAGACTCGTTAGGAAGGAATGAGGAGGGATCATCGGTGACCGTCTCCATCGAAGACCAGGCGCGGAAGCCCAGAGCTGGCAGGGTGGCTTTCCAAAACGGGTTCAGTGGAAGGATTTGGGTACATGAAATTTTTAAACACATCACTGAACCCGTTCACTCCCCTGTCTCTCTGATCCTATCCCCCACCCACCATCCGGCCTCCTGGAACACTCCCCGCCCCCCGGTGGCTCCCTACGCTGCTGTGACCCCCCTCCAATGCCCCATGACCTCAGGGCCTGTCCCTTCCACCTGGTCTCCAGAATCCAAGTCCTCAGGCCGTTTGTCCCCAGCGTGGGCCGGAGCCAGCAGGGTCAGAGAGGAATTGTGCCCACATGCTGCCCCGGGGAGTCTGAAGTCAGAGCGAGGTTAGCCGTCCGTCTGTCCCTCTCCAACCGTGCTGTCCGGCTCCGGACCAGCTCTTACGAAAACTGCAGTGAGGTCACGACCCCGGGATCGTCCTGCGCGGCTGGTCTGCAAGGGAGCGTTGTAGCAGGGCTCTGGGGCACGTACGCACACACGGCCCGGCCCCCGGCCCCCGGCCCCCGAAAGCAACACAGACAGCACGGGGAGAAGGGGACCCCCGTGGACGGGGTTGGTGCTCTTCCTGCCACCCGGGCAGCTGTGGGCCCGTCGTGCCCCACAGAGGCTCAGACGGAAGCCAGTCTCGGCTCAGGGAGACCGCACCGATGCAACCACCCTGACTACCTGGAGAGGCGGTGCCCCTTTGGGGAAGTTGGCCTGGTTTTGTCTTGCTGCCATTGACTGTGTCATCTGCTGGTGGACCACCTGCTCAGGGAGAAGGAACTGCACCGCGGCCAGAGCCCAGCCACACGACCCAGACTCACAGAGCACTGCGTGTGCTTGCCGTGCACGGCGGCCACCCGTGGACGGGGTCGGACGCCGGAGGCTCCGCAGGCAGGAAGCCACGAGCCTTTTCCACTCCCGCACCGCGTTTTATTCATTTCAGTTTTACCCAAGCCTGGCTCAGGAGTAAAGTATTCAAAGCCTTGGTCAAAGCTTGAAATTGAATCCTGTGGAAATTCTTTGGGGTCGGCTGGTTTTGGGTGATGGCCTGCTGGGTTTTCGGTATTTTCCACCGTCCACATTCCATTCGCCTTGGCGCACCCTGGCCACGTCGGTGAGGAAGAGCGGGTGCCAGGCGTCCGGCTTGGACGCGAAGGAGGCGGGGAGGAAGGTGGCCACGGACACGTCAGGGAATCGGAAGCCGGCCCCACAGGCACGGCTCACGTGAGACTAGTTCTCTGAGCCTCAGGACGGGCTAACTTGGTCCAAAGCCCTGACACCCTCCAGGAAACATAAAGCACCTGGGCTGCTCATGGCCATCACGCAGTGGAAGCAGCTGAACGAGAAGACCGTTGCCGATGGGCCACGGGCTGACCGCCGGCCCACGCGCAGGCCCGCTCCCCTGCTGGAGGTCCAGGCAGCCGGTACAACACGGACATCTGGTCCCGGGCAGTCTCAGAAGCCAGAAGCCAGTCTCCCCCAGTTAAAGCACCCCTTCTCCACTCAGGCTTCACGGGGTTCCACCCCCCGGCCAGCTCCCTCTGCTCCGGGGCTCTTCCCGCTCGAGGTGGTCCCTCCAGCAGTGAGGGGGCTGTCTGGTGCCCCTGGCGGGAAAGAGCCCCACGGCCAGCTTGTTTGCCTTAAACGGCCCCTCGCTCTCTGGCTCCTGGTGCTGACGCTACGAAAACATGACCCCGGGGTCCAGGCGAAGCCTGACTGTGCATGGAGAGGGTGTGGGCAGGGAACACACGCGAGAAGCCGGACTCACTCGGCCCCCGTGTCCCCTCCATCCTCACAGGGAAACACCCGGAGAGGCCTTCCAGGGCCGAACCCAGGTTTCCCCACAGATGCCCGTACAGGAGCTGACGGGGTTTAGCCACAGTCTCCCACATGCTGGGAGCCGGAGGAACGGAGGCCCCAGACCCAGGCCTGCAGAGGGCGACGGCACAGGGGCGTCTGCGTGGACGGCCTCCAGCCTCTCCTGGAGGAAAACACGCTGCCCAAGGATCATCCTCTGGGGGTGCTGGGGAGGGCGACGACCCCCACACGCCGAGACTCCGTGCAACGTCCGCCGGCGTGTCTGTGGGGAAGACTCTGGAACATCTCCTGTTACCACCGTGGAGAGCTCTGGGCTTCATGCCGGGGGCTGCGTTTCTGGGCACAGCCGTGGCTCCCGCCTCCCCCCGAATCCAGAATGTGCCAAGTCTGTGGCTTCCCCTTGGGCTCCTAAGAAAGTCTGAGGAGACATGAGACGTTCGTGCCCGTTGGCCGTCTGGCGGCCGGAGCGCCGGGCCCGACCTCTCCCGCGAGGAGCCGGAGACACGGCGTCCTCTAGTGCGCGAGGGTCTTCCAGACGTTCCGTCAGAGCTCTGCGGTGACACTGCGACCAGCTGCCTCGTCGTTCATAATTTAAAAAACTTCTAAGAAGCCGTGTGCGGCGTATGTCCCACTGGAGTCCTTTTCCGTCAGCGATCCTGGGGCAAACAGTAGCCGATGAGTTCAGGAGTTCTTGTTAAAATTCCCCAAGCACGTGTGACCCCAAGCGTCGCAGGGGCCTCCTCCGCCCAGCAGGCCCGAACGGCTGGTCAGGAGTCGGTCCCTGAGCGCGCAGGAAGCCCCGCCGGGGCGGCTCGTGGGCAGCGAGTGCCGACCCACGAGCAGAATGAAGAAGGGGCTGGGCCGGTGACGCGGGGAGCCGGCGGCCGGACCCGACAGTGTCACACAGTCCACAGAACTCGGAAGGGGCCACGGGTCGAAAGGGAGAATGAGCATCCGGGGGGAGGTCACGGCCGCGGAAGGACGGACACGTCCGCCAGGTGACAGGAGGACAGGGAGAAGGCAGGGCTGGGAGGGAGGCCTGGTTTGGAACGGACGCGCCTGCCGTGCTGAGACAAAGCGGCTGTGGATTCTCCCGTCTAGAACCAATCCTTGGCGAGAGTCCATGGAAACCAACCGGCAGACACAGGCCGGCGGCAGCTGGATGCCGGGGACATGGGGCGCGTCTCTGGGCAGAAGCTTTAAATCGAGTCCTCAGTGTGGGGAGTCACGTGACCCCCACGGGGGCCGCCCACGTTCCTCGACACCAGCCCCTGCAGAAGGCATGTTCCCAGACCCTCGGAGAGCCTGTGCCCGCGGCAGAGACGCTCCACGCGGCCCCATCCTGGACACCTGCTGGGCTTGCTGGCCCCTCTCGGCGACTCCGCGCTCCTGCTCCACACGGGTTCTTGGGCGGCGCGAGCGAAGGTGACAGGTAGGAGCCTGACCAGAACGGTAGCTGCGTTAGCTGGAAACCAGCTACACATTCCAGTGGGAAGACGGCGGCTGTCAGGCCGCGTGTAAAACACCGGCGCAATCCGTGCCGGCTAGCCGGACACGATGAGGAAATAAAAAGTAAAACAGTATCAAAACTTAAAAAAATAAAATAAAAAACACTTGTCGGCTAAAATAATGCATACGTTAAATGTCAGGCACATAAGCTTCAAGTAGGTATAAAATCACAGCGCGAAGGCGTGCGTCGAGCTACGCCCCGTGAGATGCGGCCCACGGAACAGACAAGAAAATGAGCTCGTCTGTCAGGAAAGGAGCACGGATGCCAGTGGGACCGGACGGCCCAGGGAGGGAGAGTGGAGGCCTCCACCGTGCCCAGCTGGCCCCACACGTGGTCCCAGGTTCAGAAACAGGTTCGGCCCCCTCAGTCCGGCCCCGCAGGTGCCCAGTTCCCATTCTCAGCAGCACAGGAACCCGCGGGGGCTCTTGCTCTGGTGCCAGGCACTGCTGGTGAGTCCACGGTGCCTCCAGCTGTAGCCCCGTTCTCGGCTGGGACGAGCCCTTGGTGCCAGCGTACTGCCCGCGCCCCGGGAGATCTGCACACCTGCTCCCAGGACCCACGTGTGTTGTGCTCCACAGGGAAACAGGAGGCACAGTTAGGGCTGCTAACGGGTCAGCCTCTGACGGGGAGGTTGATGATCCTGGATTATCCGACACAGTCACAAGGGTCCTAGAAAGGGAGCGGCACGCCCAGGGACAGCATCTTGAGAAACACTCTGCCGGCATTCCCTGGCTTTGCAAACAGAAGAGCCATGAGCCAAGGGCTTCTGGCAACTTCCAGCATCTGGAGCCTCCAGAGAGGAACACAGCCCTACGGACACCTGGGTTTTCTCCTCTAAGGACTATTTCAGACTTCACAGCTGCAAGATAGTAAGTGCAGAAGAATTGTGTGAGCCGCTAAGTCTAGAAATTTGTGACAGTGGCCGCAGGAGGCCGAGAGGGCCCCGTCCTTGGGCTGCGTCTGTGTCCGTCTCAAGGATGAGAGTCTAGACCCCGTCCCTCACCCGTCCCTCACCTGTCCCTCACCCGTCCCTCACCCGTCCCTCACGCAGAGTCGTCCTTGCGGCTGGTGGTCTCTCTTCCTCACTCTGGGCATCCATGCGGGACCTGCCCAAACGTGCAGGACAGGCTTCCGAGAAGGCTCGGGGGTTCTGGACACGAGTGACGGAGCCTCAGCGGACCTGGGAGCCGGCTCCGTCCACTGCAAGGGCAAAGAGGGTGACTCAGGAGGACTCGGGACCCCGGGCTTGATCCTGGTGATTTGCTTGTTGGGTTACGAAGAGAAGGGCCAGCAGCCCATCCACCGGCATTTTAGGATCTGCTTCCTGGGAAGTTCCACGGGACTTCCAGACTCGTGCGTGTGGCAGAAAAGCAGAGAAAGGAGTGAGAACAGAGGGGTGTGTGGCGACAGGACTTGTGGGGGCTGCGAAGCTCGGGGCAGAGCCAGACGCTCTGGCGGGAGACACTGGGCTGGAGCCCACCAGCCGCGCCCACGTGGACCCGGCAGTGCCAAGCAGTCATCCCAGGACTCGGGCCATTACCACCCTGAGGAGATCACAACCACAGCCCCTGGTTCCTCGGTCTTCTGGAAATTAGGGGCTCAGCAGGGCAGTGAAGCAGGTGTGTGCTGTGCCCCTGCCACCTTCCCAAGCCTCCTCTGCTCTCAGCCGGGCCGGGCATCCTGTGTGCCCAGATGCAGGCACCTGCCTCCCTCTGCTTCTTGGATCCAGGGGTCTCCGGAGCCCCAGAGGCCAGCTCAGCCAGGGAGGGGTCAGCTGAGAGATCTCAGGAGGCCCATGGACCAGTGCCCCAGTCCACATCCCTCAGAGGCACCACCTGCCAGGCCGCAGGGGACTCGGGCCTCCCTGTGCAAGTGGCCCCCTGGGAAGAGGCTCCGGGACTGGCCCTTCCTCCCGTCCTGTTTGGCTCCGGCCTCCTCCACTCCCACTGCCTTTGATCAGCTCCCGGGTCGGCCAGCCCAGCTGGTTCCCAAGGGACAGCCAGAAGCTCAGCTTTCAGAAGGCAAGAGTTCTCCGGGCCCTTCCACGAGGCCAGCCCCACAGGCAGTCGCAGCTGACCCACGGGCAGTTGGGGGCTCATCCCAAAGAGAGGCAGAGGGTCGGGTGAGAAACGGATTCAGGGAGACCGATGGCCGGCCGGGAGCGTGGAGCGCCAGGCCGTGGGCTGCCTTCGTCACAGAGAAGAGAATCTACCTTTCAATGAAAATGCTGGTCTGAGGTCCCCAACATTGCCCCGAGGCTCCGTCTGCACCCCAGTGGGCTCGGGGGATGTCACGAGTATTTCAAACTGAGAAATACGGCGGCATCTGTCTGTGGAAGGGTTACCCTGAGGTCATTCACTGCCACCGCCCTCCCGTGACGGCGCGTCCGTGTTTTCTGAGCGGCCGTGATGGAGAGGCTCGCGCAGAAAGGAGGACTTCGGCGCGGCGGTGCCGCAGCTCGAGGAGTCACGCTGCGCTCAAGCGGACGCAAACACGCTCGTCTCCGAACCGGCTGCTTCGTAAAAGGACCCGCCGGGTATTCGCTTTGTCCTCGGGGCGTCAGGAGGAAGCGGGGCTTCTGTTCTGTCACGTGAGGGAGAGGCCTGGCACCCGGAGGCCGCCGGCGCGAGCAGAGTGGGCAGGTCGCTGAGGTTAGGCAGGGTGAACCGCAGCCGCTGGGGAATCCGAAGAGGCCGCCGGTGGCCGTGCGCGCCGCTACGAGCTCCCGATTCGGCCGAGGAGACAAGGACGATCCCCGCACGCAGATGGGCTCCGCGGCGCTCGACGGCGGCCGCCCCCGGCCTCGCTCCGGGCCTCAGAGGCTTTTCCGTGGCCTCCCCGAGAGCCGCCACCGCTGCGGGGCAGTCTGGGCAGCGGCGGGAGCTCTTTCCCGCTGGGTTCTACAGGTGTCTGGCCCGGAGGAGAGGCCAGATCGCCTCCGCATGTCAGGGACAGTGTCCTGCTGCAGTGACAGCGGGAGAGACCGTGTCCGCGGGCCGACAAAGCCTAATCGTTTCCACGGAACCCAGAGCGGCTGGAGAGGGACACCCCAAATTACCAGATAATTTGTGGGCAGAAACGTGTTTCCCGGATCGCATTCGTGCCTGTTCCCTCCTTCGGGCGCGCCCGCAGCCAGACACCGCCTGCCCTCACGCCCCAGACCTGTGCTGCTCTAACATCGGCTGATTCGGCCCACACGGCTCTCGTTGGTCAGCCTCGCCGGGACCGGTGCAAGGCCTGGCAGCCACGGCGGGGGGAGAGAGGAGTGTCTCAGTTGCCTCGGCGTGCTCTGGGCGGCGGAGGAGGGAGGCAGCATGAGTTGCCCCGGCTCCTGTCCGGGCGGCGACAGTCCGCGATGCCACCGGAGGAGAGCGAAGGGAGCTGTGGGCGCTGGCACTGCCCTCCTTGCCAGCGGGGGCAAGCGCAGGGCTCCACGCCGCGCCGGCCGCGGGACTCCACGCAGCCAGTGCGTCCGGCTCCTGACCTCAGCGCACCTTACCATCCTCCCAAAGCGGCTCTTCCCTCCAAGCGCGCACATGTTGAGAAATAAACTCTTCCTTGCTTACTCCACTTTTATTTACACAAAGCAATGCGGGTGCCAGATGACACGATCCGTCCCACTGAAAACCCAAGAACCTAAAATGCGAGCAACTCTTCGAGGTCACGTGCCCCAGCTTCTTGCATTAAAGACCCTTATTGCCAGGATCAAAACTCTCTTTCTGGGGCGTCTGGTAGCTCAGTGGGTTAAAGCCGCTGCCTTCGGCTCAGGTCATGATCTCAGGGTCCTGGGATCGAGCCTCACATGGGGCTCTCTGCTCTGCGGGGAGCCTGCTTCCTCCTCTCTCTCTGCCTGCCTCTCTGCTACTTGTGATCTCTGTCTGTCAATTAAATAAATAAAATCTTTAAAAAAAAAAAAAACTCTCTTTCTGGAAAACCGGGCTCCTTCCTCTTGGAGGTAACACATCCTGCTAAGAGCAGTATTCACAATGCGAAGCCTCCGTCCCAGGACAAAGCCGGCTGTGAGCGGCGGGAATGCCACAGACCCAAGGCCCAGAACAGGTGCCTGCAGGAGACAGACACGGACTTCAGGGCTTTTCTAGTTGTGTGCACTAATTATTGTAAGGAAAATCAAATCGAAGTAAAAGAACCGTCACATGGACTTGCCAGCTCTGTCCTTAACCACCTATTTTATGGGAAGGAAGGAAGGTCGGTCAGGCCAGAAATTTAATCTGAGAATCTGGTGCAGTTGCTAATAGGGTAGAAACACTCAGTTTCTGGATAGAAATACCCCTCAAAATTGGCTATTATTATCAAACTGTTAAATAAGTACTTTCTGATACTCTTCCTCCAGGCGACACTATTAGGTGAGTGTCAGATTTCCTGTGGCTTTCACCATGAGGACTCAGTTCTTTGGCTGAGATAAGCACATCTTCCTGGCTTTGTGCTTTGAACATTCCTAGAAAAACAAACAAAAAACCACGCTCCTGTTTCTATCTCTAGGAGCCTTTGGGTTGGCCGCAGATGAAAGCTGTCTGTGCTGAAGTCTAATGGGATCTGGTTTACACAATCCTTCTTTATTGGTCTTATTTCTGCCGACTTATCCCCCTGGAGCTCCCAAGAGTACTCACCCTGCTTTGAGGAGAAGGAATGGTACCACCAGGTGCTGGGGATTTGGAGGTATGGGCCTGGAGGAAAGCACTCTCCCCGGGCTGACCCTGCCCCGACCCTCCACGGGAGTCAGGGGTTGTGTCCTGATTCTTAGATGTGCAGCTGGACCAGAAGACCGGAGGCTCCAGAAGGTCAAACCAGGTCAACGGAGACACCCCTCGTATTTCACCATGACAGCCAGTCGGGGCGGCCCTGGAGACCACTGAGGGCCAGAGCTCTAACCACACGCCTGGTCATCCCAGCACCTACTAATGCAGGCTGTCCATCTACCTCTACAGAGATGGGGACCTGATGGCTTAGTCAGGGCCTTGGAGGGAGAGAGGTGACAGAAGTGGGGAGCTAGAGAAGGGGCTCGTGGCTGCACCTGCGGACTGGGCTCCATCACCTGTGTGGGCACTGTCCCTGTCACTGAGTGATGTGTGCACAGGTGATGTGACCTGTGGCATGGGCCTTTGGAAGTGGAGATCACCTATTGGAGTGAAATTCTTGTTATGACGTGTAATTCCTGTGCTGAGAAGATCCCCTGCAACGAGGAGCACACGCATGCACACACACAAGCACACACGCGTGCACACCTAACACACACGAACACACGCACACAAGCACACACACCTGAACACATGCACGCACACAAACGCACACATGCACACACACGCACACACCTGAACACACACGCGTGCGCACACACCTGAACACACACGCACACACACGAACACGCATGCACACACGCACGCACACATGAACACACATGCGCACACACCTCAACACGCGCACGCACATGCACACACATGAACACACATGCGCACACACCTGAACGCGCGCACACACCTGAATACGCATGCACACACGCACACATGAACACATATGCACGGCACACGTGCACGCACATGAACACACATGCACACACACGAACACACATGCACGCACACACGCACACACACACGAACACGCACACACACGCACCAGTCGCATGGATGACTAACTCACGCACCTGTACTGTGGCCAGCCCAGTGCCCGCTCAGGGGCTGTGTGGGAGCAGGAGGGATGGGGCCATGAGCCTGGGGCTCCACAGCCCAGAGCTGACAAATCTACTGTGCGACGTCGGACACGTCACATACGGAAACCACTGCCGAGCCCCGCTTGTCCGCCTCCTCTGAGGAAACCGAGTGGCCACCTGCTGACAGGGGATGCGCTGGACGCCTTTCATCCGGAAAGAATCCTCACCACCCCGACGTCCACTGCAGGCAGCCAGCTGGGTGTCCACTTCCCTTGAGTTCGGTGACCTGCTTCAGCGGCCGGGGCGGCGACCACAGGGTTTCCCGTGAGCGTCTGGCATCGTCCGCACTCGTCCCGTGTGCTGAAGAGAATTGGGTCTCCGCCTCCTCAGCCCATCTTTGGCGTGAGGTCGGGTGTGGAGGTTTCAAAGAGAGCAAACAGCAGCTGCCACCAAGACTGCCTGCGGTAACCAAACCACAAGCTCCCCAGAACCTCCCAGGTCCCTCTCGGGTCCTCCCGGGACGCACATCTATTATAATGTGACAGCGGCGTACCTGCACCAAGAAGCGTCAGAAATTTAGGGACAGGTGACACCAGCACCCACGTGCATGGGTCCCCAGAAATATGAAGCATGTGTCCGTGAAGACGCAGGGGTGCCCGCTCTGCTGAGCCTGCTGGTGCCCGGGGAGGAGGACGGGTCAGCAGCGCGTGGAAGCACCTCACGGACTCTGAGTGTTCAAGATGCTTCCTAAGCTGATGTTTTCCTATTTTAGACTCGATCTGTGGAAGATATTGTCCAAATTTTAACAATATAAAGACATTCCTTGTCATTGAATACATCGTCCTCTTTTTCTGCCCCCACAGGATGGTAAAAATTTCCTCCCTAGATAAGTATTTCATTCTGTAACGCTTTAAGCCTTTTTAAAGTTCACCCGCACTCCCCTCTAAGGAAGGTAGAAAGTACACACTGAGAAAGTAACCCCTTGAGAGAAGCCACACTCTTCTCCACCAGGTGATCTGGCCGACAGGAAGAAATCTGCGTCAGCTTCGAGCTTGTTGCACCGACAATAAATGACTGGTGAACTAATTATGATTACCAGGCCAGCCATGTGCACTCGGAGCGTCCGTGGCAAACTGAATTCACAGCCCATAATTCTGAACCCATGAGTCCAAAGAAAGTAAGTCAGTAATTTCAAGTTTCTACTTGGAGATGTAAGTCACAAACATTAAACAAAGAAAGAAAGTAAAGTGCACACCATGACTATGGAAGCATTTTGCGAATGCACGTTGTCTCTGCTTGGGCAGAGAAGGTAAGGGAAAGGGCGTCCCTTTCAAATGTGCTGGTTTCTAACGACTTTGAACGCTGACTCTCTGCAGACAGTGACGACCCAGGGTAATTCTTCTGGCATCAGATGAAGAATTCATAGTGGAGTGTTTACGTGTTTAATACTTGTAAAATATCCAGCTATAAATACCATTTCCCATAATAATCATACAATTTAGGAAAGCAAGTAGGGTTTAAAAGTCCTTTGGGGCTTTAAATAAACATGTATGCTTTAATAAGGAACATCAAAGCTCAGAGTGTCTTCATACAACAAATTATCCTTTTGTTTCTCACATTAAATGTCTAATGATGTTTTCCTGATAAATAAATATTGATTCCAAAGACGAAATGTGCTTTTGGTAAGACTTCAAAAATGTTAGAAAATGTTAGAGGTCAAACACGCAGATGTACACGTGTGTCCGCAGCAACACTATTCACAGAAGCCCCAAACTGAAAAAAAACGAATGTCCATCAACAGAGGAACGTGGCTACCCAGGTGATGTGATGTCATCAAGCCACAAAGAGGAACGACCCAGGCCACCGTGTGGATGGACCTTGAAGACATAACGCTAAGCCAAAGAAGCCAGGCACGAAAATGACATGGTGTGACCTCACTGATATAGAACGACCAGAGGGCAGACTGGTGATTGTCAGGGTTGGGGCAGCAGAAAGGGGACTCCTCCTTCTAGTTGGTGAAAGTGTTTTGGAACTAGACAGACGTGGTAGGTGCATGACACTGTGAATGCACTAAATGCATTTTATTCACTTTAAAATGGCTAATTTTTTATTTTGTGAACTTCACCTCAGTAAAAAAAAAGGAAAAAGGAAAAAACGAGAGGACCTGAATTGGAAAGGTCATCAGATTGTTCCAAAGGCAGAAATCTTGTAGCAGGCTGGAGAGTTTGTCGGATGGAGAGCTAGGACACAGGTCCGCGACTGAGCTCGGTCTCTGTAACAGGAGACCGAGAACATTATCCCTTGAATCCTTGCGCACAGTTGTCTGAAAGGACATCAATGCTCATAGACACACGCACTTTTAACCCTTATAAACATGCAAATGAGCTATACACATGCAACCGTGCGTACATCCAAACATGGCGCTAGGGGGTCATGATGAGAGAAGAGTATATACGCAGATTAGAATAGTCTCCTCCCACTCGTGCACTGGGTAATACTTGCAGTCAGGGAAGTAGGTATCTTTGGGGTGGTAACTTGTAGACAACACTAAAATGACTTCTCCAGCTAAAGCCTTTCTAGGAATACAAAATACCTTTGCTATATTTTGGATGGCCAATGGATCTCTATTAATGATTGTTTGAGAACAATATTGATTCATAGTTGTGTCATCTTCCAATATTTTGAGAATTGTTCCATTATCATGGTCTTCAGATGGAATAAATACAAAATCTTAGGACTAAAAAACATTTGGTTTTGGTTTCTAATCATTTACATATGTAATAATAATCATTTTCAGCTTAATACTAATGGGCTCAATAAATTTTTCTTCTTATGAGAACAGGACACTGAGACCAGGTTGGGGCCAGGATCTGCTCTGGGGTCCTGGGAGAGTACACCTGTGGAGCTGGTGAAATGGATTCTATAAAACCAGTGATTGTTCAGAGAACCAGCCTCTGACCCCAAGAAGGATGAGGCTGAAAAGTAAGAAAACCCTGTCATTTCCCCCAGGGCGTGAGCCTGTATTTAGTGTTTAATAAATACACTGGAAAGAATAAGGAAAATATGTTTTAGTTTTAAAGCTTCTAGAAGGCCAATGCAAATAGTTAAGCAATAAATGAAAGTCTTTTGATGGTGATGAAAATGATGACGATTATGACGATGATAACTATAATGGTGGTGATGGTGGTGATGACGGTGGTGGTGATGATGGTGGTGATGGTGGTGATGACAGTGATGATCATGTGATGACAATGGTGATGGTGATGGTGGTAGTGATGGTGATGATGATGGTGATGATGGTGATGATGGTGATGATGGTGATGGTGATGATGATGGTGGTGGTGATGGTGATGGTGGTGATGGTGATGATGGTGATGGTGATGATGGTGATGATGGTGATGGTGATGATGATGGTGGTGGTGATGGTGATGATGGTGATGGTGGTGATGATGGTGATGATGGTGATGGTGGTGATGGTGGTGATGACGGTGATGACTATTGTGATGGTGATGATGGTGATGGTGATGATGATGGTGGTGGTGATGGTGATGATGGTGATGGTGGTGATGATGGTGATGATGGTGATGGTGGTGATGGTGGTGATGACGGTGATGACTATTGTGATGGTGATGATGGTGATGGTGATAATGGTCTAAAAATACAGTGAAAAATGTCTGAGAATATAACCTTTCAAAACATGCCTCAGCTGAAATAAATCAAAGAATTCAAGGCTGAGAGAATAAGGCCATTGGAGAGTCTAGGGCAAATCCCTTCACTTCTCAAAGTCCAGAGTCTTCATTTTCCATAAAGGGGAAAATAACTTCACACTGCTGTAAAAAACATAAAGGAGACAGTATGCACGCATTAACAAACATTTCTAATCCACCATTCTAAATGCATTACGAGTAGTAACTCATTCAGATCTTAACAGTAAGTGGTCAGGAGCTATTACTATCTTTATTTTACAGACAAGGAAATTGATGAAGAGAAATGATCTGACTTATCCAAGGTCACACAGCAAGTAAGAATGAAGCTGGGATTTGAATCCAGGAAGTTAGACTCCAGACTCTACTATCATCCATCATGCTCGAGGTATAGGAGAAAACATATATATGTATATATCTATATATATAGAGAGAGATACATATATATAGTTATAGTTATAGATACATATAAAATATGTGTGCATGTATATATATATATATATTTCAGGTATATGTATATGTGTATATGCATGTATATGTATATATATATATATATATATATATTTCACTTTAAAATTAAGTTGTCCATAAATGATGGTTTTTATTATAATTTATCCCAAATATACTTGGAACAAGAGAACAAGGATGCCAAATTTGTGTGGTCTTCTTAATTTCTGTCATTGGCAAGGACACAGACATGCACACACAGAGCCATATAGACTAAAAGCTAAAATATTAACAACAGATTTGATTAGCCTCTCTTGTTCACATGGTTACTAGAGTTTGTTTTTCTGAATGCACACAAATACTGTATTTACTGGCATTTGTTTAAAGCTACCCATGAATATCTTGAATTCTTGTCTCTATGTCTGGTTTTATTTTATAAATGGCAGATGTAGCTTTGACCATATAGTTAAATCATAAAACTCAAGATACTTGAGGCCAAAGCAAAGTGCAATTTGTTTCAAGAGACACAGAAGGTGGTGTCACCATCTCAAAGGGCAGCCTGCCGAGCGGAGGAAGAAGCAGCAGCAGTGACCGCCGCCTAGCCTCACATTGTCACCATCTCAAAGGGCAGCCTGCCGAGCGGAGGAAGAAGCAGCAGCAGTGACCGCCACAAGCCTCACATCCCCTTCATCCCTGGCTCAGTGTACCTGGTGGCATGCCGAGCTCTCAGGAGAGGTGGTAGAGGGAAACTGATGGCGATTTCTGGGCAGCACCCAGAAGAGCTGCTGGAATAGCCCTCAAGGTAACTGGGCTCTTCCATCAGCTGCCTCAGTAGAACCTCCAGAAATAAGATAATGAAAGATGAGTGAAAATCGAAAATGAGGGTGTTTAAACTCTTTTCTAAACAGCGTGGGTATAGACTGAGATGGGAAGCTACTCTGCTGTCTCTGGGCATGGTAGAGCAGCAGTACACAAACCTGAGGTCGGCTGGCATTTGAGAGTGGGCTGCCAATGAGACACCAATCGTGAAGCTGCATCCTGAATCAGCTGAAAGGACCTGTCTCCATGCTCAGCCAGAGCAAGGCCTGGACTACTGACCCCCGACATTCATCCTAATGCTCCCTGGAAGGCTCTCTCGGGAGGGAAAATGTAGCCAGCATCTTGTCATGACCCTGGGGAAATACCTGCGCACCTAGACCCAACTCACGGTTTATAGCACACGCTTTTAAATGCAAATTTATTTTATGATACTAAAAGAATTATAAACAAATAAAACCATTGGCTTTAATCAAGGAATTTGAGAAGTATACAATTCCTTTGAGGATAAGACAAGCATATTTGTCTCACAGAGACACATGAATTGTATGCACCCAAAATTCTTAAGTGACACAATAGAATTACTCTAAATTTACTACTAGAATAACAGAATTCTATTGAATGTTCTCTAAATCTCCAAATATGTTTTTTTTTAATGTGTTGCATAAATCATGATAAAAGAGAAACCAGCATGTGCTCCCAATCTTACTTGAATATTTCTTCGATTGGACCATGTAACGTTGGTTTGGACGATGCACATCATGTGGAATCAATCTCATAACTTACTTGGAATCTTCCTCCAAAATAGGATATACCAATCATTTAATAGTTTAGTACGAAGCAATGTAAGTGGAATACTGCCGAACCCATATTTACTTAGAAGAAGGCAACCTGGAGACTCATCAAGGAGGAAGAACGGCTGTGGGTTCACCGTTGGCTCCTGGCCTCTGAGGCACAATAGTGCGTGCACATTTCATGCTGCCGCCTGCTCAGCGAGAAGACCGGCCAGCCAGAGGCTCTTCTGGAGCCTCTGCTTGTGTGTTCTCTACCACGCCTTCCTCCAAGTCTGTCAACAGCAGGTTCTGGGCAGTTGCTTTTGGAAACACTTGAGTCTGCTTCTGGCCATTCAGATTTCATGCCCCTATCTGTTCTCATCTGTGTGGGGACTTTTCTGATTATTTGTTGCCATGTTGCCCCCAGGAGATCTCATGAACTCCTTTTGTTTCCTTTGCCTTTGGAGACCTATCTTGAAAGAAGTTGCTGTGGCTGATATGGAAGAGGTTACTGCCTATGTTCTCCTCTAGGATTCTGATTGATTCCTGCCTCATGTTGAGGTCTTTTATCCATCGTGAGTTTATCTTGGTGTACGGTGTAAGAGAATGGTCGAGTTTCACCCTTCTACAGATAGCTGTCCAATTTTCCCAGCACCATTTATTGAAGAGACTGCCTTTTTTTCCACTGTATATTTTTTCCAGCTTTGTCAAAGATAATTTGACCTTAGAGTTGAGGGTCGATACTGGGCTCTCTACTCTGTTCCACTGGTCTATGTGTCTGTTTTTATGCCAGTCCCATGCTGTCTTGGTGATCACAGCTTTGTAGTAAAGCTTGAAATCAGGCAACGTGATGCCCCCAGTTTTGTTTTTCTTTTTCAACATTTCCTTAGCAATTTGGGGTCTCTTCTGATTCCATTGAAATTTTAGGATTGTTTGCTCCAGCTCTTTGAAAAATACTGGTGGAATTTTTTTAATTAAATTTTTTTTCTTTTCAGCGTAACAGTATTCATTGTTTTCACACCACACCCAGTGCTCCATGCAGTCCGTGCCCTCTCCAATACCAACCACCTGGTCCCCCCAGCCTCCCACCCCCCGCCCCTTCAAAACCCTCAGGTTGTTTTTCAGAGTCCACAGTCTCTCATGGTTCACTTCCCCTTCCAATTTCCCCCAACTCCCTTCTCCTCTCTAACTCCCCATGTCCTCCATGCTATTTGTTATGCTCCACAAATAAGTGAAACCATATGATAATTGACTCTCTCTGCTTGACTTATTTCACTCAGCATCATCTCTTCCAGTCCCGTCCATGTTGCTACAAAAGTTGGGTATTCGTCCTTTCTGATGGAGGTGCTGGGAAAACTGGACAGCTATATGTAGAAGAATGAAACTCGACCATTCTCTTACACCGTACACAAAGATAAACTCAAAATGGATAAAATACCTCAACGTGAGACAGGAATACTGGTGGAATTTTGATTGGAATGGTATTAAAAGTATAGATTGCTCTAGGCAGTATAGACATTTTAACGTTTATTCTTCTGATTCAAGAGCATGGAATGGTCTTCCATCTTTTTGTGTCTTCTTCGATTTCTTTCATGAGTGTTCTGTAGTTCCTTGAGTACAGATCCTTTACCTCTTTGGTTAGGTTTATCCCCAGGTATCTTATGGTTCTTCGGGCTATAGTAAATGGAATCGATTCTCAGCCTCCCTCAAAAAAAACTGAAAAATCCAGAATACACCAGCTCTCTCTACACCTTCAAGAACTGGAGAATCAACAACAAATTAATCCAACTCCACACACAAGAAGGGAAATAATCAAGATTAGAGCAGAGATCAATGAGATAGAAACTAGATACTGTAGAACACATCAATGAAACTAGAAACTGGTTTTTTGAAAGAATAAATAAGATCAATAAACCATTAGCCAAACTAATACAAAAGAAAAGAGAGAAGACCCAAATTAAGAAAATTATGAAGGAAAAGAAAGAGATCACAATGCCAAGGAAATAGAAACAACCATCAGAAATTATTATCAACAGTTACATGCCAATAAGTTAAGCAACCTAGATGAAATGGATGCATTCCTAGAAAACTATAAACTTCCAAAATTGAACCAGGAAGAAATTAATAACCTGAATAGACCAATATCTAGTAACGAGACTGAAGCAGTGATCAAAAACCTCCCAAAAAACAAGAGCCCAGGACCTGATGGATTCCCTGGGGAATTCTACCAAACTTTCAAAGAAGAAATAACACCTATTCTCCTGAAGCTGTTTCAAAAAAATTGAAGCAGAAGGAAAACTTCCAAACTCTTTCTATGAAGCCAGCATTACCCTGACCCCCAAACCAGGCAAAGACCCCACCATAAAGGAGAATTTCAGACCAATATCACTGATGAATATGGATGCTAAGATTCTCAACAAGATCCTAGCCAACAGGATCCAACAGCACATTAAAAAGATTATCCACCATGACCAGGTGGGATTCATCCCTGGGCTACAAGGATGGTTGAACATTCACAAATCAATCAATGTGATACAACAAATCAATAAGAGAAGAGAGAAGAACCACATGGTCCTCTCAATGGATGCAGAAAAAGCATTTGACAAAATCTAGCATCCGTTCCTGATTAAAACATTTCAGAGTATAGGGATAGAGGGAATATTCCTGAACTTCATAAAACCTACCTATGAAAATCCCACAGCAAATATCATCCTCAATGGGAAAAAAGCTCGTAGCCTTCCCGTTGAGGTCAGGAACACGACAAGGATGCCCACTCTCACCACTCTTGTTCAACATAGTATTAGAAGTCCTAGCAACAGCAATCAGACAACAAAGAGAAATAAAAGGTACCCAAATTGGCAATGAAGAAGTCAAACTCTCTCTCTTCACAGATGACATGATTCTTTATATGGAAAACCCGAAATACTCCAGCCCCAAACTACTAGAACTCATACAGTAATTCAGCAAGGTGGCAGGATACAAAGTCAATGTACAGAAATCAGTTGCTTTCTTATACACTAACAATGAAAATACAGAAAGGGAAATTAGAGAATCGATCTCAAGATCTCCTGAAGAAGTCACGCCTATCACCATCCACTGATGTCTTGGTCATGTAAGGTCCAGCCTCTGGGGTCATTAAGGCTTCATAAGGAAAGGGTCAACAAGACACCCTTGTCACCTCATGAACACGGAAAAACCCCTGTAGAAATAAAGGCTGGGGATTCTTGTCTTAACCAAGAATCCTGACGAAGGAGGGATGCCAAAAAGTAGTCTCTCAGGGATAATTGTAAGGAATCTGCCTTTCTTTGGAAATAGCCACAGCTTCAAGCCAGCTTCCAATGCCAGGAGCAGGTGGCATTTCCAGCTGCTCACCAAGCACGTGTGGCAAGTCCTGGTTATGGAACAGAAGTCGTGCCTGAACTTGGGCTGATCCGGCAACAGAGGATACGAAGGCCAGCCCTTCAGCAAGAGGCAGTGTCATGGCATGATCCTTTCTGACTGAAAACTGGAGTTTTAAGCCCACAGTCTCACAAACCTACACCGGACTGCTCACATCTCCTAACACAGCATACGGCAATGACAGAAACTCACCTGTATTTCTCTTATATCCTGATATTTCAGTTCTGGAGAACCGTGGCTCCACACAGAGGTGCTCTCAACATTAGCTTATTTATTAAAGAAAGGTTTAAACTTAACCAGTGTTGAACTGGTGTGGTGTGGGGATGTGGAGAGGAGTTGAAGGCGTGAAAGTTGGTGCCCGGATTTATCCCATGATCTGTGCATGTGGGATGTGGGCTGCACCAGGCTAGCCAGCATGACCTCCAGGAGCTGTGTAAGCGGAACTGGGCATCACACAGCAGTCTGGGACTAAGACGGGAGACAGAGATGAGGGTTGGCAGAGAGCACGTGAAAACCCTCCACCTGCTGGGTCTGTCTTCCACAGACAGGTGCAGAACACATCCTGGGCCAGGTGAGGGCTACTGCCGGCAGGCCAGCAGACGGGACACACTTTGCCTCACGCTCAGAGAGATGAAACCGACTCTCCAAGAGGAGTCATCAAAAACACGGTTAACAAGGGTGTGACATCCGCGAGGAAAGTAGAACAGGTGGCTCTGCCCTGTGAAGCAGGAGGTCCAGGGAGCTTCCCGCAGCAGATGACACGGAGTCCAGCAGAAGTCACCCAAGGGCAGCAGCCGTGTGTGTGCTCGAGTGTCTGTGTGGATTGGGGCGTGGAGGTGGCATCGTCCGAGGCGGAGCTCGGCACACGGGAAACGCGGAGAAGGCCCGCTGCGAAGTCAGGAGGCCCAGGGAGGGGACGAGGCAGAAGGAGCGGCGCGGGAAGACGCTGTTGGCACTTCCTCGCCCCTGTAAGGGGAGTGGGAGGACACGGCGGTGTCTGTCGTGACGGTGGCGTCCCGAGAGCTGTGTCCAGCAGCCCCAGCTACTACTTCCCGCTTTTTGAGACAGAAATCGCAGACACCGCACGTGCACATCAACCGCATGTTGGCGGCGTCTTAGCATCCACCGCAGCCGCCTCCCAACCAATGGCCGTTTGCCAGCTCGTCTCCCCTCTGAGAGCTTAAGAGAGTTCTGTGTCCCTCGCAGGGAAGCTGTTTTCCAGCCTGTGTTGGCGGGGGCAGGGGCTGCGCGGCACAGGGCGGCCACTTCCCTCCCGCAACGCAGTGGCTGGGTCCGGTCATGGCAGGCCGGCTCTGCAGGACTTGCTGCGGCCGAGCGGGAGCGGGGCTGGGCTTCCCCCTCTCCGCCAGGCCGCTTCCCAGAGCACCCGTCCCCGAGCCCAGACATCACCGGGTTTCAGACTGTTTGCCTCCGTCGGGTCACACCGGAGCACTGCGCAGCTGTCTCGGAACTGGGATCCCGACGAGCAGGAAAGGCATTTGAGCCCCAAGCACGCGAGGGAACCAGGTGAGTGGATGTGGCTGGCGAGAAGGCACCCAAGGCAGGTTCCCCGGGAGTTAAGGGTGTCCAGGCGCTGGCACCTGCCCTCACCGGCCACTGCAAGACTTCTAGTCCCAGCAGAGCATCTCCACGGCCCCCTGTGAGGCTGGACGTTTCCTCCCTGCGGGGTTGCACAGCCACTGGCTCTGGGGGTGAGCAGTGACTCGCTTCCTGTGGCAGGCGCTGCACAGGAGAGGCTGGCAGTGGGGTGCTTGGTGGCCTCCCGGTGCTGACTGAACACCAAATTCCACTCTCGCGTGGGTAATTGTCCAGTGTCAAAGGTGTACTTGCTGCTTGTGGCCACCCCAAGACAGAGTTTCCGAAGAACCGTCTTCTCTGCGGACCTGCGGGTCGCTCACAAGAGCCCGCGGAGAACCGGTGTGCGAGAGGCACACCTTTCCCCTCACAGCAAGAGAGGCTGAGCCAGACCCCCAGAAAGCACACCACCCGTCCTCCCGGAGTTTGGGCCCCAGAGGTTGTGGTCCACGTGCAGGGTGGAAACAGCCTGTCCACAGCTGCCCCACAGGAGGAGGCAGCCCCCTGAGCCCCTGAACCCCGAGGCGAGCTCCCAGGCCAGGCCCTGGACGACCGTCACGGGCCAGCCTTCCTCCCAGGCCCACTCACCCGTGAGGCTCCGGCAAGCTGCAGCCTTCAGGCGACAGCTCGGGCACATTTCAAGCACAAGCTGTTCTGCTCGAAAGTGGACTCTGGGAAAGTTTAAGAAATGCGTAGCACTTAGATATTCCCTCAACTTCCCAAAGCTGCTAATTGGGAATCCAGCGTGTGGTCTCCAGCAGTGTCACGAGTCTGCAGGCCTCTCGTTCGCCCCACGGCTTTCTAAAAGACAGGGGACGCTTCCCTCCCAGACCCAGACACATTTACCTCTGCCCCACACGGCTCGTTCTGCCTCTTCAGATTCTCCACACCTGACACAAGTCCCTTGTACACGAACGTTTTCACCAGGTTTCAGAAACGTGCCCATCGCAGTCCTGTTTGAGGGATGGCGTGAGCTATTAAACCGTTGGCCGGAAAATGCCGTATTACATAACATTGTTCCCCATGGGTCACCAGAACTGGGCCCTAACATAGACAATGCGTTGATGAAATAAAGGCATGAAAACGATCCTAACATTTAAAAGTTCCACCCACGAGTCCATCCTGCCAACTGCAGAATGACCTTGCTCAGCAGCAGTCTCCCCGGTGCAGACTGTGGAGCACCAGGACGCTGGGAGCAAGGGTGGGATCCAGGGCCACGGCCGGGGGTAAAACTCACTCCCTTCGGCAACAAGAAATCGCCCCAACAAAAGGCGCTGCTGCTCTCTCTTCTCCGCTGGCTTCCTCACGGACACAGGCGGATTTTTAAGACTTGCCTCCCGCAAAATGTGCACTTTCTTCCGTGCTTAATTTGTGCTGAAGTCAGAAACGCAGGCGCCTCCTGTGTCCTTTCTGGCCACACCCATTAAGTCTCTGCATCCTGAAGATATTTGCTTCCCCTAAATATCCCACTAATTCTCTGTTTGCACCACTGTGATTCTGATCCTAATAACGTCCAGCCCAGAGGGAAAGGATTATCCGTGAGGCTCAAGAAGGTTAAATATTAAGATTTCTCAGCTGGTGTGTGTGTGCGTGTGCATGCGTCTGTGTGTGCTCACATGTGTGTACACGTGTGCACATGCACCATGGGCAAGCACACATGCGTCTGTGTGCATCAGTGCGTGTGTGTGGGTGTGCATGTGTGGCTCGGTGTGTGTGCACACGGGTGCATACACATGCATGCATGTGGGGCTGTGTGTGTGTGCATGCGCATCCGCATGTGTTCACACGTGTG
The DNA here is from genome assembly GCF_964662115.1 of Mustela nivalis. Taxonomy (NCBI): domain Eukaryota; kingdom Metazoa; phylum Chordata; class Mammalia; order Carnivora; family Mustelidae; genus Mustela; species Mustela nivalis. The sequence goes on along the minus strand of NC_139024.1, from coordinate 884,983 downwards.
TGTGCACACGTACTTGTGCATGTGTAAGTGCGTGTGTGCATGTATGACCACACACATGCACACACTTTCCTTGCAGAAGTTAGCTGTTGTCACAGCAAACACGGGAGACTGCTGTGTCAGTGGACTGGCGACCCTGGGCATCACTGGGCATCCCTGTGCTGTGCACTGGGGCGCTCTGTTCGGAGTGCGTGGCTCCCAGGGCTTCTGCGTGGTTGTCACCACTGGCCACCCCGGTCCAGGAACAGCCTCAGGAACACACCTGCATCCAACCATACTGATGCCGAAAGGAATACTTCCTAACTCATTTTGCACTCACAGTTCTAATTCCTTATTTCTTATAAAGAGGCCCTCGGAGGCTCGTATGTTTTCGGTTCCCCCCATAGTGCTCCTGCACGACCAGCACTGTGGCCGTGGCCACTATCTGTTCCTCCCACCTTGTGGCCTCCCCAGCCTCCACACAGCAGAGTCATCTTTCTGTGTCACCGCCTCTTCACACCAGAAGACCCTCGGTGGCACACTCAGCAGCTGCCCGGTTTACAAAACTAAGGGGGACTGGGGTCTGGGAGGTGCTCTTCAGATCGGAGGTCCCTGATCCAAACGCATCTCAGCCTTTCTGAGAATAAGCTCAGAGTCTGCTCAGGGAAGCCCCTCCCGACTCGTGTGTCCCCACGCACGCCGCTCGCGGCACGCCTCCCCCGCCCCACTCGGAAAGAGCAGGCGGGCGAGATGATCAGGCCAGAGAACCAGGGGGGTGTGGGGGGGTCCTAACAGTGTTTAAGGAGGACAACCAAAAGGTCAATCTTGGGTTTATAACTGGCCTTGTTCATACCATGCCCACGGTATCTCCTTTCCTGGGGCCTGGCCTGGGCCGTGGCCATGGCACCGTGTATGTTCATTCCCAGCCCCGGTCACACCCAGCGCTGTCCCCATCCAGGGAGTGAACGTTGCGGCCCCCACTCACACACCACAGTCACACACTCCCTGCTAAGTCACAAGGAAACAGAGACACATGTGTCACTCTACCATCACCATCACGACTGCTGGCTTCCTGAGCATGCCCAGTATTTAAAATAACTTAATTTTACATAAAAATCTCTTTAATAAACTGCAGTGTTATTAGAATGTTTAAGAAATAAGATGCGGTGGATATGAGAAACAGTAATTTCGGCTCCCGGAGAGGAAGCATTAAACCCAGGAGCACAGGACAGCGTAGGACCATAATTAAGTCCTTTAATTATAAGACAAAGAGCGAAAGCGCTGCCTGTGACACAGAAGAAGACTTGGCCATTTCTTCTACCTCTGCTCTTCCACTAAAAGGTAAAGCTTCCCCTAAGCTTCTGGGGAAACCAGAGACGAAAAATCACAATCACAGAATAGCCACAAGGACGTGTAGGGTGCTGCATGGTGAATGTTCTGATCATTAAACTTGGGTTGTTCTACCAACAGAAGCTGTAGGTTACGGGACGAAATGGGTCCTTCTGTCTCCGCCGGACCCACAGCCCACCCGAGCCCACCCGGGGGCAGCCAGCTCCTTCTGCCTCTTCCCCACAGCCCTGGTGACTCCACGCTTCTCCAAAGACAAAAAGCAAGTCCCAGCCGTAAATAAATCCATAAATAAATCACATTCTTATCAATATCTGTGGCTTTCTACCAAAAATACAAGTATAACTTTCTTCTCCGTGTTCTGCCATGAAAGGGATCAGCTCCGGCGAGAACGGGAGGGCTAGACATGGGGGCGGTCTGTATGCAGAAAGGACGCCCGCAGCCGGGGCCCTGACGCAGGTCCCCTGTGGACACCGCCAGCACCGCGCTCCCCGACGCACCTGCGGGGCAAGGAGGCTTCTCGGTCCAGGACGCAGCGGAGCGTCTGCGCCGCGGGCAGGAGGAGCCAGAAGTGGGAAGCTGTCCCTGCCTCCGCGTCCGCCACCTCGTCCGAGAAGCTGTCGTGCCGCAATGAAGACTTCACGAAAACTGAAACACGCTTCAACGTAGCGTGTTGAACAGATTTATGTTCCCCGAGTCCCTGGAAGGAAAGAGCAACCGGGATCTGCTTCGTGCCGAGAAGACCAGAGACGTGGGGCGCACGAGCCGCGGGGGCCGGCGAGAGCGGCCCGGGGCGCGGTCAGAGCCGCCGGGTCAGGAGGAGAAACGGGCGACGTGCAGAGAAATGACGAGACCGCCCTGTCTGTGCGGGGGACAGTACACGCGGCGCACACACGCCCGGAGGCCGCCTGGAAGCAGGCACACCGCGGTGGCCGGAGCGCACCGCAGCCCCGATGGCGGCCTCTACGCGCCCTTCTCCAGGGGAAGCCCCAGGCTCGTGCAGAAACGACCGCCTCCAGGACCAGGACCGACCGGGTCGGAAACGGACCGATGAGCCCGGAGCTTCCTGTAACGCGGCAAAGTGCGGTTGGCGGGCGGCCAGGGGACCGCAACCACCAGAGCCCCAGCGGCCCGGCTGGACCAGCCAGAGCAGCAGAATCAGCCGCACCGGCCTGTAGCCCGGACAGAAACCGCAGTGAGTCCACACTGACGTAGAGCCAGGACCGAAGAAGCAAGTAAATGGGGGACAGTAGACAAAACCGCGCACGATCATTCCTGATAACTCAGGTGCTCGCTCCGCTGGCCAGGGGGCTCACTTGCCTACACCCGAGCGCGGCCCTGCGTGGTGCCCCCTTCCCGAGGACAGTGTGGGGTCTTACCGTGGAGACCCTGACGCCTTCCGGACCTTCCGGGGAGTCTCAGGGGGCAGAGTGCCACCATCCGGTGAGCTATGGGGCCTCGCAGGCCGGTGTGGTCCCCGGGACGCCCCTCCCCCGGCACTCGCCTCTCCCTGTTGTGTCAGGGATTCAACAGTGAATCGGACGAGTCCTTCCAGCTTTGGGGACATAGGAGAAGTCACGCACGAGCTCAAGAAATCTCGTGGTGGACAGGACCGGTTCTTAGGCTCCCAAAGACATACAAGGTGCTTAAAACGCACGTGTGCTACGGTGTAGGTCTTCCCTCAGTCCAGCGGGGCGGTTTCGTGTATCAGCTTCTGCCTTAAGAATCAGTTCTGGAACTGTGCTCTGGTGTAAATAAACTTGAACAAGAGAGCCCTGGACTGGTGTTTGGGCCTGTTTCCAAAGCAAGGACCCAGGACAGATGCTCTGGGTGGAGAGGGAACACCGGTCCTACACTCCTGTAGCGCCAGGCCGCGCTCAGCTGACCGACAGCCCAGGATTCCGAGGATGGTGGAGGGACTTCCACTTCCCACGCGCGTGCTCCTGAGGCTGTGAGATGAGAGGCGGGTGGGCCGACGGCCTGCTCGGGGCTGCCCCGCAGGCCCTCCCACGCCAGGACCCCTGGAGGACCAGCGTGATTCCCGAGCAGGGACGAGGGTCCCTCTGGCACACATGCCTTGCAGGGCCTCCCTTTGGAGACGGCATTCTCTCCCAGACGCTGCCCACAGCCCCAGACAGTCCCAGGACACAGCCCTCTGGAGGGAGACCTCACGCTTCGGGAAGCAGCGGACAGAGAGGAGGGAGGAACCATCTGCTGAGACACTGGAACCCGACCAGAGGGTTTGGGTCTCACCCCATGATACATGCAAAGTGACTTCAAGGGTTAGAATGAGGATATGATAAAAGCCGAGACTGAAGACACGTAATCTAGAAGCTGATTGCAAGAGAGAAGATGAAACTGTCCAAATACCCCAGTGCCCCATCCAACAAAACCGCAGATGTGTTTCCAATTATTTTAAGAGAGAATACCTAACGAGCTAAATACTAGAACCTTGGACTGCTCAGACACGTTTGACTTGATGGGACTGTCCCACAGAGGCCCAGAGTGGCTCCGACACAACCAGGCCGAGGGGGGCCTGGGCCCCGAGCGCGGTGTGGGGGATCCGTGGGGCGCTCTCCCTCCCACTTCCCACCCTCACAAGTAGAAGGAGAAAACACACAGTCTGGGAAGGCGTCCGTCCTGATCCGAGTGTTCTGTTAACATAACACATTGACTTAGGGCTCTAAGCAAGTCTCCTGGTATCTCATTAAAACACAGAAATGCACACCTCAGGTCTTTGTCCTAAGAGACTTGTTCAGGGTCTCGGGGTCTCCCGCAGAGCACGGCTCCGCAGGCCATGCTTCAGCCTCGGGTCCGGTGGGGACACGGGTAGCCGCCCCAGCGGGCCGTCCGGGGAACTGTTCTAAAGAGATACTAGAGACTGAAGACTTCCGCGCATTAGGGATTGCGTGGATTCAAGCATTTTGAGGAATGCTGTAGAATGTTCTCTGCAAACGATCTGTCCCGCTGCGTCTCTGTCCCGCCTTCCTTTGCCGGCGTCGCATTCGAGGAGGAGTGTTACGGCGCACGGGCTCTCTGGAGATAAAGCCCCACTCGTTTAAGGGGTCGAGATGCCACAGCCGAGTCCAGCTGGCTCTGGCCCTTCTTCTGGAGCGGGGCTGGAGAGCAGGAGGCAGGAGGGTCGGGGGAGGGCTGACAGCTCCCACCTGAGTCCGGACAGCGGCTCCCCGAAGCTGCCAACCCCCCTTCGTCCAGGTCGGGTCCGTCACTAAAACACTCGTCTGTGGGGGAGGGTTGGTTTTGGTTCATATTCATTGTGGTTTTTCTTTATTGCTATTTTTGGGGTGGAATCTGCTCCTGAGTGCAGGGATGATGGCGGTGTGTGGTGTTGGCTAAGTGGTGTTGTCTTCCGCTCCTCTTCATGTTAAGAAATATGTTGGCTTTAAAGCACTAAACTTTCACTGACTTGATTCTTTTGCTACTTTTCCTCTGAGACGACAACTTCCCTGTTCTAAATGCCCGTTTTCCGTTCCAGTCAGCTGTGCCCCAGCAAACGGGCAGGTCACCCCCAAGGGGCCGCACAAAACAGCCTCCCACCCCAGCCCCCCCCAACCGAGCCGCACAACACGGGCTCTGCTGCGGCAGGAAGACCTTGCCGGGGGGAGGCTCCGTCCCTCGTCCAAGCCTGGGCCCTGCCCTGCCCTCAGCTGCTTGTTATTAGGGCCTTTGCAGTAGCAGCGAGAGACCGGCCGCAGCCAAGTCTCCGACTGGGACAGAGAGCCAAGACGCCGCCTGCCACGTCCAGGACGAGGTGAGAAGAACAGGAGGGTGTGTTCCTGCCGTGCTCACATTCCGGGGCTCGGCGGACCGCTGCGAGAGGCCCACACTGTTCAAACCCACAAGGGGTGTGTGTTTAACGTCGGTGCATCATAGGGATGATAATGGCTTTTCCAGGTCGGTCCGAGGGAGCGGGTTCCTAGCAAGCTGAAGCAACGTCGCAGAACGGAGAGCCCCAGGGTGGGAGCTGGAGCTCGGGGCGGCCTGCAGGAGCCCGTCTCGGGCCCGGGGGGGGCGGTCAAGCCCGGGCCACTTCATCCATCGGGTCTCCAATATGCAGAGCAGAGAAAGTGAAAGCCTGCACTTTTGCACCCGCGGCAAGTCAGGAAGGCCGCTCGGTGGTTCCAGAGGAATGTTTCTGGCTTGTGGTCCCTGGGAACCGGGGTGACTCCTCCAAATGGCAAACGCTTCAAATACTCGCTGGAAACAAACAAGGACACACAGAGCTCCTTCTCGGAAGCGGCTGGTCGCGGCCACTGCGGCCCCTCGCCTTCCGTCCCCACCCCAGGAGCCGCGGGCCGCCTTCGCCACGCGGGCCAACCGCGCTCGATTTAACCCTTCCGCGGGCCGGCCACCGAGGTCATCCTCTCTCTGCTGTGGGAGGCAACACGGTGGTGACGGATAGTGCGCGCTACTCGTTGATTTTACCATGTTTTCCAGAAAGTAGTTTCCATTTCTGCCCTCAGGACAAACTACGTTTCCTGGAATCTCTCTTGCTGAAAACAAAGTGCTAAATGCAATTTGAAAATCATCTTTTTAACTGCGCTGCTGAGCTGGGCAGGAAGGAGGGAACCCTCAGTGGCCCAAACCTGAAGTGCACGTGGGGACCCACGCACTACGTCAGCTACTGGGCAGCTGACGGGCTCGAAGGAGACCCTGGGCTCTTGCGAGTGCTGCCCAGGCCTGTCTGCAGAGAAGGAGCCTAGGAAGCTAAGGAGGGAGTCGAGGGGCTGCCAGCGCCTCCCCGAGAGAAGCAGGCCCTGCCCGGGCATCCAAACAGCCTTGCAGGAGGGGAACCCCCGCCTCCTCCCCAGAGGACTCGCAACCACAAGCCAGGTCTTCCCCACACCGAGCCTACGTTCAGACCAGTTCCAGCCAGGAAACCCTTCCGAGCAATGCTGGGTCCTGGGCCAGGCTTCATCTTGACTGTGCAGTTGGCCTATCAGCGCGGAGAGGAGAGTGTTAAGACCCGGCTCCAGCGAGTCATTATCCACCCCCACTTTTAATCTGGTCGGTTTGGCCTCGTGGGCTGGAGGGTCTCTCATCGGGCACCAGCACGTCCGTGGTGGTGCCGACTCCCTAGCGAAGAGAAGGGCACTTCACCGTTGCAAGCTCGCCCTTTGCCTCCAGCAGGGTCCACCACGCCGAAGGTCATCTGCTTCGACACCAATGGCTTCCTCTCCACATATGCACCGTCTGTTTTTGCCGACACTCCGTGCTCAACCCACCTGTGTCTTCTTGTTTGAAGCTTTTGATCCACCCTGACGATCTCTGTCTTTGATTTGGAATGTTTAGACCATCAACTTTTAATGTAATTACTGATAAAATGTAATATGGTCTAGCATTTCTGTTTTCCTCCTCAGCTTTGGGGTTTTATTTGTTTGTTTTGAAGATTTATTTATTTGACAGAGAGACACAGCAAGAGAGGGAAGAGAGGCAGGGGGAGTGGGAGAGGGAGAAGCAGACTCCCCACGGAACAGGGATCCCAATGTGGGTCTCGATCCCAGGACCTCAGGATCAGGACCTGAGCCTCAGGCAGCCGCTCAACCGACTAAGCCACCCAGGCACACCCTGGTTGTTGCTGGTTTTTTTTTTAAGATTTTATTTATTTATTTGACAGAGAGCACAATTAGGCAGAAGAGCAGGCAGAGGGAGAGGGAGAATCAGGCTCTCTGCTGAGCAGGGAGCCCAATATGGGACTCTATCCCAACCTGAGCCGAAGGCAGCTGCTTGACTGACTGAGCCACCCAGGCACCCAACACACCTTGCTTTTTGTGTTACACACACACACACACACACACACACACACACATGTTTTTCGTAAATATAACTTTCATAAGATCATCTTCTATATTGTTCATCTTCTTAGTCCATGGAATGCTCACCAAGAGAGACAAGTATCATTTCTCATAACAACTAATGTGGTTTGAGCAATCTCTTCTTGTAAGCTCTACAGTTTCTATTCCATAAAAGTGTATTTCATGTTATTCAGTATGTAAAAATCTAGGGACGTTAAAAGTCCCCTTAATTTTTATGATTTTAATAAGCGTAGGACCCCAAGTTTTGTGTGGCTTGAATGTTTTACAGTTTTCTCTTTAAGACAGTTATACACATAAATCTAGGAACACATGAGAATCTTTATTTAAAATAAAAGAATAACATAAATTAAAATTGTAAAGACAACAGTCGCCACAAGCATCACACAACCAGGAAGAAGCATATGTTGGGGTCATTTAGCGGCACAGCCCACGTCTGTGTGACTCTAACGACGTTTTCTGCAGACAGACTCATCTTTTCTCCACAAGTACACACGTCATGACCCTGAGATGGTCAGCAGAGCTGGGGACTGGAGCAGTTCAAGAAGCCACCCCAGTTCAGGACACAGAAGTGACAGTGCCCCCCACACATCCCACTAAAGCTAACCCCGAGCACTGTCATTCTCGTGGAAAACGCGCTTCTCAGAACACATGATTGAGAACAAGCTGCGTTTACTAAGCGTCTTGCTTCTTCCCTGGCATCACCAAGATTCTGCCACGTCTTAGGGTCTCTTCTTGGCTTTCCATTTCTTAGCAACATCAGGTGCCAGAAAACCTTGGGGCCACATTCACAGTTTGAAGAAAACTCTTTAAATAAAAGTCCTCCCTTCGTGTATTTATTTTGTCCTCCAGGCTCTGGAGGACATTTACTTATTGTCCTCCAGGCTCTAGCCGGTTCCTGGAGATCGAGTGCCATGAATGAAACGGAGAGTCCTTTCCCTACCGAAGTGGACAGGGCTGAGGACAGAGGCAGTCACGAACTGATTATTATTTGAATGCAATAGTCACAGAAACACATTCACCAGTATGCACCAAAGTGAGCTCAATTCAACCCACAAAGCCTTCCTGAAATCTTACAAGAGTCACACACAGGGAAGACATCTAACTGGATCCCGCTGATAGCTGGGAGGAATTATAGGTGTCAGAGAGCACGTGCTCAGGGGAGGCACTTAGGGTTTCAACCTTGCTCGTCAATTTGTAAAATCCAGGCTTCACAACCTGCCTCACCCAAGGTCCTCCTCGGTTTTAGATGAGGTAATAAGTCACAGCGGCTAACAGTGGTGAGTGCCGGCAGTCATTTTAAATGACCGTTTAAACTGCTTATCCCCCTAGTCGTAATCATTTTAGACAATGTTATTATCAGATACGTATCTAAAGATCGACTGACAAGGCAATGCTCAAACTCACATTCTGCTTCCAAGAGAGACTCCTGAATCAAAGCGATTCACAAAGATTAAAACCTTTTCTCTTAATTGTTATTAAACTCATTTCATACTATTTTGACTTTTACTGCTCTATAAATGAGATTTTTTTCTTGGGGCACTGAAAAGATAAAATAAAGAAAAATAAATGAAAATTTTATTAAATTATTTTTTTTTGCCCTTTTATTTTTTTTTTAAATTTCATTTTATTTTTTCATTGTTTCAAGATTAGAAGTTTTTTTAAAAGCACCCATCACACAAGCAAACAGGAGGAGCAGAGGACTACCCTGTGACACTTGATGACGTGTCGTTTACAACAGCTGAACGTAAGACAGCTGAGTGTGGCACATGAAATCGTTTCTAATGGAAATGAGACAAACTCAGGAAAGTCGAGTCTCCACCAACAGGGATGAATGTCTACTTTCTGCTCACCTCGGCCCCCAGAGGACCTCGGACCCGAGAGGAGCTCCGTGGAAATCAACGACTAGAGAAAATGTCCAGGTTCCAGAGCCCAGCAGACGCTGACCATCTTTCTGCCAGACTGTGACAGAATCTTTACCATGTTCTGCCTCCAATTTTCAAACTTAAACCAGAAAAAAAAACCTGCTCCAAGTATCAGACGACAGAAAAATCCCGCTGGGCAGTGCATGAGCCCAGCAGCCCGCGGGCCTCACAGGGGTGGGGTCTCCTGACAGGTGGGGACAGGGTGGTTCCCGGAGGCGGCAGCACGTCCATCCGAGGCCCCTGGGGCCCCTGCTGCTGATGGGAAGAGGCCCCCTTCGAGGCGGGCGCGGCGAGCGGGCACCAGAGGCCATCCCACCGCTCAGGCTGCCCAAGGAGACTTGAAGAGTTTCCAAACCTGTAATTCAGACTCATCTGCCCCAAATCAGAGAATCGTGACGGCTCTTTTGTTTTAGTTCTGGGTGATTTCTTTCCTGTTTCCCTGATGTTTCATGGGAACTTGGAAGAGGACGTAGAGGAAACATCAGAAGAGGCAACTGAAAGTCCTAATTAGTATTTTAAGAACCTTTTCAGGGGTTTAAACATTAAAATAATAATATTAAAATAATTAAAATAATTCCATGATAAATCGTTTAATAAAGTAAAGTAGACTTTTACAAAGCATCCATCCCTAAATGTTCCTTCCTACATTTTTAGGGAGGCTTATGTCTGGGACCCCTGACTCGATCCCATGTGACAGAGTCGCCGAGGCTCCTGTGTCTCACGTGGCCTCCGCCCGCCGCGACTGCACGGGGAGGGGCTCCATCGGAGAGACACGGCGAGGCAGCGTGATGTGGTGGAGACGCTACCCTCGGTCATTGTCCCGCGGGGCCTCTCCAAGGAGGACGAGGAGGCCCAGGCCTACAAGAGCCCCTTCGTGGCGTCCTTTCTCAGGGTGCACGTCCTCCTCATCATCGCTGCCTGCCGACAGCCGGGGCTGCATGGGAGGAGCGGGCCTGATGGGGACCCTGGAACATGGGGGGCATTTCAGCCTCTTCGAGCGGCAGGAGGAGGGGAGGAGGCCGGAGTCCCTGCTCCCGGCAGCGCAGGCAGGTGCTGGCCCGGGGGAGGGGGAGCGTCCCCGCAGAGACGCTGACAGGGCACCCCGGGAGCAGGAGTGCCTCAGCCCTCCATGAACACCAGGGCTTGTTTCCACAGAGGAGAGCGCTGAGCAGAGAGGTCACGGGACAGAGTGACGGGCCGCGAACGCCAGCAGCGAGGTGTCCCGGCTGCTCGTGCTCTTCCCGAGCCTCTGTCCTGCCCCCGCGGCGGACACGCACCGCGCGCACAGGACCCCGGGGCACGGCCCGCACAGGACCCCGGGGCACCACCCGCACAGGACCCTGGGGCACCGCGCGCACAGGACCCCGGGGCACCGCCCGCACAGGACCCCGGGGCACCGCGCGCACAGGACCCCAGGGCACGACCCGCACAGGACCCCGGGGCACGACCCGCACAGGACCCCGGAGCACCGCGCGCACAGACGTCCTGCACATCCCCATCACCGGGACCCGTTGCTTTGGGGTGATAAACAAAACACAGAACTTCTCAGAACAAACATCTGTTGTCCTGTCTCTGCAGGCCCTGGGTAGTAGGGTCTCTTTCTTACCTCTGGGGTCTTCATGATTACCTGAGACCCCGACCTTCTGCCAGCCTGCGGGGCTCCAAGAGCGCTTCCCCAGCCCCTGACGCGGGCCTCGAGTGCTTCCAGAAAGGACATGCTGGAGGCTAGCGTTTACCCACGGCTCTAGGTCCCGCTCCTGCCCACTCAGTCCCTCATCAGACCCTCGGCTCCTGGATGGCGGACGGTCCCCCCACCATGGTAGCCAGAAAGTGGTTCCAGAGCCCGGCACAAGTCCGCGTTGAAGGAAGGGTGGCGATGAAGGGGGCAGGGGAGGGCTGGGGAGGGGGAGACAGGGAGGGGGAGATGTGGAGGGGTGGGGAGGAGAGAAAGGGAGGGGTTGGGGGGATGAGAAGGGACTGAAGGGGAGGGAAGGGTAAGGAGGGAGGAACCACGCGATCACCTGGGAGCAGGCCCCCCGCTGGCAGAGAGCCCGACGCGGGGCTCCACCCCAGGACCCAGGGATCAGGACCTGAGCCGAAGGCAGCGGCTTAACGGACTAAGCCACCAATTTCTGAGCAACTCCACGTGCCACGAAGCACAGGACGGGGGATACCGTACCGTGGCCATTCTGTGGCTTTTGCCAAAGGAGACGCAGCATTTTCTCTGCTTCCCCCACAGCCCCCCCCCCCGGCAGGACGCTCGCCCACCGGCCGCTCGGGTTGGGCTGGGACCCCCAGTCACACCCTCGGAAGCATCAGCAGAAGCCGAAAGCCCTGGAAACGTGAGTCACACGCGCGGAAGAGGCCGGGCTCCTCAGCAGGGGGCCTCTGGGTTGCATCTTAGCGCAGACCCGTCCCTTGAGATGATTCGGTTTGCGAGGCTCCAAACAACTCTTTTGTAAGATCATTTTCTGTTCCAGCATGCACGAAAGTGTCCAAGAAGTTCACGGGTACTTCCTAAATGTCTGTGTTTTCAGGGACTTTAAAGTTTCACGTTATCACAGCCTCATTTGCCCCCATTAGACACTCACGACTGGAGAAGAAGCAGCGTGTCCGACCCTCCAGTGAGCCCCTGGGCCTAACACACTGCCTGAAAAACAGAGTAAATACTGTTGAAAAAGTCAATGAGCGCGTGAATAAACATCACCAGGAACTCTAAATTATTTCACCTATTTGACGGAAAAGAAGAGTCTGTGAATATGTACCACCTCCGACAGGAGTAACAGAGCAAGGAAGAGCCCAGGGTGCCCCGCACTGTGGAGGTCGCCCCCCAGAGCCCCGCCCGCGGCCGGACCCAGATGCTGTGCGTGCAGGCTGAGCAAGACAGAGGCAGAGCTGTGGGTGGTGGGGGAGGTCAGGGCCACTTGGCCAAGGTCCTGCGGACGCAGGGTGACTGGGACTCTCGGCGCAGAAGTCAGAGAACCTCCAGAGTGGGAAGACGGGACAGGGTCTCCGCTCGTTCCCTGCAAGCATCAGGGTCCCTTTTCTGAGGGCCTGCGACATATGTCTAAATCTTTGTTTTCAAAATCTTACTATTTTTTTTAAAGATTTTATTTATTTATTTGACAGACAGAGATCACAAGTACGCAGAGAGGCAGACATAGAGTGGGAGTGAAGCAGGCTCCCTGCTGAGCAGAGAGCCCGATGCGAGGCTCGATGCCAGGACCCTGAGATCATGACCTGAGCCGAAGGCAGTGGCTTAACTGAATGAGCCACCCAGGTGTCCCAAAATGTTACTTTTCTTTTTTTTTTTTAAATTTCTTTTCAGCATAACAGTATTCATTATTTTTGCACCACACCCAGTGCTCCATGCAATCCGTGCCCTCTCCAATACCCACCACCTGGTTCCCCCAACCTCCCGCCCTCCCCCCCTGCAAATTCAAACCCCTCAGATTGTTTTTCAGAGTCCATAGTCTCTCATGGTTCACCTCCCCTTCCAATTTCCCCCAACTCCCTTCTCCTCTCTAACTCCCCATGTCCTCCATGCTATTTGTTATGCTCCACAAATAAGTAAAACCATAGGATAATTGACTCTCTCTGCTTGACTTATTTCACTCAGCATCATCTCTTCAGTCCCGTCCATGTTGCTACAAAAGTTGGGGATTCGTCCTTTCTGATGGAGGCATCATACCCCATAGTGTATATGGACCACATCTTCCTTATCCATTCGTCCGTTGAAGGGCATCTTGGCTCTTTCCACAGTTTGGTGACCGTGGCCATTGCTGCTATAAACATTTGGGTACAGATGGCCCTTCTGTTCACTACATCTGTATCTCTGGGGTAAATACCCAGTAGTGCAATTGCAGGGTCATAGGGAAGCTCTATTTTTAATTTCTTGAGGAATCTCCACACTGTTCTCCAAAGAGGCTGCACCAACTTGCATTCCCACCAACAGTGTAAGAGGGTTCCCCTTTCTCCACATCCTCTCCAACACATGTTGTTTCCTGTCTTGCTAATTTTGGCCATTCTAGCTGGTGTAAGGTGGTATCTCAATGTGGTTTTAATTTGAATCTCCCTGAGGGCTAGTGATGATGAACATTTTTTCATGTGTCTGATAGTCATTTGTATGTCTTCATTGGAGAAGTGTCTGTTCATATCTTCTGCCCATTTTTTGATATATTATCTATTTTTTGTGTGCTGAGTTTGAGGAGTTCTTTATAGATCCTGGATATCAACCTTTTGTCTATACTGTCATTTGTGAATATCTTCTCCCATTCCGTGGGTTGCCTCTTTGTTTTGTTGACTGTTTCCTTTGCTGTGCAGAAGCTTTTGATTTTGATGAAGTCCCAAAAGTTCATCTTCGCTTTTGTTTCCTTTGCCTTTGGAGACATCAGAAAGGACGAATACCCAACTTTTGTAGCAACATGAACGGGACTGGAGGAGATGATGCTGAGTGAAATAAGTCAAGCAGAGAGAGTCAATTATCATGTGGTTTCACTTATTTGTGGAGCATAACAAATAGCATGGAGGACATGGGGAGATGGAGAGGAGAAGGGAGTTGGGGGAAATTGGAAGGGGAGGTGAACCATGAGAGGCTATGGACTCTGAAAAACAATCTGAGGGGTTTGAAGTGGTGGGGGGGTGGGAGGTCGGGGTACCAGGTGGTGGGTATTATGGATGGCATGGATTGCATGGAGCACTGGGTGTGGTCAAAAACAATGAATACTGTTACGCTAAAAATAAAAAAAAAATAAAAAAATAAAATAAAATAAAATAAAAAATGAATAAATTTAAGAAACAGAAAGAGTGTCTGGTATGGTGCTTGGCACATGTCAGGGGTCCAAGGTGTGTGGCCGGCGAGTGGATGGAGCGGACAGCAGGTCCAGCCTCCACCAAGCTCTCTGCACCCTCCTCTGCCTCTCTCAAACACTGCAGGATTGGTGTTTGCACAGCAAGTCCATTGTTGGTTAGAGGTTTGTATCTGGATTAGAGGCATGGAGCTTGGAATAGTTAACTCACAACAGGAACAGGAAATCCCACGGTCTTTGAGAAGTCGGGATCTGAGCCCCACGAAAGCCAGAGACCTGGCCAACCTTGAACCTGTTTCCATTCAGCTCTTCCCCAGAGGCTCCCTGGGGATGGGGGGTGGGGTGGAGAGGCAAGTCTACACTAGGTTCTAGTAAATGCATAGGTCATGTGACACGAGTCACTACAAAAACAGTACCGTCTTTGGAAACACGAGAATGAATCGTTACTGCTGGTAGAGTTGTTAGAGATGGCTTAGTTCTTAGTGTTATTTAGAAATAGCTTATGCCCACCCACGGTTTGATTCTGACTAGGGCAAGGAGAGGTAACGTGTGGTTGAGGGTCTTTCTTTGGCCAAGTACTTGCATTTCAAATGGTATTTTCAACCCAATACAACCAAGCAAAATTAGAGTGCAAAAAGAAAAGAAAATTCTGAGACATTGTTTGAGTGATAAGCAACGATCACTGAAAACAGACCGCTTATCCGAGGGACACTGGGAAGTTCTCACCACGACGGGTCACCCAACAGTAAATGGAATCCCAAACACTGGTTTTCAGGTAATAACAAATGACTCTCCTGACACAGGGAAGCAGGAAAGCTCACGGCCAGGCCTGGCAGACACTGCCTGAGGGAGGGGCAAGGTGTGCCCTAGCTCCCGTGGGAGAAGCGAACTTAGAGCAGATCACTCAGGTCTGCGAGGAGAGGTTCGAAGAGTGAAATCGTGTGCTCGGGACGGAAGATAACAAAGCTGCAGCTCGGCGAGCAGATGCCGACTCCCGAGCCACGGCCGTCTGCCAAGTAAGACTTCTGGACGGTCTGCAGCTCTACGCACCCAGCGGGACGGAAGAGGGCTGACGAGGGTAGGAACAGCAACAGAACTGAAGGACGTGTCTCCAGGACTGGCTAACAAAGGCCACGGCTGCTGGTGGGAGACGCAAGCGATACCGCGGCTCACGGCCGACAGCATAACCAGAGAGACGGGCACCGGCAGATCGTAGGAAATTGGGCGGCGCGAAGGACGGAACCAAGGAAGCCGTCGTGGAGGTTCGGCTGAGCCCCGCGGCCACAGTCATCCGTGCCCAAGTCCCACACAGACGTTCTCCCTCAGCTGCGCGGGCACGTTTCTCTCGGCTTAAATAAACACCAACGTGGCCAAAGACATCACAGGCAAAGAGCAAGACTAAACCCACAGTTTCTAGCTCGAGTGTAAATGGATCCTTCCAGACTAAAAATCCATTTGCTGTAGGAAAATGTTCTTTCCAAATTATTAAACTTTCCATGGTGCTTGGACAACTACAGAGCTGGATTCAAACAAAGAAGGGAACGCAAGTGCCTACTTCATGTCCAGTCGTCTTGTCCTCTTACCTCTGGTTTGATTTCTTTATGGTGTTGTGAAAGTGTTATGTTCACTTTGCTATTTTTATCTACTGGGGAAAGGAACCGAAGGAGCAGCAGGACAAGGGCTGCGGAGGGGCTGGGGGTGGGGCAGGCGCCGGCCGTGGCAGAGGGATTGCCCAGGGAGCAAATGTCTTTCTGGGGCCGAAACGTCTGTGCCCAACAGTCACTAGGAGTCCCGTGTGCTTCCAAAGGGCTGGACACCCAGCATGCCAGTGCACAGAAGCGGGTGTGCAATCCAGCTGCTGTCCACGTCCCACTGCGCCGCACCACGTCCGGCCCCGGGACGCCACGGCAGGACAACACGGTCGCCTTCACTCCAGTTCTTCTGTTGACAATAAGCACGAGCAGGTAGTGAGGTGGAGTTTCCTCACTGAAATCATTTGTTGGTTTGCTTCAAGGAAATAGGTCACCAGGAGAAATGTTCTTTGAGGAAGTCACACAATTGCCGAGCATCATTCTAGCCGTGATGCTGAGCTACGCTCCCTGCGCACCAGACCGTGCGCTCGGCTGTGCTGTCCGGCCGGCGTCCGGCCCGCTGGTGGGAAATGAACGGAGCGGAGCAGCGGCTTCCCAGGCCCAGACCCCCACCCCGTGCCGCCCGGCGTGGGAACCTGGACAGGCGCAGAGCCTCCGTGAGCCCTGCCTTCCCCGGGTGTGCGCTGCAGAGGCCTCGGGTGGCTCTGGTGTGGGAAGGAGTGCCGGAGGATCTCCCAGTCTAGCCAGGGAGGCGACCCTCCCAGGGAACCAGAGAAGAAACCATCCCCAGGGGCAGAGGTGAGGGTTTGAGAATGTGCCAGGGAAGCCGGGAGCAGGGGGAAGACTTCAGGGGCCCAGCGGGGAGAGAGACCCCAGCCCTCCCTGCCCTGGACAACTCTCCGTGTGGACCCCTAGCTACCTCGCGATCTCTCGGGAGGGAGCGCCCCCACGTTCCCGACTCAGTCATCTCCAGAAGAGACGCTGCTTGGCCTCTCCTTAGTGAGGACGGGCGTCCGAACGTGACTCGCGAGCACACCCGCCTCCCGCCAGCCCTGGTGTGCGAGGGTGACACTGAGTCTCTGGTTCTCCCAAAACTGGAGCCAAATTCCACTGTGGCTCTTAATACATCGTGGGTTCTAGGGAAAGCCGCCTTCATCTGCTCTTACAGGACGGCGAAGCCACGAGGTTAAAACATTTAGGACTTTTTATTTTAATTAGTGACTTTTTAGCATTTTCTTGGCTATGAAATCCACACAGACAAATATGAAACTCACAGTAAAGAAAACGAAGCTCTTCAGAAATGAATGAGCTAAGACCGCGCAGGCCTGAGGGGTTCCCCAGGATGCGCACACGGAGGCCACGGGGGCTCAGCGTTTGCAGACAGCCGAGCACGGCCGGACCCCAGCACACAGCCGCGACACCCGAGATCACAAAGACGCTTGATACCACACAGCTCCTCCTGCTCTGTAAGGCGGCCCCCGGGACCCGCTGCGAAGCCCCATCAGTCCCCTCCAGGGGGCGACGCCCTGCCCCTCTGGCCACGTCTCGGTGGGAAAGGGACCTACCAGCTCCTCTCAGCCCCAACCCGCATCTGTCAGCCCCTCACGCCTGAGACCTTCGAAAGTTCCTCGCCCCGTGGTTCTCAGGCCCCAGCGAGTACCCTAGATGCCAGGGGGGCTCCCAAACAAAAGTAAGGCCCCAGGCCCCCTCGGATGCCCAGGTCTGCTGCGGGGCCAGCACGGGGCCGGCACCTCTGGTAAATATCCCTGGGGATGTCACTGACCCAGCGGCCACACTCCAGGACCTCTGCCTGCACCCGGCAAACCAGAAAATCAGTCCGGCGGCAAAGACCGCTCTGACCCTCTCTCTGTCTCTCTCCATCTCTCCCTACCCCTGTGTCTCTGTCTCTGTCTCTCTCGGTCTATATGTCTTCTTGGATCTATCTCTTTGTCTCTGTTCTGTCTGTCTCTGTCTCTCTCATGGTCTCTCTCTCTCTGTCTCTGTCTCTCTCTTTGTCTCTGTCTCTCTGACTATCTCTCTCTCCGTCTCTATATATCTCTGTCTCTTATCTCTCTCTGTCTCTGTCTTTCTATCTCTGTCTCTTTTTCTGTCTCTCTGTCTCTATCGCTGTCTCTCTGACTCTGTCTCTATCTCTGTCTCTTTATCTCTTTCTATCTCTCTGTGTCTCTATCTCTCTGTCTCTGTCTTTCTCTGTGTGTCTCTCTCTATCTCTGTCTCTCTGTCTCTCTCCCTCTGTGTCTCTGTCTCAGCTGCCCACGTCCTGCCCTTACGGCACGCCGGCCCCGTGGCGTGTGTGCGTGCCCTGGATGGGAGTGTTCGGTGCACACCGGGTTTTACCCTGCCCGCGGGAATCAGAAACTCCAGGAGGTGCTTGAGTGTAAAGCACAGGCCATCCCACGGGGTGGGGATTTAGGAAGAACGTCTGGCTGACCGTGGGCTGTGTGTGCGAGAATGGGGAGCGGGCGGTGGGAAGGAAGAAAAGACGGGGCCACCGCGTGTGGCTAGCGGAGTGGGCGGCCTGCCAGGCTGGCCCCTGCAGCACGGAGCCTCCCTACCCGCTCTGAGGTCAGGGCCACCACATCCAGCCACAAGCCTTCCTCAACGCCCGTGCGCCATGGGATTTGTGCTGGGGAGTTTGGATGAACTCGGAGAGATGGTCCGTTCGGAGCGGCCAGTGAGGGCGGCGGCGAAGGAGCGCTCAAGGGAGGCCGAGGAAGACAGCAGAAAGGGCCGCAGGGGAAGCAGTGGGGTGCCGGACGGCAGAAGGCGGGAGAAGTGCGCGACATGGGCGGGGAGAACAGCCCCGGTGTGACGGGGAGCAGGCTCGCGCTGGGCAAGAACCCGTGGGGTTTGGCAGCTACGAGATCCCCGGTGAGCTCTGCCAGCTCAGGGTTGAGTCGCAGCAAATCAGGGTCCAGGCTTACAGGAGTTCAAGAATGGACGAGCAAAAATACTCGCACCCAGTGTCAGTCGGAGGACTAACGCCTCCTATGTAAAGAGCTCTTACAAATAGAAAAGAAAAGCAGGGCACCTGGGTGGCTCAGTGGGTTAAAGCCTCTGCCTTCGGCTCAGGTCACGATCTCAGGGTCCTGGGATCGAGCCCAGTGTCGGGCTCTCTGCTCAGCGGGGAGCTGCTTCCTTCTCTCTCTCTGCCTGCCTCTCTGCCTGCTTGTGATCTCTTTCTGTCAAATAAGTAAATAAAATCTTAAAAAGAAGAAGAAGGAGAAGAAGGAGAAGGCGGCAGAGAGCTTGTCCGGGGTCAGGCCAAAGGCACTCGAGGCAGAACCTCTCCCCTGCGGAAGGGCAGCACAGCTTCTGGATCTCTCAGAAGGGCACACCGTCTCCCTGCCCGGGACGCCGCTTTTAAAAGAACGATTTATTCAGGTCTCATAAAAAAATGTTTGATCAAAGGACACGCGTTAAGTGACTTCTCCCGCCTGGCATAAACAACGCCTCCTCCCGCCAACAGAGCATGAACAGGGGCCTGTGACATTCCAGAGGCGAGGAGTCATCCCCGTCACCCGGCTCCAGAGGCTGTACCCAACTGCGCCTCTGAACCTTCTTCTCTCCAAGTTCCCGGGCGCGCGTCCTGCCGAGATTCTGTTGTTGCAAAGGAATGGTCTGGATCTCTGGTGAGGAAAATCTGAGCGGACAGTCGATGTCACTACAAAGTCTCTGCGATCAGAGCTCACATTCCAGACCGAGAAGGGGGGGTCCCGCTGGTTAAATCAGAATCAGACCGTCCCCACTGCCGGGCCTTCCACACACTAGAAACTGGACATAAATGTATGAGGAGATTGTGGCGTGTTCTTCGGCCAGCTTTTTGGGAATGAAGGCATTTTAAATCAAAACTGCTTGCTTTTGTTTCTCTTATTTTTCACTGATAGGATTTATCAGAAAAAATGCTTTGGGAAAAGAAGTCTCGTGGTGATCTTAAAACATCCTTTCAAGTATTAAAAATAGAACTGATCAATTCATCTGCTTTTTAAATTCCAGGTAGCTTATTTTTTACATATCACATTAAAATTACCATGAAGACAACCGAGGCTACAGTGAACCTCACACTGGCCGGGACGGCCAGAGTCAGCAACCCAGGAGACAACCGACATTGGCAAGGACACGGAGAAGGGGGCCTCGCGCACTGCTGATGGGAGCGCAAACAGGTGCAGCCACCATGGGAAACTGTGCAGGTTCCTCAAAAAATCAAACAGAGGGCCGCCTGCAACCCAGCAATCGCACCACTGAGTGTTTACCCAAAGGATACAAATGCAGTGATCTGAAGGGGCACCTCACCCCAGCGTTTATAACAGCGACGTCCACAACAGCCCAGCTGTGGAAAAAGCTCTGTTGGTGTCCATCCGCAGACAAACAGATAAAGAAGATGTGGTCTATATACACAATGGAATATTACGCAGCCATCAAAAAGAATGAAATCGTGCCATTTGCAACAATGTGGATGGAACTCGAGGGTATTGTGGGGAGAGAAATAAGTCAATCAGAGAAAGACCACTATCACATGGTCTCCCTTGTATGTGGGATATAAGGAATAGTGCAGAGGAATTAGGGAAGGGGGGACTGAATGGGAAGAAATCGGAGATGGAGACCAACCATGAGACTGTCACAGGAAACACACTGAGGGCTGCTGGGGGGCAGGCGGGGGACGGGGCAGGCGGGGGACGGGGCAGGCGGGGGACGGGGTGAGTGGGCGATGGGCATTCCGGGGGCCCGTGATGTGATGAGCACTGGGTGTATGAGATGGATGGGTCACGAAATTCTACCTCTGAAACTAATACACTACATGTTAATTAAACTGAATTTGAATCACCGCGGAGACAGGATCACAAGATGTCCCCATGTCTTGCGGACTCCATGCCGCGCCAACGCCAACTTCGCTTACTCAGAAACGCTCGTTCTTCCTTCCGTGGAGGGACACTTGTGTCCATTCGGCCAGTCTTGTTCCGAAAGCAGCCGCTCCCCCAACGACAACCCAAGCTCGAGGACACAGTGCGCGGCTGCGTCTCCTCCCGGGCTGTCTGCCTGAGACGGCTCATGTGCCCCTCGACCAGGAGCCCCTGGTTTCTCTCGCCGCTCACCAGCTGCTCTGTCACCTGCCCCCCGCCTCGCCCTCCACCACGTTCCCAGACAAGCTGCATCTTCCAGCCCTGCCCTCCCGGCTCACCCTGGCCCGGAAGCCCCAAGCCCCCTCGGCCTCCCTCTTCCAGGCACACCCTGGTCCTGGGGCCACCCACGGAGCTGCTCCTGTAGGCTCCGCGGCTGAAGAACGGCCTGTGACTACAACTGCCCTCCTCACCCCTACCTGGCTCCCTGGAGGAGGAGGGGCAAGTCAGGGTTCTCCAGAGAGACAGAACCAACAGGACACCAGCCTGCCTGCCTGTCTGTCTGTCTGTATCTATCAGGATTTATTTTAAGGACTGGGAGAACTGGCAAGTTCACTCTCCAGGCACACCCGTGGGCCGAACCCCAAGGGAAGGGTCCATCTGCACTCCAAGGGCCGCAGACCTAGACAGGTGTCCGTGGTCCGGCCTGGAAGGGCTTCCTTCTCAGGGGACACCGGACTTTTCTCTTCAGGCCTTCAACGGCTTGGACGTGGCCCACCACATCATGGGAGGTCAGCTGCTTGACTCAAAGCCCACTGGCACATATGTTTGGTAACATCTAAAGGCAACTTCATGGGGTGCCTGGGTGGCTCAGTGGGTTAAGCCTCCACCTTCGGCTCAGGTCATGATCTCAGGTCCTGGGATCGAGCCCCGCATCGGGCTCTCTGCTCAGCGGGGAGCCTGCTTCTCCCCCCGCTCTCTCTGCCTGTCTCTCTGCCTACTTGTGACCTCTGTCAAATAAATAAATCTTCAAAAAAAATACTTCAAGAATTATTTATTTTAAAAAATATAAATCAAAGCACCTTCACAGCTGCATCTGGATAAGTATTTGACCAAGCAGCCGGGCACTGTGTCCTGGCCAAGTGGACCCAGGGGTCAGCCATCCCACAAGGCCCGTGCCTGTCCCCACCAGGCACCACCAGCCTGAACCTGAGGTCCCGCCCCCTTCCGAAGGCCTTTTCATCTCATCCGTGGAGAAACCTCCCCCGAGGTGATGCCATCTGGACACGTCTCTGTGCCCACCTGTGGCCCAGGCCGCCACGGAGTATCAGCACGGGCCTCGGGCAGGGGGAGGGCGGTTGCTCAGGTGAGGCCGCCCACGTGATCCTGGGGACAGGCTTCTCTCTGCCCCTCAGGAACGGCCCACCTGCCCAGCACCGCCCCCCAGAAACGGCCCACTTACGCAGCACCTGTCCAGGACATGTCTATGCGGTCAGGCCTCTGCGGTCTCCGAATCCCCGCCCGCCCCCACCTGCCCTCTGATTGCCGGGGCTCCTGCCCCTTCTGCTTCCCGCTCGCTCCCCTGGCCCAGACCAGCGCTCTCCCTGACAACCAGCGAAATAACCCGTCAACAGCACCACAACTCCCTGATCCCAAACCCAAGGCATAGGCTTCAGTCCCCTCCCCAGCACCCTTCCCTTCAGTTGACCTCTCTGGGCTTTCCAGAACATTCTGTGTCCTCGGCACAGGTGACCTCATCCCAGTGTGTCTGTTGACTGTTCTGTTCAGTGGTTTCCCCAGTTTTTTCTAGTTTTCCCATTTGTAGCATCAAAGCTCTTGTGTCCCTCACGCTGGACCGCGAGCCTCTCCTGCAGCCTCGAACCCCTCCGGGGGCCTCACCCCACCTGCGACTCCACCACGCTGGCGTGTTGACGAGGCACGCCAACTCCCAGATCTGTCTCGAGCATGGAAGCCAACTGTATTTTCCTCCAAAGAGAAGGAAGCTTTCGGCCAAAATAGCAAACGATCCTTCGTGGCTTGGCAGTGAGGCCACCGAGGAAGAGACCCCTTGTCACCGGCAGGTCCCGCGAGAGAGGAGAGGACACGCGGCCCAGGGCAGGGGCCTTCTTGCTGCGGGGGCCGTGACGTCCGGCCATGCGGGGGACGGGGTCTTGGAGCTGTGGTGGGAAACAGCCGGTGTCCCGAGGAAGATGATGCCCTGGTACCACGCAGGGCGTGCGGCTCGTTCTCACAGTCACCTGGGCCCTGGGGGCCGCGTCCCTTCGTCGCCGCAGAGCCCGGAATCTCACCAACGGCCCCGAGCCGGGGCACCCTCTACCCCACGGGGCCCTGCTGGGAGCCCGCGTCCCGGTCTCTCCGCACGCCTTCACTCCTGCTGCACTTGACAGGGAAGGCAGCCCTGGTGGTGAGCGGGACGCGCTCGTCGGCGCCACAGGAAGGGTCCCACGGCGTCCTTGTGCGCACGTCGCTGATGCCGTCGACGCGGCCGCTCAGACTCGGTTAGGTCTGTGAGCGTCCACCACAAACGTTAGCCCAGGAAACCATAACGCGACAGAAATGTCCCGTTTAGTGACATGTTGCAAATTTTCCCTGTTACGATCCGATGCGCCTGAGTGTATACACCTTTCCCTTCTCCAGCATGTGGCTCGAGAAGATCTGAGCAGCAGTGAGGGGGCCACGGAGAAATGACAGAGCTGGCAGGGGGCTCGCATATGGCCACGGACTCCAGGAGAAGAGCGCTGCCTCTGTGCACGATCCGGCTGATCTGCCCGTGCACAACACGTGGATGAACGTGTGTGCCCAGACCCACTCCAAGGCACCTGCACGTGTCTGCGAGCATGTCCCGTGTGGCCGTGGGACAGTGACCCTGCCCTGCAAGCCCCCAGGGAAGGCCACGTTCTCTGGGTTATGACAGCTCCAGCTTCCCTGAGAGGCACAGAGGCCCCTGTGGGCACCACCGTAAGCAAGGCCTTACTTTCCCAGCGTTGCGAGGCTGTTCAAGACCAGGCCAGAGACCCCCCACCACAGCAAGGTGGCAGAGCCCAGGCCTCCATGTAAGCTTGGCCTTTCTCAAACCGAAGGTCAGGGCAGGGCCTGTGGACAGGGCAGGGGCCCACCACCGGGCATGCGAGCCCGGAGACGTTCTGTCCGGGTGCCCTGTCCTGGGCTGGGAGAGTGAGATTTTAACTTCTGCTAGAGGTGAAAATCACCTTTCCTCCCCGAGTGGTTCTCTCTTCTCGCTGCTCCTCATCTGCGGTGTCCTGTTCCTGGTTCACAGAGGCAAGAGCTCCTGATGTCCCTGCGGCCGCTGACGGGAGATTCCCTTTCCCTCAGCAAGCCCGTTCCTGCTCCTTCCAGCGGACGACTTTCTGCTTGATCTTCTGAGCTTTGTCTTTCATGCCCCAGGCCTCCACTCGCTCCTGCTTCTCTGATCACGACTGTGACCGGGGAACAGAGACGAGGGGAATCTCGGGCGGTGGGTGGCCCCGGGTGCGTGTGACGGAGACTGTGGGCTGTCTGGCTGGGCCGCTGGCTGGGAGCCCCAGTATCTGCATCTTCAGTTCTCTGAGGCTGGTGGGCAGAAAGCCCTCTGACGTCCGCTGGGACCTCCGGACCCCTGATCTGCAGGCCCTAAATGAGGAAGGGGCGCGGCCAGGAGCCCTGCATGCACCACTAGCAAATAAGCACTGGCCACACTCCGGGACAGTGGCCGTGCCCTCTCGAGAACCGGGCATCCTCCGCTGTCACAGTCATCTGCGCGGCAGGATTGGGGCTGCTGCCCCCAGGCGTGGAAGCAGGAAGAAATCTCCAGCATCTTCACCATGGCGCCTGATCTTAGCTCCACCCAGGCCCAGCTCAGAAGTGGCCGGTGATGGGGGTTTTTTGTCCTTTTGATTTTATTTTTTCAGTGTTCCAGGATCCATTGTTTCTGCAGCACCCCCAGTGCTCCATGCAGTCCGTGCCCTCCTTAGTACCCACCACCAGGCTCACCCATCCCCCACCCCCGCCGCTCCAAAACCCTCAGTTAGTTTCTCGGAGTCCACAGTCTCTCATGGTTCACCTCCCCTTCTGATTTCCCCCAACTCCCTTCTCCTCTCCATCTCCCCATGTCTTCTGTGTTATTCCTTATGCCCCACAGTAAGTGAAACCATAGGATAACTGACTCTCTCTGCTTGACTTATTTCACTCAGCATCATCTCCTCCAGTCCCGTCCATGTTGCTACAAAAGTTGGGGATTCGTCCTTTCTGATGGAGGCATCATACCGCATAGTGTATATGGACCACATCTTCCTTATCCATTCGTCCGTTGAAGGGCATCTTGGTTCTTTCCACAGTTTGGCAACCGTGGCCATCACTGCTATGAACATTGGGGTACAGATGGTACATCTGTATCTTTGGGGTAAATACCCAGTAGTGCAATTGCAGGGTCATAGGGAAGCTCTATTTTTAATTTCTTAAGGAATCCCCACACTGTTCTCCAAAGAGGCTGCACCAACTTGCATTCCCACCAACAGTGGAAGAGGGTTCCCCTTTCTCCACATCCTCTCCAACACGTGTTGTTTCCTGTCTTGTTGATTGTGGCCATTCTGACTGGTGTAAGGTGGTATCTCAATGTGGTTTTAATTTGAATCTCCCTGAGGGCCAGTGATGATGAACATTTTTTCATATGTCTGATAGCCATCTGTATGTCTTCATTGGAGAAGTGTCTTTTCATGTCTTCTGCCCATTTTTTGATGTGATTATCTGTTTTTTGAGTGTTGAGTTTGAGGAGTTCTTTATAGATCCTGGATATCAGCCCTTTGTCCGTACTGTCATTTGTGAATATCTTCTCCCATTCCGTGGGTTGCCTCTTTGTTTTCTTGACTGTTTCCTTTGCTGTGCAGAAGCTTTTGATTTTGATGAAGTCCCAAAAGTTCATTTTCGCTTTTGTTTCCTTTGCCCTTAGAGACATATCTTGAAAAAAGTTGCTGTGGCTGATGTCGAAGAGGTTACTACCTGTGTTCTCCTCTAGGATTCTGATGGATTCCTGTCTCACAGGATAAAATGGTAATAGAATTTTGGGAGATAGAGAGAAGTTGGATGAAGGGTGATGGATTCAGCAGGCACAGGGAGCCCCGAGGCAGCCGTGAGCAGAGCTAGGACCCAGCCGAGCGACATGTGTGGGGTCTTCCAACCCTTGGGACTCCCTGTGCCGAATCCATCACCCTTCATCCAACTTTTATCTCCCCAATTTTATAGCTATTTTATCCCCTCCAGTATATCTGATCTTTCTGAGTGTATTTATTCTTTAATGAGATTCCCTTTTATGACATTTGGTGCATTTTTTACAAGAGAATGAGAGGTGAGACGATGTGAGTCTTCAAACCAATCCTTTCTACTCTGTGACTGTGAGGTTCTTCCCAATTTAGAGTTTTACTTACAACTCTTAACATATCTTGACATTATTTTCATATATGGTAGAGACAAATATTCTAACATTATACAAACAGAACTCGACTTTCTTGAACACCATTTTTGAAACATTCACCCTTCCTTACACTTGAACACGAGGCTGCCGTTGTTGTAGATGACCTCTTAAATGTGTTTACGGGAACTACTATTCCCTATCCCTTCACTGGCCTCTAAGTCAGGTCTCATAGCAGCATTCTCAAATACACACACGTGCTCACACGCATGCACACACCACAGCCACTGTGCACACACACACTGATGGATATTCACACGCATGCATACACTGAGACACACTGCGCACACACATGCTCACATGCTTACATGCATGCACACATCCAGGACACACTGTGCACACACACACCCTCACAGAAGCTCGCACACACACGTGCCCACACACATGCACACACCGAGACACACTACGCACACACACACTCACTGATGCTCACACTCATGCTTCCAACGCCTCTGTGTGAAGGACGGAGCAGTGGGAAGAGCCCCCGGCCCCCTCAAGAGGCGCAGCCACACTCCAAGTCACGCTCCCGGCAGCTCTTCTGGGTGTCCGAGCACAAGCCGGCGTCTCCCTCCCAGCGCGCACGGCAGCTCCGGGAAGCACAGTGCGAGCGGACGACTGACTCGCTGCTCCCCACGTTAGCTCGGGAGTCTGCGGCGGTTCTCCTAGTGAAGCAGCACAGCATACTGGGGCAAATTCAGTGCTTTCTCGGTGGGGAAGCCAGCCCGTGCCCAACAAGCCAAAGACAACACCTACACACGCACGTGAACAGGAAAGGTCAAGACGGGTTCTTCTCAGGAGACATGTGCCTAGTGTAGAAACACCTGCTTCCAGTCATGCTTAGATGTAATATCTTTTGTGCTTTTGTTTAGGTCAGAAAGAGAAAAACACAAGACAAAGGTTCATCATTTCCCACAGTCCAAGAGAAGGAGGTCACCTGTGGCCGGGCCGGCCAGCAGCTCGTGAAAACTGTGGATTTATCCCGCGCGTCCAGGCATCGAGTCCGGAGGCGTCCTGAGCGCAGAGCCATCCGGGCACCTGTGCCACGCAAGGCAGCGATTCGGGACGGTTGAAAGGGGCGCATGAAGGCCAGGACACGTGACCAAACCAAACGCATTAACAATGCTTGGAATGCTGAAAAATAAAATAAAGTTTAAAAATTAAAAAAAAAAGTAATTTCAAATAGTTAAGACCATGAAGAGTGTTTGGACTGGAAGTGGGGGAAAACTGAGTTTTAGTCCCAGAATCTGCTTTTAATTCGTTCTCCAACGTGGGGGATTCACTGATCCTTCCGAAGCCTCGGCTTCCTTGTCTCAGATGCACAGGCCAGAGCGTCTGAGCCCCAAGTCTCGAGGCTCCAGACTCTCCACTGAGCATTTCACCAGGACGGCGCCTCTCAGACCGCCGGCTGCGAACCGGAGGTCCCGGGGGAGTCGCCGCGTCGGGAGCCGGGAGCCGAGGCGCAACAGGGCAAGCCTGCGGCCGGCGAAGCCCCCACCTGCGGGTTCTCCTTCAAACCCCCGAGAGCTTCTGAAGCGAGAGACAGGATCCAGCTTCACATTCTTTATTTCTGAAAACAAGACAGAGAAGCAACACGACGGCACCTACCCTGTCCCCAAACGTGGGCTTGGGCTGTGAGCTCTCGCCGCGTCTGCACATGAGGGGAGGACACGCGCCCCCAGGGCCTCGCTCTGCCGACCCCCCAGAACAAAGCAGAAGAGCTCACCATGCTGATGGGAGGCTGCAGACGTGTCGAGATGCCTAGACCGCGTGGTCTGCAAATTTCTAACACCGAGTAATTCCCGAAGAGCATGAGAGGTGTCGGGTCGGGTCGGGCCGTTCAGTTCTGAGAAACAGGAGCCCCTCGTGCTGGAATAAAAGGCGCACAGGCACTTACTACGAGGCGCTCAGGGGACTGAGAACACCCAGGGGGCAGCTCATCTTGCACACGTGACCTCTCACCGGGTGTAGACGGAGTCATGCCGCAGCTCACACTCCGGTTCCCAGCCTCCAGGACACATGATGTGACAGTCGGGCCTTCTAGGTCCGGTGCTCATAGCCCGGGGCCGGGAGAGGGACCGTCCTGCACGCAGCATGGGACGGTCCCAAACTTCCCCGCTCCAGAGAGCCCCAAAGGGCTGCCTGCACACAGCCACCGCGTGGGCTGAGCAGACAGCGTTTTACTCTTAAGCGGAAAACTTACAGTTGTTCTATTCTAAAAAAATCTTTCCCCTTAGAAAGTACTCTTCTTCCCCCAGGAAATCAGAGTAAGTAGGAGAAACCACACGTCTAGAAACAGTACTGCAGGAGACTCTGTACCCAAAACGCTTGAAGCAGCCGTTCCACAAGTGCGTTATCCGTTTATAAAACACGATTCACCTTCTCAGCGTCAGGTCTGTCCTGGGCACTTTCCTAATACCTTCCGGTACTTGCTGGCCTGCGGCGTGAACATCTGGATGAATTTTTCGATGAACAAATGAGTCTCCCGTTGTGCAGCGTTAGTCTCGTCCCGCCGCGCACACAGCCTTCGGGTCCACAGCGGCCCGTCTGCTCACGAGGAAGCGCCGGCCCCCAGCGGGAAACCCTGTAACACCAGACGCCAGCCGGCAGTCAGCGCTTTGAGGAGGATCAGCAGGTCCCCAGAGCGGTGGCGGACTCGCCCGCCCCAGCACACGTCCAGGTCAGGCCGCGCTTCCGGCCGCGTCGTGTCCTGACAGAGAGAACGGCTTCACGCGACGGCGGGTTATGGGTCACGGGACCGCAGGTGTCAGGGGGAAACAGGAGCTCATGCTCCCTGCCCCCCAGTAAGTTCTTTACTGATTCTCCCCTTACAAATCTACGCTTCCCCAAGGCCCTTCTCTGCCTGGGCTGGTCGGCCTCTCTGCTCTGCGCCCAGGGTCCCCTTCAGGAGCTCAGCCGTGCAGACCTCACTCCGCAGAGCCCAGGGTAAGCGCACCGGCCCCCTGCTCTCTGCAAGCGAGTTGCTGTTTGCTCCCCACAGACGTGCTCGGAGCTCCTGCGGGGAACCAGGCTTCCTTCCGTGTTCGAGAAGAGGTCACCGTGGCCACCGTCCGGATCTCACTCCGAGCCACACTGCGCCCCGTGGGAAGGCTTGCTCCCCACGGTCAGCAGTCGCACGGGGTCCACAGGTGCAAGCCCAAACGCACACGGGCGGCCGCCCCACTTCCGGGCGAGGCACTGGGGCTCTGCTGCGGCACGACACCCCATCACCGGGCCTTCCCCTGCTGGGGCCTGCCCCCCACCCCGAAGCACTCCTGACATCCCCTCAGCCCAGTGAAGTTCGGAAAATCCACACTCCGATATCCGTTCTGCTGCATTTCAGAGACTTTCTTCTGTGACTCGGTTAGGACTGTGGAGCCAAACAAAATCTGCGTTTCTAAGTCACGTCCGATGCCTGCTCTTGGGCTCTTTCCACAATAAACTCCGTTTTCTGGGTCCATCTCCCTCACGGGCTCCAGAGAATGTCATCTGGGGTGCAAGGTCCTCCGCTGTCCTTTCTGTGCAGACTGTTAGTTTGCTCTCAGAACTCCCCGAATTCACTATTTCTTCTTCGGTCATCAAAAATGTATTATTTAATTATAAAATCTACATTTTCCAAAAACATACCTTCCCAAAGCATTGCCCAAATCATGAAGGCATGGGTGTTTTTTCCCTGCTAGCGATCTTCTAAGTCACATTCCCTTTCAGCAGTTAATGGAAATTAATGGCTCAGTTCAACCTCGGCCTTCCGCCCGCGCCCGGCAAATATCACACACGTCACCTGCAGGGTCGTCTGCGCAGAGGCGTGGCGGGGAGCTGCAGGGCTGTGGCCGGTCCTCCGGAACAGCGCGCGAGCCCTCGGCAGCCTCCAGTTCTGACTGAGCTGCCGCCTCTCCGAGCTCACTTCTCTTCTTGTTGTGCGGCAGTGACACTCCTTGCAAACTTGTGAGCGGGGATTCCGCGAAATATCCCTGGAGAGTTACCTCAGGAAGGACAGCCACAAGGGGGCTGTGCTCCGTGCGTGACTCATGATGCCCTTTTCCGTGATTCCCAAAACCAGGGACAGCTTTTCCACCAAGAGCCCCATGGTCCGACTGTTGGTTTGGTATTAGCTGCCCTAGGCTGGGGGTCGTGTCATTTAGGGCTTTCACTTGTGTCCTGTGTGTCTTCATAAAGGTGGTCCATCAGCAGACCCATCGGGTACACACGCACACGCTTGGCTTGGCCGTCTTTGCCCTCTGCTGCCGAGCAAGGAGCTGGCGGCTCCTACAGGGCCCGTGCGGGAAGCCAGACCCTGGAGGGATCTGGGCTCCGATGCTTTCTCCGTGCGCTCAGCCGAGGCTCCCTCGGGAAGAGCCCGGCCGTCCGTGGACGTGAATGGATGAGGTGTGCTGTAGACACACAACGGACGTCCTCGGATCTCAGGGGGGTGAGGATTTGCAGCCGCACGTGTGAGAGCAGACATGGGTGTGCGTCCCTCACGGATGGCTCTGAAGCACCGTCCCACTGTCCCTCCCACCACGGTGACACCGACTTCTCTCATTTCATCCTCTTCCCCAAACGCAGCCTGTTTTCCGGAGAAGTAAGGACGAAAACAAGTCAGTGTTTCTTCCTGCCCAGAAAATGAAGGACTGAAAGCAGTGAGGCAGGTGAAGACAGCATGGGGTCACCCCCAGAGTGAGGGTCACCCCCCGAGTGAGGGCCACCCCCCGAGTGAGGGCCACCCCCGAGGGACGGACACCCCCAGGCCTCCTCCTGCACACTTCCTCACCAGCACCAAAAACAAAGGAGAACATCAAAATTCTCCAGGTCAAACTTCGTGACTCCCGCAGGTTTTCCGGTCCGTCTTGCACAAGCGAGTGGCGCGGCTAAGGACAGCCCACGTGGCAGCGGCTTCGGTGACCCTAAGGACGTGTTTAAACCGTCGGCTGAAATGCCGTTCTCCTGATTCTCAGCTGTTGTCCAACCACATTAGAACTTGTTTCACCACGATGCATTTTATCTTGTCGAATCTACCTTTGGCCGGTGAAAGTGGGAAGCCTGTTTTCTGGCGGTCGTTTCCCTGACGGGACAGTGTACGACACGGACACTGGATCAGAGGTAATGACGAGCATGGCCTATTAACTCGGGTTTTGACTCCGTTTTTATGACAGAACTTTACTTTGAGGGGTGTGTGCTGTCGAGGAAGGTCTGATTTGAGACGTGGCCATTTGCGATGCCTTCGCCGGGCACTGGGACGGATCAAGGTAGGTGTGAAGGAAAAGTCCACCAAAAGCAATTTTGCTAGAGACAAGCTGCAAACCTAGGCTGTATTTTCTAGGGAAAATGGTTTGAGCCTAATGAACACTAAAGAACTTGAAAATGTAGCTTTCCATCCACCCAATCTTAGGACAGTTGTTCAAGAAGTACTCACGTTTACCTCCCAAGATACTTTCTGGAAGAGGCATTTGGTCCAGGTCCGTAACCCAATGTCAGGGAGCCCCACGCAGGCAGCAGGCCGGGAGAGCCGGGAGAGGAAACCACTCAGCCTATCAGGTCCCCTCTCCGTAGGATGCCAAAACTTATAAACAAATGAACCTCCAAGACTTCTAGAAGTTGATCTTAACATTTTAAAATCAAACACATACTACTCAGAACTTCTGGCGTTGGAACTCAAGTTGTCTTCAGCGGATTGAGGAAGATCAGACTCGCGTCTCGGTAAACAGAGTCTAGTTACTTGCTACTAGCGAAGGTCCGTGTTCGTTCTCCAGCGGCACTAACACAAGCTCTCTGTGCAGGTTGATCTCATGAACTCTCCCGCGGGTATCGGCTCTGACCGCCCCGCACAGGCGCCGCCAGCCACTGCCTGGAGCATTTCCGCTGGTTTTGTGCAGGGAGGAAGCTCAGCCGCTGCACACCTCACGGTCGCATGGTGTCTGGTCCAAGGGGCCGGGAAGGTCAGACCCCCGGACTCGTGTTCCATTCTCCCTTCCAAGCAGCAGCAGGAACCGGCCGCCCAGCCGCCAGCAGACGACGCAGAGCCCGCCCAGCCGCCGAGCGCAAGCCCAGAGCGTTCTCCAGGGCACGTCCCACGAGAGCTCAGAAAAGAAGTCCTACCAAAGCCAACGAGGTTAAATCATCTCCAGGATCTTGTCCAAACACAAGGTGTGAAACTAAAGGGAAGCGGGAACGCCCGCCAACACGTGGAAATTAAACTCCTGAGCAACCACGGAGTCAAAGAGGAAACCACCAGGACGCGAGGTGGCAGGACACGCAGGACAGAGCAGCTCCGCTCCCAGCGCGGGTGCGGCGAAAGGAAGTTCGGATAAATGCCCAATGAGAAGAGAGATCTCACGTACATAGCTTAACTTTACCCCTCAAAGACCTAGAAACAGCGGAACGGAGCCCTAAGTGAGCAGAAGGAGGGATTAAGGTCAGAGCAGAGCTCCGCAGAAACCGTGAATCTTGGAACACGGAAAATGAAATTCATGAGGGGAAACAACAGAAAAAATCTGTTAAATTGAAAGTTACCTTTTTTGAAAAGATAAAATTGCCAAACCCGTAGTCAGGCTAGCCAAGAAAAAAAGAGAGAAGACTCACAGAATTAGGAAGAACCATCCCGAAATTCAAAGGAAACCACCAAAAAACAAAACAAAACAAACAAAAAACAAAACCCAAATAGCCAAAAGCGCTCAGAGCACCAAACGTCCTGATTTCAAAACTTGAGACAAAACTCTGGGAACCCAGACAGCGCGGTCATGGCCGCGGGCGGTCACGGTCGCGGGCGGTCACGGTCGCGGGCGGTCACGGCCGCGGGCAGTCACGGCCGCGGGCAGTCACGGCCGCGGGCGGACACGCCGGCCGGCAGACCAGAACCGGCGGCCGGCCCTTCGCACCTCTGCTCCGTCCTCTGCCTCCGCGACCTGCAGGGGTTTCCACGCACGTGAATGCCACGAAGATTCTAAACTCTGAACCACACTCGTCTACGTAAATACTGCTCCAGATTTACCAGCATCGGCGACCGGGCTGGCGCCCTGTACTTCTGAAGGTCACTCTGCCCCGTGGGCCCCATTCTCCGTCTCCCTGAGGACCCCCTCCTGGGCTCGGTGCAGAGCGAGCGGCTGGTGACAGCTCCCGCCAGTCCTTTCTTTGGGAAAGCATCTCTGTTTCTGAGGACACCTTGGGGGGTGGCGGCTTCTGGACAGGCCATGCCCGAAGTCACCTCCGTTTCTTCTGCTTGTCACGGTTCGCGCTCGTCCCCGCCCTCATCCCTGCGAGGCTAATAGATTTCTTTTCTCTGCTTCCGAGATCTTCCCTCCGTCTGCGGTTTCCCGTGGATTGAGGTGAAGCGACTGTGACCTTTCTTCCTGCCTGTCCTTTTACGCAGACTCAACCACAGATTGATGCCGTTTTGTTTTTTTTTTAATTGAGGAGAAGTCCTGGCCAGTGTTTCTTGCTTCTGGTTTCGCAGCTCCTTCACTGCGTCTCGTCTGGCTCTGGAGCTCAGGTTGCAGACGCGTCGACACCCCAGCATCAGACCCTGCCCGCCCTTCCCGCAGTGCTGGAGCCGGATCCTTCCTAAGGACCTGTCTGTCCTCCCCTGGCACGTGTGTGACCTGCTCACAACCACCTACTGAGTGCTACAGGTCAGCTTCTCTGGCTGTAATTCCAAGACGGCCTTTGAATTCTCTTTGGGTGGGCAAGGAGGGGCAGAGGCAGAGGGAAAGCGCACTTCAAGCTGATTCCCGCTGAGCTGGAAGCGGAGCTCGATCCCACAACCTGAGATCGTGACCTGAGCCGAAATCAAAGTCAGATGCTCAACGGACTGAGCCACACGGGCACCTGGTCTAACCTACTCTACTGTCCACAGTAAGGTCACCTGTAGATCCGTCTCCGTGGTCTGGCTTTCTGTCATTTTGGTCTCTGTTTTGTTTCGTGTGGAAACACAGCAGCTGCGCAGAAAGCACGGAACAGTGTGGAACGCTTCTCTGCTCAGAGTGTAAGAACGCGGCAGTAAGAAACGATGGAACAAAGTCGCGGACACGTTCGACCCTCCAACAGTAGGAGAGCAACACGGAGAAAGGCTCGCGGGACAGAGCGGCCGTCTGAAGGCGAGGCCCGTGCTTGCACTGATGAGCTCTGAGGACCGACGGCTGGGAAACAAGCGGATTCCCCCACTTCTGAAGCATGACTGGTAGCACTTGGAGACCAAGAAACAAGCCGCTGTACACAGGACGTGAGGACGGCTTCATCTGGGGCCTCCGAGCCGGATGGCTGTGCCCCGAAGCCTCCTGACCGGCGTCTGCTTCCCCAGGCCTCGCGGGCCTCTGCCGTCACACCGCAGGCCGGGCCGGGCCCCACAGCCGCTGTCCCCACAAGGCAGCTCAGAAGGCTTCGGCGGGACCCGGAAGCCAAGAGCCACCGGAGCCCCAGCGTCCGGGTTCAGAGAATTGATGCGGGAAACAAAGCAAGAGGAAAAACTATTAAACGTCCTTACGACTTACAGCCATCGACGGGTCCCTGAAGCAGAGTGACGTTCCTCCAGGGGCTCAGCTACCTCGATGTTCTTACTTTGCTGACGGCCAGAGGCCCTGCCCCGACCCTGTAAGTCTGCTTCAACGTCTACAAATTCCTCTGGCAACGTCCTTTATCTCTAAAACGCCCAAGACACGTGTTTGCAGTCACCCCCAAGCATATGGCCCGATACACATCTGTCGGGTCTCACAACTCGGGTTTTATTAGGCCGTAATGAGTGACCTTTTCCCGACAAGAGCTGTGCCTCAAGGTCCTGGAAACCTTCTTGCTTCCAGATTCCTTAGAGACGGACACTCCCGGCCCCTCCCAGCCGGAGGGTGGAGGACGGTCACTGCTTGTTCCCGGGGCAGGGCTTTCCACCCGTGGGCCCTGTCCCCGAGCTTCAACAGAATCACCTTTTTGTACCAAAGACATCTCGAGAATTCTTTCTGGGCTGTCGGCTCCGAGTCCCACGTCCAGAACGTGCGCGTGTCCTCCTGGGGCCGCGGAGGGTCCTGCCCGGAGCTCCCGTGCGCTGCCTCCTTCCAGCCGAGGCACTGGCCCCCCTCTGGCTTTACCCATGGGGAACGTGCTGCCGAGGTCAGCAGAGCCGCTCGCCCACAGGACGCGTCGCAGTGACCCGTGCCGCTGCAGGACGAGCAGGGACAAGGCACGGCTCCTTTCACTGCGTTTCCTCGTTAACATGTTTCTCCAGTTAGAGTCGACGACACGGTGTCAATCTGTAAGAATCCATTTTTCTTCCAGAAAGGCGCAAACAATCTTTATGCTTTATAATTCCTCCCCTGGCGAAGAAGATATCTTTAGGTCAAAGTTGAAGCTCATTAACACAGTGGCCAGACGGGCGGACATGTAGGTCCTCAGGTCCAAGCAGGCGGCCCGTGCTTGGGGCCCTGGGCTGGCCGGTAGCAGCGGGACATGGGGCGGGGTCTGGGCCCCCAGAGCAGTGGACCTGGGTGCATGTCAGCCACACAGACGGCCAAGCATGCCCCAGTCTGAGCACGGCTGACCTGTGTGTCCCATACAGGGACGTGGACAGGGTCCAGAGTCCTTAGGAGAGGGCACTGGGGACCCCACCTTCTCTGGGTGCTGTCCTTTAGCTCAGTGTCATCTGTGCCCTTCCCTGCGTGCTCTGCGGCCCCCGGGCGATCCGCTCCCCTGCGTCCCGTGGATGGAGGTTGTGGATGTCGGTGGGGTCCAGAGCCGACGACCAAGAAGGGTTTCTTGAGAATCTTCCGTGCGGAATGGTGGTTTGATTAAAGCCCGGGGACAGGACCTGGGGGCAGAAAGAGCCACTGTCCCAGGGCTGTCAGGGTGACGGATCACAGGGGCAGGAAGGAAAAGGGAGGTCAGATGTGAAAGGGCCTACGGGACCCTGGACGCCTCGCCTTTGTCAAGGGGGCTTTTCCCTCTAGTGAGGCGTTAACGTGAAGACAGGTGAGCGTCTCCTTCTGGAAGTTGGGCTTCCAGATCCGTAAGAATGTGCTTTTCCTTAAATCACAACCGCATTTGTGAACGGAAGGAGGCCCCGTCCCACAGGCTAGCATCTCCACTAAGCAACCGTCTGTTTCTCCTTCCCTCGGCTCGAGGGCCGGGAAGGTCAGAGGAGGATCCCGCGGCCCCCACCTATGGGGCTTGGGCTTCGCCCTCAGCTCGCCTTCTGCTCCTCATCCTATGGTCCTTCCCACAGATTTCCGGATCGGAGGCTGCGCGGGAAACCTCTGACTTGCACTTGGCCTCAAGAGTGAGGGTGGCCTTGGAGGCCGTGCGCTCTAACCTCTCCGTGACGGCCCGCTGGAGACGGCAGCCCTCAGCCGGCCCCACAGGATCCGAGTGACCCTCCTCCGGGAAGCCCCCAACTGTCCTCACGTCCATGCTTTGCTGGAGGGAAAAACC
The DNA here is from genome assembly GCF_964662115.1 of Mustela nivalis. Lineage (NCBI taxonomy): Eukaryota > Metazoa > Chordata > Mammalia > Carnivora > Mustelidae > Mustela > Mustela nivalis. The sequence goes on along the minus strand of NC_139024.1, from coordinate 848,753 downwards.
ACGTCCACCTGACCACAGCCAGGCCCCCGGACGCCGTGAGTCTCTGCCGGATCCAAGTCCTTTTGGAACTTCCCTTTGTCTTTCCCTCCACAACCCCCAAGCCTGCAACCGTCGCTCCTCACAATCCCGGGACAGCAGCCCTTTCTGCTCACGGGCCCGTCCTCCTGCGTTAATAAGACCACATTTTTGGCATCAAGACAAAGTTTTGCAAAACCAAGTCAAACCTATCACTTGTCGTAATCTTCCAGGATCGCATGTCCCATAAGTCCACTCAGTGGCCTCCGTGGCCTCCTCCTAAGGACACGCCTCCACCCCCGCACACGGGTGGCCTCTGAGGTCAGCCTCTCCCAGCTTCCCCGTCACCTGCTCAGGCCTGGGCCTTCCTGCTGTTCCCGATGCTGCCGCCCCACAGCACACCGACCCCCAATCCGGGGCTCCCACCTCCACACGTCCACCCACGTGTACGTGCTGTGCCCGTCCACAAGGATGCAGCCCGTGAGCTCTGTGGGCATGGAGGGCCAGCTCCTGCACAGAACACGGCAGGACCGGGCACACGCGTGTGAAAGGGCTGCAGGGCCTTTCGGAAGGAGAGAAGGACCCAGTGGGGTTGCTGCCTGTAGTCACCCTAACCCGACCAGCCAGCAGACATGCGGACACCCCTGCGAGGCAGGCGGACGTGGGCCACGAGAAGGTGTGTGAGGACATGGGTGCTGGGGGCAGGGCAGGGGAGGCCTCTAAGTGTTTAGCAAACCCAGGGGCACCTGCGCAGCTGTCGGTTAAGCGTCCAACTCCTGGTTTCAGCTCAGGTCATGATCTCAAGAGCCGTGGGATCGAGCCCCGGGTTGGGCTCTGTGCTCGGGGAGGAGCCTGCGGGAGACTCTCCCCTGCCCCTCCCCCTCTCTAAAAAACCAATTTATTTTTATTGTGTTACCTTAGTCGCCATAAAAGACCTGGTTAGTTTTTGGTGCAGTACATCCTTTTTTAAAAAGCATGCTGCGGGGCGCCTGGGTGGCTCAGTGGGTTAAAGCCTCTGCCTTCGGCTCAGGTCATGATCCCAGGGTCCTGGGATCGAGTCCCGCGTCGGGCTCTCCACTCAGTGGGGAGCCTGCTATTCCCACCGCCCCCGCCTGCCTCTCTGCCTACTTGTGATTGCTCGCTCTCTGTCAAATAAATAAATAAAATATTAAAAAAAAAAAAAAAAGCATGCTGCTCTCACGTCTTCTGAACTTAGAAAAACGAAACGCAGACGAATGGCTTGAATCAGAGGGCTGGGTGGGAGGGGTCCTTGTGGGAAAGTCACTTGGGGTCTACAGGGAGGAGGGGGAAGGCAGGGCTGCGGCCGGGCCCGGGGCTGCTCCACAGACCGCCGCACGCAGTTTAAGCAGAGGGGCCGAGGCTTCCTGAAGACCCCATGCGCACGTTCGCACGTGAGAATCGGAGAGGATGCAAAAGGTACAGGTTTGGAAAATGGTGACAGTCTCTGTAATCCCATGCAAGACGCATCAGGCTCCCCTCTGCAGTTTTTTAAGAAGTTGCCAAAGTGAACCCAATGAAAAAAATTTGGCTCAATCTTTACTTCCTGCAAATATGCAAATTAGCCAGTCTCATCACTAACCTCATCTTGGGGAAAAAGTCCATTACAGCAAAAGAGAACTGTCGCACCAGCAACCAAGATTTCTCTGGCAAAATATGAGGAGACAATGACCTGGGCCCAGAGTCCGGTGTTCTGCTGCACAGGGCGGCCGGGTCCGTTTCCTGAGACCACAGCCCCACACAGCCCCACACAGCCCCAGTCTGTTCCCGCCACAGAAGAACCCGTCCAGCTGCCGCCGGGGGAAGAGGCTTCTCCTCCTGGGCGTCTCCCCGCCTGCGACCGGCACTGGCCGCCTGGGAGCGGCCCTCGAGTCGGCCCCGCACCGTGGCCCATGCGACTGCAGTGCACTGGGGTCCGGGCGTCCCCACTGTGCTTCCCCGGCAGGTGCCTGCTCCCCGGGAGCGTGGACGTTCTGGGACAGGGGGACAGGAGTGGTGGCGCCCACCTCCCGGCGACACAGGGGCTTCGTGGACGCTGGGCGGCTGCTCTGGGGACGGACGCGGCAGGGAGGTGGGCAGCGATGCACGAGGCTGTGAAGCCAGAGCCCCCGGGGGAGCCCGAGGGGGCCTGGTCACAGAACTGGGCTAGGTCAGAGCAGCCACTCCCCGTGGCACCCTCCTCTGAGGCCCCGGTGGAGAAGGACCACGCGCGGCTCCCTCCCCGTCCGGCGGCAGAGTGGGCTCCGTTTATCCGGCGACCTTCCACTCAGGGTGATGTGCCCATGGCCACTTCCTGGGGACACAGCCCAGCGCTCCACCCCTGCAGGATCGGGCCCTCCCTCCTGCCCATGGCCCAGAGCCCGCCCCGCAGGCCGCCCTGCACACGCCCAGCAATGCCCCTCCTCTGTGGCCAGGGCGGTGCTCGGGATTCCTCGTGCACACTGCCAAGGCCGGCCGAGGTCTGCGGCTCTGTGCGTCGGAGCTGGAGTCCTCCCTCGCTCACGGTGGGATCCCACGGGGTCTCCCCTCTCTGGGTGGTGGCTGTTTCACAGGCGGTCCGTCCCCTGCCCACCCGGCGTGTGCTGTCTCGGCTCCACACCGGCCCAGGCAGGGACCACGCTTCTCTGGAGCTCCACACGCGAAGGGCACTCAGGACGCACGGGGCAGCTGGGCAGGGCTCGGCACCGCTTCCCGGAAGTCTCGGCCGTGGGCTGCTGTCCACCCCACACCCCCAGCCACCCTGCTCCAAAGGCCCCGGGTCCTCCGCTCCCTTTGACAACCCCTCAGCTCTGGAAACTCCATCCCACAAGAAAAGGCACGTTAGTGCGCTCGGACACAGCGGGGTTTCAGATCCCACCCAACCTCCCCACGTCCCCGCGTCTTTAGACACCGAATTCCACAGCCCAGTGTTGAATTCACTTCTGTCTCCACCCCAGCACCTCCTCTGCCGCGGGGGGGTGGGGGGGCTTGGCCAAGAAAAGGCCAGGAACCTCCCCCCACCAACGCCAACGTGCTCTCCCTCCTCTGCACAAATGCGGAGAAAGAGAAGCCCGTCTCCAGGAAAACGGGTGTGATCGCTCCAGAAAACGCTGCGCTGCACTCCCCGAGAGAGAGAAGGAAGGGCTGATGTGAGCGAAGTTTCAGGACAGGCTCCTGCAGGCTCGTGGGAGCTGGTGTGGGAGGAAAGCACGGCGTGCGGCCGGCCACGAGGCCCGCCCGCGGACTCAGAGCGGGGAGGAGGAGTCAGATCCGCGGAGAGACGAGGGACATCTGTGCCGTGATGGGCTCTGAACGGGCCACGGGCACGCGGGGTCCTGGCAAGACAGCAAGAGGCCTGCAGCGCCCGGAAGCGGCTGAACCGGGAGAGCCGCGGCCGCCTAGGCAGCAGGACTCGCGGCTGAGCCCGAGGACACACCCCCCAAGAGCAGGAGCATCAGAGCCTGTGTGATCGCGGCAGGGAGGGCCGGAGGAGCAGGAGAGCCGGCCGGAGGGCCAGACGGGGGCAGGCGCAGGGCGGGAGGGAAGCAGGAGGAGCAGGGGCAGACACACTCAGCCCCTGGACCCTGCTCCCAGGAGCCGCCCGAAGTGCCCGCTGCGAGCTGGCGGTGTGCTCAGAGCAGAGACATGGCCTCGCTGCTCCCCAAGGCTCCCGCCCGTTCGGGTAATGGTCCTGTGGCTGAGAAGGGAAGCGGCTGTCCTGGTCGTGGTCATGGGACTTGTGAAGCCGGAGGAGGACTTACAGGGAGGGTCCCTCGGGCACAGGCAGCCAGGGCAGCCAGGAAACCCCCCTCCTGCTGTGGCCTCGGCCTGGCCAGTTGGCAGCTATAGAATACTCCAGGCAAAGACGAGGGACAGGCCTCCTGGGGCAAAGGGTGGGAAAGGCAGAGGCGGCTGGGAGCCGGTGCAGCGGGGTGCGCGGGGCAGACGGCAGGAGGGTTCGTGCTGAGGAAGGAGCTCTGGGGCTGGCCCCTGTGGGTAGGGGACATGGGCCCCAGAAGGCAGGAGAACAGCCGCGGACGCAGGTGGTGGGGGGACCGAAGGGGAAAGAGGTGCCTCACACCATGTGGGCTGCCCCCAGGCAGCTGCTGTGCCCCTGGGAGGACGTCCTTATCTTCCGAGGAGGGGGCCGAGGGCATCTCCCACCAGTGAGGAAGAAGCAAGGAGCAGGGTCCAGGGGCTGAGTGTGTCTGCCCAGCTCCTTGGTTCTGGCCCAGGCAAAGCGACATGAACCTCAGCCTTGGCCACGCACGCGTGGGACACCATGGTCGCGCCGGGAGGTCTGGAGCCACCAGATCATCCCTCAACTCCCTGAGCGGGTCTGAGGCTGCAGCAGCAAACAAGACTCCGGGAAGGGCAGGGTTCTAGCAAGGAGGACGAAGGCGCTCCAAGCAGCCAGTGGGTCTGGCTGTGGCTGGCGGCACTGGGTGTGGGACGTCGTCTGGAGCACAACGGGCCATACGCAGGGACAGAGAAGGTGACAAACAGCTGTCAGGGATACAGTGTGGGGTCTGGCCAAGGCTCAGAAAGGCAACTGGCTACTGCGAGCCTGATGTGCAGTGAGACGAGATGAGAACATCGCTGGAGGGTGGGAACAGAGTCCGAGCTCTCTGCCCACAACCCTGCAGGCCTGGGCTGCTCGGCCCCTCACCCTGGGCCAGGCCCAGGAACCGGAGTCCTTCTGCGTCCGCCCAGGGGTCCCTGCGGGGAGCTCATGGTGGAAAGCAGAGGTCAGGACGGGGTCAGCTGCAGGGGAAGCTGAGGAGGGAAACTGTGCTCCCAAGCACCAGAGCACCTAGCGTGGGCTGCAGGGGGGCCGCCCGCTCAGGCCCCCACAAAGCAGATGCCTAGGGAAAGGGCACTGTCTGAGGCCACTCAAAGAAAACACTCACTTCCAATGAGTCTCCCGCTGCACTGGAAAGCACAAAACTGGGAATGTTTTTGTGCAGACGTTGTCGGGGAGAACCTGGCTCACTCGAAGCTGCACGAGACACCTGCACGAGACACCTGCAGACGAGACACCTGCACGAGACACCTGCAGACGAGACACCTGCACGAGACACCTGCAGACGAGGCACCTGCACGAGACACCTGCAGACGAGGCACCTGCAGACGAGACACCTGCAGACGAGACACCTGCACGAGACACCTGCAGACGAGGCACCTGCACGAGACACCTGCAGACGAGGCACCTGCACGAGACACCTGCAGACGAGGCACCTGCAGACGAGACACCTGCACGAGACACCTGCAGACGAGGCACCTGCACGAGACACCTGCAGACGAGGCACCTGCACAAGACACCTGCAGACATTACTACAGAAGCAGCTTCTCACTGGTTTACCTGGAAAATGGACACATTCAGGGAAGGAGCACAAACCTGCTATCTTTTTCCAGAAATTTAAAAATTCCAATCTTCTCATTTCTGTTTAGGATAAAAGACCTTGGATTTGTGGGGTCCTTCCACCCATGGGGAGAGCACGCTTCAGACCCCTAGGGGCAGCCTCCCTCCCCACCCCTGCCCTACTCTGACACCAGAAGAAAAACCCTTTGAAAACCCCACTCCCACTGTGGCCTCCCCATCAGAGCTGCAAGCAGGGACCCCAGCACTCTTGCTGCAGAAGGGCCGTGGGGCAGAGAAAAGGGGGTTGACTATAAGAAAGCCAGCCTTCCGGCAGGTCAGTGAACACTGTGCCCCTCCACTCGAGACAGCGAGGGCCCGGAGACAGGACCTGAGGTTGGAGCGTGGAGCTGCCGGCGCTCGTCCGCGCAGGGACCCTGCAGCAGGGGCAGGGTCTGCGGGCCTGCGGGCAGCTCCCAAGCGACATGTGTGCGTCCCGAGGGGCAGTCGGCCGGCTTCCTGATCTCCAGGAGGCACGCGGAAGACCATGAATCAGCTCCGCACGTTACATGTCTGTCGTGGCTGCTTGTTGGAGAGGAGGGTCTGCATACCTCTCTCCTTGCGACTGGCTCCCTGGTGCGACCTGCTCGGGGTTTCTCCCTGCGGTCACGTGAGAGGGTCCCGGGGGCTACGTGGGTCACCTGCTGCCCATGCACTTGGCTCATCACCCCAGGGCACTGGCGGGCCTTCTCCAAGAGAGCCAGTTTCCCAAAGCTAACAGCGGCACCCAGCGACACGAGCCGCAGGCCCACCAACAGGGCCACGTGGGGCGTGCAGAAACAAGGAGGGAGGGAAGGCTCTGTGTGGTCCTGTGGGGCCAAGGTCTTGAGCCAGGAATGAAGTTCCTGCAGTCCTCCAGGCTCTCTGAGGAGAGAAGGGGCGAGGGGGCATGGGGAACCCTAGCAGAGCACAGGTTTGATGGGAGCGGGCTCCAGCGGCAAGCCAGCTGTCACGTGAGCGTGTGTGCACAGCCCAGCCGGGCAAATAAGTCCTGCTGGGGAGAGTCCGTCTCCCCCAACCACACACGCATGCATGCCCGTGCGAGCTCAGGTACTTGTGTGAGCTTACACACTTGTGCAGGCTCACACACTCATGAAGATCACACCCCCTGCAAGTTCACACACCCGTGCAAGCTCGCACACCCGCGTATCCTTCCTGAGCCTCATCCCCAGACTCAGATCTTCCCCACACCTGAGTCCACTCCTCAGGGCCTCACCCCAGTGTGGGCTCCCCCGACCCCGGCAAGTCCCTCTGCCGCCGAATCTGCTTCCACAGTGAGACGCACTTTCTGTAAAAAGCTCTGTCCCTCCAAGGAAAACAGAAGACCGGGGAGCTCGCTGTGGCCCACAGCCTGGCTTCCAGGGAGCTCGGGCTGCGGCGAGGGGACGCCCAGCCTGACTCTGCAGGAGGACGGGGGTCCTGGAAGTTTGAACAGGCAGAGGGACCCAAGTGCCGTGAAGGCTGGAGGGTGGGGGGGCGGCTGGTACCTGCTGCACCACGGAGGGACCTCGGGGATGTCACCGTCAGTGACGCGAGCCAGCCAGGAAGTGGGACCCCCCAGCGGAATCCACGGACCGGGGCGGGGAGGGGGGGGCAGGGCCAGGTGGGGTGGAGCGGACCTGACGGGGGTGGTTTCCCTCCTGCCAGAGGAGAAGGTTCTGGAGGCCTAGGCCGCGGCGACCGCACAGCAGAGTAAGAGCCGCAGCGTCCCAGAACCGTGCCCTCCGACGGGCTCGGACGGCCGCCTTACGTGCGTCTCCCCAGAACCGAGAGTCGTGCGGAAAGAGGCGTCCAACGCAGTAACTGAGATCAAGACTTTGAAGTAAGATTCCACGGGTTTTCTTGCCTTGTTAATTATGCTTCACTTATTTTTAACCAGTTTCAAAGTAACTTCGTTTTAACAAGGGAAACAACAGAATTGCTATAAATGGATAAAATAACTCCCAAGTGTTGGGAAGAATAAAAATTCGTTTTCTAAAATTTTGCTCCTCCAACACTGCTGGGAAAAGGACGTGTATCTGTGGTGGGTGCGTGGACGGCCCATGTGGAGGCCGGAGCCCGCCCAGAACCCAGCACTACATCTCTCGGCAGGAGAGGAACAAAGGAGGGGTGGCTCGTCCGGCATTGCCCGCGGCCTGTCCAGGCCGGCCTGAGAGGCTCTGCCCTGGGCGGACTGAGTGTTGTCAGCCGTTCACCGTCTGGAAGAATCCTGACTCTCCTGGGGTCCCAGAAAGACCTGGTTCTGGAGTGTCAGAGGCAAGACGCCTGCTGCCCACCCCAGGACAGCCGTTTGTGTCTGCGGAATTCATGGGGGACCCTGGGGTCCCCACCGCTGCTGGGGGGAAAGGCCCAGAAGCCCACCTGGGGGCAGAGCCCCCCAGTCGCCAAGCAAAGCCAGGGCATGTGGTCAGAAGGCCGGTGGGCCGCGCCACCCACTGCTCTGAGCGCACCCCACAAAGTCCGTTAGGAAGCAAACACCAGGTTACTTTTTATTGAAGAACATTCTGTTTCAGCTTGACCTCGGCCCGTGCAGAAGTGCTGGACGCCGACTCCGGTCGTCCAGCACGGGGACCCTTGGGAGGCGCAGGGAGCTCCCAGGCGTGCGCGTGGCAGAGCAGAGCCAGGAGCGAAGGGACGCAAATCCCGGTGGGGCTGCGAGCAGGACCCCTGGCCGGCCACGCAGCCCCCTCACGCCCGCGGTCAGTGACCGGCTCCGAACAGCTGCAGGTTTCCGTCCAGGCTGACCGTGGCGAGCTGCAATCGAAAACAGGACATCGTCTGCTTCCGTCCCTCTCCCGAGGGGAGGGCCCTGCACACTTACGGTGTGGGCTCCGCTCGCTGGGGACTTTTTAGAGCACAGAACAAAGCGCATTAGCAAGAGTGACCTCACCACACCGATGGCTGATGACTGCAAACCACGTGTCATGGCTGTTCTGAGGCCAGCGAGTGCCACGTGCCCGGAAGACCACAGGACGGCCTGCAGAAGCCTCTGCCGGCTCTCAGCCACGCACGGGAGCCACGGAGCCCCAGCCCTCCGGCTTCCCACCGCTCCACTCTCTTCCCCGGGGCGGAGGGCGGCTCGCTCACTGGGCGGAGAGGGGGGCTCCTCAGACAAGGAGCCAGGGCCCTTCCTTGCTGCTTTGTCCCCAGGGGCCAGCTGGCAAAGCCCATCTCTGAGCCCAGGAGGGAACTTGGACTGTGGCCCACACGCTCTCACACCGCATCTCAGGTGGCCTCCGCTGTCTGCCGCACTTGCGCCGACGCTGGCTGGCCACAGCGACACTGCCTCGCGTTCTGCGTTTTGAAACGTTACACGAATCACCACTTGGGACGTCATCCACTGTGACTTCAAACCCATCAATTATCCTCTTCTTGCCTGAAGAAGCCATCGCGACCCTGACCTGTCCTATGGTCCAAAACCTGGATGGCTCTTTGAATCTGCTGTTCATCCAAATGCATAATCGGCCCCAGGGCCTCGTGCTGCCATGGCTTCACCCTGCGGGGCCACCTCCCACCGTGCCCTCCCCACCGTGTGCCCACAGCCACCACACCTGGGGCCTCACACCCTCCTGGAGCTGCATGACCCCCGCAGCCCCTCGTCCCCCTGCAAACACCAGCAATCCAGTGTTACCGTCAGGAATCTGGACGAGACTCACGAGGTCAGAGGCCTGTGGTCTTGCAGGGTGCCCCCCCCACATCTGTGCCCCGTGGGCCTGGAAATGCTCTCGGAGTCCACGTCACCACCAGGCACGGCCGCCCCGAGGGCACGAGGGACAGGCGTACTCCCGCGGCTGGTCCCTCCCTCTCCTCCCCTGTCCGCGGTTCCTGCCGCTGCGGTGCTGCGACTCAGTACCCGTGTGACGCATCCGCTGAGGCGGCCTCCCTCTCTTCAGCCACACGTCGCTGTCGCGCCCTGTGTCAGGGACACCGGGGCCCACCGAGCCCACTGGCCAGGTAAAGAAGGAGATGACATCACAAGCAGCCACGTGTACATTTGATTTTTAAGAGCCTCTGCCTTAGAAAAGGTAGAAGGTCCGTAGGAAAATAGTCAGTAGGCGATGACCTCACTGCTTCTGTCCACAGATCTAGATGTTCTAAGAACCGCTGGCCGAGAGGAAGACAGCACAGCAGGACACAGATCCCCAACTCCAGGGGTGCAAGCCTTGCCTGGGATCATCCCCAGGTCACGCCTGGAGAGCAGGTGACAGCGGACAGTTGTGGGGGCTGCATCCCACGCATCCAGCTGTCCACCCCAGAGCACAGTCCAGGGGCAGCTGGCACTGCATGGTGCGGTGGGGGAGCTGCGCAGACCTGGGCCCAGCGGAGATGCCGCACGGACACAGCCCAGGCTGTCCCGAGGAGGGCCTCAGTGTGGTCTGGCTCATCCTGTGTGCTCCAGAAACGTCCCAGCAACCCCGGGAGCCTGTCTAGCCTGGGCTGTAGGCAAAGCACCAGGTCGACGGCCGGGGAACCACCGAGGTGTGCTGCTCACGGGCTGGGACCCAGGAGACCAAGGCAGCAGGCCCAGTGGGTTCCAGGGGAGGTTCCATCCTCACCTGGAGAAGGCGGCATTCTGAAGCTCTTTCTGGGGCACAAAGCGGGTCCCTGAGGGTTCCACATCATGACCAAGGCCCCCCTCCTCATACCAACGCATCCTGTCCATTGCAGAGCCCAGTCAGGGTTTGGGGTGGCGAGGAGTCACACTGACCACTAGCCAGTGAGGCACGCAGGAGATAGCAGCGCACCTGAGAGTGCATGCAGAGACCGACGCTTGCCACAGACATCCGCTCGGCCGTCCCGTGAGCGTGTACCGGCAGGGCTCTGTGTCCCCTGGCAATACGTGGGCTCGGCCCACACACGGTGGGTGCTGTGCCCGCAGCTCCCCGGGTGTCCGCACCTCGTGCGCCCTCGGGAAACCTATCCCCAGATCGCCTCGGCTTTCCTAACACCATCGTTTTTCTTCTTCTCTTAGATAAGATAGATAATATCTTAGATAGATAATATCTTCTCTTAGATATTGACAGGTTCAAGACGTCCCAATAATATCTTAACATCCATCTATCAACAACTTCTTGGGTGACATGTTATGTTGATTGACACGGATGGGTCATTGCTATCCTAAGTGATTCAGTGAATCAAACATGAGAAATGCAGAAAGAACAAAAGCACCATATCTGAGTGTTTCTAGCACAGCACCATGCCCTGTGTGGCGCATTCCTCTATGGATACAGACAGCGATATCGGGCTGACACGGACACCCTGCCTTGGAAGACCCGAGCACAGGCATCTCAGATTCCATGACCAGATTACGATGGTAGGTCCCTTCCAGAGTTTGTGTGCAGATCACAAACACAGACCTGGAGTCACACATTTTCTACCACATACCTGCCGTACAGGGAGGAATAAGTCACGGCCCACTACCTCCATCTGGGAGACGTACTGGGGTGACATTACCTTCCCAGAGTGAGAAGGGCTGTATCTGCTCATGGGTGTCAAGCACCCACCAGAACCAGATGCATAGGACGATGCAACCAACAGATACAGATAAAAATCTGCACTTTTTAGACCCAGGATACCACTTACATAACCCTGAGAGTGACGGTCTGGTGTGTACAGTTCAGATTTTGGCCTGACAGTGTCTATTGTTTTGAGAGGAGAACTTGGCTTTATTTCAAAGAAATGGCTAAAATAAGATTTCACATTGAAGCAAACCTTCACTTATCCACAAGTCCCCAAGTAATCTTATGCTCATGGACATGTGTCAAATGTATTTTAAAATCTGTCTCTAATTCGAATATATCAGAAACAATTATTATAAATCACATGCATCTGGGATTTTTAAAAAATGAGGTTTATCTGTTCTAAATACCTCAGTCTGCAAAGCACCGCTACAAACCTCATACTAATGACGTCTTAAAACACTAATAACCCTTTCTTAGAACATGTCTTCACACAACATAAAAATAAGCTTCAGATCGCAGGGGCAATTCTGTCTCCAAACTTTTGAAACATTAGGATAAGCAACAAGATCCAGGGCATAAACATAGTAGCTCTTATTTTGGTGAGTTTCGTTTGAATTTGGCTAGGAATTCAACCTCCAGAGGTCAGATCTTCATCGCCATGAACAGCATGCAAGTTGCACGTCCCCACTGTCTGCATCAGCTGCTCCCTGGGGTGCAGGTGCCCTTCGGAGGTGAAGAGAGCAGAGGGGAGCAGGGCCCGGGGCTGCAAGGCTGGTGGAGCCTCAGGAACCAGCACACGAGTTAGCCTGAGAGAGACATGTCTAGACACGTGGGACGCAAGACGGGTGACAAAGTACAGCCCAGAGTGGGAACGCAGAGTCTCTAACTGCTCTGGCCGGGAGGCCGGAAGTTGCTGTGAGAACTCACAGAAGGGGTGTAGCTAACTCTTTGGGTAGTGAGGGACAGAAACCCCGCTTGAACAAGCTGAGCAGAAAGGCACTGAATTACGTGGTCATCGGAATGTCTGAACGTGTTCGACAACAAAGATGGACTCCGGAGTCAGGAAGAGCCGAAGCCATAGACGCAACCGTCACCACCAGCACCAGCACCCTGTCACCCTGTCGTCATCCCCGGTGTCCACCCCAGAATGCTTTCCTTCTTCTTCTTTCTCTTTAGAAACCACATGTTTCTAATTTTCCAGTCCACGTGGTCAGAAGAAAACAAGACAGACAGACAAAACAAGTAGCAACAAAATCCCATGTCACTTGAGCTCTGGGCTCCGGCCACTGTTTGTGCTAGTTCCAGTTTTGCCGTGAGGCCCAAGCAGGCTCATCTTCTCAGTAACTTGCTACTCCTGGGACAACCATGGGGGTAGAAAGTTCCAGAAGGGCCGTGAGACAGAAAGACAAATTCTGAGGGAGAGGGACAAGTCCTTTCCTTCAGTAAAATCAGGACATCCCAGGAAAGGGTGTGCATGCCATGCACTGCAGGAGGGTTCTGACCTCACTGTTGCTCTTGCAAGGTCAAGGCTAGTGACTCCTGAAGGGACTCATGTTCTGAGCTTGGACGAGCTGCAGGAAAATAGAGGCAAGCCTGGGAAAGGAACCAAAACCCAGGGTGACAAGTTTATGACATCACTTTCTACCCAAGGAAATCACAGTTTCTGTTAAAGCAAAGTGTGCATGTATGTGCTAGGGGGACGACATGGACGTTAACTGAACACAGAACACAGAAGGTGAACACAGAAGGTGCAGATGTGGCGTCTCATAATAAAGGGAATTGGGCCAAGAAACCTGTAAAAAGTCAGAATATTCAGATATTTAGACCTGAGTGAAGTGTGGACAGGGAAGGCCACCTTGACACCAGGGAGAGGAGACATCCCAGCCAGAGGTGAGGAAATCACCTCCAATATCCATAACCAAGGGCAGCACATAGAGAGTCTGCAGCTTTCACCTACGCTATGAAAAACAAAAAGAAATCCATATCAAGGAACTAGCTAAAAAAGAAAAAAAGTGGTCTCAGCTGCTTATATTCACAGCGCATCCAGGAGAGCAGACCAAAGACCACCGGGATCACTCCTCCACAAAAACCATGCAGGACCCTCAAGGATAAGCTTGCAGAAGGTCATCTCTGGACCCTTCCCTATGAAGTATACTGGACACAAGGCTCAGCAGGAATGGAGTACTGGACACTGTAGACAACACAGCCATTGGACATGGTCTGCAGATCAATATGCTTAAAATGGCTAGAAACATAATAAAAGAATAAGCTGTTATAATAAAGAACTAGAAGACTGAAAACAACCAAAGTGAAACTAGAAATTAGAGTCATCAAACATAAAATTTCATTTGATGAATTAAGAGCGGTTAAGAAACAGCTGAAGAGAGGATTTATAAACTGGGAGGCAGGTGTGAAGAAATCACCCAGAATGTAGCTCATAGAGTTGAAAGGACAGAAAATGTGAAGGAGACTTTAGCTGACAAGACTGAGTATAAATATTCACTTAAGAAGAGTTCCAGAAGGAAAGAACAACGAGATTGGAAAAGACAGAATATTTGAAGGGATGATAGCTAGAATTATTAAGAATTATGGAAAAATCAAATCGTTATTGAGGAAACAAAATGAGCTGTAGGAAAGAAAAATAATAATAAACACACAACTACATTCATTTTAAGTCTCCAGGACAGTACACACAATCATCTTCCTCCATTGGTGGCCTCATTCCGAATCTTCATCGCATGGAGTGGGCTTATGTAAACACAAGCACCCACCTCCACTCACAGAGATTTGGTTTCAGTGAGAGCAAGTGAGGCCCAAGGGTAACGCTAAAGCACAGGCCCGAGGACAGCTGGGTGGCTCGGGTGGCTAAGTGTCCTCCTCCTGATTTCAACTCAGGTCATGAACTCAGGATCACGGATTTGAGCCCCACATTAGGCTCTGCACTCAACATGAAATCTGACTGAGATTCTCGCTCACTCTCCCTCTACCCCTTCACTGGTGCTTGCTCACACTCTGTGAAATAAAGAAAATAAACCTTTAAAAAACAAACAAACAAACAAACAACAGAAAAAAAAAAACAGGCCCCCAGTGAATCTGAGGTGTAGCAAGAATCATCCGTTTTTTGTACTAACTTTTCAGTTTTAAATATTATAGTCACTTATTAATCATTACTTTTGTGATGGTGTCTTCATTAACAATAAATCTTTAATTTTCATGAAAATAAATTCATAAATTTTTTTGTCTCATGTTTTATACTTTCAAGCTTTTTAAGTTTTATGAAGTCTTTCCAAAGCATAGGTCATAAAGCTATTCTACATTTCCCCTATTTATTTATAGTTTTACCTTTCACATTTAGATACTTGAATCATTAGATGTATGTTTAAACAGAAATACAATTCTCTTTTTTCTCACTATAGAGATCAATTTTCCCTAAACATTGTACCAAATAATACCTCTTTTCCCCACTGTTTTATGATGCCACATTAATATGTTTTGAGTCCCCAAATATACATGGGTCTCTCTCTGAATTCTCAATTATATTCTTTTGGCTTTATTTCAGCTCTTGAACCAATGTCACATTATTTTTATTTCAATGGTTTCGTAGGTCTTTTTTTTTTTTTTAATTTTATTTTTTTAGTGTTCCAAGATTCATTGTTTATGTACCACACCCAGTGTTCCGTAATCTGTGCCCTCCTTAGTCCTCACCACTAGGCTCACCCAACCTCCACCCCTCCTACTTCCAAAACCCTCAGTTAGTTTCTCAGAGTCCATAATCTCTCATGGTTCATCTCCCCCTCCCATTTCCCCCAACTCCCTTCTCCTCTCCGTCTCCCCATGTCCTCGGTGTCATTCCTTATGCTCCACAAGGAAGCGAAACCAGATGATAATTGACTCTCTCTGCTTGACTTATTTCACTCGACATGTCTTAATATCTGATAAATAAAATATAAGGTTGACTTTGCCTTTATGGATTTTTTTTCTCCAATAAATGTTCTTTGGAGTAAGTTTATTGAATCCTGCTGGAATTTTTATTAAGATTGGAATAAATGTATAAATTAGTGAAGAAGTGGCAACCTTCTATTAAGTTGTTACTAAAATTATGAAAGGATATGGAATACTATTCAGAACTTCTCTGCAGTTTATTGGAGTTTTAAAGTTTTTTCCATAGTTATTTTTCTTAGTTAAGCTCCTAGATACTTTCAAGTGTTATTTGTTATTCTAAAGGAGATCTTATTTTTATTTTAATTTCAGGTAGTTATTACTGGGACACTGATGATTGTTAGTAAGTATTACATGCAGCAAATTTACTGAAATTTTGCTGAATTATATTACTTCTAAAAGCTTAATGATTCGATTAGTCTTTTCCAGTTAAATGAATCAAACCATCCGCAAATAATGAGTTTTGTCTCTCCTCTTCCAAGCCTTTTTACTCTCATTTGTTTCACTTGTTTTATTGATCAGAATCTCCAATATTATGTTAAAAGGAGTTGTAAGAGTTGTTATCCTTGTCATATGCCTGATATTAAAGAGAATGGATGTAAAATCTATTAAGTATAATATTTCCTATGAATATTGGCATATAACCTTCATCAGATTAAGAAGCTCTTTTCTATTCATACTTTGTTAGATTTTCTTTTCATCCTAAACAGTAATGGATTTAAATGCTTTTTCTGCATCTACTGAGATAAATCAAAATATTTTCTATCAAAATAGTGAATTAAGTCATTAGATTTTCCAATGTTGAACAAATCTTGCATTTGAGATAAATCCTACTTAATCAAAATGCCTTTTTAAGCATACAGCTGAAGTCAGTTGGCCATGTTCTATTTAGGATTCACAAAGGCTTGTCCACAACTGAAAGGAGCAGATGATCACATTCTGCATTATATTCACCTGGTGTTAGAATAAGAGATACTCTGCCTTCATTGCAAAACAAGGGGAATTCTTATACATTCAGTGCTGGAGGAAGGGAACATTGGCCACTTGGGAAAAGTTTTTGGCACGTATTTTATAAAATAAAATATATATTTCATATAGAACTCAGAAATTCTATATGTAAGTTATTTATCCAAACAAACTAAACACGTGTTGGCACAAAGAGGTGTTCATGAATGCTTCTGTAGCTTTACTCGTAATACACACAAGCTGGCAACAACAACAACTTCCACAAGCTGGTGAACTAGTATAAACAGGTGTGAAACCACAGACGGAACACAGTACTGACACATGCAGCAATACAGAAAGTCTCATAACCGTTATTGCACACGTGAGAGTAAACACACCAAACACAGTGTAACACTCGAAGTGTAGGACTTTCTGAAAAGACATAAGGAACAAAAGTCAAGTCAGTGGCAGGGGCGGGAAGGAAAAGCTGACTACAAAGGGACTCGGAGGACCTGGGTGGTAGATACTCTCTATCTGAATCTGGTGGGACTTGGTATCTGGTAGGGGACATCGCCAACTTGACTTGGACTACATCCATCAACTCTTATTTAATTTTATGCCACAGAGAATGAACTTTATGTCAACTACTTATCAGTAAACCTTAATTTAAAAAATATAATAAATGAGGGGCCCCTGGGGGGCCCAGTTGTCAAGCCTCTGCCTTTGGCTC
Source organism: Mustela nivalis (assembly GCF_964662115.1). Classification (NCBI taxonomy): domain Eukaryota; kingdom Metazoa; phylum Chordata; class Mammalia; order Carnivora; family Mustelidae; genus Mustela; species Mustela nivalis. The sequence goes on along the minus strand of NC_139024.1, from coordinate 832,246 downwards.
AGGTCATGATCTCCACACCCTGGGACAGAGCCCTTTGTTGGGGGATCCTCCTTAGAGGGAGCCTGTTTCTCCCTCTCCCTCTCCCACTCCCCCGGCTTGCGCCCTCTTCCTCTCATGATCTCTCCCCCTCCGTGTCAAATTAATAAATTAAAAAATCTTTTTCAAAAAAAGAAAGATCAGTTAAAACCCATGACTTTAAAAACTACACTGAATGGACTCCAGAGCACAATCTTAATGGCACTGCTGGAAAAACAACATGCGCAGAACTAACGGACACTGGACTCCTCATCTGCGACGTCCGGCATCCGACGGCGAAGGGATGGTGTGTTCAGAGGGTCACGGCAGGTGTAGATGTTTATGCCGAGATGAGCTATTATTTTGGCGTGAGGGCAAAATGGAGGTATTTTCAGATACACAAAGACCAAGAGATTTTATCACTTAATTTCAAAACCTTACTGGGAAAGTCATCATGAAAAAAAGTGTATTCTGGTGAGATGAGAGAACCTAGACGAAATGAGATTCGAGAGAAAACCAGTGGCCAGAATTTGACCAAAACTCCAAACAATGACTCCATACCCTGGACGACCGCAGTCCCCACACTCTGGGCAGCTGCTGAGCTCCTGATCCTGTCCAGGAGGAAACAGCACAGAGCAACTTCAGACCTCTTCCATGAAAACCTATAGCTAAGTGTGAGGTTACAGTATTAAGGGTAACAGTTACGAAAAGAGAGAGGAATAATTGTTGGCTTTCAGCCAACACTGGGAAAAGTATTTACAATCCACCTTGCAGAGACAGAAAAAGAAACAAAAGAACCAAAGTACCAGGATGAAAAACAGCAAAATTCATTTGGAAAAGTGAGTCTAAGTAAGTCAGTAGCCCCCAAAATGGTGGATGTGTGATGCTATCCAGGTGAAAGACAAGAGACTATCACCTGAATCATGACATTCAGAAGGAAGGACTGACAGGAAGTGGCCAGGGAAGGGACGCCACCTCAGTGCAGAGCGCTGCAGTCCGGCCTGGCTCTGCTAACAGAACTCTGCCGTGTCTGCGAACCGTAAGCCGCAGGAAGCGCGGGTGTGGTAATGTGGAGCGATGTGGAGTAGTACACAGCAGGGTCCCCGGGAAGACGAGAGGCGCAGCCGACGGCAGACGGTGTGGGGAGCGCTGAGAGGAGGAGGAAACAGACACGCGGTGTCTCTCCTTCCCGTCCGTTCCCAGCGTGCAGAGAGAAGAGGGAAGCAGGCCACTGCCCCAGGGCCGAGGTCCTACGAGTAATCACCCTTGGAAATAACTGATTATAAGTCACATGCTTTGGGGGAAGAAAAGCAACTCATTGAGGAAAAAAGTAAACCATAAGGGAAATTTTAAGTAGTTAAAATTCAATGTAAACCAAAGTGCTTCATGCCAAAACTCATTGGCTGAAACTAAGCTGGTCCTTTGAGAGACACTTATAGCCTTAAATGCAAACACGAAGAAAAAAACTGTTTGAAAATAAATTGGTGAAATATTGCACTTGGAGAGAGGAGAGTGGGAACGAACAATCCTAAACGCAGAAGGAAGAACACAGCGGGGAAGCGGCGTTAGTGGGAAGGGGGACCCCAGCGTGCACTGGCATTAGAGCCGTCCACACAGTGAGGCACTTACCACACGGGATCACCGTATCTTACTCGGAAAATGAAAAAGAAAACTAAGCTGTATCTGAGTCATGGCTCCAGGTGGTGACTCTGCAGGATCTCGGGTCCCTCCTGACCGGTGGTGAGGACAGTGCCTCTCCCGCTGGGCCATCACGGAGTTACTAGGGGAGCGCGCAAGGTGCCGGGAACAAGTTCTCAGAGTCAGCAGGAACGGACGGAGAAGGGCTGGGTTCAGTCGCAGGAGTTAAAGCTCCCACCAGAGAACCAGCCGAACCCACACCAGGCACACGGATCTCCGAACAAGTGCTTCCTGGTCCTTCGTCGGCAGCCGCACAGGCTCCGACCACACCTCCCTGCCAGGACCGTCTGCGCAGCACCAGACACCATAGCCTGTGAGCGTTGCAGGGCCGGGGCCGCCTTTGTCAGGTGGACTTTGTCAGGCATGAACACATGCACTGGAGCACACTGCAGCGTGGGGGACGCTGCAGGGACACGGCCGGGTGACCCGTGCCTGGGGGTGCTTACGTGGCGCGACGTCATGTGGGAGCAGAAACTGTACCAACGTTACACAAAATGCATGATCTGAACGTCACGCCTGCAAGTACAAGGACAAAGGATGTGGTGGGATTGAAAAGGCACATCCTGGGGCGCTTGGGGGGCTCAGTGGTTAGGCCTCTGCCTTTGGCTCGCGTCATGATCTCAGGGTCCTGGGATCGAGCCCCGCATCGGGCTCTCTGCTCAGCAGGGAGTCTGCTTCCCCCTCTCTCTCTGCCTGCCTCTCTGCCTGCTTGCGATCTCTGTCTGTCAAATAAGTAAATAAAATCTAAAAAAAAAAAGAAGAAGAAGAAAAGGCACATCCTGTAGCTGTAAGTTCATGAGCCCGTCGGAGGGCGCGCACGTGGGACCCGCTGTGGGGAGGCCCTCCTGCATTTGCTGCCGACTGACCAGGTAAGATTTCTTCCTCCAAGAAGTATTTGCAGCAGCTTAAAATAAATAAAAGATAATAAAATGGAAAACAGTCAGCTCACAATCAACTAACAAGGAAATTAATTAACCAGAGTCATGACCGAAACCGACACGGTTTCAGGATGGAAGTTCTCACGGAGAACTCAGTTCCAGTGACGGCGGCTGGGGTCGTGGGCAAGCACACGCGTAAGTTCGCGAAGTGGTGGCTGAAATCAAGAAGGTGGCACTTTTCCCCAACTTGGTCTACAAGCTTAATACAATTCTCAAGCTTCCAGTGTCTTTTCCTCCTTCATTTCTGTACAGAACAGCTGCACAGACACAACTGTCGGAAGAGAGAGGTAGGAGCCGGAGAACAACACTCCGCACACGCCAGAATTCAAGGCGAAGAGGCTCGGGGGACAGGCCGTGCAGCCCGCCCGGAGCGAGCACGGCCCCGAGCCAGGCTGGCACAGCCCCGCCGGCTGACCCGGACAGCCCCGCCAGCCAGCGGGGAGGGGCAGTGCCCGGTAAGACGTAAGGGGCATCTGGACGAGGGTCTGGTAGTTCCTGTGAACACACACGCGCAGCCGCCGTGCCCAGAAGCTGTCACGCAGTCATGCAAGCATTTACCGCCCTCCGCCTGGGGTACAGGGCACTGCGGACGGGCGCCCGCCCAGGTCCCAGGACTGCGGACAGGAATGGTGGGTCTTCAGAGGATGCTGCTGCATGAAAAAGCCAGTCGGAGAAGGTTCCACGGCGAGACCACAGCCACGCCCGGCAGCAGGAGGGCAACGGGACAGGCGACGGGTCTCCAGGAGGGAGGCGAGGCTGGGGAGAATGGGTGTAGTGACAAAGGGGACTCAGGAGAGATCCTTGCGAAGACGGAATGTCCTGGACCTTGACTGTGCTGGTGGACACACGCACATGGAGCCCCAGAGCTAACGCACACATACACACACCCGTGCACGGGCCACGTGAGAAACGTGAACACTATGGGCAGACAGCCATGTCCTGTACGACCCAGAACCGTCAGTGTGTCTTACGCCGCAGGATGGACAGTAACTCGGTGTGTTTCTGAGCTGAAGCAGAGATGCCATCCACAGCTTCCCACTTGTCTTGTATGAAAGGCAACCAGCGCACTGGGGTCCAGAGTAAAGGAAGCCCCAGGCCTGTGAAGCCTCAGGGTGTGTGCGCTGAGCCTGCTCTCAGCGCAGACCCCCTACAGGCAGCGTGTCCCTTCCCCAGGACACCTGCCACCAGCACGTCCCCAGGGCTGGCGCAGGGACCTTGCATGCACGTGCCCATGATCCTGCCCATCTGCAGCGGCACAGTGTGGGGAGCCCATGGGCGGGCCGCCAGGGCGCTGGACGGGACTGGGGAAGGCTCCCGGGCAGTCACTGCATGTCAGATGGCGGCCCAGCAGCTCACTGAGAGGCTGTGTCAGCGGCGCCCAATGGTGGCCTGAGCTGAATGGGGCGGGTGTGCCAGAAACATCCTGGAATGTTCTCCAGAAAGAAACCCCGGCTGGTGCTGGTGGAACACGGAGCCAGTTGTAGCGCACACCACCCAGATCACAGCACTTGCCTCTGTGGCCCTTCGCCATGGATTGCGAAACGCCCGTCCCAAGCACACATGTCCAAGCTCAGAGGATCCCTGTGTCCCCGACGATGCCTGAGCCACGTTCACAAGGCTGCCTTGATCCCCGAGGCTTCAGAGGACGTGGCCCTGCTCACAGGAGGGCCACGAGCTGGCCCCACACAGGTCTCAGGCCCTGGCGCCCAGGAGCAGGCTGGCCATGGCAGTACCTGGCCCAGAGGTCCCCGGGGCTCAGGTGGGACTGGGACCGTCGTTGGAGAGGACGATGGCACCCTAGTCTGCAGGGGAAGTGTGGAGACACACCACGGCCAGACTGTTTGCTGCAACCGTGCTGTGGCCCGTGCGGAAAGAGCACAAGACCGCGGGTGAGCTCCCGTCCAGCAGGGTCACGTGCTTTCTGCCCCTGGGCAGTCTAGTCTCAGGACCACTGTGGCCGCCTCGTCTGACCCTGGGTAACCACGTCTCACTCTGGCCCAGAGCCTCGAGGCCCCCAGCAAACAGCATCTGGGGTCACCCTGAGAGGACCCGCTCACAAGGCTCACCCTGAGAGGACCTGCTCTTCCGTCCCCGGCAGAGTGAGAGTGAGTCTGAACTAACCCGCAGCCGTTTCTCCCGCCAGGTCCCGCTGCTGGGTAATCACCGCGGATACGCGGGTGGGACAAAGCTCGGATTCCAAGGTTGTCTGACCAGGGATGGCCAGAAGCCTCAACACGGCCCTGCCTGCTGGCCACAAGCCGGTGGGTCAGCACTGGCCGCCACTCCCAGCAAGCTGGCCAAGGAAGTGAGTCAACGGAGCAGCATCTTCATGAGCGTGGGTCTGGGATCCAGTTATTCCAGAAGGTTCTCTGTAAACGAGGTAGAGCTAAGCAGCCTGACACTCGCCCACGACTAAACCCACGGACAGCCGGCCAGACCCTCGGCCGCACCAGGAGCTGAGGGCGCGGCACGGGGAGTGAGTGAGGAGTCCCCCCGACAGGGAGAGGGAAATGGTGGCTTGAGCACGTGGCACGTACAGAGAAAGGCACGGGGCCGTGGCTGGGCTGGCCCTCTCTCACTGCAGGCAGGAGCCAGGCCTCCTAGGACCGGCTGTACAACTATGGAGGCAACCGGGCAAGACCTGAGGCCCATCTGTCCCATTGAAAGTCCTGTCACGAAGACTGGAGCCTGACACAGCGCGCCAGGACACAGCCCGTCCCCGCTGCGCTCCGCCCCCTCAGCTGGCGGGACGAACCACCAAACGTTCAGTGGCTCAACGCGGCACCAGGTCAGCACCTACAGTTCCGTGGGTCAGAAGTCCCAGACGGGTCCCACTGGGCGAAGGGCTCCTACTTCTAGACCGACCACAGTCCCTGGCTCACAGCCCCTTCTCACGTGAGAAGCCCACACCCCATCTTTCTCTTCTGCTTGCTCTCCGGGACCTGTGATTGGACGGGGCCCGCCTGCGTGACCCAGGACTGCCTCAGCGGCAAGGTCTTACGACTGGCAGGCCTCATCCAGCTGTAACACATTCGTGCATTCAGGGGACTTGGGTGTGGACACCTTTGGGGCCACTGTCTTGCCCATTCCTGGAGGGCAGCTAAGACCTGTTGGCGCAGCAGAGGCTCATTGGTACTAGAATTGGGTCTTGGTGGGTTGAGAGCACACTCAGGGCTCCCTGCCGCACCAGCGGGGAGTCCCATAGACCGTCATCTCTTGTCCCAAGCAGACAACCTCTGACAGGTCGGCCCCCGCTGCGTCCCTGAAAAAGACGCCCTTTGGCCGGGCCAGCTCAAGGCTGCCAGGACGCAGGGGACGGGCTGGACACACCGGGATGTCCCTCACTGTGTCCCTGGCACAGTACTGAGCTCCCGGGCACTAAAAGGAAGGTTTGCTCATAAGGGGGGCAAAATTCTGGTTTGAAAAGATAGTAATAGGTTAAACTATGCTAAAAACAAAGGTTTAGGGGAAATCTACTGACACGTAAAACTTACCCTGAAACGCATCCAAAATCAGACGGATTCCTGAGTGGACGGAGGCAAGCTGAGAGGATGGTCATGTGAAGAAGTAAGACATTAACGGTAGAAATCTAAGGAATGGGACTTCGTCTGTTTCCTGCACAGCTCTCCCAAATTTGCTGTGTAGCAGAACACTGTCCTATGACGCTGGGGGCATTCCTCCCTCAGATGAAGGCATCACGTGTCGGAAGCTACGTTATTTCAAGGCTACAGAAGAAGTGAAACCTTACCTTCTACTTTCCAACCTGCCAAAGACCTTACAGGACATCTGTCAGGGAACACGGGACGCCTGGGCTCCCCTCCTGCCCGTGGCTCATAAGGGGCACGTGGCCTTCCATGTGACCTTCCACATGACCGCAGCGGCCACAGCTGAGCAAATGCCCCGTGGCTGCCGGCACAGACCGCGTTAAGAAGGACCTGCCTGACCCTGCTGGTTAACTTACTGTTGAGCGTCCCTAATGTCCTCGCAAGCTCCTGTTCATTGTCAGGACGGACGAGGGTTCCCAGAGCGAGATGGAGACAGGAAGGAAAAGCTGCTTCGCCAGCTGCCACCCGTTGGAAGCTCTGCAGCCGGCATCCCGCGCACTCCTCACACAGGCGGGCAGGCACAATGCCACCACGCACGGACGCACACCTTTTCCCCTTCCGTTCGCGTGGTCTGAGTAACGTGTTGCAGGCGGGCACAGTGCCAGCAGGCTGGGATCACGCACAAGGGTACGGAAGCCCAGCCCTCAGCCACGGGCGGCCCCAGACAGCAGCGACCACCACTGCTTGCAGGGCTGCTGGGAAGCAGAGTTTCCAGACCACCCAGACCTCCCCAGGTAGAGCCTGTGTCCTCAAAGGAAGCCCAGAGCTTCAGCGGGACGCTGACACTGAGAAGCACCTCCCCGCGACACCAGTGGTTCTCAGGGCTTCCCGAGATCCAGATCCTCCGCAAGTCCAGGTAAAACAGTTGCTGGGCCTTACCCCACACTTCTGTATCCAGTAGGACCGGGCGGAGGACCCAAGATCTGCAGTCCTAACAGGTGACGGCGGTGCTGCGGGTCCGGGGTCCACACCGAGAAACACTCCCCTCCCTCACCTGCTCCCACGCCCTCCCGCAGCTGCCATACGGGTCAGAACAGAGATGCTGGCGAGCATCTCCCAAGCTGTCAGACTCACAGTCTTCAGATGTTAACTCTACGGTGCACATTTAAGTTTTTGCAACACTTTCCTGTTTCCGGTGGAACTGGAATTTCTCTGCAAATGTGCAGTATTTCATCTGAGCTAAAGCCTGGAATGCCACAACAGCACCAGCTACACTTGGAAGGGGTCCAAGCACTTCTCCATGTTCTCCATCTTATTTTATTTTTTTAAATTTCTTTTCTGTGTTCCAGAATTCATTGTTTATGCAGCACACCCAGTGCTCCATGCAGTCCGTACCCTCCTTAGTACCCACCACCAGGCTCACCCAACCCCCTACTCCTCTCCCCTCCAAAACCCTCAGTTTGTCTGTCAGAGTCCACAGTCTCTCATGGTTTGTCTCCCCTCCCATTTCCCCCAACTCCCTTCTCTCCTTCTCCCCATGTCCTCTGTGTTATTCCTTGTGCTCCACAAATAAGCAAAACCATATGATAATTGACTCTCTGCTTGACTGATTTCACTCAGCATCACCTCCGCCAGCCTTCAACAGGCGAATGGATAAAGAAGACAGGTTCCGTATATACAATGGAGTATTATGTCTCCATTAGAAGGGAGTATATATATTTTTAAATAATTTACAAGGATACATATGAGGTAACACCAACAAGCAGAAAAGCATATCATGTTCCTGGATGAATTATCCAAATTATAAAGATCTCAATTCACTGAAAATTGATCCAAAATTGAAAACAATCCTAATCAAAGCCTCAGTATGAAAAAATAACTCCAAAAATCATCTGGAGAAGTAAAGCATAACAATAGCTAAGAGGACAATAGCAGAAAAGTAAGAAACTCCAACTTATGCCCCTCTCAATAAAAGCAATTTAAAAACTGCATAATTGTCAGAATTAGCTTTTCTTCATAAATCTGAAAATCAAAGGACTGTTAGAGCATTTGCTCAACAGCAGAGCTCTAGGTGCTGGGTTGCTCTCAACCCTTCCCTGCAGGAATCCCGAGGCTCTGGTACTAGCACGTCTGTCTGTTCCCAGGTCCCGGCTCAGCAGTGGCCATGACACTAATACCCGGACCGCCTACAGGAGACGGAGCAGAGCAGTCTCGTGCACAAGACTTCAGTCATGTACTTCGCCCTATCTGATGCCTCCCAAAAGGCTTGTCCTGTTGTATGCAACTCAGTACCAGTTAGGGTTAAAGCATTTGTCTACAACAGTCAGAGGCTAATGCTGTAGTTGCTGCTGGCTGGGCAATAGATAATATTTGGGGAAAAAACAGACAAACCAGAAACCTTGGAAGGAGAGGCTTCCATATGAGCTCGAAAAGCTCAGCCATATTCCTGGGAATCTAGAAGTCCATGTGCATGCTTAGGGCTGCATAGATGCTCAGGAATAACCTGAGAAGGCCCTATATTCTCACCTCTCACTGACCTTGAAGCTCTATGAAGATGTAAAGAAAGATTTGTACATTGCTTGGCTGAAGTTGTGTGTGTGTGCGTACACACACACACACACACACACACACCTCCTGTTCAAAGACTGGGAAATTGCTCGGTCTTAAGCGTTTAAGGAAATCTCTGCTCTATAACTCGTTGACAGCCAAGTTAACTGGACATTGACTTCAATGGCTACAAGTGACAAATAATACTTGCAGAATGTGTAGAATCAGTTCAGAAAAGTAAGTAAAGCATGAATAAAGATAATTATAATAAGCAGTAATAAGAAATAGTCCTGGGAAGGAGAGAGAATCTGAGTTTAAAACTAGATGGATCACTTTACAATGATCAAATACTGAGTTTTCAACAATAAAAAAGTATAAGGCATGCAAGGAAACAAGACAGCATGGTCTAGACATTGGACTTTCTAGACAGACTTCAATCAGCTACTTTAGTCAGTTCAAAGAGGAACAGGAAACCATGCCTAAAGAACTGACGGGAAGTCTGAGAATGACACGTCACCAAGCTGAGAATGTCAATGAAGAGCTGGGAATTAGAAAGAAGAACCAGATAGAAATTCCAAAGTTGGAAAGCATAATTCCTGAAGTGAAAAGTTCACTTGAGGGTCTCCGCAGCAGATCCAGGTGAGCAGAGGAAAAATCAGAGAGCTTTAACACACGTCAGCAGGAGCAGATCCTGTGGGACACCATTAAATATCCCAACACACATATGCCATTTCCAGAAAGTAGGAAAAGAAAGGAGTAGACCGAATATCTGAAGAAATAATGATGAATATTTTCCAAATTTTATGAAAACCATTAATCTATACATCTAAGAAGCTCAAGAAACTCCAAATAGAATAAGTTCATAGAATACCAGCATATATTATAATGAAACTTTCCCAAGATTAAACAAAAAGACAATCTTGAAAGCAGCAAGACAGAAGCAATTCATCATGTACAAATGATCATAAGACGATTAGCACTGGATTTCTCATCAGAAGCCATGGTGTCCAAAAGGCAGCAGGGTACCATAAACAAAGTGCTGAAAGAAAAAAAAAATCAGTCAATTGTTCTATATCCAGCAAAACTATCCTCTGAAAATATAGGAAAAATTGGGATATCCCCAGATAAACATTAAGAGGGTGTGTTGCTAGCAGACCTTCCCTACAACCAGTGCTGGAGGGAGCCCTTCAGGATGAATGGAAAGACACCAGGAAACAACTCAAGTCCATCAGAACACCAGCAAACGCAACTAAACAGGTAAATGAAAGACAGCATAAATGAACTTTTGTTGGTAACTCCTTTTATTTTCAACTTGATCTAAAAGACAGATGCATAAAGCAATAACTATAAATAATAACTATACATCTATGTTGGTGGGGAAGCAATGCATAAAAAAAGAGAAGACACAAGTTACTAAAACCAGGAGTGAGACATTATGACTGACTTTAAGGAAATAAAATGATCATAAGTGACAACTGAAACCATGGCATCCCAGCAGATCATGGGATGGACATGAAACGGACACAATCACATGAACATATGAACTACCAAAACTGACTTGCGAAGAACTAGCTCTGTAACAGTTAAGACGACGAAGTCAGTGTCAGGATGATGGGGATGATAATTAAGACCTTCAACAAAGAAACTCAGGACTGGATGGCTTTACTGCTGAATTCTGCTAACAAATATCACTATTAAATTTTTCACACAACAGATGAGGAAAGAACACTTAAGAGTTCATTCTGTGAGACCAGTATTTCCCTAAGACAAAAGTCAGGCAATGATGTCACAGGGAAAGAAAATTAGAGAATAATATCCCTTATGGATACAGATGCAAAAACCCTCCACAAAACACAGAGGAACTGAACGCAACAACGTACAAGAAGCTTATACACTATGATTAAGTGAGATTGACCCCAGGAATTCAAGGTTAGTAGGCCATACAAAAGTCAGTTCATGCAATACCCCGTAACAATGGAATAAAAAACACATCAACATCTCATCAGATACAAAAAAATTTTAAAGTATGGAACATCCTTTGATGTAAACAAAAACATTTAATAGACTAGACACAGAGGAGACTTTTCTCTACCATTTATGACAAAACCACAGCTAAGATCACACTTAATGGTGAAAAACTGAAAATTTTCCGTAAGATCTGGAACATGATGAGGATGTCTGTTTTCAGAACTTCTATAATACACTGTAGTGGAGGTTCCAGCCAGAGCAATTAGACAAGAAAAAGAAATAAAAGCCATCTAAAATGGAAAGGAAGAAGTAAAGCTATCTCTATTTGCACATGATATGACCTTATCCATTGATAGTTTCAAAAACTCCATTAAAAGTGACATTAAAACTAATAAACCAGTGCAGCGAGGGTGTGGAATTCAAGATCAACATCTGAGATGAGCTGCACGTCTACACAGGAGCAGTGAACATTCTCAAGGTAAATTAAGAAGATAATTTCATTTACAATAGCATTGAAAAGAGTAAAATACTCAGGAATTAATTTAGCAAAATACATGCATGACTTTTACAACAAAAAATATGAAATACTGTTGTGAGAAATTAAAGAAGATCTACATAACAGAAAGTCATCCTATATTCATAAAATGGAAACAATGTTGTTATAATGGCAAACTCCCCAAATTCAATGAGAGATTCAGTGTAATCCCTATCAAAACTTTTTGTACATACAAGAAGAAAATCTGATCCTAAAACTCATATGGAAATGCAAGAGACCCTGAATAACCAAAACAATCTGGAAGAAAAACAAAGCGGAAGACTCACACTTCCCACTCTCCACACTGACTACAAAGCTCCAGTGACCCGGTCAGCACGGCAGTGCTATAGGACAGACATAAAGAACAACGCGGTGGACCTGAGTGTCCAGAAACACACCCACAATCCATGGTCAGCTGACCTCTAACAAGGGTTCCAAGCCCATTCAGGAAAAGAACCGTTCTTTCAATAAACGGTATCAAATGACGGTATATCCACAGGTGAAAAAGGCACGGGGGTTGGACCGCTACCTTCTATCCTACAGAAAAATGACTCTCCTGAGCTAAGGGGTACTATAAAATTAAAAAAAAAAAAAAAGTGAAAGGACAGTCCACAGGATGAAAGGAAACAGTCGCCGGTCACATATCTGATGAGGGTCTAACAATAAATGTCAGCTTACCCAATTAACAGTGGGAAGAGTATTTCAACAGAGTTTTCTAAGGGATTTGAGTAGAAATTCTCCAAAGAAGACATTAGAGACATAGACTTGGCCAAGAAGCATACAAGAAGATACTCACACCATCAATCATTAGGGAAATGAAAATCAAACCACAAGGTGCCACTTCACACCCACTAGAATAGTGGTAACCAAAAAATCAAAACTAAGTGTCAGCAAAGATGTGGAGAAATCAGGACCCTTACACATTGCTAGTGGGACTCTAAAATAATGCCGCCACCATATAATTTTGGCAGCTTCTCAGACGGTTACAATCACGGTGGTGGCGCGTGGTGCCGTGGGTCTCCCAACGCAGACGCGTGACACTGTGCAGCGTCAGAACAGTGCAGCCCACCCCAGTCGCAGGCCGCAGGGAAGCTGCAGGACATCGGCTGACGCTGAGAAAGCTTTTGGCCAAAGCCAACACGCGTCGTGACAAAAGTGATGAGTGAAGAGTCCGCAGCGCCGGCAAAACAGCGACAGCGAGCATCACAGGTAACGTGGGGGACAGAACGCTCCCGGCCAATACGGCAAGAGTGAGGTCCAATGATGTGCGTGTTGCGGGGAAGAAAACAGTCTGTCTCTGCAGATGACACGACTGTCTGTGGAGAAAATCCCAAGAGGACAACTGAACAACCAAAACAATTCCACAAAAAACAAACCACAAAGAGCAAGCCCAGAACGTGACCAAAGTCACATCACACAGAATCCCACCTCATCCCGCATGCGGATAATTGAGGAGACCAATGTTAGAGACGGCATCATTTACAACTAAAGAAAATCATATACCAGATACAACCTTCAAAAGCCCGTGCGGTGCAGACCACAACGTGGGGACAAAGGCAACCGAACGCCAGCACACGGAGAAGGACACACCTATCCACGTGTCGGCAGACTCAGCACGGGGACCGGCACCACGCATCACCCCTGCCGCCCCCGCCCCCCGCCCTCCTGCCTTCCATGCGCACCAGAGCGGAGCTTCCGCAGGTCCCCTGGGGCAGGAGCTGCCGCATCCTGAGGACAGTTCTCGCACGAATCCCTGGCTGAGGCGAGCCCCGAGTGCCGAGACCTCGTGCTGTGCACTGCCTCTGCCCGCAGACGGCCGGCGTTGACCTCCAACTCTCGGCTGCTCCTCGCGCGCCAAGGTGGGCAGACGGGTAACCATGGGCAGCGGGAAGGTCATCCTAGGACACGTTTCGATCCCGCTCCGAACTGGCCAGAGTCGGCACGGACTCATTTAAATCCCGTTTCTGAATTCTTCCCCTGAACCGACAGGCGTACAGAGTTTTCCCACCCTAAGTGGCAGAGCACACGAGAGCATGAAGGTGAGGCCCTTGTGAGCATGAGGCCAACGTGTCTTTGTGCAGTCGGGTGTTCCCTTCATCGTGCGGAAGCTCTGACGTCCTCACCCCGCGGTGAGCACAGAGGGCACAGCGCGCGCAGCGAGCCCTCAGCGGTCAGCTGGCCGGAGTCATCCGGTATCACAGGCAATAAAGAACATGCTTAACATTCTGTGTTAATTGCTAATTTCAGAGCAAGTGGAAGAATTTACTGGAATTTAGAATACAAAGCATTTGAAGAATCTTAGATACAAGGAGCTGTTGACCTCCTGCAGAAGAGGGTGAAGGACTTCACAACAGCAACTTTCAGGCTGAAATCAGTAGCTGAATGTTCTTCAGGACGTCCCGTCTCGTGGCCTCTCACGGGCTACAGCGCAGCTCTAAGGCCGAGGTGACCCCTGGGCGTGCACAGCACGGTCTGGTCACGGGGCACGCACACCCGACTCATGAAACTGCCTTCCCGCGGGACCTGGCGCACCGCTTCCAGCCCACAGAGCGGTTTTGCAAAGTCAACATCTCATCTCAGTGGCGAACAGAGCTCCAGCTAATCAGCTCCAGAAGCAGGCAGGGGCCTATATTTTTGTTAGAAATAAACACTGTTGTCATGATGATTGCTTAAAATTTTCAAGAAAGCATTTCCAGAACACAGTGATCTGAAGCGGCGCTGAGTCCTGAAGTCGTGGCCCAATGACATCAAGGCATGGCGTTCGGGGAGCCTTGCCTGGGATTCAGAGCCTGTAGCAGCCCTGGGGCCCCAGTGAGACCAGCGCGGGTTCCAACTCACAAGCACCTTATTCCGAAAGTTCAGTCTGTGGGCTGGAACTAATTTCAGAGCAATTATCAAGAAGAAACTTAAAAGAGACTTTAAAACGGGAACTTCTAGAAGAGTCTGACGTCCACCATGAATTACACCTACACTAAGTGTCCTGTAGACCTACAGAAGGTCCACAGACGATTTCTGAAAGGGAACCGGTCCAGGCCTGCAGATCCCTCTGCCCCGGGGTCGCCTCAAGCCAAAGGGTCTCTTAGCAAAGCGCGTAGTAGCTGCGGAGGACCCGAACACAGCACCACAGAGACCACCAGAGCATGGGCTGTGCACGCCGTGGGCAACACGTCGACACCCCCGCCCCCGTGTGCAACCCCCCTGGGGACCGTGAACAACCCGTCCCGCTCCGTGTGCCTCCCCCTGGGGATCAGCCTGTGGTCGCAGGCTCCCGTCCACATGCGAGCATTTCAGTCCTCGGTGATGAGAGCGCACTGGCAAATCCTTCTTTCAAATGTGATTCACTGTTGAAACATGTGAGCAGAGGCCAGAACTGTCATCTGGGCTCATGTGACATCTAAACACAGGACCCTCTGCCGTTCCTTTCTCCAGTCGTGGTTTGAGGAAACGCACTTTGAAGTTGGGTCTCTGGGTTGCCGCGGCGGCTGCGCATCTCCCTACCTCGCTCCTCCTCCCCCTCCCCCTCCTCCCCCTCCTCCTCCTCCCCCTCCTCCTCCCTCGACCCCTTCCTCCCTCCCTTCCCTGCTCCCACTGGAAGGAAGGACTTTAGTCTCCACTTCAGGCCTCTCTTCTTCTTCATCAGTGATGCTGAGCCTCCGTTGGAAACACCTAACTAGTTCTTGAGAACGTGCTCTGGCCAAGTCTAACCTTCTCCGCGTCCCGCGGCCAGGCGAGCTGGCTTGTCTGAACGAACACCGGGTTCCACTAAGTATTGTGCCTCTGCTGTCACGTGTCAAGAGAGGACAGAGTTGGGGTCACGTTGCGTGGCTTCTTCAGCTGTGTCTAGTTCTTATGTTACAATAAAATTATTTTGCAGTTCTACTTCAATTTGCTGTAGTTTATTCTACTGTGTTTATTTCATTTTCTGAATGCCCACGGCCCGTGAAAATCTGGTTGTTTGGGGCCTCCCCTCTGAGAGTGCGCGGCAGCAGCCGGCTTGGGCAGGTCCCCCGCACAGACGGGAGTCCGTGGAAAGCCGGTGCGAGCAAGCGTGGGGCTTCTGCCTCTGAGTCTGACGTGCTTGTCCTGGAAATTCCAAGGGAGGCCCCCGTGTTGTCTGAGCACCACACAGCCTAAGGAGCCTTGACACACACACACGGAAATGGCCATGCAGGGCTCCTGAGGGCGGGTGGCGGCTGGGACCCACGTGTAGGCCTCGCCTGGCCAGGCCACATGGTTAAGACATCGGCCTGGGTCCACATCTGAACACATCTGCGTGACTGTCAGTGGGAGGGGACAGGACACGGGACAGAGGGCCAGCCTGGGCCCGCGGAAACTCCTTGCAGGTGGTGCGCACCCCCAGCACCACGCGTGCATAAATGCCAACAGTCACGTTTCCCTGGAAAGTATTAAATTCTCACTTAAAGGTCCCTGCCTTGTCCTCTGGTACTTCTCACCAGAGCCCCTTTCTGCATTCTTCTTCACGGGGGCACTCGTTCCTCCGTGTTTCTCCTGACCCTGGATACCTGCCCGCCACCTGCACCAGACGTCACTGCATGAGAGTAACAGGCAGGCGGGCGTTGGCCAGGACAGACGTCGTACACGGAGCGTCTCGAGTCCAGGACACGTCGTACACGGAGCGCCTCGAGTCCAGGACACGTTGAACACGGAGCGCCTCGAGTCCCTTTAGAGTCCATTTCTGAGAATGGCCTGCGTTCCCACTTCTGATACAGAACTGTCAATATTCAGCAGACGAGTATCTTCGATGGCAAATAACCAGTACCCCCCCAGCTCGACACACACAAACTCAAACAGAAAACCGTCAGCCTGTGGGGACGACACGTGATCGGAGCCTTGACCGCCGTGGGAGCCTCCACACTTGCTCCAGCGCCAAGCTCCCCAGACGGCAGGGTGTGGCTGTGCTCTGGGGACGGCGGCACTGCTGTGAGCGGGGAACCTGCCGATGAGAGCCCCTCCTGGGGTGTGTGGTCCTGGCACCGGGAGTCGCACCGCAGAGCGCAGAGGTGGGCCAGACAGGAAGCACGGGTCTTGGTGAGAGGGCAGAAGTGCTAGGAGCCTTGCCACACTCTGGGTCCAGGAACAGAAAAACCAGCTTCCTGACACGCCTCTAGCTCCAAACACTGTCATTCCAGTCCCACTAAAATGGAACACAAACAAACAAATCCTAATCCTCTGAACCCACAAAGCAATCACCGAGAGGAACACTCTTTCCCAGCTAAGGAAATCTCAGAAATTCCACAGCCAAGTCCATGCACCTGAGGCTAGAACGTTAATCCCAGCAGCCACTGTCCCAATGGAAGAGAGGGAACCAGACCTTGACTGCTCCGAAGCGACTGATGAAGCCCACACAAGCGTCCAGACCGGGGACCGAGCCGTGAAGGATCCGGAGCTCACGCTGTCCAGTGACCGCAGCCGTGACCTACGAGAGGTGCCCGGAAAGCAGGTTATGCAGTGACCGTGATCACTCAAGTCCTGGAGGTCAAGGCATTACCAGCTGGACGGCCGGCACAGCGGGCTTATCTCCATGCCCTAGCCCAAGCCCTCACCCTCAGCAAAGACAAGCGAGTCAACCTCCACATGCCTCTCAGGACGCCTCTGCTCCTGTGCACGTACATGGGGCCATCCAGGAGAAGGGCCTCCTTACTGCCGCGGGAAAAGCTATCAGCAACAAGGAAGATACTAACACTCCTCGAAGCCATCTGGCTTCCAAGAGAAGTAGCAACTGTGCACAGTAAGGGACCCAGAAAGGAGACGACCCCATAGTGCGGGGAGACCATCCGGCAGGTGAGGCTGCCAAGACTGCAGCCAGTGGGGACACAGACAGAGCTGGACGGGCAGCCGAGCAGGGCCCAGACGGCTCCTGGTGATAACGCGCACGACTCTGGACGGAGCAAAGCCGGAAGTAGCCGAAGTCCTCGCGTGGGAGGTCGTGCCCCGGTTCGGCCTGCCGTCGACCACGCACAGTGGCGACGGGCCCGCATGTGTAGGAGACGATGTACAGGTCCTGACCGTCTCTCAGCATCACCTGGAGGCTCCGCATCGCCTCCCGGCCACGACGTTCAGGGAAAGGAGAGCGAGGGATCCGCACCCTCAAGGGGACCCTGGCAAAGTCTGCTCGGGGGACTGACCTCCCACGGCCAGATCCGCCGCCCTGCGTGCCCGCCGCACCCCTAGGATACTAGGTTTCTCCCCTTTCAGATTAGTGTGCGGACGGCCTCCCCGTGCCTGGAGAGCCTTCCTGGAAACGTATGTCAGGCTGGGGATAAAAAAATAAAAAGACAACTTCAGGCCCTGGGGCCATCCTGAATGAATGACAAAGGTGACCACCAAGAGCCCCGACTCCTCAGGGCCCCAGGTGCACCCCTCCCAGCTGAGACTCAGTCCAGGTCAAAGACTGGAAAAGGGACCCCCGCACACCACAGTGGACTCTTCTAACCACCCCCACTGCCCTGAAGGTCTCCGGTGTCCCCCGCGGGGCCACCACTCTAAAGCAAACACAGCAGCCCATCACCCGGACGAGGAGCCACACCAGTAAAAGTCCAGCCAAACCCCACAGATCCGCTCTGCTTCGCCTTCAGTGAGACCCACGATGGACGGACACCTGTGCGCTGCGGTGCCTCGTTCCCACCGGCACGGCACCCCTCCTCCTGGGGGTCGGACTCTACACTGCTGCACCTCTGACTGGACTTTTCCCCGGAGACTTGCCATTATTACTGTTTATCGGGTGACCCTATGGTGCTCTACTGCCCTTACTGTCTGCAGGTTTTACCTGCTGCCGGGCCGTCACGATGACGCTCTCTCCCGGCCGGCCGCCGGCTGTCTGCTCCCAGGCGCACTGCAGCACGGTCTTCCCAACCACGGGCGGTCCTGGCCTTCCGCGACGCAGTGCGCTGGTCCTCCTCACGGCCTTCAGCTTGCCCGACCCAGCGGGGGGTGGACACCCCCCCCCCCCACGACAACCCTGCACGCTCGTCAGTCTCTCCCCTGGTCTCTGGCCTCCCTGGGAGCGACGTCCCACTTACATGCAAGACCTCCTGGTCGCCCCTGACGCTCCCCCACGGCCATTCCCCTTCTCGTGAGCCTGAGGCTGTGTCGGGTGCTGCCGACGTCAGGATGTCCCTGGTCCGGTGCGGGGCTACCGCGACAGCACACAGTGGACATTCCGCCCTCCCTGAGCCTGGCCTGGCCTGACAGCGCCAGTCCGATCCGCCGGCTTCCTGCTCCAAAACCGGCTCACAGCCGCGCAGTGGGAACCTAATCTCTGTACTGACGGGCCAGGGGTGTCCGAGGAGCCCTAACCCAGCGGCAGGAGGGAGTCGGTCGCGGTGGGAAGCGCTCCGGCAGACAACTGGGTGGGAGCCCCCCCCCGCCCCGGTCTGGCCCCTCCTCACAGCAGCATGTGGTCCTCGTACTCGGAACACCCTGACCAGGTAATGACTGCACAGACCGCTGAGACCAGAAGCCATCGGTCCTTCCTTCCTTTCACCCCGAGGAAATGAAGACGACGCCCTTAAACTCGGTGTCTGGAGGGGACTGAAAGGAGATGAGAAGGGAGACCAGCCTTCTAAGGCGGCCGGCCAGTCCAGCAGGGAGACCCCAGTCCCGGTGCCAGGGCCGTTCTAGGTTGTCCCTCCTGCCTCCCAGCCGCGGCCACCAAGAAGTGGCACAGACATGGAGTAAAAGCGTATAAACTCCCTCCTTTGTCTGTGCTCAGGGCTCAGACCTTAGGAGACGACTCTCCTCCGAGCCGGCCAGCGTTACATAAACCTCCATCCTCCAAGGTCTCCCAGGGCGGCTTGTCTCTTCTGTCAGGACTGGAAGAACCAGTCCAGGTTCTGTGACAGGACGAGCAGGAGCCCTCGTCAGCCACAGCTGTCAGGACCTGACCCGAGGACACAGCTGGCCATGCCCGGGGAGTGAGAACAGACGCTGGGACGCTGTGTTTTCACTTGCACTTGATCCTCGAACAACGTGGGGCTTAGGGACGCCACGCCCTGCGTGCCAGAATGCCACACGTAACCTGTGGTGCCTCAAAACCGTAACAGCCGAGAGCCCGCCATGGGGCAGAAGCCTTCCTGGTGCACACAGTCTGCGCGCCACACACCTCACACCGAGCGTTCACGACAGAGTCAGCTGGAGAGAAGGAACGTCACGGCCACGGCCACGGAAGAGAATGTGTGTTTACGGGACACGCTGTCGTGATCGGGAAACCCGCCGCCAGGAGGACCTGCACAGCTCGCCCCGCATTGCGCACAGGTCAGCGCGCCACTGGGGAACAGCAGGAGGCTGACAGCACTGAATGAGCCGCTGAGTATGAGCACGAACAACGAGCGAATGTCCCCGCAGGCTTCAGCACGGCAAGAGTTTCCAGACAGGCCGGAAAGTGAAATCTGCTCTTCATAAGAATCCCACACTTCGGTTCTTTAAGAGACATGACAACACACATAGACAAACCACAGGTCAGGGAACACAGGCAACACATACACCTATGAGAGTATCCGGAACGCACGTCCTCAACGGGGCGGGGGGGGGGCTGGCTCCGGGCGGCACCTGACTCTTCGTTTCGGCTCCGGTCAGGATCTCAGGATGGTGGGATCCAGACCCGCATGGGGCTCCGTGCTCGGCGGGGGTCTGCTTGCGGTGCCCTCTGCCTCGGCCCCTCCCCACCTCACGGACACATACGCGCTCTCTCGCAAACAAGTAAACCTTTAAAAATAATAAAAAGTAAAAAGTTCTACTACTCAGCAGTAATAATGAACAGTTAAAAACAGGCCTATAATCACAGGACATAGTGTCCGAGATCAGGCATTGTTAGGGAAATGCAGGGGTGCTGGGGGGTGTGAATGGCACCTGCTCTAGAAGGTTCTGAGCCTGCACCTGCCCCGCAGCCGTGCCCCCATCTGCTTGCTCAGGAGAAAAGGGAACACGTCTCCACACAGATGCCTGCACCAGAAGCAGCTTTAGTCCTGAACGCCCAAACTGGAAACACTAGGACCTCCTTGGCTGACCCAACGGAAAAGCTCTCCATCACCTACAGGAGGGACCACCAGGACAACCAGCAGCACAGAAAGGGTCCCCCTGCCTGGTGCGCTAGAAAAGACAGACCAGGCTACGGGGCAGATGCTGGGACACTCTGCTCTGGGCCATGGACGGGGCCAGTGAAGGGGATGTCCTGTGTCTGCAGCGGCGTGGATCCCAGGGACATGTGTGCCGGGTCACAGTGACTGTGACCACTGCCTACCTACGAGAGGGGCAGAGCCAGCCTCCGACGTGACTCTGAGCACACTATCAGCGCAATTGTGCCAGCACGGTCCACACCGGCTGCCTCCACCTTCAATCTTGCCATTTTAATTGTTTTTAAAGATTTTATTTATTCATTTGACAGACAGAGATCACAAGCAGGCAGAGAGGCAGGCAGAGAGAGAGAGAGGGAAGCAGGCTCCCTGCTGAGCAGAGAGCCTGATGTGGGACTCGATCCCAGGACCCTGAGATCATGACCTGAGCCGAAGGCAGCGGCTTAACCCACTGAGCCACCCAGGCACCCAACCATTTTAATTCTTATTCAAAAAATACTTCAGTTTTGATTAAAAGTATCAAAGTATTGGAGGGCTTGAGGGGCTCCATAAATCAGCATCTGCCTTGGCTCAAGTCATGATCCCGGGGTCCTGGGTCGCTGCACTGGGCTCCCTGCTCGGCGGGGGGTCTGCTTCTCTCTCCCACCCCCCTGTTTGTGTTCCCTCTCTCGCTGTCTCTCTCTGTGTCAAATAAATAAATAAAACCTTAAAAAGTGTATCCAAGTATAGAAAAATATCTTGCTCGAACCCTTCAGAAATGATGGTCAGGATGAGGGTCAGAAGTAGACCTTAGATGGTTTCCTTGCTGCTCTCTGCGCTGGACAGTACCGTGGGCATGAACTGGACATCCCCCGTGGGCAGGAACAGCACAGACATCCCCGTCGCTGCTCTGGGGGCCTCCTGTCTGTGAGACACTTTAGCTTCTGTAAGAAAGTAGTGAGATCATGTCATCATAGCCCTTTGTGATCTGAGATGTTCTGGCTTCAAACAAGCAAGTGTGACCCATATTTCATCAGAAGGCTCTGGATTCAACCTTCCTCTCGACTTCCCGTCTCCGACACAAGTGATGCCTTCTGGGCGCCATCCACCTTCCTCTCTAACGTCCTGCTGTGTTTCAGGCACGTTAATTAGTGATCCTGAGCTATCTGAATCAGGAGGGGGTGCTGTCCGTCCCCCTAGCCGGGTCGGAGACAGACAGGTGCAACCTAAGAAGGAGTCTGGCCGGGTCCGGCGGAGGCGTTGCCACTGCACGTCAGACATGGGTCTTCTGGGGGAAGTGGCTGGAAGCCAGTGGCTGCAACCCGGGCTACGAGTGTCTGCGTGCAGAGGGTCTCAGTCAGGAGGCTAGCTCAGCCGCAGACACCCAGTACACCAGCTCCCAGGTAACCCAGAGCAGACTCTTCAGGCATGACCCGAGGCCCAGCTGCACCGAAATCTGACGACCTTGTGAA
Organism: Mustela nivalis; assembly: GCF_964662115.1. Lineage (NCBI taxonomy): Eukaryota > Metazoa > Chordata > Mammalia > Carnivora > Mustelidae > Mustela > Mustela nivalis. Next base: position 810,457 of record NC_139024.1, on the reverse strand, counting down.
CGTTCACATTCCAGCCTCTTCCATGCATCTGTGAAAATGGAACATCCAGGACAGGGCCCAAACACCCTGGTATTTCCAGAAACACTCCAGCAGACCTTGGAGCACGCCTTCCCCAACATCGTATTCGTGCAAGTGCGCGAGCCTCGCTGGCCAGACGGAGGTCACTCGCCTCTGAATCCTGGAGTAAATCCTGCACCGACAGTGCACTCTGGCCATCCTCCACGTGGCGCACAGACGGCGAGGCACTCTCCACGTGCTGGGGGGGCCCTGACAGACCCAGAGGTCTTCGTAGCTCAGCCTCCTTCCCCTGCTATCGGCAGCCCGAATGGAACCAATGCCTTACCTGGGTTTCATCTTAAGCATCGCCTGCACAGGCTATGCCTGCGTTACGGTGGAAGGTCGAGTTCTGGTACAGCATTTGGCTCTTATAGAAAATTACTTGAACACTAAAACAAGTAATATGACAAAAGCCGGCTTTATCTTCAAGTCTGTGTTAAATTTAAATTTTCGGCTTTGCTGTTGACTCTCGTAGATTCCACAGAATGGTTTCCTAAAGGAAGGTACGTGGGACTCCTAGGTTCTTGGGAATGAAATGAGCTTCCGTGATGTGGCCTGATGAGGTGGGCGGGAAACATCGGGAAGGAATGGCTTCAGAACTGGAACCTCGTATGTGAAAGCGCAGTTGAAAGCTCGCGGCTAAAGAAAAGAGAGCTATCGCCGTATCGAAAAAAACAGAACACCCTGCCCGCCACGGAACAAAGTCTTGTGGTAGAACTCAGTTCTGGTGTGCGAATCCAGGACGGAAAACGTTGCTCGTGCCCAAGCCTCCCCAGGCAGGAGAGTGTGGCCTCTGCTCCCACGTCCGCGGCCGCAGCTCCAGCCCCTCGCGTCTCCCGGGCCCCTCCCGGGGGGCACCCTGACCTCCGTCTGTGTCCACACACAGCGTCATGGGTGTGTTGTGCGGGGCACGCTGGGCTGACGTTAGCTCCACAGAGTACAGACCACACAGCACAGCATCCGCTCAAGAATGTCGGCTTGTCAGCGTCTTCATGCCTCAGTTTCCCCTTCTGCACTGTGAAGATAACTCAGTTCCCACTTCCTAAGAAGAATGTGATTAAAGTACAAGTAAATGCTTACGATGAACGCAAACCCTTTTTTTTTTTTTTTTGGCTCCAGGTAAAAGTCGTGGCTGCGTCGCCAAGAAAGGACGTTGTAAAGAGCCCTCCGCCGCGGCCCACGTGCGGGAAGCAGCGCACACGGCATCAGAGGCCAAATGAGCGCTGAGTCCACGCCTTCTGGGTTTGATTCCAGAGGTCGCCCTGCAGCCCTCAGCCACCCGTCCAGCGCACACGGGATCACCAAGGCAGCCTCGCAGCTGCACGCGCGTCTCGTGTACACACACGTCGTGTGACACAAAATGAAGACCCTGTACACACAGACACAGAAGCCACGACGCTCGCGTGCACACTCGGAGGCCTGTGCTGTCCCAGGCCTGTCTGTGTAGAAGAAAGCGACTGCAAAACCACAGAACCACCAAGTTCAACTACTGAATTTTAGAGAGAAGAAAACCAAGGCTCCAGCAGTGTAACGTGGGATGACGTGGCGAACACACAGGCTTTGGCGTTATAAGGTCTCTGCAGGAGGTAACTACCGACTGCGTCAAAACGAGCCAAGTTCTGGACAGACAAGGGACATGCACTGCGAGGACGTGTGACTCGCCACCATGAACGCCCAGTTTCACGTGTGCGGTGACCGCGCTCCGGGCCCCTGTGCAGCCCCGCAAGTTAACAGAATAGGGACTTGCATACAAAAGCCAGGAAAAGTGAAGACGTGGAAAAACCAAACACAATGTATCTACTTGCACAGGAGGGGGCAGGAGATGGAGAGGAGTATCAGACGGGGCCAATCCACAACAGACAAGACAGAGGCTTAAACGTGATCTTATCAACAATCTCGTCCAGTGAGGGCATCTGGGGCTCCATCCGTGAAGCGTCTGCCTTCGGTGCAGGTCGTGATCCCAGGATCCGGAGATGGAGCCCCACATCGGACTCTGAGTGGCCCCTTCCCGTGCTCGTGCTCCCTCTCTCTCTCACCCTTACTCAAATAAATAAATAAAATCTTTCAAAAAATTAATAATCTCATCAAATGGAACCACAGAACACACCAAGTGAAAGGCAGAGACAGTCAAATTGGTTAAGAGAACGAAACAAAACTTAATATCTATGAGAAATGCACTGAAAATAAATGACCCAAGTGGGTTAAAAGGAAACAGAACAGAAAACACCATCCTTACACTAATCAAGAGAGAGCTGCAGTGGCTCCCTTCAGATCAAAGCACACTTCACAAGAGAAGAAAGCCAGAGAGCAGAGCCGTCCTGCCCTAACCAGCAAGCTTCCAAACGCTCGCAGCAAACATTACGGGAAGGAGGGAACCCACAGTTCTGGACGGACGGACTGCGAGAGCGCTCTTGCCGGCTGATAAAGACACAACGAGCGACGGCCACCTGCCTACACAGATGTCGCAGCCCCACCCACCCCCCAGCACACTTGGGCCGTGAACCCTGGTTCGGTGGCTTCAGGCCACGCCATGCCTGGTCTCCACATGTCATTAAAGGACAGATCTCAGGAAAGTCCCCACACACTTGGGGACAGAACAGCACGTGTTTGGATAACCCACAGATCAGTGTGGAAATCAAAGGAGACTAGAAAGTGTCTTGAACTAAATGCGCGCATCCAAACAGGGGGACGCATGCACGGCGGGCTCTGGAGGGAGCACACAGCACCCTGCCCCGTGCAGGCACAGACGGTGGCCTGCCTCCACCAGGGCCTGTGGGCCGGCGAGGGCCGGTGACAGGGGTTGGGGGGGCCCTGGCAGGGCAGGCTTAGAGACGAGGGCCCCAGAAGGAAGCATCCGTCCCATCTGCTAGGGGCAAGGGAGGGCAGGGAGGCAGCAGAGAAGACACAGGCGGTGTGGGATGGGCCGGACCGCAGGTGGTGGCGCTGAGCACTGCGTGGGTGGAGACGGCCCTGCGCGTGGCAGGCGCGTGTGGACTGGGGACATGCGTGGGGAGGGTGCACGGGGCAGGGCTGTCTGCGGAAGGGCGGGCAGAGGGCAGGAAAGGCTGCGCGCGGAGAGATGACAGTGAAGTTTCCTGTGGAAAACCTGCGCTCACCGCGCGGTCCACAGCAACTACCAGAGTGGCCATGGCTCCGTCCATTCCGGAGAGGGCAGCGCGGGGACGGTCACGGACTCAAAACAGAAACCGGAACAGAGCCTGCGGAGTGGCAGGTGCTGGGGGAGGGGGAGGTCCAGTCAGCCTCTCTGCACCGAGGGGGCCCGTGGGCTTCTCCCACACAACCAGCCTCTGCGGACGCGGACACATCTCCAGCCGACCGAACTGATTTTCCACCGAAAACGTCAAGTATGATTTAAAAACAAACCATCATATTTAAGAGTGGAAGGGGCGAGCACAGACCTACTCCTTCACGACAGAGCAAAGGGAGACAGACTGCTGAACCAAGCAGGGAAACAAACCCCTTTTTCCTTTCAATATGGTTTTTAAGGACTGAGTATAATTAAAGTACATTATTTTCTTATTTTAAAATTGAAAGTCCAAACCATGAAGATAAGGCTCACTGTTTGGCCTAATTTAGTGATCCCGGAGTCCACATGTGAAGGAGTCACCCAGGCCAAAGTGGGAATGGGGGCAGGGCAGGGCGGGGGCTGGGGCGTGCGGGGGGCGGTGTTGAGAGAGAACCCGCTTGCCGGAGAACTTCAGAAGAGCCACGTGCGAGACACGACTTCGCAGCTCACTGCAAAGACCACGAGGCCTCCGCAGCCCAGGGCCCCTGCGTCCACTCCTGTCCACACGGCACCCAGTGCTGGACAGGTGACTAGCTCTTCCTGTCCCGGGCAGTCGTGGTGGGCGCCACGAGGACCAGACACGTGGACGAGAAGGCAGAGGGCAGCCGGCGTGCCTCCTGCCCTCCGGTCTGTGTGTCAGCACGGCGCACACGGCTGGAGCCTGGTTTCCTGCGCGTGGCCAGAGCGCCCACAGCCCCCCGGTCTGAGGAGCACCACGGCTGCCGCCTGCTCGCCAGCCTGGTTCTCCAGCCCTGCTCCTGCCACAGTCCGCGCCGTGCCTCACAGCCCAAGACGCAGAGGGGAGGCTGGGGAGGCGGGAGGGCCCCCAAGGACTCCCACACGTGGAAGAGCCGCCGACGGCACTGCAGTCTGGCCCTGCGACAGCCGCAACCCGCGTGCTCTCCTCCTGCTCACCCGAAGCCCGCACCTTTCGTGAGCTGCGGGAGTGTTTTCTGCAACAGTCACGGGCGTGTGAATGAACGATCTATTTGAGTTCCACATTCAAAAAAATAAGAGGAAAGGCCATTCTCCACAAAGCACTCGTAAGGCAACAATCCCAGAGAGGTGCTCTGCTTGGAAAAGAGAAAGCCAGCTCTGTCTGCCCCCCGACCCCCGCTTACTGCTCCGGCGGCTGGAGAGCCGGTGTCCCCAGCCGCAGGAGTCAGCAGCCAGCAGAGGTGCCGGCGCCCCTCCCACGAGCGCAGCGCTGACACTGCTCTCTTTCTGCCGGGATGTGAAGGCCGATGCCTAAAGGAAAGGTCTATTTTTTTTTTTTTTTGGTAAAATTTTATACTAAGATGAAACTTTGCTCTCCATCAGTCATCAAGGAGACGGACCTTTAATATTAAGTTCCACGTGATGTCCTAAATTAGAAACACCAGCGTGAACTGATACTCTAAGTCAGACAGAACACTGGGGATCCTGGTCTACTTCTGTTCATTGTAAGGGGGTCGGTCATGAACTTTCATCTACTAAAAACACCTCACTGGATATTAAAAGTCTAAAATACGTATTTATTTCCTTCCTGACTTTAAATGGTGAAGAAACAATTTCCCTCCATGGTATGTATTCCCGAACTGCAGAACCACTAGAACATTCTGGGGACACACGCAGAGAAGCCATCTGCTTCCTGTAACGAGGCCATCACCAAGGACCTCAGCATTAAGAAGCGAGTTTTGGGGGTGCCTGGGTGGCTCAGTGGGTTAAGCCGCTGCTTTCGGCTCAGGTCATGATCTCAGGGTCCTGGGATCGAGTCCCACATCGGGCTCTCTGCTCGGCAGGAAGCCTGCTTCCCTCTCTCTCTCTGCCTGCTTCTCCATCTACTTGTGATTTCTCTCTGTCAAATACATACATAAAATCTTTAAAAAAACAAAAAAAGAAGCGAGTTTTGCAGACCTAGCACCATTTTCACATTTGCTGACAGCATCAGCTCCATGGTTACCTCTATTACTGATCTTTCTTCAAGAGCCTGGTTCTGTCCGAGACTGACTGCGCACGGAGAGGGACCCTTTCCATCGTGACAAATGGGAGAAAGGTTCTGTAATATCCACAGTAAGACCCTGATCATGCTACAACACTCAGCGTCATTGGGAGACCGCTGGAGAACACCCAGCTCTGTCTGGGCAGGACCGACCACCAGGGCAGCACAGGCGTCTCCTCTGGCTGGGGGGCCCCAGCAGGTGTCCGTGCTCCACCATGACCTCCTGCCTCCCCAGAGGAGGCGCCTGCAATGTCCATGCTCGTGGCCCGAGCAGATCCTCCCTGCGCTCCCGGCCTTCGACAGGCTACACAAGAAGAAAATCCAGAACTGTTCCGAGGATGACCACTCGGACCTGCCACTCGCCAAGACGAGCGCGTGCACCCACCGTGACTTACGGACGGGACTCTGCAGGTTCGCCTCACACAGCAATGGGCTTAGGGGTCAGGGCTTCGCCCTGAGTGAGCGCGGTGTGGAACCGCACACACCTCCCGTCCAGAGGACAAACAGCTCTGCCAGATGGCCGTCCTTCTGCCGACACAGCTGAGAGCGGGAGCAGGCCACACACCGCCGGGGTCACAACCTCAAGCGCCAACCCCACCACTCTGCCTTGCAAGGCTAAGGAGGCTTCCTCGTAAAAGGCAGCGATGTCTGTGACCAAACGCAGAATGACATCACCCCAGAAATGGGGGAGATGTGTCCCGTTTCAATGGTAGATGTCTTCAGTGCCGCTTTCGTGACCTTCAAGTCCTGAACCGAGTGCAGGCCACGAACTCCCAGAAGCCACCGTGCACGCCACTTTCTCAAAGACTGAGCTACAGTTAAGGCCACGCGGGACTGTTGTTGGGCTTTTGTGCCAGCTGTGGTGGCAGAAGAGCTCCGCCAGCTACCGCGGTCTCAGCTCCACGTACGCACCGCGGGCAGCCCCCACAGGGCGGGCTTGACCCCACGCGGCGCCCAGACCCCCGCCTTACCTGGACCACGTCCTCGTGCCCCCGCAACTGCAGACTCTCCAGAGGGACCATGGGAAGGAAGGACTCAGCGTATTGCCTTTTCACTCTCATCTCCACAGCAATGCTAGAGATTGGTGGTTCATTCTGACTCTTCAAAATTACAATTCAGTTTATTAAAGACTCTAATATGAAGATCTAGTTTCCTTAAGCTCATTCAATTTAATATCTTATTTATATTTAGAAATCGAGTAATGTTAATATTCACAAGCAAAGTGCCTTCCTTTTGTGTTAAAGTTACTCATGATGAACAGATTAAAAATCTTCAGGCAATGAATGAAGTTTATGAGGGTTTTGGAGTGGAGTGGGGTGGGGGATGGGAGGGCCTGGTGGTGGGTATTAGGGAGGGCACATACAGCATGGAGCACTGGGTGTGGTGCATAAACAATAAATCTTGGAACACTGAAAAAATAAGATTAAATTAAAAAATAAAATTGTCAAGATTCATTTCAAATATATTCAAGATATATATAATATATATGAATATATAATACTTTAAATTAAAAAAACTTAAAAAGCAAAATGCTCCCACTTTTCAAAAATCTAAGAAAGTAAACCTAAAATATGCTGAATCTCAACTTCTCTTAAAAATTCAAATGCTGCAGTTTTCGGGCCATAGGGTAGATCTATTTTTATTTTTTTGAGGCTCTCCACACTGTTTTCCAAAGTGGCTGCACCAACTTGCATTCCCACCAACAGCGGAAGAGGGTTCCCCTTTGTCCACATCCTCTCTAACACTTGCTGTTTATGGTCTTGTCGATTTTGGCCATTCTGACTGGTGTAAGGTGGTATCTCAATGTGGTTTTGATTTGAATCTCTCTGATGGCTAGTGATGATGAACATTTTTTCATGTGTTTGTTAGCCACTCATATGTCTTCTTTGGAGAAGTGCCTGTTCATGTCTTCTGCCCATTTTTTGACATTATCTGTTTTTTGAGTGCTGAGTTTGAGGAGTTCTTTATAGATCTTGGATATCAGCCCTTTGTCTGTAGTGTCATTTGCAAATATCTTCTCTGATTCTGTGGGTTGCCTCTTTGTTTTGCTGGCTGTTTCCTTTGCTGTGCAGAAGTTTTTGTTTTGTTTTGTTTTTTGCCAAAAAAAAAAAAAAAAGTTTATTTGGTCTCAAAACTGTAATATCAAATAAAAAGTGACATCTAATAAATTATTAATGCAAAAGCAAAAAAGATAAACTTACATGATATCCCTATATGATTACTTGAAGATAAAATTTCTTATGCTGTAATTTCTAATTTTTTTGCTCTTTTTCTCACCGTTAACTTTAACATTAATTCTGTTCATATGAATATGCTCTATTCTTACATTTGCTAAGCCATCAGCTATAATGAAGGAAGCAGAGAAGAAATTTTGGACCATATGGGGCAAGCTCAGTCACAAAGTCAGAAGTCATAGGGAAATCAGGACTCCCTCAAAGTTAGGTCCAGAGCTTTGAACTTTTTCCCCTAACTTATGATATATATTATATATATATATAATAAAAAAGAAAGCATATATATCATCATATGATATATATGATGATATATATGCTTTCTTTTTTCCAAGTGGGCATTACTATGCTATTATTTTCCATTTTCCTTTTATTTTTATGAACTGAGTGATACTTTGAGTACAAAGGCTAGGTCTTGAAAGAACCTCCTCTCTGTGGCAGTTGGAACTCTCAGAAGATGTCCCTGTTCCCACAAAATAAACCGATTCCTATTTGTTTGACTTTCTGAAACACACACTGTAAATATTTGCTATCATTAATCTCATCACTGGGAGGCTCAGCTGTTTGGACTGATACACAAACAGAGGTTCAACTGTGATCACTGATCATACTGAGTCATATGAAAATACAAAAATTTTCATTTTTTAATCCAAGTTAAAAGCACAAAGGAGATACGCGAGATACACAGGTTTGTACACGGATATTGCCTTATTGTTAATTGTTTCCTCATTGTTTTTGTATCACTTTTCTCTTCCTTTCTTCTTTTGCTCTTTTTGCTTGTGATTGATTACCTTCTTTAGTATTATGCTTGATTTTTTCTTTTTATTTTTTGTTTATCTGTTATAAGTTTGATTTGAGGTTATATATAACATTTTAAGTATGTAACCATCTATCTGCATTATGTTGATGGGCACTTGAGCAGAAGCTTTTGATCTTGATGAAGTCCCAAAAGTTCATTTTTGCTTTTGTTTCCCCAAAGATACAGATGTAATGAAAAGAAAGGCCATCTGCACCCCAATGTTCATGGCAGCAATGGACACAGTCGCCAAACTGTGGAAAGAGCCAAGATGCCCTTCAACGGACGAATGGATAAGGAAGATGTGGTCCATATACACTATGGAGTATTATGTCTCCATCAGAAAGGACCAATACCCAACTTTTGTATCAATATGGATGGGACTGGAAGAGATTTTGCTGAGTGAAATAAGTCAAGCAGAGAGAGTCAATTATCATATGGTTTCACTTACTGTGGAGCATAAGGAATAACACAGAGGACATGGGGAGATGGAGAGAAGTGAGTTGGGGTAAATGGGACGGGGAGACGAACCATGAGAGACTGTGGACTCTGAAAAACAATCTGAGGGTTTTGGAGGGGAGAGGAGTGGGGGTTGGGTGAGCCTGGTGGTGGGTACTAAGGAGGGCACGGACTGCATGGAGCACTGGGGGTACTGCATAAACAATGAATCTTGAATCACTGCATCAAAAAGTAATGATGTATTTTATGGTGACTAACATAACACAATAATTAAATAGGTAAATATATGACTTACAGACCAGAAAAAGTGCTTTCATATTATCTTACATCAGTGCTCTTATAATTTCATACTGGACACAAGGTGAAGTTGATGATTACAGTACTGACACAGTAAGTTCTGTAACATGATGACAAGCACATCTGTGACTTCCGGTCACATGTCTGTGACTTCCGGTCACCCACTCCAACAAGTCGCACCTACTTGTCTGCACACGGAGCAGCTTTCTGCCACGGCTAAACCGAAGTTTCCCTATATTTCTTCCTGAACTTCCCATGTCACTGGTGGCCCCGTCCCTTCCAACCAGAACCCATCAGCTCACACACCTGTCCTCTCTCTTCTGTAGCACCGAGTTTGGATTCCTCATACCTCTCGGCCACAGTCCCAAGCCAGGGACATCACTGGGGATGGGTGCACGTTCCCACCCTAAACAGCGCGATATCTGAATGGATGTGTCTTAGGACAAGTACACCAAGTGGCCTCTGTGTGCACAGTGACCGCAAGCTGACGGCCCAGCCTTTGAGACAAGCATGGGCCGTGGGGACTCGGCTGCCCTTCCCAGCAGGATGTGAGATGCTGCCACGGTCTCTGGGGCCTGAGCCCACGCTCCCTGTGGGCTGCCAGGGTTCCTGCTCATTTTCGAAGTCCTCTCTTAGCCACACGCCTTGTGAGAATAATCTCATCAGTACGAGTGCAATCTTCTTCCACAAGACTCACAAGTCTTATTTTGATGACTGAGCAACAGCACTGGTGAAAGACACAACTTCCTGAACCATATCTAGCAGTATTCTGAGAGAACCAAACTTTGATTTTGAGAGAATAATATTTCTCATAATTAAATGTATTTAACAAAAATCTAGCCAAGCAATCCATCTCCTGCCTTTCCACGAGTCATGCTGAGTCCCTGGCATAAGGTCAGCACCCTCCTCTGTACTGTCCGGCCACTTGGGACAAGGCCCTTAAATGAAGTTCCCAGATGCGACACAGACACGCCAGAGCAGACTCTGCAGGGCTTTCGTGATCCCTGCCCTAGCGAGCTCGTGACGCGGGGGTCCCGGCACCCAGCCCTAGGCTGTGGGGGCACCTCTGGGCTTCCTCCCTGGACCTGCAGGTCCAGCACCGTCCCCAGTATGAGCCAGCCCTAGGGCCACCGTGGAGGGCGGGGACTGACCACACACCAGGAGAAAAAGCTGAAAGGTTAATAAAGGGCTGACCAGCACAAGCACGATTCCAGTCGAGGGCAGTCACCCAGCTTTCAAGCCACGGAGAAATGCAGGAAGGTGAGGCAGGGAGTGGAGGAAGGCAGCCACGTGAGCTGCTGTGGTCCGCGGGGTTAGGGCTGTCAGGCTCCACCGCACCCATGCCACCAACCCAGCCATGTGGTGTCCCCGTCACATGCCCGGGGGGTGCTTCTTTCCTCTCCTCTTGTGAGGAGCGAGGATGATTACAGGTGCCCACCAGGAACGCAGCACGCCGCACGAGTCCAGCATCCTGCCCGACTGGACACGGAGGAGGCACCCTCGCCCAGACACACAGACCCGCCCTCCCCGCTAACGGGGGCTCCCCGGCCTGCAGACTCGAACCCCCGCCTTCCGACCACACGCGGGCATGTCTGCGCCTGCACGTGCGCTTGAAATGCTAACACGTTAATGGGTTAACAGTTGAATGTTGATGTGATTAGAACTCAGAGGAGTCTTATTTGACAAATACAAATATCAAATTGTGGTTTTGATGCACCATTTAATCGATTTGATAGAACAGAAGCCGAGTCGGGTACTTCGGTCGGTGGGTACCAGCAAGTTTGTAAACAGAAGGACACGCACTTGAGAGGAAGCAGGAGTCTGAGTTTTGCTTTAGTTTTGGAAATGTTAGTGAAGGGATAATGTGTGTCTTAAAATCAAACAAACACACTAAAAAACAGAAACTTTTAAACACCTCGAGGACACTGTTGAAGAAGCATTCACAGATCTTTCTGAGAGCTGTGATCAGACAAAATGCAAAACTTTTGAACAACGAGGGTTTTTGTTACGAACTTGCATGTGCAAACACAATGAGCGCGGGGGCTGTAGCACCATTCCGGAAACTCAACAGCAATTGTATAAAGTGAATTGCGGTGTCGCACGTTAACGTTTGAAAATGCTCATTCGTGTTCCATGTGCCCACCCAGTTCCCCCAGAGGAAGAGCCAGAAAACCAGCTTGGGCCCGACCTCCCCTCCCCCCACGTCGGGAATCAGCGCTCAGGGGACAGCCTGCTCCCCTCCCCTCCCATGCTTCCGCGAACTGTGGGGGAAACGGTCAGCCGTTCAGAGCCGTTCTCATCCCGTTATGCAGACATTTTGACGCCAATATTGCATTTCCAGGCCCACTGACCTCACCCCTGCCTGCGGTCCCCGCACCCCGCCCTCTGCCACAGGCCCCACTGACCTCCCGCCCCGGCTACAGTCTGCGCCCCTTCCCTCCCGGACCCTCGCGCACCTGCCCGGTGCCAGGGCAGTGAGAGGATTCAAGCATCAATCCAAGCGCTCCGACAGCGAACGACCACACGTGTGACCAATCAGAAAAGCGGGCCCCCGTGGTCGTCACAGCACGGCCTTGTGTCCTGACACGTGCAGAGAACACTTGAACCTGAACGACCCCACCACACGGCTATGTCATGGCTGACGCCAGGCCGAGCCACGTGAGGACTTCCGTGGCACAGACAGGGACTCTGTGGTCAGTGACGTGGCCAGCCTGTTGCATCCGTGCCTCTGACATCCAGTGTCACTGAAAGCCAGGTGTGCCCGAGTGTCTACGGTGCCTCTGACAGAAGCAGTGGGCAGAGTGGGGGATGGGGGGGCAGGGGGCAAGGGAGGGGGAAGGGCGGTCCCACTTCTTTCACGCGGGGACCCGTGCACACGCCGCCAGGTGACCCACTCGCACGGTAACGCTGTCCTCTGAACCGACGTCCCCAAATATTCGCCGCACCCCAGCGCGAACAGTCAGGCTTTACTGCAGGACGGCACAGTCCCGTTGACCGACCCGCGGCTCACGCTGTCCTCTTCCCGAACCTTCTCCTAACTCCACGAATGTCTTTAAATTCTGTGGTCCTCCTCCTCCTCCCGAATTCTCTACACCCTTTCCTCAGCTGCTCTGGGGCCGCCAACGACCGAGTTCACACTAGTGCCCGTGGACACGCCCATGTCCTCTGCAGCCACGAGCAAGTGCGCCCAATGACGACGCACGTGTCGGTGTCCCTGCACGCGATGATGGGCACGTCACCCTACACGTGACGGGATTTCACCCAAACAAAGGCCGGCAGATACAGAAAACGCGAGGAAAGCCTCATGCGGCGTGGACGAGCAGACGTACCTGAGGGACTGACGGGCTGAAGGCCACGCCAGTGACGGTGTCTGTGTGTCCAGCCAGTCTGTGAGAAAACGTGCTCGAGCCCACGTCATACATGTACACCTGCAAGACAAACACACGGGATTCCACGCTGAAAGCGCCAACGGTCCGGGAAGGCGCACGGCGGCAGCACCCCCACGGCTGGGTGACATCGCCGTCACAGGTCCCGGACAGACCAGTGACCCCACAATGCGTGCCTTCCCCTCCTCGCCTGGTCAGGTCCCCACTGGATTCATGGACCCGCCGCCCCTCAAGCCTCCACAGTCCAATCTTGCCTGCAATCCCAAAGTGGGGTTTTGCTGTCCTTTCCCATAAACTTGACAAAACCTTCTACTCTTTGCTTCTGGCTAATTAGTCTGGAATTTGAGCAATTCAAATATTTTGAACGTTTTGTATGGATGCTGATAAAACTAAAAGTAAAAATGTACCCTCCTCTCTAGTTGTATTACTACGTGAAAAGATACGTATGTGTGTAAATACACACACAGATGCCTTCAGACACTCCAATTTACGGACAGAAGTCTGATACTGGGTGCCATTCTGAACTGACGTAAGAGATGAGAGATCCACTCCAATTTTTTTTTTTTTAGGATTTTATTTATTTATTGACAGACAGAGATCACAAGTGGGCAGAGAGGCAGGCAGAGAGAGAGGGGGAAGCAGGTTCTCCAATGAGCAGAGAGCCCGATGCGGGGCCTGATCCCAGGACCCTGAGATCATGACCTGAGCAGAGGGCAGAGGCTTAACCCACTGAGCAACCCAGGCGCCCCCCCCCCACTCGAATTTTTAAGTAACAAATAGTGCAAACAAGTATTTTGTGGAGTCTACTGGCAATAAAGAGAAATGCCACATTGTAGCAGAAGCAAGACCTCTAGGGGCACCTCAGTGACTATTCCTTCATATTCACGGTGGGAAAGCAGCACATGCAGAGAATAAATGACCAGTACATACACTGAAGGCTTTCTGGACCCCGGACTCTCCCCACACCCGCCGTTCGGAGACCCACAAGGGCAACAGCTCTCCCACACCCATCGCATGTGACCATCAACAAGGACAGCCCAGGCTCCTGCACACGGACACATGCACAGACGCCCTGGTGCCATCCTCCCACCTCCAAAGACACAGCCGTCACCCACCCTGCTCTGCACACGAGGACACCAGGCCACACAGCTGCTCGAGTCGTAGTCCAAGCCCCTCACGGGTGCACCGTGGCGGCCTCACCGGAACCCTGCTCTGCTCGGCGTGTTTCCATCACTGCCATCAGTGCACACGTGTGGGCGCCAAAGCCTTGATGCCGTACTGGCCAGTGGTGCGGCCCGTGCAAGCGCCCGCTGGCCGTTTCCAGGGAGCTGAAACCCACACCAGGCCTCGCTCCTCCACGGCAGCCCACGGGAACGCAGCGTCCACACACACCTGCACAGAACTCCTCAAACGAGCGAACTGACCACAACTTCATGTCCTCTATGTAAACCGTGTGCCAGTACAAAACGGGACTCTTGGAGGCATCCACTGGTCACACACACCTGAATCTCTCCGGATCCCAACCCGCAGAGAGTCACAAGGAGCAAACATCTCAGCACGGGGGTGTCTCCACGGGGAAAACCACCCTGGAAGGGGTGCCGTGCTCGGAGAAGCCAATGCCCGAGAAGCCCGTTCTGCACGCTCCAGAGTTAGGTGACCGCCAGTGCGCAACATCAAGGTGACCTGTGACCTGGGTCATGAACTTATGACAGAGATGAGAGACCAGCAGGAACGGTGAGGAAGAAGCCAAGGGGTAGGGAAGCTCAAGGGCCTGAAGCCGGGTTTCAGGAAACGAGACACAGCGGGAAAGAGGCCGGGAGGGGAGGGAATCGGGCTGGCAGGGCTAAAGCTTCAGCAACCAGCTTCGTGGTTCGCCAGCATGGGACACAACTCCAGTTACAGCAGCCAGCCAAGTACAAGCCGGTGACGGCTCTGGTTCACACGGCCGGAGATGGAGGTGGAGAGCAGCAGGCACGGAGAGGGTCCGGACAGAGCGGCGCCCACGCACCTGGGGGCCGGCCGGAGAGGACAGGCAGACAGGGGCCGCCTATCCCGCCCTCCCCAGGAAGGCCAGGGCAGGGAGGCCGACAGGTGTGGGCGGGCTCTGAGAGCACGGGCACTGGAGGGCCATGTGCTTTTTTCTCAGAGCAGCGTCCGCGAAGTCCTTCCTGAGGTTCCTTACGTGTTTACCGAATTTTGAGTGGGAATCAGCACGGCCCTACTGTGGCCCTGGATCTCACAAAGCAGATAAAATGATGCTGTGATAACATGACAGGTGTCTAGATAAGGGTCATTTAAGAGACAGCCCTTTGTTTTCCATATGAAAACGCTTTTAAATGAAACATCTTTTTGCCTGGAAGGTTCCTGAATCCACTTAATCTTTCTGGTTGTGGCCAGGTTTCAACACAAAAGCAGCCGTGGGCAGCTGTAAATGTCAGAAGTATCCTTAATTAGACACATACTTGCCACCAGCTGCGCTTTCAAACAGTGGCCACAGTCTCCTGGCAATGCACAAGACGCACCTGTTTGATGCTGAGGACACAGGAATAACAGCTCAGCCCATACAGTCCCTGTGCAGAACACAAGGTTTTAATTAGCTTCATTAAGTCCGGTGGGCCTGGCAGGATCCATCGGAGAAGCCTCTACCTTGGCTCAGGTCATGATCTCAGGGTCCTGGGATCCGGCTCTCTGCTCAGCGGGAAACCTGCTTCTCCCTCTGCCTCTGCCCCTCCTTCTGCTTGTGTTCTCTTTCTGTCAAATAAAATCTTTAAAAAAAAAACAAAACTCATGAAGCTAGTCCTCCCCACCCAAGGGAAACCAGCCCCAGCTAAAATATACTGTGAAATGAATAAAACTTGCAATAACCCTTAGGAAGTCAGTCACTCTGCGACTAAAGTCACAAGCAGAAGGGCCGTGTGTTTCAGCCCAAGTGCTGCTCTGACCAGTTCAGTGAGAGCATTTTGTCGTTCTGTTGAACCGTGTCCTCCAAGATGAAGCTGCTTTCACTTTCCACTTTCTCGTCTCACGTTACTCTTACCATGTCCTTCGCCGCCCACTGCCTGGATTTTCTGCACAGAAGCAGGGAAAGGCACTGCAAACGCAAGTTAACGCACACTCCAGAAGCTTCCCGACAGCGGTGATGCTGTCCGCAGGGGAAGATGCTCATTCACTTTGGTTTTTTGTGTTTTTTTAAGTGTTTCCAGAAGCAATGTTTCCCAGAACTGTGCGTGCTGCTTCAGATCACTGCCTTTCTGGTTCCCACACACACACAAATTACAGTTTTCTCAGAAGGCCCAGGGGTCCCAGCTTCAGCCCCCAGCCTTATTTAATCCCACGAGGACAGAACTGCTGCCCACTTCAGCAGAGGCCAAGACTCCGTCAGGAAGCCCTGGATTTTGGCACACGGAGCCACCAGCACGTGAACAATGGACGTTACTGGTGGGACTCTGGGCTCACCCTCAGGTTCGGAGAGACCTCACCGTGGTCTGGCAGAGCCACGCAGGGGGTCCCCGGCATGGTGTGGACCGCCGGCTGCCCACCCAGCGGAGTCCTGCATGAGTTGTCATCCGCGTTCTAACTCTGCCAGCATCCTTGGACCTAAGACCACTTACATAACCAGTCACCTCGAGGGACCTGTTTTTCATTCTTCAAGAATGTGATCACACGTCGGGGCAGAGGACCTGGCAACAACGCCACTTGGATCCTTGTGCCATTGGCAACACCCTGACAGAGCCACCACAGTCTGACTGCAGCTGTCTAGAAGGTGAGATTCAAGCCAGTGTCCCAGAACGCAGCTCCAGAGCCCACCTCAACCCACAGCAGCCATCACTGCACACCGCTGCAGAGGAAATCTCACGGGTCTGGGCTTGGGACACAGAGCCCGCCTCCCTCGAACCTGAGGGTCCTCCACCGGCACAGCAGGGCTCGCACAATGGAAAAACCCAGGTCTCGTGTCTGCTTCTGTTTCCAAAGTCTGTGCTTGGCTTTATTATGAAAAATGTCAGATATATACAAAAGTATGGGAATTACATAACCCGCCCATACATGCATACCCCAAACCCAACATTGTCGAGATTCCGCTCCGCTTGTCCACCTACCAAACGTTTGTTCTTTACTTTTGTCCTTTTAATTTTTGTGACTGAAGATTGTGAAGCGTTTTTAGCAAATTGCTACGATGATATGCCCCGTACTTTGTGAGGATTTCTAGAAACACAGACATTGGGTGCATGTTTGAGCTGCTGTTTTGTACCCAGATGAAACAGAGGAAGTCTGGAGAGTCCAGTCAGAGCACACTGCCGGCGTCCACAAGTGTCCCTGCATGCAGGCCTCCAGCAGGGTCCGCATGGGGCTGCTACGTCTCTCCAGCACGGCTGTTTGGAGCAATCCTTTCCCCCATGCCAGAGACTCGCTGAAGACAAGGGGTCAGTGTCCTGAAGAATGTTCCACTCAGGACTTGTCTGCTCCCCTCTGTATAATGTCTTCCAATGGTTCCATCACCCTGCGTATGTGCCCTAAGCCAGAAATTATCTACAAAGACTGAATTCAGTTCCAGTTTCTACTGATTTTTCATAAGAATACTTTATGGTGATTATTAGCAAGATGTGTCCCAAAATATCTCTAGGAATGCCCATACCGTCTAACGTAGTGCGCGCTGAATGATGCTAATGTCGGTCAGGAGGGCTGGGTGTGACGACACGACGTCCTTGGAAAACGTCCATCAGCCTGTTTGTTAACTAAGTGAGAACATTTCCCATGAGGTCTGTTAACGTGCAAGTGCAGGTGTGGTGCTGCTGACTGTGGACCTGGGTTCGACAGCTCCAGACTCGTCCTGCATACCTGAAATTCTGTGCCTTTGACCAACGTCTGTCTCCCCAAGGCCTGTCCTGGCTGCCAGCTACCAGTCCACTTCCCTGCGTTGTGAGTGCAACTGTTTCAGAATCTTCACAGAAATAGAGCCATGCAGTACCTGTCCTCTGGGCCGGGCGTATTTCACTTGGTAGAAAATCCCCCGGGTTCATCTACTTCATTGCGAATGGTAGGACTCCCTTCTCTTAAAGTCGAACAGCATTCCACTACGCGTATTCGCCAAATTTTCTTATTCATCCATTAATAAACATCTGGGGCATTTGCACATCTTGGCTATTGTGAATAATTTTGCAGTAACACAGGAGAGCAAATGTCTCTTCAAGCTCTTGATTTCAATTCTTTTGGATGAACACCCAGGAGTGGGATTACTGGACCCTATGGTAATTCTATTTTTAATTTTTTAAGGAACCTCCACACTATTTTCCAGAGTGGCTGCACCAACTTACATCCCTACTAGCTGTGCAAAAGGATTCCAATTTCCCCACATGCTTGCCGACACTTATCTCCCGGATTTTCAAGGATGGCCATCCTAGCAGCTGTGAGGTGATGTGTCACTGCTTTTGGCTTGAATTTCCCTGATGAAGCATGATGAACCTGCAGGCCACTACTATGTCTTCTTTGGAGAAACGTCTCTTCGAGCTGTCTAGGGACCATTGACTTTATCTGATCATGTCATCTACTGAGGATACTCGCCAAAGTCAATTACTTTGAGATTGCAAGAGGGGAATATTCTAACTCTGCCACTCACCCCATTTGTCTGGAATGGTTTCCTAAGAAAATAACTTTTCTTCTTCAAAGAGGGTATCAGTGTCCAAACAGGAAAGGCAAGACAGTCGCTGAATTATTTCCCTTAAAAGAACATGATTCTGAGTGAGGGACCGCTGCCCCAGTCACCTCCAAATGGGAACTGGTCAGGCTTTGTTTGCTTTTTGTTTGCTTTTAGTTACTCCTTTTGGAGTGTTAAATGGTGCTGGGAAAACTGGGCAGCTCTATGTAGAAGAATGAAACTGGACCATTCTCTTACACCGTACACAAAGATCAACTCAAAATGGATAAAAGACCTCAATGTGAGACAGGAATCCATCAGAATCCTAGAGGAGAACATAGGCAGGAATCTCTTTGATATCAGCCACAGCAGCTTCTTTCAAGATATGTCTCCAAAGGCAAAGGAAACAAAAGTGAAGATGAACTTTTGGGACTTCATCAAGATCAAAAGCTTCTGCACAGCAAAGGAAACAGTCAAGAAAACAAAGAGGCAACCCATGGAATGGGAGAAGATATTTGCAAATGACAGTACAGACAAAAGGTTGATATAATGAACTCCTCAAACTCAACACTCACAAAACAGACAATCATATCAAAAAATGGGCAGAAGATATGAACAGACACTTCTCCAACGAAGACATACAAATAGCTATCAGACACATGAAAAAATGTTCATCATCACTAGCCCTCAGGGAGATTCAAATTAAAACCACATTGAGATACCACCTTACACCAGTCAGAATGGCCACAATCAACAAGACAGGAAACAACATGTGTTGGAGAGGATGTGCAGAAAGGGGAACCCTCTTCCACTGTTGGTGGGAATGCAAGTTGGTGCAGCCTCTTTGGAGAACAGTGTGGGGATTCCTCAAGAAATTAAAAATAGAGCTTCCCTATGACCCTGCCATTGCACTCCTGGGTATTTATTTACCCCAAAGATACAGATGTCGTGAAAAGAAGGGCCATCTGTACCCCAATGTTCACAGCAGCAATGGCCACGGTCGCCAAACTGTGGAAAGAACCAAGATATGCAAGGTTTTAAAATCAGTTACTGTCAGGACTCCCTCGGTGCTCCGTGGCGCCTTCTCTGGACGACGGTCTGGTGCTGCTCCCGGCGGCCGCGACCTGACCCGTCACTCCTCGATTTCTTCCTTTACTTTTGGCACGAGATGCCCCTGGCTCATCTTTTTGCCACTGACCTGAAAGCAGCTAATCTTTCAGGGAACTGTGGTGTCCGTCAGAGGGAATGGCAGGTGGGGGTTCTGCAAGGTCGTGCAGGAGGGCTGGAAGCAGTGGCCGATGCTCGTAAGTACCCCCTGTTCTCATGTGTGCGCAGCCATTCCACGCTGGCTTTTTTATAGATTTATGTGTTTTGAGAAAGAGCAAGGGAGAGAGAGGACACACACAAGCAGGAGGAGAAGGAGAGAATCCACACGCAGACTCCCTGCTGAGCACAGAGCCGGGGCCGGACCCCAGGACCCAGAGGTCATGACCTGAGCCCAATCCAAGGGTCGGACACCTAATGGACTGAGCCACCCAGGCGCCCAGTGCACTGTTTTAATTAGAGACCTTCTAACAATGTTTTTGAAAACTGGTGAAGCAAGATTCTCTGCTCCCAACATAATGCTTTTTTCCAGAGTGTCTTAACAATTGTTACTTCTTTGCTGTCTGAAATAATTTTACAATGTGACTATCTACAGGAAAACCTGTTCAGTTTTTGTTGCAAAAGTGTTAAGTTTACAATTTACCTACAGAGAACCAATTTCTTTGTGAGACAGAATTATCCTATGTAAGAAAAGTCAAGACACTGCATTTTTCAAGTCTACATTTCTGGGGAAAAACTAAGTTTTCTTCATACAGGTTTTGCAGAGTTCTTATTAGGTTTATGCCTGGACATTTTATTCTTCTTTTTTTTTTTTTAAATATTTTATTTATTCATTTGGCAGACAGAGATCACAAGTAGGCAGAGAGGCAGGCAGAGAGAGAGGGGGAAGCAGGTTCTCTGAGGAGCAGAGAGCCGATGCGGGGCTCGATCCCAGGACCCTGGGATCATGACCTGAGCCGAAGGCAGCGGCTTTAACCCACTGAGCCACCCAGGTGCCCCACATTTTATTCTTCTTAAGCGTCTTTTAAATGGATTCTCCTCGTTATCATATCTCTCACCAATCATTGTTTTCATAGGTAAAGACCATGAAATTCCAGATAGTAATTCAAATCCTCCCGTCAACACTTTCCTGACTGACTTCACTGTTAATAACGACCATGTAATCTTATCACCTATGAATAATGACAGTTTCAACTCTTCCTTTTCAGTTACAACTGTCTCTCGTATCTTGCTCCATGAAACAGTGGTGGGGCTCATGGGCATCCTTGCTTT
This sequence comes from Mustela nivalis, assembly GCF_964662115.1. Classification (NCBI taxonomy): domain Eukaryota; kingdom Metazoa; phylum Chordata; class Mammalia; order Carnivora; family Mustelidae; genus Mustela; species Mustela nivalis. Next base: position 789,935 of record NC_139024.1, on the reverse strand, counting down.
GTTCCTGATCAGAGGCTGCCTCGGCTGTTGCCCTGTAACAGGCTGGCATGTGAACAAGTATTTTATCATTTAAAACAAGCGTCCACACATTTATCCCGTAAGGGATGTTTTGTATGAAATGAATGGGGACTTGTGCTGAAATGGCTTTTCTGCATATGTGAAAACGATGACACAATCTCATTACAGTGGCTGATGGCTTCCTCGATACTGAGCCGTCCTGGAATCTCATGAGCATTGATAAATTATTGTAAACGTGTGGTCAGATTCTGTTTATTCCTATCTCACTTAAGATTTTTGAATTTATAAGTAAAATGTAGATTTTCTCTGAAATTTTATCAAGTATTCATATCGGTTATGTTCATTTCAAAAAAAAATAATCTGATGCTTTCCTTATTTACCTTCAAGAGTTACGTATTTCTGATTTTAAAAGTTTGGTAAAGTCCCCTGAGAAATCATCTGGGTCTAGTACTTTTTTGCAGAAACACTCGCGGAATTTTTTTTTTCTATTCTATAAAAACTAATCTGTTCATTTGTCTTTTGGGAAAATTATGATGTATTTCCTGCAAGTCATCCACTAATTCTTATTTCTCATTGTGTTATGTTAACTCATCCATTTTTATATGCCTTTCATGTTTATTAGCATACACTGCAAAGCATTCTCCCAACTTTCAGAAGTTCCTCTGTTCCATTCTCCCCTCATCATTTGTTATTAATTATATATTAAGCTCTGTCTCAAAAATGTGGGTTAGCCGAAGTTGATTTCGTAATTTGTGTTTTTTAAAAGTCAGTATTGTCTCTTCTGTCTTTCATCTCAAGCAATGTCCTACTTAATTATTTTGCTTTACAGACAGAGTTACTTCACCTACTGTCCCTTCCCTAAAATCTTCTCCAAGCACTGCTCTGTTATACTCCAGAGACACTGAAATATCATGCTGGGAATATCATTGTTTTCAAAAGATACTACAATTTCATTTTGTTTTACATCTTTAAACCCAGCGCTCCCCGACAGAACTTTTGTTCGCACAGAGCAGGAACTCTTGTTTTATGTCTCATCACCAATTTACGGGTTGACTGCATCATGGAGAGAGTGCTATTTTTGCTCATGTTGTAATTTGCTGTGTTTTCTGTGGATTCATATATGGTTAATGTTCCCGTGTCTGGTGTGCCTTCCTTGTTGGTGTGCAACTACAGCTCTGCACGTCTATAAGATGATAAACGACTGATCACGCCATCTATAACCTCACCATGCTGGTGCAGCTGGTCCGCTGAGCACAGAGACGGATCTGTTAAAGCCCCATCATTGGTGTCTGGCTACTTACCGCTTCGGTGCTTGTATATCCGCTTTACAAATTTGCTCTTCTGTTTATCTTCATTGATGAATAGATATTATGTTTTCCTTGTGAGTTTTAGCCTTTGGCAGTATAAAGGATCTTTTCCTGGGCACCCGGGTGTCTCAGTCGGTTGTGTGTGTCTGCCTTTGGCCCAGGTCATCACCGCAGGGTCCTGGGATTGGGCCCCACACCGGCCTCCCTGCTCAGCAGGAAGCCTGCTTCTCTCTCCCGCTGTTTGCTGCTCCCACCACTTGTGCTATCTCTGTTAATTTTTTCTTTAAAGTGTCTTTTCCTTCTTAAAAATAATTGCATTGGAAATTTGGGGTCTTTTGTGGTTCCATTCAAATTTTAGGATCATTCTAGTTCTGTGAAAAATGTTGTTGGTATTCTGGTAGGAACTGCGCTGAATCTGCAGATGGCTCTGGAAGGGATCACACTAAGTGAAGTCAGTCAGGCAGGGAGAGACAATCACGAGGTTTCACTCACTCGCGGAACATAAGGAACAGCGTGGGGCCCACAGAGGCAGGGAGAGAAGCCTGAATGGGAAGAAATCAGAGAGAGATAGACTAACCATGAGAGACTCTTGACTCCAGAAAACACACTGAGGATTACAGAAGGGAGAGGTGGAGGGACGGGGTAACCAGGTGATGGGCGTGAAGGAGGGAACTTGACGTGTGCAGTGAGGTGTGTGACGAGTGAACACGGGGTGTTACGCGCAACCGGTGAATCACTGAACAGTACATCAAAAGTAATGATGTACTACATGCTGGCTAATTGAAATTAATAAAAAAAAATCAAAGCAATTTTGAAAAAGAAAAACGACACTGGAGGTATCACAACCCCAGATCCTAAGATCTACTACAAGGGTGGAACGAACACAACAGGACGGTATGGGCACAAACACAGACTCCCAGATCAGTGGAACTGACCAGAGAGCCCAGGAATAAACCCACGATTATACGGTCAATTAATCTCCAACGAAGCAGGATAGAATGTCCAATGGAAAGACGACAGTCTCTTCCATAAATGATGCTGGGAACACGGGACAGCCACATGCAGAAAACTGAAACTGGACCATTCTCTTATACCTCACCCCAAGATAGACTCAAAATGGATGAAAGACCTCAATGTGAGACCTGAAACCATTAAACTCCTAGAAGAAAACATAGGCAGTTATCTCTTTGACATCAATCATAGAAAACTTTCCTGATATGTCTCCGGATAGAAGGGAAACAAAGCCCAAATGAAACTAGTGGGGGAAAATCAAGATCAAAATTTCTGCACAGCAAAGGAAACCATCAACAGAACTAAAAGACAACTTACGGAATGGGAGATGTCTGCGAACGGCGTCTCTGATGAAGGGTTGGTGTCCACAGTCTATAAAGAACCCATACAAGTCAACACCCAAAAGCCAAACAGTCCGATTAAAAAGTTGGCAGAAGACATGAACAGACATTTCTGCAAAGAAGACATCCAGATGGCCAACAGACACATGAAAAGATGCTCAGCATCACTCTTCACCAGGGAAATGGAATCAAAACCACAGTGAGATCCCACCTCACACTGTCAGAACAGCTCGAATCAACAACGCAAGACACAACAGGTGCTGGTGAGGACGGGGAGAAAGGGGAGCCTCGTGTACTGTTCGTGGGAATGCAAGTTGGTGCAAAGTGTGGAGGTTCCTCAAAAAGTTAAAGGTAGAACTACTCTATGGATCAGTAATTGCACCACCCAAAGAATATAAAAACACCCATTTGAAGGGAGACATGCAGCCCTATGTTCATAGCAGCATTATCTCCCAGAGCCAAACTGTGGAAGGAACCAAGATGCCCACCAGCAGACGAACGTCAGGAGGGGAGGGGGGGCGGACAGTTCCTCGGGGCCCCCAGGAGGAACCAACCCTCCAACACCTTGACTTCAGACTTGCAGGCTCCACAGGAGCTGTGCCCCACAGGAGGAAGCAGCAGAAAACCAATCTGCCATCAGGTAAGAACCTGAGGCAGGAGTCTAGCGCTCAGAGATGTGGGCATTCCTGCTGGCACCATCAGCGCCCGGGGACTGGGTCCCTGACGGTGAGATCAGCACTGACAGGAAACTTCGAAGTGTGGACAGATCCAAGTGTCAGAAAGTGAGGGCTGGAGATTCTGCTGAGGAGTGCGCGGCCAGCCACACAGTCACAGTGTCGGAACTGGCGTTCGACTCTCGGACAATCACACGCGTTCTCTGAACCGTGACAAACTGGCGCAGAAGGACCCGATGGTGAAGGGTATGAGAAGCCACAGGCGGGGGCAGAGAGAAAAGCGGGTCCTCCGGCAGACCACGATGAAAGCAGGAAGCACCTGCCCGCCGCCTGCGGCCACAAGCTCTCCAGGAGGCGTCCAGGAGCGGCCCCTAGGGTCACGCAACCTCGTGGCCGAGCCCAGGGACGAGTGTCCTTCTGACCAGCCGGTGCTGGCAGAGTGGAACGTGGCCCAGGACAGCAGAACAGCCCCGCCCGTGACCCCGTCCAGTAAAGAGGCCCCGTGCTCTGTCTGAGCAGCTGCACCCCGAGACCGAGCGGCGGGAGGGGGGACCGAGCTGCCCGTGTGGCTCTAGGGTCTCGGGGCCGCCCACTGAGCGGCTCGGTGAGCACGGCTGAACCGGGGTGGCATCGCTTTTGCTTAGGGAAACAGAGTCAAGCGAGTTGGAGCCCGTGTGTGTCTGCTCGTCTCACCCCTACACGCAGCCACACAACCACCTCGGCAGGGGAGGGGCTGTGAGCAGCCTGAGAGCCGCCGAGGACGGGGTCCGCCGGGCCGCCGGCAAACAAGTACGATGACCAGCAGCGGCCGGGGCACCATGGTGACCACCCCGTCAGACAGCGAACTGGACCACCGCTTGCGGAGGCGGGGCGCCCGGCTCTCCCCTCCGGCACCACCCGTGACCAGATCTGCGGTGCGGGCTGATCGGGGACACCCCCACACGGCGGCTCCTCGCGACGACACTGCACATCTGCGAACAGATCGGCCCCAAGGGAACCCGTGGCAGAGCTACGGCAGTGTGAGGGAGCCTGCCCGGGGCTGAGACGTCGCCAGGGCCTGTGCATCAGGCCCAAAGTGGCCAACCGGGAGACGCAGGACCCCCTCATGATAGGCAGTGACCGCCAGGACGCACGGGAGACTGTGGCCCGGACCCTGCCAGGTCCTCGCCGTCCCAGGGCCGATTCTGCAAGTCCCTTTCCCTGCGTCCTTCCCCTTCCCAAGCCCTACGAACCAATAAAAGCGCCTCTCTGGACAGTCAGAAAAACGAACAATAAAGTCAGTACATTGTTCCCGAAGATATCCAAAAGAAACACTCCCGGTGAAAACCTCGGATCTGGTCTTTACTCATTACTGCTGCTACCTGGTGATCCGCAGGAGAGCAGCGTGCAGCGACTCCTTCCACGCGGTACACAACTTGTGCCATGACTGATAAATGGATAAAGAAATAAATTAACGTGTGACTGGGGTTTAAAAAATCAAGCCTCACCAAAATTAACACAGGAGGGCCGGTCACAGCTCTCACGTCACACTTAAAGGTGTTCGTGCTTATAAACTGTCTCCACAAGAATGAGCCTAGGGGGTCAGGACTGAAGACGAAGCGACGCGCCGTGGTGGCACTTACGTGTCTGTCGTCCGCACCAGAAGCCACATAGCGTCCGCATGGGCTGAAGGCAATCCCACAGGGGTATCCGTGGTTTGGATGTCCCTCAAAACAGCGCTCGCATCTATAGGAAAAGGAGAAACACCAGGAGAAAAACATGATTCTTTAATTTTAACACAAAGGGGGCCAAGGACGCTGACGTGCAGCCTGTCTTCCCGACAACGAACGAACCAGTGCGGAGACTCGCACTCACGAGTCATCAAAGGCCAGCAGGCCGTCCTGGACATGCAAAATAGAAAACAACCATTTCCAAACCGCAGATTACTTGGGTCAGTGATCGAAGACTTGGGCAGGCGCAGTGCTCTCTCAAGCAGGTCAGGTGCTCTGGCCAACCACCCACAAAGTGTTACAGACGGGGGCGGGGAGCAGATCCGGGAAAGCCTGCGTCAGCGGGGGCCAGCACGGGGCTGGCTCCGGGGCTCCAGGATTGCACACGAGCCCCCGCCAGAGCCGGCCCCTGGGATCACGCCCCCACACCTCACAGGGCCTTTTATCCCCACCTTGCCATTACAGAGGAGAGCGGGGACACTGTCCACGCCGCCCCTGTGACCCAGCCGTGTGCAGGCGCACACACGAGCATTGCTGACACTCGGCTACATGCGCTGTTTAGTGGTCACTCCCCGTAACAGAACAGGAACGGCCTGATACGTGCACTGGCATCACTGTCGCTTAGGAGCATCTCATGACCCGCCCCCTCCATGCATCTCTGACCCTCAGGGCACAGGGCACACGCACAGACAGGAAAGCCCAGCACCTCTCCCGTTAGCATTCCAAATTGCTATGACCTGTTCTGTGTATAAGTCAGGCTTCTCTTAGATGCGTCAGCGGGAACGGGTTCACCACAATCACGCCGTATTTGGAAAAAGACGTCAAACTGAGTTCACAGGCACTGAGCCCGTGTGCCCCAGTGTACCCCCACCTGTGGCCTGCAGGCCGGAACGGGCCTCACCTCAGGGTTCTCACGTCCCATAGCTTCACGCCATCCCCAGCAGCTGTGGTGGCAAACAGGTTATACAGCAGCGGCTGCAGGGTCGTGGATGACGATCCCTAGGGTCGAAGGGGAGGAAACGAGACGTGCTCTTTAGAGGCTGAATTCATAAACCATGCAATGAATGTCAAGTAAGAAACAGAACAACAGTGAATGTCAAGTAAGAAACAGACGCAAAGATTTTTCTTATTTATAACAATTTCAGAACTGGTCTCCAAAAATATCCTTTTGAAGAATTCTGGGGTTTTTTTTGCCTTTTTAAATTTTTTCAGTGTTCCAAGATCTATTGTTTATGCGCCACACCCAGTGCTCCATGCAATCCGTGCCCTAATACCCACCACCTGGTACCCCGACCTCCCACCCCCCCCACCCCTTCAAACCTCTCAGGTTGTTTTTCAGAGTCCATAGTCTCTCATGGTTCACCTCCCCCTCCGATTTCCCCCAACTCACTTCTCCTCTCCATCTCCACATGTCCTCCATGCTATTTGTTATGCTCCACAAATAAGTGAAACCACATGGTAATTGACTCTCTCTGCTTGACTTATTTCACTCAGCATCATCTCTTCCAGTCCCGTCCATGTTGCTACAAAAGTTGGGTATTCGTCCTTTCTGATGGAGGCCTCATACTCCATAGTGTATATGGACCACATCTTCCTTATCCATTCGTCCGTTGAAAGGCATCTTGGTTCTTTCCACAGTTTGGCGACCGTGGCCATTGCTGCTATAAACATTGGGGTACAGATGGCCCTTCTTTTCACGACATCTGTATCTCTGGGGTAAATACCCAGTAGTGCAATTGCAGGGTCTTAGGGAAGATCTAGTTTTAATTTCTTAAGGAATCTCCACACTGTTTCCCAAAGTGGCTGCACCAACTTGCATTCCCACCAACAGTTTCTCCACATCCTCTCTAACACATGTTTACTGTCTTGTTATTGGCCATTCTGACTGGTGTAAGGTGGTATCTCTATGTGGTTTTGATTTGAATCTCCCTGATGGCCAGTGATGATGAACATTTTTTCATGTGTCTGTTAGCCATTTTTATGTCTTCTTTGGAGAAGTGTCTGTTCATGTCTTCTGCCCATTTTCTGACATGATTACCTGTTTTTTGCGTTTGAGTTCGAGAAGTTCTTTACAGATCTTGGATATCCAAGATGGACATTGTTATGAACCCTAGTTATTTAAAGTTTGCGTCCAAACATGGTTCTGTACCTGGAGTGTAGTTCAGCTCTTTCCAGGAGGTATTTTGTCACTTTGGCTTTCCTTCCGACTGCAGCGTGAGGGGAGGTGATGATCGATCGGATCAGAGGCGGGTCCTTGAAGAAGTGACCCCAGCCAGAGACACATGGGGGCTTTGGGTGTGATGACCAGTACATTAATAACTGATCTCAGACTTCAAATGCCCCATTCAGAGCATCTTTCAGATAATTTATTGAAGATGGATTATGATCTATACTTTAAAAATAGTTTTTGGTGTATTAATATTGTAGTGTTTTGATCTTTCATCATACTTTTGTAACTCTCAGTGGTATTTCATATGTGGAAAACATACACCAACAGTTCGTAAGGTTAAAGTGTACCATTAATAATTATTCAAAAGGGGAACCCTCTTACACTGTTGGTGGGAATGCAAGTTGGTGCAGCCACTTTGGAGAACAGTGAATTACACCCAAACAATGAGTCTTCGGACACTGCATCAAAAACTAATGACGTACTGTATGGTGACCAACATAACACAAGAAAAAAATGTCCATCTTCCTTCCATGCCAAGAATATCCATATTATTAAGAAAAATGTAATAAAGTGGTGCATGGGTGCCTCAGTGGGTGGGTGCCTCAGTGCATGGGTGCCTCAGTGGCTTCGGCTCAGGTCATGACCCCAGGGTCTTGGGATCGAGCCCCGCATCGGGCTCTCTGCTCAGCGGGGAGCCTGCTTCCTCCTCTCTCTCTCTGCCTGCCTCTCTGCCTACTTGTGGTCTCTCTCTGTCAAATAAATAAATAAAATCTTTTTTAAAAAGAGAGAAAAATGTAATAAAGTACATCTGAAAGCATTTATCCTCGCAGTGTGCATGGACGTCAAGGTCATTCCTCAGTTACAAATAGGAAATGAAGGTTTACATAAACCCAACAACAGACTAACAGAGTCTTAATTCTGTGCCAACAGCATTCTAAACACTGAACATTTCATCCTCTTAACAAACTTATGAGACGTAAACTGTTTTATACCCATTTCAGGTGAGAAACATGACAGAGGAATCCACTCATGGCCACCCAGCTACGCCTCTCAAGAGAGCTTAACAGTCCACTAATGATGACAAGGCCAAGACACCTTGTAATTCTAACATCCAGACAGTTCCCCAGCCGGCCAGCACACATCCAGAGCTCACGCATGGACACTGGGCATGGCGCAAGTTACATGGCACAGCCTGTAACTATATGGGGCAAAAAGTAATAGAATTATAAGAAAAATAGACAAGATTACTTGTTCCCTGAGTGGGAACAAGTCCCAGACCTAGCTCAACAGGAAGGCAGAGTTAGGATACCTTACAACAAAGCCGGTTTCCTGAAGCTAACCAGTAAAAAACCACAAGCATTCACAGGGATAAAAAGAGAATTAAAATCTTTTTTCAATCAATCCAATTAAGACTAAGGAAGAAGAAAGGAAGAAGCAAAGAAAATGCATAATAAATAGGAAATACAGAAGTTTTTTTTCTCTTTAATGTAGAAAGCATAAAATGTATGAATAATCATACCAATTGCAGACTAAACAAGTTAAAAAAAAAGATTCTTAGTTGGATTTCAAGAAAAGCTCTTAAAATATTATTTTTGAAGGCTGAATGTGAAGGGTGGGGGGAAATAGCATATACTAAAGAAAACAAGGCAAGATAGATTGCTTAAGTACTCGAAGAAATAGTCACCAGGCAAATAAGACCTCATTAAAAATAGTTTGTAGATATCATAAAAGGAGAACATAAAAGGAGCAAGGGAAATACAAGAAGGCTGACTTAAATATCCCGAATGACACAGCCTGTAACTATATGGGGCAAAAAGTAATAGAATTATAAGAAAAATAGACAAGATTACAATCATAGGAAGAGATGTTAATACATTTCTCTAATAAATAAAAACAACTGAGAGTACAAAAAATTAGGAACATGAATGACCTGAGTACGATTAATAAAGTTGGGCCAATAGACATGTATACACCATGGTGGGTGAGAACATCTTCCTTTCATACACACATACGTGATAGCCATAAAAATCCACCAGGGAGCCGGTTTCTCAATAAATGCAGAAATCCCAGCAGCAGAGGAGAATCAGTGCCAGATGGGTCATGTGCATAGAATGCCATCCATGAAATCAGAAACTAGCCACAAAATGTTTACCGAAAACAAGCTCATATGTGTAGAAATCTAAAAGCACACATCTAAATAAAGTCTAGGTTAAAAAAAAAAAAAAAGTCATACTGGGAATTAGAAACTCTCTAGTGGGGAGTAAGCATCAGGTGGCACAGGGACACGCACAGTCTGCTGCCGTTATGGGCCAGAACAACACAGCACATGACCCGGACGTCATTTGATGTGTCTTGGGAAAGAGCCGCACCAAATCCACTTGCGGTCATCAAAGAAGAACGAGGCAGAAAGATACAGAGCAGATTGTGTCTGACCAAGCACTTCATTTCTTTAAGAAAAAAAAAAAGAAAATAAAGTAATACATTTCAAGGAGATCATATGGGTTTTACTGACCATTCCTGCAGAAAACAAAAAGTTCTCTGTGTGATATGATTTTCCATAAGAAACTATTTCAACTATTACATATTTAATTTTTTACATCAAATGAGCTGTATAGCACTGTGTATCCAAATCACAAAAATGTGTATCTCTTATTCAGGCATTGAAAAGAAGTAACAGCCAAGTTTTTATTATATATAAGTGAAAAACGATAGCTATAATTTTTAAAGAGATCAATAAATCCTAAAATATTTGTGTATTTTCTTTTGCTGTGCAGAAGCTTTTGATTTTGATGAAGTCCCAAAAGTTTATTTTTGCTTTGTTTCCTTTGCCTTTGGAGACATGTCTTGAAAGAAGTTGCTGTGGCTGATATCGAAGAGATTCCTGCCTATGTTCTCCTCTAGGATTCTGATGGATTCCTGTCTCACATTGAGGTCTTTCATCCATTTCGAGTTCATCTCTGTGTACGGTGTAAGAGAATGGTCGAGTTTCATTCTTCTACATATAGTTGTCCAGTTTTCCCAGCACCATTTATTGAAGAGACTGTCTTTTTTCCACTGTATATTTTTTCCTGTTTTGTTGAAGATTATTTGACCATAGAGTTGAGGGTCCATATCTGGGCTCTCCACTCTGTTCCACTGGTCTATGTGTCTGTTTTTATGCCAGTCCCATGCTGTCTTGGTGATCACAGCTTTGTAGTAAAGCTTGAAATCAGGTAACGTGATACCCCCAGTTTTATTTTTGTTTTTCAACATTCCCTTAGTGATTCGGGGTCTCTTCTGATTCCATACAAATTTTTGGATTATTTCCTTCAGCTCTTTGAAGAATACCGGTGGAATTTTGATCGGAATGGCATTAAAAGCAAAAGCTTCTGCACAGCAAAGGAAACAGGAAAACAAAGAGGCAACCCACGAAATGGGAGAAGATATTTGCAAATGACAGTACAGACAAAAGGTTGATATCCAGGATCTATAATGAACTCCTCAAACTCAACACTCAAAAAACAGACAATCATTCAAAAAAAGGGGCAGAAGATATGAACAGACACTTCTCCAATGAAGACATACAAATGGCTATCAAACACATGAAAAAATGTTCATCATCACTAGCCCTCAGGGAGATTCAAATTAAAACCACACTGAGATACCACCTTACACCAGTTAGAATGGCCAAAATTAGCAAGACAGAAAATAACGTGTGTTGGAGAGGCTGTGGAGAAAGGGGAACCCTCTTCCACTGTTGGTGGGAATGCAAGTTGGTGCAGCCTCTTTGGAGAACAGTGTGGAGATTCCTCAAGAAATTAAAAATAGAGCTTCCCTATGACCCTGCAATTGCACTACTGGGTATTTACCCCAAAGATACAGATGTAGTGAACAGAAGGGCCATCTGTACCCCAATGTTTATAGCAGCAATGGCCACGGTTGCCAAACTGTGGAAAGAACCAAGATGCCCTTCAACGGACGAATGGATAAGGAAGATGTGGTCCATATACACTATGGGGTATGATGCCTCCATCAGAAAGGACGAATGCCCAACTTTTGTAGCAACATGGACGGGACTGGAGGAGATGATGCTGAGTGAAATAAGTCAAGCAGAGAGAGTCAATTATCATATGGTTTCACTTATTTGTGGAGCATAACAAATAGCATGGAGGACATGGGGTGTTAGAGAGGAGAAGGGAGTTGGGGGAAATTGGAAGGGGAGGTGAGCCATGAGAGACTATGGACTCTGAGAAACAATTTGAGGGGTTTGATGTGGCGTGGGGGTGGGAGGTTGGGGTACCAGGTGGTGGGTATTAGAGAGGGCACAGATTGCATGGAGCACTGGGTGTGGTGCAAAAATAATGAATACTGTTATGCCAAAATTAAATAAAAAATAAATTTAAAAAAAGATTTTTGTATTTTCATTGTAAAAATAAATCACTTAATATTATCACATCATTTTAAAATAGGAAACTATGGCGCTCATGTTTCGCTGTGGAACTCTTGTGAATGTGATAAAACGGAACAGTCTGCTTCTGCAGCCAGAATCGCGGGGCAATCCCCAGGAGAGGCGTTTCAGGCTGCACGGCCGCACGCTTGCACAAGAGCGTTCCTGCTGTGTGCCGAACGTGGCTAGGCTCTTCCTGAGCTCGAGAGAAATTCGGAATGATCTCTTTCACGTTTTACTGGAAATTGGACATTTGGGCCACTTAGGGTCTGTGCTCCATGAGCACTGCTGGGCCAGCAGCCCCCACACGGCCGCGGTCAGTCAGAACACTTGAATGTGTATTGTGTAACTGGACAAAAATTTAAGAGAAGCTTAGAAAAGGAGAAGAAGCTATTAGAGTACAGTGTGAGCGTCCGTAACCCTATCACCCTCCGTCCCTACCCTCCCGTCACATACCACTCAGAGGGGTATTTTCAGGAAATCAAACCAGTTATTTGTCCCAAGTAAGTAAAAACCTCAGGACTATTTTTCCTCATACCACACCCCCCACCCAAGAGCACACCACCATGATGCCCAAAATACCAGTCGTCACTGGACGACCACATCAATTTGAGGTAGACCAGGCTACTGTTGGGTCATTGCATAAGCTGCTACTTAATGGAGAAGAAATGCTAAGCAGTTTCCTACAGCCAATGCATGAAAACTCGGAACGACGAGAGGTTTCATGAGAGGAACGGAGCGGTCACCGTGTCTCCGAGGAGGAAGGACAGCTGTCTCTTCACAGCAGTGGTTCTGCACCGGTGCGCCTGGAGCGGAGTTCCCTCGGGCTCTGCAGAGACACCGTCCCAGAGACCCCATGTCCATCAGGAAGGGGACCCTCCGTCCAGTCTGACACCACACCCTGGACACAGGCTCCATCCTAAGCCCACTGCCCCCTGGACTGCTGCAGTCCCAAGCTCTCCACACCAGCCAGGGAGCCAGCATGTGGGCAGGAGCGGCCCCAGGCGGCTACCCGAGCAGGGGGAGCTCCATCTCCGGAGTGGAGGGAGCAGCGCGTGTGCCCATGCAGCAGCTAGGGACGCCCCGGCGGCCGGAGGCCGGGAAGACACCAGGTGCAGGGGCGTGGCGCAAGCTGGCGAGGCCACTCGGGATCCCACCCCCACCCGCCGCTCCACCCCGTCCCTTTTCTCGTCCCCCACCAGCCGCTCCATGGAGGGGGCTTGCGCAGCACCACGCGCTCCCCGCGCCCTGCCCGTGGAGGAGCGCACAGAGCGCAGCACAAGCCCTTCCAGCCGGAGCCAGTGGCGCAAGGTCATGGTCTCAGTGCCCGTGCAGCTCGCTCACGCACACCCACACAAGCATCGGCGCGGTCCCTCGCCTTCCTGCTCGGCCTCCACGGCAGCTGCCCTGGACCTGCAACAGAGCTCACCCGGTGCCCAGAGCCCACAAGCTGCACCTCGGGCTTCCCGCATGGGCCCACATGCTGCTCTCCTGACGCACACGCAGCCACTCCCGTACCGCCTGGCCCCGTGCCCACCTCACCTCCTCAGAGAAAGCACACAGAGGGGCCTCGGCACAGCATGTGTGTGGCTGTGTGAACCCGCCCCCCTGCAGAAGGATCCCGATCCGTCAGCTGTGAGGACCCCACTCTCTCCTGCACACGTGCACTCCACAGCTCACTACCGCGCCGGTGCAGACCCGCCGAGACACACATCTAGATGAATCGGTCACTGGCTTGATACATGTGCACACACACGTGTGCACACCAGTACACGTGTTCATGTGTGCATCTGCATGTCCCGATCCGGTGCAGGCCATGAGACTGGTGGGGACAAGGGGCAGGCTCTGGCATATTTGGCTTCCACCGTCCCCTGCGACCTCACCGTATTAAGTGCGGCAGTCGTGGAGGGACCGGACCCCAGCTCTGCTCCTCAGGCTCGTGACCCGGCTGTGGGGAAGGCCCAAGCCTGGACACAGAGACGCAGCACGGTGGCCCTGAGACCACAGCACCCCACGGCACTTCAGCCGAGGGCGCACTCGCCGCTGATGCGGCTCAGGGAACTGACACAAAGTGTCCCAGCGTCCGCGTGCACGCATCAGGGTCTCGGAGGACGGAGCTCATGCACGTTCAGCCCGCCATGTCCGCACACGTGAGCTACAGCGTGTGCACCTGTAAGCGTGTCACAGGCAAACACCGGGGGCTTGCCTCCTCCTGTCCTGGCGAGTGCCCCCTGCCAGGAGCTAAAAGTCACCAGAGCACGACACATCCCACCGAAGCCATCTCTGGAACAAGACGAGGGCCTGGGCTCAGCAACCCCGAGATTCCCTCACAGGCCCAGCCTGAGACCTAAGTCCAACAGAGGGATGAGACAGGAGGGCAGCAAGGGCCTGCAGTCAAGTCCAATTCTGTCTGACGAGTCCCTGGGAACCTCGAGGAGTTTCAAGGAAGACAGTGACATGGTCACTTGGAGTCAGCAGTGGGAGTGCGACTGCGTTGAGGAAGAGCCTTGCGGAGACAGCGGACTGGGGTGGCAGCAGGTGGGGCCTGGGGCCGAGGACAGACACACGACTGCACAGGCAGCGGCTGACCGGGCAGCACTGGGCGTACTTCCGGCGTTCATGCGCGGGTCTGTGTATGGGAGTCAGGCTGTGAGGACGCACGGAGCACAGGGAACCTCCTGGCTTTTAGCCCAGATGCACCAACTGCATGGGCTCAGGCAACCTACTTTATGTGCCTTCAAATTCCTCCTAAAATCAAGTTCTGCCTGACGATATGGGACGGGGAGAGGCCCAGTCAGGTGCACCTTCTCCAGTCCTCCCCGGACCCCGCAAACGTCATTACCACCGGCACCCTCGCCGTCTCCCACGACGGCCCTCGCACAGTCAGCTTGGTGTAAAATGACCCTGTCCCCACCCACCACCGTCTGCGTTATAATTTCTTTGAAAGCGATTTCTTAGTTCAGATTCCGACCTTCCACTGCAAACAGCACATTCCGGAGCCTCCACCCTCAACGGTGACAGGAACAAAGGGCTTGTGTGAAATTAGGTGGATTTGAGAAGTGAGAGTTTTTAAGGCAATGCCCATCGACCTTCATAAATTTATAATTAAAAATTACAGGAAGAATGGTTGTCATTTAATGAACTAGGAATATATTAAGAGATTTACCTGCATTATCTCACTTAACCCTGCAACAGATAAAAGTAATGGATGAAAGATGTGAAAGTCTTCTCCCGTGATACGGGAACAGAGGAGCGGAAGGAAACCCGAAGCTGTCAGACAGAGCAGCATCCCAGAATTTTTCAAAATGAAATAACGTCTTTTGAAAATATGCGAAAATTGTTTAGTTTAAAAGAATTATCTTTACCATTATCTTAAAACTACAGTTATATTTTTTATAAGTAAAAAGCATTTCAAACTCCAAAACTCTATTTTGTATTTCCAATTTAATCAGCTGAAACAATATAAAACAAATTTAGAACCAAATGGAAAAAATAAATCTCAGACTGAGATTTTCAGATTTTTATAATAAGTTTCATCTAAAGTTTTCATGGCTCTGCAGTAAGTCCCAGAAAGAAATAAAGAATAGAGCAAGTGAATGAAAAAGAAAATAGGAATCTCCATGGAAATGTTGACAAACCACTTTCCATACACAAAAAATGATGGCGGTGGTAGTGGGCGTGGAGTCTGCTTACGATGCTTTTTTTTTTTTTTTTACGATTTTTTTTTTAATGTATTTATTTGACAGAGATCACAAGCAGGCAGGCAGAGAGAGAGAGAGGAGGAAGCTGAGCAGAGAGCCTGATGTGGAACTTGATCCCAGGACCCTGAGATCATGACCTGAGCCGAAGGCAGAGGCTTTAACCCACTGAGCCACCCGGGCGTCCCACTGCTTAGGATTCTTTCTCCCTCTTCCTCCCTCTAAAAAACCCCAGAAATCAAAGAACAATGATACCCTTGAAATCACAATGCAGATTTCAGAAGGCATTATAAATTAAAGTTATTCCAAATATATCAAAAAACAAAATTGTAGTTGTAGTCTTAAAAAGAGAAGTTTTGTTTACAAATCTCTTAGATGTCTTTGGTTTGCAAAGTGTCTTTTAAACTAAAGTATGAGACAATGAATTCATCAAAACAGCACCCTTTCTCATCTCCAGGCTCTAACCCTCAGCTGGGGGTAGTCTTAAACCCCGACCCTGTCCAGACAGAGCATGTGCGTCTGGAAGAGGGAAACCATTGGTCCCTGACGGTGGCTTCCATTCCAGCCGGAGCTATGTGACTCACTGGTTGTTTAGTCTGAAACACCCAAACCCTCCACCAAGTTTTAAGTGTGACTGCATCACTAGTAAAGTTGAAAAATAGGCCCAGAAAATAATCAAAGACAAAAATACAAAGTTTCACATTCCATACGATATTAAACCATCTGCTAAGGTCAAACATCAAGGCCTAGAAAACTGATGATGACAAGAAAAAAAATAGCATTGGGTATTTGCTAGCAAACTGTCAGAAACCTGCATCAGACATCTGTACGAGTCCGACACTTAAAGATACAATTCACAAATGATAAGCGCTGTCAACAGCTCACTCACTTTATTCTGGCAGATCTGGTGAACAGGCCGGGAATGGGCTTCCACTATCATGGCTGCACTGCGCGCTGCATTGAGGTCGAAAACCTCGAGAGTCCTGTTCCTGCCAGCCGCAAGCACCAGATCTGCGAGACGCAGTTAGGGAACTCCTCTCAGCCGTCCGCCAGGGGGAGGGCGGCCCCACATATGCAGTGAGTACTTTGGGGCACCAGAAGGCACCCAAGCGATGACCGCTACAACTGTCTGCGCGCAGAGCCCCGCTCCCCCCTTCTGCCGCTGGCATCCAGCAGCGGCTGCTGAGCCAGGGACGAGAGCAGACCCAGTGGTGCAGACCTCCAGCGGGAGGCACAGAGGTCTAACTTCAGCGCAATGAGATCTGAGGTGTCCAGGAAAGGCCCCAATCAGGAGCCAGAAGCCCAGCTGCATCGCTAGGGACGGAGCTCCGAAGACCAGTCTAAGGGTCAAACCAGGCAGTGCAAGTGCAAATGTGGACAGTGCCGCCTGGAGCCGGCCGTGCGAAGGCACGCACCTCCCAGCGCGGCGAGCCACCAGCCACGCCTTGTCCACGTTCACACTTGGGGCAACAGCAGCAGCACATGGACTCGGGGTTCGTGTCAGCACCAGAACAAACCCACGTCCAGTGGCCACCAGAACACTGCCATCAGTGGTGTACGTGGGAGAAAGATCACCAGGTTCGGTAACTAGCCCAGCGCTCATGCGAAAATATGCAGAAAGCACCGTTTAAGGCCAGAGTACTCGGAAGGACACATGTCTGCTACGTGTTGTGCTCTGTGTGTACCAAGGGGCTCTGGCATCACATTTCTAATTAAAATACTCTAAAACCTCTAATGCCTTATCTCAGTCCTTCTGAAATTTCAACTATAAAACTCTTCAAAGAACATAACTTAGACCTCCGAATAACTTCAGATTTTTATAAGACGAATTCCTGAAGATCAGAGCTTTTCTTCTAAATAAATCAAAATCAATGTTTTTAACTAAAAGGGATGATGCCGGTCAAAAAAAAGTCAAAAAATAAACTCCTCGACTCCTTTTCCCACTCGGCATCTCTGCTGCGACTTCTGCCGGGCTCCAGAGCCGGGGCCGACTTCTGTTATCGGAAGGATGCCCATCCCAAGTGTACTGGTTCATTTTTTAAAAGCACAAAATTACTACATATTGTACAATAAACTATAGACCAGAAATGCCGGTTACATCACCCTGCTGTGGGTCATGCGCTCTGTCGCACGCATGTCGTTTTCCTGTGAAGTTCTTCTCCCCACGGAGATGGGATCGCTATGCATGTAATTACGCAGAAGACGTGCGCGCCCTGAGTCGCGGCCCCCGGCCGGCGCCCGGAGCCGGGACCCTCAGCAGACGCTCCTGCCGGGACGCTGAAGCTCGGGCTATGGAAACCAAGAGCAGAGGCAAGGATACAGGAGTAGAAGTCGTTCACGGCCGATAAACTGGTAATCCCCGTCGCACCGGTCGTACGGAGCCTGAAGACACGTCTGCACCAGCTCTTCTGTCTGTATCTGAAAAAAAAAATAAGGATAATTGACCTTTCTGTTTCTCTCCCACAACTGAGCATTCTGCCATTAAAAAGCTGAATATGAAGAAAGTTTTCTTTTTTTTTTTTTTTTAAGATTTTTTTATTTATTTATTTGAGAGAGAGACAGTGAGAGAGAGCACGAGTGAGGAGAAGGTCAGAGAGCGAAGCAGACTCCCCATGGAGCTGGGAGCCTGATGCGGGACTCGATCCCGGGACTCCAGGATCATGATCTGAACCGAAGGCAGTCGCCCAACCAACTGAGCCACCCAGGCGTCCCTAGAAAGTTTTCATATCACTTAATAATTCTATTTTATAACATCAAAGGAGTAAGTCGGCTGCCTTAATTTTCTTTTAGGAAACTCTAACTTTTCCTTTAGGAAAACTTCATGAAAAAATATCATATAAAGCTCCAAATAATTCATTATTGTCTGTGAGAAAGCAAATTTTTCG
Source organism: Mustela nivalis (assembly GCF_964662115.1). Lineage (NCBI taxonomy): Eukaryota > Metazoa > Chordata > Mammalia > Carnivora > Mustelidae > Mustela > Mustela nivalis. Next base: position 771,696 of record NC_139024.1, on the reverse strand, counting down.
CCTAATTCTAAAATAATTATGTATACTTAAGAAGACTTCCAACTAGTTATAAATTATCTGTATTTCCACAAACACATATGTTGTTAATGTTTTCTAAAGGATAATGCAAGCAGTTAGTATTGGTTTAACAAACATATGACCTCAAGAATCCCTAACAATTCTGTAAAGGAAAGAAACCTGCTAGCCATATTTCGATGTGATCGTGGCCCAGGCAGAGCCAGGGGAGATCTCTGGGGATGGCCCTGCGTGGCGGGGGGCGGGGGGGAAGAACAGGCCATCAGCCTGTACCTTCCACACGGCGGTGAGTGCTGCACGGGGGCCCGCGGCCCTATATGCAGGCTAGGCACAGAGACAGTGACTCAGGGAGCAGGTCCTGGGGGCAACAGATATGCAGGGGTCAGCTACACAGACTCAAGGGCAAACAGAGTCACAGGAGAGGTTTGAAGGGAAGCTCAGTGATGACACAAAGATCACGACACAGTGATCCTACGCATCACTGCTGCAAAAATGCACGGGATCATACAGTAGGTGATGAATGGGGTAGAAAGCCACCGTTTCGTGGGGAGAGTCATGGGAATGCTCTGCAGACACCACAGACCAGGCGAGCCATGTCAGAAAGATCCCTCGAGCCCAGGGAGAACACACGTGTCTGAAATCAGGGGGCATTGGGGGTGTGGGAACAGGGAAGGGACCGTCCGTATTTAAGGCCCAAGTACTGCTGTGGCAGAGCCGGCCACGCGGATGGGCAGGGGAGGCTCTGCTCCACGAGAGGGGCCACGGCACCCTGAGGGGTCGGCCAGAGCCCTGCCCGAGGAGCAGACAGCGGGGCCGAGGGGCGCTCATGCCTGCGGCCCTGTGAGGTCTGGCGTCCCATCGTTTGAAGCCTCGCCGCCTGGCCGGTTCCCGAGAGTCACCTGCCCTGGCGGACGCTGGCGCTGAAGCGGGAAAGCAGCCCCAGCCCAGGCAAGCAGCAGGCCCGGGAAGGGCCCTTCTCAAGCAAGCTCCACGCAGCGTCTCCCCAGACGGAGGCAGTGAGGCTGCCCGGGCCGCACACGAGCACGCTGGAGGGCCCCCCAGTTCACAAGGGACCCCGCGAGCGCATGGGAGGCCGGCGCGGAAGGACTGAGGCGTGAAGGCCGTCTCCGTGCCGCGGCTCTGACTGCTGGACCGGAAGCGGACGGTCTGCAAACACAGTACCTCCTTCCAGGGAACCGCACTGTCAAAACCGGGAAGACGTCAGAAACACCAGGCTCGTCACATTCAGTCCCTAACCTGCCCCAGACTCAGGCCAGGAAGGGGCAGGCACAGAACGACACACCGCGGCCTCATGGGCCCAGGGGCCAGGGGCTGCGGGGGAAGCGCAGCAGGGGGCCCGCAGCTCTCTCTGCCGTGGGCCGGCCGCGCCGTCCACGCCCGGCTCACGGGCAGCCGTGACCCCTGGGTACACCACACCTGAGCCAAACCCATCCTGGCCTCAGCACACAGCTCTTAGCCAAGCGGCTGACCTAGGAGGCGGCGAAGCTTCCAGCTGAGATCCGGGGGCACCTGCCAGGTGTGCTCCTCCTCCACAGCTGAAGAGATACCTAATAAGGCTACTAAGCTGAAAACCTGCCCACAGGTCTCCCGACGGACACAAGCAACTGGGGTGAAAAAGAACCCACAGTGACGCGAGACAGACCCTGAGCTCAGACTCCCCACCAGGTATAAACCCGACCATCCCTGCCCACGCGTTCCTGAGACAGGTCCCAGCCCCAAAGGCCTGGGATGCTCCCGGATCTGCAGCCTGCTGGCTTTGGCACGGACTCCCCCTTCGTGCTCCTGGAAGAACATGGCTGTGATGCCTGGAGCCACAGCAGCCACCTTGGAATCATACATGAGAGCAGTGGAACAGAACAGCACACAGTCCTCGAGCCCGTCAGCCTCCTCCCTCCAGACAGCTCCGGCCCAGGCTGAATGAAGCACCACAGTCAGCTGCTTAGTCACAGGAAGGAGGACAGCATCCCCTGCAGAGACAGGAGGACAGCCTCCAGAGAAAGACAAAACCTGCCCTCACTGTAAGTGCCACACACGGCTCGCTGCCGACAGAGCAGAGCGGATCCGAGTGAAATCACGCCCCCAGGGTCCATGTGCGCACGGGCACAAGGAATCCAGCGCGGCCCGGGTTCGAGCACGAGGCTGAGTCGGAAGAAGCTGATCTCTGGCAACAAGAGGACGGGAGAGGAATTTATCTTGGGTTGTTGAGACACTAGTTCTCCCGTGTGTCTTCCTCTGATCCAGGATGGGTTTATCTTGTTGCATAAAATGTCCTAACAGCTGCAGCAAAGAGACTGAAGTCAAACTGACAAGTGTGGCTAAATCTCAGAAACAGAACTCGGATTTCGGCGACAGGTGTGCTGCAGGCACGGGAGCAAACACGCCAATCTCCACAAGAGGAAAGTTACAACAGCCAAGACTGGAAACAGCCGGGTGTCCACGGACAGATGGACACGACTCAGACGTCAGAGAGGGGGAGACCTTGCCGTGTGCAGCAAGGATGGGCCTGGACAGTGGGACGCTAAGCAAAGTTGGAGAAAAGCAGACACCCCACGAGCTCCCCTACACGTGGAATCTAAGAAACAAGGAACAGCAGTGACAGAACAGAACAGGTTCGTGCTCACTGAGAACGACCCGGTGGCCCGCGAAGGCGGGCGGTGGGGACGGGTGGGAATAGGGGATGACGACACGCAGGTCCTGGGGCTGGGAGTGCAGCACAGGGGACACGGGGAACAGACCTGGGTGACGCGTATGGTGACGGACGGCAGCTTCACTTGCCACGGGAGGGAAAAAAAACAGGGAAGAAGGGGTGGGAGCTGGCCTGGGAAGGCCACGGAATATCCCTATATTGTTTTATTTCTTTAAAAAATCTGAAAACAAAACAAGTGTTAATACTTGCACAGGGAGGTGCGAACACGTTTGAGCTGTGTATTTAGTGCGCGTGTGTAGGAAACGGTTCTTGGTTTAACTTCACTACACACCCAGCAGGAATCGTCCGACATAAATCAGAGACACCGCTGAGCCAAGGCAAGAGCTCCACGTTCTGAAGCCCAGAGCTTCTGGTCACACCGAGGCCCCCGCACGCGGCCCTGCAGACGAGCTCAGAGGAGGGACAAGCCCACCCCTCGGCTCTCCCAGGAGCCCGAAATGCGGTGACTCCAGCTGGTGCAACAGCGCCTGTGCCGCAGCAGGAGCCACGGCCTCCCGCGCACAGGGAGCAGGGGCAGAAGAGCCAGCTGCGCACCTGCGGATCTCATCCTTGCTGGTGTCCATGTGGTGCCTGAGGAGCTGGAGCTCGGGGCCGGAAGACGCCAAGATGAAGGCGTCCAGGTAGTAAAACTGTGCGGACCCGACGGGCTTGGAAAACACGTCCCTGCCCTGGAACAGAAATCGGGAATCATGGCCCCTGTAACGGAGGCAGACGACAGACACGCGCGACAGACATGCGGAGACGGTTTCCCACCAACCCACATGCCCACTGCGGACGTAGACACTAGTTCTCCCGTGTGTCTTCCTCTGACCACTTCTGAACGACGTCACGTGACTAAAATGTTCCTGTAACGAGTATTTGAATCCCGGCTACTTAAAAACTTGGCAATAAAATAAAGTTGATACTTGGCAGTGAGCATCGTCAGTGGTGCAGTTTATTAAGGACAAATTCTAAGCGTGGGACACAGCTCTGAGGCGTCAGCTCTCAGGTGTGCCCTCCAGAACCCCCGGGGTCACGCGTGGGAAAGGACAGCATCCACGGTGCCGCAGCAGACCCGTGCCCTTGCAGCTGCTCCCACCTACCCCGCGCTGGAGCCCCCGGTCTGACGGCTTCCCCTCCTGCTGGTCTTCCTGGAGCTGAGTCCCCCTTTCACAGTGAGACCCGTAGGGGGTCCACGCTAACCCAGCTCTGAGAACCTGCCGCTCGCCAGCCCTGATCAGACTCGTGGGGACACAGCCCCGGTACCCCTCCCCTGCCCGTCTCAGTCGCGACATCGCCACACTGGCCCTTCTCACTGCCCCTACAGCTTCCAAATGGTCTCCGCTAAGCGCGTGCGAACAGGTAACTGTGCACATGTCCAAGTGTACACATGCCCGTGTGTGTCACACGCATACAACACACACACACACACACACACGAAAGTGATATGTCAGCGACCACAGTGGGTGCCCAGCAGCAGACCCCCACCCCGCATCCCACACTCCCGGAGAGGGTACAAGCCTAGGGCCCCGAGACAGCGCCAGCATGCCTCCGGGACCGCCGGTCTGGGGACCACAGGGCTGGCCAGGGAAGCCCTGAACGTTACCACACACAACACGTGTTCTGCCCTGCGGAGCGACCACAGCCGCAGCGTCCCGTCCTGGGAAGCAGACAGCAGCCACCTGCTGTCCTGGCTCCAGCACACGGTGCTCACTGGCCCGTCGTGACCTAATGGAAGACAGAGACAAGGGGGCTACTGGGACCACCATCCGGCAGAGCACAGTCCCACCAGAAGTCCAGCAGAGCACAGGGCCAGGGCATTTCCAAGCTCTGGTGGCACCAGGGACACCGAAGCCCAAGGACATGAATTCCACTCCATTTAAAGGCTGAGTAAAAAGCCTATGTTTAAAAAGCGCATTAACCATAAGCTGCATGGGGCGCCTGGGGGGGCTCAGTGGGTTAAGCCTCTGCCTTTGGCTCGGGTCATGATCTCGGGGTCCTGGGATCGAGTCCCGCATCGGGCTCTCTGCTCAGCAGGAGCCTGCTTCCTCCTCTCTCTCTCTCTGCCTGCCTCTCTGCCTACTTGTGATCTCTCTCTGTCAAATAAATAAATAAAATATTAAAAAAAAAAAAAAAAAAGAACATAAGCTGCAGAAACGCGCAGAATGTAGCATCACAAGATGTGCCGAAATCTGTGGGCTTCCCAGTAACGCGTCTTCAAGGAGCGCCATTCCCTTAACGCTGGTGGTCAGCGGAGTTGCTGAGCACGGCCACAGACGGTCGGATTATTGTAGGGCTGCGGTGGAGCTCAGCTCTGGGACGGTCGCCCACAGGCCGCCTGCCAGTGACAGGGTCAAGGATCGCGCCCCACAATGGCCTCAGCAGCAGATGGGGGACGTGCAGGCGTGAGATGAGAAGGAACCCCCACCAGGGGCTCAAGAACTCCACGGTTACTCGTTTTTCACTCCCTATCGAGACCCCGGGAGAGAAGCTCCACCATGCCAGCTGCGGTCTGTCCTTTGAGCCGCTATGACCCCTTGACCTCTGTTGCCACCAGCACTGGCCCTGACCTGGCAGACAGCGAAAGCATGCCTCCTGATGTGACCCCTCCTCGAGTCCATCCAACAGGATGTCAGATCCCTAAGTGTCCGGGGACGGGCCCAGCCACTGGTGCGGTGCCCTCTCCTTCGGTTCCAGGGCGTGTGCATTGCTGGGGGCTGGGCACCAAAGTGGTCCATCAACTACCCCATCACACAAGGGTCAGTGGGACAGCCTGTCCTTGCAAGTGAGCTCCCTGTCCCCATGGGCCTCAGCTCCATGCTGCCCAAGCAGTCCACGAGGTCCTGAGGGTGCGGAAGGGAGCACACGGATGCGCCCCTGGGGGAGCCAGACCCACAACCCCTTCACCAGCGCCCGCCAGCCGTGCTCCTTCCCACTGGGCATCTGCCTTCGCTCACGTAGGCCGACTCTGCATCCCACCTCCCTCGGAGGCCTTGTGGACAGGTCACTGGCCAGGACGCAATCTCCACGGGGTCCCGAGGCTGCTGCCACCTGCTGCTCGGAGAAGCAGAGGTACCGCGGAAAGGCAGACGGGCCGTTGGGGACATGAAACTGTGGGCGTTCTGCAGCAAGGAGGGGCCGAGAGGACAGGCTGGGGCGACTGCCCTGACCACAGCACAGCTGGGCATTCTGGACAGCACTGGGCCACACGGGGCACACGGGACAGGCCCAGCCACCCCAGCGCCACAGCACAGCTGCCTTCCTCTGTGTCTCCCCGGAACCAGCCAGCCTCAGGCTGCAGCAGCCCACGAGTGACTGAGCACGGAAGCCAGCGTCCCGCGAGGACAGGTGCGCTGCGGCTGGAGACCCGCGGATCAGAGCAAGCTGCACCAGCCCGGGAGAGCCCGCCCAGGAGAGCCCTGCGGACCCAAGCCCAGGGCAGCGGAGTCCCTGACACAGCTCTGCTGCCCCCTGGTGTCGGTTCTGGGCTTTACCCAGAAGAACGCAGGCCCTGTGGCACCCACAGCTGCCTGGGCCAGGGCCACCACGCGGTCTCTGTGCCAGGAACGGCACGTGGGAGGTTTCACCGAGGGTCAGTGTGTCTGAAAGCCCACAAGCTCTCAGCCTTTCCTCAACGCCGCAGAGCACAGCGCGGACCGGCACCGCCTCACCAGGCAGTGGCGAGGCCGACGACCCGCGCGTCAGAGGGACACGCGCAGCAAAGTCACCACCATTCAGCCGCGTGTAATTCTTGCCAATGAAGTGGTCATCCACGGCAGAGCGGGGACACCCCCCTCCTTCCGTCCCTCCCTGCTCACTCGTGTTCCAAGCCTGGGCGCCCACACAAGGTCCACGAAGTTGCCATGGACAACAGACATGCTCTCGTCGCCAAGCTGTGAGGGGCACCCTGCCGGGGCGTGAGCCGGGCGGGCAGGGACAGGGCTGACCGCGAATGACAACACCGGGAGCCCGCAGGAGCTGCTCCCCACTCCGGCCCGCACACAAGCAGCTCTGACCTCAAGGCCTGGCGCAGGGACCCCGGTGCGAGTGGGCCGGCATGTCCAGCAGGGACCTGGGCTGGGCTTGTCCTTCGTCCACTCAGCTCGGCTGCCCTGCCGCACACCCTCCTGCCCTCCCAGCCACACCGGCGGCCTCCCGCCTCGGACGGCAGGTGCCCCTGCCGCATGCACACTGGGGTGAAAGAGCTCAGGAACAGAAGGAACAGGAACGAGACACATCCAAGTGCTCTCCTGCCCTGGGGCCGGGGCCTTGCCTGAGACGTGGGGCCCCATGCCTCGGAGAAGGAGTGCAGGATGGCCACAGCAGCATGAACTTAACACAGGAAGCAACGCGTTCTCACTCAAGTTCACCCTTTTTTAAAGAAGTGGTTTTTATGGGCACCTGGGGGGAAGCCTCTGCCTTCGGCTCAGGTCATGATCTCAGGGTCCTGGGATCGAGTCCCGCATCGGGCTCTCTGCTCAGCAGGGAGCCTGCTTCCCTCTCTCTCTCTGCCTGCCTCTCTGCCTACTTGTGATCTCTCTCTGTCAAATAAATAAATAAAATCTTTAAAAAAAATGCCTATGTACAGATGCTCCTAATTTTCCAAATGTGCTTCAGTCATGTCGGGAAGATCAGACTTTGCCCCCACAGAACTTTGGAGAAGCTGTGTTCCCTGACTGTGGAGCACCGTGACGGTCCTGCAGCCTGGCCCCCCGGTTCCACCCCCTCTGCCCGGCTCAGCAGGGCCCGTCTAGCTCGCTGAACCTCCACACAAGCCTTCCTTCTAGGCCAGTCTGATCTTGGAGAGGAGAGCAACCCGTACCCAGACAAGGAGACTCACCGTGATTCATAGTAACTAGAAGTAACACACATCATACCTGAAAAAACAGTAGGCGTCCCAGCGAGATCAGCGCGGAGGACCAGTGACAAGTGGTTGGCTAAGCCGCAGGCGAGCCACCTTCCATCTCCTGCTTAAACACAGTAAGGGACATCCCTGTAAAATCAGAGCTCCCAGGAGTCACGCTTGCAGCAGGTAAATACAGAATCTGTAGCCAACCCGATTTGTTTTGTCAGGTAGTAAGAGATCCTACAACAGCACGTGCTCAGTGGCCAATCACCCTCTGCAGGGCCACCAGGTGGCCTTGCCCAGGACATCCTTTAGAGACAGGATCCGGAAGTGAGGAGCCGCAGGGCTAGTCAGAGTCAGCACGGGGTTCTGAACCCAGAGAACCCTGACCCCAAGGCACCCTGCCTCCCATCAACAGTAAAGACACCCAGTACTCAGCCACGCAGGAATATCCAACCCTACCCCTAACACGGGGCAGAACTAAGCCAGAGGCCCCCACGATTCTGCAACCTTATTGCTAACCCTACCACACAATCACAGGAGCAGGGATAAGACCTTACCTCTTCTCTCACACCACGAAGCTACTTCACTGACCACAGCACACATCTTATCTCCCCACATGCCTCAAACATGCTTGGGCTACACTCACAGAAAAATGCAAGGAACTCAGCATGGTTGGAAGGAGTGAAAACTACAGGACTGCCCTCAAAATGCTGAGGGGTGGCCTTCCAGCCCCCTGGACTGAGGGCAAACACATCTCACCTCGAGGTGAGTCTAGAAACCAGAAACAGCGCGTGCCTCTGAAGACAGAGCTCAGATCACAGGGCCACCCACTTCCTCTCCCGAGGAAGACCAGAGAAGACTCTGGCAGAGGCGTTTCAATGCGCTTGAGAGGGACACGGCCGCCAGCAGCCCGAGACACACTGGGCCCGGCAGGAAAGGCTCCATCTGAGGAGCGATGGTGACCACAGAGGACACCAAGGTTCACCTGCCCTGAGCGGTCTCCCCCAACCTCCACGAACCAGCCCCTCACCCCCCTTGTGGCTCCCTCCAGCACTACAGAGGGAGGATCACACACAGGGCACAAACCCAGGCGAGCCCCTAATTCCAAACGCAGGAGCTCCCGTGCTGTGGTGGCAGCCGGCGCAAAGACCCTAGCACCAGGCCACTCAAGGGCAACGTGACCTTTGACTTTCATCCAGACTCCAACAATGCCAGGGAACTTCACGCCACCAGGATTTCTAAAGCTCTATTTATGACGGAACAGAGGCAGTTCAGAGATCCTTGAAAATACAGCGGAGGCAGCCCGGGCGCGGCGTACCTGAGTACTGGACGCAGGTGGCGGCGGCGGGCGGCCCGTGCGCGAGGACAAGCTGCTTGTGGACTCTGGTTGGCAGAGGAAGCTCCAAAGGGTACTCCTTACTTGAAGAAACAGCAGGACCATGAGGATGAAGAGAGTCCCAAGTGAGATAAGAAACAAAACGAGGGGCTGGAAATGCTGGCTTCTCCCGTTTACCCGCGCAACCTCTCTCTCCCACTGAAAGCCCGTAAACGCGTGCGAATCCACGAAACAGCTCCGCAAAGTGCACTTCCGTCCCAGGGAGCCAAAACACATGCATTCTAAGGGCAAACCGTCAAGGGCTTCTCATGGGCGACGGTGCAAGGACTCGGCAAGACAGACAGACTGTCCTTCTCGGCTCCCTACCCTGTGTGTCACACAGTGAATTGCTCACGTCCTCTGCACACAGCCTGCGTCGGCCATGAAAATCACCACATTCCCAGTCTGTGGAAGAGACCACGGATGGCTTGGGGAAAAGGACCGACGGCTAGGACACGCGCTGGGGTGGCCTTGGTGGGGGGAGTCCCACAGGACCGGGGAGCAGGCAGCACAGCCCACTGCAGACACGTGGAACTTAAGGCAAAGTCTCCTCCGGGTTCATTTTCAGCAGGTAGTTCGGCAGCCTTTGAGCAGCAGCAAGGCCACGGGCACGGGGGCCGGCCAGGGCACGGGAGGCCAGGCTCCGGCCTGACACCCCCGTGCCCCCCACCAGCCCCTCCACCTCAGCCCAGAGCCACCTGTCACACAGTGTTCTACGCACTTTGGGGAGCCTGGAAAGGTGCCAGGCGCACGGCAGAGGTTGTTGTCAAAGCTGGAAGTTACTGGTGACAAGTCACATTTTGTCACACCTTCAGAGGCTGAACGAGCTGGAAAGCCTGGCCCTGCGAGCCTGCCCCACAGCCCGGCAGCGCCACCCCTCTGGAGTGAAATTCGGTAGGTGATCAGAGGAGCCATTCCCAGAGGAACACCGGCCTGTGCCCAGGACATTGTCTGGGGTCCTCCCCTCACTGAAACCCCTCAGCGGAATGCCCCCCGGGCCAGAAACGCGTCCAAGGCCACTGGTTCTGTCTGGAGAGCTGGGCTCTCGTAGGAAAATGTCACCAAGAAAAGCAGAGTTGAGCATAGCTTTTGGTGCTGTGTTCTGTCCCCAACCTCCGGTCTGGGTATCACAGGGTCTGAGGGCACCTGCTGGGGTCACATCCTTGCCATCGATGCTGAAACAGGAGCAGCACAGTAGGGCAGGAAGAGCCTCGGGGCACAGGAAACATCACAGAACGGGGTGAAACCAGCATTCTGCCAGTGACCGCCCAAGCACAGATGTGCCGGGGACGAGAGCAAGTGACATTTCAGCCAGCACCACCACCCGGAATCTCTGCCCAGATGCGACACCTCCATGTGTGCGACCGGGAGCATCCTGGGGTCTCCCCACACCTCCCTGTGCAGGCGCATGGGGCCCGGGCACCAGCAGGGCTGGCCGAGGTCCCGCACGCAGGTGCAGCTCCCGCTGGACAGGAAGCAAGTCCAGGCCCCCGCACTCATCTCGGGCCGACAGCCCTGTCAGTGCTCACAGTCTTCCATCCAGTTACTACCTAACAAACTTATCCAAAAGCGTCATTCACTGACCCCAATGCTTTCTAAAACAGAATTTTAACCAAAATTAAAATTCCTAAGTTGTTAAGTTCATGAAGAGAGCAGCCTGTCCGGAAAAGGGTTCATAAGGAAGAACCGAATGTGACCACAAGGCCATGTACAGCCAAGTAATAACGCGTCCCCAAACATGTCCTAAGCCGTACACCTGCCGAAAACAAAGTCTCCTGAAGTACTCAAAAGGCCTCCCCAAATTACATCACATTTACTTTGGGAAAACGAGCTGTACCACCTGTGACCGTGGCTCCGTGGTAAAGAGCGGCCACCGCTGCTCCTGGTGTTGGTCTTTGGCAAGAACATAGTTGTGCTGTGGAAAGAAACCATGTTACCCTTAAAGATTTCAGTTCAAGCTTCCTTCTTAAGAGACCTGTATTTTGCAGCAAAATGTACATACATATTTAAATATATTTATGCTTTCTGTGTCCCACACTAGAAATACACTGAACATTCAATTACTTTAACCCTAACAACTATCCTTCCCTGAGACACCTGCGGAAGCATCCTGGACACACAGTCTCCTTCCGGAGACCGAAGCTACAGACTCATATCAAAAACTGAGCTGCATTTGTGGACATTGTGCGAACCTACTCAGAAGCAGAAGTGACATCACTGGGAAGTCACGCTGAATCCCCCCTTTAATAAAATCGGATTATCGCATATTGGTGGTAGCTGAACAGTCGCCCGGTACTGCCTGTTACTCAGATGAAGAAACAAGACCCCAGAGATGCTGGGACCCAAGGTGCCAAGCCTCAGGGTGGTACGGGGCACAGCCACAGCCCCCCACACCTGCATCCAAGCGGCCCGGAGCAGGCGGCAAGCAGCACACTCTGCATAGGCCGTGCCCAGAGCCATCAGGATGGGGGGCGCAGGAGAGGGTGGCCCCGGCCCGGGCCAGCGCCGCAGGCTCTGCATCTGCTGCGGGAGCCGCAGGTCCCCCGGGGCCGAGGAGGGGCTGCGGCACAGAGGAGGCAGGACGCCAGCAGCAGGGACGGGAGAAGAGAGCTCAGGCGTCCGGAGCCCTGCGTGCACGTCCCGGCACGAGCAGCCTCGGAGCCATTTACTCACCGCGGTGTGGACGCGTACCCAGACGACCTCACTTTGCTGTGGAAAACCAGGGGCCGGTCCTTAACGGCGCGCTGCCCCGCTGTAAAACAAGCGTCAAAGGTAGCAGCCATTGAACGTGACCAGAACAAAGTGCCTCGAGAACAGAAAGCCACACAAGTGGGACAAGGCTGTGACCTAAAGACCTCAGAGCTTTCACTCTTGACGCCAAACCCACCACCACCAGCAAAGAAGGTTACATCAAGGGCATTAAACAACGGGTTTTTCTCGTTCCTCGGACGGTACTGAATGTACGTCCCCATCCCATACTCCGAACACTCCTGACCAACACGTCCGCTCGCGCTGCAACCACACGGCCCACATCCTCGCCCGGCCTGTGTGAAGTTCTGTCCACGGGACGATAAAGACCCACCGTCAGGAGCCGTTCGCTCCGGAAACCTGTGGCGACGCCGTCTGTCCTACCGACAAGAACGGCCACGATCGTAAGTGAACTCAGACTCCTCATTTCTGCTCTTGTTTACCATAAGGCAGAATGAGAAAGAAAAGCCGCTAAAACAGGGTGGCAATGAACCTACTATCCTAGTTAGTCTCCCGCAACACTGCAGACCCATAAAAACTCTGACACTGTGGGGACTCACCACAAATATTTATAAATCTCAAAAATTCTCTCAGAGGAGATAAAATTCTGCCAGAATTACTTGTTTTTACATACGTTTAATACTTGGTATCCAAAAGGAGCATTCTGTACAAGAGTAGAAAAATAACTTTAGAAAAATGGATAATTGAATAACATTTGAGTTATTTTTAAAATAGTTCTCTTTAAAAAAAAAAAACCAAAAAAAAAACAGATTTCGTTCTGTTTCTGGCTCTGTTTCAAACCTGACAACCTGGACCGCATTCCCTTCCAAAGCCGAGCGAAGCCGAGGAGCAAACCATTAACAGGACAGGTATGTGACCGGGATGGGGACACGTTCCGGCTCACAGGAGGCAGAGCCCTGCCCTCGGGGTGAGAGGCCGGCGCCTCAGGGGACGCCTGGAGATGAAGCTACACCCCAGGGGCCCCAGAAAACCTCTCCCCATCAGTGTTGGGGGAAGGAAAAGTGTCCACGAAAAGTAAAGCCAAGAGGAAAGTATTTTCGGGATCAGATAATAAGCTTTCGGAGGCATTAGTATACTTGATCAGGAGGAGGTCTTGAAATTACTGGAAGAAAGCTCACGAATACGTAAATGCATACTATTTGAATAAACGCCCAAAGCATTAGAGTGAAACACTGCTTCCACTTTGAGTAACACAAGGACACAGGAATGGGTAATTCCTTGAGGAAGCTGCTACTTAAATAAGGACCCGCAGCGACTTCCTGCTGTGGGCTTGGCTTCCAGACCCAGCGGGAGGGAGGGGGCAGCAGAGAGAGCAGGAGGGGTCAGAAGGGGGTGGGGCGGATCCGATCCCCAGGGGACCTGGCCGGCAGGGGACCTGTGAGGGTGGCCTTTGGGGGCTCTGCACGGTCTTTCTCAGGACGACAGTCAAGGAGGTCAGAAGGTCTCCCAGAGAAGGGAGGCGACAGCTGACACAGGGGCCCACTTGGGCAGGGCGGGATCCCCGTGAGCAAAGAGCCTGGAGGTCCGAGCAGTGGAGCCCACCCGCCCAGCCCTGCCTGGTACTTCGGCCTCCAGGAGCTGAGTCCCTCACCAGAGACGGAGATAAAAGCAGACTGACTGAGCTACTGCTTAGAGCTACTATTCTACTGGCTTTTAATTAGGTCAATAAGGGGCTTATTAACAAGACTGATTAGGATGCTGGGTTGGTCACTGAAGGAAAAAACCAACCCTTATCAATGATTATTACAATGGAAACAAATGGGATGTAACGAAGTCTATCATCTTAAAACAGAAGTTCATCTTAAAGTCATTTCTTTGTAAAAAGCAACAAACGAATTTGTTTTATGCTTGTAATAAAACAATGAGAAAAATTTTGGAGACAATGGGAAATAATTTATATGGTCTGGCTAACACAAGACACCAGAGAATTAGCCCCGGTTTCCACGTAACGGCATCAGGACGAGGTAAGCAAATGTGCACGTGTCTTAGAAACGCGTGCTGCCATCCACAGGGCCAACAGCACGATGTCTGTGATGGGCATGAAAATTCTTCAGCAAAGAGGAGCAAGGAAAGATTGCTCCCGCGACACATGAGCGGCCACAGGTACCACTGCTCTTCTGGCCACAAGAGCCATCAGCGTTTCTAAATGTTTCTGAAGTCCTAAGACTTCTACCCAATTCAGGAAAAGAAACATCTAGCACGTTCTCTACCACAAACAGCAGGTAATGCCCATGTGCGAGGCAGAGGAATGAAGGAACACCAGAAGGGAGGAATCGTGGAACTTTCTTGCTGCCCAACATGAATTCACAAAGCAAGAGAAAGGTGCCGACGCGCGCGGGCCCGGAGAGCACCCCACGCTTGGTGCGCAGCGCCCAAGTACACTACCCGAACCAGACGGCGCCTGCAGAGCCGGATGCGCCCTCTCCTCAGCGGGTCTGAAGCGCAGCGGAGACGTGGACAGAACGTGGGCACTAAGGAGAAACAGAAACAGCACCAGGAGAGCAAACTCGCACACGGGCTCGTAGCAAGGACACTTGCATTTCAGGACAGTCACAAGCAGCTAGTAATGCCCATACATATGGGCATGCAAGGTTTGCAACCAGTCAAGCCTGTCCTTACCCTTCTAAGAAATACACTGTAGTATTTTTAATCAAAGTGCTATTTCCTAATTTCCACTCCATCCTGGGTTACAGCAAGATCAACGAGGCATCGTTTGGTCTTGCACAAGACAGAAGTAAAGCCACGAGCAATCACCTGTTTCACACAGGGTTAGCACACCTGGAGTTCACTAGGCTTTACTTTTCTCTCCTAAGACCAGAAGGGACGGGGACTCTAGGAGCCGCTGCAGCGGCACACGTACAGCCTGCGCAGGAAGACCGTACCGAGGCAGCACGGACAGACCCCTTCCCGCGGCGTGCCTCCGCTGCGACGTCACCAGAGCAGCCACGTGGATTTCCAGCAAGGCGATCTTATGGCCAAACAAGGACGTGAGTAAGCAGACGGCCTGCAGGGGACAGTCAACACGGAGCACACATTCGCGACACCCACTGTGAGCAAGGCCGCGAAGACGTCAGCAGTCACCGTCGCCGCGCATGGCCCCGTGTGTGTCCCAACCTGCCGCCTACGAGACGGCGACCCGCCAGCCAGCCCCACGGTCCTCTGTGGGTCCGAGTGAGCCTGCAGCTAAGCCCGGAGACATGCGTCAGGCAGGACTCACCTTGTCACCCCCTGCTCCGCTCTCCACTGCGCAGGACCCGGCAACCTGAATGCTGAGGCTCCTGAAGTCTTCGTTCCCGGCAAAGAGAAACAGAGCAGCAACGCTGGCGGTAAGCAGGGGACCAGCCCCTCGCTGACACAGCCGTGCTCAGAGGCCTGTGCTGGGGCTGCTGGGGCACGAGGAGCAAGGCCCTTACGAGAGCCCTGACCCCCGCCGGCCCCGAGCAGCCACAGTCATGGGGACACAGGCGCCCACAGAGAGACCACAGACGCTGCACACACTGTAGCCACGGGGAGCCGGGAAGAACACGGCTCCCAGAGCAGGTTCAGGTGAAGCTTCCAGGGCCAGCGGAGGAGAGAAAGGAGCTCAGGCCAGCAGTGGTTTGGAGGGTTCTAGCAAAGTCCCGAAGGTGAGGAAAGGCACAGGGACTTCCCACCAAGAGGGGGGATGGGCTGGCCCAAGCTGAGAACTCAGACTCTGTCCCCAAACACGAGGGCCTTAAAAGAGAAGGGAGGGAACTTGCATCCAGAGGCGACCTTGGCTGCGGGCACACAGGGAGGGCAGAGGGACGACTCTGCGCATGGTGGTCACAGAACCTGAGGGCCGGACCCAGGGCTGGACAGAAGGGCGCCCAGCTCCGTTCAGACAAGGTGAGTCTGACAAGCTTGTGAGTCACCTGGTCATGGTGTTAAGTCTCCAGGGGAAACACTGACGGTGTGGACTTCGGAATCCTGGGCAGGAGCTGGGACAGACACGGGAGTGCTGAGGAAAACAGTGTCCCTGGCAGCCCTGCACACACCTGGAGGACGGGAGGACTGGGGACCAAGAGCAGGAAGCGCCACCAAGAGCTGGGAGCAGACTTGAAGTGTGTCCCTGGGACCCTATGCACAGAGGCTGCCCGTGACCTGCTGCACATTCTGACGGCCAAGCGTCCTACACCGAGAGGGTCAGTCTCCCAGATGCCAGAGCAAAAGAGGAACTGAACTCGACCTTACCCTTGTAATGTAAGGCGGCTTCCAGTTCAAAGCTTGCCAAGTTAAATAGGAACAGGCCCACGGAGCTTCCGATCCATAAGCACACGGCATTCTCAGAAGACTGACTAATTTAAAGGGAAAAGAGAAAACGCCCAGCTCATCCCCCTCCTCAGGCTGCCATCCCCCAACCCCGAGCGGCTGCTGCAGGCGGCGGCTCCCGGCGCTCGGCTGCTATCTCAGGTTCCGGGGACACCTGGCGTCCGGTGCAGACAAGTACTAAAGAGCCACAGTGGATCCCAACTCGATCACGGTTTTCCCTTCTCTGAGGCCACGGGACTCTCTGCCCAGGGGGCGTCCCTGCAAGAGGCGCAGCGCGGCACGGCGGGTCCTGCCACGCGGGGCAGCAGCAAACAGACAGAAGCCGCAGAGCTCCGGGGAGGGCAAACAGACCTGCCTCCCTAGTTTTCAATGGAGAAGACTCCTCTGGCTGGGCCAGACCTGGGACCCGGAACCACAGTTGGCGCCCTCTCTGCCACCGGCCTCGCAGTCCCCTGGAGCCTCTGACCACCCTGACATCCTGTGTGCGCTCTCAGGCCTTCGTGCTCCCACAGCCATTCCCGGGTCGGCCAAACCAGTCCTTGTGCATCTGGGGCAGGAAGCCCGGCCGACCCTCAGGGAGCCTCGGCACAGGCCATCTCAGATGCCCGTTCCCGCACCGCCTGCGTCGGGGGGCAGATCCAGCAGGGCGCCTGTGCACAGACCTGGCCCACAGCAAGGCCGGCTCCCCAACCTTTTTAAGCCCCACCTTGTCCGAGAAGACAGAGGCTCGTCCCTCCTTGTCCCTAGAGCTCTCGGGACTCCGTAGTGAAAGCCGTGACAGTACATTCTGAATTGTCTGCGGCAGGGCAGATGGGGGGGTTCAGAATGACTTACGACTACGCCCCCTTTACCTTGTTATGATCAAGATCTGCCTAGATTTTGCTGAGCGAAATTAACAATTCCATTTATTAAACAAACTTAAAAACAACTGCTCAGTTTACCACCAGCTTTAAGACTTAGAATATGCAATCCTAAAAATACTTAATATTATTACTTCAAAAGACAAAAATACTTTGGCTTTATTTTAATCATTCCTAAAAAGTGAACCTCACACTTCCGAGGCTTTCCTTGGGGCATGAGGGCAGCTCAGCACACTCACCCCGCACACTCGGCAGGGAGGATGACGGACAGATCGCACGACGCCAGACCCAGGACCGGGAGGCTTGCTTCGGCCTCCTCTCTCTCCTCCAAGCCGTCTGTGCTGGGATGCGGACTGTCTTCTAGGAACAGAACTGATCTCCTGAGTTACGGCACTAAAGGGTCCACCGAGTCGCAGGCAGACAGCCGGCAGCACGGGACGCCGGAGGAAGTGCGTGTGGGTCAGAGCCACTCAGATCTGTTCTCGATCAAGGAAAACAGCCACACTTGCACATGACTCAGACTGAGATGATCAACGCCAAGCACACCCCGTAGGAGGCCTGTCAGGCAGAAAGGGAGGCTCCAGGCACACCAGAGGTTAACTCTGTTCCAAAAGCAGGAAAAATAAACGGCACTTACACAAGAAACAATGAAAGCCAAGACTGAAAGCAGTAGGAAGAAAACAGATATGGTGGATAAAGGTGATCTCTGACCTTCTTCCAAAAGAAACTGCCTAAAGCCACACACACACACACACACACACACACACACACACACACACACGAAAAGAGAACTAAACTGAAGGACGAGCGGTGATGAGAAGCTTGAGGGCAGCAGGGAAGAGACGCCTGTGCCGGAAGGTGAAGAGGACTGCGCGGCCGCAGGCAGGACGACCCCCAGCGCCGCCCCAATCCTCCTGTGCCGGTGGCGCTGCGCAGGCACCGGACAAATGGCGAGGAAGGCCTGGCCACGTGGAAACCACGTGGGCAGAGGGAGGGGCTCCTGCAGAGATGGGGCTGGCCCAGGACAACCCCCAGAAGGTAAGAAGAGGGTGCCTGGGTCGGGGGCAGAGGGCGGGGGGGGGGCGCGCTCTCCTCATCAGCCGACCTCACCCCTGCGCACAGGATGAGCTGCGCTGTGCCTGGTGCTGGGGCCTGTCTGAGGTCAGACGCTAGACTTCGCCCACTAAGAGCTGTCCCTGCACGGTGCTCCCTTCAAACCGCCCACCTGGCAGGCTGCACAGCCTGGACTCAGTCCTCCGGGAGAAACTCTCTCTCTTCTTCTTCAGGTCAACTCGTGTCACACAACGGTAATGATGTCCTTCAACCAAACTGAAGATCCAAAGCTGGAAAAGCCAACAAGGCACAGACCGCAGGTCTGCCATCCCAGGGCACGGGTGGACACGCGGACCAGCCCCCAGAGAAGGGTGTGTGTGGAGCCCGAGACAGGCGCCGCGCAGCCGGAGAGCCTGCCAGACCCTCCTCTGCCAGTCTGACCCCTCCCCGCCCCTTCCGAGCCCCGCACACCCGTTCCACAGACGTCGAGTTTATAAACCACAGCCCAAGAGGGCGTGCACTCTGATCCCCACTGGTCAGGCCAGTCTCTCGGAACCCAACACCAGGGACACAGCCACAAGTCCGGTGGACACATCACTGGCAAAAACACATAGTAAGAGCAGTGACCTTTGTCAAAAGGAAAAGTATAACTTCTTAGTTTCCAAAACTACATCTGTGATATTGTGATTTAGAACAAGAAATACACGTTTCTGGACTTCCTATTTCCAGCACAGACCTCTTAAAACCCTAAGAACTTCCCAAGCATTGAGTGACAAAGGTGTTTTTTGGTGAGAAGACCCTAAGGGTGGGCCGCGTTGCCAGGAGAATGAATCCCGAGATTAGAGGCTGGTGCCTTTCAGGCCCACCCTGGGGAGGGGTGGGGGCTGGAGGGTGGGTTCCATCACCAGTGGCCACCGGTGTCATCGGTCAGGCCTGCGTACTGAGGCCTCCAGGGAATCCCAGCTTCCAGGTCGTTGAGCACGTCCGTGCACAGTCCGCGCCGGAGGGTGACCCTCCCCAACCTCCCCCTGTGCGGCTCCGCCTGGGGCTCGTCTCCGTCCTCTGCTGCCTCCTTGACCAGACCAGTCAGCAGCGGGAGGCCGGGTGCTCCGTGGGTGAGGCGTTCCTCTTGGTTTCGGCGCAGGTTGGGGTCTCAGGGTCCCGGGACCGAACCCTGGTCACGCTCCCGGCACTGCTGGGTGGGGAGTGGCCGAGGTTCTCTCTCCCGCGGCCTCTGCCCTCCCGCCATGCACTCTCCAATCCACACCCCAGTCTTCGTGCACTGGGCTGCTGCGCCGCCAAGAGGCGTCCCCTGAGGTCCGCAGGTCGCTCCGGCAGGTCCATGGAACCGAGCAGGGGCTGCAGGCCCGTCCCGAAGCGGCCAGGTCACACGGAGCCCGAGGCCGCACCTCCGTGGGCGGCGTGTGAAGGGGCCCATCTCCCGGGGCTCCAGGCAGACGGCGTCACAACTGGCTGACATTGCGGGACACCCGGCCGGCGTGTGGGGTGCGGCCCGTGCACAGGGGCACACCGCGCGTGCGGTGACCCGAACTGCCGGAGGCCAGGTGCTCCGCCCATGGGAGGAGCGAGAGCTGCCTTATTTGCCAACAGGGCATCTTGCCCAAATTACTCAGCAGCAACTTTTTAAGAAGAGAACAGGACCCACGCTTTGTGAATACACCTGAATTTCTCCCCTAAAAAAAGTAAGTTCTGAAAAAATCAAGTGTCTTTTTCAAACTCTACAGTACAGCTGGCTCCTGTGCCGGCCGTGTGTGGGCACATGTAAGTGTGAGCCCCACCGTGACCCTGGGCCCACGGTCCCTCCCAGCAGGAGCAGCACAGGGGAGCGAGCACAGACCTCTCGGCGGCACTCACGTACGTGGTCACCACGGCGTCTGGCCGCGGCGCTGGCGGTCCTGCTTCCCTCACCTGGCCATGCGCGCATCCTGTCACCAGCTGCCGGCTCCCCGCGTGGATGAGGAGACTCAGGAGAGGGGAGGCTGTGGACGGGGCACGCGACACGCATCTGTCAGAACTCTCGCTGAAGGTATCTGAGTTTAACTTCTACTGTTTGTCGTCAGCCTGAACGCTCCAGAAATAGTTCCCGCAGCAGGAAGCAGAAACCCTAAGTGTATACACATTTCGAGAAAGTGCGTGCGTGGGGAGGGAGCGAAGCCGCCCCCCCACCACAGCCCACAGCAGCTCCCCGCGGATGCCCGGCCCTACTGGCACAGGCCATTCCCACTGCTCGGTGCCCCCAGGCCCGGCAGCACCATCACCCACGCTGCACCCAATAGCCATGAAACTTGCAACAGAAGTAACACATTTATGGCATCAGTCAGGAAAACAGTAATTAAATGATGCTTACTGTTTGAACTGTTGCCTTGCATGTCATTTAAAAGTTATTCTGAATCTACACTGTCAAGAATTCAGGAGGAAAACTGGAGCAGCTGGGTGGCTCAGTGGGTTAAAAGCCTCTGCCTTCAGCTCAGGTCATGGTCTCAGGGTCCTGGGATCAAGTCCTGCGTCAGGCTCTCTGCTCAGCGCGGAGCCTGCTTCCCCCTTTCTCTCCACCTGCCTCCCTGACTACTTGTGATCTCCGTCTCTCAAATAAATAAATAAAATCATTTAAAGAAGAAAAAGAAAATTCAAGAGGAAAATTAAGACAAATAGACATTTAAAAACATGTCCTAAATAACTAAATAACATCAAAATCGAGTTAGTAACTATTTTCTTGACAGTCCAATAATAATTCCACAAGTTAATTTCAGGAAAATAATGTCAACGGAATTCCAAGAAATGGGTTTTGTCCCTGAGACTGACAATGCATCCCAGCTGATAAAGCTTCCTCCTCCACGCACGGCTGTGGCGCCAGGAAGCACACGGAGTCTCTGGGACGGCGCTGGGTAACGAGGCATGGTCCGTGTGCTAAGCTGCATTTTTGTGCGACTCATCCCGAGAAAGGGGCTCCTTGGGCAGCAGGACAAGCTCCGGGAGCACGGGACACCAGCCAGGACGTGTGTGAAGACCTAGTGGCCTATACGGGGGACTCACCGCCAGACAGACTGAGAGCTCGGGGCTGGACAGAACCTCCCGCCTGAGCACAGCCTCCGATCCGCGAGGCAGACGCAGCCTGTGCTGGCCTGGCCGCCCCTCTTCCCGGGGACAGCAGAGGCAGGCTGCACGCGTCTCCCCCCCACCAGTATGCCTCTCAGTCTGCAAGCATAAGCTTACTTTTCAGTTAAAAACTTCAAGAAATACACCTGTTCAGTGAATCCTTACAAGGTGTAGATGAGAGGGAAGCTCGACCCCCTTGAGGGGGACACCTCCAGCTTATAAACACACGCGGAAATAACGACTCCAAGAAGCCCACCGGCAAATCCGACACACAAGTTTTAAGGCACCTGTTAGCACTGAGGAGCTGTAGATCAGTGATTCCACATGATGATCCCAAACCTTCGGAAAGACACACATTTCTTCAGAAGATACACATAAATTTTGCTTTGATGTAGCTTGAACTGATACGTCTACTCGGCTACAGATTAATTTGTGTGAGCGGTTACCTGAAGGAGAAGATAATAAAATACATAATAATACATAATAAAACTGTAGAAACACCATCAAAGATTTCAGAATCATATGGGAAAAAGCGAACACTTCCAGAAGGAAGCACCTGCGGGTCTGGAAGACCCAAGACAGGCTGCAGACATCTCCGGCACCCAGAGAGAGGGGCCGGCCGGAGTCTCCGCCATCTGTCAGGTGCCTGCCCGGGAGAGGGGGCCGGCCATGCTCCCTGCCGTCTGTAAGGTGCCAGGGCATGTTTTTGGATCCACTCTAGTGACTTCCGAACTCAGCTCCTGTTCTCAAAAACCTCATGAAACGATGGGCACCCTCGCACGCAGCTAGGCACGGCCCGTGTGTTTGTGGCAGCTGGCGGGGCTGGGGCGGGCCCAACAGGGAAGCGGCCAGATGACCGAGGAGGAGTTGTGGTCTCTCTCCTCCCCGCCCCTGCCGGTGTAAACCGCCCACCCCTCTTCTTCCAGTTCCGCTGTACAAGTCCTCACGGGGCCAACAGCATAGCAACGCTAACACCAGCTGGCTGGGAGCTGGGGGAGAACAGAGCTGGCGTCTTAAATGATTTTCTCGATTGAGTTCTGATTGAAGCCTCTGATTTTGGAAAATGGCTTTTTTGCTCTGGGCCCCCAGGGAAATACTGTGGAGTCCATTAATGTTCTAGCTCCCCTGGGCCCTGGATTTGAGGGGGAAGGTCCCAGAGCTGACCCAAGCCCCCCGGGAATGCTGGGACATGCCAGCTGGCATCTCGGGCCAACTTCAGGACAGAGCGTGGCAGAAATAAAATCACAGGTGTGCGGTGGCAGTGGACAAAGCACGCCGGTATCCACGGCTGACCTTAAAGCTCCTGTCTTCAGACACCGAGACGATGATGCGTGTTTGCCACGGACAGAACTCGGCTGCGGTCACAGCGCCCCGGTGACCCTCCAGCTCGGCTAGTGTAGACTGGCTCTGGGAGGATTTGTGAAGAAAGATCAGTAACTGAATGTTCTGGCGATTGTGGTTATTAAGAAGCTATGCACATCTCACAGAAAACGGTTTCCGTTAAGCTCTATTTTGCATAACTCCCCTTTCCAAATGTGAGGCTACCTGTACGTAAACCGAGAAGTGAAAATTCAGACGGCTGAGCTGAGGGGGCACAGGCTGCCCCTTTTGCCTCTTATTGCCAGACAACTAAAAATAAAACAGGGGGCCATAATGTGCATCAGAACACGGATACTCCCCAGGTTGGATGTCAGGAAATGCACATTTCTGCTACCTCCAACGTCTACAGTACGGAATGGTCCTTGTCTGTGATGACATCGTATCCCAGAACATACTGGTTTCCCTCCACTATTTATGGTCATGTGTGACATCAGCGTACATGCTCTGTGATCAGCTGACGTCTCTCAAAGCGAAGTTCTTAAGCTGGTCACTAAGGGCCGCACAGTCTGGAACAGGCACCTGCCCCCTCGCCCTCCGTCCGCGCGGTCGAGGCCGGACTCGGGCTCCTCGCCTTCTCTTTCCGGGACAGCTCAGCTTCCTTCCCAGCTGACATGCCTGCTGTACCCCCAGCTCTCTGTGTTCCTTCTCCCAACACGAAGCTGGTGAGCTTTGCTACGTGTGGCGGGTGCCTTAATGGAATCACTGAACCCTACGACGCGTCCCATCGGCTGGGACTTCACTTACAACGTGAGCATTCAGTTAAATTGTGTCACGCTGAGCCTCAGTTGCACGATTTAGCCGAGAATCACATGAACACAGAAAGGCACACTCTGTACCCCAAACTGCCTAGCACACATCGGTTAATCCCCAATTAAGATTTTATGCCTGACATCTTCCCTAACCGAGATTTTTTTAAGTAGATAGGGCAGAAAATTCCCTGCGGGCCAACAGCTTGGTCAACTGCATTCACTTGGCAAACCGAAGCCAAGGCCAGGCCCTGGGTATCCGTCTCCGGAGCAGGTCTCAAGCGCAGGGTGCACTCTGAGCACACAGGAGGTCGCCCTCACAGCCCACCCCTGCTCTCTCACAGCCCACCCCTGCTCTCTCACGCCCACCCAGCAGAGCCCAGCGGGCCCCCGTTTCCTAGTCAGATGCGAGATGTAGAAGTCACGGAGCCTAGAAGAGGAGACACATTTCCTTAAACCAACCCAGGTAAGAGAAGGTGAGGAAGTCCAGCTCTGGGCAGGAAGTGGGCTTTGAGAAAAGCGATGAACAAAGCATGGAGCTGGGAAGGCTTGGACAATCACCAAAGGAGGAGAAATCAGAGCAGCGAACATCTGCCCGAACACGCCTGCTAAGCGTGCCGATGGCCTGATCTCAAGGACCGGCGTCCCGACAGACACAACAGCCGTATGGGATCCGGGCGACTCTCTGAGGACAGGGTCCGGACACCTTCCCCCACCGCCAGGAAGCAGTACCGCTCCTGAGAGGGGGCGGCCGTGCTCACCCACACGCGGCAGGTGCCAAGCCTTACCGCAGTATCCAGCACAAATATCTTCTTTCCAGCACACACGGCAGCCACGCGGTCGTCCGGGCTCAACCTCAAACACAGCACCTTTCCCAGCAGGGTGCCCACGACCAGCCCCCGAGGAGTCAGCCCTAGATGGAGGTTCGGCGTTAGTGGCAGGTTACTGGGAGGCCACAGGAAGGCGCTGACAATGTGGCTCTCTCCCCTAACATTGCACGCAGAGTGACCACGAGCTTAGGTGTGACTTCGGCTCCCTGACAGTATTAAAAACATCAAGTGTAAACAGTTCTGGTCCCCTGGAATGCAGGGACCGACCATCAGAAAATGACTCCACGTCATCACAGATAATGGGTCTCTGGGAAGGCTGCGTGTGCACAGACGCGGGGGTCCTGCAGAATCACGCATGGTCCCAACCCTCCCTCCTCCGTGACCACACCAGCTCCCATCTCGGTCGTGTGAGCTGCTCAGGTCCGTGTCAGACAGGCGGAAGGCACCGGGTGCCCACCTGAGCCTCCGGGGCCTCTCTACCCCCAGGAGGATGTCTCCAGGCACGCCTGCAGGCCTGAGGTGACAACATGTGCAGACCCGCAGCCTCACACAGCGTCCCTCAACCAACGTGCCACCATGCAGCGGGACTCAGCACCACTGTGGAGGGGCCCTGTCCAGCACAGTCACGTCACAATGAGCCTGCGGACTACCGAGGGGAGATGTGCACACATCACTGGAGTTCTCTCTTGGCTAAAACCCCATGGTCTCGTTCCCTGAGTGTCCACCAGGTACCTGTGCTACCCCAGGCATCTCCCTCAGCACCTGGGACAGATCGGTGAACAAGGAGACAAAGTCCTATCTTTGTGGAAAGCTTCCCCGGGGTAGGGCCGGGACAGTCAGACACCAATAAACAAAATTAGCAAACAAGCAACGTACAATGACAGAAGGAAGTGAATACCGTCGGAAAAAGCAAAGTGCACAAAGGGACTGGGGCCCAGGGCGGTGGCCAGAAAGGCCCACGGCAATGGAGACACTTGAGTAGACCCTAAAGGATGTGGCAGAACCCACCATGATCCTGAGACGGAGCAGCAGGTGCAAAGGCCCAGGGGCAGGACTAAGTGTGGCTGCTCCTTGAGACGGGGGCTTCGGCTGGGGGTCCCAGAGCTCTGTCAGTCCCTAGTCTGCCTGAGGTGGGAAGGCACTGGGGGGCTTGGGCAGAAGTGTAGCGTGCTCAAGACTCCAGTCTTCCAGGGACCCCTGGCTGCTGAGTAGAGAGCAGAGCCCTAGGCAAGGGGAGCAGGAGGACCGAACATGGTACCCCGCTGAGTGACCGCTGTGGCCGGACTACAGGGCAGCAGTGGACGGGGTGAGGAGTGTGCAGGTTTGGTTACAGTCTGAACGTAAAGCAGACAGAACTTGGGGTCGGTCGGGTGTGGAGGTGTGCAGGGAAGAAGCACAGTGCCACGGTTTGTGACCTGAGCTGCTGCGGGGAAGGCGGTCGGGACAGGCAAGCGGCAGTGGTGTCAGACGTCCGCGTGCAGGGGTCCGGCGCAGTTCACATGGGAGACCACAGGCAGGAGGGAGGCCTCGGCAAGAGCAGAGGGGGCAGCTGTCAGAGCCTGCTGGCATCACTAAAGCAGTAATTTTTGATGGGAAAGAGGAAAAGCCCACATTCCAATGTGAAGAGATGAGAGAATGACACGGAGCCAGCAAAGGAGACTGGGGACAAGTGACCAAGGACAGCCCCAGGTCACAACGTCCTCTCTAGTCCAAGTGCAAACACAATCATGTTGGACATGCTATAATCCGACACACCTGCCCACACCCACCACAGGATGGAAACCAAGCCTGGTGGGGCTGCAGCCTGCCCAGGCCCCTGCAGCCTCCCTGGAGGAGGAATGGGCAGCTTACCCAGCCCCACTGCTGGAGCTCCGGGACGCAGGAGCAGCTGCCTCCCACTGCACCGAGGGAGCGCCAGGCTATGGCTCAGGCACGGCTTGCACCCCTGTCCACGGACCAGACCACTTGCATCCACGGGCACGTTGAGTTCCAAAGAGCACAGCCCATTCCCACAGGGAAGGGTACTTGTGTACAAAGACCTCCGTGGGAGCAGATAACAAACACGTGCTTCGCTGTCCATACAGACACGTGTACCGACGTTCATGGGTGTGCCTGCGCTGTACGCACATGAACATGCTTCCGAATCGTGCGTACTTGTGTGCGTGTGTGCACTTACTGTATGCGTACATGTGCATGTGTGTATGTACACAGGGGATTGCGTTACTACATGTATACACCGCTAGATGCATTTACCTGTGTGCTGTATATTTACTACACTGGTGTGAGCTGTGCACATGTGTATGTACGTGTGCGGTGCATGTGTACTCTGCACTGTGTACGTGTGCATGGGCTGTGCATTTGTGCTGTGTGTGCATGTGTGTGGCTGTGCGGTGTGCTTGTGTGTGGTTTGCACATGCGTGCGTGTGTGGCTGTGCTTCTGTGTGGTTTGCACATGTGTGTGCAGCTATGCATGTGTGTGCGGCTGTGCACATGTATCTGTGCTAACACACTCAACTGCCAAGTACACGAGATGAGGCATAAACTACTCCGTATGCTGCTGCCTCAGACCCCCCATGCTCGCCTTTTAGAGCGATCCTGGGAGTTCTCCGTGTGCTCCGTGACCTAAAGCTCAAACTCTGCTGCACGGTCCTTGCCTCGCTTCTCACCTCACCTGACAACGCTCTCTGACACCCCCCGTGCTGCTACCATGGGGCCCCTCCTCGGCGTGCCCTGCAGGTAGAGCTCTCGGGACAGAGGGCCTGAGCACACGCCCAGCACAGTGCCCCTGCCCGGCGCCAGCCCTGCCATCCGGCTCCCCCTCCCTCCTCTGGCGCAAAGGCCGCCTCCCCAGAGACAGCAGCACGCGAGGGCGTCTGCCCACGTCCTCTGCCCCCTCACCTGCCCTCTCTGCTGTGCTCCCCACAAGTCATAACCAGTCGCCTGCGCGTCTGATACACGTCTGCCGCTCCTCACTGCCTGAAGGAAAGAATATTTCCCCTTGCCTGCGTACAAAGACCACAGGTTTCAAAATAACAACACACGGCAGCCTAAACCAATGAGCCTATCCTGTCAGCTTCACACACGGCCGGGGTCCGAGATCTGAGCATCTGATGCGCTTCCGCGCAGAACACCCACCTCGGACACCCGGCTGGTCTCCAGGTCGGAGGAGTAAAAATTCTCCCAGCCCCGTTAGAAAACCAAGTGTGTTGAAGGATGAGCTGTTCCCTTTGTACATGTTTAAAATATATTTTCAATGTTCATGTACCTTGAAGAGCTTTTTGTCTGCACTCGTGTAGTCTCCACGTTATAACATGATCTCGTGAGGCAGAACAGAGGAGGCATGGGCTCGCTGCGTTTCCGAACGCCACGGCAGTAACCGGCTCGTGGTGGCCTCCGAGGGTCAGAGGCTGCAAGAGGGAACAAACACGAAACTCTCAGAAACTACACACGACACTTAAAGCATGAAAACATACATAACAGCATGATCTCAAACCTAATAAATCAAACGGATTGAGTTTTCAAATACATTTAGTTCACATATCCATTTTTTTAAAGATATAATTTGTTTATTTGACAGACAGAGATCACAAGTAGGCAGAGAGGCAGAGAGAGGGGGGGAAGCAGGCTCCCCGTGGAGCAGAGAGCCCGATGTGGGACTCGATCCCAGGACCCTGAGATCATGACCTGAGCTGATGGCAGAGGCTTTAACCCACTGAGCCACTCAGGCGCCCCCCCATATCCATTTATTAAAATTCCTGTTAATATTCTACTCCGTCACTCCCTCGAGTGAGCCCTCTCCTTGCGACGCGACTCTGAGAGCCGCACGCGTGAAGCCGCACAGGTCACCTCGCTCTTCCACCTCCTCGACAGTCACTAACTAGGCGAGTGCTGACCCCATCCCTGCCAGCTGCCCGAGAAGAAAGGCTGCGCCGGACGCGAAAGACATGGCAATGAAGACAAACCCCCAAGAGGAGGGCAGGGCTCGGGCTGCTGGCCAACAGGGCGCATGTCAGAGGGTCCTGGGACAAGCGCGGGACACCGCGGTGCCCCAGAAAGGCCGGGCGCTGTGTGCGGGCTGCTGCCAGCACGGTGGGCAACGGGAAGCCGGCAGCGACGGTACAAGCAGAAGCAGGAGACAAGCAAACTCGTCTTCAGACGAGCAAATTTTCAACACTGCTGCAAGTATGGAAGAAGGACCGCAGTGGGGGCAGTGGGACCAAACGTGCCAAAGCAAGCACAGTAAAGGCCTGAACTGGGGTGGCAGAGACGGAGACTCAGACCCGTGGGCACGGAGGGTTGGGGGAGGGGCAGAAGCATCGATAATCAGCGCCCCAGGCGGAAACCCTGGGTGACTGCGGCATAAGCAGGGGGACCAGAACCAGGAGGGAACACAGGTCACCGGACAGTGTTAAGTAGGGACTTAGAAGCTGAAGGTCAGCAGACAGTAGGCACTTGGATGCGAAGCCATCGCTCAAACACGAGAACCAGGAGAGCTCTGCTCACAGCGGCCCGTTCACCGGCACCACGCTCCTGATGAGAACTTCTTGTTCTCGGGGGAAATTGCCAAGAACATTCTGATACACTTTAAGACATGAGAGAGCAATGAACGCAACAAAGACTTAAGACCAGAGAAGGAAACAGAGGAGGACCTACATGGAAGGCCGTTCACCCGGAAGACCTCTGTCCAACGGCAGGCTTCGCAATCCCAGGAAAGACAGTTGAAACCTGAGACACTTATTCCAGTAGGAGCCCCAAAATGGTGTGATTAAATGCATCCTTTTCAGGCACAAACAGAACTATCTTATTGGGAAAAGGGCAAAGAATCCCACAGCTGGACAAAGACTTCAGAGAACAGGGCTGGCGACCTTCAGGCTGAGGCCGCCGCGCGTTGCTTTTCCTTTGAAACACTACAAATGGATTTTAATAAATTTCCCCTTAAAAAAAGCACACCCGCCTACTAAGGTAGGAGAGAAGGGCATGTTTTCAAATGCCCAGGCCTAGAGCAGTGACCCGAAGGGCCAGGCCCCAGGAAGGACAGTGAACGGGCAAGAGAAGGTGTTCACAGGCCCACCTTCAAGTTCTCACAGTCCAACTGGATTTGTGACCTGGGACTGCCAGTGCCCTCAGCCAGCCAGCTATGAGAAGCAAGCGTAAATTCTCCCGGAAAGAAGTTCGGATCACCCAGAGCCCAACTGGCTGTGCATTTTGTCATACATAATGTCCAGCAGTCAATCAAAAATAATCAGGTATTCAAGGAGTCAAAAACCAAGAGAAATATTAATCATGGAAAACACCCCCCCATGGGCCATCCAGATCCAGCAGGCCTTGAAACCAAACCAGAACTGACCCAGACTGCAGAATTACTAGACAAGGACATTAAAGCAATCATTATACTTCTACTCCGTACGTTCAAAAAGTTAAATGGAAGTATAAAAAAATCAATAATTAATAATCGTCTAAAACAAAAAGCAACAGACCAAGATGGTTCCACTGGTGAATTCTACCCAATACTTAAGGAAGAGATTTTACTAATTCTCTACAATCTCTTTCAGAAAACTGAAGAAAGAAAATGGAGGGAAACATTATTTTCAAAAGAAGCAGAGGAAATATTTCCTTACTCATCTTATGAAGCCAGGATTACCCTAATACAAAACCAGACAAAGACATCGCAAGAAAAGAAAATTAAAAACCATATCTCAGGGCACTTGGGTGGCTCAGTAGGTTAAAGCCTCTGCCTTCGGCTCAGGTCATGATCCCAGGGTCCTGGGATCGAGCCCCACATCGGGCTCTCTGCTCGGTGGGGAGCCTGCTTCCTCCTCTCTCTCTCTGCCTGCCTCTCTGCCTACTTGTGATCTCTGTCTGTCAAATAAATAAATAAAATATTTTTTTAAAAAACCATACCCCTCATAAATATGGATGAAAACATCAACAAAATATTCAAAATATCAGCAAATCAAACCATATAATATACTAAGAAATTATACATTATGACCAAATAGAATTTGGAGATTTATTCCACATATGCAAGTCTGGCTGGACATTTGAAAACCAATTAGTGCATCACATCAACAGGCTAAAGAAGAAAAATCACATGAAAATAACAAAAAATGTTCAGGTGCCTGGGTCGCTCAGTCACGGAAGCATCCAGCTCTTGATTTTGGTTCAGGTCATGATCTCGGGGTCATGAGACTGAGCCCTGTGTCAGCCTCCAGCCGGGCCGGGAGCCTGTTTAAGATTCTCTCTCTCCCTCTCTCTGCCCCCACAGTCATATGTGCTTGCACTCTAACAAGTAAACAAACGAACAAATGAATAGAAATAGTAGCTGCTTCACAGGACAGTTCATTTAAGAAATGTAGGAAAAAAGCAGATGACAAAATCCAACAATTCATGATAAAAACTCCCCATACATATACTAGGAATGAGGGGAACTTCCTCAACCTTCCAAGAGTATCTACAAAATACCCGAAGCTAATCTGTGAACAGGTGAGAAACTACAAACTGTCCTGCCAAGATTAGGAACAAGGCAAGAACATCCCTCTCACCGCTCCCCTCCACATTATACTGGGAATCGGAGCTCATATAATAACACAATAAAAGGAAATAGAAAGTCTAGTGATGGAGAAGAAAGAAATAAAACTGTCTTTATCCATGGATGACATGATCATCTGTGTAGAAAATCCAAAAAAATCGGCAAGACGCTCCGGACACTCACCACTTACAGCAAGGTTGCAGGATACAGAGTCAACATACAAAACTCCACTGCTTTCCTATGTGTCAGCAATAAACAAGTAGACTTTGAAATTCAAAACACAATACCATTTACATCAGCACTCCAACAAACGAAACGCTAACAAATCTAACAAAGTTGTGTAACATCTCTGGGGTGCCTGGATAGCTCAGTTGGTTCAGCACCCAACTCAGTTTGGGCTCAGGTCATGATCTCAGGGCTGTGAGACTGAGCCTCGGGTCGGGCTCCACACTGGGCATGAAACCAGCTTGAGATCTTCTCTCGCCTCCTACCCACACGTGATCACTTTCTCTATTAAAAAAAATTACAGGGCACCTGGGTGGCTCTGATGGTTAAGTGTCTGCCTTCAACTCAAGTCATGGTCCCAGGGTCCTGCGATCGAGTCCGGCACTGGGCTCCCTGCTTAGAGGGGAGCTGCTTCTCCCTCTGCCCTTCCCTCTGCTTGTACTGTCTCTCACTCTCTTAAATAAATAGTTTTTTAAAATTATATAAGATCCTTATGATGAAAAATAAAACTGTTGAAAGCAATTTTTAAAACTAAAGGAATAGAGAACTATCCCATGTTCGTGGATAGAAAGCCTCAATATTGTCGAGATGTCAATTCTTCCCACTTGATCTATAGACTTAATCTAATTCAAATCAAAATCAACAAACTGTTTTACCATTGAAATTCCCACCGGCAGTGTATGAGATCCAGCTCGTCCTCACCTTGCCAGCAGGTGGTATAGTCAACTTTTAGATGCTAACTATACTGATAGGTGTATACTATTTGCTTATTTTGCTGTGATTTACATTTCTGTAATGACAAGATGTTGAATATCTTTTCATGTGCTTATTTGACATTTGCATAAGTTTTTTAGTTAAATATCCTCAAATCTTTTGCTCATTTTAAAATCGGGGTATTTATTATTAAGCTAAAAAAATTTTTTTTAATTTAATTTCTTTTCAGTGTAACAGAATTCATTGTTTATGCACCACACCCAGTGCTCCATGCAATCGGCACCCTCCTTAATACCCACCACCTGGTTCCCCCAACCTCCCACCCCCCGCCCCTTCATAACCCTCAGATTGTTTTTCAGAGTCCACAGTCTCTCATGGTTCGTCTCCCCCTTCTAATTCCCCTCAACTCCCTTCTCCTCTCCCATCTTAACTTAAAATTAAATCTAAATAAAAATTTAATTTTTATTTTTTAAAAAATAAATGTTTGGTAGAATTAACCTGTGAAGCCATCTGGTCCTGGACTTTTGTTTGTTGGTAGTTTTTTTGGTTACTGATTCAATTTATTTGCTGGTTATCAGTCTGTTTTTCTATTTCTTCCTCTTTCAGTTTTGGTAGTTTAGGTGTCTCCAGGTGGAAAGTTGGTACAATCATAGTGCTCACTTAATTTGTACCTCTTTTGTTGGGGATAACAGTCCCTGTTTAAACCTGTTATTCCATCATGGCTCCAAAGGAAGTCCTTATTTTTTGCTCCTGGTGATGGTATGGGGAATGAGCACTCTCATACATTAATGATGAGAATGTAAACTATTCCAAAATTTGGCATAATCTTAAAAATCTAAAATGTACACACAATTTGACTTGTCTAATCTGTAGGAATATATTGTGTAGAAATAAAAACACAAATGTGCAAGAATAAGCATAAAGGACATTTACTGCAGCGGTTTGCAGCAACAGAGAAATGACCTGAGCACTCAGTTTGGGACAGGAAGGCTGCATCACGGCACTGCTGTCACTGTGTTCGTGTCTTGTTCTGTAGGCACTTTGAGTCAGAAAAGCTGGCATATAAGAGACATACCAACAAAATGCAATGAGCAGATGTCTTTTAAATCCTGACTCAAATAAACCAACTAAAATCATTAATATCTGAAAAATTACTAGATATTAAGTCCTTATCTGTTCAAGATACATACTGAAATATGTAGAGGGGAAATGCTAAAATATACTGACTTGGCTTTAAAATATCCCAGTCAAAAACATTTGGAAGATTAACAAAAAAGGTAAAATAGGAATAACTATTAAAAATATGTAATACTGTATGTTATCTATACTGGAGTTAAAATTAAAAAATAAAAACGTGTGACAGGTACATGACGTTCATTTTACTATCTTATTTTTGTTATGTTTGAAATGTTCTACAATAAAAAGACAAAACAAAATAAAAGAAGTTACAGCGGATAGTTAGCCCATTAAAATATAAATATTTTTTAGACTCAAATGCGGACCACATTCGAGCACAGAAGGAAACATCACAAGATAAAAACCAAAGTCCTGACGGAACATGGGCGGGAGACACTGAATGGGACTCCTTTCATCCGCACTACTCCTTTGGTGTGGGGTCAACTTTGTTACGGAACTTCGTAAGACGAATGTAATGACCTTCAAGAATTAGATGCATATAGGGGAAATAAACCTTAATTTTGAAAAAAAAAATCAACAAACTGATTTTAAAGTTGATACGGAGGCAAAAGACCCAGAATGGCCACATAATACTGGAGAACAACAGTCGAGTTGGAAGACTGACACTACCCGACTCATGAGGAAGCTCCACTGACTGGAACTGTACGGACTGGTGAGAGGACAAACAGATCTATGGGAAGGAAGAGAGTCAGAAACACAGTCAAATGAACTTTGACTAAGGGACAAAGGGGATACAACGAAGAAAACCATAAACTCCTTAAAAATAACATGAGAGGTGCTTGGGTGGCTCAGTCGTTAACTGTCTGCCTTCAGCCCAGGTCATGATCTCAGGGTCCTGGATCGAGCCCCACATCAGGCTCTTTGCTCAGCGGGAAGCCTGCTTCTCCCTGTCCCGCTTCCCCTGCTTGTGTACTCTCTTGCTGTCTCTTTCTCTGTCAGATAAATAAAATATTTTAAATACATACATACATACATACATACATGGGAGAAAACACAGATGACTTAGGTTTGGTGATAACTTTTCAGATAAGACACCAAAGGCATGATCCATAAAAGAAATGATAGGCTGGACTTCCACTAAAATTAAAAATTCCTGTGCAGCAGCTTCCTATGCTTCTGCAAAGGAAACAGTCAACAAAAAAACAGTCAACAAATTAAAAACTCCTGTGCACAGTAAAGGAAACAGTCAACAAAACAAAGAGGCAACCCACAAAATGGGAGAAGATATTCACAAATGACAGTACAGACAAAGGGCTGATATCCAAGATATATAAAGAACTCCTCAAACTCAACACTCAAAAAACAGATAATCATGTCAAAAAATAGGTGGAAGATATGGACAGACACTTCTCCAATGAAGACATACAAATGGCTATCAGACACATGAAAAAATGTTCATCATCACTAGCCATCAGGGAGATTCAAATTAAAACCACATTGAGAGACCACCTTACACCAGTCAGAATGGCCAAAATTAGCAAGACAGAAAATAACGTGTGTTGGAGAGGCTGTGGAGAAAGGGGAACCCTCTTCCACTGTTGGTGGGAATGCAAGTTGGTGCAGCCACTTTGGAGAATAATGTGGAGATTCCTCAATAAAGTAAAAATAGAGCTTCCCTATGACCCTGCAATTGCACTACTGGGTATTTACCCCAGAGATACAGATGTCGTGAAAAGAAGGGCCATCTGTACCCCAATGTTTATAGCAGCAATGGCCACAGTCACCAAACTGTGGAAAGAACCAAGATGCCCTTCAACGGACGAATGGATAAGGAAGATGTGGTCCATATCCACTATGGGGTATGATGCCTCCATCAGAAAGGATGAACACCCAACTTTTGTAGCAACATGGACGGGACTGGAGGAGATGATGCTGAGTGAAATAAGTCAAGCAGAGAGAGTCAGTTATCCTATGGTTTCACTTACTGTGGGGCATAAGGAATAACACAGAAGACATGGGGAGATGGAGAGGAGAAGGGAGTTGAGGGAAATCAGAAGGGGAGGTGAACCATGAGAGACTGTGGACTCCGAGAAACTAACTGAGGGTTTTGGAGCGGCGGGGGTGGGGGATGGGTGAGCCTGGTGGTGGGGATCATGGAGGGCACGGACTGCATGGAGCACTGGGGGTGCTGCAGAAACAATGAATTTTGGAACACTGCATCAAAAAGTAATGATGTACTTTATGGTGACTAACATAACACACACACAAAAAAAATTTAAAAAGAGAAAGTAAGTGTTAGTTTCCACTTTATAATGGGAAGAAAAAAGTAATAAATAAAAATTCCATCAAGAGAATGAGCAGACAAAGCACGGACTGGGATAAAGTATTGCTGAAGACATGTCTAATAAAGGACTATTCCCAAAATATACAAAGAACTCTTAGGAGGCAACAATAATAACCAAGTTAAAAAATGAGCCAAACACCATGACAGACACCTCACTAAAGAAGATACACAGGTGACGGGGCGCCTGGGTGGCTCAGTGGGTTAAAGCCTCTGCCTTGGGCTCAGGTCATGATCCCAGGGTCCTGGGATCGAGCCCTGCATCGGGCTCTCTGCTCAGCAGGCAGCCTGCTTCCTCCTCTCTCTCTCTCTGCCTGCTTGTGATCTCTGTCAAAAAAAAAAAAAAAAAAAAAGAAGAAGATACACAGGTGATAAGAAAGCAAAGTCCACGTCATGAGTCATCAGGGACATACGGATGAAGACCACAATGTCACTACTCCTCACCGCCCAGGGTAACAACACCCAGGACTCCGACAAGTCCACCTGCCAGTGTGGGTGTGGAGGGGCGGGTCTCTCACTCACTGCCGGTGGGTGACTAATCGGTGCAGCCGCTGTGAAAGGCAGTTTTGGCGGCTTCTTACAACACCAAATCATCTCTTCGCATACAATGACGCAGCACTCGTGCTCCTCAGTATTCACCCAAAGGAGCTGAAACGTGTGGCCACCGAGCCTGCCACGGATGTCCACGGCAGTTTTGTTGAGAAGCGCCACAACTCGGAAGCCGCAGGGAAACACAGACTTGCTGCATCCAGACAGCTAAAGACGGATGAGCCGTCGAAGCATGAGCAGACCCAGAGGAACCTTCGGCCGTGTCACCCAGTGTGAGAAGCTGGTGTGAACCTGCACACTGGGTGGCCCCACCTACGGGAAAAGGCACAGCCCCAAGGGCAGGGAAAGCTCAGCAGCTGCCGGGGTTGGGGAGGAAGGATGAAGGCGGTAGAGCATAGGGTTTTAGGGCAGTGCAAACTCTCCACATGGTACCCGAAGTGTGGCCACGCGTCACTATGCATGGGTCCGAAGCCACAGAATGCGCAGCGCCTGGAGTGACCCCTGAGGTCACTGTGGACTCTGGGTGACCAGGACGTGCCCACGGAGCATCATCAGCTGCAACGAGGCAGGATTCTGGCGCCGGGTGTTGACCACGGGGTGGCCGTGGGTCACCGGTGGCACACAGGCTACACAGGACATGCCGGCACCCACCCCTCAGTTTGGCTGTGAACCTCAAACTGCTTTACAAACATTTATAAAGTCTTGGGGCGCCTGGGGGGCTCTGCCGTCAGGGGTCTGCTGCCAGCTCAAGCCGTGATCTCCAGGTCCCCGGACGAGCCCCGCTCCCCGCCAGCCCGCGTCCCTCCCCGCTCCGGCCCTCCCGGCTCCGCTCTGCTCGCCGTGCTCTGCGCCGAACCAATACGTCATCTTTAAAATATGAAAAATAATACAATAATAAAGTCTTACAATTTTAAGAAAGGTCAAGAGGAGCCCCTAGAACAGAAAATGGAGCCAAAATACCCCCGAGGTAAGCGTTTCCTGTGACCTGACCCTCAGCAGCGAACGCACAGATCCCACGGGGCTGACCGAGGGCGGCGGTTCCAAGCGCGGGCGGCCGAGCGGACGGACCGGGCCGCCGAGCGGACGGACCGGGCCGGACAGAGCAGCCCGCACAGGCCCGCGCGGAGGGAGCGGCCGCGGCGCGCCCCGAGTCCGGCCCCGCACAGGCCCGCGCGGGCGCTACGGCCCGGCCCGGCCTCGGACAGCGAGGGCGGCGGCCCGTGGTCCGAGGCGCCGAGGTGAGAACCACCGCGCGGCCACCGACGGCCGCAGGACGCAGCGCGGCCCTCGCGCCCCGGGAGGCCCCGACGTGGCCACGAGCACGGGGCGGCCGGGCCGGCGCGGGTCAGCTCCGCAGCGACGGTCCCGGGAAGCGGCGGGACGCGGAGAGGACGCGCCGGCTCCTTCCCGGCAGCCGCGGCGCGCACGGCCGAGAGCTCGCGCGGACACGGACGGACGGACGGACGGACGACCTGGCCGGAGACGGCCGCAGCCGCGGGGCGCCGGTCACAAAGGGGAACGTCCAAACCTGGAAGCGCCTTCAGCGCCGCCGAGCGCCCGACGCCCGCATCCGCCCGCGCCGGGAGGCCCCGACCGGGATCCGCGGACGGACAGACAGACGCGGACCGCGCGGGCGCCTCACGTGGCCTTCGAACAAGCCCGGATCCCGCGGCCCCGCAGCGCCCCGGACACCCTCTCGGCGTGACCCGCCGACCCGGAGGGACTCACCCCTGCGCCCCTGCAGCGGCACCAAAATGCGCCAGAAGGAGGCCCGGAGCCGCCCAGGGACAGACGCGTCGCGAACCCGCGGCCAGAGCCCGCCCGCGGGTGGCAAGTCGTGCGCAGAAACGCGCTAAACCGGCCGAGACTCGGTGGGGGCATCGCTCGGGGACGCCCGGGGACCACCGCGAGCGCGTCCTGCCCCCGACCGGAGCGCCGGGAACTCGGGCAAACACGGGCCTGGCTCCGAAGCCCGAAGTGAGCAGAAAGAGGGTCCCGACACCGGATTGACTCCGGATTCACTCCTTCAGCCCAGGGAGACCCGCTGTCAAGAGCCTGCCCATAAGGGTACCGGCCATGACGCAATTTCCGAATGAAAACTAGTGTCTTTAAAACTGTCAGCTTCATGTAAAAGATTCGGCAGTAGGCGCAGTAACCCTCCTGAATGTGCTGTAAAGCCGACAAACTGAACCTGTCTGGGTCACATTCACACCAACACTTCAGGTGTCCATTACCCAAGAACGTTCTTTAACGAGGCGATTCCAGGCTGTTTACTTTCTGGGACGCCACCACCGGCACAGGGTTTGCATCTCTCCTGCAGCGGGTCCTGGAGGGCCCCGGGGCATCCGAGCAGCGGGCAGGCAAGCACAAGGCCGCCTGTGTTACCGGATCCAAGGAAACACACATACGCCTTTCTAGATACCTGGTGCGAAGGGTCCTCGGTGCTCCACACACAAAGCGTGTTCCCATCTGCAGGGAAAGCACAGTACTGAGCGCTACAAGCAAGCTGGACGTGGGCCACAGGCTCCTTCAGGGCCACCAGGCCCTTCTCTGTGAGCACATCACCGAGGCAGCCGCCATCAGCACAGAGAATCCCTCGGGCGTCTTCCATCTGCGATCTGAGGGCACAGGTGTGCAGAGGACAACCACGGGACGGCACTGAATGCAGACACCACAGCTCGGCACACCCACTTACTCGCCACCCCTCCCCACTCCCAAGTCATCACTGAAGGTCCCGGAGGGGTCACACACACACACACACACACACACACACACGCGCGCGCGCGCGCGCGCGACTGCTACTCATCCCACAGGCTTTACAACAGACCTTGACTCGCGGCCCCTCTTCCTGCTTGACACGCCTCCCGCGGCCGGCAAGCGGGCCGACAGCACCTCCCGGAGGCGCCGATGAGGCTGGTCCTCAGCGCACGAGCCCGGCACCAGCACTGAGGAGTGAACAGAAAGTCGTTACTGACATTGCTCACCACTACAAGGGCCTCGAGAGACGAAATCATTTCCCAAATCTCCACGCAAGCTGGTCGTGAAGTGCAACATTAACCGAGGCCCCTGCCGCCTCCCTTGGGTTTGTTCAACGGTGACACAACATCGTGTCCTTTAAGTCGATTACCTGAGGTGATACAGTCGCTGATTCCCTGACTCCCTCTTATAAAAGCACAAATGAAGGAAACGTTGACAAAACTAACAAACTGCTTCAGCCTGCCCGCTTCCTAGTTAAGGACTTCGCAGGCGCCCTCCCTTGTCCTCCAGTCGTCCTGATCCCGCTCCGCCGCGCCTCACTCCGGGCATTAGGCCTGAAAAGCTCACCCACAGAGTGTGCTGACGTGGCTATGGACAAAGGGTTTAACCATCTGGTCACCATGGTGGCCGAGTGGACTCACAGGACCAGCTGTGCATCACACGCTGGCTTCACGGGGAAAAGGGTGGTCCAGGCAGAAGAAAACCAGGTGGCAGTGCCCAGCGGCGACGGGATGAGGTTACAAGAGGGGACGTCGTCCAGTGGGGACGGCCTGCTGTGCTCGGCAACAGAGCAGACAGAGGCTTGCGCTTCAGCTCGGGTCAGAACCGGAGGGCTGGTGAAGGCTGCTGAATGAAGCTACTCGGGAAAACGCACATTTCAGTCTGGCGCAACGGACACGTCAGGATCAGGAGGGACAGGGAGGAAGAGAGGGACCCGGTCCCCGCTCCAGGCACAGGGCTCTGGCTCAGGGAGCCTGGACAGCGGATGACTCTCAGGTCGACCCCTTCTACATCCAGACCTCTCTTCACAGCAGAAACATGTTCTGGTTTCCAGGGACACGAGCCCACGCGAATGTCAGCCCTTCCTTCCCTGGTCTCTCGCACCCAATCTACACCGAGGCCTGGCCTCCTCCAAGAGGACTTTGGCCTCAATACCCAAAAGAAAGATCACACAAAT
Source organism: Mustela nivalis (assembly GCF_964662115.1). Taxonomy (NCBI): domain Eukaryota; kingdom Metazoa; phylum Chordata; class Mammalia; order Carnivora; family Mustelidae; genus Mustela; species Mustela nivalis. The sequence goes on along the minus strand of NC_139024.1, from coordinate 732,276 downwards.
CTACAAAATAATCTAGAAACCACCCCCACCCCGACAGTGGTGAGGACACCACAGACTGCCCACACCACCTCTTTCCCGAAGGGCAGCCTCCCCCGGGCCCGGCAGCACGGCGGCCCTCAAGGCCAACAAATCTCAATTCCGCACCCACCATGCTGGCTTGCTCCTGGCTCTAAGAGAAGAGCTGTTTCTCCTCACCTCGGATGTCTCTTCTGTCTCAAGATTTCCCCTCCAGCTGTCCACCTGCCGGCCTCTCCCCAGTCAGGTCTCAGCTGAGTGCCACAAACACCTGCTATGTGCCCCTCCTTGGCCTTCACACACCCTGACCCAAGTAACCCCTTCAGAGGCAAAATACGGGGCTGGGGTCAGGGCACCAGGCTGCAATCCTGCAGCTCCACGGTGCCAGCTCAGATGGGCCCAAGAGTTTCCAGGACCGCGGATGGGGTGGGCCTTCCCACAGAAAGCCTCCAGGACACCTGACGGGGGGCTAGGCCCACAGGACACAGCACCCAGGCGCTGACAGTCGGCCACAGGCACCTTCAAGCGCGGGGGACAGTGGTCACGACTGAACAGCACAAAGCAGACCTACAAGACTGTGTGCCCGAGCTACGCTACTGAGAAGCGCCCCAGAAGCAGGCAGCCAGCACGCCGGCAGGAGACCCGACGGGAAACCCTGACCACAGCTTCTGTGAGGCCGACGGACCAGGCGAGCGGAGAGATCTGAGCGGTAAAGTCGTCAGTCGTCAGGGAGAGCTCGCGCGCTCCCACAGAACAAAAGGTCTCTGTTAAAGCAAATGAGACGCAATTGTCATAGACTTGAAAATTCTTCAAGAGCTTGTGAGAAAAAATAAAAACATTCTCGATATTTTAATGTACAATCTTCTCCAATTCATAAACTTGGTTTTACTTATTACTCTTGCAAACTGCCAAGACATGGAAAGCAGTTTCATATAAAAAAAAATAGCTAAATGTTTTAAGGGTACCACAATTTGCTTTGTAGGTTTGACCATTTTAAAGGAACCAGTGCCCAGCACTGGGGCCAGCATGTAGCTGGTGATGAGGGGAGGGACCCCGACAGACGCAGTGAAATGACTGTGTGGCTCTTCCAAGTGCTTCCCCCAAACATAAAATATTGTACGAAACGTGTAAGAATATATCAAAAATTATAACTGTTTAAAAAATGTTTAAGAATCTCCCCATTGGGGCGCCAAGGTGGCTCAGTGGGTTAAAGCCTCTGCCTTCAGCTCAGGTCATGATCCCAAGGTCCTGGGATCGAGCCCCAGATCAGGGTCCCTGCTCAGTGGGGAGCCTGCTTCCCCCTCCCCCTCTGCCTGCCTCTCTGCCTACTTGTGATCTCTGTCAAATAAAAAAAATCTTAAAAAAAAAAAAAAAAAAAGAATCTCCCCACTGAAGAGATGAGGAAAATGCGGCATATGTGTAAAGAGAGTATCACTAGCCACCAAGAAGAATGAAATCTTGCCATTTGCAATGATGTGGATGGAACTAGCGGGTATTATGCTGAGCGAAATAAGCCAGAGAAAGACAAGTGTCACATGATTTCACTTACGTGTGAGAAAAACAAAGAAAAAAAAGAGCGAGAGACTCCCCCCGAAAGAAAAGACTCTTAAGTACAGAGAGGAAACTGGTGGGGAGGGGCAGTAGAGGGTGGGGGAAACGGACCAAGAGAGGATCCCAATTCCGGACTTCAAGCTCTGCTACAGAGCTGCGATCGCCAAGACAGCATGGTCCTGGCGCAGAAACGGACACGTAGATCAATGGAACAGAATAGAGAGCCCAGAAGTGGACCCTCAACTCTACGGTCAACGAATCTTTGACAAAGCAGGAAGGAATGTCCAATGGAAAGAAGACAGCCTGTTCAACATGGTGCTGGGAACATGGGAGTCACAGGCAGAAGACTGAAACTCGACCATTCTCTCACACCTCACACCGAGATCAACTCAAAATGGATGAAAGACCTGAATGTGAGACAGGAGTCCACGAAAATCCTAGAGAACACAGGCAGCAACCTCTTCGACCTCAGCCGCAGCAACTGCTTTCAAGACCTGTCTCCAAAGGCAGGGAAACAAAAGCAAAAATGAACTATTGGGACTTCATCAGGATAAAAAGCTTCTGCACAGCAAAGGAAACAGTCAACAAAACTTAGAGGTAACCTACAGAATGGAGAAGATATTTGTGAATGACATGTCAGGTAAAGGGCTGGTATCCAAAATCTATAAAGAACTTTTTGACTTAACGCCCCCAAAATGAATAATCCAATTAAAAATGACCCAAAGACATGAGCAGACACTTCTCCAAAGAAGACGTACAAACAGCCAACAGACACATGAATCGGTGCTCGACATCACTCATCATCAGAGAAATACCAACCAAAACCTCAGTGAGGTACCCCTCGCACTGTCAGAACGGCTAACATTAACAGCACGAGAAAGAGCAGGTGTTGGCGAGCACTCGGAGAAAGGGGAGCCCTCTTCCACTGTTGGTGGGAATGCAAGCTGGTGTAGCCACTCGGGAAAACAGCATGGAGTTTCTTCAAAAAGTTAAAAACAGAATTACCCTATGACCCAGCATTGCACTACTAGGTACACAAGGACTAATTCAAAGGGATATGTGCACCCGTGTTTACAGCAGCATCTCTACAACAGGCACACTACAGAAACAGCGCACGTGTCCATCGACTGGTGAATGGACGAGGAAGATGGGAGGTATCACCTCACACTGGTCAGAACGGCTAAAACCAACACCACAAGAAACAAACGGTGTCACAGAGGATGCAGAGGAAGGGGAACCCTCGTGCACTGGTGGGAATGCAAACAGTTGCAGCCACTCTGGAAAACAATATGGAAGTTCCTCAAAAGTTAAAAATAGAGCTGCCCTATTATGAGGGCTCCTGGGCAGCTCAGTTGGTTACACATCTGCCTGGGTCAGGTCATCATGTCAGGGACCTGGGATGGAGTTCTGTATCAGGCAGATACACGGATACTGATACTGAGTGGAGACACTCAGCCGGGAAGCTGCTTCTCCCTCTCTCCTTCTCTCTCTCTCAAATAAACAAACAAACAAACAAACCTGCCCTCTGGCCCAATAATCACACTACTGGGAATTTATCCTAATGAATACAAAAACACTAATTCAAAAGGAGACATGCACCACTATGTTTACATCTACAATAGCCAAGTAATGGCCGCAGCCCAAGTGCCCACAGACTGATAAACGGCTGCAGAAGACCACACACACACACACACACACACACACACACACACACACAACGGAGTGTCACTCGGCCACGGTTAGGAACGGAATCTCGCCGTTTGCGACAACACGGACGGACGCAGAGAGTGTTACACTAAGCACAAAATGGTTTCTCCCAACACCAGATGGTCTTACTCAGGTGGAATTTAAGAAATAAAACAAATGAACAAAAGGGGAAAAAGAGAGAGAAAGAGAGAAACAAACCAAAAAAGAGACTTTCAACTACGGAGCACAGACTGCTGGTCACCAGAGGGGAGATGGGTTGGGGACTGGGGGAGATGGGTGATGCGGATGACGGAGTACCTGTATCATGATGGAAAAAAACACAAAATAAAAAAAGACTTTTTTAAAAATAAAAAAATAAACAGGAGCAATAAATTCACAAGAGGATTAATACCAGAGCCCAACAAAAATTAGTAATCTAGAAATACAACCTAAGACAAAAGAATATCATTTTTCATCTACCAACTTGGCAATAACTAAAATTATAAAACAAAAATATCCTGTGCAGACTTTTTCCACTGGTAAGAAAATAAATATGCATAAGCTATGGCTATTTGGTAATGTGTATCAAAATATTTTAAGAACTAGATATTGGGGCACCGGGTGGCTCAGTGGGTTAAGCCTCTGCCTTCAGCTCAGGTCATGATTTCAGGGTCCGATCCCGCATCGGGCTCTCTGCTCACTGGGGAGCCTGCCTCTCTGCCTACTTGTGATCTGTCAAATTAAAAAAAAAAAAAAAAAGAACTAGATATTGATTCATAAATGTTCATTCTATAAACTTAAAACAAGCAAATCATTATACATTTCCCAAGATCCATTTCTTCAGGATGTCCAAAATAGCACGAAGTAGAATATAAAATGCAATGGTGGTCCTTACCTTCAGTGGGACACAGTGTAGACACCATGACAGCGACTCTGCCTGTCAGTGAGAACCCTCCCAGTGCAGATTAGAGAAAGCTCAGCCGGATGGGCCTTGAAGAAAGGGCATCTCCGGAGGGTCAGGCCTTTAACTGCAAGGTGTGTGCAGGGCTCCGTGCAGCAGCCTGAGCCAGCCGGGCCTGGCCTCTCCGTCTCTGAGCCGTGACGGTCTATCTGGCTCTCCTTTCTCCTTTCGGTTGCCATTTGCTGGCCAGCAGCTCCCACAGCCACTCTCTCAAGCTCCGGCACACTGGGAAAGGTGACCATCTCTTCCTGCCAAAGCCTCAACATTGAGGTCATTGAGTTTGGGCCATTTGGGGCCATTTCTCATCTTTGAATTTACCATGTGATCAGAAGGATAAAACTGTGCTGACAAGTCAGCCCCACATGTCATGAACCGTGACCCCTGGGGCCTGGCCAGGAGAGGGAAAAGATGTGCCTCTCAAGGAAATGCAAGTACTATTGCCATAAAAGGAACAGATACTGAGAAAGAAAAAAAAAAACAACCATGTTTGTCTAAGTCTATATTACCATTTAGATGGTCAAGAAAGGTAGAAATTTCAGTAACATCCATCCACGATAATATCGTATCGTAGCACACAAATCCACAAACACAAAACTTATGTTCTTCCGAAGACACCATGCGGGGAACGAAAAGACCAGCCACAGAGTAGGGAAGACGAACAGCACCGAAAGCTGACCAAGACACCCAGGACGTACAAAGAATTCGTACAGATCCTAAGACAGAGAAGCCAACAGAAGAATGTGCACAAGGCACTTCATGAAAGACCTCCAAACGGCCAACTACCCGGAGAAGATGCTCTTGCGTATTAACGGCCAGAGAAATGCAAACTGAAACGAGAGGCGAAAACCACACACACAGGCCAGAATGGTTCACACCGAAAAGACTAAGAACAGAACACGGAGTGCAGATGAGCTTCCAAACCCCGTGGGAGGGGCCAGGTAAGCTGGAACCAGCACGGACCTCGGGCAATTCCCCGCCAAGGACACACGGAACCAGGGACACACGCAGCAAGAAACACGGACCACAGGACACCCATCAGCTTGCTCAAAGCCGCATTGTCCACGAGTCCAAAATCGGAAACAGCCCAACGCCCACGGGCTGCAGCCCGGAGGAAAGAGGGGTATATTCACGACAGCACGTACACAATAGTGTCTGCGCAGCAGCGGTCTAGCAGCTGGCGGGGCTGGACGCAGGCGCCTCTGGGAAGGAGGCAGGGAGTGAGGACCGCAGTCCGCAGGGCTGTGGGATGCCGACGTCTCAGGTTCCCAGAGCTGCGGCATGATCACCTGCATTTACTCAGGACCAATTCCCAAGCCCGGTGCAGGTTTCTCAGCTTTGTAGCCGGATGCTTTCGTGCACTATGCATTGCACCTGGGGCACCACCTTCACTGTCCGGGCTCCACCATCCCCGTAGGGTGCTGGCTGCTGGGTTCCGGGAAGTTCTCTCTGAGATGCACCGGTTCCCAGGCCAGTCCTTGTTACTTGTCCGTAAGCAGCCTGAGGGGGATTCAGGTCCGTAAGGAGCTCCTTCTGGACCCACCATCAAGGAATGACTGAACTCTGAGGTATGAACGCAATGTCCTGCTTCGATGCTGCCAACAGCTGCCCGTCTTTCTGAAGATAAAGACCAAACCCGTGGCCCAGCCCAGCTGTTGGAGCTCATCCTACACCACATCCCCGCCCCATGTGCCTGGCCCCGTTCGCTGCTCAGGTGGGAGCTGAGCAGGCCCACTGACAGAGTCCGTCAGCACCGTAAACACACCTTCCTTAGCGTTCGTCTCCCGGAGCTTGTTGTAAGAACACAGGACACAGTACAGACACCGCACGAAGTGTGCGTCAGCCAACTGTTCACGCTACGGGGAAGGCCTCCCCCGCACAGTAAGCTATCAGCGGCCAGGTTTCAGGGGGCCAGAGGTTACACACAGATCTCCCACCATATGGGGGATGGGAGGAGGGCACACCGAACTCCCGCGTTGTTCAGAGGTCAAGTGTATATAGATACACACGCAATTATATACCTGATTAATGTCTAGCTCTGGGAAAGGGGAAACGTGTCCGTTGTCTCGCTATGTACCCTGGCGGGATTCGAGGTGAGCACTCAGCCGCATCTGATCGCTACAGCGAGCAGGAGCCGCGTGCAGTCGCGGTGCTAAACCCCGCAGCAGCAGACCGAGACCTCATACGTGATCTCACCGCAGTCTCCATCCCCAGGAGTGCAACTTCTCACACTCGGCCGGGCATCTCCTGCTCACAGCGGTGGGGTCGTCGGACCCACAGACCCCTTCTGCTCCCCGAGGAAGGCGGCCTTGCCCGGATCAGCGCGTGGTCATCACCGCCCTTCTCATGCCCTTGCCCCGTAGAAGCCTCTCCGTCCCTACAGCTCAGCCAAGCTCCTTCCCAGGCTCGCTGGGGACGCGGCCCGACTCCGGCACCACCCAAGAGCCAACGTGATCTTTAAGTTTATTCACTTGAGTTTTTGTGACTGAACAGATTCAGCGGCCGGGCTGGGATGTGAACCGTCCGGGGCAGCCTCGGGGCCCAGCACAACACAGGCGTGGGAGCCCAACGCACTCCGGGTTCTCTCCGTCCCTGCCTCGGGGACCCTGGTGAGCGCCTCTCAGCTCTGAGCTCCCGGAGCCCCGGATTTCCAGCGGCCCCCTTGGTTGCAATCCCTCCCGCGTCCTGTCCCGCGACCTGTCCCGCGTCCTGTCCCGCGTCCTGTCCCGCGTCCTGTCCCCGCGTCCTGTCCCGCGTCCTGTCCCCGCGTCCTGTCCCGCGTCCTGTCCCCGCGTCCTGTCCCGCGTCCTGTCCCGCGTCCTGTCCCGCGTCCTGTCCCCGCGCCGCCCAGACTCCCGACCGCGGACTGCGGAGGTGGTCGACTGGATCCCGGATCGAACGGGGCCCAAGTGAAGCTGCACGAGGCCCAGCACAAGGCCTCGGGCGAAGAAGATCGTGGAGCTCCGGGGATCTGGGAAGCCCGCGAAGCCGGGAACCCCGCGGGCGCAGGTCAAGCGTGTCGAGGCCGCTGCAGCGCTCGTCCCCGCGACACGACGCGCCGAGAGCGAGCTCGTCCCAGACACGGCACAGCGGCCGCGTCCTCGACGGTGGACGTGCTGCGCGGGACGCCGAGCGGCTACCCCGGGGCTCGAACCGGCGCGGGGCGGGCGGCCAACCCGCAGACCGGCCGCCCGGTCCTCACCGCAAGTGCTCGACGGCGCGGTCCCCCGCGCTGTGGTATCGGAACGACGACTGCTCCTAAACGGAAAGGGCGAGAGACGCTCCGGCCGCTCGCGCCGCGGCTCGCGACCCCCGGCCGACCGGCTTCCCGGGCTGCGCGCGGCCGGCGGGGGCACCGCACGGCGGGCAGACGCCCCGGCGGTGCCGTCCACGGCAGCGGCCCGAGACGCGCCGCCCCGGCCCCAGCGTTCGCGGCGGGACCGCAGGGACGCCCGCGGCCGCGCACGGACGGGGACCCGAGCGCAGAGGCTCGCGCGGACCCGGTCCAAGGCCCGGCCGGCCCCTCCCCGCCGCGGCCCGAACGCACGGCGCCCCCCAATCGCTCGGAAGGCCTCGGGTTTCCGCGGGCGCCGAGGACAGGGGACGGGCGGCGCGACCAGCTCGCCTCGGGGCCGCCTGCCTCGCACCGCGGCCCGCGACGGGGACGCCCTCCGCGCCCCACCCCTCCCCGTCGCCCAGGTTACCAGCCGCCGCGGCGCCGCACCCACAACCTCTCGTCGTTTCCGCCAGAGGCCCAGGACGCTTCCGCTTCCGGGTCATGCCTCGCTTCCGGGCGCCGCCTCACTTCCGGGCGCCGCCTCATTTCCGGCTGCTGCGGCGCGGCGGCCCAGCCTCGGCCCGGATGCTCCAGACCCGGGACCCCTCCGGGAGCGGCGGTAAGTACCGGGCCAGGGCTCCCGCGGCCCCGCGCTCCGGGCAGGACCGTGGCCCCCAGCGCTGCCCTCCGCCCGGCCTCGCGCTCGGGCTCCCCCGCGGCTTCCCCGCCCCCTCCCCGTCCCTCCCCGTCCCTCCCCCTGCTCTCCCCGCCCCGCGTCCTCCGCGGGCCTCCGGGGACCGCCCCGAGCGGCGGCCTGGCGCTGCGGGCCCCGCGCTGAGCGCGCCCTGCGGTCCTCCGGCAGGACGTCCGCGCGGGAGCGGGTGACCGAGGCGGCGGGCATGGCTGCGGCCTGGCCGCGCGCGCTGCCGCTGCTGCTGCTGCTGCTGCTGGCCTGGCCGGCGGCGTCCCCGGCGGGCTTCCCGGAGGAGGACGAGGCTCCCGCGGCCTGGGTCCTGCTGCACGTCGTGCAGGGCCAGATCGGCGCCGGGAACTACAGCTACCTGCGGCTGAACCACGAGGGCAAGATCGTCCTGCGGATGCGGAGCGTGAAGGGGGACGCCGACCTGTACGTGTCGGACAGCACGCTGCACCCCAGCTTCGACGACTACGCGCTGCAGTCCGTCACGTGCGGCCCGGACGCCGTGGCCATCCCCGCGCACTTCCGGCGGCCCGTGGGCATCGGCGTGTACGGGCACCCGTCGCACCGGGAGAGCGAGTTCGAGATGAAGGTGTACTTGGACCGCAGCGTGGAGCCGGCCCCGCTCGCCGACGCGGCGGCCCCGGACGGCAGGGACCCGGGGCACCGGCACGCGCAGGCCCCCGAGGACGCGCCCCCGGAGGAGGAGTCGGTGCTCTGGACCGTCCTCATCAGCCTCCTGAAGCTGGTGCTGGAGGTCCTGTTCTGAGCCGCGGGCGGGCGGGCGGTGCCCCCGGAGCCCGCGAGTCTCTCGGAGGACGAGGACCCCAGCCATACAGTTGTTACCTCGCAGCCCGCAAGGAGGGAAAAGGGCCCGGCGGAGTGCGGGTTTCCTCCCGATGTCAAAACTCCCGTGGCGGGGCGCGCGCAATAAAGCGTTTCCACTCGTTCCGTTCGCTCGCCGCGTGGCTGACCTGATTGCGGAAACGCGGGGGCACGGATGCGCGTGGGCGAGCGCGTCGGTGTCCGCCGACGGCCGGGCTCGGGAGCTGCCCCCCGGCCGGACACGCCGGCGCACTCGGACAGGCGTGGAAGCGCGTCCGGAAGGTCCTCCTTTCTGGGGCTTTGCTTGCTCCCGAGGTCAAGGGAGCAGCGCCCTCCCGGGGTTGCGGACAGACCCAGGTCCGTCCCGTACCAGCCGCCCCGAAGGTCGTCCGGCCACTTGGAAATCTCCCGGGGCCACCCGTAATTCAGACCCGCCCATCATTAAGTAACTGCTTCGCTGCCCAGGATAGGCCAGAAACAGTTCAGATCAGCCCAGTTTCATGCAAAGACGAGTCCCTGTGGGGTCAGTGCAGGAATAGTGCGGTGTTGCAGGTAAGTTGTCCAAGATTTCCAACTGCACTTCTGCATAGAGCCAAAGTACTAAAGAGATTAAAAAACACTTTGGGAAAATGATTATTTCTCTACTTGAAATTGGCTTCAAGGGTAAAAGTAGCTTAGAACAAATCAACTGGCCGATTTTAAGCACGTAGTTAATTTCAGAAATCTTTTATTGGCATAAAATTGAGAATGTAAATAAGTTGGCACCAAATATTTCATTTAAGTCCATATTACAATATTGGGGTCAAAAAACTATTTTATCCCTCTTTGCTGTTTTTCCCCCTTCTGCCCACTTTCCTGGGTGTTGGGGGGGCTCGCTGACAACAGTCACAAATCCAGCGACCTAGGAGAAAAATTGTTAGTTAATATAGTATGAAATTTAATGTTTTAGGACTGAATTTTAAATCCATTTGGCTCTCCTTTCTTAGCTATCACTAACGATACTTCTCTGTGGATCTGTGACATGAAGGAGAAAAATGGAAACTTCCCTTCATTAGCACAATCAGTACCGTGTGAAATTCAGTGCCGGGGGCTGGGGCAGGGGGCGATTCTCTACAGTGATACTGATTTTAAAACGTTTCTACGATCCTTTCTGAAATCCAGTCACTAGCCTACTTCAGAGTTCAATACAGAAATCCTCAGATAAAACCTGTTACAGAGTTTGGCTTGTCTTCAGCCTTTCTCCGCTGCCCAGTGGCAGCCCCGAGGCCGGGCGCACACCAGACACAGCACTTTAAGCTGACCAGGGATGAGCTGTGCCGCGTACTCCCGTCCGAGTCAAGTCGCCTGCTTCTTAATGGTTCCCAGGAAACTTAGCTCGAGGCATGTATTTTATAAAAGTATTATACAGTGTTAACTATGCAAATAAGTTCTAAATTTACACAATTATGTGTAATATTTTAGTCCAATTACTGTGATTTATTCTCCAACTCTGTGTTCATTCCAAAGTTATCTGGAATTGTCATGCTGCCTCATTTTATAGAAATCTGGTTTAATATTTATAAAGGCACAGCGGTCGTTTTTGTTAAGTTTCTGAATAGATGAGCTAAAAATAAAATCAAGGCTTTGAAACAAATTGATGCTCTTGCTTTTAGTTCTTCCAGTGGAAAGACATGAGTTCCCTGTACGGTGAACTCTGCTTCCAGCACCTGGATGGGACATCCCATTTTTTACTCGGGTCACCTAGCAAAGAAAAGCAGGTGGACGTTATCTGGATAATCACAGCTTTGGTCACGTCTTATGAACAGAAGGATCTTTATGGTGTTTATGCGGAGCCTTTAAAAAAACGCTGGGATAATCCCTTCACTCAAAGATAATGTTCCTCCTTTTTCCAGTCTTTACCTGATGGAATAGCACCAAGGCCCACACAAAAAGTATGATAACCTCTGTCACACACATCACAGAACATCATTTCTTCTTCATGGTGGGGCTGTCCACATACAATGCAAGTTTTACATTCCATACATTGCCATGGGTAGGTCTTAATCATAGAAACAAGCTCCATGGTCATATCCAGGCAAGAAGGATGGCCTAAACCAAAACCAACATTAGTATTTCACAAAAGAATTTTGAACTTAATATGGCATAATAAAATGCTAGTTTGCTTCAAGTTCACGAGTATGGCTACAATGTTTAATCAAAGAAATGAAAATATAAGAAGTAGAGAAAAATACATGGGCTTCTTCTATATATTTGATGATTCTTTGATTCAGGTCTAGCTGACAACTAAAACTCCTGGCTTTGGAAGCAACGAATAGGGCAGTTACAATGTGAAGAAGACAGGTCGGTACTCACCACTATTGTCACACTGGGAGCAGTGTATGAGGGATTCAGCCTTCCCTTTCTTGTTGGACTCCTTACCCTTCAGACAAATTCCACATAGAGCATTTGGAATGACCTTTGGCTGGAAGGGTAGAAGAGGGCTATAAATTCATGCCAGAAGAACTTACTGTGGGTTCATAAGGAATTGTGACTGCCTTATCTTTACTCTTGGCTAACTTGCTAACGAGGACCTTTTGGAAGGGCCCAACTTGAGAGCCAGCTTTCAACATACAATGGCCTCCCGACTAGACTAAAGCCTCAGATCTCTTTTAAAAATTATGTCAACAACGTGATCTCGTGTTAGGATTAAATGGAGCATCCTACACTCCCTACGTGAACTAGAAGGGAAGACTACAACGAAAAATTGCTCTATTACCGGAAAGAGGAAATCCAGGTACCAAAGGACCATTACGTGTATAGTCGGGCTTACCAGAAAACGGAAGGCTCCGTGTGGAGCAGCTTACATACTGGTCTTGTTTAAAAACGGACTGTTTTCCGAAGTTGTAAAAACAGATCTATGAAATCTAAGAATCATTGTTTTAACATTTTTAATTGAAAGATGTCTCATCCATACGTTGTCATGTGCATAAGTGTTTCTGGAAACCAAGCTGTGGTTATTTCCTTTGCATATCTAATAGTAAAAGAGCCTGTGCTTAGGGAGAAAGCATTCTACATGAGATACAAAACATAAAAGAGGAAAGTAAGTTTTCAGACAAGCCAAAAAAAAAAAAAAAAACTTAAAAAAAAAATCACAGACACCCTCATATTCTTGAGTACCATTCACTGTGCAGCTTAAAGCCTTGCTCAATCCGATGAAAGCACTTGGGCTTTAAAAAAACACTGAGCAACACACTGGAAAGGACGAAGAAGAAAAGATGCAGGGCACCTACGGTCGTTGGGGAGGGAGAACATACAAACACCACAGCTCTGACCACAGTGAGACGACGTTCATTCACGCTACTTGAACACGTAAGTGACGGAGGCAGAGAAGGAAGGGCGCGCACGGGCCAAGGAGGAGACGGGCCAGCCGATGTGCGCACAGGACCTGCGGGAGCTGCTCTTCAGCAGGACTGTGGTATGTTTTATTCCAACCCCGCCAAACGCATCTTCTCTGTCCCTCTCCTAAGTTACTGAAACAAAGAGGAGCCTCAAGGAAACTCCACCTTCGCATACAGCATTCCAGCTTTGGAATGTCTCCCTGCCACTTTCAAAACCCGTTAGGCCTAAACAATTTGCTCTTAATTCTTTAAATTTTTTATGTTTTAAATTGTCTTTCTTTGCAAAAGATGACAGAGGCATTCAAAAATAATTTTTGGCTTATTTATTTAAAAAAAGTCAACCTTATACATAAATATAATAAAAACAGTAACTCTAAACAATCACACATGTCTCTACAAAATAATAAATATGGAAGTTAAAACATACATAGAGAACTTTCCCGTTAACTATTCTACATCTCCTGTACGTGTGTCCTCATACCCTGCTCCCCCAACAAACGGATCGTGTCCCATGCTCGCACCGTGTGCGTCTCGCAGTGCAGTTACCCTCCACTGCTGCTGCTACATTCTAATAAGCAGGAGGTTCTCTCTGTGTTTCCTACACCTAAATACAAAACACCCGGAAGTGCACTTCTATGATCCAAGTTCTGATCTGGTGCTGACCACACCTGTAACTGCCATAACACACAGCAGAAAGCTCTCTCGATACACCGAAATAAGAACTCTTGGCCATGGCACCTGCACTGAATGTAAAAGACAGACTTATTTAATACTTGTAGTTGAACTTAGATACTGGCATACCAAGTACTTGAATATCTCTCACTGAAGTCAGGGATGTAACTACACAGTATTAAATTCTAAAAGAACTCCTTATAGGAGATCCTTTACAAACGTCAAAAAGGAATCAAACACAAGCTCGTCATTCACATTCTAGAGCAATTCAAGTTCTACAGCCATTAAAATATACATTAAACACCTATGATAAAAAAGGGACACCAAGAAAATTCTAGGTTTACTTCTAAGCTTAAAATCATAATATTTTGTTGAGCCACTTAAAATTTTTCTTACCCAATAGTCTTCATCTTGATGAAAAGAGGGAGTGACAGGGGGTGGAGAAGGGAGAGAGAAAGAGAGAAAGAGCTTTGTAGCATTTCCTATGGCAATTCCTTGCTCACTCAAGCACTCCAAGCTCTCTGAGAAGCCACGCTGCTCACAGCCAGGACCGCCAGCCGGGAAGCTCGTCTCTGATGGAGACTCCTCCGATGGAGGAGGAAGGGAACCGCGCGCAGAACTCCCGCGGCGACTGACGGAACAGACCCTGTATCTGACTGCTCTACCTCTAGTAACTGCAACAACATCAAAGCTTCACTATTGACAAGAACATTAAAATACCCATCCTAATGGTTCTCAGCATCTCAAATAAAAGGCTCACAATACACTGACTTTCCTGTTCGGGAAAGAACCAAAGATAAGGGAGACTTTCACGGTAACACTAATATAGTATAGACTTTAATTATAAACTTGTCGCATAGGCCTGAATCCTAACAATTATGCTTTCACTGCAGGTTAATGTAACCTAAACAATACTGTCCTACAAATTAAGGGCAAGCACTAGTGAATCTTATTAAGCAAGACATCAGATACGTCGTCATTTCTTGTAACTCCAACATATTTATATATATATGACCTTCAGCTTGTCAGCACCCGAATATTTAGGCACATCTTGGCTTATTAATATTTTTCATAGAGAGGTTACTTTTAACAAACATGTCCATATTAATGTATTAAGTCTAGATACTGGTTGTTCCAAACTTTGAAACACCTGAAACATTTTTAGGTGCTAAAAATGTTCACAGAAATTATAAAATGTGTATTTTGCATATTACACTCCCTTGAGTAATATCAATTTAGGTTAATCTATAGGATTTCTTCTAGATTAAATCAATGATACTGTGGAATAATTCTTCTTTTTCAGCCTCTATTAAAACATGTCTCACCACTCTCCCCTCTGAACCCAGGATGAACCCAGGCTTGTGGTGAACGGTCTCCTCCGTGCTCAGTGCCCTCCGTGGCGCACGGCAGGCTAGCTTTCCAAGACTAACTCTTTGGACTTCACTTGCTTTCAATTATGAAGCATTAATTTACAGCTTTTACATTTAAAAAATTAGGTAAGCTATCCGTGTAAAAACAAGTATAAAATCGCACGGCTGCAGCCTATTCAAGCCATCCCTGGAAGCCGACCTTTGCCAAACGAAGCTTAAGATTTGCTTGCCACAGGCTGAAAAAACATATATTTTTAAACTGATTATATAAAGGCATCTTCAAACTGAATGTGGATTAAACACACTAATTTGCTAAGTTGCTTTATTTACTTCAGGAAAAGAAAGGCGAGCAGACCGCAAGAAGGGTCCAGCCGGGGAAGGGAAGTTGGCCGGTAGCCCGCACGCACCTGTTTCTCAAGATCATCCACCGCGACCCCAATCCTGACACACGACAAGATGGTTCAACAGTCCCACTCAGCAAACCGCTCCCTCGCCTTACTCTAAGACGCTCCTTCCAAACACCTTCATAACCACAATAAAAGGCATAATCTGATAGAACCCGGACTGTATGAATGGTCTATCTTACCATTACTGTCCAGAACGTAAAACCGTGCAGCTGATGTCACCTCTTCCAGGACGTTCCAAAACCCCCACGCAGGGGTAAGGCTACTCACCTCTCACCTAGACTTCTGAAGGGGAAGACGCTGACAGAAACATGGCTGAGAGCACACGGCCTTACTCTGAGCCAGGCTACGTCACTAAATGGTGCCTACATCGCGGTCCTGGAGTTAGAGACGCTATGTGCCAAGGCTAGGCTACAAATCACCACAGTGTAAGTGACAGGTCGTACTACTTTCCGTTGCAGAGTCAGCTAAATTTGGCCAACAGATCAAATATTCACGGGATAAAACCCAGATCTCTTTCCGGAAGAGGCAGCTTATTCTAAGAGCCCATCCACCCGTCCCTCACAGCTCAGCTCTGCTCAACACTAGCACGTTTTAGACGTCAGATAGTGACGTTCTTTACTCCAAGGAAATAAACTATAAAGTTCTGCCTACGAAATAAATTTTTTTAAAAACCCATACTTGCCTGGTTATTGTTTAAAAGTCAAAAAAAGATTTTCTTATAAATTGTACATCTCCAGAAACAGAAGCTGAACCAGAGGCCAAAGTGACAGCAAAGCCACCAAGAAAAGAAAGCAGAAGAGAAGGCAGCCGACAGAGGGCACACACCACAGAACAGCGAGTGGGGGGCGGCAGGCAGAGCTCCCCCGCTCTGGAGGTCAGAGTTAAAACTATGTCGGGGAAAGAGGCTGGTCAGGAAGGAAGCAGAGTCAGGGGCTTTTTTCTTCTACCTTGTACCCAGGGACTGACTTGGACAGTACAGAACGTTTGGAAGCGTCTTTTCTTGGAGTAGCAGCTTTGTCCTTGGATCTCTGTCTTCCCAGGAAAGGCTCCTCCTGGCCGTCGGGAAGGCCTTCCCCCTCGGACACGTTGCCGGAGGAGCTGTCCTGGAGGTCACAAACACAAACAGAGATTCCTTGGAATGCACAGACTGGACTGTGATTTGTAAAAAGTTTTAAAGTTCCATCAATCTAAAAATAAAAAGCTAAATAGAAAAAGCTTTTTCCAGCGCAGACTGAAAGAAGTCGTGTTAAAAGTCACCCACCTGCCTTATGAATACGTGACAGCTCAGAGCTCACTCCACTCACGCCAGCCAGTACCTTAACGCACCGTCTCCTGACGTAACACGACAGGACTGTCGGCTTTGGTGCTTCAACCACGGGGGGCATTGTTTCAGACAAAAAAACTGCTTAAAGGGGCGCCTGGGTGGCTCAGTGGGTTAAGCCACTGCCTTCGGCTCAGGTCATGATCTCAGGGTCCTGGGATCGAGCCCCGCATCGGGCTCTCTGCTCAGCAGGGAGCCTGCTTCCCTCTCTCTCTCTCTGCCTGCCTCTCTGACTACTTGTGATTTCTCTCTGTCAAATAAATAAATAAAATCTTTAGGGGAAAAAAAAAAAACTGCTTAAAAAATACACTGTCTTAGATAAGTGTGGGTATTCTTCCTGAGTAGTGAGTGTCACGGGTTCTTCAAGCTCCGTCTTGCATCCCACACAAGTCCTTACGACAGTATCTGACATACTTTATATGTTCAAAGTTTAGCACTTGGATATCTCATCACTGAATTCTTCATCTATTAATTTAAAATTTTCTAGTTAAATAAAAATGCTCTGCTCAAGTAAATTATGAAAATTTTAAGTGAGAAAATTAGGTCATCCATAACTACTCTGATAAACATTCTGAGACAACCCCTGGAAGCGTGAATGCACCAGTTGTGTGTCTGCATAAATACCCAGATTCACACATGCACACACTCAAACATTTACCCCACCTACACGTATCCCTCATTTTATTAGAACACCGGTGGGGCACCTGGGTGGCTCAGTCAGCTAAGCGACTGACTCTTGGTTTTGGCTGAGGTCAGAGTCGTGAGATGGAGCCCCATGTCGGGCTCCACGCTCAGTGTGGAGTCTGTTTAAGCTTCTCTCTCTCCCTCTCCTTCTGACCCTCCCCCACTCCACTAAAATAAGTAAGTCTTTAAATAAGATCTTAAACACACACACACACACACACACTCACTGGATTCCACTGAGTGTGTGTTCATGGGTTTTTCAACTGTTTTAAGTATTATGTGCATTTTACCACATTTCATGTAAATTTAATATATCACCTTAAATTTATGGATATTAAATTTATTCCTAATTTCCATTATAAAAAATACTGTTAACACTACAATGGCCATGTTTTTCCTAATTAAATTTTATCCTTCAGGTAAACTCTGTTAGTATATTTGCTAGGTCAAATTCTTTGGAAGTTAAAAATCTTGGTATAAACTGTTAAATGCTCTCCTGAAATGCTGGATTACTTTATTTTTTTTAAAAGATTATATTTATTTATTTGACAGAGAAAGAGAGATCACAAGTAGGCAGAGACAGGCAGAGAGAGAGGAATGGAAGCAGTCTCCCCACTGAGCAGAGAGCTCGATGCGGGGCTGGATCCGAGGACCCTGAGATCATGACCTGGGCTGAAAGCAGAGGCTCAACCCATTGAGCCCCCCAGGCGCCCCACAGACTACTACGGCAGAGTGAGTAAAAATCAACCTCGATATATCCTGCTTCTGCCGCAGCTCCCCTTTTACCAGTAGGACAGGAAAAAGTGGCGCCATCGCTTTAATAACTGAAGAGCATCTCATTTTACGTAACACGTATCATCAAATATTTTAGAAGTTGTTGCTGACAAAAAATGTACTGCCCATTTAACGGAGCACACTCTCGGGCGCAGGCTGGCTGTGAGGGTTAAAATGGCCAGAGCCGCTCAGCGCGCCACGCCCGATCACATCGAACCCTCTGCTCTCCTTCACCCTCCACCGAGCACCCTAACTCTCCCCAGTCATGCAACTGCGTTTTGCTTTAAAAAGAGGGAAAAAAAAATAAGTCGTACAAGAAAAACCTACACAATAACACCTTCAAATTCAAATTTTCCTATAGGAAATCTAAATTATTAATTAAGCAGTAGGACGGGGTGCCTCAGTGGGCTAAGCGTCTGCCTTTGGCTAAGATCCCGAGGTCCTGGGACGAAGCCCAGAGTGGGGAATCGCGGCTCAGCAGGGAGCTTGATCGTCCCTCTCCTCCTGCTTGTGCTCTCCGTCACCGTATGTCTCTCTCTCAAATAAATACAAAAAATATTTTTTAAAAAAATTAAGCAATAGGAACACAAGTTCATGTACTCCCCAAACCAGGACAGTTCAACACAGGACTGTAAACTCATGTCCGGTGCCCTTTTGGAACCTGCCTGTGATAACCTGAAAGGCAACTTTAAAAATAAAACTTACCAAAGGCCATCCATAGCCTGTCTCTACTAATGCACAGAATAAATAATTTTCCTGATGAAAGCATTCAGGAAAGCATATGCAACTGCCCCTTTTCGAAAAGAGGGTGGCGATGCACGTTCCATTCAACATCTAGGAAAGTGATCAGCAAACCCTCTAGGGGAAGGGGCACCTCCTGGTGAAGACCAGCACTCCTACCGAAGTCCCTTTGTGTTTCTGTTTCTCGTCGCCTCGACCGTCCTCGGCATCGTCCGAGTCACCATCGCTGTCAAGGGCCGGCAGCTCGGGGTCCAGGGGGGGCTCATAGAGCGCGGTGTTGAGCGGCAGATACCGCAGCTCATCCGGGGAGTACCTGCGGCTCAGAGAAGCGACCGTCAGTTGCCGTCTGTGAGGAACAGGGCTGCTCTAACCCACGAGCTTCAAACGCAGCCAACTGTCCCTGCTAGCCCAGCTACTTCTGGAAAATGACTACAGATGTGACAAGGAAGTTTTCATTTTTACCAAGTAAGAAAAGTAATAAAAAGCTTAAACGTTTTTGCACCAGACTAAGAGTGTAATATGCGTATTTGATTCTTATTATCAAGATCATGTCTCTCTCCTTCATCTTCAACCCAAAAAGAGGGGAAAGAAGTCAGCCGACTAAAGCGGGAACTGTGGCAATTAAGGACCCTGCACAGAAGCCATGTGGCCCGAGCGCCCCAGCCCTGCTCCCCGAGTTATCACTGCTGCTCCACCCGGGGGGGGGGAGGGGTGACAACGCGGCCACCTCCCTGGTGGATGAGGCCGCATCAACGGATGCACTGCCGCACGCCAGTACGCGGTCCACATTATTGAAGAAACAAATGAACCCTTTGTGTCTGACACTAGAGATCAGCAGCAGCCACACCAGAGGACACATCTGTGTCACTCCCACCCACAGGCCACCCTTGCCCACATCACCCCCTGTCCAAACCCTGCAATCTGCGTTCAGCACTGCCTAGCAGACACAGCAAAAAGCAAAGGCCTGCTACCCTGGCGCATCGCTTTTAAGTCTGCTGGCCCAGAAGTGAAATTAGTCTGCTAACGCATGATTTAAATGACTTTCTATTTTACACACTAGCCTTTAAGGAACAGTCTCTTTCCTCAAGAACGTAAGGTTTAAGGCTGATATAAAAGCTGAGATTCTCGAACAACATGCCCCTGCTAGCCTGAGTTTCCACGACGATCCGTCGGGAACGCCAGACGAGCAACACTCTCGCTCGCCGGGTGCGCGCAGCAGCAGCAGCAGCAGCAGGGGCGGGCGTGCGGCGGGGACAAGCAGGTGGTCGCGCCCGTCGGGCGGCCACTCTGCTCAATGGTCATAAAACCAGTGAGTACCTTTTGTAGTATTCCTGAAACTGTCCGGGGATGAGGGCCACCGGGTAGGAGCTGACCTTGGTTCGCTCTGTCGGCAACACTCTGTACTTCCCTTGAGGCACCTGGATGACCTGGTTAAGGTGAAGAGAAATGCAACACTGACTGCGCCTCGGGATCAAGGTTTTAGAGCACGGTGCCACCCGTTCTCCGCGGCACCCCCTCCCCGGCAGGAGACATTAGGAACCAGAGCCCGAGGACACAGGACAGTGTTTCTCGCTATACAGGGAAGTCGCATCTGGCTCATCGCAGCCATCAGTGCTGAGGGACACGCGTGCGCTTCTGCCCCCGCAGAGAGCAGGGGGCCTGGGCAACGCCACGCGCGTCCTCATCTACAGAGCGAGAAGAGCGAGCTTCAGCCTCACGTGGCAACTGAGTCTTAAGCGAACGGAGATGGAAATTTCTTAAAAGAACCTTTGGGACAAGCAGCAGGATATCGACCTCAGAGCAAACCACACGTCCCTCCCTCCTCTCTCTCCCTCGCACACACACACACGCACACACACTCACACACAGAAGCAAGCAGAGTATTACAGGCACATGGTCAGAAGTTCTGTCTTAACTTCTGGGGCAGAAAAGGACGCGCTCCCGGTACAGAACAACAACGGTTCCGCAAAGCAGGCCCCGCCCGCTCTGCCCCGGCGAGCACTAGGGAGGCTCGGGAACGCAGAACGCGAAGCAGCCCTACGTGCGTCTGCAAGTCGAAGTAAGCTCTTCGCTCCTCCATACGCTCCCGGTTCAAGTTGCTGTTAAATTCGGCTGCTTTTTTGGCAGCTTTCTTAATGTACTCAGGCACTTTGCTGGCTTCAACTTTCTGAGTGTTCTGTTGTTGCAGTTGCTGAAATAAAAGTATGACAGTGGGAAGTCACATGTGACTGCACATGTCACTCTCCCCAACCCAGTAAGAGATGCCAGTCACCTCAATACTTACAGAATACTCTTTATAATGATCTGTAATTCGCTGACGCTCTTTCTCTTGTAAAATAACAGAGTACTCAGCATGTTTGGCTGGATATTCTTTTATCATTAAATCAATCACTTCATCACTGCGCAATGCTGTTAAACCTATTTTACACCAAAAAAAGGTGTAAAAAAAAACAAAAAAACCTCTTTTAAGGCTGTGAGCAAAAGTAGTTTTCAAAGTTTGCTTTTTCTTTAATCTTCTCTATATTTAGTTTTCCAGTAGTCAAGGGAAAATACTGTAATACATTTAAAAAAAACAAAAAACAATATTCATAATATAAGGTCAAACACTTAAAAAAGGAAACTCATCAAGTTGCAAAGGAAAATAAATCAATTTTTCAACCACATTTTTTTAAGATTCAACATACTACAAACATATACCCTTTATTAAAAACAATGGTTAAATAACGGTGCATACTAACTACAGGCCATTGAAGATTAAGGATTATCCTTAATCTAATATCCTTAACTAAGGAAGGATATTAGAAGAAAACGAGTTTTTCAGTAGTCTTTTGTACTTAGTTTTGCAGTACTCAGTCTTCAAACTCAGCACACGAGGAATATTACATGGAGTCCATTCACACTCCACGAGAAGCACCAGCACACACGCAAGTCATACAGGCCATTTTCAAAAGTCAGAGCATCGCGTCAGACCAACTGCTATGATGAACAACCATGGTTTCACATTAAAAAGTAGCCACGGTGCATTAAAATGTTTATGAAAGAAAAACTGGCAACAAAGCATGGAGATAATCACACGGAACAAAAAACAGCAAAATGTGCATCACTAGAGATAAAGACCAAGACTTGTAAAAACTACCATACAAATTTTGCACACACCCCCACACACACTTCTATGAAATGTTATGTCATTCTCCTTTTTTTGTTTTTAACAAAAACCAAATATAAACAAGTTAGCACTTAAATAGTTCAATCTATGCCATTAATTTTGTAAAACACTTTAAATTTAGCAAAGAGGACAAGCCCCCATGCAGTGTCTCCTCATAAACACCTAGCTTTCAGAATCCCCGTTCAGAGCCTCTGTTACCTAGAGTACACTGCGTCTCCGTGATGACGTTCAGCTCCCGCAGGTAGAGTTTCTCCTTATGGGACAAATCTCGTCGCTCTAAATCTCCAAAGAAAAGAACAAAAGACTATGAAAAATAGTCTTTTGCATTTGTAACATTATGCATTTTTCAAACTTTTAAAAACTTAAAAACCTTTTTAAGACTTGTTTTAAAAAGTTAAATTCTTTATGGACTTAAAAAAGTACTGCGTGTTATATATTCCAAAGATTACTAAAGAGACCACGCAAATAATCTTACAAATTCAAGGAATTAAAGTTGAAAACAGAATAACCCAAAGCAAGAACAGTAACTTGGCTGCACCGACAGCTTTTCTCAAATCCAGACACAGCCCCATGTAGCTGCCTCCCTCACTCAGGCCAGGGAGCAACGGGAAAGAATCAAACTCCTGCTGCTTTCAGCCACAGCACGACTTATTTGTAAGACTCTTCCCCAGGAAATTCACCTTCCACATTGTCCTTTTAAGTCCGTTTATAAGGCATAAGAGCAAGCTGAGAGCGCAGAGAAGTACTGGGTGACAGGAGTAAGGAAAATCAGCAGCAGAACGGACAATGTATTACACATAACCCATACGCAAAGATCCAGAAGCTGATAACTTATCAAAAACAATTACTAGTAGTTCAAAGTCAGGCTTAATCTGTTACATAAACTAAGACGTAATACCTGGATATTTCCGTTTAAAGGAGGTCACCCCCAAGTATTCACTGACTTGCTCCTGAAGCATATAGTATTCTCCTGTTTCGTCAGGCGGCCACTTGTACTCTATCAAATTTTCTGCTGGGTAGTAGCTAAA
The DNA here is from genome assembly GCF_964662115.1 of Mustela nivalis. Taxonomy (NCBI): domain Eukaryota; kingdom Metazoa; phylum Chordata; class Mammalia; order Carnivora; family Mustelidae; genus Mustela; species Mustela nivalis. The sequence goes on along the minus strand of NC_139024.1, from coordinate 709,727 downwards.
GCTAAGCAGAGAAATATGTATTATGCCTTAAATGTGGCTTTTATTAAGTTTTATTCATTTTTTATTTTAAGGATCTATTTTTGAGTTTTATTTTTAGGAATTTTAGAGAACTACTTTAATTAGTTAAATTCTCATTCAGTGTTCTGACTCTGCCATACATACAAGATCCCCCGGTCTTGTGCGTCCAACACAACAGAACGGGCAGAGGGAGAGAAAGCAAGCAGTGTACGAAACCGAACAAGAGTGCACGGCCCACAACCACACACCCCAAAGAACCAAGGCTCAGCACGGCCCGCTGTAGAGGAATTCTGTGGCATAAGAGGTCTACCCGGCCAAATCGGTGGCAACGTTCCTCCAGAATTCCCTCTCCTGGGCTCCACACCTACTCCGCTATTTCTCCCGCCCAAGGCGTTTCCCACATGCTGTTCAGCGAGTCAAACAGTTAAGAAAGCAGAACTCCAGAAACCTGTTTCTCAAAGAGCTGAACTATATACCGTACTGTTTGTTCTCCTGAACTCCACAAAGCCAGAAACACAGAACCGACCCGGTGTGAAGGTGCCCGGTCCCAACCCTGCGGACCCGTCCGAGTCCCGGGGACTAGTTCTAGTCCTGACCAGCCAGCGACAGAGCTCCGGACCTGCCAACCCAACCTCTAAATCTCACCAGGGGACACAGCGGCAAGAATAGGACACTATTTTATGCATCCAATTAGAAGTAATGACCAAATAGTAGAGTTTTCTCAAAAACAGTGTTGGGAAATCAGATATCCAAATGCAAAAGTGTGAAATTGGACCCTTACCTCCAATCACATTGAAAAACAGATCAACAACCTCAACAGAAGAACCAGACCAGAAAACTCTTAGAAAACACAGCAGTAACTCTCCCTGATCTTAGATTTGGCAACAGGTTCTAGATAGGACATCAAAACCATGAGCAACAAAAGAAAAATGATTTAAACTTCAACAAAATTAAAAATTTTGTGCATCAAAGGACTCTTCCAACAAAGTGAAAAGGCAACCGGCAGAATAAGAATTGCAGATGGGCAAGAGATGAACACCCAGAACGCATAAAAACCTCCCGCTGTGCAGCAGCAACAGAACAAACAACCCAACTCAGAAATGCTTTCCTGCATTTCCTCTCCACCCCCCCAAAGGAGCCACAGACAAGTACTGACAGGTGGTCAACTTCACTGGCCATTTCAGAAATTCAAATGCAAATGACACCGGGCTGCGACTTCACGGCCCGCAGGATGGCCATTCACAGAAGTGGGACAGAACCCACAGCCCTGGTTCTGCACCGCTGCTGGGAACAGAACATGAGGGGCTCCCTGTGGAAAGCAGCTGGGTGGGTCCTCCAAGTGCTAGACACAGAATTACCGCAGGATCCAGCGCTCCTCTCCAAGGGATGCACCCAAAGGAACTGAAAACAGGGACTGAACACTTATTGACACCGCAACGTTCACCGCAGCACAGTTCACAGCAGTCCGAGCGGGAAACCACCCCACTGTCCTTCCGATGAAAGGACAGACTAGAGGGGTCTGTCCACACAAAGGAGCTCAGTTCAGCCCTAAAGAGAAAGAAGATTCTGACACAGCCTCCAACATGAGCTTTCAAGAAACGATGCTGAGAGGAGCCAGACACAACAGGACAGAAACTGTAGGATTCCATGTACACGAGGCCAACCCGAAGACGGAGGCTGCCGGCGCCGGGGAAAGAGGAGGTGGCAACGGCCACGGCTTCAGGCCGGCCCACTTCGGCGCGGTAGAGACGCATGGGGGCGCGGGGGGCAGCTGCAGGGGGCAGCTGCGGGACGCTGGACGCAACCGTGCCGCTGAGTGACACACGCCAGTATCACCACGACGGCGGGTTTTCTCCGTGGATTTCATCACAATCATGTTTAAATCGCAGTGAGCAGCAAAAGTCCTGCTGCGTCCCGCGCTGCACATGACGCAAGTACTGGTTTCTAGTGACTCCCTCGGCCCCAGCGGGCCGGGCCGGGCCGGGCACCGCAGGGAAGCGCGGGACCCGGGGAGCAGGGAGAGGTCAGTACCCCAGGTCTTGACTGGCCGCCTCACAACTCCTGCAGCTGTCTCCCGAGCCCGTGCGCCGCCGTTTGGATGGTGGGGTCCCGTCGTTGGAGTCGCCGTCAGCATCGCCCTAGACATCCAGAACATTCCAGACGTAAGAGAAACAGTAGGACGTGCGGCAAAGAGCGATTATGCATCTTCCCCGACTTGCTAAAAGGCTCCACTTAAGGGCTTTCGAGGGACAAGGGATGATCCACGCGTCTCCTCGAGGGGCGGCGAGACCGGAAGGAGACTACGAAAATGAACGTGACCCGCACAGTCCCCTGCGGGCATCCGCGCTCGCCCCGCCTCCCGCGCCGGTTTCTCGCCGGACCCCAGCGCCCGCGCGGCCCTCCTGCGCCCGGCCGGGAGCTGCGGGACGGACGGTCCGAGCGGCGCGCGCCGACGTGACCTCCGAGCCAACAGGCGCGCCGGGGCGGGCGAGCGAACGCAGCCGCTCACGAGCGTGTCGCCCGCGCGGCGGCGCCGGAGCGGAGGCGTGGGCAAGTCTGCGGGGCGCCCCCGACGCCCCCCGCCCCGCCGCTGACACGCGGGCAGGACACGCGGCCCCGCGCGACGAGGACGCACGGGTTTCGGGCCGGGTCCTCCGGCCGCGAGTTCGGTCCCGCACGGCGGGAGACTGGACGCTCCGCCGGGTCCCCACGGGCACTGCGCTGCCGGCCGCGGCCCCTCCGTGTCGGCCGCGGCCCCTCCGTGTCGGCCGACGGAGACGCGGCGCGGGCGCGGGTGCGGGCGCGGGCAGCTCCCTGCGGGGAAGCGCGCCCCGCACGGCCCAGCGGGCCACTCGGCGTCCCGTAAAGTTGGCCGCGACGTGACCGCCGCGCCCGACGGCGACTGGCCCGGGCGCCTCCGGCTCCGCGCTGCGGGAACGACTCGCTTGAAGCGGACGCGGGAGCCCGTTCGTCGGACGCTCGCGGGAGCACGTCGGGGGCTCGCCCCGCCTCCGAGTGGAATCGCTCGGAAAAAGTTAAAAAGGCAAAGTCCCCGCAACGCGGCAGCACTTCCGCCGGCGGCGCCCCGCGTGCGCTCAGAGGCCGCGTCGCGCCAGGGCGCCGTGCCGGGGCCTGCGGGGACCGGGGCGTCTCCCCGCGGCCAGCCCAGCCCCCCCCCCCCGCGGCCGCGGCCCCGGGGGCCCCACATTCGGCCCCGCGGCCCGGAACGACGGCCCCGCTGCTGTCGGGCGCCTCCGGCCGGACACGCGGCGCCCCGAGCTCGCGGACACGGCGCCGCCCGCGCTTCAGCGCCCGGAAGGGCGGCGCGGGGGCCGGGGGGGGGGAGGCGCGGGGCTGCTGCGGGCGGCGCCGGTTCCCGGCGAAGTTCGCGGGCGACGGGGGCTCCCGCCGACCCAACGCAGGCCCCGCGCCGCCCCGCAGCCTCCGGGCCGCTTTCCCCGCGCGCGGCCGGGACGCCGCACCCCGGGGGCCGCTTCCGCCCGGCGCGCTCCGAGCCCCGCGCTCGCGGCCAGGCCGCCCCCGCCGCCTCACGGGGCCGGGCCGCGGGCGGAGGGCGGCCTCGGCGGAGCGGAACCGCGGCCTCCGGCCCTTCCCGGCGGGGCGACCCCCGCGCTCCGGCCTCGCCGCCGCCGCCCCCCGCCCCGCCCCGCGGCCCCGGCCCGTCCCCGCCCCGCCGCGCCGGCCGCCGCTCCTCACCTTCGGGGACGGCGCTCCGGGGGTGGCCGGGTCACTGTCGCACGGCCGCGGGGACAGCGCCGTCCCGGGCCCGGCCGCCGCCGCCATCAGCCCGAGCGCCCCGCGCCGCCGCCGCCGCCGCCGCCGCCGCCTCGTCCCGGCCGCCGCCGCCGCTGCCGCCGCCGCCGCCGCCGCCGCGCGGGCCGCTCGCCGCCCGGGCCCCGCCCCCTCCGCCCGCCCGCCGCCGCCGCCGCCGCCGCCCGGGGGCCGGCCCCTGCCGCCGCGCGCCCCGCGGCCCGCCAGCGCCGCCGCCACCGCCATGGCCGCCGCCAGCGCGCCGCCCGGCCGCCGCGGCTGAGGGGGCGGAAGGAGGCCGCCGGCGGCCCGCGCGCGTCCGCCCGCTCTTCCCGCCGCGCCCGCGCCCCTCGGCCCGCGCCCCCGGCCCCGCGCCGCCGCCGCCCCGCTCGCCCCGCGGCCCCGCGCGATCCTCCGGCCGCCGCCGCCGCCGCCGCCGCCTCCCCGCCCGCCGCAGCCCGGCGCGCTCCGCGGCCCCACCTCCCGCCGGCGCCCCAGCCCCCGGCCCCGCCCCGGCCCGCCGCCCCCTCCCCGCGGCCCCCGGCCCGGCCCCGCCGCGCGCCCGCCCTCTCCTCCCACCGCGCCCGCGCCGCCCCGCCCGGGGGTCCCCGCCGCCCCGCCCCCGCCCCAACCCCGCCCCCTCCCCGGGACCCTCCGCCGCCTGCCCCCGGGGTCCCCTCCGCCCCTCCCCTCTCGCCGAGGGACTCTCCTCCCGGCCCCCTTCTCCCGGGGGTCCCCGTCCTCCTGCCCCGGTTTCCCGACGGACCCTCCCCCCGGGGGCCCCCCGTCCCGGCCCCGCCCCCGTCCCCGTGGGCTGTTCCGGGGGGCCCTGGGGGCCTCTGCCCGTTTCCTCGCGAGGCGGCCTTGGCCCCCGCCCTGGGCCGCCTTTGTTCTCCGCCGGCGGCTCGCGCTCCTCCCCGCCTCCGGGGCACCTGCGCGGGGGCCGGGGCGCTGCCCGCGCGTCCCGGCCGGTTCCGCCCCGGCTCCGTGGCCGGCCGCAGCCCCCGGCCAGAGCGGCTGGAGCGCGGCTCGCACGCGGGACTCCGCGGGGAGCCCGGGAGGCAGCCGGGGGTCGGGGGGACCCTCCGGACTCTGCGGGGCCTCCTGTGTGGTCCGCGCGGCGCCGAGGTCCCCGGCGACGGCCGCTGGCCACGCGGCGACACGCGGGGAGAGTTTTCTCTGGGCTGGACGGACCGGTGCCTGGGCCTCACCTGGGCCTCTGCAGGGCGACCCGCGCACGGCGGGACCGAACCTTCCAGGGACACGGCGGACCGTCGCGACGACAAGGGAACACAGACCTGCGGGGCGGGCCCCGCAGCGGGCACGTCCTGGTCCGAGAGCGGCCCCCGTCCGGACAGTGGGCCCAGGACTGATTGCTCTGCGGCTTGGCTTCCCCTCGGCGAACGCGCCTGGGCAGGGCGCCACAGGTCCGGCAGCCGGTTCCTGACCCTGTCCGGGTCCGCTCAGAAATGGCGCCAGGGCTGGACGCTCCCAAAGCCCTCCGAACCTAAACTCTGCTCGCACTCACAGCCCCGGACCAGCTCCTTCCCCACCCGCTGAAAAAAATGGCCCGAGTCCACCAAGAAAGATCAACAGCTTAACCCCAAACCCTCTCAGTGCTCAGGGCCCCCTCAGATCCCCTGGGGAGAACTCAGCAGGAAGCGTGCGCAGGCGGGTGCGGAGGATAGCTGTGCCCCGGGCTTGGTCCACTCTCTTCCCTCGAGTGTTCCGTCTCCAGGTCAGACACAAGTTCAAAACTCATCATGCCAAGTCAATGACCCTATTAGAGCCAGAATATTTATTTTAAAGATTTTATTTGTTTATGTGACAGAGAGAGAGATCACAAGCAGGCAGAGAGAGAGGGAAGCAGGCTCCCCGCTGAGCAGAGAGCGGGTCGTGGGGCTCCATCCCAGGACCCAGAGACCATAACCTGAGCTCTAGGCAAAGGCCTAACCCACTGAGCCCCCAGGCGCCCCTATGGCCGGAATACTAAGGAGACCCTCTGTGGAGGACAATCCCTACCCACGGGCAGTTTCCGCTCTGAAAGACCAGGACACAAATATGTAATGTATTTAAAGGCAGCTTAACTTTCACAAGTACAAAAGTTGCGATTTTAAGGTTGACATAGAATTTGAAAAGTATCTTAAGAGACTGGGGTAGGACAACTCCAGGTGAAGGGACAATCGGAAGAGGAAATAGGCTTTCAAGCCTGAAAAAGGCTGAGGTGGGAAAAGGCACATCAGCCCACGTGGGTTGAGAGTCGGGTACGTGAAGGCAGACGCCAGGAGTTGGGGGGAAATATACACGGTACTGGCATGAGCGAATGGTGAGAGTTAAGATTTTGGGGACACCTGGGTAGCTCAGTCTTCTGCCTTCAGCTGGGGTCATGGTCCTGGGGTCCTGGGATCAAGTCCCACTTCAGGCTCCCTGCTCAGCTGGCAGCCTGCTTCTCCCTCTCCTACTCTCCCTGCTTGTGTTCCGCCCCCTCCCCCCGTCCCATCAAATAAATAAAATCTTTTTTTTTAAAGAGTTAAGATTTTGGGGGCACCTGGGTGGCTCAGTCAACTGAACACCTGACTCTTAATCTTGGCCCAGGTCTTGATCTCAGGGTGGTGAGATTGAGCACAGCCTGGAGCTCCCTGCTCAGTGTGGAGCCTGCGTGGGATTCTCTCTCTCTCCCTTCCCGTTTGCCCCTCCCTCTCTTCGGAAATAAAATGAGGTAAGATTGTGGTCAGTACCAACTGTGTCACGTAATAGCCGCGTGGTCCGTGTCGAATGGGTGAATTGTTAATCTCTCTCAATCTCCATTTCCTCATTTGTAGGATTAAAATAATAATGTCCATCCAGTTATTCCACAAACATTTTAGGAAAAGCAACTATGAACTAAGAATTACGTAGGGTGACGGAGACCGTAGGAATCATTCACTCATTCATCAATACCCCCATATATGCACCCAGCTGGAAACAGAAAAGGAGCGGAAATCTAAGTGACAGATACTGTAAACTCTGAGGAGAGAGCGTTTCATACAGTGGAACAGTCAACCGTCTCAACTGAGAGGCTGAATAAGATGAGGACAGAGAAATGTCCGTTGTATTTAGCAAATTGGGGCCAAAAAGCAAACTTCATTATTTTGAGCTGTTTCTAAGGTGTGACAACTTCAGAAGCTAGACTGAAGTCCCTCGAGGTGGGAAGAGGAGGTGCACGTGGGAGGAAGTTTGCGCCAGCACCGGAGAGAGAAGGGCGGTCGTCTTTAAGGTGGGACAGAGGCGAGCAAGCTTGGGTGCTGGCGAGGGGGCGCAGAGGGGACACCAGGTGCAGGAGCTAGGGGAGACAGCTTCGGGAAGGCCTGCGGCCAGCACAGGGCCTGGGTGACCCCCTGGCAGCAAGAACACAGTCCATCCACTGCGACAAGATGGAACAGAATGTGGCTGCAGGCGCAGGGAGGTTTTGAGACTCGCTGCTGGAAAACTTGAAAGATTTTCCTCTGATGCGGTTTCTCTCCTGATTGAAATAGGAGGTGAAACCACGCACGGAAGTGAGAGAGGAGGGGGGGGAGGAGGAGGAGCAACGTTCCTAGGGGGCCAAGTGGTTTGTTTTCGGTGGGGAGCTTCAAGGGAAACCAGTCGGTCTGGTTTTTCCATGTTCTCAGTCAAACTGAGCTGCTTGAATTCAGGCTATGAGTATGCGTTTCCTTCAGGAAGGGTTTTCCCAGACCCGCAAGAGAGGGTGTTTGTAAGGGAGCTGTTTAATGGTGGGTTATGGCATGGAATGGAGATTTCAGTAGGATTCTACAGTGCTGAGTCCTAAGGACAGAAAAGGGTTGTATAAAAATAACCTGCTGGCGTCCAGGATTTCAGAGGTCATACAGCTATTGATGGTAGCAGAGTTTACAGGGTGAACGGAGGAGCCAGGTGAGCCAGGGCAAGAGGTCACCAAACGGGAGCTGGTCAAGGAGTCAGGAAGCTAGAGGACAGACTTCCCAGTTTTCAGCAGCGCACTGGACTGTAGAAACGACCGCAGGAACTGAGACCGCACAGTGATCTTCGTGATCAGAGAGAAAATTTATAATTGCCCAGAACTTTTGGTAAAACGTTTAAAACTCCCTTACTGCCAATTGTAAATGTATAGAGCATTTTTTAAATTGTAAAACTAATATTTAGTAAATTATAAATACGAAAAACACGAGAATTCATGCTTTATTTCTGTGTAAACACTTTGCCAAGAGTAGTTGGAACTTGCTTTCTCCTGCCATCACTTAGGCTTTGTGCCTTGATAACATCCCAACAGCTGATGTTTTGTGTTTTCAATGTCCTACAACACCTTCAAGTGTCCTTAACGTGAAGTTGTTATCAGTGTCCCTTCACCTTTGTCGGTCACCTGCTCGAACTGCTCTGTGTGACCCGGATGCAGGGTTCCCAGCAGTGCCCTGGCCTGGCCCAGCACCTTAACCAGAGCTCACCACTAACCAGCTCTGTGGGCCTCCGAAAGGACACAACCAGACTTGACTGCAGTGAACTCGCTTTTCATTCTGTCTGTAATAACAGTTTTGTTTCGACGTGACAAGTAATGCCAACACTTGGCCTGAATGCTAGCCAGACGCACTGGGCTCTGTCTTCTGACCACAGCTGAAGAAAGTCTCGTCAACACAAACAGTCAGATGTGGACCCAACGTTACCGTGTTGGACAGGAGCTTCATGCAGGCCGAGGTCATCCTCGGGGCTTCATTCTTGTCATTTTCAAATTTCCTAACCACATCCAATTTCACTGTCAGCTCCTCACTTATTTCTTTGATGTGCTTTCAACTTTGGGGGGCACATTTTATAAAACAAAATTTTAATGTAAAAAGGAACACTCTTTTTATGGTCCATTTTTGTAAAACACCCCGTGGGGCTGTCACTGGGAGGCAAGGAAGCAATACAGCTACACTCCTTGCTGTCTGTGCTGAGGCCCGAGGCAGGAGTAACTGGGTGCAGTGACCTGTCACTGACGGGCTTGGCGAGGAGGCCCGGGCTGCGTGAGGGCCATCGGTGTGGCGATCTGTGGCTGGGCACTGGCTGTGAGGTCTGCGCTCGATGTGATGTACTTCCTCAGTCGGTGCAGCAGAACAGCTGAAATTTGAGTCATGCTACTGGGGCACTGGTGTTTCAAGACAAGACTGTGGCCACCCGAGTTTGTTCATAGCAGAGCAGCACCTGCGTGGGGACTGCCTCACTAGACAGCTTTCCATGTGCACATCGAAGGCACAAAGAATGGTAGCAGGAGTCAGTAGAGATGGAGGCCGGGGTCCCCTAGCTCTTGTCTTGAGGAGAAGGAACCAGCCAGGGGCCGGGGGCAGCAGCGGCACGGGGTGTGAAGAGGCATGAGCACACACGGAGGCTTTGCCAGGAGCCGGGGCACTGAAGGCCAGAGTGGCTGTGTCAAGGACGGAGAGGAAGAATAGCGTCTGCTCGAGGGGCTTTGGTAGGAGGGGTGTGCGGGGACCAGACCGAGGTCATCTTGGACAAACCCACCACGGTGGCCACTCTGTGGCCATCCTTCTGCTTGAGGGCACCCTTAATTAGGCATACACCCGGGGCCTCACCTGCTTGCCCTGCCCTGGAGCTCGGACTCTGACACACGATTCCTAACCATTCTCCCCCCTCGCCGGTCCCCCGCAGGTACGCCTACCCTGCAGGGCTGAAAAAGTGGGTCTTAAGGAAGGTGGGCGTGTAGAGGTCTAGCCGACACTGCTGCCCAAGATGCGCTTCTGTCCGCAGGTCCCCTTAACCAACCATTTCTCCTCAAGCTGGACTTGGCCTCTTTCTTTGGTCTATGGCTCCTTTGGGGATGTTCTGCATGTACCTCCCTTTCAGAGAACAGGGACTCTCCGTGGGGACAAGCCAAGTCCTTCTTAAGAAAGAGACTCAAAATGCATCTGGAGGAGAAGCTGGGGACAGAGAGGAGTGCTGTGAGGTCTGCAGAGGAAGGTCACTAACTTGCTGTAAAAAGCTTTGAGAAGCCGGATGTCAGATCATGGGCGTGCAGGGGAGGTGGAGGAGGCGGGAGGGTCAGAGTCGCTCGTATGGAATTCAACGAGGTGTGTATGGGGTTGAGGAGGTCCTTGTAAGAACTCCCATCAGGCAATACCTGCAGGTCCCATTTGAGGATGAGGAAGCTCCGGGGCTCTCTGAAGGGCTGGGCCAAGCGCTCCGTGATTTGTCACGTGGCCCCCGCGCCACCTGCATCACTCTTTACAAACAGGAGGCCACAGGCTTTACTACTACATCCTCAAGTTCCCCAGGAAGGCGCACGGCTTACCGACCTGCTGCACGGGCTCGTCACCACTTCTGTAGCCGTGGCTCACCGCGGATCACTCCCGTGCTGAAGATCTGGGGCGGCGGTGACCCATGATTCTGCTGCACAGCCCCGAACTGTTGGTCCTGGATTCGCCAGCTCAGGAGGACACATAAGTGAACAGAAAACTCTGCCCACCGTCCACTCTCCAGCCTTGGGACTATTCAAGAATGGCTATTTCAACCAACCCTTAAGTTTGACATGGTTACAGCCCTGAGAGCTACCTCATGACAGGCGCGACGGGTCGCCTCCTCCAAGCCCGTCCCCTTCTTCCACGCTGGAGCTCTGTCTACTCTTCGTGGGGCCCTGCGCTCCTGCAAAGGGAAATGCGCCCTCAGCCCCAAGGAGGGAACTATGACCCATCTAGTCATAGACGGGAACATGATCAGATTATATCAAGTTAAACAAATGCCAAAGTCTGGAGGAGAGGAGAAGGCAGAAAACCCCCGAGTCCCTGATCAAATGTCAGGAAAATGAAATTCTCCTCTTTAAAAAAACAAAACAAAAAACTGGATTAGGTTTTTCAGTTCTTGCACCTAAAAAGAATTGAACTAACAGAGTAACAAAAGGAATGACCACACATTAAGGATGTGTTAAGTACGTTGTCTTTAATCCAAACTTGCTAATTCCTTTCGAAAGAATGCCTACAACATATTAAAATGCCATTTAAAATATAACTGGCTTTAGAAGTTTTCCAAAATCTATTTTAACATTTACTTGACAAATTCTAATTGTCTTAACTCTAAAAAGAACGAGAAGGAATCCCTGTGTTTGCACACGGCCCCTCTGCGAGCTCCTGCGCACCCGTCTCTATCGCTGCGGGCGCTGCCCTTACCTTTATGCTTCGGGGCAACAGAATGTTAATAAATGTGAGAACTATTAAGTATGAAGGTAAAAACTTGGCTTTTCCTTGTTTGCTGTTGGAAGAATACAGCGAGGCTGCAGCTGCAAGCGAAAGCACAGCTGATCCCACGAAGTGCCAATCTTTAAAGCCACGGGCCTCGGAAGCGGAGAAGCCTGCGCTCCCGGGCCTATGACAAGCTATTCGCAGAAGAGCGCAAACACCAGGGCCAAGGCGACGTACGCTTCCGTTTCATGTTTCGCCGCAACCCAGCTGTCCCAGGCAACGTCCCAGATCCACCTGCTGGCAATCTGGGATACACAAATTTCAAAAAAGACCAACTATGAATTGAACATGTTAAGAAGTAAACTTTAAGTCTATATGGTGTCTTAGAAAGTGATATTTAAACACTAGTTTTTCCCATTTCCCCTTTCCTGAAAGCGGTCCTTCTCCGACACGGGGACTGGACCTTCAGCACTGTCTGGGGGCAGGCACAGGAGCCCTCTGAACCCGGGCCTCGGAGCTCTGCACACAGGATGCTCCGCGGCGTGCCACTCTCGGATACGGGATTTTCCTTAACATCCTTCAAATATGCTCAAGGGAAAGTTTATTAGAACCTTGTTTGGAAATAAAGAAATAGCATTGATTATCCAAGAAGGCTGTTAGGGAAAATTCTAAATCCTTTGCTTCACTCACAAAGCCCCATGTTTTCTAACTACAGCCTACTTTTCCGTGGTGGATATAAGTGACCACAAACCTTCTGTGGCTTCTCCCAAGAGGGTGAGTCTGTTCCTCCAACCGTTGAGTATGAATTGGCCTTAGGACTTGCTCTGAGCCCAAGACTGGGACATTGTATGACTTCAAGCAAAGCCTTCAGAGGTCTTCTGCTCCCACCTGCTCCGAACACTGTGAGGGAAGCCCCCACATAAGGAAAGCCACTCAGCCCACGGACGGTGGCTCACATGCAGGAGAACCCAGGAGCCCGAGCCAACAGCCAGCCCCGCCCCCAGACGTGAGAGCGAGGCCATGTCCGACCACTGTGAGTGTGTCAGGAAGACTAGCAGGAAAAGCAGCCGTCGCAGCCGGGCTGACCCACAGAATGATGAGCAGATAAGTGGCTCGTTTCAAGCTTCTGCGTTCTGGGGCGGTGTGCTGTCTGGTACTGTTGCCACGGACAGCACGCCCGTGTCCACCGCGGAACACATGCAAGCACATGGGTTATTAAGCATGCACACCGGCTGCCCCGGCATCGTGGCATCCGGAGAGCTCTGCTTGCACGTCCTTGGTCCGGCACAGCTGGTTTCTCCTCACACTCGGGTACCAGAGGGTCTGCCCCATCTCCAGACAGTCCCAGGGGCCACTCCGCCACCCCGTCACACTGCCGTCCTCTCCGCGTGAGAAGTGGGTGCTGCTGTGTTCTCGTCTCCCTGGGAGCCAAGGCCATGTCTGTCCTGCTGACCGACTCTCGTGTGACCAGCAGCCCTCCGCCTGCTTCCGTGAAGACTGCAGACGTGCCGGCGGCCACACGTGGACCGGCCGCTCACGTGGCCTCATGTCTCCGTTATGGTCAATGACAACGACTGCATTGCTGCTTACCAAGGCCTCTGGCCGGAGACCACGCCGAGGGCCCCTTACAGACCAGCCCGCTGAACCGTGAGGGCGGCTGCCTGTAGGCGACCGCCCATCTCCCTCCACAGCTGGGAACACCTGTGCCCTGGCCACAGCCTCCGACTGTCGCTGCGCGTTCATTTCTAGGTCAGCCGGACTCGGGCACCAACGCAGTCCCACTGTCTGTCCCTTTCCCTTTCTTAAACTCTGAGCTGCGTTGTCTTCTCTCCGGCGTACAGGAGAGTTTCTTGGAGAACCGCGGTCTGCGTCTCAGCATTTCCTGTCTCTTTTCTCAGTGACTGACCTGACTCCCATCAGTGCTCAAAATAAATTTACTGGTTAATTATCAAATGACATTAAATTGCCAAAATTAGTGTGATCAAGGAATAGGATAGCCGGACAGTCTAATAAATTATCAATAGAAAGTTGCCATTTCTGGGTGAGGACTTTTCCAATAATAGGCAGTGAAGGAAGATCCAGCCAACAAAATCAGCCTTTGTCAGAGAGGCGCCTGGGGGCCCTAGAGGCACACGGTGGCGGCGGCACGGGACCTCCCAGCTCACTAGAGGGGACAGCTGGGGGCGCCGGCTGATAGATGCTGGGTCAGTGAGGTACTTACATGTATTGCCTGACCAGTCTTCTGGATAAATAATACTTTTATAATGAACTTGTAACGGTGGTACCCAAATTCTTTCACTGCTGACAAGATGCGGTCTGCTAGGTCAAGTGACAAGCGACAGAACACTTGATCATCGTATTTGACATCTTTAAGATTTTCCTTTAAAAAAATAGGAAAGACATTTTAATTTCCAAACCATTTTCCATATAAAAACTGAAGAAAACATGTCTAATCCACAGAACTTTAAAATAATACATGCATTCCTTCTAACCAAATAACATTAAATGAATGTTGTGCTTGACAATTTATTTCAATAACAATGTTGAATAAAGTTGATTTGGGTTTTTAATTACATTCAATTGCTCTTCATTACCAACACTTAACCCATAAGTTTTCCTTTACTTGGTCACTCCATCAAAAGCTAGTCGGGACACTCGGGAATTTTAAAACAGTGCTTCCGGGAATGCTTAGGTAGATGAAGGAAATCTTCCTATAATTTCTGTATTTGCTAAAACTCAGAGTTTTGGGAAAACTCTGAGTTTTCCTAAAGCCTGGGTTTCCTGGACGGGAGCCTGTATTACGTGACTACTGTCTTCCCCAGTCTCCCTGACTCAAAGCCACTTCCCTAGCCCTCTCCCCATGGCGTTGCACTCTGCTGCTCTCTGCGGACGCCAGGACGCGGAGATCCAAGATTGTCTGCCATGTCTGCTGTGGATTCATCACAGCTGGGGACACAGATGGGCGTCAGAAGCACTAAGCTTTCCCACAGCCCGTAAGCAGACTGGACCACACAGTGAGCAGAATGCACATGCCTTTGAGTGACCTGACAATGATGTCTTAACATGGTTCTGGGTCCTGTGGTAACAAACGAACTCCTAACAGCTAATATTTTTTTTTAAGATTTTATTTATTTATTTATTTGACAGACAGAGATCACAAGTAGGCAGAGGCAGCCTGAAAAAGAGAGAGGAAGAAGCAGGCTCCGTGGGACTCGATCCCAGGACCCTGGGATCCTGACCTGAGCTGAAGGCAGAGGCTTTAATCCACTGAGCCACCCAGGTGCCCCCAACAGCTAATTTTATACGCATGTAAAACCAAATATATTGTTTTGTTTTATCGGTTTTGATTCCCTTCTAGAATGGTGCTGGACCTAAAACTGGGTCTAGAAGCATTCGTCTCCCTCAGGCATTGGCTGTGGTTCCTCTTTCAGAAGCTTAACAACATCCATTCTCTCTTCCATCTGCCTAACAAACCCTGGCTCCGCCCACCTATATGCTCTTGTTTAACAAAGGGCGAGTGCTTGCTCTAGGAAAAGACCCACAGGCTCCAGCAGTATGTACTATTTCTGCATCTAGAACTGTGATGAATTTTCTGTGAACCCCAGGGAAAACCCCCACCTCTTTATGACCCCTTGCTATCCCCCCACACAGCCAATCAGCTGTTCACCCCACCATGCTCCATGCAATTCTGTAAATTAACGTACGGAAATACAACTTGAAATCCATTATATCCAGTAAATTGGAACTCCGTCTATGCGGTAAGGCCAAGCAAAAGAGACACCAAAATGTGTATTCTCATGTCACAAATGCTTGCTATTAGTGTTTAAATAAGAGAAAGTAATAATTATTTCATTGTATCAAACGGAGTTGAATTTCTTTATTTCCTGAAGCCGTGAGCCATCTGACAATGATTAGTTCAGCTCAGAAATGTATCTGTCTATGGTAGTAGAGGCCAGAGTAGGCCTCCTAAATATTCTTCTGTAATAATAAAAGTTAATTCATTTAAATAATTAACTTTGGTATTATTAAAATAGTATTAATCATTTATACAAAATGAAGAGATGCTTTCTTCCCAACAGCTAGCTCACATAAGTTGTTACTGAAGGAATACACCTCACAAACTGAAGGGATAGGAAACTTTGACACAAGGAACATGCCTGGGGTGGACCCAGGCTTGGTGGAGTCCACAGGGGAATCTGGCCATCAGATGGTGCCTGGGTGCCTGGTGCCCAGCACTCAAGACCACAGAGGAAAAGGTGATTCCGAAAAGGTAGTCCCGGGGCACCTGCATGGCTCAGTCGGGTCAGCACCTGCCTTCAGCTCAGGTCATGATCCCAGGGTCCTGGGACGGAGCCCTGCTTTGGGCTCCTTGCTCAGCGGGAAGCCTGCTGCTTTGTCTCCCACTCCTGCTTGTGTTCCCTCTCCCGCAGTCCTTCTGTGTCAAATAAATAAATAAATAAATAAATAAATAAAATCTTTAAAAAAATAAAAGAAGAAAAAGTTGTCCTTCAAACTTTCTATAAATGAAAAATTTTAATTTGGTCCTTAAGAAAGATGATGGAGGAATCCTTTCCATCGGAACAACACAGCCTTCAGATACCAACACTAGTATAAATAATGTTGGTATTAATATTAGTCTTAAAGTACTTTATAAAATTGGAAAAGCTTTTTTGGACTAGCCTGGAAATAACTGTCCAAACCGGCCTTTAGATTCCAGTCAGTTTCAAGAAGGGACCGGCGATGTGACAGATGAGAGAACACTTTATCTAGCATCATGTTGGTGACATGTGTGTCAGCAGCTGCCTGTCCTTACAGGGTTTAGGTCCAGGAACCGCCTTTCACACACACATGCAGTGTGTTTTAACTCATTCCTCCAAATACTGGAAAACATGACACCTGAGGGATAAATAACTTATGGATAATTAAGAGTTGAAATAACTAAAGAATTAAATCTAGCTCATGGCATCGATGGGAAGATTCTTGAGGGTGACTACAAAGTACTTTCATATTTTCAGAGACAAATGCTACAAAAAAAAGTCAATGGAATGTATGGCCATAAATCTGAATACGCTGACCAAATGGGCAAAGCTAAGATATTGCTGTCGCACATATTTATCAACCTACTGTTAGTATCTGCTGGACTTTAGTTTCTACTGAATGAGCTTGGAATTTTTTCAACGGCTCCATTCTGTATGAATTAGCAAACTTGAGTTTGGCCAGGGCACTCTTCCACTCTTTACCCAAGTCAGCGATCGAATCATCGAATGGAGGCTCCACGTACTGAACATCGTGAATCGAGTCTCTCAGTCGCTCTTTTAAAATCTGTGTATACTGCAAGAGGGGCAGGAAGTGAGAAAGATCATTTCTTTAATTACAAAATGAAATTTTAGATTTAAGAACCCTAATACAATGGGACAGAGCTGACACAAAGTCTAGAAACCCGTTCTGACTGACTTCTGTGACAGAGTAAGCGCTGAGCCCTAGATTCACTGATGCACTCCTGGCTATCAACTGGGTAAAAGAAAGCTAACCTAACTGGCTAGCTATCATCTCTCTAGAAACACGAATTTGCACACATATATTTACAATATCCGTGGAAGATACAAAAGAACCAGAAACAAGACAGGCCTCCACAGAGGGCAACTGGGTGGCTAGGAGACGTGTGTAAAGAGAACTTGCCAGTTCTCTACCCTGAGGTTATGAAAGTATTATCCGTCATTGTCTTACCATTTTATTTATTTTATTTTATTTTTAAAGATTTTATTTATTTATTTGACACAGAGAGATCACAAGTAGGGAGAGAGGCAGACAGAGAGAGGAGGAAGCAGGCTCCCTGCTGAGCAGAGATCCCAATGTGGGACTCGATCCCAGGACCCTGAGATCATGACCTGAGCCGAAGGCAGCAGCTTAACCCACTGAGCCACCCAGGCGCCCCTATCTTACCATTTTAATTACTTTTATTTAATTGTCCTTGATTAAATAATACCATTATTTACCCAAGTCTTTACATAATATTTACATAAATAACAGTCTTAAGTTGAAAGATAACAAATGTGTACTGATTTGGTACATAGATTATTTTATGCTTTTAAACATGCATTCACTCTGTGACATTCAACATTCTTTTTTTTTTTTTTTTTAGTTTTATTTATTTGACAGAGATCCTAGCAGGCAGAGAGGCAGGCAGAGAGAGAGGGGGGAAGCAGGCTCCTTTCTGGAGCAGGGAGCCTGATGTGGGGCTCAGTCCCAGGACCCTGAGATCATGACCTGAGCTGAAGGCAGAGGCTTTAACCACTGAGCCACCCAGGTGCCCCGACATTCAACATTCTTTAAAGAAATAGTTATGTGGTGCCTAATATGGTCTAGATAAATGTTGTAGGCTCTGAAGTTACAGTGATGAGCTCCATTGTACTAGCGAGGGATTTGTTGTTGGGCTTATGCGAACTCATAATCAAGCAGTCTGCCCTCACGCGGGGGTCACTCTAATGGACAGGAGGGCCGACTGACTATTGAAAGCACACACAAAAATAAATTAGCAGATTTAAATAGTAGTAATTGCTATAAAAACAAAACCAAGCAACTTGGGAGGAACTCACTGGGAAGGGCTAATTTAGCAGAGTGATCAGAGACGGCCCCTATGAATGAAGTTGTATATGGGCTGAAGCCCCAAAAGAACATACACAGTCTTCAGGTCAAAGAGCATGTTCTAGGAGCAGGTTTGTGGTCAGTGTGGCTCGAGTGTCCTGAGTGAGGCAGAATGGTGACAAGATGGAAGCTAGGAAGGCAACCAAGGAGCAGGTCCTGAAGCACTGACTAGAATGTGATGAACACTTTGGATTTTATTCTCAGAACAGTGGGAACCGCTGGAAAAGTTCAAGGACGTTAGGGGTAGGTTCCACATTAGTGTTAAAAGTGCATTCTGGCTGGTGTGGCGAACGGATTAGAGGGATAGCAGGGCTCCGATGAACATAGCCTTATACTTTGTAATGCTTTTTAATGAATAAGGTTAACTAAGTAATTCTGTAACTTCATAACAGCTTTTCTAACCAGGAACATGGTTTACTTTGGTAATTATGTAAGAATTTTTATTTCTAAATAATTTATTTTGACATAAATCTTTCAATTTACTCTGAAGCATTTATTCTTCTGCTACTTTCCCAGTGAGGCTTTAAGGTGATTTAAATTGCACCCACCTATTAAACTTTTATTAATTTCAATGTTTACTACCTCTAGATTTTTCTAACTATATAATACATATTTCTATCATCCCTCCTCATCCCTGTCCATATTTTACTGCAGAGGCCAGTACTTTAAAATGTAAATATCAGACCTCCCGGTCCTCAAGTATTGTGAGAGTATTTATTCTCCACCACCGATGGATCTGTGTGGCAGAAACTGGCACTGGACAACACGTCCCTTTCTCTGCCCCCTCTGAGGGGTTCATCTGACCGGCAGGTCGGCAAGAGAAAGAACATGATTAAATGCAGAATCTCCCAGCTCTTCTCTTGGCAGCGGATCAGAACAAGGACGTATCATCTGTCCGAACTCTGCAGATGGTTCCCAGAGACAGGCTGTTGTCTTAGTATCAGTGTCCAGGCACAGCCGTGACCATTTGGTGACCTGCTTGAGCATAAGTCGAAATGTTACCAGCCTGTTTTTCATCACTGATAGTTTGTTAATATGGTTAGCTGATTTCTGAATGTTTAACCAACCTTGCATTCCTAGAACAAACCCCACTCAAATATAATATTACTATTGTTATTTGATTGAATGTTTGTACCTTTTGACCTCCACATATTTTTCTTTTCAGATTTCACACAGAAGTGAAATCATACAATATCTGTCTGAATTATTTCACTTAGCCTGTTCTCAAGGTCCACATGTTATTGCAAATGGCAAGATTTCATTCTTTTTTTAATGGTGAAATAAGTAAACATTTAGGAAGTTTTCATATCTTGGCTATTTATTGTAGATGATGCTGCAATGAACAGAGGGACGCATATATCTTTTCGAATCAGTGTTTTCATTTTCTGTGAAGAAATACCCAGAAATGGAATTGCTGAATTGTATGGTAGTTCTACTTCTAATTTCTTGACGTTCCTCCATATTGTTTTGTTGTACTACCCACAGTAGTAGCTGTACCCGCTTATGTTCCCACCAACAATGCACGAGGGCTGCCTTTTCTCTACATCCTTGCCAACACTTGTCATCTTTAGTCTTTTCAATAATAGTGAATCAAATAGGTGTGAGGTAATACCTGTTTTTATTTACTTATTTATTTGACAGACAGATCACAAGCAGGCAGAGAGGCAGACAGAGGGAGAGGATGAAGCAGGCTCCCTGCTGAGCAAGACCCTGGGATTATGACCTGAGCCGAAAGCAGAGGCTTAACCTACTGAGCCACCTAGGCGCCCCAATATCTTTTTTTTTTTTTTAAAGATTATTTATTTGACAGAGATAGAAAGCACGAGTAGGCAGAGTGGCAGGCAGAGGAAGGAGGCAGGCTCTTTGCTGAGCAGAGATCCGGATGTGGGGCTCAATCCCACGACCCTGGGATCCTAACCCAAGCTGAAGGCAGCCACTTAGCTGACTGGCCATTCAGGTGCACTCACTTTGCACTTCCCTGATGATTAAGGATGTTGAGCATCTTCCCTTGTACCTGAAGTCCATCTGTACATCTTCTTTGGAAAAATACCTATTCACGAATTCTGGTCATTTTATAATCCAATTGCAAGGTGGTTTTTTTGTTTGTTTTCTTTTTTTGCTGTTGAGTTATAGGAGTTCTTTACATATCTTGGATATTAACCCCTTAAATGATTTGCAAATAACCTTTCCCACTCAGTAAGCTGTGTTTGCACTTTGTTGACTTCCTTTGCGGTGCTAAAAGTTTTTAGTTTAATGTAGTTTCAGCTCTTTATTTTTGCTTTTGTTGCCTTTGCTTTTGGAGCTGGATTAAAAAATCATCACCAAGACTGATGTTAAGGTGTTTATTACCTATGTTTTCTTTTTGGAATTTTATGGTTTCAGGTCTTCCATTCAAGTCTTCAATCTATTTTGAGTTTATTTTTGTGTACATGTGAAATGCTTGTCCAGTTTTCCGAATAACCATTGAAAATACTATCCTTTCCCTACTGTATATTCTTGGCTCCTTTGTTATAATTCACCATAAATGTGTGTTTATTTCTGGACTCTACTGCCCTATTGACATGTCTGTGTTTATGACAATGCCATACTCGTTTTATCACTAGGCTCTGAAATACAATTTGAAGTCCTAAAGAGAGATGCTTCTAGCTTTGTTGTTCTTCCTCCATACTGCTTTGGATATCTGGGGTCTTTTGTGATGTCATAGAAAGTTTAGAATTGTTCTGTGAAAAATGCCATTGGAATTTTATTAGGGATTACAGTGAATCTGTAGAGTGCTTTGGGTAGTGTGTACATTTTAACAATATTAATTCTTCCACCCCAGGAACATTGAGTATCTTTCCATTCATTTGTGTTGACTTCAATTTCTTTCATCAATGTCTTACAGTTTTCACTGTAAGACTCTGGAGGATTTTCACCTTCTGGGTTAAATTTGTTCCTATTTTATTCTTCTTAATGCAATTGTGAAATGGGATTTTTTTCTCTTAATTTCTGATAGCTTGTGTATAGAACTGCAATAGATTTTCTTGTTAAGATTTTATTTATTTATTTGACAGAGAGAGATTACAAGCAGGCAGAGAGGCAGGCAGACAGAGAGAGGGGGAAGCAGGCTCCCTGCTGAGCAGAGAGCCCGATGCGGGACTCGATCCCAGGACCCCGAGATCATGACCTGAGCTGAAGGCAGCGGCTTAACCCACTGAGCCACCCAGGCGCCCCTGCAATAGATTTTTTAATATTGATTTTGTTTCCTGCAATATTTATGTTTATTGAATCAAGCAGTTTCTTGGTAGAGGCTTTAAGATTTACCATATATAATATCATGTCATACACAAATAGCAACAGTTATACTTTCTTCTTTCCAATCTGGATGCCTTTTTCCCCTTTCTCTTGCCTAACTTCTCTGGCTAGGATTCCAATACAATGTTGAATAGAAGTGGTGGGAGTGGGCATCCTTGTCTTGTTCCTAAATTTAAAGGAAAAGCTTTCAGCTCTTCACCATTTTGTATGTTCACTGTAAGTTTGTCATATGCGGACTTTAGTATACAAAAGTATGTTCCCTCTAAACCCACTTTGTTGAGTTTTTAGGATAAATGGATATTGAATTTTATCAAATGCTCTTACTGTATCTATTGAGATGACATAATTTTTTAAAAATAATTATTTGAGGGAGAGAGAGCATGAGTGGGGTGAAGGGCAGATGGAGAAGCAGACTCCCCACTGAGCGTGGAGCCTGATGTGGGGCTTGTTCCTGGGACTCCAGAATCGTGACCTGAGCCAAATGCAGACGCTCAACTGAATGAGCCACCCAGGCACCCAGGATGATGTGATTTTTATCCTTCATTAGGCTAATGCAATCTCACACTGATTGTTGGGGATGCTGACCACCCCTGCATCATAGAATAAATCCCACTTGACCATGGTATATGATCTTTTTAAAGTACTGTAAAAGTTGGCCCAATATTTTGTGTATTTTTTACATCTACATTCATCAGGTTTATTGGCCTGTAGTTTTCTTTTCTCTGGTGTCCTTGTACGGTTTTGGTATCAGGGTAGTGTTGGCCTCATAAAATTAGTTTGGAAGTATTCCTTCCTCTTTTATTTTTTTGAAAAATTTGAGAAAGACTGGTATTGATTCTTTCAATGTTTGGTAAAATTCACCAATGAAGACATATGGTCTGGACTTCTGTTTGTTGGGAGGTTTTCATTACTGAGTCAATCTCCTCATCAGCAATCGGTCTGTTCAGGTTTTCAATTTCAGGAATTTATACATTTTTTTCTCGGTTGTCCAAATTGGTGGCATAAAACTGCTAATATTATCTTATGATACTCCGTATTTCTATGGCATCAGCTGTAATATCTCTTCTTTCATTTTTTTCTCCTCTCTCATTTTTAACTTTGAGCCCTCTCCCTTTTTTCTTAGGCGAATGTAGATAAAGGTTTGTCAGTTTTCTTTTCATTAAGCCAGCTCTTAATTTCACGTTTCTATGGTCTTTTTAACTTCGGGTCTCATTTGTTCTTTTTCTAGTCTTTGATGTGTAAAGTTTGGTTGCTTATTTATTTTTTGTTTCTTGAGGTAAGCATTTATTATCATGAAATTCCCTCTCGGAAATGCTTTTCTGCACTCTATATATTTGGTATGTTGTATTTCCATTTCCATTTAAGGAATTTTAAAGTTTTTCTTTTGATTTCTACCTTGATACATTAGTTGTCCCATAGAATGTTTCTAACCTTAATATTTTTGAATTTTTCCGTTCTCTTCTTACAGTTGACTTCCAGTTCCATACCATTGTGGTTGGTAAAGATTCTTGGTATTTTACTCTTCTTAAACTTATGAAGACTTGTTTTGTGGCCTAAGTGATTGGTGCTGGGGAACGTTCCATGTGCACTGCAGAATGTATTCTGCTGCCCTCGGCTGGAATGTTCTAGATGTATCTGTTAAGTCCACCTGGTTGAATGGGTCATTGAAGGCTGATGTTTTACTTTTCGTCGGAACGACCTATTCATTATACAAGTCAGGTACTGAAGTCCCCTTTTATTGTCTTTCTCCCTTTATGTCTTGCTTGATGTATTTAGGTGTTCCTACGTTGGGTGCAGTTGTATTTTATTTTTCTCACATGTTGTTGGATTTAATGTGCTGTAGTTTTGTTAAGAATTTTTGCATCTATGTTTATGAGGAATAGAGGAATGCTGACTTCATTGGATGAATTGGGAAGAATTCCCTTTTTTTCAATTTTGCAGAACACTGTAATATTTGGCAGAAACTCACCAGAAAATCCATTTGGGACTGGAACTTTCTATATGGAAAAGTTTTAAACTCCAGTTTTAAACTTAAGTTTAATTGATATAGGAGCTGTTCAGGGAATCTATTGCTTCTTGAATGAGTTACTGTCGCTTGTTTCTGTATATTAGTTTTTCTAGAGCTGCCGTAATAAAATATCACAGACCAGGCAGTTTAAAGAATTTCTTATTTGCTCACAGTTCTGGAAGCTTCTGGGTTTCATCTATACCACAAAGTTAAGGAAAGCGACAGTCCCATCAAAACTCTATCATATGGGAAATGAATTAATCCTCCCAAGAAAAATGGAGGTGCTGTTAGTAGAAGAAGAAAAAAAGGACGCACCGTATGTAAAATTAAAAGACATTTAAACATTACACTGTGTTATGTGTCTTCACGTGTCCTACGCTCAAGAACAGAGGAATTTTCTACTGCCCCAAAGTTAGAAATTAGGCGTTGGTGCACTTACTGTCCTCAGACACATTTAGTGAGCATTCTCAGTGTCTTCCCCATTTCTGCTCTATCAAATTTTTTACTCCTAGAGGCTAGGTCTTTTTTTTTTTTTTTTTTTTTTAAGATTTTATTTATTGAGAAGGAGCACAAGCAGGGGGAGTGGGAGAGGGAGAAGCAGACTTCCCACCCGCAGGGAGCGCGATGCAGGGCTGGATCCCAGGACCCTGGGACGGTTGCCCCCCGGAGCGCTCCCAGGCGTCCCCGAAGTCCAGACCTTGCAGACAGCTGTGACTGAGCACATCCACGTCAACCAAGCAAAATGGCTTTGGTCCGTGTCCCCTTATTCCCAGACTATGGTCCAGGCAGCAGCGTGTGTGGATCTGTCGTTCCGGCTGGCGACAGGTCTGGAAGACCGACGGACGGCGCACACCGCTGAGCCTGGAACACAGGACGGTCAGCGGCGTGACCACCCGCTCCCGTAAGAGCAGAAACGACCAACCGACCGCGCGCAACTGCGGAGCCCCCGGAACTTGGCGCTGTGCGGACGAGGAGCCGCGCAGCACGTATGCGCACGTTGCACACTGCGTTCCAGGAAAGGTCTTCGCAAACTCCTAGAAACGTCCGCATGTTCCCCGAAGACGAGCCGCGAGTCCGGGCCACGCGTGGGGCCCGCTGCGAAGGGCCCGGCTGCCCAGCCCAGCCCAGCCCCGGGGGCACCGGCCCCACCTCCCGCCGGCGCGAGGCCGCTCGGCTCCTTCCTTGGGATCCGGGCCCCGCGGCGCGACCCGGAGCCGACGTGCCCGACGCGTCCCGCCGACCTGAGCGCCTCGTCGCTCTCGGTCCTGCGGGCGGGAACGGCGGGCCCCAGGCAGGCCGGAGACGCCCGGCGGCCTCCTGCTCCGCCCGCTCGCGGCTCGCGTCCCCACGGTCGAAGAAGGCCCCGGGCTCCGGACCGGCTTCCGCGCGCTGGGCCCGGCGCTGTGCGCCCGCGAGAGCCGGCGGCGCCTTCGGGGAGGCCCGGCCGCCAGCGCCCGCCCGCGGAGCCTCCCGCCGGCCGCGGCTCCGAAGCTCGGCCCCCGGGCGCGCGGCCCCGTCAACGCGGCGGCCCCGGAGCACGACGGAGGGAGCGCGCGGCGGAGCGAGCCCGGGAGCCCCGCGGAGGGCAGCGCGAGCCCGGGAGGCGCGAGGGCCGCCGGCCGCCCCCGCCCCGCCGCCGCCGGCCCCGGCCCGCACTCACGGCCTCCCTCTCGAACATGCTGGGCTTCCTGTCCTTCCGAGGCGGCGGCGGCGGCGGCTGCGGGGCCGGGCCCGGGGACGGCTTCGCGCCTCGCCCGCGTCTCTCCATGCGGCCCGCCCCGCCCGTCCCGGCGGCCTCGCCGGCTTCCGCGACAGCTCGGGGCGCGCGCCGCGTCGCGCCGGCCGAAAGGGCGGCTGGGAGGGAGGGGCGGGGCGAAGCGTGCGTCATCCGGCCGCGCCCGCCGCCCGGAATCGGAAGGGACGGGGCCGAGCGGCCCGGAAGGCGCGGTGGGGCGCGCGCGGGGCGGTCCCGGCGCGGGGGAGGAGCCGGCCGCTCCCGACGCTGACCCGGGGGACGCGCCCCGTGGGAGGCGACGCGATGGCGTTTCTCCGGGAGCTGAAGGCTGCGGGGACCCGGCGAAGCGCGTTCGCTGCCGCCCGCGTGGGATGAGCGTCGCTCCGCGGCGGCCGCGGCCTGCGTCCCGGGGCCGCGCCGTGTCGGGGTCCGTCCCGCGTGACCCCCGCCTGGGTGCAGGTCGCGGGGCGGCTCGTGCGGGGGTGAGTGTCCGGCCCGGGTCGGGCGGGTTGCGGCGGCGCGGATGGTGGGGAAGCCGGGCTCCGAGAGACTACCGGGGAGCCGCCGCGAGCGGCCGGCCGCGGCGTCAGACCCGCCCCAGGGGCCAGGCGGGCGGGGGCGGGTCCTGCGGTGTCCGTGGTCCCGGGACGGCCTCAGCGCCGGAGCGTCCGCGCGTGTCGCCGGGGCTGCGGGCCGGGGCTGCGGGCCGGCGGTCGGCGGCCGGGGCTGCGGACACCGGCAGGTGCGGCTTCTGGGGACGGCGATGCCGGGGCGGGCGAGGAGCGCGAGGTGACCGGCTTCCGGACCGGGAGCCGCCGCGGCTTCGTCCCTCCCACCAGGTGCAGACCCCGTGTGCACTGGAGTCCCGGGGCGTGACGCGGTGCGGTTATAAGATGCCGTCCGTGTCACGCGGGGGTAATTAGGAGTCGGGGATCGCCGTAAAAGCGCGGTTTGCTGCCTCTCGTACCACACGAGGACCCGGAGGCTCTAACTTACCTTTTTTCTCATTGTGCTTGATTTTCTGCTTTTCCGTTCCCCATTTTATTTATTTATTTTTAAAGATTTTATTTATTTATTTGACAGAGAGAAATCACAAGTAGATGGAGAGGCAGGCAGAGAGAGAGAGAGGGAAGCAGACTCCTTGCTGAGCAGAGAGCCCGATGCGGGACTCGATCCCAGGACTCTGAGATCATGACCTGAGCCGAAGGCAGTGGCTTAACCCACTGAGCCACCCAGGCGCCCCCGTTCCCCATTTTAAAATACTGCTCATTTGATACCTTTGGGCCGGTGTAGGAACGCTGGAAGGAGCAGAGCACTACCTGTAAGGGCGGCGTCTGTAAACTCGGACCTTCACAGGTAGCATTAAAATTTCACATCTTCAGTATTTATTTGAAAAATTAATGTAAACTGTCTTTAATTAACATGTAATCGTAGCGTTTTAATCACACAGCTCCCGGGAGCCGGAAGTGTGTTAGCAGTCGCTATGCCGGAGTCCGTCCCGTGCTTCAGATAGAACGGGATTGTCTTGTTCCTCGAATATATAATCGATATTACTCTGTTTTTACTTCTTTTTAAGAGTGTCTTCTACGTTTCCTATTTCAGATGCTGATAGAGGATCCGATGGCCACTTGTCTCTCTCCCCCAGTCTATGATATGATCTGTAAACTGGGCTTTGAAGTCAGAGAAACTTGGGACATCGATTGCATTGTGACGCAGAGGGGACACGTGTGCTGGCCGACCATCACAGCCCGTGTGGCGTATACACGGTCAGGTCTGTGTGCTCTCGGCTCCCCAAGCACAGGTCAGTGCGGGTCCGTTTAATACGTCTTGACTCTAAAACTCTCCTTTCTGTCCATTGTTTCTCTTAGTTAGAACTTTTTTTTTTTTTTTAAGATTTTATTTATTTATTTGAGAGAGAGACAGTGAGAGAGAACATGAGCGAGGAGGTCAGAGGGAGAAGCAGACTCCCCGTGGAGCTGGGAGTCCGATGTGGGACTCGATCCCGGGACTCCAGGATCATGACCTGAGCTGAAAGCATTCGTCCAATCAACTGAGCCACCCAGGCACCCTAGAACTTTTGTTATAATACAGACATAGCTCAAAACAGGAGAGGGTCAGGTGGCACGGGAGGCAGTGAGGCCAGAGGAGCGCACGAGAGAGGTGGGAGTGCCGAGCCAAGGATGCCCTATGTGAGGAGGTGGCCGCGGGCGCGGGCGGCACAGCCTCACTCCAGGCCAACAGTCCGATGGAGGAGAGAAGGCAGTAGGCGTGCAGGGAATTCTGCATGGGAAGGGACCAGCAGGATGTTACACGCTGTCTCAAATGTTCCAGGCTTTATTGTTCATTCTTTAGAGCAGGAAAGTGGGTTGTGAAATTTAATAATAGAAAAATTTCAAGCGCACATTCCCGGGCCCAGCAATTTCATCCCGGGAATTTGTAAGACAGGCCCACCTGCAGGTATAAAAGAGTCTGCTCTCGGTGCTGACTATAAGCAAAAATTGGAAAAACAAAAACGAACCAACAAAACCCAGACACTGGAAACAGCCACACGTACAGT
Organism: Mustela nivalis; assembly: GCF_964662115.1. Classification (NCBI taxonomy): domain Eukaryota; kingdom Metazoa; phylum Chordata; class Mammalia; order Carnivora; family Mustelidae; genus Mustela; species Mustela nivalis. The sequence goes on along the minus strand of NC_139024.1, from coordinate 682,518 downwards.
GTTACTCTGACAGAGGCACACAAGAGAGCGTTAACGCGGGGCACGAGGATTGAGAAGCCCGCCTCTCTGAGCCATGTGGCTTAGTGAGAAAATGGGGGGGGCTTAGAATTGTTTTTGCTTGTGTGTGTATAAATATTTCTAAATGTACCCCAGAAATTAATAACTGTCGTTGCTATTGGAAGGAGAACTGGGTGGCCAGAAGGGAGACCTTCACCTGCTTATACTTTTTGGGCGTGAACCGTGTGAATGTTGTTTCAAATTTACCAAAAAATTAAGACAAAAAATTCGTATGTTCTAAAATAATGTCATTGGAAATCTCATGGTCTAATAACGTCAAGTAAAAAAATCAGGTTCAAAGATCATACAGTATAAACCTGGTTTTGTATAAACTTACATACGAGTAAAGTAAAGAAAATATTTTCTCTTGATTAACCTTTTTGTATTTTCAAACCCCACTAATAGTGTAATTTTGTTTTATTATCAGATGAGTGCTATGTAACTTATTCCCACAATATCGGGGTAGCTTTATTATAGGCTCAACTAGAAACCGGTTGGTTGATTTCATGGAAACTTCTGATTGATGTACGTGTTCTCTGATGCTCTAGGCACTTTCGTCACCTAACACAGAGCTGTGGTGGGGCTGTGGCACTAACGCTGGTTTTCTTACCCCCACAGCCCAGAGTCTGGATTACCGGGGCAGCGTGCGGCTCCTGGGCCCTGTGTGTGAGGCCGTCCACTCACATTTGTTATCTCTGACCAAGGGACAATTTGAGATTCGATACGTGCCGTGGCTGCAGTGGACAGCTTTTCCAGAGGTTTGGCTTGTGAACAACCTTTAGAAGTACAAGACTTTGCAGAGTTTGCCTAGAGGCCCTGGTTATCTGCTCATCTTTCCTCTCCTCCATCCGCTAAGCCCACCACCCATGAAAAGGCTGGAGGGTTTTGAGGGAAACTTGGACTATTAAGCAGTAGCCCACATCCAAGCTAAGAAACATGCTTGGAACAAAGGAAGGTTTGAGATGCGTTATCCGTATGGGGGGTGGAGAGTAGATGGTATGCGGGTGTTGGTCCTGGGACACACGATCGTGGACCGCTCCAGGAAAAGAGCAGAGACCTCACGGACAGACAGTAAGGCATTCTTTAGACAGTGGACAGGGAAGCCGGCTGGTTTGTGGAGGGAATCGAAGGGAGGAGGTGAGTGTGGGCCCAAGCCCAGACCTTGTTCAGGTCCAGGCATTGGACTTGGAGCACAGCAGCAGGGCGACTCTGCGTGGTCTTCCTCTCCAGTACTGTGGGTTTCCTGAGGCAGCTGGAGCGGGTGTTGCTTCTCCCCCTTGTAACGGCTCTTACCCAGCAGGCTGAGCTGCCTCTGTTTATTGACTTAGACCTAATCAAAATGGGAAATAAGATTTAGATCAAAACAGCTGACTTTCCAATTTGTAGTCATGCCAGATTTACTGCTTTCGGTGAACATTTAAATGAAGGAGAAAAAAAGTTCAGAACTCCTTAGCTATTAAGCAGTTTTTGATTCTTTTAAGTATTGTTACAGTTGAGTCTTGAACAATGCAGGGCTAGGGTGCCCAGCCCTCGTGCAGTGGCAGATCTGCACGTAACTTAGAGGACTCCCTCGGAACCGAACTGCTCGTAGCCTCCCTGACCACAGGCCTTACTGATGATGCAGGTGGGTGGTCCACACGCATTCTGTATGTTCTGTGCGTCATTACGGGGCTTGTACAGTGAGGTCAGCTCGAGAGAAGCGACTAAGAAAATCACGAGGAAGAGAAAAATACACTTACAGTACCGCACTGTGTTTGTGGGAAAAAATTTACATGTAAGCTGACCTGTGGAGTCCACACCTGTGTTCAGGGGTCAGCTGTGTATGTGTGTAGAAGTGTTTACCTGAACCAAAAAGGTCATGAAAACGTACCAGTCGAAACCTTTAGAAGTTTGAATTTCGTAGATGGTATTGCTTGAGAAACGTCCTGCCGATCACAGATTCTGACATACGTCTTACTCTACACAGTTATTTCCTGAAATATTTGCTGCTTTGGAAAGCCTCCAGGGTCCCGCCATCTCTCTCGGCTTAATGAAACTGACGGCGTGTCTCGAACGGGCTTTGGGAGATGTAAGTGTGAGAACTTTCTTCCACTCAAGTATGCGAACAAACATAAAGCTTTTACAGCTGTCCTCAGAATTCTTGATTTTAATTACTGTTTTCCTGTGAAATGTAATCATTTGGCACAGGTGTTTAGTATTTTTCTTTTTGAATGATTATGAAATCAAAACATCGGTGTCTTTGGTGCTTTTCTCGCTCATTTGTACAAACAGTGGCTTCATGCATGCGTTTCTCTGTGCGTTGTGGGGCCCCTCACCGCGCAGCTCGGACGCGCTCCTGTCTGCCCCGCAGGTGCTTGTCCTGCTCGGGAAGGACTGCCCCTTCCTTCTGAGAGACCTGCTTGCATCTGAGGAGCTTGCTGAGGTCTTCGGGCGGCCTGTGGTGAGTTGTTTGCCTGAACCTGATGGAGTAGACGCAGCACAGAGCCACTCGTGGTAGCTCGACTTGTGTTTCTCAGAAACTGATGCCTGCGGGAACGCGTCCGTGAGAGCTGTGACTCGAGAGCGTTCTCCCTTCCCATGGGCCCTTTCAGAATCGCCACTTTCCCGCCACAAGACCCGTGTCTCTTTTCCTGAGTCTTAGTGTGGTCTGCTAGCTTGTGATGGGATGGCCGCAGGGTCAGCCGCGGGAGCAGTTTGGGCTCTGTTGCATTCATTAATTATATGTTAATTATTGTCATAATAACATTTCAGGATAAAATTTTAATCATTTAGGGAGTGATACTAAAGTTTTACTCTGAAGTATCCATTTTTTTTAACCTGCAGGAATTTTGCGACTGTTCATACTTACAGTGAAAAAATACTAGATGTCACTTTAAAAACGTGCAGAGCTGTATACTTTGTCAGAATCTTCCTCAGGCCACATGGCCGAGGCTGTTTGGTGACTAAGCTTTGGGTCCCGGTGCAGGAGAACGCCAGCCCAGCCCAGCCTTTGAGCCAGAGTGACTCTTGAAACGCTGCTGTAACGTGTTCCCAGTTAGACTCTTTTTTGGATAAGAAATTTGTGTTCAGTAAAGCCCTAGTGGTTCCTAGTCAGCTTAGAGAGCCGGTGATTCGGGGAGAATACAGAGCGAGGATCAAGTACAAGATTCCTGTAGTGCACTGACCTCTGGCACATGGCCGGATGTTCTGACCTGCTGTTTGTTGCCTGCCTGGATGCCATTAGCCTCTCGCCGACCTGTAGCCACTCGCAGCCCCAGATCCTTCCACTCATTCGCTGGCTTGTGCGTTTCTCATTGTGCAGGTGGTAAATGAAATTAAAATAAATATAGCTAAAAAAGTACTTAAAAGTAACTTTTAAAAAAAGATTTTATTTATTTATTTGACAGACAGAGAGAGCACAGTAGGCAAAGAGGCAGGCAGAGAGAGGGAGAAGCAGACTCCCCGCCAAGCATGGAGCCCGATGCGGGGCTCGGTCCTAGGACCCTGGGGTCATGACCTGAGCTGAAGGCAGAGGCTTTAACCCACTGAGCCGCCCAGGCGCCCTTAGCTAAGAGGGCATTATTATGATTACTAGTAGTAGGCGTTACTGGTCAAGTATTAAAAGTCGATGTGAGCGGGAAGAGTTTCTGGAGTTGCTTGGAGGGAGGGGCTGGTTGCCAAGGGCTCTGTTGCTGACTTGGAACGCCACTTTGTAGCTTCCACTCTGGCTTGGCCCCTTGAGAGAAATTCAGGGTTTCTGCGCCTGTGTCCTCCGCTCACTCGGCAGGCGTCCGTTGGCGCCCGCACACAGCTTTCGCTCCTTCCCCGCATCTTCTCGCGCCTCCCTCTTCCTTACCGTGTGACTTGGTTGTGAGCTCTCAGTCTCTGCGCATCCTCCGTCTTCCCCGAATCTGTTGCGAAGGGTGGTGCTGCAGACCGAGAGTGAGCCCGGGCAAGTGCCTGAGCCTTGCCGTGCAGTAGCCAGGATCCCCATCATTGGCGTCTTTGTAACTGAAGGGACAGGAGCGGGTGACTGCTGAGCCTCCAGCCAATGGCCAAGTAGGGGAGGCCTGGGCTGGGAGCATCCGTGGGCCAGGCGCTCCTCAGGGCCTGGCGTCTGTGGATTCTCTGTTCCGTTCTTTGTGATCTGTTTTACCTCGTAGTAGGCACACGGGAGGTGCAGGATGAGAGCAGCCTGGCCTGGGACGGACCTTGTTCCCTCCATGGCTCGTGGCCCCCAAGACCTCGCTTTTAGCTCTCCGTGCCTGCATTCCGCGTCTGCACAGCGGGAGGAGAGGTAGTGCCCTCCTCGTAGGTTATTCTGAGGAGGAAGGAGTAGTAAGTACACAGAATGTGTTTGGCGTGTTAAGCGCCCAGTGAACGTTGGAATGCTGTTCCTGTTACCGCTGCTGCCGTACGCCAGCCGGAGCGTTGGGTCTGCGGAGAAGACCGAAGCAGACGTTCTCCACTGCTCGTCGGCTTGTTCCGTAGCTCGTGACTTTGAACTCTCCGGTAACCTCTTCTTAACCTGCTCAGATGGACGTGCTGAAGGTCTTCGTCGGATCCCCGTCTGGACTCAACTTGCGGAACGTCCTGTGGCATGGGTTTGCCTCCCCTCATGAGATCCCCCCAAAGTACGTTGCTACAAAAATAATTTTCTCTCTTCTTTGAGGTACTTGAGTTTGTTTTATCTTGAATCTTACATCAGGGAAAGGTGTGTTTTGGGAAAGATGAGAGTTTTGATGCAGAAACTTGGTGAGAATAGACTGAGGCCAGTGGACACCTGGCGTGTGACAGGGTCAGGACCCCACTGAATCGCAGCCCACAGGCAGCTGTAGGCCGAGCCTCGTGGAGGTGACAAGAGCCACCGCCTGCTGGGGAGCGGGCGACCCCGAGAACTGTGCTCGTGAGCCTCCCAGCCCTTGCGTAGCTGAATTCCCACAGCCGGGGGAGGCTCCTGCCATGGAATGGTGGTGTACTTTCTTAGTTTTAAAGCCAATCTCTTTGTGTGCAGGACTGTCTGTTTTTCTAACGGATCCTGTGGTGTTCTGCTCTAGGTACTGTTCAATGATGGTGCTCTTGACGGCGGGGCTGGGCCAGCTGCTGAAGACGTACTTGGAGCAAACGAAACTTGTGCTGGCACACCGACCTTCCGTAGCTCTCGCAAACCTGGAGGAGGCGGCTGTTTTCCCCGGCAAGTGCTGCACCTCACAGTTTCCCTTGAAGAAAGAGGGGTAAAGTCAGGAAGCAGCGCGGGGACTTGAACCTTTTAGATAGACTTCGTGCTCTCCAGAGGCTGGAGATTGTGAAGTTTTGAAGCTGCTTAAACTTCGTTACGTAAAACCTCACCTCTTCCCACCGCGGCCCTGGGTTGTGCTGGGGAGTCTGTGAGTCGTGGCTGCATGAATCCATTAGCCGTGTTAGACGTGGTCCGTCCTGCAGGTGTGCGGACGTCCACACGGCTTAGGACCGTTTGGTAATGTACATTCCCTTCTCCTTTGAGCTCGCCTACGTTTATGTGCGCAATCATGATGCCAAAAAGGCCAGCAGCCTCGGTGTCTCCTCTGTCCTCTTTGTTACTTTCTGTGACAGAGCCGTCTGCCACATTAGTGGGGGCGGGGGACACAACCTCTCCGAGCGTCTTCCTTTCCCAGTGGGCAGCGGAGCTGTAGGAGCTGTATGTGAGCTGTAAGTCATGGTAGGAACAGCCCAGCTCACTTGAGTCCCGGCAGGCTATGCCCGTTTGTGCCTCGGACCCTTGGGTAGTCTGGTGACTGCCAGTAACGTATTCTTTTTAAGACTTTACTTTTTAGAGCAGTTTTCTGTTTGGAACGAAATGGATCAGGAGGTGCCGAGGTTTTCGTATACCCCCCCAACGTCCTAACCAGTGTCCTACCGCAGGGCCCAGCTGTGTGGGAGGAACGCGCACGGACGTGCCATCGTCAGGCAGAGCCCACAGTTCACCGCAGGGTTGGGTCTTGTTCCTCTGTCTTCTGGAGACGTGTCTTTCCTTGGCCAGCGTGGCCAGCTGGTCCGCCCTGACGTCCTCCTCACAGCTGTGGCCGGAGTCACTAACGAGGCGGTGGTGCACGTCCCTCTACCCCCCCGGGGAGCCAGGCTCACCTAAGTTCTGGGCACCCCGCCCTGCGCCTGCTCACGTCATGCTTCAGTGGGTGAGGGTGATGGTTACTTCACAGACGTTACTCCCGCGGTACTTGGCCTGTTAGAAGACGTGATGAGGAACTCGGCTTTCATACGGAAGGTCATGATGCCGTACTGGGAAGCTGCGTTACTCGGCTTCCGGTCACACAGGTAAGTGACGAGGCTCGTCCCTCTCCGGGAGGGCCGAGCTTAAATACCTTCACAGCGTTGACTAAGGCCCTGCACGTCCGCCTTTTGGTGCGGTCGATACTGATAATCATGGTTTGGAATCAACTTTTCAAGGTCAGTCGAGTTGTTACTATGAGAGAACCGTGCGTCCCGTGTTACAGATTCCTGCACTGAGGAGGAGGAAGGTTCTACTCTGTCTCCTGGGGAACAAAGTAGATGCCTGTGGATGTCGTGAAGTCCACAGCCTTTGCCTCCCTTCGGGTTCCGCTGTCTGGATGTTGATTTGTACCTTGGAAACCCCCCCAAATGCTGGAATTCGAGTGTTTCTTACAAGCAGTGGGAAGAACAGGGCAGATCTCTGATGACATCTTATTCTAGAGATTCTTGGCATGTTTCCTTTCACGCCAGAACAGTGGAAAATAGATTTAAACTCATGGTTTAAGGAGATGGTGATTCCGCGCTCTTGTGTTGGCAAACACTGTTGGCCCCCCTTGCCCCGGTCCCACATTGGTAATGTCTGGATCAGAGGACGCTGCTTGGGGTTGGTGCCGGTGTTTACTCTGGTCTGGAAGCTTGCGGTTTGCCCATTTTCCTTCAATTTCACAGGTTTGCGGACTGTGCCATGTTGCTACTGACGCAGCTGGAGGCGGGACTTAGGAGTGTTTTTGCCACCGTTAACCAGTGTCCGAGAAGACTTCTGACCGCTGAGGTACACATGCTGTAGGGGTTGATGGTGGGTGTCGCTGTACTGAGTTTTCTCTGCTGCATTAAAAGTTTTTAATAACTTAGTTTGTTTACTCTTTAATGAATTTTTTAGCCAAGAATTTTCTTTGGAAGACTTTGGTGTCATTTTTTATGGCTTCCTGTTATGGTTTTATATGACATAAGTATTTATGATTGTTTCTGATGGTCCTGTATTTCCAAGTATCTCAAACTCGTCATAAAAATAGAAACCACGGGACGCCTGGGTGGCTCAGTTGGTTAAGCAGCTGCCTTCGGCTCAGGTCATGATCCCAGCGTCCTGGGATCGAGTCCCACATTGGGCTCGTTGCTCCGCAGGGAGCCTGCTTCTCCCTCTGACTCTGCCTTCCACTCTGCCTGTGCTCGCTCTAGCTCGCTCTCTCTCTGACAAATAAATAAATAAAATCTTTAAAAAAAAAAAAAATAGAAACCACGTGTTTCCTGTCTGTAGCCATTACTGTCACGTAGCCTGGGAGCCCCAGGAGGTGGCCCTGTTGAAGGACACCCCTTGCTCTGGGCCAGAACTGCCAGGGAGTCTAGGCGGAGCCTCTGGGCAGCCATGTGCCCGGTTTCCTACAGGCTCCCGATGGGCAGAGCTGGGGGGCGTGTGGTCGGGGTGAGCAGCAGTGGCCGCCCTCCCTGGAACTCTTGTTACTCGGGCTTGGGTAGCTTCCTCTTTCCGCCCCTGTCCAGCGGCGCCCCTCAGAATTCCGTTCTCGGCCCTGTGCTCCCCGGATCTGCCGCTGGGAGATCGCACTCCCTCCCACGTCTTAGCCACCTCACTTCCGTGGGCACAAGGACTGGAAAATAGTTTGAACCTAATGAAATGAAGGCCCGCCGCACGCAGAGCCGCGGAGGCGCCAGAGTGGCGGCGGGACAGCCGATCGGAGCGTGGAAGGCCGCTGCCGCCCTGGCCGTCGTCGCCTCTGACTCCGCTCATCCCGCTCCCGAGTTAGGTCCCCGCTTGCTGGACATTCTCAGACATCTTCAGGAGTTTTCCCCAGGTCTCAAACTACTTTATTTCTAAAAATCTCACTTTTCCTCCCACAAATTTGTTCTCCAGAGTTCCTAATTACCCTCGTCCACTCGGGCGCCGGGCCCCAGCCACCTGCACCCCCGGGTGCTGCGTCCCCGGCATCCACTCGGTGTCCAGCCCCGCCTGCCCGCTCTCTGCGCCGGGCATCCCCCAGCTCCTCTGCCAGCAACGAGCATCCCTACATCTCTTAGGGCCTCATTGCTTAAAACCGCAGCAGCTCCCCAACGCCTGCAGCAAGCTCCGCGCATGTTGGGGGCAGGCGCATGCCGGGGACCCCGCGTGGTTCCACCTTCCTCCAGTCTGTCTCCTTTCGGATTCCTCTGGCATCACTGAGGCCCCTCGCTGGTTCCCGAAGGTCTGTCCGCAGGCTTTGCCCGCTGTCCACACTTGACCACTGGAGGCCACGTGAATGACCTCCCAGAGCCTCAACTCCAGTGCGGCCCCTTCTCTGCCCCGCGTCCTGCTTTTCTCTCCGGGCAGTTCTGCTCTGCCTTCGTACATGTTCGTGCGGGTTTCTGTGCAGGCCCCGTGAGAGTGTGGCTCTTACATTTGTGTCGCCCGATGCCCTCGCCCGGTGCCTTTCGTGTCGGCCCCGGGCAGAGACAGGCAGTGCTGTGCAGCGTCTGTCTCTCCGCGGAGAGAGGAGAGCCCCTGGCAGCCCCAGCTTCCCTTGCATCTGCTTGGGATGACTTCACGGTGGCATAAACAGAGTTGGTTACTTGCGTGTTTGTGGACCACACAAGTAAGTGGCATGATGTTTTACCGCAGAGTATCTTAGACTGTAGGCCAGGCTCTTGTTCAGAACGAACGTGGCACCCATTCCTTTATCAGTTCTTTTATAAGGCAACTCGCATGTGCAGATGCTCTGTGAACCAGGCTGTGAAGTGCTGTGCCTTGTGGGTGCTTCCAGCCTGAGCGCTTCCAGCAGGAGCTTTCCGAGGTCAGTGCAAGGTCGGAGGAGGAGTAAGACTGTGTGACTTTAGGGGCGCCTGGGTGGCTCAGTGGGTTAAAGCCTCTGCCTTCGGCTCAGGTCGTGATCCCAGGGTGCTGGGATCGAGCCCCGCGTCGGGCTCTCTGCTTAGTGGGAAGCCTGCTTCACCCTCTCTCTCTGCCTGCTTGTGATTTCTGTCAAATAAATAAATAAATCTTTAAAAATAATAATAAATAAATGAGACCGTGTGACTTTAAGAAGCTTATGTACAAGGGGTGAGAGATAGGGCTTTTCCACCAATTCCTTAAAATAAGGTAGAGGTTAATGCACTCGGTTTATGGAGGTCTGTGAAAAGCTCAGTATTTAGTAGGCATTCGGCTGTTCAGAGCTCGGGAAGGCTCTAGGGTCAGCCGTAGAGGTTTGGGGGCTAAAGATACAGACCTCATAGTATCTTATGTCATAGCAGATGTTGACGGGAATTTAACGTTAAATTGAAATCATGTTAGTAAGCATTAAACAAGACACTGTTTTGAGAGCTGGCGTCCACAGAATGCTGGCTTCGTCACAGTGTATATAAGATCTTGCTGAATTCCCCAGCAGCCTGTCGAGACAGGCACTGCTCATGTCCCGTTTGCAGAGAAACCTGTGGGGGGGGGGTGCCCCAGGTCTCACCTCCGGGGAGCACGGACGCCAGGAACGGATGTTGCGGCAGCCGGCTCCGAGCCTGTGTCTGTCGGTGTGACCGTTACACGACGAAGTGTGCAAGACAGGCCCTTTGTGGGAGAGCACGTCCAGCTGTGCTCACTTGCACGCACTTGAGTGTGTGTGAGTCCTGCTGTGTGATGGGAAGAGCCTGAGCTGACGCGTGCGGGAGGAGAGTCTGAACGGGGCCCCACAGCCGCGTTCCCCGTGGTTTCCCGTCTGATGATGTGCTGTGGTGCCAGGGACGTTCTTCCCAAAGTGCTGTCAGGCAAGACTTATTTTCAAAAAAAGGTTTCATATTTGTGTCCCTTTACTAGAATTGTGTTTTCTCTTTTGGGTAACTCTACTTACATTTTGTTTTGTTTTCTTTCCTTTTCTGAAGTCCACGGCTCTTTACACCACCTTTGATGAAGTAAGTAACTTACGGAGTTTCTAGAAATAAAACATTGTTTTTTACTACACAGGAAATATTGATAGTCATATATGCAAAAAAATCCATTTTATTATGGAATTAAGTGTAGTTTTCAGTCTAATTTTGAGATCCAGTATGATTAACCTAGTTTCTGAAGGTATGGACAGAGCGACATTGGAAAATGCCTGGAGATACTAATGCTGTGATTATTTGAAGGCTACATTGGAAATAAGATTAATGCTTGTTTTGCCCATGAAATAGGAACTGCGGTTGTAAGTGTAAGCTGATGCACTTAATCTGTGAATTGGGTGTGTGATTCTGAAGCTGGAAATCACGAATAGTAAAAACTGCCATTGAAAATGTCTTTTTTCACTGAAGAGTAGAGAGGCTAGTGTGTGTGTGTAATCCTGGATAGTAATTCTGCAGCCCGCAGAGCTAGCCTCCCCCAGGAGACAAAGGGAGCCTCTCTATGGAGAGGGTTAGGTGTTTCGGTTCCTCTGCCGTTAAGATAACTCTTAGATCCCTTAGGAATGGGGGGCGGCGGGATTAAGCAATGTACGTGTTCACCTGTAGATTTCATCCCGTTAGGTAAATAATTTGCTATAATTTAACTCATGATGTGTTTGATACTGTGAGGATTGAACGAAATAGTGTAGTTACATCTGTACAGAATTAGGGTCTGTAGGGTTGGATTGGGTGGTTGGGTTCCAAAGTGGTGTGTTAGGAAGTGACATGTAAAGTAATTCTGATGTGTGCTTCTACACACACACACACTCACATGTGAGAACACACAAGCAGAAACACACAAGTACACACGAACACACATGCACACCTACACACGTGTGTGTACGTGTGCATCTGTGTTAACACATACATGTATAATACAGAAACACATGCACAGATACAGACAAATCCACAGAAGTAGGTGCGGGTACACACAACATGTGCACGCACACACTGATACACACCCCAGCCCCATACACGTAGATAGAGCTCTCAGTAGACGTCTGTGCAGATAACTCATCCATTCACGTGTCTACCCGTCATCACACACACGTGTGAGTGAACACAAACACTGTATACACACACGAGATACGTGTGTTCACGTGCATTCCTGCGGTCATCATATTGGTTAAGAGAACAGGTAGCTGCTGTGACTCTAAGACAACCCTTATCTCCTTTGCTTCGGGCTTCGGCGGCGTGTTGTAAGCAGGGGCTGCATCTTCTGACCCTGAAGATTCTGTAGGTATACAGGTGTGCATTGATTAATGTATTTATTTTTGCTGTTTCAGATATTGGCAAAACACTTGAACGACGGTAAAATCAATCAGCTTCCTCTTTTCCTTGGAGAGCCTGCGATGGTAAAATACTAGGCCTTTTCCCATCTGATACTCTTCAGCTTACGGATGTGATTAGCACGTCTCCAGAATGAAGCCCACCGTGGCCTGGGCTGTGCTCACGGAGAGCGCTTCTGAACCACCCCACACTGTCTCCACGCCGCGTGAGACGTCCGAGAGAGGGCTGCCAGAGGGGCACAAGCAGGGGCTGTGTTCAGGCAGGAGTTTGGGTGGGGTTCCCACCCTGAGCATCGGCCACAAGTAGAGTACACAATTTGGTAGGGGGAGTCCTGCCCCCAGCAGCGGCCACAGGCAGAGACATAGTTCCCCGGCTGTTCCCTCCCCGAGTAGCGGCCGCAGGTAGAGAGGGGGGCGGGGGGATCCCGCCCTGAGCTGTGGCCGCAGGTAGAGAGACAGTTCCCGGGGAGCCCAACACACTATGTCACCTTTATGACTGTGATTGATTGTGTGAAGCTCAGTTTCCGCGGCTCTGTAAGTGACACTGCTGTCCCTAGAGATGTCCAGCATGGCCCATTCTTTCTTCCCTCAGTTAACAAACTAACAAAATATTTTCTCTGTTTGCATTCTGAAAGGAGTTTCTTTGGGATTTCTTGAACCATCAGGAGGGCCCTCGTATAAGAGACCGTTTAAGCCATGGGGAAATCAACTTAACTGAATTTCCAAAAGAAGTGGCAAATCAGTTGCTTGCATTTTCTGGGGTCCTTTTACTCAGATTTGTTGATGAAGATCTGTCGGCAGCCTTCAAGGTAGTGTACGGGGGAGAGAACCATTAGATGAGCTGTTACCCAGCCGGGACAGGATAGAGTGTATTTCCAGATGTAATTAACCCTTAATCAACTTTTCTTTAAATTTGAGCCGTAGCATGCCTTCTTCGGAAGCGCAGTGGCGACTTGATTTGATGACACGCGAGCTTTTGCCGCGGCGCGTAAACCGTGTGATCAACCCAAAGAGGCGGTGTGTGAGACAGGGTTAACTCACTATGTCAGGAAATTTTACAAATAATGGTTAAATTGGTCGGATGGAATATCTGCATTGATCAGTAAACTGATTCTTTTATTATCTTGCAACAAATAATTTGGGGTAGTTCATATTTTAATCTTGTTTTCAAATGACGCACGTCACATTTACTGTAAAGATTGTTGAGAGGTTCAGACAAAACAGAAAACGTGATAGGAAAAGTGACAGCGCTCAGGAGAGCCTGCCAGCAGGGCGAGCCCTGTTCACGGACGGGCGCACGTCCTTCCACGAGCGCACGGTGCGGCCAGAGAAAGCGGTTAGTGGCCGAGCGCTCCGCGGTTTCTGCCGGCTGCCGGCCGTTAGCGGTGCACCCTCGCGACGTGAGCTGGTCCCCGTGGCCGGGCTGGGTTCTGATGGGTGGGGCGCTGCCGATGACAGTGTCTCGAGGCGGCTTCCTTGTTCACTGGGCACGTGTGAGGGAATTTGCACAAGTGCAGTTCTGAAGCAAAACTCGCTTTTACTGTTCGTTGGAAGCGTGTGATTCTTTTGTGAACAATTAATGTCTTTTGCTCCATTTTATGCGTTTCTGTGGTTTGTTAGCGGCGCTTGCCACTCCCGTGTGCGTGTTGCTTCTTACTTGTCTTGAAGTTTTGAGGTCTTTTCATTTTGGCTTAGGCATTTGGAATCATTCTTAAAAGACCCTCCGTTTCCAAAATTGTGGACCTAAATGTGCATTTCCCCGGTACCTTTCAAAGGTTTCTTCCATTTACATCTTTTGGTCCAACCGGAATTTATTTCATCTGGGAATGAGAGAATCTGCGTTACTTGTTTTTATCTCTTTGTTGGTTTGTTGTTGTTGTTGTTGTTGTTTTGACAAAAGCCTTGCGGGTTGGCCCGAGAGCGTTTGGCAGACGGCCGTCTCCGTGGCGCGTGCGGTGGGCTCGGTCTCCTCGTGCGTCCGTCCTCACCTTTGTGAGAGTGCGGCGTCTGGTGCGGCGTCTGGAGGTTACTGCCCCATCCCTCCTTTTCAGAATTTCCCTGCATCCTCCCCAGTAGCATTGTAGGCAGACTTGCCTAGTTACGGTGCCCACAAAGTCCGAGACTAACCAAGCCACAAACAGGAGTGGGCTCTTGATGGGTTCATTTTGGGGAACTGATGGTTTTTACAATAGCGAACACCGTTCCTAAACGTGGTGTCTCGTGTCCTCGGAATCCTCCTCTCTTCGCTTGTCCGCATCGTGGGCCTCCCTCCGGTGTGGACTCTCCCCAGCACTCGCGTGCGGTGTGCCAGGCCAGGCTGCCCTCCCTTCGATGGCCCTTTGTGTGCTTGTCAGCGGAGCAGCCAGCGGGTCCCCGGAGGTCCTCCACGCTCCTCCCCTCCACCCGCCCCTGGTCTCGCTTCTCTGCCAGGCCACGGGGCCTCTTGTGAGGATTGTGAGTGGTGGCCGCCTCGTGTGGAGCTCGGCCCGCCTGCCTTGCTTGGGTCTTTGAGCGAACGAAAGCTTTGCGCCTGGATACTCAGTGACTCGCTTCGTGCTGCGGAGCTTTCTGGGGCGTTAGTGCCTCTGCAGGAAAGTGAGGTCAAGGACTGTGTTCAAAGTGAGTCAGCTGTCGGCTCACTGACTTTTCTGTTCCTGGTAGCTCTTACTTCAGCCTGCCTGGCTTTTCCGGCCGCACTGTCACGTGAGCTGCGAATTGGGTTATTCTTACTCATTTCTGACGTTTGCATGTTTAGCAGTATGACTCTCTTTTAGTTGTACTGATTTGTAATTTTTAAATTCCCATTCTCTTTTTTTGGGAGACATCTGTGTATTTTTAGTTGGCTGTTTGGAGTCTGTCTCCTTCTTACGTGTTTCCAGTGTCACTGATTGCGGACAAAGAGGAGATGTGACCTTTGTTTATCGTGAATCGGCTTCCTTTGAAAAACTTCGTTTGTGACCGTGTGACCACCGAGTCAGCTCTGCTCCAGTGGAGAGTCCTGCTCTGTCAGAGCTGAAGGAGCCTGGGCGGGGGCCTTCGTGTGACTCGCACCTCGCGGGAGGAAACCGGGGGCCTGGCCACAGTCGCAGTAACCCTTGTCTGTGTTTTCTGAACCAGGAAGAAGCGGCGATCGGATCCCTGGCTGCTCTCGCGGATGGCTACAGCGCTCACTTCCACCCAGTGTCTCAGCTGAAGAAACAGGTGAGCCACACGCGGGCCATCGGGACGGCTGTGCACGGCGCCTGCGGCACAGATGCCCACGGGGCCAGGCACCCTGCCAAGCCAGACCTCAGGGTCGTGACCAGAGGCTGCCGCTCAGGAGTGTGGCCTTGGCCCCGCAGCTCTGTCCCTCCGAGCCTCAGGGCCCACATCCGGCAGAGGCAGTAACAGCAGTCTCGTGTCTGGTGATGGAGGACTTGAGTCCTGGCGGCCGGCGCGGCAGGTTCTCGCCTTAGCTGGGACTGCTACCCCATGTACCAGTGGCGAAGCACGGCAGTGTTCCTTTCACCACATGTGACCAGAGCATGTGCCCTTGTAAATTAGATGGTGCAAGCCACAGACTTTTGAGCATTTCTGCCAGGAGGTTCCAGTATGGAAACGAGCTTGGTGCTTTATTTTCCTCGTAGTGGGATGTGAATGTGCGAGGGGCAAGGATGGGCTCGTCTCCAAGAGCAGCGCAGCCGTGGTAGCTGCCGATGCAGACGTCCATCCGTGGGCCTGCCCCTAGACCAAGCTGTGGAACCCAGTGGAAAGGTTTAGGGAGTGATTTGCAGCGGCAGCTGGAGGAATTGCCTGAGACGCTGGAGTCTCATCGATGATGTCGTAAGAGAAGAGCGTCAGTTAGCAGGGGCTGTCAGCAGTGATGTGCCGAGAGTTCTAGAGGAGTTTTACTCTGCTGGTGCTACGTGAGGGATGAATTCGCCGCGGGTACCGGTGTCCCGTGGGTTCTGGTTTAGCAGCAGGCATCAGGCTGCAGACACCAGAGACCCGCAGCGTCCCGACCTGCAGCGTCCGGAGGGGGGAAGGGACGTACAAGAAGGGAGAACGTCCCACAAGAGCGAGAAGCTTCAGGAAGGCAGGCTTTGCCCGTAGACCTCCGCGGCCAGCTCTGAAGCCTCACGAGCCCCTCTGCTCCTTGACTGCCGTTTCCACGGCCCTGGTTGAGGCCCCTTGCATGCCCCATAGGGCGTGTTCCCGACCATCACCCTCCCCTGCAGCCTCCCCTCCATGCCATGGTGTCTGCACTTTTCGTTAGCAGCACTGCGTCCCAGTCTTTCCGAGGTCCTTCTGCTGCTGCTGCTGCTGCTGCAGGTACCCACAGGCGTAGGTGTCCGCGTTCAGGTCGCTCATACCTTCACGAGGCCAGAATTTGGCGCGGGCTGCCCTGGTTTGGTGTTGCGTCCGAGATGACGAGACGTTGGTGCCAGGCTTCCCGGAGAACCAGGGAGAGGGGCTGCCCTTTCTGACCTGACCTCCGGAGTCACACATCCTCACTTCCACTGTGTTGTCTGGGTGAAGGCCACTCACCAAAGCACGTCCCATTTTGGGAGGGCTCGCAGGCCCCCTCTCTCAGCAACGGGGGCGTCGAGAGTTGGCCGATACGGTTTATAACTCCTCTGCATGTTAACTACCTCCCAATCTCCCGTTAGCTTCACTGCTCTGCGCTTATCTGATTATACTGAGTAGCTGAGACCCACCTCCTCAGTTGAAAATGTAAGATCTGTAACAATTTTACCAATACAGATCTCCTAGAAAGGAATTGCTATGTTCATAATAGTTTACAAGTGTATTTTTCAGGCGGTTACTGTAGAATCTTTAAAAGCACTAGGACATTTTCCTCTTAGGTGCTGAGCTGTGAGGAGAGCATCCGAGTTTGGCCTCTCCTGCCTTTGCCTGAAGTGGCCGCCAGGTGAGTTCTGTCCTGGGGTCATGCAGACCTCACAGTCCCCAGTGGACACTAGCCTCGGCCTGGCGTCTCGGCCGTGCTCTGGGAAGACCAAGTACAGGGGGCTTGCTAGGCCTCACGGGCGGGGCAGGGGGCGCAGAAGGGGCAGTGTCCCTGCTGAGGGCCCCGCTGGGTGGTGGGTCATTTGGGGGAGACCAGACACATAGGAACGGGGGTCGGGCATTGTGGGGAAGAGGATGGGGTCCACTCAGAATAGTCAGTGGGTGATCAGACACAGTATCTGAAGGTCGGGAGAGAAGTGGGGATGGAGATTTTGGAATCAGGATATAGCAGGTCCGTGTGGTGGCAGTAACACTTGGACAGCTTGTTGCTTATCTTTCATCAACAACATGTTGCTTTTAGGGTATTGAATTGTTTACATATACCATCGTCTCTGACAGTGGCTTTTTCTTTTTCTTTTTGGGAAAACTAGTTGCAGATTCAGTGAACCGTTAAGTAGTGCGCCCGGGCACTGATTGGCGTCCTCATCATCATCCTGTCTCTGTCTCATCTGTTTTTCAGATCAGTGGCTACTTCCGAAACTCATGCCTGTGAGGCTTTCATCACCGAAATCCTGCCAGAGCTGCTCTGCCATCTGCCCGAGCGCTCCGGCCTTGTCAGCGGCTGTGATGGTCTCCCTGCTGGGAGGTGAGTCTCCGCGGATCACCCAGAGCAGTCCGAGTGCTGACCGGCCGCACTGGGGTCCACGCTCTGCTGTGTGCGGTGTCGTGATGTTTGTGAGCTGGCGGCAACGTTTGACCCTGCTGTGGTTGCGCCGCCGCAGACCGGGGAACCCAGCCTCCATGCTCAGGAGGTCAGAGCCCGATGATGCTCTCCTACACGCTCTGGCCCCCGCAGCGAAGTGCACGTGCGTGCGTGCGTGCGTGCGTGTGTGTGTGTGTGTGTGTGACGTCCTCAGGCCTGAGCATCGTGTGGAGCTGGCTGCTGCTCCCCAGAAGCTCACCATCGGGGGGCTCGGAGCTGAACCCCTGCTGAGAACACACTCTAATCCCCAGGTGGCCTGAGGCAATCCAGGAACTCTGCGGCACCCGCATCCGGACTCTGTTCTGTCCCAGAACCGTCCTGGAAGTGGTCACTGTGCTCCGAAGCATCGGTGCCTGCTGCGCCTGCGTGTCCCGCCAGGTGGCTGCCTCGGCGGAGCTGAGACACCAGCAGTGGGTGGAAAGGAGGCTGCGCTCACGGCAGAGGCAGACCTACCTGCACATGGTCAGCAGGTGTGTGGCTTGCTGCGCTGGTTGGAGACACCCGCTGGGCTGGGCGTCTGTCCGGACGCTGCTCTGACTCATATTTGTGGAGGACGCTGCAGCAGATGGTGTTCTAAACCCTGTCGTGATTGTGATGGAAGAGGGTGTGGGTGCTGCTGGCCCGAGTGAGCCCCGGGGTCTAACGTGCCAACAGCAGGTTACCTTGGGTGTGACTGTTCAGTCTCCTTACCTGGTGTGTATGTTAGGGTGTTCTCCATCCCTAAGCAGTTACCATTTTGGACAAATTCCTAGAGCTCTGGGTTAAGTGGGCATCTCTGTCTATGAAGCTTTTAACGGGTTTTGCTTGGCTGCTTCTGAAAGGCACACTCTACCAGCAGGTTCGACGCCGCCGCCGGTTATGTTACGTCCTTCCCGAAGTGGTGTATTTCAAAACAAAATCTCCACGGGTTCATGAGCGAGATAGTATCTTACTTTGATTGGAATGTCTTTGTGTCCTGGAGACACTGAACACGTTTCCACGTTTGAACCATTTGTGTGTTTCTTCCTGTGAGAGCCCTTGACCAAGTACGAGACTGTAGGGGAGATGCAGGCAGAGACCCAGACCCAGGGGGAGCGCTGGACGCGGGGCCGGCGGCCTCCTGCCCCTGAGCAGCAGCTGCTGGGAAGCTGGGCGGCAGCTGGTGGGCGCTCCTAGGGGTGGGGGGCCCCTCGGGGAAACCAGCCAGCAGCCGCCTTCTCTTGAGAAGTGTAAATTTAAGTTCCCTTGAGAAATAGTTTACACTGGTGAACGTGCAAAATACTTAGGTTTGTCAGATTCTAACTTTCTTCCTCTTTTTTAGTGTTAAGCTTCTGTCCCCTGTGCTTCACTTGATTTTATTGCTGATTGCCCTGGAGCTGGTCAACATTCACATGGTTTGTGGAAAAAATCCCTGTGAATATCAACAGTATCTAAAGTAAGTGTGTTGCACGTAGAAGAAATGAAACCGTTTTAGTAAATATAAGGGATTTTCACTTACTGGTTGTTTGGTTTTTTTAAACCCATGTCATGGTTGGCTCTTGACTGCTTTTCTCTGTGGATTTGGTGCAACTTTGTGAGCCTTTAAAACGAGCGCCGGTGTAGGCTCATTGCAGAGCAGCACATGGGACGCTTGCGGAGGCTCCAAGTTCCTCACTCTCAGTCACACCACTGCCCGGGCCGGCTCTGCTGCTGCCTTGCAGCTTGTTCTCGTGTCTAAAGCGAGTGTGAAAGGACTGGCGTGTTCCCAAAGAGACGTGGACCCAGGTGGGAACCAGGCGTCCGCCCTGCAGAGTGTTACGGATCGTTGGCCCCGGATGACCCCTGCCCCCACCTTGGCCCTGTTGAGAGTGCGTGGGGGGTGTGGTCTGAGGTGGACCGTCCGGGCACGCGCGGTGGGAGCAGCGCCCTGGCCACCAGCACCGCGTGCCCAAAGCTCCGCACGGTGACCGCCCGAGGTGACGCAGACCTTGCCAGATACAAATTCCTCTGCAGCGGAGGACCGCTCTCTGAAGAAGGATCTGTGGACTTCCTTTCTGTTGCTCCTTTAACGTCGAGCTTGAAAACATGCAGAAGTAGAGGTTGGGGAACGTTCTAGCCTACTTGACAGACGGGGGAGAACATGGAAAGTAGGAGCAGGCCTGGTGCTTGCCTGTCGGAGAAATGCCCAGGAACCGTCTGACACACCCCTCAGGAACGCTGTGTCCGCGTGAGAGGTCTCCCGCGAGGCAGGCCACCGGCATCGTGAGGGCAGGCGCGGGGGTCCTGGGGCCAGAGCACGGCACCCCCGTGGGGGCGCAGGGCCTGCACGCTCCCCGTGTGAGCGTCGTGTGCTCGTCGGGTCCGGCTGCGTCTCCAGGGCTGCTGCGAGTCAGCGTCTCTTCCTCTGGCTTCTGGTCTCACATCCGTTTCACGTGTGCGTCTTTGTCTTGAATTTACAGGCAAAAGTTAAGTAGAGTACTTCCGTTTTAATTCCAGAAAGAAATGAAAAGAGTGCATTTAAATCATTGTTGCATTTTATAATAAAATAAATTAATTTTTTTCCATTAAAACAGGTTCTTGAAGTCCATCTTGCAATACACGGAGAAGCTGGTGGCTTACACCAGCCAGGAGAGGAACAAGTGGAGCGAAACCGTCAGTCTTACACGTGCAGCTCTACTGAAGATTCGGAATTTTACTGAGAAGAAACAAATGTTAATTCACTTAGCCAAGAAATCTGCAAGTAAAGGAGTCTTATGAAAACACTTAGAAGTCGAGATGCTTTTGGCTGCGTCTGAAAACCGAGCCCCAATTGGGCTTTACCAGCGTGGAGATTGAAAAGCCACAGTGGGGTGAGTGGCAGGCTCTGTTTGACCAGGGATCAGGTTTCATTTTTCTGCAGCCTTCTGAATGGCTGTTCCTGCCTTTGTGTGAAACCTAGGCTCTACCATTTTGGTCCCCACACCACAACGCAGTGTCCAGGAGGAGCTTTTTACCCACGTGTCACCCAGAAAATTCTTGAAAACGGTCCGTGTGGCCAGGACCCTGTCCCCTGTGCTCACTGGCCGGGCTGGGTCGGCTCCACTCCTGAGACCCCCACAGGGGCCCAGAGGAGGAGTGTGGCCAGTCCAGCCTCATCGTTGGAGCTGAGAGAGTGAGGTGGACTGGTCCAGATCCTAGGGGACAGAGCCAGGGAAGGAGGTGGGGTGGGTGGACATGGTACCAGGCGGCAGGTTTGCCCGTCCCTGTGTGGCCGCGAGCGCCGGAGCCCTGGCACGTGTCTGGGTAGGGAGCGGGGAGAGCTGGCGTGAGGGGAGTGGGTGCAGTTAGCCCCGTCCTGCTTGGAGAGCTGAAGGCTGTGGTTCTCAAGGGCTCTGGACACTGTTGTCTGGAGCATCTGTCTTTGCTGACAGAAGCAAAGCCAGTCGCTCTCGGACCCACTGTGAGGCTGTCCCTGACCTCAGGTCTGCATGTGCACTTGGCCGCACACTGTGAATCGTGGCCTCTTCTCCAAGGTCCAGACCTCCTAGGCAGGTTCGAGCCCAAGGAACAGTGTCTACATTGTGTGTCTCCGGATCCTCTGGTGTCAGAGAGCAGTGCTGAAGAGACCTCAAAGGCAAGGGGTGGTGCTGGGGGGCAGCAGACATTCTGGAGCATTCCATCCGTCCCTTTGCCAATTCAGCACCCACTACCCCCTTTTAAACTAAACTCCAGGTAAGGACAGAGAGAACTGAGCTTTTGCCCTGCCTTCTGCTGCAGGTGTAGACCCCAGATCCTCCGTGTGCGAGCTTCTGCCCCTGGGATGCAGCTTCCTCTGCTGCAGGTGTAGACCCCAGATCTACAAGCTTCTGCTCTTGGGGCATGTTCTTTTGCAAGGGTCACACTGTTCTTAGACAGACTCTAGTTTAAATGAAAATTTATGGGATTAGCCTAAACTCTAAACTCTCCTGCTGTCGGAGCTGCGATGGGAAGTGACGGTGCGGAGGCGTCGCCCAGCGTGGGAGGAGAGGCCGGAGCTCCAGTGCGTCTCGCTTCTGCATCTGGAGGGCAGATGTTGCTACACTCATCTCGTGTTCCTCTGCCCTCGGCTGCTCGCTTCTGGTGGTGGTGGTCCTCACCTGCTCGGTTGGCGCAGACGCCCTTCCCGAGAGGTGCCCTCCAAGAAGCCTTCCTGGTGTGGGCAACTCGTTTGCCGTTGGCTCTGATGGTGGGAAGTAGGAATTCTGAGAGGTTTCCCAGAGGATCTTCTGAATTCCAGACACACTGCTGCCTGCCCCCGTCCGGCAGCTGCTTGTCCCCGAGGGAGTGGGGAGCAGTGCCCCAAGCTGTCAGAGTCTGCCGGCTTTGCCTTTTGGTTCATTGGCACGAGGCGTCCCCTGCAGCCCAATGGCCTCTCAGCCTGCAGGCCACTGGGACACCTGTGTCCGTCTGTGGAGCAGATCTTCCTCAGGAGCAGATACGCCCAGATACACCAGCAGGGCCCCAGATTCTGAGACGCACCAGTGGCTGGCGTCGTGGGAGGGACCGTCCCCACGTCGCATGCTTCCTCCAGCTGTGTGTTGTGGGGAAGGCCATGGTGTGAAGCATCGCCGGCAATTCAGGACAAGGGCTCCGCCGCAGGCCGGCATCTCCACTGGAGCCCTGCCATGCCGTCAGGCCGCCGCTCGGGGTGCAGAGCCTGTGCTGAGGTGGGGTGCCCACGGACGCGTGCCTGGCTTCCGTGGGAGAGGGACCTCTCGGAAGCAGCGCTCTCAGAACCACGGCCATGAGTCAGGCTTTCTGGGGGCCACTGCCAGGCAGGGAAAGGTCACGGACGTCCACAGGTGGGTCCTGGTGACCCTGAATGCCAGGGGCGAGCTCCCACGCCGGAGGGGCCCTCTGTGTGCTGCTCTGTTTAGGAGCTCTAGCTGCTTCCGTCCCTCCGTCCTTGTCCACAGTGAGATCCCACCTGCCGCCGAATCCGCCCCTGTTCCCTCCGACATCCTGTCCGTCACCGCCCGCTTTCCTGCAGGCCCATCCCCAGGGCTGTTGTGTGCACCAGGTCCCGCGGACGCTGACGCGCAGCGCTTGACCTGTGGTCCCTCCTGCGCTGCCTCTGGACCAGCCCTACCAGCCTTCACCTTCCGGCGCGACCAGCGTCGTTCTTCAGAAACCAAACAGACCTTTTTTCCAGGCGGGGCTCCTGGCTGGCTTTGGTGGTTAAGTGTCGATACCTGGTTTTGGCTCAGGGTGTGATCTCAGGATGGTGAGACCGAGCCCCGCGTCGGGCTCTGTGCTCCATGTGGCGCCTGCTTGAGATTCTCTCTCCCTCGTCTCTAAAATAACATCTTGAAGAGCGAACCGTCTTTTTCACTGGCCGCAGGCCGGAGGAAACGCCAGCGGACCGTGGGCATCGCTGCGGTGGCGGCACACCTGCTGTGCCTTCGGACACGCTCGAGCCCAGGCTCGTGTGTACAGCACTTCGGTGTAAGGATCGCTTGCTCGCGCGACTGCCCAGCCCAAGGCCACGAGGGGTCAGATGGCATGTGACAGGCTCCAGTCACGGACCAGGTGTCCCTGGTGATGCGCAGCGTCTGAGTCTGTCCCAGCGTCTAGGGCAGCTCAGAGCTCGGGAGGAGGACAGTCACGCACAGGAGGAGCCTCAGGGTTCTGCCCCGGGTGCCGGGGCCTGCTGGAGGCCCTGTGTCAGTGCTGCGGCCCGAGGGCCAGGGCACTGTCTCTTTCTGGACCTCACGCAGAGCTGGCATATTGTGGGTCCGTTGGTGCTTGTCTGCACGGCACGCCCACATCTGGTACGTGTTGCTTCCAGAAGCCGGGAGTCTCACTGGTGTCTTTCCTCGTGGCTGTGGTTGTGAACAGTCCCCGATTGCTGGATCCCTGACCCTTCAAGATCTCTCCCTGCCCCCACCCCCGGCATCCGTGTATTTTGTCCAGGCGTCCAGGGCATGCTTCCTGTCCACACACGCCATCGGTGGCTGAGCTGTCGGCACGTCCCGCAGGATGGGACAGTCAGGCTGCGGGTCCTCCGGCGTACTCGCGCCCTGGCGAGGTGACCCAGCCCTTCCACACGACCCCGGAGCACACCCTGCTTGTGGTGGGTCCTGCAGCTGGTGGACGAGAATGTGTGCCGGAGCGGTCCTGCGGCCGTCTGTGCCCATGAAGTGACCACATCTGAGGCAGCGTCTGCCGCTGGGTTCTGATCTGATTCGATGTGTCGCAGCCCGTGGCACCCACCATGCCCACCTGCCTCTCTCCTAGGTGCACTGGGCGCAGGTCCCGCGTCTCACGTCTGGGCTTCCCACTAAAGCAATACTGCTTTTGGCTTTTTACCATCTCGGAGGAAAGAGGTCTCCGCTCTGCCCTCCCCACTGTGTTAGACCTTGTTTGAGGGTCAGGGGACTCAGCCAGCCCCCTAGGAAAGCGGTTCTGGGTGTGAGCTGCTGGTCCTGGGAATTTGGGGGATGGATCTCTCTGTTGACCGGCCCTGGGGACTGTTGGCATACTCAGCCGAGGGGGGCGGTGTCCGTGGCTGCCCACATATTCCCGTCCGCAGCGCTCCTGACGGGGCGGCTGCCACCGGTCTCTGGGGGCTGGTCCTGCTGCGCACTCCGACCCTGCAGCCTGTTGACGAGCACCCGACGCGTGACTGTCCTCAGGACCTGACACCAGGTCCCGTCCTTGCCACTGAGACTGGGTGACTAGTGTAGGGGTGGCAGCTCCCTGTGTCACCGTCGTTGGTAGGGAACGACAGTCACCACAGACTGGCCAGGTTTGCCGGGGTCCCCTGACCGGTGTATTTTCTCTGTCTGGACGCTGCTTGTAGACGTTGGGTACCAAGTAAGCCACTCGTTAAAAACCCAACTAAAGTAGGGGCACCTGGTGGCTCAAGTTGGCTGAGCGTCTGCCTTTAGCTCAGGTCATCATCCCAGGGTCCTGGGATCGAGCCCCACGTCTGGGGCGGTGCTCCTTGCTCAGCAGGGAGCCTGCTTCTCCCTCTGTCTGCTGCTCCCCTGCTCGTGTGCGCTGGCTCAAGTAAAATTGCAAATAACAACAAAACTCCCATACTCGTACCTTCCAGAGCTTTGGGTTCTCTTTCTCTGAGGTGTGCCCGGGAATCCCGGCCGGGGCAGTGCCTGTGCGCTGTGGCCATCGGGAGGTCTGGAGTCAGAACGTTTCACCTGAGCCAGTACTGTGTCAGCTGCGCCATGCAGCCCTGGAGCAGGGTTGGTCCTCCCCAGAATTCTGCCGTGTGATTCTGAGAAAGTTAGGTGTTTTCTTGGGTGAGACTGTGCTCCCGTCTCCACGCCTGCAGGGCTGACCCCGTTCCGGAGCTGGAAGCAGGAGGAGGTGTGGGTATTGCATCTCGGGTTCCTGGCCATCACCTAGTGCTGTGTCCATGTCTCCCCACAGGAGTGGCTTAGGGCAGTGCAGGGGGACATCCCTGTGGCTGGGGTGGGGGGGGGTCTCTCTGGGACTCAGGGTTAGGGATCGGCAGAGCCCACCCCAGACGCCCATGCTGGCTCGCAGGCCTGCTCTGCTCCGTGTCTTGGCAGAGATGGCAGGTGTTTGCCAGACCCCCGCCAGTTCCCTGGTGCTCTGCACACACCACAGCTGCCCCTGGACGGCAGGCATCCTTCACGTCCACAGGATGTGTCCCCCAGCCCGCCTCCCCTCCCTGGCTGGTGTCTGGACGCTGGCCGTGGGCCTGTCCACTCCTCAGGGGCCGGGCTCCTGGCAGACGGCCTGGAGGACACATTCCCAGATGTTACCTGGGAAGCCGCAGGAGGAGGTCAGCTTCTCCACGCGGACCCGGTAGAATGAGACCCGGGTATCAGGTCCTTTGTCGGGCACCAAAAGCAGAACCCTCCGTCCCGTTCACTGAGTTCGAGTTCACAGCACCAACCCTGAGCACGCTGATGGGTGAGTCGGCCAGTAGAAGTACTACTCACAAAACCCAACAGCTCAGGCTTGCACAGTCGGCCGTGTCCCTGTGCGTGCGGAGAGGCTGGAAGCCCTCGGGTCGGGAGCAAGCACACTGCCGCCCACAAGTGCTCGGGAGCAGCCGGCCGCGGAGGGGCGGCCGCAGTGGGACCAGCAGAAACCAGCGAGGCAGGCGTTTGCTGCAGTGGGTCCGTGCGCTGACTCAGCGCGCGTCCCGCTAGGGGAGGTCTGCGGTGCCCCACGCTGGTGGTATTTGCTGTGCTTTGGGAAAAGTGAGGATTTCAACAGATCACACGCACTAGATACAAAACCAGAGTCGTTGAGGCACGCCGGGTCAGGGGGCGCCTGGCGGGGTGGCATGCTCCCGAGCCGGCCCTCCCCATGCTGATCCCGGGGGGGCTGCCTGAGCGCGAGGCTGACTGCGGGGCCACTTTCTGTGGAAGGCCCAGAGGTGGGCCTGTACTGTGCAGAGAAGGAAGCCACTCGCCTCTGATTCTTGGTCCTCATTCCCGGAAAACATCCGGTGTTCATGGCCGGGCTCCTTGCTGGCCGTGTCCCCTGCGTGGGGCCTTGACCCTGTGCGTTCCTAGTACTCCTCAAATCCCCGTTTTCTCCCCCTTGTCTGGCTTCGTGGCGCTCTCCAAAGTTGCCCAAGGGGATTCAGACTCTTTCAATTACACCAAGTACTTAATTTTTCTCGTTCTTACCTCCAGGGAGAAATCTTACTTTGCTTAAACTAGATGTCAGACCAAATTTCTTTCCCTAATTAAAGCATTCTCTACGCAGGAGATGAGCAAACCAACACTTACAAGTCACAAAAAGGTGCAGTAGGGGCGCCTGGGTGGCTCAGTGGGTTAAGCCTCTGCCTTCGGCTCAGGTCATGATCTCATGGTCCTGGGATCGAGCCCCGCATCGGGCTCTCTGCTCAGCGGGGAGCCTGCTTCCTCCTCTCTCTCTGCCTGCCTCTCTGCCTACTGGTGATCTCTGTCTGTCAAATAAATAAATAAAATCTTAAAAAAAAAAAGTGCAATAGGATTTTGCTCTAACTTCAGATTTTCTTCCCCGCTTGCTTTTATGCTGAAGACTCCCAGCTATGTCGAGCCCTGACCTTGAGACTGCACCTTCTGCCTCCTGGACAGTGGAGTGCCAGCAGCTCACAGGCCACATCCCCTCACTAGCGTCCGCTCCACTCGCCCTTCCTGTGCGCGCTGTCTCCACGGAAGGCACCACCATGAGCCCAGACTCCGGGGCTAGAAATTCGAGGGGCACACGCCGGCCCCCTCTCAATTTCCCACCCGTCCTGCCACCTCAGGTACTGCCCTAGCCTGTCCCTGTTCCCGTCTGAGGACTGTGGAGACCCCGACTTCTCTCGCCTCTCCAGTCCGTCCTCTGAGCCAGAGAACTTCACTCCCCAACCACCAGTCCGATGGGGTCATTCCTCCAGACACACCTTCCGTGCATAGCACACTGGTTTCTTTGCTCAGTGTCCAAGGCCCCCCCATTCCCACCGAATGTGGGCCTGTACCTCCCACATGACTTCTTTGCGCACAGGAGTTTCTGCAGGTGAGAGCGAGGTCGGCCCCACGTGCAGCGGCGAGCGGCTTCGTCTCGGTCCTGTGGCTAGTGTCCCGTCCCGGAGCGGCGCGCTCCTCGCGGACGTCTTTTCGGACCTGTTCACTTCAGAGCACGAAGGGGAGGGGCGGGGGAGGGGCAGAGGCCCAGGCAGACGCCCACTGAGCATGGAGCCCGATGCAGGACCTGATCCCACGACCCTGAGATCACGAGCTGAGCCCAACAGTCCGATGGCAAGCGGCTGAGCCCCCCAGGTGCCCTTTGTTGACTTCTTACAGCTATTTTCTCTTAGTTAAGGAGGTTTCTTTGGACATCTGCTTTCGCACATGTGGTCCATGTGTTCGAAACAGTCCTGTCTGAAAATGCCCGAATTGCAAAACTGAGGGGCCAGAAAGCGCACGGGAGAGAGGAAGCGCGCGGACCCCGAGGGAAGGCCAGGGCTCGCTGGTCTCCGCAAGAGGCTTGTGTGTGGAAGGCCGTGCGGGGGGGGAGATGAGGCCTCCGGCCGCCCCCGGTGGGGAGATGCGAGCCCTGAGAAGCCGGGTCCCTCGTGGCTCCACGGGAAGGTGAACTGAGGAGACTGTGACAAGGGACACACGGCTCGCCTCACGGCTGTGACATCTGCACAGTCACGTGGGACCCTGTGCTCAGGAGGGGGGCTCGCAGCTCTGGGCTGTCGCCTTCTGACGCGTTAGTTTTGTCTCTGAACTTGCGTTTTGTGAGTGAAATCTGATGGGACAGTGGGGTCTGTGTGAGCGGAGGAGACACATTCCTACCACGCCGTCTGGACAGAGACTGTTCAGGAAGGCCCGTGTGGGTCCGTGATGAGTGGGAGTTCAGTGAGACTCCGCGTGGGGACGGGGTGGGTGTGTCACTGTTCCTCTGTGCCCCCAGAGGCAAGCCCACAGACCTGTCCGGGCCGAGGACCTGGTAGCCCTGCGACTTGGCTCCGACCCCTCTCAGCTACTGTCTGGGGTGGGTATGGCCTGCCGAGGGCCTTGCCCAGGGACCCCGTGGGAACCAAACTGGTCTGCGCACCTGGGAACAGGCCCCCCGTCTGTAGAATCGGAAGTAGATCCTTGTCCCCAGATGCTGCAAGGAAAAACTGAGCCAAGAATACTCTGGAAATGAAGAGATACAGATCCTGCGGACAAGCAGAGGCCGGAGGGGTTCGTTCCCCCAGTCCTCCCCACGAGAAATACTGAAGGGAGTTGCTTTGGAACCTGGTAAAATGAAAACCTGAAAGCATGCACGTCAGAAACTCACCGGGGAAGTACGTACAGAATACGCTCAGGTCCTGTGCTATGAGCCGTGGGGCAGGACTCTCTCCTGGCTCTATTACAAAAGTTACACAACAAAAGTAATAGAAATAACTATCACTACGATTACTGGTTAATGGGTTCACGAAATGCAAAATGGGACATCAGCATAAAATGGGAATGAAGGGAGAGGTTGTACGTGGTCTAATGGTTGAGGTTGTTACCAGCTTGATAACAGATGCTTTACGTACGTCTCATGGTAACCACCAAACTAGCCTCTCTAGTGGATACACAAAAGTTAAAGAGAAATGAATCAAAACATGCCACTATACGATTGACAAACCACAAAGGAAGACCGTGAGAAAGAAAGAAAGAAATGTAAGAACTGAAAAACAGAAAACGGTGAACAGAACGGCCACGGTAAGTCCTTACCCGTCACGAGTTACTCTAAGTGTAAAAGCATTAAATTTTCCCATCAGAAGACAAAGAGCGAGTGGATTTTTAAAAAGCAGAGACCCAGACCCAACAGTCGGCTGCCTGCAGAGTCTCAGGTTGGCTCAGGACACAGGCAGGCTGCAAGAGCGAGCGGTGTTCCTGGAATGGAACCAACCCAGAGCAGGGATGGTCGTACTCGAGTCTGACAACAGGGACTTTCAGACGAGATCTGTCATCGGAGACAGAGAAGGTCGTCATGTAGTGACAAAGGGGTCGAGCCATCAGGAGGACCAAATAATTGTAAGTCTATTTGCACCCAGCATCAGAGCCTGTAAATACACAAAGTATGAACAGAATGGAGAAACCGATAGAAGCTGTGCCGGGGTCCTAGGGAGACGCGTCATCCAGACGGAATCCGCAGGCGAGCCGCAGACTAGGTGAGGCCATCAACCACAGGTCCCTGGACCACAGGCCCCTGACAGGGACCGTTTCTCCCAGAGGCCGCAGAGCATACACTCCTGTCGCCTGCCCACGCCCCCGCTCCCTCCCCCCAGGAGGGAGAATCCCCAGCGCATCTCGGAAGAGCGAGAGCAGGTCGCGAGTCTCCCCCAACCCCCTGGTGTGACCCTAGCAATCCGTGGCCGGAGGGACACGGGGGAGTGAACGGGAACCCGCACAGCACACTTCCCACCGCCACCCAAGACGGCAGCGAGGGATGAAACCAGCCTCGAGACTGAAAGGGAGCACGTGGGCCCCGCGCCTCTGGAGGCTGCTGACGCAGGTCCAAGCGACGCGTAAAGGCAGGATCTCCTGCAGACAACCTCGCCGTGCGCCCCAAGGACCTCGAATAAACGGAGTCTAAACTTAGCAGAAGGAGAGAAATGCAGATACGACAGATGAATGGGGTCAAGGTGACACAGAAACAAGATTCAGAGTTCGTTTTTTGAAAACATAAAATTGGCAAACCTTTAGCTAGAGTAACAAAGAAAGAGGGAGAGAAGACCCAAATAAAGGAAAGGGAGATGTTACAACGGACACCCCGGAGTGCAGAGCTTCCTAAGCTGCTGTGAGCGGTTCCACGCCGACAGAGCAGACCACCAGAGGCGGCCGGGAGCCAGCCACAGCCGAGTGCAGGCAGGCATCACGCGAGGCCTCGGGAAGGCGCGGCAGGCCGCCCACGGCTCCAGGAGCCCCGCTTTCAGTCTGACCCGGCACACAAAAAAGGAGAAAATGGTGAAGCCCAAGCACGGAGCTTTCGCGTCTCCTTTCCCGACGGCATCCCTGCAGGACGCAGGATACTATCGCGGCCCTGTCTTCCTGATTGGCACCTGGGAACGCGTCACCCTCCGTGGTGGAAGGGACTGCACAGATGTGGTCCATCCACGGACCTGGGCGTGGCCGGCATCTGCCGGGGCTCGCGGGGACACAACCTAGAGGACGGTGGGACCGTCTGGCCTTGGGAGGAGCCGGACTTGTCTCGCTCAGGGCAAAGGCTGCAGCCTCCGAAGAGCGCAGGGCAGGCTGGCCACGTGCCAGGATCCGTGTTCCAGCCGCGGGGAGAACCCCGTGTCTCTGTGGAAGCTCCGCTGTGGCTCTCAGGCCTCAGCCAGGGGACGAAGACCGCTCGCGTCACAGAGGGTCATTCGCTCTCCTCACGGCCACCGACTGAGGTGTTGGTCGCATCTTCCCAATACTTGCTTGGCAGCATCTAGGCCGGTGAGTGCAGGACGGCTGGACACTGTGGTCCGGCCATGCGGATGCCCAGGGGGCCCACCGCAGGGTGACGACGCTGGCTGGTACACGTGGGCCTGACGTCCGGGCCGGGGAGATGGCTGCTGGCTCTGCCGGGGGAGCCTGGGGCCCTAAGCACGCAGCTGGGAGGAGGCAGATGCTAGAGGCTGGGCGCAGGCGGTCCCCAGGCCTCCAGAAGCCACACAGTCCCCCAACACCTCAATGTTAGCCCAGTGAGACCAGTTTAGACTCGGGGCCTGCGGACCCTAAAACTGAATTTCTGTTGTTTAAAGCCACAAAGATTCTGGAGCTTTGCTTGAGCAGAAATGGGAAATGACAGGCTCCTTACCTGTGTAGACACCGTTCCGGCTGGGGGGGTGAGGTGGAGGGAGCAGGCAGGGGCGCCTGTGGTCAGGCCCGCTCCCCAGGTGGCCAGGGCTGGGAGGCTGGGGGAGGTGAGCCCATCAGGACGGAGTCACTGGGTTAACTCCCCGGGCGCGAGTGCAGCCAGGACGGGGCGGAGACGTCCCTGCGCCTGCGCCGGCTTGTCCGTGGCCTCTGTGTCTCCGCGCACAGACACCACCCTCTGTGGCCTCCCCACAGGTCGTCCGCCGCGCGTGCCGGGCCGGGCACATCTGTCTCCATCTGCTCCTCTCACAAGGACCTCCGTCAGACGGAGCAGGAGCTAAGGGCCACATTTTAACCTGATGATCTTGTTACAGGCCCCACTTCCACACAGAGTCTCTTTCTGAAGTCCTGGGAGGCAGGGCTTCAGCATACAGATTTGGGGTGACCCCATCAGTCCCTGGAAGAACGTTCAGGCGTTGGGCCGCACGTCCTGCTTTACGCACATGGGCCCCGATGTTCGGTCTGTGCTGGGCTCCAGAATGTCACAGCGGTCTCCACACCCTCGGCTGACCTGGGCTTGGCTCAGAGGTGGGAGAACAGTGTGCCCGAGACAGCAGGCACCGGGGGACTCTCGCTGCCCCCAGGCATCTGCACAGGGTCCTGGGACCCAAGACCCAGGGCTGCCTCCCAGAGCGGGCAGGGTGGGCTCTCTGGGAGCTGGGCTCAGCCTGCCTGCCGTTCCTTTCTCCGCGTGCAGTGGCAGCCGTCACACCACCGGTGGCACGGGTTCCTCAGGTGCGGGGCCACGGCCCCCTCGTCGGTGAGGCCCGGTTGTCATGAGGGGACTCTTCTCGCAGATGCTCGGGCACATCCCCTCGGCGTTCCCCCTCC
Source organism: Mustela nivalis (assembly GCF_964662115.1). Lineage (NCBI taxonomy): Eukaryota > Metazoa > Chordata > Mammalia > Carnivora > Mustelidae > Mustela > Mustela nivalis. The sequence goes on along the minus strand of NC_139024.1, from coordinate 651,193 downwards.
TCTGAGCTCGTACGCCGCTGGCCCCTGGCTTCCGGGGCATCCCCAGGGATGTGGCCCTGCCTTCCCGCGGGGTCAGCCACCTGTTCCCGAGCCAGACTTCTCGCCACTGGACCGCTACGGAGTTCTCCGGCAAAGAGAAGAGGCCCCCTCACTCGATCTCCCAAGCGGCCACCTTGCCGGCAGCACAGCCGTGGGCGCCCCATCTCCAGCTGCTGGTGTCGGGGTGTCTGCAGAGTTTTTGGTAAACAAGCTGGGGAGGCACATCCGCTCTGGGTCCTGGGCCTCACATCAGAGCTGACCTGGGCAGGGTCAGCCGGAGAACCGCACCTGCCCGCGGCCGGTGGAGGGAGCTGCCTCTCCCGCCTGCGCCCTGCTCACCCCGGCGTCCTGGCGTTCGCCCGGGTCACGCCAGACAGGGTGTCGGTTGTGTGTTGGTGACCTTGGGTCCGGTTAGGGAGCTGGTTCGGAGTGATCCTTAGGTGTCCCAGAGCTGGGAGCCCATGGGACTTCCCGGCGTCGCATTCCCCCTGAAGGCCGCGTGGTGGCGCTGTTCGGCCGAGCACCGGGGCCGGGCGGGGCGGCCGCTGGACTGTGTGGCCGCAGGTCAGGCCACCATGCGTCCCCTGCTTGCACATGCAGGGGGTCATTAGGCCATGCTGGGCGGGGACGAGGAGCGAGGCCGGCAGCCGGTCGGGGTGGCTCTCAGCCACGAACCCTCCAGCGACCTCACCCACCTGGGGACAGCGGCGGCGGGTGTCCCTGTGTCAGCCTTTGCCCGTGGCCGCACAGCCAGCCGCAGCCAGAGCCCTTTGTTCCGGGACTGCGGCGGCTTCCCACCAGGCTGTCCCCAGAGGCTGCGAGGGCGGGGGGCTGAGGGGGGCTCCGGGCGCTGGGAGGACCCTGCCCACCTCCGGCCCCTGCCGCCGGGTTCCCTGGGGCCGCGGGTGACTGTGGGACCTCGGAGTCACCAGATGACGCAGGGGTGCTTCCGACACGCAGTTACTTTAAAGTGAGAGCAGTGGAGGTCAAGGTCGTGAAACGCGGGCCTGCGGCGGTGGTGCCGCTCGGGGGGCTAGCAGGCCCCGACTTCTTGCTGGAAACCTTAAATGCCGCCCCGACAAGCGAGCTCATTCGCTTTCAAAGTGCCCTCCCTAACTGCCCAGGTCTGCGCACACCCCTGCGCCGGACGGTCCTATTAACTCCGTTCGAGGGCACGGAGGCCCAGGAAGCCCGAGAGGGACGAGTCGAGTGGGAATGTGAGCTCTTCCTTTCCGGGCAGGAGTGTCGGGTGGGCCCCGCCCCCGGCTGCCCCACGCAGTGGGTCCCAGTGGAAGAGCTGGCCACGCGCCTCCCCCATGGGGCTCTGCCACGCGTCCTCGGCACCCGCGGTGGGACGCTTGGCAGGCCGTTGTCCTGGTGCTCATCAGGCGCGAACAGACCTCGGAGCCACCCCGAGAAGGAAGCACATCCGCCCATGCTGAGGGGAAGAGGGCGGGCCCGAGACGTGGGGTCACGAGGGCAGGGAGGTGTCCAGGAGCCGCCAAGGCGAGAACAGAGCCTGCAGGTGCCCTGTGGCTGGCGGGCAGCGCGGTGGGCCGTCGGACATCCCTGGTCCCCCGTGGGTCTGTCCCCGGGCCGTTGACAGGACTCGGGGGACGGGCTGGGACCTCCCCTGGGCTCTGGGCAGCTCCCGCCTGTCACCATGTCCCTCCGCCAAACCTCCCCTGCGGTGCCTTCACTCCTGCACTGCCGGCGCTTAAGACCTGATCCTGTTCCCGACAATCTCGTGGGCCTCCCCTCTGCGTGAACCAGTGTCCTAGGGCTGGGGGCCCTGGAGCCCCGGGTCTTGCTGGGACTGGGTTCTCGTTCTGATAAGTCACATTTCTCGGCCGTGGATGAAAGTCACATACTAAGTTGACATATCTAGTCAGAAACTGAGTATGCTGTCACTGTGGGGATATTTATTTCCGCCAGGGGGCCAAGGGGTCCCTGAACATTTAAGACGTGGCCCTTGGCCTGACACGGAGGCAGGCAGACATCCGCGGTAGCTGGGCCATGGCGGCGGAGGGAGAGAGTGCGGGAGGCAAGCGTGCAGTCCTCGGTCTGGTCAGCAGGGAGCCGTGGGCTGAGACGCGGGACCATCACGGCCTTCTCCGTCAACGCGTCAACGGTGTGACGGTGAGCTTGTCTCGTGCTCAGAGCCTCGTCTGGTTGACCTGGGGTCTGCAGAGTGAGGGGGAGATGAGCACCAGGCCCGGGAAAGAGCTGCGTGAGCAGCCTGATGCCCGGGCACAGGGACAGGACAGTCTGCGGAGGCCTGGGGACAGCCAGCCCCGGGCTAGGCTGAGCACACTTCCCAAGAAAGGACAGGGCAAGGCCATTGCGGGTGGGGGTCAGAGGGGCCAGGCCCACGATGGAGGAGAGTTGTGCAGACACAGAGCCCAGAAAACACCAGCAAGAAGGCTGAGAAGAACCTCGTCGGGGTGTGGGAGGCCTGGGGGCTTGAGAAAGAGACGGCCCCGGAGATGGGACAGTGAGTGAGGCCCAGGTGACGACGCTGAGCACCACGGGGTTCCCCACGGCAGCCCCAGAGGGACGGGCGGCCACCATGCACAGCACTCTGGGGTTCGGCCATGAGGCTCAGGGGTGCGGAGGACGGTTGGGGAGAGTCGGGGGCGTCGCCGGGACGGTCTGAACAAGAAGCGGAGGGAGCAGGGGCGCCTGGAGCGGGAGGGGACGCGGAGCACAGACCGGTAGGGCCGGGGAGAAGGGGTCTGAGGAGCCAGCGGTAGGCGGCGAAGGAGCGAGACTCTCAGACTTGCCCAGGAGGAGGGGGCGGAGGAGGGCCGGCGCCGGGACGAGGCCAGGGGCTCAGCGAGGGAGGCGAGTGGGTCCCGCAGCAGCAGAGAGAAATGTGTGTGTGTCACACACCTCGGAGCGCGTGAGAGCAGGTGCAGGTCCCCAGGGACGGTGGGCGAGGCGCCCGTCCCTTGCACACGGCGGGGGGCCGGGGCCTGCCCGTCACCCTCAGGCCTGGGAAGGAAGACTGCTTAATGGCCGCACCTGACACATCGCTAGAAGCCCATTTGCCCCATGTTTGTCCCACCGGGGAACCCACAACAAGGAGGTGTGACTGCTGCAGACACCTCCGCGGGGACCCAGAGGTGTGACATCCAGCCGGCAGACAAATGGTGCGGGTATGGCCTCGCGCAAACGGGTCACGTCCAGATGGTGGCTGGGGCGTCCAGCCATGGCACCGCGTCTCCCCCGCCCGGTTTGAGCGCGCACGTCTTGCTGCCGAAGGCCCGCCTGTGCCAGCTTCTGCTTGGCACGGGGCCCGGCGCCTAATGAGCAGTCCCGAAATACCCCGGCATCTGAGCGCGGCGGCCGCGAGCTTCAGCACCTGCGACAGACACTTGTTCCCGGCCCCGCCTCGCAGACGGTGCCCCCAGCGCCGCATCTCGGGTCCGAGCCCACGGCCCGGCGAGCGTCCCGACTTCCGTGTCGCACGTTCCCCGGATTCTCACCGCATCGCTGCACCCAGACTAGCTGGGGCGCCGGATCCGAGGCGAAGGGTCCCAGGCTCCTCCGGCCTCCTGCGTCACTGTGCGTCTGTTCCTCAGGGATGCGGCGGGCGGCGCGGTCCTCTCACCAGTCCTGCTTTGGGTCACCCCAACCCGGCAGCTTGCTGAGGGCGCCTTTCCCGCACCCCAGAGGATGAGCCTTCTCCCCACGGTCACCCGCCCCAAGAGTCCCACGCGGTTTCTCCCGTGTTCTCCACGTGCCCGTGGAATCGGTGGGAGGAACAGCTCAGCCTGCAGCTGTGTTGGGGCCGTGAGGCCGCCAGGGCCCAGCGGAGGGCGAGGAGCTAGAGGGAGAGCCTGCTGGACGCAGGGTCGGGGACAGCCCGGAGAGGACTGGGGACAGCCAGCCTGGGGCCAGGCTGAGCACATGTCACAAGAAAGGACAGGGCTAGGCCCCTGTGGGCAAGGGTCAGAGGGGCTTGGCCCGTGATGGAAGTGAGGGACACGGACCCAGAGGCCAAGCAGCCCTGCCCCTGTGACCGCTGACACCTGCCTCTCTACGTCGTCATCAACCCTGACGGTCACCCTGCGAGGCAGCTGCGACCCCCAGAGCGGTCAGCTCCTGGTGAGGCCACAGAGCTACCGAAGGGCCATGGGGCTGGCCACCATCCGAGAGAGAAAGTGGGCAGGCTAGGTGGTCAGCAGGACCCCTGGACAGGACCGAGGCCGCAGGTCCGCAGGGGATGGAGAAATCCGACAGCCGGGGGGTGCAGGCAGAGGACGGCCGGGCTGCTGGGACGCGCCTTCATCAGCACAGCAGGATGTGGAACCTCGGCCTCCCTGGGAAGAACATAAATTTCCAAAATCCCCTGGGTCTGACTGATGGCTCTTGTCTTCTTCCTGGCTGGCCGCTCACTGGTTCCAGGAAAAGACTGGCAGGCTGCAAAGGTCTGGGTCAAACAGCACTGCTGGGACAGCAGGACAGAGATGGACAGACGGGAGGCCAGAGAAGGAAACCACCCCCAGCAGAAATCCGCAGAGACCCACCCTGCCTGGCCAGAGAGCCGACTTGTGTCCGACACCGAATGTGTGCACGTCCAGGAGTCTGCCACAGAACCGTGTGGCTATAATTCTGTCCCTCCTCAGGGGACTAACCGGAAATGCCTGACTTCACCTGTCCCACGCAGAACCTGGGCTTCGGCGCGGTGGGGACTGTTGACAGAGCTGTTTTAGCTTCTGTAGGATGTGACCCGCGTTCAAAGGAGCTGATAATGGGACGCCGCAGAGTCCATAGTACAGAGAAAAAGAGAAGATAGAAAATCATAATGTAGCAAAGACGATGTTGCCTGAATTGGTTCGTGAGCACAGACCACAGCATGCTTCGATTTGTTGTTGACGATCGTGCTGAAAAAACCGGTCTACGAGGTCAGCGGCAGTCTGTCCAGTTAGGAAATAGAAATATATATTATATGATTCTCAAACATTGAAGAGGGTGTTCCTTAAATAAAAAAGATCACTTAATCCCTAAAATTTGTTTAATTTGAATTTATGAATGGGTAAAAATTCACATGGCTTAGAAATAAAAACCATGGAAAGGTATTCAGTGTGATGTCTGCCTTCCACCCCTGTGCCCTCTGCGCAGTTTCTCCACATTCTTCTGTGTAACACATTCTTCTTATTGATTTCTCGGAACTCTTCATATGTTAAAGGTATGAGTTGTGATTATTGCGTACTCTTACAGTTTCCTGACATATGTACAAACAATTTTGAATATGTATGCCCACTTCCACTCTCCCTGGTTTTTTTTTTTTTTTATACAAAGAGTAGCATATTTCCTATACTGTACCTGCCCTTTGCTTAACGGTACATATTGGAGAATCTCCCGTTTTAGAAATGGAGAAATTCTCCAGTTTTTAAAGCTGCATAGTGTTCCATTATATGGGCATTTCCTATTGATGTACACTTAAGTTTTTGCCAATCTTTTGTTATAATAAATAATGCTGGACTAAGATCATTGCATATATGTCATTTTGCACACATCATTAGAGTCAATTCCTATAAGAAAAATTACTCAAAGATATGCGCCTTTTTGATTTTATAGCTGTTTCCCAATCATTCTCCATATGGTTGTAAAATTTACTCTCAATGAAAGCACCTCTATCTTCAAAATCTCATTAACTGAGTATTTTACTAATCCAGTAGGTTTTCTATTATTAGTAAGGTTGATAATCTTTTGAGTTTTCTTTTCACTAAACTGTCCAGTTAAAGTTATGTCCCATTTATCTGCTGGGTTGCTAATCTTTGTCTTTCTTACTGGTTTCTAGGAGCTCTTAATATATTAAGGATATAGGTTGTGATAGGAGATGAAATATCTATTTTTCTCATTGTCTTTCTTGACTCCTCAATATGCTGATTGCAGTTTTTCATGCAGAAATTTTATTTTTATGTAGTTGAATTTATAAATTCTTCTTTTACTGCATTTGGATTTTTAGTTTGAATTAGAAAAGTCTTCCCTTGACTACAAAGTTATAAAGAAATCTGCCCATGATTTCTATCAATCGTTTTATGGTTGTATTTTTATTATTTTTTATTATTATTATTTTTTAAAGATTTTATTTATACATTTGACAGACAAAGATCACAAGCAGGCAGAGAGAGAGAGAGAGAGAGAGAGAGAGAGAGAGAGAGGGAAGCAGGCTTCCTGCGGAGCAGAGAGCCCGATGCGGGGCTCGATCCCAGGACCCTGAGATCATGACCCGAGCCGAAGGCAGCGGCCCAACCACTGAGCCACCCAGGCGCCCCTATGGTTGTATTTTTAACAGTTATATATTCAACTTGTAAAGAATTTATTTTGATGTGCAACATGAGACATGGGTGTGGCTTTTGTCTTTTATTATTTATTTATCTCTTATTTATTTACCATTTGTTTACATAGCTGCTCCATCCTCCCAAAGCCATTTATCCACCAATGTTTCACTGCTGCTTTGAGACATCACCTGGACTGTATGCTAGTTTCTCACATGTTTTTGTGCTTACCTGTACTTTCCGTGGTTTCATGTTGTGTGTGTCTGTTCGCGAGGCCGGCAGCAGGGTCTTCATCGCGGAGGCGACCGTATGATCGCAGAGCCGGTAGGGTCCCTGACGGTCCTTGTCTTTCCTTCAGGGGTTTCCTGCCTATTCTTGTTGCTTCTCTTTCTATGTAAACATCGGGATCAGACTGTCTCCTCCTCCCCCTGCCGTAAAAAATGCAAAGATCCAGAAAAACCCGGACTCCCTCTCTAATTCCTTTGTGCGTTGATTTATAAATTCAGCTGGGGAAGACGGATGTTCTTCCCACTGGTTCAGATTTTCTCAAATGAATTTTTATCTGAACGTGACTCTCTTAAGGTCACTCCTGATGCTCTGTCTTTGTTTGTTGGCTAATTAGGGGTGTTTATAAAGCGGTTGGTTTCTTTATGTTAATTTTAACATAGATACTCAGATATCTTACTAAATTTTCTCATTATTTGGTTTTCACTTGATATTGTCTTTGGGTTGAAATAGATGTATCTTAACATGTTAAGAAAATGTCTAATTCTATTTTATTAATGTTTTTAATGCTTAATTTTAACAAATACTTTTTCAGCTTTGACAAAGATGATCCAATTTTTGTAAAATCCTTGTATCTATTACAAGATAAAACCAAGTACCCGTAACCAGCTTTCGAAGCCAAGTGTTTGAATTTTGACATGTAATTATGTGTAGCCGCAGCCGGCAGCACGTATCGCTGAAAACCCAATTTTCCATGAAGACATATTGCTTTCTTACGCACTTGGAGTTCAACAGCATCTCGAATTAATTTAACAAAATACCCGAGCAGGAAAAGCTGAGAGCTAGTGCGGCCATTATTTAAAAGCTTACATTTTCCTCTGGGTTTGAAACAGAGAATATGCACGTGGACTCAAACAAACAGTCCGGCGTGAAGCAGACATGGGCGGCCGGGGCGTAGGTGGGTGGACGATCTAAAGGCGTAGTCCGTACGTTTAAATCGACATGATGCACACATTTAAAACCCTTTGTGCAAGTAAAATTGGAAGCAAGAGAGCCAGCGTGTAGGAAATTCGTGTACACAGATGCCCACTGTTAAGAAGGACCTGCCTGAGCCCTGGTCTCCGTGGCGACAGTGGAGGAGGACGGGGCCATGGCGGTGCCCGTGCACCCGTTTCAAATCCCTAAATCTGCTCTGTCCTGAGCTTGCTGTTCATCATGGGAATTCTGCAGAATCCGTTATGGTTTTGTGGCGACTGGGAGCCGAGCGTGGAAAGACATTCCGGCCTCCAAGGTAGAGCGTGCTCCTGCCGTGAAAGGCAGCGATCTTCTGGCTTTAGAGAAAATACGTGTATCTCCTGGGACTTGCGTGGGAGCCCGAGGAGACCGGTCCCTGTGTCCGGACTCCTAAATCTCCAGCATCACGCCCAGTACCCGGTGTCTGATATGTCGTGCGTCATGGCCGTGTCTTAAATGATCTACGAGTCGGACATCTGGGTCATTCATTTGTGTCTTGTGCGGGGAAGCTGGCAATAAATAGATCGCCTCGGCCATGGGGGAGGTGAGAGGAAGACAGAACCGAGAGCTCGTACCCTGATCACACGCCCCCTCCCTCCTGAGGGGCCTTGCGTAGGACCACAGTCCAGGGCTTGCCTCCGGCGCCAACGGGAACAGCGGCGGGACTGCGTTTGGCAGCTGGGGCTCAGCACCTGTGTTCTGGCCCACGTCTCCCAGGGCAGGGCTCCCTGAACTCATTGGTGATTTCCTACGATGGTGTGAGTTTTGAAACTTTGACCCGGCTATGTCCCCCAAAGGGCAAACCGTCACCAACAAGAGTCACAGAACCCGTGAGCCCGGCAACGACGTGGATCCGACCTTGTTGTCCTCGGGGTCTCTCTGTGGCTGACTGTCCACTGGCTGCTCCTTCGTCTCTCCTCGAAGGGCTTCCCACGTGCGTGTGGCCGCCAGCCACACAGCAGGACGGCGGGAGGCAGCGGGCCGTGAGTGGAGGGGGCGGCCTCGGAGGCGGCGAGACAGTGGATCCCGTTCTGAGGCCGCGCGTCCAGCTGAACCGTGCGAAGTGGGAAAACTGGCAGGAGCTGCCCGCACCCATTTCCAGGGCAGGTGGGCTCGGGAGCCAGCGCAGGACACAGTCTCTTGGACGGCTTCCAAGCAGCAGCCGCAAGGACAGCCGGGCCGTGTGGACCTGTCGGCGTCACGCTCCCCCGTGGGCTCCGCTCTGTCCGAGGAGCAGCCCACGGCACGGCCACGGCCCTGTGCTCTCCAGGGCCTCCCTCGCCGCCGGGAAGGCCTGGGGCACACACGGGGGCCTCCCCACCGGGCTGCATGGCCCGGTGCTCGCCGGTGGGACCGGCGTGCCGTCCATTTTCACCCCTTTCTTTTCTGCTCTCCGGAAGGTCAGGCCTCGGTAGGATTTGTTTTGTTAAATGCCCAAACGTGGGTTAAGCAGAGAGCATCCCAGACCGCGGCGCGAGCCCGGCTGCTGTGTGCCATCTGCCACTCCAGGCTCAACTGTCCTCTTTGCTTTGGCCCGGATTTCCTCAAGGACAGCCTGGACCAGCGCGTACACGCTCCCGACCGGGGCCCCGTGCGGGCCCCACGCATCTCCCGGCAGGGAAGGGCTCGCTGGCGGGCCGAGGGATTATGTAAAGTGAGCGTCGTTTCTCTCTCTCTCCCCGAAAACAGAAAACTCCCTCTTACACACTTGCCATTCTCTTTGGCAGAGGCGGCGACGAGGTGGTGACACTTCCGTGTACGAGGAAGGAGTTTGGAAACATTCACGGCAAATTGAAACTAATCTTCTTGACAGATATGTGCCCAACACAGGGACGCAGCCAGGGATCCCTCGGAAGGTGCCAGGGGAGCCGGCAGGGCCGTCCCTCCCACGCCCAGCCCCGTCTCCAGGCTGAGGGGGGGACACAGCCGCGCCCACCCCTCCTTGCGGCCGGGCTCGCAGACGGTCTGAGCAAGAGAGCGGCCCCCGCGGGGCCGCAGACAGCCCAGCCTGCAGCGCAGGTGGACCCGCCCCCAGGGCGGCCGTTCCTGCGGGGACACGCGTGAGCTAGGCGACTCCCGTGCGCACGGCGCCCTCGGCTGGCGGCGGACGCGCCCGTGTCCCCGCTCTACCTGGCGTCCCCGCCGAGCGCCTGCGGTCATCACACGTCGTTCGTGGGGGCCGCCGCGCACACGTTCCCCTTCCTGCCAGCCGTCACCTCAGCTGCCAAAACACAGTCTGTCCTGATGTCCCTCAGCCAGGCGCCCCCCCCTCCCCGAGCTGCCACCAGGTCTGGGGCTGGAGCTTGGCAGCCCCGAGGGTCCCTCAGTCCGCTCCTCCTCCCGAGGGGGAATTCTTCCAAGCCTCCCGCTTTTGTGCTCCGGCTCGTGGGGGCGGCGGCAGCTGGTGCCAGGCGGGGCCCGGGCTGCTCTGATCGTAGACGCAGGCCACGGCCGCCCGGATCTTGCCGCACTTCTGCCCCAGCAAGGGGGTCGGCACGGTTTCTGGGTAGTGGGGGGAGGTCAGTGCTTCTGGTGCCTGCCACCCCTCCCCGCGCCGTGTTCTGGAAATCTGGCTTCTCGGCCGGACGCCTACACCTGGCCCAGCCAGGGAGCGTCTCTGCGGGCCGCGGGCAGCGTGCACTGCAGACGGACCGGGGGCACCGGAGCACATGGGGCCGGCGAGGAGCGGAGCTGGGGCGGCTGCTGGCGGCGACAGGTCGATCTGGCATAGGGTCGGGGGCTGTTTGCTCGCTCCCCAGGATGGCTTTGCCCCTGAGAACACGGGGTCCCGGCCCCTCCCATGAGGCTGCCCAGAGGGTCCATGTGCGAACAGGTCTGCACCGGGCGGAGGCGACCGGCCTCCAGCCTCCTTCTGGGCCGGGTCTCAGGTGGAAAGGCCATTGTCCGGTCCGTAGGAAGGGGACGTCTGCTCCTCCCATACCCGCGTGGGCCTCAGTCGTCAGCCCACGCCTGTGCGTCTGCTGCCTTCTCTGGGGCAGGGAAGGGGCTGTGCCTATGTCCAGCATCCCAGTGGCTCAGAAGCAGCGTCACTGTGTCCCTGGCAGACCGTCCCGCTCAGCCAGCAGGAAGCAAGCCCAGGAGCCTGCATCGCCGGCCCCTGGACCTCACTGCCTGGGGACGGACTGAGCAGCCGCCCCAGAGACGCATGCCAGACGGCAGGAGGGCTGAGACGCCCCCAAGGCCGGCTTCTCCATCGGCAAGACGCTCGCTCGGGTCGTCTGTAGGTCACCAGCTTTGGCTGTGCTCCATGCGATCCCCCGACCGCGCAGACGTCCCCCGGGGCCCCACTCCTGCCTGCCCAGCACTCCCTGGCCCAGGGCGCCGGCCCGGCCGTCCGCCGGGGTATGGTGGTGCCGGCTGCCGGCCGCTGCCCTCCCCCCCGCAGTCCGTCTTCTCGCAGGGGCGCAGCCGTCCCCTCCCCTCGACTTGCACACCCTCGCTCTGGCCTCACCGGCCGCGGCGGCTGCTCACACCTGCCGGTTGCCCTTCCGGAGCGGCCTCCCCTGACGCAGCATCACGGCCGACCCTTCCACGGGTGGGGGCCCCCGAGGGGCCATGCGGCTCCGAGGCAGGCGTGGGGGAGAAGCGAGGCCTGCGCTGGTAGCCCCGCGGCGACCTTGCCCTTTGCCATGGGGAGCGGGAGCCTTTGGCGACTCTGCCGGGTTTACATTCTTTATTTCACTGTTGAGACAATCAGCCCGTGGGACCCATGATGCGGCTCGGGGGGGTCAGAACGGACCCCGGGGGCGCCGGGGTGGCTCGGGGGGTTGAGCCGCTGCCTTCGGCTCGGGTCATGATCTCAGGGTCCTGGGATCGAGTGCCCCGTCGGGCTCTCTGCTCGGCGGGGAGCCTGCTTCCTCTCTCTCTCTCTCTCTCTCTCTGCCTGCTTGTGATCTCTCTCTTCAAGTAAATAAATAAAATCTTTAAAGAACGGACCCTGGGTCTGTCCCACCTCAGAAGACGCTCTTTCCACGGAGCTGAGGGTAAGTCCTGACGCCCCAAACGGTACCACCCTCCAAGTGTCCACGTCCTCTCCGTGGGCAGCTCTTCATGCCCAGAAACAGGTCTGTCCGGCTTGCCTTCTAATGCCGGAACATCTGCAGAAGCCCGGTGGGAACATGGACGGGCGGCCGCACGTCCTCTGGCGGGCATGTGGACAGGAGGCCATGTCTCCCTGGGCTTTCCCTGAGGATGCCCAGGCACCAACTGTGGCGTCGCCACTGGGTTGGGCTGCGGGGTTGGGCAGTGGAGCCCAGGGTCTGGGTGGGGGCTGGGCCTGTATCTGCAGACATGTTCCTTGGTCCCCAGGCCGAGATGAGGGGCATGAAGTTGTCACACGGCCCTTTGTGTCATTCTTGTCCTCAAAACACGGCTCTGACTCCGCACGGCTTGTGGTCAGAGCCCAGACCCTCTCTCTGCCACTCTGTGCCCGTCCCGACCCCCAGCTGCCCCTGCGGGTCCTCTCCCTCCTGCAGACCGCGCCCTCCTGTGCCAGACGCCGGCCCCGCCAGCAAACCTCTGTGTGGAACCCGGCTGGGGCCAGCGCCGAGGGAGGCCAGACCACAGACCACAACATCCTGGTGGTCTCTGCGGTGGGTCCAGAAATGGGACTCGGACGATGGGGGTGTGGTCTGGGAACTGAACCTGGAACCCGCCACGTGTGAGGCGCCACAGGGTCAGGGAAGCAGGAGGTGTGGGCGTCAGCAGGTCGTGGGGACAGGCAGCTCAGAACAGCAGCTTAGAGTCCCCGTTCTTGTGGCCCTGGCCCCCGGGTCCCGCGGAGGACTGTCTTCCAGGCTGCGGGCTCTGCCCCTCGTGGAACAGGGCTGGGGAGCCGCCTGCGAGCACGGGGCGTCTGGAACCGTGGCCCGGGGGGCGGGGAGAGAGGCCAGCGCTGGCCCCCACGCGGTCCGAACTGTCAGGAGAAGTTCACGCTCCGGATTGCAAGCCCCCCAGGCTGCTGTTGACCTGTGCACACGGGGGGGGGGGTGGCGGCCTGGGCCCCCTGCGTGTGGGTCGTTAGACGCTGTGACCGTCACCCTGGGCCTGGTCCGTCTTCCGTCGCTCCCGTGGCTACCGACAGCTCACTCCGTGGCTGGTTCGGGGTGTGTGGTTCCCTACACAGACCTTCAGGCTCGTTCCGGCGGGTGCTCCTGTGCGAACTCAGGGTCACAGGCAGCCCCGGTCCCGGGGCACGTCTGCGTCAACACGTGACACGACCCCAGCGCCTCCAGCTGGGCCCGGCCCCTCCCCCTCCCCTCCGCAAACACCAGCGAGCCCGAACTGTGTGGCTCCTGGTTCTAAAGGAGGCGACAGGGCTCCTGTTCTGTAAACCCGCACTTCCCGGTTTACAGCAAGGCCGGGACGAGTGACAAGTGAGCCTCGGCCCTCTGGGACCACTCTCCTCCCCAGCTTACTTTTCGAGAGGTCTGTGGGAGTGCGGTCAGCTCACACGTGTTCGTGCGTGTCGGCGTGCGCGAAGACCTTCTGTTTGAGTCACAGGAACGGTGGCTGTGACGTGCCGTGTGCCCTCCCTGCGTCCATCTCACCGTCCTGCTTTCACCAACCTGCGAAGCCAGCGCTGGCACAGAAATGGCTCATTGTGATGTGGTCAAACCTATTCACCTGTGGGGGCCTGTTTCTGTGTATTTTAAAATGAGTTTCCCCCCATGATCGTAGAGGTATTTTCCTATATTAACTTGCAAAACCTTAATGCTTTGCTTCTTACTTGTATGGCTTTAGTCCCCTAAGAGCGCACATACCAGGAAAGTTTGGGGTAGGAGCACGCTTCTACCACAGCCAACGTCCCCAGCGCCGTGTTTTATTGTAAACAGACACACCCCGTTATCACCGGTAAGTGTTTGCCTGCACGGGCGTAAATGCCTTCACTGTCTTCAGCCAGAACCGTTTCCTCGTGCCTCACACACTGTCCCCATGAAACACCGACCCCATTCTCCTGTCTACCTTCCATCTCGGCGAATTTGCTGCTCCTGGAGCCTCGCACACATGGCCCTTCTGTGTCTGCTGGCTTTGGCGAGCGACGCGGTCTCCAGGCCTAGGTCCGGGTCTGCCGCTTCCCTTGGGTCGCGGTCACGTTCCGGTCACCTGCTCACCTGTGGGTGGACCCTTGGTTGCTTCCTTTCTGGGATCTCGTGACAAACGCCGCCGTGAACATGGGCGTGTAAGCACCTGTGTGCGTCCTCGTGTTCTGGGCGGAGCCGGGAGGTGGGATTCCTAGAACCAGGAAGGAGGCAGTTCCACGTCCAAATTTTGTGGGAGCAACGGGCTATTTCCAGCGGCAGCCACACGGTGTTGCACGCTGCCCCCAGCACACACACGTTCCGGTTTCCGCACATCCTCGCCAACACCTGGTCCTCGCTCACTGACACACGCACACCAGCTGTCCAGGGGGCTGTGGGGCAGAGTGTAACGTGGCTTCGTCGCCGGTGCCCTGGTGACCATCATTCGTGTGCTTGTTGGTCCTTTGTCTTCAAGTTCTCTGCCCATTTAAAAATTTTGTTTGTTTGTTTTCGTCAAGTTTACAGAGTTCTTTATATATTCTAGATAGTGATTCCTTATCAAATATATGACTTGTAGATGTTTTCTCCCATTTTGTAGGTTGTCTCTGCTTTCTTGGTGTCCTTGGATGCACAGAAGTGATTGCTTTTTTTTTTTTAAAGATTTTATTTATTTATTTGACAGAGAGAAAGAGAGAGAGAGAGAGAGCGCACGTGAGCATAAGCAGGGAGACGGTGAGAGGGAGAAGCAGGTCCCTGCTGAGTGGGGCTCGGTCCCAGGACCCTGAGATCATGACCTGAGCCGAAGGCAGCCATTTAACGGACTGAGTCACCCAGGTGCCTCCAAAGTGACGATTTTTTATGTAATTTAAATTAGTTTTTCCTTTTGTTGTCTGTGCTTTTGATGTCATATCAACATTACCTGTTAACAGGGCCTTTGTCCTGTGCCTTGCTCTGTCATACACCCAAATCCCAGAAACATGCGCCGCTGTCCCGGGTCCCTGCGGCAGCCCCGCAGCACATGGCGCGGCTGGAGCGCGGGCCTGACCGGGGCCGCACCCTCCTTGCCTGGCCTGCCCTGCGCTCGTCTTCAGTTCCGCGCTCATGAAATCGAGGACCAGCTTGTCAAGTTCCGTCTTGAGCCTCCCGGAGCTCCGGCTGGAACGGCCTTTACTGAGCAAGGGGCTGCGGGCGAGCGCGGAGGAGCGGACCCCACCACCCGGAGCCCGAGATCACGGCCTGAGCCGAAGCAGGGGTTGGCGGCTCCGACGCAGCCCCAGGGCCCCTCGAGCCCTTTACCTCCCAGGCCCCTAAGGCGGAGAATCGCCCTCTTCGCAGAGTGAGTCTCACGTCCTCGGTGTGCGCAAATCACCTCCGCGAAGACCGGCACGTCTTTCTCAGACTTTCTGATATTTTAAAAATAGCTTCTGTGTTATTGTTCACGATGTATTTTTTCCTGCTACATCGAGTAATTGGTAACTAGTGGGTATCGGGATGCTACTAGTTTTGGTCAGTAGATCGTAGTAACTTCCTCATTTTCCCTGTTTTGTTTTTAATTTCTCTTCTTTTCAAATTCACCCTAACCCTTAACACTGCATATCTCACTGCATAACTTCACTTTTAACAAGTCGGAATCTGCTCGGTCTTCCTATCCTTCCAAACAGGAACAAGATTTTAGCATTTGTAACTACCTACAGTTAAACATGAGGCTCGCTGTCCGGTGTTCGTGGTAGAGTCATCGACTCTCCGTGACGGCTCCCCATCCTCACGGCATCTACTTGCTTTTTGCTTTATTTCTTCTAAATAACCCTCTAGTGTTCCTTTTTGGGAGGTTTGCAAGTGGAGACACCTGTAGTCCTTTGTTTTCTCTCGTTCTAGACGGCATTCAGCTGAGACTCACAGGGAGGCTCATGCGCGTCCTCCGAGTCCCGGCGCCGAGGGTGTGGGGTCCCCGCCCACGGACGGGGCTGCCGCGCTTCCTTCTGCACACTCAGGCCCACCTGCCCGAAGGTGCCTCTGATTCGAGGAGGACCCTTTGTCAGCATCAGGACGCGCTCTGGAGCTGCTCGCTGTGTCCCCTCCGCCCGTGAACTGTGCTTCTGTGGCTGCTGAAATCAATCTGGAAGCTCTTCGTGGCCCTCAGAGCCATCCTTCAAGCCCGTCCTGGGTTCTTCCATCTGCGGAGACTTCGGAAGCATCCGCGGCCCCGGTCTGGTTCTGAGATCACCAACGGTGGCTCCTTTGCACCTGCCTGCGTTGAAACTTCTGTGTGTCTTCCCTCAACACTCGGGTGTTTGCAGAACGGAAAACGGACGTTTTCAGTCTCCCAGACCTTCCCTCCGGCCGCTTTGCCAGGAGAGACCCGTGCTCGCCCGCCGCGCTCAGCGACCGTCCCCAGCGTTCTGTTCTCTGTGTCACAAGGAATGTCTATGGGGGATGGCTTGAAGCGGGGTTTCTCCCTTTCCTGCCTTGGGGGTCGTCCAACCACGCAGTTCTGGGGTCCGTGGCTCCTCCTCCCAGGGAGTCCCGCCCCCGGCCCGGCCCCCAGGCATGAGGATGTTGGAGGTATCTGTCTGGTGACCTCACCATTGACCGTGGAAGTAAGGACATTGGCCGCCCTGGGGCTCAGAGACGTTTGTGTGGCTAAGCCGGGCCCATGGGGAGGGTCTTCTGCCCCCAAGAGCCTCAGCAACAGGGCCTGTCCCAGCCAGAGCCTCTCCTTCCCGGTGGTGGCACGTCTCCTCTGTCGTCCATTGGGGGACGCTTCTGGAAGGGAGGGGCTTCCCGGTCTGTCCCCATCTATTTGTTTCTCTCTTCAGGGGGTCCTCGGTCACTCAGGTCACAAGCTCTCATGTCCTGCGGGATCCTCAGGCTCCACAGTTCACGGCTTTGGTTCCGGTGATGCTGTGATTTATAGGAAGTCTGCAAGGTCTCTGTGATGAGCGTGACAAAGGTGTCTTCTGTTGTGTTAACGGAGACTTTTGGAAAGCTCGGGAAGGCGGGAGCGGGTTGTCAGGGAACCAATCCCATGGTTAGAGGCTCCGACCCTTCGGCCCCAGCCTCTGACCTTGGGGACCGGACGGGTTGGAGGTTGGGCTCCATCAGCGAGGAGACGGGTTTCATCTGTCAGCCCCTGTGATGCAGCCTCCGTGCAAACGCACGCGTATGGGGTGGGAGAGCTTCTGGTCCGGGAACACGTGGGGATCTGGGGAGAGAGACGCCGCTGGAGGGGTGAGGACACCCTGTCCTCCTACCTGTCCCACGTAGGGGACTGCGGGGGGCTGGTCGGGAGTCCCGCGCGTCCACGAGCACCGGCGCTTCTCCGAGTCCTGCGAGCCGCGCCCGCAAACCGCCCGAGAAGAGGTCGTGGGAGCTTGGGATCCAGAGCTGCTGCGTCAGACGCGCGGACGGCCCCGGGACTCGAGGTTGGCTTCTCCGGGGCCGACAGTCCGGTGGGACGGAGCCCCTGACCTGTGGGGCGTGTCCAGGCCCATTGTGTCAGAGCTGGGTGGCGCTGTGGGGCCCCCAGCCGGTGTCTGGGAATGTCCCCCACGCAGGAATGGTGTGGTGGCACACGGGGGCTTCTGAAACTCACGCCTTTCCCTCTGAGCGTCCCCGCGGGCTGTCAGCGCCCTGCCCCCATCCGCCATCCCCGTGCCATCGGTGTCTGCGGTCATTCTTCACACCCAGTGAAATCTGAAAGGTCGCTCGCCGCGTTGCCAGGGCACCTCTGTCACACACACATGGGGTTCTGTGGGCACCGCGCGGACAGGGGACGCCGACACGGGGAACAACAGGCTTGGCGATCCGGAGGCCGCCCGCCACGCAGCTCATCGGAGTGGAAATGGGCTGTACGCGGAAAACGCACACCGGATTTTGAAGACATGTGAAAAGAGGCAGTGAAATGCCTCATCAATCATCATGTCCTATCGATTGCGTGCGGAGAGGAGAGACTGTGGGTGTGTCGGCTCCACGACGTGCCGGCATTGGTTTCCTCTTTTCTCCCACGGCTGCGGCTCCGCGGTGTCCCCGGAGGGCGCCCGTCGGGGTGCGAAGCTCAGGGAGGCAGCGTGCGGGGAGGCGGCGCTCCAGGGGCACTCAGCTCCCCGCTGGTTGTCCGTCTGTCCGACCTTCCGTCCGTCCGTCCTTCCGGCAGGCTGTGCACCTGCTCTGTGAGGAGGTCAGGGCGCTGAGCCAGCCGCGGGTCACACGCGTCAGGCCTCTGTCCTCGCCTGTCAGCAACGCAGTCCACGTCAGTCGCGTGAGCACCGCAGATGATCAGTCTCTGACTTTCCTCCTCTCCCTCAGGGGGTAGCGGCCACAAGACCCGACATGACCCCATTTCCAAGGTAAGGGAGACCCGTCCTCCTCCCAGGGAGGCTGTGGTCATCAGGCACCCGGGAGAGACTTCCCTGCAGGCCACTAATCCCAGGCCTCCGGGCCTGTTAGGATTTACTCACTGGATACTTGAAAGGCCCAGATTCAAAGGGGGCGGCTGGAACCTTTGCCCCCGGGAACAAAGGCGAGAGATTAGCTCTGTGTTCTCAGGCAGCGTTGTCCGGAGCGAACAGAAGGCCTTCACCTGTGGAAGCCTTCGTTAGCGCCTCCACGGGAATCAAAGGTCACTCCTGGCCACGGTTTGTCTAAGTCCCCGAATGGGTAGCCCTGAATTACCTTCAAAAACGGCCTCAAAGAACCGGAGACGGAGCACGGATTAGTGTGTTAATCTAGCAGCGGAGGCCTGTGGTTCGGGTCCGGGGACGGGAGGTCGCATTGTCTGGGGCTGCCCTGGCCATGTGGCCGGGGGTTGGGGGTGGGCTTTGTGCCTCTGGACCCAGATCCTCCGGCAGCTTCAGGGGCGTTCTCGCAGCTTCGCCCGCGACGTGGCCACACACTGGGATTTGTCCGGAGCCAAATGAGTGAGATCTGGGGCTCGGACCGTGGGCTCGCTGCTCTGGCATCCCCGGGGGCACTGGCGATGGAGCAGGAGTCCGAGGACTGCCCTCGGGTATTTGTGCCCCCCGCCACGCTCAGAGCCCCCGGGGACTGCTTAGACGGAGTGGCAGCGGGCAGCGAGGCCCATCCTGGGGCTCACGCGCTGTCCCAGTCTCCACGTGACCAGGGACCTATCATCTGCCTGCAGGGCCTCAAACCCCTTCCCTGTGAAGTGCGGCCTCAGGTCTGCTCCCCGAAGGCCGGCGTGCGTGCGCACGCGTGTGTGCGTGGGGCTGCCACAGACAGAGGCTTCCTGGGTGGGAACAGGCCAGGAGAAAGCCGTGGTGGCCACCAGCCACGAACGGCCACGGTGCTGTCCTTCCCCGTGCACAGAGTTCGGCCTTGCAAGTGCTCCCCGCGCCTGGCGTCCTGCCTGCCCGCGTCCTGAGCAGCCTCTGTCCCCGCGGACACAGAGGCCACGCCCGCCCCTCCATAGTCTTCACTCATCTCGAAGTGCAGGGTCCTGTCCTCGCCGCGAGCTTTCCGTCCCGCCTGCCACCCGCCGGTGCCTTCCTGGCTCACAGCCGACCCTGCTCCCGACACAGGGCCCTCCAGCGCCCTCCCTGCCTGTGTGCCTGGGACGCCCCCTGCCCAGGGCTGCTGCCCCTGCCCTGTCCCCCTCCTCTTGACCTCGTGGCCAGGGTCCCCAGGGCCTCTGAGAACGAAAGCCAGCACAAGACGTGAAGCTACAAGGTGTTTTGAATCAAAGAAGAAAGAAGGAAAAGACAAGAAATCTGGACGAGACACGGCGCACGGGCTGGGTGACCTTCCGGTTCTGAGTGGGAAATGGCATGAAAGTCGCTGTCACTTGAGCAGCGAAGCCGTGAGGCCCAGACGCGCAGGCCACATCTTTCCCGAGTGGCCCCCACTCCGGCCTCCCCAGCACCCGGCGCTGCCCTCGCCTTCCTGGGTGTGGGGTGCTGCCCGCTCACGGCTCGGACTCAGGCTCACAGACCCCCTCCCCCATGGCCTGTCCCATGGCCTCACTTTCTACAAGCGCACAGGGGCCCCGATCCCCACGGACCCTGTCCGCATTTTTGGCACAAAGACCGGCCCTGACCGCGCCGCTGGACTCCAGTCAGGGTGCTGGGGGCATCTCCGCAGCCGCGAGCCTGCGCGACGCTTTCTCCGCCTCGGTCTTCCCCGAGCCCGTGGGGGTGGCTGGTGGGGGCCGCTTCGGGGACCCTCGGGCAGAGCTGCTCCCTGTGGGCGGACGGCGCGGGCTCCAGACGCTTGAGGGAGGCGGGGCGGCCCGGCGCTCGGGCACGAGGCTCCCGCTCTCCGGGAAGAGGAGCGGAAGGCGGATCCCGGACCTGCGGGCCGTCACCTGGGCACGGCTGCCGCCAGCAACCCTCTCCAATCTGTCCGCCTGCAAGGGAAGTTGTCTGGGGCTGCCAGGCGCCGTGCCAGTGGCCACGTGGGAGCCGGGCCGGGGCGAAGCAGGAGGGCCCCCCCACTTCGGCTGGGCCCACAGGGGCTGGGGGGCTCCCCCCTTGCTGGAGGTGACCCCTCCACGGAACCGAGGGCTCCAGTCTGGTATCTCCCAGCTCGGAGACTCTGAACCGGGGCCCCACACGTGGGCTCCAGGCCGTGGCCCCGGGCCGCTGTCCCCACCCCTGAGGCCTGCACGGGCGCGGGGCCAGGCGGGGTGTGGACCCACGGAGCGTCACGGTCCGCTGACCGGTGATGACGTCACAGCTGAACGCGAGAACTGGGCGTGAATTCTGAGTTTTCACAGATGGTGGAGAGTGTGTGTACCCCGGTTACGGGATTTCCTGCAGACGGACTCGTCCCCGCGACATGCCTTCGCGAGCTGCTGGCGCGGGACCCAACCCCAGTTCGCACCTTGGGAGCAGGGCGCGGCCCGGGACTGGGTCAGCATCACGCATGAGCTGACCGCGGGGTCCTGTGCTTTCCCGTGAGCTCTGCCTGGGGATTTATGTCTTGACAGTGACTGTGAGGGGCCCCATGTCCTGACAGGCACCACAGGCAGCTCCAGGCCTGTCAGGAATGTGGGCTGGTTTCGAGAGGGGGCCCGGCTGGCCGCGGGACCGCCTGGGCCTGCACTGGTGGCCGGCACCCCATCCTCGCAGAGCTGGGGAATGCGGCGTGTACACACACGTGTCTGACCTCTGAGTCAGCCACGCAACACAAACGTGCAAGCTGTTTCAGCCTGTCTCTCCGGGAGAGGGGCTCCCGATGTCAGCGGTCCTCCTGTTGAGGACGCTGACTTGTGTGCCACCAGATAAAGCTGTTGGGGTTCTGCCAGGGACCCGGGAGCTGCTGGCTGGCCTGGGGCCGGGCGGGCAAGTTTTCCAGCACATGTGGCCCGTCAGACCCGTCACAGGTACAGAGTCCCTTCCATGGCCCTGCGTGTTTGGGGCTGTGCAGGGTCCCCATTGAGCACACTGGTGACACAGACGAGAGAGGCTCTGGGGTCTTTAGGTCAGAGCCTTACGGAACAAACTGACCCTCCTTGTTCTGATGGGTCCGTGGCTGAAGGAGGGTCACTGGCCATGGCCATCTTTGGTCCGCGAGCTTTGCTTTGGGATGTCCTTGTTCCCAGGGCATCCTGATGTCCCCAGTGGCTATCAGAGGAAGACGGGTGGTCTCCTCACTCGTGCGAAGGATGGCTGTGCTCCTGGCCATTCGTCTCTTACCAGGAGCTCCGCTGTGTGCCAGGCCCTGCTCACCTCCGTCCCACTGCCTCCTGCCTCCTTGGATGCGGACTGGCTCGGGCACTGGCAGCCACTGTTTGTCCCCAAGGCGTCTTCTGATTAACAGTTCGAGGGCACCGTCTCTGAGAATTACCGTCTTTTGAGCAGTCTCTCTCATTTACTTGTTCTTGTCTGAATGTGGCCTGGATGACACGCAGTGAGGAGCACAAACCTTCATTATCCCCTGAAATTCTGAACCCGGATTTTCTTGGAGTTTGTTAGCACGTATGTGATCCCAGTTCACACCCAGGAGGAGGGCAGGGGGACCCCGTGGGACCAGACCGTGTTTCTGTCCATGGCCATTTCAGTCTGCACACAGGAGCTCTGGGGAACCGTGCTCGAAGGCTGTGATGGGGCCGCCGGGCTCCAGGATGAACGTTTGCTTGTGGTCCTGCCAGCGGCACTCACACTGGCTTCCCTGTGAACCACACCCACGTGTCGGATGCTGGTGCAAGCCATACCCATATGTCGGAGCTCCATGCACCCACCGGTGACAGCCCACCTGTTTGCAGTGTGAGTGGGCAGGTGGCTGCACCCCCGCAAGGGGCCGACAGGGGCAATGGCACAGGGCCCTTGGTGCTGCTGACCGGCCAAGGCAGAAACTACAGAACTGGAGGGAGTTTCAGACTCCGGTCCGGCGCCCGGGCGTGCCCCTGTCACGCTGGAACAGGGCAGTGGAACATGCACATCTGGCAGCTTGGGCAGACGACAGGCGCCTCTGGGAAAGGACCCCTCATGACAGGGTCGCTGGGTTTCTGCTCCTCCTGAGCCTCAGTGGCGGGCGGAGGGGAGGGTCTCACCGGGGGGAGCCTTGGGGGACGGAGCTGAAGGAGCTGAGGGACCCCGTGTAATCAGGCCTCCTACCTTCTCCCCAGGCCCCAGGCGGTCTGTGGCCCTTACGCAGCCCCTGCCAGCCCTCCGAGCTGGCCTCCTCCTGTGCCCCCTTCCTGGTTTGGTGGGAGACTGTCTTCCCATCCGCCCCTCACCCTGGGGCATTTCAGTCCCAGTGTACCTCAGAATCACCAGGAGTTCCCAGACCCCTGCATCAAGACCCTGCTTTCAGAAGGTGCGTTAAATGACCTGACCTCATGGTTTTTGGTGTGACTGCATTGAAATCCATAAGATGCCTAGGAAGGAACCAGACCAAAGAGGCAAAGAATCTGTGCCCAGAAAACTATACAGTACTCATGAAAGAAACTGAGGAAGATACAACTAGATGGAAAAACGTTGCATGCTCATGGATTGGAAGAAAAAATATTGTTAAAATGTCTTTGCTATCTTGATCAATCAACACATTCAAGGCAATCCCTATTAAAATTCCACCAGCATTTTTCACAGAGCTGGAACAAATAATCCTAAAATTGTATAGAACCACAAAAGACCCTGAATAGCGAAAACAACTTAAAAAAAAAATGCAAGACTGGCAGCATCACAATTCTGGACTTCAAGCTCTGCTACAGAGCTGCGATCGCCAAGACAGCATGGTCCTGGCGCAGAAACAGACACGTAGATCAATGGAACAGAATAGAGAGCCCAGAAGTGGACCCTCAGCTCTACGGTCAATGAATCTTTGACAAAGCAGGAAAGAATGTCAATGGAAAGAAAACAGTCTCTTCAACAAATGGTGCTGGGAACATGGGACAGCCACAGGCAGAAGATTGAAACTGGACCATTTCCTTATACCACACACGAAAATAGACTCAAAATGGATGAAGGACCTCAATGTGAGAAAGGAATTCATCAAAATCCTTGAGGAGTACACAGGCAGCAACCTCTTCGACCTCAGACACAGCAACTTCTTCCTAGGAACATCGACAAAGGCAAGGGAAGCAAGGGCAAAAATGAACTATTGGGACTTCATCGAGGTCAAAAGCTTTTGCAAAGCAAAGAAAACAGTCAACAAAACCAAACAGCAACCAACAGAATGGGAGAAGATATTTGCAAACAGCCTATCAGATAAAGGGCTAGTATCCAAAATCTATAAAGAACTTATCCAACTCAACACCCAAAGAACAAATAATCCAATCAAGAAATGGGCAGAGGACATGAACAGACATTTCTGCAAAGAAGACATCCAGATGGCCAACAGACATGAAAAAGTGCTCCACATCACTCAGCATCAGGGAAATACAAATCAAAACCACAATGAGATATCACCTCACACCAGCCAAAATGGCTAAAATTAACCAGTCAGTAAACGACAGATGCTGGCGAGGATGTGGAGAAAGGGGAACCTCCTACACTGTTGGTGGGAATGCAAGCTGGTGCAGCCTCTCTGGAAAACAGCATGGAGGTTCCTCAAAAAGTTGAAACTAGAGCTACCCTATGACCCAGCAATCGCGCTACTGGGTGTTTATCTCAAAGATAAAATGTAGTGAAAAGAAGGTACATGTGCACCTTCATAGCAGCAAGGTCCATAATGGCCAAACTGTGGAAGGAGTGGAGAGGTCCATCAGCAGATGAGTGGATAAAGACGGAAGACGACTTGGCCATCAGAAGGGACGAAATCTTGCCATTTACAACAACGTAGATGCGGCTGGAGGGTGTTATGCTGAGCGCAAGAAGCCAGAGGACAGTTATCATGTGGCTTCAGTCGGGGGAATGTAAGAAATACTGCGGAGGACCACAGGGACGGGAGGGAAAATGGAATGAGGAGAGATCAGAGAGGACACAAAGCACGAGGGACTCTTCACTCCAGGAAACGCACTGAGGGTGGCTGGAGGGAAAGGGGGGACGGGGTAGCCGGAGGATGGCCATTAAGGGGGGCCCGAGATGTGATGGGCACTGGGTGTGTAAGTCGGGTGGGTCACTGAACTTCACCTCCGAAACGAATGATACAATATTTGCTAATTAATTGAATTTACGTTAACAAAACGAAAAAGAGATGAATGACCTGACCTCATCCGGGGTCCTGCTGTTGGTGGTGCTTGTTTTGTTCCGAAACCAGAGCCGTGAAACTGTCACCCACGACTCCCTGTGACGCGTGGTTACGGACTGCTCGTGGACAGGAGTTGGGGCCCTTGGCCTGGTTCTCAGAACCGGGGGAGGTTTGGCTTCTCGTGGCTGTGTGAGGCGTGCAGAAGGCGCCGCCACCTTGGCCCCAAGCTCTTGGTGGAGGAGAAGGGGGCCCACCCCCACCAGGCTGGAAAGAGAGCTGCGAATCCAGGAAGCGGGGTTGTCCTGCGGGGCCTGGCATCTGGGAGGCACAGGGGGGAAGGGTGGTGACCTGGCCCCGTGTCCTCCTGTGCAGGGCCCCTGGGGGCACTCAGGGCTCTCCCTCATGTAATTCAAATGCAAACTGTGTTTTGGAGCAAAACATACTTTTAAGTATGACAAAACTAAAAAATAAATCCTCCTGTTTCTTCTGATTGCGAAATTCTTGGTTCGTCCAAAGCCAACTTTTCTTCATCTTTCCACGTTTTTGATGTTCTGCTAGTGTCTGAGCACACGCTTGATGTACTCACTGGGCGGTTGGTTCCAGAACTGCCAGGTGGTCCCCTGGGCTGGGACTGCGCCTCTCACGGACAACGGCCATGTTAAAACAAGTGTGATGGGCCCCGAGGGCCCCTCCCCACTCAAGTGGCCTCCGGCCTCGCTCGAGACTATAAGGTGTGGGGCATTCACCGTCCAGCCCGGTCATCTAGACTCCAGCCCTGGGGGCCACCGCTGGCCTGAGGACTCCAGGACCCCCACGTCCTGACTGGCCCCACCCAGGACACCGTCCCCTCCAGCTCGAGAGAAGCCTCCTATCCCGCGAGGCTCTCTGCCCACGTGTGTGTCTGTGGGCGTCTGTGCTGTGTAGTGCTGTTTCACTGGTTTTGTTTGTTTGTTTGTTTTTAAAGAAACATCTATCTGTTAACCATGCATCTTGGATGTTTGCCAAGGGTATGCCAAGAGACTTTAGCCGACTCCCAAATGTAGTGGCCTCTGGGATGTAGCAGCTCAGACATTGCCTCCCGCCTCTTTGACTACCCACCGTTAGTGCTCTGACCGAGCACTGCTACGGGAGGCCTATTTATGCATAAATGGTGTCTGTAAGTAACTGTTCTAACGTATCTACATTATAGAGAAAAATGTAGAATTTTACACGCAAAAAGACACAAAGTAAATACACATCAAAACAGTATTTTCCCTTATATGCCATAGGTTTTCTTGTAAGATCCCTGGAATTCAAACACATTTGGTAGAAATGCCAGTGGGTCACAGGGTGGGTCACAGGTCCTGACCTTGATCCCACTGGTAAATCCAAACCCAGCTATGCAAAACCTAGACATTTCCAGGATCTCCTAAGTTCCGGGACAAGACCCTGTAAATGCTGGGATTTGTGCATGTCAGTTCTTCTCATCCGAGCATGGTCCCCCTGAGTATGGACAGCCCCCAGCACAGTCTTCCTCTTAAGTATGGTCCCCCAACGAGTATGGACCCCATGAGCATGGATCCTCCCTGCCCAGAACCATGGTCCCCTTGAGCAAAAATCTCCTAAGCACGGACTCCCTGAGTAGGTTACTCCCTGAGCCCAACCTCTTTGCAAAACAGTCTCTATTCTAAGTAGAGACTTAGGAAAGTTAAACTTGTGAATTGATTTATTAACTCCAGCAACAACATAGTCACACACCTCTACAGAGTGACCTAGACCAGACTCCAGCAGAAAAATTAACATGGAATAGGAAAAAATATTCTAACAATTCTAAAAAAGACAGAAAGGGAGAAATAAAGCCATAAAAAATATAGGGACAAGCAAAACAAATAATAAATAAAGTAGTAAATATATCCAAACATATTAGTACTTAAATTAAACGTAAATGGCTTAGGCATATTAATTGAAAAAGGCAGATTATCAGATTGTATTAAAAAAGACCCAGCTATCTTGCCTACAGGAAGCCTCCTTTAAACATAACGATGTACCCGGCAAGCATCGATAAAGGAAAGGAAAACCGCAGGGGGTTACACTGATACCGACAAGTAGGCTTCAGAGCAAGGAAACCGTCAGTAAAGAAGGAGATGACGTAACAATAAACGGTCCATTTACCAATTTAAAATCCTAAATGAGTACACACTTACGTATACAAGATACATGGGCTACAACCTGATCGGTCTGAAAAAAGCGAGGAGTCAGTGAGCATAGATGCAGACATAAACACTCCTTTGTCGGTAATGGGAGAACTAGCAGGGAGACGATGCACCAGGACCAGCACCAAGAAGAGCAGAACCGAACCAGCAGCTGCACCTCTGAGACACGGAGGCAGCTCTGTACCAACAGCAGCAGCCTTGGCGTCTATCGTTCTCAGGGGTGCGCGAAATGTCCACGAAGTAAGCCACCTGCGGTTGTAACAGACCGTGATAAATTTGAAAGACCTGAAATCATACAAAACATGTTTTCTGACCATAATATAATTGAAGTGAAGATTACGAAAAGAAAGATATTTAAAGAATCTGTAACTACTCGGAAATGAGATGACACACGTTGATAATCCACAGGGCAAAGGAGCCATTGTGAGGAAATGAGAAAATATTTTGAACTGTATGAAAATTGGGTACAGGAAGACAATAGAGAAAATGAAAAAATTCAAAACAGATTTTTTGAAAATATTAACAGAATCAGTAAACCTCTAGCCTGAATGACAAAGAAAAAGAGAAGAATGTAACATGAGGACTCCGTGAGTGGTCACGGAGCCACGACGTTCGGGCGACAGCAGGAGCCTGTGAACAGTGCCGCACCTGTGCTCCAGACAAGGTAGCGGGGACGGACGGTGCCTGAAGAGCTCCAGACCGTTAAGACACACTCAGGAAGACATTGAGAAACTGAATAGTCCTACATCTATTAAGGACACGGATTTGGTCATTAGAAATCTCCCAAAACATGAGCAGTTGGTTTCATTGGCGAATTGTTTTCCAGCACAACGATGTGTTTGAGCTCACACTGCGTGAGGCACAGATTTCTAGATCAGCCGTACAGACAATGGGGCCGTTCTTAGCAGCCCCTGATGGAGTTTCTTCCCTCTAATCTTCAAACTTTGATCTTCAGATGTCCTTAGGGTGTGTGATGGGAGATAGGTGTCCCTGGAGATGCTCCCGTGCGAATCCCCAGATGCTGCGGCTGTTAGTCTGCACGACAGGGGAGAACGGGCTGCGCTAATGCTGTCCGTCAGCTGGCCTTAGGGAGACAGTCCCCCAATATCTGGGTGGATGTTAGGCCATCACCAGCGTCCTCAAATGTGCGTGTGGGGCGGGGGGTGGGTCTGAGTGTTGGGATGGGAAACAGGCTCCGTGGCTCTGAGGGCTTTGCAGGTGGAGGACAGGAGACAAGCCCCGTGGGCAGCGTCCAGCAGCCGGAGCCGATGATCTAAGGAAGGTCGTGCCCCAGCGGAGGAGCCCAGAGCTGCGGCCCCAGGTGTGAGCCTGCTGAGGTGCAGGTAGGACTTCTGGCTGCTGAACAAAGACACACCTTTGCCTCGTTGTGAGCCACAGAGTTGCTGTGACTTGACACGGCGTCCTACCGGCTCCCGGCTTCTCCGGATCCGGCCTCGAGCCCCCTCCTTGGCACCCTCAGCTGTGATGAGAAATGCAGGGCTCCAGCCCGGTGCAGACTTGGGGGGCGGTCAGAAGCTCAAGGCCCGGGGCCCAGAGAGGCAGGGTGGTTTCTGGCCCACGAGGAGGAGGGGCATGGAGGGCTGCGGCCCGGCCCCAGGAGTTCTCCAGGCCCACATCTCCGGGATCCAGAGCAAACGACCCAGGGCAGTGTTGTTTTCCTGTGAGATGATGAGAAAACCAACCTCAGTCCAGGGCCAGGCTGCGGTCTGTGACCAGGTCCACTGCTCACCCGCCTCCTATCCAAATGCAAGGTGTAGGCTTGCCCGTGGGCCGAAGACACAGTCACCACGGAGCACGTCTGCCCGCGAGAGGACATCTTCCCCACCCTGCAGTCACAGCCGGAGAGGGTCCCCCGGGCAGCTCGCGGAGACAGACGTGCCAGTCATGTCCCGGATGCCCCGTCCCCCTGCGCCCTTTGGCTCCCGCCGCCTTCCCCCCCGAGTGTCCCTGCTGCGGCGTGCAGGGCTGATGGGGTGCGGAGCCTCGCTGGCAGACGGAGGGACCAGTTACCACTCCATCCCCCGCGGGAGAGCCCAGCAGCTGTGTTCCAGAGCTCTGACGAGTGAGCTAGAAGGAAACGCCGCGCTCTGAACACCATGTTCTGCGCGCTCCCGTGAGCGGGTGGTTTGTTGATTAAGCGCCAGGCTGGCAGGACGGCCCCGGTGGGTCACTGCAGCCGAGCAGGGAACCTTCTGGAATCTGTGGGCTGGGAAGCATCCAGCACCTCCCACCAGAGGGACCACTTCTCCCTGTGGGGAGTGGGGGGCGTGCTGGTGGGGGACTTGGTGTCTAAATTCACTGAAATGGAAAGACAGCACCGAGACAGGTGTGGCAGCCAGACCCCTGCAGACGCCGAGGCTGCGGCAGGTGTGGGCAGAGCCGGGCAGGTGAGAACCAGGTGGGTCCCGTGGCAGGGAGGGAATGACGGTTGAGGAGTGGAGGGCCGAGGAAGCTTTGTGTCCTGAGAGGGAGGACGCAGGCTTTACTGTGGACTCCAGGACCCCACGCTGCTGGGGGAGCACGAGCTCCCTTCAAGCCCCGGGAGAGGAAGATGGGGTGCTCACCCCCCCAGCCACGGTCAGTGACCCCGCCGGCCCCCCACCCGCCCACCCCCGGCTGGGCCGGCAGATGTCCCTCTCCACATCAGGCTTTCATCCTGGGCCTTCCTGTCTGGTGAAGGAGCTGGAATGTGAGCCGGAGTGAACTTTGAGAGACGCGAGTCGGTCGTGCTGCCCTCCGGCCTTGGAGCGTCCACAGGGCCCACGGCCCCTCTGCTGGCCCTGGGGGAGCCCACCTCACAGTCAGGGGGTCTGCACACGCTGATTCACGGGAGCTCCTCTCCTGCATTTTCGGCTATGATAGGGTTTTGCACCGCACTCATCACCTCGTCTGCAAAGAATCATCTTTGTCTCTCTCCTGCTTTTAGGAACCGTTTCTTTCTCTTGTCTCTGTGCATCAGCGACTTGGTTTACACCACTGTGTCTTAGCCCGCGCTGATCGGATTCGGTTTCCTCACCTGGTGTAGCCTCTGTGTCAAATACACCAAGTTCCCCGCGACCTCCCAGTCCTCGGGGATGGGCATTCAGCCCGTCTTATACCCAACATTTTGGTATGATCTTGGTATTTTCATTATGTCGTTCTCCTGCCATCCACCCGGCCCCTGGTCATTCTGGCGGCGGTGGCCGGCTCCCTGAAGTTTACCGCCACCACGCAGCACCCTCAGTGCCAAGGGCAGGGATCTGATAGGATCCATTCAACTCAGCAGCCACTGCCCTCTCTCCTTTCAGAATACTGTTTTTCCCACGACTGGAATATCAGGAGAGCTAAGGGTCTCTGTTGTAGTTAGATGCGATTTTGGAGCTGCAGAAAACATAACAATCTCCTTAAAAATGCACCTGCTCTGAATCTGGCTACACTTCACCCTATACTTTTTGGACAGAGCGACACCACTGCCCGCACCCGGCTTCTCCCCTCCAGCAACCCTCAGTTTCTTTCCTGAGATGAAGAGTCTTTTATGGTTTATCTTCCTCCCTGGTCCCATCTTGTTTCATTTTTCCCCTCCCTACCCCTACAACACCCCCCCCCCCCGCCCTGCCTCTCAAATTCCTCAGATCAGGGAAATCATATGATAATTGTCTTTCTCTGATTGACTTATTTCACTCAGCATAATACTTTCTAGTTCCCTCCACATCAATGCAAATAGCAAGATTTCATTTCTTTTGATGGCTGCATAGTATTCCATTGTGTATATACCACATCTTCTTTATCCATTCATCTGCTGATGGACATCTAGGCTTCTTCTGTAGTTTGGCTATTGTGGACATTGCTGCTATAAACATTCGGGTGCACATGCCCCTTCGTATCACTACATTTGTATCTTTAGGGTAAATACCCAGTAGTGTGATTGCTGGGTCATAGGGTAGCTCTATTGTCAACTTTTTGAGGAACCTCCATGCTGTTTTCCAGAGAGGTTGCACCAGCTTGCATTCCCACCAACAGTGCAGGAGGGTTCCCCTTTCTCTACATCCTCGCCAGCATCTGTCATTTCCTGACTGGTTAATTTTAGCCATTCTGACTGGTGTGAGGTGGGATCTCATTGTGGTTTTGATTTGTATTTCCCTGATGCCGAGTGATATGGAGCACTTTTTCATGTGTCTGTTGGCCATCTGGATGTCTTCTTTGCAAAAATGTCTGTTCATGTCCTCTGTCCATTTCTTGATTAGATTATTTGTGCTTTGGGTGTTGAGTTTCATATGTTCATTATCGATTTTGAATACTAGCCCTTTATCTATCATTTCCAAGTATCTTCTCCCATTCTGTCAGTTGTCTTTTGGTTTTGTTGACTGTTTCCTTTGCTGTGCAAAAGCTTTTGATCTTGATGAAGTCCCAATAGTTCATTTTTGCCCTTGCTTCCCTTGCCTTTGGTGATGTTTCTAGGAAGCAGTCTGTGAGACAGAGGTCAAAGAGGTTGCTTCCTGTGTTCTCCTCAAGGATTTTGAAGGATTCCTGCCTCACATTGAGGTCCTTCATCCATTTTGAGTCTATTTTTGTGTGTGGTGTAAGGAAATGTTTCATTTTTCTGCATGTGGCTGTGCAGTTTTCCCAACACTGTTTGTTGAAGAGACTTAGTCCATTGAATGTTCTTTCCTGCTTTGTCAAAGATTAGTTGACCATAGAGCTGAGGGTCTATTTCTGGGCTCTACATTCTGTTCCAATAATCTATGTGTCTGGTTTTGTGCCAGTACCATGCTGTCTTGATGATGACAGCTTTGTAATAGAGATTGAAGTCTAGAATTATGATGCTGCCAACTCTGGCTTTCTTTTTCAACATTCCTCTGGCTATTTGGGGTCTTTTCCATATAAACTTCAGGATTATTTTTTCCATTTCTTTGAAAAAAAATTAATGTTATTCTGATAAGGATTGCATTAAATGTGTAGATTGCTCTAGGTTAGCATAGACTTTTTTTTCACAATCTTTGTTCTTCCAGTCCATGAGCATGGAACATTTTTCCATTTCTTTGTGTCTTCTTTGGCTTCTTTCATAAGTACTTTATAATTTTTTGAGTACAGATTCTTTGTCTCTTCAGTTAGGTTTATTCCTAGGTATCTTATGGTTTTGGGTGCAATTGTGAATGGGATCAAGTCCTTAATTTCTCTTTCTTCTGTCTTGCTGTTGGTGAATAGAAATGCAACTGTATCTGTGCATTGATTTTATATCCTGACACTTTACTGAATTCCTGTACGAGTTCCAGCAGTCTGAATCTGCCATCAGCCAACTTTCATTTCTTTTTGTTGTCTGATTGCTCAGGCGAGGACTTCTAGTACTACGTTGAATAGCAGTGGTGATAGTGGACAGCCTTGTGTTCCTGACCTTAGGGGAAAAGCTCTCAGTTTTTCGCTATTGAGAATGATATTCACTGTGGATTTTTCATAGATAGCTTTGATGGTATTGAGGTATGTACACTCTATCCCTACACTTTGAAGAGTTTTGATCAAGAAAGGATGCTCTACTTTGTCAAATGCTTTTTCAGCATCTATTGAGAGTATCATATGGTTCTTGTTCTTTCTTTATTAATGCATTGTATCACATTGATTGATTTGCAGATGTTGAACCAACCTTGCAGCTCAGGAATAAATTCTACTTGGTCATGGTGAATAATCCTTTTAATGTACTGTTGGATCCTATTGGCTAGTGTTTAGGTGAGTATTTTTGCATCCATGTTCATTAAGGATGTTGGTCTGTAATTCTCCTTTTTGATGGGAGTCTTTGTCTGGATTTGGGATCAAGGAAATGCTGGCCTCATACAATGGTTTGGAAAATTTCCTTCCATTCCTATTTTTTGGGAACCATTTCAGGAGAATAGGTATTAATTCTTTAAATATTTGGTAGAATTCCCCTGGGAAGCCGGCTGGCCCTGGGCTCTTGTTTGTTTGGAGATTTTTGATGACTGCTTCAATCTCCTTACTGGTTATGGGTCTGTTCAGGTTTTCTGTTTCTTCCTGGTTCACATGTGGTAGTTTATGTGTCTCTAGGAATGCATCCATTTCTTCCAGATTGTCAGACTTGCTGGCATATAGTTGTTCATAATATGTTCTTATAATTGTATTTCTTTGGTGTTGGCTGTGATTGCTCCTGATTTTATGATTTTATTATTTGGGTCCTTTCTGTTTTCTTTTGGTTAAGTCTGGCCAACGGTTTATCAATCTTATTAATTCTTTCAAAGAACCAGATCCTACTTTCATTACTTTTCTACTGTTCTTTTGGTTTCTGTTTCATTGATTTCTGCTCTTCTGCTGGGCTTAGGTTCTTTCTCAGGCTCCTTTAAGTGTAGGGTTAGGTAATGTACTTGGGACCTTTCTTGTTTCTTGAGAAAGTGCATTGCTATGTACTTTCCTCTCAGGACCACCTTTGTTCTGTCCCAAAGATTTTGAACAGTTGTGTTTTCATTTTTTTCTGTTTCTATGAACTTTTAAAATTCTTCTTTAATTTCCTGGTTGGCCCATTCATTCTTTAGAAGGATGCTCTTTAGCATCCATGTATTTGAGTTCTTTCCAACTTTCCTCTTGTGATTGAGTTCTAGCTTCAGAGCATTGTGGTCTGAAAATATGCAGGGAATGATCCCAATCTTTTGATACCGGTTGAGACCTGATTTGTGACCCAGGATGTGATCTGTTGTGGAGAAAATGTTCCATGTGGACTAGAGAAGAATGTGTATCCTGCTGCTTTGGGATGGAATATTCTGAATATATCTGTGATGTCCATCTGGTCCAGTGTGTTGTTTAAAGCCTTTATTTCCTTGTTCATCTTTTGCTTGGATGATCTGTCCATTTCAGTGAAGAAGTGTTAAATTCCCCTACTATTATTGTATTATTGTCCATGTGTTTCTTTGATTTTGTTACTAATTGGTTTATATAGTTGGCTGCTCCTGTGCTAGGGGCATAGATTTTAAAATTCTTAGATCTTCTTGTTGGACAGATCATTTGAGTATGATCTAGTGTCCATCCTCATCTCTTATTATAGTCTTTGGCTTAAAATTTAATTGATCTGATATAAGGATTGCCACCCCAGTTTTCTTTTGATGTCCATTAACATGGTAAATTGTTTTGCACCCCCTCACTTTAAATCTGGGGTGTCTTTCAGTCTAAAATGAGTTTTTTGTAGACAGAATATTGGTTTTTAAAATTTATTTATTATTTATTTATTTTTAAAGATTCTATTTATATGTCAGAAAGAAAGAGCACATAAGCAGGCAGAGAGGCAGGCAGAGGTGGAGAGAGAAGCAGGCTCCCTGCTGAGCAAGGAGCCCAATGCGGGACTCATTCCCAGGACGCTGGGATCATGACATGAGCCAAAGACAGTGGCTTAACCCACTGAGCCAGCCAGGCATCGCTGATGGTTTTTTAAAAAAATCCATTCTAATACCCTGCGTCTTTTGATTGGGGGCATTTAGCCCATGTACACTCAGGGTAACTATTGAAAGATATGAATTTAGTGCCATTGTATTGCATGTAAGATGACTTTTACTGTATATTGTTTCTGTTCCTTTCTGGCTCTCTCTTTGCTTACAGGACCCCTTTCAATATTTCCTGTAGTGTTGGTTTTGTGTTTACAAGTTCTTTTAATTTTTATTTGTCCTGGAAGCGTTTTAATCTCTCCTTTTATTTTCAATGACAGCCTAACTGGAGTTAGTATTCTTGGCTGCATATTTTTCTCCTTTAGTGCTCTGAGTATATTATGCCAGTCCTTTCCGGCCTGCCAGGTCTCTGTGGATAGATCTAATCTTTCTAACATTGTATGTTATAGACCTCTTGTCCCAAGCTGCTTTCAGGATCTTCTCTTTGTCACTGAGACTTGTTTTACTATTAGATGATGAGGTGTGGGCCTATTTTTATTGATTTTGAAGGTGGTTCTCTTGTGTCCTAGGTTTTGATGATTGCTCCCTTCACCAAATTAGGGAAATTCTCTGTTATAATTTGCTCCAATATAGCTTCTTTCCACCACTTTTCTTCTTCTGGGATCCCAATTTTCTAATATTATTTCCTCTTATGGTATCACTTATCTCTTGAATCCTCCCCCCCGCCACCCTCCGTGGTCCACTAGTTTGTCTCTCTTTTGCTCAACTTCTTTATTCTCCATCATTTGGTGTTCTAGATCACTAATTCTCTCTTCTGCCTCATTTATCCTAGCAGAAACAGCCTCCATTTTTTATTGCCTTTCATTAATAGTTTTTTTTATATCAACCTCATTAGATTTTAGTTCTTTTATTTCTCCAGAAAGGGATTCTTTAGTATCTTCCATGCTTTTTCAAGCCCAGCTAGCACCCTGTGAATCATCATTCTGAACTCTAGTTCTGACATCTTACTAATGTCTGTATTGGTAGTTCCCTACCTGTTGGTACTGCCTCTTGTTCTTTTCATCGAGGTTAGTTTTTCCTCCTTGTCATTTTATCCAGATAAGCATAGATGGATAAGAGAACAAAATACTAAAAGGTAGCAATGACCCCAGAAAAATATACACTAACCAAATCAGAAGAGACCCAAAACTGGGGGGAAAAGAGAGGAGGACAATATATAAAATATATTTTTAATTTATTAAGTATATATTTAATTCATGTATAAATTAAATGTTTATATTAAATATATATTATATAATATATAAATATAAATTAAATTAAATATATCATATATCATGATATAATTATGTATCATATACATAAAACATATTTAATTATATAAATTAAATAAATATATAAATAAATGTATTAAATTTATACAATATGTATTTAAATAAATATATATTAAATATATATAAATTATATGTATTACATTTATATTATATATATAAATACATATACATGTATATGTATATATATATACATATGCATATATATATTAGCCTGGCGAATAGAATTGAGCCACACACTTGATTTTGGGTGCATTTTGGCCTGTTAAAAAAGACTGCTTCCCAAAATTTTAAAGGTAGAAAAACTTTATATATACACAAAAATAAGGTTAATCACGTGAAGGAATGGAATATGACTGTAAAGATGAAAATTTTAAAAGATGCTAAAAAAGGAATTGATAAGAAGCTGGTTCAAGGAAAAAAAAGAGGAAAGAATGTGATCGCTGGAGACTAGAACAAAATCGTGTGCTACATTTCGCTACATTTTGATCTATGAGACGAAACTGTATCCCAAACGTAAAGAAAGAAAAGCCTCATGTATACCGAAAAAAAGGCTAAATACAGTGAAGGGATAGAGTAGGACTACGACATGAAAATTAAAAAAGATTTTTTAAAAAGGCATAGATAAGACAAAATAGTTGAGAAAAGTTAAAATAAGAAAGAGGAAAATTTTAAAAAATAGAAAAGGAAAGAAATAAAATCCGAAAAATTGAACTTTGCAAGACTAAAGGATCAGGCGGAACAAGCCATGAGTTGTACGTGTTGCTTCCCCTCTGGGCCCGCAGCTCTCACCGACGGTGAACTCGGTCCTGGGTCCACGGTCCACGGTCCTGCGGGTCCTGCCGGTCCTGCGGGTCCTGCCGGGCAGCGGCTGCCGCGCCCCACCCCCTTCCCGCCCCTTCCCGCCCCTTCCCGCCGCGCCACGCCCCTTCCCGCCGCGCCCCGCCCCGCCGCGCCCCTTCCCGCCGCCCCCTTAGAGACTCGGTCCGTGGCGTGGGCGCAGCGCTGGGCTCCGGGCGCCGTGTCCGTGGACAGCGGAGCTCGGGCCAGCCGCTGTGGCGGGACGCTGGCCACCTGGCCGTGGCTGCGGGTCCTGCCGGCCAGCGCGGCCCCGCGCGGTCGCTGCTCCAGGATGTGCGTGGGCGGCGGCCGCCGGGCAAGAGCCGGGCCGTGCTCCGACCGACCTTCCCGGGGCTGCCCGCGCTCAGGGCCCCGCGCTGTCGGGAGAAGAGCCCGTCCGCCCCGGGGCTGTTGGGGCCGCCGATTCCCAGGTGCTCACGAGGCAAGCGTGGCCGGCTCCCCTGGAGGGACCGTCGGGGGACAAGGCCCCGCAGACCCTGAAGGAAGGCCCTGCTGGTCCGCAGGGAGGAGAGGGCAGGGCCGGGCTGGCCACGGCGGAGAGTAGGTCACGATCGGGGAGCGGCTGGGTGCGGCCCCGGGTGTCCCTTCCATGAAGTGGGGGAGGAGGTGCCCCCCGCGGCTCCGACCCAGGCCCCGAGGCCCGGGACACCTCACACCTGTTCCGCGTCCGTCTGTGGGGACCAGCGGGGGCCGAGGCTGAGCCGGGGCAGGGAGGCGGACAAATGCGGAATCCATGCGACGGGCCGTGGGGAGGGCGCAGTGTCGAGGCCATCGGACAGCGCAGGGAGGACCCCTCAGGGCCTGTCTGGTCTCCAGGGGAGGCCGCGGGGCCCCTCTCCCTGTCCTCGCTCTGGAAAGACCCGCACTTGGGCTGGTTGCTGTCCCTCCCGGGCTTGGCCCTGCCCCCTTTCCCTCGAGTCACTCTGTGGTCCACGGAGGCTGTGGCAGAGCCGGTGGCTTCCGAACTCGCGGGGTCCCCCGCTGGCTTTCTCACGCCGGTCCCTGTGCTTGTGCGAGGTCCCCACCGTTCTTCCAGGGGTCAGTGTGGAGGCCAACGTAGTCTAGGACCTGTCCCGAGGGCGCACGGACACGCTCTGTCTCTTGCCGAGGCCCGTGTCTCTTCCTCGTCTCTCTGGAAGGTCTCCGCGGTCCACTCTGTCTGCCGTTTCGTCGGGAATGGCTGGCCCTGTGCCCACTGTGGGCGCATCGGCTCACCCTCTCCGACCCCAGGACACGGGGCCAGGCCCCCGGGAGGTGGGTCCGCTCCCGGCCCGCGAGCATGGTGGCCAGCGCCGACCGTGGCACAGTGCCCTGTGGTGGGGTGCTGCGGTCTGGGCGGGAGAAGCCACAGGTCCAGTGGGATCCTGTGTCCCAGGACCCCGTCTCCCTGGGTGCTTGTCAGTAGAGGTGAGGGTGGTCTGTCCTGCATCTGCCCATGCCCCCTCCTCACGGTTGGGGGTCCCTGTGGTCATGTCCCCAGGGCAGGGCTTCTCCAGGGAGGAGTGCAGGGATGCAGGGACCGCACCACTATCCACGGAGTGCACACGCCGACGTCCGTTAAAAATAAAAATAATTAAAATGTGTTTTTTCTTGAGGAATGAGCAAAGGAGATACACACTTCGCAGGTCACAGACGACCCTCACGTTTTCTGGGGACTTCCTGCTTTGACGAAATGAGGCTCCCCGGAGCCCCCGTCTTTGCGAGCCCTTGGCTTTGCTCCTCTTCCTGGCAGACCCTCCCTGGCCTTCCCGACACCATGAGAGCTGAGCTCAGCCGCTGGCGTCCGCGCTTTGTGGTGTGCGGAGCCCCAGGGTGCAGTTAGGACAGGCACCGCCACGCTCCTGCCCCGACCATGCGCCCTGGCAGGAGGCCAATCCCGCGTGCCCCATGGGGCCTGTGATGTCACTTGGTCGCGTGTAACCAAGTCCCCAAGAAGAGTGAGCCGCAGCCCGAACCCGCTGCGTCTGACAGCGTTGCCTTCGCGCATCGAGACCGTCTGGACTCTGTCAGTTGGTCTTGGGCACAGAAAGGCACAGGAAGCTCATGGGAGCGGTCATGGAGCTGCAGTGTCCGTCCTGACCCTCCCGCCCAGGTTCCTTCCTCCTCCCCG
Source organism: Mustela nivalis (assembly GCF_964662115.1). NCBI lineage: Eukaryota > Metazoa > Chordata > Mammalia > Carnivora > Mustelidae > Mustela > Mustela nivalis. Next base: position 613,130 of record NC_139024.1, on the reverse strand, counting down.
TCCCAGCCCTTCCGTTCCCTCCGGCTCGCTTCCCCTGGCAAACCTCCCACAGAGCGCGGCTGCGCCTTCTGTCAGCTGCCCCAGTGAGCAGGGCCCTGAGCTCACGGGGCACCGTCCGGTCCCTGCGGCATCCTCCGCTGGGCAGGCTTGACCTCATCCTGCCGTCTGTTGGGCGCAGGGCAGGGGCTGCGCACGGAGGGGCAAGTGTCTGTGCAGGGACGTCCTTCCTTCCTTCCTGTGTCCCACAGCCGGGTCGCCGTGGGGGCCCTGGAGGCTGCTGGGGAAACCGGAGGGTCGTCCGCGTAGACACGGAGCTCAGAACAGGCGGACACAGAGGTCACACGGAGGTCAGGTGCAGCAGCGACGGTAGCCCCTTCCTTCCCAAACCCTTTATCTTCAAGCTTTTCATTTTTCGAACGTGCCCCACGTAGAGCCAGAAGCACAGCGCACGCCGTCACCAGGTCCGGACGTGGCGGTGCTGTTTGGGCTTGGGCCGTGCCCACGTGGTTTCTGAGGGGCAGATTTTAAAATCGATCCTGGCACCCACTTCTTTCATCTCCCTGACAAGTGAGTTGTTTGTAAGGAGCCCCCATGTCACTAGGTCATCGGAAGCACAAGCATGGCGGTGTAGGAACGTGCCCACACGTGGGCCACATGTCCCTCAGTCCCTCCCCGTCAACTCGGTTATTCTTCCCGAAGAAGTCTCCCCATCCTGGGCTTGGCTGATCGGACCCGTTGTGTTCTCTCTTCCGCGCTTCCTATAATTGGGTAGTTGGTGTGATCCGGGTCTGTCTCCGGCAGGAAGCCCTCAGGGGGTGCCCTCTGCTCCTTGTCGTGCCAGGACGGGAGGTCGTGGGGACAGTCGGTGGGAGGTGGTCTCTGAACGAGACTCAAGTTGGACGCTGCTGCTTGCACGCGTGGGAGGTGCGTGTGTTCGCACAGGGGCACAGCGCCCGAGGCCCTCCATCCACAGCAACGCGCTGAAGCCATGCCCCCCTGACCCCCTTTCCTCCTCCACCAGAGCTGCCCTCTCCCTCTGCCCTCCGTCGTCCCGGCCGGCCGGCTGTTCCCCGGCAGCGGCAGGCTGGCCCGCTTTCCCACCGTGGCTGACGGTTCTAGAGACAAAGGCATTTACTCGCCGGTACTTCCTTCAGCCGGCATAGAGTGGACACCAAGGATCACCTTTGTTGAGGCGCCCGGTGGGCTGTGGACCCCATCCGTCAGGCAGCCTGTGCTCCCGTGTCCCCTGACCCGCCGCCTGGCCCTCTGGCTCCAGCCCTGTCGCTGCCACCGGGGCCTCGGGAAGCCCTCGCGGACAGGGTGCTGGGGACAGTGGTGTGGGGTCCACGTTCTCTCTTCGGAAGCTCTCCTCTCTCAGCCTCCGAGACACTCCTCTCCGGGACCAGGCGCTGTCCCTCCCGGGTCCTCCTGCTGCCGTTTCCCCAGATCCCGTCCTCGGCCACCTCCCCTCCCTCCGTCCGTTCCTGGGGTTCTGACTGAGATCTACACTCCAGTGGCTCCCAAGGGCGTGTTCCTGCCCCAGGTCTCTCTCTCGAGGTCTGAGGTCTTCAGGAGTGCCGGATGTTGCTGCTTTGATAGCACCAGGCATCGTGAACGTAAAATGCCCGTTGTTGAAGTCACCAGCTTCCCCCTCGAGCTTGGCCCTTTGCTGGGTCCCACCTAGAGTGAGCACATGCCGGTATTTTGGTCATGGCTAGCCTTGTGGTCCTTGCAAACATACCCCACAGGTGTGGCCTGGGAGCCGAGAGCCTGGCTATGGTCTGTCCTCCAGGACATGTGTCCGTGGAGACCGCGTCTAGGCTGGCCTGGCAGAGGGCAGCCACGCTGTGACAGGTCCCGAGGACTCATGTCCACTCCAACTCCCTCGCTGGCCGGGGCGTGGTGCCGAGGAGGAAATGCGCGGAGAGAACCGCATGCCGCAGGCCTAAACCCCCTCCCATTTGCGAAAGACGAGATGCCGTGGCCCAAGACGGGGGACCTGCGTGAAAGTCTCACTCCCCGCTGGTTTTGGAACCTTAGTTTGCCGCGTGTGGGGTGTAAGTCCCTGAAGCCACAGGGCTCTGCCATGTCCCTCCGGGAATCCGGCCCACGATGCTGCTGGATTCTGTTGGACCCATACTGTCCGCTCTTCGTGGTGAAGAACCAGGATCTTGTGAAGGGAGAGGATCGTCCCACAGATGAAACACGGAGACTGAAAACTGTCCCGTGAACTGACCGCTTCCTGAGTCTGCAGTCAGGAAGTCCTGAGTGTGCGGGAGCACTTGTAGTCGAAGGCACGGCACTTCTGCTTAGCGTCTCAGGTTCAACGTGGCCCATCAAAGTCCTTCTCGATTTTTTAAATCTTCGTTTTTCTCACTGTTCGGTGCAATAGTCAGTTACGGGTCTGATGTTTTATAAACGCCTCACGTGAGTGGGTTAACACAGCAGACATGAGACGTTGCAGACATGAGACGGCCGAGGTCATCTCAGGGGTCACAGGGGCTGGATCCTTCCAGAAGCTCTGGGGGGGAATCTGCGTCCTTGCTTTTCTGACATCTGGAGGCACCTGTGCTCTCTGCTTGTGGCCCCTCACCCACCCTCCAAGGGCAGCCCCACCTTTGCTTCCAGGGGGACCTGGCCCTCTCTGACAGGACCCTCCTGCCTGGTTCCTATGGGGTCGGACAGAGAACCCATCACCTCCCGACTGCGGGGCCCTTTACTTAATGCCCTCTGCCACATGCACTAACACGGTCATAGGTTCAGGGGATTTGGACTCGGACGGACCGGGGGGAGGGGCCACCACTCAGCCCACCACAGTTATCAAATGCAATAAAGACCAGCTCTATGACTTCACACCTCTTCAATAATACCGTGGCCTTAACAGGCTGGTCTCCACCTGCTCTGGGTTCCTCATACTTCCCTTGCTGCGGACTCTGCTTTCCCTTGATCACCCACCCGGTTTCTGGCTCCTTCTGCTTGTGCGCCTGGGTCCCCCATGGAGCTGGTCTGCACACAGTTGTTGCAGAAGGACTTTGGGGTCTTGGTCTAAATGCTCGGCACCCCACGGCCAAGGTGGCAGCTTTTGGTGTCCAGGAGCACGCCTGCAGCTTGCTTGGCCCAGCACTGCCCCACTGCCTCTGCCGGGCACGCCTGGCTGGCCCTCTGTCCCCTGTGCATGCGTGGGGGAGACATCTCTCTTGTCCCTCCTGAGCTGTCCACAGAGCCCCCAGCTCTTTGTCCTGTGCTGGCTTCTTCAGCCTCACGTGGCCGCGGGTCCCCTTTCCTTCTGGGATTCCTTGAAAGTCACTTTAATTCCCCGGTAGACACTGGCACCGAGGAGCGGAGGTGTGGGAGTACATCTGTGCACCTGCATCTCCCAGCGTGGCCATACGGGAATGAGGCCGCGTCTTGGTCCGCTGCAGCCCTGCCCGGGGCCATCCGAGCCCCCGCGCCGAGCCCCCCGAAGAGCTCTCGCTTTGGCGTTCTGCTATTCCTTGGGTCTGCAGCCCCAGCCCCCGTTCCCCTGAGACTTCCTGCTGGTGCTGATGCTCTCACGCATCACAGGACGAACTCCTTGACCGTCTTCCAAAACAGGAGGCTCGTCAGGTAGGGACACCCCACAGGAGGGCTGTAGGCTCTACAGAAATGATTCCTGCATCACACGCACAGTCATGTGTGTGTCCTGTGGATGTGTGCACGTGTTTGTGCAAGTCTGTGAGTGTGCACCTGCGGGTCTGCACGTGTATAAATGCAAGTGTGTGTCTGCACACCCAAACCTGGGGCACATGTGCACGTATGCAAGCCTGTGTGTGTGCTCTTGTGCTTGTGCACACGCAGGTCTGCGTGTGTATATGCACGTGCATATGTGCACACGTGTGTACACACCCATGTGCACACACCCATGTTTCTTTGTGTGGACACACACATGCGCACACGGGTCTGGGCGTGTATATGCACATGCACATGCGTGCATCCACGTACACACATATGTGCACGTGTGCGCACACGAGTCTGCATGTGCATGCGCACATACATGCTCCGGAGTGCTCGTCTCTGGGCGGGTGTGGGGCCATCATTGAATGCCGCAGACCTCTTGGCACCATGCTGTCATCCGACCTGGTGGGCGGGGTCCCTCCTGCTTCTAGGTCCCTTCACGCCAATTTGAATTCTGTTCTGGACCTCCTCCCGGATCGTGTGTCTGAACGCTAACTGTGGACGAGCAGGAGGCTCTCCCAACGGAGCCCCTCTGTTCCCATGGAGATCAGGTCTGTACACAGAATAGTCGGGGGCGTGTGGGGTGCAGGTGGAGGCCCACGTGAACGGAGGGCACACTCCTGGCAGCACCGTTTGTCGGTGTGCTCCGTGATGGCGATGACACCAGGCACGTGTTCAGGCGGTTCTGATGGCCGGACCAGGCCTGCCTCACACCTGCTCCGATGAGCTAAAAGCAAATGAGCAAATGGACGGAATGGAAACCATAGAATTCAACGATACTGCTTTTGGAACAGACACGTCCATTCTCTACCCTTACCATGGGAACAGGAGGTGATGTTGAAAAATCGATTAAGTTAGGGCCTGGCGTGGCCTGGACACCAGCCACACTGTGTGGAGGCCAAGCCGGTGCTGGCGAGCTGTCCGGTCTCACGCACAGAGCTGCTTCTCTCTGTGGTCAGGGCACCGTCCTCAGAGAGCTGTCCTTGGCAGGAAAACAGCACGACCGAAATCCTAGCAACGCTGGAGTCACCGTCGCTGGGAGCAGGTGCTGTTCAGTTCGGTGGTGGTAGGTCAGTGCGCCTGGCTGTCCAGGAGTGCGCGTGCGGCGGTGCTTTCTGGCTGTCAGTGTGGGGCAGGCCCTGTGTGGCCAGCGTGGCACCTGGTATACCTGGTCTGAGTGTCGGCCAGGCAGGAACGGCGTCAGCCGTGCCTTCACTGTGTCTCCACGTGGCCTCTCCTAGGGTCTTGGGTTGTGGGCCTTTTGGAAGCCTGACCCCTGGACAGCCAGCTTACCCACCATGTTGATCAGAAGAACAGCAACAGGACGCACGGTGCGGGAACTATACGAGGGACAGGCACACGCGACCGTGGGGCTGGCCCGCCCAAGCCCCACAGGATCTCAGGGTGACACCTTTGTGGCAGGAGACCTGTTTTCACGCCTAACACCTTCAGCGACTGGAGGAGGCCCCGCAGCAGCGAGCGCCGTCGGCTCTACTTGAAGTTGACCGAGTGCGTTGATCACGCCTGAAACCCTGTCCCAGCAACACCCAGACCAGCGTTGACCTAACGGGCACCACGGCTGGCTGAGTGGACCATAAAGTAACCGTGACTCCCTCTCGGGAGGCTTTCTTTGCGGTTGATGGGGTGCAGCAGGGGGTGGGGTCGGACGAGTGAGCCGTGTCCACCTTCCCTCAGGAGGACAGGCCGCACAGCAAGCTGCCCACGTGTGACGGATTCTCCGTGTCCACGTGGCTAGGCCACGACACCAAGACACATAACTACACGTTATTGTGGATGTTGTATTGCGGGTGTGTAAAGATGAGACTCACATTTAAATCACCAGACCGAATCACACGTTATCCTCCATGTGCGGGTGGGCCTCGCCCCATCCGTTGAAGACGCCCAGCGCAGCCTGAGGCGGGGTGTGGAGGGGATTCTCCCGCTGGGCTCCCTGGGGGGCTGGCAGCCCACCCTGCAGATTTCAGGGCAGCCAGCCCCTTACCCTCCCTCCTCCCTCCACGCACACACTCTCCATGGCACTGTCGTTCTGGAGAACCCTGGAAGTGGGGCTTGCGTTGACCCCAGGCTCTGCGCCAGTGCGGTGCGGCTGCCCTGCTTCTCCGCATCTCCGCAGCACTGGGCAGCAGGAGCGCGGGTGCTGTCCTTGTACAGAGGAGACAGCTGAGTCGGGGGTGGGGTGCCCTCTGTGGAGACAGCAGCTCCCTTGGGCGACAGGTCTGGGTGCGGAGCTCCTGCCCTCCATGCTCTAGGCCTAGTACTTGGTGTGTGAACCACGGGTATCTCTCTGTGCAGGGCTGGACACAGGGCCTGTGAGAGCCAAAGGCCGGGCACTGGGGACTGCCGCTCGCTCGTTCGTTGCGCAGAAGAGGCCACTGTCCCTCACACACTGCCCCGGGCACGCGGCCTGGGCCGGACCCCACGTCCGACGGGCAGCTCGTGTGCGGCCTGCGTGCGGTGGTCGGGCCCGAGGATGGAGACCCAGTGGTGGCGGTGAGGCCTCAGGCGTGAGCTTCGGGAGATGCGCGGACCCTGCCCAGCGGTGGCCGGTCCCCCTACAGGGGACTCTCGAGGTCCCGCATTTAGTAACCCATGTATTCCTTTTCCTTTTTCCTTAGAGAACAAGAGGGAGGTGACGAGACTGTGGGACGAAGCCAGGCACGGCTGAGACGTACTTGCTGGGACTTTCCACGGGGCCCTGGCCCGTCGCGCGGTGCCCGGAGAGGACCCGCTGGATTCCGCCGGCGAGGCCTCGCCCTGGACACGGCCTGCCTCCTGTGTGTCATGTGTCCCGCGCCCTTGGTAGTGGCCGAGGGAAGGGCGACCACCTCCTGCTGCGTGGAGAGCAACAGTCCGTGGGGAGAAAGGGCTTCCTAACAACGTGTGTCACGCTGAGTTCTGACAGGAGACCCTGAGCCGCCCGGATCAGCCCAACCCTCCGTTCCAGAGAAGTCACGGACTGTTTGTTGACTCAGGCGAGAATCTGGTGTCCTCAGGGTTTCGGGGCATAAAGATGAGGAAACCCAGAGAGCTGAAGTGAGGACTGGGTCTCTGAGGTCACAACGCATTCTTTGCTGCCCGGGCTCCGGTTTCTCAGGGAGGCCGAGGACACGGGCCTGTCACCAGCAGCCGCTGTGCCAGCCTCTTCTCACAGCTCTGCGCTTCCCCTTCCTCCGGGGGACTCTGCACGTTCCCAGGGCGCCAGCCAGACCTCTCCATGCCTCCGGCTGTCCAACGACAGGGTGCCCGCAGCGCACGACAGCGCACCTCACCATAGCACACAAGGCCTCCCCAGACCTCAGACCACACCACCCCTCACCTCGCCACTCAGCACCGCGCTCAGTACCCGAGCACACCTCGCCACTCCACGCATCGGCCCCCACCCTGTGCTCCTCCAACCGCAGCCCAGCAGTGCACTACCTGTGAGGACGTGCTGGGACCACCAGGGCTCCCAGGAGGGGGTGGCCCCCCGCCAGCTGGAGGAAGAAACAATGTTTGTTTGCACGGTCGGCATCCGCTGCCTCTACAGCCTCTTCGGACTGGGAGAGCTGTAATGTACACAGAAAGGCCTGCTCCTGGCGCGGCCCTAAATATTTACGCGGCGCGCAAACAAGGCCGAGGAATTCCCTCCAGCCGCATAGTGACTTAATAAACACGGGGCCATTAGGTAGTGTTTGTGTTGGTCACGCATGACAAGTTACTGATTACGGGAAAGTGACATCTGAAGGCCAAGACTGCCAGACCCAGAGATCGACTCAGCGGGCCGCGGCGAGGGGGATGCTCTCGGCACCGTTAGTCTCGGGTCGCAGATGGCGGACAACGGGGCCCCGGCTTCCCCACGCAGCTGGACGGGGAGCAAGCAGCTCAGCCTCGCGCGTGTGGCGGCTGCATCCTGTTCTGCACGGGGACTCGCCTTGTGCCCTGGGGCCACGGAGGGTCCCTGAAGCACCGCCTCCCCTGTGTCCCCCATCAGCGACTTCCTGGGCTCCCTACAGAGAGAACCGGGAGATGGCGATTCCTTCTCCGGGCTCGGCATTCTGGGCCCCCCCACCCCCCCCACCCCCCCCACCCCCGGGCCGCTTCCCTGTCGGTCTCCGCTATCTTTCGCGACAAGAGGAAAGCAAACACAGTTTCGCTTCTTCCCACAAAAAGGTTTAGATATTTCCGAGTGCGTGTTGCATTTTAAGATTGTTTGTCTCCGGGAGTGAGGAAGAGCCCAATGAGCCCAGAGAAGCAGCAGCGCCTCCCGCACTCAGCCCCGAGAGCGGCTTCCGGAAGCCTCCCGTGCGCCGGCTCGGGGCGCCCGGCCACAGGCTTCTCTGGCCGTCGTGTTGGGCAGGACGTCCACGTGCAGCGGCCGCACCGCAGGCTCCGGAGAACGGTGAGCTGGCGACAGCCACGCGCCTCCCTGAAGGACGGGGGCAGGAGGAGGTGCGGTGCACAGACCGAAGCGCCCACGTCGGAGGTCGGGGGCAGCCGGCCTCTCCGGTCCTGCTCCTGAGCATGAGGACGCACGCCTGCCGCCGGGAGACGGCAGCGGGGCCGGGCGGGGGATGGGTGCGACCACACCCAGGCACCCCAGGAGCGCTCCGGTCCTGCCCTGCGCTTTTGGGGCTGCCTCAAGGCTGCCGCTCACGAGCGTGTCCACGCCCCCGCCTGTCACCGTCTGACCGCAGGGGCTGCGCCTGGTCCCCGGCCCCACCATGCACAGAGCGCGGCCCGGCCCAGCCGGGATGGGGTCACTCGCAGCTTGGAAGTGCCGGGGCTGTAAAGCGCGGCTCACTCTCCCTCCCACATGGCCACCGGCTTTTCCGGCTCATTGTCACCCCTGCCGCCCTCCTGGCCTGGCCGCTTCTTCTGCGGGGCAGGAACCGACACGGGACGCAGGCGGACGGTGCCCAGAGCTGGGTCCCCCTGACCTCGAGGACGTCTCTTCCCATTTATTCACAGGTGCCCCTTCCACGCGGGTGGGACTTGCCCGCGAACTTGCCCCACGCTGTTGTGTCAAAGCATTCAAGTCCTCGTTTGTGGACGGAACGCACACGTTCACATGCATGTGGGGTTCAGCTGTGCGTGGGGGGCCTGGGCCCAGCTACCCACTCACGCGGCCGGCCTGGCCAGTCTGCCCGCCCAGATGTCTGTGCTCTCACCGCGCAGTGGCGAGGCCGGCGGGGCCAGAGTGCGCCGCCCTGGGAGAGGGAGGCCTGCTGGGCTTCGGGATGGGGACACGAGAGCCTCCGCGGCACCGTTAGCGCCTGCGACCGGCTCTGGGCTCTTGCCCTGCTCCCGGGGAACCCTTGGAGCCTTGTCTCGGGGTTGGGAGGACCTCACCCACCGAGCCTCAATGAGCCAGGCCCCAAGCTGTCCTGCAAAGCTAGTGACTTGCTGGGCGGGAGGGGGTGAGTGTGAGCCGTGGCCGACGCTACACGCCCCAGTTCCAGAGTGTCCCGCCCACGGAGCAGCGCCGCCTTCCCCCAGCGAACGGACGGGACCCACGCTGGACAGGCTGGACAGGCTCCTTGGGCTCTAAAGTGGAATGACAGAAGCAGCCTTGGGAGGGTGGATTTAACCTCAAGGGGCCCTACACGTGGGCCAGGGCAAGGGCAAAAGGAGGCGTGTGTGGCGCAGGCCTTCATCCTGGAGGGTGGTAAGCGGAATGAACAAGCTGTGCAATAAAATGCTTCCGCCTGTCTACTCTGACAAGAGGGTCACAGAGCGAATTAAAAATGTGTAAAATTGTGGTTATTTCATAAAAATTGGCAGAATATCAAAGACAACTGAATTCGATTATCATGTATGCTTGCGTTTTCTGTTGATGGCTCGTTAATGTTTCGATTATATAAAACCAGAGGCATATGACATTCGTAAAGTCATACAGTTTGTCACTGTTGTTAAAAGTCAAGATTTCCCTGCTATTTATAGTCTATTACCATTAAAGATCTAATTTATGTAAAAAAAGTACTTTCAAGTATCATGTCCAAAATGCATAAACATCAAAAAAACAGATTGAATATAAAGAAACAAAACATTTTAAAAATTTTGCCTTAAAATATGTATTTTTTCCAAATATGCAAAATTATATTATAAAATTAGAGGCAATGCCAGTTAATCATATTTAATTAATATCAAAATTTAGGTTCAAATTTACCCAACTAAAGCTACATTTTAATTTAATTTAAAAAAATGTCAAGTGGGTCTTATTAAATATTTGGAAAATAAAGCTTCGTAGTTAGCCAGAGAGCTGGTCCCACGTGTCCTCCGTGGGCCTCTGGAACCACGGGTTCGAGTATCGGGTTGTTCGTACGGCCTACCGCCGCTGCCTGTCCCACGGAGTCAGGGTATGCCGAGCCCATTCCCAAGGAGGTCCTTCTGGAACTGGGAACAGAACCCAAACGGGTGAGGACATGGATCTGGGAGCGACTGACAAAGCAGGTTCTGGTTCTGCCGAGGTCGGACCCACTGGGTCTCTGACGCCGAAGTGAAAGGACCGGACACCTTCACCTTCTTTTCTTACACCTGACGACTCCTGCGGCTTCAATCGGAACCTCCCCAGCCACCTGGGGTGAAGACCAGAGATTTCAAAATCTTACTTTCTATTTGTTGTTCACTTTTGAAAAGTACAGGAAAGAGAAGTTCCTAGGAAAATGAAGTAAAAAACAAAGACGAGGCAAGCTCCCACATCTGTTGGCATCGACAGACCTAACGTTGCCTTCCGCAGCCCAAAGCTGCTCCAGGGCCTCCTTTCTGTGTCCGTGCTTCTGTGGTGTGGCCCCGTGGGCCGTGTCCTCCCTGCGGTGGGACACAGCTGCCTTCCTGCCGGCTGCAGGACAGGGACTCGCGGCCGCCGTGCTGGGACTGTGGCCGCTTCGTGAGGGAGCGGGTGTGCGGGGCTGGGTGGTGCTGGACTCGACCCGCGGTGGCGCAGGCGGCCCCGTCGACTCCATTCGGGCCTGTCCCGTCCCGAGTCCGTGATCCGCGGACCCCACCCACGGGGCAGTCTTCTTCCCAGCCAGCATCCCATGTTCTCGTCGGCTCTCCCTGCCCCTCTCTAGACCTTGGCCGCTGGCTTCCCTGTGTCCCGCGGAAGCCCACTGTGTGTTGGAAGCTCTGACACACAGGACTGTGCCTCCCAGGGCCCCACACAAGGTGGGGGGGATGCGCGGCTCGTTCACAGCCGGGCGGCCTTGCACCAGGCTGGCCTTGGGCTTCTCTGAGCCACCTTCCCCAGCTGTCCGTGCCTTCCCAGGAAGTGGGACCGTGTCCCCCCCAGTGCTGGGTCCTCTGGGTCACTCCAAGCTGGCGTTACCTTTTTTACTTCGGCGGACAGCTCTCGGTGAGAAACCTGCTCTCCCGCACGGTGGTTCAAAGCGAGAAAGCCAGGATGGGCCGTCACTCCTTGCAAAATGTGCTTTTCCTTCGAGGAGTGTGAGTACGTGTTTGCCTGTGCCTCGTAGGGAGTGGGCACGCTCGTTTCCGCGGTGTGAACGGCACACAGCGTTTGCACCAAAACACCTGGAGCGCACGCATGGATGGGTCTGGAAAGTAGAGCATCCGAGATTGGCGTGGAAACGCCGGCTTTGTCTCCAGAGTGGACGCTGGTCAGGGTGGCATCTCGGTCAGGCTTGCGACAAACCCAGCAGACGCGACAGCTTCCATGGGGTGGGTACTGGCGGACCGCACACGTGGCTGGGGCAGGTTTCGGCAAGCACCTGTCGTCTCTGGCTGAGGAGGGGCAAACAGTGAGGAAGAGACTGTCCTCGCCCAGCACCGGGCCCCGCCACCTACGCTGTGAGTCTGAGGCCACCCCAGCCCCTCGTCGCATCTGCTCATTGGCCCCACTCAGGATCCACGTCGCCGTCCGCCCGTGAGTGGCCCGAGGAAGTCCTGCCCCCACCGCACGAGAGGTGCCACAGAATGCCGAGGAGCCGCGTCTCCACGTTGCCATCTTTGTGGATGTGCCCATGGAAAGATGAAAGACAAACCTCGGGTTTAGGAAAAAAGAAGCATTTCTTCTCAGAACCAGGGAAAAAATACCCAAATGCCATTGCCCAGAGGCACAGATACCCATTATGTGTTTTAAGCTTGTCCCCAGGTGTGCGTCCTGAATTCAAGCTTGGGCTCTGGTGCCAAGCACACCCGGTTCAAAGCCCACAGCAGTCTCGCGCTGCTGGGGACCATGCATTTTGGGTCCTCGGTCCCAGGCTGGGATGTGAACTTGGGGATCATGCCTTTCAGGTGCTAGGTCCCAGGCTGGTGCTGTGACCTCGGGGACCACTTGTTTTGGGTCCTCGGTCCTGGGCCAGGCTGGTCTGTAGCTGCTGTGCAGTGGGTGGGGGCAATGGGGCTTTGCACGCAGCTCTCTGCCCCGACTGAGGAGCTAAGGGACCGCAGCCTGGACGCTTCACTCTGGGTTTTCCCCTGCTGAAGCGAGTCATTCCACTGCACAGCAGCTGGAGGATTCTATACAGGAACGTGCATGGAATGGGACCCCGATACAGGGTCAAGGGCCTGATGGAGGAGGGGAAGGAAGACCCGAGGGTCTCCTTGGTGACGGGGAGGCCGAGCACACAGCACTCACGCAGAAGCTCTCCACTTCCTCGGCGCCTGGTTAAAGGCCCGGTTTACGCTGGGGGTGCCTCCGCCTGACGCTCTCAAGACTAACCTGCAATTCTTTACAACCTACACACGCCTCTTGGGTTTCCCATGCTCAAATGCTTGCGGAAAGCCATTCTTGATTATTTTAATACGTGTTCATTGTGTACCTAGTGTGTGCTAAGGCCTGGGTATGAAGACAAGGAAGAACCGGGCTGTGCAGAAATGTCTGATGCCCGCGGGAGGGCTGGTCAGATGCCGTGGCCGGAGGGGCCCCCAGCGGGTCTCCCTGCCCCCGGCATCTCTCCTGCGGGAACCGTCCTCTCGTGGGGCCCCTCGGGGGACCGTGCGACCAGGGTGTGGGACTGGAGCAGCGTGACCGGGCGTGCCAGTGCGTGGAGCCAGAGGCTGCCTCCTTTCAGCGGCTCCAACGGGCTGAAATATGACCATTTCTGGAAGCTTTATGTTTCCAGATGCTTTTTATGGGTTAATAAAGTGACTCCTCCGTTCAAAAAAGGATGTGTTTCGGAAGTTAAACGTCGTTTTTTTGAAATGAGTGATCTATTTCACAGAGCTTAAAAGGCTGTCCAGCCTCCCGCAGTCAATCCTTCCCCAGCCGTAATGGATAATGTAAGCACCGTGGCTGCCGTTTAGACAGGGCTGGGGCCGGGGGGGCACAGGCAGCACCGTTTGAAACGCCTCTGTCATTCTAAACAGAAGCAGATGTCTCCGCGGCGGAGCTGCGCAGAAGTCATTCTTCAAACAGTAGATTAAAACATCTGTCAGCAGGGCCTAGAGGGGCCCGGCCCACAGCAGCCGCCGCAGCTGGGCCTGCCAGTCACGGCGTCCGGGGGGAGCTGGGTGCGCAGAGGGGGCCGGGAGGAAGCCGCGACGCCCTGTCCCCTTTCAGCGGCTTTCGAGCTCACTGTCAGGGGTCACAGTGCTCTGCCGGCTGGCCCCTACTCCACAGCCTGGTCCCTGTCCATCCCCAGCCCCTGTCCACCCCCAAATCCTGCCCCTCAGCCCCGCCCCGTCCACTCTCCCCACCCCCCGTGCACCCTACCAGCCCCTCTCTACCCACCCCTGACCCTGTCCGCTGCCCGGGCTCTTGTCCCACTGGTCTCCGTGACCCGCTGGCCTCCCTTGGGTCCTCCTCAACATGTTCTTTCCCTGTCCTCAGGGCCCCCTGTTGCTGTGCTCCTGGCCGGTCTCTCTGTCCCTGGCATTGTGTGGGGACCCTGGGGGCTGAGTCCTGAAGGCGTCAGTGTAGCATGGTGACCTTCCGGAAGTGTGGCCCAGGGGCCTGGTTCCATCACGTTGTGGCCCAGTGTCTTAAACCCACCAGAAGAGACGGTGGCTCCCACCTGTGGCCCGGCATGAAGGCCAGGATTCCCGGGGTCGGGGCAGGGCTCAGGAGAGAGTGTGTGGGGGCTGCTTGGAGCCGAAGACACCCTCCTTTCCTGCCTGCTGCCTCTCCCCGGGTGTGGCCCCACACCGGCCAGTGTGTCCTCCTGCCACAGCCGGAGGTCCGGGCATGGGGGCCCTCCGGCCTGTCAGCGGGTCCACAGTAGCCCAGCGGGAAGGCGTGGGCGGGACGAAGCCCCCGGGCAGGTGGTCCCTGTACCCCTCCTGGGTCCGCACTGGCAGCCCGAGGTCGTGCTGCCCTGCCAGGTTCACGAGAAGCGGCTTCACAGTGTCCCAGGGCTGAACCTTCTGGCTTTATTTCTGTTGTATCGTGGAAGTATGTTTGGGTAGGAAAAGATACAGGCTTTCTTTCCAGTGGACAACTTCTTCTTTGCCTTTTAAATAATCAGCTGCTGTGACACCTTCAGGCAGCTGGACTTGGAGGCCTCAGGGGGAGGGGCAGGGGGAGGACGTGGGAGATCACCCCGGGAGCAGGCCACACCCCATCCCATGCGGACATTCGAGGGGCTGGGCGGTCACTTGAAGGGTTGCCTCCCGCCTCACCGTGTCTCCTCCAAACCCTGTGTAGTTAAGACTGGAAATCGTGCTCTGACACACAGAGGACACAGACCCAGAGACTCAGTGCTGGGGAGAGAACGTGTGGGACCGCCGGCCCGTCCAGTCCTGCTATTATTCTTTCCCCACGTCCTCTGCTGCTCCCTTCCCTGAGTGCAGCTGGAAATGAAACCTAGAGAAGCAGTGGGGCTGGTCAACAACAGCCTCCAGCCCTGGGGAATATGTTAGGTCATATTAGCAAATGTATTGGGTCCCAAAGAAAGGAGGTGAGAGAACTGTTTTTTTCTACACTCAGGCAACTCCTGGAGCATTGTGTTCAGCTGTGGTCAATACAGAAGAAGGACACAGTCAGTTTCCTGGAGACCAGACCTGGTCGTTCTCATACATCCAAGGTCTCCTACACCTGGTGTGGTGTTGGCAAAGGGATACTCACTCGTTCACTCAGTCCCTCACTCTTTTGTTGATGAAATGTATCCAAAATATGTTTTTGATCATGAGCTATGGATGAGGTAATGTTGCAGGTCCTGAAATAATAATCACGGGGAAAAGACGGACAGTGATTCGTTGCGTGAACATAGGAGCATGTTCAGAGAGAGAGAGACAGAAATTTATCTCATGAAATTGTGGAGTCTATCAGGCCTGAAATTTGCAGGATGTGCCAGGAGGCCGGAGACCCAGGAAGAGTAGATGCTGGAGTGCGACCTTCGGGAGGGGACTTCCTTCCTCCCAACACCTCCTTTTTTACCTCTTGGTATCTTCAACTGCTTAGATGTGGCCCACCACACGACAGTGGGTCGCGAGCTTGCTCAGAGTTGACTGATTTAAATATTAATCTTACCTCAAAATACCCTCACAGGGACATCTAGACAGGGATTTGACCAAACCCTGTGTGCTGTGGCCTAGCCAAGTGGACAAATGAACTAACTGACCCCAGGGTGTAAGAGCTTATTAGTAAGATTACAGTAGTCAGCTACATGGCAGGACCAGACTTGTTTCGTGTGTGTCCAGGTGTTAAAGTGGGCCAGGAGCGGAGGTCATGCGGTTCCAGGGGCTCCGGGTGTCTGAGGGCAGCCGGTGACAGGACCTGCAGGGTCTGGGAGCCGTTCTGCATTATTTGTGAAAACCTCCCTGGGCTTTCGAGTGGAGGCGGTAGAGGAACGTCGGAGAACAGAGGATGCTCAGGCCGTGAGTCAGGCTGGACGGGGCCTGGCGTGGCCTGGTGTCCAGAAGAGGAGGAGGGATGGGGCCGTGGGCGGTGTCCCAGAGGCAGTGTCCCTCCAGATACCAGCTCCGAAGGTGGAGTCTTGTCTTGCGACAATGGCAGAGGGACTCAGGAGGAGAGGGAGCCCCCGAGACACTCACGGCCTCAGTGCAGGGCGCCCCTCCTTCACCGTCTCTCCCCAGTCCCCGTCTCCCTGGCGGGCCAGGGTCAGCGCCCGTGCAGCATGGACCCATGTTGCGGTGGGTGGCAGGCCACTTTCAAGGGGGCTTTCCTGGGGTCTGCGGGTCCGCTCAGTGGGCTGTGCTCTGGCCTGAGCTGCGCTGATCCCGCCACCAGTCACGCCATGGTGGGAACAGTGGCCGGAGCGGGGTCTGGACGCCTCCTCCCCCTGTCGGACGCACTCATCTTCCCTGGGGAAGCTGGGCTGGGTCTAGTGCCTCTTGGAGGATCTTGTTTGGGGGAGGGAGGGTGCTATCCGTGGGCTCCCCGGAGAGCAGGGTGGGTTAGCCCAAGTACAGACCAGGTGCCCCCCAGGCTGTGGGGACCCTGACTGGGCATGGCCAGGGTCTGGGAGCTTCTAGGCGTGAGCTCGAGCTTGCGGTCTGAGCAGCAGCGGTCAGGCGGCCACAGGCCCTGTTCCTGGGCTGGGCAAACCCAGATGCCTGTGTAGCTGGGGCCTGAGCTGCCGAGGGCCAGGCCTGCAGTCGGCTCTGCTGACCCTGTGGATGGGTGACGGCACAGGCCGGCCCCTCCCCCCTTCTGCCAGCGGCGTGTGTGGTGGCCCTGGGTGGTCACTGTGGCCTCAGCCCCAGGGCCCGGGCACCCGCCCTTGCTGCAGACAACAGCCCCACTCCATCCCGTGGGCCCCTGGCGCCGGACACCACCCTGGTCCCTGGCTCCTGGGCTCAGTAGGTCCCGGCCCGGACACCACCCTGGTCCCTGGCTCCTGGGCTTAGCAGGTCCTGGCCCGGACACCACCCTGGTCCCGGGCTCCTGGGCTTAGCAGGTCCCGGCCCGGCTCTAGCAGATCCTTCCCGCCCCTCCAGTGATCCCAGCCCTGTCCGGCCCTGTGCACTGCAGAGCTGGGGCTGCTGCCTGAGCACAGGACTGAACAGGACTTTCCTCTGATCCCCTGTGTCATACCTATTTCCTCACCTTTGCAGAAAACAAGCCACGGTGTCCAGGCAGCGGTCCCGCTTCCCTGGGACTCTCCTCCATGTGTAAGTGTGGGCTCCTGGGTCAGCCACCAAAGCCGCTTGGGTTGAACTGCCCACGGCTCCTTGTTGCCAGCCCTGTGGCCCGATTCTCGCCCCCAGCTGTGTTCATACAATCCCCCCCCCACCATTCCCCGTGTGGCCATCCGGACAACAGATGCCACCCTGCGTGTTTAGAGACCCCCCTTTATAGGGGATTACAGGACTCTTGGCAGAACCGGGGAAGGTAGTGGGTCTGGGCACGGGCAACAGTGGGGAGGCCTGGTGCTCTTGGTGGGCCTCCCAGCCCGAGGGGCCCGTGTCAGCTGCCTGCCCCCAAGGACACATCACCCCAAGGAGCCCACCTCCAGAGCCCAGCGCCCCCAGGTGCCCACTCCAGGGACCCCTCCCCCCAGCCCCCAGGGACCCAGTCCGCAGATGCCCCCAGAGGCTGGGAGCCCCATCAGGATTACTGCTGCCCCGAGTGGGCTGCATGCTGGAGGCCGGCCACATTCTGACCTTGTGTGGTGTCTGCACTGGCTAGCCGCCGGGAGAGGGCTGAGGAAAAGGCACTTCCAGGGTCTGACCGTGTGACCGGGGCCTGGAGTGCGTGTGACTGTGGTGGCGCGGAGTCCCCCCTTCCTCCGCACAGCTCCCTGAGAGGCTCTGGGTTCAGGGTCCCCTGCTCTCCCCCTTCACGGAGGCCTGTGTTGGCAGCATTTGCTCGGACTCTGGCCGGGTCTCCACACATCTCAGGCCAATAGAATCAAAGGTCCTTCTCGCTGGGACTGTGTCTTTTCCAAGCGCCCCGAGCCCTGTGGCCCATCAGGAGCAGCGGCCCCATTCCTGCCTCTGGCTTCTCTACTGCCTCCCTCCTTTAGAATCCTGAATCCCCGAGCCGGCGGCTCTCTCCAGCTTGCCCTGGCCAGATGCAGACCTCCCTGCCAGCTCCTTTGGAGGTTGGCCCTACCCTCCTGGCCATCCTGATGCCCCCCATGTCCACACCGTGGCCAGCTGCGCCCCAAATGCCATCATGTCACTCCTTCGCTCAGAACACCCCGTGGTCACATCCCGCGTCTCCAGGTGAACCTGACCTGTGGGAAGAGACATTGCTGGCCGCGACTCCTCGCCCGAGGGTGCCCTTGTGTCTACACTCAAGCCACACCGAGTACCTCCCAGCTCCTCGACCCAGCTGTGCTGGCTCTGGCCCCTGCGTCGTTATCTGAGGGCCCTGCCGACCCTGGTGCCGGTTGGCTAACTGACCCTCCACCCCCGTCCATGCCCAGAAGTCTCTTCCCACGAGGACTTCCGGGCCCCCAGCTCTGGGTGTGTCCTTCTGTGTGGACACGCCCGGCGCAGGGTGACCACGTCCCTCAGTGGCCGCACCAGCGCTCCGTGGCAGCCGTGGGCGGCTCTCGGCTCCTGAGGCCCTGCCCCTGCACCCAGTGCGGGTGGGCCGCAGCGGGCAGTGAGCCGCTGTGAACGCTGACCTGGGAGATCAGAGTGTCGGAGGAAGCGACCAGGCCGCGAGGAGGATTTGGTCCACGATTCTCGGGGAGTGAAGGCTCTCGGCCTCGTCTCGCTCGGCTTTGAGAAGAGCCTGCTCGGGCGCCCAGCGCGTGTCTCCTCCTCCACGGGCTTTCCTGGACTCCTGGACGCGGCCCCCTGCCCCGCTTCCCGGGGCCTCTCGCCTCCTGACGCAGCCCAAGCTGTCTTGGAGACAGGACTCCGCCAGGATCCCTGTCTGTGTGTCCGTCTGCCGCCATTGTCAGTCTGCTCCTGCTCTCACAGATCCGCCGCCGACCTACGTGACGCTGGGCCCCTCTTGGAGAGCCCTTGGGGACGCGGGATGGCGCGGTGCTCGTTCGGAACCGCCAGTGTCTCACAAGAGCAGCTTGCAGGCGTCGTCTGTCTGCCGCGTCTGCTGACCCTGAACCCGCAGGGGCTGGCGAGTCAGAGGTCTGACACTGTCCGCACGTGCCCCTGAAAGGCCTGACGGCGCCCGCAGGTAGGGCGCAGGAGCGAATGGCCGTGTGCGGTCTCCAGAAAGAGAAAGCCCTTTTGGGCGAGCATCGCACCAGGACCGCGGGGCCCTGTGGACACAGCCCAGAATGTGGTGGAGGAATGACCAGGTGACGCTGAGATGTCCTCCACAACGGGATCGCATGCTTGGCTCTCATCAGAAAGAGGGGTGTCCCCGCCGCCCCGGGCCAGCCATGACAGTCCCTCCTAGCGTCCCAGCCGTGGCCTCCAGGCGCGCCCAAGCGCTCAGGACCCACTGGTGGCCGCCACCATGGCTGACGCCCACTTCGTAGTTTGTGTGGCTCCCCGCTGCCCTGAGCCCGAGGACGCACGGACGCTTGGCACGGTTTCCGCTGAGGCAACAAGCTCAGAAAGGCGTCAGCTGCCGGAAGAGCGCGGGCCGGGGGCCCAGGCATCGGGGGCCCCGGGTGGCTCTCAGGCAGCACGAGGGGCAGCCCCCGTGCCCTCCCCCTGCACCTCGCGCCCCGGCCTGACCTTTCCAGACCAGGAGGGTGCAGCATCTGTCAGGTCAGGATGGTCATAGGTTCTGGCTGTGTTTGGGGCCCTCGCGGCGAGCTGGCTCGGAGAGCCGGCTTCCTGCCTTCAGCCGCGCGGCCGGCCTGGGGGGCACAGCTGTGGTTGTTCGGGCACGATAGAAAGGACAAACAATGGGGGGAAGTGCCCACTGACCTGCCTTCTTCCTTAGTTATCGCTGAAAAAATACCCTCCAAGCCCGCGGGGAATGCCCAGGGAGGCCACGGTGCGGATGAGGACTGGTGGGCTGGGGACGCCACATGCCCCAGGCTTGCTCACGGGGCTCGCTCTGTGCTCCGAGCCCCCACAGGGCCCCAGGCGGGAAGACTCTGGTTTTAGCTCCATGATGCTCCGTGAAAACGCTTTTCTTCATCTCCGGGTTCTCCGGTCCAGGCAGCCTCCGAGGCCCCACTTAATGTGCCCCAGGCCCCAGGATGGGGTGATCCTGCCCTCTCTCAGGACCCTGGGGGCACGTGTCCGATGTGCCCCCCTCTCCTGCCTCCCTCTGACCACACGTGGGGCCCCGCGGGCCTGGGGCAGTGTACATCCCGCACCCTGAGCCCCCACACCAGGCGGACTGGCTCTTCTGTCTCTCTGGGGCTGCCTGGGGTGTTGGGGGCTCGGAGCCGCTGCCTTGGGGCTGGCACACCTCCCAGCCTTGGGCGTGGGTCCTCCGGGTGCCAGGCTCCCAGGGGCCCTGTGCTCACCCCTCTGCCAGTGTGGATGCCCAGGGCGGGCTGCGGCAGCTGCTACGGGGCGTGTGCCTGTGGCCGTGGCGATGGGTGGGAGCTGGAGGGGCTCAGGCTCCTCTCTCTGCCGGGCAGAATGGGCCCCTTGGATAAAACCGGGCTCCTGTCAGGCTGCAAAGCGCCGAGGCCACCCCTGATCCATTTCCAGCCGAGGATCCAGACACCCTGCCTCGTCTCTGGCCCGGACTCCGAGCTCGTCCCGCCCCGGTCTTGGTGGAAACCCTGCTGCCCTATGGTACCTGACGGTGCTCCATCGGGGTCCCGGCCCTCGCCCCACTTCTTCATCGGCCCATGCAGGCCCTCCATGCACGTGCCGGCCAGACTCGGCGGAGGAGGCGCCTCTGAGGCCTGGTATCCTGCTCTGTCCCGAACCCTGACCCCAGCCACGGTGCACGTCTCACAGGAGGAGCTGGTGATTCGGGCATGTTTGGGGGTCTGGAGTTTTGGGGCTGATGTGGTGGGAGGAGGTGGGTGGAGGGGTGACCGCTGACCCCTCTCTGCCATGGGAATGACCCCTGACCTCCCCCTGCCGCGGGAAGTCCTGGTCCCTGCACAGCCTGAGTGAGGTCGCCGACCGGGCATTGGTGGGGTTGAGCTGGGAGCCGGGACCATGGTGGCGGGTCACTGAGCTCGCGTCACAGCCCACGCTGCAGCGTCCCCAGTGAAGGCGAGGGCCATGGTCCCCGGGCAGCACGCCCTCCTCTGGGACGGCAAGGGCTGTCGTGACGCTGCCTCGAGCAGGAGAAGGACCGGACGAGCAACAGAGCTCCGTACCGAAGAGCAGGTCCATGCGTGGGGGCGTGGGAGCCGGCGCCCTGCACACACCGGCCCCCAGTCTGGTCCCCAGAGCGATGCAGGCCCTGCTCGCCCAGGACCTGGGACATGTGGCTCTCTGGAGGGCATGGGGACAGAGCTCGGCGGCCCCGCAGCTGCTGTCCTGCTCCAGCTACCCAGACCCTGGCGCAGGTGCGGCTGGAGGGGTCCCAGGCAGCTGACCCGGGACAGGGAGGTTCCCCAGGTGGCCTGGCACCCCGGGAGCAGCATCGTCCCGGGCAGGTGGCTGCCGCAGAAGCCAGGACCTCCCTGCGCACGTCTGCTTGTGGGCGGCTGAGCCAGGCTACAAGCGGAGGGCCGTCCCCGTGGAGATCAGGAGCCTGGAGCAGAGGGGGCCCCGGCCCCATGCCCTGGGGCGAGGATTCCCCCCAGCACAAGAGAGCAGCGTGGTCTCAGCCTGCTGAGAGCCTGGTGTGGAGTCACCCCGTGGGGAGCCCTGGCTGCTGGCTTGCGTGCCCTGGTGACCACGGTGCCGGCTCTGGTCCCACGGGGCAGCCTGGGGCAGACATCGGGGGCCCTGGGTGGCTTGGCTTCGTCCGTCCCCTGGCTTTGGAGGGTGACACTGTACGTCCAGCACGGCCCAGGGTGCGCTGAGCGCCAGCAGGTGGCAGGACCGCCACGGGCCCCGCAGGGAGCCGCCGCACATGCTTCCACTGGGCCGTCCGTCACCCCGCGCTGAGTCACCGCTGGAGGGGGTGGGAAGCCCTGGGCACACCACACACACTCACGGGGAGCCCCTGCAAACGTGCGTGTCGGGGAGCAGCTTTAGCCAGGTTGCCGCTGACCTTGGTCTTGACCCGAACGGGCGGCCGACCAGCACAAACACTCTCTGATGGAATCAACGTGTGACTCAGGCCCTTTGCAGGGCGGTTCCTGTGCTGACGGAACAAAAAGAGGCCTTGAAAAGCGGCCAGTGGAAAAGCGTGTGTCACAGCTGAAGGTCTCCACACCCTGCCCTGGGTAGCCTGCAGTGTGGACGTCCATGTCCTCCCGGGTTACGGGGAGGCCGTCGGTGTCGGTCACTCTGTGGTCAGGACGTGGTCAGCACCCACATATCACCTGAAGCTTACACACGCATGGTCCCACGAAGCGGGTTGGCGCCAGGTGGGAGCCCCTGGACGTGATGCTGGAGCCTCCCAGGTGGCCTCACATGCCCCTCGTCCCCGTGTCCTTCAGGAGACTTAACCCCGTGGCCCCAATCCTGCTGTTCTCCATCCTGAGGCCATTCTTACGGACTTCTTCATTCTAGTGACTGGACATTGCTTTCTTCCTGTGCAGGCCGAGTAGTGTGAAACCCCGAAGGTCTGTGGTGTCTGGGGTCTGTGGGGGCTTGGCTGAGTCGTTTCTCCTCCAGCGCAGACCCCGCCGCCTGGGACGCTGAAGCCCTCGGAGGACGCCTGCGCGAGGCTGAGGGCGTCACCTCTGTGGAGTGGGCTCCGAGGCAGATGGGTCGGGGGGCGTCTCTTCCCACCCCACCCCAGTCATTCCTTTGGAAGCCCAGCCCATAGCGACGCCGGAGTGGCGGTCCCTGGGGCCACCAGAGGCGGCTCCAGTCCTCACTTCAGCCGAGAGTCCACACTTGCCTTCCAGAGCTTTCCTAGTGCCAGGACCTTTCTGAGCGTCAGGCATGTCGGGGTCGACAAGCAGCACCTTTCTTCCCGGACCAAGTGTCCCTCTGGAGACACAGACATGAGCCCCACGGACACACAGGTCATTTATGTGTTGGCCGGGATGGGCACAGGGAGCAGCTCGCACGCTGAGCTGGTGTCCGTCTCACGTAACGGAGAGAAGAAGAAGCCGCAGGGTAAGGTGTCATTGGCACCTTTGAAGCCTGGGGGCTGAGGGCAGAGTTGGAGCGGAAGCCTGGAAACAGGGGCGCTCTGCCCAGCCGGACGGTCCATCTTCAGCCGGAGAGACTGAGGTTTCCAGACAGAGCAACTTCCCTGAGCTTGAACCGCTGGAGGAATGGTCTGCTGCCCAAAGCACCACACAGAACGGGTTTTACCTCAGAAATGGGTTTGCCTAAACCCCTATCCTGAAGGTTTTATCATCGTCCTGAGCCTACAAGAGTGACAGCGCTCGGCATCCCCCAGTGCTTGGGTCCCGACCCATGACCAGGAAGAAAGCGGGTGAGGCTCAGGTCATGGTCTGCATGAAGAGAGGTCTTTCCGGGTGGCATCTGCCGGAGGACAGATGACAGCCCTGCCCACAGCTGGGAGCCGGCATTGTTAGGAGTGCAGCCAGGACCAGGGAGACCCACGGGCTCCCATAGGCCCTGCTCCAGGGTGAGTCCCCCCAGCCCCTGTAAGGCCAGAGCTCTGGGTCGCACTGGAAGGAACAGGGCTGCCCCCGTGGTCCTGCTGGGCGGGCGGAAGGGGTAAGGCACTGGAGAGGCTTTCTGGGTCTGGGTGGGAGCCCGGCCAATGCTTGTTCAGACATGGGAGCCCCAGCCTCCTCCCTCTTGAAGTCCCAGGTAACCAGGGGGCAGGAGAGCCCCAGGGCTTGCAGACTCTCTGTGCTGTGTGGAGTGGGGATGAGTGGTACCCATTTCGGTCGTGCAGGAGGACGGTAGGGCTCGACGTCCTCGAGGAATCAAAGACCGTCGCTAAGCACTTTCCAGGATCTAGAGTAAGAAGAGGCCTCCTGAGACCTGTGGCTTGGACCCACAGCCCCCGAGAGACTGGTGGACTTCGTCCTCGTACCTTGGTGGACGCCGGGGACATACAGCCTTGTTTCCCCCAGGCCAGCCTCCCCAAGCACTGCAGACGGCCAGCGGCAGGCTGACCCCCTCCCTGCTCAGCTGCGCTCTGGAGAGCCGGCCCCCAGGAAACCATCTGCTGAGGGACGTCACTGAGTCGAACCCCCGGCTGGCTTGAGTTCAGGGTCCGCAGTCCAGTGTGGGTCCGGACACCACAGTGTACACACCCGCAGATTGGTGCAGGGTCTGGAGGCTCCCCGGAGAGGCTGGCTCGGGGCTCTGGTTCTGCTGCTATTCCTGCACCCCGGGGTGCACAAGGCCCCACGTCCCCCAGGCTGCCTCACTTGGGAGCCGGGACCCGGGCCTGGGACAGAGCCCCCGCCCTCATCGTGGGGGTATGCTCAGGTGCCAGGCCCCCCAGCCGGGCACTGGCGGAGCAGAACCTGTCCCCACTGTGCTGCTGTGAGGGACCCCAGGACCGGGCTCTGCTGCAGAATGAAGCCCGTGGCTGCGGATCCTGGGGAGCAGAATCAGGCCGTGACATGGGGTCTTATCGAGTCCTCACAAAGGAGGCCAAGGGCCATTCTGCACGGGGACCAGACGTGATGGCCAGCTGCAGGGACTCCGTGCTTTGTGGCCCCTGGAAGGTGCTGTTCCCTCCGCCCACCTGGGGAGGTGGCCATCGGATCAGGACTTAGGAGAAGCAGATCACATCCACGCTCACACACGCACATGCCGCACATGTCCACACGGGCTTGTGAACACACGTGTGCCACAGGACACACTTGTGTGCACACATGCTCACAGAGTACATGCACACACATGCTCACAAGGGCTTGTACACAGGACACATGTGCTACGGGGCACACGTGTGCACACAAGGACACACAGCAATGCACATACATGTCCTAGGACATGCGTGTGCACATATACGCGTCACAGGACACATGTGTGCACACACAGGGTACATGAACACACATGCACACGCGGCTTCTACACAGGACACGTGTGTCACAGGACACACATGCTTGGACACGTGTACACACAGCATGTACACATATGTGGCACAGGACACATACGTGTGCACACATGCTCATAGAGTACATGCACACACATGTTCACATGGGCTTGGACACAGGACACATGTGCCACAGGAGACACACGTGCACACGTGTACACACAGCACATGCACACACACGATCAAACCAAAGGAAACGTTCAAGCTTCATCCTCAGTGACGCTCGTGTGATGTGGACCATGTGCCGTGGGGAAGGACGCGTGCACGGTACTCTGCTGTCACCGCAGGTACTTTGTTGGACAACAGATCCCTGGAACTTACTCATCCGTATAGTTGATCTGTTTTAAAGAAAATTCTGGTTTAAGTTTAGGGAAGATTCTAGGATTTTATGCATTATGAGAAGTTATTTTTTCTGTTTATTAAAACAAACTATTCGACACAAATGAATGTGGATGGCCTCCCCGTGGGCACTCATCATGATAACACAGTGAACCCCAAGGGCCCTGTAGCCCCGAACCAGAACGGAGCCCCACTGGGTCTGCCTGTGCGATCCTGGCCTCGTCCTGCTCACGGGGCCCCTCCCCAAACCTGCTGTCATAGTCTCATCGTCTGAAACCGCTCGTCCTGTGCGATCCTGGCCTCGTCCTGCTCACGGGGCCCCTCCCCAAACCTGCTGTCATAGTCTCATCGTCTGAAACCGCTCGTCCCGCCCGCGTGTGCGTCTGAGCGTGTGGCGTTGACGGATGGCGCTACCCTCCGTGTTCTGCTCCAGAGATTGGTGGGACAAAGGAGAGGTCTCAGGAAGAGCCCCGATGGATCGAAATGTCCTGCGCGACGACCTTCAACACAGCGGCAGAAGCGTGAACATGAGGGCACAAGGTTTTAGGGGCGTCTGTGGGGCTGTCTCAGGATGGGCAACTTTGGCACAGACGCCAAGCCTGGGGCCAGAAAGCTGAGTGGTCAGGTGACAGAACTTCTCCCATAAAATGGCGCCGTAACCCAAGGCAGCCAAAGTTGGGGGTGAAGAGGACAGTGTCCGGTCTAGGAAGAGGGTCAGCAAGTGCATTAGCTCGGGACAAACCACCCAACAGGAGCAAACGGACAGAGGTCAGCAAGGCGACTGTCGGGCGAACCTGGGCACGCCGTGAAGACTCGGAACACACAACCGAGGCAGCATGAGACGTCACCCCACACCCACCGGTGAGAACCAAGACGGGGCCTGGCCACCACCAAGGGGCAATCCCAGCCCGGAGGGCGCCAGGCCCCCCAGCGGGGCCTCATAGAGAGGACAGCCTTGGCGCAGGCGGAGCCACGAGTGGTGGGCAGACCAGGAGACCCGCTGCCCCCTCCTCAGGGCGCGTCTGCCTCAGGGAAGTGGAAGGTTGGCTGGGCTCGTGTCAGCAGCCAGTGTGCGACCATCACTTCGGTGACGGGACCTGTCCCAGCCGAGGCCAGCTTCCGGCCATCGCTCTGGTGACGGGACCTGTCCCAGTGGACAGGAACACATTAAGTGAGGAAAACAAAGACACTGCAGACGAGACACGATGCCGTTCTCTGTCTCGGACCAGGTACACACAGCCTCCACGTGCGGTTGCCCTCCTACACACGTACGTGTGCCCACGTGTGTCACTGCATGAGGCTCATGGAATCAGGGGAAAGCCCGGAGCACATCTGAGGTGCAGGTGCAGGGGAAGGTGGACCCGAGGCCAATCACGGCTTTCTGGGAGACTCCTGCGGCCGTGATGACATCTCCATGGGCAACGCTGTCCTGTCTGCGTGGTGGTGTGCACGTGCGTGTGCGCTGATGCGTAAGTGCTGGTCATCGAGTGGCTTGCCATAGTTACGGATTTCTGGTGACTTTTTCTTTCTCATACCTTAAAGCTTTGTTAGAATTTTTATACAAAATTTTTTAAATTTGTTACCAAAATAGAATAATAAGGCCATTTTACTGTGGGGGAAACAGCTATATAGGAGGTGAAGCTTGTGAGGTGCTGGCCCACGCCTGCTGTGGAAAGGCAGTGATGTGTGCATATGGCTTTAACTGCATGGACGGCCATGGACATGGGCTCAGCTGTGTGGACGGGCATAGACGGGTGTGGACATGGGCTCAGCTGTGTGGACGGGCATAGACGGGTGTGGACATGGGCTCAGCTGTGTGGACGGGCATGGACGGGTGTGGACATGGGCTCAGCTGTGTGGACGGGCATGGACGGGTGTGGACATGGGCTCAGCTGTGTGGATAGTCGTGGACACAGGCTCAGCTGCGTGGGTGGGTGTGGACACTGGCTCAGCTGCGTGGACAGGAGTGGACACAGGCTCAGCTGTATGGACGGGCAGGGACAGGCTCGGACACGGGCTCAGCTGTGTCTACACGGCTCAGTTGTATGGATGGTCACAGAAGGTGCTGCCTGCAACCGGGCTTACCGGCTGCACAGATGAGGCCACGTCTCAGGAAGCCCATCCTGAGTCATCCCTGAGTCATCGCAACTGCTGGCCAAGCCCAGGACCACGCTCCTCTGTGTGACGTTCCCGATCTGAGGGCATGTCACCCCCTGGTTAAGGACAGGCTGCGCGCCCTCCCCGAGAGGATCTGCTCTGCGTGGGACAGTGTTTGCCCTCACACGCCCAGGGCCGGGCGCGCTTCAGACGACTGCTGTGCTCTCCCAAGCACACCTACGTTACAGAAGGGACAAGGGGCTGCTGCGTCTTCTTGGGTCTTTCTGGGTGTTGTCAACTCCCCAAATCCCATTTTCTGTATGTTACTAACTTACTAGTACTGAAAACGACCACAGAACACTGTACGAAATGGAGGGCTATTTAATCCAGACGCTACATAGGCCAGTTTTCTTCCTTTCATTACCGGTGGGCCCCACGGAATCAGGAGGACTTTGGCCTGTTGGAGGCGTTACTGGGCGGCGCTCCTTTCTAGGCCGTCACAGACACGGAGCCCCCGACCGCTGCTCGAGGCGCACACAGAGCGGAGGGTCTCCTCTCTCAGCGGGGAGCCCCACGGCCTTGCGGGCGAGCCGGCGGCACACGTCCGGTGCACACACGCCAACAGGTAGAGAGGCTGGAGGGAGCGTCGACAGGTGCACAGCCAGGGATGGTTAGAGCGGGGCCAGGTCACAACTCCTCCAAGCGCCTGTCCAGGACCGTCTGCGAGACCGACTGCCGCCCTCACCAGAGCTTCGGTTTGAGCTCGTCTCCATCTCCCTTCCCGGCCCTTCCATTCTTCCCTTCTGGGGTCCAACACCACCAACTGCGACTGCATCGTGTTCCCCTGACGCCAGCGTGGACGGCCTTGTCTTGGGGACACGGCCATGCAGCCACGTTTCCAGCCAGCGAAGGGCGGCATTCTTCGGTGTGTCCACAGAGCTTTCTGGTCGACATGGCCCGGTAGGTGGAGGCTGACACGGCCCGTCCCACGCGTCGTGACGTCCTGGCACGACCACGTTCTCCCCCTGGCCTCGTGCGCGAGTGCGTGTGCTGAGTTTGGAACGCGGCCACGGTCGGCTGGAGCAGGAGTCAGCCGGGTCAGCCTCTGTGAAGTCCAGATAAAGCCTCAAGCTTTGCACAAAGTGAGAACGGCAGATAAATAGCAACCTGGAAGATAATGGGTTTGCCTGGCATTGTTGGGCCTGTGAATCAACACAAGACTTTACAAGATGCAGGAAGTCCGGGAATTCGCAGCTCCCCCCGGTTCATGATCCCCGCTTAAAGCTCAGGGTGTAGACTGCTTGAAAGTAGAGTCGGGACCCGTTCTTAACTCGTGAGAGTCACCTCCCTTTTACTACTTTTCAGAACGAATAGGAAAGAAAAATTTTCAAAAAACAGAAAACCAAAAGGCACAAAACCTAGGAATTAACATATGTCTCCCTGGACAGACCGGAGTGAGTGAGTGACACGTCTGTGCCTGAGACAGGCCACATCCCGTGGGCGAGTCCCAAGGTGGGGTCAGCCGACCCTGCCTCAGCGACACCCACACAAGCCGCACCGCGTCACCCGGAAGGGCTGTAGGCGAGATCCGCGGTGAAGGCATTCAGCGTAGTCCTTGCGACCAGACGGAAGGGCAAAGAAGCCACAACCAATACGGAGCCAGAGGAGACGGGAGCGGAGCCGTGCATGAGCAGGTGTGCGTGTGAGCTCATGTGTGGGGACGCGTGTGTGTACATGCGGCGGCACGTTTGGGTGCACACGTGCGTGTGTGGGCACGTGGGCACGCACGCCTGAGAGACGGATGACACGCACTCGTCTCCTGCCCAGCCAGGAGGGGTGGTCCTGGCTGAGGGCCACGGCAGGCCGATGGGTGTGAGCAAGGCTGAAGGCGCCCCACCGTGCAGGGCGGAGTCCTGGGGCTCACAGCGCCACGCTGGGCTCAGACTCGGGGAGATGGCACGGCACCGGAATAGAAGCGAAGCCACCGTCGCCTGCAGAACACGAGTTCTGTGCCTTGGGAGCCAGCTCGGCCGCGCGGCTCACGAGGGGTCATGTGTGCGTGAGTCCTCAGGCGTCTTTCCGTCCCTCCAGCACACGAGGGCCCGGGTGCTCAGCGGGGCAGGACAGTCTCTGTGCCCACATCCCGGCTTCCGTGGGAAAACGGCTGGGGTGTGACCCCTGTGTGAGTACGCGCCCTGGTCCCGTGGCGTGGCGTCAAGCCGGCCACGCTGTCCCGAGGGATCTGGAAGATTCTGCAGTCAGTCTGACCTGCGATGCTGGCGGGTCCCGGCGCCCAGCCGGCAGATGGCAGTGCGGGCCCAGACACGCACGCCTGCACGCCCGGGTGTTTGATCGGAACGAGCACTAGGACCGGCACCGTGGGCTCAGCGGACTCAGCCGTGTCCTGGACGGGTGGACTGGAGGGAAGCTCAGAGGGGTGGACGCAGGGGTGGCCGGGGTCCCAGCGGTGACACGCTGCTCCGTGAGCCGTCAGATGTGGGGCGTGAGGTCTAACAAGAGCAATCCCGAGATCGCACTTGCTCTGAGACCTGAGGAAAAGTGGCCTCAGCCACTGGAGACGGGTCAAGGGCCGGAGAAGGTTCCGGATGCCGGCGGGTGTGAGCGCAGAGCCTGGAGGCGGGACTCAGAGCACACGGCCAGCCGAGACGCGTGCGCGCGTGTGAGGAGACATGTTCCGTACGCGGTTTCTCTGCGGCTGGAGGACTGCGCCGCCTTAGGAGGCAGCCCCCGGAGGACACAGGCTACCCCTTCATTCTCTGTAGCGCGTGGCACTTCGTGGACGTGGACTGCGTCCTTCTTGTGTACGCCATGCGTGTTCAGAGAATGTGTACTGGACCCCCAAGTAGTAGCTGCTAAAGGTCCTAATTCTTTTCCTCAACACCCATTGTCTCATTGGCTCTGACGCCATTGTCTCATTGGCTCATTGGTCTGTCCCAGAGGGACAGACCCGTGGCTGTGGCCTCCCATCCACAGGACATCCCACGGCTGCTTCCTCACGCCCGTCACAGCCCGCTGGTGTGGGGGGTGTGTCTGCGGGTGTGCACGCCCCCGGGCCCCGTAGCAGCCGGGTTCCAAAGGCGGCACAGGCTCAGTATTTGTTGTTTTGAACAGAATTGCATCATTTCCTGGGTTAGGGAGAGAATGAACTTGGGATTTTAACGTTGTAAGCTTGGCTTTGGGAATTAAGCGCTGAGTGCAAGGTAAACACTTCTGTTCTCACTGCTGGAATTCCCCTGCCTACTAAGGCGCAGTCGGGGCCAACAGAACCTTTGAAACAGCATTGACATCTTCACTGGTCCCTAAGATCCAGAAAAAGAACCATTTTGACATGAAGTCGAGGAAGAAGGTTGCAACATTGGGCAGGCCTGAAAGTAGACCCTTCCTGGAATAACTGAGCTGAGCCCGGTGGAAGGAAGCTTCTCTGCTTGTTTCCGTCAGTGTCCTTGCTCCCAGCGCTTGTGACCAGGGCACGGAGCTGTCATCAAAGACCTTCGCTCTGGTCTGCAGGAGGCCATCTGTATGGACAGACATGGAAATGCTCACAGTCACCTACGAGCTCCTCCGAACCCCAACCGCGAATGCCACCCGTGAAGATTCGCTGTCACACACGTGCCTTTGACAGCTGAGCCCCATGTGCTGGGCCGAGCTGTGCCCAGCCTTCCAGAAGGAGCGTGTCTGTTGCTTCAAACGGAAATCTGCCCAGCCCCACAAGCCACACCTTTTGGTAAATGTGGCTTGGGGGTTGCTGCTCACGGTGACCTTTGGATCACAACAGTTGCCGGACAGGGACCCTCTATTCCTCATCCCCAAATGCCCGCTGCCAGCCGTGTGCCTCACACGTGAGCTGCCCGGGGAGGCCATCCACAAATCCGTACACGAGCGGGTGTGTTTGGGGGATTGTCACATTGGTGGGAGGGCCGCTCCTGTCCCTGGAGCCCTGATGTCGTCCATGAACCTGGGGAGTCAATGACCGTGTGTTGAGAGCACAAGTGAGCACAGACTCCCACGCCGGGCCTACCTGCACACACAGACTTTGCACACGTGGGGCGTGATGTCCTGAGCTGGGCGTGTCCCACGTAGAGGGACCGTCAGGTGGGAAATTGAAGGGACAAGCCTGGCCTCCACAGCCTGCGGCTCCTCCTGACCCTGGGAAGAGGGTCCCACTGCCGTCGGGCAGGGCCCTCCGACAACAACTTTTAATTTCACGGATCAGGGACCCTCCATGTAGGCCTCCTGGTGCAATGTCACCTGCACAGACCGCAGCAGACTCCCTGTCCTGGGAACATTCCTTGCACGTCAGAGGGAGCGGGGAGCAGACTAGCCGTCCCCACCCGGAAAGCAGGGAGGCCCAGGAGTTGTTACCAGCAGCAATGCCCACAGGCAGCCTGACCGGTGATTCTTGGGTGGACCCATCTCCCCGGGGTCAGGCGGAGCCATCGGAACCCTCCTATTGAGGAGGCCTGCCGCACGTGGCCCGCTTGGGCCGGGGGGAGTTCGTCACAGCCCGAAGATAGGGCACTCGTGTTACCTGGGCTTGGTGGGGGGTCGTCTCCCAACACAGACCAACACTGAATCAGCACACCACATGCCTCACTGACACGCTCTGGGTCAACTATGCGTCGCTTAAAAGCAAGCGAACAAAGAAACGAGCAGATAAATCCAGAAGAGACATTCATCTCTTGCTGCTTCATCTGCTGATGGTTGTGATGCCGCCTGGGACAGGACCCCAAACGTGCTCCTTCCCGGCCTTGGCCATGCTAGGATAAACCAAGGCACAGACGGTTTCCCTCTGAGGCCTGGGCTGAGAGTTGAACTGGGAAATCCACAGGCAGCGCTTAGCAGGGCACTGGAATGGACACCGTGGGGTTCCCGGGAGCCGCCTTGCCAGGAGCAGCTGTGGGGACCCCTAAGCACAGTCAGGGAGAGCCGCTGAAGCACGGTGTGGCCGGCCCGCGTGGTGAGCACCCGGGACAGCGGGCTCCTGGCATCAAGGCCGCGTGCCCGGCCCCTGGGGGCTGTGTCCTGCTCGGACAGGCCCTGCGAGGGAGGAGGCAAACGTCCCACTGGGAGACAGAACAGGCAGGTCTGGGAGGTGACAGAGCCCCGGGGCCCCCACAGGCCACCGTGCGAGCCCTCTAGGCATGATGGCCGCGGCGAGGAGTGCAGCAAGCCGGCGGTCTGGAGCCCGCGTGGGCGAGGGCACCCATCATCGGCAGTGACGGTGCTGGGGGTGGCCCGGGGAGGAAGCAGTGGCCAGGGAGGGAGGCTCCGCCGGAGCCCAGGAAGTTTGTTTTACGGCTCGCTTTTACACACTTGTTTAATCTGTTACCAAGGGTCACTGGTCAGGCAGCCACGCCTCCCTGCAGCGCCCGTTCCCAGAACCGGCTGCCTGGGAAGGAGGAAGAAAGGACTTTCCAGAGACTCAGCAAAGAGGAAGTGCCCTGGACACGTGGCCTGAAGGCGGTCCCAGGACACGGGTGCTCACCCAGCAGTGTTGGAGTCAGGAAATTGCTCTCGTCCTGTGACAGTTCTGCTCAGTGTCCGCGTCCCTGTGCTCAGGCCCCGGAGAGTGCCCCCGGCGTGGCTCCGGGGGTTTCCCCGGGCACCTGTGGCAGCCACTTCCTTGGCCGGGATCTGACTCTGGTCAGCTAAGATGAGGGAGGAAGGTGCTGATCCAACACGAGGAGGGTCCTCGGTTGTCCTGTTGCCTGAACGAGCTCGTTGAAATTTTAAGGAAAGTCACACACATCAGGTAACACTTACATTTTCTGAAAACATAAATACTTACTTTCAAAGATTTCAAGACAGGGTCAGCATTTTTTGTTGTTACTGGAGCCTCACATCATTTTCCACACACAGACCCCCATAGTTACGCCTCGACCAGGACTCCAGCTTCACTTCCATTACAGTGTGTCGTGGGCACGGGGCACTTGTGGAACAGCCTGAGCCAGGCTTATGGGCAACGCCCCCCACCATGTCAGTTTTGACATTTCTGACATATGCACTTTTAAAAGGTCATTTTAAATACATCCACATTACCTCTCATAGGAACAAGTCTTTTTTCTTTCCACACTCATATAACAATGTTTTGTGTAACTTGTTAACTCAAAGAATATTTACTGCCTCCTGTGTGTCACACAAAATAAGAAATTTATACAGTTCTCCAAGGCATAAACTGGTCTGGGACAAACACACACACATGACTTTACTTGGGGGCAGGCACACAGGGGCACTGGAGGGAAGCCCAAAGATGTGAGGGTTCCAGAGTCCTAACAGCACTGGAAGCTGGGCAGAGGAGAGGAGCTGACCAGGGACACTAATTAAAAGTTTATGTTGGAAAAATAATAAGATATAAAATAAAAGAGTTTATGCTGTCCTCATCACTATCACACCATCAACACCATCACAACCATCACCATCATCACCACCACCACCACCATCATCATCATCATCATCATCATCACCATCATCACCACCATCATCATCATCATCACCATCATCATCATCAACATCAACACCATCACCATCATCACCATTGCCACCACCACACCACTATCATCACCATCACCATTATTATCACCATCACCATCATCACCGTCATCACCATCACCACCATCACCATCACCACCACCACCATCACCATCACCACCATTACACCATCACCACCACCACCACCGTTACACCATCACCACCACCACCACCATCACCATCATCATCATTACCATCACCACCGGCGTCAACATTATCACATCATTGCCATCATAAAGGCTAAGAGCTTTGAGCATTTAAATTAGGTTCCATGTTGAGAACATCACATGCACTATGTCATCTAATCCTCCTGCAACTCGATGGCAAAGATTTTGTATATTGTTTCCATTTTAGATATTGGCGCTTGAATTCAGATAGGCCAAGTGACTTACCCCAAATGTGTAACCAGTAGGTGAGGAGTGGAGTTGAAGCCAAGCTGACCTGTGTGATACTCTCTCTCAAAGTGCTGCTGCCACAGTCCCATGGTTTGAGCAACTGGATCACAGATAAGCCAGGCACCTTGCTGGCTTGTTGCACAGCTGGGAGGTGAGGGAGCTGGGATCAGAGGCAGCTTGGTCTGACCATAGGACCCGCAGTCTCTATACCCGGCCTCCTGTTTCATGCAGCTGTTCCCTGTTGGAAGGATTCTCAGACCCTGAGCTCCCTGAAGCTCCTGCCCAGCCTCTCAAGGCCCTGTGAACCCCACCCCTCCCTCATCACACAGCACAAAGATGATCAACTGGCTCGAAGGGGCCAGCCCTGCCCAGGGAGGACCAGGGCCCTGGAAAAGGGCTGTAAGGACCATGCTGGGCCAGCAGCCATCGGAGCTAACTGTGAGTCTGGCTCGGTCTCAGCGTAGTTATGCATGTTACTCACGAACCATCCATTCCTTCGGGATCGATTTTAATTTCACATATGAGAAAGGAGGAGAAAGAGCCACCCTACAGCAGGGCTGGCGCACTCACCCAGCTCTCTCTGACTTCAGTGCCTCTGCTCCTCGCTGTGGCTGCTGCATTTCCAACCCGTGGAAGGGCTGCGGTTGTCCTCTGGAGCCCAGGTCTCACAGAAGGGGGAAGCAGAACGGCGTCAGGGTAATTTCCCAGCGGGAGGTCGGAAAGGCCTCGCGTTTCCCTGGGGCACCTGAGTAAAGCATGTCTTGTGCCCACCGTGTTGGCTCCGTCAGTAGGAGGAACCTTTGCATCTTCTTGGTCCAACCGAAAATCTGAGATTTGAAGTGAAGGCTGAGTCCAGACCAGACTCCAAGATCCTTATCTGGGCACTGCCACCCTGCCAGCTCCCCTGAATTTGGACCTGCGCCCTATACCCTCCAGCTGCTGTGTCTGTCATGGACAAGGAGATGACAGGCCGCTCACAGCTTTGTTGCCACTGGCCTCCAGACATGGACTGTTTCCCACTAATGGCCTCTCTCACTGCCCTCCTGCGTCTACACGAGTCTCCCCCCCAAGGCTTGAGAGAACCACGCCTGACCCAGCTCCAGCGAGCCCTTCAGTGCACACCCCTCGGACCCAATCCTGCTGTCCTGGCTTCTTCCTCCACCATACACTCACCCACGTATCCGCAGTCATACCCAGGCACACTCGCACAACTGCAAACACACGTGTAATCACTTGTGCTCACGCCCGCACACATTCAGACACACAGTGACACTCTTCCTCACACATGCCGTCATGCCAACCACCACATACACGCACACGCGCAAATACACGTGTGTGCGCACACACCTGTGCACACTTCTCTAGAGCAGGCAGCCCTATCACATATCACAGGTGCTCAGGAAGTCATCGTTGAGCCAAAATGGCTGAAGTGATGAGTTATCATAAATAAACATTTATAAAGTTAGATGCTCAAATGAGTATCTTTCCAAACACCGTCTTTTCAGAAAGTCAACTGCTTGGCCCAGTGGCAGCCAAGACACTTCTGGGATTCACGGAGGGCGCCGTCACTGTCCACGCTGGGCCGGCTGTCCACTGCTCGTTACCATCCCACAAACGCGGGCTGAGCACCGGGGTCTGTGGTCAGTTCTCTGGCGGCAGCTCAGCTGGGCCATCTGTGAGCCCCGCCGAGCGCCGGGCTCTCCTCCGGCAGCCTGCGGGCTCTCGGCAGGACGTGGGTGCTGGAGGGATATCAGTCAAGGCTCTCGCTGGTTGTTGGCCTCAGGCTGCCTTCAGTTCCCGGCTCAGGACACCTCCCCATCTTGGCTGCTTTGGTTGAAATCAGCATGGAGAATACCTTGGCAGGACAGACAGGACGACTGTACATAACATGACCACAGAAATGCTAGCCCCTTCCCATGGCTGTGGAAACGGGTCACAGGGAAGGGTCCCTTCAAGGGGATTCTGCCCGAGAGAGCCGCCGTGGTGGGCGTTTGGCCTTCGCCCTACTCAGCCTGGCACCTGGAAGGCGTTTGGGAGTGGGGCCAGGTCTCTCCAAGGAGCTGGCTGCTTCTGACTGGCTGTGTGACTCGGGACAAGGTCAGCGGCCTTCCTGCCCCGAGCCGTGAATCAGGGCGATGACACCTGTTTCGGGTTTGAAGCAGCGTCTCGGCAGGAATCCCCATGTCTAGTGCCCTGCGTGGCCCTCAGGACGTCTTCCTGGTATCCCTGGGGTCCTAGCGAGCCCCCTTGGGTGCTGCTGCCGCCTGAGGTGTCCTGCAGGGACCCGAGTCAGGGGGACACCCAGCGGGCATCTGCTGTGTTCTCCAGCGTCAGTTCTCGCGGGGCCCGTGAGCGTTCCAGGGAACCGAGGTCACCCTCTTGCACACCTCAGAGGCATCTCGTGTGTTTACTGGATGCTTAATTCATCAACAGTGTGACTTCCATTTTTCCTTTATTTGTTTCTTTAAGTTTTCATTTATGTGAACGCTACGCTTGATGTGGGGCTGGAACCCGTGACCCTGAGATCAAGAGTCACGAGCCCCCCAGACTGAGCCCGTCAGGCACCACAGTGTGACTTTCACAACACTTTTTTTAAACCCGTAAGTGTGACTTACACATTCCAATTTACTTGTGAATACAGGAATTTCATATTAAAATGAGAGTACTCTTTTTCTCTGGGTCATTGCTTAATATTCAGCTATAAATTTTGAAGATAAAGTTCAAACAAAAGTTGTGCTTTGAATGACTGCCTTTCTCCAGATGCCATGGTCCAGACCATCAGTGTAAATCTGACATACCTGGTTTCCTTGGACATTTTAAACTCTTCTAAGAAAGATATGAATCTCATAAAATAGAGGTCATGTTCGTGGGGCTCTCAGTTCATCTCGGGTCTAACGGGAATTCGGGGTAGAGGATCCATCTGCTACAGGACAGCCCTGGGCTCCCGGGAGCGGCAGTTCTGAGCGCGGCCTCTGCCTGCGTCGCCGGGTGAGGACCCACAAGGTCAGGCCAGGCTCGGCCTCTGTCCCCACCACCCTCCACCTCCGTCCCTCCCCCCACACCTCTCTGGGCGCACTGCTCTCTCCTCCCCTCGCCAGGGAGCGGACGGACTTTCCCCTGACAAGCCCCTTGGGAACCCTCGTCCTGGGTGAGCAGATGAGCCATCTAGCTGGGCTCTCGCCTCGGCTCGCGGCGGGACGCCTGACGGAGCCCCCGGTGCACGCTCCACGGACGAGGACCCTGATTTTGGCGACGGCGGTGGCGTCTGTGGGGGAAGGT
This sequence comes from Mustela nivalis, assembly GCF_964662115.1. NCBI lineage: Eukaryota > Metazoa > Chordata > Mammalia > Carnivora > Mustelidae > Mustela > Mustela nivalis. The sequence continues at coordinate 575,897 of NC_139024.1, read as the reverse complement.
GGAGGCATTCCACGTCCTGGGACTCGTTCGCTGGCCCTCCTGTCGGTGAGGAACGTCACCCGGAGACAGCCTCCCCGAGGTCTGGTGGACGCGCGTAGGAGCCTGCCCCAGACAAAACCCTGTCGGCAGACGGGATACCCAGACGGGGCTTCTCCCAAGTCCCCAGCCGACGCCGCCGAGCGAGGGAAGGAGCAGCACTGTAGGACCTTCCGTTCACCTAACGTGGGCTCCCGAGCAGCCCTGGGGGTTCTCTGTGTTCTGCTCGGTGGGATGCGGAGGCACGTGGCAGCCGGGCACGCAGGACTCGGGGCAGGAGGCGGCACAGAGCAGGAGCCATGGAATCTGGGACGCCTGCGACCGGGTCCCGCTCAACCTCAGCTGGGTTCCTCCGGTGTCGGACCTTCCCCGCGACCCAAGCCGCAGTCCCTGCCCCTGCACGCTGCGTTCCCGACGTAGATGGACGAGACCCGTGGAGGCAGCCGGGAGGGAGCCGGCACTGAGGCCACGGAAACCCGCTCCACACGCAACCGTGGCAGTCTGTGCACCCCACCCTGCCTCAGGGCCATGGTGGAACCAGAGAAGACTCCAGAAGGAAGTGTCAGTGCTGTTTCTGTAGAGCGAATCGTGGCCCCTCACCCCCCACGATTCATGGCATGAGGCCCCCAGCCTGCGTGCACTGGTGTTGGGAGATCGGCCGTCCTCTGCCCTCCGGGCCGCTACAACACAATGCAGAACGCTCGGAGGAGTTCATTTCACTGGAGACCTGGTGCCCGAGGTGGAGGCCGGCTGAGCCGGGGTCTGGGGGACCCATCCTGGCATCAGAGTCGGTCACCTTCTCGCTGGGTCCTCACACGGTGGGACGGACGAGGTCACATCTCTGGGACCCCTTTATAAGGACACTGATCTCGTTCCTGAAGGTCCCCCTCACGGCCGAATCACCTCCCTGTGCCCTACCTCAAACACCCTCACTCTGGGGCCAGGGCCTAAACGTGCGAGTTTGAGGGCACAGACGTCCGTCTCTGGCAGCTTACAAGAGGTCAGAGGGTGGCCCTGGCGGCATCCGCGTCCTTGTAAGGTTTGCCAGAGAGAATCTCTCCTCCTTGGGGGACCAGCAAGAAGGCAGGGTCAGCAAGCCAGGCAGCAGGGTCCCCCCAGAACTGCCCGTGCTGTCCCCCGACCTTGGTCTGCCGGCTTCCAGACGGTGAGGACCACATGCCAGCACGTGGCGTTCCTGACGGCAGCTGAGCACTTGGAGACCACGGTCCTCATCAGTTGGGGAAAGCGAGGGGGCCAGGAACCCACAAGGCCCACATGGACCTAATGGCCCTGGTTCTGCACAGGTCAGTGACCTTGCTTCATGGCAGGCGAGAAGCACAGCCCGACATTTAGGAGTAAAGATGGGCTGAGCTCTCCACGCCGGGGGGCAGGTGACCCGGCCGGGGGAAGCTGGGGCAGGAGGGGTCCACCTCCTTCTGGTCCCGTAGGGCCATCAGGCTCTGCCCCCGAGCAAAAAGTCTTTGCGTCCTGACACTGTCAGTCTTGGGAAGCGTTTCCGTAGCCACTGCTGGGACTCATGGTCGTGGAAAACCCGTTTCCCAAGCGCACGCCGCCTCCAGCCACGGCCTCCTTGTGTGCACACAGTGCGGTGGGTCTGCGGTCCAGTTTGCTTCTGCAGAGAAGGCGTGTGCGTGCCCGGCTGCCCAGCCGCGGCCTTGAGCAGTGGCCACCCCACCGTCTTCACGGCCACTGACCGGGTGGCCCGTGCCGTGTGAGCCCACCGTGCATGACTGACTAGATTCTGACCCACCGTGGGTGATCCCGTAGCCCCTGAGAACCTCACACCAGAGAGCGGCTTTCGGGCATGTCTGAGCCCCAGGCACGTGGACGCGGCAAACTCCCCCTCTTCTGAGACACGCGGGCGGGCGAGAGCGCAAACACGCCCTGGCGAGCCCCGGCCCCCGCACGCGGCCTCCGGGAGTGGGGGGCGTGTAGGTGCCGCAGGAGGCGGCCGAGGGCTTGCAGGGGTGGGCGCTCCGGCCGGCAGGCTCTGGGCTGGGCGCGCCCCCCGCCCCCCTCGCGAGCCGCTGTTCTGCCCCCGCTGAGAGGGAGGCTGCGGTCTGACCCTGTGTGCATGGGGGCCGGGGGTGCACCCCACAGCCTGGATGCCCCGCTGGGAGACCCCCGCTCCCCACCCCGGCCCAGCCCTCCCGCAAAGCAGATGTGTCTACTGGGCAGGAAGGGCCGACAGGATGTGAGACTTCCCGGGGCGGCTGGGCCAGGCCCCGTGTACAGGAAACGGAGCGGCCCGCGGCGGGAGGGCCCGAGTGCAGGGTGGAGGCCGGCCCGCCCTGGCTGACCCCGGCTCTGGTTTGCTCTCCGGCTCTCCCCATTCACACTGGTCCAGCGAATCCGGGGAGGAGCCGGGGGACGTTGGGGAACGCCCGGTTAGAGGTGCCGCCGCCATGCCGACTCTGTGCCCTGGGGAGCCTCTGGGGGGGCCGGGCATGTTTCAGGCTACCCCTTGCCTCCGTCCCGCTCATTCTGCCCGTTCCCTGACCTCTGAGCAGGAGGAGCACGGGCCAGGGGGCATCTGACCGTGACCTCGTGGGCAGGGACATGGTGGGAATCGAGGCCAAGCAGCCGCAGGCCCCGGCCAGGCTGGAGCACGGCATGGGCAGGAGCACCGTGACGGGCCGGGAGATGCAGGGACCCACCTCCCAGAGGCCAGGCTACAGAGCACGCCCAGGACGCGAGCATGGTGGGTGCGGGCAGGAGTAGAGGGACCTCCAACGCCCAAGATAAAGAATGAAGATAAATGGGGCGACATGCGAACCCGGGAGCTCGAGCGGATTCCCTCCTCCAAGGGCCGGTGGGAAAGTGCCGGGCGGTGCTGGGCGTGGCGTCCACACGGGTGCAGACCCACTGGCATCGGTGCATGAGGGACAGAGAGCAGAGAGGAGGAAGGAGGCTGGGCCTCTGGCGTGGGCACCAAATCCCCTTCCCCTCTGGGAACAGGAGAGGAGCCGGGCAGTGAGGTCCTGCTGGCTCAGAGGTCCAGGACCCCTGGACAGATCTCGCGGCTCTTCGCACAGGCTTTGTCACCGTTTGTGTCCCATTCATCAGCTGCTGGCACGGGTGGGCTCTTCCTTCCACGGGGCCCCCTTCCCAGCGGAGCTGACCACGGCTCTTCCCGCCACGGGCCTGGCAGTGGACTTTGCTGGGAGGAGGGGCCGTCCCAGGGAGAGGCCGGCCGTCAGCGGCACGGGCCCCGCCATCTCCGGGCACAAAGCCCTCTTGCTGAGCCGGGCCTGCTCCCCCTTCCCGCCGTGGCGATCTTTCCTTGCGTGTTGAAAATCCCACGGTGCGATATAGCGTCCGCCCGGGAGTGGCCGCCGAGACATCAGGGGGTTCTCACACGGAGAGGCCGTGTCTAGTTCTGGGCCGCTCTGGTGCGGCTGGGCCTACCTGTGGTGCGAGACGGGTGCACGGCCAGGTGACCCGTGACGGGGCCGACACCGTCTCCATTCACAGTCCTGTGATGTTGGTGTGGACGCTGAGCTAGGAGCCGCTCCTCCGGGTCGCGCAGCCGTGACCCCAGCTGGATGTAAACACCGGCTTCTGGCTCCCTGCTCGACGCCCCTCCTGGGAAGGCGCCCCACCAGGCAGCCAAGGGAGGAGGCTCTCCCTCTGGGGACCTGCTGCCCACAGTTCCAGGCCCCGTGGGCAGGGCCACTTCCTTGGGACATAATGACTGGCTCTCGGTCTGCACGCCCCGGAGCGGAGGGTCCCTGCGGGGCTGCAGGGGCCCAGAGGGACCCGCCGGGGCTGGTGCTTTGCAGGCCCATAGGTAGGCTGCGAGCCCATTTGGTAGACGGGAAAGTGGAGTCTCGGGGACCGGCAGTGTGTGACGGACAGCACGAGGGGGCATGTGGGGTCGGGCTGAGGCGCCGCGTGAAGCTGGCTTGGCTCTCCCCAGCACCCGGCTCTCAAGAACAAGCATCCCGGGCAAACCTATGAGGGACCTTCCCGAGGTTGCTGCGCGGGCGCCAAGCGCTGTGGCCGGTGAGCACAGCAGGGCGGGACCAAGCTTGCTCACAGACACCCCAGGTCACCGGCCCATGTGCCTCCTGGGCCCCCCCGGCCCCCCGGAGCAAAGGCCTCTCCTGCAGGGCTCCAGGCTCAGATCCCTGGTGCGAGGAGCCCAGGCCAGCCCCAGCTCCGCAGGCCCCGGGCGGGGGATGGGGCTCCAGAGAAGGGGCGCACTGAGCGGCAGCCCCGGTCCCTGGGCCACAGGGCGGGAGGCCCCGTCTGCTGCCACCTTGGCGTACCTCGGCCTCAGGTTCCCCCACATAATAATGTTCTTTCTAGCCCGGGCCGCAGAGCAAGTGAGAACTTCCCAACCACGCCTGGCCCTAGTCTGAGACAGTCCCCGGGTTGCAGACGTGGTCTCTGAACACCCGGCCATTCTTGCCCGTGTGTTCTCCGGGTCCCCTCTGGGGTGCGTGGTCACATGCCAGGGGCACGTGGTGCCTGGCGGCATTGGCCACACTCACTTCTATCTGGGTACCTGCTTTTCCACGGTCCAGGCAAACCGCCCTGGCCCGGCCTCTGGGATCAGGGGGCCGTGGCCATGTACATGGCCTGGCCTCATGCTTCTTGGGGCTCAAAGCCAGACGGTAGCTGAGGGGACAGCGGAGATGTGCTCTGGCGGGAGAGCGATGGGCCGGATGGGGGGTCAGTGACTTGGCCTGGAGCCGCGGGACAGGACAGGCTTTCCATGTGACCCGGGACACCCACACACCCACAGGCATAAAATCCAAAAGCTTCGTGGGAAGACAGCGACTCCACCGGGGGGAGGCATTCTGATAGCTTCTCTTCTGTTTAATTTCATAAAAACAACAACAACAAAACACCAAATGCCCACTGGCCCTAACCTGCTCAATTCTCCATGATTTTCTAGCCACCGTTCGAGAGCGTGGCCAGGAGGTCCTCAGAGGAGGTGATACAGAGGCTGACATCCACGGGAGCCCTGCAGCCTGGGGTCGTCTGTGCAAAGGGCCTGTGGCTAGGGCGGCCTGGGTGTGTTTGTGTTCTGGAGGGGGCCGGAGCAGACGAGGCAGAGCCGCTAAGGGACCCCGATGGGAAGGGGGTCGAGCTGAGTATTCTGGAAGTGATCCGGTCTGGGGGCCGTGGTCAGAGGCCACACCGACCGCCACTTTCTGTTGAGCCCCCCAGGAAGGGGTCATCTCTCTTTCACTCACTGACGTGTTACCATGTGCCTTCTGCATGGCAGGGCAGCTCCAGGCCTGGGACTAGGGCAGTGGACAAATCTGGTGGGTTTGCCCATTCCTGGGAAGCACACATCCTCAAGGAGGTAGAACACACAGAACCCTCATGAGGAGAACCTTAGGCCCAGCACACGGTGACCAGGACTCCAGGACAGAGACCCCGTTGCGAGTTCAGGGGTCTCTTGCTGACCAACTTGCTGGACCCTGGGCCCCTGGCCAGGAAGACTCCTGCTTCTCCCCGTCCTGTCCTCTGGGCCCTTCCTGAGGGTGGTGGGGCTCCCCTGCTCACGCTCCATCAGCCCCTCGAGGCTGTCATGTTGCCCTGATGGGTGTAGCTCTTGGCTCTAAGCTCAAACAGCCATGCTGGTGGGCATCTGGTGGGCACCCCAGACTCAGCCCGGCGGGGTCCAGTCGTCCTAGGGATCCCGTTCTCCGGGCAAACGTCCCTGCGGTCAGCTTCCTGTCCTTCGCTGGGGGAGACCCGGGGTCTGTGGAGGGCTCTTCCTCTGGTTGCCTGCTGCCACCCCAGAGACACCCCCAGGGGAGAGCAGAAGGCAGGAAGGGCTCCAAGGTCCTCGGTGGCGGCTGCCCCCCCACGCGGGGGCCTCCCCAGGCAATGAGCTGCTGGGGGCACTTCTGATGGGACGCGTCGGCGGTGCTCTCTTCTCGCAAGGGTCTCCCGCAAGCAGCCGTGACAGGGAGGGGCCGCGGAGGAGGGCAGGACCATCTGAGCCGAGATTTCATTCCGCGGTCCCAGGCTTGTTTGTCTGGTGCACTTGCCTCTCACACAGCAGCGTGGCGGTGCTGGTCTCCTGCTGTTCCGGTGACGGTGGACTAGGTGGCCTGTCCCCAGCACCCGCGCTCTCCTGAGCAGCGGCGAGATCGCCTTTATGACGCGCCTTCAGACTGTTCACACTTGAACTTCACAGAGAGCTCTTGTGCGACTTCCCAGAAACACGAACTCCTCGCGTCCTCTCGTAACAGGGACACGGGCAGATGTCTGCCTTGTGGCCCCCGGGACACCAGCACCGTCCCTTTGCTGCCACATCTTCCTCCGGGAAAATACGGAGACAACTTACGTTCTACGCTGGAGGTAATGCTTCCTGATGGTTTATTTAACCTTCCCCTTAACGTTGTGTGTCTGGGCGAGCCCAGGAGCCCACACGCGTGTGGTCACAGCACTGGGCTCAAGCGCCTTTGGGCTAGGACCCTTATTTTGTTCTTGGAATGATTTAATCCCACGATGCTCTGAGGCCATCCCTGAGTGACCAGTGGGGAGACTTCTGCCCAGGGGACCAGGTAGCTTGCTGGGTGTGGCTGTCTCCCGGGGCCACCGCGCGATGGTTGCCGGCCACCCGGCTGAAGTCCATCCTCCCACAGTTGCGGGCGGAAGTGTGAGATCAGGCACAGGGAGGACTGGCTTCTTCCGGAGCCCCGGACCCCCCATCCCCCGGCTTCTGGAGTTTCCTCGGCGGTGGCAGAATGACTGTGTTGTCCACGCAGCATCCTTCACGCATGCACGTCTGTGTCCAGGTGTCCCCCTTCACAGGGACGCAATCGTACTGATCAGGACCACCTCAAGGCAGCGTGACCTCACCGTAACCAACACCTCCCGCAGGACCCCATTTCTAATAAGGGTGCTAGCTGGGGTGCTGGCGGCAAGAGCCCCACAGTTTGACCATGGGGGACACAGCCGACCCCTGAGACCTGCAGACTTGGGGGCTGAGGCCGTCGGTCTGCCCTGGACGGGAGCGGGGGTCACATGGACCACCACCTGCCCGTCACTACGGTACTCCGGAGGGGCACAGACACCTGGGCCTGCCTACCGCCGCTCCCCGGGGCTCATCTTTCCGGGGGTCCACTCACTGCTGCTCGCGGGTCGGTCTCTGGAACTCTGTGCATGTCAGCCTTCAGGGCCGCGGGCAGGCAGCGAGGTGTCTCCGTGGGAGTTTGCACGAGGTACCAGGCTGGGGATGTCTTCTCCAGACCATCTACCTGATTTGTTTTTCCAAAAGGAAACCAAAAACGGTGAAGGCGTCAGGTCCGGGACCACAGAAGAAGCCAGAAGGAGGTGGAGGTCATGCGGCATGACCCTGCCCTCCCGGTCCCTGTGAGGCGACCACAGGGGAGAAGAAGGCCAGTGAGTCTGCACATCACGTGGTGATGACGAGGACTCGCGGACGGTCGGCGCCCTGGGCCTCTGCAGAGGCTGGGATGCGGGAGGGGACGGCCACCTGCAGCCTGAGGTCCACGCAGTGTGGCTTTCTCCGCCGTGGCCTTGGCTCCCAGACGGCCCCCGCGGGAGGCGCTCCAGGAGGGAGTCTTGCCTCGGGCTATTACTGGGCTGGAGGTGGGCATCCCTGGAGTGTGACTGTCATAGCTGGACTCCCAGCCCTGACGCGGGGACCTCAGGGCCCTGGGCGGGTCACCACATGTCCCAGAAACGGCTGTCGGGGAAGGCCGGGGGCGCACACAAGGCATGCCTCTCGCGGACACTCACGGCGCTGAGCAGGGGCTCTGGGAGGGACGCTGCGGGAGGTCCCTGTGCCTCGCCTGTGGGTGACCTGACCCACTGGCTCCGGGTTACTTGGTCAAAACCTCATCGAAGGAGCTAGACCTGTAGAAATCAGCACGTGAAATCACACTCAACGTCCCTAGCGATTACGGAGATTCAAGATCAGACGCACGAGGTTCTCCACGCCCGAGGAGGAACGGGCCGCTCAGAGGTGTGGTTGCACGTGCGGAGCGAGGGACCCCCACGGCGGCTGAGGAAGATGCAGAGGGTACAGAGCCGCGAAGCCCCGGCAGGCTCCCGAGCGGCCCTCTCCGCGCTCGTGTGCCCGTGAGGCGGGTGAGTCGCACGTTCCCACGCAGGCGGCCTCGGTGGACACAAGACAGAGCGGGACGAGGGCGGCGGCGTGCGCAGCGGCGTGGACACGTCTGGAACGTTCTTCGGCACGAGGGGCCGGGCGCCGAGGACCCCTCGCTGTGGATCCGTTGACATGACGCTCCGCTGGGCTCGGGGCGGGGACCGGCCGGAAGGGGCTGAGGGGACGGGGCGCAGACACGCTCTGTGGGGCGGCCGTGCGCCGCGTCCCTCACGCGAAGGTGCTATTCCTGAAACGCCGTGGAGGCCGCACTGAGGGCCACGATGCTCCCTGTGCTCCGTCACACTCTGTAAAACGGATTTCTAAGGCTGTGAACGATCTGTGGGAGCTCAGCTCCGACCCGCGTCTCCGCCCGCCCTTCCACCCTCGCCTCCTCTGGGTGGCCGCCGAGGGGCCGCAGTTGGCCCCGGTCCCGGCCGCGGGCAGGGAGGTGGGGTCCGCGTTTACGGCTCCGCGGTCACAGCGGTCCCTCCCTCTACTACATATAGGGCTGTGTGCGCAAGAGCACGTGTGTGCACATGATGTGTGTGTGCACACGGACACACGCATGTGTTCTGTGTGGGGTGGACACATACGTGTGTGCACACACGTGTGTGTCCCACAGAACTGTGGAACAGACTCTGTCTGAGCCCGCCGGGTGGCCGGCAGGAGGCCTGCCCGTCGTCGGTCACCAGGGTCACCTCATGCTGGTGCAGCCACGCCAATAGCCTATCGGGGAATATTCAGTGGGTGGCCATTACCCGTCTGGCCTCAAGGTCAGACACACACAGGTGCCCCCTTGGGCCTACTCAGCCACGCCAGCAGTCCGAGCTGATGGGACAGAGATGGGGTGAGACAGGACGTCGTGGAGCCTCTGGGGGGACCACGGGCTATTCTGGAGAACATGTGTCTTCTTCCAGACGGGGAAGAAAGACCCCAAGGGCAAATCAGAGACCACCCGGCTCCCTCCCTGTGTTGGGGGACGTCTCCATCCCACTGGGCTGGGCAGCTGCTGCTTCAGGGCGCTGCCCAGAGGCTTGAGGGCTCAAGCCCACGGCAGAGCCACGGGGACAGAGCTGGAGCCGCAGAGGCTCACTCGCAGGCTTTTGGATCTAGGGAAATTTGCCTTCCCAGGTTTTGGGGTTTTTTGTTTATTATTATTGTTATGTTTGTTAGCCAGCATATAGTACATCGTTAGGTTTGATGTAGTGGCCAAGGACTCGTTAGTCATGTCTGACACCCAGTGCCCCTCAGCACATGTACCCTCCGGAACACCCACCCCCGGTCACCGCGTCCCCCACCCACCTCCCTCTGAAACCCTGTTTGGTTCCCGCCTTCCTAGGTTCACACTGGCTTGGAACCCAGTGGCCCTCTCTCCCTTTGGACATGGCAGTGCGTACCCCACGCCTGTCCCACCACTGTATTTTGGATACATGTAATGTGCTGTCGTCACAGGATCATTTCTGCAGAGGACTCGGCCTCAGGGTGAATCTACCCTGAGTGTTACCCAAGCCTGCTTACACAGAGTTCAGAGGTGTCTCGGGCTTCCAGCTGTTGGGCTGGAGTGAGCGTGTTTGCAAGAAGGCCGAGAGCTTGGGGGGCAGGCGTGGAACGTGGTGAGCTGGATGTTTGCGTCCCCAGATTCATATGTTGATGCACCAGCTCCCAGGGGGACTGTGCTTGGGGGCAGTGTCTTTGGGAGGCACCTGGGCTTATATGAGGTCCTGAAGGGAAGACCGTGCCGGTGTTAGTGCCGTCACTACGGGAGGAGAAAGGTCTGCTTTTCACATGCGTGCATGGTAAGAAACCGCTGCTTACCAGACAAGACAGAGCCGCACAACCAACCAAATTTGCCGGTATCTCGATCACAGAGTCTTAGCCTCCAAACTGAGACAGACTGAACCAGCCGGTCTGTGGTAGTTTGAAATGGCCGCCAGAGAGGATGGAGACACAGCCCAAATGCTGGCCAGCTGACGGACGGACGGAACGAGGCCCCTCTACACGGTGCGGCGTTCCTCAGCCACGTGAGAGGGTGAGGCGCTGACACACGCCACAGCAGGGACCAGCCCTGAGAACCTTGTGCTCAGGAGAGAAGCCAGAAGCATGTTGTCCACATCTCTTCACACAGAGTGTCCAGAATAGGCAAAGCCACAGAGAGAGACATTAGTGGTTCTTGCCTGGTGGCGTGGGTGGGAAAAAGGCCACAGGGTTTCCTTTAAGGTGATGATGTTCCAGAACCAGACAGAGGTGGACGTACTAACTGTCCCTGGATTGTTCACTTTGACATGGTTAATTTCATGCAGTATGAACTTCATCTCAAAAAATTATTTTAAGAAGTTTTAAATACATGGGTCAAAACTCAGATTTGCTGCCCACTGACCGTGGTCTTTGGGCATTGTGACACCTGACTGTGCTGGTCCCTCCAGGATGGGATGCTCCGAGACTGCCGCCCTGTGCCCCTGCCTGAACTCCGCCATCAGCCCTGCTCCTGTCCTCTGCACCCCTGCCCGAGCTCCCTTACCACTCCTGCCCTGCCCCCTGCACTCCTCCACCCCTTCAGAGCCTGCTCTGTTCTGGGGCGCAGCTGAAGGTGAGCGCAGGCTGGGGCGGGCGGTTCGGAGATCTCCGAGGAACCCGCCTACGTGGGCACCCAGCTGCGATGCCCCTGGGACCCGCAGAGCCGTTCAGGGAGGTCTGGAGAGCAGGGAAAACAGCTGCGCAGCCTCAAAGATGTTTCCGCGAAGATCTAATACAAAGGCAAGGCCGGGCGGGAGGGGGAAGGGGCGGAGCTGCCTCAGGGCCTCCCTGTCGCGGCAGGAAGCCGGTGGCCTGGCCTGCCCCGGGCTAAGACCCCCAACCTCCAGGACTGGAGATTCCAGGCCACTTCATCCAGCGTGGAAGGTGGCCCGAACGTCCCACCAGTCAGTCACTGGGACGGAGCGACACATGATTAATCTTCGAGCCCAATCATCGACTAACCTCTCTGACCTTGAGGGAAAATTGAAGACACAGCCTCCGGTTGTCAACCTTTAGACCAGTCCGAGCTAATCACCCAGGGCCGCTGGAGTCATTAGCCTGTGGGACCGAGCTCTGCGCTCGTCTGTGGGGAGTGTCCCCACGCACAGAAGGGAGAGCAGGCCTCGGAGCAGGAGAGTCGGAGGGAGGAGGCCCCGCGGCCGGCTCCGAGCCGGCTGGTCTCCCACTTGTGGGGCTCCCCAGGAGCGTCTGAGAACATCCGCGGAACAGAGAGAGGGTTCAGAGCAGCTTAATTACACACGTCTGTGTGTGTCCTAAAACACGATTAGCAGAGTGCAATTAGAGAGAATTCAATTTCGATCAATTTGGCAGAACTTTACTGAGTGCCCACTCCAAAGAAGGTTGTGAAAAGGCGCAGAGGAACCGCTTGTAAAGAAATGTATGTTCTTTTGAATTTCAAATGATTGGTTTGGTGCTGGGAACAATAGGAATTCTGTTATCGCTCGTCCAAATAATCAGAAGTAATTCAGGGTTTGATGGCAAACAGTCAATTGGTGAGCAAAAAACATGAGAAATGATTAAGCATGACAAGAAATGCAGTTACATTTAACTTGTGCCATTAAAAAAAACAAAAACAAAAGGAGAAGCTTCATCTGGAAGGCTCAGTCATTCCAAAACAAACGGTGCTTTCCTGGGCCTAAGGAGCTCATTGCGCTGGAGCCCCTCCCCTGAGGGAAGCCCGCAGCTCCCGGGAGGGGGGGGGTAGTGCCCCCCCACCCCACAGTGAGACGAGCTGGTCATTCTCAGCCACGCTTAAAAACAAGCTTGAATAAAACATGGTTCTTTTTCCACTTCAGTTTTAAGTACCAAGTATTTCTCCTCCCAAACGTGGTTAGGGTGCCGTGGTGACTGGTGAGAGGGACGGCCAGCCCGGCCAGTGAGAGGCACCACGATGCAGCGGGACAACTGGCGGGCATAGGCCTGTGGTCCTCAGGGGCCACGTCCGGGCCGTTTTCCCAGCAGCACCCGGACTCCTTGTGCAGAGTGGCCGCTCTCACTGTGGACGGTCCAACCGGGGTGCCCTCCTAGGCTCTGGCTGGCCAGTGGGGTTGTCCCAGGACTCAGGCACCCTTGGGTCCTGTCTCAGGGGTCCCTGGGTCCCTCTCTGAGGACCTGACCCCATGTGAGCAGCGCTGTGATGTTCTCATCTGCCTCAGTACCCCCAGGTCTCAGAGCCGTGTGGACTCCCCGGGCGCACTCGACAGACAGGGTGAGGCCCTCCTGGGTCCGTCCCACCTTGGAACTACATTCTGCTTCCCACACCAACCCCTCCCCCCACCTGTGCTCCATTGACACACGTTTGCTCCAGATCCTGTCCAGGGGTCCTGACAGCGGGTCCCACCTGGGAGGTCCTGTTTCTGACTTGAATCCCACGCGCTGTCAGAGCCCCGTCCGGCCCTCGTCTCTGCGACGACTACCCAGGCACGAGCCCGTGCATGGATGTGTGGCCCGTACCCGAGTGTGTGCAGGTGCCCAAGCATGAGTGTGTGTGAGTGTGTGTGAGTGTGCGTGAGTGTGCGTAGGCCACTAGCCAGGATGAACCACAAGAGTTGGGGCCGAGCAGGGAAGGTGACGGAGCAGCTGTGTGACCAGCAGCCTGGATTCCGAGGCCGTTGCCCAGGTGGCATCCCCAGGCCACAGGCTGGGGCTTTGCAGCCTGAGTCCCCCCCCCCACACTCATGGAGCTGCTGGCTCTGCCCCTCCTGAGGCCCGAGGCTGTGTGGGCTCCAGCAGCCGTCTCTCTCTTTGTCCCCCGGGGCCATCTGGCTGCTGCCGCCGGGCTTTCCACTGCCTCCCGTGCGGGCGGCCTCAGTGCTGGGCTGGGCGCTGGGCTGTGTGTCACTGGGGACCTGAAATGGGAGCGCGGTCCTGGGCCCTGACTCTGCCCCAGGGTGCTGTGGAGCTCCGGGGCTCCCCTGGGGCCCTCTCCCGCTAGTCTTAGCCGATCGATTCTGAACAGTCACGTTCGAAATTTATTTGGGGAACTATAAAGCAAAAACTAACCTAGAATAGAGAAGATACATCCCAGGATGGAGGACATTGGTGGTTCAAGATGCATAAACACAGACAGCCCAACACACAGGCGAGTCTCGGAGATGACAGCGACTTTTCTAAGCCAAACCCCTTCCCTCCGAAGGAATGTAGGCCTGGGCATTTGAGCCTGGGCCCTGATGGTCAGTGCCAATGTCAGGGGCGGAAGACCCCGCAGGCAGCAGCACCCGAGGAAGTGGGGCAAGCAAGCTGCCCTCTGAATGTTGGAGCACGGGCGAGCAGGGATGTGGCCGGCGTCTCTCCCTGGGCAGGCCTTGGCTCACTGCCCACGGAGGGCTGAGACCAGAGGCCCCATCAGAGGCTGCGCCCTGGACAAAGCCTGTTGTAGGAGGAGACACCTGACTGCTTTTCCTCATGGGGACACGCAGGCATCAGCAGACCCTTTGCACGGCCATCAGACACTCGCCCACTGCCGGACGGTGGTCTCCACGGGCGCCGGGAGGGACATGGGCAAGAGAGGGACAGCCCTGCCTGCTGGGGGCCTGCAGGGGCAACGGGCCTAACAGCGGGTGCGTTTGGGTCCAGAGCCAAGGCCAAGGCGAAGGCCAAGGCGAAAGGCTGAGACTGAAAGACTCCGCTTCCCGGAGGCTGGGAGGCGCCCGACGCAGAGGACAGCACTTCGGTCCACGGCACCCCCCACCCCGGCCCCAAAGATGGCAGGACTGGGCAGCGAGACGCAGGGCCCAAAGGACATGAAGGGGCTCCCAAGTCCTGGGGAATAAGGTGCTTCCAGAGACACGGGCTCTGGGGAGGCGTCTTGTCTCGGGTTCCAAAGACCGCACAGGCCTCCCTCAGGAGAAGCTCTGCGAACGTCTCCCCAGGAATCCGGGCTTCTGTGTAGACAGGGTCACTCTCCGCTGCCAGGGGAGGACGAGGCCGTGTCGTGCCTGCTTCCGGTCTCTCTCTGAGGACCCTGGGTTGAACAGAGAGCTGGCGCCCAAGGGCCCGGCCCAGCGTCTCTGCTCAGTGTGAGCCGTTGGGAAAACGGGGCCGCGGTTCCTCCTTCTCTCGGGGTCTCCCGTGGGGGTGGCCTTGGCTTTCCCACCCGGGAATCCGGCCAAACCTCACACGTGGGGAACTCAGCCCGAGCAGCTGCCCTGAGCCACAAAGTGGCCACAGGACAGACGTCACTTCTGAGAGGACAGCTCTTGTAGGTGTGTCTCAGCCTCTGTCAGACTCTGTCTGTCTCTCTGTCGGGACGTAAGGACCCTGGGGCGGCCATGGACAGGCCCATATGGTGGGGACTGGGGCTGCCAGCAGCCATGTGAGGGGCTTGGAGTGGAGTCTCGTCCCCCCGGGAGCCCTGGGCTGCAGAAGAGCCTCCCGGGTGGTGGGCGTCCCCGAGCTGGTCCCACGGGGGTGGGCGTCCCCCAGCTGGTCCCAGTGGCTGCGTGTGCAACCGTATGTGGCTTATCACTCGTCGGTTGCCCCCGAGGGACGGTTGGCTGAGCTGGTGGGACCAACTCGGGGAAGAGCACGGCTCGGTGTGGGACTTAACATCTCCCGCGGGGACTCCCTGGGCGGGAGAGGCGCAGGGCACCAGGACGCACTAGGACAGGTCGCAGAGTGAGCGGACTCTTCTCCTGCGGGGTTGAGCGCCATTCGGGCAGACTCGGCGCACACACACAGTGCAGGTCAGAAGAAGCCCGCGGGAGGAGTCAGTGTGGACCATCGAGGTTTGCCTTGGAGAGGACAGCAGGGGCTGGGTTCCCGGGCAGGACACCCGGCGGTCAGCGCGGCAAGGGGACAGGCTGGAGGCAGCGTTCTGGGGCCCGAGGCCAAGAGCTTGTGGGGTCACGGCCAGCAGAGTCCCCAGAGGAATGGGCCTGGCAGTCCTCCGCAGCTCCACCAGAGAACTGTCGGGCGGCACCTGTCTGCCATGCCGTGTCCACTGGCACGTGGGTCCTCGCCCTGGCTGGGCGTCTCAAGAAGACCACATGCTGGGCTCTCTTCGGCCCCACCTTGACCTCATCTGCATCTGGCTTACCTCCAACCCGATGCACAAAGTCTCTGTCCCCAAGTCTTTCCTGCAGTGAGGCGTGCTGTCCCCGCTCACGACTGCCTTCCTGTGGCTCTGTACCCGCCGGACACCCGGCCCAGGACGCTGGAAGTGCCACCAGAGCTCGTCAGAGGCACTTCTGTCGACACTGCAAATGTCTGGTCACGAGGAATCATCTCCCAGCCGGAGACCGGATCAAGAGTCTGCGGGATGTGGAGTGACCGGTGTCGTCACTGGGGACGACGAAGGTGTGAACCCAGCTGCACGAGGCACAAATGTGAAAAATAGAGAGCAGTGTCGCAGCTCCTGAAGTAGAACTAAATCCACTAGTCACCGAAAAACAAAAGAAAGCGTAGTCGCTATTAAAAGCCTGTACTTGGACGTCTCCGAATCTCAGACCGTGTGAGCCTGGACTCTGGCCCTGTCTGGCCTCACCCTGAGACCTGCTGCCCTCTGGGGCCGCCAGGGCGCCCACCCCGGCCGCCCATCCGTTCCGCCTGCGACCTCCCCACCAACACGGTCCTTCGCCGCGCGGGGTCTCTGGCTGTGGTGCACGACCCAGAGCTTGAATCAGGAGGGCTGGGTCAGCGGTCTGGGAGGCCTGTGCGGCGGCCGTCGCCCCTGGCAGGTGGGAGCACGGGTGGCGGCCTCGCACAAGCAGGAGGCCAGAGGAGAAGGCTCCCAAGGACTCTGCAAGCCTCGGGGCTCCCTCAGGGAGGAGGCGTGGGCACCCTGAGGTCAATGCCCCCAGGAGGCCCCGCGTTTGCTCCGTGTTGAGAGTGGGTGGCTTCCTCTGGGTCCCACGGAGCCTGGGCCCTCCGGGCCTCAGCCGTGTTCTCCAGGGCCCGGCTGTCCTGGGCGGAGGTTCCTCAGCAACTGTCATTTGCCTAGTCCCGCCGCCCGCCGCAGAGGGCCGTGTCCTAAGTCCGAGACATCCTGTTGAGCAGCTTCCTCCTCTCATTCACCCCTCAGAGCCCCCCCGTGCCGTGAGGTTGGCGTCTCCCTGGGTTATGCGTGATCGCTGGGGCCCTGGGGCCTGGCATTCTGTCCCTAGAGGGCGGCGATGCCCCTAGGGGTGACTGTCGATGACTGGCCGGCTCCCAGGCCCGAGTCACAAACGGGCTGCTGCGGTCCCCCCGCTGCTGCCTCTGTCGTGTCCCTGGCTGTGTGTCTGAGCGAGGACTGGACGGTGACCACCGGCAGGAGGCCGGCTCAGCTGCCTGTGGGGACGCAGCAGCTGAGGCTGTCCCTCCTCCTGGGCCTTGGCTTCCTACCTTCAAAGACAAGCACATTGAAGAGGAAGAAGGCCTGAATCTGCAGCATCTTTGCCTTCTGGAGCGTCATAGATGGTTCTAGTTAATGAGAAAATGCACTTTGGAGAAGAGACAGCCATGAAACTCTCAGGCCTCCTGGGGACAAGCTCAGGAGAGCCGCTCTTCGGCCTCGCGAGTGAGCCTGCTGCCAGGGTGCCAGTCTCGGGGAGGGAGAGCCAGGAGGGTGACGGGAGGCTGTGCCCGCACGGCAGGGCCGTCACTCACGTGGGCCGTGCAGAGCTGACACCTCGGGCGGGCGGGCCCGGCATCCGGGTCATCCAGCTGTGCTGGGACAGCGCGTCCCTGGGTACAGGCCATGTGGGCGGGCCTGCGGGGCTGGTGTTCCAGGAAGCCAGGCTAGCAGGTGGCCAGACAAAGGACACAGGTGTCCACCGCCCATGGACGTGCCTACGCGACAAGCCTGACTCAGGACTGGTGCGGGCGTGCCCAGCCAGGCAGCTCAGCGTCCTCACGTGGCCAGGAAATCCCCGTACCCAGAACCTCCTAGAACCCAGCACTCCCTGGGCTGGCCCCCGTTAGTCCCCGGGCCGACAGGCCACCCAGCAGGGGACCATGCTCCTCCACTCAGTCATGGAGCTGGTGCCGAGACGCCTGCTTCCCTCACAGGACAGCTGGGGGAGGTTGGTGCCCGAGCTTAGTGTGACGTGGCTGTGTCCTGTGTGTGTGTGGCGGGCATGTCCTGTGGGACTGTGCGTGGCAGCTGTGCCCTGTGGGACTACGTGAGGCAGGCCGGTCCAGTAAGACTGTGCGTGGCGGCTGTGTCTACTCCTGCAGACTGCGGTATCCTGCCAGTAATTACTAGTTGTTTTATTTTTATAGCTACCTTCTGTTTGCGGAAAGATGAACATTTGTCGTGACGATACGAGATCCATTCTTAACATACATTCGAGTAGAATCTGTACAGCGATGAGGTGAGAACATGGACTCTGTATGAGATGGCCCGGAAGTCATCAGCGAGGGCAGGTGTCCCGGGCAGGAAGGGTGCCGGGAGCGTGTGGCCCCACCCTCCGCCGCTGCCGCTGCCCTGGCCACCGGCGACCGTCACATGCTTCCTCTATGTCCCAGAGAACGTGTGATGCGCTTGGAGGGCCCTGGTCCTTCCGTCGCTCCCCGTGTGGTGTGCGGCTCCCAGCGCCTCCGGGGCAGGGACAGGGCTAGACTGGCAGCCGAGAGAAGAGGACCATGGGGTCTGTGTGCAGAACCCCCCTCGGGCAGCTCTGTGCACTCGCTGCCACAGACACAGAAATAATTTTCTCTTGACCCAAAACAAGCCAGCACCTAAGTGCTCTTGGGGACCGTGGCTGACGGCAGAGCAGATTCTGTGCCTGTCCCTCTGGGGGACCCCTGGGTTCTAGTCGAGTGTCCACCCTTGGACGGCTTGTGGGAGAGAGGGGGAAATGGGGGGGGCTCTCCGGCAGGGCACGTGAGCTGGCCAGAGCAGGAAGGGGCAGCCCCTGAGCCCTGGCTGTGCCCGCACATCCCCGACTTGCCAGCACGCTGCCGCTCCGGGCGGTGGGATGTCGCTGAGCCGCGTGGCCGGCTCGGGCCCCAGGCTTGCCCACTGTGGTGCACCCGTAAGCGCAAACTTTCTCTCCATCTGAGCCGGAGCACCAAACTCTTCAGGGCCGGAGGGAGCAGAGTTGCCTCCAACACGCCCTGCAGCGTCTGGATTCGCAACTCTGCGCGTGCATGAGTACGTGTGTGCACACAGAGGAGGGGCCCGGGAATGACACATGTCTGTCCGTCTGTCCGTCACACACGTCGGAGCACCTTCTCATCAGCCACCTTTGCTGAGTCTCTACAGGCTGCGGAGGGCAGGCAACTCCCTTTCCTGGCTCCGGGGTCTCTTGTAGACGCTGGATCGTGCCGCAGGCTCCGGCTTTCCCGCACCCGCACCTTCACTTCAAGCCTGGTTGTGCAGCAAAGCATTTTCAGCTCAGAGACACTGGTTCGGTCGTGCTGGGAAGCCCCGGTGCCCTCCCCAGTGCGTCCTGCATGGGATCCCGGCGTGGGACGATCAGAGGCTCCAGATAAAGACCCTCACAGGCTTGCCGGGAGGCTGAGCTTCCCGTCTTCTCCACAGATGAACACCCAGGCTCCTTGTCCAGGGGAAAAACAGGCTCAAATTGAAGCCCTGTGGGAGGGGAAAGGGCCCCAACATCCAGACAAGTCCTCCACGTCCCACGCGCCAGGCAGGACGGCTGTCCCGGGTTGTCCTCGGTGGACAGAGATGCCCGTGAGGGGGGAGCCTCGTTCTGCCCCTACTTGTCCTCGTGCCCACTGTGGGGTCTGAGTTATTGGAGGACCCCAGGTGAGGTTGGTGGAACTCTGCTCTGCTCCCTCCGAAGAGCAAGTCCGTGAGGAAACCCTCTGCCCCGGGTCCGACGCCAACAAAACCACCAGAACTTCGGGTCCCAAGGATCCAGTTTGGAATTTGAGATTCAGCGTGAAATTTTACATGTCTTCACCTATCTTTCTCCTCTCCTCTGGGAAAAAGCTGGCCTCGGTGGAAGAGAGCGGTGGGGGTTTGAGAGAATCTGCTGGAGGGAAAGCAGCCCAGCAGAAGGCCGGCAAGCCAGGTCCTTCTCACAGAGGTCGCACCCGTGCCCCCCAGAGCCCTGGGACCCGTGGGGAAGGGCCGTCTGCTCGCAGGATCCTCAGGGCCAAATTAACCTGAGAGGTCACGGGCTGTCAGGTGCGTCCCAGAAAGGGCAGCCGCCGTGTCCTTGCCTCGGTTTCTCCCTCTGTGAAGTCAAGGCACAGGGCTCCCCATGACCCACCAGGGCCGGGTCAGGGAAAGCAAGCCCGTTCCCACCGAGGGCTTTCCTCCCACCAGCCAGGGCACTCCCGTGAGGCGGCCAGCCCAGGACCCCCCGGGAACAGGTGCAGCAGCCCTGCTTCGGCGGTGCGCAGAGAGGACAGCGACCCGCAGCCGTGCCGACCGGTGTCCGTGCACTTGTGCAGGGCTGTCCCAGGAGCCCCGGCGGGCGGGAGAGAGGCTGGAGCGCCGGGTCCGCCGGTGCTGGAAGCCCAAGGACCAGAAGCGGGTCTGGGCCTCCAGGGTGGCTGCAAGTCCAGTCTGGTCCCAAGCCCAAGTCTGACACCCACAGCTCTGGGGTTCAGCGAGGCTTGGGCAGGACACCCCGTGGGCTGACCTTCTCTACCCCTGCCTCCATCGTCCCGGAGCCGGGCCGCCAAGCCCTGCCCCGCCCCAGGAGACACGGAAGACACGCAGGCATTTGAAGTGAGGGGCAGGAGGCCAGGGGGGTGGGCCGGGGCGACAGCTGGTGAGCTGCGGCCACCTCTGTGGAAGCCATCAGCCCGGAGGAGGGAGGTAAATCAGGATCCCCGAGGTCAGACGCCGGTGCGTCCGGGAAGGCCAGCAAACGCCCATGTGTCCTCGTCACTCAAAGGGCCCCGGCCCCTGGAGGCAGGGAGGCCAGAGCGACTGACCGCCCGGGAACACGAGACCCGCAGGAAGCCGCCGCAAGTGCTGCTGGAGTCCGGGGGGATTTAGATCAAAGGGTTGCGGCTGGGTGCGGCGCGGGGGCGGGCGTGAGCAGCTGAGCGGGGCTCAGCCCAGGGTGCGCCTTGGGAGGCCGCCCCACGGCCCGGCCCCGCACGTCCCTCCTGCCGGGAACCTGAGCTGTTAGGCCCCCTGGATGCCCAGCCTGCCCCACGGTGGGGACTTTGTCCCTGGGACATCAGCACAGCCTGAAAAGGCGACACTCCCTTGCAGGGAGACTATGAAGCCAGAGAACCCCAGGCCTCTTTTAGGGGGTGGCAGACGTCCCTCAGACACCAGGGTGGTGTGTGGCAAGGGGCCCCGGGCTCTCTGTCTGGTGCCGGGAAGGAGCACTGGGGAGGAGCGACATTAGTCACTTCCTTGGAGACTCGGTTCTGGACTCCGTGAAATCAGCTCATCAGGAGTATGCAGTGGCCACCTAAGTCCTCCCAGGAGCCGAGAGCCAGGCCTGGGCTGCATGAGGGGCCCGGGATGAGGGACCCCTGCCGACACAGGTCCCTCGTTGGAGCCAGCGTGAGTAGCAGGGACAGCATCTGGTTCGAGGCTGTGAGTCTGGCCAAGGCCCCATGTCTGTCCGGAGGAGCTCGGGGACTGGAGCACGGATCCCATGAGGTCCCGTGTCCAGGCCTCAGGGGCCCGGGGAAGCAGCAGCTGAGGGTTCCTCCTCAGAGGGCTGACCGTCTGCTGGCACCACAGCCAGGGCACGGTGACCGTGGCATCCCTGAGCCGCACCGTGCAGGGTGCTCTGGGACCACAGAATGCCGCCAGGGTGGGTGGGTGCGGCTGGAGGCTGGGCAGGGAAGGATGGGGGCACCCGGTGGATGGAGGCCATGGGGCGAGTCTCCGGGCAGGGGCCCCTCTGTTCAGGGGACCAGCGTGGAAGGCTGGGCTCAGGGAGCAGTCTCCCCGCAGCTCACAGACACCCGGTAGAGGTCATGGGGAGAGCCCTGCCGAGGGGTGTGGAGGCCCGAGGCTGCCTCACAGCCCCCACTTGGGGGCTCTCCAGCCTCTGTCACAGAGGCCCGACTGGGGCCCGTGAGGTGGGCCACGTCCTCCGGAGGCCCCCAGGAACCCCACTGCGGGCTCAGATGATAGAACACAGCCAGGAACCACTGCCTGGGTCCTCGTCTGACCATAAAGCTGGGAGCAAGGAGGTCTTCCAGTGCTGTGTCCAGCCCTGCGAGAGGCCGAGCCGGCCGGGCCTGGCCAGATGCTGCAATGTCAGGACAGACACAGGAGGGCCCGGCTACCCCGTCCACGCCCCACCTGAGACCTGACGGACGGTCCATGAGCAAGGCCATCTGTGTGTTCCCGACCAGAAGCCCCAGACCTCAGCCTTCTCTGCCCGGAGGTGACTTCCTGTGGTCTGGTCCCTGCTGGGTCTCCTGAACCCTGGGCTGGGCCTCAGTTTACCCGCTTTCGGGATAATGCCAGGTGTCCTCAGGCTTCCTGAGAGCAGGGGCCGTGTGCCTACTGGATGGGGACTTGTCCCTTTCCTTCCCACTTCTTTCTAGAACCCACCTTGGTGGAAGTCTGGCGGGATGGAGGGCTCGGAGGCTCCCTCCTGGCAGCTCTGTCTGCGTTACTGTTTCCATTATCTTTCTGGATTCCACGGTTCCTCCCTCCCCTGTGGATGTGGACGCTGCCTGCCTGCCAAGGCCACTGCCCTGTGAGCTAAGTGACCACACTTGGGTCACGTCCCACAGGCCTGAACGCAGCTGGCGCTCTGGTCGCCGTGTCCCCTTCTGATCGGAGCCCAGATGCGCCCCCCTTCAGGACTGCCGTGCCACAGAGCCTGTGGCCAGCTGGTGATCGTGCCCCCCGAGGCCGGGAGATCCGCTGGCACAAGAATCCAGAGAGTTCCCCAGACCTCAGGCTGCCATGCGGACCACGGTGTCACAGCAGCATTTGGGAGACGTACTCTGCGCTCTCCCGCCTCGATTATGTCCAGAACCGTGTGGCAGCCCTGGTGTCTGGACTCCGTGAGAGGCGTGCGGTCAGGTGGGTGCTGGACCCAGCGCTGGCCCCCCATCCTGGGAGCTGGGGCGTACCTCTGCCCGTCGCTCCTGCAGGATGTGCTCTGCCTGCCCAGGCTGGGAGGGTGTGACGGGGCAGCTGTGGGCGCTGCGCACGTTCCAAACACATGTCCTGACCTTTGGCCCACTTGAATCCAAGGACCAGGGCCTTTGGAAAGTCGTGGGAGGGCTTGGGGTCCACCCTCAACCCCCCTCAACTTCTCTCCATGAAGCGAGCCCGTGGCCCCTGCTCTCCAGCTCTCGTGGGGGCTGTGGATGCCCACCGGGTCCCGCCGGCCACCAGGGGCTCTGCAGCCCCGTCTCAGGAGCGAGAGGGAACAGACACCGCCAGGCGCCGTGTCGCTACGGGTGTCCTGTCCTGGCCCCAGGGCACTCAGCCCCGCAGACCTGCCGTGGGAGAGAGCACCCCTACCCTGCCTCTTGCCGGCCGCCACTCAGGCCTTCATGTGCCCCTGCTCCCTCCTCCTGCAGACGCCGGTCCCCGGCCCCTGGCGTCCACGTCCCTCCGGGCTCCACTTGAGGGGCAGCCTGTCCCCGCGGCCGTGCTCACTGCAGCCTCTGGCGGCCGGCCGCGCCTTCCCGCCTGCCCCCCAGCCTCACCGCTGCCAAGGCGCGGTTCACTGCCTCCTCCCACGCGGAGCTGACACCGGATGTCCACGCCGTGTGTCTGTTCACGTGTGTGTGCAAGGGGGTACTGCCCGGGACGGTAGTGCTGGGCTCCCGGGACTCAAGAAAGATACACCCAGGCGCTTCCCGCCCTCACACAGCCAGAAGGGTCGCCAGGACGCCACACCACGGACGGCTCCCTGGAACCAGACAGCCGGTCCCAGGTGGCATGGGAGGCAGTGTCTCCTGGAATCCGCTCCTTGCCCAGGATGCCCGGAGGAGGTGGGGCCCTGAGACCAGCCCAACTGTGCCCCCAGGAACCGTCCCCTCTTCCAGCAGTGGGAAGGCAATGGGACTGGCTCCTGCCCTCATACCCCGAGACTTGCAGGGCATCAAGGGGCTGCCCCCAAGAGCACTGGGCTGCTCGGCCTGGATGCCGGCGGGCGGGAGGTGAGGGGGTGCCCTTCTCCCCGACACACACGGGCGCCCTGCGGCACAGACATGGCGGGGAAACTGCAGGATGCGGTGACAAGGGCGCTAATTGCTCCGGCGACATCCAGCTGGTGGTCCGTGTCTCCCCAGATAGCACTGACGCCCTCATTCTCTCCTGGCCGTCCGGGCCCGGACCCCTGCGGGAAGGGCCGGCGGGCGCCGTGTCTCCATGGCAGCGGGCGATCTGGCGGGAGGGCCGCAGCCGAGAGCGGTGGTGACAAAGGCATCTTTGGTGCAGGGGCCGTGCAGAGGGACGGGGTCCAGGAAGCCCGTTTCTAAAGGCTGCCCAACCTCCAGACGGAGGCTCTTGGTTCAGCCTCTGAGCTGGCTTTTGTTGCCTGGGCTGCGGAGGCCCTGCCGCCCGGTCACGTGGGCTCCGTGCTCTGTCTGCGAGCCAGGCCTTTTGTGCGGGTCACCTGCCTGGCTCTGCTGGCACGGCCCGCTGCTGCCGCGTACAGAGGCCAATTTAGCTCCTCGCCGGCACAGGGTGGAAGCAGGGGGCCCCGCGGCAGCTCTGGCTGTCCTCCTGCACGGCCACCAGTGAGCTCAGCACTGAGAATGGGAATCGCCACCCAGCAGCTCCTCCTCCTGAGACCCCGTGTCCCCGCTCGGCCAGGACGAGGTTCAGATCGTGTCCAGTGCCCCGCGCAGCCCCAAGAGCACCGCCTGCAGAACAGAGCCATCCCCTGTGGACGCCAGAGCCCCACGTCTCCCTCCCGGGCTCCCTCACTCCTGTTGGCACAGCCCAGCTCCCGCCTTCCTGCGTCCGTATGAGGGGCTTCCCCGATGGAGTTGTGCTGTAGCTCTGGGAGCCGAGAGCCCCGTGACCTTTTCGCTGGGAGGCAGGACCCCCCCTGAAGTGCTGTCCGTGATAGTTCATGGAGCGTGACCGTCTCCAGGAATGGAGAGGTGCCAGCCCGGGCCACAGAGCAGGGTGGATGTGCCCCAGCAGGCGGGGGAAGGGCTGGGAGGCTCTGGAGCAGGTGCATGGAGAAGGCCTGTGAAGCCCCAGACGGGGTTGCTGAGGGCCAGGCAAGTGGCAATGGGGGGGCTGGAGCCACGGGGTTCCCAGCCTCCCCAGCATCGGAGAAGGAGCAGGGTCCAGGCAAGAGCTGGACTTTCAGGTCCTGAACTCACGGCTGGGGATGCCGGGCCATGTGAAGGGGTCCTGGGACTGGACTGTGTGGTGGGTGACCCAGGGAGAGCCGTTGAGGTCCCAGGCTGAGCTGGTGCCAGGACACAGGAAGCTCCTGGCTGGGGTCCTCTGGGGTTGGGGAAGCGTTTGGGGTGACCTGCAGACGGAGACGCCCGAGGGACAGGCACTGGGCGGGTGCACGTGCTCCCGGAAGAGAGCGAGCGCTGGCTGCCCGGGTCGGATGCGGGGGATGGAGCGGTCAGGGCGTGCCCGGGAGGAGAGAGACGGGGAGTCGGAGGGAGACGAAGAGATGCCGACGGGCACTTGGAGGCAGAGGACCCTTCAGATGGGCAGAGGGCGCGGAGGTGGAAGAAGCCGCGGAGGTGTCTCCCAGGAGCAGCTTCAGCGGCTTCCCTGAGCGCCCCATGCCTCGGGTGCCTGAGTGGGACGCGCCCTTCAAAAGCAACAGTAACATCTGCCGTGTCCCCGAGTACAGGATCCGTTTCTGACCAGCCCGGAGGAATGGCCCTGGTGTTCACATACACGGTCCCGGGGGCCAGCCCCGCACCAGCCTCTGTCCCCTGCTCGGCGCCATGGGTCTCTGGAGCCCGGGTGGGCCTCTCCCGGCCCTGGCCAGAGGCGCTTCCTGCCTGAGCCCCCTGCCCCCCACCGCAGGCCCCTGCAGACCCTCCAGATAAGTGAGGAGGAGGACCGTTGCTCGGCTGCAAGATGCCGGGCTCCCCTCGGGTTCGCTCTTGGCAGAGTGAGCTCTGGTGTGCCGGTGGGACTTCCTGGGCCTCAGGTCGGACCTGCAGCGCAGGGACGCCAGTAAGGAAGACCCCAGGGCGGGCGTCAGGGAGCTGACGGCGCAGGGCATGGCACGGGCTTTACCTGGACGTGCTCCGTGCACAACGAATCGTCCAGGAGCGATGAGACCCTCGGGCCCAGGGAGGCTGACCTGCCCTAGCAGCCACTGTCTTTCTCGGAAACCCGTGCCCAGAGAGGCTTTGCCTGCGTCAGCATCTCTCTCACCTCCACAAACCGCTCCAACGGGAGGGACAGAAAGGCCGTCCACAGACCTACGAGGGGCAGCTGCTGGACTCTGAGCCTGCCCGCCCACACTTCTTGCCTCGCAAAGGTCGGGCCCAGCGTGCTCAGCGGAGGGGAAGGGGCCTCGTGCTCTCCGCTCACTACTGATGGCCTCAATGTGCGGAACGAGATTCCGGCCGGGGAGGAGGGGTGTGGCCCGGCAGAACCCCTGCGCAGGCTGGACCGGGCAGGCTGCCTGGTGGGCACTGAGCCTCTGGCCCCCTTTAGCTGAGGGCAAGCGGGCAGAGAATGGCCGTGGAGCTGGAGCTCCAGTGAACTATAGAGTTCTCTGCCCTCCGGGCCTCTGCCCGTTCCTGGTCATGGTCCCAGACTGGCACAGAGGGCTGGGCAGTGGGCGGCTCAGACAAGGTCAGGGCCCAGGTGTGGCTCTCACCCAGGCTCCACCCTTCCATCCCGAGGTCACGGTTCCTCATCTGCCATCTGGGCTTCTTCTTGAGGTAAACAGAGCAGACACCTGTCCCTCCAGCCCAAGGACCAGCCGTGCAAGGCCTTGCCTCTCCAGAGACCCTGAGCCCTGGGCTCAGCGCTCCACTGACCCCCACCCCCAGCTTTCTCTGTCCTCCTCTCCTAGGCTGGGTCCCACCCAGCGGGGCCGTGGGCCGGATACGTCCAGGGGAAATGCATCTTGAAGACCAAACCCTGTGCCCTGCAGAGCTGTTTAAAGTGGAGAGTGTGGCCGTGTCCACAGCCGTGTGGGCATTTTGTGAGTGACCCCAGTGCAGGTCCCTGGCAGGAGAAGAGGATAAAGCCTCCGCCCACATCCTCTTGCTCTCTTGGGGTCCCAGGGAGGAGCCCCGCCAGTTTTGCCTGTGGGGCCTCAGCCGCCAGGGTGAGTCCTGCTGCCCTCAGCACCCTGACCCATCCGTGATAGCAGGGAGGCTCTGTGGTTGGCGGGGGCCCGGTGCAGCTTCAGGAGCGTCAGGGAGCCCAGCCAGGTGCCCGTGGGAAACCCACACCCCAGCAAGGAGCGGCCGTCCCGCCAAGACAACAGCCTGAGTCCTTCAAAGCGGGGAGAGAACGAAGACCAGGACACCCTCCCAGAACGTCTGCGGCTACAGGACGGGGCGGGGCAGCAGCGGGCGAGGGCCGCGCGGGCAGCAGCGGGCAGGAGCGGGGACCTCGGCGCCCCAGGCCCCGCTTGGCGACAGGATCTGACAGTTTCTAAGGAGGGATTAGGCCTTCGAGAGCCTCTTTAGTCTGGCTGCTGTTCCTGCTCTGGCGGTCCCGGAGCCTCCCCAGGGCCCCACCCAGCAGTGTCTTCTCTCGGCCCCCGTGGGACCGGCGAGCTGCCACCCAGGTACAGACCCTACTAGGCAGAGCGCCGTCCCTGCTGGCCTGCACAGCCCGCGAACAATTCTTCTTTGAGTCAGGCTTCTGTGGTGCGCTAAAGTGTATTAACTTTTATTTATGTCACAGTATTAAAAACAGATGAAACATCAATTGATTCAGTGGGGTGTCCTTTGGGGGTTACACACAAAATATTTTGAAAGGACTTTTTAAATGTCTTTTAACTAAAGTGCCAGATGGTAGTTAAAGACGGGTTGAGGGGAGTCTGTGTAAATCAAAAGGGCAACAACAAAACACAACAACAAAAGAAACACATGCACGAATCTGTGTCATGATTCGTTTATTCCTTAATGCAAAGAACATGTCTCTGCAGCAGGAGAGTCAGGCAAGCGCCCCATGCCCAGTTCCACCTGTGCACCCCAGACTTCTCCTTTGTAAAGGGCAGGAAATGGGGTCCTTGGCAGGGCTATTCGGACATTTAAAAGACAATGACTAGCTAAGAAGGAGGCTAGTTCTCATTTATAACATCAGCCTAAAAATAATACAAACGTGCTCGGCCCACGTCAACTCTCCGTATTTCCAAGACGACCACCGCAAGTATCACGTTTGCTTGAAGGTGACCGACTGCCTGTCCACAAACAGTCAAAACTAACTAATGTATTCAGCAAAGTTGCAGTAATGAGACCAACACACAAACATCAGTTATGTTTCCATAGTGACAACAGACAGTTCAAAAAAAAAAAAAATAAAAACATCCATTTATAATATCATCAAAAAGGAATAAACAACCTGAGAATAAAACTAGCCAAGGAGGTAAAAGACTTAGACACTGAAAACTGTAAAACATTGCTCAAAGAAAGCAAAGATAGAACCTAAATTGACAGAAAGAGGCATCAGTGTTTATGGAGGTACAAAACCAACTTGTCAAAATGTCAGTACAGTGGTGCCTGGAGGGCTCCCTGGGTTGAGCCTCTGCCTTCCGCTCGGGTCATGATCTCAGGGTCCTGGGATCGAGCCCCGCATCGGGCTCTCTGCCCCACGGGGAGCCTGTTTCCCCCTCTCTGCCTGCCTCTCTGTCTACTTGTGATCTTGGTCTGTGAAATAAATAAATAAATAAAATAAAAATTAAAGTGTCAGTACTACCCAAGGCGACCCACAGATTTAATGCAATCTTGATCAAAATCTAAAGGAAAAATCTACCCTCAAATTCATGTAGAATCACAAACCCCAAAGAACTAAAATAATGCTAAAAAAGAAGAACAAACCAGAGGACTGACACTTCCTGATTTCAGAACTTACTACAAAGTTGCAGAAATCAAAACAGTGTCGCTCTGGCAAGAACCCCGAGCGATGCAGAAGGGGACATGCGGGGGAGGCCTCGCGGGCACGGTCTCACGACCTCCGACAAGGGGGACCCCTCGCGGGCACGGTCTCACGACCTCCGACAAGGGGGACCCCTCGTGGGCACGGTCTCACGACCTCCGACAAGGGGGAACCCTCGCGGGCAAGGGGATCCCTGGTGGGCACATCTCATGACCTCCGACTAGGGCACCAGGAAAGCGCCGGGAAAACCGGCAGCCACATGCCCAGGAATGAAGCTGGTTCCCCACAGTACTCCACGTACAAAAATTAACTCAAATGGATCAAAGACCTAAAAATAAGACTCCAGAGTATGAAACTCTCAGAAGAAAACATGGACCAAAGACATTGGATTCGGCAAGAATTTCCTGGACTTCACACCAAAAGCAGACGACAAAAGTTGAAAATAGGAAAGTTGGATTTCATCAGAACTGAAGACTGCGCATCGGGGGCCGCTGTCAACAAAGTGCAGAGAAACTGAAAGGCCATGCAGACGGGAGCAAACACTTGCTGGTGGCGCGTCTGGTGAAAGGTCAGCATCCAGAGCGGGTAACAGCATGTACAGCCCAACAACAACAAACCACGATAACCTCATTTAAAAATGGACAAAGACCTACATAGACATTTCTCAAGGAAAACACGGACGTGGCCGACAAACCCAGGAAAAGGTGCTCAACGTCGCTCATCACAAGGAAGTGCAAACAAGGCTGCCGTGAGGTGCCCCTCCCCCGCTGGGATGACTCCTCCCAAATACCCAGGAGATCTCACGGGTCTTGAACGCAGAGAATCTGGAGCCCTGTGGCCGCCGTGGGAATGCTGAGCGGCGCGGGGCTTGTGGAAAACAGCACGACAGTTTTTCAAAAGATCAACCACAGAATTACCATAGATCCCGCCGTTTCGCTGCTAGGTACGTCCCCAAATCAATGAAACGGGGGTCTCAAGCGGGCATTGGTCCACCGTGCTCCTGACAACATTATTCCCAGCCGCTGAAACACAGAAGCCTCCCCGTGTCCAGGGATGGGCGAGTTGATAGCAAAATTCACAGAACAGAAAACCATCCAGGAACGTTAACACGGAAGGGAATCTGCCCACGTCACAGCAGGGCCGGATGAGAACACTATGCTAAGTGAACTATGCCGGGCACACACACACGTGAGCAGGACACACAGGGCTTCCACTCCCGCGAGCCACGTCGGTTAGTCAAGCTCATGGAAACAGAAAGCAGGACGGTGGTTGCCGGGGTCTGCGGACGAGGAGCGCGGACGGGCCTCCCTGAACGGTGCCCCTAGAAACAGGTAAGACGGTACATTTCATATTGCGCGTCTTTTAGCACAAAGAAATCATTGAATGTCCATAAAAGGTACTGGGTGTAGTCACAAGAAAATCATTCCTGTCTTCAAGGGACGTAAGGAAAGCGGGTATAGACGTGGACTACAGCTCTGGCGCTTCCTGTGAAGTCTCCGTTTTCAGGTGTCACGGGCCGTGAACAGGGTCAGCCGGCCAACTGCGGCTTCTCCTCATTTTGTGCCTTGAAGGACGGCAGCACTTCTCAGTGACAAACGGCACCCAGAGCATCCTCCCCGGAACCTCCTTCGGCCCGTCTCTGCACGACTGTCCCAGAACGAGCCCCAGAGACGTAGCCCTGCGGGAACAAGAGAGCCATCGCAGACGGAGCCGAGGGAGTGAGACGCTGTGCTGAGAGGCTGCGGGTGTCGTCCTGGGAGCTGCCTGCCGTCTCCAGCCTTTGAGGAAGGTTGGGAGCCGGCGATGTCACCCTTGAGTCAGGGATGACTGTCACGGGGACAGAACTCCCCAGCACCCGGGCTGGACATGCAGCGTGGCTCCCCGGAGGACCTGGGCACCAGGCCGAGGGGGGACGCCAGGAAGGCGGGGCTGGCGCAGACTTGGTTTCTTCTGCCCCGTGTCCCTGCTGCTCTGCTGCGCGGGGTCCCTTCCTCACCAGGCCACGCCCGGAGGCCGGGTCAAGGGCTCAACCTCGAGCGCCCGGAAGACTGCCCAGGAGGCGGCTTCCCTCTTGTGCGCCCGGAGACGGAGCCGTGAGAGGGATCCCGCACTTTTTGTCCCGCCATCTTCGGGGCCTGGCTGCTCAGCTCCTGGAGCGTGCCCCTGACTGCGGGCGACCTCGACAGAAGCCTCTGCCCGGTGCCAGCCCGTTCCAAGGGCCGGGGAGTGTCGGGAAGAACCCGTGCTCCAGCCCGGGCACATTTCGCACTTGAAAGCACAGCATGGTCCATGGCCCCGGGGAGACGCTCCCGAAGGCGAGAGTGAGATGCCCTCCTGTCCTCTGACCTTGAGGTCCGTGGGGGTCAGTCCCTCGGAACCCGGCTGCGTGCCTTTTCCAAACACCGCGGGTAAACGGAGACGGACACGGTTTGTTTGCGAATCCCGCCAGTTAGCTCGCGTCCGCGCATCGAGGGTCTCTCAAGACCGTTCCTCGTCAGCCACCTGCCGTGGGTCCGGGATGCACGGGAAGAAGGGTCGCGCCGTCGCTGGACGGGGGTCCCCACTCTGTGCCCGTCTGTGGCGCACGGAGACGCGAAGCTGCGGATGGAGTGTGCGTCGCGCCCGGGAGCGGACCAGGCAGCGGCACCTCGGAGCCTGAGCTCCGGCTCCTGCCGCGCTGAACTCTGCGGGTCCTGCGTCAGGCCCTCCTGCGCTTCCGCAGCGCGCACTCACGATGCAACTGGGGACCTTCCGAAAGAGAAGTCACAGAGGTTTTCTTGAAAAGAAGGCAGGCATGAGCGTCTGGGGGCCTCTGTCGGTGAAGCGTCTGCCTTGGGCTCAGGTCATGACCCTGGGATCCCGAGTTCGAGTCCCATGGGGCTCCCTGCTCAGAGGGGGCTGCTTTTCCCTCTGCCGTCCATGCTGCCAGGCCTGGAAGAGAGGGTGCCTGGGTCTGTACGGGCACGTGCCTCCCACACCGCTGATACACCACACCGGTTGATTCTGGAGGATTTGTTTCCAAACGTCTCACTCCTGTGCCTGCTGACTCGCTCACCTGAGGAGCGTGGGGTCAGGAGCTCAGGGGTCCCGGATCTCGGCGTCGCCTCCTTGGAAACCCTTGAAGGACACTCAAGGGCGTTGAGCCCAAAGGTGTGGGACGCCCACGCATGCTCTTCCCGGCATTAATCACAACTCTGCACGCACCACTGGAAGAGCCGAGAGCTCGCCAGAGGACCAGCTTGTCGGGATGCTGAGGGTTTCCATGAGCTGAGTCAGTGAGTCTTAGAGGAGAAAACCTACAGCTGGTAGGTCCACCAGAAGCCCTGGCTGGGCCCAGGCTTTGAGAAGATGGACATTCCTGGGAAGAGAGGGTCACTGAGAAGGAAAAGCTGGTCACAGTGAATCAGGGCTGGGTGGCTGGGAGCGGTTTGCTCCCACATTTGCTGAGTTTCTAATGACATGAAAGAGGTTTCTGGAATCCCCGGAGTCAGAATGGGCCATGCAGACCGGGTCGGAGCCCCCCCCAGCTTCCCTCCCAGAGCTCAGGGCCCGTCCGAGCTGGGCGCCACAGAACCCCTCCTCGCAGAATTAAGGTTTTTAAAATTAAATTGAGTGAATGCATTGAATTCAGACCATTAGAAAAATTTCTTCTAAACTGTATTTTGTGTCACTTTCTTTTGGGTGAAATATCGTCATTTGGGGAAGTATCGAGCGAGTGCTCAGAAGAGTGGGTGCGTCCGAGAGGGACGTCGAGGCCCACCCACGTTTGGCTGCGGTAAGGACCCCTTGTTTCACTGATAGTCCAGAAATTATCTGTAAGCACAGATAGTTTGGGCCCAAATAGATTCTTCTTCCCTGTAATTTCTGGTCCAGGTCCCCAAATGGCTGAAATCTTAGTCACCAGAACACCAACCTCATGAGAAGGACTTGGTCATTCTTATCAGATGCGTGTCCTCAGTTCCTAAGACCTGATAATCACTCAGCAAACATTACTGAGGGAGTGAGTGAGGCACATGAACCCCGCACACGCACACGCACACGCGCACACGCACCACACACCTGCACACACACACGCACGCTCACGCAGTGGGACGTCTCTCTAGGCCGCTTCTGTGTAGGACGTGCAGAGAGGGAACAGCCTGCCCAGCCCAGCCCGTGCAGACGTTTATGGACTAGAAGTGGTTCTTGGGCTTCGTTCTAGAATCTATTCTCAACGAGCCGCAGCTGTAGGCTGTTCATGCGCCCACACACAGCCCAGATACCCCGGAGAAGAGACATCCCGGTGCCGCCGAGCTCAGCAGCGTTTCCGTCCCCAGTCCTGGCTGTTGGTGCTTCGTAAGTTCTGCCTTCGTCCTGGGAAGTCAGGTGCACGTGACCGGGGTGTCCTGCCCCTCCAGAAGCCAGCGGGCCCACCGCCGGCCCAGGCCCATGTCCCACACCCAAGCTGCCCGCCACTTCCCCACGTTTCCCGTCAGGCATGGAGGTTCCCTGCCTGGGAACTCAGCGTGGACCTCGCCGCGCCCCCAGGTCCCAGAGGCTAAGCCTGTGAGCGAGGCCCCGGGAGGAGCTCCGCCTGGGCAGACGGATTCAGGACCCTTTCTCCGGCCGTCCAGCCTCTGCTTCCTCCCCTCTGCGGCACATCTTTGTCAGCACTTTGGTCCTGGTCCTGCAGCTCTGTGACCTGGGACAGGAAGGGGGGGGAGGAAGCAGAGAGGATGGGGAAGGGGTGGGCGGAGGGAGCGGAGGTGGGGGAGGGGGCGGGGGGAGGAGGGAAGGAGAGAGGAGGGAGGCGGAACCGAGGAGGAGCCGTCCCCTTGGCCAGTCCTCGGAGCCGGTCCTGCAGGGCGGCCCCCACCTTCCTCCCACCTAGCGGCTTCCCAAACGCACAGCTTCGTGACCCAGAGGCGAGATCGGGAGGTGGAGGAGGGGCCCGGTGTCCAGAGGGGCTTCTGCACTGACCCGAGACCCCAGGCTCTCGGAGCCTCCCCCAGGTACCAACAGGAACGCCTGAGACAAAGAATAAGGAACGTCAGGGTCGAGGCCCCACCCCTGAGGGTAAGGACGGCTGACCCGCTCGGGGCCATGCGCAGCCCCGGGAGGGCGCGTCCTTCCCCACCCGTTCCGCAGTGACTCCGCAGTGACGCGGGACCGTCCTCAAGGACGCACAGCACAGCAGGAAGCCGCGGTCAGTGGGCCGGAGAGGTCACGGGGCGCAGGGTGAGGCCTGCCGGCGGCACCGGGCCCCCCCCTGACGGAGGAAGCTGCTCCCTTCCACCGTGTCGGCCCCAGAACCTTCCTGCTCGGCGCTGGCAGAGAGACAGCGGCCCGCGGTGCCGCCAAGTGGGGCGAGTAGAGCAGCGCCTCGAGCGGCCGAGGATGCCGGTTTCTGCTCTGCCGTGTGGGAGCTCCAAGGGCGGCTCTCGTAGCCGGCGGAGGGACAGAGCTGGTGCGGCCTGGGACGGCCGCCGGAGCCCACGCCTGAGCCCTACGCCAGGACGTGAGGCGGTGGGGCAAAGGGGCTGAGCCAGCAGCAGCCATTGTCCTCGCTGGCGATGAGTCATCCACGTCCACAGGGACGGGCTGGCGCATCCCATGAGCACTCACAGGACACGGGCACGTCCTCGAGCACGACCCACCTGGGCCACAGCCGGCCCAGGAACCTACGGAGACGTGGCCTCCTCCGTGAGTCCTCCCCAGCCCGGGAAGACGGATTCTACTTCCTGAGTGACTGGGGAGGAGGAGGGGCTGCCCTCCCCGAGGACAGGGACCCCCCTTGGCATGACTGTGGAAGACAGGCGTCCTCCCCGAGTGACGGGACGCAGGGGCTCTACCCACTCGCCGTGGAGGAGTTTCTGACATGGCCAAGCGCAGACAGTCTGAGAAGAGCCCCAGGTCGCAAGCGTGTGTCGGGTCTTGCTGGAGGGATTGCTGGCTCTGGTCAGAAGAAGGATCATTGCCAGGGGCCCCCCAGTCTATGTGCCCTGGGACTTGGGGGTGAACCAGAATAGAGGGTTGAGCAGTGGATGGGGACAAGCCAGGTGGGCTGCAGCCCCTGGGAGCCTTCTGCACGGGGCCGGGACCGCCCGCCACCGGCTTCTCCCAACCAGGAGGAAGGTTTCTAGGACCGAGAGCTCTGCATCCAGGCGAAGGAGGCATGAGGGCTCCTGAGGGCTGCGGCGGAAGCGGCTCCCCCCGGTTCCAGGGGAGCAGAACTTCTAGACGGATGGAGAAGAACCACGCGGAGCACATTCTTTTCGCTCCTGGGACCTTGGTTGAAGCGAGCCCTGACAGAATCTGACAGAAAGTGTGACGGCGCGTAAGGACAATGGCTAACTCCGGAGCGACGGACGGACGGACTCCCGAGTCCCGATGCCGTCTCCACGACGTATTGCGCCGGTTCTCTGCCTGGTTTCAGCTTGGTCGTCTGCCAGCCTGTGGTGAGGACGTCCGTGCCCAGGCCGGCTGGCAGGACGCATCGGGACGGAGCTCGTGGAGCTCGCAGAAGCCCGCTGATGCCGTACCAGGCACGCAGTGAGGGTCAGTCGCGAAATCCTCGGTCCCCAGAGAGGCTGGTTCGAGTGCGGCGGACCCCGACGTAACGGCCTCTTTCCTTAAGAACGCTGCTGGAGGCCGGCCGAGGTTTCCCGCAGACCCGCGTCCAAGCAAACCGGACTTGAGGTTGGGTCCACGGCCGTTCTCCGATGCTGGGCCAGCCGGGCGAGACAGAGACCAGCGCCATTCCTCGAGCCAGTGCTCCCCGATTCCGGGTTTCAGGGGGTTCCTCCGGAGACCCAGCACCTTGACTCCCTCGGGTCACCGCTGCTGAGCGGCCGCCGGTTCCCGCCATGGAAGCGTTGGGAATCTGTTGTGTGCGAACACATGAAGCTGTCCACGCTAGACGCAGGCTTCCCGGCGTGTAACCCTTCCAAGCCCGGAGATGGCACACCCCTCCGGTTGCCCAGTCAGGTAGGAACCCACAAGGGTGACTGTGGCCACAGGCCCAGGGCAGGAAGAGGCTGGTGTGCAGATAGGCCCTGGCCTGCTCCCACGGGCCACTGACGTCGGCCTCCTGCCACATGACCCCGCAGTGCAGAGCGGACGTCCCGACACGCCTGTGCAGAGGGGCTTCCACTAGAGCCTCGTGCCCTACAAGATCACACCACGCCTAGGTCAGTCGCAGCAAATCTTCATCCTACAGAGCAGGCGGTTGGATATCGGCGATGGTGTGCGGCTCCTGTCTCGCCGCAGTGTGAACATTCAGGCTCTGCAAGGAGCTTCCTGCCCACGCTGTCTCGGCCTCCGCGACCGCACCGGAGAGCGAGCACCATGCCTCATCAGCGAAGACTCCTTCCCACCTCGCAGGCACGGGGGCTGCGGGCTGCCTTCTCACGGGCGGGGACGTCTGATTCCAGACGTGCAGCTCCTGCTCTTAAGTCCGAGACTGGCAGCCTCTGGGCTTTGCTTCCCCCGGCGGCCGGCTGACCGGGACCCGGGCTCTGGGCAGCCCTGTGCTCTCAGGCCAAGCCAGGCCCGGGTGAGGGCACGCAGGGACCTTGGACCCGCCCACTGCTCCTTGGGATCAGGTCTCCTAGTGGGGAGACCTCTCCCGTGTGCTAACACCCACCCCCACCCACCCCCTGCCCACAGGAGCCGCCCCTCGTCACGCATCATGACCCCTCCCCACCCCGCCGAGACCTCAGACTACCCACCTTGCATGAAGGCCACCTCCATGCATCGTCACCTTGGCCTGAAGAGAAGTTGATGCAACACTCCCCAGGCGAGATGGACACATGGGTCCGAAAGGCCGGCGCCACACCTGGGAGCCCGTCCTGTGCACCAGATGTCTTTCTGCTGCCTCTCCTGCAAGTCGTGCATTCAGTGGTGCTGACCCAGCTACTCCCCGAGAGCCCTGGAGCGGACGAGGGGACGGGGCAGCTCTGGAAGGGACAGGGGACAAGGTGGGACAAGGCAGCTCCGGAGCGGACGGCAGGGACAGGGGCAGCAGGACGTGAACCTCAGCCCCATGGAGCTGCGTGCTCGAAACCGTCCCGGAGGCACATTGTGTGTTGTGTGTACTTCACCCCAGTCCAAAGTTTGAGGGAAAGAAGAGCTAACGCTGGCGTCGTGAGGCGTCTAGCTACGCCTGTGGCCCTTTCTTCCCGTCTGCGAGGCATAACGAACCCTTCCGTGTTGACCAGAAGATCAGCGAGGGAGCAGCTGTGTGACTGTGGGTCAGCTTCCGAGTCTCGTGTCTTCAAGAGCGTCACGGGGATACGACAGCCTCTCCCCAGGACGAGGGCACAGCACAAACCGTGTGGGAAGGCGTGGCTTTGGTAGCTGCAGATGGCGAGGTTTGCTTCAGGACCGAAGCGCCGGCCTGCCCGTGGGCTTCTCCCGGCGGCGTGCTGGCTCCGACGTCACCATCTCTCTCCAGGAGCTCCGGCCGGCCTGCAGCTGGGGCGGGAGGGAGCACGGTTCCTGGTCCTTCGTGCTGTCGGTCAAGCTCGCGTTTGGTCCTTCATGCTGTCGGTCAAGCTCGCGTTTGGTCCTTCGTGCTGTCGGTTAAGGAGCGTCTAGAGCTCGTGTTTGCTCTCGGGTTTTCCACGTAAATCGCCGGGAGAAGGGAGATGTCGGAAGCCCTCTCGCCGAGCACAGAGGCCTCTCCGAGCAGAGCGTGCGTGAGGGACGACTTCGGGCCTAACCGTCATTCCCTCGAGAGGCCCGGGCTTCCCGCACCCGCCAGCCCCTGCCCGGCAAACAGGGAGCTCGGTCTGCTCGCGGGTGTGGACCTGAGAGGCAGGCCTCAGCACCTGGGGCTCCAGGAGGGGGCGCGAGGCCTGGAGCCGGGCAGGGGTGCTGGGAGAGGGGGGCAGGGGGCTAGTGGGCGAGGCCGGGCCTGGGGGCCCCGTACGCAGCTGCTGAGGTGTGGACATAGGTTTGGAGAGCCTTAACTTTTGTCCACAAAATGGGCGACAATCTCTACCACGTACCCATGTGCGACTTCCTAAACTCCATGAGCACGTGCACGGGGGGGGGGGACTGTCCAGGGCAACGCCTCGTCCCTCTGAACGTGTCCGGAGTTCGCTCCTGGGCAGAGAACTACACTGTCGAGCCCGGCCCCCGGGGCGCTGCCTGGCCTGGACTCCCATGGCCCCGCGGGCCGCGCGGCAGGGCCCCCGCGGGCGAGCAGCTTCGACTCCTGCACAAACACGCTTCCCTGCTCATCTCCGGGCTCAGAAGCTGTAAGATATTTGGGTTTTGTTTTGCTCCTCTGTCTTCCCAGCAGGAGCGTGGGAGCAGGGACAAGGGTGGTCCCCCTGGAGGGGGACGCCCACACCGCTTCCCCTCAACTCCCCCAGCGAAGCCCGGCTATGGGTGGGGCGGGCTCCAGGGCTCTTTACTTGCGGGTGGGTCTGCCTCCAACAAGGGGCCAGAGGCCTGTGTCCCCTTGTCTAGAAGCTTCCAGCAGCTGGGAAAAGCGTGCCCCATGGGAAGTCTCAGGCCGACTGTGCTGACCTAGATGGACTCCGTGCCTGAGCGCCCAGATCTGAGGCCTCCGTGGCGGTGCCCGCCACACCACACACCAGCCGCCGGACCTGCCTGCTCAGGGGAGGGCACCCAAGTGCTCACGCGCCCGCACATGGTGGCGAGGAGGTGCCCCTCCCCCATCCGCTGTGGGCGTAGGCGTGAGCTAGAGCCTTAGGACGTGTGACATGCATGCGGGATATGCCGTGGACACGTGCGCACGGTCGACTAAGGCGGAACCCGACCTGGAGCTTCCCCAAGACGCTGTCTTCGGCGCTTTCAGGGTCACAGTCTCGGCCTGCTCTGTGCAGGTGACTTGTTGCGTCTCCTCGCTCGACATTTGAAGAGACTGAGGCCCAGAGGGTGTGCACAGCCGCGGCTGCACCCGGGCCATGGCGGCCGACGAGCGTGGCGCAGGCCAGCTGGCCCTGGGTGACCGGACGTGTCCTGCTGCCTCACAAAGGAAGACCACCGCCGCCGACGGGCTCCCGTGGCGGCCAGGCCCAGGCGCATCACGTCGCCACCTGGACAGACGCACCGGGATGGGTCGGACCCCGGGTCCAAGTCACACACACACGGTGGCCCGCCAGTGCTGCGGGTGAAGCCAGGAGGGACCTTGGCCTCGGAGCAGGCTCGTCGCTGAGTAGGGTGACGTGTCACAGAAAGGACGGCTTGGACGAGCCACACTGTGCAGGAGACCAAGGACGCGGCGCCTGCCACCGAGGCATGGGACCCCACCGAGCGGCGTCCTTCACGAGAAAGGACCTCCCTGTGCAGGCAACTCACGTTCTGCTAACGCCCGGCAAGTCTCCGTGAGCGGCTCAGACACAAGTCAGTCAGGCTGGTAACGCAGCTGAATTAACGAGAAGGGTTCAATGTCGCAAAACTGGCATTTTGGCCCGGACGCTTGCCCCAATCTGCGCTTTCTGTGGAAGGCCTGATTGAGGCAGAAGTTGATCTTGTGGAAACTAAGAAAAGTACATTTTTGTTGTATTTTTTTCCAGTTGGCTGTTACATGGAACCGTGCGTGTGCAGAACACGGCCCTGATGGATGGGAAAGGGGGCTAGGAGGGCGAGCGGACCCGTCCCAGGGAGAGGAGGGCCAGCCCCCCGCCCCCCGCAGCCGGAGCTGCGTTCCGCTCCCGCGGGAGGGAGATTCCGGGCCGGGCAGGGGGCAGCGGGGCAGCCGTGACAGGGTGGGGACCCATGCGGGACAGGCTGCGCCGTTCACTCTCACTTAAGGAGCCTGCAGCCCAAACCCGACGGCCGGACTCCACAGACACGCGTGCCTGGCGGGGCCTTCTCTGCTCTGCCGGAAGCTTCTGGATGCGGAAACGGGGGCGAGTCAGGCCCTCTCAGGACACTGCACTGGGCAGCTCCTGGGACTGGGAGTTAGGTTTTCAAAGAAACTATTTGAGGCTTCAGGGAGACACCCTCGCGAAGTGAGGGCGGGCGTCAGACGTGGGGCATCTGTGGCTCCACACGCTCCCCCAGATTCCAGGGTCGGAGGAGGCCCGGCTGCTCCCGCTTCACC
Organism: Mustela nivalis; assembly: GCF_964662115.1. Lineage (NCBI taxonomy): Eukaryota > Metazoa > Chordata > Mammalia > Carnivora > Mustelidae > Mustela > Mustela nivalis. The sequence continues at coordinate 536,747 of NC_139024.1, read as the reverse complement.
GCACCCTCACTGACCCTGGAACCTCCCGGAACCACCCCTTCCTGCCAGACTGTGGCCCTCTGCTCTCCGGTTGGCTCGGGGCCCAGCGCACGCTGCCCTCCCCTCGGGATCCCAGATCCCGGCACTCTGCAAGGCGTCCGTGCGTGTTCACACGTGTGCGCACACTTGAGCACATGCTGCCACGCTGCGGACCACACGCTACAGACCCATGTGCTGCATACGCACGCGTGCACACACACACACACACACACTGCACACACACACACCATGCACGCACACTGCACACACACGCACACCGCGCACACACTCTGAACACACACACCGCGCACGCACACACACACTGTGCACACACACTGCACACACACTGCACGCACACACACACCGCGCGCACACACACACACCGTACACACACAACGTGCAAACACACACACCATGCACACACACACACTGCACACACACACCGTGCATACACACAACGCACACACACAACGCGCACACACACACAACGCGCACACACAATGCGCACACACACAATGTGTGCACACGCACACTGCATACACACCACGCACGCACACTGCACACACACACACACCGTGCACACACACACACACCGCACACACACAACACGCACACACACACACTGCACACACACACAACGCGCACACACACACAACACGCACACACACAACGCGCACACACACAATGTGTGCACACGCACACTGCATACACACCACGCACGCACACTGCACACACACACACACCGTGCACACACACACACACCGCACACACACAACACGCACACACACACACTGCACACACACACAATGTGTGCACATGCACACCGCATACACACCACGCACGCACGCTGCACACACACACACACTGCGCACACACACACACTGCACACACACACACCATGCACACACACACAACGTGTGCACACGCACACCGCACGCACACCGCGCACACACACACACACACACACACACACACACTGTGCACATGCCACCACCAGTCTCTCATTACAGGCCCTTGAAGGACAGGATTCCCTGGGCCCCACGAGGAAACCCTCCTTGCTGAGCGCCGTGTGCCCTCCGGCCGCCCCCCCAGAGCCTCCCCTTTGGGCTCGGCCCCCCTTGCCCCCGGCCTGCAGGCTGTGCCTCCCAGTGTGGGGGCAGCGGACACCCTACAACTCCTCTTCTAAAGGGGACCCGAGGCAGGAACCGAGCTAAGCTGTTGGGGTGCAGCTGGGGCGAATCTGCCGGGCCTCTACGGCCCCACCCACCCTCCAGGGCCCGTCCCTCCCTGCCCCTGCGGCCTGGATGCAGAGGCCTGGGCGAGGCCTCCTCCCTCAGACCCCAGGCTGCCTCTGACGTTGGACTTTCTGGAACTTGCCACCTTGTGTGTCCGGGACCTCTTGGGGCAGGCGGTGAGCTCTCAGGAGCCGGCCCGGCGGACGCTCGCTTCTGCGCAGCTGGGGGAGCACAGCGGCCCCGCACAGACACGCTTCCCGCAGGACTGGTGCCACAGGAGTTCCCGGGGGGCCAGGGGCTGGGCACAACCACGTGCCGACCGTCCAGAGGCAGGCCTCACCCCTGCAGCCAGCCCGATCCCGAGAGACACCGAGGGCTCGGCCCCACGTCTGAGCACACCTTTGTTTTCACATCATTCACATCCCCTCTACTGGGGAGTCGGTTGCAGTCCAGGAAGGCCTCGCACGCCACCCCCCTGCAGCCATGGGCGCCTCTGAGCCCTTGGGGAGGGGCTGGCTGAGCTCCAGGGGCCCCTCTCCTGTCGGCCTGTGAATCTGCATCTACTGGGCCGGGTCGGACAGACATGGGCATGGGGACCACATGCTGAGTTGAGAGTCAGCATCTGTCATTAGTGGGGTGACAGTCACCTGTGTCACTGGGACGTCCTGGAGGAAGGTCACGGGAACCCTGGCAGCCACCCGAGGCCCCACCAGGTGAGGCAGGAGAACAGCCTCCCCGGGGCTGGATGTCGTCCGGCCACACCCAGCGGCCAGGATGTGAGGGCTCGGCTCAGGGCCCTCTCTGAGCAGCGGAAAGAGAGGAGGGGTCCCAAGTCTGGAGGTGGCCCTGCCCTCTGCTGTGGCTCTCATGGCCGGCAGCCTGTGAGAAGAGGCGTTTCTGTGGCTCAGGCCGTGATCGGCTGTTGCAAGTGTCCAGCCACGGGAGCTGCTTCAGAGGCGGCAGCCAGAGACATGGACGTTTGCAGTGGTCGGGACGCAGGCGAGGAGGTGGCTGGAGAGAGGGCCTCTGTCTTCTTAGAGAGTGTGTGGCCCTGAGCGTGGCGGCACTGGAGACCATGGGACAACATTGCAGACAGCACACGGGCGGCGAGACTGTCCGGCTGACACCATCCGCGTGGCCCCTGGTGGGCGGCGGGGGGAGGGTGCCTCGCTGGGGGGCGGTGTCTCCAGGGCCCGGAAGTGACAAAGGACAAGACAGAAAACAAACCCAACGGAGTTCTGGCCAGAACCAGCGGCAGGAAGTGCTGGGAGCGGCCCTCAGGCGGGGGCTGCCTACACACACACGTGTGCCCCGAGCTGGGGTCCAGTCTCACACGCTGCAGGGCAGGTTAAGGCTAGAGGCATCTCCTCAGAACGTCCCACCAGGGCCGCCGCCTGGCCTCATGCTGTCCGGACCCCTTCTCGCCCCGTCGCCTCTGCATGAATCAAGGCAGAAATTGGAGCAAACAGGAGTTTTCAAGTTTCCTGTGAGCAGGACCCCATCCCCGGGGCACATGGTCCCATCAGCTGCCCGCGGCCCTGCCGGCGGGGGCCAGGACAGGGTGGGGACACACACAGAAAGGCCGACAGCAGGGACCCTGCTCTGTCCAGCAGGCTCCATCCAGAGCGCACACGCGGGGCCGTGCACTGGCTGCCGCAGCCGCCGGGCCCCCGCGTGCCCCTCATGCTCACCTGCGGGCTCCCGGCGCTGGGATTTGGTACAGAAGCCATCCGTTCCGAGTGCTCTCAAGTGACGAGTGACCTCTGTCAAGGATCTGTTACTACGACCGATTGTGTCCTTACATTTGTTTAAACACGACCCTCAACGGTGTTCACACGCGTTCTTCCTTTCCGCACAGACGTCAGGGTACCTTTGCTTTCAGCTGGGGATGTGACAAAACCAAAACCCACGCGTCCTCAGTAAATGCAATGTCAGTCATTGTGCTGTGTTCGCTCGGGGGCTCGATGTGTATTAAAGTATGGAATCATTTTCATGATCACCTCAAATGGCTGTTGTGATAGAAAGTTCAGGTTTTTTTCACGCAAAGCTTTTAAAAGCCCAGCAGACCTGCTTCTGTGTGGATATCTGGTCCCCACATGATACAAGGGGTTTGGAGACACTCCTGGAAGCTCTTCCTTGCAAACAACATATGTGAGAACAATGAGCGAAAAGCAGGATGGACGGCAGCTCGCTGCGTTTCCCTTCTCTTTCACCGGCTCTCGAGGGAGAACAGGCATCTGCCGTGTTGTTGTACGGGATTTTTGTGAACAAATGTCACTCTATTCATCCTTACAGTCCTTTGCGGAATTGCTACATTTTTTTAATGTTTGTCAGTTTTCCTTACACTTCCTGAATAGCCACTATCTATTTAACTGAATTAAATAATACATTTTAAAATATTTTATTTATTTATTTGACAGAGAGATCACAAGTAGGCAGAGAGGCAGAGAGAGAGAGGAGGAGGAAGCAGGCTCCCTGCTGAGCAGAGAGCCCGATGCGGGGCTTGATCCCAGGACCCTGGAATCATGACCCGAGCCAAAGGCAGAGGTTTTAAACCACTGAGCCATCCATGCGCCCCTAAATAATACATTTTTATCACAAAAACTCCTTAAAATTGAGTGAGAGTGAAGACAGACCTGTGGCCCCGAGGCCCCCCCCACAGAGAATGCTGGTGTGACAGAGCCACACACGCCTCTGGCCCCCAAGAACTCCGCGCGTGGCAGGTCTCAAAGCGGCTCCTTGAAAAGGAAACCGCGCTGGGAGACAATGTGTGTGAGCAGAGACCGAAACAGTCGTCTTTCTCGGAAGCGCCTGGGACCCCCGAGTGCACAGAGGACGTGCCCGTCCCCGTCCTGAGCTCCTGGGGATTCACAGACACCGCCAGGGAAGCTGTTCTTTTTCGGGTCCAGCGTCACTGTCGCATTGAGACCCGGCGCTGTGAGGGTCCCATGAGGGAAACATCCGGGGAGGCTTCTCAGGGCTCACGAGTTCCTTGCTGTCGGCCACTGGCCCGTCCACCTGCCACGGGACATCGGCATCTCGCGCAGCTCCGGCAGGACCCCTACGCCTGCACCTTCCGCCACCCAGGAGACACGGACCACCTTCCAGCCCGCCGGGGCCCGACCCCTTCCACCTTCCACCCGCCGTGGGGCCTGCACCCAGGAGTCCTGAGGAGCCACGCACGCCCCCGAGGTGCTGAGGGGCCTCGGCAGGAAGCCGCGGGGCGTGGGTCGCTCCTGACGCCCGCATGAAGCTGCTCCTGGTTAGAAGCTCATCGCGGTTTGGCGACTCTTCTCGTCGCCAAAGCTTTTCAGTCCCTCATTTTCCAGCAAATGAGACATTATGAAAAGTCTTGTTTATCTTAGCTAAATATCTCAATTAAAACATTCCATTCCAAAAACATGACCCAGCGTTTGGCACATTCATGGTTGCATGAAACAGCTGGTCCTCCCCCCAGCAGCCACCGAGAAGCAGCTTCCTGCCACTCTGTCACTGTCACGGGGGACACACGAGCCCGAGCTGTCCCTGCATGAACTGGAGGCATCTCTCCCCGAGGGGGACGGGGTGACCTGTAGGGCGCTCTGCGTGCTGGCCTGGCAGGGCTTCTGACGCGGGCCCCCAGGCCGGCTCATGCCTCCCAGCTTGCCCTGCCACCACCATTCCTGGGGAAGCAGGGGTGTGCGTCCAGCCCCGACTTCTGTCCCAGGACCGAGAGACGTCCGCTCAGTGTCTGTGCAAACTGTGGAAACCAACTCTGCATGTCTCTGCTTGGGAGCGTTTGCCTCGAACAGTCAAAGTCAGGGTCAGAAGTCCTGGGGGCACGAGAGCGCGGCAGGACCCATGGCGGAGAGTGCAGGAGAGCTCTTGAAGGAGGGGCAGGCAGTTGGCGTCGTGCTGCGACACGAGGGTTAGGGGAAGGAGGGGCCGGTGGGGACGCAGGGGTCTGTCGCGGGCACCTGGGCAGGCGGTGGTGCCGACGAGCTGGGAGCTGGGCACAGAGCTTTGGAAGGCTGAGCCAATGTCGGGAACACCCCCGGGGCTCGGGGGGCGGGGGGCTGTGGCTGTCCAGGACCAGTGAAGATGAAGATCCCAGAAGGGGAGAGAAGGGGGTCAAGGCCTGAGCCCCGGGTGCGGCGCCTCCATGGAAAGAGAAACCCGAAAATCTGAGGGGAGAGAGACCAGGACAGTGAGTCCCACCGAAGCCAAAGGGAAGAGGCCTTCCCAGAGGAGTGGTCAGCGGGATCTCACCCCCGGAGGACGCCCACGTGGGAGGGTTCGGGCTCCAGTGCGGGTCTGGGGAGCTGGGCACTTTGCTGTGAAGGGCAGCGGTTCACGGGGGGCCTTGGGCCTGGGTGTGAGGACTCCCGACAGCGCATGTGGACCCTGGGGGCCGGGGCCGTGCTGTACTCCCAGACGCCTCCCTCAGCGCCCAGCGCCAGGGCTGCGGGTCTCGGTTCTCAGGGCGGCGGGTCTCGGTTCTCAGGGCGGCGGGTCTCGGTTCTCAGGGCTGCGGGTCTCGGTTCTCAGGGCTGGGGCTCCTGACTCTGTCCCCCTGGGTGTGGCTTACAAGTGGTTGACATTCCCGGAAACATGTGCGCCGACCGACCTCTCTAATCCGACCAGATCCTCTCGGTGGGTTTTCTCAGAGGGTTGTTCCTTCGGCTGGGGACTCTGCTCCCCGGAATCACCTCAGTGATCGAGGCCCGGGCGCCGAGGGGAGGCCCGGGGAGGCCCAGGCGACAGCAGGCCCAGGAAGCCCGGGGCCGTTCGCGGGAGCACAGCGTTGGGCCGGACGTCCACACTGCCCTCACGCTCCAGGGATCTGGATTCAGGAACTGGGTTCACGAGCAGAAGGTGCCGGCATGTCCCTCCCACTGTAGCCACGTGGAAGCTGGGGCACGTGTCTCGGCGTCCGGTCGACAGGAAAACCATTCTGAGTGGTGTCAGACACGTCCTTGTTTTGTGTTTTTAACTTTTAATTTCTAACCAATTTCCGTTTTACAAGGGTCACGACGGTGACGCGGCCCTCAAGTCCCCGGGCGCTGCCTGTCCCGCCAGCACCTGACGCGGCCGCCAGCGGGGTCGGGGGTGACGCGGAGCAGGTCACCACCACACGCCCACAGCTCCTGCTCGGACGCCTTCCACGCGGCCCCCACGCCCTCCTGCGTGCGGCCGCCTCATCTCTGGGGCTTCCCTTCCTCTCGCCACCTGGACCCTTTGGAAGGGGGACGGTCACTTACTTGGTTCACTGTCCCCGTGTGTGTCCGTCTGGGGGTTCTCACGGCCTGAGGGGAGCCCCGGGCTGCATCCATCCCGTGCAGGGGCCGTGGGCTCTGAGCGTCCGCATGGCTCATCGCGGAGGACCTGATCTCGATCTCCGGGTGAAGGCCGTGGCTCCGTGGGGGACTGTGCACGGCTCCTGTGCACGCATCGTGGGCGCCGACAGTGGCCGGCTTCGCTTTGGACGGGTTCCCAAGAACGGGGCCGCAGGGGGGCGTAGGGCGGGGAGTCTGCACGCTGGCGGGAGGGGCACCGCAGGGACGAGGTTTTGCTTGTGGCGAGAAGAGCGAGCCGGCTGAGCGCGACGGACGATGGGTTCGCCTCCTCCGAAGACAGTCTGGCTCAGGTGCACGGCCGAGTGGCCCTTTGGGAGAAGGGGCGGCGAGCGGAGCGCGGCTCCCGGCGCTCGAGTCCTCCCGCGACGGACACGCCGCCGCACCTGCCTGCTCACCGTCCCTGAAGGGGAGCATGATGAAGACGGCGTGAGCCTGCGGTCCTGCCCGCGGAAACGCCGGAGGCCCCCGCCGCTGGGCCGCGCGCCAGGATCCCAGCCTCACCGCACGCCGCCCTCCGGGGGGCCGGGGATGCGGGAAGCTGCTCGACTCAGAGTCGCCCACCCCTTCGGGCTCTGCCGCTGCCCCGTGGAGGCACATGGACGTGAATGAACGGGTGAGCGCGGCCGTGACCGGTAAAACCTTATTTGCAAACAAGTGGCCAGCAGGATGGGTCACGATGGACTTCCCAGCCTTGCACTCGCCGGGCCGCTGCCCCAAGCTGCCCCGTCTCCCCTGCAGAGTGCAAGGGAAAGGCCACACTTCCTTTTTTTTTTTTTTTTTTTTAAAGATTTCATTTATTTTTTTATGGGGAAGGGGTGGAGAGAGAGAGAGAGAGGGCACGAGCAGGGGAGCGTCGGCGGCAGAGGGAGCCACAGGCTCCCCTCTGAGAAGAGAGCTCGATCCTGGGACCCCAGGATCGTGACCGGAGCTGAAGGCAGTCGCTTAACCAGGTGAGGCCCCCCAGATGCCCCAGGAAAGGGCACAGATTTTTTTTCCCAAAGATTTTATTTATTTATTTGACAGAGAGAGATCCAAGCAGGCAGAGAGGCAGGCAGAGAGAGAGAGGGAAGCAGGCTCCGCGCTGAGCAGAGAGCCCGACGCAGGGCTCGATCCCAGGACCCTGGGACCATGACCTGAGCCAAAGGCAGAGGCTTTAACCCACTGTGGCCCCCAGGCGCCCCGGGAAAGGTCACATTTCCAAACGCAGCATAGGAAGCCGGATTGCTGACTCGTCCCGGAAATCTGATTCAAGTGTAAGTGCCGCGTGGGCACGAGAGCCGGGCGCCGGTGTCTCTGCAGGTAACCAGGGCCACGCGCTCTAGGTTTCCTCTTTTTCTTTTTTCCAGATAAAACTGGGGCTTGAAAAATTCACTGACTTCCTCAAATCCTCCTGTGTTTTAGTAAGCAGAGCGGGGATTCAAACAAGAAGGCCCTGTTCGCCCTGTCCCCGGGCCGTCCCTCCTCCTGGAGAACCCGGAGCCCCTGTGCCGGCCGGCTAGGGCTCCCGCAGCAAACCCTGCGGGGGCAGCTCAGCCGCGGAAGCCGAGTCCCTCACAGCCACGGGGCTGGAGCTCGGAGACCAGGGTGTCGGCAGGGACGGTTCTCCTGCGGCCTCTCGCCTCGGCTTGGGGTTGAGGTGAGGTGGGATGAAGTCAGGGTGTGTAAGGTGGGGGGGGCGGGGCCTGGTGGGGTCCGGTGAGAGGGGGCGGGGCCGGGTGGGTCAGGTGAGACGAGGCGGGGTCAGGCGGGGTCAGGTGGGCGAGGTCCTGAGAGAGTCAGTGGACAGAGTGAAAGGCTTGCGGGGGCTTCCTCCCGGGGGACTGTGGCTGCGCCACCAGGCTGGAGCTGGGGAGCTGCAGAAGCACCAGGGACACTCGGTGGTCCAAGCGCTCGAGAGCCCGGCCCGCACCCTTCAGGCGCACTGTGGGGCCAACAAGGACTCTGGGGACCATTTTCCCTCCAGGCGCCCCGCATGTGTGAAGCGGCAGCGGACAGGACAGGACAGGAGACGGACCGGCCCCGGCCAAGGAGCAGGAGCGCATCCGCGTGGGTGATGACGCCGGAGCCAGCCGGGCCAGGAGGAGTCGGGAAGCAGACGCGCTTGTGGACGGAGAAAAGGGAAGGTTTCTCACGGGATTCCCAGGAGAGAGGCTCTCGTCACCTCAGGACAGCCCGAGGAGCCCATGGGGAGGCCGTTGCCTGGGGGACCCTGAGGGAGGGCAGGGGCGGCCGCGAGGGGCGGTCAGTGAGCCGCGGGTGCCGCCGGCCGGGGGCGCACGGTGGCCGAGGTCAGACGTCGGAGAGCAGGAGGCCGGTTCCACGACGCACGGGCGACCCGCACACAGGAAACACGCCCCGGCTGCCGGTCCGAGCCTTCCGCTTTGGGGTCTTGCAAAAGTCACTCTTGCAAATACGTGATTCTGGGTTCTTCTGGGAAACGCAACCACGTGTTTCCATCCGTCCTGCTGCGAGGCCAGAGAACACCGGGATTTGGGGCTTCCCTTTTCCATCCCAGTTTCATCACGAAAGGAAAACGATGTAGTTGAAAGGGAAGAAGGGAATGGAAGAAAAACAGAAAAGGAAGAAGAAAAAAAGGAGAAAACCCAGCTTTTTCAAGTTTGCTTGAAATACTGAAGCGACTCGGGAAAATCTCGCGCCGAGACAGTGACGCCCGTCAGGACGTTGCAGATGGGCCCGCGAGGAGGGCCCGGCGCTGGCACGGGGCCCGTCTGGGCGCACCGTCTGCCTCGTCCACGACCGATCTTGAGTCCGTTCTTACAAAGGCCTCCCGTGTCCGCTGCAGAGAACTGAGACAGGAGGGTCGGTGGCGAGGAGACCACAGAGCGTTCCCAGGACCTCGGCGCCCGGGAGAGCGACCCTGAATGCCTTTCCGGCTCGTCCCGTCCAGGATTTTGTACGCGGTCTTCGGACGCATCGGCGCACAGTCTTCAGAAACACAATCGTGCGCGTGTGACCTCATGCCCTGTTTCCTCGCCCGATGTGTCACGGCGGCAGCTTGGTGCGCCAGGCACGGTTCCGAGAGCTTTCTGGGCACGCGGCAGCCCCGGCCCCCGAAGGGGCTGCGGCACAGAGAGGCTGTGTGACTCGCCTGGGGTCCCCCAGAACGAAGCGGTGGTCCGGCTCCAGCCTCTGAGGCGTGACCCTCTTCTCAGGTTGCTTCACAACATTTTAATGACTTCATAGTATTTCGTCATATCAAGAAGCAATAATTGGTTGAAATATTTATTTCTCGCTTCAGATTTTCCCCTGTTATGAAGCACACTGCAACAAGCACCTTACAGTCTTCCAGCCGAGTTTTTGTCTACAAACCGTGTGATTTCCTCACACCTGCTGACCACCCAGTTCCAGCGGGAACCCCGCCCAACGCGCTCCGAGGGTTTGGAATATGTGCGGACAAGTGTTTCCCAGAGCGGGTTCCGATCCCACCCACCACGAGGGAAGACGCCCCCCACCCGCACAGACCCTCTTCCAAGACGGAAAAGGCAGCTCCCGGCACAGCCGGCAGCACACGCTGTTTCTGCTCTACATCCCCGGCCACGTGCATGGCTGAGGACAGTGAGGATTTTCCTCGCGTCTTGGAGTGCTCGCCAGTGACACTGGCCAGTAATTAATGTCTCTGCGTCACCGAGGCTTTGACACACTCTCCTCTTCAGTGGTCCTGGTCCAGCCGAACTGTGAAGCTGGCGGAAACGCAGGACAAAATCGAGACGTTAGCTCTTTCCTTTTGAGAAATTACAGTTTATGACACGAGAATTGTTGAGCTCCCATGAAGGGCGCCCGGGTCGGGGAGCTCGTGCTACAGGCACCAGCACAGAAGGCAGGGCCGTGACCTCCTCTGCGCTGGGCTCTCAGAGAGTTTTGCGGATGCACATGCACTGTGTGAGATGAGTTCTTGTGTGGGGTTGGGGTGGCCTCGCCCACCGGGGTGCCTCCCACGCCCGTGCCCGCGCGTCCCCGGTGTGGTGGACTGTCCCCGCGCCGCCGGATGGGTCAGCCGCTCGGAGTAGCACGATACTCCCGGCCCCTTCAGGTGAGGGCCAGGGGGACGCCCTGATGAGTCTGGGCCGGGGGAGCCCCAGTGTCCTGCTGGGAGGACCGTGGGCAGCAGGTCCCCGAAGGCCGGGACTGCTCTCGGCGCCTACCTGACCCGGGAGGGTGGGAGCGTCCTGACACACCCCCACCGGCCTCTCCTCCCGGGAGAGCAGGCGTCCATAGAGCTCAGCATCTCGGCAGCTCACTGCGCAACCCTATGGAAGAGAAGAGACTGTGCCTCTCTAGGAGCCCCTGTGGGCCTGGGCACTCTCCTGGTCAGCTCAGCTCAGGATGCAGTGCCCTGCATTGAAGGCCAGCAGGAGACCAGGACCCAGAGCAGGTGACCCCAGGACACCTGTTGCAGGCTCTGGCTTCAGGACGGCCGTGCCGACCCCGTACCCGAGAGGCTGTTTCTTCTGCTGCACAAGAGAGACCACGGCAGGAGTCATGGGTCACAGCGAGGACTGGACGGGCGGCCCAGGCAGAGATGAACCTGGGACCTAGTGCTTAGGAAGGACTTCATAAGTGCCACACGGCAGGACAATTGTAGGTGACCTATCGCTCATAAAACGAATGCAAATTCGGAACACGGAGGCAGGGGTTCTTAGAACTCAGGGTGTCTCCCCCAAGCAGAAAGCTCGTCCACTCCACGAGCAGGGTCTCTGCTCTGTGTTTCAATCCCTGCTTGTTTGGGCCCAAATGTGACTGGAGGTGGCTGGTCAGTCTTTCTCTTCAGAAGACCAGCGGCTCCAGGGCTCAGCACTTGCGGAGGGAGCGTCTGCCGTCACCCAGGGAAGCCAGGGCGCAGACACTCGGTTGTCCAGGAATCAGTGACGCGTGTTGCGTGTTCTTGGAATCCAGGGAGCAGAAAGTCCCTAGTGGGTTCCCAGAACCATCCTGCCCTCCTATCCCACTCGAGCAGGGAAGTTCCGGATTCTGTGGTGGAAATGATTCATCTGCTGGACCGAGGGCTCTAGACCCAGCTTCTCAGTTGGAGAGCAGTGAGTGCTTGCACATCTGGGAAGCCTTAGGGTCCCAGCTCACTTGGCCAGGCTCCGTGTTTGGACACAGAACCACATTTCGGCTGAGCTCGTGATCCCAGGGGGACTGAGCATGTGTCCCTGGGCGGCGGGAGTTACCCGCTCCCCTGGCTTCGCAGGATCAAGACGCTCCTTACGCAATGAGTGTTTCCCACACTTGCCAGATTACCAGATTTCTGCTTAGAACAGCAGTGCAGGGGCTGCCTGGAGGCTCTGGGGCGGTGGGTCGGTGTGTGCCTGGGAACAGAAGCAGCCGTGCAACGAGCTTGTTCACAAATTCTCACTGTCAGGGCAGAATGGCCAGGGGCCAGGGCGACAGCAGGACCTTGAGGCCAGCCCCACCTCCTGGCCCGCCCGTCACATGGCTGCACAGGCCACACTCCTCCAGGAAACTGACTCTGGCCTCTGACCCCAGACCCTCACCTTGCCCTTGCCCCCGGGACTCAGTTACTAGGCCACCCAGCCTAATACCAGCGCATCCACGGGGTGTGGCCCTGTGGTGGACACCTGGGCTGGCAGCGGCCTCAAGGAGCTCTGTGTGACCAGGACTGCAGCTCGAAAGCTACTTCCCCGAGACAGGTCCGCATGTGCAAAAGCCCAGCATCTGTGAGTCTGAGCACTTAGTTCAGCCCTCGACTCTGTCCCAAGACCACGATGACAGCAGCCAGTCCCTGTCCGCCTGTGGGCACAGCGCTCACTGCCGGGGCCTCTCGGAGCTGGCTCCTGGCTCAGGGGCCTGCTCCAGCTGCCGCCGGGTGTGCGGCTCCTGGAACCCCTGGCCGTGGAGGGCAGCCGGTCCCTGCACCGGGGCAGCTTGGCAGGACAGGTGCTGAGAACATGGGGGGCGGGGGGCGAGGACTCAGGTATCAGAGGCGGAAGGGGCCTCAGGGTGACCGTGGGCAGGAGCCGGAGAACCGGGGACAGCCGGTGGTGTCTTACAGAGGCGGACCTCACGACCCAAAGTCTGAGATGACGGATTTGAATCCAAACCAACCGGAATCAACGGCTCCGCGAGTAAATAAAGGCCTGGGAGCAGCGCGCGCTCTCCGCCGTCTTCCTGAGGATGCTCTGCCCTGGGGAGTGAGCACGGCTCCTCCCCGACATGGCTGCTTCTCTACCTCCCTGCAAGGGGGTCGCTCTCGGTGGAGACCTGAGCCCTCCGCTGGGCAGTCAGGTGCCCTTGGAGGAGCAGGGCCCTTCTGGGTGCCGTGGCCGGGAGGCAGCCCAGGGAGTGGGGTCCCACGTCCAGAACCGCACACCCACGCGTGTCCTCCCTAGGGTACAGACACTCTGCGAGGGGCTCGGAGCCCAGCCCCGGCCCTGGCCACGGTGTGCACTGACGGGAGGCAGGGTGGCCTCACAGCACCAGGGAATGGGCCGCGGGCTCCTGTCGCGTGCGAGCGCGCTCTGGCTCAGCTTGGGCAGCAGGGCGGTACCCTAACCGTATTTGCGCTGGGCTGTCCCTCAAATGAGTTTTCATCCCTGAGCGGAGCTGCCCAGCGGCACTGGGAGAGCACGAATGTGCGGGGACGAGGGAGTGAGGTCTTGCTCCAGATGCATGATCTGTAAAGACTATTTTTGGCCCAGAATCAGAGTCAGCTGCATTCAAAATCAGCCTGAGGCCTCTTTGTCTAAAACACACTTCACTGGTGTCCAAACCAACCAGGTCCAACGAACGAGTGTCTTATTGGGTCTTTCCACCGGAGGAGGGACCTCGCAGTGCCCGACGCAGCTTCTCAGGAAGCAGGACACCAACAGAAGCCGTCTGACCCAGGGGTCCCGGGACCCAGGTCTGTGCTGCACAGGGAGCCTGGAGCCAGCTCTCGGCAGAGCAGAGGCGGGCAGGAGGGCACACACGCTTGCGGCGTCGCAGGCCTGGTCGGGGCTGCCCGGGGCCTCAAACGCACGTCCTGCGAGTGAGAGGTCAGAAGGGCAGATTGAGACGGTGGTTCCTCTCCTTACTCCTTCCACTCGAACACAGACACTACCGGGGTGGCTGCAGGCTTGAGGTCAGACAGCAGAAGCAGCAGTCCGGGGTGCGGCTGAGTAACCCCATCGGAGGTATCAAGATTTGGGCAGAGACCCCTGCCAGTTAGGACTCAAGGATGGTGTGAAAACACTAACTAATTTCACTCTGAATTAAAGGACCCTCAGACCGTCCACCTTCAATCTCGGAAGGGTTAAATGTGCCGTAGAACGTTTCTCTCGTTGGGTGTTGTCGTGTTCAGGGCACATAAAGCAGATCAGACAACGTTCTTCCGAAGCTGACAATAGCGGCTCCTTCCCGTGCTCTCCGCCTGCGAGCTCTCGGCAGCCTGGGGGAACCTCGAAGTGTCCTGAACACACAGCCCTGGGCCAGGCCAGAGGCGCTCGTCCGCTTCTCCCCAGGAAGCAGCCTCCGTGTGTCCACCTGACATGGGTAATATCGAGGCCAGAGCCGATTCCAGTTACTGCCGGCAGCGCTGGGAGCCGGGCCTCAAGTGTGTCATTGCCGAGCCTGGTAAAGCTCACGGCCACGGCAGCAGCCACGGCGCCGCGCTCGGCATTTCTGTGTGGATAGAACGCAGACACGCACACCCACAGGCTTCCTTTCCCAGCACGCCGATCCCCTAGCCACAGCAACCACCGCAAACCTGGGGACATCAGGGGACACAGTATTCTCACCGTGCTGTGCAGAGGACGTCCTGACGCCCAGGGGCGGAGAAGTTATCCGCTGTGGCCAGTGGTCAGCCAGGATCCCCGAGAGAGGGAGGCGGGAAGACAAGCCCCGACTTGAGTTGTGACCACTTGTGACGTGACCAGACGCTTAGCCTTGCTGTCCTCCTGTTTGCCCTGTGCAGGTGAGGGAGCGGGACACCGGGTGCCGTGGCTGAGACCGCAGAGACGTGAGCGTGTGAGGGGCACTGCACCACTCCGGTCGAGCCCAGACGCTGAACCTCTGATTTCACGCGGGGCACCGTGCAGAGCCCCACACCAGTAAGAGTGGAGGCTCACAGACGTTTCTAGGAGGTACAGGTCAGGAGCTATGGATACTCAGAACTTTTCCCACGACCCAGCATGTACTCATCCTCCCTTTTTTGGGGAACCCATGGCGCCCTTTCTTACGCCCAAGTTCACACTTCCATGGAACACGGGACCTTCCGTCAGGCTGCACCTTCCGGCACGAAGCGGGACACACGGCACGGGTGTCCCCTCTGACCTTGGGCACACATGGACGCCGTGTAGGTGAGTGTCCGCGAGGGTCCCCTCTGACCTCTGGAAGGGGTGAATTTCTGGCCGTGCTGCTTCTCTCCCGCCACGAGGGGGTTTGTCCTTAGCATCCGAGAGCAGGCGAGCCAGGGCCGTGCCATAGGCTGCGGGTTTTCCACCTGAACTATTTCAAAACTCTCGGTTCCATTTTCAAAATACACAGCTTAGAACCCGGAGCTGTGGGGAAGGGATGTGCTGAGTCCGAGCGGGAGAAACCGCACGTCAGCTGCTGCCACGACGCGGGACGGGGCCACCAGTGGACCAGCAGGGCCCACTGATTCCTCGCGCCAGGCCTGGTGGGTCTGGGGCCGCCCTTTCTCCACCGCCGCCGCCGCACAGCTGCCGGTCCCAGAGGCTGCTCGCCTGACAGGAATGGCATCTGGCTCCAAGACGGAACTTTCTTGCTGACTCTTTCCTCAAAAACATCCCCGCCCTCTGTCCATCACCGTCCGTCCGTCACTGCCCGTCACCGCCTTCACCGCCACGGTCCCCAGGAGGGTCTAGGGGCCCCCCACCCACTTGCCCCCTGCCGGCCCTGCCGGCCCCTGACCACACTTCTGCTCCGGCCTGAGAGGATCCAACCCAGGCCCCAGGTCTACCAACCCCTGTCCTGCTGGAGGCCCCCCCAAGGGACACAGACTACAGGGCCTGACGTCTGCTGCTTCCACTGGCCTTCGCCGTTCCCTGCTTAGGCACCCACCACCACTCTGCACCGTCCAAATCCATGCCAGGGTCCTGGAGCAGCCCCTTGAGGCACGAGTGCAGAATCCCTCTGTGTCCCCAGAGCGGGGTTCCTTGCCGGGACCCCATCCACCCTGAGGTCCGGGCCTGGAGGCTGGGGGGCACACCCTTCTTATGACCTCACCCAGAGCCCAGGGCCCTGGCCTGTGACCTCTAGTAGCCGACCCCCCCCGGGGGGGCTTCTCCACTCTCAGGAGAGACCAGCCAGGCCCCCAAAAGTCCGCATGGATTGCGTGTCTCTCCCAAGTAAAATGTGTGCCAGGCTCCTGATCACTTTCAGGGCAAAGCTCGGGTCAGAGGCCTCCGGACCCAGCTCTGGGGGGTCAGTGGTCCTTGGCTCTACCCATCCCCACCCTCATGGCCCTGCCCGAGTGCCCTTTCCCTCATGCCCTGCTGACGGCAGTGGCTGATTCTAGGGGTTTCCCTCTGCCCTGCGGGGCCTGGCCTGGGCCCCGCACTGTGTTTTCTGTTGCCCTACCACCTCCAAGCAGCTGCCCCGGGTCACCTGCAGGCCCAGCCCCTCCGAATTCCTGGTCCCCAGGACAGCAGGTGTGAGTCAGGACAGTCTCTGGGCAGAGACACACATGCTGCCCACACATCTGAACCCACCGCAGGGACCACAAACCCGCACCTTTGCGCTTGTGTCTGCACTGCTGACGGAGGAAATGAGGTGTCAGACTGCTCCCCCCGCAAAACCATAGGGCATGCAGGCCCCAGAGCCCGGGCGTCTTCACGGACGGCGTCTCACGGACCGACCTGTCTCATCACCCCCGTCCTCCCTCCACACCCTGGCCGTTGGAGCTTCCCTGCTGCCCGCGGCCCCGCGGAGGTGGGGACAGCCTCTGGACACACGCACGCTCTACGCTGCTTCCCTCCCGACTGCTTCCGTCTGCAGCAAGGAGTCGAGCCTGGCTCCTGATCACTTACGGCAAAGCTCATGTCCTGGGCTCTGGGTGAGGTCATAGGAAGGGTGTGCCCCCCAGCCTCCAGGCCCGGACCTCAGGGTGCATGGGTCCCGGCAAGGAACCCCGCTCTGAGGACACAGAGGGATTCTGCACTCGTGCCTCAAGGGGCTGTTGCAGCGTGTCCACGTTTGCCGACGCAGGCGTAGCTGTGGGAAAGCTCGGGGGAAGCTGTGCTCCTTCCAAACGCACACCGGGTTTCCCAGGGTCGCACTTCTCTGGGTGATGGCCTGAGACAAGACCTGTCTTCCGTGCGCTCCGGGGGGGGAGGAGAGAGGGTCGCAGAGACCCCCGCGGTATCCTCCGCACCCGTGCTGCAGGCCCACAGCCACTCTCAGAGCTCCCCGAGGTGCCCGCGTGGGCGCCCAGAGGCCCCTCACTCTGCCTTCCCGCCACCTCCAGCTCCGGCCACCGCCCTGCCTCCACGCGCTCCGAGCCCAGCACCTCCCCAGGACAGCGGGCTTTGTCCTGGCTTCTGGCCGGAAGCCCATGTCCAGAGCACGTGGGCACGTCTCCCCAGGTCTCCCCGAGACCTGGAAGGGCACCGTTTGACCCAGCAATGCCCGTCTGACCGTGTCTCCACACCCGGGAGACGTGCGTGCAGATATGGAGCAAGGGCATCCCCGGAGCCCTGCTGGTGACAGACAAACCGGAAACAAGTAAATGCCCCCACCAGGGCCAGGAACCAGACCCAAGGCACCCATGGCTGGCGCCGAGCTGTTGGAGAGACGGATACACGGACGGCGTCCGCGCCGCCCGGACAGCGGCCTCTGGATCGGGCGAAGCCACACCCGCCGTGGACAACGCTCTGCGTGCAGACACCTGCTCTCCCGTCTAAACGGCTCTGAGTCACCGTCCTC
The DNA here is from genome assembly GCF_964662115.1 of Mustela nivalis. NCBI lineage: Eukaryota > Metazoa > Chordata > Mammalia > Carnivora > Mustelidae > Mustela > Mustela nivalis. The sequence continues at coordinate 519,253 of NC_139024.1, read as the reverse complement.
TGCCACGCCCGTTCGTTTACTTGTACAACGTCAGGACTGAGGATACTTTGCTGTCAAATAAGATCGCTGTCGACACAGCCCAAACCAGTGTAGACACTCCCCTCCTCTGCCCCAGGCCCTCACCTCTGGGGCCCTGGACTCTTGGGCGCTCACTTCCAGGTGACAAGGGTTCCCGGGCTGTTAGAAACACCGTCTATGCAGTAACATTCATGCGCCCGACAGTGTAGACTTAGTCCGCCTCCCGCTTCCTCATCCTGATGGTCTGAGTGTGCATGAATGTGTGTGCCCGTGCGTGTGTCTCCATGTGAGTGTGCACGTGCCTGTGCTTACAGCTCAGCTGTGTGCTGTGCCGCTTCCCTTCAGGGTCGTGGGGCGTGTCTGCATGGAGCCTTCCCCGACCACCCAGGGGAGACAATGCACAGCTGTCTTCCCTCCTGCAAGAGCCTCGGTCTCTTTTCTGGAGGCCTCTGGAACCATCTGGGCTGAAAGAGAAGGTCGGGTAGAGCCCACCTGTGCAGGCCCAGGCCCGGGCGGAGGTGAGGCTGGGACCAGGCCCCAGCTCCAAGGGTGAGCAGTGTTGGCGTGTGAGGGTCTAGCAGAGCAGCAGGTCCCCATCAAGACCCTCAGGAAGCTCTGAGGACCCCTCCTAGCCCCAGTGGGCAGCCAGCTGCGGAGTCTGTGTGCCTGTGACAGGGAAGTGGACGGGGCCCCCGGCCTAGCCCCGTGTCGCATGGGTGCTGCTCTCACTGCAGCTCTTCTGTGGGTGTCAGCACCTCCAAGTCCTCCGGCAGCTGCTGAGGTGCTTGCTGGCCTCTCTCCCCCTTGCCGGCCCTTGCGCGCCGGTGTTTCTCTAAGTCATGGACTGTTAACCCCTTGAGGTCTCGCAGCCCTGTGGGGCCTCGACGGAGCAGCCAGTGCTGGGAACTGCCCGAGGTTGGACAGCACCGGGCCTGGGAGCAGCTCCGCGGGGAGGGCCTAGCAGCACTTGCACAGAGTGGGGTCGGGGACTGCTGTGGGCCGGGCGCCTCCTGTGTGCCCTGTGCTTTCCACCACAGCTGAGCTCTCGGTGGGTTTAAAGGTCCCATGTCACAAATGAATGGGTGGAGGTTGGCAGGTGTGGACGGACAAGCCCAGGCTCAGGGGCCGTGATCAGGCAGGTGTGCCGGGGCAGGCGAGGCCCAGGTTGTGCGAGCCGGTTCTGAGTGTCCGGCCCGCCCCTTGCAAGGCAGCTCCCTCCTCCTGGTGCAGCGGTCCCTGGAAATTCTGTGGCAGCGTCAGGGCCCCTCGGCAGGGACGCCCTGCTGGGGGATGGCCGAGAGAGAAGCAGGATGACGTCACCCACGCCGGACAAGCCCAGCCGGCCCTCTGGAGTCCGAGATCGCATTCGGCTCTGGGCGGTCAGAGAGAACACGTCAGACAGCACAGGTGAGGCCTCCAGGTCTAGGATGGATGCAACCGGCCCTGTCCGGGCTTCCCAACACAGGCAGGCGCCTGAGGTCACGGCACCTGCCTGACCTGAGCTTACCACACCCAGCCGCACCAGACCCAGAGTCCACAGTGCCGGTCCAGGGCCTGGCCACCCACCTCAGACCCCAGCTGGTCCTACACCAGGCCCGGCCCAGGCGCCCGCCCTTGGAGCTCTCTGCAGACACTCTGTCACCCCCACACCTGTGGCCCCTGCTCCCCCCGTGAGCCACATCCCTGAGGAGCAGCCCCGCCTCACCCTGGCCCCCCGGGGGCCGCAGGGGCGGCACCAGCTGGGACGACTTGCTGCCAGGAGTATAAAGTGCTTTGGGCCTCTGAGAAGACGCCCAGCTCACGAGACGCCTTCATGGGGTCCTAACCCCGCCATGGTGCACTGGAGAGATGCTCCTTGCCCGGGACACGGGGTGCGTCACGGTCGGGTCCGGGCCCCGTCAATCCACGGGCCCAGAGTCTGTGGGGAACCGTCGGTCAGGCCAAGGCCAGGACGATGGGGCAGAACGACAGCCAGACCCTCACAGCCACCTTCGTCTCTGTGCCCCTGGAAGGCCCCACGCTGAGCGGCTGCCTGGCATCCCCTTCGTTAACAGGCCCAAGACCCGCCGTCGGTAGCCGCGCTTGTGCCCTTGTGATCTGTGTCTGGGCAGAGCGCCCGCTGCAGGTGGGAAACTCGGTTTCGGGCGTCCTTTCTAGAACGGGCCCTGCAGACGCTCATCGGCACGGAGCTAAGCACTAAGCCGCTTCCTTTAGGGTCCAGAGCTCTGAGCCGAGAGCAGTGTTTATTCTCCCCGAAGGACTATGTCCTGCATCGCCACCCCACCCCCTGCAAATAAGAAGCTGCATGGTCTGGAGCTCAGGGCCAGGGAACGGAGGGAGATCCAGGCCTGGGGGCTCCAAGGGAGAAACGACCTCCGTGCACTTACACACAGTCCTCTGGGGTGGTCTCCGGTACCCTGACCCACCCAGGCAAAGCCCCTGCTGTGGTGTATGGCCCAACATGCTGCTGGGACCCCCCCCACCCCACCCCGCGCCAAGACCCAGCTCTGTGTCCTGCTGGCCACCATCTAAGAACACAGACCAAGACTGCTGGCTAGTGGGAGCGTCCTCTCCGGTCTCCCTCGCCTACACCACGTAGGGCACCTCCGTGCCAGTGGCTGCTGGGGCTGCCCCACAGCCTGGTGTAGATGGTCACCAGCTGAGCCCGGCTGGCTCACACCTTCCATGCGGCCTCACTTCAGCACGGGTTACACAGGACCAGGGAGCTTGTGGAAAGGCAGGGCCACCATGGAGCTCTGGTGGCCCTCAGCCCCGGGTTGGACGGCAGCCCCCAAAGTCAAGGCCTTTCCGGAAATCAAGCACGAGACCTTTCTCGGAAACAGGGTTAGGGTTAGCACGAGGTCGTCCAGGGCCACTGCAGATGTCACGGGTCTGGACGAGGTCGTCCGAAGGGAGGCTGAGCCTTCGGTGCCCTATAAGACAGGGCCCCTACCACAGGGAGCAGCCACGGGACAGCGGAGGCCAACTGAGATGGACAACCACAAGCCACAGCCCCACGGCCACTGGCAGCCACCAGCAGCCCAGAGAAAGGCGTGGACCAGAGGGCCCATAGGGACAAGCTGACCTCAGACTCCTGCCCCCAGAACCAGGAGAAAGTAAATCTCTGTGGGTGATACCCAGTCCGTGGCCTGTGCTGCCACAGCTGTGGGACGCCAGGAAGCCCCTGGGTGGTCCCAGAGCTGCCGTCTGCCTCACGTCCTCTGGGTCCCCCACGAGGAGCCCTGTGCACCCCTGAGGACGGTGGCCTGGGCCTGCGTCATCCCAGGACACTTACCCGTGAGGCGTCTCTCAGCAGTCTGGCCCCGGGGCTCCCGTGGCGGGAGCGGAGGCCCCTGGCCGCCGCCACCCGCGTCCTCACTGGACTTTCCCTTCGTTTCCGCAAAGTTGTTGTGAGAGTTCTGGGACCTTCCCGTCCCGGGTGAAGTCTAGAATCGGCCCGTCCCTTCCTGCAAGCGGACCTGCTGAGGCCCCCGGGCGGCATCCAGGTGGTGCCAGATCGAGGGCTCAGTCTGAGGAGAGCCGGGCCCCGGCACAAGCGCGTCTCCCGGCTCCGCAGGGCACCTTCCTCGTCAGCCACGCGGGCACTTTCGGCTGGACGTGCCGGCTGCTCCGCACTCAGCACGGCGCCCCGCGCGGTTTAGAACCGAGCCAGAGCGCGCGGGCTCTCGGGCCCCAGCCCCTGCGCTGGAGGTCCAGCCCCCGCGGCCGCCGTGCTGAAAGGAGCGAGCAGGTGCCCCAGACCACAGCCCAGGCGGGTCTAAGCTTGCGAACGGGGGACCCTCCCGGTCACTCCGCAGCGCAGCCAGTCAAGCCTTCTCCGCTCCCGACATTCCCGGATGCGGCGGAGCAGAAGCCGGCCGCCCCGCCGTGCCCTGTCCAGACGCCGCGCGGAGTCCGGGGTTGCGAGAGGACCGCAAACCAGTCTGCGCAGCGTCCCGCTTCGAGCCTTAGCGCAGCAGCCTGGCGACCCCCCGAGGTGGGACGCGGAGTCCCAGCGACCCGGAGCGTCGGCCGCAGGAGCACCGGAGCCGAGCGCACCCGCATGAGCCACACATGCGGCGCGCGGCACACGGGTTATGAGGACACAAACGCGGAGACCTGGGAGCAGCCCAGTGGGCCTCGGCTGAGGAAGGGACGCGGGAGCTGAGGGCCGTCCGCACTGTGGAACCCGGTTCGGCAACAGGAAGGGGCAGGGGGCTGACCCCTGCCCACCCGGGGGACCCGGAAAGCAGCATGCTGAGGGCAAGCGGGTCGCACAGGCCACGTACCATGACTGCGTGGATAGGAAACGTCCAGAATGCAGAAAGCCGTACGACCAGAAATAGATTATTCATTCCTTAGGGCTGCGGTCTGGGGAGGCGAGGAGTTCAGGGCCGTCCAGGACGACGGGAACATGCTACGTAGGTGGGGGTGACGGTTTCGCAGCTCGGGGACTAGACTGAAAACCGCTGGATCAATCCCCTTCCGACTGTGAACCGTGGCTGCCTCAGCGAAGACCTTGCAACAGGTTTCCGCCCCTCAGATGAGCTACGTTCGTGTTTCTCATGGGGCTCCCCCGCTCTGCCTCCCTCTGAAGCTCAGCTCCTTCCCGCCTGGCCCCGAGCGCCTCACGGGGCCAGCTGAGGTCCGTCCCGGGGGCGTGACCCTTGCCGTCGCGCAGGGCACACTCCTCACGCGGACTGTCACTGGCCTGTCCCGTCCCCCACGTGCATCTCGACCAAGCACCACTTTCACAGTGCGGTCTCCCCGAGGACCAGAGGGCGCGCCGTCTGCAGGGCCCCGAGCCCCCTTCCCTTCCTCCCGGGCGCACAGCCCCGCCCATGGCAGCAGGGCCCGTCCCCTGGGGCAGGGCCTGGCCCGTCTCTCGCAGTAGCACCCTGTGGCCCTTCGTCCTGGCTCTGGGATCAAAAGGGCATTAAGTCGGCCCCGAGGAAACGCAGCCCGGGAGAGAGGAGCCGCGCAGACGCTGACCTCTCGCCGCCTCAACGGCTGCTCGGAGACATGCTTTTCGTCTCGTTTTCAAAAGGTCTGTCTGGGCATCGTTCACTGAGAACGTTCACTGGGGACCCACCACTGTGCAACTGGATACGTGTTTTGCAGAGAAAAACCTCAAGAAATGTGTTTCTTATAATCAATTAGCATTAATTGAGCAGAATCCCAATGATCAAACTGCACAGGAACGCAGCACATGCACTGGGAACGTGGCCGTCTCCCCGGCACCCTCTGCTCGGCCGACTGCTCGCGAGGGGCAAAGACTCAGGTTAGGACCCCACGGAGGGCCGTCTTGGCCACACTCTCCCATCAGCCATCTTTGCTGGGGGCCAAATGTCTGAGCTAAAGGGGGTGCATTCTAGACCCTCAGAAGAGGAATTCAGACGGTCCCCAAACCGGCTTCCCTCCAGCTCCTGATTCCTGCCATGGACTGTTCGCTGACCGGCCAAAGTCACGTTTGTCCACACTGTGCAGCACACGCTTACACACACCACATTCCACACACACAGATGCATTCGTGGACACACACATGTGCAAGAACCTAAGGCAGCCCCAGGCCTTATTCCTGTCCCCTTGTGATCAGCCGTCTTGGCTCAGACCGGGTTGCTGTGCAGGCTCATCCTTACTCCTGGCCCTGACCTTGTCCTGGTGACCAAGGCTGGGCTCTATGGCCTGCGGAACAGGCCATGATTCTCAGCCTCCTGTTACACCCTTAGGATCAGACTATCCTCCTGTCTTCCCCAAAGCCATCAGATGAATGCTGTGCTGTTCTCTGGTCAAGTAGCTTTTATTAAACACAATCTTATGCACATCACTGAACTTATTTCACGATGACTTCTAAGCAGAGGGCGCGGATAGCACGGCACTCCAGCCGGATCCGCTCCACAGGAACACCCCTCCTGAGCTCCAGGCTCTGGTCAGTCTGCCTTTGAGGACAGACGGCTAAAAAAACCTCACAGAGTTACCTAGACAGTATTTTGGTTCAGGAAATGACCTTGCCTTTGGTGAGTGCAGATGAAGTTTCTCTGAAACACCCCATTTACTCTTTTTTTTTTTTTTTTTAAGATTTTATTTCTTTATTTGAGACAGAGAGAGCATGAGGAGTGGGGACAGGCAGAGAGAGGAAGAGGCAGGCTCCCCACTAAGCAGGGAGCCCAAAGCAGGACTCGATCCCAGGACACCGGGATTATGACCTGAGCCAAAGGCGGACGCTTCACCGATGGAGCCCCCGACGTCCCTCCCCCACCGTCCCATTTATTTTTCTGATTCTGATGTTGCAAATGGGAAAATTGTGTCATGGGCAGAGAGACACAAATAGACTTTATTATTCTGTTACTGGTTTCCTAGCATCAGGACCGTTCTGCACTTACCCTAACTGCTTTTCCCCCAGAAGCTGCCCTACCCCGTCAAATCCATGGACAACACTTCCCCAGAGCGGGACGAGGCTGGTGAGGATGGAAAGTCAAGGGCGTGCCAGCCTTGCAGAGAGGAGTGTCTGCGGTCGCTCACAGCCGGTGAGAAGGGTCCCCACTGACCACAGCGGTGAGAAGGGTCCCCGCCGACCACAGCCGGTGAGAAGGGTCCCACACCGAGGCTGGGAGCTGGAACAGAACATGCATTAACATTTCTAAAGAGATCTTCAGAGTAAGGCAAATCCTGCTGCCAAGATGTCATCAACAAAGAGAGAGAAAATGAGCTTCTGCTCCACGTGACACACTGCTCTCCTTCCTCCTGTGGGACCTCTGAGGTCCCTGCATCCCGACGCCCGCCTGACCCCGGTGGTCACCTCCAGTCAGCCCCTCACACAACCTGCCTCCGGAACCTTCCCCAGGCCGTCTCGGCCCAGAGGAGAACCACTCAGTGACCTCCCCGCCCTCCTAGGCTCCCGTGGGCCCGGAGCGGACGGGCCCGGGGGCTGCCTTTTAGGCTCGGCCCCGCACCCCAAACCAGGGCCCCCTGCCGTCCAGGAGCTCCTGACTGTCCCTGGGGACGCGTTCCCATGCGTCTGTCTCAGCTCTCTGGATGAAGGCGGACCTGGGTCCTCTGAGCGGTCCCCATGCCAATACCCAGTCTGTCGTTGTTGTTAGTTGTCTGGAGCACGTGAGCCAGCGACCGTCGGGGGCCACAGCTCACTTATCTTTGGCCCCAGGATCCAGGCGTGCTGGGTGCGGCAGAGACCCTCCAGCCGTGGGAGTGGAAGGGAAGGACCCGCGCTGGTCTCCCAGACACGAGGCTCGGCCTTCAGACTCACGGGGCGGGGGGCACTTTACAGAAAAGGTTTTAGAACCTTTGCCTCTGTGTTGCCTTGAGTTTTCCTCAGCACCTGAGGTTAAGAACAGGCCACGAGGGCACTGGGTGCTGGGTTGGACTTGGTTTGCAGCTAGGGTCAACCCCCCCCACCGTGGGTGCCAGTGCCGGGTCTGCACACATGGCTGGGTGAGCCAGTCCGTGGGGCCCTGCGCAGGCCGGGCCAGGGAGTGCACGCCGGGAAGGTGGGGGCTCACGCTGCCGGGGGGAGGCTCACGCTGCCGGGGGGAGGCTCACTGGAAGGCACCGTGGGGCGGCCTGAAGAATGAGCCCAGGACGTCCCTTGCTCCTTAAGAGCAGGACAGAGCCAGGCTCAGGGCAGAGGCGTGGTGTGGGCTGCCAACAGGAGGAGACCTCGGGCTTCCGACACCTGACATAGGAGTCTGTCCGGATTAGTCTGTCCAGGGGACAGTCTGAAACCCGGGACCAGGAGAATCTGCATGGCCGCCATCCCCACGGGGCCTCATCTGACCCGGTTACCTCCCCAGGAGCTCACCTCCAAACAGCAGCATGTGAACTTTGGGGGACACAGTCCAGGCCACAGCTTTGGGGACAGAGGAGGGACTGGGCAAAGCAGAAATGCAGCCTGGAGTCTGGGCACCATGTCCCCTCTCCCTCCTGGGTCCCCCACGCTGATAGGCGTCAGAGCTCCAGGCTTGAGCAGGGCGGGGCAGTAAGGGGTCAGCACCGGGAGCTCTCCCGACAGCGGTCATCCAGACGACCCCTGAGACGGGCCGCCCCGACCCCGAGAGCGAGGGCAGGAGAGGGCGTGTGGACAGGCATCGCTGGCTGGTGGCCCCGTGGGAAGCCCCGTGTTCCTGTGGACGGCAGTCGCTTCCGGAGCCAGCTGTCTGGTGTCCCGGCCTGCGGGACAGGCTCCTGGCGTCCTGAGCCACATTTGCTGTTTCTGTTTCTGCAGAGAGAGAGAGCGTGTGGTGGGGCTGCGGGTGCGGGGGAAGGGGGGCCGGGGTGAGGGGCCGTCCCCGCCGCGTCCCCGGGACTGCCCTGCGGTTTAGATGCTGCCACGCTAGGAAGAGCTGCAGACGAACTTCTCAAAAGAAAAAGACAAGATGTTCCTTCAACTTCAGAAGTGGTTTTCGCTTGTTTAATTTTTGCTGGCTGGGGTTCAAGGGTGAAAGGTCAGGGCGTCCTCACCCACCCCAATCCGATGGGCTCGCCCCTCGGGACGCCTTTGAGAAAACACCGTGGGACTATTTTAGAACTTGGTAAAGCCTCCTGGGTTTTGAATTCTGGGCTAATCAGGAGTATCTTGGTGTTTGATTCGGTTTACTCTCAAGAGAAAACAAAGCTCCGTTTCCTGTTTTGAAATAAATTCTTTCATAAACTTCATGAAGACACTCAGAAAACACTCTCAGCGAGAGGCATGGAGAGGCTTTGAGGAAGCACCAGACGGGCCATCCACAGAGCACAGCCTGTGACTCCCCCGTCCCCACGTTTCTGGTCAGATCCCTTCACAGCTCAGGACTGCGCGGAAGCATCTGGGGCTTGGCCTCTCCATGGAGCCGCTGGCTGCCGCGGCCCCTTCCGCTCAGCGATCCAACAGCCTGCGGGGTCTGGGCGGTCATGCCCATTTCAGAGATGAGGAAACAGAGTCCCAGGCGTGCTGAAGGCGAGCAGGAGGGCCGGCGTGCACCGTGGGAGACACGATTTTCTCTACCCTCCATCGCTGGGTGCCGCAGCCTGTGCTTCCGGTGCGGTCCCGTCTGCGGGAGGCCGATGCCACGGGGTGGCCCGACCACCGTCTCCTGCTGGCCTGCGTGCTCCGTGGGGCCCCGCACCCACCCACCCAGCTAGCAGATCGCAGGGGCCCCACAAGCACGTGGCACCGGGACCCCAGCGCAGTCGTCGGTCAGTGCAGCCCCGAACTGGAGTGCAGGACGCTGCTGTGGCTCCAGAGGGAGGACAGAGGTCGGCCCGAGGAGCTGGGCTTTACCTGCTTCCCTGCAAGAAGCGTCAGACGCGGACACCTGCGCTCTCCTTCGGTACCACCCACACGTGGGAGACTGTTTTCTCCTCCCCAGCCCGTGTTCGAGCAGAGGGGGACGCCGTCCCCTCCACGGCCTCAGTCCCACCAAACCAGCAAGGGAAGCAAAATCCGAGCTTATTTGTCACCCAAGAGACCTGTTCACACGGTACCGTCAGGTGGGCACAGATGGACATTTAATCAGAAACTGGCGTCTGACCCACAATATTCCGTTCAGCTCTGATCGCGGGTCCGCCACGCCGTGAGGGGTCGGGAGCTCTCCGCAGCGCTCGGCCAACCTGCACCTTCACGAACTGTGCAGAGCCGGCCTGAGTTCTCCACTTTCCTCCGCTACGTCTGTCCCGATTTTACTGTTTGAAACATAGTTTCATATCTGCTGAATACAGTAATAAAATTGGGAACCTGTACCTTTTATCTTTGTATTTTTAATTTCATTTCTGTTGTGCCTTGTTTCTGTCCTTTTATACATGAGTATCGACGGACAGGAGGTTGAAATGCTCAGTGTCCTTCCTCAGCAGTGGTGGTGAGGTTGCCAGAGAGGAAAGCAAGTTGGAGGCGTGGGGGTTGGGGGCTGGGTCGGGTCTGAGGACACGGGGTCGAGGCCCCTGATGTGTGGCCACAGCTCGGGACCTGACCCCTGGGAAGCAATGGCGGATGCCACTGCGTGTTTCCCCACCTGCCTCTGCCTTCCCGCATCCGTGCCAGGTCCAGCAGCCACACTGGACAGCACCACGTCGCAGAGGGAATGCCCAGGACACGGTCAGTTCCCGCTGCTGCCTCTTCGGGCGTTGCCTGGCCGGTGGACAGCCCCAATCCATGGGGGCAGGTGTCAACCTGCCTGAGGCCTGAGCCCCAGAAACAGCCTTGCACAGCCAGGGGAAGGGGTGAGGCAGGCAGAGCCGCCCTTCTCTGGCTCGGGCCGCCTTCCATGCCCCGCGGCGATGTGCCAGGAAACACACCCGGCGCTTTAGCGGAGAGGCGGAGACGGGGGGGATGGGGGAGGGGCGGAGGGGAAGCGGGGGAGGGGATGGGACAGATTCCATCCAGCCGATCTGAGTCGCCCGCCGCGTGGACGGGTCCTCCCCGGGAACAAGGGTCCTGTCGTGAACACGGCCGACCCAACGCCCCGTGGCCTGAGCCTGGCCTGGTGGCCTCCGGGCGGCCTCCGGGCAGAGGACACACAGCGCTGCCTGGTCCTCGGACGTCCAAGCTGGCCGTGGGGCAGCGCTGCCTCCAGCCGCGGCTTTCACGAAGTCGCCTGTGAGAGAGAGGTGGGGCGGCCTCGCTGCACAGATGGCTCTTTGTCCCCGCTGACACCGGCCATCTGCTTGTTTGTCTAAATGATGGTGGAGGGGCAGGGGGCTCCCAATCTGCTGCCCGGGCCCCTCCCGCCAGCAGCGACCTCCTGACCTCTGGGCCAGACAGGTCTTCAGAGTCTGTTCTTCCCGCACAACGGTGCTGCCCTCCCCAACGCCCAGCTCTCTTCAGCATGGGAGCTCAGCACCAGGACGGCAGGAGCAGGGGTGGAGGCGGAGGGGAGGGAGGAGGGGGGTGGGAAGAGAGGAGGGGTGGGGACGAGAGGGACAGAGTAGGAGGGAGAGAAGGAGGGACAAGGGAGGGGAGTGAAGGAGCAGCCGCCGCAGGGGGAGCAGCAGCCGCTGGGGGAGTAGCAGGAGCAGGGGGAGCAGCAGGAGCAGGGGGAGCAGCAGCCGCAGGGGGAGCAGCAGGAGCAGGGGGAGCAGCAGGAGTAGGGGGAGCAGCAGCCGCAGGGGTAGTAGCAGGAGCAGGGGGAGCAGCAGGAGCAGGGGGAGTAGCAGGAGCAGGGGGAGCAGCAGCTGCAGGGGGAGTAGCAGGAGCAGGGGGAGCAGCAGCCGCCGGGGGAGCAGCAGCCGCCGGGGGAGCAGTAGCTGCCGGGGGAGTAGCAGGAGCAGGGGGAGCAGCAGCCGCCGGGGGAGCAGCTGCAGCCACCGAAAGCCTCATGGGGTCCTCCTGGTCTGAGCACCAGGCTGGAAGCCCCCATTGCACACCTGTCGTGAAGAGAACGTCACCTGCAGGGGCTTGCTTTGTGGGGACAGAGTTCACAGAGCAAAAGCTGCAGCCACATCTGGCCAGAGGACAGCAGACATGGGCCAGGCCTGGCTCTGCCTCTGCTTCTTGACAGATTTGGGGGGTGTGGGAAATTGGTTTTGACTCTGTGGGAATGTGGCAAGTAATACAAAGGTGCTCTAGCGGTGCTGTGTATTGTCTCAGCTGATCCAAGAAGCAGTTCCACGGGGCTGACATCGCCACCCCTTACCAGCGCAGAGGCCAGGGCTCTGTAAAGGCGCTTATCGGCGCTGACTCCTCCATCTCCCGGCTGTGCCTCTCGGGTCATGAGAGGGGAAAGCATGGAGCCCCACCTCAAGTGCGGGACCGCCAAGCAGACAGGTCCCTAACTGCGTGCTGAAGCAGCATGAGCTCCTGAGATCAGGCAGGTCCACGTGCCACAGGCCCACACTATCCCCGGCTGCTGAGAGGGGCTCAGAACAGCCAGGGTCCCCCAGCGGGGCGCTGAGACCTTGCCAAGCTTCCAACCTGCACCCACAGGTGCCCCTGGTAGGTCACAGCTCCTGCTCTGCCCTCCCCCAAGAAAGCACACTCAGCTTCTCAGATCACAGAGGGGAAGAGTCGTCCCCAGGGCCTGCCTTGCCCTCTCCGCATGGGACAGGCATGGACACCTGGCTTACCTCTTTCCCTAAGCGAAAGCCAAAACCTGAGCTGACACACAGCTAAAACGGACCCTGCTCTAACACGGGCATTGAGGCTGACAGATCTTTCAGGGGGAAATGTCCTAAGATGAGCTCAGACCTCCCTCTAGTCACCAGCCATTGGGGCCGAGCACGGATGAGGATCCACACTGGCCTCGCTCCCATCCCTGTGAAGCATTATTTTCCCTCTTGTTTGTCTGATGAAGAGGCAGAAACGTGAGGGGGTCCCCCAGGGAGGCCCAGGGCTGCCGGGGCCAGTCGCCATCGCCTGTGGGCCCAGGGGAGCTGGACTTCATTGTCCCAAATGCATGATTTGTGTGTGACTTTCAGCATCTTTACCAAATCCCTCGATTTTCAAGCCTTGGACCAAAAGGTTTGCCTGCTTTATTTCTAATTCCATTTTCCACATCAATGTTCCTGGGCGTGTTTCTCTGGCATGTGTGCACCTCCTGCGGAACCTGGAAGCGTCAGGCTGCTGGCAGCGGGACCATCAGCCCTGCCCATGTGGGGCAGCTGCTCCCACACCTGCAGGCCATGTACGGGGGGTGGACAGTGACATGTCCTACACGTGCAGGAAGTTCACCTGTAAAGAATCAGACTTTAGCTCTGAACAACCAGCAGCTTGTCCGTGGACTGGCTGGAAACGGTTGGAGACAGTCACTGTCGCACATTTATTTACAGGTTTTCTTCTTCGGAGTGCCTGGGAAGCTCAGACATCGGGGGACCCAGGGCGTTAATGAGGAGGTTGGGCTGGGGCGCCGGAGAGCTTTTGGAGAGCCGGCTCAAAGGAGAGGTCCCTCCCAGACAATCAGGCTTGAATAAGGCAAGAAGTAGACGGCTCAGCATGAGGCCACGGAGTTCTCAGGGTCGACTGGAGAGGAAAGATTGTGCTGCAAAACCAGGAGGGGCCCTTGGACCGATCGCAACAGGAAAAGTGCTTTTTAGGCTGGTGCCCCCCGCCCGAGCCCATCTGCAGCGGCCAACCAGCACCCTCGACAGGTGGGCCTTCAGGTCTCCGGGCGCCTCCACCGTGGCTTCTGGACCCTCAGCGGTTGGAAGAGAAGCAAACGCTGCGTTTTCACATCCTCAGCATCACCACTGCATCTGGCCCTCTGAAGTGAATCCGTTCGTGGGTTGGAAACATGAACCACAAAGAAGGCTTGTCCTACCCAGCGTCTGGGCTCCCGCTTCCGGGGAGACAAGCCTGGCCTCTGTGTCCTGCGCGTTAGCACCGTCGGTCCCCAGAGGCCCTGTGAGGGGCTCCTACCATCTCCCCGCTTCTCAGACGGGAGGGCTGAGGCGTGCAAACGGCCCAGCCGGGACAGCCCAGGTGCGTCTCCGCCGGCGGAGAAATAAGAGCTTCTGGACTCGAGGGAAAGGTGCCTGGAAGACCCCGGTGTGACCCTGGAGAGAAAATGGGGCACACGCGTGTCGGGAACAGCGCGCAGACCTTGCTCTGAGTCACCAGCTGTCCTCCGTGTTCCGAGAACGTCTTGGGACGTCACTGCTGGTGTCTGCTGTGTGGTCCTGTCAGGCAATGACACACCTTGAAATCACTCTGTGGTGAGAGCTGAGCGTCTCCATTACACCTGGAAGTTCCAGGAAAGCACAATAGTCCCGTTACCAATGTCACCAACCGTCTGTGGGAACGGCTCGTGGGCTGGGGGTGGGTCTACGCGCATCGCTCCCAGGCGGGCGAGCGCTGCAGGGCTGACCCCAGACCCGCTCCACCGGCCGCTGGCGTACAGGCGCGGCCAAGGCCTCACGGCGAAGCCTCCAGAAGGGTCCCACTGCCCTGACCCATGCGTGCTGGCGTGGGCTGTCCCAGGGGGATGGCACCCCGGATCCTAGGATGCCCCGTGGAGCCAGTCATGGGAACAGAAAGCTCTTCTGCGGACGGCAGCGCAGGCCCCAGCGCTCGCTTCCAAACGCGCATGCAGCAAGCGCAGCCGCGGAGGCACATGAGGGCGAACGTGGTGCCCGCTGTCCTCACGGCCGGCCCCGCCGGCTCTGCGCCCGGCATCCCTGCGCCGCATCCACGCCGACCCCCCAGCCCTTCGGGAGCCTCCCGCACCGGGGCCTCCCTCACCCCCCAGACCCCACGCGGCTGCCCCAGCTCCCGCTGTCACTTCCACAGTCGCTGCTCGATTCGGCACTTGTGGTCCTTGTTCTGTCTCTGCTGTCTCCCAACCGCGGCACGGGTTTCTCAAGATCCAGGACCCAGTTCTGAACCCACGTGCCAGGCCCAGCATAGACACCAGCAAACACACGTCCAGCAGAAGAGCCGAGAAGACTCGGGCCCCCGTCCTTGTCTCTCTGTGAAACCGAGTCTTTATCCAAGATTTAAAGACATTTGGATTAAAATGCTTCCCGAATCTCTCTGCGCCTGGGCTCTTGCGAAATCACTGTGCTTGATTTCGGACGACCTGCTTGTTCTCCTCCGGCCCAAGACATCGAGAGGCCGCCGCAGAGACACGGCCGGGAACGAATCTTCCATTGCTGAGAAGAGAATACAACTTCGGTAAAATTTTCGAGCAGTTGCTGGTGCCCAGCACAATGTGGTTAATCTCTGCATTTTCAGTGAAGTGTTTCCAACTGTCTGTCTACTAATTACACATATTTACAGATCATGGAGAGCTTCACACAGAAAACCACAGGAACTACAGCCTTTGCCCAGCCTGGGGATTGCAGCGAGAGCCCTGCTCTCGTGGGAAGCAGGAGGCGGGCCTACCAAAAGATGCCGCAGCCTGGGCCAGACGCGGGCCAGACGTGGGCCAGAAGCAGCGTGCACGCAGTGGCCCTGGCCGTGCGGGCGGACACCTGCCCTGTCCTGTGAGCTGGGTGCCAGGGGCCTGTGGCTCCTTCCCACGGCTGCCCGGTAGCACCTCAGCCTCGGGGGAACGGGTCCCACGGGCACATCCCTCACCCCCTGCGCTGTGGCCGGTGCACCCAGCAGCCCACCAGGATTGGAGCTATTCCAAGAGCCACTGGACAGGCCACGGAGGCCCAGGATGGCCTTACCCTCGGGACGTTTGGCGTCAGCCGAAGAAAAACGCAGGGGGCGCAGACAAGGGCGGCCACTGGTCTAGAGTCCCCTGGCCAGTGGCTCCCGGCGGGCCTGAGCCTGGGAGCATGAGGGACCGGCGGTGGGAGCGGGTCCACAGGAGGCCTGAGAGTGTGGGGCCGCGTCCGGAGCTGCAGGGGTGAAACAGGGACTCCTGCACTGGGGAGCGCGGCACCAAGACAGAGTCCGAGACCAGGGGCCATTTCTGGAGGTCAGGGGGGGCAGGCTTGTTGTGGCTTTGGAGAAACAGCGGAACCCTGAAGACGGCCTTGCGGTGCCACACAGGAAGGGCTGGGGCGCGGAGCCCGCACCAGGCGAGCTGGTTTGGGGCACCAAGGCCTCCGCCAGGCCAGAGCTCAGACGTGGGGCAGTGAGAGCAGAGAGCCTCCGTGGCACGGGGAGGGGGTGCTCGCCGGCTGACCCCCAGCAGCAAGCGGGGCTGGAGGCTCTGCAGGCCACAGCCACGGCTCGCTGAGCGGACACCCCTGGGGACGTGGGGAGCAGGGCGGCTCATGGAGCTGCAGGGACAGGGACACACTTGGGTGGTCTCCACACCCGGAGGCAGGAGGCCGGGCTGTCCAGGAGGCCCTGCGCTTCAGGGGGCCCCGTGCACATGGAACTCACCCCGGGAGACACACAGCACAGCCGGAGCCAGGGCCCAGCCTTGCTGTGAGCCGCCCATGTCCCCAACCTGTCGGCCCTCTGTAGCCAGCTGTGGGCCCCACAGAGGGTCAGCAGCTGCCGGCGTTTCTCAGCGCCTGCCCTGAGGCACACATGTGTCCACGTGGACCAGCTGTGAGGTGCTTGGGCCCCGGCTCCGCAGTCCTGGCAGCCGCAGCCGTGGGCAGCGAGGCCGGCCCCACAGGACCGGCGGTGACAGGCAGGACGTTCCCAGCCTGACGCCGTGCTCTCTCCTCCACGCGTGGTGGCTCTGAAAGCCCGCTGTCCCGTCCACTGCGGCTACACGTCCACGCACACACACGAGCGGCCTCCGAGCACAGGCTCCTGTTTCCATTTCCCACATTTTTATTAAAAAGGATTTCAAGGATTGTCATTTGATATAAAAACCAGCTACAAACAGGTGTGGGCCCTGCAGGAGGGCAGAACCAGGAGCAGGACCGGGCGCCGCGCTCTGTGGGGCCTGGTGCCCGTGACCACCGTGTGTCCGTGCTCTGCCCCCCACCGGAGGCTGGTGAAGACGGACAGCGGCGTCCCGGGCTGCTAGGCTCACCCAGCCTCCTGGGGCCACATGGATGTGGTCGCTGCCGGTGGCCCGTGCCCCGAAGGGCCTGGGGACGTGGGTACTGAGGGCTTTTTCTGTCACACATGTCACCCTCCTGGGAGCCAGTGGGTGGTCCCCACCAGGGCGCTTCTGGGAAGTCCAGGCCTGTGCCGCAGGCCAGTAAAATCGGGAACTGAATCTAGGGGTGGAAAAGGAGTAACAGAAACTTTTAAATGAAGATGTTGCCACGACGTTTAAATGTGCTGCTCTCACTGCTCAGTCCTTCTCTGCCAACGCGGAATGAGTGTGTCTGTCTCCAAACCCGCCGGCCCTGTGACCCCAGGAAATCAGGACCGGAGAGATGGAGATCTCTGAGTCTCAAACAAAATCCATGGCAGCAGTAACTTGTTTAAAGCAACATGGGGAGCGACTGCTAATTCTTCACCCAATACCAGAAAGTTTTAGCCAAGAAGCCTAGACAAGAGAATTGATTATAAACATCTAAAAATATTAAAAATGCCATTTTAATGTCTATTAAATCTATGATGCATACTTTTAAGAGGCTGTGCTGCACCAAATATTTGGGTGAAATTATTTTATTGTTCATTTCTAAGTCCGTTTCAGACAAGCCCCCCCAGCGCGGCCAGGCCCACGGTCTCCCCGCAGCCGCGGCGGGAGTAGCTTCGCCCGTGGCCAGACCACCTTCGCTCCTGGGCATCTCCCGCTGCGTGGGGCTCTGCGCGCGTTCCCGCAGGGCTCGGTGGGAGGAAGGGCGCAGGGGTCGGGGAGCGTGTGCGGCTTAAACTCGGTGCCTGGTGCCCGCCGGCCTCCGGATGCCTGTCCCGAGGCACCATCTTCTGAAAGGGTTTGCGAGGCCCCCACGGACGGCTCAGTCTCGCTTTCCTCCTCCTCCCGAGAGGGGGATCTGCCTTCCCCGCCGTGTCCTCCGAGCTCCTGCGATGCGGCTGCTCCTGAACGTTCGTGGGTCACGCGCGTTTCTGCTCTGGTGAATCAGTCGTGTCGATTTGGCCGTTTCCTGGTTGACGCTGCGTTTCTTCCTCCTGAGGTGTAGGACGCATCTCTCTCCGGCCCCGCGCCGAGGGGCGTCCGGACCCCGTCCACACTGGCCTCGTTCTGTGGCTGCTCTGCCTACGCTACCGAAGCAGAAATTCAGCCGCGTCCTTCCTGCCACCCAGCTCCGTCGTCCGCGTGTCAAGGGCGCCGACCCCCAGGGCCGCGCGGAGGCTCTCCTGCTTCTCCTGCTCTTGAACTCTTCTTTTTCTGCCCAGGCCTCTCACTTCTGCCTCAGACCCACCTAGGGCTGCTGCCCTGGTCTGAACTCTGCCCTCCGCAAAGCCCTCCATGGCTGGGGCCAGAGTGGCCGAGTTTGCCCACTGCCCACGTGTCCTCTGCTGCCCCTCCAGACCCCCGGCTGCCAGAAGCCACCCTAACCCAGGCCCTCCAGGATCCCTTGCTTCTCACGGAAACCTCAAAGTCACCTTCCCGGTTACCCGCGTGAGACCAGACGCTGCAGGACCCCCTCCAGGGCCGCGGTCAAGGGCTGGGGTGGGGGTGGGGAGGCTGGAGCCCACAGTGGCCTGCCAAGACCCAGACCCATTTACGGGGTGTGTTTTCCTGGACGATTCCCACGACCTTCCCCCGGGCTCATACCCAGATCTCGGGCCTTCGGGGGCAGGAGCGGCCCCCCACACCCCAGCTGTTCTGCTCCATGTTTTCTATTTTTGTCCTCTGGGACTTGCCTTACAAGACGAAACATGCCAATATGGGTTATAATTTGCCTCAGTCCTTAGTACCCGGACAGAGCGGAGTCGAGTATCGGGGTTGGCAACGCGGTTTTGAGGAGATGTTTAATGTCCCTCAAAAGAAAAGCCGAACACGAGAAGGCGTTCGAGAGTGCGGCCGAGTGGGGAGGGGGTGCCGTGGGCGTCGTGGAAGTCCGGTCGTCCCCACAGGACATGCCTGTCACACCCCTCCCCGGTGGACTCTGCCCGGGGCTGGAGCCCCGTCGCGTCCATCCGTCCCGGCGCCCGCCCGCCCGCGGCACGCTCGCGGCACCACGGCTAACGGGACCGGTTCACTCCTCAAATCGCCCCGACCCCCGCGTTGTTCACGACCCGCACAGCTGTGAGGCGCAGAGGGAGAGGCCGGCGCGTCCGCGTGAGGAGACGCCGTCACTGCGGGGGAGACCCAGAGGAGCCGGTGGAGGCCGGTGGCGGGAAGAAGGCCCAGTGTGCCCGCGTGTCAGGAGCCAGGCCGGCGGCTTCTCAAGCTCTGCCGCGGTCTGAGCTCTCACACCAGCGGAACCCGGCCTCCCTCCCTCGGGGGTCTCCCCGGAGGCCCCTCCCCAGCCGCCCCGCAGCATTCTCCAAGGTCGTGCTCCGTTGGTTACGTAAATCCAAGAATGACAGGCTGATGGTGGGAGTCCTTTGGGGACGGCCCTGGGCTGAGGCACACGCAGGGCAGGCCTGTGACGGCTGCCCCAGTTCCCCCGTCTGTGCCACAAACCCTGCGTGGGCAGTGGCTGCAACGTGCCACAAACCCTGCATGGGCAGTGGCTGCAACGTGCCGCAAACCCTGCGTGGGCAGTGGCTGCAACGTGCCGCGCGCAGTCTCGGGTTCTGCGGCCTGCAGCGGGGGCTCAGCAGGCACCTGCTCTCAAGGCCTCTGTGATGGTTTTGCTGGGCTGGGGGTCTCATCCGGACGTTTCCATGCAGGACGCCTCCAAGCCCCTTGGGTTGGCAGGATTACTTCCCTGCAGCCGCAGGACCAGAGACCACCCAGTCCCCACGAGGGCTTCCCCTCAGCATCCGGAGAGCCGTGAGCTGCAGGGTGCGACTCGCGAACCCAGCCTAAGGTCAGCAGCACGTTCTGGGCCGGCCCATACCCCCAGCAAGGACCTTAATCGGAAATGCAGCTCTGAGCCCGGACGGCCTGGGGCTGGTGTGTCCCTGGGTGGTCTGCAGCCCCCAGGAGCTCTGTCGTCTGGGTAATGCCGGGCAGATGGCCACAGGAGGCTCTAAACAGCATCGTGGTGCAAGTCTTCCGGGGTATCTCCAAGGCACTCAGAAACTGCAAAGGGCAGCTCCCTCCGGGTCATCGTCTGTGTCCAGCCTTGTCTGTGTTTGCACGAGGACCCCTTCCCCTCCTGTGTTCCCAGCCAAGCACTCTGAGGCCACACTGTGCTTGCTCTGGTCCCCACTCGTGGGGCCCCGCTCTGTCCCTGCCACGCCTCCCTGATCCGCTCCCCTTCCTGGCACTCCCCCCAGCCAGGACCCCTCAGTGCCCGTCCTCCGGGCTCAGACCTTAATCCTGCCCCGGCTGCCTTGTGCTCTTATCGTGACTGTCCTGCTCTTAGATTCTGTTTTCTCCAGCTCTGCCGCCAATGCTGATTGTCCCGAACAGGAAATAGACTTTCTTTCTCTCCCATTATCGGCTTTGCCATCACACTGGTCCTTTTCCTGTTCTGAACAAAATTTACTGCATCTCTGCTGAGCCTTTCCCCCAACTTCCCTGCCTTTGCAAAGTTAATTGCAACCTTTAACATCCAACAGTCTGAAAAAACACACCTTCTTCGTTTTATACCCCACCACATCCGCACTTCTCTGTAAAAATATTACGATAGTTCAGCTCCCTCCTTCCCTTCCTTGGCACTTGTGAGCCGGGAAGCGTGGGTTCTCACCACGGCTTCTCAGGGAGCAACAGAACCTTCCCCGGCTCGCCGGGCTCCTCTGCCGTCAGCCCTCTCCATGGTGCGGGCCTGGCGTCCAGCTCACAGAAAGGCGCCTCCCTAAAACACCCTCCATCCAACAAAGCCCTCTGTCCTAGCTGGGTGTCGTCTGCCTGCTTCTGAGGGAACCACAGAGCGGGGACTGGTGGCCAGGCACAAGAGTGTCTGAGGAAAAGGGGGTGTGGGGTCTGGGCCGGTCCAGCCCCCAGAGAAGGCCTTAATCAAAATGCAGCTTCTAGCTCCTTCCCAGGTGCCCGAGCAGATGCTGCTGGCTCTGGAGTGCACCCCCCAGACCGGCCCTCGGGTTCTGAATCAGGGCGCTGTCCTGGCAGCCACCCTGGTGGTCCCTCTCACCCCTGGGCCCCACGACATTCCCACTGGGGCCTCTGCAGTCCCAGCCAGCCTGGCACCTCCCTGCTCAATGGGCACAAATGCACCCCTATCCCCCTGCACCCCCAAGTCCCCCACACCCCTCACCACCTGCACCTCACAGATAACCACAGGAACCCCATGTGCCAAATGACAAAAAAGCTGCCGGTGCTTCCAGAAAACCTTGCTCCCAACACAAAACACTATCCCTTTCCTGTGTTTTTGATTCTTTCTGCTTAGGAGGGAGAGGCCTCTGTTCAGGGCTGAGTTTTCTAGCACTTTCCAGTTTCTTCAAGGCCCCACAGAGACCTGGGCCTGGGAAGAGCCTGTCCTAACAGACTGAAATCTGTTTTGCATTGTGTCCAGCACAGACAGTGGTGGAAAGTGGGTCTGGGCAGGACTGGTGGGTTTTGTTTGTTTGTTTTAAGATTATTTATTTATTTATTTATTTGACAGAGATCACAAGCAGGCAGAGGCAGGCAGAGGGAGAGGAAGAAGCAGGCTCCCCGCTGAGCAGAGAGCCCGATTTGGGGCTCGATCCCAGGACCCTGAGATCATGACCTGAGCCGAAGGCAGAGGCTTAACCCACTGAGCCACCCAGGCCCCTGGACTGGTATTTTAAAGCAACACCTGATCTCCTAATCTTCAGTGAAAAATCAACCACATCCATGAAGTAGAATTTACCGAGTGCCTCTGATGCTTTTTACTATCTCCACCACCCTCTGAGCACATTTTTGTGAACATGGCAGCAAGGGCTCAGACAGACCTGCTCAGCGGCCAGCTGGGACACACGCTTGGCTCCCAGGAGCCGACTGGGAGAGATCCTGCGGTGTCTCAAGGAGGAAGAGCCTGGACTCCGCAGGCCAGGTGCACGGCTGCTAGGGAGCCCCTCGGCCCCCCAGCTGCCAGCCTTCCACCGTGTGGCATCGGGCCCAGGCGGCCAGAATCCCACAACCGACGCCGAGCGCCCAGCTGAGCCCCAGGTGAGCAGAAGGTCGCTGAGAAGAGGGAGCTCAGGGGCCCCGGTGTTCCCCAGGGTCCCGAGGGAGCGCTAGGCTGTGGGCGGGAGGGGCCGCGTCCTGCAGACCCGCTGCGTGCGGCGGCCTGGCACACACGCGGCCGGGGGCCACGGCAAACACACCGTTGGTCGCCTCATTTTGGACGAGGCCGAAAAAGCCTAAGGGTGTTGCTCAGCATCACACGGCTCCCTGGGGACCAAGGGAGACTCACGGAGGGCGATGAAGCTTGCGCCCGTCCCTCTTAGCCGAGTCTGCTGCTCGGGTTCTCGTCCTGAGGGAGAACGTGGCTCGGGGCCGGTCCTCCGAGAGGAGTGCGGACCTGGGCGGAGAGCAGCCGTGGGGGGTGTGAGGCTCGTCTCCCTCATGCTGGTGGGGCTTGAAGACCTTCTCTGCCCTTGTGGGTCAGACTTGGGTCCAACTCTTCCCGGGTGACCTGGAGAGTGACCACGGATGGGACCAAGGCCGACGTCCCTTCCCTGATAGACGCAACCTCGTTTTGTGCAGAATCTCACGTGGGGAAGAAGTGTATCCAAGAGCCTGGCCGGGGTCCTGGCAGCCCCTCATGGGCAGAAGGAAGGGGCTCACGGTGGTCCCGGGACAGAGCCCCTGACTGGGGGAGGAGGGGCTCACGGTGGTCCCGGGACAGAGCCCCTGACTGAGGTGGGCTCTCACTCTCTAGGTTGCTTTCGTGTGTCCTCAGCGTCCCCTTCACCCTGCCTCCCCTCCTGGCCCTTCTCACCTGTGAGGCTCTGCTCCTTCCGGAAGGAGATCCTCTCAGAACTGGGCTGGTCCCACGCAGGCAAGCACAGATGATGCCCGCCTGTGCCCAAGGTCCCCACAGGGGTGTCTGTTTCCCAGGTCAGCGGAGGGCATGGAGGGGTCATGCTCTGACCCTCTCCTGAATCCAAGCGCCTCCTGTGCCCACCATCGTTTCTCAAGCGGCCCGACCTTGCCCCAGAGCCAGAGCCGAGCCCCCACGGCTGCTCCAGGGTGAGCCTGTTCTGGGGTCCCAGCGCAGAGGTAAGGCCCAGCTTCCTGCACCCCCAGCTCTCTTCGGGGTCCTCCCGGAGCACCAGTTCTCTCTGTCCGTAATGCCCAGCGCTGACCCACACCGGCCAGACCTGGTAATCCCCCTGAAATGGGGTACGTTTGCCCTGAATTCTTTAGGCTGTCAGCATGTCTTTGATAAGGGTCCTGCCTTGCTGGTGACGAGGAAATGCACCATGGGCTCAGGTCCGGCTTGGTGGGCCACATTGAGCGTGAATTCAACCCCGCTGAGGTAAAGCGGACAGGGAGGGGGCCAGGGCAGACCCGCACTCACCTTCCACCCCTGCAGGCGGTGAGAGGACCCCCCCCCCCGCGGTCCCACGCCGCCCCCAGGAGCCTCTGGAAGGCCAGGCTCTGGTTTCCCCTCCTTCTGACCGGCCTCTCTGGGGGACACATGGTCTCCCGCGCCTGCTGAGGAAGCCCAGACTCCGGCAGTGACCAAGGCCCCCTGAGCGCGCAGCCCAGGAGGGTCCACTCAGCACAGGGGCCTGTTCAGGTCGGGCCCACAGCAGGGAGGCCTGGGGCCAGCTCCCTGCTCCAGCCGCCGGAGCCCAGGCCTCCTCGTGGCCTCGCCCCGTGAGGTACGGGCCCACCCGTGGTCGCGAGGAAGGTGCGGTCCGAGGGACGGGGCCCCCTCCCCAGCGGCAGCGGGGCCCCCCTTCCGCACAGCGCGGACCGGCTCCATCCATCTTCCCTGCCTTCCAGAATGAGCCGCCCAGGGCAGAGACGCCTCCCGGCCCTTGTCTGTGGTGCATTCACCACGGGGGACAATCACTGCACTTGAAGAAACCCTATCATCAGCGAGAGAAAAAGACTATTTTCTGCAGCCTGTGAATTCAGCTTTTATAACTGAATGACAACTTGAATCTTCAAGCCCTAATCATTACCATTTGCTTCCTAAAAATAACTGTCTCCTTGTCCATATTTAGAACAGAAAACACTGAGCCTGGAAGCCTCAGCTGCCCCAGAGGAAGGCGCCTCTTTCCAGGGCCCGCCTGCCTCCGACTGGCGCTGAACCCCTTCCTGGCTGTGGCCGGCTAGCTCTGCTCCCCTCCCCGCGGCGTGGCAAGTGAAACACAAGGTCACCGGGCACCACTGGCCCCTCAGACATGGCCCGAGGGCCTGCGCAAGTCGCCGGACCCTTCTGGGCCTCGGTTTCGAACAAGTAAAACGAGGTTCTGAGAAATTCTGCTCCGCGCCGGTCCTGTGCTGGAGGAGAGGGAGCTCCCTGGGGGCAGGGGTCTCCGAGATGCAGATGTGGGAAGGCCTGACAAAGGCGCTGCCGCTGCAGAACATGGTCCTCAGAAGCCGCATGAAGCTCTCCAGCGAGGCTCCTGAAGGACGTCCTCAGGCACCGCTGCCGCTTCCTCTCCCTGGTGCCTCCCCAGGAAATGGCCATGCTGACTCAAGGCATGACTCGCGCTCTGGAATGGGTTGTCCTCACAGATCTGTGCCTTCCTGGCAGCAGGAGGGACCGGGCAAGGGGCCCAGACTGACCGGCACGTGCTCCCGCAGGAGAGAGGGATGGACCCTCTACGGAGTACCCAAACCCAGAGGCGAGTGGCCAGCACGGCAAGGGCATGGCAGGGGGCACGTCCTCCAACTACAGTGGGCCCTCCCCGGGGGGCCCAGTCTCCCTAGTGCACCCAGGATGGAGCAGGAGCACTTGGGGGCCCCCGGGGACCTGGGACAGCAGACAGTCCCAGCACCACAGTACATGGCCCCGGATTAGGCTGACCTCCACCCAGAAGGACAGCAGGGACCCTGTCAGAGTTGTGGCGTCATCACAGGTGCACGGCAGGCGTCGTGTGCTTTTCCACCTGCCCGGAATTTCAGACAGCCGCAGCGTGGCCAGGACCGTGAGAAGTCTGAGATGTCGCCCACCTACGAGCTGGCGGGAGAAGCTGCCGCAGTCCAGGGACTTGGCGGAAGGCAGGAGGCGCCCGGCTCAGACACGGAGAACTGCTGAGATGCTTGGTGTTCTCGGGCACCGAACCCCAAGCCCTTCCCCCCGACCAGACCCTTTCCCTCAGGCGCTCGAGAGGCCCAGGCCACACCCATGCGCGTAGACGCTTCTAACACGGGTTCCGGGCGAGGACCTGCGGCCCTGACAAACATGCCCGGCCTTGCTCTCTGGGGAGGCGTGTGCCTTGCAGGGCTTCTCTGCACGCCACCTCCCAGAGGGCAAGAACACTGAGACCCGGGAGCCTCATCTCGGCCGGATCGCCGTTTCCCAACGCCACACGGAAACCCTGAGCTCAGCCCGAAGGCACAGGGAGCTGTTCCACAAACGCAGTCGCGCCCATGCCGTGGACTTTTTGTGGCCGTGAAAAATTGGGTTGTGGAAGTATATTTACTACTATTTACTAGTCCACAGCCCAGAAATGTCACCAAAATCCACTTGGAAGTGAAAAAATAGATTACAAGTTTATGCCACAGATTTCCACTCTGGAAGGAGAAGAGGTGTGCAAACAAGCATCGAAAACAAAACTCTAGGGGCGCCTGGGTGGCTCAGTGGGTTAAGCCTCTGCCTTCGGCTCAGGTCATGGTCTCAGGGTCCTGGGATCGAGCCCCGCATCGGGCTCTCTGCTCAGAGGGGAGCCTGCTCCCCGCCCCCCGCCTGCTGCTCTGCCTACTTGTGATCTCTGTCAAATGAATAAATAAAATCTTTAAAAACAAACAAACAAAATGATAACAATAATTACTTGGGTGGTGGGTTTCTGAGTGATTCCCATCATTCACCTTTTGCCTATCTATATTTTATATGCTAGTAAAGTCCATGAAAATGCATTAATCTTGGAAAAACCAGGTAAAAAAAGTGAATGTGTTTAAAGACAGAATGCTGGCGCTCTCACCAGGACGGAGCCGCTGCCCCGAGGACCCGAGCCCGGCCTCTCCACGGCTCAGCCCCGAACAGGAGCAGAGCCCAAGAGGAGACGGGGGTGTCAGTCCTGCCGGGGGCTCCGGAGACCCTGCTCCTCCCAGGATCGCACCGGCCTCGGCCGCATCACGGCCCAGGTGTAGCCCCTCCGACACGCAGCCCCAGCGGCCTGGGGTCCCAGCACCAAGGACGCAGCTCCGGCTGCTGCCCAGTGTGCCGCCGGCGTTCTGGGCTAGTGGGGACCAAACGCGACGCTTCTTCCTCTCCCAACCGCTCATCCTCTAGCTGCCAACGATCACGTCAGCTAAGCACAGACCCGTCGGTCCGGAATTTGGAAGAAAATGTGATGAAGATAGAACTTCATGGGGAAATCCTGGGGTATTCACAAGAGGTGGGAAAACTGCCTGGAACTGGACTTGGAGCTGCCGCGTCCTCCTGCAGAAGGAGGGTCGCCGGAGCCCGTCCCTCCACGTTTCACCTTCTCTCCGGGCAGCGCTGCCTTCCCAGTCCCTGGTGGCCCCAGGCCCTCGTCCTCCTCCAGCGGACCCAGGTCTCTTGGCTCCCGACGTGTCTCCGCCCTCTGTTCCCTCCGGGATTCAGACCGTCAGCTCCACGAGACGCTAGGGCGTCCTGCTCCAAGCCCAGCCTGCAGGTCCCGGCCAAACTGGTCTCAAATGTGATGTCACAGGGTCGTGCTGTCCGCCTTCTCAAGCGCCTCGCCACCCCCCTTGTCGTGACCGACGCACTCCCCTGTGCCTCCTTTCACGGGGGACACAGAAGGGCCGGCAACTTCCCTGGGACGTCCAGACCTGACCCCCTGCAGGGACGGCCCCCCAGGAAATTCACCCCCACCCCTGACGCCCCGAACGGACGCATTCTACGCTCAGAACCACTGAATTCAGCTCCTAATTCTATGCTGCCTTTTCTTACAGAATGACAGTTTTCAGTCTCCATCCAATCGGAAATCCCTCGAAGAGAAAGGCCATGTACATAGGAAATCTCAACAAATACATGTGAAGGCACTGGAATCGGACTGAAATGTCAGGGAGTCGCCTCAAAAGCGGGGAAGAGGCATGAACATGCCTGTGGCCCTTTAGAAAACTAACCAGCCCCCAAAAGAAGGAAAAATCTAAGTCACATAGAGGTTTTGTCCAGATTTGCTGAGAAAACGCAGCATCGTGAGTGAGAAAGTCCTGAAATAGACAGAGTGGATTCCCATCCGGGTTCCGGGGTGGGGCCGACCCGGTGTGGGGCCGGGGGGGCCGACTCCAGACGCTGCCATCTCCGGCCGGGACCACTGGGATCCCGCTGTGCACCTTCCTGCCTGTGCCCCATTTCCAGGTCAATAAACAAGAGTGTGAGCTATGTGAACCCTCATCTTCTGGGCCTTGGCTCTGCTGGGAAAGGAACGGAAGGGCAGCATACACGGAGCCCCTGCCCCATTGGCCTGGCGGTAGTGGCTCAGGATGCCCACCAAGGAGGATACGGGAGGCCGGTGCAGGGCTCCTCCGAAAGAGAGCTCAGGAAGTTGCTCAGGCTCCTGCTCACGGGGGTCAGGACGGCCATCCTGGGGACCCAGACCCGCGCCGACACCATGGAGATGGGGGCCCCATACCCGGCAGGCTTTGGCACGGCCGTGCTTCGAGGTGACCCCGAGCAGGATGCAGGGGGGACGGAGGCCGAGCAGACTTAGGGACTTGGTGGGGGAGGTGCCCCTGCAAGCTGCACGCCCCCGAGACAAAGACAGAGCCAGACGACCGGGCCCCAGGGTGAGATCTCAGGACGGAGCCAGGGGCCTCCCTCACACGCCACTAGGAAGGGTGAGTCGGCGCCGCACATCAAGCAGACACTCAGACGTCCAGCATGCGGCAGAGTTTTCATCATAGAAGAGTCCTCTGTGCACCAGCTACGCACCTACAAAACCTGATGTGTGTTTTATGTTATCCCGACACTTGCAAAACCCTCAAGTCCAACGGAGTTCAAGCCCAAGGCCCCAGTGCCCTGGCCCCCCGAAGTCCCGCAGAAGGCCTAGTGGCAGGGTGGCCTCCAGGAGCCCCGCCCCGGGACCCTCTCCCCTTCAGCCCGCAGTCTGGGCCCTCCATCTCGGGGTGAGCGGACGGGGACCGCCAGCACTGCACGTCGGCCCGCTCCAGAGCATGTGGGGGCCGCGTGTGTGACAGTCCTGAGCCGGGACAGCAGCCCCGTCAGTGGCCCTGAGCCAAACTTAGGGTGTCTTCCATTGACTTAACCCCCACCTCAGCCACGTGCACCCGATGTCAGCATCAACACCAGCTCAACTTTCATGGAGGCTCTGAAGCCAGCGGAGATGACCCCAAAACCACACTTTTACTTGTACATGATTCTTCTAAGTTAAAATCGGCTACTTTTGTCCTCGAGGGTCTGATGACCCAAACTTGCATTTTCCTGCCCTACAGCACGGTTTTACCCCTTGATGATGTCGGCTCCCCACACTGGTGGGAAGTGTGGGGAGCCGGCATGTGGCGGCGAAGGGCCACAGAAACAGGCCACGTTAGTGGCTCCAGGTAAGGCCAGACGTGGAGATGTGCGAGATCACCAAGTAATGTACGGTCTGCGCGTTCTCTGGAAAAGGTGAGTGTGCACAATTCCGAGTACTGGCGGCGAAACTCCACATGCCTTCCGTAGGACCCTGAGTGACAGCCTGTAGAAGAAAGTCTCACAGTTTCTCATAAAAATAAATACACACCAACCCTGAACCAACAATCCCAATCTGAGATGTTTACCCAGGAGTGATGAGGCTGTATGTCCAAAAGTGCCTGTAGGGAAACGCTCTTTAACAGCTTTACTCATAATCGTGGGAGCTGGACGCAGCCCACACAGCATCTCTAGGACGGGGACAGGGGGTATGTCTGTTCCACAGACACAGCTCTGCCAGGGACGCGTGCCCAGCTACTGAGGAGCTGTGCGGACAAGTCACAGGGATGTGTGGCTCTTGCCTTTACAGCCACACGCCCGCAGTTTACACACTAGTGCGAGCGAAAACAGACCTGTGCTAGAGAAGAATCCAGGAGCATCAGACAGAGATGGACTGGGGGGGGGGGGGCTCGGGCCTGACACCACCTGTTGACCCCGTCTTCACCTACCTACCCTGAGCTTAGCCGGGGAACTCGGCGATGGGGCAGCCAGCTCTGTGAAGACGGCCACTCTTGAAAAGCAAACAGTCTGTGGTCTACCTTGGCCTCAATTGGATTTTCAAGGTCATGGTCAGTCCCGAGGCTTGATGAGGTCTTGCTGTGACACTTCCTGCTGCACTGGGAAGGCCAAAGTCCTCCTCTCTTTAAAATGCATGCCCTGGGCACCTGGGTGGCTCAGTGGGTTAAGCCGCTGCCTTCGGCTCAGGTCATGATCCCAGCATCCTGGGATCGAGTCCCACATCGGGCTCCTTGCTCAGCAGGGAGTCTGCTTCTCCCTCTGCCTCTGCCTGCCACTTGGCCTGCTTGTGCTCGCTCTCTCTCTCTCTGGCAAATAAATAAATAAAATCTTAAAAAAAAAAAAAAGAAATTTTTAAAATGCATGCCCTGGAACTGCACCAGCTGTGAATTGGATTGGCCCAACAAGATCACAGCCCCTCCCTGGTCAGCGCAGCCAGAGGAGCTGCTTTGGCCAATGAGATGTGAGAGCTGGCAGGGACCTCCTCCTGTCTGGTGTCTACGAACTGACATGCGAGACCAAGGTTCTTCTTCCCGCAGCAGCCCAGATAAGTGCTCTCCAATGGGCTGTCTCCTGCACAGCCGGCCCCCAGCAATCCCCGTTTTCTCACAGGAAACCAGCCGGTGGTGTGGGAGGCAGGAGAGATCTGGGGTCACCAGATATCATGGCACAACCTGTTCCATGCGGGGTCGCCCGATGTCCCAGCACAACCTGTTCTATCAATCCAAAAAACCAGCAAGAAACCCCTGGAACTAATAAAGCAGTCATGACCTTATAGCTACAAGTTTAATATATGAAAGTCAATCACCTTCCTCTACGCCAGGAATGAGTTAGTAGAATTTGAAATTAAAGACGTAACACCTTTACCTCAGCACCTCTGAAACAAAATACTTGGGTATAAATCCAACAAATTATGTACAAGATCTTTATGAGGACAACTACCAAGCTCTGAGGAAGGAAACACAGAAACTAGGTAAATGGAGAGAAAGTCCACGCATACGGATAAGGGGACTTGATGTTGTCAAGATGTCATTTTTTTCTCAACTTGACCTCTAGATTCCCAGTCAAAACCCCAGCAAGGTATTTTGTGGATACGGATGATCCTACTCTAAAGTTCATGTGGGGCGAAGAGCAGAGCAGCCCACGGTTAGACAGTGAAGGAGACACCTGGCTTCAGGGCTCGCCGTCAAGCTACAGCTATTGAGACAGTGTGGTATCAGCAGAAGAACGGACAAACTGATCGGTTGAACAGGAGAGAGCCAGAAACAGACCCACAGAAGTCAGCCAACGGGTCCTTAAGAAAGAAGCTGAAGAAACACAATGGAGCAAAGATGGTTTCTTCAACCAACGGCGCTGAACCGACTGGATGTTCACATACAGAAAGATGAAGCTCAACAACGCCCTCATGAAAACTAGTTCAAAATGAATCACAGATCCAAACGCAAAATGCAAAACCATAAAATTCCCAGAAGAGAACACAGGAGGAAATGCAGATGACAAGGGTGTGGCCTTGACCCTTTAGATCCAATAGCAAAGTCACGCTCAATTTAGAACCTTCTGCCTCACAAAGACCAAGTCTAAGAGGATGAGACAGACTACAAACTGGGAGAAAATAGCTGCACAAGACACATCTGGTAAAGGACTCCTATCCAACATATACAAAGAACTCTCACAGCTCAACAAAAAGAAAAACAACCACTTAAAGAATGAGCCACAGACCATCGCAGACACCTCCGCAGGGAAGATGTATGGAGGACAAGGAAGCAAACTGCCCGCCATCTGCTACGCACCTGCTAGCGGGTCGGCTCCAGAGCGCGGAGAGCTCCCCGTGCTGGTGCAGACGCCGAGCGGCCGGCTCGCGCCCTCGGTGCCGGTGCGAGTGAGCCCAGGGCAGCCACCATGCAAGTCAGTCTGGCAGTTTCCTACAAAACTGAGCAGCCTCTCACCACATGGCCCAGCACTTACACCTGTTAGGCCTCTACCTAAAGGAAGTGAGAACCGTCCACACAAAACACCGTGTGTCATAGAACGTGAGTACGTGTCATCACACGGTTCCTCAAACCCACAGAATGCAGGACGGCCGGAGCAAAGCCCTGTGGACTTGGGGCGACAGGGATCGGTTCTAGCCAACGTGGCCTCCAAGGAGTGACGCGATGACAAGGGACCACGTGGCCCTGGGGGGGGGGGGGGAGGACACGGGAAACCCCAGTGCCTTCCCCTCGATTTTGTTGTGATCCTAAAATTGCTTTAAAACAAATAATCTTGGGGGGAGGGGTCCACGTCGGAAGGGCCTGTCTCTGCCCCTGATGTGTCTGACTCACTGTCTGAACCGCTTTCTCCCCACGAAGCCAGCGCAAGGAGTAACACGGAACAGTGCAAGTCAGCAAAAGAGAAAACCCGGGCCTCAGTCGGGCGAAGCTGGGCACGTCCGCCGCAGGCACTTCACCCCTCCCCCGCTCCCCTCCCCCGCCCCGCCTCACTACAGGGTTCGAGAGCCCACAGCAGGCGGGAAGGACAGCCGGCTGTCCAGAGGGACTGCCACGAGCGCCTCAGCGGGGACGGGGGACAGGCTAACCCCGGAGACAACTCCCCGCTCCTCCTGGCTGAAGGAAATGCCGCATCTCCCCCCGGCTGGTGAGCCGGAGCGGGCGGCCGAGCGCCGGGCGAGCAGGCGCTGTGGGGGTGACCTTGGACGAGGGCTTCCTGCTGGGCGGCTGCCCCACGGTGCGCCCCACAGCAGACCCACAGCAGGAAATGTGTGTTTTCTTAAAGATTTTTATTTATTCACTGGACAGAGAGAGAGAGGGCAGCGGGCAGAGGCAGAGGGAGACGCGGACTCTCCGCCGAGCAGGGAGCCTGACACGGGGCTCAGGCCCAGGACCCTGAGACTGTGACTTGAGCCGAAGGCGGACGCTTCACCAATGGAGCCCCCCCAGGCGCCCCGACTTCTCTCGAGATTCTGGCCTTTGTTGCCTCGTGACTGTGGTGTTTGTTCACAAGCGGTGACCCAGGCAGGCGGGGCTGTGTCTTCCTCATCTTTCTGGACGGAAACAAGTATTTATCAAACCAATATGGCGCCAAACCCAAAGCATAATTTCAAATTTCCCTTCAAGATGCCTCCCAGCCTTGCTTGGGCCACGCCGGAGAACGTCGGTTTGGCTGGGACAGTAATCCCAGTGCCCCGCTGACCACCCAGGGGCCTGGGGGCACCTCCACACCCAGCAGGGGAGCAGTTGGACCAAATCGGCACTTCCTAAACTTGGGTGTGAGTCAGCTGGGGCCTGTCAAAATGCAGACTCTGATTCAGGAACTCTGGGGTGAGATTTTGCGTTTCCAATGAGCACCCAGGTAGCACCAGGGCAGCGGGCCCAGGGACCACACTTGGAGTCGTAAGGGACCTTCTAGAACTTTCCAGAGCTCACAATCCACAGCAGACACAATAAAGTGGTGGCCAAGATACCCGCAGAACCCGTGCCGTCAGGCCCAGTGACTTCGGGAAGCCATCGAGCAACCTAGGCCACAAGGCTCTTCCTGGAAACGGGGTTTAGATCTGTGCCTTGTTCTCACAGTGGCTCGGTTATGTGAATGATGCACATAAAGACTGGCCTCGCGCCCGCTCAGAAATGCCTCCACCGGCCGGCTCTTATCTTGATTTTGGGAAATCCCTATCCTGGCAGACTCCTTAGGGTCCCAGGGTCCCGGGGCACAGACGAGGCACACCCTCGACCCCCAGCCAGTCTCGGGGGCTGCCAGCGAATTCGGAGCCACCAGCCATTGGCCTCCTTGTCACCTTTGGACCAGAATGTCTGTCCTTTGTCAGCCTCTCCGCCCGGCAGCATCGCCATCCTGGGCAAGAGATCAAGACGTGCAGGGACAGGAAGAGCAGAAGATGTCCTGTTGTGCAAACACTGCTCAAGGGTTAGGAAAGACCCAGTCCCCCGTTCAATACCGTCGAAGCGCGTGGTTTCCACAAGCCCACCGTCCCGCCGCTGTGCGTCCGACGCCACCTCTCTCCACTGGCAGGAGAGTGAAGACCAGCTCTGGTGCAG
Source organism: Mustela nivalis (assembly GCF_964662115.1). Lineage (NCBI taxonomy): Eukaryota > Metazoa > Chordata > Mammalia > Carnivora > Mustelidae > Mustela > Mustela nivalis. Next base: position 486,575 of record NC_139024.1, on the reverse strand, counting down.
CGCGAATGCACAGTGAAACTCAGCAAAACATTCCGGAGATCCTGCCTGAGATCGCAGGCCTCTCCAGGCCTCTCCAGGTGTCACCGAGCCCCCAGGACTAGCGTGTGCGGCTTCTGGGGGTGCTGGCCCACGGGAACAGTGACCTGAGACAGGACGCCTGGATCTAGTAGGTCCTCAATAAGCAAGAGAGCAGTAAGAAGGTGTAACACAAGAACAGTTAGTGTCGTCCACTTAAACTGGTGCTCGCCTGGTCCAGGCTGCCGGTCAGCTCCGCTTATGCCCACGCGGCAGGAAAGCGGCTGTTTCTCTCGCTGTGCCGAGCCAGAAGCTCGGGTCTCAGGGTCCTGGGGTCCGCCTCACGGCCCATCTCCCGGGGAGGCGGTGGTGATGGGGGCAGCACCCTTCCTCCCGGCTTTCCCAGGCTGGCCCGGGCTGCGGGCTGCTCAGAAAGGGCCACTGAGGCAGCTCAGCATGTCCATGACCCACAAGGGGCAGAGCTCCAGGCAGAGCGGAGAAGGGAACATGCTGTGAGGAAGGGCTGCTGGGTTTCGGGGACCCTGAGCCTCCCCAGATGAATGCAGACAACATGGGGACCGGCCTCTGGGCTGTTCGGGCGATGGTGGCAGCTTCAGGAATCTGGCAGCCCCGGGAATGGGGAAGGGCCCCATTCCGAAGAGAAGAGGTGCTTTCTGAGGGTCAGGCTGGAGGCTGGGCCTGGGGTCAGCAGCAGAAGCCACTGTTCTTGGCCGAAGCAGACGGTTTTCCATTGACTGTAAGTTTTCCAAGCATTTTCCATGCACACCCCCACAGAGGCTATTTCTGTCAAATGAACTGAGTATTTCCTCCACTTAACCATCCAAAATGAGGTGCCCTTACCCCTCTGAGCGCTCATCGTCCCAGCCGCACTCGCGGGGCTTTCCAGGGCCCGGACCCAGCGTCAGGACCCGGAGCGGGGGGGGGTGGCTCACAGCCCTCCTCCCGCAAGACGCCGGGAGTCTGCTCCGTGTCAGCAAGATGAGGTCCGGCCGAGCCTGCAGCGCGGGGAGAGAGTGCTGCCTCCAAGGGCTCCACAGCCCTCCAAGCCTGCCGCCCTTCCGAGCAGAACCAAGGTCCAGCCCTGCCCTTGGCTGGGCCCCTTCCACACTGTCCTTCCCAAGGGCACCCTGGGTGTGCCCCTGGGGGGGCGGCTGGGCTTCCTGCTGTTTTCAGCACCAGCCTGACCCTCCAGCACCGCTCATGACTTTCACTGCAGTATAAGCCTGAGTAAGCACCCAGCACCCAGCCCCAGCAAACAGCCCTAGCACCCAGCACCCAGCACCAGTGCCCAGCACCCAGCCCAGGCACCCAGCACCCAGCACCCAGCCCCAGCACCCAGCACCCAGCCCCAGCACCCAGCACCCAGCACCCAGCCCTAGCACCCAGCCCCAGCACCCAGCCCCAGCACCCAGCCCCAGCACCCAGCACCCAGCCCCAGCCCCAGCACCCAGCACCCAACCCCAGCACCCAGCCCCAGCACCCAGCCCCAGCAAACAGCCCTAGCACCCATCCCTAGCACCCAGCACCCAGCACCAGCGCCCAGCACCCAGCTCCAGCATCCAGCACCCAGCACCCAGCCCCCAGGACCCAGCCCCAGCACCAGGCACCCAGCACCCAGCCCCCAGCACCCAGCCCCAGCACCCAGCCCCAGCACCCAGCACCCAGCCCCAGCAAACAGCCCTAGCACCCATCCTTAGCATCCAGCACCCAGCACCAGCGCCCAACACCCAGCCCCAGCATCCAGCACCCAGCACCCAGCCCCAGCACCCAGAACCCAGCACCCAGCCCCCAGCACCCAGCCCCAGCACCCAGCACCCAGCCCCAGCACCCAGCCCCAGCAACCAGCTCTAGCACCCAGCACCCAGCACCCAGCCCTAGCACCCAGCACCCAGCCCCCAGCCCCAGCACCCAGCACCCAGCCCCAGCACCCATCCCTAGCACCCAGCACCCAGCACCCCGCCCCAGCACCCAGCCCTAGCACCCAGCACCCAGCACCAGCGCCCAGCACCCAGCACCAGCACCCAGCACCAAGCCCCAGCAGCCAACCCTAGCACCCAGCACCCAGCCCCAAGCACCCAGCACCCAGCTCTAGCACCCAGCCCCAGCACCCAGCACCCAGCCCCAGCATCCAGCACCCAGCCCCAGCACCCAGAACCCAGCCCTAGCACCCAGCACCCAGCCCCAGCAACCAGCCCTAGCACCCAGCACCCAGCACCAGCGCCCGGCACCCAGCCCCAGCATCCAGCACCCAGCACCCAGCCCCAGCACCTAACACCCAGCACCCAGCCCCAGCATCCAGCACCCAGCCCCCAGCCCCAGCACCCAGCACCCAGCCCTAGCACCCAGCACCCAGCCCTAGCACACAGCACCCAGCCCCAGCACCCAACCCTAGCCCCCAGGGCAGCCCCCATGTCACACAAACACACCCCAGCCCATACCCCCAAGTGTTTCTCTGGTTCTGACCTCTGCCTTATTGGGGCAAATGGAATACTTCCCATCTCACCTTTGGGTCTGGATTCTTTCCTTCAGCAGAGGTCTTGCTCTCCCTCCACACGAGCCTCTCACGGCCCAGCGGTGCTCCACGGCTTGGACTACGGTGGGTTGGTCCATTCAGCCTTGAAGGAACATTGGAGTTATTTCTGGTTCTTGCCAATTGTGAGAACAGGGACTGTAGACATTCGTGTGCAAGTGCTGGGGTGAAGGTCACGTCTCACTCCTGGCGTGAGAGTGGCGCTGCTGTGCCATGGGCGGTGGGCGTGGCTGACCCGCTGGAACGGCGCCCACATTCCCACCCGGGGCGCGTGAGTCCTGAGAGCTCCGCACCCATGTCTGCACTTGGGGTTGCTGGTTTTATTTTAACCATCTGGGCTGCAACGGGCACCGCCCTAGGAGCCGATGATGTTGAGCGCCCCCCAAGCGCCAGTTTCCGTCTTTGCCTCCTCGGACGCACTCACATAGTCTGCCTGTTTCTAACTGCTGCTTCTTTCTCAGAACGGAGCGTCCTCTCCGCCGGGCACAACCCTTTCGACCTGTAGTTTGCCAGTGGCCTGTCTGGCTTGTCTCCTCCTCTGGCAACAGTGTCTCTCACAAAATGGGAAGCTTTTGTTTTAATGCAGTTTAGTTTTCTTAGGGAGTGTGCTGCTGGTGTGACATCTGTCCACTGAACTGTCTTTGAGCCACTGATTCACGCAGCCACACCTGCATGATTCTGCTTCCAGGCCACGACTCTGCTCTGTGGTTCCCTGTGTCTGTCTTTGTTAGTACTGTGCTGTCTTACCTACAACAACTTTCAGTACCAGTTACTGCATCTGCTTCAACTTTATTCTTCTTTTTCAGGACTGTTTCCACTATTCTAATTTTGCTGTTCTATGTAAAATTTAAAATCAGTTTCTCTACATATACATGCTAAATCTATTTAGGATTTTTACTGGAATTTCATTTAATATGCAGGTTAACTTGGAGGTAGTTGAGTGTTATTGAGTAGGGATGCGTTTCCCAATGAACAAACCTCATTTGTGTGGGTGTTTGATTACTTCCATTAGCATTTTGTAATTTTCAGCACATAAACTCTGTACGTGTGCTGTCGGATTACAACTAAATATTTCATGTTTTGGTGCTCTTACAAGTGGTAGTCTGGTTTTAATTTCAGCTTCCATTACTGATCGCTTTATACATTAAGACTGATTTTTATATATTGATCTTGTATTTTACAAATTTGTTAAACTCACAATTAGCTCTAGGAGGTTATTGTGGGTGTGTCTTCAGGGCTCGTAGGGGGACAATCGTGCTGTCTATGGACACTTCAGCTCTTCCCCAACCTGCACACCTGTTGCTGGGAGCGCTTCCAGCGGGAGGCTGCTGAGAACGGAGAGTAGAATCCTCCGCTTCTTCCGCTGGAAGCATCAGTCTTTGACCTTGAGGCATGAGGTCAGCCGGAGGGTGTTTTGTAGCTGCCTGTTATGAAGATGAGGAAGTCCCTGCTGGTCCTGGTTCCAGGGATTTTTATTTTTTTGTTTTATAATGAGTGGATGTTAATGCCAGAAGTTCCTCTCGCAGCGGTTGACGCGATGGTGTGGGTGTTCCGCAGACGTTCCGTACGGCGGCTCTGTGGGCCCAGCACCCCTGAGTCCCAGCCTGGGGGTGCACCCACCACAAGACTCACCGCCATCCTGTTGGTATTTCCGAACCTGTGTTCGTGGGGACCATGACCTGTGGTTTCTAACACTTCCTGGTTTGGGCTCCCGGTCCAGGTTAGGAGGCCTCATAAAGGAGGTGAGTGAACTCCCTTCATCTTCTGTTTTCCAGGAGATATTCTGTAGTATTGATGTTACGGCTCCTGAACGGCTTTTGTAGAATTTGCCAGTGAGGTCCTCTGTGCCTGGAGCTGGTGGAGTCCCCTCGTCACCCCTCACGTCTGCACCTGCATTCGACCCCCTCGTGTGTTCCTGATAGTGGAGATGTCTTCCCTCTGCCTCTGTGCTTCTGTCCATACTGCAAGAGTGTCAATCAGGTGACCATCCCAAAGGACCGGCTTCAAGGCCATTGGTTTTTCTAAATTGTTTTTATGTTTTCAGTCGCATTTCTGCACCTATATTAATTCCTTGAGTTCATCTGCTCTTTCTTCTGATTTGTAAGATTTAAGGCTTAGATTATTATTTTGAGTCCTTTTTTGTTTTATGACACGAGTGTTTAATTTATACTTTTTCCTCTGAGCATCGGCTGCAACCCATAAAGTCTGAGACAATACAGGCTCACCGTCTTAGAGTTCTCTACGTGTTCTCTGATTTCTCTTGAGACTCCCTCTTTCGAGCCGAGGGTTGTTGGGCAGTGTTCTGTTTGATCTCACGTATTTGGGGATTCTCATGTCATCTCTTTGTTTTGATTTCTAGTTTAATACCTTTAAGGTCAGAGAACACATGTGATTTCAACTCTGTTCAATGTCTTATGGGGTTTTTTAAAGATTTATTTATTTATTTGAGAGAGAGAGCATGGGGGTTGGGGGAAGGGCAGAGGGAGCCAGGGAATCTCAGTCAGACCTTACGCAGGGCTCGGTCTTGTGCCCCTGACGTCACAGCCTGAGCTGAAACCAGGAATCGGATGCTTACTGATGGTGTGAGCCAGGCGCCCCTCCTATGGTTTGTTTCGACCCAGGACACAGCCTCTCTTGGTCGCTGCCGCACCAGCACCGACAGAGCTTGTATTCCGTTGCTTGGAGACGCTCGGCCAAGGCCAAGCAGATCCCGTGGACAGCTGGGGCTGCTGCTCTGTTCTCAGATTTTCTGTCCACTCTCAGTTTCTGCGCCAAGAGTCCTGAGGTCTCTGACTGTAAATGCAGAGGGTCTGTGTCTCTTTTCAGTTCTGTCAGTTTTTACTTCACATATTTTGAACCTGTAATTGGGTACACACTACGGATTGTTGTGTCCTCTTGGTGAATTGGGTTTTTTATTGTGATGTGATGCTCCTCTTTGTCTCTGGAAATTGTCTCTGCTCAGAAGCCTGTGCTGTGTGATGGTAGCGCGGCCATACCAGCGGCCTTTAAACTGCCTGCACCGTTCTCTCAAAGGGTGCTTCCTGCAGACCATGCACAGTTGGCTGTGTTGCACACTCTTCCTCACGGTCCTTTAACTGATGTGTTTAGATCACTAACGTTTAATTATTGATACTTTTGGATTTAGACCTCCTAGTTTGTCCTTGTTTTCTGTCTCTTTTCTCTGTTCCTCATCCTCCGCTGCCATGTTCCCGCCTTCTTGAACTCCAGTTTAATCCGGCCGTGGTGTTGTCACTGTCTTCTCGACCAGTGCTAGTAGTGGTTGCTGTAGGAGTTCCAGTGTGCACACTCAGCTTTCTGTGGTCCTCTAAGAATGACTATTGTGCCGTGGGGGCAGAAATCCCACCACCACACGTCTCCCTCCACTATACTCCGTGCCATGGACATCTACACACTGCGAGGACCCCAGGTTTGCTTTTGTAAATCGTATTCCAAAGAACACCTGAGGAGGAAAGGAATGTAGTGTGTGCCCAGGCGCATTTCCTCAGGAGCTGGGGTCCCGACTTCCTTCTGGAGCACCTCCCTTTTGTCCACAGTGACTCCTGAGCAGACCCGTCTGCATCTTCCTTCATGGAGACTGACTTTTTCTCACCTCCATTGCGGCAGGACCAGAGCTCTGTGCTGGTGTTTCTTTCCTTTCAGGGCTCGGAAGATGCTCCTCTGCTCCCCTTCTATCCTGGGCTTCCCGGTGAGAGACCACGGTGTGGACAGCTTCTCCCTGACACTTTTCTCCGGCTAACTTCTGCAGCTTTTGTCTTGAGTTTTCAGATAACTAAATCAGGCTGTAGCCTGGCGTGGGTCTCTCTGAGTTTATCTTCTCAGAGTTCATTCATCCTCTTGAATGTGTAGGTCTGTGTTTCTTGCCCAATGTGAGGCGTTCTTGGTCAATATGTGTACAGCTGCCAGGACTCTAACATGCCCAGTTCCCACAGTTCAGTCAGACATCAATCTGGGTGCATCTGGGAAGCAGTTTTGAGATGAAATAAAGGTCCAAGTCAATTGACTTTAAGAAAGGAAGACTATACAGTATGAGCATGACCCAGTAAGTGAGCGTTTGGAGAGGAAGTGGGCTCTCCCTGGAGTCAGGACAGCTTTGACGAGAGGCAGCCGCCCAATGCTGGCTCTGAGCATGGGCAAGGGAGGACCCAGGTCACCTCCCACACGGACACAGACTCAGCAGGCATCCCGAGGGGAGGGGGACCAGGGACCATGGCTGTGGGAGACTGAATGCTGCCGCCTGCTGTGGCCACCCAAGGGCTGGCGCCTGAGCTGTTATCAGTCCCATCCAAGAGAGGGTTCAGTCTTGTTTCGTTCAAGCTGATGTGTTTCCATTCTCAAGAGCCTATGAAGTTCTTTGCATCTTCTGTCTCTTTGCAGAGACTCGGGACCTTTCCATTCTTAAGCGTCATCTTCACTTGGAGAATTTCCCGACAGCTGCTTGGGAGCCTTTCTCACCCGATCCCAACACCTACGGGAGCTTCGGGGTCCATGACCGCACTTCCCCGGGAATAGTGGTGACTTTCCTGGTTGTTCGCATGCCGGCTACTTTCTGAGTATTCTGTCCTTGGATGCGGGGTCACCGTTCAGTCCTGCAGCAGGAGAGCCATCTGGCAGGATTCTAGCTGCAAACTCCACTCTGACTTCCGTGGTTTGTGGCTCCAATGTCAGCTCCGTGCTGACCAGACCTCCCCCAAGGGCACCCCACATGGGCCAGGTGGGGGTCATGTGCCCTCCTGAGACCTCAGCCTTCCTGTCAGAGAGGAGAGCCCCACCCCCGGCACTGGGCCTTAAGGCTCCACGTGCTACTGCAGGAGCCTCGTGGGGGAGCTTGGGGCCTCGACACAGGACACAGAGAAACAAGGAAAAGAAGGAAAATGGGCTCCCCACTCTGAGTGGACATTAGGATCCCCCCTCCCACTCATGGGCCAGGACCAGAGCCGCTCCTACATTCACTCTGTCTGCCCCCTACCCACTGGGCCTGAGGCCACATTTGGTGCAGCCAGGGACACTAGAGGGCAAGAAGGTAAACTCACTACCAGCTAAGTGACACTTGGGGCTCGGGTCTCCTCCAGGCAGTCTGCCATGACTTCCTCTTCAGAAGCCCGGGGCTGCTCCATGCCCTTGTCAAGGTTTTCAGGGTGCAATCCGTTCGTCTTCTCACATGTAGGTTTGAAAACTGGAAGCGGGAGGCATTGTATTATTTTCTCATTGAGTGCCTTTATTTTCAGTTCTGCTCAGCCTGTGAGTAGACGGATGCCAAAGGTTTCAGCTTGCTTTCTCCATCTCTCAGGCAGAAAATCGACATTCACATGTGTTGAAAACAGTTCTTTCTTTAACAAAACCCTGATGAATCCTTTTGTAAAGCAAAAATCAATTTAATGTGAATAATCACAGCCTAATCCATTTTGCACATTTAAACATCTAAGTCAAAAAAGGCTGAGGCAGTCATCTCCCTCTGTAATGAAGTAGGTCTTTCTAGCTGAGAGAAAGTCGATCTCATGCACATTCTCTAGTTTGCGCATGGACATCCTGTTAGGCAAGGGGGTATCCCAACATGTATAGCAGAAGTCAGAAAACTATAGTGTTCAAGCAAATTGGCCAGCAGCCTATTTTTGTAAATAAAATATGATCAGAACCCACATTCCTGACAACAGCGGCTCTCAGCTTACAGAAGAGTTGATGGCTCACAAAACCTAAAATATTTCCTCTCTACTCCTTCACAGATAAAAATGTGCCAGTTCCTGGCCACAGAATATAACAAAGGTAAACAGAATTTTCCGATCCAGGATATCAACATCTAGTAAGCAGAGCACGTGCCTCAGATTCCCACACCCAACACAGACATTGCTAATCCCCTCTGCTCTCTTTCTGGGGAGCAGTAACCCCCCACCCCACCCCACCCCCGCCGAATCCTGAATTCAGCACTCCAGGTAGCTCCAGTATGTGATTTAAAATTAACACAAGATGAAACCCAGCTGCTGTGTCTATTCTGGGCTGTGGTTGAAAGAAGGAATCTAGGCACCTTAAAAAAAAAAAAATCTAAAAGTGATTTCCTCACCAAAAAGGCAGGAGCAGATGTTGATTTGGGAGCACATGAAACAGATAGAATTTGGGAGCCCCCTTGTTAAGAAAATTCAAAATTATGATTATAAAATCACCATAGGGCCTTAGAAAGGACCTGAGAAGTGAAAATTTCCTCAGATGTGCAAGGCCATGCAAATTCAAATGCTGGCCCACCCGAGATACACACATAAACCCAGCAGGACAGGGGAGAATGTGTGCTACATTGCTCCTAACTGTGAAACTGATGCAAGTAACCGCTTACAAAATGAAATACAATGTAGCCTTGAGAGTTAGACAGACCATCTGTTACAATATTAAAAGAGAGCACAGTCATGAGAAAGAAAAGTTGTAACCAATGTGTAAGGTACTGCGTCTCTAAAACAGATAAATCATATGTGATTGTTCAGCAAAGAAAAGTCGGAAAGGAGACCCACCAACTGTCAACAGTGATCGGACGGAGGGGGCAGACAGTACTTTTCATTTTCTTCCTTTCAGAGAAGTTTGAGTGTTTTACATGAAGCATGCTTATCTCTACAGTCAGAAAGTGAGCCCATAATAGAATAAAATCTATAAGTGATGTCATTTCTTAATTTTTAATTTGTATTTTACATGTACATTAAAAATCTGAAATATAATATTTGAGAATTATTTTTTTTCCTAGTGTGAGATTTTGGAGGATTTGAGTTCTTTTGCAATGGTCAGATGTTATTAAAAAAAAAAAAAAGTTTAAAAAAATGAATGCCCAGATAATTACATAGTAGAGGCCCTAAATTCAGTGGCAAATTTCCTCATTGTTATTCTTCTATTCAAGTAAGCAGATAACCTCAATTGTAGGGTGTGCATTTTTCCATGAGCTTAATAAAGATATTTTCATTCTGAATAAACATAAAAAGTGACATTTTATTTTTCCTGACCTGACCCCTGCAGAAAGCTGGCTCCCACCACTGAGCAGAGGCAGAAACAGAGCTGGGGTCCCACGGCTCCCATTACAGTTTTGCATGGCCTTGTGGTCCAACTACGGATGCTCATTTACAGAGAAACCCTTGCAATGCTGGAGACCCATTTGCTAGAAAACACACCCTGATGTCAAAGAGCAGGCGCTGGAGGGGGAGGGGCGGCCGCGTAGCCGCAAGGAGACAGGAAGGAGAGTGAGGACACAGGCTCGCTCAGAGTTCCCGGAGACCCACGGCCAGGGCGGTGGCGCTCAGAGGGGCGCAGAGCTGGGGTCAGGCCCTGTGAGGACAGACGGAAGACCAGGCATCTCTACAGCCAGAGATGCAGTGGGTCTTAGAAGCCCCTGCTGGCACCGGAGAAGAACCAGCCGGATCAGGTGCCTATGGCCAGACCCCAGAGCCCCTGCCCCCAGAGACAGAGAGTAGGACAGGCCCACTCTCTCAGCAGAGGTCTGGCCTCATGTGGGGGCACCAGGCCCGCCCTGCAGAGCCTGGAGGGTCCTCTCCGCTGTGTGACAACAGTGTGCTCCCTCAGGACACCGCAGGCGGCATGGACGGTCCCTCGGGGCTTGTGCTCTAGTGACCTAGAGCGGGAAGGCGGGATGTCCTCTGAGCCCCATCCCAGCACCCAGCAAACAGGCCCCACCTGAGGCTGTGACATTAACATGTCGCTGTCAGGAGCCCATGTCCAGGAGTACAGTCTGTTCCCCTCGAGCCAAGCCCGCACCTCTCAGAGCAAAGGGCATCTGGATCCGAGGCCCAGTGGTCCAGAGGGCTCTCTGGTACACGTCTCTGCTCTTGGCTTCCCCTGGGACAAGGAGGAGTGAACCCACCTGCTCCGGCGGGTCCGAAATGTCCCGCCCCAGGGGACCAGCCCCCGAAGCTGTGGCCACAGAGTGCCCCCTCTGCACGCAGATGTGCTGCCCACGGCCTTTCCTGTTTCCCTGAACCCTTTTCTTCTCCAGAATTCTCTGTTATCACATTGCTGCCTCACTTCACATGTGGGGCCCGTGGTGTTCTCCAGAGCACTCTGCGAAGGAGCCAGGACGGAGGGCCAGGGCCAGTCCCAGCCCTGAATGAGGGGCTCCGTGTCCTCTGTCCCCCCAAGAGTCCCTGGGCATCCATTCACCCACCTCCCTCTCCTGCCCCGTCCCTCCCCAGGAACAGGATGTCCCTCACCCATCAGGGGCTGTCATGGAGACACTCGGGATCCAGACCTGGTCCTGCCCTGTGTGGCCTCCTGAGTCAAGACAAACCTGAAGGCCCTGAGATCTGCTTTCTCGTGCCTCCCGCCCCATCTTGCAAGGGAGAGCCGGTCCCGCAGAGGGCCCGGGAGGGGGCGCCCCTCCTCTGTGGCCATGTCTGAGGGGCTTTCTCGGGCATTCCCAGGCCTCCCTGCCCCTATGCCCTCTGCCTGCAGCCCCGAACACACATTCTACCTGCAGGGCCCAGCAAGTGGCTGGCTTGTCGGGCGGCGAGCGAGCTCGGAGCCAGCGCCCAGAGCGAAGGCAGCCTGGTGGGCAGGTGGCCCAGTCGCTCTGGTGTGAAGCGTTGGCGGGCTGCCCAGGGGAGCAGGCAGCTAAAAGTAGCTCCCATTGACGGGGATGGTTCTGGACTACAAACCTTGGCCCCCTCCCCTTCCCCGCTCCCCACCCTGTGCTGTCTGCTAGGAAAGCTACTTGGGGGTCACTCATACAGGCTCCAGAGCAGCTAAGGGGCAGTCTGCTCTCCCCTGTCCTTCAACACTCCGGCTGAGGGACCTGCTGGGCCATGACACCTGTGCCTGGCAACAGGGAGAGGCTCTGGGAGTAAGTCGGGGGCCCCTGGGAGGCCCAGGGCCTGTGCCCTCTAGTTAGCGCTCTCCCACTCAGGAAACAGGCCGTGTACACACAGGCTGCCCGCACAGGCCGCTACCCAAGCGCGGAGTTACCCTGAGCCAGGCTCCACTCCCGTGGTCCCAGGTGAGTGCTTGGAGCTCCCCAAGCCACAGAGGAGGGAGCTGAAGCACGAGCCTGTGTCCAGCATCCCCGGGGGCGTGCCAGAGGGACTTGTTACAAGTGTCTCATGCCTGAGTCCAAGCCTAGCCCCTGGCCATGTCCGGGAGCTTCCTGAGTACCTGGACGACCTTGTGAGTGTGAGGCCAACGCACCAGCCGCTCCCACTTGGGGTGAGTCCATTCGGCAAGACCCGTGGCCTGTGGGAGGCCAGTGGCCAGCCCAAGGTAGGCCACCCCCAGCCGAGCCCGCACAGCTCAGCAGAGCCTGGGCCAGCTCCTGTGGGAATCAAGCCCACAGAGGAAAACCCAGATTGCACAACGGACAACCAGGGTGCATTGGGAGAGCACATTCACGGAGCCAAGGCTGTGAGGCCTGGCCTCCGTGGGAGGAGCCGCACCGCCCCTTCCCAGGGCGCAGGTGAGAAAGGAGCCGTGGGAGGGACGCAGGGTGGGCTGGGGGCAGGAGCTGGGCCCGGCTGCCCTGGACCGCCAACAGGTGGCTCTGGCGGGGGCAGCGTAGGAGCTCACCGACGCTTCTTCCGGCTGTCGCCCTGGGCCAGGCACGGAGCCTGGGCCTGACTGCTCCTCTGCTGGGCCTCGAGGACACGATGGGCTGGGGCGGGCACTTGCTCGTGGCCCTGTGAACACGAGGGAATCGAGCCTCGGGGCTGCCGCGGGGCTGTTTGGAGGGTCACACGGAGCTGGTGCGACCCCACGTCGGCCTGGGCCGCCTCACCTGCAAGCCAAGGGGCCAGCTGGCTCACAGGCACTCCAGGACCTTCCCGGGAGTGAGGCGCACTCTGCAGACCACCTGAGCCTCGTGGGGACGTTGTGGGGCTTCCCGGCGCTGTCAGGCCCTGCTCTGGCTGCACGGCCGGAGCCCTTCTCTGTGGAATTCCTTTACTGTTCCCCGGGCTCCCTAAGGAAGCTACAGGTCCTAGGCCGTGTTTTCCTGGCGGCACCAAGCCAGGGGCCCTATGAGGGACCTCAGGTCAGTGTATGCCACCCAGAGGCCTCCCTTCCAAGCAAGGCTGGAAATGTGCGGACACACCTTATCTTGTCCCTTATCTGACACCCAGACCCGGCTTCATGGGGATTGTCTCCTACCAGACCCCGTGAAGCGAGGCCACAGTCCACCCCATGCAGTGGTGGGGAAGTGCCCCAGGGCACAGGCCCACCACACCCAGTGTGGCCACTGGCGAAACCTGTCCAAGGCCACGGACCAGGGAGTGCCAGTGCCAAGCCTGTGACCCTGAGGTCACTCTGGGGCTTCACTCCACACCCATGTGTCACCTCAGCAAGAAGGGGACACTGGCTTCCCCCCTAAACCAGAAGCAGCAGTGGTTGCTGCTCACCTCTGCTCGCCACAGGGCAGTGAGGATGAACAAGGAGGCCCGCACGCAAACTTAGTACCGTTGTCATAATTGTGATAAATTCTGTGTATCAAACCCTTTGCTTTCCTGTTTTCCTAGGTCAGGGGTCTGCAGACTTTCTCCATGGAAAGCGGGGCAGCTAAGGTCTCGGGCCAAGCGGCCACGAGCGCAGCGCCAGGTGGCCGTCGGAAATAGACAAGCAAGGGAGGGCGTCAGGGATCCGACAGACGCACAGAAAGACCTGGAGCGGAATGAGGCCCCAGGGCCCGGGGGGCGAGCCCCACACAGAGGGGGCTTCACTGCCCTGAGCTCACCCTTCCCTCCCGACTCAATGCTGAGACCGCCCCCTCCAGCCTGACCAGCTGGGTCCGCGGTGCCCCGACAGGCAGGATGGACAGAGGGGCACCTGCCGAGGGCAGGTTGGGAGCTCCACCCCCAGACTGGGAAGCTGGGCCCCTGAGGTCAGAGTAGAGCCAAGGACAGCGTCGACAGATACAAGGCTCTGAGGGAGTGCAGGTTGATGAGGGCGGGTTTCAGGTCCCACAGGAACCGTCAGAACAGGAAGCTGGGGCCCCTTCTCTCCCCTGGGGCATATCTTCACGTCCTGTCTCCGCCCAAACCCTGCAGCACCGTGTGTGAGCTGACCCTCTTCTCTCTCATAGTCTCGCTCCTCCCTGGAGCCGCCCCCGTCGGAGCCCAGCCCCACTCTCCGCCTGTGGGTTCCCACACTGTGTGTGCTGTGCCCCTTGAGGCAGGGTGCTCTGGGCCTTCTCCGCCTGCTCCCTCGGCAAGGACAAGGACCTCGCCTGTCCCTCGCGGTCGTAGTTCCAGTCCACACAGGACGCCGGACACAGAGGAGCTCTCGCCCATTCGGGGAGCATCCGGCTTCCCCCAGCGGACCGCGCTCTCCACATGGAGGGGCCGTTGCTGTCCACACGGAGCTCCATCCCCCAGCCGGCCACTCCGAGTGCCATCCGGACCAGCGGCACAGTCGCAGACCCAGGGGCCCCTCCCGACCTCGTTCCATCAAGATCCCCAGGGATCCGAGTGCCCCTCGCCTGAGAAACACTGTCTGCGCCAACGTGGGGCTGACCTGGACATACACTCCGCTCGGACAGAGCGTGGAGCACAAAGCAAGGTGCAGTGAGTACCCAGCGCGTTGGCAGTGACTCTCCTTGGTGCTCAGCGCGTGACCCTCGGTGGCTCGCCGTGCACGACCAGGCCCCAGCAGGAAAGGCACAGTCATTGCTGAAGCTGGGGTTCCACATTGCTTACACCTTGAGAAGGCGCACAACCTCCTTGGGTCGGGGGTCTGACCTCTGACCTCTACGCTCCTCACGCTCTGGGTGGGGTGCGGCCCAAGCGGGAAGGTTGGCGTCCTTGGCCAGTGCTCTGTGGACCCTCCTCCCCAGCTGCCACTTTGCACTGAAGTCCCTCCCGGATTGGCTGCGCTGGGTGGCGCCGGGCCAGCACGAGCCCCCAGCCCACAGACACGCGTGACGGCTGCTCCCACTTGCGCCTTCTTTAGAACAAGCTCCTCTTGTAAACGTTCTCCTGAAGTACGCCGGACTGCATCCTCATGTAGCCGGATGTTGCTGGTAACCAAGACTAGGCCGAGAGGTCATGATGCCACCAGGGCTAACTCATCTGCAAGCCGGCGAGGGAGCCTCAGGAGAGAAAGGACACCCCGCCCGGCAGCCCTGCCCCCGGGACGTTTCATTCCAGGTGGTCCTTCTTGGGCCCCCGGACCCGACCTGAGACCTGTTACTGAGGAGCAGTAGGAAACCAGTGGGTCATAAAACATGCACAAGTCCCGTCCTGAGCCCCTTCCCCTAAAAACACGGCCCCCCACCCCGCAGCCGCTCTTCTGAAAGAGAGGCAACGCACTACTTCCTGCAGATGAAACGTCACGGAAGCACCAGAAACCGGACCTCAGACCCACTCTCCGGTCAGACAGAGGCCAAGGCCCACAGGGACCCCGACCGTCCATGAGGGACACAAGGAACTGCCTCTTTCAGGGGCAAGGAGCAGGCGGAGAAGTGGTGTTTCTGGTTCCTGTGGTTTATTTTGTTTTTAAATTCAAGCTAATTCACGACAAGTGGGGACAAAAGAGTCACGCAGATGGGAGAGGGGCTCCTGAGGCTGGTGTCCCGGCAGGGCCCTGCCTGCAAGCCCACAGGTCCTTCCTCAGCAGGCCCCTCTCCCCTGTGAGCAAAGACCTCACTCTCAGTGCCTAGTCCTGGCTTACTCTGACCCAGAAAGCCCATTTACCAGAAAACAGGGTTGGGACACTGAGCAAGCCAACCTCAAACGTGTGCTCCCCGGGACAGATCTCCTGAGGGCCGGGGCCAGGGCTCCCCAAGGCCCTGTGTTCCTGTGTTTCCACCAGACATGGCACCTGGGCCACGGGTCAGGCCCACCTCTTCTCACGGGTGAATCTGTCTTCTGATAACATTCTGGGGCCTCTGGGGTATGGCTGTGCCTCAACTGGCTTCTGAGAGAGGGAGAGAACAGCTCCGCCCAGGGCTCTCTGCCTGGGCTCCTGTAAGCCACAAGCACGTGCACCTGCGGGGACAGTAGACTGAGACTCATGGGGCGTAGCCGCACTTTCTGTCACCCCCATGGGTCCCACTGCGAAGTTGGTCCACTTTTCCAGGTTCCTATCCTGCCATCAGAAGAGGCAAAATGGCGATGTTGGCCCCGGACGCACACAGAGAGCTCCTATTGGTCCCCAGGCCGCCAGCTAGCAGGTGGATTTCCTGCATTCTTTCTATGGCTTCTGGACCAACATCCATCCCCAAACAAGTCAGCTTCCCCTCTGGATTCTCACTCCGAACCCAGTATATTTCAAGAAACTCCTTATTCCCCTGTTCATCGCAGACTCCTGACCAGCCCTCTCTCCAAGCCCAGGCCTGGGGACGTGGTTGCTGCTTTCCCGCATTGCGCGAGGGCACCACCCTCCACCCGGGCCGAGACTCCTCTAAAGCAGGGAGCCTCTAAGGAAAAGGCTTTGTACCGAGACGTTCATTGCAGCACCATAACAGATTACGACTTCTAAAAGGAAAAACATCTTAAATGTTACATAGGACATTGGCAATGCCAGTTATCATCGTAAAGATTCAGACTAGTAGGAACCAAAGTTGAATTTTCCAGAGAAGAGAAAAGCGGCGCAGTGGCATCTGAGGGGACTGGACCGGCAGCGCTGGTCCTGCAGGCTGGTCGGCCAAGCACGGAGGCAGCATCGCCATGTAGCTCGTGTTCTCGGGCTGTGACGCCAAGCACGCTTCCTGCTGGTCCTCCCTCCACCCCTTGACCCCCTGCCGTCTGTGAGAAAAACATCAAACACAAATTTAAGAACCTCCTGCAAAATCCCTCATCAGTACCCCTCAAAACTCTGAAGATCATGAGAAACAAAACCGAGGAAAGACTGACAAATCGCCACAGCCAAGAGGAGCCTGAGGGGACCCGACAGCGGTGCTGTGTGACCAGTCCTTGAATGAGACCCAGGAGCACAATAAGGACATTAGGGAAGAACATGTGGAACCCAAACAAGTTCTGGAATGTGGTGAAGGGTGCACCAAGGCAAGGGTCTCGGCTGTGACTAGTGAGCTGTGGAAATGTAGGAACGTCCCAATCAGGGAAGCTGCGTGAGAGTTCAGGGAAATGTACTACCTGCGCAGCGTTTCTATACATCTAAAATTACTCAGAACTAAAGTGTATTTTTTAAGTGGCATTGGCCTTATTGATAGCAATACCAGATGTATAAATAGTACCTAAAGTTATGTAGAAACATTTCCACTGAGGATTTTATATCAAGCAAACTACCAGTGATGTAGAAGGCTGGAATGAAGATATTCTAGCATGCAAGGAGTCAAAACAGCGATGCTTCGGTGCACCCCTCGCTGGTGCACAAGTGCAGGATGGAGACGGGGAAGAGCGTAGCCCGAAGGAGGGAAGCCTGGACCCAGCAACTGGGAAGCTCGTCCAGGCTAAAGAAAGCCCCAGCGCAGGGTTTTGCCTGAGGAGCAGGCACAAGTCAGCAGAGGGATCGTCCGCGGGCCTCCGACAGATTTGCAGGAGTCCTGGGGGAAACGGTAATCCTCAGTACAGAGAAATATAAGGGAATAAAATTGTGCCCTGATCATTAATCCCAAGAAAATGGAAAAACTTAAAGATTATAAGAAATGTGGTAATAAAAACTACTTAGCTCAGCAGTAAAAAAAAAAAAAAAAAAAAATCAAGCAGGTTACGTATTAAAAATCATTATGTAACCTTAGTCAGAATGTAGGTAAAGGACCATGTTAGTGTGAGAGAGTGAGATCTTCAGTCGCATTAAGTGGAAATAAGAATATGCTGTGTAAGACTTGTAAACAGCATACTACGTTAAAACAGTACCTCTGCTACCTCTGGAAAACAGAACTGGAGATGCGGAAAGGAGAGGCAGACAGAAATCCACTGTATTTTTACAGAATTGTTCTATTCTTTTAAAAAGAAATTACATGGACATATCACTTTAACATTTTGAACTTTCAAAAGGAGGATGTTTAAGATATAACACAGGAAAAAAGCAAAAGTAAATTGATTATGCAGATTATTAGAATTAGAAAGGGCTAGAGTTGAGTTCCAATAGTTGTTAACAACCAATCCATTAGATTTTCCAGCCTCCCATTATGATGCTTGATGCCTTCATTTGACGGTTTGTATCTGATCTGATGGTTGGTGCCTGATCTGATGGTTGGTACCTGATCTGTTGGATGTTACCTGATCTGATGGTTGGTACCTGATCTGATAATTGGTACTTGATCTGATGAGTTTTTTGCCTGGTCAGTCAGACAATAGCAGTGGAAAACACTGGACTTTTTAATTTAATTCTGAATTTAAATTATTGGAAGAAAATAAATTTATTTTCCATGTGCAAATACATAAAGTGTTGGGGGAGTACAACAAAAAATCTTTTCCCATTAAAAACCATCGTACGTATTTAACTGATTTTGTGTCAGTGTATACTTCCAAAAATAACGGTTTCAAAAATAATTGATTTAAAGTAGGTGTCAGCATTTCACTTTATTAGAACACATTTTATATAGTGGGGGAAAATTGCACAACTCCCTGACAATGAACTTAAAGACTTAAACTCCCTAACTTCTCCCGACCCTCCCTTCTCCTCCTGGTCCCTCTTGTCCTCCTGTCTCCCCACCCCCTACCTGCCCCACTTTCTCCTCTTGGTGCCTTCTCTTCCTGTTAACTACTTTCTCTTTGGTAAAACCACCAACTCCTCCTACCCTCCCCTCCTTAGCTGGTGGCTATTTCCCCTGTGCTGAGGATGAGGTCTGGCAGAGAGCGCCCTGCCAGTGTCCACTGGCTCTTCCTGGATGGAAACACTGGTATGAAGCGGGACAGAGGGGAGGACATCGGAGCTCTCTTTTTGCCCTGCTCTTCTTTAATTTCTGATTGTCAGAAAACAGAGACATCCACCAGTCTCCTCGCTCTTGCTAGCATATTTCCTTTTTGTCCACTTAATTATGCTTCTTAGCACTAGCCTTTCCTGCATTCCCGACGTGGGCACTCGCCGTCCACTTTTGCCACGTCTTCAGTTACCGCGCTCCATAACACTGATGGGAACGTGCGAGTCCCCTGAGAGAAGTGGGACGGGTCCTATCTTCTTACCGAAGTCCCGTCTATTCTCTCCTTGTGTCTCAGCGGTCTGGGGAGCCTGCCCACGCTGGCCCCCAAGAGGAGGCCCTCCCATGATTAGGGAAGCCCACTTTCTGCCCTGTTCGGAGACCAAAGTCACCCGCAGGCCCAGAAGGCTCGCGCGCCTCGCAAGACTCTCGCCGCACAACCGTGGACCCTCCAGGTGAGTTTCGACTCCTCTCCTGAACCCCGCCAAGAGGGGAGAGCAGGGGTGCCTGCCGCAGTGTCGGAGGCACATGCCCCAGTGAGTGGACTACGACAGTGCGGTGGCTGGCTCTATTTTAGAAATGTACCAAGAACACACAGGACTCATCAGCCGTTCCCAGAAACCCAACACTCTGCCTCGGAAGCACCGGAAAGGAACGAACTGTGAGGAATGACGGTCAGAGGGGCACGAGCCTCCCCGAGGACACAGTGGGTTTAGGCTGTCACTGTCTGTGGGCACGGTGAGGTGGCCTCTGCCCCGCGCAGGCTGGGAGGGTCACTGCTGTCCCGTTGACAGAAGGGCCTGAGTCAGCAGTGACACCTCCCGAGAGGGCAGGCTCCCGCTGGCCTATGGAGCCTGGCTACCGCCAGCACGGGAGGCCTCGACGTGAGGGCGTCCTGACAGCCAGGCGTGTAGACCAGAGCAGACAAGGGCAGATGTTCACCGTCCACGGCCCTACTGAAGCCCACACCAGGCACCCTTCCATGCCTCTAGGTGCAGCAGAGGGAAAACAACACACTCTTAAGAGAACGGAGGTGTGTCCTTCCAGGCTCTGGCTGGGACATCACGTGGGTCTTACATCTTCTCCCAGGAGAGGGAGGGCTTTGGAGCACGAGGAAGCCGTGGTCTCATCACTCCGTCGTCAGTGTCTGCAAGGACATGTCCACCCTAAGCCCAGCTTTCAGCAAAGAGGCCCCCCTCCTTCCGGGCAGTCTGGGTGCAAGCACTGGCCTGGGTGGGGGAGGCTGGTGTGCAGCTGTTGGATGAGAAGGAACCACAGAACTCCAGAACGTGCCGTGACATCACCCACACACTCTCCCCTGGGCGGCAAGGCCAGCCCGTGACTCAGCAGTGATGGGCCTTCCGGGTGGGGCGGTGGCCCAGGGCTGTCCCCACGGGGAGGGGGAGCTCAGGGGACTCGGCAACGGCCTCCCTGAACACCCCCATGCAGAGACGGCACGAGGTGCTGGGGGAGCGCCATGGCCAGGGTCCTTCGTGGCGCACGCTGGTCCCGGTTCTGCCGTCGCGGCTTGGACACTTCGTACAGCGGAGCATGGAGAGAGGCCGGCCTCCTGGGGCTCCAGCCGGGGCGCCTCCGTGGCCGCAGCGCCCACCGGTGGCCCTCACCTCCTCCAGCCTCACCTCTAACAGCCACAATGGACGGGGTTCAAGAAAATGTGCTTCTGGCCAGGCCAGATTGTGAAAGAGCAGCCCTGGAAATTTATTACTTTAAAGAAGAAATGTTTGTATATTTTTCTAACAAAAATTATGAGCAATGAGTTCCCCTAAGGCAGTGCCACTTCCTGAAGGAGCAGCCGTGGGTGGCGGGAAACAGCGGCCTTGCCCTTGGGAGCGAATTGCCTAATTGCCTCCTGCAAGGTTAGAGCGTGTAGGACACACGGGAAGCCCGGAGAAGGGTCCAGCTGCTCAGGCTGGAACGGCTGATGTTCGACTCCAAGCTGTTTCCAGAATTAGAGGCTGTGTGCCCAGGGGAGGGTGCCCAGGGGAGGGGTTCCCTGGGGAGGGGAGCCCAGGGAAGGGGGCCCAGCCTCCCATAGCCCCGACACCGGCCGCAGATGCGTGTTTAGCAATCATGGGGCGGGGGGTGGGGCACGGGACAGCGTGCAGAAGAGTTCTTCGGGGCTTGTCTATTTTTGTTTCTGTGGTTTCTGATCACCAGGGCAGAGAAACGAGGGGAGGGAGGCATTTTCCCCCCAAGCAGCCTTGGGGCAGTCCGAGCGTCTGTGGGGCAGTCCTGGGCGGCCGTGGGGTGGTCCCTGTTGTCCACGGGCAGCCCGCAGACTCAGGGTCAGCCCCGGCCCTGCCCTGGGCCGGGGCTCTGCTTGCAGCCAACCCACAGTCAGCCCCTCTCCTCCCCGCATGGCCTGGGGGCCTGGGGATTCCCTGCTGAGAAGCAGGGCCTCGTTCACACAACGGAACTGTCTTCATAGAAACTGCCTTAAAAGCTGGACCGGGTCTCCAGTTGCAGCGCCCCCTAGAAGCCCATTAGGGATGCTACAAGGGCAAGCGTCTGGGGTGGTGGGATCGAACGGTGACAGTCGGTGCCCATTCACAGCAGGGATGCCGCATGCCTGCCGGGCAGCAACAGCCCGAGTGTCCGCGGGCAGCCGGGCTCAGCCACAGGGGCAGGTGTTGACCTGAGTGAGGCTCTTCCTGTCACACACCTGACACCGAGGGGTCAGCCCCTGCAGCCCACCTCACCGTCCACGCGCCTGGCAGGAACCAGGCACTGTGACTCGACCCTGTTGTGTTTTCTCTACGGACGGCTTCACCGTGAAGCAAGGAAAGGGCCTGCGTCCAGTGGCACGAATCCCCGATGCACTCCATGTTCTAATTATCCAGGATGAATCAGCAGCTCTGCTCAGCGGGCACCTGGGGGGCCTGGCCGCCAGCCCACCGCCGTGGAGCCGCAGAAGGAGGGCGCCCCACGTGACCCTGACCCGGGATGCCCCTCCGTCTCCCTTGCTTGTGTGCTTGGAGTCTGCAGGGGCGAGGGTAGCCAGCCATGAGACAGGCTCCGGTTCTAGAAAGAAACACAAGTCCCAGAAAGACCTCTCAGGCCATTTTCACCTTGACCATGAACGGCCTAGGATGGCCCGCCTGCAGCGACGGAACAGGACGGTCACTACAAGGGCCTCTCCCATCTTTGCTGTTGCTCCCTTTCCTGCCCGTTGTCCCCAGCTTCCTCCTTAATCCATAAGCAAACCCAGGAAGGAGACGGCTGCTGATGCCCGTGCAGGGGTGAGGCTGGGGACGCCGGGCACCCCGTCTTCCTCCTCCGCAGCCAGAGGCACCTACCTGTGGTCTCATCAGCCGTGGCCATGCTCGCTGGCACACTGTGTGTCCCTCACACCTCCGCCTGCACCCTGCCCTCCCACGTCCAAGGGGCCACAGTAGGAAGCCCACACCTACTCATTTGAAGCCCTGTTGGTTTTCCCTCTTCATTCTATGTGTCTGTATGCCAGCCGCAGCGGCCTCTGGGGGTACAGGCTGCAAGGGACACACGGCGGCCCTGTTACGTCCTGCCATCTCTCACGCATTCCTGTCCATGCTGTGTGGTCCAGCTTTCTCCTGTGTCCTCCAAGGCCCCGTCTGCCTTCCCCCATCAACCCCCCGCTGACGTTCACAACTTTGCCCCCGGCGGCGCTCTCCTTCCCCTCCCCCCGTGCCCTCCCAGCCCCTGGCCCGTGCTCTCTCTGTGTGTGCCAGGAGTCATGCACACACTGCTTCCCCCAAGTCTGAGACACCCATCCTTCCTGAGCAGGACCTTGAGTGCAAGCCAGGCTTTTAAGGAGGGTGGTGGCCTTCAGCCTTCCTGGGGCTGGTGCCTGACTCCCTGTGGCATGTGGGACGCTCCCACGCCCGGGGCATGCGCACTGTCCCCGGAGAGGGATGTGCCCTCTCTCTCCCATCCTTCCCCAGGCCCTGGTTCCACATCGTTCCGGGGCCATGTCAAGTTGCTTGCCAGCCAAGACCCCTGAAGGTGAAGCAAGACCTTTTTAGCCTTCATTGTCCTGAAAATAAGGGGCAGGAAATGCACCTGCTCGGACCACTGCTGGGACTCTCTGAAAGGCCCTGTCTCGGCTCCAGCTGGGCCCCAAGGCAAGAGCCTGCAACTTTCCCACCCTGGCCCTGAGCAGAGAGCTGGGTGCACCCTGGGAGCTTGACCCCATGAGCTTAGAGACAACAGAGGTCCTGATCCCATCACCTGCACATTGGCTTTGGGGAGCCATTGAGACTCTTTGGGTCATTGTCCTCTCTTGCAAATTAAAGACGTAGACTAATCAGTCATTTTCCTAAGTTTCTTTGGTCATAGATATTTTATTTACTCATTCAAAATCATACCCAATCTGGAACCCAATATGTGAACCCAATAAGATTGAGTTAACTCCCTCTCATCAGAGAGGGACTCGTATTTTTCAGAGGACTTTCCACAGATAGATGTCTCCACAGAAGACCTGGCCTGAAGTACGTCAGAGGAAGACTGGGGTCGGGATTCTCTCTGAGACCCAAACACTGTGCATCCCCGTGGCTCATCGAGCCTGCTGAAAAGTGCTACTTAAAAAGAAACCAAGGTTGGGGAAAAAAACCCAAAGCTGGGGGCATCACAATTCCAGACTTCAAGCTCTATTACAAAGCTGTCATCATCAAAACAGTATGGTACAGGCACAAAAACAGACACATAGATCAATGCAGCAGAATAGAGAGACCAGAAATAGACCCTCAACTCCATGGTCAACTAAACTTTGACGAAGCAGGAAAGAATGTCCAATGGAAAGAAGACAGCCTGTTCAACAAATGGTGCTGGGAACATGGGACAGTCACAGGCAGAAGACTGAAACTCGACCATTCTCTCACACCTCACACCGAGATAAACTCAAAATGGATGAAAGACCTGGATGTGAGACAGGAGTCCACGAAAATCCTAGAGAACACAGGCAGCAACCTCTTTGACCTCAGCCGCAGCAACTTCTTCCTAGAAACATTGCCAAAGGCCAGGGAAGCAAGGGCAAAAATGAACTATTGGGATTTCATCAAGATCAAAAGCTTCTTCACAGGAAAGGAAACAGTCAACAAAACTAAAATGCAACCTATGGAATGGGAAAAGATACCTGCGGATGTCTTATCAGGTAAAGGGCTAATATCCAAAATCTATAAAGAACGTGTCGAACTCAACACCCAAAAAAACAAATAATCTGGTCAAGAAATGGGCAGAGGACATGAATAGACACTTCTCCAGAAAAGACACCCAGATGGCCAACAGACACAAGAGAAAGTGCTCCACATCACTTGGCATCAGGGAAATTCAAATAGAAACCTCAATGAGATCCCACCTCACACGGGTCAGAACTGCTAAAATTAACAAGTCAGGAAACAACAGATGCTGGTGAGGATGCGGAGAAAGGGGAACCCTCCTACACTGTTGGTGGGAATGCAAGCTGGTACAACCACTCTGGAAAACAGCATGGAGGTTCCTCAAAAAGTTGAAAATAGAGCTGCCCTACGACCCAGCAATTGCACTACTGGGTATTTATATATATATATATAAATATATATATAAATATAAAATTATATATATATAATTTTATATTTTTTATAAAGATACTTCTACATTTACATGGATAGTCTAGATTTTATTCAAACTCACCTTCGTTAGCATGGGACACACCATCAGTCAAGGTAGAACTGAGTGATTCCATCAGTTGCTCTGGGGCGTCTGGGGGCTCCGTCGTTAAGCATCTGCCTTCGGTCTAGGTCATGATCCCAGGGTCCTGGGATCGAGCCCTGCATGGGGCTCGCTGCTCGGCGGGAAGCCTGCTTCTCCCTCTCCCTCTGCTGCTCCCCCTGCCTGTGTTCCCTCTCTCGCTGTG
The DNA here is from genome assembly GCF_964662115.1 of Mustela nivalis. NCBI lineage: Eukaryota > Metazoa > Chordata > Mammalia > Carnivora > Mustelidae > Mustela > Mustela nivalis. The sequence goes on along the minus strand of NC_139024.1, from coordinate 462,314 downwards.
TCTCTCTCTTGGTTAAATAAATAAATAAATCTTGGTGGAAACAACACCCAGTGCTCATCACAGCATGTGCCCTCCTTAAGGCCCGACCCCCAGTGACCTCGTCCCCCACTCCCTTCCCCTCCAGGAACCCCCAGGGTGTCCCCTAGAGGGGGTAGCATCTTAAGGTCTGTCTCCCCATCTGATTTTGTCTTGTTTTACTTCCCCGCGCGTCCCCCACGTCCACCTCGCCTTGCTGAGCTCGTGCCCCTTCCTCAAAGTGGCTCTGACGGAGGCCGGCCGACCGCCGGGACGCAGCGGGAGCGGCATTCCCTCTGCCCGCCGTTCGCGGGGCCGCGTCCCGAGGCTTCAGAAGGGCCCGGCTGCCCCCGTCAGCCCTCCTCCTGCGGGCAGCGCATCTTGTCCTTCTGACTTTCCCAAGCGAACGGTCCGGAGCCAACCCAGGGCGCCGCGCGATGCTTCTGGGCCTGCGGAGGAAGCCGTGGGATGAGCAGGAAGGGGACGGGCAGGCGGCCGGGGACCGCGGTCCGGCGGGGACCCCAGCTGCGGGGACAAGGCGCAGGCGGATTCGGTGGCTGATCCCCAGGGCAGGGCGCTGACAAAACCACAGAAGCGTGAAGTCCTCATAAGATAAAGGATCGGGGACACGGGGTCTGGCCATTTAGGACATTGAAGTAATAGCCCATTTCCGCGAAGTCATGACGTGCTTAGGACGGACTCCTAAGCCCAGAGAAGGAGAAACCAACCTGCCGCCCCCGGACAGGCCCAGCTCGGCTCTGGCTTCCAGGAACGCAGGTGCCCGCTTCAGAGGACGGTTCCGCGGACGCTCGCAGAAAAGTGCAGGCAGCACCGCGGGGTCCCCGACAGGCGGTTGTTCCGAGCTGGGGTGAGACGTGATGGCAGAGGCCGTGTCCCGAGAAGCTCACAGAGGGAACCCGTGTCCCGGCCGTGCGGACCTTCCCTGAAGGAGGCAGACCCAGGACGGTGTCGGGTGCCGGACTCCCACCATCGGGCTGAAGCTCTCCTGCTCTGTCCCCTCCGGGGTGCTGCCGACGAGGAAGAACTTCCCGAGGGCCTTCTCTGCTCCGCGCCCCACCTGCCGCCGGTCTTCTGCCCCGCACAGCCGAGCCCTGAGGGACGCCACAACAGCTCTGTCAGGAGAGCCGGGAGCTCGTCCCGTCCGCGCAGAGCCCGTCAGTGGCACGGTCAGAAAGGGGCTGAGTGATGCAGGACAGGACGTAACCCGGAGTGGGACAGCAAAGGGGCCTCTGAACCCTGAAGGGCCCCGGAACGAGGCATCTCACTTGGGGCCAAAGAAGGGGCGCTGGAGGGGCAGGTCCAGGCTGTGGAAGAGGAGCTAGAAGCTGGGAGACAGTCACGTCTGAGGTAAAGCGGGGGCACTGCTGAGTTCTGCCCCACAACCCACTTTGTGCCACCTTGGCCCTTTGGAGACAGGGCTGAGTCATTCTTGTCTGAATCAGGTGGTCATTTCTGATTAAAATCAAGTTCTGTTGTAGGCGACCCGTCAGTTCATACATGAAAAGCATCAAGGAGGTCAGTAATTTTTCAAATTAAAGATGAGTTAGGGCCTTTATAATCCTCTTCTGAGCCATTTCAAACACCCTAATTGCCCCCGCCCTCCTCCAGTGCCCACTTTGCCAGCACGGGCCCTGCCCCCTGACTCTCATGGTCCCCCCGGCCACAGCAGACTTTGTCCAGCTTCTGGCTGATAGAGCAGCTGCTTTCGGACTCTGGTATGAATCAGACTCAGCCAGAGGATGTGTAAAGACCACAGATGTGAGATCCCCCCTCCCCAGCGACCACGTCGGAATGTGTTAGTGTATTAGTTCCTACAGCTACTGTAACGGATTATCACACTGAGGTGGCCTAACCCTAACCCAACGGCCCATCCTACAGGTCCACGCGTCACAAGTCTGAAGCCGTCTCACGGGCCAACAATTCAGATGCCAGCAAGACTGGCTCCTGGTGGAGGCCCCGGGAGAAGCCAGGCCTTCCCTGGCCTCCGGGGCCTGTGGCCTCTTCCCTCATCCCCAGAGAGCACCACTCTGTCCTGTCTCCTCCTTTCTCTCAGACAGCCCCTCCTCTTCCGCTTATGAAGCCTTCACGACCGCGCTAAGGACCACCTCGAGATCTCGGGGACGCTCCCCATCTCGGGAGCCTGGATTTCATCACAACCCAAAAGTCCCTTGTGCTCTGGAATAGGACGCCCCAGGCCTGGGGTCTGTGAATGGAGATCTTCGGAGGCCTCCTTCCGTCCATCCCAGTAGGCATGACCCTTGGGCATGTGTCTTCCCAACAAGCCCCCGAATCTATCTTGGAAGCTGCTGGATGGTGAGACCCGGCAAACATACCGCAGGGTGGGGGAGCCCCCCAGCCCGCCCCAGCCCACCGCACTCACGCTCCGCAGAGGCTGGGCCCACCTCTGCCTCGGACCTCAGGACTGCCGACCCCTGGTGCGTCCTGAAGATCTCCTGCTTATCTGGCGAGCCGTCTCTCCAAGTTGCTTCTTCTCAGCGACATCTTCCAGTTCTTACTGGAATTGCTACCATGTTATCGAAAAATGGAACAATTCTGTACCAATGATTAAGTTGCCCCTTCCCTGAGCCCATGCCGCTACCCCCATCGGTCTCCCCAGTGGACACTAGGGCCCCCAAGGATCCAGAACCACAGATTGAACCCTGCACCAGAGCCCACCCCAGCGTCTTAGCCGAGGTCCGCTGTGCTGGGAAGCTGTTAGCCACCAAGCCTCCCCCACGTGCTCCAGCCACGCCGCCTGCCCCCTCTCCTGGGCTCTGGGCACCGGCAGTACCTTCCTCTGCACCGAGTCAAATTCCACTGGTGCCAGACATGTTCCTGTCAGATGAGCTCCTTGGCATCTAACTGACTCGTCTCTGCATCCACAGGCCCACTGGTCAGTCAGTAGCTTCGGAGCTCCAGTAGAATCGAGACCCAAACCAAACCCAAAGTCCACCAAGCGGCAAAGCTGGGCAGCTGTGACCCTGGGCCCGCATCACAGGATCACCTGGCTGGCCCCAGGGGAGACCTCCACAACGTTCCCAAGCCTGGAGGCTTCTGCAGCCCTGGGTGAGGGCATAACCCTAATTATAGCCAAAGCGCAGATGGTCTGGGAGCCCCACAGACCAGCACCCCTAGGCGTCCACGTCCCCATCCCCAGAACCTGGCAAGGGCAATTCAAGTAGCTTGCCTGCCCACCCTGATGTGGAAGGAGTATGCTGGGGCCCAGGGTGACAAGGTCCTTAAACATGGACGAGGAGGCAGGAGAAGCCACAGTGGTACATGTGAACTGACCCAGTCTGCCATTGCCAGCCGGGGGCAGGAGTACAGCAGTGTGAGCGGAAGACTGTGCGGCCCGAAGCTGGGAAAGCCACAGCAATGAACGTGAGCACGGCTTCTCCCTCGGGGCTCCCAAGTAGCCCGGGGGCGGCAGCAGAGGGCCCAGAGAGGACAGAGATGCTTTAGGCAAAAGTTAAAAGGTTTCACACTAATTTTAAGAGAGAAATAGCTCAGAGCCTATAAAAAGTGGGCATTTTTCTCAGAAAATTTAAAGTGTATTTATATTGTATCAAATATAAAAAAGACTAATTACCAATAAAAATATTAATTTATATTTGTGTCCAGATTTAGAGTTTGCAAAGCACCTTGAAATATATTATATCACGTGGGCCTCAGAACAAACCTCTAAGAAGGTGGGCGTCCCAGACGGGTCTGCGCTGGGCCCGTGAAGCACGCACTCAGGGCTGCGCGGCGACAAGCCAGCACGACTACGGGGCAGAGCGGCTTCTGGCTTCACAGCACGACTGCCCCTCGGCGTTCGCAGATAAAGGTCAGGAGAACCATCCTCAATCTCGTACCGTCAAGATTACGCTCCGTCCATCCTCCGAAGCTCAGAAACAGAAGCGGCAAGGTATATTTGTTTATTTGAGAGAGAGAGAGAGAGAGAGAGCGCACGAGCCAGGGGTGCAGAGGGGGTTGGGAGGCGCAGAGGGAGAAGCAGAGAGCCCGACGTGGGACCCCATCTCAGGACCCCGAGTTCCTGACCTGAGCCGGCGGCAGACGCTCGACCATCCGGCTCCCCAGGCAACCCTCCCCAAAACTGGTTTATATTGTTTACCTGAGTGGACCCCCAGAAAAGTGCATAAACAGAATAACTGGGAAAACGCATGGGGAACGGCCTCTAGACGTCTTTCTGGGGCGGGGGACTAGAACGTCACCTGACAGCAGCCCTCCCTCTAAGCCTGCTCCAACCAAGTTCATTAAATCAGCAAACCCACAGTCTGGATATTGTCTCCCTCAGAGCAGCAGAAAGATCTCGGCAGCAATGGGCTACTGGGCCTCACGGCACCTGCCCCGCATCACCTGCTCTTTAATGGGGAAGCCCAGCGTCCAAGGCCTGTGGCGGTGCCCCCGCCGCCCAGCCCCCTCTCATTAGTGTGCACTCTTAATTGATTAAATGGATGATTGATTATCAGGCTGGAGCCATTTGTTTTCCAGATCCTCGTTTGCTGGGAACGGACAGCGATGCTTAGCCTTCGTTAGGAGCGCCACAGGCACCCATCACTGCCCAGCGCCGCCGCCCCCGCCCCTGGTTCTGCAGGCGCCCACGCCAGAATCGCCGCCAGCCTCCCTCCAGCAGGTGCGTGCTCTCCATCCGTTTCTCGTCTTGATGTGGCGTCCCCAGCAGGCTGCTGCCAGATGCTGTTTCCACGGGACACACCGCTCCTAACGTTCAACAAAAGGCCACTCAGACCCCCCTCACTGAGCCCCCTCCCAGCACACCTGTGGTCCAGGGCCGAGGCCTCCCTCCCCGGGCCACAGCTTAGGGAAGAGGCTACAGTGACAGGGTGAGGTGACGTGCCCTGCAGGACACAGGGAAGGACGCCAGTCTCCCCCGGCATTCCCGACGTCCCCTCGCCCCAAAGGCTGACATCGGGTCAGCCAACCCTGGGGCTGGTCCTCCAGCAAGGTGCTCAGGAGCCGCGGGGAGCCAGAGGACAAGACGCGCGGCTTCCCAGGCTTACAGTTTGCACTGACCGGGAATTCAGGTGTCGCCCACCTGCTGTCCACACCGCCATGAGTCTCACCACAATGTCTGCTGACTCGACACAAATCTTCAGTGGAGGAGAAAGTCTTTTGTAATTTAAATTCAATTAGCCAACATGCAGTACATCACTAGTTTCAGATGCAGAGTTCAAGAATTCATCCGTTTCATACCATGCCCAGTGCTCATCACATCACCTGCCCTCCACGATGCACATCCCCCAGGGACCCCGTCCCCCCACCCCCTCCCTCCAGCAACCCTCCGTTAGTTTCCTGGGGTTAACAGTCTCTTACGGTTCGTCTCCCTCTCTGATGTCTTCCCAATCAGTTTTCCCTCCCCTATGCTCCTGTGCACTATTTCTTATGTTCCACATATTAGTGGAACCATATGGTAATTGTCTTTCTCTGAATGACTTGTTTCACTCAGCATGGTCCCCTCCAGTTCCATCCATGTCTACATAAATGGTGGGTGTTCCTCCTTTTGAAGGCTGAGCAACATTCCAGTGTGTGTGTGTGTGTGTGGACACCATGTCTTCTTTGTCTGTTCATCTGTCGATGGACATCTTGACTCTTTGTGAAGCAGAAAGTCTTGCTCTCAGTGACCATCTACAGAAAGCAGTCCATGATGATACTGTCCCATGATAGTAACACAGTAACATTGCATCATGGTGGGAATGCTGTAACATGATGGCACCACCGTCCATGGGGGACCACCGCGTCAGGATGGCACCACCGTCCATGGGGGACCACCGCGTCAGGATGGGAAGCTGTACTATAGAGATTACACTATCCCATCATAACACCTGGCAAGAGCCGCACCACAAAGCAGGAAAGAGGAACACAGTCAATACAGACTCCAACCCGGATCTAAGAAAGCACGTGGAGGAATGAGAATGAACTTGGTCAGTCCAGCTGCATGGAGGCCCTTCATGGAGTCCAGCTGGGCCTGGAGTTGGGCATGAGATCCAACAGTGAAGCAGGGAGTCCTGTGTGACCGTCACATGCACACATTAGTGACAGAGCCAAAACTTCACTCACCCATCCCTGATGTTGACAGGAATCTCCGTGAGTTGGGGGTGGGGGGTCCACGGGGAAATGCTGCCGGCATCTTTCTTGCTTCGCCCACAAGTTTCCAGTTTACCTTTCTTAGAAGTTAAGCAAGGATTGGAAGCCAAATGTGAAGCGTATATATTCTTATCATTTTTCCCTCAATCTTTTAACAGGTGTCTTACCCATGGTAACTTTAGAAGCAATGTTTTTAGCAACTTGACTTTATCGAATCTTTCCAAAATATTTAATTCAATCTTAAAAAAGACATCAGTTCTTTCGTTCAGACTTCACTGATTTGCCACTAAAATAAATCACCTCATTACAGCACCATCATAAACAGGACCGGACACACGAGCTTTGCGGCAGCAACGGGGCCAGCCGTGGCCCTGGAGCTTTGGCCACCAGGCCTTGCGGAAGATATGAGCGCCCAGTACAGAAGACGGGACAAGGGCTCTCCCACACCGAGGGGAGACGGAGCCGTGTAAGCATCTCCACCTGTGCCGGGAAGGTGGGTCTGTGTGCGAGGGACATCAAGAGCCGCTGGGTACGATGTGCTCTTGCCGATTGTGGCCAGAGAATACCTGTTGTCCAGCTAATAGAATCACAGACTCAGGCAAAGAGGTTCATGTTTACATTTGCCCTATGATGGTCAATGATCAAGAGTGTGGTGACCTTAGGGTTTCCCTAAATGTGACAAATAAACCGGAAACCTCCAGCTCTCCAACACCCTCCAGGAGAATCCACTTGTTTGACAGCTACTTTATTTGGGAGATTTTCTCATCTGAAAACCTTTCTCAATTTATGCACGTGTGTATGTACGATGCATACGTGACGTGTTCTCGTGTGTAACTGATGTGGAGAAGTGGGTCCGTCACAGCCAAGCAGCTCACCAGACGCAGCACCTCGGCCATATCTCCGGCTTCCCCCAGCGTCGTGGCTGGGCGTGCAGCCCGTGCACTGTGCTCAGCAAAAACTGGGGGCCTCTACGACATCTGCCCCCACTCAGCCCCCACTGCCCGCTGGCCGAGCAGCTCTGAGAAACCTACAGCCTTTCAGGAGAGCTTCCCAGTGCACAGCACGCTCCTGTCTAGAGGCTGAGTTGAGGCCCAGTCAGCGGCCGAAGAAAAGCGCCTACAGGAAGCCAGAGCCTCTCCAGTCTGAGCAAACACGGCTCCGGCCGGCGCCAGCCCCACAGTGACCAGTCCTCCCAGGAACAGCACCATTTCCCACATGCCCTGTGGGTCCTGCTCTCAGGATTCTGGGCCAGGGCCCCAGATCAGAAGCCGGGCGAAGGGAATGGGTGCTGGGTTTGTTCCGAACCAGCCCCGCACTGGGGACCCTCAGACCCCTGCCCCCGAGGGTCTGCACCCTGCCACGCCCGCTGTGATCTCCCCGGGGCTGGGATGACAAGAGGCCAGCTTGCACGGTCTTTCTCCAGGAATGGTTTTGTACCTGGGCTTTTGGGTTACCAGAGTTTTCCAGGACAAAGCTGACCAGGACAACCAGCCTCTTGGTGGCCCTTCCGGCTTGCAGCTCAGGAGGAAGAGACGTTGTGCACTGGAAAGACTCTGGGGCTTGTCCTGCTCCCAAAGTTGGATGCATAGATGTTCCTGTCCCCTTGCAGTGAGGAGACAGACTTGCCAAAGAACAGGCAGCCCTCAGCCTGGTCAGGAAGGGGCAGGGAGTCTGCCCCGGTGTGGGTCCTCATTAGCCCCCTGCGGAGAGCCAACCAAGCCTCGGGTCAGCCTCCTACTGCCTGACCCCTGCCTCCGCTCATTCTTCCACAGATTAATTCCCCGAGCTGACAAATCACAGCACCACGTGTGTGCCCAGGGTCGCTCAGTCACACTGGGTTCTGGTCAGTGTCAACCTGGGCTTTACCCAAGGGTTGGGGGACGTGATGGACAAGAAGCCATCCAAACACACGTGTGAGCTCAGCGCAGAGAGGGGGCTACGCAGGGAGAGCATTCTCGAGAATGTGCCAACAGCAGGATAGGACCGGGCAGGACTGGAGGCCTGCGAAATCCCCTTTGCCCCAGACCCTTGAGGATGTTTGAAGATGCAGGAGTCCCCCAGGAGGAAACAGACGGGCTGGAGAAATCAGTTACAGGACGAGGGTGAGCCACCCAGAATAACGTCTTGCATTTGTGTACTAGTTTGCAAAAACATCTTGCAGTCCACCCATCATTCACCCTCTCAAACTGCAGGATTGTAGGAGAGCAGAAGTTACTCTCCCGTTTCTCGAATGGAAGAGCTGAGACCCGGCCCTCAGAGCCAGCTGCAGGCCAAAGGCAAGCGACACTCCTGCTGGGCAGCCCCACTCCGGCCATCAGCTGCTGCAGCCCCTAAGACCCACCATGTGCCAGGGTCCTGGGGACTAGAAGGACGTACCAGTTAGGACAGAATGGCAAACCAGCTGCATTGCTGTGCTGAGAATTTCTACTTGCACAGACTGGTCTAGCAGCGACCGACAGGTGGAGGGGGGAGATGGTGGCACTGCCCAGGGCCATGTCCAAGCAGGAGATAAGATGCCGGGCCAAGGAGAGCAAGGCCGCCGTGCGGGGGGTCCAGGGGCTGGCGGACTCGGCCTCCGGGAAGGCCTCTGAAAACCGACTCTGGAGCGGGGGGACCGTCCTGCCGTCCCGTGCCAGGGGGGCCGGGCCAGGCCCCGCCACCGGCCTCACTCCACGACCCCGCGCATCAGCCTACAGCCCCTGCTCCAGCCAGAGGAACGGAAACACGGAAAAATGAGGACCCCCACATGGGGCAGCCCTCAAAGGAGGGGGCGGGTCCCACAGGAGGAGGGCAGCCGCCAGGCCCCGCCCCCGCGCATCTGTCTCTCTCGTTCGTTCTCTCTCCCTCCCTTCGTGCGCAGGGAGGGAGGACCACGGGGCTCAAGGGTTGGCGGGCAGGTCCTCTGGGGTGAACTCGAGGGCATCCCGATTTCAGACCTTCCCCATGATTGTAAGGGGCATCCCGGCGGAGACACGGACCCAGACGCCGGGCAGCACCAGGCCCGTGGGTCACGCCCAGGATGACAGCGGCCGTTCCTGGTGACAACGCCAGACTCCGGCCCGACCTGGTACCACACAGCACACTCACTACTTCCAATGCACAAAACGGTTCCGTAGAACCCTCACGACAGCCCTGAAGCCGCTATTAACCCCAAACACAGATAAAAACACTGAGGCCTGGAGGGCAGGGGCTCGCCTGAGGCCGCTCAGAGGTGAACAGTCAGACATTTGAACTCGAGCTTTCCTTCACCCCGAGCCAGGCCTCCCCGCTTGGGACTCCACATTCTCCCCACAGAGCGGCGAGTCTGCCCTGTCATCACCGTCCTCCCTCTGGTCACTTTGTTCTGTACTCATTCTGGTCTACCGGGAGATGGTGGTTTTGCGAATTCTGACCTCAGTATCTGATTTTCATGACTGTAACAATTACAGCTACATCCCACGTGTTTTACACGCGTGTGCCCACATACGTACACCCACAGGCGCCATCTAGATCCGCGCATATTTCTGATACAGGGAGTCGTAAACGTCCCTCTCCGGGCAACAAAAAGATCGGGTCAGCAAAAACACAGCTCAGAGTTGCTTTTAAGACCATGAATTGATTCTGCTGCCTGGGGCCCCCCGCAGGAGGCCTTCCCAAGTCTCAGAACACAAACCCACACACGCTCGGGCCAGCTGTCTGCAGCCTGAATCCAAAACGGTGGCGTCAGCCTCCCATTTCACGTACGTTCATTCTTACAACAACTTCCCTTTTGCCAAAGCCTCTGTGGGCAGGTGCGGATGTGGCAAAGATGAGCGCACACGGGAGACCTGCCCACCGGCCTCGCTCTCGACTCCCATCTGCATGGTCGCGCGGCGATCATTTCACATCCTGGCCCCAGTCCACCTGCACCTGGGCGAGGCCTCCCCGCTGACCTGGCCCGATGGGCCCTCCTCCCTCCGAGGGCAGGACAGCACCTCAGCCTGTGGTTCTCCACCTGCGACTCCCACCTGCGCTCCCCTGGTTACAGGGAAAGCTGCCCAGCTGGCGGTGCCGGCGTCCAGTCTGAGGGAGGAGTGCACACAGGGCACGAGGCACGCGGGATCGCTGCAGGGCCTCCAGGGAGAAAACAGAAGAGGTGGACTCCCCAGACTTCCCAGTGTCCCCTGGGTCCTGCATGCCCTTTGCTGTGGCTAAAACCCTCACGGCAGGGGTGGCCCTCCAGCCGCGCACCCAGCCACCCGGGACCTGGTGGCTGAGGTCTAGCATCCACTTAGAAACACCCCGTAACGCAGACAGCTTCCCCATCTCATGTGCTCGTCCAGGAAGGGAGACTCTGCTTCCAAACACTGCATTCCTGGGGCTTTAAAAACACAGTGTTCTGGGAAGCCACAGGCCAGGGGGAGTGGCGGGACTTGGGGGGCGGCCTCCCCTCCGTGGGCTCGCAAGGCCTGGACGCGCATCCTTCGCCGGGCCTGGGGCCGTGGGGGCCTCGGGCGGTAGCGGCCCAGCTGAGTGCGATCGTCTGGGGAGCCGGCCAGCAGGAGGGGAGACAGGTGCTCTCAACGGGATGCAGCCTCGGTGGGGTCAGCCAACAGCACGGTTGCCGTGGGAACCACTTCCAGCGTGGTCTGTACGCAGGGGCGGTGCCGCGGCTGCGGCGGGTGCTGCGGAAGCGGCGACGTGGTGGAACCTGCGGTAACGCTTGGAGAGTCTCTATCTTCACGCTCAAAAGACCTCCAGCTCGAGGTATTCCTTCCCAACACGTTAGGAAGGCGACCCCCGCTCTCAGGAGAAAGAGGAACGGAAAATGAACAGGAATGAGTTCGCAGCCCCGGCGCTCCTTCGCTCCGGGAGCCCTCGCCCTCCCCTTCACCCCACCAGACACCTCAGACTCGCACTGCTCTGCTCAGGGTCAGGGAAGAAGCTTCCTGACCCCATGAGCCCAACAGGGAGGCGCAGCTCCTTCTGAGCCTGGAGCCCAAGGGCTCCGGGACCCGGTGGGCGCTCCTCTGCTCGGAGGCCAGATGGCGGCCCGCCAAGGGAAGGTTCGACCTCTGGCTTCTTCCTGCAGGATCCTCAGGGCGAGCGCTCGGTCGCCCAGGTGAGGGGGTGGGGGGGGCAGGGGGCCGGGGGTCGGGGGCGGGGGAGGACACGACCCCCCCCTCCTGCTCCCCGCCATCCTCTGGCCCGAAGTCCTCTTCCTCTCGGGTCATCACCGGAGCTCAGCTGCTGAAGGAGCCAACAGGGGCGTTTAAGAAATCCTCCAAGAGGGATGCCTGGGTGGCTCAGTTGTTAAGTGTCTGCCTTCAGCTCAGGTCATGATCTCAGGGTCCTGGGATCGAGTCCCACATCGGGCTCCTTGCTCGGCAGGGAGCCTGCTTCACCCTCTGCCTCTGCCTGCCTCTCTGTCTGTGCTTGCTCTCTCTCTCTCTCTCTCTCTCTCTCTGACTAATAAATAAATAAAATCTATAGAAAAAGAAAAAAGAAACCCTCCAAGAGGCAGGTCTGGCACCACAGTCCGTGGGCAGCTTGTGCTCCGGATGGATGATTGGCGCGTCCTCCTGCCCCACATGTGGACGCAGCAGCAGCAGTGGGCAGGTGAACTCCGAGCCTCTGGTCTCAAAGGGGAAGATGAAGAAAGTTTAAAAATATCTTCCTTTGCTCACCTAAAATCTCAGAACAACCCGTGGTCGGTATTTCTACTTACTTCTCAAAAAAATAAAGGCGGCGTGTTTCCGTGGTCAGACGGCTTCTCTCCGTGGGGTCTCCTGGAGCAGGTGGCCTGCAGGCGGGGTGAGCCACATGTACTAAGCCCCTGCACCCCGAACGCCCCTGCCAGAACTGGGGTTCCACAAAACTCTCTTTGGGAAACGGGCCCAATTCCCATGAAGAATTCTGCCACCTGGCACTCCTGCACAAGGAGCCAGAACATTCTTCTGATGGCAGGGAGAGCTCCTTCGTGATCTGCCTGAGGTCAGGCGTGTTTGGGGGAAAGCGCTAGTGAAAGATGGGGCAGATCTCCCTCCACTAGATTGTAGCCAAACCCACAGCGGAGGAACAGCCCCCGGTCCCTGCGGCGCCCCTTCCTCACGACCAGAGCCGGACAAGGGTCTGCTCCAGGCAGAACAGCTCCGTCACAAGCCAGTCAGATGCAGAGACCTTAGGAGGTGTGTTTCCAACACACGGCAGCTGTCTGGCCTCTGTGACTCAGCCGTCCCCTGGCAGGAGGGCTGCTCTCTACCGAGACCCCCACAGGGCTGGGGACCCGTCCAGCTGGAGGAGATGCCGGTGAGCACCGTCACAGCACATCCTGGCTTGAGCTGCAGGAGAAACAGTGCACAAGTCCCACTTTGTGGCCTAATGTAGCTGAATAGAAATCACGACAATCTTCCTTGTTTAGGTGTCATAACATCAGTGGCTTGAGGACAACCTTGGCCTGTACAGTAATAACACCTAGACAAGGAGGAGGTTACATAGGAGTCCATGACCATCTGACTTTCCCAGCTCTACAGAATTTTCTAACCCGTGAACTCCCCTTCTCCAACCGTGTAACTATCCCTAGGAAATTGCGGACTGAGCTAAAACTTAGGAACTGGGTCCACTCAGTGTCTCTGGGCCCTCCCACTGGGTATGGATGCAGGTGTAGACACAGGGTTGTCTGCACTCACAGGTGTGGTGTTGGCCTGTCTTGGGTCCGTAGGCATCGGGGCATGCAGCCTGGGGTCTGCGCCCTGGGGTGGCCCCTGTTTAGGCAGCAGAGCTGCGGCTCGGCTGGGAGTACCGTGTGCTAACAGCCCACATTCGGCGAAGAATGGAAGCGATCTTGTTTCTGTCCTGCTGAAACGGGTGTGCAGGAACCCTAGGTGTCTCTGCAGGTAATCCTTGGTCGCCGAGCTCTGCAGACGGGCTTAGAGCCTCTCCCGCTGGACGCATGAACCCCAGTCCAGCCACTGCAGAGCCCTGCGAAGAAGGATGTGACCAGCGCACAGTCGTAGCCTGCCTAGGGCTCCCTGCTCGAGGGGCCATGAGGTCCCTGATCCTGTTCCTGGCTGGTTTTGCCTAAAGCATTCCCTGCAGGTTTCCCAGGGACAGGGCCATTCGCCCCACCACCCATCTGTCCACCTCGGTTCGCAGAACAGCAGTCAGACTCTTAAAACGAAGCCATCCTTTCTCCCCGAGGACACACAGCTCCGACATGACCCACTGCCGGCTCCTCTCTCCCATGAAACACTCATCAGCACGAAGCGTCCCCCACCGCGGAGAACGGCCTGTCCCCACCACCGCAGGGATGAGACATCGGACAGGGATGGAGCAGAGACTCCTGCGTTATCGTGTCCATGGGGGCCGGGGGCCCGATGAGTCATGGCTGCCCTGAGTGTTTCACGGAGGTCTTCTCGGTGTTGGGGGACGGACCACAGCTGGGCACCGTCCACACCATCCCCGCGATGGCTTCCCGGGGACCGGGGAGGGAGGGCCACTGTGGTGCCAGGGCCAGAGGGACGGGACGGTCGGGCCTTGCACACGGCGCCAGTGCGGGTCCAGCCCCAGGCCCAGGAGCAGAAGCCGGGTGTGGGCTCGTTACCTCGGTGAGACCGGCAAATGGCCAAGGCCCTGGTCGCACCACGCTGATGTCTCCCGCTGAGCCCTGGAAAGCCTAGTGTAAACGGTTTAAAAACCAATGTTTACAGCAGAGAGTGCAAGCCGGGGTCCACCCTCAAAGGCAGCCTTTCTCGAAGGCCAGTTCCTGGCGGATAGAAGACCCCACCCTGTCCTGCTTCCCACCTCACTCCTTCAGGCTCCTCTGGGTTCCTGTTTCCGCTGGAGGGAAAGCACGGCACCCACCCCAACGGGCAGCAGGCTCCTCACTTACGCTCGGTCTGAGAGGCCTCGGCCCGATGGCCCTGTGATGGCCTCTCCTGACCCCGGAGCTGTCCTGGGCCGGCACCTGCCACCCAGCCCTTCTCCCCAAGTCCAATCCGAACTCCTGTGCAGGCAGGAAGGTGAGACAAGGACAAACCCCGGCAGGACGGACACGGCCGCCTGCAGAGACGGCGCCGTCCCGGAGTCTGAGCCAGAGGTCACGGCACACCTGAGCGCCTCCTTGGACATGGGCTTCATGTGCGTCCCGCAAACATGGGAATTGATGAGCCTTTGAAGTGCGCTCATGGGGGGCCTCCCCCGCAACCACATACCTGGGGACACGGCCCACCCTTGCTGGTGCTCACACCCCTAGGGGCCAACGCTGACCGGGTGCCTGGCCCACCAGTGCACCGGGGAGCCATGACCAGCAGTGCGGACGGGGCTGTCCCTGCACACGGCTGGCCCCCCGCGCGGGAGGCCGAGCCCCGGCCACAGCGTCCAGTGCGGGACGGGTCCCAGGCCCTCTCCCGGGCGTCCTCACACCGTCCTCCTCTCGGGCCGGGGCCCCCCTCCGCAAGGACAGGCGTCACCGCGCCCGGGCCCACACTGCTCCCTGCGCTCATCGTGATGCACGACATCTTCAGGGACCCTGTTTCAAAGAAGGTCACATGCCGACGTGCTGGGGTGAGGAACTGCGGGGAGACCCCGTCAGCCCACCGCAGACCCTGCTTATTCACTGCCGGATGCGCCCAGTTCTGCGATTGCGGAACGGGACTTGGCTCATTTCCACAGTCTAGCGACCCCGACACCACAGCCCTGGGGAGCCCGTGCCCTCTCCACAGATGAAGGACTGAGCGGCCACCCCGGGGGTCTCCCTCATCAGGGCTGCACATGGCTCTTCCTTTGGCCTCAGGCCGTCGGAGGGTGTGGCTTCTGTCAGCTGTGGGCTGCGCGGCGAGGCAGCCGGCCAAACATGTCCACACACATCTCCAGCAGCCTCAGGGCCACCACACAGGGACCAGGTGGGCCACTCTCACGTTTGCCCTGGCCCCCCAGGATCCTGCCGCCCGCCCCGCCTCGCCGAGGCCACCATCACTGTCCAACCCCAGCTGGGATGTCTCCTCCGTCTGACTCCTCCGTCTGACTCCCGCACTCACCTCTCAGTTTGTCGGCGCCCCCCCACGCCTGACAGCAGCCCCCACAGAACCACAGGGCAGGGGCCAGGACACGTGCTGGGAAGGCAGCACGCATCTCAGGGTTCAGGCAGCCGGTCCCTGCAGAGGGCACCCTGTACCCACTTGCTCGGGGAGGGCCACCACCAGGCACCCCGCCCGGTGCGAGGGACCCGCCCTGCCTTGCTGGGCTCCCTTCTTCTCTGGGAACAGCCGCAGTCGGAGGCCTGCCAGGGGACGGATGGTGGGTGCTGTGGAGAAAAATGCAGTCGGCAAGTTGGCTGGGGAGAGGCTCTTCTGTGGGGCTGACAGCAGAGCGGACAGTGAGGGCGGACCGTCAGGTGTTGGGGAAACAGGCGGAGGGGCAGGGAGTCTGAGGACCTGCAGAGAGGTGGGCCTCAGAGCGCCCGGCCAGGCAGGGGCAGGCCGAGAGCTCAGATGCCACCCACGGGTGCTGGGACCCCTCCAGCGGCCACGTGAGAGGACCACAGGAATGTGGTGTCTGGTCCGCGGACCCTCCGGGGGCCCAGGAGAAACGGGGTGCAGGGGTACCTATGGGTGGGGCAGAGGCCCCAGATCAGACGGCCTGGTGTGGCCCAGAGACATCCGCCGGAGCGGCACAGACCACCGGCTTCAGGAAAGCTCTAGGAGAACCCATCGGACGCACACAAGCTCAGGGCGGGCCCTCGGACGCCCCAGTGCAGGTGCAGGGCCTGGAGCTGCGCATCTGAGGAGACTGGGGTTGTCAGAAGGGGCGGCCTTGAGGGCCACGCCTGACAGAGACCCCTGGAAACCAGCCTGAGAAAGGAGGCAGAGATACCTGAGGACCGGCCAGTGGGTGAGACAGGTCCTCCCGGTGGGGCGGTGGGCCAGGGCCACCGACGGGGGCAGGACACTTCCCGAGAGGGAGAGCCAGACGGCCTTTCACGGTGAGCCACCTCGCGTCCTGTCTTCTTTGTGCTTCGCTGGCGAGTGCAGACACCTAATGCCTGTGTGCTTCGAGACCAGCCATCGCCGCTAAACAGGCCCACACGCTTTGCTCGCTCACCCAAGCACGCTTTGCGCAGGCCGAGCCACGCTGGCTCCCTCATGCCTACCCGCCCTGCCCTCGCCTCTTCAGACACAGGGGCTCCCTGGCCAGCACCCCGTGCAGGGCAGACCCTTGTCCCCAAACAAAGTCCGTGGGCGGCAGCCAGAGGCCTGAGCGACTCCTCACAAACCCCAGGGATCCCGGCACCTCTGCTTGTCAGCGGGGTTCTCTGAGCAGAGCAGCGGGCCTCCTGCTCTGCGCCGCGTCAACCCCAGCTGGTCAGGACCGAGCCGGGCCGGGTGTTCGGCCAGACTGTTCCCAGCAGCTGTCCCCTGGTCCGGGTGCCACCAAAGGCCCATGCAAGGATCTCCGCAGGCCACAGGAGACCGCACGACCGCTCGGCCCGGAAACAGCCTCCCTGCCCGCCTCCCGCTGTCTGCGAGGGGCCCGGGGCGCGGGGGTGCGGGTCAACACAGAAGTTAGAACGTGTTATAAAATAAAAGATAAAAACCTTGATTTATCAAAACCTTCAAAGAATCCCAAGAACATACCACTGTGTAGGCAGAAAGCTTCAGCCACTCTTCCCGGTGAAGTGTCCAGGCCACGGCAGATTCTTGGGCTGGGACACAGCGGGTGTGCTGGGCCTCACAGCCTCCCTGGTAGGGCAGCCTGTGGACCCTACAGTTAGGGAGAAGCCATCCTGCTGCCAGACGGCACCAGCGAGCCACTTTGGGCCTAGGGGACAGAGGACACAGGAGTCTGAGGCCAGGACCCCCGTCGGCAGCACGTGCAGCCACAGCCCCCGGGCTTCCGGGCTCATGTGGCACGGCAGCTGGCGGTCCGACCAAATCCTGGCAGGGTGACCAGCAGTGCCGGATTCTGGCAAGGTCACGGCGGGCCAGACCCCAGGCTGAAGCTGCACCTGTCAGTGTCCCGGGGCTGCTCTTGCTCTGCCGAGCAGGAAAGCTGGAGAGACAGATGCTCGTCTCTCACACGCCTCCACGGACCTGATCGCCGCTGCCGGACGGCGACTAGGGTCCTCCCACCACGGGGCTGCAGCCGTGTGAAGTGGGTGTCTGGACGGCCAAGGGACACAGGCCATGGGGCAAGAGGGCTCTGAGGCAGCCCTGAGGCCCCAGGGTATTGGGCAGCAGGGTGAGACTGAGAGACCCCGCATGAGTAGGCAGGGGTCCCCCAGCCTCGGGGCAGCTCCCGCTCCCCCTGCCGGGGCCCAGCCCCCACTGAGAGGGGCTCTGGACATGTGCCAGCACTTCTCACCCCAGGATGCTCCTGCAAGGGGCCACAGCCGTCCAGAGGCCGGCGCACCGGGCCTCCTCATGTCCAGCACGTGGGGGACCCACTCTAAATTAGCACGCCTGTCAGGATTTCACCTCTCCTTGGGGACAAAGACAGGAGATGCCGAGCCCTCCCCTCGCCGCTGACGCCGCTGTGACTGGAAGCAGATCAGACTCGCCTGGGGATGCCTGACGGACAGAGCCCGGGCAGAGGAGAGATGGTGCTCCCAGCGGGCCTCGGGGTCCCAACGGGCCCTCCCGGAGGACAGCCGCCACGGAGCTGTGAAGGCTCCAGTAAAATTGTTCCTCCTCTTCCCGCCGTGCTGCAGGAACAGCCTTCCGGGCTGGGCGGAGAGGAGCCCGTGCTCTGCCTGGTTGTAGCATCATCACCCTCGTCGAAGGGGCTGCACGGACCCGATCACAGAGCTTGACAATGAAGGCGGTGAACGTGTTTGCCTGTGACGGGGACGGACATGGACTCGAGACCCCGACCCATCCCGACACAGGCCAGTCTCCAAGGTCCCCTCTTCCCCTCAGCGGTGGGGCAGGACCACACTGTGGACTGCCTGAACTCATGGCCGTGAGGGCCCTACATAAAACGTCCACTTCACATGAAGTGGGCGAAGTTTTCAGGTTCAAGAGGCAGAAAATAAGCCTGATGTGTCCCTGACGGAGATGTTACCACGTGGGCTGGTGACCAATGGCACAAGTGTCACCCCTGAGATCCTTCCAGCCCTTCTCTAAAGGAGCACCCAGATGCTGAGGGACAAAACAGCCTCACACTGAACATGCTGGAGGCCATGAGGTGCCATTCAGGGCTCCTGCTGCAGAGACTGATTGCCTTAGTGCATTCTTGTGTTTCTAACTTGCCCAGTTGCATCCACACAGTACAGACTGTGCAGGAAGTGCTGACGGAGTCAGGACTAGAGCCGGTTTGCCGTGAAGGACCTGGCATCAGGCAAGGAAGGTCATAGTACCTACTGGCATTGAGTATCAGAGACTTGAGTCATTGCAAAGGGGGAAACTGTAACATCCAAGCTTCTCGGAAGAAGCAAACTAGCGTAGCAAGTGTGTGTACATACAGAGAGGGTTATTTTAAAGAATTGGCTCCCACAGTTGTTGGGGCTGACAAGTCTGAATTTTGCAGAACAGGCCAGCAGGCTGGAAGCCCAGCCTGGATTTCTATGGAAGTAGAATTGCTTCTTTCCCATGAAAATGCCATCTTTTTCTTTGTAGATCTTCAACTGCTTGGATGTGGCTCACACACTTTGTGCAATGTCATCTCCTTTACTGACAGTGGACTGATTGCAATGTGAACATCATGGTGACATCTAGACTGGTGTTTGAGTGAACACTGGGGACTCTGGCCCGGCCTGGTGGACGCTGTAAACTGGCCATTCTTGGAACCACAAGTCACCTAGCCAGGTGGGGCAGCTCACAGTGCCAGAGGCCAGTCTGGAAGTCATTCCCCTCCAGACACCCCCTCTGGGAAGCAGCGAAACTACCAGACCTGTGGTCCTGGGAAGAGTCAGGTGTCACAGAATTCCCTTTCCAAAGACAGATTTGTCCATCCAGGCTCACAGCTTCCACAAAGGCTTTTCAGACTTCCACAGTGGAGGCCTTGGTCATGGTGCCCTTGTGGAAAGAGTGGGGCCAGGACTCCCAAGTGACACCGCACAAAGAAAGGTCACGGTGTCAGGATAAGCGGGACATGTGCCAGCGGATGCCTCCCACCATGCTCTGGGAACCGGGGGCCTGGCTTTCAGCCCCAAGTCCTCACTGCTCCCTGGGCATCTGACTGCCGCTGAGCAACAATCTCGGCCCCAGAAGCCTTGGGACATCCATCACTTGAAGTTCACCAGCTCTGATATCCAGGACAAGGGCCAATGCCACGTGACGCCTCTGGAGAGGGGCATTTCTAGCGGTGAGAAGCTGCAACTAGCCTTCCAGCTCGCACCCAATCATGCCGCTCCCTGATGGGTCTCCTCTGGGGCTCGTAGTAATTCCTCTTGCAACAAAACCCGTAGCTGTGAACATGAGTGAGATGGGAATCACCTGAGCCCCCGGCCCCGGCCCGCTCTGCTCCACCCAGCCACACTGACAGCCCCTCCGTCCCGCAGACCCCAGGGCCTTCTCCAGCAGGGCCCCTCCCTCTCCCCCAACCCTGGAGGGCTGGCTCCTCCGTTCCTCCCGGCCTCATGGCCTCATAAGGCAGACTGCCTCCACAGGTGTCCGTGCCCAGCTCAGCCCTGTGGGATTGCTGTGGTCAGGAATGGTCATGGAGGCCGTGCGGCCTGAGCAGGTTGAGACGGGAACACACACGGCCCGTGTCCTCATAGTGTTTGTAAAGTTAGCACTTCTTCCAAGAAACGTTCGCTGTCCAGCACCCCTCCCCCGAGAGTCCTGAGGCCCCGTCACCCCCAGCGTGGAGCTCTGGGCTCAGCCGTCCTCCTGGAGCAGGGCAGGTGTGGGCCGAGCACCTGCCTGGCTCCTCACGGTGACGCTGGCTGCCGACAGACCCACGCACCAGAGGCATGGTGTAGCGTTTGCGAGCGCGTGAGTAGAGGCAAGCGTTAGCCTCTTAAATACGGATCTTCCGACTGAGGATCAACAGCTGAGCGGAAGGTAGCGCCTGAGCTGACATCCGGTGAGTAAGTCCCAGCCTCTCCCAGGTGTGTCTTTCTCGTTTACGACACAAATATCTGTGCTTGGCCCGGACTAGATGCTGGCATGCTAGCTCACTGAATCATGCATGATCACTTTTGAACTATTTTTACTAAGTCCATTAAGCAAATGAAACTGCCAGAATTATTAAACTAAAATGTATAACACACAACTAAAGTAAAATATCAAGAAACATAAAACCTAGGCAGCATCCCTCAAAATACCTGCCTTTCAGCCGTCACTCTTCAGTAGGTCTTTATTTTCTTCTGAAGGAAGACCATCTTTCAAGAAGAGAATTTTATAGGCAGTTTATGTAACATCCACATAAAGTTTTACATCCTGAAGACATACATAAAATTAGCAGATAATTAGTCTCTTGATCAATGTCCCTACGAGTCACTTCCTCCAGAACAGACAGAATTAGCCCTAAAGGGAAACCATTTGAAAAGAAGACGTGCCCCTTGTGTGGACTATAACTTATTAATTCTATTTCAAAGACTAGAAATGCTTCCAATTTTAAGTTTGTAAACCAAGCATACAGCGAAGTCCTTCCTCATCGTTACCTTGGACCCCAAAATGACAGGAAAAGACATAATAGACGAGAGGCCTGGCCTCCACAGAGGTGAGGGGCAGGACGAGACCCAGGAGCTCGCACTGAAGACTCGGGGACAGCCACGCAGAAGCGGGGAGTGCGGGGTGGGGGTGCCTGAGGGAACCCCGCAGGAGGAGCCAGCCTGCCCAGCCTCTGCAGAGAGCCGCTCTCACCCAGCAGACGGGACAGTAACCGGGCCGGAGAAAGGCGGGGGCTCACACCTGGAAACCAGCATCACAGCCGTCTCCCGCACGGACCCACCTGGAAACCAAGTCCTGGAAAAGGTCTTCACCGCTGTCGCCGAGCAGACTCTGCACAGGAGTGTAGTCTGAAGGGACGGTCTCCTGGAGAGCATTTGGCTGCTCCGTAAGGGGGCCGCGGGGCACGCGGCCTGTAAGCGCGGAGCTCCGCCCTAAGCCTCCGGCGACATCTCTGAGCCGGGCCGGGAGCACACGGCACACGCGAGTCACAGGGGGCGGCGACGGAAAAGAACCAAGTGGAGATACTGGAAATTAAGAGCAGACGTGTTGGGATTGCGAGATTCACTTACATTTGGAGTTTTAGATCGGAAACAGCAGCAGTGAGTAAACGTGCTGTCGGACAGACTGAGGGACCGCGTAGACCTCAGACACGCGAAGGGACATGAGACACACGTGCTCACTCGGGCTCTCGAAGGGAAATGATGTGAAGTCGTTACGTGCAAAAGCAGTTCCTCAGGGTTTCCCCCAACGAAAACACGCTCGCCCTCGGGGCCTCTCGGATGCTGAGCAGCGCAGGTCAGCGAGGCCCACCCCACGGGCACAGAAGAACCTCAACAGAGGGGAAATCCTCACAACCGCAAGAAAGAAAAAGAGTTTTCTAAAAGAAGAGAAGCCCAGATTACTGTCAGCCACCCTGGATGCCGGAAGGAAAGGGCCTCATAGGCTCAAAGTGCTCAAAGGCGTGTGGAACCGAGAGTGCTGGGTCCAGCCACGCCGTCACCCGGGGAAGGTTCAGAGAAAGGAACTTCCAGGCAAACTCGGAGTAAGGGACGTTCTTCTCACGTGAATCACCGGACCAGACAGTTGTAGAAAGAAATCAATTTATGTATTTGTCCTAATACTATAAAAATAAAAACTAAAGAAATAGAAATATACTGTGTGACTTCAAAACCCATAGAAAAAACATTAAAAAGGAAACGATCAATTTACAAAAAAAGGGGGGGTGGCAGTAGAAGGAAACGTGAAACACATTGTGGTGGAAGCTGTGGGCTAAGAAGGCAGAACTGAGTTCCAGAATGCACAAAACTGCAAACCCATCAACCCATTAAGGGACTCTCTTCATTATAAAGAATAAAAATCAGTCCCGGTACAAAGGACCCTTGAACAACAGGGGGTTGGGGGCGCCTGCCTGTCACTTTTGACCCCCCAGACCGAGCCACTCAGAGCCTGTTGTCCCCCGGGAGCCGTCCCCCGACAGAGCAGCTGACTGACAGACGCGCGTTGTGTGTCGCACGCGCTGCGGACCGTGTTCTCACGGCAGAGCTGCCGGAGAACGGAAAAGCTTGTGGCCAGAGAGAACACGCGGACAGCCCCGGGCCCGACATGCCGAAAAAGCCTGTTCCAGACAGACCCCACAGTCCAGACCCATGTCGGTCAAAGGTCACCTCACGTGCTTTTTATAAGAAACAAACTTTAAACAAAAGAGAAAAACTGAAAATAAAAGAAGGGGGACATCCGCGGAGGGAGAAGATCACGAAAATGGAAGCAGGATACTGACTCCAGGCAAACGGACTTGAAGGCGAGAAGCACTAACCCTACCGAAGGGACATTTCTGGAAGACGGACAAAGAGACGAGAGGAGATCATAAACCTGTCGGAATGTAGGACCGCAGCGCATCCGCAGAACCTAATTAGTCACCAGAGGCCCCTGACAGTCCCCTCACTGGCTGCGGCGGGGAGAGACACACACTCCCCTCAGAGACGGAGAGGCCACCAGAGAAGCTGTGAGTGACCATGAGAGCACTTTGCATAACTTGCCAGATCCGCGAACGAACCCACCGCGCAGAGCCTGGTGCCCCACAAAACAGGCGGCGGAGAGCCCCCCTGAGCACACACTGAACACGGGGCTCAGCATGCGTGGGGCGCAGAGGGGCTCTGGACAAGGTCACCTGCTGGCCCTGCTCGTTTGGAAACGCAGGAACCTGGGTCGGAGCAGACTCCGCAGTAAAATGCTAAGCATTTGTGAGCGATGCCACAGCTCCCCGCCGGCCCAGGTCCTGCCCTGACGTCCTGCAGGCCGGGGTCTCCAGACGCCGACCCTGAGCCGGCCTTGGAGCGTAAGGCATTTATCTGAGACTGAGACGTGTGGAGGGGAGGAGGCTGGGGTGGAGCAGGCAGAGCTAAGCCTGGCCAGGTCCACAGCCCCTCAGCCGCCGGGATGCCAGCACCATCCCGCCCGACCGTGGCAGCCCGACCATGCTGGCAGGGTCGGTCATGCTCTCGGGCTGCCATGAAGCCAAAGCCTGAAAGCACCGAAGGCGAGAACCGGCTTGCCGGGCCAGGTCAGCAGCCCTTCCCTGGGGGTTCTCCCAGCCCAGCGGAGAGGGGGCGGCGTGCAGGAACCCCCCGTCCGGAGCCGGGAGGGCAGGAAGGCACATGGGCAGGTGGCACAGGCCCTCTGTTCCACAGTCGTGCTGACCCCTTTCTCAGCCACGGGGGAGACCTCCTGGGGACTTCTTCCTCATCACTGGGGAAGACAGAAAGATTCAGGCCTGGGGCTTACCGACGATTCGGCACAAGATGCCGACACCCACTGAGAGGAGATAGCCTCATGCCCTCACCACACAGAGGGTTCTAGAGGAACCCTTCCCCGGTCTCGAACATTGGGTCAGCCAACTCAGGTTGTGAGAGCAGACAAAGGGGAGTGTGCATGAGCTCTGCGGGCAGACTGGGAGCTGCTGCTGTGACCCTGAGGGTCGCTGGGTCAGAGGCAGAAATGAGCAGGAGGAGAGGTCCCGCTGGCTCCTCCTCTTGGGGTCCAGCCCCTCCTTGCAACTGCTGAGTCTGGGCCCACCACCAGAGGTTTGGCCGGGTGATGGTGGTGATGGAGGTGATGGTTTGGTGATGGTGATGGTGATGATGATGACAGTGATGATGATGGTGATGATGACAGTGATGATGATGGTGGTGATGACGGTGACAGTGATGTTGGTGGTGGTGGTGATGACAGTGATGACTATTGTGACGGAGGTGATGGTGATGGAGGTGATGGTTTGGTGATGGTGATGGTGGTGATGATGACAGTGATGATGATGGTGATGGTGACAGTGATGATGATGGTGATGGTGACAGTGATGGTGGTGATGGTTTGGTGATGGTGATGATGGTGACAATGGGGATGATGACATTTATCTCAGAGCATGTGACAAAAACAAATGAATGTTAATGTTTTAATTATTAGATGAAAGATATAATTAAAATCCCAAGTATTGGTATTATGTCATGTTCCTGGTCCCAGCTACATTTCTGAGTTATAATTCGTATAAGTGACACACAATAAACTATGGCACCCTTTTGGAAACCATAGGACACTCTTCTCACTACTAGCACTTTTATTCATGAGCAGCTACCCAAGATTAGGAAAGATTTTAGATGGTGCAACTCCTCCTATTACCCTCTATTTACAAGGACACGAGAACCTTTCCCTGGGGGCTGTCTCTGTCCAACACAGACGAACATATACCACTTCAACAGGCCAGGAACGCCTCCCTCACTTCGATTTCCCACTTGGTTTCCAGAGAACGGGAAAAGAAAGAAAAGGCCAAGACCAGAGTGACAGCCCCCAAAGCCACACTCCCTCCAGCACTTTCCAGCCAGGGCAGCAGGCTCCATTGTGCCGCTGGGCTCCTTTACGTGGGGAAGCGAGGCAGGTTTGGTGCGCAGTAAATGCAGAGAACAACCAGAGCCAGACAGCAGAGCCACCGCTGCAGAGACCACCTGCTGGAGCCGCATGAAAGGCTGCGGATTCCAGGACTAGGGATGAGATCTGCCACCACCTCCCTGAAAGATGGGGAGTTTTCGTGACTCTGAGTAACTTTTGCATTTTGTGCTTTTTTGTCTTTGTTTGTGGCAGAGGAAAACCAAAAACTAGAGCGTGTGGCGAACAGGAAGAGACTTAATCCTCTTTCCAGAACTTACTGCAGCTGAGACAATGGGCAAGTTACTTGCCTTTTTTAGGTCTTTGTCTCCATATATTAATCAATAAAAGTTAAATAATTAATAACTTTTTCTCCAATACTCATGAAGTAAATAAGGGATGTTTACGGTGTAGCTGTGTGTTTTCAGAAGTTTAGGAAATATTATTATTATCAGTTTGTGGCAAATAAGGGAGAATACATGTATCACATTTTTAAGAGACATCAATCAGTCATCTGAACACCTCCTCCAGGAAGCCTTTGCTGATTTGTTTTCCTCTCTCCCTGCAGACTGAGTTCACACCTCTTCCCCACCCTCAGTGGGACACTATGCTGAAATCACACTTAATCACACATGCTTCTGTCCTCATACTCACTGCCCAGACGTGGTCAGCTCAGTATCTCCAGTATTTTGCATTGCACTACAACACAACAGGTGCTTAGTGAGTGTTGGCAGAATTGAGGATTTTCTAGAAAATGTTGCATTTCTAACACCCCTCTCTGAACTCTCTTTTGCATAAAACAAATTACACCAGTAATTCTCTGCTCCCAGAAATACCAATCCACTGGTGTTGAATTGCAATCAGATGATGCCTCAGTAAAGGCTGAAGAGTCTTGTTAAACATCTTCTTAGTCACAGCCACTAGGATCAGTGGGACCTAATGTTCTTCTCCCAGGCTAGAAGACTTCTCTTGCCATGTCGACACTTCCGCTTTGTTCCTCTTACTATCCTACTGATGCTCTGACTCCAAGAAGTTTGGGACCACTAACTAACAACCCCATCTGCCCCCAGAGCTCTATGAGCCGTTCTCCTGTCCTTGAGGAAATGGCAGCAGCAACCCAAGTTTCTGGAAAGACGAGAACAACTTGGGGATGCTCTGAACCAGGAGTCCAAGAGCTGACTGCCAACTCTCACATTGGTTTCAGACCACGTGTGTGGTCTTCTGAGCACGGTGGTCTCTCCAGGATGCAGTAAGTAGCAGTGCTCACCATGGAGATGGGCCACACCATGCCCTTGCATCGACTTTTCACAAGAGACAACAGCATCCCATGACACATCTGGACCATTGGAGTGGACTTGCCAATGCATGTGGAACATAAACTGACCTGCTCAGAACTCCAAGTCCAGGAACCCAAACTAGCCCTACACAGTTTGGGGAGTAGGGACAAGGGGAGAACTTCTTTCTGGGTCTCCACATGAAAAGGGTTTGCCACTTGCCATTTATAGCAAATCATCATGATTTTGTTCCTTCAAAATATCTACAAGGAGGTAGTGAACCAATGGCCCTGGTCTCCTCTAGGACTTGGTGGATACAGGCTTCGTCATGGGAATGGGAGGATTGTAAGAGGGTGGGGGCTTTACTTGACTCCTCCCTTCCAAGTGGAATATTTGAAGACAGGTCCTTGGCATCTGCCTGCAGTGTCTGGCTCTCTGACTGGATGCCGCAGAGAAAGGCCTCCCCCGACAAGCATGTTTCCAGGAGGGCAAACGTGCACTTCGCCTGTGAACCCCCTGATCTGGACGGTGAGGACATGCGCATCCCCAAGTCCCACCCTGTTCTCTGGACCCTTCTCCCTACACTTTCTGCGGTCTGTGTCTTACCTCCTCAGCCGTGAGCAGCCTGGGCTCAAGGACGGGACGTGATTCATCGTCACGTCCCTCCACGCGGCCCTTGCGTACAGTCAGTGTTCGCGAGTAAGTGGGGGCACAGTGGATAGATAGAGGCCCCGTATGTGACTTTTATATTAGGATCAACACATAAGGACCCTAATTTCAAACCTTCATGGTGAAGGTCCTCACGTGGGCGCGGCCCACGGCGGCCCGGTGGCACTTCACACCCTCCCACAGTAAAATGCCGTCTCGGTTCACACGGACGGTGTTGTCTCTGGCCTGGGCGCAGGTGCTGTCTGCGCGGTCTTCCTGGGACGTGCGGAGCCAGCGGTGGTTGACTTCCCTTCTCGGGGTGTCAGTGAAACCCATCTTCAAGGCAACCGGTGGAGATGAGGGGAGCACAGGCAGCAGCCGTGTAGCCTTTAACTTGGGCCCATAGCCCCAGCGATGTGCCGAGGGGCTCTCCCCACCCACGACGTGTGCCTCGCGGCTCCCTTCACGGCTTCTCAGGGACCTCAGCCCTCTGTCAGCCGCCTTGGCCTCCCCGCGGGCCGGGTCCTGCCACGCTTCCCTCGCCCGCCCCGTGTTCCACCCACCTGTGCCTCCTCGTTGTAGATGCCCGTCCTCTCCCTGCTCACCCACGCCGTATTTATGAGAGTCCCTGCCTGCTAGCCTGAATACATCCTGCCTTCAAAGCCCAAAACAGCTTTGGCTGCTTGGCCCCGGCCGTGTTATCAGGTGGAGACATCTGGGGTCTGCTGATGAGGCCTTGTGTCGGCCTCGGCCATAGTCCCGGGACCGGAGGAGGCCCCTGCACTGTCAGTTGCCTCCCAGCCATCAGTGGCCCCAGGGGAGCCTGAGGCAGAGTCTCGCTGACCCCTCTCCCCTCCCTTGAGTGATGCAGGGGGAGAGCCTCCCTGGCAGAAACCGTCACTAGAAGTGTGGCTGTGGCCGCTCACAAGTGCAGGCCCAGCTTCCACAAGGAGATGCCGCCGCCGCCACCGTAGTGGGGGACAGAGGCGCCCTGTGGCGGTGGAAGCCCCGCGGCAGTCTGGCACTCACACACACGAGTGCCGCTCCTGAGAGTCACCTGTAGCCACAGGCAGAGCCGAGCAGGGCGTCTGGCAGGGACCGCACCACTCCTCCCCTCCCCCACGCAAACACGTGTGTGTCTACACG
This sequence comes from Mustela nivalis, assembly GCF_964662115.1. Classification (NCBI taxonomy): domain Eukaryota; kingdom Metazoa; phylum Chordata; class Mammalia; order Carnivora; family Mustelidae; genus Mustela; species Mustela nivalis. The sequence continues at coordinate 434,617 of NC_139024.1, read as the reverse complement.
CGCGGCCCCACGCGGCATAGCCAGGCGCGTGGGAGAACCCGAGTCCCGCAGCTGGGAGGCCCCCTGCGCTGTGGGCCCAGGAGCCCTGGCTCTGCAGTCCTCCGGGCGTTCGCCAGGCAGAGACGCAGAGTGGAGCTCACACTGCAGGGCTGCTCAGGGCCGCCTGCACGGGGCAAGGACTTCCCGGGCAGGAGGACTTCCCCGGTGGAGGGCGAGATTTTCCCGGGCCTGCCGGGGCTGCGACCGGCAATGCTGTTCCCTCAGGACCTCGAGCTGAACCCCAACCGCAGGCCCGAATGTGAGAGGCCAGGCATTATCCGGTAAGCTGCCGGCCTCCTGGAAAATCTCTCCTGGGCTACGGCTATGGGGCAACGCGCCCAGCCTGCTCCACCGCGCGGGAGAGGGAGGGCGACCCGGCAGGCAACTTCAGGCAGCCGCTGCACTTACAAAGGGCGCTGGGGGCCTGGGCCGCATGTGATCCGAGCTCCTCTCAACCTGCAACGACCCCCATAGGAGCCCACACGGGCGACAGCGAGACATCGCCCTAGAGAAACGCCCTGACTCCCCCCCAGCCCGGCTGCCTCAGCCCTGGGAGCAAGCCGGAACTCTGGCCACGTCCCCAGCCTCCGCGCGCAAAAGCTCACGTCCAGCTCCCACTCGATCCCCGCATGTGTGCCAGCGCGCCGTGTCCCGGCAGGTACCGTTGCTGACTGTGACAGGAGCAGGTGTGGCCATCGGGACTCTGGCTCGGAGGCAGGAAGCGCTCTGGGCACGCAGAACCAGGAGCAGGGATCCTGCTGGGGAGGAGACCGTTGCCCCTCTGCGTGTCCCAGCAGAGGGGCAGCGGAAAACAGGAGAGCAGTCATGGTTCGACCACCTTCGTAGCAGGACTCTGACCGGCTCCAAGTGACTGGTCCTGGAACAGCTCAGTTCACCCCATGCCTTGGTGAGAGCCTGCACCAGAGTTCCCCAAATTCACGATGGTTGATTTTAGATGAATTGGCAGGTGCTAGCCTGGAAGACAGCAGGGAAATGTAGTTCCATCATTTCTGCTTAAGAACAAGTCCAGGGCATGCCAGTTTCCCCACACAAATCTCTGCCCAGGCCACCAGGGCCCCTCCCCGTGCTCAGCAGGGTGCAGGCTCTCCCTGTCCCTCCCCAGGCTCGTGTCCTGGTGTCTCAGAGGCTCCCAGGCCTCGCTTCCTACCTGCTTGTCCACAGCCCTCTTGGCCTCTGCAGGTTGCTGCCCGGTGGCTCCTCTCCCTTCCCCTTACTTGAGCCCCTGCCTTACCGGCCTTTGGGGTCTGTGCTCCAGCCAAGTCCCCACACATCGACTTGGGAGACCCCAAGCTCTACCAGAGACACAATGGTCTTCCCACAACAAAGTGCAGGCTCCAGCCCTGCACTTCCTAGGCATTGAAAGGCTTCAACCTTGGCCATGATTTGCTGACTTCCTAATGTACTCCAGATAAATGTGCCACCTCTTAACACAGATGTTACTGAGAGCCTATTTATCAGCGAAGAATCTGAGACTTGAAGAGATTAGGCAGCTTGTCCAGGGTTCCACAGGCTGAAAGCAGTGGTGGATGAGCTTTTACCCAGGGTGGTCTGAAAGCCCGGCGCCTACAGTGAGCCTCACCTCCAAGCCCCAGTCCTGGAGAGACAAGGGCCGAGGCACCACCCTCAGTGCCTCTCTGGCCCCGGGGACGCTGGTCTTCTGTGTGCACAGTGAGACTAAATCAGCTCTCCAGCTCTCCAGAGTCTAGCAAGGAAATAATCAAGTATTCTTTGGCCTTGGTCTGACACTGTAAACAAAATCTCCGTCAAACAGCTCAAACCCCATCCCAGTGGGTCAGTGACAACTCGCCCTCGGAAGCTGCACTTCTGAAGGTCTGCTCATCCCCCCCGCCCCCCTCCGGGGCCCAGGTCCTGCCGACTCTTGACCCCAGGCTTCCTGGTACTCTGGGTCAGATCACACGTTTGCTCTGCTCAGAGACCATGCCGCATCAGAGCAGCTCCCCTGAGCTCTTCCAGGAAGCCGTGCAGCCTTGTTTCAGATGATCGGTGGTTTTCTTCTGGAACAGTGATCGGGGCAAGGCAGATCCAGGCTCGGAGGGGCCAGCCGCATCTCGGAGGACAGCTAACAGGCTCAGGCTGTGCTGTCCCGCAGACTGCTGCCTCCAGGCAGGCAGGACCCCTGGCCGTGCCGGGGAGGACAGGAATGGGTCTGAACCCCAGGGAGCGGGTCAGGCCATACAAGGGGCTTCTCTGCCAGCAGGACTTCACTCTGGCAGGGCCCCTGAGCAGGAAGCAGACAGCAAGGTGGGAGACCCACCCTGGAGGTGCAGTGTTGTGCCCCGGTGGCAGCACACACATACTGCCTGTATGCTGGCAGGCACTCGACCAATTTGTGAGTCACTGGGCTCAGGCTAGATGAAGGGCTTCCAGGGCTGTCTGTGTCGGGAGTGGAGCCCAGGGCACCCGAGGGCTCCGGGAGGCCACATGGAACTGCCGGCCTGCCCGAGCCTTCACACCCGCGCTCGCTCACTCGACGCCACATGGATCTAGCCGATGATACCGAGCCGTCAGCATAGACCATGGCCAGGTTTGAGAAAAAGTGTTTTGGAATTAGTTATAATGGGACCCTCCCCCGGACAAAGAAACCCTGCAGGTAAAATGTCAGATAATTACAATTTTCAGAGAGAGGCTCAGCCACACGGGGTAAGAACAATGCCGTGCGGGCGCCGAGTCTCAGTGAGAAACTGATTTTTGGTGAAAGCTCGGGGATCATCGATGCCACGTCAGACATCTGCTGCCCGCTCGGAATCCATCCCCAGGTTGCACTCGGTCCTTGCCACACGCTGCACACCTGCGGGCACAGTCCTCCTACGCACAAGCCCCAGTCCTGGTCTTCTTCAACACCCAGCCCCTGCTTTTCTTGAAAGCTGACTCCAAGCATCTCATGGGCTTCCCTCGAGCCCATAGCCCTGCCTGCCCATCCTAGCGGTCTAGCACTTCTGCATGACTCTCTCTCTTTCCTGCCCAGATCTTGGCCTCTGCCTGGTGCTGGCCCAGGGGAGACTGGTGCCAGAAGTAGCGCGGCCGCCGCTGAGAGAGCCCTGAGGAGCAGAGAGACGGCAGAAAGCGCGTGCTCCGAAGGCGAGCTGTCAGTGTTGACTCGGAGTTGGGAATAAAGACTATAGGAAGCCATAATTAAAAAGATCCACTCTAACACCATTCTTTCTCATTTGAACTTGAAAATTACGGATGGAGTTCTGCAGAATCCCCTTCCCATTTGGAGTCAGAATCGAGGCTGAGTCCTCTTATGTGCACAGCACACATGACCTGGGTGTCTCTGTGTCTCCACAAACAGACAGCATCCTCTGGAGACAGAAGCAATCCTACTGGCCCCTCCAGCACTCAGCTTTCCTGAGCACACCGTGAACACAGATCAATTGCTTGTTGCTTTTATTTTTAAAAAGAGAGAAAGATATAAAATCAACCTACAAAAATGGCTCACAAGCCCTATGAGATTTCACCAAAAACATTTCAAACTTGCCTTTTTATTGTAGGCAAAGAGAAAAAAAAAAGCTACTTCAAGACTTCTTTAGAAGTCCTTCTCGCATGGAAAGTACCCTCTCAGCAATGCTGCAAACCTACATGCAGAGCCACCTTCCCTTGCTTCCCCGTGTTCCCACGCAAGAGAACCAGCTTCCTCTCTGATGTCCTCACTTGTTCTAAACACATGAGCCCACGACTCAAAGGGGGGCCAGTAAGGAACACCTAAGGGCATGGATTAATTAAGGAGCAAGACTCTGCGTGTTTAATCCTGGGGACACAGGGAAGGGTTTCCATCAAACCGTGAGAGTGTGAATGAAGGTGGAGCCTTTTCCACTGACACCAACTTCAGATGTTTTCTAACCAAAAACCCCAGACACTGTTCCGGAGCAGCTGTATGCTGGCAGGCACTCGACCAATTTGTGTGTCAGCGTGAGGGACAGAGTAGCTGAGCTGTAGAACCAGGGCTCCAGGAGGCTGTGTGCCTTCATCTGGAGTCAGCAGTTACAGATCTTGCGGTCTCCAAGATGTTAATGTGAGTGGGGATGTAAGCGGCCATTACGGACTGTGAACTAGTCTGTGGGGACGAGCATCACCATCACAGAGCCCAGTGACCTAGATGAGTCCAGAGCAGACATTTGTCCCAGACACGAAGGCACTGGTGAGATGGCGTTGGGGTTAACATAGAGCCACACAATGAATCTGTTCCTTGCATGCCTTTGATGTATATGAACCTATGTTTAAGTTACTGAATGACCTCTACATGACTTAGCAATACAATCATTAAGTCATGGGGCACTGCGGTGGCTCAATCAGTTAAGTGTCCAACCCTTGGTCTCAGCTCAGGTCTTGATCTCGGGGTCATAAGTTCAAACCCAATGCAGGGACTTTGATTTAGTCATCCAGCCATATCAAAAATGGTATTTGTCATCATAGTCACAGAATCTCTTCAGATGGAAAAAACTCCAAGCACCTGTGTTAGAGATTTGGACCCATTCCAGTCCAGTATTGAGATGCACAGAAGGCAGCAGGCAGGTCTAAGCACACCCTCACAGAATGGCAGTTTGGTAAGAGTAGCCTCTCTGCTGTCTCATGCCTCTCAGAGTAGACAAATCATGAACAAAGAGAGGATGGCCTGACGGTCTAGAATCCTGGAAAAAAGTGGAGAAAGAGGATGGAGAGGAAAAAGAGATTAAAAAAAAAAGAAGTAGCTGAAAACTTCTCAAATTTGGAAAGAAACGTAAACCTACAGATTCCTAAGTTGAGCAAACCCAAACAGGATAAATCCAAAACACCCGAACCAAGTCAGATCATAATTAAAATTATGAAAACTAAAGACAAAGAATAAAATCCTGAAAACAGCCAGAGAGAAAATGTCATTCTGCCCTTAAGGGAAGAACAATACATGGAATAACCATATATTTCTCATCCGAAATCATAAAGGCCAGAAGGAAGTGACATGATATTTTACAAATGCTGAAAGAACGAACTGCTGATTCAGAATCTTATATCCAGTGAAAATGTCCTTCAAGAATTAAGAGGAGGGCACCTGAGTGGCTCAGTGGGTTAAGCCTCTGCCTTTGCTCAGGTCATGATCTCAGGGTCCTGGGATCGAGTCCCATGTCAGACTCTCTGCTCAGCAGGCTTGCTTCCTCCTCTCTCTCTCTGCCTGCCTCTCAGCCCACTTGTGATCTTTGTCAAATAAATAAATACAGTCTTAAAAAAAATAATGAAGAGGAAATCAAGACATTCTCAGACAAAGGAAGACTAAGAGAATTCAGTAGACCTATCATAAAATAATGGCTGATGGATGTTCCCTAAACAGAATGGAAATGATAAAAGAAGGAATTTTCTAAGTAAAAATATAGCAAAGTTAATACAATAGGCCTTTCATCTCTTCTTTAGTTTTCTAAATTGTGTTTAACAGCTGAAGCAAAAATTATACCACTCTCTGATGCTGTCCTAAATATAAATAAAGAAAATATTAAAATGTTATACTTTAAAATAAGTAAATAAAATATTATAAACAGTGGAGAGTAAAAGGATATAAAAGGGGAGAGATTTCTATACTTGCACTGTTAAGATGACAACACCAGTATAATGTGATAAGTTACATATATATATAAAGTAATACCAAGAACAACCACTTAAAAAGCTATACAAAGAGATGCACTAATGAACACTAAACATAATTCAAAATGGAATTTTGAAGATGTCTAAGTTAACCAAAGGAAGATCAAAAAATAGACAAATGAAAAGCAGACAAAATAAGGGAAAAAATTAAATTACAGACTTCAGCACTAATGTGTCAATAATTACATTAAATGTAAATGATCTAAATACGCCAATGAAAATGCAGAGGTAGGCAGGGTGAATTAAAAACCATGACCCAGGGGTGTCTGGGTGGTTCAGTGGGTTAAAGCCTCTGCCTTCGGCTCAGGTCATGATCTCAGAGTCCTGGGATCGAGCCCCACATTGGGCTCTCTGCTCAGCGGGGAGTCTGCTTCCCCCTCTTTCCGCCTGCCTCTCTGTCTACTTGTAATCTCTGCCTGTCAAATAAATAAATAAAATCTTAAAAAAAAAAAAAGAAAGAAAGAAAGAAACACAATTTAAAAAAAAAAACCATGACCCAAATATTTGCTGTCCACAAGAATCACCATCAAATATAACAGAAAAAGGTCAAAAACAAAAGAATGGAAAATATGTGTATCATGCAAACATTAATCAAAAGAAAGCAGGAATGGTTATATTAATATAAAGCAGATTTCAGAGCAAAGAAAATCACCAGACACTGAGAAAGACATAATATAATGATAAAAGGTCAACCTACCAAAAAGTTACAGCAATCCTAAATAGGTATGGACCAAACTATAAAACTGTGAGATATGTGAAGCAAAAACTGATACCCAGAAGAATAAACAAATCTATAATTATACTTAGAGACTTTAATATCCCTTTATCAATAATAGCTAGAACAACCAAGCGTAAAATTATCAAAAATAGAAAATAACTTAACAATACAATCAACCAACAGTATCTAACAGACATTTAGAGGGCACTCTATTCAACATTAACAGAATACACATTCTCTTCAAGGGCCTATGGAATATACACCAAGAGTAACTACGTCCTGAGCTATAAAACAAACTCAAAAATAAGAAATAAATGAAATTATAAAGAAGGTATTTTTCAACTACAGTAGAATCAAACTAGAAATCAATAATAAAAAGATCAAAAAGTTGCCAAACACTTGGAAACTAAAAATAGTTCTAAACAATCCATGAGTCAAAAAGGAGTTCTTATAAAAATTTTTTAAAATACGTTGAACAGAAAAGAAAATACAACGTGTCAAATCTGTGGGGCACAGCTAAAGCAATGTTGAGAGGGAACTGCATAGCACAAAATGTATAGGTTAAAAAATAGAAAAGGTCACAAATCAATAATCTAAGGTCCCAGCTCAAGAAACTAGAAAAAGGAAACAAAATAAGCCCAAAGTAAGCAAAAGGAAGTAACAAGTATAAATCAATAAAATTGAAAACAAAAAATAAAGAAGACCAATGAAATGAAAAACTGTTTCTTTGGAAAAGTCAATGAAATTGACAGACCTCTACCAAGCCTGAAGAAGACAGAATACACAAATTATCAGTATCTTTAATAAAATGGGGGATATCGCTACAAACCCTGCAGATACCAATAGGATAAGGGAATAGTATGAGCAACTCTACACACATGAATTCACCAATTTAGACAAAATGGACCAGTTCCTCCAAAAATGCAAACTACTACAGTTCACCCAATATAAAATTGATAATTTGAATAACCCTTTAACTCTTAAGGACACTGAGTTTGTAATTTTAATACTCCCCAAAGAACAGTTTCCAGGCCAGATGGTTTCACTGAAGAATACCACCAAATGTTTAAAGGATAATTAACACCAATTCTACACAATCTCTTCTAGGAAATAGAAAAGAACACTTCTCAGTTGATTTAATGAAACCAGTATTACCCTGATACCAAAACCAGTCAAAGAGAATATCAAAAAAGGAATGACAAACCAATAACATGACAATAAATGCAACACTCCTTAACAAACATTAGCTTACAGATTTCTACAACATATAAAAAAAGATAACCAAGAATGTTTTACTCGCACCTGAAATGCAAGGCCAGAGCAATATTTAAAAATGAATCATGTAATCCACAAATGAGCAGACTAAACCCACATGACCATAAAAGTAGATACAGAAAATGCACTTGACAAAAGTTAACACTCACAAATGATTTTTTTTAATTTTTAAAAATAGAAATAGAGTGGAACTTCCTGAACTAGATGGAGAATATTTATAAAATCCTACAGCGAACATCGTGCTTAATGATTAAAAAATGATGCTTTCCCCTAAGACTGGAAACAAGGCAAGAATATCTGATCTCACCACTCTCTTCAACATAGGGCTGGAGGTCATACCAGTGCACTAAGGTAAGAAAAAGACATAGAAGGCATACAGATAAGAAAGAAAGAAAGAAAGAAAGAAAGAAAGAAAGAAAGAAAGAAAGAAAGAAAGAAAATTGTTCTTATTTGCAGATGACATGCTTGCCTATGTGGAAAATTCCAAGGAATCTATAAAAATAGACAAGCTTCTAGGACTACAAGTGAGTTCAACAAGGTTTAGTATACAAAATAAATATATCAAAGTCAATTTTATTTCTTTTTTGATAATTGACATATGGACACTAAAATTTTAAACCTGGCATGTAAAACTGCTCAAAAACATGAAATTTGGGGTGCCTGGGTGGCTCAGTGTGTTAAGCCTCTGCCTTCAGCTCAGGTCATGATCTCAGGGTCCTGGGATCGAGCCCCACGTCGGGCTCTCTGCTCAGCAGGGAGCCTGCTTCCTTCTCTCTCTCTCTCTGCCTCTGCCTAATCTGGTGATCTCTCTGTCAAATAAATAAATAAAATCTTAAAAAACAACAACAACATGAAATTTGTATAAATCTAATAAAACACATACAGGATTTGTATGTGGAACACTACAAAATACTGATGAAAGAAATCAGAGCTGATCGAAAGAAATGGGGGGATACACTATGCTCACAATATCACAGTATCACTAATAATAAAATAATAAATATAATAAAATAATAAAAATGTCAGTTCTTCCCAGATTGATAGTTTTAACATACTTCCTTACAAATCCTAAGATTTTTTAAAGAAAGACAAGATTATTAAAAAATTTATAGAGAGACAAAGGAACTCACTTAGCTAAAACAATTTTGAAAAAGAAGAAAATGAAAGGAATTCATCTACCTGATTCCAAAACTTACTGTATCACTACAGTAATCAAGAATGTGTAGTATTGCATGGGGATAGACATATAGGTCAATGGAATAAAACCAAAAACCCATAAGTAAACCCACATAAATATGTCCACCAACTTTGAACAAAAGTGTGAAAGCAATTCGATGCAGTAAAAATCACTCTTTCAACTAAGGGTTCCAGAGAAATTGTACAGCCACATGCAAAAAAAACCATAAATGCTTACTCTAGTTTCACATCTCACACAAAATTTAATTCAAAATGGATCATGTATTTGGGTGTAAAACATAAAGCTGTAAAATTTTAAGAAAAAAAGTGTAGGATAAAACCTCTAGATTCTAGAGGTTAGAACTAAGAGTTCTTAAACTTGACACCAAAAACATAATCCATAAAAGGAAAAAATCAATATATTGGATTTCATTAAAATTAAACATTTTTGCTGTGAAAGACTGGTTTGGAGAAAGGACAAGCTGCACATGCGAGTGTATTTATAGATCATCTATCCTACAGAGGACTAGTATCTAGAATATATAAAGTCTCAAACTCAACAGAAGAAAAATTAATGTGATTATAAAATGGGCAAAGACATGAAGGGACATTTTACCAAACAAACAAACAAACAAACAAGGGCGCCTGGGGGGCTCCGTGGGTTAAGCCTCTGCCTTCGGCTCGGCTGGGGTCATGGTCTCAGGGTCCTGGGATCGAGCCCCGCGTCGGGCTCTGCTCAGCGCGGACCTGCTTCCCCCTGTCTCCCTGCCTCTCGGCCTGCCTGTGATCTCTCTCTCCGTCAAATCATAAATGAAATCTTAAAAAAAAAAAAAAACACACACACACACACACAAAAACCCCTTTCTAACATAATTACCTGCAGGATTATCTGGTTTGAAAGCACGTCACGGGTTAAATCTCTCCGGCCTTCTGGTCACCCCCTGCACAGAAACCCGTCCTGGTCAATAAAGTGGTCCCGGGAAACCGAGTCAGTCCACGGCCACGCGGGAGGGACAGTGTCCGCCTGCGTCCGCGGCCACCCCCGGCGCGGGCAGAGGAGCGACCAAGGCGGCGCGGCTGGGGATTCTCGCGGTCTGCGGTCTCCAGTGGACCGAGGACTGACGCCACAAAGCCAGAGGGGTCTCTGGACAGCAGCCTTGCCTGCCCGAGAGCGGGGAGAGGCCGCCGGGGCGCGCCCCTGCCAGGCCACCGCGGACGAGGGAGCTCGGAGGCCGGGTCAGGCGGGGTGAAGTGCGGCCCGGACCGCGCGGGTCACCCCGCAGGCCAAGCTCCCGGCGGCAGAACGAAGCTGCGCGGGGACCCTCCTCTGCCCAGAACGCGCGGCTTCTGTGCCTCAAACCGCCGGAGAAGCCGCCGGAGAAGCCGCCGGGCCGGAGCCCGCGCGAGTCACCGAGTCCGAAGGACGAAGAAAGGGGCCGTTTCGGGGACACGGTAGAGACCCGAGCGGCTGCCCCGGGGGAGGTCGCGGCCCGGCTGAAGCCCGCCGGCTCCGAGGGACGGGCCGCCGGGAGCCCCGCACGCGGCCGCAGGTGCGTCCAGCCACGGGGCGGGCGAGGCGCGGCCGCAGCCAGTGACCGCGGGGAAACAGCCAAACTCCAGAAAGGGCACAAGGAGACAAACTGGGTCCGCTGCGGGCGTGGACGGCCTGGGGAGGGTGGGACTGCGCTGCCCCAGCCCGGGCGACCGGGCCGCGCCGACGGACCAGCGGCGGGAGCCGCGGGGACTCGCGAGGGCCGCGGCCGCTGGGTGCGAGGCCCTGGGAGGAGGCGCCGCGGGAAGGGTCTGAGCGCCCGCCCCTGGGCAGCCCGCCGAGGTGCCGCCGCGCCAGGAGCCAGGAAGAGGGCACGGAGGTCCCAGACGGGCGCGGGAGAAGCTCGGGCGCTGGGAAGGTCCCGCCGGGTTTGCCGGGTCGGCGGCGCAGCGAGGTCGCCTGTCCCGATGCTTGCAAGAAGCAGCAGAGGGACGAAGGCCAGGAACATGGGCAGAAGCCGTGAGCGAGATTCCACAGAAGCAAGAGCACAGGCGGCCAATAACCCATGAAGAGCGGTGTAGACCTCATCAGTAACCGGGGAAATGGGAATTCGAACACGACTGTGTATGACTTCACCCTAGACTGGCGAAAAGATAACTAAAAATCACATGTGAAAAGGTGAGAATTCTCACCGCGCCGGGAGCTGGGAACAGATGCAGCAGCTCGGGGAACGCGGGTCCTTCGTGGCGAGGCTCCAGCACGCACATCCCCTGGGGGCAGCGATCTCACTTCCAGGCAGAGAACTAAGGAAACGCCATCTCTTAGCCTCGTCAAGCTGCTCTAACAGACGGGGCTGATAGGCAGAAACCCATTTGTCCTGGTTCTGGAAGCTGGAGGCCAGGACGAAGGCACCAGCAGTGCACCAGGAGACTCGAGTGGAAATGCTCAGAGGACGGCGACCACACAGCAGAAGAACAGAAATAGCCAGTGTCCACCACCAGTGAGATGGCACACGAGCGTGGCGTTTTCAGGTCATCCGGAGTCATGCACCTCAGAAACTCCACGTCAGGTACAAGAAGCAAGTCACAACAGGAAACTACAGCGCAAGTCCACTTGTGTGAAGCCAAACTCTTGCTGTATGAAATAACATAGTGTTCGGGGACGTAGAGCTACATATGGAGGTGATAAACTAGAAGAAAATCAAGGCAACCTTCATAAGAATTCAGGGTGAGGGTCTCCTCCAGGCGGAAGGAAGTGAGGTGTCTGTGGCCAGTTGGGAGCACGTGGATGTCTCAACCCAGTGGACGAGTTTCTCCTTCTAAAATTGCGCGGAGGGTACCTAGGTGTTCCTTTTATTAATATTCTTCAAAATCTGCCTCCATGTTTCATATAGTTTTGTATATATTTTTGTTTTTCTATCACCTTTGGAAGAATTTTTTAGTCATGTGACTTTACACAGTGTACCTCATGCAACACTATCAAAAACTCCCTTTTCTTCATGACAGACGTTTTGTGGGTGAGGTACACATAACATTGACCATCTCAGCCATTTTTAAAAGCAAACCGGTTAAGTCACATGCAAACTCATTGCCACGCGATTGATCACCGTGCATCCCCATACTCTAAAAAACAGTTCTAACTCTGGAAACAGTTTTTCATCCTGTAAAACTGAAAGTCTATACCCAGCCCCAAGAAACCACCAGTGTATTTTCTGTCTCTATGTGACTACTTTGGGTGCTTCACATAAGCACAGTCATACAGAGCTTATCCTTTTGTGACTGGTTTATTTCATTCAGAATAATGACCTTGAAGCTCATCCATATTGTGGCATGTTGCAGAAGTCTGTTCCTTTTCAGGGCTGGGTTACATCTCCTTGCATGTTTATACCATATTTTCCAGGCATTCATCCACCAACAGATAACTTGTTGCTTCCATGCCATTGTGAACAATGCCGCTATGAACATAGGTATACAAATATCTCTTCAAGATCCTGCTTTCAATTCTTTTGAGTAAATCCCAAAAGGCAAAAGTGCTGGATCATAAGGAAATTCTATTTTTAATTTTTTGAGGAGCCTCCATACTGCTTTCCTCAACAGCTGCATTACTTTACATCTCCAATAGGACACAAGAGGTCCAATGTCTCCACAACCTCACCAGCACTTGCTGTTTTCTGGTCTGTGATAATAACCATCCTAAGGGACGTGCAGTTGTATCTTGTGGTCTTCATTTGCATTTCCCTAATGATCAGCGATGTCGAACATCTTTTCATGAGCTTTTTGGCCATCTGTGTGTCTTCTTTGGAGAAACATCTGTTCAGTCCTCTTTCCATTTTTGAATTGGTTTTGTTGTTATTGAGTTGTAGGAATTATTTCTATGTTATACTAATCCCCTATCAGATATAGGACTTACAAATATTTTCTCCCATTTCATGAGTTACCTTTTTATAAATAATTTGATAATGATGTATTTTGGAGCGTCTCTTTGAGTTCATCTTACTTAGAGTTTGTTGAGATTCTTAGATGTTTATGTCCATGTAGTCCATCAGATGTTGAGATTCTTAGATGTTCATGTCCATGTATTCCATCAGATTTAGGAGGCTTTTGACCATTATTGTTCCAGCATTTTCTGTGTGTGCTTCTCTCTTTTCTCCTTCTGGGACTCCCAGATGCAGATACTGTCCACTCAACCATGCCCACAGTTGTTTGCTTTCCTTCAATCTTTTTCTTTCTTCAGATTCCAGAATTTCCATTGTCTATCTTCAAGTGTGCTAATTCTTTCTTCTGCCTGTTCAAACCTGCCTTTGTTCACTTTAGTGAATTTTTCATTTCAATTACTGTACTTTTGACTCCAGAATGTCTTTTGGGCTTCTTCTTAGGTTTTTGACCACTTTGTTGACATTTCCATTTTATTTACACAACATTTTTTTACTTTCTCCACATCTTCCTTTTGTCCTTTGACCATATTTAAAAGTTGTTTTAAAGTCTTTGTCTAAAACAAAAATTCAAGGAGTTCCTGACCACTAAACCAGGCCTGCAGGAAATATTAAAGGGGTCTCTTTGAGTGAAAAGGAGACACCAAAAGCGATAGTATGAAGATAAGAAACACAAAAGCAGTAAAAATGAATATTTCTGTGAAAAATCAGTCAAGGAACTCACAAAATAAAAGGATGTAGAATACGACAACATACACCTAAAGCGTGGGGAGCCGAGGAGTAAAGGAGGAGGCAAACTTAAACGGCATCGACTTCATGTCAACCGCTGTACATGGAAGAGGTTAGGTACAAACATAGCAGCAAACACATATCAAAAACCACTAAAAATATGCAAAGAATAGAGAGAAAGAAACTCAAATCAGAAAATCAGCAAACCAAGAAAGAGGGGACAAGAAAGAATCAGAGAAAACCTTTAGAAACAACCCCAACAAATAATAAAATGACAATAAATACATATCTATGAATAATTACTTTGAAGGTAAACGAACTAAAAGCTCCAATCAAAAGACATAAGGTGACAGAATGGATTTAATAAACAATACCCATGTATATACTGCCTACAAGAGTCTCATTTAGACCTAAAGACACCTACAGATTAAGTGAGGGGACCAAGAAACATCTATCATGCAACGGACGTCCAAAGAAACTTGGAGCAGGAATACTTCTATCGGACAAAGTAGACTTTGAAACAGAGACCGGAGCAAGGACAAAGGAGGACGTGATAGAGCAACACAGGAGACAGTCAAACAAGAAGATGTAACAATTGTAAATATTTATGCACCCAACATGGAAGAACCCAAATACATAAAACAATTAACAACAAGCATAAAGGAAATAATTGATAGTATTACAATCATAGCAGGGGACCTTAACACCCCTACTTACATCAATGGATAGATCACGTAAACCAAAAATCAACAAAGAAACAGTGGCTTTGAATGACACGCTGGACTAGATGGATTGAACAGATATATTCAGAACATTTCATTCTAAAACAGCAGAATACACAGTCTTTCTAAGTGCACAAGGAATGCTTTCCAGAATAGATCAACTATTAGGCCATAAAACAAGACTCAACAAATTCAAGAAGACCAAAGTCATACCATACACCTTTTCTGACCACAATCCTATGAAACTTGAAGTCAACCACAAGAAAAAAATCTGAAAAGACCACAAATACATTGAATTTAAATAACATGCTACTGAACAATGAATGGGCCAACCAGGAGATCAAAGAAGAAATAAAGAAGTGCTCAGAAACAGGTGAAAATGAAAACGCAATGGTCCAAAACTTTGGGGGTACAGCAAACGTGGTTGTAAGAGGGAAGTTTCTAGCAATACAGGCCCTTCCTCAACAGATAAGAGAAGTCTCAAATAAACAACCTTTCACCTAAAGAATCTTGAAAAAGAACAATCAACAAAACTGAAAACCAGCAAAAAGAAGAAAATAATAAAAATTAAGGCAGAAATAAATTATACAGAAACTAAAAATCAAAAACCAAAGGGTGCCTGGGTGGCTTAGTTGGTTAACCATCTACCTAAGGCTCAGGTCATGATCCCAGGGTCCTGGAATGGAGCCCCATGTTGGGCTCCCTGCTCAGCTGGGAGTCAGCTGTTCCCTCTCCTTCTGCACACCCCCCCGCCCCCGCTCCTGTGCTTGTGCACATACCGGCGTGCACTCTCCCCTCTCTTAAATAAATAACAAAACAAAACAAAATAAACAAACCAAAAAGGAATAGAACAGGTTAATGATCAGGGGCTGGTTCTTTGAGAAAAAAAAAAAATCAGTAAAATTGACAAACATTTAACCAGACTTATCAAGAAAAAAAGAAAAAGGACTCAAATAAATAAAGTCACAAGTGAGAGAAGAGAAAGAACAACCAATACCAGAGAAATCGGGAACACTAAAAAGAAATTTTAAAAATAAATAAAAATTTAAAAAGAAGAAATACAAACAATTATAAGACAATAGTGTAAAAACTATACGCCAACAAATTGGACAACATAGAAAAAAATGGATAAGTTCCTAGAAACATATAACTGAAAGAGGAGGAAATAGAAATTTGAACAGACAAATAACTACCAAAGAAGTTGAATTAGTAATCAAAAACTCCCAACAAATAAAAGTCCAGGACCAGATGGCTTCAGAGACAAATTCTACCAAACATTCAAAGAAGAGTTAATACCTATTCTCCTCAAACTATTCCAAAAAAATAGAATTCATCCTATGAGGCCAGCATTACTCTTATACCAAGACATAGACCCCACTAAAAAAGAGTTATAGGCCAATATCCCTGATGAACACAGATTCAAAAATCCTTAACAAAATACTAGCAAACTAAATTGAACAATACATTAAAAAAAAAATCATTCACCATGACCAAGTGGGATTTATTCCTGGGTTGCAAGGGTGGTTCAATATTTACAAACAAAGCAATGTGATGCATCACATCAATAAGACAATATGATCATTTCAATACACGCAGAAAAAGCATTTGACAAAGTACAATATTCATTCGTGATAAAAACTCTCAACAAAGTAGATTTAGAGGCAACGTACCTTAACATAATAGAGGCCATCTATGAAAACCCACCCCTTACATTATCCTTAATGGGGAAAAACTGAGACCTTTTCCTCTAAAGTTGGGAATAAGACAAGGATGTGCACTCTCACCACGTCTACTCAACAAAGCACTGGACGTCCCAGCCACAGCATTCAGACAACAAAAAGAAATAAAAGGCATCCAAACTGATCATGAAGAAGTAAAATCTTCACTACTTGCAGATGACAGGATACTATATGTAGAAAATCTGAAAGATTCTGCCAAAATACTACTAGAACTGATAAAAAAGAAGTTCAGTAAGGTCACAGGACATAAGGTCAATGTACAGAAATCTGTTATATTTTAATACACCAATAATGAAGCAGCAGGAAGAGAAATTAAGAAAACAATCCCATTTGCAATTGCACCAAAAATAATACCATACCTGGGAATAACCCTAACCAAGGGGGTGGAAGACCTGTCCTCCGGAGACTGTGAAACACGGATGAAAAAAAGTGAAGATGATGCAACGAAATGCAAAGACATTCCATGCTTACAGACTGGAAGAAAAATATTGTGGGTTTTTGGGTTTTTTTATTAACATATATTATTTGCCCCAGGGGTACAGGTCTGTAAATCATCAGGCTTACACATTGCACAGCACTCACCATAGCACATACCCTCCCAAATGTCCCTGACCAGCCTCCCCATCCCTACCCCCAACTCCCCTCCAGCAACCCTCAGTTTCTTTCATGAGATTAAGAGTCTCTTATGGTTTGTATCTCTCTTGATCCCACCTTGTTTCATTTCTTCCTTCCCTACCCCCCACAACCCCCACCCTGCCTCTCAAATTCCTCATATCAGAGAGATCATATGATAACTGTCTTTCTCTGATTGACTTATTTCACTCAGCATAATACCCTCTAGTTCTATCCACATCATTGCAAATGTCATTGCAAATGGCAAGATTCTGTTGCTTTTGATGGCTGCATAGTATTCCATTGTATATATACCACATCTTCTTTATCTGTTCATCTGCTGATGGACATCTAGATTCTTTCCATAGTTTGGCTATTGTGGACATTGCTGCTACAAACTTTCTGGTGCACGTGCCCAGAAAAATAAATATTGTTAAAATGTCTACACTACCCTGAACAGTCTACACATTAAATGCAATCACTATCAAAATAGCATTTTCACAGAATTAGACCAAACAATCTTAAAATTGGTATGGAAATACAAAAGATCCCAAATAGTCAAAGCAATCTTGAAGAAGAAAAGCAAAGCTGAAAGGCATCACAATTTCAGATTTCAAGTGGTATTACAAAGCTGTAGTAGTCAGAACAGTATAGTACTAGCATGAAAAATACACATAGATCAATGGAACAGAATAGAAAATCCAGAAATAAACCTACAACCATATGGTCAACTCATCTTCAACAAAGTAGGAAAGAACATCCAATGGGACAAAGATAGTCTCAAACAAATGGTGTTGGGAAGACTGGACAGCCACATGCAGAAGAAAGAAACTGAACTATTTTCCTTCACCATACACAAAAATAAAGATGGGCTAAGTGGGTGATGGCTAGGAGGGCACTTGGGATGAGCACTGGGTGGTCTATGTAAGTGATGAATCACTAAATTCTACTCCTGAAACTAATGTTACACTATATGCTAACTAACTGGGAATTTAAATAAAAACTTGAGAAAAAAATTAATTTTAAAAATAAAAAATAACTATAAATTCAGGATGGATTAAAGACCTAAATGTGAGACCTGAAACCAAACACACAAAAAAATCATTGAAGACAGCAATGCTTGACATCTACTGTAGCAACTTCTTACTAGACATCCCTCCTGAGGTAAGGGAAATAAAAAGCAAAAAATAAACTATTGGGACTACATCAAAATAAAAAGCTTGTGCACAATGAAGGAAACAAAACTAAAAGGCAACCTATAGAATGGGAGAAGATATTTGCAAATGATATATCCAACAAGGGGTTAGTGCCCAAAATATATAAAGAACATATACAACTCCACACACAAAAATCAAAAAATCTGGTCCAAAAAAATGGGCAGAAGACATGAACAGACATTTCTCCAAAGAAGACATATGGATGACCAACAGACACATGAATAGATGCTCAACATTACTCATCATCACGGAAATGCAAATCAAAACTACAAGGAGATAATTGCCTCACACCTGTCAGAATGGCTAAAATCAACAACGCAAGAAACAGCAGGTGTTGGAGAGGATGCAGAGAAAGGGGAGCCTCTTGCAATGTTGTTGGGAATGCAAACTGGAGCAGCCACTCTGGAAAACAGCATGAATTTCCCTCAAAAAGTTAAAAACAGAACTACCCTACGAACCAGCAATTGCACTACTGGGATTTATCCAAAGATACAAGAAAACAAAATCAAAGGGTATGTGCACCTGGGTGTTTACCACAGTAGTCGCTACAGTAGCCAAGATATGGAAACAGCCCACGTATGCCCAATGACAGACGAGTGGATAACGAAGACACGGTAGATATGCACTGAAATACTACTCAGCCATCAAAAAGAATGGAGTGTTGCCACTTGCAACAACATGGATGAAATTAGAGGGTATTGTGCTAATTGAAATAAGTCGGTCAGAGATAGACAATATAACTTCTGTCATATGTGGAATTTAAGAAACAAAACAAACGATCATAGGTGAAAGAAAGAGAGGCAAACTCTCGGCTATGGAGAACACACTGAGGGTCACCAGAGGGCGGTGGGTGTGGGGTGAGGGAAGTGGAGGATGGGGCAGAGGAGTTCACCTGTGATGAGCCCTGGGTGTTGTACGGAATTGTTCAATCACTGTATTGTACACCTGACACTAATAAAACTCCGTATGCTTAAAAAATAATAATAAAGTCCTTTTCTAGTATGTATCTGTCATTAGATTTTTTTGGAGGCAGTTTTCATTGAATTTTTTTTTCCTTTGAATGAACCATGCTTTCATGTTTCTTTGTATACTATTTATTTATGTATGTATTTAACCATAGAACATTTGAACTGCGTAATGTGCTAACTCTGGAAATCAGATTCTCCCCCTTTCCCAGAATTTGCTTTTTGTTTCTGTTTGCTTGTTTTTGCTTTGGTTTCTTGTGGGTTGTGTCTGTGCTGAGGATCAGCCTGAGACATGAATTTAATGTCTTCCTATGACGCGATGACCATCTTTTCTGAGCTTCTCTGTGGGCGCGCACGGGTACTTTCTCTTTCTATCCCCATATGCAGCTGTGTTTGACGTCTTAGTCTTTGATGCCCAACTTCTAAAAGAGGAAAAAGCAAAAACTCAAGGGGGAGACAGGAGCTAGAGCTTTAAACCCCCTTGTCCCTCCAGCCAGAAGGAGATGGGTTTACAGCAATGGGGGGGGGGGGGCACCAGCGGTGGCTGCGCTCCTCGGTGTCTGAGCCTGTGCGCAGAGCACGGGGCTCACATTCAGAGCACAGGCTCCTTGCTGTCCAGCTGGGCTCCCACAGTCTGAGTGCACGGCCGTCTGCCGCGGGGGCTGAGGGAGAGGCATGGGTAGCTGCCGCTGTGCTAGGAGCTGACAGCCACAAGTTCCCCACACGTCACTGCCCGTGCCTCCGCCGCAGGCCTTGCGGGGACTCCCGAGTTCCGAAACTGTCGCATCAGACAGCCTCCGCCTGAGCACCTGCCGCACAGGGGGAGGTCGACGCCTGGTGCCCGCTGCGCACCCTCCCAGAACCCTCTGGAAACACAGCCTTTCCACAAAGTGGTGCTTGCCAGTATTCACAACTAGTATCCTTAGAGACGTCTTTTCTATCTGTTCCTGCACGGAGATTATTCAATGCAGCACATGCGATGGACACGCTCTTTCACGGAAACTACCGTTTGGAGGCAATGACCTCCCAGTCCTCAAAAACTGTTTTATTGTCGCTGCTCAATAGGTAAATGTTTGCTGTTATGAGAGAAAACGATGACTAGCGTATTTGTGTGTATCGATACATTTTGAGACCTCAGTAAAACGGACAGTGTTTTTACCAACATAGGTTGTCGGAATCAAACCGAGACGGATTAGAAAACTAAACGAAGCCATCATCGTGAAAACGAGATAGAAATCCAACCTGAGGTCCGCCTCCATCGAAATTCCCAGAGCTTTTTCATTCCCGTCTTCAACTGGAAAACCAGGTGCAGAAACGGAGGCTGAGGAAGGCGGCGTCATCCTTCTGTCGACTCCCCTGTCACACGGCACGTGCGACAGGAGCCTTCGACTGGTGCTCTCCTGCCGACCCTGACCGCAGCCAAACCAAGCCTGACGTAGGACGAGGGTCAGGGAGTCATTCTGGTCCAGCCTAACGTTGTCCCGGGACACACAAGGCGGCCACTGGGCTGATTACGTGGGAATGCGCCAGTCAGGCTCTGGGGCCCCATAGGAACAGCTCTGTGCTCCCGGCATCTGGACCCTGGGAGCCAAAGCACAGAGCAGACACTGGCTCCCAGGGAGGGGCTGGCACAGCTGACCAGGACCACCCGAGGGCAGGATCTGGGTGACCAGACTCCAGGTCAGAGGGCCACCTGCAGGGCTCCCGTGGACCCTGTATGGAGTCACAGGGCATGCACGGCTGGCGGGAGCCACACAAGGCTGAGCACGGAGGTCGCCGACACAGTGACCTCAGAGCCCTCCTGAGGCCGCTGGGAGCAGGTGTCCCACCGGATTGTGCAGAGCCCTCCGAGTGGGGGCAGTCCAGGCCAGCTTCCCCTCTAGGCCTGGCACAGAGCTGGTCAGCCTCTTCCATGTGACAGACACCTGGGGCTGCTGGGGCAGAGGGCGGAGCCCCTGCCCTCCCACAGGGGCCTCCCCCGCATCTCTTGCTACTCCCTGTGAGTCCACACCGGCACGCCCCACCCTCCTCCAACGCCTTCACCGACAAGGTCGCCCAGTCCCCTGCACTGCCCAGAAGCGTGGCGGGTCCCCCATCTGCGCCCGGTGGAAACCTGTGGGCCTGAACTCAGAAGAGCCACGATGCCCCCATGGAGAAAGATGAAGAGCCTACAGATGGGTCTCCCTCGGCAGACGGGGCCAAGGAATTTGCTGGCAGAAAACCAAATATGGAGGAATGGTTTACGCTGGTTGTCTGCACCAGTGCCCAGGGGGCAGCCACTGGCCACCGAGGACTAGGCACATACCCTTCCGCAGCCTGACCTCCCTCCCAGCTTAGAGACCCTCCTGCAGGTCAGACCCGCCCACAACAGGGCCTGGGTGACTCTGTCCTCCCCTCCCTGTAAGCCAGGAGAGCCCGGGCAAGCTTCCCCATGCCTCCTCCTCAGGCGCGAGGGGTGCTCTGTAGGTTTGGGGGCTGAGCACCGGCCGGGAGGGCCTCCCCGCGGGAGACAGCAGGAGGGCGCTCCGCCCGTGGTCCCGAACCGGCCCTGCGAGGTCGACCCGGCTCGCCCTGCGAGTTCAGAGGCCAGCAGGGACCCCCAGCCTCGTGGCGTCCATGGACGTGGTCGTGTTCTCGGCTCTAACCTCTTACATCTGAAAAATGCCAGTAGAGTTTTAACAATTACCTTCATTTCGTTGACAAACTCTCTTCGGAATGGAGAAGGGACTGCTTCTCTCGCCCCTCATCTGTAGCGCTCTGCTGGGGTGCCACGGTGAGGGTTCACGGCCCAGAACATGGAGGCCCCAGGACACGTCTCGGGCCCCACACACCACAAGGAGCGCTGCGGGCGCTCACGGTGTCTGCGACCAGGCGTGTGAGCGGGTGTGAGCGGGTGTGAGCGGTTGTGAGCGCGTGTGCCCGTGCTCTGCGTACTTGGGAACACACTCCTGCCAACTCTTGTCCCCTCTGCTGGCTGCAGGGAACAGACTGGCCCCCACCCTGGGGTCTGGGCTCTGCGTCCGTCCCCCCGTGACAGCCCTGCCCACGGCTGTGCCTCAAACCAGAGCCAGAGAGACGGTGAGGAGCATCCGCGCAGCTGACACGGCTGCGTGCAGAAGGGGCCTGGGACGACAGAGGCGAGCTGACGGGCCCAGAGCCAGGACGGTCGCAGCCACCCAGCATGGCCTCCCGCTCCCGGGTGGAGGGAAACCTGCCCCCTGTGGGCCTGGGATCGCTGCCCCAAGACCTAGCCCTGCTCAGCAGGCGGGAGGCAGCTCAAGGCACAGAGGTCCAGGCTGAGGCCTGCGGAGCACAGTGCGGGGGGGGGGGGGGAGCACCCGGCCTGGGGGCTGTGGGAGCATATGGGAGCACACTCTGCTGAGCGCAAGGTACTGCCCTGAAGACACATCTCGCCCCGTGGCCCGGTGACCCGACTCCCACGTGCTGATGGCCGCAGCCTGACTTTCTGGAAGGACAGCAAAGTCCAGGGAAAAGGAGCCCCTCCGAGCCCCTCCGAGCCCCTCCGAGCCCCTCCGAGCCCCTCTGAGCCCCTCCGAGCCCCAAGCACCCAGTCCAGACTCAGAACTGGTGGCCCAGCCGCTCGGAGACACAGACAAGCAGGATTCGCAAGATTCTGACCAGAACGAGTCTCCGCCAACGTATCCGGCCCCGGTGTGGCCCAGCTCCCAGCTAATGGGACAAGCTGGCAAGGAAGCCCCTCTCCCGGGGACGAGGGCTCTCGGGAGAGTCTGGGAATCGGGAGACGGGCCCCGCAGGACCCCTCGTGCGTCCCTCTCACGGGTGTCGCCTCCAAGGGTCAGGAGACGGTGCTCCCACCTCGTACTCTCAGGCGGCCCCGCAGGCTCCGGAGTCCAGAGGGAGCGCCAGGCCCCGGTTCTCCGGTTTCCGCCAGCCGGCTCCCTCTCTGAGTCAGGGCAAGGCGGCAGGCGCTGCTCTCTCCGGGGCCGTCCGACCCTGAGCAGCTCCTCATCCACACGCCCGTCCCTGGGGGCAGATCCGGTTCCCCTCGTGTGTAACGGGAGCCCGGTTGTTGCTGCCATCCGAATCAAACAGATCACTTTTCCCAGAGAACACGAGGCCACACTGAAAACAAAGTAAAACAAACCCACAGTCCTGTCCCCACCCACGGAGGCTTATCCTCCACTGGGTTTCCTTTGGCTTCTGTTCACGGTAGGAATGTGGAAACGCTGAAATCCAGTCTCTGCCCTGAACACATGGGATTTTGTTTGTGTTTGGGGAAACCTGAGGCTGAGCGCGGGGCGGCCCCAGCCACAGCACCCCCAGGACATCCGCGCCACAGCCCGCGGGAGAGCGGCACAGCCGAGCCCGTGCTGGAGACCACAGACCCAGAGGCGTCCGTCCCAGGCCGGGACGCCCGGTCACTGCACCCCAGGGCCATGGGGATGGACGGGGCGCCCAGACCTGCAGGAGGGTCCTCACCAGCGTGGCCGCAGGAGCCCTGTCCGAGCCAGTCGAGCCGTCACACACCAGTGTCCTTGCTGGGGGTATGCGGTGTCTCTCCCTCGCAGCGTGGTCTCTGCACGCGGCTGTCTGTTGAAGGACAGATTCGCACTCTCTGAAGACCAGCCCGGGGAGGCTGAGCTACTTGTGGGAAACAGGAGGATGACGCATGTACCCAGGACGCGACGACCGGCTCTCCTGGACACAGAGAGGTTCAGGCGCTCTGTGGGACGGCAGAGACCCTGAGCAGGGTTTGCTCAGACCGGAGGCAGTCGGATTGCAGGACCTTGGAGCAGAGCTGGACCCCATGAGACCCAGCGCCGCCCAGGCACCTGACCGTGCTCACTTTCCTCCAGGCTCATTGTCATCTTTGTTCTACCAGGAGGTTCCGCGCCAGAAAGTCATTTTAACTGAAATTTCCTTGCTCCCACCAAATCCTGAAGCCTATCATCTCGGCAAAGAACCCGCAGTGACTCAGGGTTTGGATCTGGGTCCACCAGGAGCATCACGGTGGGTGGTGGCTCAGGTTTGGGGTTTAGGCCATCTGGACGCGAATCCCAGATCTGCCACACACACCAGATGCGTGACACTCTTTGGGCTGCTCATCCCAAAAGGGATATGTTAACGGTGTCTCCCTTGCAAAGTTGTCGTGAGGCCGAATGAGCCAACGACTTCAACAAGCCTGGAGGATGGCCTGGGGCCTTCAAGCCCCTGTGAAGCCAACAGGAAAAGGACGTCTACTCAGGACCCCATAACTGTGAGAGAGTCCTCCCCCGGGACAGCAGGCGGTGGGCAGCGCGGGTGCACACCAGAGGTCCCGTGTGCAGGAAACCTTTGGGGGCCCGGCCTGGCCCTGGAGCAGGCTGCGGTTGAGCCCTCAGTGCGCTAACAGACGCCCCGGACTCAAGCAGCCGTGGAGGATCGCTCGATGAGAAGCAGAAGCCAATCATGCCGCTTGCGCCCAGACACACGAGGCTCAGAACTCTGACAGTTACGCGGGGCACACGGTCTGGAGAGCCCGGGAACACACGTCAGACCCCCTCACAGGACGCAGCCCTTCTCTCGGACTCAGCAATGGGGCTCCTAGCGCAACGTGGGCTGTGCCCTTCCCTTCGAAAGGAGCGAGTTCCTCCCCGTGAGACGAGGAAGAATGGGGAGAAAGCTCCGGAAAAGAGGTCCTGAGGATACACTCCTCCCCTCCATGACCCGTGCACACCGGGACCCCCAGTGACCGTGTCCTTTGCAACCTTCAGGTTGAGAATGGGGCCGAAGACATCCGGGCACCTGAGGCACGTGCGTCTTTACCCTTTCACTCCGTCACGGCAAAGCATGCGACTCCCACGCATCAGGACACGGGTCACTTCAGATACTGGGAGCACAGGTGCATCTGGTTCCGCTGAACACCTGCCTGTGCTCTGTAGAGGGTCCCAAACGCACAGCATGACCTCTGCCGGGAGTTGCTCACTCCCCGGTTAAGAAGGAGGAAGAACCCTTCCGGCTCCTCGTAACACAGGGAGGAAGGAGGTCACTCTGGTCGGGGGTGACTGAGCTGGTCCCGAACTGAGGGCGTTTCCAGCCGAGGAAAACCCCGGAGTTACCAGACACTGGAAACGGCGCACTGACCTGAGCACCGTGGGTACGGACGTCCCTACGCAGGCTGGGACAGCAGAACCGTCCAGAAGGAGAGACGCCCAGACCAGAGGCTGGCTCAGGGCCGTGATGATGGTGTTGGCCGGGCAAGGGGAGACCCCAAGTTCAGGTGGTTACATGTGGGAGACAAGGAACACGGTTCCTAAAATGGGTCCAAGTTTCTAACCTGTTAGCGTCTCAGCACTATCCCTGGAAGCCGGAAACCCTCCTGAGCCACCCTTCTTAGCCGCGTTTCGCAGTTGGTCACTCGCGCCAGCTGTCGGAGTTTAGTGACTGACCCTAATTGTAACGTCCACTCCGGCTGCTACTAGTTCAACACTCATTAGCGGCGTTATCAGAAAGGCCAATGACCATCAGACTGAGACCAGCCAGGATCGAGATCCTGAGTCCGGCCCTGCCCTCCGGCTGCTGCGTCCCCCTCTGGGCCCACCTCGACGCTCCCGTTCACCCTCCAGACCCAGGGTTTCAGGGGTGACCCTTCCCCAGGAAGCACTTCCCTCCTATCCCTGCCATAGGGACTGGCACAAGCATGCTCTCTCCTACGGGGTTAGCTTGCAGAGACCCAGAGACGGCACACTTCACCCCGGAGCGCGTGCAACCCGTGGGCGCAGGGCACACACGACCCAGCCAGGAGAACCGACCCAGTCACGCTGGGGTCCTGCTTGTGGGGTGCGCACGTGTAACAAGGAGAGTCACGCCCACTGGGGAAGCTGATCTCACGAGGCCCGCGGATGCCCTCTGGGATTCGTCCAAGAAGGGGCCATGGAAGCCTCACAGGCCCAAGAGCGACAGGGCTGGGGGCACTGACTCCCCGGCAGTGGGGTCAGGCCGGGGTCTTGTCATGTCAGAAACTACATCTGTGGGTTCGGATGCACCAGCACCATGAGAGCAACGCTCTAGGCAGGTCTTCTGTAGACCCCAGGAAGGGTGGGAACAGGATAGTCCTGGGACCAGAGGCCTGCAACCCCGTTACCAGAAACACTCCGCACCCCAGGCACTTCCTGTGTCGGCTCATGCAACTCACGTCACGTGGCGCGAACACTTCTCCCAGCTCCGTGCAGGACAAAAAATACCTAAAAAGGAGTAGCTGTCCTTCGGGAGGGAGCCTGTCCCCCAGCTCAGGGGCCTCTGTGGAGGCTCGTGTGTTTTTTTTAATTATTTTTATTAACATATGATTTGTCCCAGGGGTACAAGTCTGTGAATCATCAGGCGAACACAGCTCACAGCATTCACCACAGCAGGTACCCTCCCCAGTGTCCCTCACCCAGCCTCCCCACCGCTACCCCCAACTCCCTCCGGCAGCCCTCGGTTTGTTTCCTGAGGTCAAGAGTCTCGTGGTTTGTCTCCCTCCCGATGCCACCTTGTCCGGGTTCACATTTTAAGATCAATGTGAACTCTGCTGTGCAAAGCCAAGGCAATACACGCGCCCAACCTCCGTCGGCAGCAGCCACGAGCCTCGAGCGCCGTGTCTGGAGCTCGTGGGAGCTGTTCCTGGTGCTCGCAGCCCCAAGAGCACCCCCCAAGCCCGCACAGACCCGGCCGCTCCTCTCCCGCCTGCCCAAACTCTAAGGTCGATAATCAGAGCGGGTGTGATTTCACCCAGCGTGGCAGTTCCGAGACTGGCTCTGTCCACCTGACCACATAGCTCCGTGCGGGAGGAGAGCCCATCTGGCGGCGGCGGGACTGACGGAAGCATCCTTCCGTTCTGTGAATAACAGCAAATGCGAAAGGGAGAGGGTCTGCAGCCCCCTTCCCCACCCCAGGCTGCCACCCAGAGGCACAGCGCCACACTGGGCACCGCCATCTTTGCCGACTTGCCGTAGCTGTGGTCCCAACTGCGGACCATCAGGGAGGCCATAGGACCCCCACTCCCCACCGTGTACCAGGGACTCGCACTTGTGGGATGAGCAGGAACCTGTAGCCACCACGGATGCCGGGAAGCCCCCTGCGCCGGGAGGCAGGACGGTGGTCCTGACTTGACTGGTCACGTCTGGGGTCACGGTCACCTTACAGACGACGCAGGGACCTGTGAGCAGACGCAGACCAGATTTAAGGATGACAGGCTGAGGGGGCACAGGCTCAGCCCCATGGAGGCTCAGTGCCCAACTCCAGGAAGACAGGCTGCGTCCCAGGCAGGAGGCAGCGGTGGCTCCGTGTGCAGAAGCCCAGGGTCAGTGAGGCGAGGAGCCACCGAGTGACGACTGTCTCCGTCGTGCAGGTGGCCAATGCCCGCATTTCCGGGCTGTTTCAAAAACAGATTTGTCGGTGCCCCTGACTGGCTCAGTGAGTAGAGTGTGCGACTCTGGGTCTCAGGCTGCCGGCGTCGAGGCTCAGATCACAGAGACATGACTTCCAGAAAACAGACTCATCAGTGGAGGCGGCCAACGGACTGCGGCTCCCGTCACAGGTCTGTGTGTAGAGAAGTGCCTGCTCGGCGTGGAACAGCACAGCCCTGGCCCTCGTGGGGCCCAAGGACGGGCCACCAGGCAGGGTGCGCTCGAGACCACGCAGGCTGGAGAGACGCTTGGAGAACAAGAGGCCCCTTAACTCAGGGTTTCTCCAGGTTCCAACAGAAGAAAGTCCAGACAGAGCCGCGATGGGTGAGAAGATTCCGGACCAAAGAGAAACAAGGAACTCTGGGAGTCCTGCGCAGCGTGACAGAAAATGCGGCAGAGTGGGCTTGTCCTTCGGGTATGCGGGCCTGCCTGGCCGGACCCACCACCATCTCCACCCCCGTGTGGCCGTGTGCCCATGGGCTCTCCATGTGTCGAACCTCTCAGCTCAGGAGCAGACAGGGGTCCGGTCGGTCAGCAGCACTCCTGAGGGAGAAGGGCCGTGGACAGTGGTCCCGGAGGGGCCACCCGCCTGACCTCCAGGGTCCGTGCTCACAGGGGATGGTGGTGCCCGGAAAACACCCAGAACCACACCTCTTGAGAGCACGTGTGTGGCCTGCGGGCGGCCCCAGGGCCCTAGCACGGAGACCCGACCCTCAGCACCTTCATGGGAGCCTGCACAGTCCCCCGGCATCACCCCGGACGTGCATGCACTGTCTCCCCAAGGCCGAGCGGGGTCCTTCCACAGTACATTGGGGACCAAAGCAAGAGGTGAGAACAGACTTTCAAGGAAGACGGAACCAGGTGGAGTATTGTGCTAACGTGCCCACCTTCTCGTCGGGGCCGAGGGTCGGGCAGCGCCTTAGACGCTTCTGATGGGGCCGGACCCCGGGGTCTGTGCCGGGGAGAGGCCACCTGGGGACAGTGTGGCTCCCGGCAGGGCGGGCTGTGGGCACCGGCTCAGCTCCCGGCCCCAGCTCCGTGGCCCCAGCTCCATGGCCTCAGCTGCCGCCCGCCCTCGCTCCCAGCACGTGGACCGGCAGGCCGCCGCTTGTCTCTCGGGTCACTGGGAGTTCTGCCGCCCGTGCTGGCAGCCCTGCCCTCCGGGCGCTGGGCACAGGGTCGGCGCAGGTCCGCGCACGCTCTTGGTGGGCGTGCGGCCGCTCAGATCGCCTCACCTTCCCTCTGCCCTGCATTCCTGGCTCTCGCCTGCAGCCCCAAATTCCTGCCGTGCTGGAGGCAGGATGTACTCTGGGCGCAGGTACACAGCTCAGGAATTCACGCCCGCCCGGCCTGTCCCAGCCTGAGCCGGAGGCCCGCGGGGCCTGGCGCGAGACCCGGCCGCTCCCCAGGCAGACGGCTCAGAGGCCGTGACTCAGGAGGGGAAGCTCCTGGGCCACAGGCTGTCAACCCGAAACCCAGGGGGCCAGCCGGCACCCCTCCTTCAGGTCCTGGAAAGGGGGAAGGGGCTCCCGCTTGGAAGCTGAGTCAGCGCGCAGGTGCATGACCGCCGCGGGTCGGCTCGGGCCAGTCTCACCTCCAGGGGTGTGCGACCCGAACCGCGACCCTGCCGCGCTGCAGGGGCCGGAAGCCTGCTGTCAGCCCGCAGGAATGTTCTTTGCCGGGAAGAGCCCAGGTGACAAGAAGCCGCGTCCCTCCCGCCCCCGCCTCCGCACCAAAGCGCTGCCTCCCCAGACCAACACCTTCAGAAGCGCGGCCCCCCGGCTTGTTGAAGCCCAAGCCGCTCCCTCCGCGTTGGCGCGGGCCCTGCACCCGCCCCCGAGAGCCTCCTGCCACGGCCAGTGCTGGCATTCCCGGGGCTGGTGGGCGGCCGGAGGGGACGGACAGGCCACAGGCCATGGGGCCCGCGGGGGCCTGTCCCTGGTGTGCGGCCAGCACGGCGTCTACGGGCTCCGCTCTGCCTCACTGAGAACCTCGTGGCCATTGCACGTCCCAGATGTTGGGTTCCGTCTCCTTTAATGAAGGGCCTCGACAAACACAGGCTTTTTAAACTGAATCATTTGTCACGCTTTTACAAAGAGAGGGTGGGTCTCCTCGAAGCTGCCATCAGTTGCCACGGCCCAGAGCATTGGGCAGGGACCTCACACAAGGTCTCAGTGCCAAACCGCCCGAGCGACCACGGCTCCCGCGGTGGGAGACATCACTGTCTGAGCCAATGCCCTCGCTGTGCATAGTGAGGAGACAGTGGTATTCTGGGACGTACCCGGGCCACCAGGCGGCCGCAGGAAAGCCAGGACCGTGCCCGAGGCCTATCAGGTGTGCCCCACGTCTGCTTGCTGGCCACCTGGGCTGCAGCTCGGTGTCTGACTCCGGGTACCCATCAGTGATGCTCACACCGGTGGGAAGAGTCGTGGACACGAAAGTCAGGGTCGGTCCACCTCCTAAGCCTTCTCTCCAAATCCCCAACGAGCTCGCGCTTGCCGCTGGATCCTGACGTCGGGGCGACCCTGCTCCCAGCACCCACGAGGTCCACGCGTTGTTGTGACCAGCAGACGTGCCACGTGTACAGGCTGGTCTCGCGCCCCCGAGGACGCCACGCTGAGGGATGCAGGAGAGGGGCTGTTTCCCAAGACAGCCCCTGTGGTTCGCATGACCCTCGTCACCGCCTTGCACGTAACGGGCAGTCTTTAGTCTGCACCGGGAAAAGTACAACTTCAAGGTGTGTTCAGCAAACTCCTAAAAGCTGAACTCGGCGTGTTCAAGAAGGAGGCCCTGGGAGGCTGTGGGCGCGCCCTCCCCTCTGTCCTGCCACAGACACTGGCGCCAGCACACGGGCTGACACTGTGCGCCTGCAGCTTCGAGCCCACCGTGCGCCGGCCACACTTCCCCAGAGCTTGTAAGAGCGCATCTGCCGGCTGTCCTCACACGGCAGCCACAGGCTCATGCCTTCTGCCGCCCACTCCCTCCTCCCCGTGTGTGCACAGAACACAACTGTGCCCCGTCGGGGGCCACCGCAGTCGGATTTGCCCGGGACTGGTCTGACCTCAGAGTCCCACGTGTGGGAAGCTGCCTCACTCCCCGCGAACAGGATGCCGGGTCCCTCTGACCACCTAGCCGTACGCTGCCCTTCATCCTACATCAAGCAGATTTTTACAAAACAAAGGCTTTTGTAAAAATTCAAGTGAGGATTTGGGTGACATGGGCCCCTGGGTGGCTCGGTTGGTTAATGACCAACTCTTAGTTTCCGCTCAGCTCATGATCTCAGGGTCGTGAGATCGGGCCCTGTGTCAGGCTCTGTGCTCAGCCTGAAGTCTGCTTGAGATTCTCTCTCTCAAATACACAAATAAATCTGAAGGGAAAAAAAAAGAAAATTCTGGTGACAGAGAACAATGGTGAGAAATGTGTCCTGGCTCTTTGATGGGGAGAAGACAGGAACCAGGAATTAGAACGCTCTCTACAGCAGCTCTGGAGGTGTTGTCAGTTTTATTTACATGTGATAGAGCAGCGTGTTTTCAGGGAGAGAAAGTAGAAGCTCCAACAGGTCTCCTGGAAGGCTGAGACAATGCCAGCCCTGGGCGTCCAACGCCGGCTGGGCAGTGGGCACCCACTCCTCACGTCCTCATCGCCCTACGGCCTCCTCCCCAGAGCTCTGCTGTCAGATCGAACCCTAGAACCGAAGCACTGACATCTGCCGGGACACCGTCACCATCGACACCACTGGGCGGGGACCAGGACCCAGCATCAGCCTGGGAGGGTGTGTGGCCCGCAGCACACCAGACAGGCAGAACTCCCGAGCGGCCGTGTGTTTCCAGAGGGGGTGAGAGGAGGTACCTGCAGTCAGCGTCTAGGACAGGAGGGTCTCAGCAAGGCCAGGCGCTCCCTGCAGGAACACGGCCTTCTGGCCACGGGGCAAACGGCAGCCAGCACAGCCCTCTCTGCTCTCAGGGCAGAACCACTGGACCAGGGCAGAGTCCTGGGAGGGGTGGTTTGGGTCCATTTCCACATCTGCTCTGACCTTAGGGGATGGAAAGCACCCAGTGGAAATGTGCACAAGTGCGTACATGCAAGTATGTGCACGCGTGCGCGGCCGATCTATCCATGTACACGCACACACATGCGTGCGCGGCCGATCTGTCCACGTACACGTGCACACACATGCGTGCGTGGCTGATCTGTCCATGACACGCGCACACACATGCGTGTGCGGCCAATCTGTTCGTGTACACACGCACACACATGCGTGCACGGCCGATCTGTCCGTGACACGCGCACACGGTCACATGTGTTACATGTACACGCACGGGTGACACGTGTCCAGGTCGACGGAGGAACACGAATGACGGCCCGCTGACGGTCACAGCACGTCAGGGTGAGAGGAGGGCTGAGGCAGGCAGGGCTACCCCAGGGAGGCCCAGAAAGGAGAGGAGGGCGGGCGGCCAGGAGCACAGCCACACAGGAGTGACTGGAAATCGGGAAAAGGGAGTTGGGCCCCGGGTGGGGGCAGAGGCGGGGCAGGTCCTGCCCTGAACCAGCACAAGCCTGAAGGACGAGCTCCGCAGGTTCAACACGGGGGTCCTAGGACTCCGTGGGGCTGCCGTCCCCTCTGACGCGGCCAGTGCTGGTGCCGTCTGTCGTGGCCGCTGCCGGCTGCCACAAGCACGGTCCTGGCACACACGTGCATGCCCCAAACACACCCACTTCTCCTGTATTTCCAACAGGCCTGCTTCAAGCCTTTACCAGGACTCAGTGTCCAAGAAGCCACACACTTGAGAATGGGGAACAGTTAAAACACTCGGGGAGTTTGCTGTTCCAAAGTGGCGAAGCGGCAGGGACTGACAGGCTGTCCTTGCGCACGACTCACCTCCGCATGGCACAGACACGGGCCTCGGCGCACCAGCAGCCAAGCAGAAATGCCCAGAGACGGCGCCGCGGAGCAAACTCCTGTTGGAAAATGCTTTCGCGTGGGAGGAACAGTTGCACACCAAGAAGACGCGTGGCTATACTTGTTCAAAGAAGAAGAGTAAAACTCAGATCAGGAAACACGGACCGAAGTAGATGGAGAAACGGAACAACACGGACCCTGCTGGCCCCTTACCCCCTCCGCTCGGCCACCCCCTCCGCTCGGCCACCCCCTCTCAGGGACGGTTCCCGGTCAGCAGCCACGTAAGAACAAGGGGTCTCTGTGCTCACACCAGGCTGAAGTGGCCTCCCTCTGGGTCCCACACTGTGAGACCGTCTCTCCCACAGGGAGACAGTCTCTGTCTGGGTCCTCACCACAGGGAGACGGTCGCCTCCTCAGTTGCTCTTTTCTTGGTGTCCGTGTGACAGGGCTGTTGTCAAGGGACAAGCAAGCACGGATACCAACTGCGGAGGCCACGTGCTTCGGAGGGAATATCAGGATGTTTGCAGAACCCCGGGATGAGGGCAAAATGCTGCATTCAGACAGCACCAAGTGTGTGTGTGTCTTCCTGGTGGGAGGTGCAGTTCCCACCCAAGGCCTGGCTCGGAGCAGGGTCCTAACCTCACGGAGAACCTCAGAGCCCCGTGCCGGCTCCGAGCCGTCCGAGTCCGCAGCGCGCCCTCCCCGAGTCCGGCCTAGGCACGTCTGGGAGCAGGAACTCCCCACAGAGGGTGAAATGGATACTTAGACTTGTCTACGTCCTTTCTAGTTCTTTTCCTCCTGCAGTTGTGTGAGCTTCCCTCAGTGATTCCGACGTAGGTCTTCGGAGGGAGAGTTCAGAGAAGGAGGAAAATGAAGGCGTTGAGGGGCCGGGCCCAGCGGGGGGAGGCAGAGCCGGGCTAGGAAGCCTGCACTCCCCGTCTTCCTTGCGGAGCCATTTAAACACAGAGTTCGTGTTCCTCTCCTGTCCCGGGAGCGCCGGAGGTGACCCTTCGCTGTCCTCCCCAAGCCCGTGGCCCAGGGAGGCAGACAGCCCCCAACCCAGAGTCCCAGGCTCGCTGTCACGTGGGAGGTGCTACCTTAGTCGGGGAGTAAGTCAGTCCTTGGGGACGGGTGGGGATGTCACCCCCACCCTGGAGACATGGGCACCCTGGGGACACAAATCGTAATACAGAGAGGCTGTGGCCCCTGAGATCAAGTCCAGGCACAAGAAGAGAATCGTCGAGACCGCCACAGTGACAGTGACATGCGTCCGTGTGGGCCACCCTTGCCTGCGTCACAAAGCCTCGTCCGCTCAACAAGTCCAGAGGCTGCTCGCCGTCCGCACCTCGACCGCGCTTCCACCGCCAGACCCTGAGACGAATTCAGAGAGAGAAGCTGCCTGGGGCTGGCCAGGGGCTGCCGGAGCCCCACACACTGCTCCTGGCTCAGGCGCAAGGGGTTCAGGCACAGGGACTTGGCAGCCATCAGATGCCAGGGGAAGACGGAGACCTGACTCCACAGACCGGCCGGACACTGATGCACCCCACAGATGACTGGCCTCTGGGGTCCTGGGGGCACAGGGCCATTTCTATCACCTGAAGCCAGACATCTGCCCACGCAGAGCTACAAGCATCAGGAGCAGAACCTCGGGGGGTCCTGGCCCCGCCAGCGGCGGCGGAAACATAGTGAGTCCAGTGCCCCCTCCCCGTGCAGCTCAGAAAAACTTGCTACCGGAGGAGGGAGAAAGCTATGCCCCAAGCGCTGATGGGACATCGAGGTGACAAGGGCTTGTTCACGGTGGCCCTTCTGCCCGGCAAGGGGATGCCCCGTGCATTGCTTCCTACAGCGTTTGTCTTCTCCCCAGGACTGAGGCCCAACATCTGGCCGTGAGACTGTCCCATGTGTGTCCAGACTGTGTTGGGGCCGAAGGAAGAGCAGCCCCTCCGCCGCCGGAAGGTCCCTGGGAATCAAGAACTAAAACAGCAGTTTGGCCCTCGAGCCCCTGCTCGTCGGGCACTCTGCTCCTCCGTGAGACGGATGTCCGAACCCGGAGACCCTCCAGACCCCGTGTCCCAGGCTTCTCAGCCTGCTGCTTGCCCGTCTCTCCCCCAAGAAGACCAGGACCAGAGAGTCTCGTCTCCCCCAGGGCAGCACTGACAGCCCTGCATGACCGGACTCCTGAGTGGCTTCGATGAAGACATGGGTCCCCACCCGGGGAGTTTGCGACCCGGAGTCATATCCCTGTGGACGCGTCTTACGTCCCAGATGCTCGAACTCCCTGATGTGCCACAGGGCTTGGCAGGGTGCAGACAGAGGGGGGTCCCACGTCCCTGACGGTGGCCCACCAGACTGTGAGCACCGGGTGCTGGCGTCCTTGCCATAGACGTGGGTCTTCCTCAGCTGTTCGGAAGCTGAAGTCTCCAGCCGGGAACCGTCGCAGCCTCTGCCGGCAGTGCTGGTGTCATTGTCCCCGAGGGGACGTCCAGCCTGGGCACGGGCCCTTTGAGCCAGAGCCATGTGGTGAGCCCGTGCACCTGCCCCCGGCCATGAGGGACGAGCTGGTTCGTGGGAGAAGAGGCTTCAGGCCCTTGTGTGGGACAAGCGCTGGGGACCATCATGACCTCACTGTCACAACACACAGTCTGAGGAACATGTCCTTCATGAGCAGGAGGGCAGGGTCTTGGCGCCCACACAGTGAGTGCCGCTGTCACTATTCCGGTCACCCTATCTGTCCACAGAGTCATCGTGTGACCCTCCAGCTGACGCAAGGCTTCCTTGGAGCTGTGACCCGAACACACACACCTGCACCCCAGGGTCGGGAGTCGGCCCCAGCTGTCGGCCTTTCTTCCGTCTGAGCACCCCGAGTTGGTCCTCCAGCCCCAGGGCCGTCTGGTTTCTCTGGGTCGCGTCCTGGGTGGGCACGAGCACTCGCTCGGGGGCTGCCTCTTCCAGCCCGCCGACACTGTGGGGGTGCATGACACGGGGCACAGGGTCAGACAGAGTGCAAAAACCCTGGTGTGTCCAGAAGGCCCCGGGAAGTACTGCGGGGCCTCGGGCGTGTGGGCACACGGGTCCCGCGGGGAGCTGGCCGTGCGCCCACCTCCCAGGGCGGCGCTCAGGCAGCGGCAGCCGTCTTCGGCGGGACGCCTGGCTAACAGAACGGGCTGGCCAACACCCCGGGGTCTGTGTCAGCCCAGGGGAGGGCTTCCCAGGATGCACGGCGGCCTCGCTACGGTATATACAAACTCTACCTCGCCAGCCACTCCGCGTTTTCTGTGGCTGTTCTCGTTGTACGCTGTCATGCTGCCATAAACAGCAGCTTCCCAGACACACCCAGTCTCACCGCGACGTGGGCTACGGCACTGGCATGGGAGACGGGGCCCGTCGCCATGGGTGCCTTCACCCTGAGTGGCGCTGAGTGACAAGCCAGCCTTGAAGATACTCCCACCACCAGCAACAGAAGTACAACCCGGGAGCTTCAGACTGAGGAGCACCCAATACGCAGGCCACGGAACATGCCACGCTTCCCAGGATGTGTTAGATTACTCGTAACTCAAACTGGCTTTCCAGTCTTCCAGACCACGGGTGCACAGAAATACCTACACTTGAACATCAGACTGTGCTCCGTCCGCCCTGGTCCTCTCGGCCCTGAGCTCTGTGAGGCAGAGCACGCGGCAGCCTCGTGTGCTGCCCATCTTCTGGAATCTTCTGCCGGACCATAGCTGCTCCAGGCCCCCCACTTACCTGCAGGGCTGCACCCTTCTGTGGCTCCCACCGTCTGAGACTAGCGAAAAGCCCTCCACGCCAAACATGAAAATTCTGCTGAAGTAGTTCAGCTAATTTTCCAGCAACACGTGTCCAACCCTTGGCCAAATCTCACCACCCAGACTAGACTCTGTGAGCACACCCCGCCTTCATGGGAATCTCAGGAGATCCGAAACAATCGTGGACTTTTATGGGAAGTGATAGCAACTCCATCAAAATATGTCATTGATTAATAAAACATTTACCCAAAAATTGTGGCAATAAAAAAACGTGTTTGGAAGAAATAAGTCCGATTCCACCAAATGCAATAGCCCCAGAGAACAGGCAGTTTCGTGGCTGCTGTTTTCCGTATTTCTGTCTTCTTTCCTCTCCTTTTTAAACATGGCCCATTAGATGGATTTAAATCTCAACCAAGGCATTTTTTTAATGAAAGGGACACTTTAGTTTGAAGAGCAGCGGATTTGAAGCAGAGACCCCCTGCTGGGCTCTGATCAGCTATCGATCAGGGAGGGAAGCCGCCCCGTCATCAATGCTGAATAATGAGCCTTCAGCCATGGACTGAACTAGCGCATTTGTTGTAGAAGGGAAGCGGCCCTTTGTGGAGACCAAAGGCTCTGGTCTCTCTCGAGGAAAAGAAATGTTAATTGAAAAATTCCTTAAATAGGTAAAGGCTCTGAAGTTGCTTTACATAAAAGGTGTGAAATCACAGAGGGCAGAGAAGAGAGGGCCCTGCCCCTGCCGGGAGCCCTCTCTCCAGCGGTGCTGATTAGCTGCCCATTCACAGACGCCAGGGGCTGACGGGACGAGCCCTTTCAGCCAAAGGGACCAATGGCAGCTGGGCCTGGGAAGTCTGGATTAATTGGTCCCTTGACAGGGAAAATTAGAACAAAGAAGCTTCCCATTAGATGCCGAGAAATGAGACCTGACGTTTCCCATACATAACCAGGGCCCACAGCCTCCATCTTGTTCGCCAACAACTTCAGAAAACGAATCGTGTTGCTGTCAGTGAGGTTTCTCAGACCAGCCTTAAAATCACGGGACAGTGACTTCATCTCAGAGCATCTCTGCAAATGCTGCCCCAGGCAAGAGCTGAGCACCAGGTGTAGACACAACCGAGAGCCCACCGGCCAGGATGGAGCTGGGGGCACAGGGAGGCACGGTGGAAGCATCCCAGGAGAAGGCTGTGGTCCCGCCCTGGGGCCCTGCCCCGTCCTGCTGTCCCTGCGGCATGGGGCCCAGACGGTGCTGTCCCCAGAGCCCTCCTGGGCCTCTGCCCGCACCCCCTGCCTCCGACTGCTACATCTTCCCGCCATCGGTATCAGCCCCAATACCAACCAGGAGGCTGAAGCCTCGTGGAGGCCATCGGCATTGGTGCTGGCTGTGAGGACAGTCCAGGTACCCAGACTTACGGGAGTGACACGGGCACGGGCCCGGCACAGGGTTGCAGCCACATGGGCAGGCCTGCCGCGTCCCCGCCCCCACATCCTGGTCCCCTGACACCACGGGTGGGAAGCATGAGGGCCGACGAAGAGTGAGATGTGGCGAGACTGAGTACGGCTCTCAGCTGTCACTTCGTGTTAGAACCTATTACTGACCACGAGCGGCAGCTACAGCCCAGCCATCGCATCCCCTCCTCACCAGAGAGCAGACGTTTTCGTAACATACAGCGTCTGTCCTGCTAAATTGAAATGAAATGCACATTCGTGAATTTTAACTTAAAACTGTTGCTTCTCACTGAGAAAGGAGAATGTCCTTGACACCCATGTGTCTTTTGTCCTCGTCCCGACCTCCAGACTCTCGGCAGTGAAGCAGAGGTAGCCCGAAGGGGCCTTGTGGCCTCCTCGGGGGGAGCGAACGTCGGACGGCAGCCCAGTCAGAGTGGGAGACGCCCTTGCGCAGAGCCCACCTCGGGCGGAGAACAACCCAGCTGCCCCCAGAAGAAGGGCCTGTCCTCTGTGGCGGACAAGTCTGAGGCGGAGAGAAGGGGCCTCGTCCGGCCAAGGGGCACGGTCCCACGAGGCACAACCACGGTGGCTCCCAGATGTTCTCGAGCAGAAGCAAGTCCAGCCCAAGCCAGGGGTGTCGGGGCTGGGGTTCCGCCAGCCGAGGGTGGAGGCCTGTGGGGAGGTCGCCTGGCCCACAGAGTCCTCCCAATGTCACTCCTGACGGCACGCGGAGCACGTCCAGAGGCAGGAGTCCACGTCACGTCCTGGGAGGTGGCTGAAGAGGCATGAGGTGCCCTAGTGGGTCCTTGGCAAGTCCTGCAGTCGAGTGGGAGCGGGCCCACGGGGAGCAGGTGGGGACCCCGGCGGGGAAGCTGCCGGAAAGCCCCTTATTCATGAGAACTCTCTGCCGGCGCCTCCCAGGGAGACCTCACTCCCGGCGGGGCCTGTTGGCTCCTATCCACTCTCCGGGCCCCGGTTCAGACGACACCTTCTTCTTCAGGGACACGCTCCATGCCCACTGCTGAACCCAAAAGAGGTCTGGTGTCTCCTGTCGCTTCTGATAGCCACTGACCCTGGCCTTCCTAGCTCAAGGCCAGCGGCAATCTTGTTCTGTGAGGGAAGACCGTGTCCACCTGACCACACAGCGCCTACTCCACGCGGCCCTCCTGCCCCGGGACCGTGGAAGCAGAAGGTCCCAAGTCGGAGGGGCTCCAGGGGGCGTCCCCGCCTGCACACGGGCATCTAGCAGACGCCACGCCACGCGGCGGGGCCACAGAGGAAACGGAGGCCTAAGGACCGGGGTGCCGAGCGAGCCAACCGAGAGAACGGAGGATGTTCTTGGTCGACTCCGTGGTGCCGCGCATCCTTCCAAAGACGTCCTCCGCGGAGAGCGGCGGCGAGCCCAGCGGAACGCGCTTCTCTTCTGAGCGGAGGATGTTTCTGGGGCGCCTGCGAGCACCGCCGGGGTGTCGTCCGGGAGGCTGCCGCCGCCGCTCTGAGGACGGGAGCCGCTCTGCAGGCGGAGGCGTCCGTGGGCCGCCGTGCGGGCTCCTGAGCGTCAGAGAAATGGAATCGCGCTCCGGCCCCAAAGCCATGAGTCAGAAGAACGACCCACAGAAGAAAGACTACAGGCTCCAAACACCAGAAACTCAGCCACGAAAACACTTCACATAAACACGTAAAAAAAAAAAAACGCTGCCGTTTGAAACGGCAGAAGAGACGCAAAACCCTTAAACAACCACGTTTAGAAGAAACTGAACAGACGCGAGCAGGCCGCCGGGCGACCGGGACTCACACGCCTGGGTTCCAACCAACCTTACCTCGAAGTGGCGAACTCCCGGGGGTTCCCTTCGGCCAAAGAGCTTCATGCTCTGAGAGACTTGACCTCTTTGACGGTCTGAGGGAAGGAGCCGGCTGCTCCCCGGAAGCAGGCGCCGACGTTCACCCACACTGAAGAGTGTCCCACGCACAGGACAGCCCGGGCGGGCGGTCCCAGGCACTGCCCCCTGCCCCCGAAGCTGCGGGTGCCCCCACGCCCAGAAGGAGGGCCCCGTGGACCTGGAGGAGCGTCTACCAAGTGGGTCTCGGCCCCCAAAGAGCCAGGAAGAGAGGAGCGAGCTCGAAGGAGCCTGAGGCCCGTCCCGAGAATCCTCTGCTGGGTTCTTGCCGCAGGCGAGGAGACATCGCTGGGCCTCCTCTGCGTCAAGGGAGAGCCCCTGCGTCGGGGAGGGCCCCCCCACACCCCCAGGACAAAACACCCGACGCCACGTCAGACTGCTTCGGACTGGACAGTGGCACCCGGGCCGGCAGACCCGGAGACACACTCCCCGGGGAGCATGCCCTCCCCGTCAGACACGCAGGCGGGTCTCCAGCGAGCTCTGGAGCCTTTCCAAAGGATCCACACTGAGTGTGTGTCGCCTTTATGCGCAGAGATAAAGGGACGATTTTGTTCGTGTTCCTACACGTACCCCACTTTCTACCCTTGGAAAATCAGCCTAAGGAGATAAATTGAGCTATAGCTAAGAAAATATTTTCAAAACAAGTTCATACCAGCTCTATCCAGAAAAGACTTTTATCATTTCAAACATTCAAGTAAACATTAAAAAGGCAAAAAAGGGGGGCGCCTGGGTGGCTCAGTGGGTTAAGCCTCTGCCTTTGGCTCGGGTCATGATCTCAGGGTCCTGGGATCGAGCCCCGCATCGGGCTCTGCTCAGCAGGAAGCCTGCTTCCTCCTCTCTCTCTGCCTACCTGTGATCTCTGTCAAATAAATTTAAAAAAAAAAAAAAAGGGCAAAAAAGGTTTAAAAAGCAATCTGAGGAAAAGGAATGTTATGTAGGAAGGATAATACTTCAAGAGCAGAGAAATGTTTCCATCATAATATAAAGCAGAAAACAGGAGATGTCATGATGTGTGTAATCCATAAGTTCGTAAAAACAGATAAATGCTGTGTGGAGAGCAGCCTGGAGATACTCACTCAGACGGCACCTCAGGACAGCGAGCTCAGCCGGTTCGGTTTCCTACTTGGGCCTTTTTCTAGATTTCCCGGAAAGACCAGTTACTGCTTTTCAATGGGAACATTTATTTTCAAGTATAAAAATCATACCTAGATTTTTTTGCCTCAAGGGGAGAAATTTACTCTTCAAGGTCATAGACATCAAATTCCTGGCTCTGCCCTAGTGGCCCAGCAGACACCCAGCCCGACGCTGCCCTGGGAGCCGCCCGGAGAGAAGGGCCACCCGGCACGGCTCCTCCTGCACACCGGCCCCACGAGGCTCAGCAGGAACCCAGCTCCGTGCCGGCAAAGCGGCTGAAGATACCCCCGTGCGGGTGTTGGGGGGGAGTCTCTGAGCTGTGTGGGCCGGCGGCTGTCACGACCCTTGTGGCGTCTCTCAGCCCCTTTCTGAAAGCACCCGAGACCCAGGGCTCACTGTTCACACGGCAGTTTGCTAAGTGTCCACGTAGACTCGAACGTCACATCCGCCAGGACCCCTGGAACACGCAGCAAACGCACCTAACTGGGATGTCCCTTCTCCCGTGGGCACCGGGACCGCGCACAGACGGTGTCCGAAGCCTCCACGAAGCCAGGAGCCAAAAGGTGGTGAAAGGTGCCCCTCGCCACAGAAAGGGAGCGAACATCTGCCTCGTCATGAGAACAAGCGACTCCACACAATGGGGCGACGGTCGCGTACCAGACCAAACGCGGGACGCTCTCAAAACTCCACGCTCGGAGTCGGCCCACTCAATTATTTAAACACACACTGAATTAACAAAATATCCAGCATATGCTCTCTTCAGCTCTGCTAACCCTGACGCAGGCTCTCAAGGCGGACAGAGGCCGGCCTGCAGAAGACGAGGGGCCCGCGGTGGTCGGCTCGCCCCGCGCCCAGGCCTGAGCCCGCAATTCCCCAAAGGAACGTGTGATTAATGCTGCCAGCGAGTGTGCCTCTACCTGACCCTGATCTCATCAAACCCTGCTGCCACCATCTGCCGCTTTTAATTCCTCTGCAATATTTGTATCTGCCGCTCCCTCCGACAAAGGCGGGGGTGGGGCAGAAATGCTCCTGCACGCCGGCGGGGCTGGTTGGCCGGCGGAGCGGCGGCCAGGAGGCATCTGTTGCTGGGAGCCCGCAGCATCTGCTACGATTTCTCACTTTCCCCGCATGCTGTGGGGTACGGTTTCTCCCCAAGGTGGGCCGTCCGCGCTCGCTGTCAGCCCATCATTGTCTGCCCCGCCTGTTCCCACGGTGCCGGCCTCGTTACCATGCTGCCGGCCTTTGCTGGCTGGCTGTCTGTAATCCAAGATATTGTGTCATTGGGCAATGCCATTAACCCTTCTCCGACGCATCAGGACATTCAATTAAGCCCGGCAGGAGAAGCAGATTGAGAGGGAGGGCCGTCTGCTGGGGAGGGACAGCCAGGGCGAGGAAGCCAGAAAGTTTCCCAGGACAATGACGGTAACCCAGCACCGTCACGCTAGCCCCGGCTTTCCGAGAGGCAGGGGTGCCCTTGGACAGGGCGGCTCTCCCCCATCACGCGTTTTTCACGCAAAACGCAGTCAAAGGGTTTTCCTCCAGGTCCTCGGTGCGGCTGTTAAGCCCCGTAGGAAAACGTGTGCGTGAGAGCCGCTGTTTGTGTGCCTGACCTGCCAGCACTACACCAGTGGGGGGCGGCCCAGCGGCTGGTGCTCAGAGGGCCCAAGCTGTCACTTCCCGTGTCCTCCTGCCACACCCCGCGCAGGCGGGGCTTCGCCCGGGGGCTGTGGGAGATGACACAGGGGACCACCCTTCCTCCGGGGAGCCGTTTCCGACTTCAGTGCTGGGTCCCAGGGGAGCAGGCACCAGGGAAGGAAGGAGTGTGTGTGCCCGCAGAGGGTGTGCCTTCCCGGAGCCAGGAGGCCGGCCTCCAGGAGTGGCCCGTGAGCCCGGCTCTGCCTCCCCCCACCCCACGCCCGGGGACAGGTGGGCGCAGCTCTGTGCCCCAAACTCCCTGCAGGGCACCGGCGACGGAGAGAAGCTCTGGTTCCCGCCATCGTGTGGGTTTCGTTTGAGACCTGGGACCCCAGGCCACGTTCTCACTTTGCCCATGGCGCCCAGAGCACGGCCAGATTTGAGAAAGGAGGTACTTGGCAGGAGGAGACGTTCTGAAATGAATGCGTTCTTAATGCCCCCAGGTATACTGTGCTGAGTAGCCTCTCGGTAACAAGGCCGTTGCAAAGTCATCAAAAACCGGCAATTTGTAAAAAGAGCGGGACATTTATCAGATGCCTACTGTGTAGTGACAGTATATGAACAACGCTCACGCCAAATCCGGAGATGACGTGGTCGGCCCACTTTACAGATGACAGGTGCCTCCGGAAGAACTTCCGGCCAGCCCGGTGCGGCTCCCGGGACAGACAGAAGGGGTCGCCGTCGCAACCGGCCTGGCTTCTTCCCCAAAGCCCTTGATATCACAAAACCTAAATGCACAAAATGCAGGGGACCCCCAGCTAGGTCAATGGCAGGCAGAGCCTAAACACCGGACGGTTCCCGGACAAGGTGACCCGGTGTTTTCGCTGTCTCGGGGAAGACTCTGCAGGCCAGAAGCGCAGCCTGAGGGCACGAGGCCCGCCCCTGGGCCCCACCACACAGCCCTGTCTGTGGCGGCGGTTTCTCCCCGGGGTCCTGGCCCCTGGGAGCCGAGCGGGGG
Source organism: Mustela nivalis (assembly GCF_964662115.1). NCBI lineage: Eukaryota > Metazoa > Chordata > Mammalia > Carnivora > Mustelidae > Mustela > Mustela nivalis. Next base: position 391,647 of record NC_139024.1, on the reverse strand, counting down.
TGGCTGTGTCTGTGCCCTCCTGGGCGGGGGCGTGGGAAACCACATGTACAAGTTGGGTCGTTGGCCTCCATTCCCACTAGCACTTCCCGGCCACATAAAACCCAAGATCAGTGCCCAGGCGCTCGGACGATCGTGCTGCCGCCTCCCCAGAAGGTCCTGGTCCCCGGGAAGGAGGACCCCCAGCTGCCGGCCATCTCCGCCCTTTCTTAGACCAAACCATGTGTCCGTGGACAGAAAAGAACCCAAAAGGAATGGCTTTCGGAGCAGGTGGTGGCCTCTCTCTGGCTGGTGGGCACGTGCATGAGGCCTCCCCACTCAGACCCTCGGGGGCCCGGGCCACGGGGGAGCAAACAGAGCGTTGGCGTCTCGTGCTGCACCCCCGGTGCCAGCCCCGTGAGCGGGCTGCCTGCCTGTGACTCCCGGGGACCCGTGTCGCGACCGTGTCAGGGGCTCCCTCAGGCTGCCTCAGGCCGCCACCCGGTCAGCCGCCACCTTCGTCGGCCACGGAAAGAGGGACGGTCTAAGGACGAGGGCACCGGGACGGAGACGCCGCCCGGCCTCCCGCCTCCCCGCCATCCCGCTGGAACTGTGCACCCGGGGGTCCGGAGACACCCCGCCGCTGCTCCACCCGCACAAGAAACACATCTGTGTCCCCAAGCAGCAGGGTGGTGACCAAAGACTGTCCCTGGGCCCAAAGGGGGTACCCTATCTGCTCTGCTCGTCTCTCGGGGCAGCTGGGTGGTCCTTCATGAGCCGGCGAAGGACGATCATCCCAGAGCTGCAGGTCCGTCCTGGGTCCCTGCCGTGTGGCCCACCGAGCTTCACCCGGGTTTGCAGAGGGCGGGCGGGCGGTGGCAAGGGAACGTAGCCCACACCCGCCTCACAGAAAGAACGCCACAATGGCGTGAAGGGAAGGGCTGACCCGGCAGGCCACGCACAGGCCCGTGTCCACGGGCTCCAGCCTCCCAAGGCCCTGCTGGAAGCAGCTTGGGAGTTTTAAAACACACACTAATGAGGGCAAGCGCTTGGCTCCCACAGAGAGGAACGCGGCTCCCTGGCAGCCGGCAGCAGCCCCGCTCGGCCGGGACACAGTCTGCGAGGCCGCTCGGAGGGGCCCACGCACAGCTGCACACCGCGTCTCCCCCGCCCCCGAAGCAACAGGCCCGTCTGCTGCGAGCTGTCACCCCTACCCCACCGTGGGCGGGACACCCCCAGGCAGAAACCGCAGCCGTCCAAATCAGGCCTGCCAGCCGCTGAGAGAGGAACTCCTGACGGCCGCCTCCTAGGCCCCGCAGAGCACAGGGCAGCACAGGGCAGTGTGGGGAGGGGGCAGTGCGGGGCAGCAGTGGGGGAGCAACCCTGGGTGGAAGACAGCAGGGAGGAGGCAGCAGGCCTGGGTCTAGATCCACAGGAACACGCGAAGCAGAAGCCAGCCCGTGTCTTGTGGATCTTTGTTCGGTCGACCTTGGGGACACGGGGCCCGCTGGGGTGATTCCTCCTCTGGCCCCACACCGGCTCGGCAGGAACAGACATCCAGAGAGGCAGGAAAGATGCAGAGGCACAGACGGTCCTACGGGAAACGCAGCTGCTGGTCCCTTCGTGATCACGGCCGCTTGTCTGCGGACAGGAGGGCCGAAGCCGTGCTCTCCGTGAACACTCGCGCGCCCGGCGGCCCCGGGGAGGCCCCAGGTCCCAGAGGAGGAGCAGGTCCCACTCCTGGTCGAGCGGAGGTGGAGGTCAGCAAATAGGGCAACCAAACACGTGAAGAGTCGGGGGGTCTCCCCTGGGGCTGGGGAGGAAAGGTCTCGGCCCCTCTGGGGGCTCCCATACTCGGCAGCAGCAACCCCTCGCACCCACAGACCCACACACGCTCCCTCTCTGCTCTTGTATCTAGGTGGGCGTTCGGGATGCCTCCTCCTCAAACCCGGCCCCGGGCCCGCCCCTCTAGAGCCCCCCACCCCTGTCTTCTCCACCTCCCACCGTGTCGCTGCTTCTCTGTGGTTGCTCCGGTGAGCTGTTCCCTCCTCCAGGCCCCCCAGAGGGGAAGGAGAGAGATGGGGTGGGGACGGGGTCAGACGGGCAGGCAGGGGAAGGTCTGTAATTTGCTGCTGGCCCTGAGCCCACCACCCTCCCCCACTCCGGCCCCCAATAGTTCTCACAGTCAGGCTGGCACCGATGACCACGGTGGGGAGAGGGGTCGCCGCCCAGCTGCTCAGACCCCGCTGCTCCCCTGGCCGTCCGTCCTTGTGAGGCAGGTGTCTGGCTGGAGCCAACAACCTACCAGGACGGGAGAGGAGATGCCCAGAGCAGACAGGAGAGACTTAAAACGCCTGTTTACTACCCTCAGCGTAGCCACTCCGTGTCCTGCTAACAGATGGGAGGGAGCCCACACCACAGCCCCGGCCTGGGGACACAGTACCTCTCCTCCTTCTGCTTCCTACCAGGTGCTAAACACTGGCAGTGGGACCCAGGATGGGAAGTCCACCCCACCCAACAGACCCAACCCAAAACCCACAATAAAACCAGTGCCTCTGACTTGGGCTCCGCTTCTAACCTGAAGGACAGAATCTCATGTTAACTTGAGAGTATTGTCGTCCTGGCTGTTACCAGGAGGCTCCTGAAGAGGCAACTGGGTGGGTAAACTGAGGCAGGGCCCCGCTGTCGACAGCCTCCCCGGGGAGCACCCCACACGTGAACCGGGACACGGCTCGTGAGTACGGGCACAGGTCCCTTCCGAGATGCCGGCTCCAGGGCAGAAGGCGCTGTTGGCCTCCGTCCCCGGCGCTGGGACCGTCTTCCCCTTTGCTTTTTGCTCTGCTCCTTGCAGGCATCGGCTAGTGTGCATTTTTAAAGGAAGGATCTGTTTGTCTTTGTTTCTCCAAGGCCCTCTCCGTGATGGAGCAGCTTCTGCCCACGAGGGCTGCACACTGGAGCTGTGCAGGCAGGGGCCGCCCCCGCTGCTCAGGCACCAGCGGCCAGCCAGGGCCAGGACCCGACCTGAAAAACCAGTCATTCCACCGGCCGGCCTGTGGCACCTGGGAGTGGTTTCACTTTCCTTAAGCGTTATTATAATTCATCTAAAGAAAAAATAATTTTTATTTACTTAACTTTTTGGACACACTTGACACACTTCACTTTGAAAACCGAAGTCGGGGGAGTGGTCGTTCCAAAGGCTCAGGGCAGGGCAGCCAGGAAACCAGTGCCCATGCAGGGGCCGCAGGTGGGGGCACCTCCGCCGCCCGACTGCGGCCGTCCTGGCTCTGCTCGTGGGGACAGCCGCCCCCGTCCTCAGCACGTGCCACGGGCTGTGAGAGGACATCGTGCTATAAAACAGAAGTCAAAATGGAGAAACCGAGGCACGGAGCTTGACCTTCTCAAGACCGTGTGGAAATCACTTCACTGGGAGAAAGCCCTTGGCTCCCATAGGACCCCAGTGGTTTTGTGTCTATGTATGACTTTTTTAATCAGGAAAACCTCGGGGCTCGCCCATGACAACGAGGCTGTGCTCTGACACTCACGAGAAGAGAACGTGTTTCCCAGCAAAGAGCTGTCCAGGCCGCCCATGAATGGATTCAAGAGGCAGAAAAGACAAGAAGACCCTGGGGGTTGGTCTCGTGTTCCAGCGCGCCCAGGGCAGACGCCCACTGTTAGCAAAAGCAGACTCTGGGCAGACAGTCAGGGCCACGAAGAGTCGGTGTTCGTCCAACCGTCATCGAGGACGCTCTTGGGTTTCCAACACGAGGAAAGCCCGGGCACCTCATTCACCATGAGCCCCGGTTGTGGGGGGCCGGCTCGTGCCTCCAGGGCGGCCAGGGGCCTTGGGGACAGGCCCTGGACGGGGCCCTCTGTCCTGCAGGGAAGGGGTGACCACGTGGCGGAAGTGAAGGCAGGTAGAGCAGGAGTACAGCCTCGGACCTGCGGCCCTTCCAGGCCCGAGAACCAGCTGCCTGGTGGGCCAGCCCCGCGTCGGGCTCTGCATTCGGGTGAAGCGCGCAAGAGTGCATCTGGCGTGCGGGTCCCGCCGCGTGCGAAATGTCAGGCCCTAACCCCCAGCGCACATGCACTGTCCAAGCCCCCAGGGGCTGCTGTGTCCGTGGCCTCCCCCTCCGTCGCCAACCCCCGGCACCATCCTTGGGGCAGCCTCTGCACTGGGCAGCTCCTGCCGCACAACCTCCGGGCTTCCAGAGCCACCTCGAGGCCCGAGGAAAGCGCGCGTCAGCCCGCGACCCAATCCCACCGATGTGGGGGACGCTGTGTGTGGGAAAGTCCGGAGCCTCTCCTGGAGCGCCCTTGTCTGCTCGGTCCTCCCGGTTCTCTCGGGAGGTGCTGTGAGCGCCGCGGTCCACAGCAGAGCCACCCTGGAATCCGCTCGGGGGCAGAGCTGCCCCCACCTCGCCCTCAGGTGGTGAGAGCAGTTTGACAAACACACGCGGTTTGCAGATGGCTTTTCTGCCGCTTCCACCGACCACCGCGAAGCCGCCATCCTAATCATGAATCAGCCGCATCGATCGGGTTTGGCGTGTGTGTCAGGGTTCACAGAGTCTGCCCCGACCCTCAGCGGACTTGCCTGCAGCCCGACTCTGCAGACCCAGGTGCGCGACAAGGTCAAGCTGTGACAAAAGACACTTTGGATAAACAGAAAGAAGGGAGGATTGTCGGTTTTCCCCACAGTTAATCAGGGAAACAACTCAGCCGGGAAGCCCAGAGCTGTCCCTTTGCAGACTGTTTTCCAAGACTTGTCTTGGACTAAAACACTAGGTCTGCAAAGTCAGATGAGCTGGGGTTCACAGGGATGGCCAAGGCCTCCCTTGTCCCGTTCACCTGTGATGCTAGGCCTCGTCACTGTTACTAGGCCTCATCGGGGGGTACACGGATCTTGTGTCCGTGAAGACGAGGGCAACCCTGAAACCCTATTCCCAGCCCAGGGAAGGGAGCGTTGTGGTGACCCAGCACAGCCACCGTGCTCCGCAGCGAGCAGAGCGGCCCTCGGCCGTGGTCCCATTCAGGGTGGTGGATGCCCTGCCGGATCTCCGAACGCGGTGAGCCAGGGGGCTGTGACCCGGGTGCCTCTGTGCGGAGCCTACCGGCCGCCCCACCACACACACCAGGTCCACAGCGACCACCCAGCCTCGGGAATGCGGCCAGACCAGGAAGCCGGTTTGCAAGTAAGCCCAGAACCCTGACACTGAGACTGAGAAAATCAGTCTACACGTAAAATCCATCAGGAGGTAATGCTTTTCTTAGAGTGGAGAAAGCACGTCACAAAGACAGTGTTCTGTACGCCTGCGTCTTCTTCTCACTGAAGGTTGTGAAGACCCCAGGGAAGTGTCAGGACGTGTGAACGTCACCTGCGTGGTGGGTGGCCTCGTGAGCACAGTCAGGAACCAGGGCCTCGGTTTTCTGTGTGACCTTAGGAAATGTCACTGCCCTCTGAAACTTCGGCCCAGAGACAGGACTTGAATTCTTCTTGGTTGAAATTTCCAAGAGAAAACAGAATCTTACCAGCTTGCGGCGTCTGAATTCTTAGGGCCGGAAACCGCCGTGGCGCTGTTGGCTGTCGACCTGGGTCTCCGGCTGTGAGAGCACGTGCAGGAGGACAAGCCGGCGGCCTGTGATTATCCTTGAGAAGCCGCGAGCAGCCGCCTGTCATTGGGAATGAGGACAGGTTCCGCGGCAAGCCCACGTGCGGCCGGGAGCCAAGATGGTGCTCCTCGGGAAAGACGCGTGGGTGTGACGTGGCTTGCAGGCACCTGCCCTCGTGGGCAGAGCGTTGGGGGACGGGGCACGTCTGCAGAAACACTCGCTGTTTTGTCCAACATGACCGCAGGCGTGGATTTTAGAGATCTGATGCAGGAGAAACGGGATACAAATACTAATTCAGCACTTTTCGTGTTTTTCATCTTCTAAACCTACTACACGTGCAGCCCGTAAGCACCTAGCATGTCCCGGGAACTGAGCTGGAGCGGAGGAGAGGCGGAAAGGCGTGTCAGCCCTGGGGGCTCACGGGCTTGGGACTCTGACGCGTGAGCGGCCGCCCCAAGGAGGACCCCTCAGAGAGCCAGGTGGGCAGGGACGGCTGCCTGGGCAGGAGCCGTGAGCTGGGCTGGAAGGAGGGGCGTTCTCTGCGAGAAGCGTGGAAACGCTCCCCGCCCAGGAGGACGGGGTCTGCGGACGCAGCCGGAGGAGGAACCCCGGCCAGCCGGGAGGAGCGGGTCCTGGAAGCCCAGACCCAGTGTATGTGCTCTCCTTGTGCCCACGGGCCTGGAGCAGGAGCCAGCCTCCAGGCTGGGTCCTACTTGCACTTTTCGCCGGGAAAGCAAGGGGTCCGTTAGCACTCCCAAGACAGCCCGGACTGCACGTGCCAAGCCCTGCACAGGTACACGGTACACATGGAAACCCACTTAAGGGGACCGACTGTGCTGCTTAAAGCTCCCTAAACCACATTGATTTCCCTACGGCTTTCTCCAGCTTGGTTCTTCTATACCTGAAATAGCAAAACGCATTTCTCTGAAAATATTTTGTGTCAAGCTTTTTAGCTTTTTAGTAATTTGCCACAGCCTTCCCCCAACCGAATTCCAGAAATACTAAGGCTTCGCTTACACTTGTCCTTTAAAAGGAACCATTCGCGTGCATGTGGAAGGAGGCAGACGGGTAGGTGCCTCCACTCCACACCCCAGCCCCAGAAAAGCCCGGCAGCCCACCGGGCAGTGCTGGAAACCCCACACCCCCTCCAGGTACCTCTCCCCTTCCCGGGTGCCTGGACCCAGCGCCTCTTGTTGGTCTGAAGAGCAGCCTTCCCAGAGCACAACAGCCAGGAGGGAGCTCTGGGGACACTGCCTCCCTATCACCCAGGACCACACGGACCAGGGAAGACAGGGGGCTTCTGGTGGTTTGGAACCCAGGGCTCCTAGAGCTAAGTGCTTCTGATGCTTCTCACTGTCTTCCCACAGAACACCTGCCTGAAACCCCCGTGGGGACATGTTGTAAGGAGAAGGCACAGGGAAGGAGGCTAGCCCTCCAGCCTGTGGCCCCCAAGAAGTGCTTGGGGTGCAGAGCCATGAGCTCCAGGAATGGGAGCAGCTGGGAGGGTCTCCCTGAGACCAGAAGTGAGGGGAGCTCTTCCCGAAGGAATGGCTAAAGGCAGGCACCCCCCAGCCCTCCAGGCAGCCCTTCACCTGCTCAGAAGGCTGTCGGAAAGCCAGGTGCCTGCCACCCAAGGCCGGGGCTGAGGGTCTGGGGCCACTCTGACCCCACAGCTCCAGGTCCCCACCAGGAACAGAAGACCCTGCTCTTCTGTATTTCAGGAGCTCTGGGCCCCACATGGCCACTTCTCTTTGGGGCCCTCTCTGCCTCTGTCTCTCTCTGTGCATCTCCCCGTCTCTGTCTCTGTCTCTGTCCTTATCTCTCTGTCCTCACATCCCACAGCAGGACAGACTCCGCCAGACCCTAGATTGCTGTCACCACTGATCTGCCATGTGTCTTGGGGCCGTTTCTTACCGTCTATTCCCAGTTTTATCTGTAAATTCCTACCGACCTTCCTTGTAAGTTTGCTGACGGAGTCACTAGCATATTGAAAGAGTATTGTTCAATCCACGTGACACTCGTGCTGATGATTCCCACCTAGCGCATCTCTTGCATAGAGTAAGGTTGGCATTGAAGCCCCCCCACCCCAGTTGCAGGAGTGGTGGTCTCGGCATTCTGTGGCCGGGGCGCAGACGGAAGGAGCCCAGCGGGTCGGCCCCACGCATCCCCCGGGATCCTGCCGTGAACCAGGAGGTTGATCAGGTCTTCTCCCACGCAGCTGACTGCTGCTCCCGAGCCTTCGGCTTCTGCCGGAAGTGAGAGCTGCCTTCGGCTCACACAGCATCTGCAGACTGTGCCCTGAAGGTAAGACACAGACTCATGGTAGGGGAAAGTCACTCCCTCGAAATCGGCTGCTTCAGGGCGACGCTTCTGACAATCAGGTTAAGCCCGGTCAGCGGCCGGCGCTGGAAACGTCTCCCTCCGCGTTGCTGTGCATGTGCTCTCTCCCCGGGCCCTGCCGCCGCCCCACATGTCCCCCACTCCCGCCCTGACCCTCCGCGGGGACGGGGGCCAGGCCCGGCCTTGCGTCCAGAGTTGCCTCATGGCCATCTGCAGCTCTGCGGAAGGCCCTCATAAATGTGGCCAGAGTTGGGGGGGTGGGGTGCAGAACATCCAATCCAATTTGGATTTAAGATAAACAATGAGATGTTTCAGCGTGAGTTTGTCCTAAGAAGTATTTGGGACGTACTTAGAGCACAAAATTACTTGTGATTTATCTGAACCGAAGTTTAGCTACTGAGATCCTGTTTTTTTCTGGGAACCGTGTCCTAGAGGCTTTTATAAATGGATTCTCATCCATGGGGAGGGGCTGTTCCTCCCGGAGGTGGGGCAGGTGCAATGATCTCACGGCTCTGGGGTCGCCAGGATACTGTAATTCGTTTACCTTTAGCGACCTGAACACCGCGCAGCTTGAGGAGAAAGGCAAAGCTCGTGCCAGAAGGGTTCGTTGTCTGAGTGGAATGACACGACCGCAGCAAGAGTCCGGCTCGTGGACAGCGCTGGGGACTGAATGAAACGCAGCCGCTAAACAGGCTCCACTCCAGGGCTCACCAGGGGTCAGCCTGCTTTGGTGACATTAACTGTCCAGAAGCCGCACCTGGCACTTTCCAAATAAGAGACGAGGCCACCTCAAGGAGTGGACAGGCCAGCACCTCCTGAGTCAACGGTAGTCCTCTCTCAGTGGCCCTGTCCCCCACCCCCGCCAATGCTGTCAGAGCCCCCCAGGCCAGCAAGCAGGAACCTCTCCGTTCTCCATAGGGACGGGCCGTGTGCCCATCGCGGCCTGTCCATCCGACCTCCCGCACCAGTACCCAAGGTGTCGGGTGAGAGCCCTCAGGCACTCTCCCCCTGGGCAGAGGACACTGGGGTCTCTGAAGTGCCCATCCAAGGAGCAGGGAAGACCTTCTTCCTACACGGGATCGCCTGTGACAAGAGGGTGTTTCTGCGGGTGACGTTCCCTCTGCGGAACCACAAGGACAGGCTCTCTTCGTGGTCGGTGCCCTGCACACCCATGCCCTGCACACACGCTGTCTCACTGACACTCGTAAGGCCGTAGAGCCTCCGTCCCTCAGCGAGCGGGGCCCTGTGAGCTTGGGGACTTCTGGAAGAGACAATGAGCCAATCGTGGACTTCATCTCCAGGATCGATAGGGAATTGTTTGTTAGGAGTGATCGTATCAGGAGGCTGCTGGGGTTCCTGTCCAAGCCTGCCTCCGCGCCTGCGGTGCCTCCCCTGGAGTAACTAGAGGAAGAGGACCCCTGACGCGGAGCGGTCACCACTTCCTGAATGACGTCGCTCAGCTGAGACGCCGCTCATCGCTGGCTTCCACACAGGTGGCCCTGACTTTGCCGGCCGGCGCTCCTTGCCACTCAGGCCTGCGTGGCTTCCTCCCGCGGCTTCTGTCATCCTGAGCGTGTGCACGGTCTGTGCAGTTATCTGTCTCGGGTCCGAGGTGCTCACAGAGGGGCCTGTCTCACCTGGGGTGCAGGCATGGCGGGAGGCAGGGTGAAGGCCGTGCAGAAGTGCTGCTGCGGCCCCCGACAGCAAGTGGATTGCTCGCCCACCAAGCCCCTCAGAGAAGACAAGTGAGATCCTCTGTGCGGAGCCGAGAGGAAGGCACCGGAGGTCAGTGACCCGACACGTCACTCCCAGGCCTCCTGAGAGAGGAGAGGCCGATGCGCAGCTGGTCGGCGCAGGCCCAACCGCCAGGCACCTGCCGGGACCCCTGGCACCCAGCCGGGCTTCCTACCGATGCAGCCTCAGACTCAGCTCCTGGGAGACGCACCCCTGCTCCCTGGCAGTGAAGCGAGAGAGAGAAACACCACCTCTTACCCATAGGTCGCGCGCCTGTGGTGAAGACGACACACCATCGCACTCCGTATGCTTTGAACTCGCCGGAAGAAGAAAGACGCAGTGGAAGCACGGTCATGAAACCCATCACGTTCTGGAACTGCAGTCCATTCACTAAAATCTCGCCACTGCTGTCAGAGAAGAGAAAGATCAGAGGCAGGAGTGACCCCTCCTGTCTGAGCTCTTGCAAGCTCCCGGCCCCCCACCCCTCCTCCGCCTTCTCCCCCCCCCTTCTTCTCTGACACGTCTCTTCACGTAGGAATGTGTGAGATGTCAGCACGGCGCGCACCCAGGTGCCCCGCCGGTGTCCAAGTCTCTCTTTCCATGTCATGTCAGCTACAGCAACTGCCTGCAAGTTTGCATTTGTGGTGACTTCAGCCCCTGGAAACAGAAGCCCGGGCGCTGTGCAGTCAGCTGCTCCCGTCTGTCCACACGTCCAGGGCACAGTTGGGCTTCGGGGGCCCCGTGGGCACAAACCCGTAGGTCTGGTTTACCACGATGCAGCAAAAATAAATCCTCACGCCGATAAGTGACCAAATCAAAATAGCATTTCTTTTTTTGGTTCATTGCTGTCACACGAAGACCTGTCTTCAGGCTCAGCTGAGACACTTGCTTGAAGAACTCCTGATGCCGCCCCCACCCGGCTCCCAAGGAGCTATGGACAGAGGACGCGGCCCGGCACAGGCCAGCCTGCCCCCCAAAGGCACCTGTTTTGAAAATACTGCATTGTCCTCATGTTCTTCCATGGGCGAGCCAAGCACGGCGTCCACGTGGGGACTGGCGCCTGTGCCGAGGGCCCCAGAATTCTCCAGGATGGAGCTGCGGACGCCAAACTGCGCAGCACGCACGGGAACCCCAGGAGACTCCCGTTCCAGTGCAGACGGCTTCTGCCTGGGAGGCCAGGAAGCTTTCCTGGAAGCTTTCTTCCTGCTTGAGCCTTGGAACAGACACAATCTGACTCCGGGGAAAGCTCCTCTCAAGAGACAAAGTCCATGCAGTTGCGGAGAACGACACGGCCGCAGTCACACGCCTGCACCTCACGGAACCCTCACAGCGACGCGATGAAGAACTGCTATCTCCTTCTCCAGATGGGGAAACTGAGGCTCAGAGAATGCAAATAAGCTAATCCAGGTGACCCAGCAAATGAGGTCTGCCCAATTCCCGAGGCTCCCTGTCCCCTGGCCCGCTCACCTGGCTGGCCTTCCACAGCTGCTGTCCTTAAAGTCTGGGTGTTTGTGGGCTCAAGGCCAGGACGTGGGGGAACAGACACTCCAACTGCGGAGAACCAGGCCCTGTGTGAACATCACAATACCAAAGGGGTTTCACGCTCCCCAGGTGCCAGGCCCTGTGTGGAAAGCCGGCTGCCACCAAATGCCCCGTAACTCCACGCCCGCTCATCATTGGCAGCTGGTGGCTCGGTGAGCCACTTGCAAAAAGACAGGAAAATCTTGGTGGGGGAAAAAACATTTCTTCCGCTCAAAGCCCTGCATTGATTACTGCCTTTAAAAGCTAATGACCTGCTTCGTGTTTATTTACTGTGTTTTCTAATACTCAGTTATTGTTGAAAATCTTTTAATTACAAAGTACAAGAAATGAAATTAAATCCCTAGGCAATTTGTCTGAACCATGCAAAAATCCATGCTTGGCCGAGAGCCCTGGACTCAAAGTCACATCTGAAGTTTCAGGAAAGAGAACGAAGCCCCAGAGAGGTGTGTGGCGAAGTCCCCATCCTCCAAGGACAGCCCTGAGAAGAGTGTCAAGGACAAACCAGCCGCATCACCTTGGAGAAGATGCTTCACCTCAAGGAGCCTCCGGTTCCCGGAGCCCGGAACGACAACGCCCGTCTCAGAGCTGGGGGGCGCACAGAGCCGGAGAGGTGGCGGCTGACACAGGGCCGGTTCTCCCAAATGGCGGTGAATTTCTTCAGTCCAGCTTCACCCATGTTCCGGGGCAGGAAGACTATTTGGGGAATTTCCACAGTTTCCCAAAGCTCTGAGTCCTCAGGTGACTTTGAGTGAGTTCCAGGCACTGAGGCTCCCCTTCCTCACCATTCTGGGCCCTGGGGCGTGGGACAGAAGCAAGAACCGAGGTCTCCTCTTTGCCTCCACCACCCCGGACACCGACACAAGCCGGTGCTTTCTAAGTGCTCCACGTGAGTCAGGAAGAGAGTGGCACAGGATTTGGGATGCTTGGGTTGGTCATCTGAAAGTAGGGGGTTGTCATGGGGACCCCCAAGGTCTCACCCGGCCTAACAGATCAGCTAAAACAAGGGTCTTTACTTCAGGCCGGATCACATCAAATCAGCCAACCGTCCAACAGTCAACAGCCACTCTCTTTGGCACTTGAATATGCCTCTGATCAAAAAACAGGAGAACTTAGGAAAGTAAGAGTGAACACGGGCTCTGTGGGGAAAATGGAAGAGGTCTTCGGTGATGAGAAGACGGAGTACCGCTGTTCTGGGCGCTTCTGAGAGCCCTAGAGGGGCCGAGGACCCACAGCTACACTGCAAGTGGTTGCTTCTTACGTAACAAGATCAAACACTTGCTAGGAAAACAACAAATGTTCTCCTGCATAAAGGTGGGAGAGAAGTCCTAACCCTAATGAGAAAGCAGCCACATTTGCTCATGGTCAAATAGCATAATTAAAGTAATTGCTTACCTATTATGTCCTAGAACATCAGTCATTTGTTCTAAGGCAGACATTCTCCTCTACCAGAGGGACTGAAATCAGTGCGGGTGTAGATGGAAGAGATGTAGCATTTGCTGATGTGTGTCAAGGAAAAAGTCGCGCTCATGCTCTTGGACTCAGCAACCAGCGTGGGTGGGGGGCGAGGTTTTTGGCCACCATGTCATCATAGTAGTGAGGCTTCCCAGATAAAGGAAATGCTTCATGGGGTGTTAAGCAGTGATGGTTTTGAAGATGATGGAGCAACACAGAAATTGCCAATTAATTTAATGTGGGAATAACAGCAGGTGTAGACCTGTCTTTGTAGGCTATGATTATAGCCTCAGAAAGGATGCAGGGCAAGGACACCAAGTTTTGTTTCTCCAAACTTTCTGTAACATGGCTTACTTTAGAATAAAAACTAAGACTGCTTTTTACAACAAAGAAGAGTTTGGGCTTTTTCCCTCTTGGTAGTGTTGAGAGGTGGCCCCACTTGGTGGCCCAGTTACTTAACCTCTCTGGGCCTCCGTTCGTCACATCTGGAGAGTTCCTTCCTGCTCTGACACTCCGTTTTCTATTCTACTCTCTACACGTAAATGATGAGGAAGCACTGGGAATGTTCTCAGTCGTCTGAACCAAATCATGCCCTGCACTTTCTCTCACACATCTGTGGAACAACCTTTACTCCTTGGAACGTAATCAGGACCTTTTCAGGGGACCTGCACACAGCTGAAGAAGAAAACAGTGTGCTCACACCCGCAGAAGGGGAGGGGGCCGGTTCATGGGGGCGTCCTGAGGCCGCTGGCTCCCCCAACCTTAGAAAAGAGGCGTGCATGGAGGAAGCCAGCCCGCGCCCCCCGACAGCCAGGGCAACACGGCTGCTCTCACTTTCTGAGCAATGCCCAGGCTACAGAGGTCCAAACTGTGGGGTCGGTGTTTTGAAGCACCCCTCCCTGGAAATCAGGACTTTGAAACCTGGTTCCTACAGAGAGTTCCGTTTCTCTGAATTCTGTTTATTGAAGTGATTGCCCATCCTCTTCCTATCCTGTGCTGACCCCAGGAAAGAGCTTCATTTTTTTTTTTTTTAAGATTTTATTTATTCATTTGACAGACAGAGATCACAAGTAGGCAGAGAAGCAGGCAGAGAAGCAGGCAGAGAGTGGGGGTGGGGGGGAAGCAGGCTCCCTCTTGAGCAGAGAGCCTGATGCGGGGCTCGATCCCAGGACCCTGGGATCATGACCCGAGCCGAAGGCAGAGGCTTCAATCCACTGAGCCACCCAGGTGCCCCAGGAAAGAGCTTTTTTCCACACATTTCCATTCTGCGACTTGCGTCATCTACCACTCGGCCACATGTGCGTCTGTGGCGGGACCTCCACGGAGAGGGAGTGGCGAGGGGGCCCTCTGCTGCAGTGGACAGAGCCCAGCCCTCCCCTCGGCCCCTAGAGGAGGCAGAACGGGGGCACCCAGGGGCACAGGGCCCAGAAGCAGGAGGCCTGGTGCTGTGGACGAAGCCCAGCAGGAAGCTCGCAGACGGCAGGATTGGGTCTCAGCTGCCCCTACTCTGGATGCGAGGCTCCACCCTGGGACCCCCATCACGGGTGTGAGGCACGCTGTTCTCTGAAGGGTGGCAGGCGAGGCCTCCCCTTGCACAGGAGTCTGAAGCCAGTGCCCTGTGACCTTGAGGCCCGGAGGCCTGTGCGTGGCGGGCCCATGGCCCGCCAGTGCCGCTGCGTCAGGCTTCTCAGGGGAGCAGGGACATGCAGGCGGCCTCGGAGGAGAGATCTCCTGGCCTGGAATCAAAGCACGCTCTGAGACTTCCCTTCTGAAACCAGCCCGTTCGTTAGCGTTCTTGGGAAAATCAGGCAAAGACTTGACAATTTCAGAAAACAAATTCACAATGTTAACTTGTGCTTTTACTTGACATTATTTACTTCTTAAAAAATTAAAGCTCAAATCCCCAGAATACAGATGGTCAGGAGGGAAGCAGAGGAGGAGGGAGGGACAGACCGGCATCAGGAGTGGAGGGGACGCGGCAGCTCAGGCGTGGGGACAGTTAGGTGGCGAGGTCCCCGCGTAACAGCCGCTGCCGCCGTGGTCTGATCCCGCCGCCGCACAGGGCGCCGGGACGTTTGGGTTACAGTTGTCAATACGATCACTTTCTTTTTGTTTTTCAAGGAGGTCAAAGGTTGGGGGCTGGGGGCTGAAGGGGCGGAGAGATAGGGCTCTGAGATGTGGTTTCTTGGAAAACACCCCCAAGGGAAAAATACTTCTGTCACAAAATGTCAATGCCGACCAGATGTCACTGGCTTTTTTTTTTTTCTTTTTTTGCATGTGTCTCTTAACAGCTGGCAAGAATATCAGCTCAAATTATTCACCACAAACACACTTTCTGTTTGTCTCCAGATAAAGGGATTTTAAATCCTATTTGTCAGCAAGGGATGGTGAAACTGTGGGACAGACTTTTCTAGACCAAAGGACAAGTACCTTTCCTCCCTCCCTGGTCCTGAGGGGGGGCTCAGAGCCTCCACACCGGCTCCAGACTCCCACCAGGTGACGGGGATGGGGCCCTGGGCTGGCTCCCTGGTGGACAGGCCCTTCAGCAAAGACCACCTGGAAAATGGGTACCCGTGTGGCTGTCCATTCAGCCTTTTTAAACGGATAAAATCCGAACTCCCTTGTGATTTAGAAGCGTCCCCTAACTCCTACAGAGTCCGCTAGCACGTGGCGTCCAGTCTAGAACATTCTGCCACCTGTCCACCCACACAGACGGTCCTGGAGTGTTTGCCGGGTTCCACGCACAGCTCCCACAGCTGGCCTGTACGGAAATGCCGTTTCTGCTTCACTTAGACTCCCTGAGCACTTTGAACAAATGGGTTCTCAGAAAATATTCACTGAAGAAAAACGTACTAACAGATACGCTTTTTTAAAAGTCATCTGATTGGCAGTAACGAAAGCATGTCTGGTAGGCCTTATTTGGGAATAGGATCTTTGCAGATTATTAAGGGTGGAGATGGGCTCATTTGGAGTAGGGTGTGCCCTAAGCCCAACGACTGTTGTCCTTGTAAGCAGAACGGCCACATAAGAAGAGGAGGCAGAGATGGGGGTGGGGCCCCCAGCCCAGAGACACCCAGGATCACCACCACCATGGGGAGCTAGGACAGAGGCAAAGGGCAGACTGCCCTCAGAGCCCTCAGGAGGAACCTATGCGGCCCACAACCTTGGTCTTGGACTTCTGGCCTCCAGAGCCGTGAGAATACACATTTCTGTTGTTCAAACCCACCCAGTTGGAGAGAATTGGTTTTGGCAGCTCTAGGAAACTTGTGCAGTATGTGAGAAGCATAGAAACTTCTCACATACTCACATATTCACATACTCTCAGTTCTCGGGGAAGTGACCACACCCGAGATAAGAGCCTACAAAACCACTCATTTCTGCAGTCTCTGGACGTCCTCTGGAAGCCCCCCACGTGGTGACCTGAGGCCTGTTCTGAGCTCCAAGGGCGCACCTGCCACCTGCCTGAGCAGGAGAGCAGGGGAGCAGAGGCCGCAGCCCCGCTCCAGAAGGGCCTGCCCTGGGAAGAGGCACTGTGGGTGGACGCAGGTACTGGACAGGCTCACGGAGCGAGAGGCTATGTGACCGCCCAGTGCCCTGAAAGAACGTGTCCTCAGTAGCCACTTAGGAGCTCGTGCCTGGAATTGATTGGAGGACTTCCCGTTTTGAGCTGATATACAGCAGAAAAAGGCAAAAGACCAGTCACTCATTCTTCCGCACCAGGAAGCCTCGAGATTTTGTCCAAAGTGGAAGATCTAGCTGGCAGTTATTGTCTACGCATCATGGAGACCAACTCGTGCTCTAGCTGGTGGAAAGGTGTGCGCCCGGGAAAGGGCTGCCAAAACCCCGCAGGCTGTGACGCATGGGTCCGGGGGTGGGGACTGGTGCTTGAAGGAGGGACACTTGACTCTTAGCCTTAAACATGTCTGTGGCCACCAGTGGGCCTCATGCCACCAGATGGGTTTTCTTCGACCAGGTCCTGCTCCTGAAGACAGCACTCAGGGACACGGGGCTCAGAGGAAGGGGGAGAGCCTCAGTGGCCAAACTGAAGAAATACCTCCAGCGATTTAAGTCGCGCTTCTCCTGAACTGCAAATAGTGGATGGAAATCAAGTGCCCATGCCTGGCATGAAGGCACCCCCAAGTCTGAGAGTCTGGTACCTCAGAGTCCTCTGGGAACAAGGATCCCAGCTCGGTAAACACTGGAACCTTGTTTTATCTCCTGTCCAGGGAACATGGGGCACGTCACATCTGCCCTGGGGCCATAAATGGGCACCCAGGGCCCCAGTGTCGTGTTTGCTCTTCTCGCCCAGCACGAAGTAGCCCCTGCAGTGTGTGCAGGAGAACCCACCACAGCTCGTCCCAGCAACAGACGCCCACCGGTCGTGCTGGGCATGACAGAAACCAGTCAGGGCCACCCCTAGGCCCACCTCCGTGGGTCCCCTGCCCAGACACGTCATCTCTGGCCAGCTGCCTAACCTGGGTTTGTAGAAGAGTCGGTGGAGAACCAGATGCTCTTTCAAAGTGACGGTGGGGGTCAGTAATTTAGAGGTTTTTCCCACTCGAGCTGCCTCATGATTCAGCTTCAAAATACGAAAACTGTTGCTGCAATAAGAAAAGGAAGAAACATTCCTTGAATATTTCAGAGCAAAGTGCTCTTAAAAGCCCCTGGTTCCCCACAGAAAACATTTAAAAGAAGAAGATTCATGAATCAGGCGCAGCTGCTCCCGGCACCTGTTACTTATTCCCACATGGACGTTCTCGTGACGTTTTGGAAAGAACTGAGCATTTTTCCTGGAGAAATCCTCTGGGTTCTGGAGTACACAGTTGACTGCACCCAACTGTTGCTGGAGACAAAGGGCCCATGAAGCTGAGCGGAGCCGCCCCCTGGACCACCAGAGACAGGCCACCTCCTGTCAGGAAGCCTTGGACCATCATGTCACTCTTAAATCATCTCCTTGACCGGAGCAGTTTCTGTCATCCTTGCCGACGGCTCTCTCCACCACCCGTGAACGTGGCTGCCCCTTCCGCAGAGGACTCTGGGAAACGGAAAGAACCACTGCTTCTCTGCTGACAGCTTGCTCGGGAGTGCTGAGAAGCAGCCACCACAAGAGGACCCTGGGCTCAGAGTGACGGGGACACAAAGAGACCGGCCACCTAGTCGTGGGCCAGGGAAGGACGCAGCCTGAGCAGCCGTCAGAAGGAGACTTCTTGCCATACACAGACTCAAAAAACCTCTCTTTCCCTCAACCCTTTCCTTGGTCCAGAAGCCGACGGGGAGGACGAGAGGCTTCCCGCCGGTCCTGCTTCCTGCGGGGGGCCGTGATGTGGGAAAATGCAGCTAGCCCAAATCATATTGTTCTGAATGGGTCTCTCAGACTGATTTGGAAGCTTCACCTCCATAGTAGACCAAACTGAGAAAGCAAAGGTATGGAAGAGTTGTTGGACCCTGGGGCAAGACGGTTCTCAGTGCAGCTGAGAGGAGCCGGCTCCAAGCCTCACCTGCTGGCGGCAGGTCCTGGAGTCACATACCTGAGCGTCCATGTGGCTCACAGCAGTTCTGAGTTGGGCCTGGACCACCTGCGTCTCACAGCTGCCTCACCCCGTGTGAACTCGGAGCTGTTGATCTTTCCATATCCATCAAGTTCTTTATCCTCTTTGCCCTTGTTAGTGAGCTCTGAGGAAGGACTGTCAGCATCATAGGTAAAGTCTGCATCATTTCTAAGAGACCCAGTCCCAGACCCTTATGCTCTGATGGCATAAGGAAGACCTGAAAATGTTTGGAATCCATGGCACTGAGCTAGGCACACCTAACAGGGTGGGCAGAGGGCCAGCAGTGGCCCCTCCCTTCTGATAATGCAGCAGAAAATCTCAGCATCACAATAAGAGAAACAAAGCTCTCAGCACCAAAAAATTCCCTCCTGACCCCACATATTTGGCCTATATTCCATGATTCTCCGTCCCCTCTTCCACAGTGTCAGAACCTACCAGTTGCCAGACTTCAAGCTTCACTACAGAGCTGCGATCACCAAGACAGTATGGTACGGGCACAGAAACAGACGCATAGATCAATGCAGCAGAATAGAGCGCCAATGGGACGCCTGGGTGGCTCAGTGGGTTAAAGCCTCTGTCTTCGACTCAGGTCATGATCTCAGGGTCCTGGGATCGAGCCCCACATCGGGCTCTCTGCTCGGCAGGGAGCCTGCTTCCTCCTCTCTCTCTCTCTGCCTGCCTCTCTGCCTCCTTGTGATTTCTTTCAAATAAATAAATAAATCTTAAAAAAAAAAAAAAAAAAGAATAGAGAGCCAAGAAATGGACCCTCAACTCTATGGTCAACTAAACTTTGACGAAGCAGGAAAGAATGTCCAATGGAAAGAAGACAGCCTGTTCAACAAATGGTGCTGGGAACACGGGACAGTCACAGGCAGAAGACTGAAACTCGACCATTCTCTCACACCTCACACCGAGATAAACTCAAAATGGATGAAAGACCTGGATGTGAGACAGGAGTCCACGAAAATCCTAGAGAACACAGGCAGCAACCTCTTTGACCTCAGCCACAGCAACTTCTTCCTAGAAACATTGCCAAAGGCCAGGGAAGCAAGGGCAAAAATGAACTATTGGGATTTCATCAAGATCAAAAGCTTCTTCACAGGAAAGGAAACAGTCAACAAAACTAAAATGCAACCTATGGAATGGGAAAAGATACCTGCGGATGTCTTATCAGGTAAAGGGCTAATATCCAAAATCTATAAAGAACTTGTCGAACTCAACACCCAAAAAAACAAATAATCTGGTCAAGAAATGGGCAGAGGACATGAATAGACACTTCTCCAGAAAAGACACCCAGATGGCCAACAGACACATGAGAAAGTGCTCCACATCACTCGGCATCAGGGAAATTCAAATAGAAACCTCAATGAGATCCCACCTCACACGGGTCAGAACTGCTAAAATTAACAAGTCAGGAAACAACAGATGCTGGTGAGGATGCGGAGAAAGGGGAACCCTCCTACACTGTTGGTGGGAATGCAAGCTGGTACAACCACTCTGGGAAACAGCATGGAGGTTCCTCAAAAAGTTGAAAATAGAGCTGCCCTACGACCCAGCAATTGCACTACTGGGTATTTATCTCAAAGATAAAATGTAGTGAAAAGAAGGTACACAATGCACCCCAAAGTTCACAGCAACAATGGCCACAGTCACCAAACTGTGGAAGGAGTCGAGATGCCCCTCAGCAGATGAGTGGATAAAGAAGATGCGGTCCATCTACACAATGAAGACGACCGGCCATCAGAAGGGATGAGAACCCACCATGTACCTCATGGGACGGGACTGGAGGAGATCACGCTGAGTGGAGTAAGTCAGTCAGAGAAGGACAACTATCATAGGGTCTCACTCGTGTGTGGAATGTAAGAAACAGGGCAGAGGACCACAGGGGAAGGGCAGGAAGACGGAAGGGGGAGAAACCAAAGACGGAGACAGACCGTGTGAGGTCTCGACTCTGGGAGACAGACTGAGGGTTGCTGGAGGGGTGGGGGGTGGGGGGACGGGGTCCCTGTGTGACGGGCGTAAGGGAGGGCACGGGGTTGATGAGCACTGGGTGCTCTATGCCACCGACGAATCGTTGACCGTGACATCAGAAACCAATGATGTACTCTATGTCAGTTAACTGAATTTAAAATTAGCAAAAAAGAAGCCAGCAGATGACAGGCAGCAGATGGAAAGCTCATCTGCGGAGAGCTCACGGCCTGGGGGAGCTCTGTGGCGCTGGGAGGGTCGAGGCCTGAAGCCTCCGCAGGTCCAGGTCCTGCCAGGCCCACGGTGCTACCTGAGCCTATCCCGACAGACTCCCAGGAGGGGTGAGTAAGCAGAAGGGGGGAGCCTCCTGGATGGCAGAGGGCGAGTTGTCATGGATAGGACACAGTGGGGCCCTGCACGTGTGACAAGCACACAGAGGAGCTATGGGCCCCAGCCTCAGTTTCCCTGTTGACAGAATGGAAATCACGCGTCCTACTAGAATCCAGATTCATGCAGCACAGAGGCTCTGGGAAGTGCATCTATGCTGACATGTTGGAAATGGTCTTGGAAAGATGCTTAAACAGGACCCTGGCCACCAGGAAGCCACGTGGTGTGGGGGAGGTTGGACATGTCCACTGGACCTGTGGGAAATACATCTCACGGGAGGGCAGGGCAGAGCCCCCAGAACTCCCAGGAGCCCACTGGTGGGGGGCCGCAAGGCGGTGCAGGAGACGGGCAGGCTGGGCCTCGGGGCCTCGGAGCCGGCTCCGGACAGAGTCTGCCCTGAAGAGGCCCGGACAGGAGGCGCCGCCGCGCAGCCGTGCCCAGAGGGTGGGGTCTGCAGAGCCGCCTCTGGCCAGGGACACCTGCCCGCTTGTAGCTAGAGCTCGGGTCCCGCGGCTTCTCTATGTGGCATGATTAGGCTTTTCCTTACACGGAATGTCCGCAGCATGACATCAAAGGTCCTTTGTCATAACAGGTTACCTGAACCCGTGGAATCCAATCATTTGAACCATAAGGTTGAGTTTAGGCTCGGATTTAATTTTTATTTGTTTGTTTGTTTGTTTGTTTTTTGTTTAATAGCGCACGCACGCGAGAGAGAGAGAGAGAGAACACAGCAGGGGAAGGGCAAAGGGAGAAGCAGATGTCCCACCCAGCAGGGAGCCCGACACGGGACTCGATCCCAGGACCCTGGGATCATGACCTGAGCTGAAGGCAATCACTCAGTCACTGAGACACCCAGGCACCCCAGGTCCAGATTTAATTTTTGAATTTATTTATTTATTTGAGTGGGGTGAGGGGTAGAGGGAGAGACTCTTCAAGCATGCAGTGGGGTGCAGGGCTTGACCCTGAGACCATACCCTGAGCTGAAACTCAAAATCGGCTGCTCAACCAGCTGAGCCACCCGGGTGCCCCAGGCTCTGATTGAGTTTAAAGTGTTTTCAAATTGGTTGGATAATCATTCAAACATCACCTCTTTGGTGTCAGGTGGGAAGCTTGCGGGCAGGGTTTTAGTTTGGGGCGAAGGGCTTCGAACGTGGGCTGTGTCGCTGTCTGCCACACGGACTCCAGCTGGCCTCCCGCGGTCTTCAGATGCCCATGTCTCTACACTCTGGTCTCGAGGGCCAGCCAGCTTGCCCTGATCCCATAAGTCCTCTGGGCTATGGCCAGCACCAGGGTCCACCTCGCTGTCCCCTCCTGGCCCTGCGTGACCGGCTCACGTCTCCCTTCAGCAGGACATGGAGAATGGACAGACCTTATCCCAACTTCACCAAAAACGAGCCTTTTAGCCCGTGCCCCCCACTGTCTGTGTGGTGATACGTGCCGGGGCTGTCTCCGACCACAAAGTCAGCATCCACGGCGGCTGCCAGCTTCAGGGGGTCAGCACTGGGAAATCGCAGGTGTTTCTGTCCTCGCCTGTCGCTGAGCCCTGCCCCTCAGCAGACCCCACGCCCCCGCCGGTGGAAGAGCTTGCTGCCTTGTGGGTGGGGTGCCACGGGCTCATCTCACAGAGACCGGCTGCCCCCAGGGCTTTCTTCAGCGTCTACAGACCCAGAGCAGCATAGGGCAAAGACAAGGGGGCAACCTCTCGGCACGCTGGCCCAGAACATGAGGAACCCCAGGACTCGGGGGTGACTAGCCGCACTGCCATGCGCCCCGAGGCCAGGTGTTCAGAATCCACTCAGCCGCCCCAGGCTGTCCCCACGGAGTATCCGGGAGCACACGTGCTCAGACACAGACTGAGTTAAAGTGAACGTGAGTCGTGGGAGAAGCCCTTCTCTGCGCCAGATGGTCTCTCTAAGCAGGTGTGTCTACACCTCGAACACGGGTGTCGCAGGGAGCAAGGACAGGGCTGGAGGGGCCAGGCAGCATCGTGAGGCAAGTAATAATAGGGTAGTTGCCTGGAAGTACTGCTGGTTTGTGCAGAAGTAAATAACTTCCTATTTGTGCTCTGAACCCATCTTTCTCTACCAACGACCAGGAAGGCGGTGGGCTGGGAACAGGTAAGGAGGAACGCTGTCTTTTGTGAGCCTCATGGTGGACGGTTGTGAGATGTTCCTTGTTCTACCCACATAAGCTGCATCCGGGCTGGGAACAGGTAAGGAGGAACGCTGTCTTTTGTGAGCCTCATGGTGGACGGTTGTGAGATGTTCCTTGTTCTACCCACATAAGCTGCGTCCGGGCTGGGAACAGGTAAGGAGGAACGCTGTCTTTTGTGAGCCTCATGGTGGACGGTTGTGAGATGTTCCTTGTTCTACCCACATAAGCTGCGTCCGGGCTGGGAACAGGTAAGGAGGAACGCTGTCTTTTGTGAGCCTCATGGTGGACGGTTGTGAGATGTTCCTTGTTCTACCCACATAAGCTGCGTCCGGGCTGGGAACAGGTAAGGAGGAACGCTGTCTTTTGTGAGCCTCATGGTGGACGGTTGTGAGATGTTCCTTGTTCTACCCACATAAGCTGCGTCCGGGCTGGGAACAGGTAAGGAGGAACGCTGTCTTTTGTGAGCCTCATGGTGGACGGTTGTGAGATGTTCCTTGTTCTACCCACATAAGCTGCATCCGGGCTGGGAACAGGTAAGGAGGAACGCTGTCTTTTGTGAGCCTCATGGTGGACGGTTGTGAGATGTTCCTTGTTCTACCCACATAAGCTGCGTCCGGGCTGGGAACAGGTAAGGAGGAACGCTGTCTTTTGTGAGCCTCATGGTGGACGGTTGTGAGATGTTCCTTGTTCTCCCCAGCCTCTCCTCCCCACCAAACTGGTCTCAGCCAATCCCCCTCCAAGACCCTGTTCTAGCTGTGCCTTCCCCAGACACGGGGGGGACCAGGGGTGTCACAGCCTCTTCCTGGATCTCTCTGCAGAGCTTCCGGCCAAGGCCACCTCCTCACTGCTCTCACCTATGTTCCCTACCGCGCCAGCCCCCCTGCGGTCAGCCCCCCGGAGAGGAAGCCGGTGACGCTGTCTGCGCCTGTGGGGACAGGATTCTCTGAGCCGAGATTGGCAAAGCCAGAGACTCCACAGTAGACCAGGGGCAGAGACCAGTGTCCACAGGGACCGGGTAGGTCCATGGGGACAGGGTCTGCAGGGACAGGGTCTGCGGGAGGCCCCATCCCACTCCACACGTTTCTGAGCAGAGCAAGAGGGAAGCAGTGGTTTGTGCGAGGGCAGAGGTAAAGCCCGGAGCACGGTGGGAGAAGATTCCCTTGCTGTGAGCTTCTAGAACCTGTCACTACCGGGGTCAGCTAACAGGGGTGGCAGGGCACTTTCCCTGTTCCCTGAGAAGGCGCTTCTGGGGGTGACGGGTACGTGCTCTGTCTTCACCATGGGGTGTGTCTCACGAGAGCAAAGATTTCACTCGTCCAAATGTGAGCGTCACGTGCTCGCATCTTACCATGTTTAAGTTATACCTCGAGGTTGTTTAAACAAACAAAGATGGGGTGCCTGGGTAGCTCAGTAGGTTAAGCCTCTACCTTCGGCCCCGGTCATGGTCCCAGGGTCCTGGGATCGAGCCCCGTGTCGGGCTCTCTGCTCAGTGGGGAGCCTGCTTCTTCCTCTCTCTCTGCCTGCCTCTCTGCCTACTTATGATCTCTGTCAAATAAATAAAATCTTTAAAAAAAATAAAAAGAAAAAGCCAAAGATGATTCAATTAAATAAAGATATAATAACAAAGATGAGAACCGTCGACATCGGGCAGCGTTGGCCACACGCACACTCAAGCGGTCTAGGAGGGAAGCCCAGAACGAAGGGCCGTCCATCCGCATGGGCCTTGTGGGGCCTCCACGGCGCCAGTGGCCTGTCTAGTCCCCACGAGAGGAACTGATCATACTCACTCAGGGGTGTCATGAACTCTAAAATAATGTCATTTAAAACACCAGACACACAGCAGATCCTCACTACCGGGCACAAGGTCGCTGGTGTGAAGGGAGGAACATGAGCCGAGCGGCAGACGGAGAGGGCTTCGGCAGACGACGGAGAGGGCTTCAGCCGCCGTCGAACAAACTAAGATGGAAATGACTTGGACGTATAACGCTCATCAGATTGGTCAGCAAATTTCAAAACCCTAATGCGTATTGTTAGTGAAGAACGGTTGGTTATAAATTTCTCTAGTAGGAATTTACAAACAGATAACAAGTGTCTTTATAATGTTTATTCCCTTTGACAATATAATTCTGCTTCTAGAAACTTATCATAAAGAAAAAAATGAAACAATCATGATTTAGGTAATGATGTTCAATAATAGATGACTTAGACTGCCAAAATTTGGAAACAATCCAAATGTCTAAGAACAGGGGAAAGACGGAATTTATTGGGGTGTAATGGGGGATGAAGTCATGGTCCTCTCCAGCAGAGGCTTCCCCGAGCTGCACCTGCGCATCGGTCGGTGGGTCTGAATGACGCATGTTTAAAGGGAAGTTCTTGGGCACGGCTCCGTTCCATCCCTCAGATCCGAGACGCCGGGGGCTCGGGTGTGAAGAAAAGATGTGGGAGAGCCTCACCCCAGCACGCAACCCTTCCGCCTGAGGACCTGACTCCCACTCCCACCTGTGGGCCACACCTAGCCATCGGACGCTCCACCCACGCTTCGGGAAGCAGGACCCTCTGTGTGCTCGGGCCAGGGCGACAGAACGCGGGAAGGTACTCGCCATGTCCACCGCCTTTCCCGGTGAGCTCCTGGCAACGACCTGGCATCTTACTCAGCCTTCACCCCGTTATCAGAACGGAGCGCCGCACAGGGCAGGCGACTGGGAGTACAGGCTACGGCGACCAGGGAGAGGCCGACAAGTTTCCCGGGTAAAGACAGAAGGAGCAAAGGAAGCAGCCAGACTTTTGACAAGCATGTTTCACTTTGTCTTGGGATTTCAAGGTCCAATTACCCCAGTAACCAAGAAACATTTTGTTAACCAGACTCATACTTTTCAAGAAGGAAAAAGAAAGAAATTTGGGAAAAAATAGTCCAAGATCGTACCTGTGACACCATCTACTCTCCAGGTACATAACACACGTGCACACACCCACACACACACGGGTCTTAAGTTACTTACTGATCTGCTTGGAACCTCACAAAGGGAGAGGACTGTCAGTCCAAAGGCTTCCTTTGGCAAACTTGCCCAGGCCAAGGCCTGGCTCCCTGGGTCTGCGGCTTCCAAGTCCGGGACCACCCCCCCTGCAGCTCCTGCACACGTCCCCACCTGTGGGGAGTGGGGGGCCTGGGACAGGACAGGTGGCTCTGGCCACTCCCACAGTCCACTCCCCTTCCTCAGCCAGGAGCAGCCTGCACCCAGGAAGGGGGGAGGGCGCAGACCCAGCATGTCCCAGGCTGCCTGCTCCGGGCTGGAGGGGCCCCACCTGCAGGAGCCTTGCTCTGGGCTGCTGGGAAGGTCGCCCAAAGTAGCTGTGATAAAGATAGACCCTCGGCTCTTGGAACAAACCCTGTGGCAGGAACGGAGGGTGGTGATCATCCACATCCCACAGGCAGTTTGCTAAAATCAGCTTCTTGTCCCTGGGGGACGCATCCATGCAGACATCTGGGGAACCTCAAGCTACCATGACTAACTCGCGAAATAGTCCCCGCCTTGCCGCGCATGGGCATCAGAGTGCGTCCTGCTTTCTGCAGGACTCTGCTGCACTCGGAGCAGGAGGCAAGTTCGTGCCCTTGGAACTGGGTCTGAGTCAGGAGAGGGGCCTGAGAATCGCAGCCCGAGACCAGGGGCTCCTCCGGGAAGACAGAGTTGCTGTCATGGGGACCCCTCCTGCACTGAGAGCCTCTGATGGCCACCTCCACCTGCTGCTCTGTGTTGCTGATTGAACCCGCCGGAAACATTTTATTTCTCTCCGTTCCTCACCGTGCTGCCCCTACCCAGCACCCTGTCAACCTGCCAGATCAGGACGGTCTAAACCAGGGCCCTGTCCCTCGGCTGGCATGTGCAGCAGCCGGACTCCCAGCCTCCCTGTTCTCCCGACCTGGAGGGACACAGAGCAGTTGGAAACCGGCGTCTTGTGGGAGGGGAGGCAGGTGCACACGGTAACCCCCCACACGTCACGCTCACGTGCACAGGTGAGGGGGGCCCACGAAACGGCACACACGGAGCCTCGGGACACCCCCACAGGGGCTTCCGGATCCGACCCCATCTACCCTGAACCCTCGGGCCCCCGGGGCCTGCTATTTTGGAAGAACCACCGACGGACAAGGGCTCCAGCAGAGGGATTTCTCCGTGGAAGGAAGTCAGTGGGGCGGCCAGAGGGTGAGCGGGGCAGAGTCAGGCCTCTGACCCTTCCCCACCCTCGGCCTCCCCCCACGCCCAACCAGAGCACTGTGCGGGGCTAGCTAGTCCGAGTCTGGAATCACAGAGGGACCCCCCAACATTGCTCTCGGGAGTCAGGATCTGAGCACCTGCCGGCCTGGAGTCCTGCTCAGTGCCCCTTTGACTCTCAGAAGTGGCCTGCTGTGGACAATACATTGATGAGCTCATCTGCTTTCAAGAATATGGAATATGTTGGGATACTTGCAAAGCCCATTCTGTAAAAGACCTTAAAACTAGGAGCTTTGGTGCTCTCTGGGCTCTGCTCAATGAGGCTCCCCGAGTCCATTCTGAGACTGATGTTTTAATTGGACATTTACAGGGCGCCTGGGTGGGTCAGTGAAGCATCTGCCTTTGGCTCGGGTCATGGTCCCAGAGTCCTGGGATCGAGTCCCTCGTCAGCTTCTCCCTCTCCCTCCGCTGTTCTGTCTCACCAGCAGATGAATGAAGTATTGAGCAGACGCTCTAATGTGACATTTGCAGAGGGCTCCTCAGCCTTCAGGCTTTATGTCCCCTGCAGCCAGAGGTCAGGGGCATGGGTCATGGCCATACAAACGCATGGACATTGAAGGGCCTGTGGTGACTCACCCTCAGGCTGGGCACTATGGCTCCCAGCCGTGTCTGCAAGTACCTGCCGGGAACAAGGAAGGAGCAACTATGAGAGCAGCTTCCCGGTCCTGGAAGAAACAGCCCAGGAACTAAGACCCACACGACCCCAGACCAGGATCGCCTCGCCAGCCCTCCAGCCTCCCTGGGGCTTCAGGGAGACCAACAAGTGAAGTGAGGCATACGTGCTTTTCCTGAGACTTGCTCCCTCTAACTTTCCATCGGGACATCGTTTTAGACTTCCAGAAGTGTTGTGAGAATAGCAGTTCATGACTGCAGGGGTCCCTCTGCCTCCCTTGCTCCTTCGTGCTCCCACAGGGTGGACGTCGGAACGCCCCGCACTTCGGGGGCTGCCGTCTGATCCTGTTATTGCCTTGATGCTCACTGTGGCAGGTTTAGGCAGAGTCCCCAGGCCCCCAGACGAGGCCCCTCTCCGCTCTAGCTTTCCCTCTTTCCGGGGAGCCCCGGTTCCCTTCAGGGCAGAACAGCAACGGCTGCATTTCCCGTGTGTGCGTCGTGAGTCTCAAAGCAATGCGTGGTTGCCAAGACGTAGACAGGGTCGCCTGTGTGAAATCCGGCCGGGGGCTGGGGAGGCCTCCGCTCCGAAGCCCAGGGTCGCTCCGCCCTGCTGACCCCGGCCGGTCGGGCAGGTAGGCCAGCACCGCCACCGATGAGCTATTTGTGCAAAGAAAGTCCAACACAATCTGACCAGACCCTTTGATCTGGTTACCAGCTCATGGGAATCGCAGAATAGAAGGACACGGTGAGGGCACCACTGGGCACAGGGAGAAAGCAGGCGGGGAGGGAAGCTGGGGAGACCTGGGAGTTGGGGGACTCCGAGACAGTTACAGACATTCACGAGGCAGCTGGAGGAACGCACACTCCGACCCAGCATCTTAGTGATATTTAAGTAAATTCATCGAGTTTTTTTAGATGTGAGAGGTTATTGCTGTTGACTTAAACGAAAAGAGCTCTTAACTTTTAGAGACAAATCCTGAAATATTTACAGATGAGACACTGTTACCTCTGGAACTTGGAATTTGCCTCAGAAAAAGCCGAGAAATGGGGCGCCTGGGTGGCTGAGTGGGTTGAGCCTCTGCCTTCGGCTCAGGTCATGATCTCAGAGTCCTGGGATCGAGCCCCGCATCGGGCTCTCTGCTCAGCGGGAAGCCTGCTTCCTCCTCTCTCTCTGCCTGCCTCTGCCTAATCTTGTGATCTCTCTGTCAAATAAATAAATAAAATCTTTTTTTTTTTAAGATTTTTATTTATTTATTTGACAGAGAGAGGTTACAAGTAGGCAGAGAGGCAGGCAGAGAGAGAGAGGAGGAAGCAGGCTCCCTGCTGAGCAGAGAGCCCGATGCGGGACTTGATCCCAGGACCCTGAGATCATGACCTGAGCCGAAGGCAGCGGCTTAACCCACTGAGCCACCCAGGCGCCCCAAATAAATAAAATCTTTAAAAAAAGAAAGAAAGAGACAAGAAGGAGCATGGCCTGCGGGCAGCCCCGGCGGCATGCATGGAGCAGGAAGGGCCGCGGTTGCAGCGGGATGCCAGGCGCACAGCAGTCCGTTGGGCCATCCCTGGCTCCACATGTTCGAGGCGTGAGCACACGCACTGAGATGTGTGGTGCAGTGAACAGACACCCTCGTGGTAAGATGTGTAGATGCCACTACCAGGCTGTGTCTCCAAGACAGCATGTCCACGGCGCAGAGGGTTTCTGGGTGGTGTCCACATCTGCACGGCCAGAAAAAAAACAGCAAATTGGTTTGCTCAAGGCCTTGGTGCCCGAGTCTTGGGTTTGGGCCCAGGCTCTGCCTGTCGGCCTGGTGCTCCCCGAGCCTGGTCGAGGTAGACACGCACCACATGCGTCTGCCTGTCCACAGGCCACCAGGGGCTTTCCAAAGCACAAAATCAAGCGTGTCAACTCTGGTCAAACCCTGCAAAGCATCCGACTGCTTCTGGCATCAAGTTCAAGATTCTTCACTTGGTTTGTCAGACCTTTGCATAGACCCGGACTCCAACTGCCTCTCTTCCCTCTATCACTTGGGCTCCAGGCACACTGGCCGCTGGCTCCCAGCCCCCCACCCTCCCTGAGGCTGGGACCCTGGATGTGATTTCCCATCGACTGGACACCCCACGGTCTAGCCAACTCTTCCTCCACATGCCAACCTCTAGGAAACCCTCCGGAAACTCCAGACTGGGGTGCATCTACCTGTCACCCTGTTTTCGGGGTAACTTGACAGAGCTGGGCAGGGCCAGTCCACTTCTGAGAGTAGAAGGAGCACTGAGCATGACTCCAGGCCGGCAGGTGCTCAGATCCTGACTGCCGAGAGCAATGTTGGGGGGTCCCTCTGTGATTCCAGACTCGGACTAGCTAGCCCCGCACAGTGCTCTGGTTGGGCGTGGGGGGAGGCCGAGGGTGGGGAAGGGTCAGAGGCCTGACTCTGCCCCGCTCACCCTCTGGCCGCCCCACTGACTTCCTTCCACGGAGAAATCCCTCTGCTGGAGCCCTTGTCCGTCGGTGGTTCTTCCAAAATAGCAGGCCCCGGGGGCCCGAGGGTTCAGGGTAGATGGGGTCGGATCCGGAAGCCCCTGTGGGGGTGTCCCGAGGCTCCGTGTGTGCCGTTTCGTGGGCCCCCCTCACCTGTGCACGTGAGCGTGACGTGTGGGGGGTTACCGTGTGCACCTGCCTCCCTCCCACAAGACGCCACATTTCCAACTGTCGCGTAAGCTCCAGGGGTGGGAGGCTTATCGCCATCGCTGGACGGAGGCAACGGTGGGCCGCCATGTACTCCCTTTCCTTAGGCCAGGAAGTTCTGTTGCTCTGCCCGCTCCCCTCTGACCCCGGAAATAAGCCACCTGTCCCAACACGGACTTGTCATCTTAGGGAGCTGAGAGTGGGCCCTGACCCTTTGGAACCACCAAACCACACCAGTGAGGGGGTTCATTAAGTCTCGGAGACCGGCTCACAATAAGAAGCGGAGTTTGTGACCACGAATAATGAGTGAATGAACTGCGGTCTGAAGCCAGACTTCCCAGCGACAAACATAGGCCCTGCCGCACACAAGCCTGAGCAGGGCCCGCAGGTCCACAGCCCTCAGCTCCCTCAGCCATGAGAGGCAGGAACACCACCGGCTCCCGGAACAGCCCCCGGAGGAGGGATCACCCCGGGGCGGGCCTCGGGTACTCAGTATCTTACTGCTCGCTGTCCCCCCACAGCTGCTGGGTTAGAAGGCAACTAACTCTTTCGAATTGACTGGGTGTAACACATAAACCAATGGACGAAGAAGTATTATTCTGAGACAAAGAGCCTTTTCCATGGCAGTACACAAAATTCTCGTGGGTATTTGATCCCAAATGAGGCTCTGTTCCAGTCCCGTGGAGAAAGAAGGCTCCGAAAGTAAGTGACCAGCTCTGAGGGTTCTTGGTACCCATCAAATGCGTGTGCCGTGACACTCCCAGGGAGTTCAGGGGCCACACTGGGCCTCTCCTGGGGCTTCCCTGATGGTGACCGTGGATGGTTCTGAGAGCTGGGCAGAGGAGTGAGCAAAACTGCTTTCCATCTTTGAGATGTTTCAAAGAGAAAGTCGGAAGCCATTTCTGGGGCTGGGGAGTGAGCGCCGGTCTGATGCAGGAGCGCTGAGGAAACACACCTCTCGACGTCATTCATAATATTTATTTTGGAAAAATATCTTAAAAAGGATTTTCTTCATTAACAAAACAGTAAAAACCTCCAATAACATCTGCACAATATCCCATAAATACATTTATATACAAAAAATATATAGAACCGAAGTGCCTTTGTACATATTTACCAAAAATTTAAATTATAAAAAATGAACATCACAAAATACTCAAGCTTTACAGATATCATGAAAAATATTTTTACAAGTCCAAAAAATAACACACATTTTTTCCACCTAGAAAAAACACCTTTCAGTATCAAAAAGGATGATGAAGGCAGTGTTCGCGTTTCTAACTCAAGAACAGACCGGCTCGCAAGGATCCGAGACACACGCCTCAGGCAGCTCACGCTTCCTACGCAGCAAGTCAGTCCGTTCACTTAAATATATATCTTTTAAAAGCAACCGTCCATAGTGCAATGGAAACACCCGAAAAGGCAGTGCAACAGGCCCCCTCGGACGCTGCGGAGCGGCAGCCCGGGCGGCGTGCCGGCCGACCTCCGGGAGAGAACCGGCTCCGTCCGGATCGGCTATCAGCAGCAGTCCGTGGGTCTCCCTTTCCTCTTTCAAGCAGCATCCACTGGGGCATATATCCTTGGAATTTTATTTATTTTTAAGAGAATCGGGAATTTTGCCATATCACTTCCATTTTACACCTAGAGGGGCCCACAAGACAGAATGGGAGGTTAGTTCCAGAGAGAGGTCACTATCCTCTGACCTCTCCACCCGCTTCCGTCCTGAGGCCAGCCCGGGGCGCCGCTGTGCCTCGCACCGCACACTGACCTCAGTCGCTACGACACACTCGTCTTTCTCCTCCGAGATGACGTACACCGACTGGTACTTTGTGTCTCTCGCAGCGGGGTACACGGAGTCCGGCCTCTGTCTTTCAGACGCGTCTCCGCTGAAGGGGGAAGAGCATCGCAATGAGCAGTGGAAATTGTTCCGGAAACGACCAGCGCTGGGCAAAGGGAAGCTGGCGGACCCGCCCGCCCGCAGCGCCCGAGTGTGGGGCCCCCTCGCAGCCCGGCCCTCCCGCGCGTCCCCGCCCGGCCCACCACACGCACCCCCTGAGTGTCGGGCTGCTCTTTTCCTCCGCTGCAGGGCCCTGAGGCTGGCACTTGCCGTCCCGCGTGCTGTGAGGGTCCCTGGCGGCGGCGGTAGCGGCGTCCCCCTTGAGGTCCCGCACCAGGTTATAACCCACAGCGGCGTAGCGGGCCTTGAGGCCGTTCTTCTCAGCCCCGTGGTCCCCGTGGAAGTCGACCTTCTTGTTGGTGTTTTTGATCTGCGTGGCCCCGATGACGCTGACGGCAACGTCCTTCTCCCGCTGGCGGCTGGCCAGGTTGTTCATGGTCTCTGTCTCCGCAGCGGGCCGGGCCTTGTGCAGCCGCAGCCGCACGCAGACCACCACGGCGGCACAGCCCAGCAGCAGCACCAGCACCAGCACCACGCCGGCGCCCACGGCCACCCAGGGGAAGGGCCCAGCCTGGCCCTCCACGTACTTCTCGGTGAGATCCACCAGCACAGGGCCGGGCGCAGGCTCCGGCAGCAGGAACTGGCAGTTGGGGCCCCCGTAGCCCCGGGCACACTCGCACAGGTAGCGCCGGTCCCGCTCGTGGCAGGTGGCCCCGTTGTGGCAGGGTGCGTGCTCACACCTGCTGACGGGGACACTGCAGTTCCTGCCTGTGTAACCGGGCGGACAGGTGCACGAGTACTCATTCGGGCCATCGTGGCAGCTGCCCCCATTGGCACACGGGGAGGAGGCACAATCGTCCATGTTGTCTTCGCAGTGCCTCCCGGAGAAGCCGGGCTGGCAGCGGCACAGGTAGGCGTCCCCGAGGTCCACGCACTGTGCACCTGGAACACAGGACACACGGTGTCCACCCCTGCGCTACACCCCCACGCTACACCCCCACGCACACACAGCCAGCCCGCAGCCCAAACCAGCTGCTGGCTACTTGGGACACAAGCCCCAGGGCAGCAGTCTGGTCTAGCTCGGTATACTGAGAGTCGGACAGCTCATGTGTCTGGAGCGGTCGTGTTTCGGCAGACGCCGTGCACAACACACACTCACCTTCACAACAGCCCACAAGGGGCCCAGGTGGCAGATGAGTAAATGGAGCCTGAGTGAGGCCGTGTGCTTGCCCTTGGCTCCGCAGTTAGTGAGAAGAGCGCGGTCGGAAACAGAACGGAAAAGGAAGAAAGGAAGGAGGGGAGAGACCTCTGTCCGGCCCGAGCCAGATCGCTAACCCTCCAGCTAGTCTGCCTCTCACGGTAAAGCCTCCAGTATTTCTGGAGCTTCCTCGGATAGAAACCGACAGGAGGCAAAGCTTGGCCCCACAGGATGGCCAGGCCTTCCGGACAGCAGGTGGAAGGCAAGGGAACCGTGATTCTTCTCCATCAGTTACCGTGGCCCGGCCTGTCGGGGGCCCTGCTTCGCTCCTCTACCCACTCGCGCAGCAGCAGTGGGGGGGAGGGCGCCAGCAGACCACACTTCCGCACACACAGACACACCAGACGGCGACGTTTGGGTGACAGAGCCGAGCCGGGCTTCCCTCCAGAGACAGAGAGGCTGGGTGGCCATCGGAGCGCAGGGCACTGCGTCACAGCCCGGACCCGGGCCCCTGAGGTGCCGCGTGGCCTTGGGCAGCCTTCTCACCTCTCGCCTCGGGCTCTCCCCACGGCACGTGAGAGTCCACACTCCTGCCCACCCTCCTTGCTCCCTGAGCATTTCCAGACTCACGGGTACAATCTCTGTGAAGAGTTTCTGACTGTTTAGTTGAAAGGCTCCATAAACCGGGGTAGCAAAATGCCGTGCTTGGGTTGAAATGAAATGCATGTGCTTTCTAATGCGTTCTTATCAGTGTTGAGCACTCGCCAAAGTCTCCAAGCGGACAGGGCTGCCCTCCTACCATTAGAGCAGGGTGAAGAGCTGCAGGAATCCACCTTCTTCTCACAGTTAAAGCCGGAGAAGCCCCCAGGGCAGCGACAGGTGTAGCCTCCCTCAGGGTTGTCCGAGCACCGTCCCCCGTTGAAGCAGGGGCCGTCGGCACACGCCATGGCACTTAGCTCGCAGATTCGGCCGTAGAAGCCAGGCGGGCAGGTGCAAGTGTAGCTGTTCTCGAGATCCTGCGTCGTGGAGAAGAGACAGAGCTCACACCCAGCTCCGAAAGACCCACGCCGTGTGGAGCTAACCCAGCTCCGAAAGACCCACGCCGTGCGGAGCTAACCCAGGCCAAGTCCGTCCTGCCCACAGCCGGACTCACCGTGCAGCTGCCTCCGTTCCTGCAAGGGCTGGGGCTGCACTCGTCGACCTCAACCTCACAGTCGGCTCCCGAGTAACCCGGCCGACAAGAGCAGGTGTAGCTCCCCTGGCCCGTGTTGGTGCACGTGGCCCCGTTCCTGCAGGGCTTGTGGTGCGTGCAGTAGTTCAGGTCTGCGAGGGGAAAAGACGGGAGGTGGGGGCTACACTTGGAGTCCTCAGTAAGGCCGGGAAGCCCGGGGCTGCTGTGTGGGGAGGGGGCTCACCCTGGTTGCAGAAGAGGCCGCCCCAGCCCTCTTGGCAGTTACACTGCCATGGCTGCTGGCAGGTGCCGTGGAGACAGCCCGGGTACCGAATGCACTGGTCACAGTACCGGCCCTGCCAGCCCACTCTGCACCTAGGACGAGAGCAGCACAGTCAGGCGGGCACGGGCATCCCCGGGCTTCCGGACACACACCACCGAGTTGCGAGACACGGGCTTGCAGCAGCACCAACCCCACCGGCTCACAAACAAGGCAGAACACTGGTGTCTCCCTGGGAGCTTTCCAACATACCAAAGCCTCCAAGGGTCTGACTTCGGGGCATGAGGGCCACTGGCACCGTGTTTTTACAGACTCCCCAGGTGGTCCTAACATGCCAAAATGTTTGAGATTCCCTGACGTAGACCCATTTTCTATGTCAATTCCTTGCCAAGGAATCTGTAAGTTCCCATACCCACTGAGGCACTTAGGGGACTGATAACCACGACTCTACACGTTCTACACACTTACTAAGGAGAAACACCAGTATAACAGTCAGCTGATCCTACCAGAGTTTTTCAAATGAACACCTAGTGCTACTTTACAAATACACTAAGTGTAAAGGGTAACCAGGAAAGGGATAAAGCACTTTTGCAGACTTACTTGCACTCCCCCGGCCTGTCACAAAATCCATGCTGCTCATCACATCCCGGCAAGCAGATCGCTACAGGCAAAGAGAACACACAGGGTCAAGCCCCACCCCAAGTGCCCCCCAGCATCACGGGGGCTGCCACTCCACACGGGGGACACCAAACTTGTCCCGCTCCACTGGCGACCCCAGCTGAGCTCCTCCCATCTGTGGGGGGCTGCAGGTCCTGCCCAGTAACTCGCTCAGCCCCAGGGCCAGCATTCTTCTTAACGCAGTGGCTCCAGGACAAAAGGGCACGGAAGCCCCCACCCCCACCCCATCCCCTTTTCTTCTGAGAGGGTCAGAAGTCCTTCCCCCTCCTCCTCCCCCACTTCCCAATTCTCTGCACAAAGCTCCACCTCGTAATACCCAGAAAGTGTGTGTGTAGATAAGGGTGGACAGCTGGTGTGCAGAGCACCAGGGCAGGACAGCTGCTCTATTGTCTCTGCTCCCCAGCAGCTGCCCGCGCAACAATACTGCTTCCCCCGCCCCTCGCCCCCCCCCCGCGTGCACACACACACACACACACACACACACGCAAGTGCGCGCGCGCGCGCACAGACACACACAGACACACACATACGAACGCGCGTGCCCGTGCACGCCCTTCCCACCAATGGGAACCGGTGTGAGTTCCTGCCGCCTATCCCCAGAGAGATCTAATCGATGGCACGCGCTAGCTGGGGGCGGGGAGAGACTCCAGTGTTTGAATAAGAAGAAAAAAGTTTAAGTTTCGGCTACCCGGCCCTGAAGAAGAGGGAGGGAGCAAGGGAGGTCCCCGCGGGGTGGGCGCTGAGGCTGAGCAGGCCGCCTTCCCCAGCTTACAAAACGTGTCCACAAGCTGCCCTGTGAGCGTGGAAGACAACACTGCCGGCTCCAGCCCAGGGCAGTCAAAACTAGGCCTCGGAGGCTGTGAAGACCTACCCAGGCAGTGATCAAAACCGGGAACCGCACCTCCCAGGCAAGGGGTTCTGGGCCTACCAAGGAGGGCTGGAGGGTCACCGGCTACGGGAGGACAAGGAAAAGCCCCATGGCTTTCTGGGGACCTCCAGAGCCTCCTGCACCCCTGACGGGAGAGGAGGCTGACACCGGGGTATATGACGCCTCCAAAGGCTGGAGAGAGACCTCCAAGCTGAACTGGGCCCGGGGCCTGCACGAGCCTCCTGCCCTCCAAGGCCTGGCTTCCTGCACCGGGGCAGCCCCTGACTGCCTGGAGAACGCCGGGCAGCGGGGCAGGCGCGGCCCACTCATGTCTGTGAAGGTATTTCTTTGCCAGGCAGGGGGCTGTGCCAGCAGCACACAAGCCGGTGGGCGCAGGGCCCAGCACTGGCAGGTGGGCTCCTCCCCACCCAGCGCCCGCAGACCCAGGCCTCCACACACATTCTCTCTTGTCCACAGACCCCACGAGTGAAAACGTCACGAGCGACGTGTGTGGGGGTCACACGGAACGTCTGCAAAGGCGCTCACTCTGCGAAGAGGCCCTGCACACCCACTCTGGAGAGAAGCAAGCGCTGTGACAGCGAGAACGGGGGAAGCCCGCCTACAGGACCGGGGGAAGCCCGCCTACACGCACAAGCTCTCCTCTCTGGTCCTCCCTTCCTTCCTCCCCTCCCTCTCCCTTGGGCTTACTTCCTGACCCCTGGCCCCATCTCCAAAATCCTCCCTGATTAAGAAAGGCAGCTTCCCATAGCGGAAGTGAAAATGTCTGGGCTGACCCCAGCCCTGCCACTGGCTAGCTGTGAGGTCTTCACAAATTTCTCCAGCTCTCTGGCCTCCGTGTCCCCACAGAGCTTTCCTCTAGTGCTGAAATCCTGGGACCCCCCTGCTCACAGAACATTCCCCTGCTCCCTGGGAGCCGGCCTGGAGGTGGACCAAGGGAGGGAAGCAGAACTCACGTTCGGTGCAATACTGGCCTTTCCAGCCAGGGTTGCAGACTTTTTCCCCTCTCTCCCCACAGGTGAAGTGGCCAAAAGCATCATCTCGGGGTCGACAGAAGACAGAGCAGCCCTCCCCGTAGTAATGTTCGTCACACACGAAGCGGTAGGAGTACTTGAGGTCTGTTCGGCCGCTGCTGTGCAGGTCCTGAGACCACTCCTCGCCCACCGTCAGGTGCCTCTGTGTGGCCAGGCGGCTGATGAGTCTTTCTGGGTTTTCTGTAGGAAGAGGATGACGCCATTGGTTCTGACTGAGAGCCCAGGGGCTTGGGGCCCCGGGGGAGCTGGGACTGTCATGAAGGAGAAGGGGCCAGAGGTCCTCCGTCCTGAACCGCAGGCAGGAACTTGCAGAATGAGGGTCTACAGGAGCTTGTTTCTGGCGGGGACATGGAATCAAATACACACCAGCTGGGGAAGCAGTTCACTCAGTTTTGGGGTCTGGGGCTTGTCTTTACCTGTTGTGAGGTCATCAGGAGAATCTGTGTGGAGAGCTTCAATGATCAGGGAAAAGGTGCCCTGGAGGAAAGGGGGAGGAGACCTGAGCTAAAGCAGAAATGTTAGAAAACAAAGCCCAAACCCAGGCACTGGAGACAACCCAGCCGCTAAGGGTCTCCCGAGCAGATCCATGGGGGTGGGGGTGGGGATGGGGGTGGGGGTGGGGGTGCTGCACAGCTCTTGTCTGTTTTCACTTTCCTTAAGGAAATGGGAGAACTTTTTAAAGAGTGGTTTCCTGACGTGTTGTTTCAGCCTGTCAGTACAGGATATCACGTTTAAAAAAAAAAAAGAAAGAAAGGAAAGAAAAAAGCCCCGCAGGAGCACAAGGCTGGAGGGGGCTGTCATCCGTCGGGGGTGGGGGGCTGCACAGAGAGGGCCAAGGGCTGTCAGGCTACCAGGGTAGCTCGACTCCCAACCGGTCTCGGCTCAAGACACCGAGCGCTCGCCCGCGGGAAGGCGCTCACGGACTGGGGCTCCGCACCCGGGCCAGACCCCGGCCCCGGCCCCGGCCCCGGCCCCGCGCCCCCCGCACCCCGGCTGTCACTCCCCGGCCGCCTGGCGGGCACTCCGGGCGCGCGGACGAGGCTCCGGGCCGGCCCCCGCCGCCGCCGCCCCGCACGCCCCTCCCGCGCCCCCTCTCGCCCCGGGCCGCGGCTCACCGGCCAGGTGAAGCCGAAGGGGAAGCGGATGGGGTTGCTGAAGGCGGGGTCGGCGCCGGCGCCGTCGGGCAGGCTGAAGGAGTCGACGCCCAGCACCGGCGTGACCGCGCTGCCGTAGGTGCAGGGCGGCTCGGGGGACACGCTGGCCTGGTAGTGCTTGAGGCACACGCGGAAGAAGGTCCTGCAGGCGCACGGCGGCGGCCCCGCGCCCCCGCGGCAGCAGTTGCGGTTTCCCAGCAGCCCCTTCTTGTTGACGAACTCCTGCAGCTTCAGCTCGAACACCCCGGAGCTGCAGACCTGCGGGGACGGGCGCGGGCGTGAGGACGCGCGGAGCGGGCTGACCGCGGGCGGCGCCGGCCCCGCGCTCCGCCGCTCCGTCCGCGCGCGGCCTGCGCCCCGGGTCCCCGCCGGGGTCCCCCCCGCTTCCCCGCGGACGACCCACCTGCCGCCGGGCCGCGCGGACCCCGAGCTCACGACTCACCTGGCACAGCAGGGCTGACAGCACGGCGAGGGCGAGGGCGCACCGGCGGCCCATGGTGCCGCGCCGGACTCGCTCGGCCGGCCGCGCCCCCCGCCCCCCGTTCCCGTCCCGAAGCCGCAGGGAGTGCGCGGGGGTGGCCGTGCCCGGAGCGGCGCGGGCAGGAAAGCGCCGCCGCTCGGCCCCAGGCTGGGGTGACCCGGACTTCTTTCTTCGGGAGCTCGGTCCCTTCCCAGGCCGCGGTTCCGCGGATCCGCCCTTCGGGGGCGACGGCGGCTCGGGATGCACGAGAAGGAGCTCGGGGAGGCGGCTCGTGCGGCCGCAACTTTCGGTTTTCCTCCTCGTCCCTCGGACGCGCGAGTGGGCGAGGGTCCTCCGCTTCCTGGTTTTGTCTCAAGCTTCTTTGAAGGAAGGGAAAAAAAGAGGGAGAGAGAGGGCGTCCGGAGATTCGGCTTAATTCCCAGAGAGCGCCGAGGCTTGCTCCGAGTCCGATGGGAAAGCCGCGGTCGGGAAATCCCACGCGCGAGGCGATAATCCCGGGGCCCCAGCGGAGCGCGCGCAGGGACGCCCGGCGGCGGCGGCGGGGGTGCGCGGCGCGCCCCGCGGCTCGGGCCCGTGTCACTCGGCGGCGGCGGCGGCCGTTCCCGGAGCGCCCTGAACTCGTGTCCCCTGCGCCCCCGCGGAGACACGCGTCTTCCCGAAGAACCCAGCCGGTGCCATCCACGTCAACAGCGCGGGGTCCGAGCGCGGGGCGGCGGGTGGCGGGCGGAGGCGCTGCGCCACGGCGACGCGTCCTCTGCGCGCCCGGGCCGGCCGCTCTCCGCGGGTGCGCGCCGAGGTCTGCGCTCGCCGGCGCCGGCTGCCCTTATATCCCGCCGGCCGCCCGCATGGCTAATGAGATGCAAATAAGCAGCCCCCCAATCTGGCGAGAGCTGTCACAAAGGAGCCACTTTTCCAAACCCTCCTCTCAATGGATCGCCAAATGGTCAGTGAGCTGTAAAATGTGCAACCTCCTCCCCGCCCCCACACCTCCCCGCCCCCGGCCCTCCTCTGCCCCCGCCCCCAGCCCCCCGCCTTCCTCCGCACCACACAAAACGCGCTCATTTACATTCCTGCAAAATGTTCGCCGCGAGAGTCCTCTCCGCTCCCGAGGCGGGGGCCGCGGCTCCGGCCCCTTGGCTCTCCCGCCGGCCACAGGCCCGCGGAGGCCCGCGGGGACGCGCGGGGGCGGCGCGGCGCCTCCAGCCCCGCCGAGTGCAGCCGGCCTGGAGCGGCCGGACGCGGCCTGGGAAACTCTCGGGGCCGCCGCGGCGTCCGCCCTCCGTCTCCCCGCGCGGGCCGTGTCCCGGGGTCTGGGGCCCCGGGGCCGCTCCTTCTCCAGGGCAGCCCCTTCCTCCGGAGGAGCCTGGCGGGGGAGGCGGGCGGGGGGGGGCGGGGGCCGGGGGCTCGGTAGGAAGGGGGCGGGCGCGAGGAGAAAAGGGCAGAGGGCGGCGAGCGCAGCGGCAGTTTGGGGAAGTTTGGGAAGGTCCGACACCGACCAGCCACAGGCCGAGGACGGCGGCTCTGCGTCCGGGAGCGCAAAGCCCGCATGCAGGGCAGGGCTGGGGGCGCGCGCGGCGCCCCCGGGGACCCCGGAGTCCGCGCGCCCACAGTGTCCCTGCAGCGGTCCGAGGCCGCTGGTGGGGGCGGGGTCTGGGGAGCGATTCGTCCCCACCCCCGGCCGCGGGGGAGATCCCAACTAGTCCCCCCACCCCACCCCGCGTACACACGCGCGCGCGCGCGCACGGGCGCGCGCGCACACACACATGTCGTTCCCGGAGCGATTCTCGGCCGCCACCACCTTTCCTGGGTGTCCAGCCCCTCTCTCCTGGGTATTCCCCCCTCGGCCTCCCTCCGCTCGGTAAAAAGTGAGTTTGGTGTGTGTCGCTCGCGTGGCCGTCATTAAGGCACTCTGTTATTGTGCACGGCTGAATCAGTGGTTCTTTGTGCGCTCAGCTGTATGGTAATGCAGACCGCACCTGCTCCCCGCACAATGCCGAGAGAAAGAGCTCCCCTCCGCGCGCGCCGCGGCCTCTGCAACACTGTCCCGCACATGTTCTAAAGACCCTCCAGCCCAGCCCCCCCGACCCGAAATCTTTACACAGCCATCACCTTATTAGGTTTTTACACGTCCCTCAGACACTAGAACTTTTGTTTTCATTTTTTTAAAGGGAAATGAGTTTATTGGGAGGGCCGAGAACACACGTATCACACAATGAATTATCTAAATTGCTCTCATGCTTTGGGGCTCAATGCAGAATAAGGTGGGGCATAGACTCCTAGTCCGGCATCCAGCTTTATGCTGGGCACACTTCGAGGTCTCTTTCCCAACCCTGTCTGCTCCTCCTCAGCCTCCCCCAGCACCACCTAGGGCAGCTTCATTAGGATGGAAGGTGTGACTGTTGGAGTAAATGTCACTCCGCTGGTGGCACAGCCCCAGGGTGCCTGGGCACAATGGCCTCGTCCCCGACGTGCTATAGCCCTCTTATGGGTGGGACCTGGCACTGTCCCAGCAAAATGGGATTTTCATTGCAGCAGGTGTGGAGATCACACAGCATCGTGCCCTGCACAGGGAGAGGGGAAATACCGAGTAAAACCCTGTAAAGGGCAATCTCAGAATCGCTTGGTGAAGTAACCTATGACCGTCCCTCTGGCTGTTAGGCAACAAGACCCTTGATTCCTTCGTTCACAAACACCTGTAGTTTCTGGATTGACAGGTCTGTACACTTCAGGTTTTCCACCTCTGCGTCATCATAGAGAAGCAAAGAATTAGTCGGAAGTCATGTGCAGGGTGAGGTGAGAAAGGCAGGCTCGGACTCCAGCAGAACCCCTACTGTCTGGTTCAGAACAAATGGACACTTCAAAGGTACTGCCCCCCACCCCAGGATGGTAGCAACCCCAGTTTGGTCACCCTTTGCGGACTTTGCACGGATGTGCTACCTCCCCACCGGGCTGGGTCAGCATGAATCCTAATTTAGTCTTGCCACCTAGTGTCAGCATCCTTTTCCCGCTATGTCCATGTTTCCTCTGAAAGCCAATTTCTGAGAACTTTGCTCTCTACAGCACAGAAGCTGACGTGTGTGTGTGTGTGTGTGTGTGTGAGAGAGAGAGAGAGAGAGAGAGAGAGATGGGGGGAGAGAGAAGGGGGGAGGTGAGAGGGTTCCTGGATCAGGGGAGCCACAAAAGAAGAAAGGAATGTGAGCTGTAAATCCTCTGTGCCTCTGAGACCAAGAGTAGATTTCAGTAAGAAATGAAATTTCAGGAACCTTTTAATTAGAAAATGGAAGTGGGAAACAGTCTCATGTGAATGCCTGTTTAGAAAACTGGAAATAAAAAGTTCCACGCGCGAGGGCTTAAACCTTGGGGGAAAAGACTTGCCCCAAATCTTTAACAAACCCCCCTCAGTATCAAGTATTTGTTCAACTGACGTGGCACAGATTTCTCGATTACAGCGGCAAAGCGGAACTGAAAGGCATCGTAAAATCCATCAGAACCCTTCCCAAAGCGCTCATTCTTTTCCAACTTAATTTATGCCACGCGATTCTGTATTGGGGAAATCAAGCAGAAAGCCCTTTTCTTCTCCTTCCTCCTCCTCCTGTTCTTCCCTCTACTTTCCTCCTCCTCCCCGTCACCCTTCTCCTTCTCTCTCTCTCCCTCTCCCTCTCTCCCTCTTCCCCACCTCACGCTGGTCCCTCTCCCCCTCTCCCTTTCAAAGCTGAGCTGAGGGGAGACTGTTTAACTTCTGGGTTTCTGTAGGGGCCTGTTGTAGTTTAACTCCTGCACACCAGTAGCTGAGATGAACAAAGGAGAGACTCGAGGTCCAACTATTCATCCTTTCTTTGCACTTTAATTTTCATTGATTGGGAAGACAAGGGGAGCCCTTAGGGATTCAGGCTGAAGGGGGATGACACGCCTTTAGACGCCATCAGCCCCCTAGCCAGCCATCTGCTCCGAACCAAATGGCGTTTTTTCACTCCCTAACTGCATGTCTCTATACTCCTGCAAAGAAGCACTCTGAACCCCTAAATACAGGAGGCGCTCAAGCTGGGGTGTGGTAAAAGGCCGGCCTCCACATGGGCCCTGGCAGCCAGAGTCCCCCCTCCCTGCACACCATAAATCCTACCTTGCTCATTAGGAAAAAGCAGGAAACTTTCTTTTAAATACTTTTTGATTTCTCAGCAAATTTACTGTACAAAGTGAGGCTCATTAGGCCTTAGAAGGCACCCAATCCATCAGACGCAGGAGAGGACAGAGATTTGCCGCCTGGTGGTGGTGGTTTATTTTTGCCAGGCACGGGTAGCTCGGAGCCTTCAAAACCCCATGCACTAGGTACGCTCCGGTTGTATGCCCATCAGAACTGTACCTACGACAGCTGCTGCTGAGTTCTGTTTACCGGAGACCCTGATTATTTCCCCCACCACTTTATTAGGCCACTTGGGAATAAAAGCTCACAGCCATCATTTTATAAAATTAAATATGCCCATCTTCAATCGTGGTGAGACCAAGTGCTGTGGTCACTCAAACCTGATTCAATCCCCTTTGCCCAAAGAAAAGTTCTGTTCTGAAGGTATGTGTGTGTGTGTGTGGGGGGGGGGTTGTGGGTGGAGGGAGGAGGTCAGGGCACATTGCAAAAAACAATGCCCAGAACAGGCTGCTGACTGGGCCGCAGGTTCAGTTTTCTGTGTAAACAAGTCTGGAGACAAGAGTGGTGTTTGTGTTTTCTTAGACCAACTGAATGGGGTATACCCAACAGAGAGGTTCTCTTATTCCTAAGAATTAAGGTCCTTCTTCTGAACAACTAAATAAAAAACTTCCAAGCAGCAAGTCTGGTGTTGATCAAACAGCGAGGTTACCTGAAGAAGTGGGGGTGGGGGCTAAAACACGTTTGTTAATCAGTATCACAC
Source organism: Mustela nivalis (assembly GCF_964662115.1). Lineage (NCBI taxonomy): Eukaryota > Metazoa > Chordata > Mammalia > Carnivora > Mustelidae > Mustela > Mustela nivalis. The sequence continues at coordinate 347,698 of NC_139024.1, read as the reverse complement.
CCCCCACCAGTGCCTCACATCGCCCACCCCTTCTCCATCAGTTGCAGTTTGGGATTTTTTTTTTTTTTTAACCATACAATGCTACTACAGTACCATTGACTGTAACCCCTGTGCTGTACCTGCCGTCCCTGAGACTTACTCCGCAACCTCCCAGGGCAGTTTGGGAATCCCAAAGCTGTTAAAATCCCAGGGGAACTGACCGGTGGCTCCTCACTACAGGGAGCTCTCCAGGTACTACAGGCGCCCTCCGCATGGTGTAGCTACTCTGGATATCTACTTCTCATTTCTTAAGCTGTCTCAAAGACTGCATCCCAGAGATCCGTGCACATTCACAGGACGCACACCGACCCCAGTGTCTACAGATTAGACTTGAGGGAGCCAGGTGTGGATCTCCCTGGTTGAGGATACACTCTGACCTAAGCCACCATCCGCACCCAGCAGGGAGAAGGGGGGGCGGGGCAGAGCCGGCTTCCGTTTAGACACTGGAGGCTTCCCTGTTGCTGGGGACTGAGCACACCTCCAACCCCGGGAGGCCCCATCCGGTGGCCTCTTCTGACCTCCTTGGCCGCAGCCCCCCAAAGGAGAGCTGGCCCCGCAGCCAGCCAGGACAGCAACTACGGGCCCCAGGTTGCCGTGGGGCGGGGAAGAGGAGGGTGACAGGAGGACAGAGCCCAGCGGGGGAAGCCATGGCCCTGACAGTGTCTCCGAAAGCTTTCCTTTCTAAGCGCAGGCCGGCCGCTGGAGCCCCCGGGAGTGGGACGGTGGCCTTCCCTGTGGGGCAGGGTCACGGCGTGTCGGATAACCTTTCTTTTGAGTGCGGCCGGCCGCCGTGGCGCGGAGAGGAGGGACTGTCCCAAGCCCACGTGGTTGGCGGGGGTCTGGTTTGGCTGTCGGGGTGCGGCGCACGGGGGGCGCCCCGGCTCCGCTGGCGCGGGGCGGCGGGTGGAGGCCGCAGGTCTGCAGCAAGTTGCAAAGGCATGTGCTGATTTGCATGAGAAAGGGCGAGTCGCGTGCTCAGCTGGCGGCCCCGGCGCAGATGACGGGTCCCCACCCCCCGCGCCGCTCCCCTCCCCCGCCCCGGGCCGCGGCCGCCGCTTCCCGAGCCCGCGGATCATCTGCTCGGGCTGTCCCGCGCTCATCTCCATGACAAAGCGCGTGTTTACCTGGCCCAGCACCGGCGGGCGCGCCTTTGTCCCGGGTCGGATGACCGCGCAGCTGCTCCCGCCGCCGCGCGCCCGCCCCGAGTGGCCCCTCGGAGCTCTGCAGCGATTGAGCGCGCCAGGGCCGGGGGGGGGGGGGGGGGGCGCGGGGCCCGGGAGCGGCTGTAGCGGACGCTGGCGCAGTGCTGGAGGGCTTCCCAGAGGTGGTGGCGGCGCCGGGCCGGGCGCTTGTTCGAAGCAGTGTCTGTGCGGGGTCAAAAGGGCCAGGCGGGCATGGACGCGCACCCCCACCCCGGTCCCGAGCCACTGGCAGGTGCGGCGCGAGGAGGCGCAGGGCCACCCCGCGGACCCAGGTCGACTTGGGGATGGTTCCACGCCAGCCGCGTCCATGCAGCCGGGGAGGGGCCCTTGCGGCGACCCCGCGGGTTGGGGGTCTCCAGCGGGGCCTCGGCGCGCCCTTTGTGCCCTCCTGGATGGGTGCGGCCGCTGGGATCCCAGACGCCCACGCCGGGCAGCGCGGCCAGGCCAGTAAGGCTCGCGACTCCCTGTCACCTGCGCGAACGCTCGGTCCCGGGCGCGGGCGTCGCACCTGGGAGCTGCGGCCCTGCACTTGGCAGACAATGAGGAGGGGAAGAAAAGGCGTCGGGGGCGCCTTTCGGCCGGGCCTTTCCCCAGGCCTTACTCTCCCGGGACGCGCCCCGCCCAGGGAGGTCTCCGGCACCTGTCGCCTTGTCCCTGGGGCGGCCCGTCAATCACGCGGCCCGTGGGGGCGGGGGCGCGCGGGGGCTTCGGCCCCGCGCCCCAAGGCTCTAAAAGGGAGTCGCCCGGAAACGTGGCGCAGCCCTTGCGCTCCCCACGGAGGGTCCCCGCCGGACCGCGCAGCCCGGGGCCGCGGCCCGGGAGCCCTGCGCGAGGCGAAGCCTTCGAGCACGCTGTCCTTCCCTGGCCTCCCCACCTCCCCTTTTCTGTGAGCATCTGCCCGGGGAAGAACAGATGTGGGCACCTGCGGTGACAGGCCGCATATGTTCCATCCTATTCACAGGCATTCAGACGTGGCCACAATGAGCAGCCTTTGTGCGCGCAGTCACTAAATATATTAATCTGCACTCCCCAGAGCACCGGGCTGTTTAATTTTTCACTAGCAATAACATCTGATCTAATCCCTAAATCGGCTCCCAGAAGCCTGCCTTTTTCCCCTTTTCCCCACCCCCTCTCCCGAAAAACGTGTGAAGCTATTCAACCTTCCACCTGTTGCTGAACTGGGCGTGGGTTCTCGCAACATCTGAGGTCGGTCCGGGCAGGGGTGGGCGGGGGCTGGGAGCGACTGTGTGGGGGCCACTGTTGGGCCAATGGGCATAGCTCCGGCATGTTTATCAGAAGGAAAATAAGCACAAAGTGCGGAGTGTGGCTCCCCAAATGTTGTGCAAACAAAGAATGATAATTATTAAACAGCTTCCAACCCAACCCAGCATGCCCACCCTTTCTGTGGAAGCGCCCTTAAAAATGTACATGAAGTCCCCAATTATCTTTTTGTTTATTAAACTCCAGCGGTTGTTCTAAACACTGGCCAACAGGCCACACAGCCAAGAGGTAACATAAATCTCAGATGTAAGACTTGGGTTTTTTAAGCAATTTTGTGGCATGACTCTTTTATCTTAGCACCCTTATTCTGTTTTGATTTGTTTTCGGCCACAATGAGTCCTTTAGTGCTATTGTGGGTGTCACAATGCCAACGGACCTCAGGCTGTGAATGAAGACAGAGGCAGTTTAAACAGACCAGGCTCTTTCTTTCCTTCAGTCCATTGTGATACGAATGGGCCTTCTGCACTCGGCTGCTAGGAGACCGGCTTTGCAGAGCCCTACTCCAGCAAATGGGCTGGAGAGAAAGGGACCCCAATAAACAGCCTAAGTATCGGAGGAGAAAAAAGAAAAAAAACGGGACAAGTTTAGGCAAATGTCTTTTCACCTTCAAATCAGTACATTTCTTAGTCTCAGAATGTCATCTCATGCTTTCTTGAGCTGCAGTCCTTGCTTTTCGGTTTCCTCCCTCCATGCCATTAAAGTTTTAGTCCCTCCCCTGTGCCACCTTCCAGGAAACAGAACGGGGACAGCACTGGCACTCCATCAAGGATTTCTTTCAAAATACTATCTTCTTTTAGGAAAACAGGAACAGGGCGGTGGCTGTTCATCAGTCATTATCACTAATAACTAATGACTGCAAAGTGCTTCAGGTGCTGGTCGCTGCTGGTAGGTATGGAGGGGCAAGACTGCTAAGTCTGGATTTTTTAGGAATAGTAATAAACTTTTGCTTTCTTTTAACGGTAGGTGGAACTGTTATTTACATTAATTAATTAATCGAGGTGAGAAATGTAGCTGTTTTCAGGGTGTTAAGGGTCCAGTGTGAGTGTGTTATGAATGACCCACCACCACCTTCATTTCTCAGTGGCTAGAACCAGTCACAGGCCACCACAGAGCCAACCGCAGTGAAGGCAAGTGGAAAAACCGAGACTGGCTTACGGAAATGACTGTTCAAAGCTGGGGCCATGGTCAGACCCACTTGCCCAAAGCACATGCATTTACTCATTTACTCATTCATGAACCCACCTGTCTTAGGGGCTGGAAGTCCAAAGTCAAGTTAGACCTGCTTTCTGCCACTTACGTGCATTACACAATGAACAGAGACGTCTTCTATTTTCGGAAAGAGTTTGTATAGGATTAATATGTTTTCCCTAAATGTTTGATATAATTCACCAGTGAGGCTACACGGGTCTGGAGTTTTCTTTCTTTTTTATTTTTTAAAAGAATTTATTTATTTATTTGACAGAGATCACAAGCAGGCAGAGGCAGGCAGAGAGAGAGAGGGAAGCAGGCTCCCCGCTGAGCAGAGAGCCCGAAGCAGGGCTCCGTCCCAGGACCCTGGGATCATGACCTGAGCCGAGGGCAGAGGCCTAACCCACTGAGCCCCCCAGGCGCCCCTGGAGTTTTCTTTGTTGGAAGGTTTTTACCTGGAAATTCAGTTTAACAAATAAATATATGGCTTAATAAATATAGGGTTACTTAGAATTTTTTTTTTTAAAGATCATATTCATTTGACAGAGAGAGAGAAAGTGCATGAGCAGGTGGAGCAGGAGAGGGACAAACAGGCTCCCCACTGAGTGGGGCTCCATCCTGAGACCTGGGGATCATGATCTGCGCCAAAGGCAGACGCTCAACCAACTGCGCCATCTGGGCGCCCCTCAGATTTTCTATTCTTCTTTGGTCAGCCTCGGTTATTTCTTTGGTTCAACGAATTTGTCCACCTCATCTAAAGTTGCTCGAATCGTCTGCTTTTAACCATTCAGTGTAAGTAAAATCTGTGGTTCCGTCTTCCATCGTGAGTGTGAGTGATCTCTGTCTTCTTCTCATTGTGGTCACTGTGGCTGATGGTTCATCAGTTTCATTGATACCAAGGAACCAGGCTTTCGTCTCACCGATGGTCTTTGCTGACTTGGGCAGAAAGTCACGGCAGTCACCAGGCTTGTTTTCCTTTTTTCAGGCATCTCCATCCTCCACTTCCTGTTTCTACTGGCTCAAAATAGTAATTTCATATATTTTGTCTAGTTTTCTAGGTTTAAAGTGGAAGGACAAGTTCTGTAGGAATCACCCTTTCGTGGGCAGAAGCCGAAGCAGGGTGCCCAGCAGCAAGTAACAGGAAACCCTAACACCCACAGCCACACAGCACCCACAGCCCGAAGGAAGGCACATCACCAAAGAGAATGAAGAGGCAGAGCAGTTTGGGTGGTAGTTAATTTTTGGCTCACCCTCATTGTCCAGGCACAAGACGCCCCCCATGTTTCTGCTCCGGTGCTCTCAGACTGCTGGCCCAAGTGTTCGGTGGGCTCCCTTCCACGGCTGCGTGAAAGCTGCTGGGACCCAGAATTCCCAAGTTAGCATAATGACGACCAGGAGAGGAAGACGTACACTGTCTTTCTGTACGCCATTTTCACCAGCAAGAAAACACTTTGGTAATATTTAGAAGTCAGTATATTGTTATGGTGGGGCTTTTTTTCTTTCCCAATTTTTGGATGGTGAATTATTATTCAAATAAAACCACATCAATCCGGGGCACCTAGGTGACTCAGTCAGTTGGACGTCTGCCTTCAGCTTGGGTCATGATCCTGGAGCCCTGGGATCAAGCCCCATGCCAGGCTTCCTGCTGGGGGGGTGGGGAACCTGCTTCTTCCTCTCCCTCTGACCCCACTGTGCTTGCTCTCTCTCTAGTGCTTTCTCTTTCTCGCTCTCTCAAATAAATAAAAATTTTTAAAAAACACATCAACCCACGTGATTGCTGCATTCAAAGAAACTCAGTTCAGCATTCAAATAAAATTAAAACTGACTCTGAATAAATTTTGAAGGCTATTTATTACCCAGAGAAACCTGCCCTAATCCTGCCCTTGCCAGAGTCATCTCCCGCGTGTTTCGCTCTCACAGTTGACGTGAAGTCTTCCTCTTCAACATTTCACTCTCCCTAATTCCCCTCTCTCTACTTTCAACTGACAGGTTGTTTTTCTTCTTCCCTTTCCTATTTTTCTTCTCTTAAATCCCCCATCCCATTTTTAGATTCTCCCTGAAACTGCTGTCTCCTTCGTTTCTTCTCTTTTCTCCCCCTCCCCACTCCACGCTCCCCCTCCCTCTCCTTCCTCTTTGGGGGGCGGGAGAGGGAGAGAGAGAATCCCAGGACCCCGGGGGCAGGACCTGAGCTGAAGGCAGATGCCTAACAGACTGAGCCACCCAGGCGCTCCTGCTCTTACATTTCTTAAAAAAGAGTCTCTTAACGCTGTGTCTTCCGTTCTCACTTGGGTTTATTGTCCACGGACTCCCCAGCTCTAGCAGAGGAAGAGTAGTTCTTCTACCAGATTTCCAACACACAAACTTTTATGAACACACAGAAGTTCACCTCCCATTTTTTCAAAAATTGATTATAACATCATTTATATTAGATGACCATTCCTTCTTTACCTTATTAAAACTATGTAATTATAGCTGAGGCATATGCTGTGATTACATTTTCTTTTTTGTACAGATTTTTCTGTTTACTGGATTCAGCAATTGCCTGATTTGCTTGTTGACTTTTCTATGGACCTATTGCTTGCCATCACTAACTCCGAAAGATCTTTTAAAATATTCAGACACACCTGGTATTCCCTGGGGCTCACCCTCCTGGAACAATGTCCCTGTGGGGCCTCCTGCTCCAATTCAAATGGTCTTTTGCTAGGACTCCCCTCTTTTCTCTTCACTTGGATTCCCTGCTACCCAAGTCCCAAATATTCCTCTCTCTTGACTCATTTTGGAGACCTTTGGAAACCTTCAGCAGGTTTCCGAATAAAGTATTTGTTAGATAATATTTTTGAGCTCCATACCTCAATATTTCTTTATTCTCTCAAACTTAACTAATATTTTGATTGAGAATAGAATTCCATGTTAGAATTATATTCTTCAGAATTTTGAAGTTAAATCTCCATTGAATTTCAGCTTCCTGGGATTCGACTGAGAATTCCCATGCTCTTCAGATTGCCAAAACTTCAAATGTGACTTTTTATTTTTCCCTATGGAAATGTTTAAAGATCTTTTCTTTATCCCTGGTGTCCTGAAATTTTGTGATGTGCCTTACTGTGGATAATTTCAGATTCGTTGTGCTGGGTATTTGGCAACTCTTTTCTTTCTTTTTTTTTAGTTTTAATTTTTAAAGTTTAAATTTTTTTATTTTTTAAAGATTTTTATTTATTTATTTGACACAGAGAGAGAGAGATCATAGGTAGGCAGAGAGAAGGGGAAGCAAGCTCCCTGCCAAGCAGAGAGCCGGATGCAGGGCTCGATCCTAGGACCCTGAGACCATGACCTGAGCAGAAGGCAGAGGCCCGACCCTCTGACCCACCCTGGCGCCCCTAAATTTAAATTTTTAATTAAAATTTTTAATTTTAATAATTAATTACGTTCAACTAGCCAACATATAGTACATCCTTAGTTTTTGATTAGTGGTCAGTGATTCATCAGTTGGGTATAACACCCAGTGCTCATCACCGCAGCTGCCCTCCTGAATGCCCGTCCCCCAGTTACCCCATCCTCCAACCCCTCCCTACTGTAACTCTACTGGCAATCCTTTCAATCTGAGAACACGTCTCTTAAGTCTGGGAAGTTTTCCTGAATTACTTCTTGAGTAATTTCCTCTTCATTACCTCTGTTCTCTTTCTTGTAATTCCTATTTTTCACATGTCAAACTTTAATCTTTCAATTTTCTTATGCTTTATCTTTCTCCATCTCTTATTCTTTTTGTTCTAATATCTGAGAGATATCATCAGGTTTACATTTTAAATGTAAACACTTCTTGGACTTATCATTTCTTGCATAATTTTCAAGAGCTCTTATTTTTGGAATGTTCTTTTATATACCCCTCTCTATTTCTCTCATGGATATATTACTTTCAGAGACTGCAAAAAACGTTTTTAATATTTTTCTTTTTCCTAGTTCGTTTTCTCCTTTTTTTCTGTCTTCCTCAACTGTCTGTTGATCCTTGGTCATGTGTGTATATTTAAGAGGGAGGCAGAGATGCCTATTGGAAGCTCCAGGAGGTAGAGAAGACTGCCAAGTGGTGGGACTCACCCAAGCAGTCAGAGAGGGCTTTTGTTTGACCTGTGCCCTCTGCCTCCTCAGTCTGGCTCTGCACAGACTGTGAGTGGTGTCCCTGCTGGCCCCTTGCACCACCTCAAGTCCGGCTCCGCTTGTTTCCTAGGTTCTCCTGCATGCGAAACCCTCCTCTTCCACTTCTGAGATCCCACTTCCTTCCAGACTCAGTTCACACGTTAGCCCCTTGCTCCCTTCTTCATCCAATGTTACAGATTTTACACGGTTTCACTTGTTTCCTAATATTTAACGTATGTCAGTCTTTCTTCCCTGCCTCAGTGTGTGCTCCTTAAGATCAGAGACCGTTTCACATCCTTCTTGCTGTGGTACCCAATCAGTAGTAGGTGCTGAGCACCGGTGACTTTACTCAAAAAAAAAAAAAAAAAAAAAAAAAAAAAAAGTCAACAGGAAAGAAGAGCCCGTTAGGCTGAGTGGAGAGATTCCTTCCCAAAACTTTTAACACGTATGTGTGTGCTGCCATTTCAGCTTGGCAATGTTTTTTGAGTGCCTGATCTGTCAAGTGCTTTGCAAGAGACATTGAAGAGAACAGTATTTGGTCATTTTCCTTCCACTGAAGGTTGTTACTCCCTGGGGCTTACAAAGCCTACTGAGGTATGCTGTGTGGACAGATTCTGAGATGCAGCTTAAATAAACTGGTATTAACAATTTGACTTGTCAGTAATTTACTTAAAAATAAATCAGATTGGTTTAAAGGCGATTCTTCTGCCATCACACTTGGCTGCCAGATTCAAAAGAGAGGAGTGAAGTCCCTTCCTTCCCTGAGCCCCACCACCCCAGGCTCTCAGGTGGGGAAACCACCCCCTTGTGAACCCTTCCAGGACTATTCTGCCCATTGTATGTGGATATAACTTTTGTAACTGAGTCTGTCCACCAACCCACTGGAGCCTGTGACTCTCAGAAAAGGAGTAATGGACACTTGTCTCCACGGGTCCCTGGACCAGCCTGGCTCCCAGTGTGCCTCTCCCAGAGCAGCTCTTTCTTACGGTGCCCAACTGTCCCAGTTTCCCTGGGACTGATGGGGCCTTGGGCAGAGGGATTTCAGTTTTCAAAACTGAAACAGGGGCGCCTGGGTGGCTCAGTGGGTTGAGCCTCTGCCTCCGGCTCAGGTCATGATCTCAGGGTCCTGGGATTAACCCTTGCATCGGGCTCCCTGCTCAGTCAGGAGTCTGCTTCTCCGCTTACTCATTTCAGCGGGAGGAATGGGCAGTGGCTGCGATCTGGACTGCCTGATTGCATCTGATCCTCAGATGCCGGGTGCACGCCAGGCGCAGGACGTGCACGTCGCGGGTCGTAAAGCAGTTTCAGAAGTAAAGTGGACACACGGTGGCTTAGGAGCGGGGTCCAAAATCCGTGACACGCGCTGGAGGCACTGCCTGACCCGGTGGTGGGCTCACCGTGCAGCTTCACCTGCCGCCACTCCGGCAGGACTGCATCGGTCCCCGAAATTTCTGCAGAGCCCCGCACCTGCCCTTGCTCCTCCCCCCAACTCTCGCGCGCTCCAGACTGGAAAACCCGCCCGCGGAGCCACGGGGACTCGGGGCAATGACCGTCCGCGCCACCGTCACGGCCAGGCCGACAGGCGGCCGCAGGGCCCGGAGGGCTCGCGGTGGCCGAGCGCTCTGCCCGCTTCGGGAAGCCCCGGCACTGCCCCGACCTCGCCGCTGAGGCGGCGGAGGGGACAGAGAAGCCCGCCCCGTCCCCCCGCCCCGCGCCCCGGTCCCCCGCCCCGTCCCCCCGCCCCGCGCCCGTTCTCAGCGGCCCCCCCGTCCCCCCGCGGGGACGCGCACGGCCGGAGCGGGGGTCGCTCGCTGCCCGCCCGCAGCGTCTGAAGCCCCAGGATCCGGAGCCTGCGCGCGGAGGGTCCTCGCTCCGCACCGGCCGGACTTCGGGAAGGTTCCGCGGGACGCCGCCCGCCCCCAGCCGCCCCGGGACGGCCGCGGCGCTCCCCCGGGGCTCGGGGTCACCGTCGGTCCCCACGCGTCCGCAGGCCAACCCGCCCGGGAGCGGAAAGAGGCTGCGCCGCCGACGCCCACGCGCGGCGGAGGGAGCGCGCGGCGCGAGCACGGAGCACCGCGCGGTTTCCGAGGCAACGGGCTTGGCGCCTGCGCAGCTCATTCCCGCGGCGCCCCGGGGCCGGGCCTCGCAGGCCCCGCCCCCACCCCCACCCCCACCCCCACCCCCGGCGCGGGGCCGTCTCGCGAGCGGAAGCGCTCGGGGCGGAAGCGCTCGGAGCGGAAGCGGAAGTGCGCGGCTGGCAGCGGCTGGGCCGAGGGCGGCGCGGGCGCGTCCCTGGCTGTGCGGGCGCATCTCTAGGTAGGGCCGGGCCTGCGGGGCCAGCGCCGTCCGGGCCGCTCGCGGCCTGTCGGGCTCGGCTCGCTGCGCTCGCGGTTCTGCGGCTCCGCGGTTCCGCGTCGCGGGGCCCCCGGGTCCGAGCCCCCAGCGGCCCCGCCCGCCCGCAGCCCCGCGCCGGACACCGGGGCGCTCGCCGCCCCTCGGCCCCCCCGGCCGTCTCCGTCGCCGGCACCGCCCGTCCCGGCCGCCCGGCCCTGCGGCTCTGCCCCTTGCTTCCTCCTCTTCGGCGCCCGCCGACCCTCCTCTCCCCGCAGGGATGGGCGCCGGCTCCGGGCGCGCCCTGCGGTGTCGTCCCCGGGGCGCCCTCCGACCCGCGCGCCCGCGGCGCAGAGCTGCGGTGCCCTGCCCGCGGCCGTGGGGCCCTTGCAGGGGCGAAGGCGGGCGGGCGGCCGCGCGGGCGGCCCGGGGAGTGTCTGTGCGGGACGCGTTCGCGCAGGAGGCCTTGGCGCTGGAAGCCGGGCCGGGGGCCGCTCCTCCGAGGGGGACCGCGGGGACCGTGTGCGCGCGCGCCCGGGGAGGTGGGGGAGGCACGCGCGCTCCGAGAGGGCCTGGCGGGAAGCCCTGGGGAGTTCGGGGCGAGGGGGCCGCGGAGGGCCGCCCGGCGGCCGTGGGGGAGTGTCCTGCGCCGGGCGAAGAGGCCGCCGCCGCCCGCAGGGAGACGTCCTGGGGCCGAGAACCCGAGGACGGCCGTGCAGAGCGGTTCGGCGGGGAAGGCAGGAGCCTGTGGTCCCGGGATTGGCGCCCAGATGCTGGGCTGATTCCGAGGGAAGCCGGGGAGCAGGTCTGCGACCTCGGCTCCTGTCCGTTCCCGGTGCCGTGCGGTGCGCAGCGGCAGCCCGGGCTCCTGCCGTGGCCTCCTCCGGTTTTCTCGCGGCCTGACCGCTGCCTCCGCTCGGGGGCCCGCCCCGTGTGGCGACCGTCTCTGTGACCCGCACAGCCTCGCCCGCGCTGTGTGTGGCCGCTTCCTCCCCGCCCGGCCCGGCCCGCGGTCCCTGGCGCCTCGGAACGCCCCTTCTGCCCCCCGGCGAGTTGTGTCTGCGGAAAGCACCGACGCGACCCCGGCTGCACCCCGCCCCGGCCCGCTCACCTTCCGTCCACGCTCCTCCTCCACCTCACCGCCGCCTTCCTTGCTGTCATTCCCGGCCGGGCGGCCGTCCAGACCTGCGGAGACCCGGGATCCCTCCTGGCCTCGGGTTTCTCCTCTGTTAGACGGACCAGACGGCCGGCGGTGACCTCGAGGGCACCTGTGCTTTTCCGTATGCGGAGGTTCTGCCCCGTCGCTGAGCCTGACTCAGGCTGTCGGTGACGAGGTGGACTTACTGTAAAGCTAATGAGGATCAGGCGTCCGGTGCCCTCTCATGAGCCCCTTCCAAGGCACCGGGAAAGGCCTCAGGGGTCTCCTGTTGACAATTTAGTCTTTTCTAAGACGCTGGATCCCGTTTGTGTAGATTGCACGCCCTGCACTTGAACCCTTATGAAACTAGCCCTTAGCTCCTCCTGCTGCCCTGGGGTCCGGTGCTGTGTGTGCTCCTTACTGAGGCTTGGGCGGAGGAGAGGACCCAGTGCAGAGGCCCCGACCCCTGCTGTAGCCTGGCTTTAGTTTGCTCTGGGAGGAGATGCCGGAGACCCAGCTGGGTGCATCTGGCGCCAGTGCCGGTACTGGCGGACCTCACTGCTGGGTGCCCGCCTCTTTCAAGAAGAGGTTAACCGTAAAAGGGAAACGTCCAGCTAATCGAGGTCTTACAGGCAGCTCTTATCATTATAGAAGCTGGAGCTGTTGGCAAATCAGGAATTCACTGTGTGCTTGCTTTCCTTGGATTGAAGATGAGGCAGTCCTGGTGCTATCAGTTGTTTTTATAAAGCTTTATAGCTAGCATAAATAACTTTATTCTCATTTGCTTTTAGATGTCTGTAAGGTGTTCTGTTGGAAAAATTTTCGGAGACTAAAAACATGTTACTTAAGGTTTAAGTTATTTATATAAAATATGATATTATTAAAGGATTTTGTAGTAGTAGTTCAAAATCTACCAAACTGGGAGGTAAATCATTATTTAAGTTTTACCAAAAAGGGAATCAATGATCTACAAAGAGATTAAATGATTTGTCTTCCGTCAAACCGTAAATCAGAGCCATTGCCAACCAAAACCAACCAGCTCCTGAGCACCCTTTTCCTTACAAACAAATTTTACTCAAAATGTGGGAATCCGTTGCTTTTATTATAGAATGTTTGCTGTAACGCGGACTCCGTTACTAGGCCCGTCAGCATGCCTGTCTAGCTGTGGACTCCCACGTGTGCACGCAGAGTGCCCTGAGCGTGCAGCCGTGTACTGTTCTGTTCGTGCTGCAGCCCCGAGGGTGGTGAGTTATTGTAAAAGTCATTTGCTAGTAAAACTGCTGCCAGCCAGGGTAAGAGAGAAGTAAGCCTTTTTAAAACAGCAGAGTCTCCTGCATAGTTTTGGGGCTTTGCCCATTAAGCACCAAAATCTTCCATCTAGGATGGCAGTCTTTCTAAAATATGTTATTTCCCTGCTTAATAGAATGTGCAGGATGTGGTATAAGCTTTCTTTAATGATCTCATGTAAACATTTTACACAGAATTTGTTGTGATGTAAATATTGTAGGACTTGTTGAGGCAGGGACAGCTGTTGCCCTGTTACTTGTTTGGAGTTTTTGTGTCTTTTAGGTCTTTTTAGTTTCCCTGTTAATGTCAGCTCCTAGCAGTATCAGCTACTGTCAGTACCCACGTGCTGCCTCAGATGCCTTTCCGTATTTTTCTCTACTGTGGACGTAGGAGCTCGTCGTCAGACTGAGAAGAAAAGCGTCCGTAATAAATAAGAGCCTGGAGAGGTGTCCTATGAGTAAATTGTCTTAGCTTTGACTAAATTTGAATGAATTTAAATTGCATTCTTATCCTGAAATGTGGATCAAAGCATAAATTTTTACAGGCGTACATGCGTCTTTATTTATGTTCAGTGAGTGGCACTGGTTTTCACATTATGTGTCATTGTTCTTTAAGGGGTTTTGCAGAGCTTCAGAGGGTTAGGGAAGAGCCCAGTGTTCTCGGTTGTCCCCTCAGTCCTGACGATTCTGTGAGTGGCCTTGTGACTGGGAGAGCCTTCAGGAAGGAGAGCTCTCTGGACTGAGGACAGTTCTGCCATGAGTGATTTGGTCATTCCAGCACTGGAGCCAGCAGCAACCAGATCACTCAGATGGGGCGGTTAGGTGGGGGTGTGGCCTAGTGAAAGATGCACAAGCTTTGGAAACCGGTGGGTTCAAATGTGGGCTTTGCTGCTAGTGTCTGTAACCTCAGGCAGGTGCCCTAACATAGCCCGCACTGCTGGCTGCTGCCCAGCACCAGCTCTTTGGTCTTTGCTGGTACCGCATGGCACGCCTTCCATGAGTCTGACAAACTGATCATGGCCCAGTGGGACTAGAGATGGCTGGTGTGGGGCTTGTAGAGTAAGTGTACAATATGGTGCATTTTTGACACGTGTACACACTGTTGGACTTTCTTTTCTGCTGGGCCCTGTGCCTTTTAGTCCCACTCTCAGGGCTCATTTCTTAGTCAGGGACTTTGTCTGGTCCGTTGCTGTGTCCATAGCTGCTAGCACAGGGCCGGAGCGATTTCCTGAGCAAATACAGGAGTTTAGAACTCTGGTCTTTGGTAAGGGTGTGAGGGCCGGAAGAGGGTCTCTGCCTCCTTTTTCTTTGCAAAAAGAATTAGGACCACATCCCTTAGAGTTCTTCCAAAGTAGGTGTTTGGGTATTGGGCAGCCAGAACATGCAGAGTCTACCAGAGCCCCTAATTGATCTTCAGTCTTGCCTCTCTCCATCTTTCCTTCAGGGAGTCAGGGCAGTGTTTCTAAGTAGGATTTGCTTTACAGCCTTGACCAATATCTGATTTCCCCTGGGGTCAAGTCCAGGTACAGGTGTCTGGCCCGGTTTGCAGCCTCGTCTCCTCGGTCTTCTTCCCGTACATCAGAGTTCTGGCCATACTGAGAGTTGGTGTGTGTGGTTTTTTGTTTTTTTTTTTTTTTCCTCTTCTTGTCCTGAAGCATTTATAATAAAATATACATTTATAATATAAATAAAGTCCCAGGTTAAACTACTTAGCAGGACAGGTATTTTAAGCACCTTGGAAACCTCCATTTAGGGGCACCTGGGTGGCTCAGTGGTTGGACCGCTGCCTTCGGCTCAGGTCATGATCTCAGGGTCCTGGGATCGAGCCCCACATCAGGCTCTCTGCTCAGCAGGGAGCTTGCTTCCTCCTCTCTCTCTGCCTGCCTCTCTGCCTGCTTGTGATCTCTGTCTGTCAAATAAATAAATAAAATCTTTAAAAAAATAAAAAAGAAACCTCCATTTACTGATAGAAAAAGGTATCACAAAATTTACAAAAAGATACGTTAAAAAAAATCTTCATTCCTTAGGTCTCCTGGCCTCCCGTCTTCTGCCGGCTCCTCCTGGCTCTGGCCGCACCTGCCCTTCCTGCTTTCTGTCAGGCTCCCCAGTGCCCTTGCTCAGGATAGCTATTGTGGATCCTGGATCTGGGTTTGGTCTCCCTGCTGAGCATCCCCGCCTCCAGCTACAGCTCTGCCCAGCTGATTTGTTGTGGGTTGAATCTTTTCCTGTTGGAGTGTGAGTTGCTGGAGGGCAGGGCCCTCCTGTCTTGGTCATAGCTAGTGGTGCTTTGGTAAGTGACTAAAGGTACGTGCTAAAGGTGTAAACCAGATTCACGTTCACACAAGATCACCTGGTGGAGCAGAGTATTAATAAGTGGCAGCTACAAATGATACCCCGTGGAAGCAAAAGGACTGCCGTGTGTGCTCTTACTTTGACTTAGCAATTCCCAAGATTTGTCCCAAGGAAATGCTCTGGATGTACTCAAAGCTTCATATACAGAGATGGGATACACACTTACGGCACTGGGCATCCATTAAAAATAGCACTAGAGGAGAACATTAACACGGTGATTTGGGAATATATTCATGATAAGACACAAAAGTAGATTACGGAAGGACAAGAGTATCCGATTTTTAAAAGAAAATAATAATAAAGGCTAGAAATATGAACTCTAAAATTGTTGTAATCATTAATCTTTGGAAGATGAGATTATAGGCAGTTTTTTTTTAAATTTTTATTTATTTATTTGACAGAGAGAGAGATCACAAGTAGGCAGAGAGGCAGGCAGAGAGAGAGGAGGAAGCAGACTCCCCGCCAAGCAGAGAGCCCGATGCGGGACTTGATCCCAGGACCCTGAGATCATGACCTGAGCCAAAGGCAGAGGCTTTAACCCACTGAGCCACCCAGGCGCCCCTATAGGCAGTTTTTTTTTCTTCCTTTGTGCTGTCTCTGAATTTTCTGCAGAGCTAGCTGCTTTTAAAATGAGAAATTTTTGTAAAATACATTCGTGATTTACTAAAGTAAACTATCTTGAAAAATTATAAATACAGTAAAACCTCACTAAAACTTGCAAGGCTTTGTTTTAAATTCCGACTGGTGCTGGGCTGATTTTACTAAGCTTTAGGCAACCGATGGTATGTTTTATGAATAAATTGGTAATATAAGTGAAATTGCATCAGAGTTTATGAAGTAGCTTTTATAATCCTCCTTATAGATATGAAGAATGAAGCTTATAGAATAAAGTAACGTGCTTGGAGTTTTACTGCTATTTAGTGGACGTTAGAATTTGAACTTCTAGAGCCTTTCCTTTTATCAGCTGTACTGTACTGCCTACTTGCTGTCACTTCTCCCTAGGATGCTGCTAAGAGTTAGGGCCATTCTGCCAAGTCCTAAGTGTCTACCTCAGCCTTGCCCCTGTGTTCTGAGTCTTGGCACGTGGCCATAGCCTGACTGTGCTGGAGGGTCCTCCAGGACATCCCGAGTCTGGACGCCTGTACCTAGACACACAGGGTCTGTCATAATAACTAGAGGCCTTCCATTCATTTGACTAAGCTTCTCAGAGATGCAGTGTTGAAGAAGAAATACTCTGACACTGGCTAAAACAGTAAGGACTTTCTTTAAGGCTGTTGTGCTAGGGGAGAGAGAACTAGGACTCAGCTTGGAAGGCAGCAAACACCTGGGGATGTGCGGCCAGCAGAGGGAAGGGCTCCAGAGAACTGGGGGGATGAAGCCTTTGATCCGATCTCGAGGGGACCGTCTATCAAGAGTAGGGTTTTTCTCCGGACAGACTCAGTAGTGCTCATGCTGAAACTGGATTCAGCCACGATGTACATGGGAGCCCAAAGTTGAGACCTAGTTGAGAAGAGGGCCCAGAGGAGCCTGATTGAAATCTGGTCCCGGAGAGCCTCTGGTCAATAGTTTAATGAGCCCAGGGTGGTGGTCCTCTGAAGCATGGAGACCACCGCAGTTGGCAGCCCCTCTCAGCTTACTCATTTACCTGGTTTGTGCACTCATTAATACTCAGTAAACACGGAGCTAACGTGGTCCCTTATGCTGGTACGGGGTAAGCATTCATTTTGGGGGAGTTTTTAGTCCCTGGTCTTGCCTTGCTGTGTTGAAGGGGTCCCCTGCGTTTCTGTTTCTGGAGAGGTTAGAGGGAGACAGGGAAGAAGGGCAGACCTCAGGTGCCCCACAAGCCACGTGCGGCCCTCCCTGAGCGCCTGGGCCCAGCCAGCGCTTTACCAGCGGAAGAAACATTGTCCGAGACGTGGAGATGAAGCCAGGGAAAAGGACTGCGTGTTTCTTGTGCTGTCACCGCCACATGGGTCACTGTTCGGCACAGTCACCCCACACTGTGCTGTCTTCTGACCGAAGGTGGCTCCGGGACTCGGTGGCTTACTCTGGACTGGGGCCCAGGCACTGATGTTGCATGCTGGTTTGTAGCCTTGCGTCTTGTAGAGATACAAATTATTTCTCTCTGATAAACCCAAAGGTTTTGATTTCATTGCTCTGTAGGACTTGAACCTGATTTATCTCCAAATGAAAATAGTTTATTTCCGTCGACTCCAGCTCTTCAGTGACCTCTGAACTAGCTTCCCAACTTGGGGGCTCGCTCATTAATGGATGTGTGCTCGGGTTGTCTTCCAGCCTTGGAGAACTGCGTTTAACACTGCCGGCTGCTGGGTGTGCTCTAAGGTGGGCACCAGTTTGCTTCTGGTCGTCCTGCAGACCCTGCTGTCTGCGTAGGCGGTGTGTCTGTCATCTGTCTGTCCATCCGTGCCCCCTTCCATCTGTGGGCTGTCCCTGAGTCCGTTTGTCCCGATGTCCTGAGGGACTCGGCCCTTTCCATCGGTGGCGGACAGGTTGGTATGTCTCAGTGGACAGACTGTGAATAAGGGAGCTTCTGGCCTCCTCTTTTCCTCATCTGCCTCATTTTCTGGTAACCTGGGATGTTGGGCTCAGTGCCCCTGTGTTGGAAGGAAGCTGTTCCGAGGGGTGAGGCCCCTTGCAGCAGGCCTGCCGGCCTCTCCTTTATAAGCTTCCCTGGGCTGCAGCTTTGCTTCCCGAACCAGCCTGTTAACTCCTTGAGGCCAGTGACTCTGCTTCTGCTCTTCCTTTGCCTACGGTCAGAGTCTGTAACCTACTGGTTCTTTGTTTCTCTTTGTGCGCCTGCCCTTCCATGCCTCTGTGTACTCGTTCATCCACAGGCAGGGGCTGGGCCCTTGCCGTGCCGGACGTTGTGCTGGCTACTGGGGATGTGACAGAGCGATGGCGTTTGCCTCGAGGAGGCCACAGTAATGGAGGTGATTCCCGGTTTGCCTTTTGGGCAGTAAGACTCCTCCCGAGTGAGCCATCTGTCTGCTTTCTAAACAACATTTATTTAAATAACGAAGACTGTATATACGTGTATATATACATATGTATTTGCAATGATCTTTAAAACTGCCTCTAAGGAATGAAAAACCTCGGTGGGGTTGACCCTTCGGCAGTGCAGAAGTTAGGGGCATTGACCCTTTCGCACAGCCAAAAATCCTTCTGACCCTGCAGAACTTCACTGATGGCCGACCGTGGAGGAGAGGCCTTGTTGATAACGGGCAGTGAGCACAGTGTGTGTGTGACGTGTACTGTGTGCCGTATTCTTACAGTAAAGTCAGGAGGAGGAGAGAAAACAGCATTAACAGCATAAGGAAGGGGTAGTACATTTACAGGACTGGACTGTTTTATTGAAAAAATCCAGGTATAAGTGGACCCCCTCAGTTCAAACCCATGTTGTTCAAGGGTTAACTCTGTATGCTCTGAGCAATATTAAAAAAAATTCTTAAAAGAAAGGTAATATCCACAGAACTTATTTTTTTGGGCATTTCTTGTCCCGCCACACTAAGTGCATTGAGGGGCACTGAGCTCTGAGCGCCGCGGCACCGGAAGGCAGCACCCA
The DNA here is from genome assembly GCF_964662115.1 of Mustela nivalis. Taxonomy (NCBI): domain Eukaryota; kingdom Metazoa; phylum Chordata; class Mammalia; order Carnivora; family Mustelidae; genus Mustela; species Mustela nivalis. Next base: position 329,170 of record NC_139024.1, on the reverse strand, counting down.
GTGTCCCACGTCCCCAGGTCTTTGCTTACCCCCATTTTTTTTTCTTTTTTTTTTTGTAAATGCCATAGAGGAGCACATTGTAACGTAACATTCCTGCAGTAATTTGTGATTCAGAATGTGAGAAATTGGCAGTGTGAAAGAGGAAAACCCAGTACATGTTTGATTACAATAGTGAGCTTTTCACTGCTGGGTGGGAAAGGAGGAAAACATTTGAATAAAATCAAAGCAGAGGCTGAGCCTGACTTCTCCCAAAATAAAGAGGAGAGTGTTTTGAGCAACTCAGTGTTGTCACTTGCAGTTTTAGGAGAAAAATGCTTGAAACAAAAATCCCTTTTTCTTGGTGAGGGAAGGCAGCCAACCCAAATGTGGCAGAGCTGCCACGCAAACTGGAGCCCCCGTCCGGGGGAGCAGGGACTGAAGGCAGGTTCTGTTTCGTTTCAGCCTGAGCTTCACGTGTGTCTTGAGCTGCCAGTGACTAACGAGGAGGTGGCCCTGGCCACTGGTGGGCTCGGTGGGCAGGTCTCCCCAGGCGCTGCGCTCCGAGGGACGTGGAGCGGCCACTCTGGGCCCGCGGGAGGGGCGGAGACCCCTCTGGCCACAGGGGGGATATCCGAGTCCGAGCCACGTGCCACCTGGCCGGTCATCGTGGGCCAACCCCGCTGTTCTGCAGCCAGCCGCGGAGTAACGGCCGAGGGCTTGTGCACCCTGAGCATGGTTTTTAATTCGCTCTGTGCACCCGGCTCTGTGCTGTTCGTTCTGTTTCCAAACCTGCGCCGAAGTACTGCGTTGGAATCTCCTGAGAAAAACCAGCCTGGCTTGGCTTCAGAAACAACAGTGTAAGCTTGTGAGCAGGGTCCGTACCCAGAGGCCCAGACTGTAGCACTGCCTCAGCATCGAAGTAATCTGGTAGAAGTCCGGTTTCTGCTTCAAAAACTCACACCTGGGGAATGTTCCCAGGGTAGAAGCTTGGCTGGGGAGAGCTCTCCGGTGGTTTGGGGTCTGTGGACGCGTGTGTTCCGCTGCGTTTCATAAGCTAACAGCAAGGTTTCGCCAAAGGTCAGCGCACATGTGTGACATCTATGTCCACTCCATGCTTACATATGTTAGTATTAATGGCAATTAAACAGATAACTTTTCAGATTTTTTTAGGGGCCAGTGTCTGTGAACAAGCAGTAAGTTCTTAAAAAGAGAGTCCCGTGTGAGGGTCCCTTTTCTCAATGTCGTCGGTTATTTGCAGTTTCTTCGTTTGTGAGCTGCAGCTGATCGTCTTAGGCCTGTCAGAGTTGTTTCAGATCCTGGAGATTCTGTGTCTGGAGTGCGCGGTGCTGTGCGGCGGGAAGCGTGCGCACCGTGAGGCCAGAGTCGTCTCTCACGGGTGTGTGTTGGCGGCTGATGGCTGTCGCCCTCAGTCCCACGCCTGGAGAGGCTCCCTTTGTTCCGCTGGAGCTGTCTGTGCAATAAGGACTTTTTGTTTGTTTCATCCACGGACGTGCGGCCCTGATGAGCCTTAAAACCAAAGTGAAAATCACAGGCCGTTAAGATCAAAGATGTCGTCATGGAATTTTTTATGACCAGTGACATTAAGATACTCTGCTTTGGTTTTCTCTAGAGTTTGAGCTCCAACTCGGAACCACCGTGTTTCTGTGCTTCAGAGCGAGCGGTTTTCCGTTCAAAGTCCCTCACCAACTCAGATGTTACAGAAATTTGGCATTGTGAATTTTTATCTTTTTCTTTTTGAGAGCTTCATTCAGGTATACTTGATAGACAGTAAAATGTACTTTGTTTCCGTGTTCAGTTAGACAAGATTTAGCGTGTGTTCGCCTGTCAAACCATTACCACAGGTGAGGTAGTGAACATATCCGTCACCGGAAGTTTCCATTGTGTGCGTCGCTCCTTCCTGCCTGCCCCATGCCGGGCCAGCACCGCCAGCTCTCTGTGCTGCAGCCCCACTCTCAGTGAACTCGAATTTCGTACAGACGGGTCCTCCGGTATGCACACCCTTGGTCTAGCTTCCTTCACTCAGCAAAATTATTCTGAGAAACTTGGATATTGTGGGTGTCTGTATATGTTTTAGGTTTTCAGAATTAACTCTGGTCTTGAGTTCTTAGATGGGAAACACTACTTCTTTGAAAACCGTTGCCTTGTTTTTAGTTTGGTTGAGAAATCCCTTGAATGAGGGCCTTCATGCAAATCTTGGCGCGTTGCTGCGCTGTGTGGCCCTGGTGAAGGCAGCCCTGCCGACTCCTGCTTGGGTAAAGAGCCTCTTCCTCTTTAGTGAGAGCTTCAGGCTCCTGGCAGGTGTGTCATGTTCCGTATCTTGTTAGTGCTGGAGTGCTTCGCAGCTAGAGAGTGAGTATTGAATGTTGTCTTGTGTTTGCTTGCAAGGGGTCATATGTCCAGTGGTCATCCGTAATTACTTATTTTCCTTTCCAGATCCTTTCCGGGAGCTTTCCGGGAGTTCAGTTATGGGCGTGAGAGGTTTGCAGGGGTTTGTGGGCAGTACCTGCCCACACATCTGTACAGTGGTGGATTTCCGAGAGCTGGCAGAACGCCACCGAAGCGAGCACCCTGGGAGCACTCCTACCATCGTGGTCGACGCCATGTGTTGTCTCAGATACTGGTACACTCCCGAGTCTTGGATCTGCGGTGGCCAGTGGCGGGAATACTTTTCTGCTTTGCGGGATTTTGTTAAGACTTTCACAACTGTCGGCATCAAGCTGGTGTTCTTCTTTGACGGCATGGTGGAGCAGGAGAAGAGAGATGAGTGGGTGAAACGGAGGCTCAAGAACAATAAGGAGATCTCCAGGATCTTCCAGTATATCAAGGCACACAGGGGGCAGCCCGGCAGAAATATGTTCTTCATCCCGTCGGGGCTGGCCATCTTCACACGCTTCGCTCTGAAGACCCTGGGTCAGGAAACCCTGTGTTCCGTACAGGAGGCTGATTATGAGGTGGCCTCTTATGGCCTCCAGAATAACTGTCTTGGGATTCTTGGAGAAGATACTGACTACTTAATTTATGATACTTGTCCCTACTTTTCAATTGGTGACCTCTGCCTGGAGAGTCTTAGTACTGTCATGCTTTGTAGAGAGAAGCTCTGTGAGAGTCTGGCTATCAGCCTAGCAGACCTTCCTCTTCTGGCCTGCCTACTTGGCAATGACATAATCCCAGAGGGCATGTTTGAGAGCTTTCGGTACAAATGCTTGTCTTCGTACACCTCTCTCAAGGAGAACTTTGACAAAAAGGGTAACGTTATTTTAGCTGTAGCAGACCATATCTCTAAAGTTCTTCACTTGCATCAGGGTGAGAAAAAGCTGGAAGAGATGTTACCTTTGGGACCAAACAAAGCTCTCTTTTATAAGGGTGTGGCATCCTATCTTTTGCCAGGACAGAAATCTCCATGGTTTTTCCAAAAACCCAAGGGTTTAATAACTTTACCCAAGCAGGTGGTATCCATGAGTTCAGACCCTGAACCCAAGCAAGGAGTTCCCATGTGTGCGGAGCCCGAACCCAAGCAAGGAGTTCCGTTGTGTGCGGACCCCGAACCCAAGCAAGGAGTTCCCATGTGTGTGGACCCTGAACCCAAGCAAGGAATTCCCATGTGTGCGGACCCCGACCCCAAGGATGGAGTTCCCATGTGTGCGGACCCCGACCCCAAGCAAGGAGTTCCCATGTGTGTGGACCCCGAACCCAAGCAAGGAGTTCCCATGTGTGCGGACCCCGACCCCAAGGACGGAGTTCCCATGTGTGCAGACCCCGACCCCAAGCAAGGAGTTCCCATGTGTGCGGACCCCAACCCCAAGCAAGGAGTTCCCATGTGTGCGGACCCCGAACCCAAGCAAGGAGTTCCCATGTGTGCGGACCCCGAACCCAAGCAAGGAGTTCCCATGTGTGCGGACCCCGAACCCAAGCAAGGAGTTCCCATGTGTGCGGACCCCGAACCCAAGCAAGGAGTTCCCATGTGTGCGGACCCCGAACCCAAGCAAGGAGTTCCCATGTGTGCGGACCCTGAGCCCAAGCAAGGAGTTCCCATTTGTATAGATCCTGAATCTAGGCAAGGAGTTCCCATATATGCACACACTGCAATCAAGCAAAAGTTACCTCTAGGGGCAGATCCTGAATATAAACTGGAAGCATCCATGTGTACAGACCCTGCAATTAAACAAGACCGCATACATATGGAGCCTGAAGTCAAACAAGTAACTATGGTTTCAGACCCTGAAATTTTAAAGGTACGTAGATATGCCTGTCTGAATCTGGGATGTCATGATTGAAAATATACCCGTTGACAGATTGATGGATTTGCCAGTGAATATTTATTGACTTCTTGCATAGTTAAGGCACTGTGGGGGACACAGGGCAGGACCTAGCAGTGTAGTTAGTAGGTAGGACATGTGCATTGGCAGCTCACATTATAAAGTATGCTTCATATTGGTGCCTGCCTATCCTAGAAGAGAGCTCTGGGAATTGGAAGGAGAGTGATCACTGGGGTAAATACAGAGAGATGTTCCTGAAGAGGTAAGAGTGAACCAGACCTTTGTGGGAGCTGGACTAGGTAACAAATAGGTGTTGCCTTGGGGTATGAGGTAGACCAGTAGGCTGGAGTATGGGGTCTTAGGGGAGATATGGGGAGAGAGGTTGGAAAACGTGGAGTGTAGCCAGATTATGAAGACTGTTAACATGCCCCACTAGGAGTTGGGACTTAATTCTCAAAGCGACACAGAGCCCTTGAGGTTTTTATGGTGGGTTACTAGTTATTAACTACATGTGTGAGCTTCTGTGCTAGGTGGGTTACACATATTATCTCTTTTTTTTGTTGTGGTTGGTTGTTTTTGTTTTGTTTTTAAGATTTTACTTATTTATTTGGCAGACAGATCACAAGTAGGCAGAGAGGCAGGCAGAGAGAGAGAGGGAAGCAGACTCCCTGCCGAGCAGAGAGCCTGATGCAGGACTTGATCCCAGGACCCTGGGATCATGACCTGAGCCGAAGGCAGGGGCTTTAACCCACTGAGCCACCCAGGCGCCCCTACACGTCATCTCATACCCACAAACCTGTGGCCCCGACAGTCCCCGTCTTCCGTCCACTTACACAGACCTGGGAATTCTCTGTCCTGGTCATTGTAACTCTTCTCTCCCTGGAGCTAGTCAGTCAGTCTCGCCACCGAGTGTAGGCTGCTGCTTTCCTGGATGACTCAGGAATCTCTGACAACTCTTCTGTGTAGACTTTGGCCCCTTCTGATCCATTTACTGTGGTGCATGCAGAAATAAAACCCTTGATTTGGGTTCCATAACTCTTTGAAGAGTAGAAACAGTAGCCTTAAGCAGGCTACGGCCTGCCGTTACCTCGCCACGGCCGCTTCTCCAGCTGGTCTGTCGTGGCCCTGCAGGTGCTCTTCTGCCCCCATGCTAGGTAATGCCTGCTAGTCTTTTTTGTCATGGCTGGGGGGGTCATTCACTCAGAGATGGCCCCTGGCCATCCGCCGCTGGGCACCTGCTGTGACATACACCTTGCTGGAACTTCATGCTTGCAACAGTGCTGTGAGGGCAGGGGTCGTGTTTGTTTCTTTTCACTGTGGAGCCCCTTTGGCCTGTCCCACTGTCTTGCAGTAGCTGCTCAGGAAGCCTTGAAGGCTCTATTCCCTTTTTCTTGTACCTGCCTCTCCTTGAGTGATGCTCTCCTCCTTCCCATACAAGTCCATGGGTTCTTCTGTCTTGAGAAGTCTCACCTCTTTCTCTGTTGCATGCAATGTAGCAGATAAGCTAACTTGCTAACATAAAAAATCATAGTGAGAAGTAGGATGTGATGTGTCTTTTTTTTTAAAGATTTTATTTATTTATTTGACAGAGAGAGATCACGAGTAGGCAGAGAGACAGGCAGAGAGAGAGGGAAGCAGGCTCCCCGCTGAGCAGAGAGCCCGATGCAGGGTAAGGGTCCTCCTGTGTTCTGAGATGGGAGTCCCCGTGACTTAAGGGTGGGGAGGAAAAGTTTGACCCAGAGGGTACCTAGGAAAGACCATCCGATGCTTCGAAAACAGGCCTCAAGTTCCATTACTGGACAGGAGACAGCCATCCAGAAGTCATCTGACTGTACGTGGTCATGGAAACCCTCCAAGGAGAGGGTTGTGTAGGATGGAGCCTTCTGAATACATCCACTAAGAGAGGTGGTCCGACCAGGAGGGGAATGAGGAAGGCTGACCCCAGGGGAGAAACCCAAGGAGGCAGCTTTTAAGAATGAGAGCAGAAATGGCCAGGACTGCCAAGTGCTGCAGAGTAAAGTGGAAACGGGGCTAGGTGGCTATTGGGGTTGGCAGTTAGGAGGGGTTCAAGGCCTGAGAGAGCCGTTGTCACACTGGGGCCTGGTGGAGGTCAGATGGCCAGGGTTTTAAGAGTACCTTGGAGGCAAAAGCCAGAGCTGGGGGTGCTTGCTCCTTCAGGAAGTTTGGTGGTGGAAGAGCCTCGGATGAGGAGGAGAGTGGGAAGCAGGAGTGCTGTCTAGATCTATAGTTAAGGGCAGCGGTAAAAGGTACTTATTAGAAGACTCTGATCTAATTAGTGAATTAAAGTTCTAATTATAGAGAACTTACCTGAAAACCCCTGTATTCCCTCAGATTCTATACACTTGGCAAAATTGAAGATTTCTTGGTAGGGAGAATACGGTTTGTTACAACTTTCTAGATAGATTTGTTAAAATACATCTCTCTTGAAAATGAAAAAGACTCAGATATGGAAGAGGCAATAGGAGAATAAGTCAAGCTATTTTGCCTCAAAAGGATCGTTAAAAACACAACTATAATGTCGGTAGATTCAGTATCAGAAGGAGCACGTAGAGAAAGAAATAGCTCATTCCATTGACCTTCCGTTAGAGAATCAAATAACAATCCTTTAAAAAATATTTTTTAACCTTACTTACCTTAAAGTTGCAAGCTTTCTGCTATCCTGATTTCAAGACATTTCAGCAAGGAGAGAGACGTTCGGTAATGTGTGTGGCCTCGTGACAGTGGTGACGCTGGGAACCACGCGCTGTGGGCCAGGCCTCGTGTGCCGGTCTCATTAACCGTCTGCCGGTCTCATTAACCGTCTGCGTTGATGCATTTAACCCTGAGGATAGCTCTGTGAGGTTGGCACTTTCATTAAACCTACTTTATATCTGAAGAACGGAAGGAATAGAGTAAGATTCGATTCTACAAAAACAAATCAAAATGACTAGAACTGCTTAAAAGTATGTATAACAAGAATACTGATTCAGAGTTTTCAACATTCCAAGTTGTCCTAACACCACATTTTAGATGCCTTCTGTGGCAGACTGTTTGGATTTGAATTTTGAGTAGTAATCTGCATAAATCACTCCTGTACTAGTGAGAATGTTCTTCACAGGGGCGCCTGGGTGGCTCAGTGGGTTAAGCATCGGACTCTGCTCAGGTCATGATCTCAGGGTCCTGGGATCGAGCCCCACACCAGGCTCTCTGCTCAGCCGGGAGTCTGCTTCCCCCCTCCCCGCCTCTCTGCCTCTCTTCCTGCTTGTGATCGCTCTTTCTGTCAAATAAATTAATAAAATCTAAAAAAAAAGTTCACAGAAAAAATAAAAGCTGTATGTAGATTACTATAGGCCTGTGATCTTAGTTCCTTTCTTTAATTTTTTTTTAAGTATTTTATTTCTTTATATGCAAGAGAGTGAGCACAAGCAGGGGAGAGGGGTAGGGAGAAACAGGCTCCCTACCGAGCAGGACGCCAGACACAGGGCTCTCTCCCAGGACCCTGGGATCATGATCTGAGTCTAAGTCAGAGGCTTAACTGACTCAGCCCCCCAGGCGCCCCTTAGCTCCTTTTTTTTTTTTTTTTTTAAAGATTTTATTTATGTATTTGACAGAGATCCCAAGTAGGCAGAGATAGAGGAGGAAGCAGGCTTCCTGCCGAGCAGGGAACCCGATGTGGGGCTCGATCCCAGGACCCAGGGATCATGACCTGACCCGAAGGCAGAGGATTTTACCACAGAGCCACCCAGGCGCCCCACACCTTCTTTTTAAGGAGAAAGTGGAATGCAGCCCTGTGTCTTGTCACCTACCTTGTGCCCACATTGCTGGTTATAAGGCAGAAACGGGGTGTGCAGTACCTGTGTTTGCTCAGTGAGGAATTACTGAACAGCTGAGCGACTGTGGTACGGTTTGTGACCCCAGCAAAGTGCAGTTTACTCAGGGAGGTCGGACCAGATAACTACTACAGGACCCGTGTGGGCTGACCCCATTAGGCAAGGGGAGGTGAGTTGCGGTTGGGAGCAGAAGGTGGACCCGAATGAGAGAGGGGCCTATGAGGTGGGAGGGCCCTGAGAGGCGCCTTTCCTGGAGCCCAAGTGCGGATGAAGAAGGTTCGAGTATTCCTGAGGAGCAGAGAAGGTGCTCCCTTGGGGCTGGTTTCTGCGAGGACGCTGGGGCCTTGAAAGTTAGGTTGAGGGTGCTTTGAGGAGGGCAGTGACGGGGCCTGTTTCTAGGAAGACAGGAGGTCGGGCTGGAGAGCGGGGAGTGGGCTCGGGCCGGTTGGAGTCCGCACAGTGACGCCTCCCGACAGGCGCCAGCAGGCCGGGGGCCGCGGAGTCCATGCGCGGAGCCCGGCGGGCGGTGGGAGGTCAGGAGGCGTGGTGGACAGCTTGGAGCCTCCAAGGGCTGAGGAGAGGACGCTGGGACGGCCCCGTGCCGTGAGTCCGAGGGACCGCGACCCACTTCCGAGGGCCTAAAAGCACCGGTGTTGGTTTTTCCTTCTGAAGGTCACTGTTTGTGTCCGAGGAGAAAGCAGCTGTGTTTGGATCTTGTGCAGGTGGCTAGAGCGCATCACGTGCAGGCCGAGAGCTACCTGGTGTACAGCATCATGAGCAGCGGCGAGATCGAGTGCGGCAACACGCTGGAGGACGCCCTGGACCAGGCCCTGCCCAGCCAGGCCTTCGTCTACCGCCCGGTGCGGCAGCGCGTCTACGCCCTCCTGCTGGGCGACGGCAGAGGTGAGCCGCCGGCTCCGCGGGCCGAGACACACCGGATCGAGCCGAACGCGTTCTCGTCAGAACACAGAGATAATCGAAAGGGGTTTTGTGTCTCTGCAAAATCTGTAATTGAGAAGCGCACTCGCATCTGTGGCACGTTCAGGGTCATCGCCGTGGGACAGCTCTGTCCGATTAGCAGACCGCTGAGCAGTATTCATTAGAGGAGCGCATTGTTTTTATAAAATGTTGTAGTTTTAGTCCATAAAAGGATTTGTGTTTTCTGGAAAAACACCTTGTTCTCCTGCAGGAGTGTGGGGTATGTTTATTATGAGAAGACCATGTCTACTTATTTTTCTTCCAAATGTGATTTTCATAAAATAATTCCATAAAATCTAGTACATCATATTTTAAAGTATAAGCAAAGTTTTCCTTTAGAGTGTTTTTAAAACTTTTTTTTTTTTAAAGATTTTATTTATTTGTCAGAGAGAGGGAGAGAGAGCGAGCACAGGCAGACAGAGAGGCAGGCAGAGGCAGAGGGAGAAGCAGGCTCCCTGCCGAGCAAGGAGCCCGATGTGGGGCTCGATCCCAGGACGCTGGGATCACGACCCGAGCCGAAGGCAGCTGCTTAACCCACTGAGCCACCCAGGTGTCCCTCCTTTAGAGTGTTTTTATTTAGGTTTTTCTCCTCTATATTTTCCTTGTGTGGCAACAGCAAGAGAGTGGGAGAGGACTGCCAGTGGCCAGAGCAGGAGAGTTGGGGGGCCTCCCTCACCGTTTGGAAAATCCTCTGTTTTTGGAAGAGTTGGGGGACACGGGGGTAGAGAACGGCTCTTCATAGTAAAGACGAGTGATGCTTCACACGTGTAGTTACCTCTGAGGTGAGGTCCTGTTCCCCTGCGACAGGCGTCCAGGGACTCTGGCCTCACTTGACAGCGCTTAGATGAGAAACGGGGCTGTGCACACCGTGATTGGGACCGGAGGCAGAAGCAGTAAGATCCCACTGAAACCGTGTCTGTGGTCCTTTTGCCTAAACTCCGTTCTTTCCAGACGTATTAATGTCCCGCTGTTGTTCCAGGAAGTAAGCCTTCACATAGCCTGTGGGTCGGGACAGTCTGACCCAGGTGCTGTCCTTGTCCTTGGTCTGTTGCTGTGGAGCAGCGAGGCTCTCTGGACCCAGCTGCCGTCAGAGTCTTAGCACCTACTGCCTTGTCCCACGCGTGCTGTCCCAGTGCAGGGGCTTCTGTGCCCTGAGGAAGGCGTGAGCAAGACATTGACACTAACTGAACAACAGAAACCAAAGAACCTATGGAATAAACTTTGGGACCAGATAGTACTTAAATAATTTTTTTCTATTTCTTTTTCTTACGTGGTTTCTTCTCCATATTCTTTCTTAACTGCAAGTGATTTTGCATTGATTGTCATGATTAAAAAAAAGATAACCATGAAAAAAAATTTACATTGTAGAGGATTTGCCGGGAGTTTTTATTTTTTATTTTTAAATTTTTTTTTTTAAAGGTCTTTATTTCTTTGAGAGAAAGAGAGTGAGAGAGAGCATGAGTGGGGCAGGGGACAGGGAGAGACAGGTCCCCCGCTGAGCAGGGAGCCTGATGCAGGTCTGGGTCCCGGGACCCCGGGAACATGACCTGAGCCACGGGCAGACGCTTCACTGACTAAGCCCCCAGCACCCCTCATTAGTGCGGTTTTATTAACTACATTAAAGACCTTCATCAGTTTCATCATCTGTTATACGTTCACTCATTTATTTATTTCTGTGTGTGTGTGTGGTTTCGTGGATTCTGTTCGATGTCAGGACGCAGAATCGGTCCACCCCCATGAAGGAGCTCTCTCATGCTGCCCCTTTGTGTCCTGCCCTCTGGCTCTGTCCCCTGTTCACCACTGGTTCGTCCTCAATCTCTGTATCTTGGTTTTTGCAAGAATGTTGCATCAATGTTTGGTCATGTCAAGAATGTCACCTACGTGTAATCTTTTGAGATTATGCATATGTTTTAAATATTGTAATATGATTCTTACTTTTCCTTTAAACCAGGGCTGGCGAACTTCTGTGAAGGGCCAGATGATAATGCATATTACAGACTTTGAGGGGCACCTGTAGTCTGTGTGGCAAGTACACTCTGCTACTGCGCTGTAGACACGAGTGTCACAGGAGCGTAGCTGTGTCTCCGTAAAGCTTAATCTACTTTTTCCTTGTGGCAAAATTTGAATTTTATATAGTCTTCCTTTGTCACAAAGTACTCTTTTTTTGATAATTTTCTAATCTAAAGTAAGTGAGCTTATTATAGTTTTCAGACTGTATAAAAACAAGCAAATCAGATTTGGCCCATTGACTGTCATTTTCCAACCATTATATTAAACAGTCACTTGCCTTTTAGAGCAGTTTACAAATGAGAAGTCTCTTAAGTGCACCATTTCTGGTGCTTTCCATTTCTTTGTGTAGCTCCAAATGTCCTTTGGTATCAGCTTTCTTCATTTAGAGAACTTGCTTTTACACTTCTTTTGGTGCTCATTTTATTTCCTAATTTTTTCCCCTGAAAATATCTTTATTTCAGAAGTATAGTTTTGCTGTATATATAATTTTAGGTATTTTGTTGTTGTTCAGCACTGCAAGGATGTGGTGTTATCTCCAGCTCGTATCGGCTGCCGTGTGGTGACTGAGGTCATCCCCACTGCTGTTCCTCATCTGTGACAAGTGTGTTTCCCTCCGGTTGTCCGTAAGGTCTCTCTCTGCACTGGTTTCCAGCAGTTTGTTGAGGCCGAGCTTTGGAGTGATACACCCTGTTTATTCTGCTTGGGATTCCTGAGCTTTTTAGACCAAAGAGTGTATATTTCCTACCAAGTCTGAAGGAAAGTGAATTCTGTTCCATCAAACATGGTCTCCTGGCTGTTGTTTTCCTCCTCACTCTGGGCCTCCCGCTTCCTGCCTGGTTGGCTGCCCGCGGTGCCCGTCACACACCCGGGCTTGCCCTCCGGCCCCCTTTCTCTGTGCTTCCGTGTGACTGAGTCCTGCCGCGCTTGCTTCAGGTTCGCTGAGCCTTCCTTCCGCGACACCTGTTCTGCTGTTAGCCCGTCCCGGGCGATGTCTCGGTCTTCACCCCCTGTGCCCCCATGCTCAGCTTTGCCTTTCAATCCTTAAATTTGGGGCGCCTGGGTGGCTCAGTCATGAAGTGTCTGCCTTTGGCTCAGGTCATGATCCCAGGGTCCTGGGATCGAGTCCCACATCGGCTCCCTGCTCAGGAGGAGCCTGCTTCCCCCTCTCCCACTCCCCGTGCTTGTGTCCCTTCTCTCACTGTGTCTCTCTCTGTCAAATAAATAAAATCTTTTAAAAAATAAATAAATTCTTAAATTTATGCAGTACCTATTTTCAAGACCTTGTCCACTAATTGCATCAGCTCCCTCTCTTCTGGGCCTGGGCCTGTTAATCGACTTCATCCTCCTAAGGGGGCATGTGTTTCTGCTTATTCTCAAACGCACTGTGTTTTGATCGCAGCCTGGAAGATTCTGGATCTGTGAAGGGTATTGTGTTCGGTCAGGCAGTAAATTTACCTGATCCTTAAGCTTTATTAGGCTGGGTCTGTGGGGACTCTCACTCTGGAGCTGGAATGGCCCTGCTCCTGGGGCTTGGCCTTCCTGGGCTGTCTGTCACCTGAGTGTTAGGTGTCTAATGAGGGTCTCTGCACCTTGGCTAATGAGGGTCAGTGCACATTGTGGAGCTCTGTAGGGTCCACTGGTTACATGGCGGGGCAGATCTGTCGTCGTCTTGTCCAGCCTCCCTGCGTTTTGCTCTGGACACGTTAGAGCTCAATTCTCAACGAGGTCCTCAGGGTCACCTCTTCAGATTTTGGAAGCTCCTTTCTGCGCAGTGCCTGCTCTGGTGTTCTGTGCTCCAGTCCCTTGGCTGTCACACAGTCCTGAGCTGCAGATTCTGCTTGTCTCAGAGACTTTCTTGTTCTGGTTGGACGCTCTTTCCCTAGGCTGCAGTCCGTGCAGTGCCTCTGTCCAGCTCAGGAATGCGGTGGTGCAGAAATGTGTCCGGAAATGGAGGTGTCGGTCAGAGGACTGGTCCGGCAGGTCTGCCCCCATCTCTGCCACCCCCCACCTACTCTGCCCCTGCTCCAACTCCTGCCCTCTGCCACCCCCACCGTGTGGAAGGCCCTTACACCGCGTTTAGCCTTTTTACGCGCAGATGGTCCCATTCACTTGCATTGCTCTAGAAACTCTATCCGTGTTGATAAATACAACTTTTGTTTTTCTGGCTCAGGCCAGTCTTCTGATTAATTCTGTTTGTCCCTTCTTCTGAACGTAAAAACCACCCCAGACTAACTTCCTCATCAGAAGTCCGTCCTCTGAAAGAAGCGTGTGCTTTTCCTTCTAAGCTTCTCTCGGTTTATGTGCTTGTTTGCCTGATGTCCTTGTCCCCACTGGCTGTCGGCTGAGCTCGCAGAAGCTGTTCAGGTGGCATCAGCAGATTCCTGAGTTTATGTTTAGAATATTAGCCTTTCAGGAGTGTTTTCATTTTGCACCTCGGGAAAGGGTGATGGTAATGGTTGAGTTGCAGATGGCAGGAGCACGAGCTGAGCAGCTTTCTCTGCGCCCAGCCTGATGGACAAGTGGGAGCCACTTGTTTAAAGTGAGGTGTTTTTGGAACCAAAGGCATTTTTAACTCCGCGGGTGTAGACCCTGAGCCCTAGACCCAGCCTCTGACACCCACACAGCTGTAGACCCTGGGGGTCTGAGCCAGAAGGTGCGGGCACCGGACAGATCCCTCATTGTGGCCACACGTTGGAGAGCGCGTCCGGTGATGTGGGGGTGCTGGCGACACTCCTGCCGGCGTTTTGTCAGAGGAGTGTGCGCTGCTTCGGTGGCCGCGTCGTGTTCCGGCCCCGGGAGGGAGCATCACGCAGTCATCACCGTGACTTTACGGCACTTCTCCCTTCAGATCCCAGCTCCGTCTCCTAGTGAGAGTCCTCGCTTACTGTGTCACCGCGAAGCCTTGTGTATTTTAGGAAACAGAAAAGAACTGGAAAGATGCCAAAGGCAGAGCCTGTCCTGCTCCCTTCCTTCAGGTCGTTAGCAGAGCTGGGGAAGAGCCGCCTGCTCGCTCAGTGACACCCTGGGAAGCCCACCCGGCAGGAGGAGGCTGGTGGCCTCAGCACGGGCAGTCCAGGTGTGCGGCGCCTTCACAGAGCGCCTACAGGCCAGCAGCTCATTACCATCTGAGGTCTGTCTGTGCAAAAAAGTACATGTGGGGAATTTTTTAATTTTTTTCAGGACTCGGGCCATATATAGATACAGATTAAACCAGCCTTATATTCCAGAACTACAAGGACAAATATTTTTCTTTAAAAGCCTGAGGGATGGTTTATTAAACTTAAAAATTAAGCGATTGTAATCAACGACTTCTCCTCACTCTCCCCTCGCCTGCTGTTGCCCCCAACGTCTGCCCACAGGCCCTCCCTGCCCCTGCAGGCCAAGTGAGAGTGGTCAGCGAAAGCTAGCTGGAGCTTCCGTGGGGGACGGGTTGCGAGAGTGGACCATTGCACAGCTTTGCTCCAGGCAAAATATCTTCCTTACATACAGACGATCATAGAGTGTGCATCGATGTGTCTGTTGTTTGGGAATAGCAGGAGACCAAGTTTGATCATGTCGTTTTCCCATTTTCTATATAAAACATTACAGCTTGGGGTGCCTGGGTGGCTCAGTGGTCAAGCTTCTGCCTTCGGCTCAGGTCATGATCCCAGGGTCTTGGGACTGAGCCCCGAGTCGGCCTCTCTACTCACCGGGGAGCCTGCTTCCTCCTCTCTCTCTGCCTGTCTCTCGACCTACTTGTGATCTCTCTGTCAAATAAATAAAGTCTTAAAAAAATATATTACGGCTTGAAGGGAGTTAAACTAGCAAGGACTTCTCTCAACTTCTTTATCCCTTTGAACACAGAGCCGAGCAAATTGAAAGTTTGAGTGAGAAAATCGACTTTTGTTTTTTTGGAATTGCCAAACTCAAGTTTCCTCTTCTCTTTCTTGATTTTTAGGCACTTAAGAAGATTATTTCATTCTAATTCAGATTAACCAAATTGTTGTAAACATTTCTGCTATAGTTTCAAAGTGCACACCAGGCTAAAACCTTTGAAATTTTGTCTTTCCTATTTAGGCAGTTTTATTTATTTATTTATTTATTTTTAAATTTTTAATGGAGGTAAGTTGATATAAAGTACTGTATTCATTTCAGGTGGACAACGTGGCGACCCGACATTTGTATAAATTAAGAGGCACTCAGCACATGGAGTCGGCCACTCAGCACATTCGCTGTCAGTCACCGAATACACTTTTTCCAGGGTTGTTGATGCGTTCTCTATGCTGTGACTTCATCTCCATGCCTGGTGGTTTTATGACTGGAAGTCTGTGCCTCTTAATCTCCTTCCCTGTTTTCACCCATCATCTCACCCCCCTTGCCTCGGGCAGCCACCACATTCTTCTCTGTATTTAGGAGTATGTTTCTGTTTGTTCATTTGTTTTGTAGATTCCACATACAAGTGAAATAATTTGGTATTTGTGTTTGTCTGGCTTATTTCGCTTAGCGTGAGACCTTCTGGATCCATCCATGCTGCCCAAAATTTCATTGTTTTTTAGGGCTGTCTGATACTCTTCTGTGTGTGTGTGTGTGTGTGTGTGTTGCATGCACCAGCTCTTTGTCCGTCCATTAGTCACTGGACACTTGGGCTCTTGCTGTATCTTGGCTGTTATAAATAATGCTGCAGCAAACATAGGGGTTCATAGATCTTTTCAAATTTGTGTTTTCATTTTCTTCGGGTAAATGCCCAGAAATGAAATTACTGTATCACATGGTAGTTCTACTTGTAATTTTGTGAGGACACTCCGTGCTGTTCTCCAGAGTGGCCACACCAGCTTGCATTCCCACCAACACTGCACAAGGTCTCCCCTTTCTCTGAGTCCTCACAAACACCTGTTGTTTCCTGTGTTGTTAATTTTAGCCGTTCTGACAGTGCGAGGGGAGATCTCACTGTGGTTTTGATTTCATTTCTCTGATGATGAGTGGTGTTGGACATCTTTTCATGTGTCTGTTGGCCATCTGGATGTTTTCTCTAGAGAAATGTCTCTTCAGGTTCTCTGCCCATTTTTTAATCAGATTGTTTGGTTTTTTGATGTTGAGTTATAGAAGTTCTTTATATACTTTGGATACTAACCCTTATTGGATATGTGATTTGCAAATTTCTTCCATTCACTAGGTTACCTTTTGGTTATAGTGATGATTTTCTTTGCTGGGCAGAAGCTTTTTAATTATTTATTTAAAGATTTATTCATTTATTTATTTGAGAGAGAGAGTAAGAGAGAGCACAGGCGGGGGTGGGCAGAGGGAGAAGCAGTCTCCCCGCTGAGCAGGGAGCCCAGTGCAGGGCTTGATCCTGGGACCCTGGGATCACGACCTGAGCTGAAGGTAGACGTTTTAATCAACTGAGCCACCCAGGTGCCCTAGGGCAGAAGCTTTTTAGTTTGTTGAAGTCCCAATAGTTTATTTTTGCTTTTTTGCCTTTGCTTTTGTTGCCTCAGGAGATGAATCCAAAAACAATATTGCTCAGACAAAGTATCCAGGAGTTCATTGCCCCTTGTTTTCTTTGAGGAGTTTTATAGAAAAACCTTTGAAATTATGTGGTACCCCAGAGAATCGGCTAACCTCTAGCACTTTTCAGCAATATCTGTTTATTTTAAGAGGATCTTGGGTAACACTTTGCTCCTGGCTCTGGGTTTTGAAGGACTGGGAAGTTTGTGTCTGTAGGAGGGATAATTTGGATTAAAAGTGAAAATGCAGGATGCCTGGGTGGCTCAGTTGGTTAAGCAGCTGCCTTCAGCTCAGGTCATGATTCCAGCATCCTGGGATCGAGTCCCACATCAGGCTCCTTGCTCAGGAGGGAGCCTGCTTCTCCCTCTGCCTCTTCTACCATTCTGTCTGCCTGTGCTTGCTCTCCCCCCCCCCCCTCTCTCTGATAAATAAATAAAAAATCTTTAAAAAAAAAAAAAGTGAAAATGCTGCTGTCTGAATATTTAGGTTTGGATAAGTCATCATATAATGCTTATTCTTTGTAAATGCTGACACATTTTCTAGCCACTGTACGCTGCCCTCTTACTCTCCTGTGGGAGAGGAAGGAGGGGAAGGCACCCTGAAGGAGCTCCTGTTGCCCGGCAGCTCACTAGGGTGAGGGCAGGGCGCAAGAGAACCTGCAGACGCTGCATAGTGACCGCTCACCTCTACCTGCCCTGCCCCTCCTGAGAAAACACTGTCTGTATCGCTGTCATTTCCTGCGTCCTTGCCATAGTTTCAGATAAAATTTCATTCAAGGAGTAACAGTTCCGATCAGCAGGTCTGTTGGACCTTGCATCCTCTGGCTGGTCGATTTCTAATGTGGTAAGGGTTACGGGTTTTCCTGTTCACGCCTCTGTCAGTAGCCGTTAGGTATCGCCTTTTAAGCAGCCGGCACACTCTTGGTCTGTGGCTGTGTGGCGTGGTCACTGAGACTCATTGGAATTAAGTCATTCACCTGAAAAGCAAAAGCTTTTGTTCTTTTGTTAATTAGGAGAAACTGTAGTTAATATGGACTTAATCCTCACTGGTCTAAATTATGAAGAAAAGAAGGAATCTGCTGTCTGTGGTGATGTAAACTTGGAGAAGTAGGACGCTGGAGTCCATGCTGCCCTTCGGCCTGGTTTGTGCAGATCTGGGGTGTGTGGAGCCTGGTGAGCTGGTTTTCGAGGGCGGCTCTTTCTTCCTGGGTTGTAGCAGAGTAGCTGACCGGTGTGTGGCATTTCCCAAAACTGACTTCTCCAGGTAGATTCCCTAGTAAGTGTCCAATAAATGATGGCCGTGCCTTCTTCCTGCGTTCTTCAACGTTAAAGCTCTGAGAGGGCGACCCCAAACCCCGGGGTTTGGAGGGTTAGAACAGTTTCAGTTGAAAGATGGTATAAAATGTGGTTTTGTAAATGTTTTGATAATTTTCCAAAAGACAGCCGGCAGGCTGGTGGAGAGCTCTTGTCCGTGAGATACTGCGCCTAGTGAGGTCTGTCTCTGGGTGTGAGAGAGTGCGCTCCATTCAGAAACAGCGACCTGAAACATTCACTCTGTTGACTGCTTTTTAGTGTAATGAATACATAGGCCAAGAGGGTTACATAGAGAGTTGGGGGGGGGGTTGTTTTTAACAACTACAAGAACACTTTTCAGAGTTCTTTCTTTCTTTTTGTGTTTGTGAGATTTAAGTTGAATGTGTTTATTAAACTTTGTGTTAACAGGCATCTGCCCTGGGCGTCGTGCTGGGACTAAGGACTGTGACGAGGTCTCAGGAGCTCAGTTGGGTGGCAGTGAGGGGGGGACGGTGGCGTGTGCAGTGTTGGCCAAAGTGCTGCGGTGGACAGCACGGAAGTCGGGGCGAGGAGAGAAGCGGGCTTGGAGTGGGGGTGTGGTGGACATGGGCCGAGGAGGTGAGAAAAGGCACGGTGAGTTTGAGGGGGAGAGGTTCGCCAGCTGAGGAGCAGGGGGTGAGCCAGAGCTGGCTTCGGCTTCCCTGGGGACCCAGCCCAACAGCACACATCCCTGGGGGGTGATGGGCCAGAGACTCGGGAACCCTGCGGGTCACCATGTGCAGGTGCAGCTGGCGGTGGGAGCTGGAGGCTTGGCATGCTCCCAGGTCTGCACCCTTCTGCTGGCACAGGGGGCTGCTGTTGTGGGATCTTCAGTTAGGACCAGTGTCCTGGTCCAGTTTTCATTGTAAAAAAGCAAAAACCAAAAAGCTCGCATTTGCATGGAGAATGCCTTGGATGGGGTGAGTCTGAAGGTGGTCTGAGCAGGGCTGGGCCCGTGTAGGGTAAGAAGCCAGGTCCCAAAGGGCCAGGGGGTGGTCTTGAGAGCCCTGGGGGAGGGGAAGCATCGGGTTTGAGTGCTGGAAAGACAGCAGCCTGGTGACCCCAAGGTAGGTGAGCATGTCGAGTAGGAAAGCCACCTTCTGGCATTGCTCACGGAGTAAGCTAGAACGGAAGACGGATTGAATTTTTAATAGCAGTTAACAATCCAACATACGGAAATGCCTTTGTTCTAGATTATTCCAGCTAGCTTTTTAAATTGTCTAGTGTAATAATAGTCTTGATAGTTGCACAAAACAGTGAATTAAAGACTAGAAAGAACTGTGCTACTCCCAGTTTTCCCTAAGTGTTGTGTGGAGCAATGCGAGGGCCCAGGAGGAAGCACGCTGCGGGGATGTGAGAACTCCTTGTATTCACCAACTTGAAATTGGCCCCCAGTGGAGCTGGGTGTGCTCGTGCGTTAGCCTGGTGACCAGTATTGATACTCACGCGCTTCTCCTGACTCTGCTGTCTTCACTCAGATGGCGCCAGCCCCTGCCCCACCGTCAAGGAGTGGTTCGTGTACTCGGGGAACCCGCTGAGGCACCCGGACCTCGTCAGGCCTCTGCAGATGAACATTCCAGGTACAGACGGTTGGGGTTAAGGAAATCACTCATTTGTTCACCAGATACAAGTCCAGTAATGGATCCACCATAGAAACAGATTTTTTTGGAACTGCACATACACTGATTTTCATGTCAACCCTGGACGCACAAGGAGCGTGTCTGTCTAATAACGTTCTAAAACAGAGGAGTGGGCCTTCGTCCCACAGATGGACCCTGGGCCGGTCTTCTGTCTGCTCTGCCTCTGTCTGCCCTGACTCTTGTACAAGGTCGACATCAGCAGACAGCAAGACACACCAAGGGGAGCACGGCTGTGGGCCCAGGCCCGTTGCTGCCTGATCTCCAGCCCGGTAGCTGGGTGTCGCTTAGTAAACATGTGCTGCATTAACAGGGATTCTGATGTCCTGCTTGAACCAGCTCTCCTAACTCCTGCCAGAAGTTTGTTGGTGAACTGGAAAGGGAAGACAAAGGAAAGTCATTTTAGCTGAAAAATAAGTTTTCTCTTCTTGAGTGTTATCTTAAAACCTAAATGGGAGGGAATGAAAAGCAAAGTTCACCTAAAAATTAGCTGAAGTCTTTTCTTCCTGCAAGTTCTGAGTGCCTGAAACGAGTCAGGAGTTTGAGTGGGGACAGAGTTGTACCTGAGGGCAGGTCAAGGAAGAGGAGCTGGTGAGGGGTTATTTTGAGGGTTCTTGCCATTGTTGCAGAGGACAAATGTTTTTCTAAGACTTTGATATTCCGTTTTTGTATGCGTTAAATTCTCTCGTGCCACTGTTGTTCCCAGCACGCGGGTCTCCAGTTTACCAAATACAGGTGCGAGGACTGCAAAACAATTTTCTTAAAAATGGAATCTTGTTGGGAAGGAAGGTGAGGAAAGTTACTATAGGGAATATTTCCTTATTCTCTCAGCTGGTGATGGACTCGAACCACAAAAGGTATTTATCAAAAAAAGAAATGAAGATGAATTAACCTCTGCTTATACAGCAAGAGATTTTTTTTCAGGCCAGCCAACCTAATTTTTCCATGTTTTATTATATATGTGATTTCTGTCTTCTTGGATCTTTCCAAAAATAACACGCGGAGAGGGATTCCTACCGTTTCTGTCGCGGTTTGAATTCAAGGGCGCATTGGGCTCTGCTTCATTCTATTCGTTAGTCGGAAAGGCCGCTCCCCAGAACCTTGTCGTCCACTCTGGAGGCGGTACCATGATCACGAGGCTGCTTCTGGGGCTCGGGCAGGCGCCTCTTGGCCCTGCGGGGGCTGTGAAGGTGCCGTGTGGGGCCCCCGGGCGCTGAAGAGCTTGGGTGGGGGGGAGCGGGGCTGCCTTAGCTGCTGGGACAGGGTGTGGCGGACACAAAGGACCGCTTGTGCTCCTGTTCGTGAGGGCACGAAAGTGACAGGGTTTCCATACTTCAGTACTTTTTTGTATCCAAGAGGAAAAAGTGCCAAATGGTTTCATTTATTTATTTTTAAAGATTTTGTTTATTGGACAGACAGATCACAAGCAGAGAGAGGGGGAAGCAGGCTCCCCGCCGCGCAGAGAGCCCGACGCGGGGCTCGATCCCAGGACCCCGAGACCAGGACCTGAGCCCCAGGCAGCGGCTCAACGCGCGGAGCCCCCAGGCCCCCGCCTGACGGTGTTAAGCTGAAGCGAGACAGGCCGCGCCCATCTGTGTCCCGGCAGCTCCCCTGCCCCGGCGGCCGCCGTCCCTGCCCCGGGCTCCGGAGACCCGACGTGGCGGGTGCCTCTGCCCTTGTTGTGCGACGGCGACCGTCCGTCCGCGGCGAGGCCCGCCGTCCTGTGGGACACGGGTCCGGTGGTTCTGTTGTCCCGAGACGGCTGGAAGCGGCCGGGCTGCACCGATGCCGTGTGGGGCGCGTCCCGGTGGGGCGGCCGGAGCGTCCCCTCTGCTGAGCGGCGGCCGTGCGGGGGCCGGTCCCGGCTCTGCGCGGCGGACGGACGCGGGGGCAGGCGGAGGACCCGACCGGCCGGAGCGGGGAGCGGGGAATCGAGCGGCGGCGCGGGGGGGGGGGGGGGGGGGGGGCTCGTCGGCGGCGCCGGGTCCGCGCGAGCCGCGGGGGGCGGTCGTGGGTCTCCGTGTTCCGGGTCGCGCCGCGTCTGCCCCGCTCGCTCCCCGCGCACCCGGAGACGCGCCTCGGTCGGCCTCGGACGCGCGGAGCCGGCGCTTCCTTCACGCGGCGGCGGCCCCGGGCGGGCCCTCGAGGCGCTCGCGTCCTCCTCCGTCGCCTCCCGGCGCGCGTGTGGCGGCCTGCGGAGCCTCGGACCAGACCCCGGCGGGGACCAGACCCCGGCGGGCGCTCCGAAGGGCGTTCTCGTGCCCAGAGGCGGGGCGGCGCGGGGCGGCGCGGGTTTCCCTCTGCAGGCGGCCCGGCCTGGCTCCCGCCGCTGCCCGGTGGCTGCCCGGTGGAGGTTCCGGGCGACGTCGTGTGTCCCCGCGGTCCGTGTGTCCCCGCGGTCCGTGTGTCCCCGCCGTCCGTGTGTCCCCGCGGTCCGTGTGTCCCCGCCGTCCGTGCGGCGCATCCGCGGTCCGTGTGTCCCCGCGGTCCGTGTGTCCCCGCGGTCCGTGCGGCGCATCCGCGGTCCGTGTGTCCCCGCGGTCCGTGTGTCCCCGCGGTCCGTGTGTCCCCGCCGTCCGTGTGTCCCCGCGGTCCGTGTGTCCCCGCGGTCCGTGTGTCCCCGCGGTCCGTGTGTCCCCGCCGTCCGTGTGTCCCCGCGGTCCGTGTGTCCCCGCCGTCCGTGTGTCCCCGCGGTCCGTGTGGCGCATCTGCGGTCCGTGTGTCCCCGCGGTCCGTGTGTCCCCGCGGTCCGTGTGTCCCCGCGGTCCGTGTGTCCCCGCCGTCCGTGTGTCCCCGCGGTCCGTGTGTCCCCGCGGTCCGTGTGTCCCCGCCGTCCGTGTGTCCCCGCGGTCCGTGTGTCCCCGCGGTCCGTGTGTCCCCGCCGTCCGTGTGTCCCCGCGGTCCGTGCGGCGCATCCGCGGTCCGTGCGGCGCATCCGCGGTCCGTGTGTCCCCGCGGTCCGTGTGTCCCCACGGTCCGTGTGTCCCCGCCGTCCGTGTGTCCCCGCGGTCCGTGTGTCCCCGCGGTCCGTGTGTCCCTGCCGTCCGTGTGTCCCCGCGGTCCGTGCGGCGCATCCGCGGTCCATGTGTCCCCGCGGTCCGTGTGTCCCCGCGGTCCGTGTGTCCCCGCGGTCCGTGTGTCCCCGCGGTCCGTGTGTCCCCGCCGTCCGTGTGTCCCCGCGGTCCGTGCGGCGCATCCGCGGTCCGTGTGTCCCCGCCGTCCGTGTGTCCCCGCCGTCCGTGTGTCCCCGCGGTCCGTGCGGCGCATCCGCGGTCCATGTGTCCCCGCGGTCCGTGTGTCCCCGCGGTCCGTGTGTCCCCGCGGTCCGTGTGTCCCCGCCGTCCGTGTGTCCCCGCGGTCCGTGTGTCCCTGCAGTCCGTGCGGCGAGTCCGTGCGGCCCCGGTGGCTGTACGAAGGCCGAGCGGCGACGGGACGGCGACGGCCCCGCCCGCTTCCTGCCCTGGCCGCCGCGTTCCAGGAGAAGAATCGGTGTTCGGAGCGCAGTGCTGGCTCCTTGGAGGACCGGCCGAGCAGCGAGCCCGAGGGCGACTCGCTCCCAGGACCCAGGACCACAACCCGAGCCGGAGGCCGAGGCTTCCCCGGTGGAGCCCGCGGCGCCGCTGACGAGTCCGAGCGAGCCGGGTCCCAGCCCCCGTCGAGCGTCGGGCCACATCCCCGCGCCCGGAGCTTCCTGTGGGAGACGTGCGCGTTACCGCGTTCTGCTCTCTTCGTACCTGCGTGAGCGCCTTTACCTTTATTGTTATTTTTCTAAGATTTTTTATTTCTTTATCTGAGAGCGAGCATGAGCGAGGAGAAGGTCAGGGAGAAGCGGACCCCGTGGCGCTGGGGCCCGATGCGGGGCTCAACCCCGTGACTCCGGGATCATGACCTGAGCCGGAGGCCGTCCAACCAACGAGCCACCCAGGCGCCCAGAACTCCTGTTTTGAATGATTGTTACAAATAGGCTCCTGAAGTTCGCCCAGCCAGTTTGCACGTGAGGGTGTCAGGATTTTTAGTTTGTTTTCCGTTGGTCAGGAATGCTCTAGGAAACGGAATGCTAAGTAAACACTCATGTAAATCACACTTGGGGACTAAAGCCTTCCCAGGTGAGCTCGAGACGTCGGCTACGTGCACACTAATCTCGAGACTCTGACCCACTTCGTGCTGACCGTGGACCCGAGACAGACAGGCTTATGGCTTTTCTCCGCAGCCGTGGGCCAGGGAAGTCTTTGGAAGAGGACGCTGAGGAGGTCATGTGTTTCCGTGTGAAACGCGTGCAGAGCTGCCACGGTCGTAGGAGTCTCCTTATCCGCTCACTTCTGTTGCTGTGACAGCACAAACTATGGGACGCCACGGCCTTGTTACTCACGGGGTGCAGGCAGCAGCCCTCTGCCGGGCAGACCCTCCAGGTGGCTCTGCAGAAGGTCTTCAAAGTTGGCGACCACTGAAGGGACTTCCTTCCCTGCCCCCTGCTCCTTCCTGCATGGGCTCAGGTCCCTCGGAAGGATCCGAGGCGCTCCTGTCCATCTGTTCGCACAGAATCCTTGACCAAGCTGCAGGATTTGGTTTTTGAAGCTGATGTGTTCTAGATGTGATGCTGATTGGTGGCCTAGAGATGAGAGCAGTTGTTTAGGTCTGTGGCTCTTTGAAATAGCTCAGCTGCCCCTGGAGCTCTGGGGGAGGTCGAGGAGCCATCCTTGCAGGCACAGTCTTATTTATCCCCAGGAGCAAGGGTGTGTGTGTGGCGGGGGGTGGGGGGTTGGGGGGGGTGGGGAGGAGCTCTGGGCTGATCTGCCGTCCGGTCCTGATCAAAATAGGTTTCTTTTATTTAGTTTTAACTTTTTAAAAGATCTTATTTATTTATTTGACAGAGAGATCACAAACAGGGGAGCAGCAGAGGGAGAGGGAGAAGCAGACTCCCCGCTGAGCAGGGAGCCCAGTGCCCTGGGATCATGACCTGAGCCGAAGGCAGACACTTAACCAATTGAGCCACGCAGGCATCCCAAAATGGGTTTCTTTTAAACTGAAATTATGAGTGGTGTCTTTGTGTTAGGTAGGCTCAGCCCTCTTGGATTAGCACGTGTTTAAACCACTTCATCTGGAGTGAGTTTCCCCGTGGAGGAGAACTAATCTAAATGAGCCTTCAAGGAAATTCACATCTTCTGGCTTAAGATGATGAAATCTATCAACCGAGAAGTAAATCTCTTGGGCCCTACTTAGGAAGAGAACCAACCTTATAATTAGGGCCATTATGTAGGCTCCTCAGGGTCCCACGCAGCCTAGCAAGTACTGCACGTGACATCAAAGGACTACAGCCCCGGGATATGTTGTCTCGTATTGGAGACAGAGATCCTTGGTTTCCCGAGAAGGCTGCAGAGGTATCTTGTCTCCTATACTGATATGTAAACAGGTGTTCAGTACCTAGGTTTTTTTTTTTTTTTTTTAAGATTTTATTCATTTATTGAACAGACAGTGATCACAAGTAGGCAGAGAGGCAGGCGGGGGGTGGGGGGGAGCAGGCTCTCTGCTAAGCAGAGAGCCCGATGTGGGGCTCGATCCCAGGACCCTGGGATCATGACTTGAGCCAAAGGCAGAGGCTTTAACCCACTGAGCCACTCAAGCGCCCCCAGTACCTAGTTTTTGACCAAATAAATTATTAATTGAATTTAGGATTAACATTCTCGAATTGAATTAGAAATTTTTGAGGACATGGTTTTTCAAACTGGTGGTTTTCTGTAATCCGTTTTATCATTAGACCCCAAGAACCAATTTCTTTATCATTGTGAGTTTTTCTTTTCTTATCTGTGTAAATGATTTCTTGGCTGTTTTGTGGAAGAATATAGAATGGTATTCAAACTCTGCCTGTGTCCAAATCACCTGGAGGGCACGTTACAGCAGATGCTGCTCCCTGACCCCTGGAGTTAGATTAGTAGGCCCGGGGTGCGGCCTGAGAATTTGCAATTCTTTTTTCTCTTTTTTAGGATTTAGCGTGTGCATGTACACGCACGCGTGCATGTACACGCATGCGTGCACACACACGCACACGCACAGGGATGAGAACAAAGGGAGCAGAGGGAGAGAATAGTCGAGCAGAGTCCCCGCTGAGCATGGAGCCCAGTGTGGGCTTAGTGCGGGGCTTACTTCCACACCCCATGAGATCACGACTGGAGCTGAAGCCCAAGAGTCGGATGTTCCACCAGCTGAGCCACCCAGGTGCTCCACGAATTTGCAGTTATAACAGATTCCCAGGTGACATCAAGGCCAGAGTGACGGCTGCTGGCATGGAACTGGTTGTTCAGGACATCTCTTGCGTATTGCTGCCACAAGTACTTGACTCTCAGTATGTCCCGTGAATCTCATTTTTTCTGTTTTAAACTCTATGTGTGAGCAAATGAAATGCAAGGTGCAGTGTTTCCACTGACGGTCCCCACTCACTCTGCTGGGGACTTGGCCTCTCGGCTGTGTGTAAATGTTGTGTATGCATCGAGGAAAGGACTAGAAACTGTATTTTCAAACACAGCTATATGTGAGTGGTGGGATTATAAATTTACTATTTTCTGATGCTTTTTTTTCCCTTAGTTTTTTACAATGCATGACTTTTAGAGTCAGAAAAAATGTTTTTCAGCTACTTGAGTACATTTGAAATAGCTGTGATGATGGAACGTTCCTCACTTACCTTCTATCAGGGTTTGGCAAACGTCTGTATTTTAGGTTTTGGGGGCATCATGGTCTCTGCTGCCTTGGCCCAGCTCTGCACTTGGACCTTGTGGGACCACAGACAGTGTGGTGCCGTTGTGGTGACACTTTATTCAGAGACATTGAAATTGGCATTTCCTTTGATTTTCTTGCATTTTTTTTTTTTTAATCACTTAAACATGTGAAAACTTATTCTGAGTTTAGGGCCTTGCAAAAACAGGCGGTGAGCTGGATTTGGCCCATGGGCTACAGTTTGCTGACCCTACAAGATGATTTTCTGAAAAGTATGTTTCTAAGAAGTCATGGCTGACCCTTGATAATCCTGGAATAATACCTCTATCTTATTAACTGGTGCCATACATTGTTTTTTGCCAATTGTCTTCCCTATTTTCTTTCTTTCAAGAGAAAAATGATTTTTTTTCTCTCAAATAAATAATGAACAAGTTTTTTTAGGTAACACTTCAGCTGTTTCAGGAATGCAGGTGGCTTTGCTGGGTTGTTCCACTTCCGGTGGTGGGAGATCGTGGCCAAGAGTAGTAAATGACACTCTGAGCAGTGGGAGTAGGAGGAGAGCTGCTTCATCGAGTCCTTCAGTTCTGACCATTCGGGTCCCGGGTTCGGTTTCCGTCGTGGCCGTGGGACATGGAGACCTCAGCCGCCCTGGCTCTTGAGGCGCGGTGTTGTAGCTTCATGACCGGACAGAAGTCACAGCTGCTGCCCAGAGTGGGGCCTGGCTCGGCCTGGGACCTGCCTGTGTTTGCAGATGCCGGCAAGAGCCCCCCCCCCTTCTTCAGAGGCCTGGGGCCATTATTTGTTGTGATTTAAGGAAATGAGTAAGGGTTGTTTTTTTAGACTTAAATAATTTAAATGCTACAACATTGTTGCTCTTGTTTGCTAACTTTAGGGCCATGCTTTCTGAGGCTGGGCCCACGGATGCCCCGCACCCAAGCCTCCAGGTTGCTCAGTGCAGGCTCCCGGCATCATACACACAGAACCCAGGAAGATGGTGTTTTTTATAGTCTCTGTAGTGGATTCTTTTTACCTTGAAGTTTGAAAACGGCTGGTCTGGAGGAATCAGAGCAAGCTGACAGGATAAGTGGGTGATCTTTGCATCAGCAACACACCGCGGCTGTGTTCTTTCCCATACCCGGAGACAGGACCTTCTAAACATACTCCGAAAGCCTTCCTAATAATGCAGGCCACAGCACCGTAGGAAAGAAGCCCTAGTTTCCCCCAAAACATAGTCCTGGAACAGGAGTGTTCTCCGTGAAGTGCAGACCTGCTGGCCTTGAGCGTTTGTTTCTTACCCCCAGGTGGTTTGTTCCTGCTCACTCTCTTGTCCCTTAACCTAAGGCCCAAAGATGTCAGAAAGGGCAGAGGTTAGGGTCTTTTATTCTTCATTGGAGTTCTACAGGAAGCATGTTGATAACTTGCTGGTGCAAAGAATAATGGTAAATGGGGCTTTTTTTTTTTTTTTTTTAAACTAGGGGGCACACCGGATTTGAAATCACTGTGGCTGAACCAGGAGCCGGGAGTACAGGGCCGGCGCTTGGACGCCCTCCTGGGCTGTTTCGACCTCTCCTCCTCCAGAGAAGAGCTGCAGGCGGTGGAAAACCCCTTCAAGGCGCTGTGCTGCCTCTTGATCTACCTCTTCGTGCAGGTACCCGCAGCTTCGTCAGGTGCTGCACCGACGCCTCGCGCCTGCTCTCCGCTGTGCGCAGTGTGGCACTTGGGGGCCTGGGTGGGCCCATCCCTGTGTCCTCCTGCCCAGGACCTGCCCCTCGCAGCTGTCGAACTGGGACGGGCTCCCTGTCCACACTTGCTGGACGCCTGTCTGTCGGAAGAGGCTCGTGATGCTCGTCCGTGCGGCAGAGGCGTGGGAACCGGGGGCAGAAGCGTGCTCTGAGCCGTGCGCTGCCTGCCCGGGTGCCGCTGGCGTCCGGGGGCTGCTCCCGCCAGGGCCCCGGGGTTGTGGTGTTTACTGAGCATTTCCCTTCACTGCCCAGTCTAGGGCAAGGCAGTGGGTGCCCCCTGAGGTTATTGGGGCATCGCGTTGCGGGAAGCATGAGGCATGTTTTGCAGACATGCCCAGTAAAATGTCCGCGGGGGCCGTCATTGTCATGGTCTGTGTCTTCCTTGCCCGTCTGAACCGGGGGTTCCAGGCCTCACGTGACAGATGCCGTGCAGGGCCCTAACTGCTGTCCCTCGACAAGTTAGGCAGTTTCGGTCTCATTGTTTTACGCCTCGGTTATGTGTGGAAAGTACAAAGGCCCATGAGAGCATTTGTCTTCGTAACAGTCGTCCGTGCGCGGGGCAGTGTTCGGACCCCTCGGGAGAGAGGCCGGGCCGCTCCTCTTCAGCCTCTTGCCTCCCACTTTCTTACTTCGCTCTGTTATTTTCTAGATGATTCGGTCTCACATTTGTCACAACAACAAAAAGTTCTTTCTGTTCACATCTCTCTTTCTTCAGCCCGTTCAGACCTCCTGTCCTCTCGACGCTTTTGGACTGTCTGGCCTTCTACTCTGGCCTCTCTCTCTGGTGGATCTTGGCGCTCCTTTGGCATAAACACCGAATTCTCATTTGCCCGGAATAGAGATATACGTGACTGTTTTTCAGACCTGAATTCACTTTATGAAGTAGTGGTTGTCCCAGAAACTCACTCTTACCGTGGAATTACATTTCAAGGAGCTTTGTACGGATGGTGCTTTTCCATTTCTAATCTGTAGCTAGTTCTGCGTTTCGCATTTTTAAAAAATGTGGTTAAATGACTTCAAGTTTTATTGCTTCGTGATCGGTTTCACATGGCTGCAGCGTAAACTTGAGCTTCACTGTTTCGAGGAGAACATTTCGTTACTGGTACCAGACTCAGCAATACAATTGAATAGAGCATGGGTTTTTCAGTGTAAAACTGCCTTTCTTTTGATGTCATTTACGGAATACTCAAGCATGTATCCGTCAGTATTTTCTGTCCACCGTGGCTGAGAGAGGCCGTTGCGGGGGTTGGGAATGGTGGATAACCTGGAGCTGAGGTTTCTCCTCCAGAGAAACACGTGTGTTTTCTTCTCCGTGTTGTCTGTGTGCATACGAACAGCCATTCCTTGAACACACGTTTTGACTTAGTCTTTCAGTCCGAGGGTTGTACCTGCTGATAGTCACTCCTCCTCCTCACGGCTCTGCGCTTGTCACTCGTGCAGGTGACTGTGTCCAGACCTCGGAACAGCAGCTTCCCACAGGCGCCAGTAATGACGACCTTCACTAAGAATCTGTTGTGAGTCAGCGCGGGGCAGACTTAAAGAGCATGTTTAAATTGGAGCTTTTTGAAACGGAAAAACAGTGAATGGACATATCAGTGACCTCTCAGAGATGGAAAAGGGACTGTAAATTACTCCCAGGGTGAATTTCTCTTAGGGTTTCATAGGGCTGAAAAGGTAAATTTATAAAAGTGTACTTTTCTGTGATTACGCTTATGTTAGACGTTCCGTTGTGCGACGTGAGGAGCCGGACCTGTGGGGACGGGCTCTCCGAGGCTCCAGGTCAGCAGTAACACTTTTTATTGAGGGCTTATCTGAGAACTCTCTCAGGAAGGGTGGGTTTACATCAGAGCGAGCTACATAGTTTTTATAATCTCTAGTTGAGCAGGTGCTTTAAAGAGTTATGTCCGTTGTGTGAAATGCTCAGCGAGCCCGTGTTCCTCGCCTCTGTGGTTTCGATCTGTCACTGTGGAGGTGGGTCACCTGTGAGAAGGTCTGTGGGATGCCTCTCTCTCCTCTAAGTTGGTGCTTTAAAATCACCCATCTTCCAAAGTCACTAACAGCAAGAAGTAGAATTACATTCCCACAAAACCAGTCACCACGGAGAGCGATGGGGCTTTAATGGAATGAAAAAGTGTGTTCTCTGCTGGGTCTGGCTTCTGTAGACTGGGTCTTTTTTCTCGGTCGTGAGTGCTACACGTCTGTGGACTTGTTATTCCCTGAAATAGTTCGAGCTGTCCTTGATACAAAGGCAGTAAGTACGTCACAATGGAACAGGGCCGGGTGGTGACGGGGTTGCTGCCTTGGCGCCGGGTGGAGGTGACCAACGCCAGAAATAATTTGCTCTTCCTGGAGAGGGCAGCGGGGCCTGGCTGGGGAGAGCAGGAGTCCCTAGAAAACTGTCTTTGTGGATTATGGTGGGGTCATTTTTATCAGGAGTAAACATGAGCCACTTTTATCACTGAGGAAGAATCAGAATTCTAACCCACGGGTTTGTGGTTGTCATCCTGATTGTTTTTTTCCCTTCAGGCCTTTACTTGCCACAGAACATGTTCCTCTGTAGAAAGAGGTTCTCGATTCTTATGATGGCTGTGGAAATGCTGACCTAGGGAACTGCAGTGCTTTTCTCTGCGGGCAGCATTTGGTGGCTGAGGGGGAAACGTCACCACCCCGTAAGCTGGGAGGAGGGGCCCTGGGGCAGCCGCTGTCCATGGTCCTCCCAGGCCCGTCCTCCTTGCCACTGCTGTCTCGAGCCCCAGAGTCTCCCTATCTGTCTCCAAATCCCCGCGCTCCTTGTTCTTGCTCACATTTTGGTCGGGCTCCTTGATTCCACAGAAGAGCAGAGGGTCTCACATGTGGGGGTCCTGGGATCTGAGTCTGCAGGTTTCACCAGGGCTGGCGAAGGTGGAAGTTTATCCCAGCTTTGATCATCCCAGCTCACGCTGCAAACCCCCGAATTGCCAGATCTGGGATCTGGTGCCCAGAGCAGTCACTTGTGTTGCTGTAAGACTTGGGCTTGGCTGTGAGTCATGGCCTCTCCCAGGAATTCTAGAGCTTCCCCCCTTGCTATGGAGCAACCAGGGCCCTGTC
This sequence comes from Mustela nivalis, assembly GCF_964662115.1. Lineage (NCBI taxonomy): Eukaryota > Metazoa > Chordata > Mammalia > Carnivora > Mustelidae > Mustela > Mustela nivalis. The sequence goes on along the minus strand of NC_139024.1, from coordinate 298,107 downwards.
CAGCTTGGCCCTGGGCATTATGGGCTGTGGGCTCTGGACAAAGAGGCCCACTGACCTCCGCCTCTGCCTCATCTCCTGCCCTGTGTGTGCGCCTGTGTTCAGTCGTTGGATCCGTGTGCAGAGTGTTGCGTTTCTCCCAAGGTTCATGCTGCTTCTCTTTCTTCTCCCTTTCAGGTGGACACTCTTTGCCTGGAGGATCTGCATGCTTTTATTGCTCAGGCCTTGTGCCTCCAAGGAAAGTCAACGGTGCAGCTTGTGGACCTGCAGGTACCGGCCTGATGAACTGCCGCCGTTCTGGCAGCCGCCTGCCTGACCAGGTCGGCGCTCTCGTCAGCCTTTTCTTCTGTTGCGCTTTTAAGTTTTGGCTGGTGCTCCACAGAAAAGATAAGAAAGCGTGTGTAATCACGGTATTCTTACGATGCTGTGGTTGGTTTCGTCCGTCGCACAGTGGAGCCCAGGGTCTTGCCAGGTTATTGAAGCTCTTGCAGAGCCGTATACAGATGGCGCCCTGTATACAGATGGCCACTACTCGGTTTCTGGGGAGTGGCCCTCTAGACCTCGGTCTCTGCCGAGTCACGTGCTCACAAGAGCCCCCTCATTCCAGCACTGATCCTGTCTCCGTATTGTAGTCACGTGAGCAGAATAGTCGGCGTGATCCCTTATAAGCTTTGCTAACTTTAGGAAAATACGACGCCTCTTTCTGATGTTCATGATTTTGGCCCATACACGGCTTGTCCTGCCTGTTTTGTCTGTGGGCCTCATCTTCCAGACGTTGGTGACCGCTCTTTGGGGCTGGGCCACGTCCCACCCGCTGTGTGTCCTCTCCCAGTGGCTTGCCTATGGAGCGTTCAGTAATGGAGATTTCGCGCCTGTGTTGCTTTTATTCAGATATTGCCGCTCATGGGTGTTTATGCCTTGAATTTCATGAACGAGCCATTGGCAGCTGAGCCTGGCTCCTCTGCGCTGTGGCCACCCCTGTTTCCTAGAGGAAAACCCAAGGTCAGGTCAGTTTTTGTGGAAACTGAAGACTTTGCTTTATAAATGCCATTGGATAATGGTAATGAGTTTTATCCACAGATTCTAGTTAATTGAATTCGTTTTCATTGGTCTTTTAGTGGAAAAAAAAAAAAACCAAACAGAAAACAAATTTCATTTATAAACAGCTTCCGATCTAATCTCAGAACTCCTCCGTGCCACGTTTACTCCATGGACTGATTCTTGTAGCAGCCCAGTTAAATACAGTGCAGATGGCGTGTGTGTGAGCGGAGTCATTATGTTACAGTCAAGAAAGTTATTTTTAGAAGTGGATTTTTTTCTTCCTTTTGGCAAGACACAGTTTTAAAAAGTGAATTTGGGGTTATTGCTAGGCTAATGCTAGGGGCCCTTGCTGTGGTGGTGGTGTTGTGTACCATGAGTCGGACCTCACACCAGCACCCCTGGCATGGTGTGCACGCGGGAGCAGTTTGGTCCGTGGTGGACAGGGAGTCTCAGACGGGAGAGCCGTGCACACAGTCCTAGAGTGTGAGGGGTAGTCAGTGTCCAGGCCCGCAGCAGCTTCTGGTTGGACTATCCCCCAGGGCCTCAGGAAGACCTGACTTTATCACGGTCTCGCTTGTTCTGGGCACACGGCCACCTGAGTGGCACCTGGCACCTTCGGGGGCCGTGGTTCCCATCAGCCGAACGGGGCGCTCCCAGTGAGGGTCCCTTGTCCTGGCTCCTCCACACCACAGTCTTCATCCCTTTCTGACAGGGTCTCTGTTGTGTGAGCGGGAACAGCTGCCCTTAACCTCCAAGGCGCTGGTAGTCTCTGAGCCTTCGTGAACTCCTGGTGTGGCATGTAGGTTTTCAGCTCCCATCGTTTAATCACTGAAGACGAGAAATTGTAGAAAGAATTTGGAAGATTTTACTTAACGTGGCCATAGGGTTCACGGCAGGTGCCGGGTGGCACCTCTCGCTCTGGGGCTTCTGGTGAGGCCTGGCTCCAACCCCCAGGCCACGCCCTCTGCCCTCCCTGGGCCTTTGCTCTGCTGACTGGGCCCTCCCTCTGTCTTCGTATTCCCGTTCATCCTTTGTCTTAAACTTGGTCTCTTCGACTGGCTCTGGCCTCCCGTGGGTAGAGTCCAGTGGCCTCCCCTGGAAAACCCCACGTCCAGCCCGTCGTGGCTGGCCCATCTTGCCCTTGGGAGGGTGCTCTCTGCGGGACGGAGCGCGTCTCTGGGTCTGTGCTGCGCCTCACCTTCGGCCCCATAGCGCAGTCGCGCCTGCCTGACACGCGGTCGCCGAAGCAAAGGTTAGGGAACACTCGGCTGCCAGCCCCACCGAGCACTGGGTCCCGCGCTGCGTTCGCTCCCCTTCTGAGCCCGTGGCACGCCGTTGGTTTGTCTTGTTAAGAAACAGTACCTCTCACATGCGGCACTTCTTCCCGAGAGACCTGCGGGCCTCACTCTGGAACCCGGCTTGGTCGTTGGGGAGTGCGGCCCAAGGCGGGCTTTCACGGTGGGGACCTTGGTGGGAGAGCTGTGGGTCCTGCGCGGGGTTTTCACGCTCTTCCTGCTCTGCTGATGCAGGCCTGCCTAGAGGGAGAGACGGAGCTTCTCCTCGTTTGTTTTCAGCGCCCGTCACTCTGCTGACATGACTAGAGCCTGCTTGACTGGGCAGAGTGGTTGTGTAGGTGCGGCCCTTGGGGGGACACCCCCTTTGCAGAGCCCCCTGTGCCTCTGCCACCTCTCCCTGGAGCTCCCAGCAGAGCCAGGGAGGCAGCTGTGGCATGTGGTCTGCCCTGGGCCGTCCTCTGGGTAGCTGGTGACTTGTAACTTAACTGCTGTTGCTCATAGCCTCTGATGCACCAGCCAGAGTCATGGAAGCCACAGCTCCCGTACACCCGTGGGCGTGGGTGATTGTGGAATAGTCTGGGATTCACGTGATTAGCTCCTGGCCTGAAAAGCAAAGCTAGGACCCTTCCACTTGCAGCATCAAAGCAAAGAGCAGAGGGTAGAGCAGAGGCGGCAGAGAAGGAGGGTGTGGGAGAGAAGGCTCTGTGCCCGTCCTGTTTCTGCCTCATCCACTGGGAAGGCAAACACCACGCCATTTCCTGTCTCCGTCGGCTCCTACCTGGGGCCTCGTTCCTGGGGAGTTGAATGCATGTGTTTGTTTTTGTGAAGCTCCTAAGTGTGTCTCAGATTTTCTGAGACTGAAATGTGATAAGCCGAAGCTCCTGGGAGACTTCCAACTCGATGTTTACATCTGAATGTGGGGACGGGTTCCGGTTGAGCAGCAGGACTCCCCAAGGGTGGCAGGCCAGAGAAATGTCCTTCTAGAACTGGCCTTCTAGACTGTTCTTGCTGGAGGAGGTCTTCGCCACTCACGCTGGGCTCGTGTTGTATGGGAGAGGTGGGTCTCTCTGCCTAAACTCTGGGCTCTGGAAGGCTGGGAAGGGTCCTTGTTGGTAGCCCTCAGCAGCTGGCTCACAGCGGTGCCCAGCAAGCGCCTGGGAAGTGCTTCGTGGTGGCGACTGGGGTTTTGTGGAGCTCGTCTGCGACATGGGATTTTATCTCTGTGTTTTCTGTATTTTAATCTGAGGCCGTGTCGTCTTGCTGGAGCACTGTCTGACATTTAACCAGTAGAACATGAGTAAAGAAATAACAGTATTTTAGCATTTCTGCAGGAGGTTTTCTGATTCTGAGTTGAATCTTTGACTTTATCCTTTGATCTTGTGCCTGGTTCTCAAATAACGTTCTTCTGAGCAGTTTGCAAGTAGTGTTTTAAGGGATAGCAGGTGCCGGACCACAGACCCACAGAGGAGAGAATCCCCAAAGACGAGGGCCTTGATGTGTCGGTTCACGAAATGCGAGCCCACTCGGAGGGAGCCCAGGGCAGGAAGCTGCCAGCCGGCCTGGGAGGGAGCGCAGGGTGGGCCAGGATGGGCCAGGATTGTGGGGACACACACTGACCCCCGTCAGAACCACCGTGCCTCTCACTGGGTAACTTCTAAACACAGGCTTCTGTGGTCACCGTTTACTGGAGGGACTTGGGACAGACGCAGCTGTGCTGCCCAGAAGTAGTGCTGACAGAGGGACCGAAGGACCTATTTCCCGCCAAGGAGCGGGAAACTCCCTGCTTTGGTCGTGGTGATGGTCCGTCTTTGGGAAGAACGCAGCCTAAGTCACTTAACAGAAAATAAATGAAGTGGAGCTTCAGGGAAGTCCCACCAACTGGTGACATGTTAAGAGCCCAGATCGCTAGGGTAAAATAAAGCTTCTCCGTGACTGTTGGGGGTGGCATTCAATTACTTTTTTGGGGGAAGAGGTCCTTAACCTGCGGAAGGTAAGGTGCACTCCCAGGGTGAGACCTGCGGTCTGATGGGCACATCCTGGGTGTGGGAACCGGCCACACTGTCCGATGACAGGGCTGACAAGCTCTACTCACTGGCTTCTTACCAGAGTCCGCACCTGCCTCAGAACAGAGGGTTTTGTGGACTTGGAAAGGGCAGGTTAGGAGTGGCGTGCGCCTGGCCACGGTCTGTGCTCTGTGTGACAGGTGGTTCCAGGTGGGGCGTTGGGGACAGAGGGGCGCATAGCAGCCTGCATGTGTCCTTGGCCGTCGGCACCCATCGGGAAGCCCACTCACCGTTCCCCAGAGAGGAGTGCAGGTGCCTGGGTGGGGCTCCGAGGGCCAGGGGCTTGCGGCTTCCCCACGAAGCGTGGGGAGCTTGAGCTTGCTGAAAAGTTAGCCACCAGGCTGGGGAGTAGCCTGGAATTGCAGGCTTTTGGGAGAACGTTTTACACACCCAGGCAACTCCTGATCCTGAGTCCACAGAATGAACGGTGCTGCGGGCCTCTTGTCTTGGGGGGTGGTTGCCGTGGACGTGCGTCCAAGCACAGCGCTCACACGGCTGGTTCGCTCCCCTAGCCCTGGGTGAGCACGCGTGTGGCTCCGACAGTCCCCCTCACTGACAGCAGGAGAGTCACCGGAAGCTGGAGCTGTAAAGCTCACCAGTAGAAATTCAAAATCGGTCTGTGCCATCGACTCTCCAGATCACGTCTTTATCTTGCCAACTTGAAATGCGTTCTCATTCTGCCCACGGCTCTTGCCCAGCCTTAGCCAACTGCAGCCCTTAGGCCAGAGCTGGCCTGTCAGCGATCTTTGAATGGCCTGTGAGCTTGGGACAAGGTTTACATTTTTAACCGGTAAGGAGAAAAATCCGCAAAGAGTCTTCTTTCAGGATGTGTGGACATGCTGTCAGGTCCATAAAGTTCACACTGCAGCAGCAGAGTTGAGAGCTGGGACAGACACCATACGGCCCCCAAAGACCAGAAGTAAGTCCCCGTGGCCCCTCGCAGAAAAGCCTGCTGGCCCCCAGCTTACACGAGCAGGCAGGTGTTTAGGCTTTTCTGGGAGCTGGGAAGTCCCTGGGCAGGGCATGTCCTCAGCACAGAGACCATCCCACTGGCCTTCGTGCTGGCCTAGAGCCCACTCAGGGGTGAGAACAGCAAAAATACCTTCCAGAAATAGGGTGCTTTCGTTTGGGTTTGGGCTTCTTTTTTTTTTCTTTTTTCTTAGAGAAATTAGGAGGACTTCATAAATATAAGAGTTCATTTTTATGTCATTCCTTCGAGGGAAATGAAAGTTCTGTTTTGTTACGTCGCTAGGGAAGTGAAGACAAAGATTGGTGTCTTGGCCAAGACCCCTTGGAAGGGGTGGTGAGGGTCCACTGAGCTCTGGAGTCGGCCCACCCATGAGGAAGTCTGGATGTGGGGTCTGGTGACTTGCTCCTTGCTGGGTCCTCTGTCGCCTGCTGGGTGCTGTGTGAATGTCAAATGCTCAGGAAGCTTTACCGCTGAAGACAGTGTTGTCTGCTGCAGCCGGAACACGTGGACCTTGGAGGTGGTGCGGGCGGGCTCCGGTGACAGGCTCCTGTCCAGGGTGGTCTGCCCGAGTTTGGGGCACCTGCCGCAGTCGGGTGATGTCAGGGTTTGTCTCCTCTCCCCAGACAGCCTCCCTCCGGGACGAGTAGAGGCCGCACGTGTAGAAGCAAAGGTAGAAATCTTCCATTAAAGGAACTTTATGCCCCTGTTGGTGAACCGTCGCTTTCCAGAGCAAACACTTTAAATTCTGGTGATGAGATAAAGTTGCTTCCAGGACATTCTGAGATCACATTTGCTCTAGCACATCAAAGTGAAGCCCATGGAGTGAGGTTTTACTGCTGAAACCACGGAAACAGCCAGAGAAGTACAGCATCGTGGAAATGCGTGTTAGAAGAGTTATTTAGAAAAAATGCGTTTGCTCTTAGACGCTCAAAAAGTTGATGAATGAATGGATAGTAGAAGTAGAATCTGTCGGAACTTCTGGTAGACTTTTGAAGTTGATCTGTAAGCACGGAAGATGGAGACACCCCAGACGGGTTAAGTGAGACAGACATGTCACGTCCAACAGGCGGCAGGCCTCCTCTGACCCTCCGTCTCGGCCGCGCACCCACATGGGTCTTTGCAGTGCCCGTCCGCCGGCGGCCGGCAGAAGGTCATGGAGTGCCTTCTCGGGGAAGGAAGAGAGGATGCTCTCGGGGGCCCGGCCGTCCCTCCCAAGTCTGGCGGCTGAGGCCAGTGTCACTTCCTGTGCCTGTGGCCCTGTGCTCCCGGCGACACGGGTCGTACCGTGTGTCCCTGGCGCTGTTCGGAGGACATGAGCTCCGGGGAGCAGGCGCGTTTGTGGAGGAAGAGGAGAGGCCTCTCGTGGCTCGGCTGCGGGCCTGGTGCCCTTCCTGCACTTCCGACCCTCGCCCTTAGATGAGCCCCGCAGCCACCCGCCAGGTGGCTCTGGGAGCAGCGAGCAGTGAGGACATGCCTTCTGGCTCAGGGCAGCAGAAGGGATGCCTCACGGGAGTTCTCAGGGGAGATCTCTGGCTCCAGAACGATCCGTGCACAGCCGGTTGCCCCCCAGCTGACTGGCCCCGGAGGAGAGCAGCAGGAGTCACCTGGCAGAGTCGCAGCACAGAGCACCCAGCAGCCAGACCCGGGCCACTGTCCCCTTTGTCGGTGATGCTGCTGGGTGTGCAGCTTGCACGCCCGTCAGTGCTGGCCGGCGGCAGCGGCAACAGCACCAAGTGGCCTCGTGTGGAGCCTGGGCGGGGCCGTGGGTCTGCACCGACGCCCAGGCCAGCCGCACCCAGAGGAGCCTCCTGTGTGTGTGTCCAGGTTCACAGTTGTGGGGCTTCGGAATGGAAGAGCTTTGTGCAGAGTTGGGCCTCCGTCCCCCTCTTTGTCCTCTGTTGTCCCCACGCCATCCTGATACCTGTCACTGCACTTCTCCCTGGGAACCCCTCCCTGGGACTTCGAGACTGGCCTCTGGCAGGTCACTCGCTCCCAGGGCAGAGGCGAAGGGCTGATGTTCAGAGCTCTCACGCTGGGCCGTGGCCTTGCTGCCGCCTCCGCACGCCTTCTGTGGAGGGACTCCCTTCCCTTCTGGAAGGACCCGCACCTGTTCCTCCATACCCACATGGGGCAGTTGCCTGCGTGCCGAGGGATGCCTCACCAGTGTCACCAGACCTGCTTCAGGGCCTGTCCCCTTCCTGTGTCTGTGAGTGTCCCTTGTCTTCTGCTGGAGGACTCCCGGCCCCTCTCCTGGGGCTCACGCTCTTCCAGACCCGACGCTGGGCTTCACGCACGCTCGTATCTTCTCCAGTGCCCGCACTTTCCCGGAAAGCCCCTCAGCTGGGGTTGTTTGCGTGGAGTGAGGTGTGTCCTCGGCTCCTTGGGGTGGAGGCGGAGTCTCGTAACTTCCGTGGAATCTTTGTCCGTTGTCAGTACTCGGTGCCGACTGCTTGAGACTTTCGTCAATCACCGTCTGTGTTCAGACTGAAATGCTTACGGGAGTATTTTGTCTTCATGAATAAGAATCTTCAAATAAAAATTGGTTTTTCTATAGCAGAACCAAATCTCCGGACATGATTTGTGTCTCACCTCTCTTTTTCAGACCCCGTTCCGCAGGTTGGCAGAGGCCATACCCTGGGTTGAGGGCGCTGGGTGTCCTGAGATTTCCCAGTCCTGCTCCGTGCCCCTGCTCCCCCTCCTGCTCCCACACCACCAGCCCCCAGGACGTGGGTGCCGGCTAGAGCTCATGCAGTGCTGGGAGTGCGGGGGCCATCTGTGCTCCTCGTCTTCCTAACCCAGGGCTCCTGTCTCCTCGTTCTGGCTCCGACGCTTCATGCCTGTGGTGGATCTGAGCCCCTGAAGTTCCCCCGGGGCCAGGCTTGGTGGTTTTACTCTGTTGCTCGTGTGCATTGACTGTGGGATGTCTTAGGTGACCGGAGGGCCAGGCAGGAGAACGGTGGAATTATGGCTGGTAGTTCACATATTCTCCTCCTGTCTTTCTTGCAAAGATTGGTATTTTATCATTTTTTTCAACCTGTTTTTTTCTGACATTTTACACTTGGGAGTAGAATCGCATAATCTCACGGTGGGGGTGGGGGTGGGTCTGACCGGGTGGCCGCAGAGGGGGCCATGCTGCTTTGACGTGCCATGGTGGAGACAGGTAGGGGTCGGCCGAGCCCATCTCGGGAGCTGTAGAGTGCTGTGGGATGGCCTGTGGGCTCCGTGGCTCGGTCTGGAGAGGGGCCAGGATAAGGAGCGCGGTCCGTGGTGTGCTTGCCTATGGCAGCAGGAGGCCTCGTGCCCCAGGATGCTCCCACGCCGTGCGGTTCCCATGGTGGCTTCCTTGGGCACCGGGACTTGCTGTGGTCGGCATGGTTTTAAACCTGGCTGGGCTTGTCTGCTTTGCTCTGCTCTTGGGTACATTCTGGAAGCCACAGAAAACAGGGGGTCTTTCTTGTTTGCCGCGTGATGGTCAGTTCTGAACTTCGGATGTGTGTTGGGAGGGTAGCACGTGGGAATGGGCGGCACTGTGCCGCTTGGAGCTCCGAGCCCCAGACCCGCTGACACGGCACTCCTGGGATCGCAGCACAGCAGCTCAGCCTGGAGGGGAGCACGTTTTTCTGCAGGTCGTGTGCCAGACCCTGTGCTCGAGAGTCCTGGGGCCGTGAGCACCCGCGTCCTGCTTCTCTGTGCCGGCGTCTGTCTGCGTCCAGAGGGCATCTCCCGCACAGTGATGGGACACGAATGTGGCCCTGGGTATGAAGGCACTTGGCCTCTCAAGACAGGCATCGTGGAAGGGTCCACCCTGCTGCTGTCCCCGGCACAGTGTTGGGGTTCTTCCTGCGCCTGCCCCTGTGCGTTGGGAGAAATCTAGTCTTGACACAGGGTCATTTGTTTACATGTAAACTCAACAACTTTTTTTTTTTTTTTTTAATTGAACTGTGACTGTCGTTTCGAGTGTATAGTCGACAACTGTTCTCAGAGTTCCCGCCGTGTGTGCAGTGAGGGGCCCTGGTGACAGGTGTCCCACACACAGGGACTAGCCTGACACATTGAACCTCCACTGGGTTTTCAGAGGCTCCTGCGTGGCTCGGGTGGACCCGGCTGTGTTGTTCCTCTACTCCCCAGGGCGCTCCAAGTGTCCTGACTGGAGGGCTGAGGACAGCCGGGTGTGAATGGGTCCCACACCAGCCTGTCCGGGCTCACGCGGGTCCCTTGAGGGTTCCTTTGTTTGTGCCTCGCTGCGACCAGGGGACCTGCTAGTGTGTGCAGGCCTGTGGAGCCTGACCTCCGAGTCTGTTCCTGTCCTGTTTGCTGGTGCTCTCCTTGCCCTGTGTGGGGTTCCGCGTGCCCGTGGGGCAGTCGCCCTGGCGAGGCCCTGGCCGCAGCGGAGTTGAGGTTGGCTCGGGCTGCAGCTTGCAACCGTGGTAGTTCTGTTCCGTTTTAGTGTCGTTTTGTGGAACTGCCAATAAGCCCCGGTTAGTGGACCTTCTTGGCCGGGGAGGGGGCACCATTCCGTGGAGCTGTTGACTGTCCGTATTTCCCGGGCAGCCTTGGAACTGGAACTGGTCTTTCCAGTTTCTGGGTCCCCATCAGAGGCCCCTCACCTGGGCGGGCCCAGCTCTTCCTCCTGGTTCCGCCAGAGCCCCTGACTGCTCCTAGAACATGTCTCTGTTAATTGATCTGTAAGGCCACACCTGTTAGGCAATGGAACCAGTCTGTGCTCGCTGGGGACTCGGAGCCTGGAGCCAGGCCCAGCCTTCCGCCGTGGCGGCTGGAGCTCTCCAGGTGTTCCTGTGTCACTTCTCTGGGAAAGGACAGCTGATGTGGGGTTTCTTTGCTGGAAGATACCCTCGGAGCTTCAGGTCAGCCCTACAGCCTGCGAACATGCTCTGCTCCCCACGCGCCCCAGTTCGCGTGAAGCTGGGTTCTCTGTTCCCTGAGTGGCGGGGAACTGGTCTCGGTCATCAGGAGATGACCCTCCTCCAGGAGCCCGGCTCTCCACTTGGTTTTCCATGCATCTCCAGCCAACCTGCTAGAACCCTCTTCCTAGCAGACTCGTTGAGCAGGAGAGGTGTGGTCTGTTCTCTGAAACCTTACATTATAATTCGGAAAGTAAAATCACACGGCAGCCGTGGCTGAGAAGTGCTGTTTCCTGTCTCCCAGAGATGGAGACGCGCAGGGAAATCCCACGGACCTGCCAGTTGCCCCTGACATGAGACCCTCACCGGGACCGCACGTGGCAGTTGCTGAATCCGAGAGAACCAGCCAGGCCTCGGGCCCCAGCACCAGCACGACCTGTGCCTCTGTGTGCCATGTGTTCCTTGGTCTCCCAGGGCCTTCTACCCTTTCTCAAAGCCGAGGGGCGGGGGGCGCCTGGGTGGCTCTGTCTGTTGGGTGTCTGACTCTTGGCGTTGGCTCAGGGGGTCGTCTTGGGGTCCTGAGATCGAGACCTGTGTTGGGCTCCGGGCTTGGTGTGGAGTCTGCTCGGGAGTCTCCGTCTCCTCCTTCCAAAAATAAAAAGAGGGAGTTTGTGGGAGTTGGGGGGAGGAGGAGAAAGTCATGTTTAGGAAACTGGACTAATGGCCATGCAGTTTCTTGAACCAAAAGTTCCTGAAGCACTGGTGATGTCACCCCGCCCCGTGACCCCAGGGCAGCGCAACTGGGCTTGAGACCAGAGTCTCGCGTTGGTCGTTTCGCCTGCTCTGACGTGTTACATGTTCGCCCTCGAGGCGGGGGCCGAGAAGGCGGCAGTTAGGCATGAGATGAGCACGGCGTGATCCGTGCAGCTCACCTGAGCCTGAAGGAGGCAGCCAGCATATTGAGGAAGTCAGGGGAGCCGGTGGGGCCTGCAGGGGTCCCGTGGCAGCCACTCCCTTAGCCCAGCTGGACGAATTTCCTCTCTGGGACCACGGGACCTGACAGGGCCCCTGCGGGTGGTGTTCTCAGCCGAGGCAGTGCATTCTGATGTCTTCTAGGGTTGGTTATTTTCCAAGAGCAGACGTCCTAGTTCCTGTCAGTCGGTGCGCAGTGGCCTGCGTCGCTGCCCGAGCTGTCCCTGGACACCTGTGCAGGTGGCACAGCTTGACCTTTCCTCTGCTTTGTTCCCGCAGCACGTGTGACTTCGTATTTCAAGCAGGTAGAGAGCTTTGCTTTTGGAAGACGTGAGTAGGTCATGTTCCAGAGGAAAGTCTGTCTTTGGTCCTCTGTCCTTCAGTTCCCGTGGGCAGCACCCACACGGTTGCAGTGCCTGGGTGGCTCGTTAGTACCAGGCGGGACAGCTGAGCCCCACAGAAGGTTCACAATGGCCCACGGTCCCGTGGCGGGGACGGGGGCCTCCCAGCTCCGGAGCCTGTCCACTGCGTGGCCATTGCTGTGGCAGCTTCCCGCCAGATGGCACTCCCTGTGAGCGTGTCCCACGTGCACAGGTAATGGACAGCAGGGTCTCCTGGAACGGAAGCTGGCACGAGTGTGCCTGTTCTCACCAGCACGTGCCTCGGCCCGGGCGCACTGTGGCCTCCGGCGTGTGTGGACTCGGCTTGCTCTGTGTTGCACAGCACTTACCCAGGAAGACCGTGACCGTGTCCTTGTGCATAAGCGTCCTGCCGTGAGGTGGCGTCAACCCCTTGCCCTGGTAAAGACCCTTAGGCCGTCCGTGTGTAGGGCAGCAGAAGCCGACAGCGGAGGAAGTATCCTGAAGAGCAGGGTCTGGATTTAAGCAGCGTGCTCACTCACTGAACTCTGACTCTGTCAGTCCGGGGGTGCAGGGAGAGAAGGGCTTTCGTCCCAGGAGGCTGGGCTCGGCGGGAGTGTGACTGCCGAGCTGCAGCCCCCTGGGCTGGGAGGACACTCCTGTCCCCTCTTCCGCCTCCTCCAAGCCTTAGCCCCTAGCCTGGAAGGTAACGGGTCTGAGCTGATACTGGGGTAAGGACAGGAGTGCCTCAGAAGGGAGCAGAGACATTGGCTGGGTTCGTTGTGCGGCTTAGAGACTGAAGAGGTGGCTCTGGTCACAGCTGGGACTCCCCCGCGTGTGTGTGTGTGTGTGTGTGTGTGTGTGTGTGTGTGAGGAGGGCTTCGGCAGCAAAGTGACAGGCACCCCTCCAGGGGCCACATAGGCCAGCCCAAATAGGTCATGGGTAGGGACAGAGTGAGTCTGGCAAGGGGCCCAGCACAGGGGTGTGGGGGCTGCTGCTGGTGGGACGGAAGGTGAGGTGTGCTCAGGGAATGCCTACAGGCCGAGATGGACGACCCAGGTGTGGGGACCCTGTTCTCCTGGCTTGGGTGTCAGAGGTGAGACGGAAAGAGCTCAGTGTGGGGAGGGTCCCACGTGCGATGTGTGTGCACACAGTGGCACCTGCAAGTCTGAAGCTTGTGGAGAGTTAGCGTTGGAGGTAAATTTGGGAAGCGTGAGCCCATTGCGATGTATCAACACAGGGAGAAGAAAGAGGCGTAGCAAAAGGATGTCAGCAAGGGGTCCTGCAAACACCTTCCTGAAGGACGGGTGAGAGCTTGGAGAGAAGATGGGTGTGCGGGGGGGGGGGGGGCAGAGCGCCCGGGCACAGGGCCGTCCGGAGAAGGGTTGAGGACGCCTGCTGGACTTGACCCTGGAATGGCTTCTGAAGAGTGGTGGCGGGGGGGTGGGTAGGTGCCGGGGCTGGAGAGAGCGACACCCCCTTGGGGAGTGTGGAGAAGGAGGGACGGGGCTGTTCACGGGGTGGCCGTGCGTTGAGGGGCACCCGAGGGAGGAGAAGGAAGGTTCCCTCTTCAGTACCACCTGCTGTGTGTGCCGTCTCTCTGGCTCGCGTGGCATTGCCCGACCCCTCGCAGCAGTGAGGGCTCGGTCCTTTCTAGGCAGCAGAGAAGCCCTGAGGATTGAAGAGTTAACCTCGAAAGTTGGGATCCAAAGGGAAGTGATTATGTTTGAAAAATGAAATTATCAACACATCCAGCTCTTTAAGACTCTGACTTTATTTCTGGTTTACGTGTTTTTCTTGATTTAAAGTTTATTTTTAGCACCTGGTAATTAAAACTGTACTAGAGGTTCCCAAAATGCCCATGTCTGTTGGTGGAATTATCCTCAATGAACACACTTTGCAAAGACTCCGTAAGTACAAGGAAGCAAGTGCCGGTCTCTGGGCTGTGGCCCGTCTATTTAAAGTGCTCACCTGCCAGCGCGTGTGTTTATTTTTGTCGTGCCCAGAATTGCTGGTATACGTGGGATATAATTTTAAGGATTCTTAAAATGAGAGTGTATGAACTGGAACAGGAAAAAAATACATCTTTACTTTTACCACCTTCTAACTTAAATCCATCCTTTTATTTACAACGGAGCCCACAGATCCTAGTAATGGCAGCAGCAGCTGTGGGTGTGTCACCAGTGAGGGTCACGGAGGGTCTGATGGCACCTTACAGTTGGGGAAATGCGTGCGTGTCCTTGCCCGTACCCTCGTCTCCAGCTTAGTTATTACACTCACTGCTCTCGCGTAATCATTTGAAGATAGGCAAAGAAGTGGGTAAATTCATAGATCATAAATTCAGGTTATTTTAAAAAGTTAATTAATTTTTAAGATTTTATTTATTTAATTTGACAGAGATGCAGAGAGAGAGGGAACATAAGCCATAAGCAGGCGGAGTAGGAGAGGGAGAAGCAGGCTCCCCACTGAGCAAGGAGCCCGATGCGGGGCTCGATCCCAGGACCCCGGGATCATGACCTGAGCCGAAGGCAGATGCTTAACGACTGAGCCACACAGGCGCCTCAAATTTAAGTTATTTTTAAAATTGTACTTCATTATAATTAATTCTTCAAGCTTCTAAGTTATTCTGAGAAAGAATCCGTATGTTTCACCAGACTGCCAAAAATATTTATGATCTGAAGATGCCGAGACCCCTGGCTGAGGAGACCAAGGGTGCTGGGAATGCCCTCAGGACTGGGAGACTGAGGTCGTCTGGGTGGATTTTCCTGTCGAAGACTAATAAAAACCCTCCCAAAAAAGTATTAGAAAAATAGATTTGAAGTATCAGATGGCTAAAAGGGTCATGAAGAATTACTGAGTCAAGACTGTAGAAAACAGAAGTCTGGGAAGGGCAGCCAAGCATTGGGAACCACTTTTGCTCCAGCGTATATACCTGGTAAGAAAGTAGAAAACATAATTGGCCACAGTCAGGAGTAGAGGAGGTGTCCCACAGGCCCTGCCAAGAGCACAGGGGTCACGTGCTCTGGGCAGCTTCGAACACAGACAAGTTTAGCAGCTTAGACGGAGTGGACTAGATCTCCCCAAAGCACAAGTGACTGTGACCCATGCATTATCTAATAGGTTTTAGACAGCCCCTTAACTGTTAAGAAAATTTCATTCACAGTTTTTAAAACTCTGCAAAATACACCTGTAACCCAGTTGGTTTCACTGGGTCATTTATCAGCGTTCAAAGAGTTAATGCCAGTTCTTCTCATTATCTTCCAGAAAATATAAGAAGATGGAATACTTCCCAACGAGACCAGATTTACCCTGATACCAAAACCAGATAAATGAATTACAAAAAAAAAGCACACAGTGTCCCACATGAACACAGATACAGACATCCTTAACAAAATGTAGCAGACCGAACCAAGCAGTGTGTAGAAAGAAGTCTTTTACCATGGCCAAGTGGGGTTGTTTACTGCCGAGATGCATGGCTGATTCAGAATTCAAAAACTTGTCTGTGTAATTCCCTCCTAGGCTAGTGAAGAAGAATCACACGGCCCTGTCAAGTGTTCAGAAAAATCATTTCACAAAATTCCGTACCCATTTGTGACAAAACGTCAAAGAACAGGAGTAGAGGGGGCCTTCTTCAGCCTGATAACGCATATCTGCTCAGTGCCCTGCTGTTGACACCGTGACAGGCCACAGGCCTCCCCCTGAGGCGGCAGGGGGACATCTGCCCGCACCATCCCACTCGAGAGCCCAGAGCTGGCAGGTGTGGCCTGTGCACTGAGGCAGGGAAAGGCGCTAACAGGTATTCGGATCACTGAGGGACAGAAAGACGGTCCCAATTTGCAGATGACATGATTCTGTACGCAGAGAATCCCAAGGAATCCATCAAAAAACTCCTAGAGCTAGTGGGAGTTCAGCTTCAGCAAGATCTCAGGCTAAAGACCAACATAAAAACAAAAGATCGCATCTCTGTATACTAAGATTTTAAAGATAACACCACTTAAATTGTTCCATAAAAATGAATTACCGAGGTGCAACCCTAACAGTATCTGTGTGCCGAGAATCACAAATGCTGGTGAAGGAGGTGCGAGGAGGCCCGAGTTTCGGGAGAGGCGGATACACCGCGCTCGTGGCCTGCACGTGCTCGCACAGTGGACAGATCCGTTCTCCCCGACGGATTCCTAGCAGAGTCCCAGCAAGGTTTTGTGTTGTCACTGACACAAGATTATTCTAGAATTCATACGGCAGAGAACAAAATAGAGCCAAAACAGTCCTGGAAAGGAACGGTGTCGGAGGAGTATCGCTGTTAACGTGGCTGCTGCTGCGGCTCGTCATGTCGCTGCAGCTGTCAGGACTGCGGATCAGCTGAGGGTCGGACGCACGGGTCAGGGAACTGGCAGCGGGACCACCCGGGGACCGCCGCCCGCTTCCTGCAAGCTGAGGTCTCGGCTGAGGTCTGGGCAGCAGCACGCTGGAGCTGTTGCACAACCACAGGCAAAACACAGGAGTCCTGACCTTCACCTCACTGGTCCTGCGAGCTAGATGCAGCATGTGCTGCTGTAGGACTTCTGGGTGAAAATGGAAAACTTCGGAATCGAGGGCTAGGTAGAGAGTTCCAAGGTTTCGCATCAAAAGTGTGATCCGTGAGAGAAAAAAAGCAGTAAGTTGGACTTCATCAGAATTAAAAACATCTGGTCTGTAAAAAGTGAGGAAATGACAAGCTGCCGAATGGGAGAAAGTATGTGCCAACACAAGTCTGATGAAGGTCTTATAAGTAGAACACATAAGAGGTCTGAAAACTCGGTAGTAAAAACCAGTTCACTTAGAAAATGGGCAAAGACAGGGTGCCTGGGTGGCTCAGTGGGTTAAGCCACTGCCTTCGGCTCGGGTCATGATCTCAAGGTCCTGGGATCGAGTCCCGCATCGGGCTCTCTGCTCCGCGGGGAGCCTGCTTCCCTCTCTCTCTCTCTGCCTGCCTCTCCATCTACTTGTGATTTCTCTCTGTCAAATAAATAAATAAATAAAATCTTTAAAAAAAAAAAAAAAAGAAAGAAAATGGGCAAAGACATAAACAGATGTTTTACCGGGAAAGATGTTCGCCGTGTTGCGAGCTCAGCACAGCGGCAGCGGCTGCCGGACGGCCGGAGCAGCACGCCGATGGCAGCAGGATGCGGTACTGACGCGCCGGGGGGGCTTGGGGTGGGCGCGTGAGCCCCTGAGCACGCACGTATCGCATGCCTTGGCAGCTCCCCCGACAGTGTTTGTCCCACAGACGTGGGGCTTCTGCCCACGGCAGACGTGGCCGTGAGTGTTCCCCGCAGGTGCACGTGTGATGGCAGGAGCTGGGAACGAGACCGACGTCTTCACTGAGGCAAACACTCCAAGGCCGGTGGGGCCGGCGGCGAGAGGCAGGGCCCGACACACTCGCTGCATGAGCGGATCTCGGGGGACCATGCAGGGTGACGAAGCCAGCCCCCACACGGCCATGCTCTGAGAGCCATGCTGGGGAGATGGAGGAGGGGGCGGGCAGGGCTACCCCCCAGGCTCTGCACGACAGAGGCTCTGTATCTGACGTGGTGATGGTGGTCATGCAGATGACATCTGTGACATCACACACATGTCTACGTGTGGGGACGGGCCCATCTCCTGGTCTGGATGCCGCACTGTGGCACGGAGGGTTGAGTACTAGGGGTGATGAGGGGGCGTCCGTGAGACCTGCGGTACGGCCTCTGCAACTTCTTGCGGATGTGTCGTCATTGCAAGATAAAAATCCCAGACCGGCCATGTACTGCCTCCCAGACACACTCCCAAGACGGAGGGACACGGAGACTCTGGGAGGCGAGGATAGAGGTGAACGGGGCTCTCACCCTGAGAAACTAGTGTGACAGGATGAGAAAAATAGACTTCGAGTGGGGATGCTTCCTAGAGAGACGGTGGTGGTCCGCACCAGGGGCGTCAGGACCCTAACTGGGCCAGTTCACGTGGGCAGCTTCAGAAATACGGGAAACGGAGACTAAAGGGACGGCAGAGAGAAACGCTCCCAGGCTCCGCGCACTGGGGCCCTGTGGGCCAGACCCAGCCTGCAGCTTGTGCTTGCACCATCCTGCGAGCTAAGAGTGGTTTTTACCTTTTTGAAGAACATTCACCAGCGGCTCTACAAGGCCAACAGAACCTGGCGTATTAACCATCTTGGCCCTTTACAGAAAAAGTTTATTGAGTCCTGCTTTAACCCGTTCCTCTGCAGAGCATGGAACAAGCAGAGGGGAAATCACTAAGGGTCAGAGGCTGAGAGCACAGTGAACACAGGCCCTCCTGGCCCCACTGGCTCCCAGAGTTGCAGAACACTGCGCTCGGAGATGGCTGACGTGGACCGTGCAACCGTCCTAGAGCCCCCGCTGGTCTCAGACCATTGAGGCCATCCTTCTGCTTTCTGACAACAGTGGGAATGATCTGAAAATCAATAATAACAAAAATTAAAACAGTCACTTGAATATTAAATAGAATATTTCCAACTCATGTACAAATAGAAATCACAGTAGACATTATGAAATAATTTGAAGGACAGTGAAAATAGTCATACTGAAATTAGCAGATAAAGCCAAAAGCTGTTCTTAGAAGGAAACTTACAGCATTAAAGTGAATGTTTGAAAAGGGAGGCCCAGAGCCTGTGGCATGAGTAGATGTCTCAGTAATTAGAAATGAACAGACCAAACCCAAAGAGGGCGGTAGGAAGCAGATAGTAAAACAAGCAAGAATCAGTGACTAAGTGGCCCATCTGAGGAGGAAGAGGGCCCCCCCCCGTAGCACCCGTAGGCGCTGATGGGCGCTAGAGCGGGCTGCGTGGCTGAGTCCGTTAAGCAGCCACTTGGTTTGGGCTCAGCTCAGGGTGAGTGGGGTCAGCGTGAGGTTCTCGCTCGCTCTCTAAGGTAAACAAAAATCTTTTTTTAAAAAGATAATCAGGATATTGGGAACAACACTATACCACTAAATTTGGGAAGTTGGTAAAATGAACAAACTCCTTGAAAAACCCACCATAGGGACGCCTGGGTGGCTCGGCTCAGGTCATGGTCCCAGGGTCCTGGGATCAAGCCCCGCATCGGGCTCTCTGCGCAGCGGGGAGCCTGCTTCCCCCTCTCTCTCTGCCTGCCTCTCCGACTACTTGTGATTTCTCTCTGTCAAATAAATAAATAAAATCTTTAAAAAAAAAAAAAGCCCACCGTAGTAAGACTGGAGTGTGATGATAGAGAGTCCGAATGGTTCGGAATCTCCTGAGGACTGTGAAGGAAACCGCAGACCCCACCGGCTCCTGGCCAGCGTCCCCAAACCTCAGGAGGAAGCGCCACGAGGGTCACTTGTCCACCTTGTCTTAACAGGCCCAGCAAAACCGGGGCACCGAAGTCATGAGAACACATGAAAACTAGAGGCCATTCTGTTTCGTGAAAATAAATTCAAAGCTTCCACACAAAAATTAGCAGACAGTCTGGCTGTACATAACCTTGATACAAAGTTAACGTTTGAAAACCAGTGCGCTTTGCTATAACGCAATAAATAAGTAAAAGCATATGTTTTTGTTAGTAGATGCAGGAAAACTATATGGTTCAATTCAGTACTTGGTCATGATAAAATCTCAGTAAGTCAGACTAGAAGGCCGCTTCCTTGATGTAGCAAAGATTAAATCTACAGTAGAAATCAGACTTAATGGTGAAATACTGAAAGGTTTTTTTTCCTGTCTAGTGGGAGTGAGTCGGGGGAACTTTTTTTTTTTCCTTTAAAGATTTGGTTTATTTATTTGACAGAGATCACAAGTAGGCAGAGAGGCAGGCAGAGAGAGAGAGAGGCAGGCTCCCCGCTGCGCAGAGAGCCCGATGCGGGACTCGATTCCAGGACCCCAGGACCATGACCTGAGCCGAAGGCAGAGGCTTAACCCACTGAGCCACCCAGGCGCCCCTCGGGGATACTTTTAGCACTTTGGTTAAACTGGGAGCCTTGGCAAGAAAATCAGTCTTAGGAAAGAAATATAAGGTATAGAGTTTAAAAGAAATAAAACTTAACCGTCTTTGACAGATGGCATGATTGTATAAATGGAAAATCATTTCTACAGATCAGCCCTTAGAATTAGTAACCAAGGGGCGCCTGGGTGGCTCAGTGGGTTAAGCCTCTGCCTTCGGCTCAGGTCATGATCTCAGGGTCCTGGGATCGAGCCCCGCATCGGGCTCTCTGCTCAGCCGGGAGCCTGCTTCCCCACCCCACCCCCTGCCTGTCTCTCTGCCTACTTGTGATCTCTGTCAAATAAAAAAAAAAAAAAAAAAAGAGTTAGTAACCAAATTTAATGGGTGCTGGATACAGAGTCGGCATATACAACCCACACGAATGCTGTAAAACAAGGCAAGTAAAAATAACCCCCTGGGTTTTTTACGTTTACACTAACATCAAAGGAAGAACATGAAATAGCAAAAAACAAAAGCCATACAAAATGTCTACATTGACAGGCACAGCGTTTCTGAAAGAACCTAACGTGAGACCCCCCCCGTAGAAAGGCGTCTGTGGCCCCCAGAGTCACACACAGAACCCAGGAGTTCCCCGTGGGTGCAGCGTGTGCTGGGACAGTGAGGACAGCCCCCTGCTCGCTGTGGTAGCCTCCCAAGGGGTGTCCCCGGAAGCAGCTGGACACAGCAGTGCCCACTGCCTGATTCCTTCTCGTAAATTCACGAGCGTGCAAAGCCAGTCACAGTTTGAACCTTTGGCTAGCGCTTATGGCTCCAGGGCAGGGAGAGCGCCGG
The DNA here is from genome assembly GCF_964662115.1 of Mustela nivalis. Classification (NCBI taxonomy): domain Eukaryota; kingdom Metazoa; phylum Chordata; class Mammalia; order Carnivora; family Mustelidae; genus Mustela; species Mustela nivalis. The sequence goes on along the minus strand of NC_139024.1, from coordinate 277,773 downwards.
GGAGGCTTTCTGGGCATGGCAGCGTGTGCTCTGTGGCCTAAGTGTAGGCTGCACTGTTGGTGAAAATGTGGTACCTTGTGGTACACGTGGGATCCGTGCTCTGGACGGGGTGTACCTTCTTTACAACTTACTATAAAATACACAGAGGTGTAGAAGGGCAGAGCACAAAGCGTGAACAAGAATTGTTTCTGTTGGGCGCCTGGGTGGCTCAGTGGGTTAGGCCACTGCCTTCGGCTCAGGTCATGATCTCAGGGTCCTGGGATCGAGTCCCGCATCAGGCTCTCTGCTCAGCAGGGAGCCTGCTTCCTCCTCTCTCTCTCTCTCTGCCTGCCTCTCTGCCTACTTGTGATCTCTCTCTGTCAAATAAATAAATAAAATTTAAAAAAAAAAAAAAGAATTGTTTCTGTTGCAGAAAAATCTGCCAAGTTAGAGAAGTGCCTCCAGCACATGGAGAAAATACGTCAAGTCTGTGTCTGGGCACCTTTGCCACCAGCTGCTCTGACCGCATGGTCACCATGGTCCCAGCGCTGGGGTGAGAGCCCGCGGTGATGGGGCCGGGGTGGGGAAGCTCAGGGCCGCTGGAAGTCTGCAAGGAGGAAGTAGCAGAGCTGGGACGTCCTAGACTCCGGTTATCCTGTGGCGTGTTGTCCAGACCGGAGGGCTGAGCCACGTGGGGCCCCGAGCCCCTGAAATGTCGCTGGGGCATCTGAGGATCAGTATTTGATTTGGGCTCCTCTTAAATCAGATACCACATGGCTCCTGAGTCCTGGCTAGGACTGTGCGGTTCTAGACAGACAGTGACAGCACGTGCGTGGGCGGGGACGTGTGGGAGCTCCATGCGCAGTGAGGCTGACAGTGCTGCAGGGCCGAGGCAGGGGGCGCGGCAGCAGGGCCTCACCCGGAGGCTCCCGCAGAGCACAGGGAGTGAAGACACCCACTTCTAACTACCCGGCGTCCCCTCAGCCCCACGGACCTGTTTGTGGTTGTTCTTTCTAGGAGAATGTGAAAAGCTGTGCCGTACAGCAGACACTTTCATTAGACCCTAGACGGAGGCGCTTGGGGGCTCTGTCAGTGAGGCGTCTGCTTCGGCTCAGGTCATGATCCCGGGGTCCTGGGATCGAGCCCCTCGTCTGGCTCCCTGCTCAGTGGGAAGCCTGCTTCCCACTCTCCCTCTGCCTCTCCCCCTGCTTGTGCTTGCTTGCTCTCAGATAGTTAAAACCTTAAAAAACAAAACCCCCACACACCCCTTAGTTAACTCTGGGGTAATTGTAGCTCGTGATAACTTTTGAAAAATGATGGTCAGTTTTATTTTAATAAGCAAAGTGAATCCTTACTTATTAAGGGGATGAAACGTCTGTGACTTCGTTCACAGTTTATTTTGGTTTTATAAACTGTACTGGACATGCGGTGACACCTAGAATAGCCACTGTGTAATTTGAGCAGCATCGGTCAGGCAGACACCGAGGAACTCGGTAGACACAAGCGAGGTTACCCGTTCACGTGGGTGCGTCGGCACAGGCCCCGCGTCCCAGCAGCGGACGTGGCTCCGTCCGTGCACGCAGAGAATGTGTGACGTCACAACAAGAAGAAATACTTAATGTTCGTGTGACTTAATTTGTGAAAAGTTACCCAGTCATCAGTGCTGTGAGATAATTAACCCGTTTATTAGGACAACTGAATGCTGCTTCAGCATACGATGGCCTCGCTGGTGTCTCACACCGTCCTCTCTCAGCCTCCTTCTCTGGCTGTGTGCCCGCAGCAGCTGACCTTGCAGTGTTCCTGGTGGACCGGGGCTCTGACCTGTGGAGGGGCAGTTCTGAGTTGCACACACAGGTCCGGGCAAGCATCTGGGTGTGCATAATAGGTGTGTGAGAGCATGCACACTCGTGCTGCGGCTCCCCTCCCGTGGCTGCGGGGCTCCCCGAGGGCCTGGGGGCACAGCACACGTGGCTGCCGTGCAGCACCGAGGGACGGGGTGTCTCCTGCCTCATGCGCGCGTGACGACTCCTCTCCATTCTCCGTCTGCGCCCCACAGCTTGACTACATCGACCCCCGAGCCGTGCAGCTTGGCTCCCTCCTCGTCCGCGGCCTCACCACTCTGGTCTTGGTCAACAGCGCGTGCGGCTTCCCCTGGAGGACGAGTGACTTCATGCCCTGGAACGTGTTTGACGGGAAGCTGTTCCATCAGAAGTACCTGCAGGCGGAGAAGGGGCACAGCGTGGAGGCGCTCGTGGAGCAGAACGTGAGTCCACGGTTCCTTCGTGTTCGAGACAGCGGGTTTGAGGTCAGGCGCTCGGAGGAGCCCTAGAGCTCTGAATCCTGAGCCAGACATGGGTTCTGTGTGTCCTGTGGCCGCTCTCCTGGGACGGGCAGACCAGACCTCCTTCCCAGAGACCTCCCTGTGGAGAAGGCACGTGTTCCCGGGCTTAGAAATTCTAGTTTACACCGACCGTGGGTTGCGTGGTTGCAGTTACCGTGCTTCCCATAGAGGCTTATTCCAGAAAGGCAGAAACACGGTTGGAGAGGCCTAAGGCTTCAGCGTCACCAGATCTCATAGCTTCTCCCAAAATCCTGCTAGAGGGCTTGAGGAGCCAAAGCCCCGCTGAGGGCTGGCAGGGAGCACCCCCCCAGTCCAGCGCGGCCCCCCTTCACGGCCTTTCTCTCCCTGGTCTTCTCGAATCAAGGACTGTTTCCCCAGAGGCGCCTTTGCGGACGTCAGACTGATTCAGTAGGAATGATTGTCTTCACTTGAAAACATCCCTTGGGGGCTGCTGGTTCCGTTGGGAATGTGGACTCTGTGATGGCCGGCTGTGCTCGTGCCGTGCTCCTTCCTGGGAGGCCTCCGGGGAGGGCCCCCGCCAGGCTCCCAGGGAGCGTGTTACAGTAGCCTCAGGGAGGTGTGTGACCCGGCGGCCGCCGAGCAGTCACCGTCCCCATGAGGTTAGCATGTGCTGTGCTTCAGTTGCATACAAGGCCTCTGGGGAGATGCTGCCGACCCTGTGCTTCTCCCAGACTAATAACCAGGGTGTCCTTCGGGATTTGGAAGCCACTAGTATTGTGTGCAGGCACTCGCGGGGTCGTGAGAGAGGGTGTGCTCAGATCGGGCTCGTCGCCGTGTGCGGAAGCGGGGAAGGGTCAGAGCAGACAGCAGCAGACAGCAGACAGCAGAGCCCCAGCTGTGGTCCCGTGTCTGATGTGCCGGCCACACACGGGGTGACCACAGGTTCGGGCAGGTGAGGCCCCGTGTCAGCAGTGAAGGACCGTTTTCTGAGAACCTCTTGTCAAGTCTCAGTGTTGAAGGAGGTGCTCCCCGGTGTCCTTGGACACCACGGCCACCGTTGTGTCTCCTGAGTGTGTGCATCGGCCTGACACGGCTCCCGCCGTCTGCTCTGTTCGCAGAGGTCCCGGCTGACCAAGTTCCACGCTCTGAAGTCAGTCGTGTGCAAGGCGTGCGTGAAGGAAAACAGACGCATCGTCAGCCGGCAGCACGGGCGCTCCCAGCAGCCAGGTGGGTGTCGCGGGCCTCGGTGCGGGGTGCCGGCAGCCGGCCCACGAGACTGGGAGAAACACGCACTCACCACGCTCAGCGCTCCCCGGCAGTTTCCCTTCTGTCCCTTCAGGAAAAGTGTCCCCCAGAGATCGCACCTGCTCTCCCATGACTCCAGCTCCCCAGTGGCCTGCACCGGCCCGCAGAGCTCCCCGCAGCCAGAGCCGCTGCTGAGGTGCTGGTTTATGTGACCAGAGTTTCGTTCTTCTCGGAGTAGACCTTGGCATGGAAAGAAGGCAAGCGGAACGGAGCAGAAGCAGCCTCGGTTCTGTCAGGAGAACGAATGTGGACCGATAAGGCGTTTCTGCGTCGTTTCTGTGCTCGTTGTGGTGACCTGCACGGTGTGTGTCCTGCCTGTCCCGACCCCCCAGCTTCTCCCGTTTCCCATGCGCTGTTTCCTAAAACAGAGCACCACAGTTTGCGAATTAGAAGTCCCCGTGTAGTCAGAGTTCGACGCGTGTTGCCGACGTGTTTTCTACAAACCCTCCTCTACGGCTTCACTAGTGACGAGGACCTGCTGTCCCCTGGCCCCGTTTTCCAGTGTGGTGTGTTAGTCACGTGATAGGCTCACAGTGTGTCTCACTGACCGGATGAGTCTCTGTAAGTGCAGGTGACTGTCGTGGGGTCCGCTTGTTGAAGAGTCTGATTATTTCACGTCCCCCTTGGGTTAGGATCCGTGCCTGTCAGTCCAGCAGCTCCGTCTCTCTGCTTGCTGGAGCTCGAGAACTCCCCTGGGTCCTGCCCCGCAGACTGTCTGCTGGGCTCTGCTGGGCACTGGCTGAGCAGGTCTCCTGTGTCTGGTGCCGTGTGCGGGGCCTGAAGGAAGGAGAGGGGCTTCCCTGTTTCCCAGGAGTCACAGACCCCCGTCTTGTCTTAACCCTTTCGTGCGCCCTTTAGCTTTCTCCTGACAGCTGAGGAGAGGCCAGATTTGAGACCTCCAAGCAAGAGCTTATTCCTCTCAAAACAGGTGTGCAGCGCTCTGCCTTTGTTGCCTGCACAAAGGCCGGCCGGCGGCCCGTCCTGCGCGCTCAGAGTCTTGGGCTCCTGGGCGGGAGCCACAGGTAGCAGGATGCAGGCCGCTGTCAGCTGGCGGGAGGTGCCCAGACTTCCTCATGTACTTTCTAGTCGAGGCAAGTGGTCGGGGTGTCAGAGCTTAGGAGTCTCGAAGAAGGAGGGGCGCCTGGGTGGCTCAGTGGGTTAAGCCTCTGCCTTCTGCTCAGGTCATGATTCCAAGGTCCTGGGATCGAGTCCCGCATCGGGCTCTCTGCTCGGCAGGGAGCCGGCTTCCCCCCCACTCTCTCTGCCTGCCTCTCCACCTACTTGTGATCTCTGTCTGTCAAATAAATTAAAAAAAAAAAAAAGGAGTCTCGAAGAGGGAACTTGAGGGTGGTTAAGTGTGTGGGGAATTGGGGGGAGGGCGCTCCAGCCCTTGGGGTCCCGGGACCCCTGCCTACCCAGAGCCCGAGCACTGGAGCCCTGGAGGCAGGGTCCGTCAGAACCGACGACCTGAGGACCTGCTCTGGCCCAGCATCTGCCGGGCCACTCGTCTCACCTGCACGGGGTCTCCTGGGGACCGTGTTTACATTCAGACACCCACCGCCCTCCGCCCCCAGTCCCAGCTGTGGCCCCTCAGTCTGCGTTTTTCACGGGCTTTCCCTGTGACTTAAGGAAACCGGAAGTTTGGGAAGCGCCGACCTGGTGCCACCTTGCTTCCTTCTTAGACGTGATGTGTCCTTGGGGTTAGGTGTGTGGTGGCCTCCTGACATGTACTGATCTCGTGTCCCCACAGGCAGGTGGGGCAGGCAGGGATCCGGCTCCCACAGGACGAGCTCTGGGTACAGCCGGGCAGGCCACGGACAGCACTGGAGGGACCAGGGAGCAGGTAAGAGGCTGGCGGCCGGCGGTGGCTCACGAGGGCGTCGCGCCTGGGCTGCAGGGCCGCCGGCAGACAAGCGCCGCACGTTCTGGTGGCGGACTGAAGCGCAGGCTCAGGCTCCAGGCCGGTCTGTCCCTGCTCCTTGCCGCTTTTTCTTCCATTCAGGATCCTGTTCTTGACAGTCTACTCGGAGGGAGGCTCTTGTGCTGCTGTCACGCACATGCGTCTCTCTAATGAAGAAAGAGCACGTGGCGTGTTCTGTGGCTTGGCTTGTATATGTGGGACCCTTTAGGGGATCCAGGAAATGAATCCTTCACTTCTTGGGTGTGTAGTACGGATGTCTGCAAAAGCTGACTTCATACGTAATGATTCCCATCTTACATACAGAGGGAACCTCGTGAGTATTGACCATTGCTGTAGGTGTCCCTCTCATGTGCTGTCCGCTGCAGGGTCCCCCAGCACTGGCTAGTGGAAGCACCCACTGCCACCTGAAGCTACCAGACGGCCGACCCAGTGGGCGTAGTGGCCTCTCCCCTGCCACCTCCAGCCCAGGGCGGCACGCGGCGACTCCACCCGGACCTCGGAGTGCTGCTGCCGGTGCAGCGTGTGTGGGACGAGGGCGCGCCCGTCTCCCTCACCTCGAGCTTCTTGAGGTGGCTTCTCACGTTGAAGCAACTGCTGCTGATGGAACAAAACTTAAAACAGGGCACCCAGGGGACACAGAGGGTCTGTCAGCCGACCTGGGGTCAGACCGTGTCAGCCACCGCCACGGGTTTGCATCCGCGCAGCGAGCAGGCGTCTGCAAGGGCGGGCTCGGCGCTTTCACGCTGCGTCCGCTGGGCGGGCTGCCGGCCGCGGGTAGAGCTGCGCCACCCGAGGTCCCAGGGGTCCTGTGTGGGGAGGGCCCCCTCCCTGGGCTCCTGGAGGCCCCAGGCAAGTGTGCCTGTGTGGCCCTGCGGCGCTGGCTGTCTGCCTCTGCTGAGGGCTGGTGGGCAGAGTGCAGAATGCCGGCTCCTAGCCCCTTAGGATGCCAGGTCTTCCTCCAGCGACCGGGAGGGCCCGGAGATGTGTGCGTGCAGTGCCGCCTCCCCGCGGTCTTCGTGGAGGGGTCCGATGAGGTCTTCCTGAGGGTGTTACGTTCTCAGAGTCCGGTGAGAGGGAGCAGACGCTTCGGGGGTTTGTGCACGGGAGGCAGGGCCCCAGGGAGCCGCGTGGGGCTGGAAGGGCAGCGGGAGGGAGGCTCATGGGCAGTGAGGTTGGCGGACAGCAGAGGAGCGGTGCTTCCAGGGCCTCACAGCCTTGGTCAGAGCCCCAGAGGTCACTCCAGATGAGTTGCTGCATGTGTCCGTTCTGGGCGCGTTACCTGTGGCCGCCGGCCTGCCCTGCGGAGCTCAGAGCCTGCACCCCTTCTCCACAAAGCTGTTTGCCGATGCCCACAGGGTCGGAATCAGGCTCCTGTACTGTTTGAAGTTCAGTATGCACTGGGCCGGGAGCAGAGTGGGGGTCCAGCCCTATGTGCCCAGGTAGCCCACGTGTAAGTAGCAGGAGCCTGGGCCCCTGTCACCCTTGCAGCTGTGGAGTCAGACTGCTGCGACCCTGGCCCTCCAGGGAGGGTTAGAGCACAGCTGCCCGGCTCGGGGAGCAGGGTGAGGGCAACCCCGTTGGACAGGTTTCCGGCAGCTTGACATGACAGGGCGCTCAGTCCTCCCTGCGCCCCTCCGAGCAGATGGCAGAGGCCTCCGCAGTGGCACCTCTCCGTGCTGTCATTGGTGTGGGAAATGGTGACTGACATTCCTCTTAATCCCCTTGGGCCTGGGCTTGTCTCCTTTACTTCCTGCCGGGTCTCCGGAATCAGGAAGTTTCGGCCGTGTGACGTCATGGGGAGAAGGGCTGCCGGGGAGGCCTGGGCACAGGTGGGGGAGACCGTGAGTCTCCAGGCCGACGAGCACATCAGTGGGGCCCATGGCTCTGCGCGTGCTTCCCCGGAGACGCTCCCTGGGCTGTGGTCCCCGCCGCGTCATCAGCAGGCAGCCTGGGCAGGCCTTGGTGTCCTACCGGCTGGGTCCCAGGGTTCCAGGCAAGCCGGGTGCAGTCGCCCTACTGAGTCCTTGGATTTGAGTCTCTCAGAGCCGTTGGAGGATGTCCTTCTGTCTCTCCTCATCCCCAGAGGAAGCCTGCTGCAGAGGTTCTCACAGGCAGGACCCACTGCTCACCAGTGACCTGACTGAGCACAGGTCCCCCGCGCACATGAGTGACCCCCCGGATTTCAGGGAGCGTTTGCAACGCTTAAGGATGTTTGTCAGATGGGGTCCGAGGCCTGGAGAAGCCTGTTTTCCCTCTTCTGTTGTGGTTACATAGAAGCAAGGAGACTGTAACAGACACAAAAGCGAGAGGCTGAAGCTGCCCCAGGTGCCCGGGTTTGCAGGAACCTCCTCCTCAGGGCCAGGACCGCAGCGGCCCCACGGAAGACTGGGGATGCTGGTGCAGGAGGGCTCGGGGCTGAAACACGTGCCCTGTGAGACCACAGGTCAGAGGCAGAATTGCACCGCGTGGGTTCTGAGCTAAGACCAGATTTCAGAATCTGGGGATGGAATGCTGGCTTCAGGAGCACCGTCCCTGGTGTCATCAGGGCGTGTGGTGGCAGGTGGCAGGTGCACCGTGGCTGGCACAGCAGAGCACACGGATGTGCTGAAGCCTGCGCAGACCGCCTGAACTGATGTGACGTGGAGTCGGCCGCCCCGAGAGCTGGAGCGTGGGGTGTCTCCCAAGCCTCCCTCAAGGCGGTGGCTCAGCAAAGACAGATGTCTCACGTGGAGAAACGTTCACAGAAGTGTTCCTGGTGGAGCCATGTGTTGTCTGATTTCAGATACTCCTGTGTGAGATACGAGCCACACACGCATAGAAAGTCTTTTATTAGAGCTGGCACGTTATTTAAGGTCAGGGAATCCACCTTTTCAGTTTTGTCACTGTGATAGAATTAATGATGTCATCGCTGCTGGGCCCACACACTGTTTGCTCCCTTATGTCTACCTTTGAACTCCGGTCTGAGGATCTTTTAGAGATATTTAAGTAGTCCGAGTAGAAAGTTGTCACTACTTCCTGGACAGAGTTAACAGACAAAATTCTTTATGTAAAATTAAAAATGCCTCCGAATGTGTGTACTGAGTTACCAGGAGACAGTCAGGGAAGAGGAGGGGCGAGCACCAGCAGCAGCCGTGGCCGCCTCCGTGAGCCCACAGGGGCCAGGCGGGGAAGCCGGGGCCTTTCAGGGAGGGGCACCAGCCTCCCTGTGAAACGTTTGCTTCCTGGGCTGGGAACTGGGGAGGGGTCCCGGGACCGGCAGAGGTGAGACCCTCCCTGTGGTGGGGAGCTTCAAAGTAGCGACAGTGAGCGTGAGAACGCGTAACTTCTTCCTTGTTGGTGAGAAATGAGGTGTTATATTCCACAGTCAGTAGCAAATGGCCTTTGCCTGTGGTTCCTTCAGATTCTCCCTTGTCGGCGGTAATTCTGCAGGAGTGCTGGGCTATCGTAAACCCATCGCTGAGCATCTGTGATAACAAGGAGGGGCCTGGAAGCCTCCTTCTGGCCTCGCTGTGACCCGCTCCCGCCACCCAGCCCTTGACCAGAGCCCCTGCCAGGCTCTCATTTGTGGGAGCCGCTGAGCCACAAAGGCTGCCCTCGGCGGGAGAGGCGCGGGCCGCTGTGTCAGGAAAATGTCATTTTCTGAGTGTGCGAACGACCTCCGTTTTTCCCGGCGGGCGGCTCTCCTCTGGTTCCCCGACACTCCCTGTGTCATGGAAGGTGAGGAGCCACCAGCTGCACGGGCAAGGGGGGCACTCAGCTAGGGAAAGAGCCGCACGCCGCTCGCTCCGTCCTTGGCCGAGTGTCCTCCATGATCCCTGTGCACGTGCAGCTCCTTTCCCAGTGTCAGCGGCCGTGGAGGCTGTCTGGCTGTCGTGCCCGTGGTTGGAACTGGCTTTCAGAGGAGCACTGGGGACATGCTTCCTTCTGCCAGCACAGCCACCACTTAATTAACTGCTTCCTACTCTAATGGAATAGTTGGGCAACAAACTTAATGACAGGGGCCGCAACAGAAAAGGGAAGAAAGATGCTCTTCTCCAAGTACAGCTCAGCGTGTTGTTTGATACCTACTTGGAAATGTGCTGGTTTTTCTGTTTGAATTTTAGAGAAATGGAATTAACTTAGTTTTGGTTTTCGTATTTGTTTGGTACAGGAAATAGACCATATGACCCTGACCATTGGAGGAGATACTCACCCTCTTCTGGGTAAGTCACCACTTCCATCCCCAGAACAAATCCGTTTGATCAAGGACGAAAGTAGAGCATCTGTCTTTGGAACATGTGTCTTTCATATCAGTTGCTAACTTGAAAAAAATTCAGATGCTGCATCCTGACGTGGGGCTAGGTTAACTTGGTTTTGCAAATAAGTTTGCTTCCTCTCAAAAAAGTGCGGAGAGAAGGGGACGGGAGGTCCAGCCCTAAAGCCCTGGGACGCCCTTCTCGGGAGCGAAGCTTTTCAGTGACTTCTCTCGCAGCATATGAAGGAGAGCCCCGTCGGCTTAGTCTCAGGGGCTGTGCCTGACTCTGCTAACATCTTTACTCTCATTGCTTTATCTGTGTCTCGAAAGTGTGGTTTTTTTTTTTTTTTTAAAGTGAGTTGGAATCTTACTATGTCCTGCTTTTTTAAATTTAATGCTAGATTGTAAGGACTGTAAAGATTGGAGACATGATGCACTACGGCGGTGTAATATTCCACGTGTGGTTTCTAGCTCTAAACAGAGGGAAAGAGGTAACCGCCTTCTTCTCCCCTTCCTGGCGGGAGAGCCAGCTCTGCACGGAGGGCCCGGCCCTGCCTGGGAATCATAATGGTGTGTGGCCCACGGGTCTGTTCCTGCCAAATCCTCCTTTCCATTTTACTCTGGCCAGGCTCCAGCTCAGAGTCCCTGACAACAGTGCATGAGAGGCAGGCCTGGGTCCCAGCTGACAGACACCTGGCATTAGACGGGTGGCCTGTAGGGTTGCGTGGGGAGGAGGCACTCATTCATTGTCAGGAAGCTTAATTTATAATGCTGCTAATGAGAGGTTCATTTCTTGCTGTATCTAAGCATTGAACAGCTCTTGGTTTTAAAAAATGTTCTGGATTTTCCAAGTTTCATGGAAGAATTCTCAAATAACTTAAGAATTGTCATTTCAAGGCCAAAGTTTTACTGAGCTCAACCTCTGGAGTATTGACAGTGGAAGGAAATCTAGATTTAGGGGATCGGCCTGTGTCAGTGGCCTGTCCGGCCCCGCACACTGTGGCTCTGGGGGTTTCCAGCACTTGCAGATAATGCTCACACATGGTCCCCGAAGACACAGTCGTCGCTGTCCGTAGAAGCAGAGTAACCAGTTTGCGTGTTGTACTTCATGCATTACCCCAGCAGCTCAAGTACGCAGAGCTCCTGGCTTTGTCTGGCCTTAGAATCCCATCAAGTGTTTACCAGAATGGGGTACAGTCTCCAGGTGTTTTAATACATGTAGGTTTTATGTTTGAAACACCCTCACTGCTTCCTGCAAGGCCTTCTGAAATACACTGTGTACCTGGTTACTTTCCATGCAAGTCTTGTAAGACCTACAACTTGATGGCCCAGCTTTACTCATTTATTTTTTTTAAGATTTTATTTATTTATTTGACAGAGACAGAGAGAGAAAGGGAACACAAGCTGTGGGAATGGGACAGGGAGAAGCAGGCTTCCCGCTGGGCAGGGAGCCCGATGTGGGGCTCGATCCCAGGACCCAGGATCATGACCTGAGCTGAAGGCAGACACCCAATGACTGAGCCACCCAGGCGCCCCAATTCCCCAGCTTTAGAAATAGATTTGTTGGGGCGCCTGGGTGGCTCAGTGGGTTAAAGCCTCTGCCTTCGGCTCAGGTCATGATCTCAGGGTCCTGGGATTGAGCCCCACATCGGGCTCTCTGCTCAGCAGAGAGCCTGCTTCCTCCTCTCTCTCTGTCTGCCTCTCTGCCTACTTGTGATCTGTCTCTGTCAAATAAATAAATAAACAAAATCTTTAAAAAAAAAAAAAAAAGAAAAGAAAAAGAAATAGATTTGTTTATTCCACTTACAGTGTCCCTGTCTGTCAACATTCTGTCCCTTTCATTTGTGCTCGTTTGAGACCACTGTTGCTTCTAGAAGTTTCATTTCTTTTCTGCTTATTTTTATAACTTTGAAATGAAGTTTTCATCCCTTAGATGAAAAGAGTAGACCGCCGTGAAAATTGTTCTCCCCTTTATAATATCTGCACTGCAGCTTGTCAGTAAAATGTTTCTTGTCATTAGCAAGCTTGATTAAGTCCTTGAGTTCGCTCAGTCTCTTCTGTTTGAGGAGGCAGTGTTTACGGTAAGGTTCCGTGATCTTGTTGTGTGAGTCAGTCACCTCTGCAGCCTAGTCTGGCTGGGATGAAATGTCCACGTATCAATTTGAAAATGAAAATAAAACAATAGGGGCGCCTGGGTGGCTCGGTGGATTAAGCCGCTGCCTTCGGCTCAGGTCATGATCTCAGGGTCCTGGGATCGAGCCCTGCATCGGGCTTTCTGGTCTGCGGGGAGCCTACTTCCTCCTCCCTCTCTGCCTGCCTCTCGCCGACTTGTGATCTCTGTCAAATAAATAAATAAAATAAATCTTAAAAAAAAAAAAAGAAAACAATATATCACTCATAATTAAATCTTTCACATTTCTTTGATTATTGGGAAGACACTTCATGATCTAATATATTGGGATCTTTGGGAAGAGGGAGGATGTTAAATTTTGAGTTTTGTCAAATGCTGCTTCTGCGTCGACTGAGATGGACGTAGGATTCTTTATCCTTCGTTCTGTTTATTTGTCGTGTTGATTGATCTGCATGTGTTGAACCCTCCTTCCTTCCAAGGGATAAATACCACTGGTCTTGGTGGTGTTATGGTCACATGGGTCATGGTGTATGACGTGTTAACATTCTGTTGAATTTGGTTTGCTAATATTTTGTCAAGGATTTTTGCATCATTGTTCATCAGGGCTGTTGGCCTATGGTTCTCATATAGTGTCCTTGTCTGGTTTTGATATCAGGGATTGCTGGCCTCTTAGAACGAGTTTGGACGTGACCCTTCAGTGTTTTTGGAAGAGTTGGGAAGGACTGGCGTTAATTCTTTAACCAGCGACGCCATCTGGTCCTGGACTTCTCATTTGTTGGGAACTTTTTAATTACCGACTCAATCTCCTTTCTCATTTATTGGTCTGCTCAGATGATCTGCCTCATCATGATTCAGTCTCCATAGGTTGTATGTCTCGGAATTTATCCGTTTCTTCTACGTCATCCAGTTTTGGGTGTGGATGTGTCTGTCGTATCAGTTTTAATTTATTCTCTTTGTAATTTGATTTGAGCCATCTATCTTTTTCTCTTGGGCAGTCTAGCTCAAGGTTTGTCAATTTTGTATATCTTTTCAAAAAACCAATTTAATTTCATTTATTTTTGTTATCTCTTTCTTGTCTCAATGTTTTTTAAATATTTTTTATTTCCTTCCTTCTACTATCTTTGGGCTTAGTATGACCTTTTTCTAGTTCCTTGACCTGGAAAGTCAGGTGGTTTATTTGAGATGTCTCTTTCTTCTGACATAGTCATTTATTGCCATAAACATCCCTCTTAGAACTGCTTTGGTTGCATCCTATTATTTTTACATCCCATTAGTTTTTGTATGTTGTATTCTGTTTGTGTCTGTATCAAGATACCTTTTGATTTCTTCCTTGACCTATTGGTTGTTCACAAATGTGTTTTTCAATTTCTACAGATTTATGAATTTTCCACTTTTCTTCTCACAGATTTCAAGTTTCAAACCATTGGGATCAGAAACTATACTTGATACAATTTCAGTCTTGTTAACTTAGGAGAGTGAGGGACAGAGAGGGGGGAAAGAATCTCAAGCAGCCTCCACACCAAGCATGAAGCCCAATGAGTTGGCTCGATCTCACAACCCTGAGATATGACCTGAGCTGAAATCAAGAGGTGGATACTTAACTAACTGAGCTACCCAAGTGCCCATCAGTCTTGTTAAATTTTTAAGACTTGTTTTATAGCCCAACATATGATCTACCCTGAGGAACATTCTTGAATGCTCGAAAAGAGTGTATTCGTCTGTTACAGATGTCTGTCCAGTCCGTCTGGCCTAAAGTGTGTCCTTATTGCTTTGTATTTGGATGATGCACCCATTGTTGAAAGTGGGGTATTGGACTCCCCTGCAATTGTTATATTGCTGTCTACTTTCCCTTTAGTTGTGTTAATATTTTCTTTATATGTTTACAGACTTTATCATCCTTTCATGGTTGAAGCTCTCAACAAAGTAAACATAAAAAGAGTGAGCCTCAACTTAATGAAGGCCACAAATGACCAACCCATAGCTGGTATCATATACAATGATGCAGTGTTGAAAGCTCTTTCTCTAAGATCAGGAACAAGAGCAGGATGCCCACTCTCACTACTTCTGTGCGGCATAGTACTGGAAATTCTAGCCGGAGCAGTTAGGCAAGAAAAAGAAATAAAAGGAATCCAAATTGAAAAGGAGGAGGGAAATCTTTAAAAAAAAAAAAAAAAAAAAGGTGGTGGGGGGTGCTGGGTGGCTCAGTGGGTTAAAGCCTCTGCTCAGATCCTGATCTCAGGGTCCTGGGATGGAGCCCCGCATCGGGATCTCTGCTCAGCGGGGAGCCTGCTTCCCCCTCTCTCTGTCTGCCTCTGCCTACTTGTGATCTCTCTCTGTCAAATGAATAAATAAAAATGTTTAAAAAAAAAAAAAGAAAAAAGAAAAGGAGGAGGTAAGATCCGTTTGATGTTACAATCTCATATATAGAAAATCTAAAGATTCTGTCAGAATATGACTATTAAGTGAATTTAGTAAAGTTGCAGGATACAGGTTCAATATAAAGAAATCAATTGCATTTCTATACACTAACAGCAGGCTATCCAGAAAAATAATTAGGAAAAGAATTCTAATTATAGTAGCATTAAAAAGAATAAAATATTTAGAAATAAATTTTACCAAGGAGATAAAAGATCTGTATAATGAAAATTATGAAACACTGATGGAAGAAATTGAAGACACAAGTAAGTGGAAAGATAGTTTGTGTTCGTAGATTGGAAGAGTATTGTTAAAATATTCATACTACCCAAAGTAATCCACATGCTCAGTGCAATCCCTATGAAAATTTTAATATAAGCATTTTTCACAGAAATGGGATAAACAACCTTAAAATTTGCATAGAGCCACAAAATACCCCCCAAACCCAAAGCAATCTTGAGATAGAACAGCAAAGGTAAGGGTGTCACATTTCTTGATTTCAAACTGTGTTACAAAGCTAAAGTAATCAAAATAATTTGGTACTTGCACAAAAATAGACTCATAGGTCGATAAAACAGAATAGAGAGCCCAGAAATAAAACCTCAAATGTACGGTCAACCAGTCTTCAACAGGGGCTCCACGAACACCATGGAGAAAGGGACAGTCTCTTCAATAAATAATGTTTGGAAAACTGCATATCCACATGCATAAGAACGAAACTGGACCCTTAATTTACACAAAAGTGCATTAAAGACTTGAACATAAGACCTAAAACTGTAAAATTCCCAAAAGAAAATATAGGGAATAACTTCCTTGACGTCGGTCTTGGAAATGATTTTTTGATATGACTCCAAAAGCATAGGCAAGAACAGCAAAAATATACAAGTGGGACTATATCAAACTAAAAAGCTTCTGCATGGCAAAGGAAATGGTGAACAAAATGAAAAGACCATCTATGGAATGGGAGAAAATATTTTCAAACCATGTATCTGATAAGAGGTTAATACCTAAAATATAAAAGGAACTATTATAACTCAATAGTTAAAAAAAAAAAAAAAGAAAGAAAGAAAATTCCTAAATAACCCAATTGAAAAAGGAGCAAAGGAGCTTGAACAGACATTTCTCCACAGAAGGCTCACAGGTGGCCAACAGGTACATGTAAAGGTGCTCAGTATCACTAATCATCATTGAAGTACAAATCAGAACCGCAGTGGGATAACACCTCATACCTGTTAGAATGACCATCATCAGAAAGGCAAGAGAGAAGAAGCACTGATGAGGAGCTCTTGTGCACCATTGATGGAGTGTAAATGCAGAAAGCCACTGTGGAAAACAGTACGGCAGTTCCTCTAAAAATGGAACTGTGGTCCAGCAGTCCTCCTCTGGACGTATACACCTGGAGGAAAGGAAATCAGTGTCTTGAAGAAATATCTGCCCTGCAGTGTTCATTGTGGTATTTTTCACAGTAGCCAATGTGGAAATAACCTAAGTTATCAGCAGATGAACAGATCAAGAAATTGTGGTACATATACACAAGCAATATCCAGCCATAAAAAAGGAAATCCTGGCATTTTTGACAGTGGGGGTGATCTCAGGGTATGCTCTGCCAAGTGAAATAAGCCAGACATAGAAAGACAAATATTTCATGGCATCACTTGTATGTGGAATCTGAAAAAGTCGACCGTAGAGAAACCGTAGAATGGTAGCTGCCAGGGGCTTCTGGTTAAGGAAATGGGGAGGTGTTGGCTGAAGTGTACAGCACTCAGCTACAAGGGGAATAAATTCGAGACATCTGATGTGCGGCACAGTAAGTAGACTAAAAATAATGTATACTTGGAATTTGCTGAGAGTAGAATGGGTCTTGAGTGTTCTCACTCCACACACACAAGTAGTGCTTACGTGAAGCGATAGAAGGGTTAGATTGATCCCGGCAATTCTTACACAGGGTTAGCTACATTAAAACACCATGCTGTATGCCTTAAATATATACAGGTTTTTATTTGTCAATCATACCTCAGTAAAGCTGGGGAAAAAAAAAAAAAGAGGGTGCCTGGGTGGCTTAGTCGGTCAAGCATCTGCCTTTACCTCCTGGGATTGAGCCCCACATTGGGCTCCACACTCAGCGAGGGGTCCGCTGCTCTCGCCGTATGCCCCTCCCCTGCTAGGGTGCTTCTGCTCTCTCCTCTCTCACTCTCTCAAAGCAAAATCTTTAAAAAATTAAAAAAAAAAAACAAAAAGAGAGAAAAAGCGAGGAGCCTAAAATTGAGACGTGAATTAAACAGATGCATAAGCATCAGACTGACTAACAGTGGTTGTGTTCAAGGTGGGGATGAAACTGCAAGAGACTGGGCATTTCCTGCATTTCTGTCTTGTTAAGAAAGACAGTTACTTGAATTGGAAAACAATTATTTGAGAGGGACCCAAAGACACAAAGTTTTTCTTGATTCAGCATTCTCGTGGCCAGAAACCCTGATTGACTCCATACAATGTGTAGGGTTGGAACTGCCTGCTTGTGCTCACTGAGAGCTGTGGGCTACTGGGTGTTTCATGTTACCTTCTGACGTGAGGTCACCATCTCCCCTGCCCCTCTTCCTGGTCAGTTCCCACTGCACACAAGAGCCTTGACCACTCCACTTTTCACTGTATGCAGATTTTCGGCCCTTTGTCTATGGTCAAAAAAGAACAACACTTTAATTTGCATTTCTCTGAGTACTAGTGAAGCTTATCTTTTTCATACACTTATTGGCCATTTGTATTTCTCTTTGTGATCTACACATTCATATCCGGCTAAATCTTGGGTGATTTTTTTAATATTGATTTGGCCTTTTCTATATTATGGGTATTAAGTCTTTGATGTTCACGTATATGGCACACATAGCTACCAGAAATGAATAGGTCATATAGACCAGCAATAGTGACATGCATTTGAACAACACTTTAACAAGCTTATTCTGATGGAAATATACAGAGCAGTGTATGTCCTTTTGTTTATGTTATTTTCCACAAAAGGACAGTTCAGAAATCTAACCATGTGTTAGACTCCAAAGTAAATCTCAGTCAATTTAGTGAAAAGTAGAAACCACACATGCTGTATTTTCTGTACACAAAAAAATAACTAGAAATCAACAACCGAAAAATAAATAGCAAAAGTCTTCCACTTGGAAATTAATCTATTCTAAATATTTATTGAGGAAGTCAAAATCCCTTTCAGAAAGCATAGTAACAGTACTGCATTCAAAAATTAATGGGAGGGCCGTCATCTCAGGGAAGAGAGGGCATAGGAAGTACCAGGAATCTGTCTCTCCACCTAGATAATTGTATTGCCAGAAACTGCTTGAAGGAATTGTTTTGGAACAGGGTGGAGACTGAAGACTTGCAGCTTCCAGTGGATAGCTTGGCTGGTAAGTTGTGGTTAATTTCCATCATTTCTGGCTGCCCGTCCTCCAGCCCCATGGCAGAGAGCCATGCACACGGTCCTGGGGCACCTTGCTGGAGCCAGAGTAAACAATGAGGACCTTGTCCAAGCATCAGGCTCTTGTGTAGTGGCTGCTGGTTTTGGTTGCTGAGATGCAGGCATAGAGGCTGGCCACCATCGTGTCAGTCTCCACTGGCTGAAGTGGCTCTCGTAGCATTGAATGGGGCAACACATGATAGTAGGCACCCCCCACCACCACTACCAACTTCTTGCTCTGGTGGGAGCCAGACACTTAAGGATCAGGACATTCAAAAAACAGCTGTCCATGCAGGGGTATCTAAAAAGCCATCATGTGTGGCAAGGAAAAAATGGAGGTCAGAGATGATGTGAGAGGACCTTAGGCTTTTGCCTCAGGCTGGTCTCCAGCAGACACACAACAACAAACAGCAGGCATAAGGAGATGGGAGGAATGTGATTTCTAGAGGTAGAACAGTATGATTCAATTTTTATGACGTCCAGTTTGCAACAACAACAGAATCACAAGGCATTCAAAGAAGTATGTAAGCATGACCCACTCCAAGGGACAAAATAAATGGACAGAAACTGTCCCTGAAGAAGCCCAGATGTCATATTTAATAAATAAGACTTAAAGAGTTTCGAAGAGCTATAAGAAGACATGGACAAAGGAAAACAGTGAACAAACTGAAAACACAAAAAGATATAAAGAAATAAAGATTACGGAAAGAACCAAGAAGGTATCTGGAGCTGGGAACTATAGTGACTGAAATGAAATACTCTCTAGAAGGGTTCAGAAGCACATTTGAGCAGCAGAGAAAGAATCTGTGAACTTGAAGATGGGGCAATTGAAATTTTTAAACCCAGGAAACAAAAAATGATGAATGAAGAAAAGTGAACAGAGGTTGAAGGGACTCATATGGTATCAGCAAGCAATTGTATGATATGCATTGTGGGAGTCGCAGAATGAGAAGAGGTAAAAAGAATATTCAAAGGAATAATGGTTGAAAACTTGCCAAATTTGATGAAAGACAGGAACCTACAAATCCAGGAAGCTCAACAAACTAATTAGAATTAACTCAACCCTTGCCAAAGTGCATCATAATCAAATTGTTATGGGCCAGAGACAAAGAGAAAATCTTGAAGCAAGAGAGAAGTGACTCATTAGATACAAGAGATCGTCAATAATCATCACCAGTTTCTCATCCAAAACCTCAGAGGCTAGAAGGCAGTGGGTTGATATACTCAAAGCACAGAAAGAAGAAAACTGCACTAAAAATTCAGTACCTGGCCAAACTGTCCTTCAGAAATGAGGGAGACGGTTCGCAGGTCAATCAGAGGCAGTGCTGCAGGCCTGTACCTTGCTCCTGTGACTTCACTGCTGTCTGCCCAGCTTGGCCCCACAATGCTGGTGGACCTCAGCAAGTGGTCCATGTGTTTGAGCCTGCAGGAAATGGGCAAGTGGTCACAGCATCTGCAGGATATGCTGGGGCGGGGATCAGTGAGCTGGGCAGAGTGCTGATGCCCACCCAGGTTAAGAGCTGGCCCACCGCTGTTGCGTGGGTTGGCCTTGATGCAGGTACACACTACACCTTGGTCATGACAGATCCATATGCTCCCTGCAGGAAGGACCCCAAATACAGGGAGTGGCACCATTTTCTGGTGGTCAGTATGAAGGGCGGTGCCATCAGTAGTGACACAGCTCTCTCCAGTTACATTGGCTCTGAGTCTCTCAAGGGCACAGGCCTTCAGCATTCTGTCTGGTTGGTTTACGAACAGGATGGGCCACTGACGTTTGACAAGTCCGTTCTCAGCAACTGATCAGAGACCGCCATGGCAAATTCAAAGTGGGGTCTTTCACAAAAAGTTCCAGCTCAGGTCCCCATTGGCTGACATGTGTGATGAGAGTGGGGTGACTGTGCTCCAGGTCTGTGAGCAGCTGTCTGGGAAGGAGGGGAATGTTAGGGAACAGAGTCCCAGAGGTCTCAAGCAGTGCTCTCAAGGTCACTGATACATGTAGTTACAGGTGAGGCTTGAGCACTGAGATCCTGGCTTAGGGTGATTCTTCCTTATGCCTATCTTTTATAACCCTGGATAGTCACATCCCAATTTATGTTTTGATCTAATTTGAACTCCATTTGGGGGGATATTCTGATATTAGGATGTGGTCATCAAATTGTTAACATAAGAATAGCAACCCAGAATTTAAAGAAGAAAAATTTCAGGTAAAAACCCTGGTCTACAGCAATAGAGCAGAGCACCAAAGAGTCTTTAAGAACGGTCATAAATAAATAAACAAACAAAAAGGATTCATTTCCTCTGCCTTTGGGAACCTGAGTCCTGAATTGCGGATAATGGCACTTCTGCACCATGTTTTCATGGCTGTGTCTCTCACCATAGAGATTGGCAGGTCTACTACCCCCCAGTGTGGTACTCCTCAGACTGGTTACCGGTGGGGGCAGGGTTCAGTGTCCTGCTCCAGCTCCTCTAAAGAGCAGGACTGGAAGAAGCAGGAGGTTAAGGCCAGGCCATCTAGATGAGCCGAGGGGCTGGGTAAGAGGTTGTCAGAAATCCTGAAGTCTGTGCCTTGCTACACTGGCCCCTCTTCATCTGGTAGGAAAAGCCAGTCTGGAGGAGTTGTGGAATGTTGTGTTAATTTTGCTGTTTGCTTGTAGTTGAATAAAAATAAAAGCATGTGGATGAAAAAAAAATAAGAGGGAAATAAGGACATTCCCTGATGAGTGTAAGCCGAGAAGGAGGAGCCATCCCCACAAGACCTGCCGTGCAGGAAGCGCTGAAGGGAGACCTGTAGGATGAAATGAAGGGACCCTGGGCCAGACTCCAAAGCCTTGTGAAGACAACGCAAGGCAAATGCACGGGCAGTTACATGGCCAGCACTACAGTTCTGGTTTCCTGCTACACCTTTTAGTTTCTACATGATTTGGAAGACAAACACATAAAAATTCAATTAACAATATGTTACTGGGCATATAGTGTATAAAAATGTGCATTGTGACTTAAGTCACACGGTAGTGTGGCGCTGTATCAGAGCAGAGTTTTGTTTTTTCGATTTTTTAAAAATGCAATTTAATTAATGTAGGCTGTATTTTTAGCTTCAGGGGTGGAGTTCAGGGACTCGTCAGTTGTGTACAGCACCCAGTGCTCATCACTTCATGCGCCTTCCTCGCGCCCGTCACCCGGTTACCCCCACCCCACCCACCGCCCCTGCAGCAGCCCTCAGTTTGTTTCCTGCAGTGAGAATCTCTTGTGGTTTGCCTCCCTCTCTGATTTTGTTTTACTTTTTCCTCCCTTCCCCTGTGTTCATCTGTTTTGTGTCTTAAGTTCCACATAAAAGTGAAATCATGTGGTATTTGTCTTCCTCTGATTGACTTATTTCCCTCAGGATGACACCCTCTAGTTCCATCCGTTCCCTCACGCATGGCAAGCGTTCACTTGGTGGCTGCGTTACATCCCACTCTACATTATAAGCACTTACTTCATCCATATATGTCGATGGACATCTTGGCTCTATATTTGGGCTGTTGTGGACATTTCTGCTGTAAACACTGGGGGGCAGGTGCCCCTTCAGATCACTATGCTTGTGTCCTTTGGATGAATACGCAGTAGTGCAGCTACTGGGTCATAGGGCAGTTTTTACCCTTCTGAGGAGCCACAGAGCAGCGTGATGCTGTTGAAGTTACTGGTTAAATTCAACTTAAGAGTGTTACAACTTGAAGGTGTTAGATGTAATCCCCACAGTAAACACAAAGATAATAGCTATTGAATATATACACAGACAAGGAAATGAGAAGAGAATTAAAAATGTGTCTGTACGAAACAAAATCCACCAAAAAACAGTTAAAACACCGAAAAAGGCAGTAATGGAGGACAGGAAGGACCAAAAGCTCTAGAGCACATAGAAAACATGCAGAGTAGCAGAAGTCCCTACTTATCAGTAATTACTTTAAATTTAAATTTATTAAAGTCTCCAGTCAAAAGAGATTGACAGAACAGATTTTTTAAAAAATGTGACACGTGCTCTGTTTGACAGATTCCTATTAGACCCCCAGACACAAGTAGGTTGAACATAAAAGGAGGTGAGCGGCATGTCTGATGGTCATAGTCCTGAGGACGCCCACTAGACTGCAGAGAAGAACCTCCACGACGAGAAAATAAGAGAAACAGTTGAAGAATGCTGCGGCTGAAATGAGAACCGCGCTAGAGGGAACCAGCGCAGGTTGGGGGACGAGGACGACGGATCAGCGATCTGGAAGACAGGGTGATAGAAAGCACCTAAGCTGAATAGTTTTAAAACTGAGGGTTTTAGAGGGAAGGGGTGGGGGGAGGGTGAGCCTGGTGGGGGTGCTAAGGAGGGCGGGGACTGCGTGGGGCGCTGGGTGTGCTGCGCACAGGAATCCCGGAACGTGGTGCTGTATTGTATGGTGACTCGCAGAAAACACACCCACAAATAAGGATGGGTTAAGGGATCTCTTGGACAACATCAAGCAAACAGACGTTCACGTTATAGGGGTCCCAGAAGGAAAGGAGAGTGGGAAAGGGTCAGAAAATTGTGTGAAGGAATAACTGAAAACTTCCCTGGGGAAGGAAACCAACGTTCAGGTTCAGGAATCCCAAGGTCCCGGACAGGACGCATCTAAGTGGACCCGAACGTCCACAGGCCCACAGGAGGGTGCAGAGGAAGCAGAGTGTCAGAGTCAACGGTAAGATACAGAGTTTTAAAAGCAGCCAGAGAAGCACCTAGTTGCATGCGAGGGAAACCCTGTAAGACCGTCAGCTGATGTTTATCAGAAACTTCGCAGGCCGGACAGGAGGGGCATCATCTGTTCCAAGTGCCGAAAGGAAAACTGCAGCCAGAACTACCGTTTCCGGCGGCCGCATTCGGAGTAGAAGAGGAGGGAGTTTCCCAGGCGGGAGTTACGGGAGTCCGTCACCACTAAGCTGGCCTTCCAGCAAGTACTGAAGGGACTTCTCTGGAAGAGACAGCCCCGACGAGGAGTGGGCCGGTGAGGAAAGGAAAGGGGGCGCACGAAGACACGGAGACACGACGGCGCCCAGAAAGCACGAAGGAGCTAAAAACGTTCTTTCAGGATGTGCTTGACCTCGCGTCCCTGCCAACAGGACAGACGACTGCGGACTGCGGACGCGTGTGTGAGCTTGTGACAAACCAAAAAGGTACAATAGATACATAAGAAGTAAAGATAAAAACGAGCAACAGTAAAGAAAGCCGTCAGTCACGAGGGAAGAGAGCAAGAGACAAACCAGAGAACACCAAAGTGGCAGGGAGTCCACACACAGAATGCGATGGTGCGGGTGCTCCCAGGAAGAGACGCGAAGTGGTGGATGAATGAAATGGAGAAACGAGACCCATCTGTGTGCTGCCTACAGGGGCTCACTTCCCATCTAAAGACACTCGCAGACGGAAAGTGGGAGACGGGGAAAGATTTTCCATGAGAATGGAAGCGGGGAAAAGTTGGGGTAGCAATTCTTGGAAAAAAATTGACTTTAAAATAACTGTAACAAGAAACAAAGGAAGGACATTACGTAACGATAAAGGATCAACCCGCGAGGGTGCGAGTGTGCATGTGTGGATAGCCAGCGTGGGCACGTCTAGACACACAAAGCAAAGACTGACACATGAGAGGTTGACAGGAATCAGGCGTGTAGGGGCTTAACACTCCGCTTTCCTCGTGGGTGGACCGTCCAGGCAAAACCAGGAAACATTCTCTGCAGTGCACATGGAACGTTGTCCAGGATAGATCACGTTAGGCTATAAAACAAGTCTCAATAAGTTAAAAAAAATAAAAAAAAATTTTTGATTTAATTTAAAAGATTAAAAGTCGGAACGCCTGGGTGGCTCAGTTGGTTGGACGACTGCCTTCGGCTCAGGTCATGATCCCGGAGTCCCGGGATCGAGTCCCACCTCAGGCTCCCAGCTCCACGGGCAGTCTGCTTCTCCCTCTGACCTTCTCCTCGCTCGTGCTCTCTCTCACTGTCTCTCTCTCAAATAAATAAATAAAATCTTTAAAAAATTAAACAAAAATAAACGATTAAAAGTCATGTCAAGCATCCTTTCCCCCCACAGTGGTGTGAAAGTAGCTCTCACTCACAGGATCTCAATTACAGCTAGAAGAACACAAACGCACGGAGGTTGAACAACCGGTGGGTCAGACAGTCCCCACCCCGAGGGCAGTGGGAAGCGCCACCCAAGCCCGCCGCCCCAGGAGCCTTCCCACCTGGCCGGCACTGGCAGGAAGCTGCTTCCTGTGTCTCCGACCTGGAGCTTTCCTCCAGCGATTTCTTCTCTGACCTCCTCCTCCTCTCCGCTCTCTGCCCTTTGTCTCGGAGGTTGGGCACCGCGTTCCAGCTCCGGAACTGTCCTGTGCTTTCCCTCTTAGTGTCTTTCCTGGGCGATCTCACCAGCTTCGTCTCCCCTCCTTTCTGGTCTTTAGTTTTGCGGTTTCTAAATTGTGGAATTCTGATTCTTTTCTGTGTTTAACGCAGACTCTTCATTGCTTTGTAATTGCAGCATTTCTTTTGCCAGCAGTAGTTCTATTTCGTTTTTTCTTTTTCCTTCACAGACTCTTCTTCCAGGTTTCTGTGTTTGCTTTGGCCCTTGTTTTTGTTTTAGATTTCTTTTTCTCACACGGCTGGTAATTCTTGAGGCACGTAGTGTTGAAGAGTCGGGTACTAAAAAGGCCACTGGAAGGCTGTGACCCGGGTGGGACTTCCAGCCACAGGACCCTTACCCTTGGGGGTCCCTGCTCTTTCACTCCCGATCCGAGGACGCGTCTGCCACTCTTCCTGGAGACACCAAGGGAATGACACGGTTAAGAAACTCCAGGGAACCCCGGAGCGGCCACTTGAAACTGGGGTGAGGGCAGCAGTGCGTAAGGGCCGTGGGACGAAGCTCAGGGCTCTGACTCGCGTCAGGCTCGGACGTTAGCGCCATTAACTTGGGTGGGAAATGCGAGGGAGGAAAGCTTCTGGGTACACTGTGATTGAGGTGCCAGTGCTGGCTTGTGGGTTGGCTTCCGGCTCTGTGGCCTGCTGTGTGTATGGCCTTGGACAGGGGTGATGTCACCCCCACCCCCATGTCAGTGAGAGGGAGCGTGTGCTCCCGTGTGACCACCATGCAGACCCGCAGTGACCACCTGCTCCGCGGCTTCTGCAGCACTGGGCACTTGTCAGAGGAGTCGGGGCAGGGGCTGGCAGGGCTGGAGTCCGTCAGCACAGACCCCGGGCGCCAGCATCTGCCACCATCTATGCAGGGGCCACTTGAGGGGTCTGGAGAGGCTGGTGAGCTGGTGCCCTGCGTCCTGGGGAGGGGCACTCAGAGGGAGGGCCGTGGGCAACTTCCAGAGTCGCCACGGTGGGAACGATCCCCAGAATATGGAGGGTGCCGGCCCTCGGGGCCGCATGAGTCAGCACATAGGAAGCACGCAGCGTGTGGCGTCAGGACAGGTGATGGCTGCCCCGTGAGCTAGGAAGTCACAATGACGGCCCGTGTTCTTCCTTCGGTGAGGGTGTGTCCTCTGCTCATTCTGGAATCAGGCTGCACACGCGTCAACATTGTCTCCTCTCCCAGACTCATGAGTAAGATGAGTGAGGTGTGCGCAGGCACGCACACGCCAGGTGCCCCCCCAACCCCGGCCAGGCATGCCCTCCGCAGGATGCGGGACCCTGGCCCCTCTCCCCATGGGCCGGCTGCCAGCCTGCGCTTGGCCGGAGGCTCACACGGTCCCTTGTGTTGCAGGTGGCCCAACTGAGGCCCGCTGGAACAGGACCGACCCTCGCAATCGAAGAAAGAGTTGTTTCAAAGCGTGGACGTTGATCACAAGGCCTTTTGTGTTCTGACGCCCCTCTGTGCCATAAGCTTGCTGCTAGAACAAGGAAAGAAGACCCCGCTTCTTTGTCCTGTGCCGCGTCTGGACCCGGCGTTGGAGCTGTCCAGCTGGGAGAGCCTCAGGCAGCCGACCGCCTGCAGCCGGGTTTCCCGTGGGCTCGGTGCCGGCGTCTTCACGCCAGGGTTCTGCCGAGTTCAGCAGTTGCCCAGTGTAAGTCTGCATACACCCTTGACAAAAACGTGGTCACCCCTGTGCCAGTCCACCGCTGTGGCTCCAGAGCGACTTCCGTTCCTGCACGTGTGTCCGCGTCCTCCTGCTCTGAGCTCTCCTAATGCAGCTTTCCTTCCAAGTTGTCGTGTCAATAAAGTGGAACTTGGTGATGAAACAAGTGGTGGTGTTCCGCAGTCCCCGGCAGCTCCCCGGGGGCCGGTCGGCCCCGTGCTCGGGAGGAGCAGGTCCCTATGGGGTGGGCCTCTTCTCCGGGAGCTGCTCCGCCCGCGGCCACAGGAGGGACAGATGCTGGGAGAAGGGCGGTGGGCAGAGGCCTCCCCATCGCTGTCACCCTTGGTGCCCGTGACTGGAGCCCTGAGCACGCACCCCTTCCTTGAGCTTGTAGGGCCTCTGCTGCGGCGGAGCCCCAGGGGGCGTCCGGACTGCACCCCGGCTCGCCACGGGCTGCCTGTCGCGCGTCTCCCAAGAGGGACTTGATTTCCACAGGGACGTGGCGCTAGCCATGAACTTCTGCACCAGAATGACTGTGTATGACGTAGTTGAAAAGAGAGCAAAGGTGACGGCCAGTGGCCGTGGTGAGAGCTCAGGTGTGTGGATTTAAGAAGTCTTGGGCTCGCATGGTTTGCAAGGCTCAGCGTCCACAGGGCTGGCCACGGTCCCGGTCTTCCCCATCCTTCGTACTTTCTGTTTAGTCTCAAGCTCTTGGGGCACCTGCCACAACTTAGGAGGAAAAATAAGTCAGTAGCATCAGCATTTCCTGACTGTCACAAAACAAAACGGAAAAAAGGCCTATGTTGTGTGTGTGTGTGTGTGTGTGTGAGCTCTGCGTGTGCAGTGTTGGAGCCCAGCTGTGTTCACTCGCGCACGGTCTCCACGGGAGCTGGGCTTGCCGTCTGCTGGAGGAGAGGGCTCGCCGCCGACCTGCACCCCGTCCTCGGGAAGCTACCGCTCTGGTGGGAGGGGCCCCGGCCTGTTCCCCTCTGGAAGCCAGGGCCCTTGGGGTTCGTCTTCTCCTCTTGCTTGATGCCGAAGGGTCACCCGGGGGCACCATCCGAGTCCACACTGTCAGCCTCCCTGCTCCGTCGCGAGCGGGACGTGGGCCTTGTTGGCTGCAGGAGAGCCTTCAGGAAGAGCTGTAACGTCTCGCACTTGACCCCGGAGCGCAGCTGGACAGAATGAAACCGGCTGACGGCCGGCAAACCGCACTTCTCTTTATTAACGTATTGTCTGCCCTAGGGGCGCGGGTCTGTGACTCGGCAGGCTTAGCCCGTCGCCCCCCCACCCATGTCCGTCACCCAGTGACCCCCCGTGTCCGTCACCCAGTGACCCCCCGTGTCCGTCACCCAGTGACCCCCCCGTGTCCGTCACCCAGTGACCCCCCGTGTCCGTCACCCAGTTACCCCCCCGTGTCCGTCACCCAGTGACCCCCCCCGTGTCCGTCACCCAGTGACCCCCCGTGTCCGTCACCCAGTGACCCCCCACCCAGTGACCCCCCCGTGTCCGTCACCCAGTGACCCCCGTGTCTGTCACCCAGTGACCCCCCACCCAGTGACCCCCCCGTGTCCGTCACCCAGTGACCCCCCGTGTCCGTCACCCAGTGACCCCCCCGTGTCCGTCACCCAGTGACCCCCCCGTGTCCGTCACCCAGTTACCCCCCGTGTCCGTCACCCAGTGACCCCCCGTGTCCGTCACCCAGTGACCCCCCCGTGTCCGTCACGCAGTGACCCCCCGTGTCCGTCACCCAGTTACCCCCCCGTGTCCGTCACCCCATCTCATCTTTTTTTTTTTTAAGATTAATTTAGTTAGTGAGTGAGCGAGAGAGCTAGAAAGCCCTCCCCAAGGGTGCTAGAGGAGAGGTGAGGAGCAGAGCAAGCACATTCGCCACTAAGCGCAGAGCCTTTGTGGGGCTCGACCTCAGCACCTGAGATCGTGACCTGAGCTGAAACCGAGAGTCGGACACTGACTGAGCCCCCAGGAGCCCCTCTTTTCCCTCATCCTGAGCCAAGCTCAGAAGAAGGTCTTTCGTCATCCAAATCCCCTTCAGTCTCTGGTGATGCCTGAGGCCTGGTAGCCTGTGTCCCTGTCCCCCAGTGGCCGTCCCCTCTCGTGACCACTGGTCTGGGCAGCACGTGGACACGACACAGGCCTCGTTCGTGAGCTCTGCGTGGTTCTGAAAACCACTGCGGGACGGTGATTACTCTCATGATGGCAGCTTCATTAAGTGTTAGACGGAAACTAAAAGGTTAATTCTACCCTTCGGTATTCGGCCGGCTCTCTGAACTAGAAGAGGTGAGAAACGGCCGTTCAGCACAGACGGGTGGGCCTGGAGAGGCTGAGGTCGGACGAGTCCCGGCGATGCCTTGGGGGCCTGTGACCAGGCCTGGCCGGGGCTGGCGTGTCTCCAGCGACCCCTCAGCCAGGAGACCTAAACCGAGGGTACGCGTGACCCGGCCCCTGGGACCTGCAGCGCCACGCCACGCCGCTAGGACGTCACGCTAAAGCTCATACGTCCGTGTTCCCTTCATCAAACGGAGTGTCCCCACTGGGACACTCAGATCTTAGTCGTTTCTGATGAAACCGAGTGGAGTAACCCAGGGAAGGACCGTCTCTGGGAGGATCGGAGGGACGGGGGTTTTCCCACCGGCTGTTGTGCGCTTCGTCTTCGGACGCGCGCCGCGGGCAGCGCCACCCCAGTTCGGCTCCAGAAGCTCATTTCGCCACTTGGCGTCTCAGCCTCCCGTTCGCCTCCGATCTGTAAGGCCCCGTGAAGTGGTCTGAGACACGCCCTCCCTGGTCGTGGTCCCTGTAGCTTTAAAACACAGGAAAAGCAAGTAATTCCATTAAATTAAGCCACCTGTCTGTTGAACCGAATGCTTCAAGCCACGGCCCTGAGCAGTGCGATCCGGAGCAGGACGGAAGCCTGTCGGGAGGCCTGGCGCCTTCTCCAGCTGACTCCACCCTCGCGGCCCAGGCAGCGGAGCAGGGGACAAGCCATTGCGCTTGGGGACACCGGAGTCCATGAGGAAGGGGGAAGCTGTCCCGAGGAGACCACGTTGCAGGACCCGAGGGGCATCTGGAAGGAGCGGGGCCCCTTCGGGGTTTGAAACGTTCTGGACGTGTTTCCCGGAGAGTCAGACTCTTGTCCTCAGAACCTCCCCCACTTGCTCTCTTCTTGCACATTTCCTCCTCCCAGTCTGACCTTCCCGAGGCCGAAAGCTGGCTTGAGACGGCTGACCGCAGCTCTGTGGGGCGGCCGGCGTCCCCCACGGAGCGCCAGGGGCACGTCACGGCCCACGGGCCGGCGGGCGCGGACGCGAGCCGGCAGGCGCGGGTGTCACGGGACTGACCTCCTGCACGTCCCTGGCTCGTGACCGGTCCCTGCACAAAGGGGCAGCGGTCACTGTGCCACAGCCCTCCCCGGCCGTGTGTCGGGACAGAAATTAGGGAGTCGTGGAAACCGTGGCTTCTTACCCAAAAGCCACGTCACCCTTCGAGAAGCAATCCTTGCTTTCTGGTCTCAGACCCGTCACTCTTCACAATTATTAAGGGTTCCTTCCTTTCTACCATGTTGAAAATTTCAAGTGAGGCAAATTTTTATTTAAAAATAACAGTATACCTCGGGGCGCCTGGGTGGCTCAGTGGGTTAAAGCCTCTGCCTTCAGCTCAGGTCATGATCCCAGGGTCCTGGTATCAAGCCCCACATCGGGCTCTCTGCTCAGCAGGGAGCCTGCTTCCTCCTCTCTCTCTCTGCCTGCCTCTCTGCCTGCTTGTGATCTCTGTCAAATAAATAAATAAAATCTTAAAAAAAAAAAAAATAACAGTATACCAAATGAGGGCTGATTTTTTTTTTTTTAAGATTTTATTATTTATTTGACAGACAGAGAGATCACAAGTAGGCAGAGAGGCAGGCAGGGAGAGAGGAAGGGAAGCAGGCTCCCCGCCGTGCAGAGAGCCCGATGCGGGGCTCGATCTCGGGACCCTGAGACCATGACCCGAGCCGAAGGCAGAGACTCAACCCACTGAGTCACCCAGGCGCCCCGAGGGCTGACATTTTTGGTTCAAACCTGTATCCACCTGCAGAAAACCGGAAGAGGAGCCTTGTGTTACTTCTGTGAATGCGTTTGATGTCTGGTTTTATGAAGGACAACCAGGCCCTCACGCCTGCCTCTGCGCTCACCTGTGGCCGTGGAAACCCCTCCTCACAGGCCTCCGGGGGAGGGGATGGAGGCCCTCCTGGAGAGTGTGGACGCCCCGTTGGCGCCTCCCAGCCAGGCGCGGTGCGGGGTCTGAAAACGTGGCGAACACGGGTGTCTCCCCGTTCCTGGGTTTCCGTCCCTTGGTCTGTCTTGCGCCTTGGATGGGTTTTTCCCTCTGTGCAATTGTCACACACGCTTCGGTCCCTCGGCCAGCCGTGCTTGTGCGGCTGAGCCGTGCAGGTCGCTCCCCGCGGGCGATCGGAGGTGAGCCCCCGTGACTGTGGGTGCAGGGTCGTTCCGGGAGCTCTGCGTATGCTCCAGCTGGCTCGGAACAAGCCGGGACCGAAAGCAGCAAGTCGGTCTGGAGACGCTGCCACGCTAAGGCCTCGCCTCTGAACGGGGAAGAGCACGCTGGCCCTTTCATGCGCTGAGGGTGTAGTCGGGGGTTAGGGGTGCAGATGCCTGATCCCAGGAACAGCCTTGGGAACCAGAGGAAGGGGGAGTGGACAGAGGCACCCAGGAGCCTCAGGACGACGTGGGGGAGGCTGGGGAACCCTCGTCTGCCAATAGTCGCTCTTAGGGCAGCATTCCGGATGCGGCGTTCGCCTGAGGGACAGCTGTGGCCAGGTCCGAGGTGGCTTTCCCCAGACCAGCCACCCAGTGTGCACTGGGGTTGGGCAGCTGGGACACGCACGCCCACCCTAGCTGTGGGACAGAATGTGTTCAGCCGAGACAGCAGAGAAAGGGTGACCTGTGCTGTCACCTGGCAGGCAGGCCGTGGGGAGGGACAGGGAAGAGTGGACGCAGGACCCCGATGCCCACAGCGCCTGGGCTGATCTGTGGGCTCCTGGAGTTTGGGGGAGGCCGTCCGGGAGGAGCAGGGTTGAAAGAGGCTGGCAGTCGCCATGGGGGTCCCCTCAGTTCCCGAGCTCGCTCAGAAACTGGGCACGTGTCTGCGGCCGTGTCCAGGAGAACGGAGGCTCTGGGAGGCGTTAGCCTCTGCAAGCCTGCGGTCTGTGCTCAGCCACGTGGGGTCCTCGCAGAAGGGCTTTTGCTAAATGGTCACAGACCCTGTCCACCGAGAACATGGTTTCTGGAGCTGTCACACCGACGGGTGGTCTGGATTTGAGTCTGCAAGATGTCCAGGAGGCTCTTGGTTCTCTCTGGGCGTCTCCCCTCTGTGCAGACGGCCTCTGCCAGGTAAGCGCTGCTCCTGCAGGACAGGGTCAGAGCAGCCCGGGACCCCCAGGTGACGGTAAAGCACCGTCACGTAGCAACGGGGGGAGGTCTCGGTTGTAAAAGGACTAGAAGTGAAGAAGAAGACGAAGCGCGACTTTCTCTGGAAAGGCGGCCGTTCCATGATGTTTCCTGGACTCTCCTTCTCCCCCGCCCCCGCGGCTGTGTTGGGGAGGCGCGCCACCGGCCAGACTCACGCCTCAGTGGACTCTGAAAAGTGGACGCATTGAAACCCTAAAATGTGAGCGATTCAGGGGAAGCTGATTCAAACCCGTAGCCAACTCCAAACACTTATGCAGATAGAAAACTCATCGTCAAAGAAACAGGTCCGTCTGATGACTAACCCTGACTCAGGTGGTTTCTGTCCTGAGTTCAGGAGACTCGCCCTCGGGGGACCTGAGAGCAGGGAGCCCTTCCGCTGCGGGCAGGGGGCAGCGAGCACAGGGCCCAGTACCCAGGGACCAACCTGCACAACACGTATGGGTCTCTGAGCGCGAGGGGCCCACCGCCGCACGCCTGCTGTGGGGTGAGCCTCCGTGTGGGGCCACGTGTGCACACGTGTGTGCCGGCACACGGGCAGCATGTGCCTGGGCTTCCAGGTTCCTGGGACACACGCCAGCTGCCAGCGCGGGGGCTCTCCTGCCTCGTGGAGATGCTTTTCCTCCCACACGGTGCTGACTGCAAGCGTTTTGTGTCAATCAGTCGCTTCCACTAGGACTTAATTTTGGTAAAGGTCTTTTTTTTTTTTTTTTTTGCACTATTAGCTGTTGGAAACAAACCAATAAAAAGCAAGGTTATACTTTTAAATTCAAGAGTTTCCTGCATGTCATTTAGCTTGCCGACGTCAGTGGGGCCCTCAGACGCGAAGTCCGCTCAAGGCCCGACTCCCCGCCCCTGATCTGAGCTCACTTGTGCTCCCTCCGTCTCCGTCTGTCCGTGTCGCTGTCTCTCCCTCCGTGTGTTCGTCTCTGACGCTGGGTCTGTGTCTCCGTCTCCCCAGGGACCGTAGATCACCTTGTCTTCACCGAAAATAAACTCGGCCCCTGCATTTCCTACCCAGCTGTCGCCCAAACCCCCCATTTCTCTCACCTCTGGCCTAACTAAGCAGAAGCTTGCGTCCAGTGGGTGCCTGGGGGTGGCCTGGAGGGGCCAGGGTACAGGCTGTTCCCTGCTGCCCAAGTGATCGTATATCTCGGGTGTGCACAGAGCAGGGTGTGTGTCCCATAGCGTGGGGCGTAGGGCCCCCCGTGAGTGTGAGTGGGCCCCCCGGGCCCTGAGCTCCATGCAGCTCCTCAGCACAGGCCCCGGCCCACCAGAGGCAGTACCTGGAGCAGCGGTGGTTCTGCTCCCTGCCACACGGCCAGGGAGCGGCAGCCACACATCAGAGCCGGAGTGAAGAGGTCACCGCATTGTGCTGTGGTACAGCTAGTAGCCCCGACACTCTCGGTGCCCAGGGCAACATGCCCGGGAATCCCTGCCTTGGCTTGGAAATGCTCTCAGGCCCCGAGCTCACTGTCTCCTGTGACCCCTTGTGCATCACAGACCAGGTCGAGACAGAGAGGAGGCCACGGCACTCCGTGTCCCCAGGGTGCCTCCCCGTCAGCCTGTGTGTGGAGGCCTCAGGGTGGGGTCCTCTGGCGCCCGGGGGTCCTGTGCAGGCAGACCCTGCAGCAGCCTGCCGGGGCCGCACGTCCCGAAGGGAGAATAAGCTGGGGCACAGAGCCCGCCCGTCCAGCAGATGACCTCCCCCTAGGTCAGCACCTGAGGACCGCAGGGCCCCGTGCCCGGCG
This sequence comes from Mustela nivalis, assembly GCF_964662115.1. Taxonomy (NCBI): domain Eukaryota; kingdom Metazoa; phylum Chordata; class Mammalia; order Carnivora; family Mustelidae; genus Mustela; species Mustela nivalis. The sequence goes on along the minus strand of NC_139024.1, from coordinate 244,738 downwards.
GCTGGGCCGGAGGGGAGCAGCGGAGACCGGAGAGCTGTGCGCAGCTTCGGGGGCCCACGCCCGCTCCAGTGTGGCTTCGGGGGACAGGGCTGTGGGGCCCACGCCCGCTCCAGTGTGGCTTCGGGGGACAGGGCTGTGGGGCCCATGGTTCTTCTAGACGAGACGACGTCCCTCCCCGTGATGCTTGCTGGCATGGCGCTGGGCTCCGTCCGAGCTCCCCGAGGAGGTGGGTCCATCTTCCCCGGGTCTCCCCGCGAAGGCTGCCTGCAGAGACGGCCGGGAAGGGTGCTCGCAGAGAGAGGGGAACGCGCAGCCCTTGGACTGCGTCTCGGCTGCGTCCCGGCAGAGTGCGCTGGCCTGAAGTTACTCTTCCTAAAGCCACAGAACGTCCTTCCTGGGGGCAGCCGTCCGCGTTTCAGCGCCCGTGTTCGGTACTTTGTCACGCAGATTCCAGCTGGTCCTTTAACTCACCTGAAGCTTAGTTTTTAGAACCACGGAGCCCTCAGCTGTCCCGGGGTCCCCTGTTCCCGAGGAGCCCATCAGTCATTCGTCCGCTCATCCGATTCACTGAGCGACCACGAGTGCCGGGCTGGGCAGGAGATGAGCCCCCTCGGGGGCCCCCACCAGCCCGAGAAGGCCCGGGACGCGCCGCGGCGTGCGTGGGAGTCAGGAGGGTGTCTGGCAGGCGGGGGTCTCCTGGGGCCGCTCCCGGCTCGTCCTGCCACGCGGCGGCGTGCTGAGGCCCTGCGTACTCAGGGCTGTGGCAACTGTTAGGAAATCAGAAAGGCTCCCTCCAGGACTCGGGCCTCGCGTGGTTCATGTCAGGGACATCGTTGAGTCGGTATCGCACCTAATGCCTGCTCTCGACTCACCCCACACCCGTGACAGTGTTTGGTGGTCATTGTTACTGAAAATTCCAGAGTCCAAAGAAGAGAGGCGGAAGTGGATGAGATACAGGTGTTCTGCGTTCTGCGAGCACAGACTGTGCGGTGACACTCTGGACGTCGGCATTTCCCAACTTTACTCATGCACTGGGCAGCAGGCCAGGGTGATGCTCCGATTGGGTCCCGCACCCCTCAGGGAGTAGAAGCAGCCGCCCGGACACAGCGGCCCTCTGTCCGTCCACACAGTCACCTGGGCAGTATGGGCGGACAGTGGGGGGCACTCACCGTGTCCCATCCCCAGGATGCCTCTGGAATGACCAAGTTCCAGGCCTGTGTCGTGCTTCCCCAGAGGGCTCTCGGGGGAGGTGCTGCGGCCTGGGTAGGCCGTGTTTGGCATTTGGGATGCTCGGCTGTTAGATGACGGACGGCTCTCCACAGGCCCACCCTGCCAGGCCCTGAAGCCCGACACCAGTGGAGACGAGCAAAAAAATAAATCATAATCCACACACCCCTTGGAACCCGTAGCTCTTCTGTAAATCTGAGAAGCCCCGTCAGCTCGGGACATAGCCGACTCCGAATGAAACACATCAGTGTGACCGTCCAGTTCTGCAGTTTTGGTTCTCAAAGTGCACGTGGAGAAAATCTGTGTTCTGTGACTCCCCACCTCCGCCACGTGCCCCCAGAGTGCGGTCCCTGCTCTATCACTCTGCAGAGCTGAGCCACTTCCTAAAGGGACTGGGGATGCCCAAGGGAACAGGCCAGAGGGAGTGGGCTTCCGGGGCGCTGTACCGTGCTGGGCCCCGCGGGCCACAGAGCACTAGTCCTCTGGGCCCAGTTGAGAGCAGGTCGTTGCTAAAGCAGCTCCACAGAGGGCAGGACACCCTACCCCCAGAGAGCCCCTACCTGCTGTCCTGCCCCCCCCCAAAATAGTGTCTGTGACCTGGCAAGGCCCAGCGTCACGGGATGTGCCAGCCCACTTGCTGCCATGAACTGGATGCCACAGTCGTGGGCTTCATCTGTAAAATGTACTCAAAAGACCCTTGCTGAATCTTGGAGGGACGCGGCCTGTCCCCTCAAATGTTCCTCTGGTGCTGGCTTACCCGGGAGTGACACAGACGTGGACGTAACACGAGAAGCCTCTGAGAAAAAAGCCAGTGGGACCGTGCCCTGGCTGTTCTGCGCTGTCGCATGCTGGTAAATCCAGAGAGGGGAGAGGAGGCCCTCCGCCCCTCAGCGCAGGGGAGACACCTGGCAGGTGGCATGGGCAGCCTCCCAAGGAAGCCAGGCCTTTGTTTTTAAATGACCTGAGCCGGTCTCTCCTGATTTGTTACGGAAAGGAGGACTGGTTGAGACCTCTTCCGATCACCTTCCAGCCGGCAGGAGACTTCTGCAGTGTGTGACCTGAGCAGCTCTGGACACGGCATCTGGGCAGGGGAGGGGCTCCCCAGGGGGTTGCCGAGGACCCGGGCAGGTGGACCGGGCAGAATCCCATGGGACATTCCCCGGAATGAATGGGCCCCTGAGAGCCCGATCCGTGCCGCTGCCGGGCACCAGCGAGTGGTGAGGTGGTGAGACCCCGGCGGCCGGCAGGCAGAGAGCAGACCGCGCTGGGCGGGTGGGCACTGCCCGAGGCACCCTCGCTGCGGGTGTGAGACGCTCCCGGCCATGGACTCTGCAGAGATACACCAGGGCGCCCCGGCTCAGGAGAATGCCCGCGCACCTGGTGGGGGCTCAGCCCCAGGCCGGGACCCTCCCCCAAGGCCTGGCTGTGCCCAGCCGGCCTGCCCTGTGTCCTGTGGCCGCAAGGCCCCTGCTCACGACACCCACCCTGCCCGAGCCGCCTGGCCAGCTGCAGAAGGTCCAGCGCATCCGGGGGCCGGCGTCCGTGGTGAGCAGGGGCTGGGGCTGTTGGCCTCGGTGGAACCAGAGGGTTGGGCCTGACGTCAAGGGGCAGCCCCAGATGCAGACCGAAATGAGGAGCTTGCTGCCCGAGAGTCCAGTCACTGGCCAACATGCAGCCGGTGGCCTGGAGTCCGAGTGTCGCATCTCCCCCTCCCCCACCTCTCTGGGCCCCGCATCTGCCCCCAGGCCTGAAAACCTTCGGGCGTTTGCTTTCTTCTGTAAAAGCCGCAGACACCCTGGCAGCAGCAGGGCTGTCCGTTAGGGCCCCTGAGGAGCGTCACCAGGGCCCTGCCCGGCTTCGCCTGCTTAGAGAGAGCCTTGAGCCTCTCGGCGGCCCCGCCACGTCCGCGGGCAGCACAGCGCCAGCCAGCGGCAGAGGGGACACGTCGCCCGAGAGCCCTGCCCACCGTCCATCTGTGCCCGTGTCCGCGCTTACGGACCAGATGCTGCCTGTTGCTCACTGACCATCTGCTCCCGAGCTGATGAAGTGTCCCCGTTACCGTGGCAACAGAGTCCTTGATTGGCGGTGGCACCACAAACATTCGCTGCTCAGGTTTCTCTTTTATCTGTGCTCCGGAATGGGGCTGGGGGAGGGGCAGGCCTCGGGCTGGGGGAGGGGCCCCACAAGTTGAGGAGCCGGGTGGGCGTGAGGAGGGGCAGGTTCCTCTGTGTCGCCCTTTCGCCCTGCTCCCCTGTGCCGCCTGCAGTGCCCCCCCCACCTCTGGGCCGGCAGCCCTGTGAGCAGGTGCAGCTGGGAATTCCGCTGACAGATCTGGTGGGGGGGGCAGTCACAGCGCTGTAAGGACACTGACCCCGGGCCCAGGCTCTTCCCCTGCACCAGGAGGCTGCCCAGGGCGTGTGGCTGTGGAGCCCTCCTGAGTCCTGTGCTGCCTGCTTGGGTGACCGTCCCCAAAGCAGGCAAATGTCCCCGGTACTGAAGCATCGGGCACCTGCCAAGGGATGAGAGGTCTCGGGCAAGACAGAACCTTTGTTGTGTCCTGGGAATTGGACACCACAGAGCCGGATTCCATCTGTCCCACCAGTTCTCAGTGTCAGCGGCAAGAGCCGCCTCCCTGGATGGGACTCGGGGGCTGCCTTCTCTTTGGGTAGGGCCTGGGGACGCTGCCCGGCAGCACAGACACTCCATTGCACGTGGAGGCCAGCCAGCCCCTGGGCCCTCGTGAGCAAGAAGCTGGGTCTCGTGCTGTACTGAGAGAGCCTGTTGGTCTCAGCCGCAGATTCCCTGGGAACCAGTGCTCCTGGCGGCCACACGAGCTGAGGAGCCACCTCTTGTGACAAGGGAGCCCACCTCAGTGGCTGTCGGCAGGCCCACCCAGAGCCTTTCCGTTCCCCAAAGAAAGAAGGCCCTGGACTGCCGTGGCCCACTCTGCTCCCAGTGCTCCATGAAATTCCCTTTAGGGGTTGGTTTGTGGCAAATTTGAGAACGTGACCTTCCCACAGTCACCGAGGCTGGTGTCACTGTCCTGGTCTTGGCGCCCCGCAATTTTATCAGCATGGCCCTTCCCACAGCCAAGGCTGACTTGGGCTCACCTGTCCTCCGACCTTGACTGGAGTCCTCCTCCCAAACCCCTCCCAAACTCCAATCACACCAGCTTCTCTAAGGCCTCCTCCATGAGCACGTGTGTGTGCATGTGTTTACACATGTGGGTGTCCACATGCACATGTGTCCCTGTGGGTGTCGTGTGCACCTCTCTGTGTGCGTTCCGTGAGTACACGTGTCTGTGTACGTTCCGTGAGTACACATGTCTGTGTGCGTTCCGTGAGTACACGTGTCTGTGTACGTTCCGTGAGTACACGTGTCTGTGTGCGTTCCGTGAGTACACGTGTCTGTGTACGTTCCGTGAGTACACGTGTCTGTGTGCGTTCCGTGAGTACACGTGTCTGTGTACGTTCCGTGAGTACACGTGTCTGTGTGCGTTCCGTGGGTACATGTGTCCGTGTGGGTGTCGTGTGCACGTGTGTCCGTATGAGTGTCGTGTGCACCTCTCTGTGTGCGTTCCGTGGGTACATGTGTCTGTGTGCGTTCCGTGGGTACATGTGTCCGTGTGCACGTGTGTCCGCGTGGGTGTCGTGTGCATCCCATGTGTCGTGCCCACCCGGTGTTGGTCCAGCAAGCAGTCCCTCCTTGTCTTATAGAAACCTGAACTCTGTAATGCAGGCACTTCATTGCTTCTTAAATTATATTTTACTTTGTCATTCATTATCACAGCTTATGAGCATAAAATAATGTTTTTTAAATATAATTAAAATCTGGCCTCCCAACGACTTCCAAGCTACCTGACGAACACGTGCTGGGCACCGAGTGGCACAAGAGCAAATCGAACTTGGAATTTTCCCAAAACAAAACTCCCATTAGTCTGTATTATCTCAACTGAAATTAAAAATATAAATTTCTCCCTCAGTATCATTCATCTTCTAATTTCCAGCAGCTGCGCACCAAAGACCCGTTTCCAGCTTACTTGGGTAGAGTGGGAAATGCAGAGCCCGAGTCGGGCCGGGCCCCTCCCTGTCTGCCCCAGACAGAGAACAGAGAGCATCCGTCACTCACTACCGAAGCCTGACGGACGGTCGGTGTTCTGTTTCTTTCAGGGGAACAACATCCTGAGCCTCGCTTCCAGGGTGTTTTAGGGAAGCAGGCGTGACTTTGACAAAAAACACATCAGCAAACAGAAAACCATCAACTAATCTAATATATAAATCGCACTGAAAATCCCAAAGAAGTTCTGAGCAAACAGAATCTAGCAGTGTGTTAAAAAGATGACATACTGCGACCAAGTGTTTCTTCCCACCGTAGCAGGAACGGCTCAGTATCAGATCTATGGATATAAACTCCATTTGTAGAACAAAAGGGAAGAATATGATTGTCTCCATAGTTACTGACAAAACACTGGATGAATTCGACATTCATTCTCTTTTTAAACGTTCACGATCAACTAGAAATTGATGAATACTTCCTGACATCACGATGGCGTGCCCCGACCTGACAGCCACGCGCTGGGGAGGGCCGGGATCGTGCCCGCGGTCTTCAGTGCATCCCGGCCACAAGAAGGCAAAGCCGCGGACACCTTGACTGGGGTCTGTGTCCCCGGCCCGCACGGTGTTGTCAGCTGCAGAACGTGGAATTACGACGGTCAAGGGGATCATGTGGTTTTTTTATGGTCCATCTGGAAACCCTAGAGAAACCACAGAAACAAACGCACAAAGGTGAGAGAATTTGGCAAAGTGTATAAAATCGGGAAGAAGAGCCACTGGGAAATACCCTAGAAGGAAAGACTGCCTTTATCAACAGAGGACCCGCCACGGACGTGTGCGGTGAGGAGGACATGCGGCTGCCGTAGCAGGAAAACTGGACAGTATCCCCGAGGGGCCCGGAGAGCCGGCGCAGGCAGGTGCTCGACCGAATGTCATGTGGTGAGGACGCCCTTTCTGCAAAGCTAACCTGCCCGGAAGGGGCAAACTCCCAGTGAAGTGCTCACTCGGGGCGGGGGGCAACTGGGGTCTCCGTTCACGAAGCGTCTGACTTTTGACTTCAGCTCAGGTCATGGTGTCACCATCTCAGGATGATGAGATCCAGCCCTGCGTCGGGCTCTGTGCTGGGGGGGTCTGCCGGGGGCCCGCTCTCCCCGCTCTCCCTGCCACGCGGCTCCCCCCACCCTCGCTCCCCGGTTCTCTGTCTATAAAATACAATCTTCTAAATGACGTCAACTCGCTTTCGAGGAATCTAGACAGGCTAAATGAAAATTCGTGTGAGAAAAGAAATAAGATTAGGCTGGACAAACCCAAAAGAAAAAGCTGTTTCACATATTAGAGCATCATGAAGCTACAAAGTATGTCCCGCTGGTACGTGCACGAGCAGGGCATGGACCCAAGATGCTCGCAGACATTGCATAAAAGCGTTTAAATCACTGGGAAGCAGATTTCCCTACAGTGACATGGAGGTGCGAGGGTGCGTCTGTAGGAAAACTATAGGGCCCAGGTATGAAGGGCTGGGCTGGGCTGGGGAAGTGAGGACCAGGCTTGGGGCAGGTGTGAGTGGCTTTGTGAGCCCAGAACCATGGGGAGTGTGTCCTCTCCTGGTCACAGACCATCCTAGAGTGACCCTTGTCCCTTCACCATAAGGTCCCTACCCTCAGGGGACGTGCCAACCCCCACCCCCAGCCTCGTGTTGACTTCTACAGTATCAGCAGGGCTCGGAGCAGCCTGGTGGGGCCCAGACTTCTGGGTGAGAACCACCAGCAGGAGGGCACCTTCTGGAATGTAGCTGCTCCCAGGCTGACATGGGCCTCGCCTAGTGGTAGGAGGCGCCAAACGCCAAACGCCGAAGGGCTGTTGGGCCATCAGCAGTGGTGCCCACGCCAGTTTCTCTGTCCACAAGGGCCACGGAGCCCACCAGTGGGCCCCCCCAGAGAATGACCACAAGCCGCCGGAGTTTCCAAGCACACAGCCCGTTGCGTATGGTTCCCGCAGAACAGTCCTGCTTCCCGTCAGAGCACGGGGCCTCTTCCAAACCATGGAGGGGCTGTCAGCACCCAAACCTGTGTCTTTCCTTACTTGTGCCTTGGGTTCGAGAGCCTGCCGGCCTCAGGAGTAGCGTTTCCCCATGGACAGCGGGATGACACCGGCAGCAGGGCCGTCTCTGTGACAGCAGGACAAACCGAGGCTGTGAAAGCAGAGACTCCATCACGGCTGAGTGGGGGGCCGCTCCGCAGCAGGCCCGAGGTCCTCCTGGCCTTGCCTTCCAGCGGTCAGCACGGCTCTGCGCCCGAGAGCAGGACCGGCGCCTGCCGTGCGAGCACAAAGGGGAGGCTCCAGAGCCTCCAGCTCCGGGCTTTGACACAGGGGCTCTTTTCCTGGTTTTCCTGCTTGGAGCCCGAGCCCCGAGACGCACATGGTGGTGCTCAGGCCGCGGTCTGCTCCTGGCTTTCCCTGCCTTCGTGCCCCCAAGCGCTGCCAGCGGCCTCGCATTGCCCAGCGCCCGAGGTCTGCGGCCCCAGGGGGCGATCTGGATGCATAGGCGTTGAGGGGCCCCAACCTTGGTGGCGGGTGAGCAGTCCTCACCACTGCGGAGCCCGTGGCGCCCCGAAGGCTTTGAATCCCCCGCTGCGAGGTCACACCCAAACCTGTGTCTTTCCTTACTTGTGCCTTGGGTTCGAGAGCCTGCCGGCCTCAGGAGTAGCGTTTCCCCATGGACACCAAGGGCAGGGGAACGGGGCCATAAGGCCCCAGCATCCTCTGGGACCTTGGCTGCAAGGGAGGACCCACCATGGCCACAGACTCCTGGACACGAGCTGGCCTTTGTGGAATGCAGGGGAAACCCCTGTTGGGCCCCCTGCCCGAGGGGCATTGGAGCCCACCACCCAGCCACCAAGGAAGCAAGTCCGGATGGCACCTGTGTCCCCCGGTTGGTTTGTAGCGGAGGTCAGAGTCTAAGGCCCACGAGGTGACCTCATCTCCAAGACACAGCAGAGCTCTGCTCCCACTCAGCCAGACTCGGGCTTCGAGAACCGCACCCTACCCCCCACCCGGCCCTGATGAGTACGGGAAGATACAGTCCGAGGTCCTACTGGGGCCATTCAAAATGGCTTTTCCAAGTCAGCCTGCACTGCAATTAGCTTTCTCTGGTTTTATGAGAACAGTCTCAGCCAGGCCCAGGCAAGCTGCCCCGGGCCCAGAGGAGCGTGTAGAGGTGGGGGTTAGAGCAGCGAGGCCCTGGGAGGCGTTTCTAAGTCTCCCAAACGGAGAGTGAGCGTCTCTTCCTGCTGTACTTGTCGGCGTGGATCCGAGGGAGGGCCTGTTTGTCGCCTGTGGATTAGTTCCCAGAGAAAACACGGCAGCCCAGAAACAATGCCTCTAGGCCCCTTCTACAATTTACAAAGTGAAAAACCCTCAGTACATTTCCCGGTAATTTGTTCAAAGCCACGAAGCTGTCCGCGTACTGCACCAGGATTCAGTCTCGGGGCGGGGGGCTGGAGCAGGACAGACCCTCCGGCCGCGGGCAGGGTCTGAGAGTGTGTGAGCGGGACGGAGAGCGTGAGCGACGTGCTTTCTGAGGTCGGGGCGCCCCACCCCACGGGGAGCACGGGGCCCGGCCTTTCGGCCCAAGAGGTGGCACCTCTCCGAAATGCATCTCAAGGGGTGAGGAGAGAATCCATGGGTCACGTGGGGGGAGTTCGCTCAGGGAAGAAATGGAAGTTAGATCTTCTCTGTAGAATGAACTCAGTGTGAATACGGTCCAAGGGGCCAGAGCCCGGACGCAGCTCACCACGGGATTTCTGGTTCTGGGGTGCAGACTTGGGCTGTGGCTGACAGGGCTCCTCCCTGGGACTCGGGTCACATCCCCAACACACGCAGGCCCCGCTGGGCCCGGCCAGGCCACAGAGGACACACAGAGCAGGCCAGACATTGTCGTGGGTCACCGGGGCCTGGGGTGCGGAGCGAGAACCTGCCTCTGGCAGCCGGGTTGGCAAGTGGCCCCTCCTCGCCCTCCCCCAGCACCCCCACACAAAGCCTGGCACACATTTCTGGCGGATCTCCCAGACCTGAGAAGAACTCATGGCTTTACAAAGTGGCAGGCAAAGGAGAGCATCAGAACCTTTGTGGTTTCGGAATACTGGAAACATGCAGAAAACCATCTTTCCCAAACGAAGCGCGTTTCTTCTTTGTCCCAAGTGCCTTCTTTCACTGGGGATGGCATCGCGCTCTGATTTACAGACGAGCACTGGCTCCGGAAGCTTCCACCTGTTGCCGGGCAGCTGGGTGGGCACCTCCCGCTGGGTGCCCCTCCCTGGCAGGGCCCGGCTCCAGGTTTACGCCCGTACAGCTGTTCTGTTTCAGCCGCACGGTCATGATTACGGTCATCTCGACCTCCTGGGCTGACTGAAACAGATGCTTCTCGGTATCTTTGATCAACGTGCAGAGGGTCTGCCCTGTGATCGTGAGCGCCACATGTGCTCACGGGAACAAGGAGTGTGCCTGGGTGTGCGGGGCGTGCGTGGAGAACAGCTCAGGCCACCCTCCACCAGGCTGAGGGGTCCTGCGCTCTGTGGCCTTCATGGGAGAGCCCAGGATCCCACGACCTGACCTGTCCACCCTGTTCCTCCTCCAGGATGCGCACACAAGCACACACACGTGCATCACACAACTGCACGTATGCACGCTGGCCCCCGCTGGCCCCCGCTGGCCCCCGCCCGGGCCCCACAGCTGTAAGCAGCTTCCTGGGCGCCGCGCTCTTGACGCCAGGGGCCCCTTGCCTTGAGCACTTCCCTCCCGCGGCTTCTCCTTTGAGCCCTTGGTGGAGGGACGCGGTGCCGCAGGAATTCCCGCTTGGTGGAGGGACGCAGTGCCGCAGGAATTCCCGCCACTTCCTGTCCTCTTCCGGCCCCTGCCTAGAACTTTCCTCAGCAGCCAGTCCCTGCACTGGTAGGCTCTGCCACCATCTGACCGCAGACCCTCCGGCCCTGGCCATCTAGCCACCCGTGCCCTTGTGCTCTGGGCTCCCAGACCTGGCACACCGTGTCCCCCATCCCTGCAAAGCCCTTGGCTCCAAGCCTGTTGCTCTGTTGGGTTTCTGGGAGACAAGGCCTCACGGCCCCCGCAGGACGCCCCTGGCTGTGCCCCGGTCCAGGTCAGAGCAGACACAGCTGCCGGGGCCTGAGGGTAGGCTGGGAAGTGGGTGCAGTCCCTGAACGGGGTGAGACCTTCACCCCAGTGTGCCTGCCCATAGCGCAATGTTGGCAAATACACAATGATGTCACACGGTAAGGGTACCACCTGATGCTTTCCTGAGACCCTGTGTTCTCCGAGTAGCTCTGCAGCCTTAGCGTGTGACAGGTCCCCAGGAGCTACAATAGGACATATGCTGGGATCTTGGAACAAGTGGCTTGTGCAGAGGACAGAGGAAGATGAAGAGCTTGTAAGTAAATGCGAGAGGACCGTGGTCTGGAAGGAGGCACGGGGGTGCGGCTCTGCCTGCAGCTGGGCCCCTGTGCGGCCTCACCACCCAGCTCGCTTGTCCTGAGCAAAAGACAGAGCTGGGCAGGGCCAGGCGCCCCTCCTCCCCTGCAGCCAGGGGCTCTGCTGACCTTCTCCGGGCGATGTCATCACTGCAGGACATCGGCCCTTCAGGTGCCAGAAACAGCTCCTTCACTTTTTTGTGAACAAGGCGTCCCACAAGGCTCTGGAAAGCAGAGTCCCCTACACCTGGGGGAAGGCACGGGGCCTTGGCCTTGGGCAGGGGGGCTCAGGTTCAAAAGAAGCCGTACTGGCACTTGTCCTGTCCTCCAGCTGGCTGGAGGCAGAGAGGCAGGGTTGAAGGAGAAAGACCCAGACAGGGACCCTGCCTGCACCGCCCACTCACTTTCTTCTAACAAGACATGGTTGGTGTCTTTGGCTTGGAATAGGGGTATCGTTCGTAACTGGAACGTGGGTGCCTTGCGGATTCCTTAATTCAGCCCCCTTGGCCTCGAGCACATCTACAAGCTGAGATCAAACCCTCAGGACCCCGCGGGAGGACCTCAGACTTTGCGCTCAGAACCACAGGTGCTGGGTCCTGTCCAGGGTTCAGGACAAGGCGGGCCTGTTACCCCTGTGTTTGAGGCAAGTGGCCGGGCCTTCTTACTCCTTAATGCCCGGTCCCTGTGGGGACGACCCCTGGAGACCCTGAGCCTTGAAGGCCAGAGTCCCATAGGCCTCTCAGGGACAAATCTGCCCACAGCAGCACTGGGACCCTCTGCCTGGGATCTGGGGTCTGCTGGGCTGGGTGCCCACCCCCAGCCCCCAGTAGCCATGGAACGGCCTCCCCGCAGAGCTGGCGGGCGAGCACGCCGGCACCAGGACGGGAAGGGGTTGCCAGAGGAGAGCCCTGGGGCCTTTAGAACTATGTGACCGCAGGCTGAGGCATGGAGAGAGCCCTGACCGGGGCCAGGGCAGCCTGGGGGCAGAGGAACAAGGTCAGCAGCCCCAGGAACAGAGGACCCGCGGGCGCTACTGGCGGCGGGATCAGGCACGTCCTTAAGAGCTGGTGCAGACGGTGGGAAAGCCCACGCAGAGCTCTGGGAACAGCCTGAGCGGCGGGAGCAGATTCACTCAGTCATATCCATGCACCGACTAAAACGGGCGTCGAGTCCGACTCTGAGCCAGACACAGAAAACAGAAAGGGAGTGAGAAGAGGTCCTTCCGCCCAGGCGCTGGGGAAGCAAGCCTGCATAGACAGGAAAAGCTGGAGAGAAGAACAGAAGAGCCTGGACTGGAGACACGTCCCAGAGAGCCCGCAGGGTCCAGGACCTACATCCTCCGGGGCGGGGAAGTCACAGACTCCCCTGGATGGCGGGCGCTGCTGTACATCAGGTCATGGAGTGTCCGGCAGGCCAGGTCCCGGGAGGTGGGGTGTGTGTGGAGCGTAGGGGCGAGCTCTGCGGGACGGGGAAATCGGCACGGGCTGGGGGAGGCAGGGGAACGTGCTCGAAGGACGCGGCGATGAACAGTGTGCTTGTTCTGCTAAGGACTCTAGACCTCTGGGGAGCGGTGGGAGTGATGCAGATATTTAAGTCTGGGAGTGACATATCGGACTTTTCCTACAGGACAGCCTTGCTGGCAATGGCCTGGCCAAGGGAATGAGGTGACAAAGTGGACAGAGGTTCTGTGGGGACAAATAAGAGAATCAAGGTTCCCAGAGGAACATGCACTGAAGGCTTGAGAAAGGAGTTACCAGGACTGTTGGCCTGTGCACAGCCCGTGACCCAGAGCTGTGCTCCACGAGCTGCCCACAGGCTCCCAGAAATAGTGACTCAGAAAAAAGGTAACTTGCTCCAAAATGTGAGGTAAAATTAAGAGTCAAACACTTATATTATACCCAGGAGCCCAAACCAACCCCATTTTTACGCACTTCCCGCTGATTCTCTCTCACACAGGTTACTGGCTCGGTGCACCACATTTCGGGCCGTGGGCAGAGGTCGGGAGCTGTTCCTGCCTCTGGGCCGCTCCACACCCCCACACGGAGCCCACCCTCCCGCCTGGCCAGGTCTCCGCAGGCACCGCGGACTCAGGTGGGGCCGGGCGGACACCTGCTCCCTCCATCTGGGGCACTCCCTGCACGGGGCGGGGGGCGGGGGGCGGGGGGGCTGGGGGCCTCTGCTCCAGCGGTACCTTTCCCAAGCCCATGGCCCACCGCCAGGGTGGAGACGCTCCCTCTCCTCGGGGTGCTAGTCTCAGGCAGTGACTGTACCCCTGTATGTGGGTTATTTCATCAGTAATTAAATAATTGCCTGTGTCTCTGGCTGAGCCACGTCTGTGCCAGGACAAGGCTTTGCTCATTATTACACCCCAGCACCCAGAATGCTCCCTGACGGGTAGTACATACTCGGTACACGTTGAGTGATCACGTTAATTTTGTCCCTTGCTCCATGACCGACACAGACCTACCGGTCTTTCTGCCATCCCATGAACATAAAATGTCATCTAGCCTTTGGTTGCTTTCTTTCTCCTGGAATGATCTCCATCCACTCCTTGGTTAACCCAAATCCTGCGTGTGCTGAAAGGAATGCTTTAAGCTGTAGGTAACTGAGTCTAGAATAATGATGACTTCGGCAAATAGACGGTCTCATGGGATAAGAAGTCTTGAGGTGGGAGCTCAGGGCCAGGATACCAGGGCACTGGGTGAGCATCTCTGGGGTTCTCTTGGCCCCTCCTCATGGTCACAACATGACTGCATCAGCTCCACGTATCACAGGCTCACACAAAGCCCCCAAAGCCAGACAAAAGAGGGAGTGGGCATGAAAGCGTCCAGCTCATAGGGGTTAGCAGACGAGAGTCTTGGCGGGGGAGTAACTACTTTTTCCAGCCACCAGAGACCCCGAAAGTCTCTGTTCATCCCCAACAGAGTTGCAGGGTGTGTGTGGACCCGTCCGAGGAGAAGGGAGCGGAGAGGGTGGAAGCGCCGTGCAGGTGCTTGGGTAGCCAAGCTGAGAAGAAGCAGTTCAAGGGGCGTCTTCACTATTTGGCGAAAGCAAGCAATTCGGGGCCTGGGTGCTGAGCCCATGTGGACGGCTGAGCCTCAGAATCAGACGGAAGAGGTGAGCTCACTGGCCGGGCTGGAGCCTCCGCCTGACTGACCACAGGGGTGGACTGTCCCCAGCGCCCGCCCGCTCCCTCTCCCCTGCCCAGGGCCATCCTGCTCCCCCCCCCCCCCCGCCCCACCTGGTTTGCTCTCTCCCCCCCTCCCTCCCAGGCTGCTCCCTCCCCTTCTGGGCCACACACAGCAGGTGCGACGCAGCTCCGGAGAAGAAGGCAGAAGTCCAGGGAGTGCGTGGAGGGGAAACCCTTGCCGTGCTCCCGTGTTCGGAGGCAGGAAGTTTTTATCAAGGTCGGAGGTGGTCCCTGGGTGAAAAGCTTCCTGAGCTGGACTGGAAGTGGTTCTCACCGTGCCGGCCCCTCTGTGTGGAGAGTTGTCAGCAGCCCCTGGACAATACACAGAGCGGTGAGGACAGACAAGAGGAGGCTGTCCCCTGGCTGGACTGGAATGGAGGGGTTGGGGTGCCGGTGGCCCTGCAGGGTCCCGGCTGGGGACCAGGTGTCTCGGGGCACTAGTGCTCCTCCCAGGTCACCTGCCGAGCTCATACCATCTCCCTTCCTCTCAGCACAGAGCCGGTGGCTGAGGGTGCCCAGGCTTGGGTGGGAAACAGAGTGTCTCCTGAGACCTGCTAGGCAGGTGTGCTTTGGAAGGCCGGCTACGGTGCAGCCCCATCTACACTGGCGATTCCAGGACCCTAGAAGCCGGCCCACAGCTGCAGAGATGATGCCGTCCGACCCTGCCCTTCCCGGTTGTGGGGCAGAAAGGCCGTCAGGGAGAGCCTGGCAAGCAGTGAGCTCTGACTGTGCTCAGGAGCCCTTGAAAGAAGACCTCGGGCTGCCAGTGCTGGGCTCTGGTCGGCTCCCGGTCCCGCGGACAGTAAGGAGGCCTGTCTGGGCCACAGGAAGCTGAGACGGACCCGTGGGCTAGGACCCAGGTGCAGACACCCGCACCAAGGGCCCGATTCCTTGCGGTGGAGGCTCGCTGAGGGCTTTGAGCACGGGAGGGGCAGGATGGAAGTCACGGTTCTTGGGGCCGCCTGGTGCGGCAGGAGGCCCGTTGCTCCAGGAGCTCTGGGAGCTGTGAGGGGGAGGCCGTCGCGCGGGGCGCCAGGACCTCTAGTGAGTGAGCTGGGAGCTTGTCCATATTTGGACCGGCAGGAATGCCCCGAATAAGCCTTGGGGTCTTCTCTGGAGACCCGGACTGGCAACACCAGGGCCCTCACGCGGGCAGAGGCAGCAAGCAAGCAGCGGGGGCCCTGGGGGCGCGGGAAGGTCCTCAGCTGCAGCGGGTGACAGGAAGGAGGTTTCTCTCCAGGGGACAGGGTGATGGGGGTTGTGTCTTCTCTCCAGGGGACAGGGTGATGGGGGTTGTCCCAGGGAGGGTGGAAGCAGCTTAGAGACCGAAAGAGAAGCTCTGAAGTTGCCTCGAGGGAGCACTGGGGGCTGCTCACGCTGTAGACACACGTGTGGGCCAAGCGGACCCCGGGGACCTGGCGGGGGGACTTGCTGCAGACTGGCCTGCGTGGCCTGCCTGTGGCCAGCATCCCTCAGGACGTCACCTGTCGGCTCCTGCCCCGTCTCCCCCAGACACAGAGACAGAGGCAGCGGGCCCCACGGACTGGAAGAGCCCTCCCTGGGTGTAGCCTCAGGGCCTTGATGTTTGGTTTGGCCCAGGGACCGGCCCAGGTCAGCATAGGCCGTGGAGCAGCCGCACAGCGCCCGCAGCTCGGGGAACCAGCAGGGCTTGACGCTCCCTCCACCACCCCGCAAGGAAGGCCAGGCCCTCAAGACAGGGGACGGTCAGTGAAGACACCAAGAAAGGCATAGAAAAGGGTCTCAGAAATCCTAAAAGAAGAAGAAGTCCCATTTACAAAGAGAATCTGATGAAAGGTCTTAAAACGCGCAGTCACGGGCCTTCCCATGCTCTGCTGCTGAGAGGCAGTGAACTGAACGGGGAGACACACTTACAGACGGACGTCACGTGCAAAAGGAAACAGACCCTTGGCTTTGTTTTTGGGTGACTTGGGGGCACCTCGTGCAAGTCCAGCCGATGGTGGTGTCCCGTACGGGCAGTGCCTGCCTGGGTCTGGGCCCCGCGTCCGCTCCTTGGCTGCACAGAGGCGGTTCTCAGCGCTGCAGAACGCTGCCTCCGTTGTTTCCACCGAAACAGGGAACGTACACGAGCAAAAAGCAGGAGTTTGAGGTGACGCACAAGTGCGGTGTCACCCGCACACCGTGAGCCGGTGGGGAGCACACCAGCCGCCCCCCGCGGACACGGGACCGGACGCTCAGTCCCAGCTCTGCTCCGGGCGGGGGGCGCGAGGGACGGACGCGCACACACCCTTCCCTGCGGGCCGCGGACCGCCGTCCGGCTCGGGTCTGCGCGGGCGGCGTCTGTGTGCAAGGCCAGGGGCTGATGCCTCAGACCCCCCTCGGCTGCTCCTGTCTGTGCCCTCCACAGCCCTCTCTAGGCACCAGCGCCCAGCACAGGGACTGGTCTTCCTGACGTGGGTCGCGTGTGTCAAACAGTCGCGCGAGCAAGGAAATGCTCGTGGGCTTTGCAGCATCAACACCCACTGATCAAGCACCTGCTAGTGGCCAAGTTCTGGGGCTGCATGTGCAGGGGTGGGGTGAGGGGAGGTGGAGACACAGGTGTCCCCAGGACACAGGGCCAGCCCTGCGGAGAGGACCCCCAGGCCCCAGTCAGTGTGCTTCTGTATGCGAGTGTCACCAGCACCAGGGTGCAGACACCCCGCAGCCCCGACAGCCCCTCCCAGGCCGCAGCTGGCTACCCCGCGGGTCTCCAGCCCCTACTGTGCAGGGGGAGGCAGGGCTGCTGCTCCCTGTCCTGCCTCCCCCTGAGCTGGCAGGCCGCATCTGTCCTGGAAACGTCTGGGGGGGGCCCTGCCTGGAGGCGGGGAGCTCCATCAAATGAGCTTTTGAGGTCCTTCCCTCCCAGAGTCCTAAAGGCTCTCCAATGCGGCCCAGAAAGGTCACAGACCAAACCTGCACGGAGTCGGGTTTCCACATGAAACAAACGTGAATATAAAAGTGTCAAAGGGAAGATTTGGCCCTCACCCCCTGCGCCCCGCTCACACCCCCACAGCCTGCTCTGGGCTTCAGAGGACGTTCGCACCCCTGCGGACTGGAGAGTTCAATGGAAAGGAGCCATCGACACTTGGCTGAGAAGTGCAGCTTCCCTCCCTGCTGCCCACTCCCAGCCACAAAGGACCCTGAAGGGTGTCTGAGATCAAAGGAACCAGCCCTCTCCCTGGCTCCTGCTCAGTCCCACTACCACCCCCAGAGGACAGGAATTCACACCTGCCTGGGGCTGGAGCCCAGGAGGACCTGCAAAGGTGGGCTTTGAAAGGGCGGCCACCTCCAGGGGGAAGCGCTAGGGGGGCTCCCCACACTGCGGAAGGAAGCCCCAGCATGGGATTTGCATGCTGGCTGGCCCCGTTCACAGAGCCTTGGTCCTGCTCCCCACCAGCTGTGACCTGGGGTCTGCCCCCAAGCCGGGCAGATGGCTGCAGCCCAGTAGGGAGGAGGCAAGGGCACACTGCGGGGAGGCGGGGAGGCGGGGGGGGGGGGGCGCTCAGCGACGGACACTGAAGCCCCGGGGCCTTCCGCAGAGCACACGTCCTCCTGAGCTTGTCCCACTCAGCGGGCTCGGCTCTAGCTCACCAAAGCAAGTGAACTGGCTACTTGCGTTGTAGCCGGGGCTGGTGTGTTTGGAAGGAGAGCGTCCACTCCAGACGGTCTCTGGGAAGGAGCCTGTGGCTGGTGGGGCCTCGCCCTGAGAGTGGGTTGATCTCTTAGAGTGGCTTGTACACACTTGGTGCTCAATAAATGTTTGTTGCCTGAATGGTTCGATACGTGATGTAATGATTCTTGTGGCTTGGCCTCTGTCACGGAATGATCATTTACTGGAAACCCTTGAAACGATGTTTTATTGGTGTTTCTGCTCATTTCAGTTACTGCTTTGCAGTAACATCTGAGCAGCTGGGATCTTTGCCCCCCAGCTCCGTCATGTGCGGAAACGTCAGCCCCGCTCTTCAAGCCATTTCCCCAGGACATACCGTTTCAGGGGCAGCTTGAGTTTTGTCCACGCAGAGTGCCCCAGTAACAGCCGCCATGTGCCTTGAACGAGTGGCATTGCTCCCGGAAGAAACACTTTTCTGTTCAGAATTTGCTACTGGAAAAGTACAGGCGCAGAACGCTTGTTTCTGCTGTTTTCTGCACCCGGACTCACAGCTACGCTGTTGCCTTTCTAGCCCATCGCGGAGGGTCTCAGGGGTCTGAGAGGCTTTCAAACAACCGCCACCCATCATGGGCGGGGCCGAAGCGCATCTCCAAGTGGCAGCAAACGCTGGCATGCGGGACCCTGGCCCCGCGCTCCCATGCCTGGGGCTGGGCCCCACTCCACGGTCGGGAGGGGAGAGTGTAGCCTCCACAGCAGTGCCAGTGCATGGAGGACTCCGGGTGTGCCCCGAAGCCCTAGTCCCATCGCGGATGGAGCGAACTCTTCCGGCAGACACTTGTCCTCTCGTCTGTCCCCGACGCAGAGCCCGTGCTCAATGGTTCTTCATTCGCAAAGTGAACGGAAGAATTCACGAGTGTGAAGATGACTGCCGGGCCCCTTGACCAGTCCCATCAGCAGAGGGAAGGGCCGAGAGCAGACCGTGGTTGGGTCACAGCTATCCCCATGCGTCAGCCCGAGACCCCTCGGCTGTTGGGCAGCAGCGACCTTTGGTCCCTGTGCGCAGCCAGCCAGGCTCAGACAGGCGGTCTGCCGGCCGGAAGGTTCTGTCTCCTGCTCCCGGCTCCCAGCGCCATCCACTCCTCTTCCTGCTGGGAGAACCTGGCTGTGAGCAGAAGCCCTGAATGGCTTCCTCTTTGCTTTCTCCCCGTGCTCCCCAGCCGGCAAGAAGAGCCAGGGCCGACCCAGAAGAGACGTCACCTGTGGGCTGCTGCGGTGAAGCTGGCGAGAGGGACCCGCTCCGGCCAGCAGAGACAGCCGACCACAGCCTGACCAAACACCCTTCGGCAGTTCAGGGATCTGTTTTCCAACCCATCACCAGGAAAAACAAAACAAACCCTAAGATAAGCGTTAGACAGTCCTGAAGGCCTTTGGTTCCAAAGATCAACACGGTCTCAAAGCACCACTGGGCCCACAACCCGACGCACACGCTGGCCCTTCAAGGAGGGGGAAAGCCAGGGCCTTGGCATGAGCAGACTGTGGGACCCCAGACAAAGGGCTTGACCTCTCTGATCCGCAGGGCAGCCCGCCACAGGGAGAGGCCCCGTGACCGGCGGCACCCGCTCGTTCCGTGAACCACAGCGCCGAGGCCCCTCCACTCGCCGCTCATTTCTGTACGCAGTCACGGTCTCCCAGACGTGCTGGAGTTCTGGGAAGAGGCCTCCGCAGACCCGCCCCGCCCGGCCCAGCGAGGCGACCGATGGGGTGGGGGCCGGCGGCGCGGGCGGTGGAAGGTTCACCCAAGGCCAGCTCGAGAGATGAAGTTGGCTGTCTACACAGCAAGGGAGCCGCGGGCAGGACGTCAGAGGAGAGGCTGGGGGGGCGGCTGCCCTGAAGGAGCGGTGAGGAGGGACGGGGGCAGATGTGAGTCTCCTTGTAGGCCGTAGCCCCGGTCCGCTCGGGCTTGCGGCTGTTTCGAGGCCTGACGGGGCGGTTTGTGTCCCGCCTGTGGCTGCCGTGGTCCTGCCTTTCTCAGGTGCCACTGCGCGTGCCTGCTGCCTAACGGTGGCCTCTGCAAGCCCCTCGGTGAGGAAAGGGAAGCGATCCTCTCCGCGGCTGCCCCACTAAGGTTCCCGGGGAGTCGAGTGGGAACGGACTAGAAGGTCTTCCCGCCATCAGCCCCGGCACGAAGGCCGATAATTCAGTGAGACCCACCCCAGGGCAGCTGAGTCCCTGTGGGCCTCCTATGTTCAATAGCCCAAACCTCACAGCGCAGGGGGGTCCTTCTCAGGGGTTTTCAGAAGTGGTAAAAAAAAGTCCTTTATCTGACAACTCGAGAAAAAGAAAAGTGGACATTTCACTTTGCTCACCTGTTCTGTTTCTCCCTCTCACGTGACCGTGTCGGCATGAACCCTGTGACCCGCAGCCACAGAACGGTCAGGTCCGATCCAGGGGAGCCGGTGCTCCTTTGTCTTCCCCAGCCGGCCAGGCCCGCCACGCTGCAGTGCGGATCACGGGGGCCCAGGGAGACGGCAGTGCCTCCCTCCCTTCGTTGTCCTTTGAGATACGGCTGGGGGCCGAGCAGCGCCGGCTTGCTGATGGATGACCAGTGCCTCGGACGAAACACAAGGAAAGAAAAACAAAACCAAAAACACCCCCCAAAAAAAACAAAAGGAAAAGAACGATTTCCTCTCGTCCCTTATCCCATCCAGAAAGTTCGGGGGAGGCTGAGATGGTGACCAGACATGTCTGGGCTTTCTGGGAGACGTCAGCTCTGCCAGAAAGGAAAGTCAGGAGTCTCAGATGGCCCTCCCCACTGCGCGTCTGTCACACAGGGTCTCACTGGTCACCCTCAAGCCTTAGCTGAGGTTCGAGACAAAGTCAGTGGTGTGACCGAGCCTAGTGCGGGGGGCTGGCAGCTTGTCCCCAGGTATGGAGAAGGTGACCCAGGTCGTCGGTAAACCCACGGTGGAGGAGGAGAAAGGCGCTCTTGCTGAATTCAGTCTAACACCCCACCCTTGCACACGTCCCCCCTTGCACACGTCCCCCCGGCACAGCTCCGCCGCGTCCCACTCTGGCGCCAGCACAGCCCCTCCGGAGCAGCCCTGGGAGAGCCCGTGAGTCCCACACGAGCCAGGCTGTCTGGCGTCTGAGTGTTTCTGTGTCGTTTGTTCTTCATGCGAAGCCCACAAAATGAGGGTTTCCGCTAAGAATTGAGTTCAGCGGCCCTTGGCCCATGGCGGAAGAGCTAAGTCAACGTGAGGGGGCGTGTGTCTTCTCTTGCACAAGAAGGAGGTGAGCAGGCCACGGCACACGACAGCCTCGGGCACCCAGGTGGCACCTACTCCCCTTTACTTACCAGGGCTGTCTCGGGACACTTTTGTAATATTGCCCAAAGCATAGTCTCTCCCTTTCCCAGAATTCCTGAAAATATCTGCAATGCAGCGAACTCCTTTCCACAAAGTCCTTTTAAAAAGTAAAACCCACAGAAGATCTTTTATAGGGGATCCTGGGTGGCTCCGTTGGTGAAGCTTCTGCTTTCAGCTCAGGTCATGGTCCTGGGGTCCTGGGCTAGAGCCCCACAGCAGGCTCCCTGCTCAGCAGGGTCTCTGCTTCTCCCTCTGCCTCTGCCGCTCCCCTTGCTTGTGCTCTCTCTCCCTCTTTCTCAAATAAATACAATCTTTTGAAACATCCTATATAAACTCCCCCACGAAATGGTGTGTGTGCACGTGTTTGCAGAGCCTGGGACGTCCACCTGCGACTTCTTCCCGCGCTACTTCCCAGCCAGGTTGGCAGGCGAGATGCAGGGTTGCACCTGCTTCTCCATTCCGGTATCCAGTTTTCTTTCTTTCTTTTTTAAGATTTTTTAAATGTATTCATTTGAGAGAGATACAGAGACAGAGAGATGCAGAGGGAGGGGGAAGCAGACTCCCTGCTGAGCTGTGGGGTTTGATCCCAGGACCCCAAGACCATGCCCTGAGCCGAAGGCAGATTCTTAACCCTCTGAGCCACCGGGGTGCCCCAGCATCCACTTTTCTGAGACTCCATTTCAGGCCCATCATGTCCCAGAGCATGTCTTTGCTAGGCCAGATGGCCCCCTCTGTCCCAGATCTTTTGAAACTTGATTAAAGCCATACCCACCCACCCCCATCTCTTCACGAGTGGCCTTGCCTGCCACCCTCAATGCCAGGTCTCTTTCAAGGAGTCACAGGTGACCTTCAGCTGCAGCCTCCCCTGCACCCCCTGAGCAGCCACCACCAGACAGATGAGAGCAAGGACATTGGCTTCTCTGCCGGCTGCCTCACGGGGCTGCCTTCTCCCTCCTGGAACTCGGGCCTCTCACTGTTGAATGTGACACACCCTTTTCACCCTTTTCAGTCTCAGCTGATTTTTTTCACATCTAATTTCCAGTGTCCCTTTCCTACAGGAGCAACCCCAGCCCCGGCCTGGACCACAGGTGTTCAGGAGAAGAGGTTTAGCTCGAGGATGAATGGGTGTAACACCCCAGGATTCAGCAGAGGGCAGGCAAGATGCTCTCAGGCTGTGAGCATTCTTAAATCCTCCAGAACAGCACATAATAAAGCTTGTTGCCTAAAACTTTTTCAAAGAATTTTTTAAACTGTGAACCCTTTACACCAGGGCATGTGGGCGGCTCAGTCGGTGAAGCACCGAACTCCAGCTCAGGTCATGGTCTCAGGGTCCTGGGATCAAGTCCACATCAGGCTCCCCACTCAAATAAGTTCTTTAAAAAAAAAAAAGTTTATACTTAAAATTTATATCATGTGTTAAAATAGTTGCAAAAAATATTGTTTCTGGTCTATGGTAAAAATTTACATTTAAAAATAAAACTGGGGGGATGCCTGGGTGGCTCAGTGGGTTAAGCCGCTACCTTCGGCTCGGGTCATGATCTCAGGGTCCTGGGGTCGAGCCCCGCATCGGGCTCTCTGCTCAGCAGGGAGCCTGCTTCCCCCCCCCCTCTCTGTCTGCCTCTCTGCCCACTTGTGATCTCTCTCTGTCAAATAAATAAATAAAATCTTTAAAAAAAAACAAAACAAAACAAGTGACAGTGGTATTAGTGTCTATAACTCTGTCACCAGGAGAAATCAGAAAGAGCTTCCTCACATAACTGGAAACATTATTTCTGTTATCACTGCTTCAAAGTTACAATAGTTATTGAACTTTATGCTAGATATTTTAAAATATATATATATATATATATATATATATATATATTTACTTATCTCAGACAGAAAGAATGCATGCGGGGATGGGCAAAGGGAGAAGACGGCAGACTCAACACTCAGCAGGGAGTCCACTCCGGGCTCAATCCCAGGACCCTGAGACCATGACCTGAGCTGAAATTCAGAGTCGGACGCTCAACAGACGGAGCCACCCAGGTGCCCCTTATAGCTAGATTTTCTTAACATGGTAATAAAGAATTACATGCATTATTATATCACAATTAAAACTATTTTCAAAATTGCATTCTAATAAAGTTGAATTCTTTTTTTAATTTTCTGTATTTTATTTTCTGCATTTAAAAATATTACTTTGAGAAAGGGTCTATAGCTTTTTCTTTTTAAAGATTGTATTTATTTATTTGACACACAGAAGGGATCACAAGTACGCAGAGAGGCAGGCAGAGAGAGAGAGGAGGAAGCAGGCTCCCCGCTGAGCAGAGAGCCGGACGTGGGGCTCAATCCCAGGACCCTGAGATCATGACCTGAGCTGAAGGCAGAGGCTTAACCCACTGAGCCACCCAGGCGCCCAAGGGTCTACAGCTTTACCAGACTACCAAAGAGGTCCAAGTCAAAAAAAGATGAGAAACTACTGAATTAGTGGCTGATGGTGACAAGGGAATTTTAAAATTAATTAATTAATTTTTATTGAGGAGAAATGCATGTAACATAATATTGACCTTTCCAACGCGAACAATGCAGCAGCATTTCTATTTCCAAAATACTCTTGTCACCTCCCCAAAGTCCCCAGATAACAGATTCTTAAACATCAACTTTTATTTTTCATATTTTTTTAATCACAGAAAATAA
Organism: Mustela nivalis; assembly: GCF_964662115.1. Classification (NCBI taxonomy): domain Eukaryota; kingdom Metazoa; phylum Chordata; class Mammalia; order Carnivora; family Mustelidae; genus Mustela; species Mustela nivalis. Next base: position 221,117 of record NC_139024.1, on the reverse strand, counting down.
GATGGGATGGTTGGTAAAACAAATAAATAAACAAACAAACTTGTAAACCCTAAAAGTGTATTATTTTAGGATAAAGCTCTGTTGGGGAGAGACTGAGAATATGAATTCAAGGACAAAGAAGAGCAATGGGTAACTCTGCTGGGTTTCAGATATTTTCTTTAGAATCTATTGGATCCATTTAAAATAGTGATATAGCAATTTTTAAAATTTTTATTTATTTATTTCAAACAGAGAGAGAGAAATGAGCATGAGTAGGGGGGAGGGGCAGAGAGAGAAGCAGGCTCCCCACTGAGCAGGGAGTCAGACAGGGGCCTCCGTCCCAGGGCCCCGAGACCATGACCTAAGCCGAAGGCAGATGCTTAACTGATTGAGTCCCCCAGGCGCGCCAGTTTTATTTTAGTTTTTTTAAGATTTTATTTATTTATTTATTTGTTGAGAGAGAGAGCGAGAGAGAGAGCGAGCGCACGTGCAGTAGCAGGCAGAGAGGCAGGCAGAGGCGAGAGAGAAGCAGGCTCCCTGCCGAGCAAGGAGCTGGGTATGGGACTCGATCCCAGGACCCTGAGATCATGACCCGAGCCGAAGGCAGCGGCTTAACCCACTGAGCCACCCAGGCATCCCCCCAGTTTTATTTTTAAAACTGTGTCACTTGTTGTTTTTGTATGCAATGGGGGAAATGCAAAATGTCACTTAGATGTTAGTGACACAAAGATGTAATTATTGTCACCTGAGTTCATGAACACACTAAGCTAAGATACCCTATTCTAAGTAGAAAAAATTTACTGTCTGGGACCAAAATAAAAAGCTTTTGTATAGTGAAGGAAACCATCAAAAACAAAACAAAACAAAACCAAGAAGGTAATCTACTGACTAGGAGAAGATATTTGCAAATGATATAGCTGATAAGGGTTTAATATCCAAAATACATTAAGAACTAATACAATTCAATGCCAAAAAACAATCTGATTAAAAAATTGCCAGAAGACCTGGATAGACCTTTCTCCAAAGAAGACATCCAGATGGCCACCAGCCACATGAAAAGATGCTCCACATCATTTACCATCAGGGGATGCGCATCAAACTAGGATGAGAACAGGGCACTGGTGGCTCAGTCGGTGAAGCAGCCAATGCTTGATTTTGGCTCAGGTCATGATCTCAGGGTGGTGAGATTGAGCCCTACGTCGAACTTCAAGCTGGGCACAGCGTCTGCTTAAGATTCTCTCTCCCTCTCTGTCTGTCCCCACACGCTCCCATATGCTCATGTTCTCGCTCTTTCTTTCAAAAACTACAATGAGATAACGCCTCACACCCATCAGAATGCCTAAAATCAACAAAACAAGAAACAACAGGTGTTGGTGAGGATGTGGAGAAAGGGGAGCCTCATGCGCTGCTGCTGGGAATGCAGATGGGCACGGCCACTCTGGAAAACAGCATGGAGGTTCCTCAAAAAGTTAAAAATCGAATTGCCATATAATCCAGTAATTTCACCTCTGAGTATTCACTTGAAGAAAACAAAAACACTAATTCAAAAAGATGTATTCATCCCATGTCCACTGGAGCATTATTTACAATAGCCAAGCTTGGAAACAGCCCGAGTGTCCACTGATAGATGAATGGATAAAGAAGATGTGGTGTACACAGACCATGGAATATTACTCAGGCATCACAAAGAATGATATCTTAAGTTAGCAATGACGTGGATGGACCTACAAGGCATTATGCTCAGTGAAATAATCCAGACAAAGAAAGAAAAATACAATGTGATTTCACGTATGTGGAATCTAAAAAGCAAAGCAAACAGACAAATGAATAAAAAGCAGAAACAGACTCGTAAATACAGAGAAACTCGGGTGGCTGCCAGAGACAGGGGAGGCGGGGATTGGGTGGAATAAAGGAACGGGATGAAGAAGCAGAAAGTTGCTGTTATGAAGTAAATGTCACGGGGATGAAAGTACAGCTTGGGGACATGTAGTCCGTAGCACCGTGGCAGCATCATACTGTGACGAGGGGGTGAGCGCTGAGTGACGTACACGCTTACCAAATCACCGTGTTGTACACCTGAAACTAGTAGAACACCGTGTGTAAACGACACTTCAGTTAAAAAAAAAAAATAAATTCACTCTGGATAAAGCTATCATCATGTTTGTTAGTACTACCTAACTGATCAAAACAGCATAAATATGTTATAAATCATGATAAATAACTAACATGAAGAATAACATTCATTAAATGACATTAAATAACATTTAATAACATTAAAATGCGTCTCTTAATAACCTGGCTGAGGCTGGGGGCTTTCCAGTTTGTTTCTCTTTGGGGGGGACTAATACTTCTAAGCCAGTACAGGGTTCCCAGCCTCCGTTACTGTCCTAGCTCTCATTTTGAGGGATGCAATTTTTGAGGCAACCCTGTTCATATCAAGAGTGTTACTATAGCAACAGCACTCAATTATTTGAGTTCCTCCAGAGTCAAAAATCACATGATAATGTATGGGGGCGCCTGGGGGGCTCCGTGGGTTAAGCCTCTGCCTTCGGCTCAGGTCATGATCCCGGGGTCCTGGGATCGAGCCCCGCCCGGCTCCCGGCTCAGCTCAGCAGAGGGGGTCTGCTCCCTCTCTGCCTGCTGCTCCCCTGCTCGGGCGCTCTCTCCCTCTCTCTGATAAATGATAAAAATCATTTTTAAAAAATCCCATGAGTATATTATCACAAGGTATTTGCAATGCTCTGTCAGTCCACCTCCATTTGGGTAGAAGACTAGGACGCCCACTCTTCTCTGGAAGATCTGTATCCAGACGTTAAATAGCCAAAGACACGGCGACGTCTGTTTCGTGCACCTGCTCTTTCCCCGAGACGCCCCGAGGTCCCCCACGGCTCTCAGGGGCGGCGAGTGGGGCTGCGGCGTCGGCGTCCCGGCACCGGCTGTGGGGGACGCCAGGCGCCGCGGGGCCGCGGTCCCCAGACGGCCGGGCTCGGCGGCGGCGGCGGAGTCGCTGCTCGAGGCACCCGCGGGGACTGACGCACGCGCTGGACCGACGGGACGACACGCTCCGCCCGCCGCGGGGGGCCTGTCGGGCTCCTGCGGGCCGGTGACCCGGCGGGGTCAGAACGCGGACCGACGCGGCGCCTGGGGGCTCAGCGGGTCGAGCCGCTGCCTTCGGGTCGGGTCGTGATCTCAGGGTCCGGGACCGAGCCGCCTCGGGCTCCCTGCTCCGCGGGCTGCGCTCCCCGGGCCGCTGACGCCGGCCGCGTGTCGGCGGGACCCCCGCCCCCGCCCCCGCCCCCAGGGGCCGCGTCCGGCCCGCGCGGAGGGAGAAGCGCCGCCGCCGTCGCCACGCCCCGGGCCGCCCCGCGTTGTCGGGGCCGCGGCGGCGGGCGAGCAGCTCCGGGTCGTCCCGAGACGGAAACGGGCCCGCGGGCGGAGGACTCGGCGTCGCGGGTCGCGGGTCGCGCACAGACACCGGGCGTCCTGCGGTCCCCCCGGCGGTGGCGCGGCCGTGGCCCGCGGTTCTCCTTCCCCGACGGCCGGCGCGGACTGTGGCCTCCGCCCGCGGGGCCCCCGCGTGGTCTCGCCTCGCGCCGGCTCTTGCGCGCGGACCGGACGGAGCGCGGGGAGGCCCTCGCCCTCACCCTGCCGTGCGCCGCGGCCCCGCGGGACGCTCCCTGCCCCACCTCTGCCCTCGCCTCCCCCACCGCCGGCCGCTAATTCTGTTGGCCGAGCTCTGCCCCGGCCTCTGCTGAGGCGGCTCCCGCGTCCGGCCGGGCCTCCGTGGACCCCTCCGAGGGCATCGCCTGCACACCCGCAGCCCGGCTGCGCCCTCCTCCCGCCCCAGACCCCGCTGCTGATTCACTAAACGCGGACACCGCGTCCGTCCTGCCGCCCCGGCCTGGCTCACCTGGCCAGTCGCCTTCTCCGGCTGGTTTGGGGACGCCCGGCCTCTCTCCCGCTCGGGGTCGGCGCTTCCGTCTCTGGCAAACGGGCCCGAGCCACAGGCTAATCTGTTAGTGCGGATCCGCCTCTCCGTCTCTTCCTTCTAAATTTCTCCTGCAGCTTCTCTAAGAACAAGGACTTCGAGGTTTGGAGTCAGTCCGGCTCCGGAATGTTCCGAGAGCCCCTTTTCTTATCCATGCAATGAGAGAAGTCCTGTGTCCCCTTCAGTGCGGCAGGGAGGCCTGACCCAGACGGAGCCCTGGGGAGGGGACTGTGTTTCTTCTCGTCCCCCTCCTTCCTGTCTCTCTCCCACTTCTCCCTGATGGTGTCTCTGTCTCTCTCCGCCCCCCAGCCCTACAGTCCTGCCCCAGCTGCCTGTCCCCCCCCCCCCCTGCAGTGGTCTAAACGCGCAGGAGATCCCTGGTGGGGGCCCCATAGCCCTTTGAATCTGCCTTTGGCCTGAGAGGCAGACGGCCCAGGGAGCTGATGGGAATGTACAGGGAAGCCGGCTTCTCCGCCAGAGCTGGATTGCGAGACGGACAGAGCTGCTTGCTGACAACAGGAATGGAAGCAAAGCAGAGAACACAGCACAGGACCACCCCCAAGGAGCTGCTTGTGAGGGGACGCTGGGCTGCCGTCCCTCTCCTGAGGGTCCCTTGACCACCAGGGCTAAGGCCAGGATCCTCCCACTCCTTCTCTCCCCTAAACTCTTACGATCCACAGGCTGGGTCCTTCTCTGCTGCTCTGAACGGGCCCAGCCATGCCGCTGAGAGGCTTGGAGCTCTGCACCCTGAGGCTTTGGTTTCTTTTCAGCCGGGCATTCGAGGGTCCAGCCTCACATCCACCTGCCGACACGTGCTCGTCTGACCCTCAGCTCTCCCTGGAATGACTCTCCTTCCGGAGGGCCGCACACATTAGCTTGATGAGACCCAAACTTGAAAGAAATGAGATACCACTGAAAGGCAGTCAGGGACTTAGACAAACAGCTTGTCCTCTCCACGCAAAGGCTGGTGCGTGGGGACCTCAGAAACGTTTGGGTGACCAGCATCGATTGGACGAAACCACTCATCAGCGTCTCATCTACAACGGACTTTGAGAATCTATCAAGAAGCCCCTTTAACCCGGCGGCAGAGGCAGTGGAATCGCCCGTCCCCTGTGCGCCGCTCTGAAGGACACGGTCCCCAGATGCACATGCGCTGTCAGTTTTATGTTCTTTGGGAAGATGAGACATTGGGTGGGTGCCTTTCACTGGCGGAGTAAATAACTGATCTGCAGACAGCCTTTCCGCCATCCGGAGGGAGGAGTAAAGACCCTCAGAGCCTTCCCGCTGTGGGAAGGGAAGACTGTGGCTAAGCAGGCATTCTGACACCCCATAGCTCTCTGTCCCTTGGTTGAGAACCTAAAGAAATGTGTGGAGGACCCCTCCAGACACATCCCGACCTGCCTTTCCTGCTGCTGGCTGTCCCCATGGCCCTGGCTTCCCGCACAGGCTGTCTTGCCTCTTGTCTATTTTCAAACTTCTCCTGAGTTCCTGGAGCTCCTCACGGCCCTATAACATATCTCTGTGTAAATTGCCACAATTGGTCTCTTTGCTCACCGTCTAAAGAACGGAATCGAATCACACTCCTGTTTCTCTCCACCTTCTTGGTCGGGACAAGGTGCGTCTCATTTACCACAGGAGCCTGGAAAGAGAGTGGCCTTCCCAGCTCGGCCTGACAAAGTGCCGCCGGCCTACCACGGTCCGCAGTCGCCACCAGCGCCCCCTGGACGGGGCTCTCCCCGAGCTGGCCTGCCCTTGCCTCTCAGGCCCCGCTGCTTGCTGCTATCCAGGGCCGCGGGGTCGGCCTTCTCCCTGGGCGGGCGTAGGGAGGCCCTGGTCATCGTTGAAAACTGGTCCGGGCTCTTCGTCCCTTCACTCTAGCCAGGAGGCTCCCTATACAATCAAACCAAGCTCTCCTTCTGAGCCCTCGAAGACCGGAGACGCAGCGGGGGAAGCTGAACCCTAACTGGGTTTGGGAGAGCGAGGACATTTGCTTCTCCTTTTTCCACTAAACTCTAGAGAGGAACAGGCTCAGCTCCCTCAGGATCCCGGAGGCAGGGCAGGGAGGGGGACAGCGCGGGCAAAGCCATCCGCGGCCGAGGAACGGGACCCGTGTGCGCGCCGCGAGCGAGCCCCGTGCACACGCGTGTGCGAGCACATGCACACGGGTGTGAGTAGTGTGCTGCGTGCGCGTGTACACCTGTCCTCGTGTGCACACCCCCAGCCTGGCCGGAGCCGCAGCGGACGGGACCCCCGCGAGCCGCAAACCCCTGCGGGCGCCCGAGGGTTTCGCAGCGGGGACACCGCCCGGCGGGACAGGAGCCCTCGGGCCCCAGCGAGACCCGCCTCCCGCGTGGATCGGCTCCGTGGCCGCGGCACGGGCCCCTCCAAGCGGCGGCCTCGTCACCGGCCACGGGCCTGCGACCCGCTCTTCTCGCCGCACTCCGCACGCGGGGTCGTTGGACGGAGCCGCGGCGAGACCCGAGAGGAGCCACGCGGCCTCCCTGCTTCGAGGCCTCCACCCGGTCCCCGCGTCACCGCCCGTGGTCGCCTCGACGCCCGCGAACCCCGACGGCAGCTCCGCGTGCGGGACTCCGACCGCCCGGGGCGGCGGGGCTGACCCAACCCTGCGGGGCCTTCCGAAGCGCGGTCGCGCACTCACACTCACACACACACACACTCACACACTGAAGCGTGGACACTCACTCTCACACACTCACACACACACTCTCTCTCTCTCACACACACACACACACACAGAAGCGTGGACACACTGAAGCGTGGACACTCTCATACACACACACACACTCTCTCTCTCTCACACACACACACACACACACACACTGAAGCGTGGACACACTGAAGCGTGGACACTCACTCTCACACACTCACACTCTCTCTCACACACACTCACTCATACTCACACACTGAAGCGTGGACACTCACTCTCACTCACACTCACACACGCCTGAAGTGTGGACACACATTCTCACACACTCACACACACTCTCTCTCTCACACACACACACTCACACACCGAAGCGTGGACACACTCCCACTCACACTCACACACGCCTGAAACGTGGACACTCACTCTCACACACTCACACACACACTCTCTCACACACACTCACACACACACTGAAGCGTGGACACTCACTCTCACACACTCACACTCTCTCTCACACACACTCACTCATACTCACACACTGAAGCGTGGACACTCACTCTCACTCACACTCACACACGCCTGAAGCGTGGACACACACTCTCACACACTCACACACACACTCTCTCTCTCTCTCTCTCTCACACACACACTCACACACTGAAGCGTGGACACACTCCCACTCCCACTCACACACGCCTGAAGCGTGGACACTCACTCTCTCACACACACACACTCTCTCACACACACTCACACACACACTGAAGCGTGGACACTCACTCTCACACACTCACACTCTCACACACACTCACTCATACTCACACACTGAAGCGTGGACACACACACTCCCACTCACACTCACACACGCCTGAAGCGTGGACACACACTCTCACACACTCACACACACTCTCTCTCACACACTCACACACTGAAGCGTGGACACTCACTCACACACTCACACTCTCTCTCACACACACTCACTCACACTCACATACTGAAACGTGGACACACACACTCTCTCACACACACACTCACTCACACACTGAAACGTGGACACACACTCTCACTCACACTCACACACGCCTGAAGCGTGGACACTCACTCTCACACACTCACACACTCTCTCACACACACTCACTCACACACACTGAAGCGTGAACACTCACTCTCACACACTCACACACTCTCTCACACACACTCACTCTCACACTGAAGCGTGGACACTCACTCTCACACACTCACACACTTTCTCACACACACACTCACGCGCCTGAAGCGTGGACACACACTCACACTCACACACTCCTGGAGTATGGACACACACACTCACACGCACACACTCACACCCCTGAAGCGTGGACACACACACTCTCACACACTCACACACACTCACACACCTGTACCCAGGTACTGAGGTACCCAGCTTGCCGTCTCCCGTCGCAACAAACACTGAGAAGCGTCTGCCCTGTCGCAGGGTGGCGGAACTCAGTTACAGCCCCGTTCAGCTGAAAACACGCAGTAAATATTTCCCTGGAGGAGCCTCCCGCAGGGTCCAGTAAGCAGTATATAGCGCTCTCCCTGCCATAGCCAGAGTCCAGGAATCAAGAACGGAAGGGAACTAGCGTTTGAACTTACTATCCGTGTGCGCGCTTCTGCTGTCCGCCCCCTCAGCTTCCCACTGTGCTGGTTTACAGGGTTTCGTTCTCAAAAGAAGACACGATAATTGTTCTAATGAACTGGAAGTTGGAGCTGCCACCTGGCCCTTCATCAACAGGCAAGGAAAGTAGGTGCTGCGTGAGCTGGGTGACTGACCACCAGGGGGAACTTGGCTGCTGCTGGGGGACAGCGGAAGTGATGTCTGGACCCGGGAACTTGCTGTGCCGGACGGTGAGGTCAGTGGAAAACCTTGCAATGCCGGGAAGCAGACTCACTGAGGGTCTGGACTCTTCGGAAACGAATGTCTGGGTCCCCACGTCATGGAAAGAACCCCACCAGGAGCTGAGGGCAAATGGAACATGGGAGAAAAGTAGAAAAAGAAAATTATTCTGAAAAAGTAAATCTGGACACAGACCTTACACCATCACAAAATTAACTCAAAATGCATTGTAGGAATAAACATAAACCATTTAATTAGGCAGCTTCTAGAAGATGACACGAGGAAATCCAAGTGGCCTTGAGTTCGGTAATGAGCCCCTGGATAACTCATCTAAAGAGTACTATGAAAGAAAAAATGAATGAGGCAGACTTTATTAAAATTAAAAACTCCTGCTCTATGAAAGACACTGTTCGAAGAATAAAAAATCAGGTCATGGACTAGAAAAAAGTACTTACAAAACACACATCTAATAAAGGACTTGTATCTGAAATACACAAAGAACCTGATTAAAAAATACAAAAGTTCTGAAAGCACACGTTACCAAAGTAGATATATAGATGTCAGATAAGTATATGAGAAGATGTTCAACATCTGTACAGAAGAAAAAAGCACAGCAGGCAGCTTCTCCTCCGCAACCACGGGAGCCAGAAGACAGCTGGGCAATGTCTTTAACCTTTTGCAATGACATTGGCCACTAGAATCCTTCGCCTCACGATAACATTTTTCAAAAGCAAAGGCAAAATAAGTAAACTTTTAGACACACAAAAGATGCAAGAGTTCCTCAGCAGGGACCTGCATATATAAACCTGCGTACACCGGGTTCCTCTGCTGTCTCCATGCTCGCACAACCTCACACAAGCACAAGCACAGATCTGTAATCGGCCTCTTGAGGGGGGTCCTTCATGAGCAGTCGTGCGATCACTTCGTCCCTTTTCCAAACCCTGCCCTTCTCATTCAGTGATGCCCAGGGGACGTCCTCCACTGTCAACCTTTTCCAGGGTTCACAGCACTCCGTGATAGTTGCTGTCCATCAATTAGTCCTCCTAAAAAAGGAAATTACTGAAGTTAACTGTGGCCTAGAGATAAATCACAGAAGAAAAAGAAATATCAAAACTTTGCATTCTCTTTCTTGTTGTTTATACATGTGCTTGGGTATAGCAATTACTTTCCCCTTCTCTTCCCCTGTTATCTTCTAGAAGAATTATTTATAGTGGTTAACTTTAAAAGTTATTTTTCCGATCGCAGAATCCTTCGTTAGGCTACGAACCAACGGAACTGCTTGTCTCGTCTTTCTGGGAAGAGGTGAGCGCGATGGCTTTGGTAAATGTTACGGTTCTTGTGTAGACGTTCAGGTGTGGGTAAAGGTAGTACGTGGAAACTAAGCAGACAGGCACGTGCCCGTTGCTGACCTGTGTCTTCAAACTCATTCTTTGGCAGTCTGTTCCGAAATCGTGTGGCTAAAACTCTCTCTGCTGCACTTCCCTTTGACCGTAAGCCTCTTATAGGGCCCAGCTCTGGGAATAGGAGACCCTAAGGGGTCTGACAGATGGAGGAGGGGAAGAGGGCCTCCCCTAGGTTCCCTCTTTTGTCGGTGTTGCTCCAGCCCGGGGGCCCTACTCCCGGTCTGTTGTGTCTGCTGCCTCAGGTTCCCCCTCACCTTTCTGGAACAGCAGTAGGTGCTTCTTTCAGTTCGTGATCTCCGGGTTAGTTCAGCTCATCTGAACTCCCTGTTTGAATCAGCCGGGGAGTCGCAGCGCCTCCTGCCTGGCCCCTGGCGGACACCAGTCCCACCCCACGTCCAGGAACAGCAGAAGACGCGGAGTCTGAGCAGCCCCGGCTTACCGCAGAGTCGGCCTCAGTCCGAGAGCCCAGACGTCCAGCCTGCGGAAGAGGAAAGGGAGTTCACAGGGCCTCCCTAGCCCAGCACAGGCTGCGCGTGGTGGCCCCAGCGTCACGAGACCTGCTGTCACTGGAGAATGTGTCTGCGGAAGAGGCGCTTCCCCTCTTGTCTCCAGACACAGCAGGTGAGTGCTGTGAGTGCGCCACAGGCAGGGCAAGGACACTCCGAGGTGTGTGCTGGTCATTTCCTGGGGAACAGCAAGGGCCTGCACGAGCGCTCCCTCCCCTTCCCCTGCTCCATTTGGGGGTGGACCCCTAGAACCCCGAGACAGAACACTTCATTCACCGTCACTGCCCATTAAAATATAACGTAGGTGAAGGGACACATTCCATCTGTGTCACTCGCTGAAGAACTCCCAGGGCCTAGAGGAGTGACCGACACATAGCAGACACTGAATAAAATTTGTAAAACGGGTGAATGGAATTTCCAGACAGGAGAGCAGAGAGGCTCACTGCGACATACGTGTTACAGCACAAGTAAGTAACGGGACGAGAGACACTGAATAAGCTTTGGGGAGCAGATGGAGATGCCAGGGCCCCGGTCGGAATAATACGCGGCGCCTGCGTGGCTCAGCTGGGTAAGCGGCCGAGTCTCGACATTGTCCCGGGTCACCGTCTCAGGGTCCAGCGCGGAGCCCGGCTCCTGCTCATTGGGGCGTCAGCCGGACGTTCTCCCTCTGCCTCTCCCTTCCCTCCCACTCACTCTCTCTCTAAAATAAACAAATAAAATATTTAAAGTTTGCTTGTTCGTACAGAGTGAGTGGTTCACAACGCACCATTAAGTAAAATTCAAAAATTTAAAAGGAAGTTCAAAAGAAAATGTCTCCTGCCCATGGTTTATTCTTCTATTCCCTAGGAACAGCACCCAAAGACGCTTTGGAGAACCGTCTCTTTTCCTTTCGAGCTGCGTGTATGGGTGGACGGACGCGTCACCTGCAGTGGCCCTTTCGCTTTACCCACCTGGCGCGTCCGTTCCCACCGGCCACAAGGGCGGGCACCAGACCCGTCCCAGGAAGGAAGAGCGTCCCAAGGCTACTGTGAAAGGGACTTCTTTTTTCTTCAGAAGGAACCCTTCGTTCGGACCCTCTCTACTGCCCCAAATGGTGTGCATGGTGCTATGGGCATTTGCTGGCACGGGCTTCGTTACCTGGGCTGGTTTCCGGGACTTCTTTTTAAGTCAGTCCCCTGGGCGAAGGGGAGCAGGGACAGTGTAAGGGTTAAACAAGGTTATTGTTGAACCTCAATGGAAGCCTCTGGTTAAAATATAAAAATATAAAATAGGTCCTCACAGCTGGCACACTCAGGGGACGGAGCGGGAGACGCGGGGCACTGGGGTCCTGCACTCGGACGGCGCTGCGGGGAAACGCACTCCAGCCACTTGGCCGAGTGAACTCCACCTCTGGACACAGTTTCATAAGCTAATAAACTCCATTCTTGCTTGGGTCCGGGTTAATTGGGTTTTCTGTTACTTGGAATCAAAGGAATCTCAAATAATATCTAGGGTTCGATCCCATTTTGGTTTTCTAAGTATATATCAAAATATTCAGTCACCTAAAGGTGCTGCCTTCCCTTCCAACCCACTCCTCCGTGTCTTCAAACGGGCATCTGGTTTCATCCCTCTAAGAAACAGTTCTGGCTAGAGTGAGCGGTGAGCTTCCTTCAGACACGGCGGAAGGGCAGTCTGCACTGCGGGAAAAGAGGACGGCCTGGAGCAAGACGTTTGTTCCCAGAAGATGAGTGTGTGTGTGTGTGTGCACGTACGCGCAGAAATGTTGAGAGAAACAGAAGAAAAGGTTAAAAGTGGTTCTCTTTGGTTGGTATATTGCATGCCTTTTCTTCTTACTACATGTATTTTCTAACTTTTCTTGATAAACTTGTAGTTTCCAGGCCATTTTTCTGGGTCTCTGTTCAGAAATATCACTGGATAGATATCAATATTGATATCGATATATCAAAACTTGAAAAAGGTGCACAATGGCCATGCTTTAACCCCAAGAAGTTGGTGGAGTATTTCCAGTTTCCAATTGTTTGCTGAGAATACAAACGTATAGCAGTTGTATCCTGGTTACTGTTACTGACTGAGCAAACAGACGAGAGCCTAGACTGTTTCCAGGTTTTATCTGCCATTTTAGCCTCAGAATTTATGCCTAAATTTTACTATTGTGAACAACCTGAGAAAGAAACTTCTCTTCTTGAAAGGGTGACGTGTCTTCCGAATCAGAATAGGGACACCTGGGGGGTGCCTGGTTGGGTCAGTGGATGGAACATGCAGCTCTTGATCTCGGGGTTGTAAGTTTGAGCCCCACACTGGGTGGAGAGCATACTTAAGAAACAACAACAACACCTTTAACAACAACAAAAAGAAATAGGGACACGTTTTCTCACTCGTTTCATTGCCCTTGCAAAAATCATGGGGAAAGTGTCCACATCAGGGCTGCCCCAAACCCTTTGTGATTGTTTTCACCAAGCTCCCCGTGGCTCCCTGTGTTTGGGGGGGGGTCCTGGGAGAGAGTGAGGGGTTCCAAGGGAAGGCCTGGGGGCTGGGGGTCACAGGCCTCGTAAGCAACGCCGATGTGCAGAGATCAGTAAGCTCAGGGTCTCTCAGTAAGAGGAGCTGGGCGGTGCCCGAGACCAGGCTGAACATCTGTCAGGCAAACAAAACAAAGGAAGGGTTATATTCACTCAAATCCTTCCTGAGGCCCGGCAGGCGACACCCAAGCTGCCTGGCCCGCCTTCCTTCAGATACTGGAGTCCGCGGAGGGCGTGCTGCCGGGCCAAACCTAACCCCAGGGGCACAGAGCAAGGAGGGGGAACAAAGCGCAGACAGAAAATTCAGGCAGAGCCACACTGCAGCTATGTCACAGCCTCCCACGTGCTCGCCGACCGGGAGGCAGAATTTCCACGGAGCCGTTCGCTCTTCATGTGAGAGCCATCGACCCCCAGGACCTTGTCGTCTTACCCTCCTCTCTTCTACCTGCAGGCCACAAGTGGGCAGACACAGACAGCGGAGGAGCCGACCTCCGAGCTGGCTCGGGGCCCAAGGGCTCAGGGCGGGAACGCCAGCGCTGGGCCGCTGACCGGTCATCGCCAGCACGGCGAGAGACATTCTGCGGGGACCAGGGCGGCTGTGTGCTCCACAGGCACGCTCTGTCCCCTGGGGTCAGGAGGGTGGCAGCCTCCTGACCTGACAGATAACAAGCCCGAGTCGCAAGCGGCTCGGCGAGGTCCCACCATGGCCCTGCCGCCGAGTTACACTGCATTACAAATCCACCGACGAGATTAGACCCGATGACATTAGTAGGTGGCTTTGGGGTCAAGTCTCTATGGGTCCAGTGAAACACACCATCACAGTGATTTAAAACATGCCCACACATTGCTTGCTATCCCTTCTGTGAAAGGTCGAGTCTCCTTCCTCCCCGCCGGCGTGTAGCCAGACTTAGCAGCTCATTTCCTGTGCCCGGAAGGTGGAGAAGCAAAGCCCGGCTCCTCCAGGCGGGTCGTCCTCCTCGCCACCCTCCGTGAGGGGGGGGCGGCAGCCCACCGCTGTGCCCCGAGGGCACCCAGCCAGCCCTGAGCCGCAGGCCTCCAGCAGCCAGCCCCCCGCCCAGCCGCAGGGGTGCAGAGGGGTCGCCCCTCCGGCCTCGGGCTTCCCACTCTCGAGGATGTCAGCGGCTGACAGCGTGGCCGCCACCCCAGGAGGAGCCTGGAACCTCAGTGAAGCCACACGGGGAGACCGCGCAAGTAAACCGTCCTTTCAAACCGCGAAGAGTTTGGGTAACAGATGGTCCCTCCATAACAGAACTGGGTCGATGAAGGTCCGAGGTCAACTTCGAAGCCACCTCCCTCTGGTTGTGCCGGGAAAGCGCCGACTCGGCCGAGACCCAGTTTCCTCTCCGGCAGGTCCGGGCCCGTGGCAGCTCTGGCCGGGGAAGTAAGGAGCAAGAGCCATGCCACGCCCGGCTCGTGACACGTGGCCGTGTGGTCTCAGTGCCGTGCACTAAGTTGTGTCCCCCCAGAATTCACAACGCCAATACGGTGGTGTCTGGAGAGGGACCCCTTCTGCGGCAGGAAATTAGGGTTCGATGAGGTCATGCAGCTGGGCCCCAAGCTGGCCGAGGTGGGAGAGAGCCCCCCACCAACACCACCCTCTGCCGGCCAGGAAGGGGGTCCTGTCTAGAAACCAAGCCACCTGACACCCTGATGTCAGACCCCCAGCCCTGAGAGCCTTGGTCTGAGCTGCCTGGCCGGTGGGAACTGGTCATGGCCGGTGGAGCACCCCCACGCTGGGGTCTTCCATGCTCCGACTTCTCCAGTCTGCCGGCTGGGTCTCCAGCCGGGACGGCCTCGGACATCAGATGCTGAAGACGGCGGGACCTCCGTCAGCTTGGGGGCCTGAAGGGGCCAGGGACCAGGGACCCTTCCCCGTCATCAGAGCCCTGTGGGGTGCCCCCGTCGCGGGCCTCACGAGGAGAAGAAGGCGCTCTTGTCCTGCCGAGGCCCTCGGCTGTCAGAATGTGTTTTTGCAGCAGCTCGCGCGGCCTTTCACGGCAGTGTTGGAGCAGGTCCCTGCCTGCATGGGCTCACTGCGGGAAATCTGTCCCTCAGCCATGGTTCTAACGCTCGCACACTCCGAAATCATAACGGACGATGACCTTGGGAGTGAGGGCTGGCTTCTCTTTCGGGATCAGGCATTCCAGCGCCTCTTACAAACCCTGGCGGTGACTTTGGGAGCATCTGTTCAAGTAGACAGAAGCCCTCAGGCAGCTTCTGGCTCTTTCAATCACAACTTGAGAAGATCTTCATTCTTTGAGCGGAAGCTTCTGTAACACTGACTAGCTAAACCCTCTCTGTGCTCTCTCTCCCTTCCTGAAAGGCTCCCATGTCTGCCCCGTCCTGACCAGGACACATGAGAGCACTCCCTTAGAGTCTCTCTTCCCCCGGTCCCTGGGGCGGCCAGCTGCTCCCCCAGAAGCCTGCCACGTCTGCATGTGGGGTTACTGCAGCTACAAAGCCCCAGTCTCTGTCCTGCAGACCAAAACGTCACTGGGGACGAGTGACTTCCTTGAGCTCTGTGCCTCAGTGTCCTCATCTCGAAGCTGGGGTAATTACGGTGCCCACCTCGCAGGGCGCTGTGAGGACGGGGTCGTGGATCCGTGCACAGCACATGGCACAGAGCCCAATCCTTAACAGTCAGTAGACAGTCACGGCTGGTGTCGTCCGTATGATGGGGGGTGGCGAGTGCTACTGTCCCCTCCAAGGGACAAAGGGACTTGGGGAGTTTCATTCTCATTTCCCGTTTGAACCCCTCCCCCCTCTTCACCATGCAGCCCTTCAGCCTGAGCGGTGGGCACAGCTGGCTGGGGCTTTCTTCCAACGCTCCTGTCGGCTGCCAGCTGTGGAGGCCACCTCTGACCTCTGGCCTATGAAAGGACAGCTGCCCTCCCCCTGGTCACTGCTCCACCCACAAAGAGTGCCTGAAGGGACAAGGCCTCTCAGAACTGCATTTCTTGGAGACCACTGAGTCCCAATAAATGAGACTGGCTACAGGGACTTGTGGGGGCCCACCCATCCTGTTCCCACTCTGATGCTTGTCCCGGGCTCTCGGCACTGCCTCTCGTGCACATTTCCAATGTGGACAAGAGGGTGGGCAGGGTGGACAGATGAGAAGGCCAGTGGAGAGTGCGAGTGCATTGGGTCCAGGCATCTGAGACTTCCAGGAAGATGGGGCTCCCTGCCCGTCCTCCTCCACACCCTGCCCATGGCCACAGTTTCTGCTCTGCTACCCGAGCACCTCCCTGTCTGCCCACCCCTCTCCACCACCACCATCTCCCCTGGAGCCCATCCCGTACTCTGAATCCCTAACAGCTGCGGGGTGATCGGCCAAAATCACAAATCCCACGCCTCATCCTCCTACTGAGAATGGGTGGTCCGCTTCACAAAGCCTTCAGGACAAGGTCAGGCTTCCTGAAAAGGGACCCCTGGGCCCTCCAGCCACTCTATCTGGGTGGTGCTTGGCATGCCACCAGCAGCCTTGGCCCAGCGGCCACACGCTCATGGCCTGCTTCATCACCATGCCTCCAGACGCTGCCGCCACACCGCTGAGCCCCCAGGTGCTCCCTATCTCTTTCTGCTTTTCTTTTCTTTTTAAAGATTTTATTAATTTCTTTGATGGACAGAAATCACAAGTAGGCAGAGAGGCAGGCTGGGGCGTGGGCGGTGGGCAGGCTACCCGCTGAGCAGAGACCCCGATGCGGGGCTTGATCCCAGGACCCTGGGATCATGACCTGAGCTGAAGGCAGAGGCTTTAACCCACTGAACCACCTAGGCGCCCCTCCCTGTCTTAACTCTCTCCCATGCTTTCAATCCAGGCAGGGTCTACACGGTTATTTTCAGTCTATTAATTTTTTGCTCACTCCTTCATTCATGTATTCAGTTCAGTCTATCACCAAACATTTATCTGGTCCCTTCATCCCAGGAAAGAAAAGGGAGAAAGGAAAGCTCCACGTCGAGCATCTTGCGTCTCATGAAGAGATCAAGACAAGCATAGAAACAAGCCTAGAAAGGAGGCAGAAACCTGGTGTCATAAGCAAACTCTGAACAAGGTCTGTGGGAGTTGGGAGAAAGCAGAAAATATGTTTTATTGGCAATATCAGGAGAAGTTTTATGAGGCCGGCATTTCACTCATCCGGTGCACGTGCACTGAGGATGCGCCATGTGCCAGGCACACAGGCATTCGGGACGATGGAAAACTATGAACAGATTCTGACTGGGTGGGGGTCAAAAACCAAGAAGTGTTTGCTGAACAGTTTGCAGGCCAGGCACCGGTCTACGCGAACAAGACGGAGGAAGTCCTGCCCTCATGGCTGCGGTGGGCAAGGGGACAAGATCGTAACCAGTAGACACGTGAATAAGGGGCCAGGTGCTGGCCAAGCAGGCTAGGAGGCTGGCGAGGAAGTGGCGTTTCAGAGGCCAGAAGAAATGAAGGGCAAACCACGCAGCACCTTAAGAAAGGAGTGAGTCCTCGGGACACCAAAGCCGGCACCTCTCCCTCCCTGTCTTCTAAGCTGCACGTGCACAGGGGCCCACAGGCCCATGGGGTCCCTGCTGGGAAGGAATGCCCAGTTTCCAGCCTGCTCTCCCTAAGCCTTGCTTCCCTGGGTGGCCCTGGACGCAGCTTCTTGCTGGGCGAGAGAGAGCCACAGTGCCTTCCTAACCCAGGCCCCCCGAACCCTCACAATGGACAGCGCAAAGGGGACGAGTGTGGGTCCCCCTCCGTGCGAGGCTGGCGGCCTGGGGGCCCAGCTTGGGCTCTGGACAGAGGCTGCACACAGACCTGATTACAGCTCACCACTGAGCAGCACGGGTTAGGACGGCACAGGTCCACCTACATGGGTATTTTTGTTGTAAGTACGGTATGGTGCTACAAATGTAACTTTTCTTCCATAATACTTTCTTTCTTTTCTCTAGCTTGTTTTATTGTAAGAATACAGTACATAATACATAGGACATCCACAGTATGTGAAAATCGACTCTTTATGTTATCAGCAAGTAGGCTATTAAGTAGTTACGTGCGTGGGAAATCAAAAGTTATGCACAGATTTTTGATTGCACAAGGGATGGGGAGCCCTCACCCCCACTTTGTTCAAGGGTCATCTGAATTTGGAAATAGCGGGCAGACCCACGCACCACAGAAGGGGAACGGTCACTTCCAGAGGCATCCAGGGGGCTGACCCCGCCTGGACCAGAGCACCACCCCACAGCCAACTAGAAGGGTGATGTGTGAGGGGCTCAGAGATCCCCAGAAACAGAAGCAGCAAGTGTCTCTCCTGTTACCGTCAAGGGCCTTTTCTGTGCCTTCATCATCACATCACCGTGTTTGTGACCCTCTGGATTGCCGGAAGAGCAAGGCACTGGATTAAATCTCTGGTAGCCGGATTCTCTGGGAAAACATCCTCCCTATAAACAAATTAAGCTTATTAAAGAATCTGAAAAACTGGGACGCCTGGGTGGCTCAGTTGGTTAAGCAGCTGCCTTCAGCTCAGGTCATGATCCCAGCGTCCTGGGATCGAGTCCCACATCGGGCTCCTTGCTCCGCAGGGAGCCTGCTTCTCCCTCTGACTCTGCCTTCCACTCTGTCTGCCTGTGCTCGCTCTCGCTCGCTCTCTCTCTCTGACAAATAAATAAAATCTTTAAAAAAAAAAAAAAAAAAAAAAAAAAAAAAAAAAAAAAAAGAATCTGAAAAACAGCAAACGGTTCTGACACAGGGTCGGATGAGGCTGGAGAAAGATTCAGGGTCTTTACAACAGAAAATAGAGCATAACTAATATCTGGAAAGAAGACTCTCAACTTCCATTATTTTGAATGTTGACAACTGTTAGGTTGAGTTGGGTTTTGCTCACTTGGTTTCATTTCTGCAAAGTCGTCCGTCTCCGATCTGCTCATCCTTTGGAACAGAGACTGATGAAGGAAAAAGCCTTCTAAGAGTTCACAAGTTCTTTTCTCAGCTTTAGTGAGTCAGGGAACAAAAATGATAAGGGGTGGCGGCGGCCTACACACGGTGACTCCTCACCCAACAAAGGCCCAAAGGCAGTGGTTCAGTCCAGCAGCAACGTGGGGGACCTCATTTCAGCCTCGAGGCTCCCAGGCCAGCCGAGAGGGCAGAAAGGGCTCTGTCTCACTCCAGTAGATGACCCCGCCATAGCTGTCCAGCCTGGCAGCCGCTGGCAAGGGCCTCACTTACAGGAAATGATTCAAGGCCAGGCTCCAAGCTCCCGCTGCCCAGTTGGCTACAGCCCGACACCTACACGAGGAGCTGTCACATAGCCAGTTGGGGACATGCGGGGACAACGGGACCTGTAGGAGACGAGCAGACACCCATCTTGGTGAAGTCAGGACTCTCTGCACTTCTGCTCTCTTCAGAGGCGTTGTTTAGTTTTTAAGACTTTATTTATTTATTTGACAGAGAGAAAGAGCACGCACAAGCGGGGGAGCCACAGAGGAAGAAGCAGTTTCCCACTGAGCAGAGAGCCCAACATGGGGATCGATCCCAGGACCCCAGGATCACGACCTGAGCCGAAGGAAGATGCTTCACCGATGGAGCCCCCCAGACCCCTTTCTTCAGAGGTTTTTAAAAGGTCTCTGGCCTGGGACACCTGGCCAGCTCAGCCAGAAGAGTGTGACTCTTGACGTCAGGGTCATGAGTTTGAGCCCTACGTTGTGTGCTGAGATTGCTAAATAAAATAAAGTTAAGACATAAATAAATAGGTCTCTGGTTATTAAGGTCTTCTTTCAAGAATAGGCTTTAGTCTGTACCTTATATACAAACATTTTTTAAAGACTTCCTTAAAGCATCAAGGATAAGTGGAGACATCAGGACTGTTGCACGAGGGGGGAATGGAGTGGAAGTCCTTGAGGGAAGTGGAGCTGCTGTGCCAGGGCTCACCAGTGTCCAAGGGCACCCAGATGGCGAGCCAGCGCGCACCCCAGGCTGACAAGCAGCTGGAGGGGCAAAGCTGGGAGACAATGTGTGTGGAGTCAGACGCGCAGGCAGAGGCAATCAGTTGATTCCAATCCTAAGGCGTTAATGGAAAGAAGTCTGGGAGAAGAAGGAAGAAGAAATTTTGAGCAGCTGCTAATTCAGCAGTTTCCCACCTTAAAATGCTGAAAATATCCCAGATGAAGTAGAAGGCGCCCTTCCTTCAAAAACATAGTAGGAAATAGAGAAGTCTGTTTATTAATGTAGGTTGAAGAAGGCCATCCTATGAAAAACACAAACCCAGAAGTCACAAAAGAAAAGACTGGCCCATTTGACCATTTAAACATTTGCGACTTCCTTGTGTGAAAAGACCAGAGAAGTGAAGTTTAAAGAGTGGCAACTGGAATGAAATGTTTGTAAAGTAAGAGATAAAGAGTTGACATGCATAATAGATCAATAAAGTATTTATCTTGTTAGGAAAAAGACAACTAATAGAAAAATGAATAAAGAGGATAAACAGGAGCACCTGGGTGGCTCAGTGGGTTAACCCTCTGCCTTCGGCTCAGGTCATGATCCCAGGGTCCTGGGATCGAGCCCCGCATCGGGCTCTCTGCTCAGCGGGGAGCCTGCTTCCTTCTCTCTCTCTCTCTGCCTCTCTGCCTGCTTGTGATCTCTGTCTGTCAAATAAATAAAATATTAAAAAAAAAAAGGATAAACAGACATTCATAGAAGACAGACAAAATACACACACACAGTGTGTGAACACAGTCTTCCAGCTTCCCCCACAACTGATGATCAAAGGAAGCCAACTGGAGAAAGGTATGTGTGTTTTTACTACGGAGTCTTGCTGTTTGCAGTAATTATGCTCTATAAAGTCACCACAAACCTTGGATTAGTGAAGATTAAATCGTTTTTCCCAGAGGAAAATACCAGGGTCAGGTTCCTATGACCCTCTGGTCACAATATTTTCACCAACCAATGACTATGTCAACCTGTTTTAGGTGCATTTCTATTCAAGACACTTTATCTAATATCCACCGTTGACTTCCAAACACTGAGCTTGCTGCCAGCAGACCTCTACCCCAGGCCTGCACGAGCTATCTACACACATATTTTCTCCATGAGGCTTGTCACAGCCTTTTTGTACTCAGGGTCCCTAGACAGCACGTCAGAACTAGGTTTGAGGGCCACTTTAATTGGCAAAATCACCAATAAAAAGCAAAAACATATGAAAACATGGCACTAACTTGGAGGCAAAGGGATCCCTCTTTACAGAGAGAGCTAAAACAGAAAGGCAGAGTGTCGCCTGCCTCCGTCTCAGCTGGGAGCACGCACGGGTGACTCCCCTCTTCTCCAGCTCTTCTCGTGTCCCTTGCGACCATGGGGTTACAAAGGAATCTTAGCAAGCAAGCCGGTGCCTGAATACAGCAGCAGCGAGTAAGGAGGATTGCCTGCGTTTATGAGTAGGTGCACACGTAGCCTCTGTGCGTGTAGATATGAATTTGTACACAAATGCTGGCTTCACGGGAGTTGTCACACTGCTCGCACGTGCCCTGTTTGTTCCAAACACCGGGACAGAGTTGCTGCCTCCAAAGGGCTTAATCTAATGGCAGAGACTGATCATCCTCAGGTGGTGTGAACAGATTATTGCAGGTGGTGCTAATTACCTGGGACACAATAATCAGTTTGCTCTGAAAAAGAACATTCAGACAGGGTCGCTGAGAGAGAGAAGCTGAGGGAAACTCTTCTAAAGCATGAAGACATGAATCCATGTCCTCTGGGAAGGGACGTGAGGCTGGGCAGCCGGGGGCCTGGACATACAGGCCGGAGGGCTACAGGCCCCACATCCAGTCAGTTCTGGGGAAAAGAGGGCTGCATATGGGTGGTTAATAGATTTTTAACTCATATAATCATGGACTCCTTTTCAATGAAAAGATATCTTCATGCACTTTAATATAATTTTAAAAAACTGTATCACAAAAGCCAATTTTCTCTAAGAGTAGCCTTCTGACTCCTTAGAAGCACAACTAGAAGCACAACTAGAAAAGAAGAAGGTACACAGGAGCAGCTAGAGAAATAGGAGAAAACACAAGGCAATAAGGCATCACCAAACCGAAGACAAGAGGTTGTTTCAAAATGGAAGGCAGTGGTCAAGCAAGAGAATTCTTCATTATATTTTTCCCAAGTAGATCAGTGGTGCCTTGACAAGAGCACTTTAGTGGGTCAGAGGACAGTAAAGAAGGAACAGGAAAATTATAGAAAATGTGTTTGAGAAACTTGAGTATAAAGAGAGTAAGAGTAAAGAAACATCTGGAAGGGAATTAGGGGGCAAGAGAGGTCCTCTTGTTTCCTTGTGATGGGATATACAAGAGCACATTAGTCTGCTGGTAAGAATAATCAGGTGCCAATGAAAATCAATTGTACATGACAGAAAGGGGAATAATGGAAGGAACGAAGTCCTAGACAATGTGGGAAGGAAACTCTTTCTGTAAAAGAGTGGACTTTTGTTAGGAGGAGAGACACTTCTCCAGTTACATTAGGAGGGAATCAAGAGTGACAGGTGTAGGTTCGCTTATAGATTTGGGAGTAGGAATATGAAGGAATTCTACTGTGATATTGCAATACTTTTTCAATCACGAGTGAGGTCATCAGGGCAATACTCAACTGGAAGATGAAGTTGAAAATACAGGCAGAGGTCACATTATACGGGATCCCATATGCCATGCCAAGGATTATTCTAGATGCTAGGGAGCTTTTAAAAAACTAACGAAGATGTAATGATAAGAAAATGTAATGAAAAATAATTTATTATAAAAAATAAGCAAAAAATTTTCAACATTATTAGTCATTAGTAAAATGCAAATTAAAACCACAATGTGATACCATTAAATGGCTTTTAAAAACAAAGTGTGACAATATTATATGTTTGTGAGATACTGTGTTAGAAACAAGGATTTGTTTCTAACACTGACAGAGATGTTAGAATCATCTGACAAGGGTTTTTAAGTCATCATAAGAATGCTTCAGCAAGCAATATAAATGCACGAAAAATAAATGGAAAAAAATTCAAAATCTCAGCAAAAAAAAAAGATATAAGAAGAATCAAATGGGAAATTTAGAAATGAAAAATACATTAATGATATAAAAAACTTAAGGGATGGACCCAAGAGCAGAATGGAGGGGGTAGAGGAAAGAATCACTGAACAAGAAGATAGAAAAGTAGAAATTATCCAGTCTGAACAAACAAAACAAAACAAACAAACAAAGAAAAAAAAAAAAAACAGAAGAGAGCCTCAGGGACTTGTAGGACCATAACAAAAGATCTAACATTCATATCACTGGAGTGTCAAAGAGAGAGAAGAAAATAAAAACAAGGAGAAAAAACACAGAGAGAACAAATAGAAAATAAAAAACTAGCTGGCAACTTAAACCCTAACAGCATCAATTTAATTACTTATAAATGGTCTAAACACTCCAATTAGAAGGAAGATTGGTAGAGAGGATTAAAAAGCATGACCTCATGTTATGCTATTTGCAACTACTTCAAATATGATGAAATGGGCAGAAAGTAGAAAAGTTGAAATACACACATCATGGAAATAGTAATCAAAGGAAAGCAGAAGTGGTTATATTACTCTCAAGTAAAGTAGACTTCAGAGTGAAGAAAATTACCAGAGCCCAAATATGTCATTATATAATGATAAAAGGACCAGTCCACCAAGAAGACATAGTAACCCTAAATGGGTATGCACCAAACAGCAGAGCTTTAAAATATATGAAACAAAACAAAAACTTCCAGAACCGAAAGGAGAAACAGACAAATCCACTATTACAGTTGGAGATGAGAACATCTCTCTCAACAACTACGAACCAGTCCACAAGCTTTAGTCAATATTTATACAACAGTCCTACCAACAACAAGAGAATACATGTCCTTTTCAAGTGCCCATGGAAGGTATACCAAGATGTCTTGGAGAAAAAAAACGAAAAAGGAAGAAAGAAAGAGAGAGGGAGAGAGAGAGAGAGAAGGAAGGAAGGAAGGAAGAGAAAGACAGACAGACAGACAGACTGACCGACGGGCAGACCAGATTTGGAAACATACACGTAAGTATGATAGGTTGTACATCCTTTTTACTTAGCGCAATGTATTTGTTTCATTTTCCTGGAGACTTCATCTTTGAGATTTTCCTGTTATTTTTCTTTTTTCTGTTATTGATTTCCAGTTTGAGTCTACTATGGTTGGAGAACACATGTGATTTCTCAAATCAATAATCTAAGCTCTCATTTCGAGAACCTAGAAAAACACAAAGCAAAGAAAAACATAAAGAGCAGAAATCAATGAAATTTAAAATACTAGAAAAAAAAATTAAGACAGAAACTTATTCTTTGAAAAGATCAATAACATTGCCAGACCTTTAGCAAAGCAGAGACAGAGGAACGGAGAGAGAGAAGACACAGATCACCAGTATCAGGAATGAGACAGGAGATGTCACTAGACATCAGACATCACGTGGATCAAAAGGGAACACTACAGACAACTCTACACATAAATTTGGTCATTTAGATGAAATAGACCAAATCTTGAAAAAATACAACCTCGGGGCGCCTGGGTGGCTCAGTGGGTTAAAGCCTCTGCCTTCAGCTCAGGTCATGATCCCAGGGCTCTGGGATCGAGCCCCACATCGGGTTCTCTGCTTAGCGGGGAGCCTGCTTCCCTCTCTCTCCCTGCCTGCCTCTCTGCTTACTTGTAATCTCTGTCAAATAATTAAAATCTTTAAAAAAAAGAAACAAGAGAAGAATGTGTTTGAAAAAAAATACAACCTCCCACAACTCTCATTCAATATGAAATCAATCATCTGAATAGCACTATAACTCTTTATTTTAGATTTTTTATTATTATGTTATATTATTTACTATATGTTTTTATTATTAGCCAACATATAGTACATCATTAATTTTTGATGTGGCGTTTAAGAATTTATTAGTTGTGTAATGATTAGCCCTATAACTCTTAAAATTGAGTTCATAATTTAAAAACTCCCCAAAGAAATCCCTAGACCCAGATGGTTTCACTGGATAATTCTACCAAATGTTTAAAGAAGAGTTAACACCAATTCTGTACAATATCTTGCAGAAAATAGAAGAGGAGGGAATACTTCTCAATTAATTTTGTGATTCTAGTATTTTTCTTATTCAAAAGCAGATAAAGACAGTACCAAAGAAATGAATTTCATAGACATATATCCCTCATAAATACAGGTGCAAAAACGTTAATAAAATAGTACCAAATAGAGTTCAGAAACACATGAAAAGAATTATACACCCTGACCATGTGAGGTTTATTCTAGAAATGTAAAACTGGTTCAATATTCAAAAATTAATAATCTTTTTTTAAAAAGATTTTGTTTATTTATTTGACAGAGAGAGATCACAAGTAGGCAGAGAGGCAGGCAGAGAGAGAGGAGGAAGCAGGCTCCCTGTTGAGCAGAGAGCCCGATGTGGGGCTTGATCCCAGGACCCTGAGATCATGACCTGAGCTGAAGGCAGAGGCTTCAACCCACTGAGCCACCCAGGTGCCCCCCAAATTGATAATTTTTAAATATAATATAAATTACTTCAATTATATCAAACTATCATTTTTAATTTAAAATAATTCAAATTATTCAAAATAACAGGTTCAGAAAAAAGTCATATGATCATATTGATATGGGAAGAGCATTTGACAAAAATGTAACATCCATTCGTGATTAAAAATTCTCAGAAAAATAAGAACAGAGGGGACCTTCCTCAACGTCAAAGAACATCTACAAAACCCTCCAGCTAACATTATGCTGCAGGGTGAAGACTAAATGCTTTCCCTCTGAGACTGGAAATAAGGCAAGAATGTTTGTTCTCAGAACTCTCACTCTACATAGTGCTATAAGTTCTAGCCAGTACAATGAAGCCAGAAAGGGAAATAAAAAGTATACAGGTGGGAAAGGAAGAACAAAAACCCTGTACTTACAGACAACACGACTATTTATTTAGAATGTTCTAAGGAACTTGTACAAAGAAACACCTAAAGCTATATGGGAGTTCAGTGAGATTGCAGGACAGAAGACGGATATACAGAAACCAGTAATGTTCTACACGCCAGACACGACTACACAGGCACCAAGAGTAAAAATACAGCGCCATTTGCAATCACTTAAAAAAATTAAACATTAGGTGTATGATTCTATTTATATGATATTCTGAAAAAGGCGAAATTAAAGGAATAGAAAATAGATCCATGGTTGCCAAGGGCTGGGGGTTGGGGGAGAGATCACAGGGGATTTCTGTGAGGAGAAGCAACCCTCTGTGTTTCCATTGTGCTGCTGGTTGTTACCAACTGTATGCATTTGTCAAAACCGGCACAGGTGCATCCAAAAGAGTTAATTCTCTTGTGTGTAAATATTTTAAGGTGAGTAAAAACAATAGGCATGAAAAATTTCCAGGAGGGAATGGGCTTGGCCAGATTTGCAGGTAAGGAAGTGCACACCTGTTGCCCTGTGGGGAGCAGAAGGGGTGAGGCAAAGACCTGAAGGCCCGCAGATTGGCCAGGAGATACCCAGAGTCCTCCGGGTCCAAGACCAGCAGGGACTTCACTAAGACTGAAGCAGCAAAGGAGTCAGGGCAGAGAACATGGTTTCAGTAACTCCTCGGACTGTTTTAGGCCTGGGAATACAAAGACGGATTCCAAGAAAGCAAATTTTTTTTTAAATAGGGGTGTGTGCACATGTGTGTGTGCGTATGAGAACCAGCATGCACAATGGTACCTTGCACGTGTGGCAGCCACGGGGCGCCTGGGGGCCGACTTGGTTCCAGTCCAGTTCACGATTCAGGGCCGTCCGATGGAGACCTGGAGGCGCTGTGCTGCGTGCGGGCTCTTTCCTGTCCTCCTCCCTTCCCTGGCTTAGGCTCCCCTCTCCCCTCTCTTCTTCTCAAATAAATAAATAAATAAATGAAATCTTAAAACAAAAAAA
This sequence comes from Mustela nivalis, assembly GCF_964662115.1. Lineage (NCBI taxonomy): Eukaryota > Metazoa > Chordata > Mammalia > Carnivora > Mustelidae > Mustela > Mustela nivalis. The sequence continues at coordinate 194,231 of NC_139024.1, read as the reverse complement.
AAAAACAAAAAAAAAACCCAGAAAAGCTTGGGAAAAATGATTTCATGAGCTACTGAAGGATAAGGACCCATGACCAGGAATTTTAACATTTTAGGTCAAGGACAAGATTATTAAGTACCAATTAAAAATAAAGTTTTAAAAGTAAATAAAACGATAAAGTTTGGAGTCTAAAAGCAGTGACTGTGTCATACGGGGTCATTTACTCCATTCGCATGGGACTCTAACTGCTCACCAGAGGCAGAAGGTGAGAGGAGCTGTCCCCAGATCTCAAGCTGTAGGCAGCAAAGTGACCCCAAGGGACCTTAGGGAGTGGCCAGGGGCTGGAGGCCGGCTCAGAGAAAGCCAGCAGGGGCGGCCTCCGGCTGGAGGGGACGCTGTTTTGGAAGGGTTCCGATCAGAGCACTGTCCCTTGCCCTCTGCGGCAGCTGCTGCCCCACCCCCCAGCTCAGAAACAGAGGCTTAGTTTGGAGATCAAGCTTCCGCTGGGACAGGAGGAGGTGCTGGCTCGGGGCTCCTCCGACTTTCCACCACCAAGAATTCTTTTTATCTTTTCCACCCCACCCCAGCCGAGCCACAGTGTGTTGGGTCAGGTTTTCCTACAGATTTAGTAACAATGAATTCTTCAGGAATCAAAGACATTTATAGTTGCCAGCCAAAGCTTTATGCAAGAAACCGGCAAGTGGATGTGATTAACTAGTTTAACACTGTTTAGTAAGCAGTAATGGTGGACACAGATCCAGAGCCAGAGTGCACAGCTGTGACGTCCTTGTCCCCGGGCTAATGGCGGACGACACGTGCAGAGTCACCGGCTCAGAGCACCTGCACAGGACGAGAGAGGAAAGGGTGTTAGGAGGTGGGGGTGTGGGGCAGAGGAGGCTGCCCCGAGCCTCCCCTTGAAGGACTGGAAGGGTAAGGGAGAGGAGGTGGGGGTTGGGGCCGGAGTCCCCTGTGGAGCACAGGAACACCATCGAGGCCCTAGTCAGGATGGCCGCCATTCCCCGAGGATGCCCTACTGCGCGTCAGGCTCCGGGTCCACGCGGTCGCTCCTTTAATGCTCACTCCGAGGACGTCCTGGAGATGTGGGGTATCCGCCCAGTTCGCCGGCAAGGCAACCGCCGCTTCCCCACATCCAACGCTTTGCCCAAGGCCTCAGAGCTGGGACGTGAGGCCTTCGCGTTGGGAAGCCGCTGGACCCCAGAGCCTACAACCAGCAGTGCTGCGGTGTCTTCGACCAACAATCAGCGTGGGGCTGCCCGAGAAGTGAGTGTGAGAGTCGGCGCCACGGTGTGCGCTCAGCTGGGCTCCCCCGGCCAGTGTGTGAGGGGCAGACCACAGGCCGACCTGAGAGGGGCCCAGGGGTCTTGGCTCCCCCGCTGCTCTCTCTATGCGGGAAGGGTCCCCCTGGTCCTTGGGCCCTATTTCGTGTACGTGCCCCCTTCCTGTTAGATTTTACACAATGTTGCCCAGAACGCTTACGAACACCCCGGAGCTCTGGGACACCGTGAGCTCCTCTTGCGGTGCCGGCGCGCCCAGGCTGCGGAGCGAGCCCAGCCCGGACTCTCTGGACGGAGACTGGCGTGAGTCAGCTTCCCGTCTGTGACTTTCCTCAGCGGCCTCCTGCCTTGTGCATTTGTTGCAGCTCGAGTGCCGTGGAGAAAGGGAGGGTGGCCGTGGCTCAGCCGAGGTGGCTGGCCACATGTGCGTGGACTCTTCTCCCTGTAAAAGCTTTGACTGTAGTCAGGAAGGAAATTGGGACAACAGTTCTTCGGGGTGGAATCTGCTCCGAAAGGTGAGCTACTTAGTTTCTGTCGTACACTGAGGTGCTGTGGGCCACCCGTGGTGCCCTCCTTAGGCTGAAGGTGTCGTGACAGCGGATGGTCACCCTCAGTATCACCCTGCGAGGTACATTCACAAGTTGAGGGGACCCATGACATTCCATGTAGTCCCCAGCCACAGAGACAGGAGGACAGCCCTGAGACGTAAAGACAGCTTTCGTCATAGGAAAACAAAGGAGAAACAAAATGCCTCAGGAATGACAGTTTGAATTCAACTGTGATTCATGACGGCACAGACATAAATATAAATAGGTTTTCAGTGGCTTCCGTGGACTGTGGAGAGGGACTCCTGGCGCGCTCCTAGAGAAGCTCAGGGCAGCCAGGCTATTCTGAGGCCAGGCTCTGGGAGGACACCCTCCCGTGCCCACGAATCGTTCCCTTGGCACTGCCCTCAGAGAGAAGCACCGGCCTGTGCAGCCCACGGTCTGACCCAGGGCGGCCTCTCCCAAGTCCTTTCCTTTTAAGGCCATCAGGGACCCCAGTCCCCGCCGGCTGGCCAGAAGCAGGTGTGCCTGCTGGAGTGTGAGGGGTCCTCGCTACAAATAGCTTGACCCTGAAGTTTCTAAAAGGGAGTCTGGACCACCTGAGCCTCCCAGGAGAGGTACCAGTCACACCGACCCTGTTGCCGTTTGTGCCCAGGCAGAGCCATGTACAGAAGCTGGAACGTGGAGGGCACTTTGTGAGACATTTCAGCGGCAGGTTAAATGTGTCCCACAGCTGTCACTGCGGCGCACTCTCCCCAAAATAGTCCCAGCGCACGGACAAGACACATAATGGCAGAGATGAGATGAGACCGACAGCCGTCCTGAGCACGACCCCTTAGGGATAAAAGATGCGATAAAGGTGTTGGCCAAAAAGCCTAGGAAAGCGGGGACCAGAGGGCTGAATTGTAAGGGGACTTGCCGGAGCCGGGGAGTGGACCAGATGGGCTGCAAAGTCTGCTCTCTGAGAAGGCAAGCGGCGTGTGTGCTACAGACACAGAGCAGGGAAACGGAAACGAGTAGAAACCGTGTTTAAGAACAAAAAGCAAAGGACCTTGGGAGGAAAGGCACGGCCGGGGAGCAGCTGCCGAGACCTTGTGAAGGGCTTCCCATGTTGCCCAGCACACCAGTGGCCAGGAGCGGCTCCTGCAGAGGCCGGGGCCCCCCAGGTCCCCCCTCCGCCCCCACCGTGGGAAGGGGCATCTGCCCTGCCTGCGGGGAAGCGGGCTGATGTGGAGCCTATGATCGAAGAAGGGCTAGGGTGGTCTTACAGTGGCACCCCGGGAAGGGCCGGCAGTCCTCCGCCGTGGGTCTCGGATCACCAGAAGACATCTCCGCGGTTCACAGAAGCACTGTCACAATAAAGGAAATGAGACGGTGACTACCTCAGTAAGTCCCACGGCAGGAAGAGGCTGTTTTCCAGAATGTGCGCTCGCCGCTGGCTCCTTCGGAAAGCCTGGGACAGTCAGCAGCTGGAGAGAACGGGTCTTGGGGTCCGGTCCGAAGAACACACACACGTGCTCCACTTCTTTCTGTGATGTCCCTTTGCTCCCGGCTTTGGCGTCCTCCTCCGGCTGAGCAGGTCGGGAGAGATCAGAGCCCAGACCCTACGAAGAGGTCAGGGTCTCCTGAGCAGTGCTGGAACCCTGTCGATCCGTTTCTGGCAAAATTGCCTGGAAAAGCGACAAGTGGCCCAGGTGCACTGGAGGCTTCGCTCAACTAATAGAAACAGATCCGATTTGCTCAATTCAGCAATATCAAGACTCATACATACATCTTTTGCTCTTAGTGGAAACGGAACTGAATCTGATCAAGCTTCTAAATCTACAGATTTACAACGAGCTACAGAAATGCAGTCAGTAATGTCCACAAAGCAGGGAAGTCTGCAGCACAAACCCCCTGCCCTCTTGGACAATTTCACATCAGGTGAATGAGAGAGAGAGAGAGGGATTTCGCTCCTGACTTGAATGAACTATAAATAGACATTTATGAGGGCCGTCTGGGTGGCTCAGTGGGTTAAGCCCCTGCCTTCGGCTCGGGTCATGGTCTCAGGGTCCTGGGATCGAGTCCCGCATCGGGCTCTCTGCTCGGTGGGGAGCCTGCTTCCCTCTCTCTCTGCCTGCCTCTCTGCCTCCTTGTGATCTCTGTCTGTCAAATAAATAAATAAAATCTTAAAAAAAAAAAGATAATTGAGGAAACTTGAACATTGGACTGGATATTTGATTGAAGAATCACAGTTAATGTTAAAAAGATATGATTGTGGTACTGTGTTATATTTTAATATGTGGTCATTATCTTCTCCAGGGCTGAAATATTTACGATGAAGTTTTATAGAATTTCTGAGATTTGCTTCGAAATAATCTAGGGGGTGGGAAGGATGACATAAGCCTGAGCACAAGGAGGTATTGAAGTGCGTGAGGGGCACATAGCGTTTCGCCGCGCTGGTCTCTTGGCTCCTTCTGCGTGCGCGTGAGATGTCCCATCGTCAAAGTCCGGGACGAGTGGATGCGGCAGTGGAGGGCTCAAGGAAAACAGAGCTCGTGCTTTGTAATGAACCGAAGCCTACAGTCACTTCAGATGGTGGGCAGAGATAAGACCTTGCCCTCTAGGAGATTCCTTCATTTAGGACAGACGCACAAGCCCCCATGCCCAAGGGATGGCAAGTGTCAGGGTGAGAGGGGCTGAGGCGTCAGGGGGACCCAGCCCCACACTGGCTGTAAATTTGGAGCCACTGAACAGCTACTTAGGTTTTCTGTACTTAAAATTTCAAAATTATTTTTCTTATGGCATCACAAGGGACATGGAATGATGCAAATTTATTAAAGGGATTAGAGAAAGTAAAAATCCCTCCAAACCTAACCAAACTTCCTGATGAGTTTTGATAGGTACATGTTTCTGACCAATTTGTGAAAACTATAAGAAGGAATGTGACCTTGCTCCAACTTCCAAAGGAGTAAGAAAAGCACTGGTCATTTTTCCCTACGAGCAGTCTTTTCCGAGGGAAATCCACATTGTTAGAACTTTGTAATGTGCATAAAGGTTAAAACTCCTCTCACTTTCATGAATCCCAAGGGAAGTCATAATTTTCTGTGGGTTTCTCCAGACAACCCAGAGTCTTCGTGTACATCTTTATAAAGCGTCTGGTGTTTCTGGGGGCACCCGTGGCTCAGTCAGTGGACCGTCCAGTTCTTGGTTTTGGCTCAGGTCACAATCTCAGGGCCACGAGATGGAGCCCCGTGGAGTCTGCCTGAGTCTCTCTCCGTCTGCCTCTGCCCTTCCCCACAAGCACACATGTGCTCTCTAAATAAATATCTAAAATCTTTAAAAAATAATAATAAAGTAAAAAGCTTGGGGTTTTAGTTTCACTGTTCAGCAGATAGTTCGAGCAACAGCCTGTGCACAGTAGGACAGCACCAGCAGGCTCACGCCCTGTGCGGGAGTGAGTCAACACACCTCCTCCCAGCCTCACCCCTCACACGGCCTGAACATTTCTGGGTTTGTGGAGACCGCGCTCACAGAGACGACAGTCTCTTTCTCACTCATTAGCAGGCCATCAGGTGTGCCCACGGACATCCTCCCTGGCTGGCTACCAGTGAGACGCTCTGTCGAACAAAGTGATTTGTTACTGATGCAAACCAAGTTACCTCTTACATTTTTCCTATTAAGTTGACTACTGTATTGCATCTATAATCAAAATAAAATATTTTGAGAAGTTTGGCCAAAAAGGAGGAGGAGTGGGGTGCCTGTCGGACTGTGCCTGTCAACCTTGGGGTTGTGGGATCGAGTCCCAGGTTCAGGGTAGAAATTCCTTTATTAAAAAAAGGCAGGGGAGGGAGAGGAGTTATTACACTAGAATTCTAATTTACAAGCTTTGTCCTAAAATTAAAAATAAATAAACAAGGGCGCCTGGGTGGCTCAGTGGGTTAGGCCGCTGCCTTCGGCTCAGGTCATGATCTCAGGGTCCTGGGATTGAGTCCCGCATCCGGCTCTCTGCTCAGCGGGGAGCCTGCTTCCTCCTCTCTCGCTGTCTGCCTCTCTGCCTGCTTGTGATCTCTGTCTGTCAAATAAATAAAATCTTAAAAATAAATAAATAAACAATAAAATCCCATTACGGAGGTCTGTAAAATAAAGAAAACCGCACATACTGGGTTGCCCTGCTGGGTCAACGTGGGTGTTTTGGATTCATTTCGGCACATGCCCGCAGTGCGGCGGCAAGCACCCGGAGCTCCCCTGGTGTGCAGTCAGCGCTCTGCCCTCCCGTCCTGCCGTGTTTCCCTCACGGATTTCGGATTGCGTAGTCGGCCCTCGCAGTGGCAGGATAGCATCCCACACGGAGTATTTCGCAAACTGCCAACTTCCCCATGGTTGGTTATTTAAGGGATTTGGAACTAAAACGCTCCCTCTCGGGACAGGGCTTCTACTTACGAGATGCGCTGCACGTCTCCGTCGCCAGGAGCGACAACTAACGGAGGAGCCCGGCCCTGGCCGTGTCCCTGCACAGCGAGGGGCTGATGGCGAGGACGGGCTTCAGGGTGGGGACGTCGGTCCTTCTGTCTCGGAAAGCATCAGTGGCCTCGTCTCACTTGTGTCCAGCGGGAGGAGGCTCCTTCCCAGACACCTGCACTAGCCTCCCCCAGCCCGCAGCCCGGGCCGCTTGGTCCCTCTCCCCGCACCGGGCCCTGGGCGGCTGGTAAGAACCACACACGGGACCCCGCGACGCGCGCTCCCAGCTCGGTCGTCCCGCCTTCCCCACGAGGGCACGAGCTCCCTGACGGAGGGCCAGAGTCTGTTCTGCCCCGGGCTGGGCCCCAGGGTTGGGCATGGAGATGGTGCTCAGGGTGTGGGGGGAACCGGTGTGTGCTGCAAGCTCGTCCCCAGAACCCCCAGGACCCGCTTGTCCTCCTTATCGAGTCTCAGCGCGAATGTCACCTCCTCCCTGACCCTCTAAAGTGGACACCTGCCCACTCAGTTACCTCACACTTTTGGTTTTCCCCAGAGACACCTGATGTGCTCAGGCTCAAGAGGGCGGGGGGTCATGTCTCTGTTCCCAGCTTTCTCCCCGGGACTTACAAAGCGCCGCGACATGACAGGAGCTGGACGGCTGTGGTCAGGGTAGTGGAGAGGGAGCAGGGACTGTCTGAACAAACACCCCAACCCACCTCTTAATAAACAACAGAAATAAGCAAATTCTGATTTCTCGGGAAAATCATCCTCTCGTGTCTACGCTCTCATAACGATCAGTGCCGGCCCTGGTGCGGACTTCTATCCTCTTGAGAGCCCACGGGCGAGACCGTGGCGAAGACCACGGGCCCCTCCGCACCCTGCAGGTATCCCTGGCCCTGCGTTCGGCCCCTGTGTCTTTCCAGGCTCAGGTCTTCCCCTGAGAAACGCTGGCCTGGCTGGCGTTGTTGCAAACAGCTTCGCAGGGAAACCACAAAGGGCAGGGGACCCTTTTGCGATGCCTGAGTTTCAGAGCCTCAGAGCCCAGGGACAAGGCTTTTCTAAGCCTGACGAGGCTCCAGAGGAGTTGTGAACAGCGGCGCTCGCGGGAAGCGGGAAGAACACAGCTGGTGCAGTCCGACAGGCTCGCCTCCGAGAAGCCCACTGACATCTTGGTGTTTGTGCAGGACTATTCTGAAAATTGTAAGTGACAGGAAAAGCAGCACAGATGGGCCAGCAGTGTCCCCACCTTCGAGGCCCCTCCTGTGGTTCTCAAGAATCAATTCTAATCGTTAATGAAAACTGCTAATATCAGAGAGTCAAGAACATAAACACAATCAGAATCCAGTTGTAGCTTTTGAAATAATTAAAAATAAATACTAAGAGAGGAAAATAAAATGAAATAGGGATTCTTATTCTTAACAAGTCTCTTACAACTGTTAATATTTCAAAGGCAGCCTTAAATTCAAATATTTGGTCAGGCCTTATATTATAGCCTGTTTCAACATTTGGTATAGGAAATAGAGTCATTCTAATTATGGACCTTCCTTTTATCGCCAGGACGTGTAGGTCTGTCTTGGACTTCTCTGATTTCTGCTCTGAGAAAAAGAGGACAAGGAAAAACACGGTGACCCCTTGCCAGTGGTAAGTGAAAGCAGCACAGGCCATGTCCTGTTGAGTCAAAGGCTCTGAGAAAAGAAGTCTTCGCTTGGGAGACAAACCCTAAGAGGCTCTGAGTTACAGAGAGCACTGTGTTGCTGGGGGTGGGGGCGAGGGGTGGGCATTACCGAGGCACTTGCAGGGATGAGGCCTGCAAGCTGTGTGTGGGTGATGAATATGTTAGCGGACTAGAATTTAAATTAAAAAGAATGAAGCAAGCCTTCTCTTGCACTTTCTTGGGGTGGAGCAGAACTCTGCAGGAAGCAGGCCGTCTGCTCTTTGGACTCAGAACGTCCGTAACCGAGATGAAGCCTCTGGATTTTCGGCGTTGGCATCTATACAAAATCCTCAGCGAGAATCTCAGCGGCATTTAGAGACTCGAGCCCCTCACAACATCAAGGTTCATTTGAACGGAATTTACCAAAGCACAAGAAGTAAGAGGACTTGCTGGTAGAAAACACAGAAAACCCGGAGAAAGAGAGACCAGTAGAATCAAATGAATACTGAGTCTTAATGTCATCTCTGCTGCCCGTCCGTTGCCTGGGAAACCCCATAAATTTCTCTGCTTCCAAACAAAGTCTGTGTTTTGATGTTTGTCTCTCCAGACCACAACCCTCCCCCCCTTTCTGCCCTCACCTCAGTACCCCCATCCCATACACACACTCAGGATCTCCAGCACAGATTACCACCTACCGACTTTTTGGGTTAGCCCCTCTTCTGTAGATTACCACCAGTTTGCTGGGTTTATCACCAGCCCTTTCCGCTTCGGTATGAGGGTGATCTGAGATTTAGAGCACCAACAAGGCATCCCTCCTTCCAGGTATGAAAGAGGATTTACAGCTGGGCTCAGAGCCCCTTCAAAACCTCAGCACAGTCTGTGTCCTGGCAGAGGGTGGGCCTCGGACCCGCTAGGCGACCCACCCCGGAGCGTCTGCCGGGGATGGCTAGCCTGGGCAAGCCGACACTGCCATCTGGTGGCCCCTGGGAGAGTGGTCGCTGCTGCAGAATGTGATGGCACCTCTTCCTGGACCACAGCTAACTGCTCTTCCAACTCCACAAGCTTCCAGCGGACTGCTGCTCTCCAGAAGAGGCACGAGTTCAGGTCTGCTGGACGACAAAGTGGTATGGGCGCACACCGTAGATCACCTGTGCTTCCTTAGTCAGCCCCGTGAACGTCAATCCACACCCCACATTGTGTTTTGAACATTTATTTCAGTGAAATAAAGAGAGAGAGCAAGCAGGCAGGAGGTAAGGGCGGAGAGAGAGAGAGAGAGAGAGAGAGACTCAAGCAGACTCCCCACTCAGTGCAGAGCCTGATGTGGGGCTCCATCCCAGGACCCTGAGATCAGACCTGAGCCGAAACCAGGAGTCAGATGCTTAGCAAGCTGCGCCACCCCAGGTGCCCACTCCCTCTCCCCACGTTGTGTTTTTGAATGGAGATTTTCCCATTATAGAAAAATTACTTTTCAAGGATGACTCCAGGCTCCAAGAAGTCACTCGGACCCAAGAGCCACCTGGACACTAATCTTGTGCTACATGGTGGAGCCCAGCACCTGCTTGTGACTCACCTTCAGGACAGAGACGAGTGATCACAGCCCAGGCAGGCAGGGCCTCCCTTCGTTGGACATACCCAGACACACCACCTCCGAAATACACACACATGCTGTGAGCCCTCCCCTGTCCCCGACAGAAAACAAGACCCAGGATGTTCACAGACAAACCCCCATGATCCTGCAGGTGGGACTTCCCCTGTCCTCTGTCCTGGAGGAAAACGAGCTGCCTCGCAGAATGCAGGCATGAGGTTCCTGCACCTCCGACTCACCCGGCCCTCAGGCTCCTGCAGCAGCCCAGATCATGCGTGAAACGAGCTGCCACCTCCTTGGTAGAAGCAACAGCATGGGAAGGTAACGGATCTCCTTCCCACGTCCAGGTGTGGCCAGATGCTGGGAACCCTGGAGGGGGCCTGGCAGGTGTGGGAGGGGAAGCAGCAGCCGTCGTGCTCTGGTGCCCACCTGGAGGGGGCATGGGCAGTGCCTCGGCTCGCAGTGCCTTCAGCTCCTGCCTGACTCACTCTAGCTTTCCCTTGTCCCCGTCCCGTCCCTGAGGTGGGCTATCTGGAGGTAGTGAGGGTGACCCAAGTGTGCTCATGGCCCTGACTCGCCAGTTCCAGTGTTCCTGCATCCTCCACGTCACACCTGCCCTCCCTCTCCAACAGCCTGCACTGTGGGTTTTAGGCTCCAGCACCACACACAGACCAGGTCCAGCTCCTCTTAAGCACACCAGGTCAAACCCCATCATAAATCCCTTGCTGGGTGTCTCCTACAAGTTGTTTCTCTGACTGAACATCTGAAGAGTTAAGGGAGTTTTTAAAATTGTGTATACTTCATCTGGGTATCGGATTTAAAATATTTTTAGGGCCCAGCTCAGAGACTAGGATAATATATCTGAGGTGCACCCAGGAATTAGTTTTTAACCAGTTTTCTTCCAATACAAGAGACTCCGCCAGTCGTAATCTGGAAGTCAGAGGTGAAGGAATGCAGACCTCAAGTCAGAGAGCAAGCTAGCAAATGCTGTTGGCCATGAAGGGCACTTCTAGGTGTTAGGTACAGAAAGGCAGGGGAAGAAACTGTCAGGGTAACAGCCAAGACATTTTGGTAATAAGGACACTGTCATACTAACTGGTCCATATTCCTCTTAAGTAGCTTGAGTTGGTCCCATAGCCTGTTTTTTCTTTCTGCAATGGCAGCAGTAAACGTGGTTGTGTATGAACCCTGGAGGCCCGAGCAGCACCTGCCAGTCCCAGGTCCAGCTGGGCTGGCACAACCCCACTGGGGAGTTCCACTGAGCAGGCTTCAAAGAAGTGTTTCTATCCTTTCTGACCACTAGAGAACAAACATACACACACATTTCAATTCCATGTGTGTAAATTAAGTCACAGTCAACACTGAGTAAGCACTAGTTTCCTGCAGTTTCTAATAGCATCAGATTCTCAATCCCTTTCATTCTGTGCAGTAGGCAGAAACGCAAATCTGACCTATGAAGGGAAGTCAACATAATAGCAGCTTTTCACCAAAAACCAAAGGCTAACTAGAAATCTAAACTCTCATCTACCGAAGTGCTAAGGGGCTGCCTTTTTCAGGAGAGGAACTGTGGTTAAATGGTTTATAAAAGCCACCCAAATAATTCTGAAAGGACCCACATGCCACCATGTCCTCAACACAAGGCTGTACTGACTCCAGCCTACTGCAAACACAGGCCTTCAAATGAGACTGCACCCAAGGTCTAGAGAAAGACTAGGTCCCAAGAATTTGTACCTGAAGCTAAGAAAAAAACATGAAATTTGTAAAACTTCCCTAGCAATCTTTGGAGGTGGGGACCTTATAGAAAATTCTAGACACACAAATTTATATTTTTTAAATAGTGGAGAACTGAATCTCCAAATCAATGGAAACTCCTTTGAAACAAAAAGCATACCTAGTTTGTAAAATTGTAAGGACTAGTTTTAGGTGAGCCTGCCCAGATCGCAGGGCGCCCAGATATCTAGCCAAGTATTACTTTCAGGTGTCTGTGGGCACTTCTGAGTGAGATCAGCATTAGAATTGGTGCACGGAGTAAAGCAGGTGCCCCGCCCAGTGTGGGCATCATCTGATCTGCCCGGGGCATGAACAGAAAAGGTACAAGGGAAAATGGGCTCTCAGCCCAACTGCTGAGCTGGGACAGGGCCTTCCTCACACATCACCTCTCCTGGGTCATGAGCTTTCAGGTGACACATCAATGGACTTCTCACCAAATTTTAAAATACGTATCTCTTAGAGTTTTGATAATTTTAGTTAACAGGAGGCCAACAAGAAAACCCCGCTGTCGTTAATACACCACAAAACCAATCACAACCCCTAGGTCAGACCGTACCATTTGACTTGCTCAACACCAAGAAAATGGCTCCCATTTTATGTAGTGGAGATGAAATTTATTTAATTGTCCTAAACGGATACTACTTTAGCTCTACCGAAGTTTAGGTCTCGAATTTTTATTTATTTATTTTTTTTAGCAAGCTCCACATCCAGCATGGGGCCCAAAGCAGGGCTTGATCTCACGATCCTGAGATCGAGACCTGAGCTGAGATCAAGAGTCCGACACTTAACCGACTAGGTCACCCAGGTGCCCTCGGATTTGATATTCTTACAGTGTTTACAAAAATTCTTCCTGCTGATGTCTGGCTAAAGCTGATTTGAAGGGCTCTTTGCTTTGGTCATTTTCTTCTGTTCTGGTTGATTTGAATTTTCCTCCCACACAGCCATTTCAGACTGCTTAGCCACTCCACGGATCGGAAATTTTAAGACATTTCATTCACATTCATTAATAAAACCGAGATGGCTTTGAAGTTGCTTTAAGGTAAGCTGGGTGGACTAAATTCCAAAAACCCTCTTTGTCACAAGGGCTTGTCATTATGCAGTGAGCAGCCAACTGAGAGAGTCATCTTTTCCAGAAAAATTTCTTGCTCATAAATAGAAAAAAAGGGGCTCCTGAGTAGCTCAGTTGGTTAAGCCTCTGCCTTCAACTCAGGTCATGATCTCAGACTCCCTGCTCAGCGGGGAGTCTGCTTCTCTCTTCCCGTGCTTGTCCTCTATTTGTCTCTCAAATAAAACCTTTGGAAAAATAAATAGAAGGGAAAAACTGACAGGACCTGTTTGTTTTTTCATCTTTTAAATACAAAACCAGGGGTGCCTGGCTGGATCAGTCAGTGGAGTATGTAACTCCTGATCTTGGGGTCATGAGTTTGAGCCCCACATTGGACGCAGAGCTTGTTAAAAAAAAAAATCTAAAAATTAAAAAAGGATTAAAATACAAAAATAGCTCTGGAAGACAGAAAAATATGAGAAGCAGAGAAAGAAAGGAAGGGGCGCCTGCGTGGCTCAGTTGACAGATGATTGCCTTCGGCTCAGGTCATGATCCCAGGGTCCTGGGATTGAGCCCCACATCGAATTCCCTGCTCAGCCGGGAGTCTGCTTCTCTCCTTCCCCTTGCTCATGCTGTCACTCACTCGCTCTTTCACATAAATTAAATCTTTGAAAAAGGAAATGGAAGGAAAAAAGAAATTCTACTTTCTAGATCTGTCCTGCTTAGAGACCACAAGTTATAACACACTGCTTACTTCAGCCTTTATTTTTTAATAAAGCACATTAGTCAAACAGTCTTCTTCCAAGATACAAAATTCACCAGTTCTGAAGTGATAAGGATAACAGCACAGAAATCAATCCTTCCTCAGGGGAACGGTCTCCTCCCTGATGCCCTCCTTGGTCACAATGCAGATTCTGAGCGCGTCCCCGGTGTACACGTCCCTCTCAGCCGCAGAAATGAAGACGTCTTTCACGAGCCGCATGGCTCTGTCCAAAGACAGTGGGACATGCTCCACGTTCTGCATGTTCTTGAAACCAACCTGGTGGGACAGGAAAGGTGGCTGAGTCATCACATGACAGTAGGAATGCCTTCAAGTATCTGAGGATTCGCAACGAACAGATCACCCAAACCTGGTATGTCTGCGAGCTGAAAAGCAGTGACACCTGACACTCATTCACTAAGACAGAGCTCCTGCTCCTGAGGAGCACACACAGCCTAGAGAGGACATACGAAAGCAGAGCTGCGGGCCCCAGTGTGCTCCCAGCAAGAAGGAAAAAGAGCCAGGAGAGCCGGAGCTGCCGTAACTAGGTCGCCTGATGGGAAAGGCTTTGGCAGAAGACACTTGGGTGCAGGAGTGGGAAGGGTGAGCCACAGTCAGAGGGGAGTGACACTGCGGACCCAAGGCCTGGTGACGGAGCAGGCACACCACACCGGAGGTGCGGGTGTAAAGAAGAGTGGCAGGAGACGCGGCAGAGAAGCAGCACACACCAGTGGCTACACATCTGTGATACACTTCAGAAGCACAAGGAAGGAAGCCTGGAGGCAAAAGGATGCTGGGAAATGCAGGCCTCAATTTAGGCAACAGTAACAGAAAAGGGGTAAATTAAAAAATGTACTTTGAAGTTAGAATACAAAATTAGGTGACAGAAAAATGGTGAATATGGGGAGAAAGATATATATTTTTTAATCTTTAAAAAAAATTAACATGTAATTTATGATTTGTCCCAGGGGTACAGTCTGTGAATCATCAGGCGAACACAGCTCACAGCACTCACCACAGCAGGTACCCTCCCCAGTGACCCTTACCCAGCCTCCCCACCGCTACCCACAACTCCCTCCAGCAGCCCTCGGTTTGTTTCCTGAGATCAAGAGTCTCGTGGTTTGTCTCCCTCTTGATCCCACCCTGTTTCATTTCTTCCTTCCCTACCCCCCAAAACCCCCCACCTGCCTCTCAAATTCCTCAGATCAGAGAAATCCTATGATAGTTGTCTTTCTCTGATTGACTTATTTCACTCAGCATAATACTCTCTAGTTCCATCCACGTCGTCCCAAATGGCAAAATTTCATTTCTTTTGATGGCTGCATAGTATTCCATTGTGTATATGGACCACATCTTCTTTATCCATTCATCTGCTGATGGACATCTGGGCTCCTTCTGTAGTTTAGCTATTGTGGACGTTGCTGCTATAAACATTCGGGTGCACGTGTCCCTTCGTATCACTACATTTGTATCTTTAGGGTAAATACCCAGTAGTGCGATTCCTGTGTTGGAAGGGTAGCTCTATTTTCAACTTTTTGAGGAACCGCCATGCTGTTTTCCAGAGTAGCTGCCCGAGCCTGCATTCCCACCAACGGTGTAGGAGGGCTCCCAGGAGAAAGGTTATTTTCAAGATCTTCAGGGAAAGGTGCCAGAGAACTGAAAACATGGAGCAATCACTAACCACTGTAGACACCAGAGCCTGGACTTCATAGAACACAGAAGATGCTACCGCCGTGGGGCAGAAAGAGGCCACAAGATAGCCAGCCAAACAGAGACAGGAAGACTGGGGTAGGGAAAATCAGCCAAACATATTCAGCAGGGACACACAAGAAAGCCCTGATGTCTCCATTCTCCTCCGCTGGCAAAGAGGAGAACGCAGAGGAAAGCACTTTGTGTCAACATCACATGCAACATGGATGCAGTCTCTTACCTGGTTGTCAAGCAGGGGCTGGAGCATGGCACTGGCTGAGCCTCCAGCCTTGAACGAGTCTCTCTGGTAGGACCCTACAGGGTCAAAGCTATACACGGCTCCCTTCCCTGAAAGAATAAAACAATCTCTATAGGGGTCCATCCTGACCACAATCCCAGATCACAGCAAGAATAACCCTAGTCGAAGTGGAACTATGCACGTGACTAAAATTCCAGCCAAATTCGGTAAGAAGTACATCCGCTGTGATAGCCAGGGCTCTGCTCCCCTCTTCCCAGAATGTGGTCAGAGGCACACCTGCCCGTTCCTGCTTCCTGATGGTGTTTTTGCCCCTGGAGCTCCCTGCTGTCATCAGGGGGACATCGTGGATCGCCCAGTGGCTCCCAGTACATTTGTGGTCTCGCAGGCACACTGGTGAGTCACAGCTCCTGCTCTGAGTTCTGCACCAAGCTCCTCAACAGTCCTAACAAATGAACTAGTGCACTTCTAGCACCGACTTGAGTTAAAATTCTTCTGCTGAATGTGAACAATCACAAAGAAGATTCACTGTGTGTTTTTACTTTTTTAAAGTATTTATTTGACAGAGAGAGAGAGAGCGCGCACAAGCAGGGGGAGTGGCAGGCAGAGGGAGAGGGAGAAGCACCTTCCCGCTGAACAGGGATCCCATCCCAGGCTTGATCCCAGGACCCTGGGATCATGACCTGAGCTGAAGGAATCCGCTTAATCGACTGAGCCACCCAGATACCCCTCACTGTGTTTTTAAACTAAGCAGTAGCACACTCTTTAGCATCAACACTATAAAAAAACCTGATTCTAATAAAGGAAAAATTTCAGAAAAACACAACCACCACAGGCAAAAGTTTCTGCCTAAAACGTCATCACTCTGCTCTGTACTACTGGAATTGATCAGTATTGCAAAAACAAAAACCAAAACAGAACAAAACAAAACAAAACTACCAAACCAGAATCTGGATGTACACATTTCTTTCTTCTTTTTTTTGGATATTTTATTCGGTGGAGAAAGAGATGAGAACGTACGCACAGGAGCAGGGGCGAGGGGCAGAGGGAGAAGCAGACTCCCTGCTGAGCAGGGAGCCGCTGCGGATCATGACCTGGACTGAAGGCGGCGACTTCACTGACTGAGCCGCCCAGGCACCCCTGAAGGCACCCACTCTTGACAGCAGTGACAGAGCACTACAAGGGGTGGAAAAATGGGCCTCTCGGGCTCTCCTGAAGGGTGCATAAATTGCTATGACTTTTGAAACAGCAATCTGGCAGTAGTACCCATTTAAATGGAAAGGTACACACCCTATGACCCAGTAACAATCCCACTGTAGATCAGATCTACCTACAGGAAGGCGTATTTTCACCAGCACAACCCGGAATGCAGAGGGAGATGGGACTGCCCCACGGCCCACAGCCACCAGACGATGTGCAATGAAGAGCCCTTTAATACCTGTAGCACAGTCCTGTTGTTTAGAAGCGTAGGGAAAACATATACGTACTTGTACAAGCACACAAAAAGCACGGTGAGATAACCTGCAAACTGTAGTTGGTTCTCTCTGTGGGACTGGAGGCAAGAAAGGAAGGGAATCATCTGGTAGCCTTCGGTACTGAATCTGTTACCGAGCACACTTGCCACTGTCATTTTTTTTTAAAACAACTGTGTTTTGGGTGTGAGACATCATGGGTCATTTACGAGGTAGGTCTTAAAAATGACACCTGTGGTCTAGAAAACACATCACACCAGAACTTAAACACCTGGGAAACGGGAGACGAGGACAGCTGTCTCCCCCCACGGGCCTCTGCTGCGCTCAGCGGTGTGCGCTTTCTCGGAGGCAGAATCACTTACACCTCTCGGCTGAGAAGGCAGCGTCTGAGGTGCTGAGGTCGCCCAGAAGAACCCGGGGAGTGTTTCTGCTGAGAGCAAGTGTGGGACAAGATGGACATCCCAGTGGCCAGTTCACTAACTTCAGCACACGAAAAAGGGACAGCAAGTACAAAGCCAAAGAGTCACTCTATCTCTCAGCAGGCCAAGAGGCCACAAGTGAAACGAGCCCAGTTTTTAACCAAAGGCAGAACCAATCTCAGAAAGAGCTACACACAACACACTGAAGGAAAAGAAGGGTGGGGTAAGTTGAAGACCAGAGCTTTGAAGACCTTCCCCCGACTTAACAAAGGCAAGAGACACATGTGTAACATCAGAGCAGAATGGCATGAGTCTTGGGCACCTGGGTGGCTCAGTGGGTTAAGCCGCTGCCTTCGGCTCAGGTCATGATCTCGCGTCCCGGGATCGAGTCCCGCATCGGGCTCTCTGCTCGGCAGGGAGCCTGCTTCCTCCTCTCTCTCTCTCTGCCTGCCTCTCTGCCTACTTGTGATCCCTCTCTGTCAAATAAATAAATAAAATCTTTAAAAAAAAAAAAAAAAGAATGGCATGAGTCTTGACTATAGATAGGGTGCTTTTTCCTCACCATAATGCCCAATCAAAAAAGCACAACAGCTTCAATGTAAAAAATAAAGTCAAAACAAGACCTAGAAAGATATAAACATAAACCCTAAAAGGGAGAGTCCTAACAAGGTAGGACACTCAAAGTCATTAAAAAAAAAAAAAAAAAAGGACCATTAGCCTGGACCATATGCAATTCAGAAAATTCTGCCATAGCTAGACACCCCCAAAATGTAAGAGACAAAACACTCCTGGGAGGGGTGTCTGGGTGGCTCAGTGGGTTAAGCCTCTGCCTTCGGCCCAAGTCATGATCTCAGGGTCCTGGGATCAAGTCCCACGTCGGACTCTCTGCTCAGTAGGGAGCCTGCTTCCCCTCCTCTCTCTCTGCCTGCCTCTCTGCCTCCTTGTGATCTCTGTCAAATAAATAAATAGAATCTTAAAAAAACAAAAACCAAAAACTCCTGGGAGGCATCCACTGCATACATTACAGACCTAAAACCCCTCCTAGGTATTCACGCCCCAGCTACAAAGGCCTTTCTGAAGAGCAAGCCAGGGATGGCATCAACATGACAAAAATATGTCTTCTCTGACCCAGCAACTGAACGTCCGGGAATCTTTCCAGGGAGGTTTAAGTAGTTAAGAAGTTTACAAAACTCTGGGGCGCCTGGGTGGCTCAGTTGGTTGAGCAGCTGCCTTCGACTCAGGTCATGATCCCAGCGTCCTGGGATTGAGTCCCACATCGGGCTCCTTGCTTGGTAGGGAGCCTGCTTCTCCCTCTGCCTTTGCCTGCCATTCTGACTGCCTGTGCTCACTCTCTCTCCCTCTCTCTCTAATAAATAAATAAAATCTTTAAAAAAAAAAGAAGTTTACAAAACTGTAAGTACAAGAATGTTCATTACATTGTTTCCATTACGGAAACCGCAAACAACTGAAATGACCTTCAGAGGACTGCTAGGTGAATGCCGGTGGGGCTACAACCTATGTAAGTCAGTCAGCGATTCATTACGGATCTTTACTCACTGGCATGAAACTGTCTCCGTGACAACACATCCCATGTACAGACGCATGCACTACACACTCTACTTACACAGCGCACAAGCACACACGACCGCCAAGATATCTGGAAGCATGCTCACCAGAAGTTTAATAGAACTCCTCTCAAAGTAGAAGCTTGGCGTGATTACTACTCTCATTCCTGTATCTTCTCATACTATTCAAAACTTCTACAGTACTACTGTTTTTGTTTCAGAAAAACTAAAGCCATTTTTAACTGGGCCACGGGCGGGGGGGGGGTGATTTTTTTTTTTTTTAAATTTTATTTATTTATTTGACAGAGAGAGATCACAAGCAGGCAGGGAGAGAGAGGGAAGCAGGCTCCCCACTGAGCGGAGAGCCTAATGCGGGGCTCGATCCCAGGATCCTGGGATCATGACCTGAGCCAAAGGCAGAGGCTTTAACCCACGGAGCCACCCAGGCACCCCTGGGGGGGGGGGTGATTTTTAAAGCATGACTGTAAGTAGAGACGTAACAGCGCAGAGGTCAGAGCGGACGGCTACTGAACTGCCTATCCCGAAAGGCAGTTGTTGGATCTAGTGCCCTAAGGACAACCACTGATCTCACTGTCCTAAGTTCAGCCGTTGACCCCAGTGTCCTGAGGACAGACATTGACCCACCTACCCTAAAAGTCTCAATTACGAGCACTGCTCTCCTAGTCTCCTAGTCACATAAAATCCTCTAAAAAATAAGAATAAACATAAAGGATAATCAGGGCAGACCAGAGAAGATTTAAAAAGAGTTGGAGGGGAGCCTGGGTGGCTCAGTCCTTAAGCATCTGTCTTTGGCTCAGGTCATGATCCCAGAGTCCTGGGATCAAGCCCCGTATCAGGCTCCCTACTCAGCCAAAGGCCTGTTTCTCTCTCTCTGTCAAAGAAATAAATAAAATCCTAAAAAAAAAAAAAAAAAAAAAAAAAAAAGACAGTTGGAAATGCCTGAGAATACCACCAAAACATCAAAGAACAGAGCTTTGAACTCAAAACAGATTCAAACCCAAACCTTGGCTTTGCCTTTGCCCTTTAGTAGATGTGAGCATTCCTGAACTGGTGTGTGTCTTTCAGTAAAACTCAAAGGATATTGTCTGGTGTTCTCAAATTCAATGGCAGCTACTATTAATGTTGCTAAAACCTGACTTTGACATTCAAGTCAGACATACTTTAAGTGAAAAAAAGTGTTCAGCATGTTGGGTTTGGCAAGATGACCTGAGGCTAGACTACATCCATGCCTTGCATTGCCTCTCAGTTTGCAATAAGGTTGAAAGCCTCAAAATACACTGTGTCAACCTAATTTGTCTACATCTAAACCACGGTAGGTAACAGGACTAGAATGCTCCCGGAGGCCACGTTTGGGGGCAGCTATTAAGACAGAAAGAAAACAAAGGAAAAGCCCACGGAACAGAAGGGGCAGGAGTAAAAAGTGGATACAGGACAGGAGAAGAACCCAACTGCTTGCCATCCAGAAATTTTCCCTCTCAGGAGATACACTTTAATATATTGTTATCAGCCGGGCATTTCTAAAACTTTTTTTCAGTGGACTACTGTAAATGGTGGCACAGATCTGTCCTGAGAGATAGTGTCTGGTTTTTGGAAGCGAACAAAAGTCAATCCAAATGAGATCCAGTGAAAACCACCAGGGTCCCTGCTCTGTAATACAGCTTTGTATCAAAAAACAGGATGGGCATGTCAAGTAACAGAGACTGATTTTCTTAGGCCCTCCAGATAGTCCTGAATACATTCAGGATACAATGTTGGAAATGCATACATTTCTTTTAAGGCACTGCTTTTTAAAAACTTAAAAGTCAAATATTTTTGGAATGTACAATGATAATTAGATCAAGCTTCTTCAAGTCTGTTTTCTCTCCATAAGATTCAAATGCTAATGATCTACTACTGAACTCATGTGAGATCTTCAGAAAATACTAGTCATTATCAGGGCTTCCGGATACAATTTGCTGATCACCTCTTTGCTTTCCTTTTACCTTCAGTTTCTTATTGCTTTAATTAAGAAAAATGAAACTGTTGGGCAAGATGGTCTTTACGGTTCTTTTCAACTCTACATGGAAACACACATTATCTAAAGATGCCCCCCCCCACTCCATGTTCCAGAATGAAAGGGTTCTACCTTCTTCATCCAGTCCTCCGATGATGTTGTACACGTAGTAGGGAAAGAAACGTCTTGAATAGAGGATTGTGGACAGCATGGCGGCAATCGCCCCGGTCGTCATGGTTTTGTTATTAGAATGCTTGTACATCTGCAAGTATTAACGAAAGTAACAGGCATGGAGAGGCAGGTTGTATTACAGACCAGAACGAGGAACAATCAAGTTAAAGGGTGAACGCCGACCTGGTGAAAGAGTGCCCATCTCTTCCGTGATCACACAGCAATACTAGCATACCATCTGGGAGGGCTATAAAAATTTTTAAGGGAAAGAACTTTAAATCTGCCCTCAGCTATTTTCCATGCCACCTTTATCTCAGGAACTACTCATTCAAGAGCAAATGCACACACGAGGCTTACATGGGGTGACCTGGGAGGACTAAAGTCCAGCTCTCCTCTACCTCTGCCGGCGTCGGCAAACTAGACCGTTGGACCAAATGCAGCCCACCAACTGCTTCTGCAAAAACAGCTTTATTAGAACAGTCTTGTTCATTCAGATCTACCTCTGCCTGCGCACTGCAACAGCAGAGTCAATGGCCCATAGAGCTGAAAATAATTACTCTCTGGCCCTTTACAGGTCAAGTTTGCTGACCCTTGATCAGACCCAGATACAAGCCCTTCTCTTTGCAGAGCAGATACCTGTGAGAACAGAAGGTGTGAGGGTGGGACCCTTACTCTGGGAAGTGCTCTTGCTCCTTAAAGCATCTACAGTGGAGAATACAAGTATCCAAAGCAAACCTTATTGTGATTTTGAATCCCAGATTTACTGCAGTCTTGGGGAACCCTAAATTATCCAACAGAGAAATTCTACAAAAATTACAAACATAAAATAAACTTAAGTTCACAAATTTATGAGCCACAGAACAAGCATCTCTAAAGATTCACTTAAGAATACAGGCCAAAATAATCAGTCAAAATACAAAAAAAAAAAAAAAAAGGGAAAAATAATCTTTGTTTCAAAACCAAGCATCAACACTTTAATCACCACACCATTTATGTGATAATACATGAAAGAAATTTCAAGGATTGTGTAATTGTGTTGAATTCACTGTTCCTTGTTTATTTTATTAACACAACACTACCCTGCTAGTCATGTACTTCTGTACTTTAAGTTTCACTTACAAAGTATGTACCAGGACGCATATAAACATGTCCATAAATGTACAGGGAAGCGTTCAATGTAAAGATTTCAAATACTACTAATAAATGGTTAACTATTGAATGAAATCATGTCTACACTCCAACGAGCGATTTCAAAATGATTCAGAAACAGGTTACATTTATTACAAACTCCAGTACCTATGACATCATTCGTAAGTGCATATGATCTCGTGTTACTCAAAACCGGGCAAAGATAGAACGTGCCCGCCTCTGCTAACTTCTTCACGTATCAGGTGTCCTTACCACCACCTAACAGTTGGGACGCGCACCTGACAGAAGTGAACCCTACTCCACCCTTGTATTTTTGCCAGTGAAGAGTATGTATTTACTAGTTACTCTCACAGATAAAACCCGTTTTACTTATCTTCAGAGAAAAAGAGAGCATGTCCGTGCACACAGGCCGGAGGGGAGGGAGCAGCGCAGGGAGAGGGAGAAACTTAAGCAGACGCTGTTCTGAGGGCAAAGCCTGACGTGGCGCTCTACCTCACTACTCCTAGATCATGACCTGAGCTGAAACCAAGAGTCAGACACTTAACCCACTGCATTACCCAGGTGCCCCTAAAATCCCATTTTAATACAGGCTACACTACTCCTAGCCTACTCTCCTTGAAATGATTGGAAGTTACATACTGCTGAACATACAAAGGGCTTAATAAAAATCCAGACGTGGGCGCCTGGGTGGCTCAGAGGGTTAGGCCTCTGCCTTCGTCTCAGGTCATGGTCTCAGGGTCCTGGGATCGAGCCCCACATCCCGCTCTCTGCTCAGCAGGGAACCTGCTTCCCCCTCCCCCTCTGCCTGCTTCTCTGCCTGCTTGTGATCTCTCTCCCTCTTTCAAATAAATAAATAAAATCTTTAAGAAAAAAATCAACGTGCCTCTGCTTTTATTGAAAGTCAGTATTCCTTTGTTCCTCATGCCTACCCATCTCACACAAAAAACATGCAGGCAGTGACACCGTCAGCCCCTCCAGAATCTGCAGGACAGGTTAGAAAGGCTCATTCTCGCACTTCCTTCTCATACCACCCTTTCCTGCTGTTCTACTCCTACGCCTCAGGTATCAAAACTTCCCTAGCGGGCAGTCAACTGAAGCCTACCAAGGTGGCAGGTGAGGACAGCTTGGGTTGTACCTCCTCATCCAAACACTCCTGCCTCGTCTACTCCTGTTCCTGCTCTTGCATCCTGTTGACTGAGAATGCAATGCCGCAAAGAGAGAAAGCACGTCAGCTAAGGGCATTCCAAACCAAGCACCTATGCAGAAGCTTGCCTCCTCCAGAGAACATTTGTTTTTGAAGATTATCTTCTGGAGAAACCCTTCCCAGTCTACCTTGAAAAGGGTAGAGAACCTTTATATTGCATAGAGATTTTAACAAAGGGAATATTCTGCGGTTTCACATTATGCTACTTTCATGTGGCTGTATGAACAGTATCATTTCATTTTCAGAATGGGCGACATGTAGTTTCATCAGCTAACCTGGAGCTTCTCCCGCTATTCTGAACGACAGTTCTGCTGTACACTTCCAACAGTGGAAGAATTGCCATTAACTTTCCATAGCATAGACATGTAAGGAAGGCATCTACCTTTAGTCTTGCTTCAATAATCTTTGTCAGGGTAAGACAGTCTCCATGAAAACCACTGCATCCAATGACTGTTTTGTCTGTTCTGTAAAAAGCACATTTCAAGAAACTGAGCTGGTCAGATAACAAAGTAAAACACGCCTTGGGCAATTTTAAATTTAAAACTCCTATTCCCACTACTTATCAAACGGTAATGGGACTAGTTAGCCCTTTGTTGTTGTGGGGAGGGGGTCATCACTTTATTCCCTACTCTATACTAATTACACGCAAATCAAAGACTTAGAAGAATTAAAGAATGAGTGGCCTACAGAAAACACAGGTGATACAATCTTGGGTTGGGAGCCACCTACTTAAATATGATACAACCCAATGTACACACAGAGAAGTTTCATAAATTTGACTACACAGCAAATCAAAAAATATTTTTTAAAAGATTTATTTGAGAGAGAGAGACAGAGAGGGCGCGCATGCGTGCATGAGAAGGAGGAGGGTCAGAGGGAGAAGCAGACTCCCTGCCGAGCAGGGAGCCCCATGGGGGACTCGATCCCATGACTCCAAGATCATGACCTTAGCTGAAGGCAGTTGCTCAACCAACTGAGCCACCCAGGTGCCCCACAAATTAAAATTTTTAAAGAGATTTACTTACTTATTTGAGAGAGTGAGGGAGCGAGTGAGCAAGCAGAGGGAGGGACAGAGAGAAGGAGAAAGATTCCCTGGCAGACCCCCCACTGAGCCGTAAACCTGACGCAGGGCTCCATCTCTCGACTGCGAGATCATGACCTGAGCAAAAACCAAGAGGTGGACACACAACCCACTGAGCCACCCAGGTACCCCTCAAATTAAAACTTATATAGAGAAAAATGATAAAGAAAAAAGAAAACCTACAGTAGATATGACCGAAGTCTAATTTTAACCTTAGTCTAAAAGGGCTCCTATCAATATCAAAAGTATTAACACACTGTATCATGGGATGTAATGTGCAGCATGATGACTAGAATTAATAGCACTGTACTGAAGGTTTTAAAGTTGCTGGGAACAAATCTTAAAAAATCCCCAACAAAAGAAAAAATTCTGTAATAACATACGGTGACAGGTATTCACTGACTTGTGGTGATCACTTTGCAATACGCACCAATATGGAATCATTATGTTGTACACCAGAAACCACTGTATATGTCCATTACATCTCAATTAAAAAAAAAACGGGAAAACTGGTACAGTTAAATGAGTCACATAAAAGGAAACACAAGTCACCATGAACATATGAAGACCCTTCATGTTGTTCACAAATCCAAAGCTACACAGGAGATGATTTCAATCGATTAGCCTGGTTAATAATGCCTAATGCTGGGGAGGCTGTGGAAAATGGTACTCCTAATAAATAACTGGCTAAGAGTATATATTAATTTAATTTTTTAAAAGGGTCATTTGGCATATCCAGCAAAAATTTAGGTGAACATCAGTTTTGTTCAGTAATTCCACTGCTAGAAATTTATCCTGTAAATATACTGATGTAAGTTTGCAAAGATGACTACACGCTTATTTGGGAAAGTATACGTGCTACGTTAATGGCTCTGTAAATAAAACAAACAAAAAGCGACTTAAATGCCCACCACTGTGGAACTGATTAAATTCTGGTAGAGCCAAAGAAATTCAACCAGGTCTCAAAGACTTCTGAATTTCAGTATCAATCTATACGGAAACCTGTATCAATATCATCAAGATAATTGCAGAAGTCACATGATAAACTCTTCCTTCCAGAGATTTATGAGTGATTCATACAAATCATACCTGTCCAGCCAGGGGAACTGACAGCTCTGGGGGCATCACCAGCATTTCCTGACCTATCGCTACAACCAGTCTCACTCCACCGAGTTAAAGAGCTCCAATCCTCCGTAAGGCTGCAGTGTCTTTAGTTATCAAGATGATCAGTGAATAATACCAATAAGAGTAGGACAAAATCTCGGAGCTTTAAGATGCTTCTCCCAGATATTCAGGTGCACATTAAAGGGAGGAGAGTCTGCATGCAAAGAATGAAGACTAAATGCAGACTCGCCAACAGGTGGGGAAGAAGCAAGTTTGGCTCTAAGTCAGCCCCAAAGGACCTGGGATTAGGTGTACACAGGCAGTTTCAGCTCTATGTATGGTTCAGTGCTGAAGATGGATGATAAGGATAGAGGACGTTATTAACGTGCTATCTATCTACATACCCGTAGTATTGCATAAAAAGAAAAAAGAACAGGTATTCTCCTCATAAACACACACGCTAAAGCAGAACATTACAAAGATAAGCAGAACCTTGCATGACAATGGTATTTGTAAAGTTAGGTTCTTAAATTTTATCTGTGACATTTACTACTTTCAAATTATGAAACATCTTAGAAGAAATAAGGTAGCATCCATGCACTATGAATTAGAGAGGAGAAAGGGGTATCGAAAGATGGAAGGAGAGTGGATGAAGGGGCGTCTGGGTGGCTCAGTCAGTTAACCGCCTGCCTCCAGCTCAGGTCACGATCCCAGGGTCCTGGGATGGAGTCCTGTGTTGGGCTCCCTGCTCGGCAGGGAGCCCGCTTCTCCCTCTGCCCCCTGTGCATGTTTTCTCGTGCATGCATGCGTGCTCTCTCAAAGTCTCATAGAGGGGAAAGAAAAGAGTACATGAAGAGGACTGGGAAGATGAAGACAACCATCAGTTGTTCTTTAGGATAGGGTGTAGGCTGGGCCTGGCCCAGGAAGGGAGACAGAACCCTCTTCTTTACCTACTCATAACACAGGGCTCGATCCAAAGGACTTGAACCCCATCAATCCATTCCTATTACAATTCAGGGTTAACAGGCTCTTGTGGACTAACTTAAGAATTAACCACCATTTGTAACTGTTTCCAAAAATGTGAACTACAAACCAACGCCCATCAGTGCATATTTCATTTTCATGGTTTAGAAAAAATATAGCTAGCCCATTAAGACTGTGGCTCACAGATACAGCTGCTTAGATTCTGGGTAAATGTTCTGGTTAAAAAAAAAAAGTGGGAGATTAAAAAAACATGCAATGGGTTAACACATAAAAGAATGCAAAGCGGGACGCCTGGGTGGCTCAGTTGGTTAAGCAGCTGCCTTCGGCTCAGGTCATGATCCCGGCGTCTTGGGATCGAGTCCCACATCGGGCTCCTTGCTCCGCAGGGAGCCTGCTTCTCCCTCTGCCTCTGCCTGCCATTCTGTCCGCCTGTGCTCGCTCTCTCTCCCTCTCTCTCTGATAAATAAATAAATTAAAAAAAAAAAAAAAAAAGAATGCAAAGCTATGTGATAACGAAACTATACAAAATGTTAACAATAAGAGCCACGTGACAGCACACAGGTGTTCACTATAAAACTCTTTCACCTTTGTTGTATATTTGAAAATTTTTATGATAAAATGTTAAGGTAAGAATATTTCCTGCAAAAAAAAAGAAAGAAAGAAAGAAAGAAAGAAAAGAGTATTTCCTGCCAGTACAACAAATACCATGAAGACTACACACTGAATTATTAAGAAATACGCATTCAGAAAGCAATTTTCTAACAAAAATGCAAACTAAGCTCTAAATACGCAATCTAAAATCTCATGAAATAAACTGTTTAGAAGTGGGATCTCTTACAGCAGTACACCACCACAAGGCATTGGGAAATGCATCCCTAGAAATATTTACTTACAATTTGTAACACTTGGGGCTATCCCGGGTGTGAATCGAATACCCTTCACTCAATCGAGTGTCAGAAGCAACAATCGAAAAATCTTCTCCAGCGATTGCCAATACAGTTCTGCGGGGGGGTGGGGGGGGGGACACAAAAATTAATGAATATTTGTGGATGATTAATAGCACCTCTCTCTAGAGGACAGTTACCTGTAGCATATATTGGAATAAAACCCATGGGATTTGAGCAAGAGCAGAACTCAGATGAAAGATGAAACACCAGAGGGAAAAGACCCCTTCCTATGAGTCATCTGGGAAAGAAAAATTTAAGTACTCCCTGAAAAACATACGCCTAAATCAGAGCAGAAGTCACTTAACAGAAGGTAACAGAAAAACCACTGGCTTCTCATAACATCATCAATACATAACAACATCAAAAACATTAAATACTGACCTTGTGCAAGATACTGATATCACAAAACTGGACCCTAGTCCTGCCCAGGGGATGAGGGACAGACAGTGGTACCAACACAAAAGCCCTCTGAGCTGAAAGGAGGGCTCAGTGGTTTTCATTCCTTCACATCCAAGCTCTTAGTAAACAGCATCTGTTGGAAATGAATGAGCAAAACCCAAACCTTTCCTCTTACTGTGTATGATTTTTGCTAACAGTTTACTGAAAAGGCCTGAAGGACGAATTCCAAAGAAGTTTATCCAGTTCTAATTCCGGATCTCTCCGGACTGTGGGTCAGCTGCTTAACATCCCAAGGCCTCCGTGTCCTCATCCACACATCAGAGATCCTAACAGTTACTACCTATCAGGATCGTGCAAGAATTAAAGGAGTTAATGACTGTAAAGCCCTTTCACTCGGGCCTGAAACATAACGGGTCCTGCCGTGTTAGCGGTGATTGCTGTGGCGTAGGTGGGAGGAAGGAGGGTGTGATCCCGGGGATCCTGAGCTCCGGAGATACTGGAGACCCCGCCTTGCCACTTCCTGGCTCAGTGGCGGCCGCGGCCGAGTGGCCCAAGTTCACGCGGGCAGTAACCGTTCCCGAGTAACAGGACGACTGCCGGGGTGAACGACAGGGATCACAGCACCCAGCACAATGCTTCACAGACGACCAGCCTTCAGGACACGGTCGGTTCCCTTCACTGAGGCCGACGCGCCCTGAAGCTCTAAGTACAAAAGGGCGGCATTCCGGTCCCGCGGACAAAGAATAAAGGGACCCGGGAGTATCCAGAAACTACACACAACTCACTCAGGTGCTCCTTTCGCTGTGAGCTCGGGGAAGCACCGAGGGCTTATGGGCAGGGCGCGCGGGTGACTTCACAACACCCTCAAGTTCCAGTGCAGGGCCGAGTGGTTTTACGAAGGCTCCTGGGCCAGGAGCGCTGCCCCAGGAAGACGGATGCAGGAGCGCGGCCGCAGTGCGACCCGGAGAAGCGGGGACACGGGAAACACGCAAACTGGGCAAGTTTCTGGAACTACCAAACGTGCCAGAAGTGCAAGAGGCAGCTGGGATGGCCAAGACTCTCAACCGGGTCAAGCAGGATGTGGCATCCGTTAGGACTGCAAAGACGGGGCTGAGGAATGACGGGCTCGGTTTTGGTTCTGGCGACCTGGGTCACGGCGACAGCGAAAGTCGAGGGAGAAAGGTTTCAACTAAGAAGCCCCAAAGGAAAAACAAGTAATAAGCAAACAAGAAGCCCAAGAGGAGGGACTCGAGAGAGGCTGGGCCGGGCAGCCCCGTTCGGGAGTCGTCCTCCCACGGCGAGGGGAGCCAGGACCGCGGCCCAACCGGCTGCGCTGCGGGGAGCGGGCGCGGCTACGCCGAGAGCGGCCGCGGACTGCGCTCCCCGGCCCCGCAGCGTCTGCGCCGGACTGGCCCGCGCGGTGATGCGGTCCGGCGGCGAGAAGCCGCACCGCACCGCGCCCCAGCCGCAGCCACAAGGCTACGCGAGAGCCGCCCCGGGTCCGACCCGTCCGGACACGACGGACCCCGGGCCGTCGCCAAGAACCGGGTCCGCCCGAACCGCGGCGGGGGAAGCTACGGACGCGCCCCGAGCGCCGCCTCCCGCCGGTCGCCCCGCGCCCCCGCGCGCCGCGCAGGAAGCACCGGCGTGAAGCCGCCGGCGCAGACGGACAGCGGAGGGCGGCGGCATCGCAAGGGCCGCTCCGCTCCCGTTTCCCCGAAGCGAGCGGAGTCCCGGACGCAAGCACCGAGCCTTCCCGTAAAACGCCGAGCGAGGTTCCGCTGGCGACGCGCCCACGACCAGCGCGTCCCGACGCTGACCCATCGGCCCCCAGGAGCAGCGGCGGCCACCCCGCGGCCTCGCCGTCCGGCCGGAGCCCCGCTCAGACGGCGCGGAGAGCCTCGGGGTCCCGGCCGGGCCTGCACTGCGGCCCACGGCCTCGCTGCGGCACGAGCCACCGGCCGGCAAGGCGACGCAGCGAGGCCGCAGCCGCGCCCGCGGCGCACGGAGAGGGGGGCCGGCGGGGCAGCGCGGGGGCCGCCAAGGCCGCCGACAGCCTGTAGACGGACGGGGGAAAGCGAGGCTCTCGGGCCGTTACCCTCCGTTGAAAGCGTAGGGCGAGAAGCGCAGCTGCACGGGGCCCGCGGTGCTGGCGGGCTCCATCGCCGGGTCTCGGCCGGGTCCCCAGCGCCCTACGGCGGTCGACAGCATCGCACGGCGGGGGCGGCTCCGACGGCTCCGGCGGCGGCGGCTGCTGTCTCACGGCGAGATGGCGCCCGGCCGGAAGTCCCGTCACTTCCGGCTCCGGCGGCTCCCGCGGTCTCACGGCGACAGGGCGCCCGGCCGGAAGTCCCGTCACTTCCGGCTCCGGCGGCTCCCGCGGTCTCACGGCGACAGGGCGCCCGGCCGGAAGTCCCCTCACTTCCGGCTCCGGCGGTCTCACGGCGACAGGGCGCCCGGCCGGAAGTCCCGTCACTTCCGGCTCCGGCGGCTCCCGCGGTCTCACGGCGACAGGGCGCCCGGCCGGAAGTCCCCTCACTTCCGGCTCCGGCAGCGCTCCTACCGGCCGCTGTATCTCGCGGCTGTCGTTGCTCCCGTGGAGAGCCAGGCGCCCCCTCTTCCGAGGAGGCCGCCAGATTTCTTTTTTCTCCCTAAGAAAGGTTTAACTTTCCCAAGAAAACACTGGACTTCACGCCTGGTGGACAAAAATTTCAAAGTCTGACCCTACAAGAAAATTGGCGGGACTGTGGAAGCTCGACTGCTCTGTGGGCGTTGCCCGGCCCCGCTGCAGAAGCAAGCGGTCCCGGCGCGGGCTGGAGCCTCGGCACAGCCCGGGCGCGGGAGAGTGGGGGCGGCCCGGCTTCCCCGGTTCGGAGCGGCCGGGTTGTCCCCGCCCCGAAAGCCCGCGGACAGCCTGGCGGGAGGGAGTCTTCCGCGCTTGCGCAGCGGAACGCGCGTCCCGTCCCGCGGGGGCGGGGCTGGGGGCGGGGCTCGGGTCCCGGACCCCGTGCGAGTCGGCGCGCGGGCCTCTGCGGCCTCTGCGGCGGCCCCTGCGCGACCCTGTCCGGCCCGCTCGCGTGTGTGCGTGACTCGCTCCTCGCCGCGTCCCGCGGGGGCAGGGGTCGGCGCGTGGCGCGCGGAGCTTCCAGCCCGGACGGACGCGGGTGCGGGCGGCGCCGCGGGGCACGCGAGGAGGAGGACGGCGGCTGCGCTGGGCACGGCCTGGCCCGCGGACGGCCGGCGCCGCCGTGCGCGCGAGGACCCTCCGGGAGCCGGGCCGGAGCCTGCGCCGCGATGCCGTGGGGGCGGCGGCGTCGAGTCTGCGCGCACCGGGCCCGGCCGGGACCGCGGGAGGCGGCTCCGCGCTCGCTGGTGTCGGCAGGGTGTCTGAGGGGGCCGTC
The DNA here is from genome assembly GCF_964662115.1 of Mustela nivalis. NCBI lineage: Eukaryota > Metazoa > Chordata > Mammalia > Carnivora > Mustelidae > Mustela > Mustela nivalis. The sequence continues at coordinate 163,303 of NC_139024.1, read as the reverse complement.
CCCGCAGCCGAGGACACCGGGTCCGCCTCCGGCCGACTCCCCGCTCATGCCCCAGGGACGCCGGCTGCCGAGTTCGCTCTTTGTCTCGGTGGAGAGGGAGGAGCCCGCGGGGAGGCGGGCCGACTTCGGGACCAGTCCGCCCGTCGGGAGCCGTGCCGGTGCCCGCGTCCCGGGAAGCGCCGTCCGTGCGTCTCCCTCGCAAGCCTCGGCTTCCGGGAGAACCGAAGGGCCTGAGTCACGGCCCGTCCGTTGGGGACGGGGAGCAGATCAGCTTGGCTGTGGGTGGGGGACGGCCGTGCGGTGTCGTGTCACCCTCGTGTGTAACGGGAGGCGCCATCCTAGCGCTCTGAAAGCCCCGGGCCGAATTCGGAGGAGAGCCTTGGAAAGGATGAGCTGTACTGGAGCGCGGTTGGGCCCGGGTACCAGTTGGAGAGGTCAGGGGACCCCTAAATGGCTCCTTTGGATTCCTGCCTCCCATTAGGGATCTTGGTTTGGTTCCGTCGGTGAAACGCCAGCTTCGGGGAGGCACCAGAAGCGAAGAAGCCTTCAGTTTAACTGGCGAAGCCAACTTCTAGAGCGGGCCCATGCTGGCAGGCCCTCCGGGCTTCATTGAGTCGAGGTCCCAGGAAGAGGAGGAGTATTACTTCTGTTCCCAAAGAAGGTCCACGAGGGTCTCTTTTCATTGTTTGTATTATTTCTTAAAGATTTTATGCATTTATATGAGAGAGTGTGCGCGCGTGCGGGGACACACACCCACGCAGGCGGAGGGGCCGAGGGGGAGGGTGAAATAGCCTCCCTGCTGAGCAGGACGCTAGACCCCGGGACCCTAATATCCTGACCTGAGCCCAAGGCACCCATTTTTTTTTTTTTAATTTTAAACTATTTTTCTAAGATTTTATGTATTTATATGACAGAGATCAGAAGGAGGCAGAGAGAGAGGGGAAAGCAGGCCCCCGCTGAGCAGAGAGCCTGATGTGGGGCTGGATCCCCGGACCCTGAGATCATGACCTGAGCCGAAAGCCTGAGCCAAAGGCAGAGGCTTAACCCACTGAGCCACCCAGGTGCCCCCAAGGCAGCCATTAAACCTTTAACCGACTAACCAACCCAGGCGTCCCATGAGGACATGTTTTAAATAAATGATGCAGCGAGCTGAAAATCTACCAGAGGGAAAAGACCTGTTTTGCAGAGAGAGCCAGAGACAAACAGGGGTGGGTGGGGAATGTTACTGGAAGCTTTGAATCTGCTCCCAGCCTTTCCGGTGGTGCCCTTGCACCTCTGCCTCCACCTCCTGCTCCTTCTGTTTCTGCACCCCCGGGGACTCGGCTCACACAGCTGCTCCACCGTGCTGGGTGCTTGCCGGTGCCTCTGGCTTCTGCTGCTGCTCCTTCTCCCCTCATGATCAAGGAGTGCAAAGCACCCCAAGAGGCTGGGCCCCTCAACGGTGTTCAGGATAAAGTGCCTCCCAAAGCGCCTCCCAAATTAACGTGAAGGAACCCCAGGGGCACCCTGGGCTTGAATTGAGCTAACCTCAGACCCCCCCCCCCCCCAGGTGCCCCAGGTAAAAAGTGACAGCGGGGAACAAATCAGTGGTCTTTTAGTGGATGCAAGTGTGACGTGTCCAGTATTAAACCTAATTCAGTGCTGTTGGTTTAATTAAAATAAACATGTTTTTAGAGTTATCTACATGGAATACAATACATTAGCTTTTACTCTACCTGAGTTTATTAATTAAAGTCATTATGGGGGCGCCTGGGTGGCTCAGTGGGTTAAAGCCTCTGCCTTTGGCTCAGGTCATGATCCCAGAGTCCTGAGATCAAGCCCCACGTCCGGCTCTCTGCTCCGCGGGGAGCCTGCTTCCTCCTCTCTCTCTGCCTGCCTCTCTGCTTACTTGGGATCTCTGTCTGTCAAATAAATAAATAAAATCTTAAAAAAAAAAAAATCATACTGTATCTGTTGTATTGTCAACAAAAATGACTTTTTTGTCTGTCTCATAAAGTTTTCATAAGTAATTGTTATAATCAAGTAGGTTAAATAAATAAAAAGGCATATAGCTTTCAAAATCTTTGGCAACCTTGAACTTTTGCTAAGTTAAATGATAAATTGGGCTGAACTTACTGGATATGTAATTCTTTTCTAAATAAGATAATATACTAAAACATTATTTGATAAACAGGCTTATCTGCTTCTGGCTTCTTAATACAGAGAAACTTGGGTCTGCTAATAAACACAGTTTATACTTAATTGAAAGATTGTGCTATAATACATATGTTTTTAGAAATTATGAAATGTATTAATAAATTTGCCCCCTGCAGAATCCTGGTGTAACAGTTCACAATTGGTTACTACTTAATTTTCACAAGGTTTCTAAGAGTTCAAATTCTGCTAAGTGTAGTGAAGACTGATGGAAATAAGGAAAGCAACTCCTTATGTAGGAAAGAAAGAGATGTGTAAGAATGGGGGGAGGGGCGCCTGGGTGGCTCAGTCAGTTAAACAAATCAGGTCAAGATCCCAGGGTTCTGGAACCAAGTCCTACATCGGGCTCCCTGCTCAGCGGGGAGCCTGCTTCTCCCTCTCCCTGCTGCTCCCCCTACTTGTGCTCTCTCTCTTGCTGTCAAATAAATAAAATCTTAAAAAAAAAAAAAAGGTGGCAATCTCCCTGATTTCTCTTAAAAAAAAAAAAAAAAGAAATAGAAATGAGAATGGGGCGCCTGGGTGGCTCAGTCATGAAGCCTTCAGCTCGGGTCACGATCCCAGAGTCCTGAGCGTCTCTCACCCTGCCCTGGGAGTGTGCTTCTCCCTCATCCTGCTCGTGCTAGCTCTCGCTCCCTCTCTCAAATAAATAAATAAATAAATAAATCTTAGAAAAGAGAAAAGAGAATACACTTTTCTTCAGGTAAAAGAAAGTAATTTTGTCCTAAAAGGAGACTGGTTATTTAGAAAAAAAGGCTTAGGACAAAATCTGAATGAAAAAGTTGTGGAAGGTTTTTGAAGGTTTGTGTTTTTCAAATGGGAAAAACTAATTTTATGTGTGCTCAAAACTAAGATGGAAATGAATGGATTTTAAAAGTATACTTGTATAAGACTGAAATTCTGTTTTTCTTTCTATTAAAAAAAAAGTTTTCTGGAATTGTTGGTCAATTTTTTTTTGTTGTTAAGATTTTTATTGATTTATTTGACAGACATCACAAGTAGGCAGAGAGAGAGGGGGAAGCAGGCTCCCCGCTGATGCCGGACTTGATTCTAGGACCCCAGGATCATGATCTGAGCCGAAAGCAGAGGCTTTAACCCACTGAGCCATCTGGGCACCCTTGTTGGTCAGTTCTTGATAAAATACTTTCTTATACTTGATATGATAGTTACTTGATAAGAAAGTATAAACAAAGTTTTTTTTCTTTGTGCAGAAAACCGAAGTTTCTATGTTTTGCCTTTATCAGGTCTTTGATTACTTAAGAGAACTAAAACTCAAATATTTGTTTTTTTTAAATTTTTTTTAAATTTTTTTTAAAAGATTTTATTTATTTATTTGACAGAGATCACAAGTAGTCAGAGAGGCAGGCAGAGAGAGAGGGGGAAGCGGCCTCCCAGCTGAGCAGAGAGCCCGACGCGGGGCTCGATCCCAGGATCCTGAGACCATGACCTGAGCTGAAGGCAGAGGCTCAACCCACTGAGCCACCCAGGTGCCCCTAAAACTCAAATATTAAAGGAGCTAAGTTTTGCTAACTATATAACCTTCTGGAAACTCTCTTATTGCCACCTTCGTTAAATAGTTAATCAAATATTAAGTGTTATAGGGGCGGCAGGGTGGCTCAGGGGGTTAAAGCCTCTGGTTTCAGCTCAGGTCATGATCCCGGGGTCCTGAGATCGAGCCCTGCATTGGGCTCTCTGCTCAGCGGGAAGCCTGCTCCCCCCCCCACCCCCCCACCCCCCGCCTGCCTCTCTGCCTACTTGTGATCTCTGTCTGTCAAATAAGTAAATAAAATCTTAAAAAAAAAACTTAAAAAAATTAAGTGTTATAATAATGGTCCTATTTAGGCATGTGTTTTAGAACTTTCAGGTTTTTTAAAACAAACTTCCCTAGATTCAATTTCTAAATGAAGTCTTTTTGACTCATTAAGCTCTTTTATTTGGTATGTCAAGTTACTGATGAGCCTGGTTTGAAACATTGCTAGTTCTCTAATGTTTGCTCTTCCAAATTTAAGGAAATTTTCTCTTAGGATATCTGTGACTGATGGAAATATGATAACATATTCCTTTGTGAATAAATTTAATCATTTGACTTTTCTCCCTACTCAAACCCTCGTGAATTCAGAAACTCTAAGTATTCTTTCTTTCATGACAATTAAAATTATTTGCATAAATTTGGCAAAATTCTGTTCTTCTTGTAACAGGACACCATTGGAAATATTTATTATACTACCAAGGCTTTGACTGGAATGCCATATTGGAGAGAGACATACATAGAATCAGATTTGACTAGGCAGCTTTAAGGAATTAAGGGAATTAAGATTGACTTTACAGAGTCATTAAAGCTCCTTGGGGATGTCAGTGGGATATCTTGCATAGGAAGTCCCCAGCAGCCTTGCTAGGTGAGTCAAGAATGTCACTTCCTGGCAGGTACTGGAAACTTTAAAATATTTGGGGGGACCTCAAGAAGAAGAATTCACCCAAATCTACAGGTATTACAGGCAAATCTGACACAAGTATTTGGCTTGGCTTCTGGCCTCAGGACACTATTAGAAGTTCAATCTGGGGGGCTTGGGTGGCTCACTCAGTTAAGCTTCTGCCTTTGGCTCAGGACGTGATCTCAGGATCCTGGGATCAAGCCCTACATCCGGCTCCCTGCTCACCAGGGAGTCTGCTTCTCCCTCACTCTCCCTCTGCTCTGTCAAATAAAAATCTTAAAAAAAAATTAAATTTCAATCTAGAGAATCCTTATGAAAAGTTCTAGCAAAGCAAGTTTTAAAGAATTTATACAGTCAATCACTATTCTTGCTGAGCTTATGTAAATAATTAGGCCAAGGTTGTTAAAATTGGACTTGTTTTTCAAATGATTTAGTCTCAATTTGCTATCTTTAGAAATGAGGGCAACTTTAGGAAGAAAAATTATGTTTCAATAACACACCTTCGTCGGTGTGAAGTTCTAGTCCTGATTATCTTTGAGTGTTTGCCTGTGCTAGACAGTTTGAGTTAAACGTCAGAGAAATTGTCACAGTAGCCGACGTAGAGACAGGCCTCATGCTTCTCTGTGGGGATAATAACAAGACCACGTGGGCATATGATTACTTGAACAGCAGGACAATGGGATGGATTCCCCAACAATTATGAAACTCAAGTATCACCTTGACCAGTTCTCTGTGGTTGGGATGGCAAAACTGTTCCTTCAAAGCTGGAGCATACCCCATTCCATGGTGTTAACAATGGACTTGTGGAGACAGTGCATGGCCTAACTTTCCTTATGGTAGGATTGGATGATGCACTTGGGGATACCCTTATTTCCTGGAACAGGCCCCCTCCCACTTGCCATGATTCCTCTTAATTAAGGCATTCTTAAGGCTAGGCTTCCAGCAAAGAAGGCTTCTTGATTCCCTTATCCCCTTAGCTCTATCTGTCCCAGGAACTGTCTCTAGTGAATTAAAATTCCAAGTAGAGGCGTTAGCCAAGCATACAGTGCCACCGTTTGGCGAACCTGTCACTCACAAATTCAGAAGGCGGCTCTCTAAAACCAAATGGTTCTTATAGATACTGACTGCAGCTCAAGGAGGACCTGTGCTTGCATTGAGTATTTGTGCATATGTCGCAAATTACTAAAAAATGTAGCTGATGTCACGAAAGAGTTAAACACATCATCACCATAGATGCTCCAGCTCTAGACCTTTTAGCAATTGGCTAAATTTAACTCCTCCTAAATGGAAATACACCCTCTTGCGCATTGCTCTATTTCTTGTTCTCCTTGTCTTTGGCTGTTTGAACTTAGGCAACTGTCAAGCAGGAGCTCTCTGCATTCAATACTAGCTTGGAGATGCCCTTAGTAGAAATGCCAGAAACAAGACCCCACCCCCCACTCAGTAAAAGTCTTTTCTCCAAGATCCTTATGTGGTCCCCAATTAGGAGGAAGTAGCTCCAGAAGAGGACCTTCTCCTTTAATCCCAGATATGGATAGAAGAAACTGAAAGTGCGGAATGGTTGGCTCCCCTACCAGTCCAGCCACACCAGTACCCTTTGAGCTCTAGCAAGCACCCTTGGCCCCCGTGAGTAATCTTTACCTGTACACCATGCGTTCTTTTTTAAAAAAGATTGTATTTATTTATTTGAGAGAGTGCGAGCGAGAGCGCCCCAGCAGGGATCAGGACAGAGGGGGAACAGGGAGCCTGATGCCCACCTCGTCCCAGGACCCTGGGATCGCAAGCGGGGGAAGGCAGACGCTTAGCCGACCGAGCCCCCCAGGCGCCCCCCGGCACGAAGCCGACACCGCGAGCCATTCCCCCGGCACAGCTTCGGAGCGCGGCGGTAACGTGGCTGCCGGTACCGTCGTTCTGCGCTGGTCCCGAAAAGCGAGGGCCGCTGCCCGCCCGTTAGTGATCAACGGCCCTGAACTCCTATAAACACGCCGAGCCAGGCCCGACGCCGGAGCGGGCCTTCTTCCCGGGGTCGCGCTCGGGTCCGGGCGCCTCGCCCTCCGCGGCCAGTGTGGAAAGAGCGCGCGGGACGGCGCCGCAGAACCGGCGGCTTCCGGCCCCTCCCCGGGCCCCGGCTCCAGCCTCCCCGGCCCGCCCGCCGGCTCGCGCAGTCCCGCCCGCGGGGCGCCCTCGGCGGGCGACGCGACTGGGGCAGAGCGACGCCGCCGCGCCGCGTCTGGAGGCCGCGCTAGAGAAGCGCGATCCCGCCCCCGCGCAGCCAGCGCCCTCCCGCCGCGGCCCCGGCCCGGAACTGCGGGGGGCGCCGCGCGCCGCTCCTTCCCTTTCCGCCGAGGGCCGCGGCGGAAGTGCCCCGCGCCCGCACTACGCATGGCCGCCGCCCCAGCGGGCGCCGCCTGCGGAGGCCGCGGCTGGAACGGGCGGAAGTGACATCATCAGCGCGCGCCAGAAGTTCGGCAGGGTCGGGAAGGGTCGCCGTGGCGGGCGCCTGGGCCGCCCGCGGCTCAGCTTCGTTTCCGCGGGCCTGCGGCGGTCTGTGCGGGGGCTCAGGTAACGGCCGCTCTAGCTGCCCCGCGGCCGGGGGATTCGCGCAGAGGCGGCCGCGCAGCGAGCGCCCGGGGCGGGGGCGGGGGCACGCAGAGCGGGCCGCAGGCCGCGGGGGGAGGGGGACGTTCCTCGGGCTCCAGCCGCCGCCGCTCCGGCCTCTACCGGCCGCCCGCCCGGCCCGGCCCGCTGCCCCGGTGCCCTCAGCGGCGGGCCTCGGAGGCGGCGTCCGTCGTCGGAGCGCGGGGCTCCGGGAGGCCCGGGCCGAGCAGCGCCGCACAGCCTGCGGCCGGAGCGCCGGTGGAGCCCGGCGGTGCCCGCCTGCCCGGCCGCCCGCAGGAGTGCCGCGGGCCTCGGGCGCCGGAGAGCCCGCCGGGAGGCAGCAGCCCGGGCCTTCGCAGGCCTAGCGGCGCGGGCCCCGAGTCCGGACGTGTCGCCGGGCGCCCGGCGCGGGAGAGCGCGTCCGACCGAGGTGCGCCCACGCCGGGGGCCGGGAGGCTCGAGGCTTCCCCGTCGGCGACCGTGCGTGCGTCAGCCTGCGGGAAGGGAGCGCGTCCCGCACGCGGCTGCGTTTCTGAGGGATAAGTGGGCGCTGCGGGGGCCGCCGTGAGCGGGCACGGAGGACCGCGCGTGCTCCGGCGGGAAAGGCGTGCGGTCGGCGCGGCGAGCGCCCGGCTCCGGGCAGCCCAGCGGCGCCCCAGACCAGCGGCGCGCGTTCCCCGCGCGGAGGGTCGCGATGCGGGGCCGGGGCCGGGGCCTCGGCGACCGGGGACGTCTCTTGCGCGTCTGCTCTCGGGTCTCGGCCCCCGCGGAGCGTCGCCTGCGGGCAGTTGGGTCTGCCCCGACTGGCCCGGCCCGCGGCGAAGGGCACCTTTTCCCGCGCACGTGCGAGCCCCCGCACCGCTCTCGCCGCTGTGACCCGGGGTCGCGCTCGGAGCCCGCGCGCCGCGCCGACGCCGGCCGTGCGGGTCCTGAGCTTGGGTCTCGCGGGCCGCGCGCTCTGGAGTCCTGTGGTCCTGCGGTGATCTTTGGCCTGAAAGTCGGATGCGTGAGTTCCTGCTCAGCGGCCCGCCGGACGCAGTGACGCGGTCGAGCTTTGCGAAGACGCCCGGCTTCAGAGCGCCGGGCGGGGTGTCCGGGTCTGCGGGCGCGCGGCGAAGTGGCCGGCTGCGCTGCGTAGGCCCCTCCGGTGCCGGAATGTCCGTCTGGCCGCGGGGATTTGCCTGCCTCCGGACTGAGCGTGATGCTGACGGCCGTGCCCTTACCGTGCTCTTACTTGTAGCACTGCGGGTGTAGGACAGCAGTTTTAAAAATATGATTTTCTTGTATCTGACATTTTCGGAAGTGGGTGTTCCCTTTTTTCTTTTCTCTCTCTCTCTCTTTTTCAGTGATGGGTATGTAGGATATATAGTCTTTGGGTCCTTTGTCCTCTCAAAGTGATTGTCTCTTTCTGTCATTCATTCAGGAAATATCTGAGTGCTCGGTGTGTACCAACACATGCTTGGTGTGTCTTTGATATGTAACATGTAACTTTGAGACCAGCAAGTTTTATATGTGACAATATCTTATTAGATAATAATGTTTAAACTGAAATAATAATAGCTAACATTTATCCTGTGCTTACTATGTGATAACTAGATGCTGCTTTTTTTTAAAAAAAATTTCATTTATTGACAAGAGATCACATCTAGGCAGAGGGTGGGGGGAAGCAGGCTCCCCGCTGAGCAGAGAACCCAATGCGGGGCTCCATCCCAGAACCCTGAGCTCAAGACCAGAGTTGAAGGCAGAGGCTTAACCCTCTGAGGCCCCCAGGCGCCCCTGGGTGGTGCTGGTGATGTGTTCATCAGCCAGTCCTGTTTGATGCTATCAGTTCTCATAGCAAGTTAACGATCCATCTGAACTAGACTCAACAAAAGGTAGTCGCTTGGTTTTTTTTTGTCTAAAAGAAATAAAAAATGTGCAGCTAGTAAAGAGACAACGAGTTAAAACTAGAGAGAGCACAGTTTGTATTTATGGGTTTTGAAGAGCTCAAGTTACTACATGTATAAAAACATGTTTTATTTATTTTGGGGTCTGTACAGCTTCTGTTACAGTGTTCTATTAAATTAGTAGATCAATAAACGGTCAAAATGTATTGGATCCAATTCAGTATTTATTGAACTTAACACCCAAGACATTGTGGAGAATATAAAATGTCTAATAGCACTGATACAGTGCTCAGTAAATATTTCTACTCAGATATGACAGTTTGCTTAGGAATTTGTTTTCCCTGGATATCTTTTCCCTAAAGATTTTTAACATCAATTATGACACCTTAATCTTGAACAGTCGTAAGTATTTAAACATGTAATAAAACAATTTTTGTTCTATTGATAGTTCTACATACCATCACAGTAAACATAGAAAAAAATAACATTTCAGCATTATAAGGTTAGAAAAAATATGGCACACTAGGTTCATTGTTTTTTTCTAGTTTTGTGTAATTGTGAAACTGGTTTATGAGACTGTACAGCTTGCCTGTATTCTTACATTAAACTTTGAACTTTTTTCAAAGCAGACTGTTTGTTGATGTACATGAAGATAATGCAAGCAGTTGAGGAAGTTGCTAAGAAGCGTGGACTGGGGATGCTCTAGGAAAAGACTGAATGCCGAGGCGCGTTCCAGTGCAGAGGTACTTGATTTTCCCAGAAGAAGGTGAACATCATGGATCAGAACAACAGTCTGCCGCCTTATGCTCAGGGCCTGGCCTCCCCTCAGGTAATACAGCGGGGGGCGGGGTGGGGGGAGTAGATGGGGTAGAATCCGCATTATTAGAGCCCTTGTAAAAAGGAAGGAAGGAATTTAACCATTTATTGTTGAAAATGGATTTATATGGTTTTATGTTTCTCTTATTTTCTTGAGAAGTTCTATTAGGCTTTGAGTAGGCATGGCAGTGTTTAATTTTGGGAGTTAAAATATGTATCTGTCTATAAGTCTTAATCTTTCTGTAAACATTTTTGAAATGTTGATTATCAGGTCTTTGATTTTGAAAGTAACTGTCACCAGGTTATATTCTGGTTTATCTGTCTCTTTTATGCTTAAGTTTCCAAAAAACATCTACTTTTTTTTGTTTGTTTGTTTTAAGATTTTATTTATTTGAGAGAGAGAGAGGTGTGGGGAGGGAGAGGAGGAGAATCTCCCGCAGACTCTGCACTGAGCGCAGAGCCCTGTGCTGGGCTCGATCCCATGACCCCGAGATCATGACCTGAGCCGAAACCAAGAGGTGGCTGCTTAACTGACTGAGCTCACACCCAGGTGCCCCCAAAACGTTACATTTTTTTAAAAAGTAGATACGTTATTTGTGGGTGCTGGGTGGCTCAGTTGGTGGTGGGTCTGACTCTTGGTTTCAGCTCAGGTCCTGATCTCATGGGTTATGGGATGGAGCCCTATATTGGACTCTGGGCTTGGTGTGGAGTCTGCTTGGGATCTGCGCTCCCTCTTCCTCTACTCCTCCTACTTATGCTTTCTAATAAATAAAAAAAATCTGAAGAAAAATACAGTCTATAAGTCAGAGAAAGACAATTATCATATGATCTCACTCATATGTGGAATTTAAGAAACAAAACAGAGGGTCATAGGGGAAGGGAGGGAAAAATAAAATAAGATGATATCAGAGAGGGAGACAAGCCAAGAGATTCTTAACTCTAGGAAACACAGGGTTGCTAGAGGGGAGGTGGGTGGGGGCATTAAGGAGGCACGTGATGTAATGAGCGCTGTATGTTGTAGGCAGCGCTGAGTCACTGAACTCTGCCTCCAGAACTAATAATACACTATGTGTTCATTCACTGAATTTACATAAAAGATTTTTAAATAAAAAATTAACCTTAGATATGATTTTCATGAAATGGAAACATCTATTTTAAGTGTTTTGATAATTGTGTATGCAAAATACGCATCTGATCTGCTGATTCACAGCTAAAGAGAGTTTTGCCTAGAGTTTCATACAAATGGAATTATATCAGGATGTACTTTTGTGTGTGTCTGTTTTCTTTGTCCAATATAATGTCCGTATGTCTGCAGATTCCTTTTCATTGCCAAATAGTACTCGGTTGTGTGGATGTACCACCTTTTGTGTATCCGTTCTCCAGTTGCTGACATTCGGGGGGCTTCTAGATCAGGCTTTTATCAGTAAAGTTGCTGTAAACATTTGTGAACAGGCTTTGTGTGTACTGTTTCTGTCTCTCTTAGGTAAACACTTAGGAGGGGGATTGCTAGGTCATATGGTAAGTGTATGTTTCACTTTACAAGAAAGTGTCAGACCATGATCTAGTTCCACCAGCAGCGTGTGAGACTTCTGGTCATTCCACATCCTCACTGACACCCGAGGCCTTAACTTTTCACCATTCTGGTGGTAGTATTTCTTCGTGATTTCAGTTTGCATTTTCCTGATGGCTGACAGTCTTGAGCATCTTCTCAAGTGCTTATTGGCCCGTGACACGCCTTCATTTGTAGCATGTGTCCTCATCCTTTGCCCGTCTGTTCATTGGATTGCTCGTCTTTCTTCTATCCAAGTGTGATTGCTCTTCCTGTGTTGTGGGCACGGGTTCTTTCTCGGGTAGGTATTGTAGATGTTTTCCCTCAGTCTGTGGTGTGGCTTACTTGTTAATTTTCTTAGTGATGTCTTTCAGAGAAGCTATTACTTTTTTTTCTGAAGTCCATTTACGTGTATGTCTGTGGTCCATTCTGTGTTCATTTGTATATGTGATGTAAAGAGGCAGATCTTTTTTTTTTTTTTTTTTTAAGATTTTATTTATTTATTTGACAGACAGAGATCACAAGCAGGCAGAGAGGCAGGCAGAGAGAGAGAGAGGAGGAAGCAAGCTCCCCGCCGAGCAGAGAGCCCGATGCGGGGCTCGATCCCAGGACCCTGAGATCACGACCTGAGCCGAAGGCAGCGGCTTAACCCACTGAGCCACCCAGGTGCCCCAAAGAGGCAGATCTTTAAAAAACCTTAATCTTTTCAAAGTAACAGAACCTGAATATTTTCTTGCCAGTATTTTCTAGACCTAAGAGTTAGATGCAGCAGAATAATGTCTGTACTTAGGGCTGTGGTATACGTTCGTTCTTCCTTCCACTCTGCTGGTTAAACGATTCACCGTAAATATCTTAGACAGTTTTGGTTTGTGTGTTCTGCCGGATAAAGTGGTAGAAGTGGGAAAGGGTTAGGCTGTCTTTCGGATCTTGCCCCCATGTGAGAATCTAATGAAGACTATGGATCCGTTCTTGCCAAAATACTGGGTATAGTTTTAAGAGGTCCATGAAGTCACAAGCCCTGCAGGCCCCGTGGGCTCCATGGATTTCGGTGTCTGGTTAGTGCTTTGGACTGGATCTCAGGAGAACGTAGCTGTGATTGTGGCTTCTCCACTAGGGAGATCTGTGGTCTCAGGAAAGTCATTTAGCTTTGTCTCCTGGTGTCAGTTCTCTTTTCCTTAATGTGGGAAGAACAGCATCTGTTTTTCCCCTTTCCCAGAGTTAATAAATGTAACAGTGTCTGCAAAAGTTAAGCATTTGGAAAAATAAATTGATATTGTTCTTGATTTAAACTTCTTGGAGAGCAAATGACCCACGTTTTTGTAGAGTATTCTGATAATTGTCATTATTGTTGTTAACACTTCAGTGTTTTCTTTGTGCCTGTCATTGTGTTGAATTAGTTAAGAGGCATCTCTAGGGTAAGCCTATAATAATCATTCAAACTTGGACAGATCCCTTGAAAGTGAACAGGGAACTAGCCAGGCAGTATACTAGGGTAGCAGTTTAAACACAGATGGGGAGTCACTCTAGTTGTTTGCTTTATTCTCTCTGTCGGTATTAGAACATTATCCTGTGGATATGCCTGAAGGGCTAAGCAACTTCCTCAAGTTTTCACATGTAGTAAGTCGCAGGGTTGGATTTCACACCTGGGTTTGATCCCAGATACTAAGCTTTTACCTACTGCGTTAAGATGAAGAGGAAAGTGATATGTATGAGAACAGCAAATGCCTTTTTACTAAGGCATCATAATCCCACTGATACTCGAAGGCATCTGCCCTCCTACATCTCCCCTCCTCCTCTACTGCACACGTGCCGGGAACACCCATTCCCAGCTGGCCTGACTGTACTGTTCTGATTTTCCACAGGGTGCCATGACTCCCGGAATCCCTATCTTCAGTCCGATGATGCCTTACGGCACAGGACTGACTCCACAGCCTATCCAGAACACCAACAGCCTTTCCCTCTTGGAGGAGCAGCAAAGGCAGCAGCAGCAGCAGCAGGCCCAGCAGCAGGCCCAGCAGCAGCAGCAGCAGCAGCAGCAGCAGCAGCAGCAGCAGCAGGCAGTGGCGGCGGTTCAGCAGTCCACCTCCCAGCAGGCCGCCCCGGGGGCCTCGGGCCAGACACCACAGCTCTTCCACTCACAGACTCTTACCACTGCACCCTTGCCGGGCACCACTCCACTGTATCCCTCCCCCATGACCCCCATGACCCCCATTACCCCTGCCACACCCGCCTCTGAGAGTTCGGGGATCGTGCCGCAGCTGCAGTGAGTACTCTCCGTGTTGTGTCTTCTCCCTCGCCCTAGAAGGCTCCCTCGACTGGGTGCTGCTGTTCCTTGTTTTCGGGTGGATGAGCTTGTGGAAGGATGTAGCGCCAGTAGTAATCGTATGCTAACAATTAAGAATACATGCGCTCGTATGCTAACGATTAATTAATACATATTAATTAATCGTATGCTAACGATTAATAATACATGCGCTCTCTCTCATGAGAAAGGGATGCTAAGCTGCCTTAGAGAGTCAGTCCCTTCAGTAAAAGACTTGCATGACAACTTCAGACATTTGGTAGCTTGTGTTTATAATTTTGGGCCAGATACACAAGCTACCCAGTTGTTACAGGCATTGCCCTGCAGCTGATCTGGTGAATCAAGCCTTGTGTAGTGTCCTTCCCTTGTCAGGTTTTCAGTTTCTGGGAAGGGAAGATGAGTGACTTAGTTTTTGTTAGTTCATGGTGATCCATGTTTGTCTTCATTAGTTATTATGAGGGCTGCATATAACTCTTTGGAGAGCTGTGTCCTTTCCATGAGCTGAGGATGTCTTTTCTTGTCCTGAATGGACTTTGCTACATAAATGAAATGGGTTCTTTATGTAACCGAATTGGGTGTGGGGTAGGTGGGAGTAGGAAAAAAAAAATATGAAAAACATACAGATATTCTCATGTGTCTGTCAATGAGAAGTACATAGCCTTTGGTTTTGGAAAACTTACTGCCGAATTGAGGGTCATTTGCAATAACTACATCATCTAGTTTTCTTGTAAGCCATCTCTGGTCATTTTTAGAGCTAAGTAATATTTACTTATGGATCCTGTTATCCAAATCTTGCCTCGGGTGTTTGACCTGACATAGTTTTAAAAATCAGACACTTTGCATTTTACTGATTTAGAGAAATAATCACTTGTGAATTCACCTTTGTCAACACCACTTCCTGTTGTCTTGCATACTTGTTTGGGTCTTGTGGGCACTTAAGTTTGCACCTCTTGTTTAAATCAAATTATGACTAGTTGTGATGGGGGTATTTGTTTCTTGCCGGCACCTTAAACTTTCTGATACTCTACAGAGCATCTAGTCAGACACATTCCTGAGTTTCCATATCAACTAAGAGCCCTTCTGGGTGGGAATCCAATGGCCTCTAAATCTTAGAGGCTTATGAAGAATTGGGGTAAATAATTAATATATAAGAATATGTTTTTAAGGGGGGCCTGGCTGGCTCAGTTGGAAGAACATGTGACTCTTGATCTCAGGGTTGTGAGTTTGAGCCCGTGTTGGGTATAGAGAATATTGAAATAAATAAACTTAGAAAAGAAAAGAAAGGGTTCTAGGGGGAGGGTAAAGCAGGAGAAAAGCCCTGGACCATACGGACCACACGGCTTTGGGGAATTCTCTCAGACACTTAAAGAAGAACTAACACTAACCCTTCTCAAACTTTTCCAAAAAAATTGAGGAGGGAATGCTTCCTAACTCATTCCGTGAATCCAGCACTGTGCTGACACCAAAGCCAAAGACACCGTAAAAAAAAAAAAAATCTAAGACCTGTATCTCCATGATCATTGATGGAGAAGTCCTCAACAGAATGTGAGGAAACATCATTAAGCAGCGTATTATACACCATGAGCAAGTGGGATTTTTATTCTTAGAATGCAAGGGTGGGTCAGCACACAAAAATCAACCAGTGTAATACGCCAGAACAATGAAATGAAGAAAAGTGATCGTCTCAGTTGATGCAGAAAAAGAACGGACAAAATTCAACATCCTTTCATGATAAGAACAGTCAACAAAATAGGAAAAGATGGAAACTATCTTAACTTAATAAAATCCATATGTAAAAAGTCACAGCAAGCCTAATACTCAATGTTGAAAGACTTAATGCTTTTCTTGTAAGATCAGGAATAAGGCACTTAAATTTAGCAGATTACTGGAAGTTCTAGTTGGAGGAGTCCTAAGAAATGCACGGCATCCAGAGTAGAAAGGAAGGAGTCAAGTTATCTCTTTGCAGATGTTACGATCTTACACATAGAAAATCATAAAGATTCCACAAAAATGTATTCGATTTAATAAGTGAATTTATTGAGAAAAGTGGCAAGCTACAAAGTTAACACTCAAGAGTCAGTTGCATTTCTGTACACAGTGAACAATATAAAAAGGAAATTAAGCAATTCCATGAACAACATGATCAAAAAGAAGGAAATACTCAGGGATTAGATTAACCAAGGATGTGAAA
Organism: Mustela nivalis; assembly: GCF_964662115.1. NCBI lineage: Eukaryota > Metazoa > Chordata > Mammalia > Carnivora > Mustelidae > Mustela > Mustela nivalis. The sequence continues at coordinate 147,339 of NC_139024.1, read as the reverse complement.
GACCTATGATGAGAACTGTAAAACATTGCTGAATTAAGAAGACCTGAATAAGTGGGAAGACATCTCATGTTCATAGATTGGAAGATTTTATATTGTCAAAAGCTTAATATTACCCAAAATAATCTATGTATTCTGTGCTATCCCTATCAAAATCCCAGTGATATTTTTTGCAAAATAGAAAAACATAGGCTGAAATTCATATGGAATCCCAAGGGACCCTGAATAACCAAAACAATGCTGAAAAAGAAGAACAGCCTGGGACACTGACACTTCCTGATTTCAGAACTTACTACAAAGTTACAGTGATCAAAACAGCATGGTATTGGCATAGACACAGACATTTAGACCAATGCGGTAGAACAGAGAACCCAGAAATAACTCTTGCATATATGGTCAAATGATTTTTTTTTTTTTTAAAGATTTTATTTATTTATTTGACAGAGAGAAATCACAAGTAGACGGAGAGGCAGGCAGAGAGGAAGGGAAGCAGGCTCCCTGCCGAGCAGAGAGCCCGATGCGGGACTTGATCCCAGGACCCTGAGATCATGACTTGAGCCGAAGGCAGCGGCTTAACCCACTGAGCCACCCAGGCGCCCCTGATCAAATGATTTTTGTCAAGGGTACCAAGACTGTTCAATAGAGAAGATAGTCTTTGCAACAAATGGTGCTGGGACAACTGGATATCCACATGCACAAGAATGAAGTTGGGCCCTTAACTAACACCACATTCAGAAACTATGGCGGCAACCTCCCCATAAGAACATGCCTGTCATGAAGGACCTCCTTTACCCGACCCCAGAAGAGTAGAGGAAGTACAAGAAGCGCCTGGTGCAGAGCCCCAGCTCCTACTTCATGGCCGTGAAGTACCTGGGATGCTACGAAATCACCACTGTCTTTAGTCACCATAAATGATAGCTTTGTGTGTCAACTGCTCCACTGTCCTCTGTCAGCCCACAGGAGGAAAAGCCTGCCTTTTAGGCGGAAGCAGCTCTAAAAGCACCATGAATCAAGATGACAGGATTTTGGATATAAAAAACAAACAAAAAAATTAAAAGTAGATCAAAGACTTCAGTGTAAGACTCAGAACAGTAAAACTCTGCAGGAAACGTAGGACAAAGGCTTCATGACATTGGATGTGGCAGTATTTTCTTTGATGTGACTCCAAAGGCACAGATAACAGAAAAAAATAGAGAAATTGGACTGCATGAAAATTTTGAACACTTGTGTATCCAAAGACACTGTTCACAGAATAAAAATGCAAACCACAAAGTGGGAGAAAATGCTTGCAAATTGTGTATCTGATAAATGATGATTATCCAGATATTTAGAGAACTAAAAACCGAACAACAAAAAAACAAAGAGCCTGATTGCAAAATGGGCAAAGGGCTGGAATAGACATTTCTCCAAAGAAAATTGGTGAATGGCCAATAAGTACATGAAAGGGTGCTCGAGGTCGCTAAACATTGTTTATGTAAATGCATATCAAAACTGCAGTGAAATACCACCTCATACCCATTAGGATGGCTACTGTCAAAAACAATATAGCAAGTGTTGGGCATACAGAGAAGTTTGACCCTTATGCACTGGTTTTGGTTAAAAAAAAAAAAAAATAAGAATACATGTAGCAATCGTATGACTTAATTTGTGGTAGATGCCCCACTACCTACTTGATTCCATTTGTAAGGAGAGAAATGCCAAAGGTAGGTGTGTATAAAGTTGATTGGAAGGAAACAGATGATGTAGAAATGAAAACATTCATTGGATTGATCATTCTGATTGCTCTTAACAATTGTGTATTAAGGTACCCAGCTGTCCTCTTATCCAACCAAATTGTGAGCCATCAGGTTTTCAGAGTATTGCATTTTGACAGGACAGGAAAGGAATCAAAAGCAGCAATGAGCTAGAAACAACTGGAGGTGTATTTGCCGTCTGGAATCAGTATTCACAGGATGGTGATGTTCCTCCTCAGCACAAGATGGTTTAAGGGCAATTAGTTTCATTCGAAGGGCTTATCAGGGCTTCGTTCAGAAGGCTAAGGCATGGCTCTAGGGATAGCTGAGCACAAATCCTGACTCACCTGGCACAAGTAGCCCCATTTAAGCCTCTGCGTCTTCCCCTGAAAATGTGATATTAATAGTTACTACTTCATAGTGCATTGTAAGTATTAAATGGGTAACTATGTAAGATGCTGACCATGGTGTGTGGTAAACAATAAATGTCAACAGTTTAAAGAAACACATTTAATATAATTAAATTTGTTCTAGTAAAAGAATCAAATTTCTAGATAATTACCTAACATCTCAACCTATAAAAGTTAAATAAATGATCATGTTTTCTTTTCAAATTTCTTGCAGAAATATTGTATCCACCGTGAATCTTGGCTGTAAGCTTGACCTAAAGACCATTGCACTTCGTGCCCGAAATGCTGAATATAATCCCAAGGTCGGGGTGATTTAATGTATTTTAAACTGTAATAATACAGGAATTTACTGTTAAAGGTCCCTAAACCAAAATGTTTTGTGTCATACCTACGTTTGTTGGTACCAACAAAATGAGGAATTATAGCAAAATGCATATATATATATTTTTTTTATTGAAGAGTCACCATGTGAGAGACCCTAGAGTAATAGCAGTCTACATGTTAAACTACTAAAATTTATTTCCCCGTTATGATGGGGATCCTGTGACATTAAAGAACAAAGTCTGTAGTGTGACTGCATCTATGTTCTGAAATCTGTGTAGAGTGGAGTCTACTTCAAAGTGAGCCTGTTGGAGAATGGGGGAGGGGCATTTGGGTGAAACAGGGTGGCCAGAAGTTAATAATTTTCAGAATTGGATGGTAAGTACAAGGGAGTTTATTATATTTTTCTAAAATTTGTATAACTTTTAAACTTTCTATAGTAAAAAGATTGTGGGATAACATACCTATAAGAATTTGTTGTTAAGGTAGCAGCCTGAGTACATGGTAAGACTCTGCATTAGTAGATAAGCTGGTTTTTTTGCTGTTGTTTTGTTTTTTAATAGTACAGGGGCGTCTGGTGGCTCAGTGGGTTAAAGCCTCTGCCTTCGGCTCAGGTCATGATCTCAGGGTCCTGGGATCGAGCCCCGCATCGGGCTCTCTGCTCAGCAGGGAGCCTGCTTCTTCCTTTCTCTCTGCCTGCCTCTCTGCCTACTTGTGGTCTCTCTGTCAAATAAATAAAAAAATAAAATCTTAAAAATAAATAGTGCATATTTGCATTCACAGACGAGGGGACATTCTTTGAGGACCAGAGCAGACAGGTGAGGTGTTTGAATGTAGAAGATGATCCGATGGAGGGCTTCCGGGACAGGGCCCAGCAGAAGACTGTTCCCTAAAGTTGAGAACATTTATTATTAGCATGCTATTTACTTTCTTACCTGGGGAGCTGATACTAAATTTATTTTGTCAAACAAAGAATAAGGTTTTATATAAGAAAAAGAAAAGTAGGCAGAAAGAAAAACTTGAGAATTTAACTGAATTATCTGTGACTGGCCGGCTGGGTAATGGGTGTCATTGTGTGGTTTGTGCCTCTCATTTTTGCCGGGTCAGCACCGTTTTCTTTGCTGATGTCTCCCATGTTCCCGCTTTGGTTAAATTCCCAGTCGGGGTTGCCCATGAGGGTTTTACTCTTTGTCTCATGTGGCATTATTTGAATGTTACCTTGAAAAGAGGGGCCAAGTGGCAGCCTTTTAGCACCTGGATACTCAACAGTGGAGGAGTCGCGAAGAGTAAGAAGCATCTTAAGTGTCCTAAGAAATAAATGGAACTCACTTCATATATCCAGGTTTTGTTTTGTTTTGTTTTAGTTTTCTGGTGCCTAACTGAAGAATTAACTCCCAGGAATCAGTTGGGTCAGTTTTAGGAATGAAGTCTTTTTATCTCAAGTGATTGATTGTTCTGTTCTGTGTCCCCCCTGCCCACCCCCCATATTTATCCACTTACTAGCAATTGTACCAGTACCGCTTGGCTGGCCGGTAGATAGTTGAGGACAGTGTCATGAGCCAGCTCTGTTTTAGCCCGTGAATTTGTGATCGTTGGGGGAGGGGTTTTGTTTGTTGTCTGAGCCACAATCCGGGAACTCCGCAGTCAGGGTAGAAATCTCATACACAAAGTGAAATCCTGTTCTCATACCGTTTTGGACACAGCACAGAATGATGAAAACCAAGGGGAAGAGGTGAGAGAAAGGAAAGGCAGTAAATCTACAAAGTCTGTTGTGCTGTCCTTGATTCAGAGAAGTCTTGGGAGGAAGCTGTATTTTCGGGAGGCATCACTTTCTGGAGGCCTTTTAGTAGATTTGGGGTTAGTGTTCAGGCAGAACCCACAGCCATTTGGATTCTCAGTACACGCAAACTGGGGTAGGAATCCGTGCTTCTGACCCTGATGCTTGAGAATAAGGTTTCAGGGAGGAGAGCCTAGGCAGTGTGGAGCCGACTTCCCCGATGTCTCTTTCGTGTCTCCGTCTGCTCCCTGTACGTCATGTAGAGATGTGTGCGGGGACGCTTCCTCTGGAAGTGTAGCTCACCCATAAGCGGGTACGTGACTCTGTATATGACATTGGTTTGACCAGTAGAGGTTTCCCGTGCTATCCAGAAGTTTGCGTTAAGTCACTTTGCTTTTATGAAAGATGGACCTTAGTACCTGTTGTTGCTAACAGAAAGACATCCGAGGAGAATTTTTGTTTTTACAGAATGGTAATTGTCTCCTCACTTTCCTCCATTTCAGCTTTTAGCTGAAGTAACCAAGTGTTGTTGCTTACAGATGCAAGGAATATTAAAGGTAGATGACCAAGAAATGTCTTGCTGTCTCTCCGTCCGAGCACGATATATATTTGTTCTATAATTGTTTAAAATGGTAAACATGTTTTTCAACATTGTCCTTCCGCCAAGAAATTGAATCATTATTATATCGAATATTAAAAAAAGTAAATACCAAATAAAAACTTTATTGGCCAGTGTTTTTATCTTTATCTTAAGAGATTATCTAAATATTAAAATTTTTATAAGTATTTGTCCAAGAGCCCAGGGTAACTAACATCTGGAAGTAACTGTTTATCCATTGTGCCAAGCCTGTAACATTAAAATAATTAATCATTTATCATTTTATTTACTTTGAATATGTAATTTTACAGTTTTATAGTCTCCAGTGAATTGATACTGTTTTTTTTTTTTAAAGATTTTATTTATTTATTTGACAGAGAGAAATCACAAGTAGATAGAGAGGCAGGCAGAGAGAGAGACAGAGGGAAGCAGCCTCCCTGCTGAGCAGAGAGCCCGATGTGGGACTCGATCCCAGGACCCTGAGATCATGACCTGAGCCGAAGGCAGCGGCTTAACCCACTGAGCCACCCAGGCGCCCCGAATTGATACTGTTTGATCAAAAAAACCAGTAGAGGGAATTTAAGAAGTGCTAAATGATGAGGCCTTTCCTGGGACTTGTATAAATTAGAATATAGTGCTAGTATGATGGTGAAATCTGAGGGGGGACCACAGTTTGTTGTTGTTGTTGTTTGAAGATTTTATTTATTTATTTGTCAGAGAGAGATCACAAGTTGGCAGAGAGGCAGGGGTGGGCAGGAAGAAGGCTCCCCGCTGAGTAGAGAGCAGGACTCGATCCCAGGACCCTGAGATGACCTGAACCAAAGGCAGAGGCTTAACCCACTGAGCCACCCAGGCGCCCCAGGGGACCACAGTTTTAAACTAAAATTGCTAAAGCCGTCTAATTTGCTGAAGAGTCATCTTGATTAGAAATGAATTTCTCTTTACCGGATATTAAAATTTTTAGTTATTTGAAAGCTATTTTTTGCTTTTTATCAATTAAGCTAGTATTGGAGGCAATTAATTCAATCCATGGCTGAAATATGTTCCCCTTGATTATAATGTTAGCAATAAAAACATTGTTAAAGCTTAAAAAGTAGAAATTAAAGATAGAAACTTTGATTTTTTTCTTAATTTGGTATTTTGTAAGTGTTGATTCTTTAATACTGTTTCTAAAAGCCAGTTGGAAACATAAGGTCATTTCAGTACCTCTTGGTATGTTTGTAATCTGATTTACTCCCATGCTGGAGGTAGAGAAGGTTTATCAGTCTATCTGCCCAAAAAATCATTAATAAAACAGAAGTTACAATTCTACAAGCTGGCAAATACAAGGTAGGAAGAGGTACTGGTATTTATTTATTAAGGATGTAATAAGTAAAACATTTTGCAAATATTACTTCTTTTCTTTAACTGGGGGTGCAGAGTGAGCGGGAGAGAACAATCCCCAGGCAGGCTCCACGCCCAGCCCGAAGCCTGACTCGGGGCTCTATCCCACAACCCCCGAGATTACTGCCTGAGCTGAAACTGAGAGCTGGTTGCTTTACTGCCTGTGTCACAGGCACCCCACAAATGCTGCTACTTGTTGCGATGTCTGTGAAAGAATGCAGACCTGGGCTCGCCTTCGTTCTGCTCCCTGTGCAAAAAGCATGCGTGATGCTGTGAGGGAAGCCTATGTGGGAACACGTGTCGCACCTTACGAGAACTCCGTATGTGACTCTGTATGTGTGTCATTGTTCTTCTAAAGGAAATCAGCAGTTGGCCTTATTGATGGTTGTCTCTGACCCTTTTAGCGATTTGCTGCTGTAATCATGAGAATAAGAGAGCCCCGAACCACTGCACTGATATTCAGTTCTGGGAAGATGGTGTGCACAGGAGCCAAGAGGTAGGGTTAAGGAGTTCATTCTCCTGGTCATATGTTACCATGATTATCCAGTTGCATTTTATGTATATATATATATTTTTTTAAAGATTTTATTTACTTGAGAGAGAGACAGTGAGAGAGAGCATGAACGAGGAGAAGGTCAGAGAGAGAAGCAGACTCCCCATGGAGCTGGGAGTCCGATGCGGGACTCGATCCCGGGACTCCAGGATCATGACCTGAGCCGAAGGCAGTCGTCCAACCAACTGAGCCACCCAGGCGTCCCGCATTTTATGTATATTTGATAAAATGTAACATCTAAGCTATGACTAAGGATTCCTGTATGTGATAAATTTTATATATAGCACAGATTCATCCCCAAGTGAAAAAAAAAAACTGGTCAGGAACCACAGAATCTCAGAGCTGATGGTGTGAGGGAGTCCAGACGGGCTGGGTCCTGGCAGCGGGACAGCCCCGTGTGCGTTGGCCACAGAGCCCTGCTGCCCCTTGCTATAGGCCGTCTGCCTCTACCCAGGAGGGTGGGGTTGTGCAGGTCTTAACGAGTGTCCCCTTTCCAGACAAGGGGTGTTGCCTGTGCTCTGCACCTGTTCAGAGTGATCCTGTCTGTGAAGGTTAACGCTTCGGGCCTTGACTCGAAGGCTTGCGGAGCCGACGCCGTGTAACTGGTAGAAGGCGGTGGTTGAGGGAGGAGTAGATACATCAGCGTCGTAAAGCTTCAACAAATGGAGGAAACTAAACTTCTGAAATAAAAGATAATTCCTATGCCTTGGAGTTGTCCACACACAGAGCGGTCTGTGGATGCCTTTGCTTGCTTATTTGATGAAGGGAAGGCCGTTGTTGTGGACGTTGTGGTTCCTGGTCTCTGAGTCTTTTCAGAAGGCAAGATGCGGGTCCATCCCTGGCTTTCACAGAAGTCTTCAGTTAGGAGACTTGTTTCCCCTGAATGGAGCACTGAAAACTTCTGCTTTATCAGTCAGTTCTAGGCAGTTTTTCTTTCCCAGACAGGCTTTTCATGTGCACTGTTCAGCCCTCTTTATCCCTTTGCTACATGCTGAATAGTGTGTGTCTAGTTTATTTTAGTGAACTAGGAAGCTGCAAATAAATTTATTTTCCTCCAGAAAAAAAACAAAGCATTGCATATATGTGTGCTGAATTTTTGTCATTCCTGTGGCCCTGCACTTGAGGGTCTTTTGCTCACGATGGTGTTATTGCTTTTATTTTGCTTTTCTTATGTAAGTTCTGCACTACTAAGCCATAGTTTTGTCCAACTGATGAGTAATAAGAATGGATAGTGAGAGGTTTGACATAAAAGAGGATAGAATTAGTGTATGCATTCGTCACGTACAAATCACATCGGAGATGAGGATTTCCTGTCAAAATGAAGTTGTTAATTTTCATCTCAGGGTTGTGGGGTAAAATACAGGAATACTCATGATAGTGGTGGAGATCTGATGCTCTACTTGTATGAAACCTGGGTGTATCAGTAATATGGAGTAAGCCTGCAATTTTCTGTCAAGGACACAGGAGTACTTTATAATAAAATAGTTGTCTTCTGTTATTTTCTCTTCCTCTTAATGGAGGGTGCCGTTTTTCAGTTTTTTAAAAAATAAGCTTTTCTAGTTTCGCCTTTTTATAAGTTATTCATGTAAGTAATTATTTTTTGTGGCTTTGACTATGACTATCTCACTTTTTTCTTTCCCTAGTGAAGAACAGTCCAGACTGGCAGCGAGGAAATATGCCAGAGTTGTACAGAAGTTAGGTTTTCCAGCCAAGTTCTTGGACTTCAAGATTCAGAACATGGTGGGGAGCTGTGATGTGAAGTTCCCTATAAGGTTAGAAGGCCTTGTGCTGACCCACCAGCAGTTTAGCAGGTGAGTCTGAAATGTACTGCCTGTGGCAACAGTTCGTTTGTAATCTGTGTAAACACGGTTCATGATAAAACATGCAAAACAGACAGTATGTAAGCGCGGATGATGTAGTTACCAATGTATTTAATGTTGAGGTTTCTTCCTTATGTCTCGGAAAATGTAGTATTCCTACCATTCTCCTGCTTCCCGCTTCACTTACTAACATCGATTATTCTCCTTGACTGGGATGAACTTGATTCCCTGTTATTTTATTGCTCAATCAATGCATTTTAAATGCATTAATTAAATCTATAACCTCTTCTGTCAATTTTTATCCCCAGGTTTTTTTTTATTTCTTCTGCTGAACATTATATGAGCTCTGCCAACAAAGTGTAAACTTGAGTGAAATGAACATCTTTGCTCTTATTTTCCCTGCCACTTACAAGGCCACTGCCCACCTTTCCAGCCTCTCTGCTCCCTGCGCCCCTCAGACTTGCCCTGCCCCTCTTGGACAAAGGCTTTTGTTTTTCAGTTTTATACCTGGCACCCTCCTGTTGCACTTCCCACCTAGGAAGCGTCCCACATTTCAGATGTCCTCCCAAGTGTACCTTCCTCAGGGAAGCCTGTTCTGCATTTCCCACTAGGTTAATCACACATATTATAACTGGTTGAGGCTGCTGGGGTTCGAATCAGACATGCCACTCATGACCCTTGATAAGGTAAGACATTGCAGAGCATACACCTGAGGGTCTCATGTTCACTTACATCAGAAGATCCAGACTCGTTAGAGATCGGTCTTCACGTGCTGACGACAGATGGCCTTTACTGACCTCAAGTTCTCTCTCTTTGGGTTCACCTCCCAGTGAGTTTGTGGCTTAGTCAGTATTTTCCCTGTCGGTCCCCATTTTGCCCCAGAGCATGGACAGCTTTTCGTTTCTAAACTGTTTCTTGCCATTTTCCTCCTAGTTACGAGCCAGAGTTATTTCCTGGTTTAATCTACAGGATGATCAAACCCAGAATTGTTCTTCTTATTTTTGTTTCTGGAAAAGTTGTATTAACAGGTAAGTTGTAACAGAAAGTAGTGTCTGAAGGTTTGAAAGAATTTCAAGAACAGCATTTTCTCAGTGCTGAGAAGTAGTTTCACAGATTGGGGACAGGTGGCTAGCAAGCGGTACAGACAGATGCCTTTGCCCCTTCGTTCTCCTCCACCCTAACAGTCTGACGAGAAACGTATCTACCAAGGCAAGGGAGAGCAGGGAAAGGGGACCACAGAAGACCTTTAGTGGGCAGAGCAGGGAAGGTGGCCGTTCCCTCTGTCAAGAGATGACATTTTAAGTTGGAAACCCTCCAGTAGAACTTTGAGATTCATCAGCAGTGCCATTTGGAGACAACAGGCGAAGGTTCAGAAAAGTTTGCTTGAAGGCAGCAGGCGGGAGAATAATGTTTGGTCCTTCCTTCTGCACGCTTGGGTCACGAGCTGCTCAGGTCATGTGCCGATGCAGGGACTGACACTGGTCACATGTGAGCTGCTGAGGGAAGCTGCAGCCGTCCAGGGCACAGTTCTTAACAGTTTTAAAAATCCATTTTAGGAAAACAATACTTGAAAAACAAAAACAGCTTTGTGACAAGGGATTCCCTCATTAATGTTTTAATGTCTGTGTCTAACTGGTAAGGGAGAGAATTGTGCTTGCAGTTTTAAAGTAATTTAGCTCTTTAACGTGTTAAGAAAAGCTTTTTCTGACTCTCTTCTCCAACCTGTCTTCATAGGTGCTAAAGTCAGAGCGGAAATTTATGAAGCATTTGAAAATATCTACCCTATTCTAAAGGGTTTCAGGAAGACGACATAATGGCTGTTCTGTACTCCTGCCTCTGCACCCACTTGTTTTTAAAACAAATCAGTTTTGGTACATGTAAATGGTGGTGTTGCGGACGGCCCCGACTTGGTAAGATGCTGTTCTGTGGGTTGCAGCACCCCGTGAAGCTTTCCAGCATGCGTTCCCGGCGGGGTTGCCGAGAAGCGGTCTCACTTCTGCAGAGAGAACGCCGCAGCGTTATGTAAGTTGCTCGTACTGTGCTGCTGTTTGGGCAGCGCTGCCCGTTTATTTATATTTAGATTTTAAACACATACTGCTGTCAGCAAGTTGGTTTGAGGTACAAAACTTCAAGTGTTAAAAAAGCCACCACTTCTACAATTGATTGGACTTTTTCTTTTGTTTAATTTCCTCCCCATAAACCACAGTTTTTATATTTCTACCAGAAAAGTAAAAATCTTTTTTAAAAGTGTTGTTTTTCTAATTCGTGACTCCTAGGGGTTGTTTTTGTGCCAGACACATTCCGCCTTCTCAGTATTGCAGGCCAGAGGAGCCGTGGTAACGAGCACGGACGGCTGTGCGCATTTTTCTTCCTTCAGAGTACTCTGTACAATAAATGCTGTTTATAAAAGTGTTAGATTGATGTCATAAATGATACCTTGTAAGATTCGTGTGATCATACTGTTAAAGTTGTATTTTAGATATAATTGCCTTGAAACCATTTCAGTGTGTGCTTGCTTGTTTGTTTCAATCAACATTTCATTGTATGTCCAGTGATCATGGATGAGCTACCTGAAAATTTAAGATTGCTCACGAAACATGGGTTTATTATGTTCCATATATCGAGACATTCATTGCCTGTAATTCTCACAAAACCTGTAATTCGGTTTTGTTCTCTTTCTCCGGTGAGCAAACGCTGGCCTAGCTGTGGTAACCCTCTCGGCCAGAGTCCTTCAGTATGAAAGCTGGGCTGTGTGTACAGCCTGGCGAGGGGTTTGTTTTTCTCATGAATATTACCTGGAAATTTGTAAGTTCTTAGGTTTTATTGTTTGGGTTAATTTGTCAAAGTGTACTTTCAAGCAGTTCAGAGGCAGGCAATCAGAAAGGAAGTTTCCTTCTCTCCCTTTTGCTTAGTTCCCCAGGTATCTCCCAAAACCCCTTCTGTGCAGATTCTTTCCTTTCGGTCCGTGTTTAGATCTTACTAAAGCACTTGTTGTTTCATAGCTTTGCTGTTTTTCAGTCCGTATGTCGTGGAGTCTGATAGCATCACAGGTGTACAGCACCCTCGCCTACGTACCTTTACGTATTCACCTGTTTCCTTCCTTATCGGCGGTGTGAGCATCCTAAACAGTGCGGTAGGAAGCACCCTTGCATGCCTGTTTGTGGTTCAGAGCAGACATTTCTGGGTGAACATGCCTAGAGAGCCGCCGCCGTCTGTCAATCCAACATCCTCTCCTTCCACGCAAGAAAGAAGTCTTTTTCCACATAATAGGTCTTCTCTCAGGTTCTTTAGTCAGGTTTTGTGATTTTTTCATAGAGGGCTTCTGTATTTCATAAAAGTTAATTCCTAAGTATTCTCTGGCCCTGTTATGTAATTTTTTATTACATTTCGATTCTTGTTGACATATTTCTTATTCCCAATCACTTTACTGAATTCTGAAGCTTTTCCCTGTGAAACAGCACACACAGACCTAACAGAACAAGCATTTAGCATAGCGTGTCACTCAGTAGACATCCCTGCAGCCACCACTCAGAACCTTGCCCGTGTCCCAGGGGCCCTTCCTGTTCCGGTCCAGCTACAACAACCCCCGCCACCCACCAATAACCATTAATCTTGAATTTTAAAGTTATTACCTAAAATTACTAATATGGGGTAATCTTCCATTTAAAAAAAATGGATGTGTTTCTGTTTTATTTCTTATAGTCCTGTTCCCTATCTTTTCCTTTATTTTTTTTTTTTTTTTAAGATTTTACTTATTTATTTGACAAGTAGGCAGAGAGCTCTCCCGCGGAGCAGAGAGCCCGATGCGGGGTTTGATCCCAGGACCCTGAGATAATGACCTGAGCCGAAGGCAGAGGCCTATTAACCCACTGAGCCACCCAGGTGCCCTTCCCTATCTTTTCCTTAATATGTACAGCCAAATTTACAGCTGGTAGTTTCTTACAGTATGTGTTTTGCTATTTTCAAACATGTGGTGTAGTTCAGCACATTCCTGTGTTTGATTTCCTGCAGATGAGCGGCTGCCTCTAGAGGTTTGGTCCCTCTGTAAAGACTATGCAAGTGGCGTGCTCTGTTAGGAATCCAGTGCCCGGTTGTCTGTCTTCTCATCAATCTGTGAATTGGTTAGTGGTTGCAAATGATGAGATTCTACTTATTCTCCAGTTGCTCATGGAATACTTTTTATAAAGTGATACATTTCACATAGCAGGATAAATGATTGCTTCTTTCCGTTTGAAAGTTTTTGAGGTAAAATACCCGAGTTCTTACGTGTCCAATTCAAATTCAGGACTACGGAAGTTTCATTTAATCACATGTTTTTTACACTGAGAATCCTTAACTTTTTAAAGACCATGGACTGGAGAGTTCGGGAATCCCACGGTCGCTTACTTCACCTTACATTATACACGCAGTCGCCTCAGATCACACGACCACCAAGGTGATGATCAGAAGCACTTACGCACTTAGTTGCAGTGATCTCTGAATTGTCAAGGGATGGCGAGGCCAGCATTCAGTATCTGACCTGAAAGGACAGGTCAGTGTGTTGCTCTCTTGGTAGGGGTGAGCAGTTGAGTCAGGCAGTGTCTGAGCCAAACAGAAGTTTTGGGGGACAGTGGACTCTGGATCAGCGATAGTGAATGACATCCTTCACAGGAACTTACTAGGTGAGATGTGATCGTTTTAGAGTGTTTTTCAATGCATCTTGACATTTCTAGAACTGAATTGCTATGTTTTTGTGTAAATTTTTGGTTTTAGGTTATTTCTATTTTGTGTTATTTTGCGTGTGATGGCCATCTTTTAACATGGATGCTAGCTGGCACTGGGACTTTCCTTCTGTTGATTTGGACTAGTCTGTAAGCAGAAAGCCCCTTGCCAGAACTTGGTAGGGGTACACACCTCAAGATCAGCTTGGCTGGTTGTTGCCAACATGCCTGCGAGAATGTCCTCTGTCCTCTAGTGAGGTCTCCAGACAGCCCTAATGGATTTTGTTCAAGTCGTTAGCAGTCAGGGCACTATTCTGCTTTGGGAGACTTATGATAGTTTGCAGTGTGAAGACCCCCAACCACTAGCCCAGTTTTCCAGAAGCCACCGAGCTTCCCACCAAGTGTTGATTCTTGCCACCAGTTGATGACAACTTGTGATGTGTCCCTCCACTGGCCACCGGCTCTATCACTGTATGTGGGATTCTCAGACTTTGCTCTCCCAGCTTGAAAACTGTGAAGCCTCCCTCTTTAAAGCCCAGTAACAAATCCCCCCGTCGTAGGGCGATACTTTGGTTTCTCATGTGGCACTATTTCACACACGTTTATGAACTGTATGTATATAGGTACACATATGATGGGGGCTAATCCACCAGTTCTCCTACAGAAGTGTAGTGCCATTAACAAATGATGCACTTACGGCTAGATTAGCTATTGGTTTTCCAGTGCTGATCGGCAGCAGTGTCCCTTCAGGCTTGCTTTCGTGCTGGGCAGGCATCACTGGTGCTGAAAGAACTGGACGGTCACAGCATAATCGTGAAACGCTAGGGCTGGAAGGAGCCTTAGCACAGTCAACAGATTTAGCTGACCTCCAGGCCAGATTTCCCTAGGGAAATTCCAATGGCCAGTTCCTGATTGCCCGTGTGTACACTGGCATGGGGGCGGGGGGAGGGGAGAAGGGCAGTCGTTCTGGCCTTGCATCTCCTGTCTGGGCCGTGCTGCCGGCTGACCAAGGTCAGTTTTAAAGGAGGGCTTCTCTTCTAGTGTCAGGTGCACCACACTCACTAGCCTGTGGGGTTTGTATTTTTCCAGTGTCCTGGGCTTCCACATATGCTAGAGCTGGAGACACCGACCTGATTACCCGTCATGTCTCCTCAGGTTTTACCCACATAGTTTTCTTGGTTTTAACATTGCAAATTTTAGTGGGGAAAATGCTCTGCATGATGATTATCTTAATTAGGCAATTAACCCATTTTTATTGTAGAAACACACATAGGCGATTACTTCACTTATTCCCACCATCCTTGGTCAACTTGCTCACGCTAAGTATGGATCTTTCCAGATTTCTGGAGACATACACATGCATAAACACTTTCCTAAAAATACAAACATACTCTGAGTATCTTGGTGTCCGTTGAAACCTTTACCTTGTGCGTATAGGTGTGTATCCTTAAGACTGCATTACCTTCTTCTGTAGGGAGTCACCAGACATTTTTGTTGCACGAATATTTACATACCGTAAACTCATCTAAAGCAACATCTTTGTACCTTTGTCTCTGCTGCAATTATTTCTTAGGATAAATGGACTTGCAAGGTTTAAGAGACTATGAGCATTTTTAAGGCTTTACATTCTCTTTAGGGTGTATTTGTTACATCTTGCTTCCAAACAAATTCCTCTGTGTAGCCAGTCCCCAGTCTACAGTTTTCAGCACAGGTGAAGACAGCCAGGACACCCCAGTCGATACTCCTGCCCAGTCTGTCGGCCTTCAGGTGGCTGAGCAGCTGGGGCATGACCTGAGAAGAAGATGACACGATTAGAGCCCTGCGCTGAGGCAAGGAACTCTGCTTTCAACAGACCTTCCTCGCCAGACTGCAGGGCCCCTGGTCTTTCTGCTCGCTGGCTTTGACACTGAGAACCAATTACTATTGGATACAGTCTTCACAATTCCTTTTTTTCCTCAAGCAACAAGTATTACCTACCCCTCTGTAAGGTTAGCAGATCCACAGGACCAGAGCATTTCTACCTAACCCAAATGGGTTGTGACCCTAACAATTCCTTCTGAAAAACCATTTGTCTTAATGACTATATCCACCTGTTTTCCTAACAAATCCACAAACCAAGACCAAACTTTACTAAGGCCTCTCAAACGCTCCTGTCACCAAGTACAAAGACCTTAACTGCCATACCAAGAAAAGAAGGAATATTTACAATTACAAGGGAACAAAAAGCAGACACTAAGAATCATGATGTAACCACACTGGGAGTCCAGAGGGAAGAAGGAGCTACGTGCCGGTCAGCAGATGATGTCCGGAGACGAGCAGACTGACAAGTCATCAGAAAAAGCATTTAATTTAGAGCACTACTGGGCGAAACGGTAAGACCGTTCGCTCCAGGGAATAAGCCTGTGGGTGGGACGCACTTTCCGTGATAACGGCAGGACCCGTGTGCATGTATTACTTCAGTGAAGTTTCGCGGCATTTAATAACATCACTTACGGCGATTATATATCAAAGTAGTCATTTAAGGTCATACCTGGAATTCAAATATTCTCTTGGCACCACAGGGGCAATTTGGAATATCCTTTTCTTGAGGGATATTTTCACCAGAGATCCAGACGGGTGCAATCCCTCTGCCGTATCTGAGAACCTGCAATCAGCCAGCATCGTGAGCAGATCTCCACCATCTCCTGAGCTGCCAGCACGACTGGTGATAACCTGGGGGACTGTGATGAACACTCACCCGAAACAATTTTACTGTTCCCCCACCTGAGACCTGGCACCACTAATGCTTTTTCAGTGTTATCAAATCAGGACTTTAGCTTATCTGACTCAGGATACCAAAATCCTATTTCGTAGATGATAATACGGTTAGAATCTGTGAGGGTCCCACCATAATTCTGTTTCTCCATTACCAGCTTCTGAATCCAAAATGTAGTCTAGAGTTTGCTTATTTTCACAGTCAACGGAACCTCAGTTAAAAATTTTAAAAGGGACCAGGGGTGTCTGGGTGGCTCAGTTGGTTATGCACCTGAATCTTGGTTTCAGCTCACGTTATGGTCTCAGGGCTGTGGGACGGAGCCTCCAGGCTCAGCAGTGTCTGCTCGTCCCTCTCCCTCTCCCCCTCCCCTTGTGTGTGCGCTCTTTCAGCATGCTCTCGCGAATGATAAACAAAACGCTCAGATGAAAAATTCTCCTTGCTCTGCCCCCCCCCCCCGCCCCTGCTTGTACTGCTCTCAAAATATATACATCTATATTTTTAAAGAAATTTAAAGGGACAAATGTTAAATAATACACAGTTGCTTAGATAAATATTAGAGATAAATTGCATCGTAACTGAGTGTCTTTCCTAGGTTTTTTTTTTTAAAAGCATGTGCATTATCGGGGCACCTGGGTGGCTCACTGGGTTAAGCCTCTGCCTGGAGGTCAGGTCATGATCTCAGGGTCCTGGAATGGAGCCCTGCTTCCCCGCTCCCTGCCTGCCCCTACCTATGTGATCTCTGCCTGTCAAATTAAAAAAAAAAAGTCTTCAAACAAAAAGGCATATGCATTACTAAAAACTACCTTCGCAGTGTTTAGGACCTAGGTCTGTTCTCATGATGTTCTTCCCCTGGGTATTTATTTAATTCAGTGACTGCTTTTCAGGCATTTAGCTGAACTTTCTTCAGTGATTTAGGTTTAGGACGAGAGTCTT
Organism: Mustela nivalis; assembly: GCF_964662115.1. Lineage (NCBI taxonomy): Eukaryota > Metazoa > Chordata > Mammalia > Carnivora > Mustelidae > Mustela > Mustela nivalis. Next base: position 130,359 of record NC_139024.1, on the reverse strand, counting down.
TAAGGGGAATGATATTAATGGAAGAACAGAGATGAAGAAGGGAGACATTTGCTGAGCACTTTACTATGTGCCTCCAATTCCCCCTTCATCCTCACAACTAACCTCTAATTTTTTCACACTGTAGATGCAGTTACATCAGAGCTCTTCATGTAACTCTAGAATGGAGGATTCTTCCCAAACCCCAAAGCCATTTTTCTTCTCACAAAACCAGTGTCTGTGTTTACGTATCATGTTGGTTTTACAAGCAAAAGATTCCTGTTGGATAAATGGGCAAAAATACCTGTTCCTTTCTTGCTGCCACTGGCGCAAACTGCCTGTATTACAAGCAACATCTTACTCATCTGTGTCCAATGCCGCCTTTAAAATACGGACCCCACATGATAAAGAGCATAACCTCTAGTTTTTCAGTTATTACTGACAGGATCAGCAGACCATCTGGGTGAAGAATTCCCACTCTAAGAGACTACCTTTATCGTAGCTACTTGTCAGGGACTGTACCCTGAAAACACCACTTGAGAAGAACACAAAGAAGAGTTTACCTGTTCTGGCTCAAGGGCTATTTTAGTTTTAAACTTCTGAAAAATTTTATCTTCCTTGGATTCGTGTTTTGCCATGGAATCCAATTCCTCCTCAAGTGCTTCACCTGAAAAATACCGGCACAACTGTTAGGGCAACAGAATTAGTGCCCATGACCTGGTACTTCCCACATGCTGAGGACAGGAAATTCCAAACAACCAAATTAGTGTTAACTGAGATCGCAAAAGCCCCATGTTCCCCACAGGCTCTTTCCTATTTTAATACCTTTTGTTTTCACTACTGCCCTTAAGCTGCCTGGCCTGTCCCCGTGTCTTCATGGCTCAGTCATGTCTTCTCCCAGCGGGTCTGCTCACTTTGTGTTCTCTCTGCCCACGCCTCTCCTGGGATCCCAGCTCTCTGAACCACTGTTGTCCTCAACAGGATTTAGTCTGTGTTCCATGTACCAAAGTCTGTTTTTGTTATCACCAAAATAGGAACTATAAACCAATAAGGAGATACTCTAAAGACTTCAGACTCTAAAACCCAATTTTGTGGTAGTTAAGAGCTCAAATTCTGGAGTCAACAACATGGGAGCTCAAACTGCAGTTCTGAATCTTTAGCAACTTTGGTTACATGACCATGTCACCCAGAAAACCTCAAACTTCTCACTGCAAAAGGAGGTACAGTTTCTAACTCACTGTACTGCTCTCAGGATTTTTAATGAGATCGTGCACAAAAAGCCCTTGATGCCGAGTAAGACCTGGACAAATGCTGGCTACTAACCCTTCTCTTAGGTTTAGTCGACCTAGACCCTACATTTAGCATACCGTCAGCACCTCTCGGTAACCTGGAAAATTGGGTAGACGAGAGAAACATTTAAAGGGCACCTGCTCGCCAAACACTACGCCAAGTGTCTCCCATGTTTGACCTTGATCTGAGAAATAGATCTGGGATCCAGAGGAGCTTACCAAGTTGACAGCATCTTGTGGAGGAGCCCCACCCAAATGACCACCTGGATACTTACCCTGACATGTCTTCATCAGAACCAGAGTCTACCTGACACATATGCCAAGGAGGAGGGACAGGAAGGATACAGTCAAGTGATCGTGTTTGAGAATCCCAGGCTACAGGACTCCAAAGTGAGTTCACTTCCTGTCAGTACCCACCTCTCTTTCCGACGTACTGAGCCTTTTCTTTCCAGCCTTTTCCTCAATCACTTAGTGAATCAAGTTCTCAAACTGGTTCCTTACCCATGCTCCCCAAGATTTCTGATTCATGTTCTTTTTCAACAACTTCAGGGGTAATCTCATCTTCTGTTTCTATTACAATTTCAAATTCTGGGAAAAGGAAGTTGTGGTCTGGAATTGTTCTGTCCAAGTAATCTGAAACAAGAAAACGTAACTAGCATCATTACTAATCATACAGTTTTAAAGAGGATCCAGTCGTCCCCCGTTTCTGAAGTATACTGCATGCAGCAGCAGTTTTCCCTAATGAATCAACCCTGCAGCCCCTGCAATTTAGGTCGTAAATTAAACGCCTGTATTAAAGCAAGTCTGGGACATAACTGAGCAGGCAAGACCTCAGGGCCCCTCTCTCAGAGGTGTTCAGGGTATCCCTTACTAGGACTCCGAGAAGCAGAATGCCTTCTCTCATCTAAACTTTTAATCTCAAAACAAAAACCTTGGGTTGACCGAGGCCACGAAACGGAGCTAGGACTTCCGATGAGCCGCTCACCGGACGACGTGCAAGCCTGCTTGTGGCCGGATCTCCAGTCCAGAGTCTGGTGCTCCCTGCTGCAGTAATGGGCCTTGTGGCATCTGGAGCACGTTTTGGGGCCTAAACAGCCACAGACCCTGCAGAGATGCGCCCCAGACGGGAGCTGGAGGCGCACGCGGTCTCCCGTCTCTGCAGGAGGGTCCTCGGAAGGCGGCTCGTACGAGTAAAAGTCGTTTTTCCTGGGCAGCTGATTCCTAAAAACTGCGAGAGGAGGAGGAGGAATGTCCGTGTCACCGACAGGACCATCCCGCCTGTCGGAGCCTCCGGCCCGGGGCTGAACAGACGCGAATTCCTTCAACAGAGAAACAGGAGCTTTTTGACTTCAGGGATCGGATCTTCTGTCGGGGCGCGAGGCCAGTTCGGCACCGCAGCAGTCGCGCGGGTCTCCGTCGGGCTCCGGGGTCGGGCTCCGGGTTCCGTCGCGCGACGGCAGAAGGGCGGGGGCGCCGTGCGGGCCCGGCTGTGCGGACGACGGTCCCTGCTGTCGGGGGAAGCGCGCCGCCTGCCTCGGCCCGCACCGACGCGCCCAGGGGAGGCGGCGGGGGCACCCGGGACCCCGACGCTCCCTGCCCCGACCCCCGCCCCGGCCGCCGCGCGGGACCCCGACGCGCCCCGACCCCCGCCCCCGGCCGCCGCGCGGGACCCCGACGCTCCCCGCCCCCACCCCCGCCCCGGCCCCGGCCGCCGCCGCCGCTCACCGCGCAGGCCCGCGCAGCACGGCGGCGCCCGGCAGCAGAAGAGGAAGAGGCCGCGGTGGAAGGCGTCGGCGCGGCCGGGCAGCGGCGCGTACAGCTGCAGCAGGAAGACCAGCGGGCGGCCGCACAGCGCGCAGGCCAGCTCCTCGGGCCCCGGCAGCCCGGCCGCCCCCAGCCACGCCGGCCGCCCGCCCACCTTGCTTGGGAACTGCTCGCTGCGCAGCCGCCACGCCGGCGCCGCCTCCACGAAGCCCAGTTCAGCCGCACCGGCGGCCGCCATTCGGCGAGCGGGGCCGGCGTGCGCGGGGACGCCCTCCGCGGCCGGAAGGCGGAAGTCAGCGCAGAACCGGATATCCGGAGCGGGCGGGGGCGGGACTAAGGAACTGTTTCCGGCCCCGTGGCCTGGGGGCGGGGCGAGGAGTTGAATGACCCCGGAAGAGGCGCGTGCGAGTTCACCGAGGAGTTCGACGGCGTCTTGAGTGTCGCGTGTGCCCCTTCCCCGCCTTTTGGACGTGGACCCTTTGCCACGTCGGACACGGGTTTTTATGTTTTTAAGTAAAAACGGACGATAAGATTCCCGTTCCAAATGCAGCAAGTCTGGCGCTTGGCCGCCTGCCGCGGAGCCGGTCCCTGCTCCTCCGAGGGCGGCCCCCGCCGCGCCGGTGACCCGCGGGGCCGCTCCGCGCGGGGGGGGCCGGGCCGGCCGGGCCGCGAGCGAGCGGAGCCTCGGCCCCCCCCCCCCCCCGCTTCTGTTTCCAGGAGTTACTTTGTAGCGAGTCGCGTCTCCGCGTCCGCTCCTCCGAGAGCGCGTGTCTGATCCTCCCCGCACTGCAGCGTGCGCACGCGGTGACGCTCTCGGGCCGCGCCTGGGCCGGGCGTGCGGGTGCCTCGTGGTCTGGGGCAACGAGATTCAGTCGTGTTGCTGAAGGAGAGACAACACGAGGATGTTTGTCCCGGAGCGGGGGTCCCGGCCGCCCGGACCGTGAGCCGAGGCCGCGGGCGCCTGAGAATGTCTGCGGTCAGCAACTGGGTTCTGGACACGGCGGAAGCCACCGCCCTTCTAAGTAGGGTGTTTGTAGACGCGAACTGCGTTCCGAGGGAGCAAAGCCCGGTCCCTCTGTCTGTCGCGGTCCGGGAGCCGTGCGGAGAAGCACAGCGTTGAGGGATGTTCTGCTTCACTCCAGGGAGGACTGCCTGCCCCGACCCAGTGTGACCCAACGAGCGTGTCCTTCCAGCAGTGCCGCCCCAGATGGCTTAGAGTCCAGTGACGTCTCACACCTCCCGCCTGTGACATTCGCTCCTTTCTCCGATGCGCATGATGCGGTCATGTGAAGACGAGGTAATGCCAGAGACACTCCTCCAAAACAACCCACTGGGGGGATCTGTTTCAGTTCCTACTGGACATCCCTCTGCTTTTTATCTTTAATTCCTGAACATTTGTTACTTGGAATCAGTGTGTCACGAATTGTAGCACATGTTTAGTGGCAAATGTTCAGGTCTGTCTGCCCTTTTCCCTAATTGACTGTCCGATCAGCTGTAGCCTGTGGCTCAGCTTTAGTTTCTGTGTTCATTACAACGGATCTGAAAGCATCAGCTTTCATTTCAGAAATCGATACCATCTCCACTCCTCTCCCAAAGTCTCCAAGTGGATGTTCTCCAATGTGACCTTTCTGGCTGAAGGAGCCCAGAGCCTGCCCCTTGAAGAAGGTGTACATGTTTGCTTGTTTGTTTTTTTAAGATTTTATTATTTATTTGACAGAGAAATCACAAGTAGATGGAGAAGCAGGCAGAGAGAGAGAGAGAGAGAGGGAAGCAGGCTCCCTGCCGAGCAGAGAGCCCGATGCAGGACTCCATCGCAGGACCCTGAGATCATGACCTGACCCGAAGGCAGCAGCTTAACCCACTGAGCCATTCAGGCGCCCAAGAAGGTGTACATGTTTACAGCCCCCAGCTCTGGGGTCCTGCTTCCAGCCTCTGGCAGTGACCCTCCTCATGCCCTGTCCCCTGCCCCTATAGCTCCCTGGACCTGTTCTTGCAGACAGTGGAGAAACCCTCCACGGTGGGACACAGGGTCACCTACTACATCTTCACCAACCAGCTGGCTGCTGGGCCCATGTGCCCCTCTGGGAGAGGCAGATATTGGTGGTCCTCATGGTAACCACAGGGTTACCTACTATGTCTTCATCTACCAGCCGGCTGCCAGGCCCATGTTCCTGTCCAGGAGGGCTGAAAGATAGTGGTCTTCATGGTGAGACACAGGGTCACCTGCTACATGTTCACTGACCAGCTGGCTGCCGGGCCCTTGTGTCCTCACCAGGAGGGCTGGAGGGTGGTGGTCCTCCAGCACTGTGGTGCCCCACACTGGCAGGTTGTGTCCGTGGAGCACATGGTGATGGTCAGCTGCTTCTGCAAGCAGCACTTCCTCTGTGAGGTGGACGACTTGGTGTGCAGGTGTAGACCTGAAGTTATGTGATGACATGGGTGTGGAGATCCTGTCCCCCCTCTTTGTACCCCAGTTCCTACTGGGTGGCCTGCAAGGACTTCAGCTACAAGTGCCAGCCGTAGTCCCAGGCCCACATCCCCAGAGATCAGGGCAACATTTACTACCTGGGGGCCTTTTTTTAGGGTATTGGTGGTGGAAGTTCACTGATTGACCTTGGCCCATCACCATGAGATGCGGGGTGACCTGGCCAGTGGGATGGAGGCCATGTGGCATGACAAGAGCCACCTGAGCAGGTACCTGCTGGATCACAAACTCCCTAAGATGCTATCCCCGGAACACCTGTGGGACCTGCAGTGGCTGGGCTGTCCCTGGAGGACCTGTGGGACCCACCGCTGCTGGGCTGTCCCTTGGAGGACCTGTGGGACCTGTGGTTGCTGTGCTGTCCTCTGGAGGGCCTGTGGGACCTTCAGATGCTGGGCTGTCCCTGGAGGACCTGTGGGATCCGCAGCTGCTGGGCTACCCACCACCCCCTCCCCAATCATGAAGAAGCTGAGAGACATGGCTGTGCCCAAGAATCACCAGGACACCAGGAACATGTGAGGGGCTGCCCCCGGTTTCCATCCGGGGATGCTGCCAGTGGAGCTATTAGAGCAGGTTCCTTCTTCTGTCCCTTGAGGGAGACTGTGAGGCCCAGATGTCCAGTGCCCCCAGCCACACCTGCATATGGGAGGCCTTCCTGGGGACACAAGTTCCTCTCTTTGTGGTCACTACATTTTGATAACTTCTGGGTCATTGGCAACTGTGAACAGCTCCAGTTATATATCAGATGTTTTTCTGTGTCAATGCTGAGCAATCATCTTTATAAAGAACAGTCGAGAGAAAAGGTTTCCTCCCTGGTTCTAAACAGACACATCTTGGTGGGGCTGGGAGTGGCCCTGCAGCTGCCGTGGAGCCAGAATGGGCCCTGGCTGGGTCTTCCCTCCCAGTCCCATGGGGCTTCAGGGTCAAGGGTGTGCCCAGCCACCTGTCAGACCCCCAGAGGCCTTGGCTGTGGCCGCTAGCTCAGCCTCCAGGAGAATGGAACCCTCTGGGTTATATGTGGTTCCTGCCTTGGTTTTAAATGGCTATTTTGTGCTGGTGTTTGTAAAATGTGGGCACTGGCTCCGTCTGGATGCAGGTCCTGTTGGGATTCCTCAGTGCCCACCGGTGGGTTTGCACTTGTGCCCCCATCTGCCTGCGCTGTGTCTTAGCAAGCATTCACTGGGTGCCTGCTGTGAGCTCAGTCATCAACAAGGGACAGAGCGTGAGAGCGAGAACTAAGATACAGGATCCTTGCTCCAGGGCCCTAAGATGGCCCTGACCTCCTGACTCACTTCTTTCCTATTGTGGCATATCAGACATATAACCGACTATGTTAAGCACATTTCAGGATCAGTTCAGTGGCAGTAAGTACATTCGCTCTTCTGGACCTGCCACCGCCATCCACTGCCACAACTTTGTCCTCACCCCAACTGAACTCGACTCACCCTCACCCTAACCCTCCATCTCCCCTCCCCAGCCCTGGCACCCACTAGCTCCTTCCACCTCTATGAACCGGTGCTCTCCATCCCTCACAAGTGGGGCCCTTCAGTATCGGTCCTTTGGGGACTGGCTTATTTCCTGTAGCATAATGGCCTCAAGGCCTGTCCCCATGAGCCTGGAGCTGATCCACTTTCCCCCCAAAGGCGTGGCTCAGCCCTTTCCTGTCTACGCCGAGCCTCCTCAGTCCCCTCTGTCCCCCTCATCTTCCTTCTCAGCCTGAAAATGATCCCAACTGATCTGCAGCTTTGAAGACCTGTTCAGTCCAGATGCCAGGAACATCCCCTGGGGGGCTCGGGCCTCACTTACCCCATCTGCCCATGTCAGGCACCTGCACTCCCCACCAGCTGGCCACCTGCTCCTCCCACAGGTGTCCCCATCTCAGGAGAGGGAAACACCAAGTCCAGACCTTTGGAGTCCTCTGTGACTTCTTGATGGCCACCAACTCTCCCAGTAGTGAGGTGGCTGCCTTCAGATGCTCCTCAGTTACTCCTGCACCTCTGGTGTCTTCCTGGAACCCTAGCCTGCACTTTCTGGGCGGGGTATTTGCTGGAATCCGCAGTGTGTCCTGGTGCCCCACGTTTTTGAAGGCACATTGTTGGGGCTGTCCGAGGACCCAAGACTGTGGGTCTGTGGCCTGGAGGGATCTAAGCAGAGCTGGTGGGCTGGGAGGGCTGCAGGCACAGAAGCATGTCTCAGAAAGCTTTCCATGGTCCCAGGCATCCTACCGTTTTTGCCTCAAAGCCCTGAGATCTTTAAAATGCCAGCAGTGTTACAGTGTGGGCCAGAAAATCACATGTCTCTGCACCCAACACCACCTAAACTATTGGCTCTTCCTTGTCACTTGAGCTGAATACAAAAGATTGGGAGTAGGAGCTTGAGGGCAGGTCCTGAGTCAGACTTTGTGTTTGGGGCACAAAGGCCATCCAGACAAGCTTGTGCCAAGCCTGAGGAGGGGGTCTGTGTGGAGACCCCAGATGTAGACACTGCTGTCTCCTGATGCCCCCTCAGCCCACCCCAGTGCACCTGCTGCTGGGAGAGCCCCTGCCCCCTCCTCTCTGCAGAGGGCTCTCTCCTACTCCAGTGGTGCCTCCTCGCCTGCCAGTCACTGCCAGCCTGCAGCATGGGAGGGTAGATACCCCGATGACCTCCAGTCCTGGGGACAGAGCCAGTGCGGGTGGGGTGTGGTCTTCCAGCTGGCTTGAGCGCCAGGCCCCCAAGGTGCTCACTCTCCTGTGGGCTCAGTGGACTACGTCCTCCCTTAGGCTCCTTAGGCCCAAGCCGTCCCCTGCTCAGGGACCATTCTTGGCCCAGGCTCCACACGCTGGGATTGGGAGCAGGTCATCTGGACCTTCTGGACTCGTGCTTCCATGCCCATGACATGGGCATAGGCTGGCCTCACAGATTCGTCAGAGACCCAGTGCAGGAAGATGCAGGCCACTACATGGGAGATGCCACGTGACCCCAGAGGGAGCACACAGGCCTTGCACAAAGCACCAGGCTCAAGGGACCCAGTGCAGGATCTGGGCACCAGGCCACATGGCATGGGGAGTCCTGGTGGGGAGGCCCTGGCGGGGGTAGGGGTCCATAGAAGGGTCCCAGAAGAGGCAGGAGACAAGGAAGGCAATAGGACTGAGCTTCCCCGGAGGTCGATGGAAGAGTCAGAGGATCACAGAAACCTTTGGGTAAACTCAGAGGCCCTGGAGATGTTGGCTGAAATGTTGTTATTTGATCAGAAAAGATGTGTCACAAACACCCAATTAACATTGAATGAGTTACTCTTTGTTGCTTCTAGGAATCAATGTGTATGGGCCATTAGAACACACATTGCATGAAGTCTAGGATATATTTAATTTTCTTTTTATTATTATTATTATTTTAAATTTATTTTTAATTTATTTTCAGCAAAACAGTATTCATTGTTTTTTGTACCACACCCAGTGCTCCATGCAATCCGTGCCCTCTCTAATACCCACCACCTGGTTCCCCCAACTTCTCCCCCCCAACCACTTAAAACCCCTCAGATTGTTTTTCAGAGTCCACAGTCTCTCATGGTTCACCTCCCCTTCCAATTTCCCCCAACTCCCTTCTCCTCTCTAACTCCCCATGTCCTCCATGCTATTTGTTATGCTCCACACATAAGTGAAACCATATGATAATTGGCTCTCTCTGCTTGACTTATTTCACTCAGCATAATCTCCTCCAGTCCCGTCCATGTTGCTATAAAAGTTGGGTATTCATCCTTTCTGATGGAGGCATCATACTCCATAGTGTATATGGACCACATCTTCCTTATCCATTCGTCTGTTGAAGGGCATTTTGGTTCTTTCCACAGTTTGGCAACCGTGGCCATTGCTGCTATGAACATTGGGGTACAGATGGCCCTTCTTTTCATGACATCTGTATCTTTGGGGTAAATACCCAGTAGTGCAATTGCAGGGTCATAGGGAAATTCTATTTTTAATTTCTTGAGGAATCTCCACACTGTTCTCCAAAGAGGCTGCAACAACTTGCATTCCCACCAATAGTGGAAGAGGGTTCCCCTTTCTCCACATCCCCTCCAACACATGTTGTTTCCTGTCTTGCTAATTTTGGCCATTCTGACTGGTGTAAGGTGATATCTCAATGTGGTTTTAATTTGAATCTCCCTGATGGCTAGTGATGATGCGCATTTTTTCATGTGTCTGATAGCCATTTGTATGTCTTCATTGGAGAAGTGTCTGTTCATATCTTCTGCCCATTTTTTGATATATTATCTATTTTGTGTGTGTTGAGTTTGAGGAGTTCTTTATAGATCCTGGATATCAACCTTTTGTCTGTACTGTCATTTGCAAATATCTTCTCCCATTCCGTGGGTTGCCCAGATATGGGCCCTCAACTCTATGGTCAAATAATTTTCGACAAAACAGGAAGAAATATACAGTGGGAAAAGGACAGTCTCTTCAATAAATGGTGCTGGGAAAACTGGGCAACTATATGTAGAAGAATGAAACTCGACCATTCTCTTACACCATGCACAAAGATAAACTCAAAATGGATAAAAGACCTCAACGTGAGACAGGAATCCAGCAGAATCCTAGAGGAGAACATAGGCAGTAATCTCTTCGATATCAGCCACAGCAACTTCTTTCAAGATATGGCTCCAAAGGCAAAGGAAACAAAAGCCAAAATAAACTTCTGGAACTTCATCAAAATAAAAAGCTTCTGCACAGCAAAGGAAACAGTCAAGAAAACAAAGAGGCAACCCATGGAATGGGAGAAGACACTGCTTCGATGATCTGTTTGTTTCTGAGAGAGGCATGTTAAGATCTCCTACTATTAGTGTATTCATATCAATATGACTCTTTATCTTGATTAACAGTTTCTTATTTAATTGGCTGCTCCCATATTGGGGAAATAGATATTTACAATTGTTAGATCATCTTGGTGGATAGTCCCTTTAAGAATGATGTAGTGTCCTCTGTATCTCTGACTACAGTCTTTAGTTTAAAATCTAATTTATCTGATATGAGAATCACTACCCCGGCCTTCTTTTGAGGCCCATTGGCATGAAAGATGCTTCTCTATCCCTTCACTTTCAGTCTGGGTGTATCTTTAGGTTCAAAATGGGTCTCTTGTAGACAACATATGGATGGGTCCTGTCATTTTATCCAATCTGCAACCCTGTGCCATTTTATGGGCGCATTTAGGCCATTCACATTGAGATTGATAATTGATAGATACGTTTTTATTGACATCGTGTTGCCTTTGAAGTCTTTCTTTCTGTAGACTGTCTCTATATTTCTGTTCAATGCTATTCTTAGGATTTTTCCTCTTTATAGAACCCCCCTTAATATTTCCTGCAGTGTTGCCTTGGTGGTTGCATAGTCTTTTAAGCCTTGATGGTCTTGGAAAATCTTTATCTCTCCCTCCATTTTGAATGTCAGTCTTGCTGGATAAAGTATTCTTGGCTGCATGTTCTTCTCATTTAGTGCCCTGAATATATCTTGCCAGCCTCTTCTGGCTTGCCGGGTCTCTGTGGACAGGTCTGATGTTATTCTGATGGGCTTTCCTCTCTAAGTAAGGAGCCTCTTTGTCCTACCGGCCTTCAAGAGATTATACCAACAATTATAATTGCTCAATTTGACTATCAGGTGTCGTGATGTTTTTCTGGAATCTATATTCTTAGGTGGAGACAGTTTGGCCTCTAGTACATGAACGCTGGTTCCATTTGTGAGATTGGGAAAATTTTCATGAAGAACTTGTTCCACTATATCTTCCAGACTTCTTTCTTTCTCCTCCCCTTCAGGAATTCAAATAATTCTGACATTGGAACGTTCCATGGTATCATTTATTTCCCTGATTCTGTTTTCGTGATTTCTAAGCTGTTTGCTCCAGGCTTCCTCCTGATCCTTTCTCTCTATCTGTTTGTCTTCTAGATCACTAATTCTATCTTCTGTCTCAGTAACCCTAGCTTTGAGAGAATTTAGATTAGATTGGAACTCATTGAGAGCATTGTGAACCTCAGCCCTGGTAGCTTTTAGCTCTGCCCTAACATTGTGAAAATCTTCTCTGGTCGCCTTCAGCTCGGCCCTAATCCATTCCATTTGGTCATCCATGGCTTTCTCCAACCTAGCTATTGCCTGGATAATTGTTAGCCTGAATTCTCTTTCTGATCTATTGTCTATGTTGATAGCCATTAGCTCTGTTGCAGAAGTTCCATCCTCTGTATTTTTCTTCTGTTGGGCATTCCTCCTCCTAGTCATTGTGGTGAGAGATGACTGAACAGATGTAGCTGGATGTATCAGAATGTATTTAATTTTCATTATTTTTCAGGACTAGATTTTTCCTGAGGAAATGCTAAGCATGTGTCTTTCTACTCTTTTCTTTGTGAAATGGGCCTCTGTTTTCAGGAGCAGATTCCTGGTGCTCATCACCACTGTGAGCCCTGAGGAAGACCCCCCGTCACTTCCCATAATGGATGTGACCAAATGGGTGGAGAGGTGCTCACTGATGAAGCCACAGTGTTCAGTATAGAGCAGGGACCCCAAATCCTCCCCTGAATGAGGGAGGATGGGGGGGAGGGAAGAGAGCAGAGGAAAGGGGGGATGGGGGGAGGGATGATGGCACGGAGGGAGGATGAGAGTGAGGGAGGGAGGAGGCCTAGAGGGAGGCAGGAAGGGAGGAGGATGGAGTCAGGGAGAGCAGGGAGGGGTAGAGGGGGAAGACGGGGGGATGATGATGGGATAAATAAATGAGTAGGGAGGGAGGGAGAGAAACCCCAAGAGTCGGTCCATACTTCAAGAGCCAGTATTTTGGGTGAGGTCTGAAGAAATCACAGCCAAGCCCTGCATGGTGGCTCGGGGCTGGTCCATCTGTCCTCCCAGTGCTCACCTTCCTTGTCCTTTGCCCTCTGTCATCCTGGATCCTCTCTACGTCCTCCTTAAACTATTACGAATGTCCCCAGGAGTAGGGTGGCAGGACTGGGGTTCAGGAGGGCCTGCCGCGATCCTGTGCCCCAGACAACACTGAGAAAGGAGCCCCAGGACATTGTGTCATGAGGACTGGGATGAGGATCCCCTCCATGCCCTTGGGCACGAACACTGTTCCATTCCCTGATGTCTCACCACTGCTGTGCCCAACACTACTGAAAACACATCCGTGGCCAACCGAGCCAGAGTTTCTGGGGGTGAGTCCCAGGCTGAGCCATGCTAGGTGACAGGTGCACCTGTGGCCTGGGATGGGTGCCGCTCACGGTTGTCTCAGACAGGGGTGCCTGTCCGCCTTCTCTCCAGGGGCCCTGCATCGGACCTCTGCTTCCTCACGTTCTCCCCAGGGCTGCTGGTCCCCAGACCAGACACCTGCCAGTCTGAGGGTGACCAGCACTGCCTCCCCAGGGTTTCCTTTGCCTGAGTCCTTCCCCGGGAGCTCCTGCATCTCCTGACACATAGTGCCTGTGTGCCTCTCCTCCCCCTTGAACTTGCACGTGTCTAGTCTCTGTCCCTGTCTCTGTCCCTGTGGGACCCAGTGACTTGGAGCATGGAGTGGAGCAGACCCATGGGAGACCTTTCTCTGGCCTAGGGTTGTGAGCGATGCTTTTGCCCTCCGCGGTGTGTCTTCCAGCTTTCTGCATTTCCCTGGTTTCTGTGTGGGCCACAGGAGGAAACAGCCGTGTCCTGTCTGGGGACCGACTGTGGTGTCCCAGCAGGAACAGGGGCCTTGGCCCCGAGATTGTGCCCAGAATTCCTAAAAGGGTCCCTAGGATGACATCTCCTCTGTAGTCCATTGGGCGTCTCAACAACCAAGAGGGGAAATTCTATGTCAAACAGAGAGAATAAACAAAAACCAAACCAAACCAAACCAAACCAAACCAAACCCCAAACAAGGGCCCTTTGAAAATAGGTGCAGACACAAAGGCACCTATTGAGGGATTCCACTTCCAGAAACCTCCAGAACACGTGCAGGAACAGCTTAGGGCTTGCGAGGGGCCAGGCTGGGGGGAACAATGGTCAGGAGGGCTTGGGCTCAGGGTCTCCTCCTTTGGGGAAGGAGATAGCCTGCAACGATGTTCTGGGGCGTGGTGGCACAGCGTTGGGAATGCTCTTGATGCTCATGACGTGTTCCAGGGAAAACAAGAACTTTTATTTAAAATAAATAATACACAGCATAGAGGAGATGGACGGCGACGAGAACGGTGACTCCATACAGGAGAGGAAGAACACAAGGAGGGGGGATGAAACATTCTGGGGGGTGTCGGGGTCAGGGGATGGAACTGACGGCATTTCTCTGGGGAGATCTCCCCGCAGAGTTGTGGGCTCTGGGTGCGGGTCTGGGAGTCCCGCAGGAGAAGGTGTAGGGCCAGGGGTTAGGCTAGAGGCGGGGACAGGGTCAGCAGTAGTGGCCGGTGCAGGATCCAGAGCAGGATCTGGGTCAGAGGCAGGAACAGGAGCCCAGGCAAGGTCAGAGAAAGGAGCAGGAGCAAATGAGAAGGACTGGGTCAGGGGCGGGAACAGGGGCCTAGGCAGGGCCAGGGGAAGGGGCAGTGGTCCTGGCAGGGCCAGGGGAAGGGATGGCGGCAGTTGAAGGGGAAGAAGCAGGGGCAGGAGCTGGGTCTGGGGCAGGAAGAGGGGTCCAGGCAGGGAAAGTGGAGGCCATCTTGGCAGGGCCAGGGGCAGGGGCAGGGCCAGCGGCAAGTCCAAGGGTAGGACCTGGGTCTGGGGCAGGTGCAGGGGCAGTGGCCCTGGCAGGGAAAGGAGAAAGGACAGGGGCAGGGGCAGGGGAAAGGGCAGGAGAAGGAGCAGGAGCAGGAGCAGGAGCAGGAACTGAGGCAAGTGCCTTGGTGATGACTGGTGCAGGGTCAAGGGCAGGAGCTGGGTCTGGGGCAAGAACAGGGGCACTGGCAGGGAAAGTGGAGGCCTTCCTGGCAGGGGCAGGGACAGGGGCAGGGGCAGTGGCAGGGGCAAGAACAGGGTTAGGATTTGGGTCTGGGGCAGGTGTAGGGTAGGTGCAGGGGCAGGACCTGGGTCTGGGGCACGAGCCGGGGCAGGTTGAAGGGGAAGACGCATGGACAGGGCCTGGATCTGGGGCAGGAATAGGGGCACTGGCAGGGAAAGTGGAGGCCTTCCTGGCAGGGGCAGGGGCAGATGAAGGGGCAGGGGCAGGGCCAGGGGCAAGAACAGGGGTAGGACCTGGGTCTGGGGCAAGTGCAGGGGCAGTGGCCCTGGCAGGGAAAAGAGAAAGGACAGGGGCAGGGGCAGGCGCAGGGGCAGGGGAAGGGGCAGGAGCAGGAGCAGGAACTGAGGCAAGTGCCTTGGTGATGACTGGTGCAGGGTCAAGGGCAGGAGCTGGGTCTGGGGCAGGAACAGGGGCACTGGCAGGGAAAGTGGAGGCCTTCCTGGCAGGGGCAGGGGCAAGAACAGGGTTAGGATTTGGGTCTGGGGCAGGTGTAGGGGCAGGTGCAGGGGCAGGACCTGGGTCTGGGGCACGAGCCGGGGCAGGTGCAGGGGCAGTGACCCTGTCAGGGAAAGAAGGGTTAGGAGCAGGGGAAGGGGCACGGGCAGGAGCTGGGGCAAGTGCAGGGGTGATGGCCGGTTCAGGGTCAAGGGCAAGAGCGGGGCATTGGGCAGGAACAGGGGCACAGGCAGGGGAAGGGGAGGCTGTCCTGGCAGGGGCACGGGAAGGGGCAAGGCAAGGGGCAGGAACAGGCGTAGGACCTGTGTCTGGAGCAGGTGGAAGGGCACGACCTGGGTCTGGGGCAGGTGCAGGGCCAGGTGCAGAGGCCTTGGCCCTGTCAGGGAAAGGAGAAGTGATAGGAGCAGGGGAATGGGCACGGGCAGGAGCTGGGGCAAGGGCAGGGGTGATGGCCTGGGCCAGGTCAAGGGCAGGAGCTGGGTCCGGGGCGGGAATAGGGGCCTAGGGAGGGCTAGGGGAAGGGGGAGTGTTCCTGGCAGGGCCAGGCGAAAGGATGGTCGCAGATGAAGGGGAAGACGCAGGGACAGGGCCTGGGTCTGGGGCAGGAACAGGGGCACTGGCAGGGAAAGTGGTAGCCTTCCTGGCAGGGGCAGGGGCAGGGGCAGATGCAGGGGCAGGGGCAGGGCCAGCGGCAGTCCAGGGGTAGGATCTGGGTGTGGGGCAGGTGCAGGGGCCTTGGCCCTGGCAGGGAAAGGAGAAACGACAGGGGCAGGGGCAGGCGCAGGGGCAGGGGAAGGGGCAGGAGCAAGAGTAGGAACTGAGGCAAGTGCCTTGGTGATGACTGGTGCAGGGTCAAGGGCAGGAGCTGGGTCTGGGGTAGGAACAGGGGCACTGGCAGGGAAAGTGGAGGCCTTCCAGGCAGGGGCACAGGAAGGGGCAAGGGAAAGGGCAGGAACAGGGTGAGGACCTGGGTCTGGGGCCGGTGCAGGGCAGGTGCCTGGACAGGGGCCCTGGCAGGGAAAGGTGAAGGGATAGGGGCGGGGGAAGTGGCAGGGGCAGGAGCTGGGGCAAGGGCAGGGGTGATGGCCTGGGCGAGGTCAAGGGCAGGAGCTGGGTCTGGGGCAGGAACAGCGGCCCAGGGAGGGGTCTGGCAAGGGGTGGGACCAAGGGAGGATCTGGGTCAAGGGCCAGAACAGGAGCACAGGC
This sequence comes from Mustela nivalis, assembly GCF_964662115.1. Lineage (NCBI taxonomy): Eukaryota > Metazoa > Chordata > Mammalia > Carnivora > Mustelidae > Mustela > Mustela nivalis. Next base: position 114,255 of record NC_139024.1, on the reverse strand, counting down.
AGGGGCAGGCGAAGTGGGAGTCGCTCTGGCAGGGGCAGGGGCAGGGGGAACAGCAGGAGCAGGGGTGGGTGCAGGAGCAGGAGCCAGCTCTCCCCGGACAGCATCAGCATCTTCGTGGGCAGGCGCCCCGGCACTTGTGGGCTCCCGGTCTCCCACCGAAGGGACTCCAGACACCATGTGCCCCTCCGGAGTGGCTGAAGTTGGGAGTGGGTCTAGCTCCTTGGCTGGAGAAGCTGGGAGAGGAGAGAAGGTCACCCGCGGGCCTGCCTCTCCCTGTGGCTTTGCAGAGACAGAGCCCAGCCCGGGGCCTCCCGGAGAAGCCGCAGCCACGAAGGAACCCTCCCCGGGACGTCTCCCCGACTGCAGTCCACCCCTGGGTGTTCCGAGCCAAGTCGAGGCTCCTGGCCCCACACCGGCCTGTGGGGGCTTCTCCCTGTGGGGCCCAGCACCGACTCCTCCCCACACAGCCACAGGCACCCCACCCCAGCCTTCTCACCCTCGGACTTGGCCTCCGTGGGCTCCGTGTCCAGGACCGCAGTGCAGTGGAGTACCGCGGGCAGTGGTCTGGGAGGTAGCGAGGGCCTTCCCAGGACCGGGGACTCCGGGGTCGGGGAGGGGTGCGTGTCTTCCCGCCTCCTTCCTAGTTCATCCGTGGCCTGCCAAGGCAGAGACGGGGAGTGTGCAAGAGGCGTCAGAGCCCTGCCCGGCCATACCCACCGTGCTCCTGCCCAGTGCCCCTGCTTCTCCCAGATCCCACGCAGACCTGTGCGTGCACAGCCCCGCACCTGGGTCAGTGACCCGTCCCTGCAGGGTCTCAGGATCAACCCTGGGCAGAAGGGTGCAGCCCCCACACTCCTTCCCACCTAGCCAGCCTTCACCTGGGTGTGAACATGACCTGCCCACCAGGCATCTGACCCCTCATCAGCCTGCTCCTGCTCCTGGGGGCGTCTCCACCCCCCATGAGCTCTCTTTACACACACACACACACACACACACACACACACACACACACACGGGGAGGAGACGTAGGCCTCCACGGGTCGGTCAGAAGGTGTGGGGCTGTCTGACTTGAGCCTCCCGGTGTCACCTTTTGATTCTTTTTGCCAAAGGGCCAGAGTCGTCGGGGAAGCCTGACACGACCTGCCCAGTGGGGGGACGTGTTTGGCGGGTTAGTGTTAGGGTTAGGGTTAGGGTTAGGGTTAGGGTTTAGGGTTAGGTTTAGGGTCAGGGTCCTTATTAGGGTCAGGGTCAGGTTTAGGGTTAGGGTTAGGTTCAGAGTCGTGGTCTGTGTTACGGTCAGGGTAATGGTGAGGGTCAGTGTTAGTGTTAGCGTCTGGGCCAGTTTCAGGGTAAGGGTAAGTTTTAGGGTTAGGGTTAAGGTTAGGTTTAGTGTTAGGGTCAGGGCCAAGGTCAGGGTTATGGTACATTTTAGGGTTAGGGTCAGGGTCAGGGTTAGGACCGGGGTTAGGGTTTGGGTTAGGGTTAGGGTTAGAGTCGTGGTCTGTGTTACGATCAGGGAAGGGTAGGGTCAGTGTTAGTGTTAGGGTTAGGGTTAGGGTTAGGGTGAGGGTTAGGGTTAGGGTTTGTTTCTTGGTTAGGGTCACGGTCAGCTTCAGGGTATGGTTAGGGTTAGGGTTCGGCTCACAGTCAGGGTCATGGTCAGGGTTAGGAGTTAGGTTTAGGGTCAGGGTTAGGGTTAGGGTCCGGGTTAGGCTTGTGGTTAGGATTGAGGTTAGTGTTAGGTTTGGGTTAGGTAGGGTTAGACAGGGTTAGGGTCAGGGTTAGGGCTAGTGTAGGGGTTAGGGTTAGGTTTAGAATCAGGGTTAGGTTTAGGGTCAGGGTCCATGTTAGGGTCAGGGTTAGGGTTAGGTTAGGGTCAGCGTCATTTGTGTTACGGTCAGGGTTAGGGTCAGGCTCACGTCAGGGACAGGGTCAGTGTTAGGGTCAGGGTCAGCTTCATGGTATGGTTAGGTTTAGGGTCAGGCTCACAGTCAGGGTCTTGGTCAGGGTTAGGCGTTCCTATTTGGGTTAGGGTTAGGGTTCGGGTTCGGGTTCAGGTTTAGGATTTGAGGTTAGGGTTTGGGTTCGCGTTGAGGTTCGGTGTTAGGGTTATGGTTTAGGGTTCGGGTTCCTGTTCAGATTCAGCTTAGTATTAGGGTTCTGGTTCGGGTTAGGATTAGGCCCTGCATGGTGGCTTGGGGCTGGTCCATCTGTCCTCCCAGTGCTGACCTTCCTTCCCCTTGGCCCTCTGTCATCCTGGATCCTCTCTACGTCCTCCTTAAACTATTATGAATGTCCCCAGGAGCGGGGAGGCAGGAGTGGTGTCTCAGTGGGGCTGCCCGATCCTGTGCCTCAGACAACACTGAGAAAGGAGCCCCAGGACATTGTGTCAGGAGGACGGGGACGAGGATCCCCTCCATCTCCTTGGGCATGAACACTGTTCCATTCCCTGCTGTCTCACCACTGCTGTGCCCAATCCTACTGAAAACACATCCGTGGCCAATCGAGCCAGAGTTTCTGGGGTTGAGTCCCAGGCTGAGCCCTCCTAGGTGATAGGTGGACCTGTGGCCTGGGATGGGTGCCGCTCACGGTTGTCTCAGACAGGGGTGCCTTTCCGCCTTCTCTCCAGGGGCCCTGCATCGGACCTCTGCTTCCTCAGTTCTCCCCAGGGCTGCTGGTACCCAGACCAGACACCTGCCAGTCTGAGGGTGACCAGCACTGCCTCCCCAGGGTTTCCTTTGCCTGAGTCCTTCCCCGGGAGCTCCTGCATCTCCTGACACATAGTGCCTGTGTGCCTCTCCTCCCCGTTGAACTTGCACGTGTCTAGTCTCTGTCCCTGTGGGACCCAGTGACTTGGAGCATGGAGTGGAGCAGACCCATGGGAGACCTTTCTCTGGCCTAGGGTTGTGAGCGATGCTTTTGTGCTCCGCGGTGTGTCTTCCAGCTTTCTGCATTTCCCTGGTTTCTGTGTGGGCCACAGGAGGAAACAGCCGTGTCCTGTCTGGGGACCGACTGTGGTGTCCCAGCAGGAACAGGGCCCTTGGCCCCGAGATGGTGCCCAGAATTCCTAAAGGGGTCCCTAGGATGACATCTCCTCTGTAATCCATTGGGCGTCTCAACAACCAAGAGGGGAAATTCTATGTCAAACAGAGAGAAGAAACAAAAACCAAACCAAACCAAACCAAACCAAACCAAACCCCAAACAAGGGCCCTTTGAAAATAGGTGCAGACACAAAGGCACCTATTGAGGGATTCCACTTCCAGAAACCTCCAGAACACGAGCAGGAACAGCTTAGGGCTTGCGAGGGGCCAGGCTGGGGGGAACAATGGGCAGGAGGGCTTGGGCTCAAGGTCTCCTCCTTTGGGGAAGGAGATAGCCTGCAAGGATGTTCTGGGGCGTGGTGGCACAGCGTTGGAATGCTCTTGATGCTCATGACGTGTTCCAGGGAAAACAAGAACTTTTATTTAAAATAAATAATACACAGCATAGAGGAGATGGACGGCGACGAGAACGGTGACTCCATACAGGAGAGGAAGAACACAAGGAGGGGGGATGAAACATTCTGGGGGGATGTCGGGGTCAGGGGATGGAACTGACGGCATCTCTCTGGGGAGATCTCCCCGCAGAGTTGTGGGCTCTGGATGCGGGTCTGGGAGTCCCGCAGGAGAAGGTGTAGGGCCAGGGGTTGGGCTAGAGGCGGGGACAGGGTCAGCAGTAGTGTCCGGTGCAGGATCCAGAGCAGGAGCTGGGTCAGAGGCAGGAACAGGAGCCCAGGCAAGGTCAGGGAAAGGAGCAGGAGCAAATGAGAAGGACTGGGTCAGAGGCGGGAACAGGGGCCTATGCAGGGCCAGGGGAAGGGGCAGTGGTCCTGGCATGGCCAGGGGAAGGGATGGCGGCAGTTGAAGGGGAAGAAGCAGGGGCAGGAGCTGGGTCTGGGGCAGGAAGAGGGGTCCAGGCAGGGAAAGTGGAGGCCATCTTGGCAGGGCCAGGGGCAGGGGCAGGGCCAGCGGCAAGTCCAGGGGTAGGACCTGGGTCTGGGGCAGTTGCAGGGGCCGTGGCCCTGGCAGGGAAAGGAGAAAGGACAGGGGCAGGGGCAGGGGAAAGGGCAGGAGAAGGAGCAGGAGCAGGAGCAGGAGCAGGAACTGAGGCAAGTGCCTTGGTGATGACTGGTGCAGGGTCAAGGGCAGGAGCTGGGTCTGGGGCAGGAACAGGGGCACTGGCAGGGAAAGTGGAGGCCTTCCTGGCAGGGGCAGGGGCAGGAACAGGGTTAGGATTTGGGTCTGGGGCAGGTGTAGGGGCAGGTGCAGGGGCGGGACCTGGGTCTGGGGCACGAGCCGGGGCAGGTGCAGGGGCAGTGACCCTCTCAGGGAAAGAAGGGTTAAGAGCAGGGGAAGGGGCACGGGCAGGAGCTGGGGCAAGTGCAGGGGTGATGGCCGGTGCAGGGTCAAGGGCAAGAGCGGGGCATTGGGCAGGAACAGGGGCACAGACAGGGGAAAGGGAGGCTGTCCTGGCAGGGGCACGGGAAGGGGCAAGGCAAGGGGCTGGAACAGGTGAAGGACCTGTGTCTGGGGCAGGTGGAAATGCACGACCTGGGTCTGGGACAGGTGCAGGGGCAGGGGCAGGGGCCTTGGCCCTGTCAGGGAAAGGAGAAGGGATAGGAGCAGGGGAATGGGCACGGGCAGGAGCTGGGGCAAGGGCAGGGGTGATGGACTGGGCCAGGTCAAGGGCATGAGCTGGGTCTGGGGCGGGAACAGGGGCCTAGGCAGGGCTAGGGGAAGGGGGAGTGTTCCTGGCAGGGCCAGGCGAAGGGATGGTCGCAGATGAAGGGGAAGACGCAGGGACAGGGCCTGGGTCTGGGGCAGGAACAGGGGCACTGGCAGGGAAAGTGGAGGCCTTCCTGGCAGGGGCAGGGGCAGGGGCAGATGCAGGGGCAGGGGCAGGGCCAGCGGCAAGTCCAGGGGTAGGACCTGGGTCTGGGGCAGGTGCAGGGGCAGTGGCCCTGGCAGGGAAAGGAGAAAGGACAGGGGCAGGGGCAGGGGAAAGGGCAGGAGAAGGAGCAGGAGCAGGAGCAGGAGCAGGAACTGAGGCAAGTGCCTTGGTGATGACTGGTGCAGGGTCAAGGGCAGGAGCTGGGTCTGGGGCAGGAACAGGGGCACTGGCAGGGAAAGTGGAGGCCTTCCTGGCAGGGGCAGGGGCAAGAACAGGGTTAGGATTTGGGTCTGGGGCAGGTGTAGGGGCAGGTGCAGGGGCAGGACCTGGGTCTGGGGCACGAGCCGGGGCAGGTGCAGGGGCAGTGACCCTGTCAGGGAAAGAAGGGTTAGGAGCAGGGGAAGGGGCACGGGCAGGAGCTGGGGCAAGGGCAGGGGTGATGGCCCGGGCCAGGTCAAGGGCAGGAGCTGGGTCTGGGGCGGGAACAGGGGCCTAGGCAGGGCTAGGGGAAGGGGGAGTGTTCCTGGCAGGGCCAGGCGAAGGGAGGGTGGCAGTTGAAGGGGAAGACGCAGGGACAGGGCCTGGGTCTGGGGCAGGAACAGGGGCACTGGCAGGGAAAGTGGAGGCCTTCCTGGCAGGGGCAGGGGCAAGAACAGGGTTAGGATTTGGGTCTGGGGCAGGTGTAGGGGCAGGTGCAGGGGCAGGACCTGGGTCTGGGGCACGAGTCGGGGCAGGTGCAGGGGCAGTGGCCCTGTCAGGGAAAGAAGGGTTAGGAGCAGGGGAAGGGGCACGGGCAGGAGCTGGGGCAAGTGCAGGGGTGATGGCCGGTGCAGGGTCAAGGGCAAGAGCGGGGCATTGGGCAGGAACAGGGGCACAGGCAGGGGAAGGGGAGGCTGTCCTGGCAGGGGTGCGGGAAGGGGCAAGGCAAGGGGCAGGAACAGGGGAAGGACCTGTGTCTGGGGTAGGTGGAAGGGCACGACCTGGGTCTGGGGCAGGTGCAGGGGCAGGGGCAGGAGTCTTGGCCCTGTCAGGGAAAGGAGAAGGGATAGGAGCAGGGGAATGGGCCCGGGCAGGAGCTGGGGCAAGGGCAGGGGTGATGCCCTGGGCCAGGTCAAGGGCAGGAGCTGGGTCCGGGGCGGGTACAGGGGCCTAGGGAGGGCTAGGGGAAGGGGGAGTGTTCCTGGCAGGGCCAGGCGAAAGGATGGTCGCAGATGAAGGGGAAGATGCAGGGACAGGGCCTGGGTCTGGGGCAGGAACAGGGGCACTGGCAGGGAAATTGGAGGCCTTCCTGGCAGGCGCAGGGGCAGGGGCAGATGCAGGGGCAGGGGCAGGGCCAGGGGCAAGAACAGGGGTAGGACCTGGGTCTGGGGCAAGTGCAGGGTCAGTGGCCCTGGCAGGGAAAAGAGAAAGGACAGGGGCAGGGGCAGGCGCAGGGTCAGGGGAAGGGGCAGGAGCAGGAGCAGGAACTGAGGCAAGTGCCTTGGTGATGACTGGTGCAGGGTCAAGGGCAGGAGCTGGGTCTGGGGCAGGAACAGGGGCACTGGCAGGGAAAGTGGAGGCCTTCCAGGCAGGGGCACAGGAAGGGGCAAGGGAAAGGGCAGGAACAGGGTTAGGACCTGGGTCTGGGGCCGGTGCAGGGGCAGGTGCCTGGACAGGGGCCCTGGCAGGGCAAGGTGAAGGGATAGGGGCGGGGGAAGTGGCAGGGGCAGGAGCTGGGGCAAGGGCAGGGGTGATGGCCTGGGCGAGGTCAAGGGCAGGAGCTGGGTCTGGGGCAGGAACAGTGGCCCAGGGAGGGGTCGGGGAAGGGGTGGGACCAAGGGAGGATCTGGGTCAAGGGCCAGAACAGGAGCACAGGCAGGGGCAGGGGAAGTGGGAGTCGCTCTGGCAGGGGCAGGGGCAGGGGCAGGGGGAGCAGCAGGAGCAGGGGTGGGGGCAGGAGCAGGAGCCAGCTCTCCCCGGACAGCATCAGCATCTTCGTGGGCAGGCGCCCCGGCACTTGTGGGCTCCCGGTCTCCCGCCGAAGGGACTCCAGACACCATGTGCCCCTCCGGAGTGGCTGAAGTTGGGAGTGGGTCTAGCTCCTTGGCTGGAGAAGCTGGGAGAGGAGAGAAGGTCACCCGCGGGCCTGCCTCTCCCTGTGGCTTTGCAGAGACAGAGCCCAGCCCGGGGCCTCCCGGAGAAGCCGCAGCCACGAAGGAACCCTCCCCGGGACGTCTCCCCGACTGCAGTCCACCCTCTGGGTGCTCCGAGCCAAGTCGAGGCTCCTGGCCCCACACCGGCCTGTGGGGGCTTCTCCCTGTGGGGCCCAGCACCGACTCCTCCCCACACAGCCACAGGCACCCCACCCCAGCCTTCTCACCCTCGGACTTGGCCTCCGTGGGCTCCGTGTCCAGGACCGCAGTGCAGTGGAGTACCGCGGGCAGTGGTCTGGGAGGTAGCGAGGGCCTTCCCAGGACCGGGGACTCCGGGGTCGGGGAGGGGTGCGTGTCTTCCCGCCTCCTTCCTAGTTCATCCGTGGCCTGCCAAGGCAGAGACGGGGAGTGTGCAAGAGGCGTCAGAGCCCTGCCCGGCCATACCCACTGTGCTCCTGCCCAGTGCCCCTGCTTCTCCCAGATCCCACGCAGACCTGTGCGTGCACAGCCCCGCACCTGGGTCAGTGACCCGTCCCTGCAGGGTCTCAGGATCAACCCTGGGCAGAAGGGTGCAGCCCCCACACTCCTTCCCACCTAGCCAGCCTTCACCTGGGGTGTGAACATGACCTGCCCACCAGGCATCTGACCCCTCATCAGCCTGCTCCTGCTCGGGGCGTCTCCACCCCCCATGAGCTCTCTTTACACACACGCGCACACACACACACACACACACACACACACACAGACACACGGGGAGGAGACCTAGGCCTACACGGGTCGTGTGGGGCTGTCTGACTCTGAGCCTCCCGGTGTCACCTTTTGATTCTTTTTGCCAAAGGGCCAGAGTCGTCGGGGAAACCTGACACGACCTGCCCAGTGAGGGGACGTGTTTGGCGGGCGAGCTCTCCTCTGCCTGCATCCTCTGGGCTTCGGTAGGCAGCAGCAGAACATGTCGCTTCCTTCAGGATCTGCCCAGAAATGAGCTGGGCCGGGGGGTTTTGTCTGGAATGTGGGTGCCTGGATACGTGGGTTCCAATTCCGTTGGGCTGTGTCGTCAGGGAAGTGAGGTCACCACTGCCTGGGGGCTCCTTACCCGACTTCCTGCTCCCACCAGAGCTCCCTGAGGGCGCCCCTCCCCCAGCTGCTCAAGGCTCCCCCTCCACCCCATGCCCTGTCCATCCAGTGACCCCCACACAGCCTCCCCACAGCCTGTGTGCAGCAGAAGGCCTGGGTGCAGCAGTGTCCCCGCTGGGAGGGCCCAGAGCTGGGTTCAGATGGGGCTCCTGCTCCTCCTGCCCAGGACTGTGTGCCCGCACACACCCTGTGGCTCTCAGGGCCTCCCCAGTCTCCCCGTCTGCACACTGGGGGTGTCCTGGCTTCTCCTTCTCGGGATGCCATCAGGGGTAGGACCCCTGCATACGTTCCATCCCCGCTCTCCCAGGAGGCTGGTGCACACACTTGGCCGGGCACGGGTGAGCCCGGGGCTGGGCGGGGGCATGGAACACGGCCCAGAGGGGCCTGGATCTGCTCTGGGATCCAGGCAAAGCCACCGTCCTCCTGCCTGTGTCCCATCCCCCGTGGCAAGGTTGCAGTGCATGGCTTCTGACCTTGGTGACACAGACTTCCCGGGGCTCCCATTAGGTGGAGGTCCAAGGGCCTCGTCTGCGCCCATGTGCTGGCCAGCCCCCACAGGGGACCCCGGGCATTCCCGAATCCGTCCTCCCAGGGTGGATGGCCCGTGGGACTGAGAAGGGGACACAATGTTTGGCTGTCCTTTCCCAGCCGATGGAGGAAAGTCTGGGACTTCTCCTGGTTCCCTCTCTCCTGGGTTCAGTGTCTGTGTCTGTCTCTGTCTTTGTCTCTGTGCCTGCGTCTGTCTCTGTTCGTGGGTGTCTCCCAGGAGCCGGATCTGGGGGCTCCAGGGCTGAGGGGAGAAACCTCCAAAGTCTCCCTTGTCCCTGTTTCCCTCTCCTGGGCTGGTGCTTGGTTCCTTGCTAAGTAAAGCCTTCTCACCCCGAGCAGAGCTCTGACTCTGGAACCTCTTCCCAGTGGGGACCCTGAGGCTGCAACAAGGAGGGTCCTGCCCTGGGTCCCCAGACCAGGAGTCCAGTGCTCTGCCACATGCTTCAAGCCCACAAGGTCAGCCCCCCGAGCCCCCAGGTTGTCTTCTGCTCAGAAGGACCTCGAGGGAGT